>NC_134141.1:8510000-11010000 GCF_033958435.1 Carettochelys insculpta
TTATTATAGTAGCTGAGAAGAAAGAAACACAGGCCCAATGAGATGGCTCTGTTTTTCTTGGACTTTTGGTCGATCTTCTGGGGTCCGAGTTAGCGTGTCTAGTAGAGATGAGCTAAATCAAACATTGAGGGAACTCCCATCAACCCCAGTCCTCCTCACGGTCACAAGGAATGAGGGAAGTCAATGGGAGATTTTCTCCCAGCCTCCAGGTATGTCAACTCCAGCTACACAATTCTTGTCGGTGGAGTTGCATATCTTAAATTGAATTTCTTTGTAGCATCACCTAAAATAGCCAGATTGCTGGATTTTCTTTAGAACGTGATGCTGCCTCAGTAAAGACCACCACACGGCCTGACTCTTATTTATGCCAAGGCCCCCTTTACGCTGCCCTGGCATGTAAAAAATCCTAAATGTTTCTGGGAAAATCAGAGGGAAACGGTGTGAGGCCAGATCATAAACATATGGAATAAATCACCAAAGAAGGCCAGCTCTGAGTCTGGGCACCACCTAGATTGGTTTCTGGATTAGGAGAAGGAGTTGAGGAGTATAGACGAGCAGAAAACAGACAAAAGGCATATTAGGGCTGAAGGCCTTTCTCCTGTTCTGTGGATGGAGAACATGACATCATATACCTTGGGGGAATGCCTTGTAGCGCCCTGCATATAACTGTGTTATTGTATATGAAACAGGCCATTTGAGGTGTCAGTAGTGATGTTATCAACTGCTGACCCACCTGTTCTATCTAAATGTGTGCGGCTTTACTGGATATGATGTTATGAGATTGTGTCCGATGGTTATCACCAAAACAGGCTGTAAACTGGGGAATCAGACAGCTACTGGCTCCCCAGAGACAACAGCAAGGAAAGTAACCAACGCCCAGGCTGGTGTCAAACTACTGTCAACAGCCATTCCTCAGCAAGAGAGCTACATCTGTAATCCTGCATGATTTCAGTTTGCTGGAGGACCACTTATTATGGGTGTGGCCAAGTTTCCCAGGGTCCCATAAGGTTTGTTTACAGTCACCAGTCCTGGCTCTCAGTGTTCTGTGTTGTTATTTGGCTGTAATTTACCCTTAAATGTCTTCTAAGAACCCAGTACTGTTGATAACGCTGCTAAACAATACTGACCTCCCATGGTCTGGCAAATTTTCTCATTCCGCACTGGTCAGGTTCTGAGGGTGCTGAATTAGAGAGGTTCAACCTCTATTTACAGCATTTTTCCTAACCAAGTCTATTGTTTACAAAAGAAATTATGTATATACTGTTGCCACTAGAGGTCTATTCATCACTACAAATACAAAAGGAACCCACAAGCTAAGCAAATAGTTTCCTGGAGTTTGTTGCTTTTTATTATTATTCTTTTATTAAATCTTCACATTGCCGTCATGCCCAAAGGCTCTATTCAAGATTGGCTCAGCCTGTGTAGCAGTGTGGATTAACGTTCAGGAGATGCTTAACGGATCCTCTTGAATTTTAGGGCATATACAATTTGGCCAGGCAGCCTTACAGAAATGCTAATGCAGTTTTGGTGTAGGATATTAAAGAGGATGGATTGCTCGCTCTCAGGATATTAGAGAGACAAGGTGGTCTGCTGACCAGGGAGAGGAGGGAAGGTAGAAAGGAGGGGGGGAGTAAAGAAGGCAATTGCCCCAGGGTGTGGAGTTCTGGCCGTTGCCACTGCTACTTTCCGAGCTGTTTTGAAGTGCCAGTGGTAGGGCCAGTGCTGCAGTCCAGGAGGGCTCTGGGGCCAGGTAATGTGCTGGGAGCTGCCTGCTGTAACAGTAAAAAACTGGGTTGTTTAGGACCCAGGGGAGTACCTCACCGCACATTACCTGGCCACCGGCTAACACCCCCTCCCTTTCTGAGGCACGGAACCTGGTCCACCTCCTACCTTGCCCTGGGGGCCATGGCAGCTGTTGGCCCTGCTGGTGAAGCTATAACTTTTACGGAAACAGCTTCTGTTGGTGAGAAAAAAAGAGACGATCTGGCCAGCTTACACAGAGCTCTTCCTCAGGTCTGGGAAGGTAATGAGAAAATCATAGCTACATATCAGATACGGAGTGATTGTGCTGTGAGATGTGCTCACCCATGGGTGAGTGGGTGGTTTTATCGTTTTCCTGTGTGAGTTCATTCAAGAGGGTTGTGATTTCTGGCTTTACCCTCATAGTTCTTAGAGCATTTAGTGCCCTGGCTGAGGTTCACCACAGACACTGATGGGCTTGTGCCAGACCCATGGATCTTGAAAGGTCTGTATGGGGGCAGGGGGAGTTCTGACCATTGTAGCAGCAGAGAGATATTTGTATCTGTTGATCTGGTGTTATTTTGGGTTGAAGTGTCCTGGTCTGGGGGTATCTTGCTTCTGATGATGAGCTTAGAGAGGCTGGGGAGATTGTTTGAAGGCCAGAAGGGGGGAGGGGGTCAGAAAATATTTTTGGGAGGGTGAGCTCCCCATCAAGTATGGATTGGAGCTGTAAATTCCAGTGTGGGGTGGTAGTTGAGAAAAGGGGTGCGTAGCCTGGAGGAGGTTTACTTTCTGTATTGAAGCAGACTCTCTCCAGGTCTTTGGGTGGTCAATTCCATGAGGCAAGCTACCTTTTTTACTACTGTTGCATGCTACTGTCTGGTGAGTGTGTGTCCTGGATGGTCCCCTCGGAACATATTCTACAGTATCTGAGTGCCTGGCTGTAGAAAGCAGATGTCTCAGTGTGTTTGGAATGTCACTGGATCTACGAAGGTAGGTGTGGTGATCTGTGAATTTCTTGTATATGATTAACCAAAGGGTTCCATTGCTGAAGCTGACCCTGGTGTCCAGGAATTTGATGTAAGGGTGTGAATGTTCCAGGAAAAGTTTAAAGGACAGGTGCTGGTGACTGAAGTTGTGGTGGAAATCTAGGAAGGAACCATCTGTCTAGAGGATGAAAATGTCAACAAACCTCAGATATGTTGATGTTTGCATGGTTTATTTTCCAGAAATTCTTCTTCAAAGTGGCCCATGAAGCTATTGGCATATGAGGAGCCATCCTAGTACCCACAGCTGTTTCCATGGTTTGAACAAAGTGTGTGTTTTTGGAGGTGAAATTGCTATGTATGAGGATGAAATGACTTGAGTTTGGTGAGGTTACAGGTTGGAATCTGAGAGTTGTCCATTGTCTTGTATATATTTGTGGCTCTGTTGTCATTGTGAGGGGAGTTGATGTTTAGAGAAGGGATGCCCATAATGGCAAGGATATTCTGAGGGAGGTGGTTGATGTTGTGGAGGAAGTCATTTGTGTCCTGGATGCAGCTGGCCCTTTGGGTGGTGAGTGGTTTAACGATGGTTTCTATGAATCATGATATTCCTTCAATAAGAATGCTGTGGCAATATAGGACAGGTCTGCCATGGTTCCCTTATCTGTGTATCTTGGGAGGTACGCAGAAATCCTTTGAGATGGGTTTGTGGGGGATGAGTTTTCAGAGTTTCTCTTGAAATTATCTGGGGAAGGATTTGATGATAATTCTAAATTCCAAGTATATTGTGGTGCAGGCTTTTCTTTTGAGTTTTTTATAGTAGGTGATGTCAGAGTGTTGTTAGTTGGCCTTGTTCAGTTGAGGACTATGATGGTGCTCCTTTGTCTGTTGGCTTGCTCACTCTCTGCTGATTACATTTCAGGGATTCTTTATATGATAGTCTGAGAGATACACAATAAACACACTGAAAACCTCCTTCACCAGACAAGGACACTCCACCAGATTGCGTTATTTAACAGATCACCCTAAGGGAACCTGCTTCCATACACAAAGAAAACCCCTTCCAACTCCACCGCCTTTTTCTTACCTACCATCTGTTATTGTAGTTATCTCATTTTTAGCTCTCGTTGGTTGAAGAGAAATGCTTGACAAATTAGTACACGCTAAAGGCTCAGGCCAAGGTCCTCAGTGGCATCTAACTCCCACCAAAGTCTTTGGGGCTGTGGAAGTTAGATGCCCAACTACGTTTGAAAAGCAGGGCCTCAGAAACCAGGAGGGAAATTAAAATCTCATCAATTATCAGCCAGCCTTGTGGTTTTTCTAGGAGGCCTGGAGTCCAGATTTTTCATCGTGTGGGGATGGCAATGCTGAAGTCACCAATTTCTGTCTGTAGTGTAGGGGCAGCGTAACATGGTAGATCTGGAAAATCGCTTCTGATGACTCAGCTTCATCATTTTCCCACCCTCCCTGCCCAGTCTTGTTTCTGAGGAGCAGTAAAAGCTTGTGGAAAGCTCCTTGGCATGAGAACTTGATTTAGAGAAACAGCCTCCAAGCATGGGTAAGTTTAACCCTTTGAGGGCTATGGCTGTAACAGTCTCATGTTTCCCTCGCAAGCTTTCAGCCTGGAAAATGGCTCTTTGAACAGATTCCCTCAAGTCTGTGGGGAATTTGAAAAATGAAGAGTGAAGTTTCCCCAAGCCACCTTGTTCCCCTATGTAGTATTATGGTGATACGCGATATGGGTCAGTTAGGAGCATCTTATCCAGGACCATCCCCGGTGGAGAGCAGTAATCCATGAGGGGCTGGCACAATTTGAGAGGTGCCTCTGAAGCACAGACAAGGCCTGCTTCTACACATGCCCCATCTTCCGGCAGGGGCACGGTACTGAGCAGCCCAGAAGACGCTAATGAGGTGCAGATGTAAATTTCCCACACTTCATCAGTGTATGGCCATGCGGTTTGGAGTCTGGAAGAAGATGTACCGGACTTGAAAATAGAAGCCCTGCTTGTTCAAAATTTTGAGTTCTTTTGAGTTCTTTGTAGTAGTCAATGTCAGAGTGTCGTTGTTTGGCCTTGTTTTTGAGGAAGAGGGGGCTTCCAGAAGAAGGGTTTCCTTCCAGAAGATCACCATGCGCTGCGCATGTACATGTGTATTTTGGAGTCCGGAACAGCTTCTTCCAGATGCTGAATCATGTGGCCATATGCTAAGGAGGCACAGGAAATTTACACCTGCACCTCATTAGCATCTTCCAGGCTGCTCATTACTGTGCCCCTTCTTCCAGAAGAAGGGACATATGTAGAAGAACCCAAGGAGAGTGGAGAAGAAAAAAAAAGAGCAGCAAAAACTGACCCACACCCCTCCAACTGCTACCTACACTGTGCCCCTCCTACAGCTCCAGAATTGGGCTGGTCAGCCATCAATGGACTCATATGTAGGAGGGTGACATGAAAATATCCTACTCATTATAGAGTGACTGTCAAGAGAAGAGATTATTACTAATAAGTGTGAGTCAAGTCAAGTGTGCTAATATCCTTTTTAATGCTCTTGGGCATAAAAATGGTTGGGGATGGGCTTTGAGACTACGCCCCAAAATGACCAACCCAGCAAAGAGCTCCCAAGTGTCATGAGTTTATGACCCAGTGACTGCATTGCTGAATTGTTCCTTCTTCATTTTGGCAGCTTCATTAGCACCAAAAACAATGAGCCGCTGGAACATTTCTGGCAGTTCATCAGCCCTATGATATAAATGGAGATCTATGGGGCCAATGGCAATGAACATCTGAGCTGGAACAAGCTGTATGACTCTCTTGTTGAGCAACTCTCTGCAGTTCTACAGAGTGGACCATGTTCCCTGGGGTAATTCTGTGGTCGTTATGCAACAGGTAAGAATTTCTCCCCTTCTTTTATATACATCTTTGATCCTGTACATCTTTGTACATCTGTACCCCGTTGATCCTCTTTTGAATGTACTTCAAGAACAGTCACAGATCCTTTCCCCAATACTCTTGAGGTGGATTTATTATTTGCATTCAAACAGCGGACAGAGGCCCAAACAGACCAGGGTCCCATTGTGTTGTAAGAACAGTATGAGACAGTGTCTGCCCTTGAGGGCAAAAGGGTCAGTTGCCCCAGGGCCCGCAGGCATGAGGAGCCACAAGGCTCTATAATTCCATTTTGTTTGAACAATCTGCTTTAATGGAACAAAAGAAATGTATCATTCTTCTTTTAAAATTAAGTGTAATTTTATTAGGCATCATGAGTAATAATAGGCATGAATAGATTTTAAAGCATAAATATAATGAAGTTACATTAATATTTTAATATACTGGGTGGTGATCTTATGCCTGTGTTGTCCCAGGGCCCCACCTGTTCTTGATCCACCCGGCCCTTGAGGGCACTGCTTCGAAATTTGCACCACCAGACTTGAGACTTTTTGAAGCCCTGATCTACACCTAGTTCAGTTCCTTTCCTGTTGCCCAAATACTAATGATTCCATGCAGTACTTAAGTGTGCTCTGTAAACCGCTGACATTTCAACCCTGAAAAATCAGGAAAGGTGTGCTCAAAGCTAGCAATTATCTCCCAAGTAAGCTGGGGGGCGGGGGGCGGGGGGAAGAAATGAAATATGATTATGCCTTTTGTGCAAATGCAGAGGAGAGATACTCCAAGCTGGCTTGATATAGCTGATCTTATTTGCTAATAAGCTACTGTGTAAAGCAGGACAGTTGCTATGACTATGGTAACAGTAGACATAACAGAGGAGGAAAACCTGATAAGCAGAACACCTAGAAGAGGCTAGATAGGTCAGAGCAGCAGACAAAGTCAAACCCATCTCCTTTTGAAACGTTGTCTCTGTTTATCTCAAGTAAAAACGTGAAGGTTTCTCTCTACCCGTGTTTCTTAAGTGCGGACATATGATCTGTTTTGCCTTTTGATTACTGTTGTTTTACATTTTGGAGTTGTGTTTTAAATTCTGGTTCCTAATTTTTTTTATGAAGGGTCAAATAATAATCAGGAATTCAGTCCCTGAAACAGGAATAGCAACAAGTAAGTGCGCATTTGAGAAAGGCAACGATACAGTAAATCTCAGATTGCGCTGAGTTTTAATAGCTCCATAATCCTAACCTATTGTCCATGGTTCTTATTCAAGTGTAGCTCCCATGAACACCAGGGCAACAGATGCCTGAGCAAGAAGTGGGCCCAAATGTTGCTGTTAAGTATGAGAATTAGTGCAGCATAATGTTCTTGATTTTCCTCCATTGTCCATACCGGTGTGTCTTCTGCTGGATGTGACTGTCCTGGTGGCTACTGTCAAGCAATAAAGTCAGCTTGGGTGAAGCTTCACCTCCACAGAGCTGGGGGCAAAGTTTACTGTGATTTGTCTAAAGTCTCTTTTTGATATTACATATTACATGATGGTTTGACTATACTCTCGATTGCTCTTTTACTTGTTTGACCAGGACGGAAGGGGAAGAGCTAGAAATAAAATCACTCATTCTTCTAATGTTTATTTCAGTAGCCCCTAGTGTTCTCCAGCAGGCTCAGGTACCCACTACATTAGGGGCAATGTTTGGTGACCACTCAGGGTGGCCTCCATAAAGGGACATAGGCATTGTAATGTTAAGCCCCCTAGTGCATAGGAAGTCATAGGAACAATACTGCAATCCACACTGCCTGAGGTAGTGCCTAGGCTCCCAGTACAAGGAATGGGAGACAGAGGTGTCTTAGATTTGCAAAAGCCAGCATGGGAGATGACAACATGTGCTCCCTGCCCCTTTCTCAGTGGTAGGCATCCCACTCGCTTGTGCTCTGAAAATGAGCAATCTTCTGTTGGTTCAGACGCATGTGTCGTTCCTTGCAGGAGTGAGTTAAGAGAGGGCAGCACCCAACTTTTACTCCCTCAGTTGACGTTCTCTCCTGGGATGGAGAAGAACCCGGATGAATTCACTCCTCCACCAGCGGAAGAGCAAGTTTGAATAGATCACCTACTTCTCCACAAAGTGGTCTGACCAAAGGGCTCTGGGATATTCTGACATGAGGGGGGTTCAACCTCTCCCCCCCGCCACCTGCCAAGTGAAACTGTTCCACTCTGGGCATACAGTAATTGGGCCACAGAGCCAGAGCACAAGAATGACTTTACATGCAGCACTTAGGTCCCCCAGCTGGGATGCGGGAGAGCCCAGGAGGAAGACGACAACAGGTTGAACCTCTCTAATTTGGCACTCTCTCATCTGGCAATGTCTGTAGTCTGGCATAATTTTAGTTAGCTGAATGCCTACTTATCATGGGTGTGGCCAAGTTTCCCACAGTCACATAAAGTGTGTTTACAGCCACCAGTCCTCTCAATGTTCTGTGCTGTTATTTAACTCCGATTTATCCCTAAATATCTTCTCAGAGCCTGTAAGCAGTCAAAGCAGTCCAAAGCAAATGCTGCCGGACAATACTGACCTTCCGTGGTCCAGCGAACTCTTGTTTGCAGTAATCTCATGCGTTATAGACAAAGTGCTCAATATGCAGATGTAGATATGGATCTAGTAAAGGTTTTCCTTTGGACATGTTATGTCAGTCTCCTATCAGAGATTAACTTTAGATGGTTGATTCATATCCAAGTCCTTTGCAGAATAAACTCTGGTTTGGACCACAGCAGAAAAGTAGGCTGAGATCCAGGAAGGGGGAAGAAATTCTGTTCATGACATAGCGTGTTGCCTTCCTCAAACCTGTTACTCAGGAATCAGGCACTTAATGAGCAATTGCCTACTTCTGGTGAAGAATAAAAAGCAGTGCTGGCTGAATCCACTGGAGCAGGTACCCTGCCTACTTTCTTTCTCAGTCCTTAAATATACTGGGCCTGAGGCTCAGTTGCCTTCAGTTGCTTAAGCTCCATTGAAAACGATGGGCACAAACTATGGGTATGGAGTGAGCTTTCTGATGTTTCATTCGTACAGAGTCTTTTTAGAACCGTGACTGAGAAGAAGCTTACTTTCTATTGGGCAGATCAAAGTGATCCTCTTAACATTCAGGTGGTCCTTTTTTAACAGGCTGGCCTTTTGCTTCTGAAGGAACACAGCTGATAACGTAAGGACTACATTGAAATGCAAGACTGCATCTCCAGTCAGGTGAGCAAGAACAAAAAAAAAAGCTTTGAAGAAGCCTGTTTCATGGAGCCCCACAGGTAAAAGAAAAGTAGAGCTCTGTATTCTCATGTACATTGAAAGTAGCAACTAGCTTTCATTCTATTAAATCCTTACTTAACACCAGCACTGGGACTTTTGGTTCTTCAAAAGCTCGGAGTCAGGAACACACAAGGTCATGAGATGGGTTTGGAAATAATGAGATTGACAAAAATAACAGATGGGGGTTTTTTTTACGTGTCTTTTGGATTCACATTTTCAAGCTTTCTTCTGGAATCGGGAGAGCTCAAAGCTTATATTTTAAAATGAAAGCTGAGCGTATCACAATCATGGTTTCAGGAGCTGGGGCTTTTAGAAAGACAATTGAAAGTTGTGAGATGTGCAGATACGCAGGAGTTTCTGTGGGGGGTATGCCATTTTTGTAAATGTGGACCACAATTTTTTAAATATAAAGGTGTTCAAAATAGTCATGCAATGAGTGTGCTTAAGAGAGGTTAATGAAAAATTTGAGTGGAAATGGTGATTGGTAAAATGATTTTGTTATAACATACTAAAAATTTGTACAGTAATAAAGGTTTTATAGAAATTACCTTCTGGGATCTTGTTGTAATATGGTAAGTGGAAAACAATATTCTAAAATATTCCAGTCTTTGTTTTCAGAGTTTTTCAGTTAAGACTATATCTAGGCTAGTGGTAATGAAACAGATTTTAGGTAACAGCAAATTTTTCGTCATGACAGTACATTCACAGCGGTGTCTGAGACATGTTCATAGTTAGTTTCCTGTGGCTAATGGCCAAGGACATGCTGGCAAACATAGTCCCTTCCCTGCCCCAGGGTCAGCTCTCTAGGCAGGAAGCTGGTCAAGAACTATAGCTCCCAGGGTACCTTGGGTTCCCCCATCATGCCCTGCATGCTCCCCCTGCACAGCGCAGTGGGGAGGAAGGGAGAAAAACCAGACATGGGGAGGGTGCCTTTGTACCCTTCACACATGTGCGTGCACACACACCCATCCACCCACCATGTACAGGCTTGTGAGACTTGCGATAAACTCAGAGGAGTTGTTAACACTGACTAGTGTGCTCATGCATATACCTGAGGCAGCAGATACGCTGATCATGTAAACTGGTGTAGTTCCATTACTCTAAATACAAGTTGTCCTAGTTTTCATTTACAAAAACAGCTGTTTGTATCCCGCTAGAAATATACAGAGGCCTAACTATAAATAATAAGTGCACCCTAAGCTGAAACCTTGGTCCCATTGGAAATAATGGTAACACTCCTATCGGCTTCACTAAGGGTAGAATCTCCTACCATGTGGTGAATTGCAGAACATATCAAAATGTTGCAATCTAACTTCTCCACAAGGCCGCTGCTGTTATGAACCAAAAGGGTCCTTCATCACACTAATGTTCACATTACTGGACTCTCAGGACGCTTTGGTGCGCTCTGTAATTGACATTTCCCTCTCCCTCCCAGAGTCTGCACTGGGGCCCAGCATGAACAAAGCCTGTGTGTGTGTGTGTGTGTGTGTGTGTGTGTACACAACAACATGCAGAAGACAGTGCACATTCTCAAATGACCATACCCCTTTTGAGCTTCTACCTAAGTACAGTCACGTACAGTGGAATAGGTTGTTTTTGCTTTTGTGAAAGTTTGGAGCATTCTCCATGGCTGTGGATTCCATACACATCCATCTACCTGCAATTCACACCGAAAAAAGAAAACACCGATTTTACTTTCTCATCTCACTTGGTCTCCCTGTTACTGGCTTGATTTGAGGGGGTTGTTTTGTTTGTTTGCTTTTTAACCTCTGCTCAGGCAGCTTTCTTTGTTCTGACATTAAGGATGAAACAAATCAGTTCCTTGCCTTTAAAGTAGAAGAGATTTTCACCACTGATCCTGCAGACTCCTAATGAAGGAAGGATTTGGAGATTCTCTCTCAGCGACTGCTGCCACCTACAGAACAGATTGGGGATCCACTGAGACTACACTTCTCCACAAAACTCAGCTGTCATTTACATTCATGTGAAATTGGACCCCAAAGTGTTCTCAGATGAGCTGGCATTGCACACAGACACTGACCATATTCTCCAGGATTTCCTCCATTTGCATGATTCCAACTAGAACAACAAAGCAGTTCCTAGGGCAAAGAGAGGAAATTTACCCAAAATGCTACTTTTCTATCATCACTTCTGATGGCCTATTTAATCCCCCTTGTAACTGTATCCAGCCTTCTGCTTTGAAACTGATCCATTATTTCAAACTCATGTATGATTGCAAGCACATTCCCGTTTTTGTACTCTCTATCAGGTATATTGTATTTTTAGCGTTAGTGTGTATAGATTTTGCTGCACTCAGTCCTATTTTAATAGCAAATGCAATTAGACTATTGTCGTCTAATTAACTATTTATATTTTAATAGTCCCTAAAGGGGGGACTGTACACACGTTATCTACGCACACACACACGAATATATGAAAGGCAGGCCCCTCTCCTGAAATCACACCAAAAAATTGTGGGTTTTCATAGAAAAGGAGAAAACACAAAAGCCCAAACTTTCCAAGTTTTGGGAACCAAAAACTGAAAATTATGAGGTTTAGACTTAAAACTTTCAGGTTTTAGCAACTGAAAGCCAAAACATTTTATTTAAAAAGTAAAGATTTTGACTGACAACCTTCAACTCCAAAAAAACTTTGTTTCTAGGTTTAACAGAACTGAATATATTTTAATGAAAAATTGTCTTTCGCGACAAAATTTTGTAGTGGAAAAATATTATTTTTTCAAGAGACTTCTAATTGAACAAATGTTGAATATCTCTAGTATTGCTGTTGAGAGAAGGCTCCAGTAGTAGTCTGATTAATAATGCAATGAAAAGGGGCCTGACAGTGACTAAGAATCATGCTGAGTGGAGAAGAAGAATTCAGTGACTACTGTACTAGCCCTGAGAGAGACCTAGGTTCAAGTCTTGGCTCCACCAAGATTTCCTGTATGATCTTAGGTAAGTCACTTAACCTGGCTATAAAATGGGTATAATAGCTATATCTACAGCCAGGCCCACCAATGGGGTGGGTAAAGGCAGCAACTGACCCAGAGCTTGGTGATTTAAAAGGGCCAGGGGCAGCAGTGGCACCCAGAGCACTTTAAATTGTTGCTGATGTGGTGCCACTGCTGGGAAGGTGTGGGCACCCTGCAGTATGCTCTAGGCAGTGCTGAGGTGGGAATGTGACACTCTAGAAGTGCTGAGGCCTGGTTGACCTCTGCTCCACCCTTAGCCCTGCCCCTTCTGGAGTGTGCAGCTGCCCCTAGAGGCAGGGGATTACTGTCAACTCCCCTTCTTACAGCACAAGGGTTTTGTGAGGACAAATACATTAGTGTGTTAGGTGCTATCATACTAGGCAAAGGGGAGTCACACACAGCACTTAGCATCATGTGATGTTTTTAATCCTTGAGTGCTTCAATTTTTGTTGTTAGGATTTGTTAGTTTTGTGCAGTCTAGAAGGAAAGACCGGCCTCACGCGAAAGCATTCACTGTCCAACATTAGATGCAGTGTGATAAGTTGAGGACCCCAGGGCAGGGAGGAGACAGGGTGAGGAAAGAGCATGATAAAATACTTACTCAGCATCCTGGTGGCACAACTAAGGTTATCTTTAAATGCAACTAGTAGTTATTACTATTGTCTCACTCCTTGCAGGGCTTGCAGGCGTGAGTCTTAAGAAAGGATTTGCAAACATTAGCTAGTTAACTGGGAAGTAAGACAGCATTGCACCAGAAATATATGTCAAGACTAGGACAATCAGGATGTGTTTTACAGCAGCAGTCAGCAGTGACGTATCTACTGGTTCAGACAGATGTCAGATGTTTTCCTCACACTTTTCAGGACACTGGTATAAAAATTCCTGACTTTAAAAATACCTGAGCATTGTGTATTTAGGAGAACTCGAGCTAGTGCATCTGTGGTTGGCATTCTGATACCAGTGACCAGAACTCCTTGGATTTTCCATCCTACAAAAAAAATTTAAGGTTAAAAAAAAGTTCAGCCTGAATAAAGATGAAAAAAAAATCAAAATTTCAGGTTTTTGGTGAGAAAATTCTGAAAAAAATTTGTTCCAGGCCAAATGAAAAATTGGACCTTTTTGTTTTATTTTTTCCCCTACTTCAAAATAAATTAAATCTTGAAACAATATGGTTTTCTGTTCCAAAACATTGTAGTGCTTTTTCCAGTTTTTTAAAATTAATTTTCATTTAAATCTATAGGGTGTATCTACACTTGCATTTCTCTTTTGAAAGAGGCATGCAAATGAGGTAAATTGGAAATTCAAACTAGGTATACATTTGCATATTCAGCACATAATTTGCATATTCTAATTTGAAAAGAGCTTCTTTCGAAAGAAGAAAGTCAGTGTAGACGCTGCTCTTTCGAACATAAACCCATTTGTGAAAGAATCCTTCTTCCCTTTATTTATTTACTTTCTTCCAAGGCAAAGAACTGTCCAGAGCTCCTTTGTTTGCTTCTGACCATTTCCTCCTTGCAGAGGATCTGAGATACCTCAAAAGTCTCAATTATTTTTCCCCTCAGTTTTAAAAATGGAGAATTTTCTTGGTGTTTGGTATTATCTCTTCTCCTGTGGGACCAGGAGCTCAGTCATTATAGGGTTGTATTTAAGCATCTTCTGGAAAGCAGCTAGCCGGCTGTCATGATTTTGTCATGGGTCTTGTTATCATGCTTGTTCCCTTAAAGCCCCAGTTCCTGGAGTCAAGTAGGTAGGTGATCATTTCAACTTTCCTTCCTAAACAACCAATGAAGTCTCCAGCCCTCGTAGCTGCGGAGAAAGCTTCGGAATGAGACCTAAGAGTATCTGAAAGGCTCTCAAAAAGCAGAAGGCAAACAAAAAGAACACCAAAGCTATTGTTTTTGCACAATCTTGTGATTTCAAAGACATGCTCGTGATTTTTGGTGGGCCAGATTGATTATTTGGGGCAGGCACTAGTGTAAAAGTGACTTGGAAGTGTCAGTTTCACATTTATTTGCTGTGGGGTAACACCCCCTAGAGCTAGCGGTAGGAGCAGTACAAACTTGCAGGGCCTTGCTCTGGTGGAATGTTTCCAAAATAGACATGATCTGTTCCATGCCTGGTGAACTGCAAAACAAAGTGATCGAAAGGCATTCAGCTTTTCCCACCATTGTTTCAATTGTTGTACAGGAAGATCTCAGAGTACGAGGTCCCACTCTTATGCCCTTGACCCCCTGATTCATACAGTAACCCTCGATTTAGGAACCTTCACACTCATTCAGCACGAAGCTGTTGGGTTGTCAGCCTGCCTATCTGCATGCATCACTCAGCAGCCAGCAACGAAGGGTCCTGTGGCACCTTATAGACTAACAGAAAAGTTTAGAGCATGAGCTTTCGTGAGTTAACTCACTTCTTCAGATGCTGGTTCTGGAAATCTGCAAGGCCAGGTATAAATAGGCCAGAGCAAGGCTGGGGATAACGAGGTTAGCTCAGTCAGGAAGGTTGAGTTGTATTGTCATCAGCAGCCAGGTGGGCTAAAACCCCCTCCCCCTACTTTCCAGAGTGGCACCACTTGACAACTGTGCTGGTTCACCCCTTTTAAACACCCTGCCAGCTCACCCCCGACCCTGTGGCCTCAGATAACCCCCCCGCCCTGCCTCTCATGGGGCTCCAGCTTTAACCCGTATGCAGGGCTCTGGTTCCCAACCCTTGGCAGGGCTCTCAGCCCCCCACTAAACCACCCTGCCCCAGTGAACCTCCGTTCAATCCCCTGCCCGGCTCAACCCCTTCCCCCACATGGTCCCAGCTCACCCTCCCACACACTTGGGGCTCTGGCTGTCAGCCACTGCTGACATGCTCAGGGGCTCCAGCCCCCACGCCAGCTCCAGCCCCCCCACCTGTTCAACACTCCCTAAGCCCCGCCCCAGCTCACACCCCCCCCCCCCGGCATGTGGGGCTTGGGGAAGCTGCAGCTGCCAGCCTCCCTGGGAGCCCTGGGGAAGCAGCAGTTGCCCACGCCCTGCCTGCTTCCCCAAGGCTGGTGGGGAGAAGGGGGGCAAATACAGGACAATTTGTCACTTTTAAAAAAGTCAGGATGCCTTTTTGGCATCCCAAATATGGGGCCGTCTCACCCAATATGGGATGGATGGTCACCTTCCCCTGTGGAACAGGTTGAGTTAGAGCCAAGGCTTTCCATAGCCTTTGCATGCATTAAGCCCAGTATGTCCAGATACATTAGAACGTTCTGTCTAGTTGTAGCCTAATACACAAAAGGGTTCTGGTTTTTTAAAGATTTTCCTCTTCCCTCAGCTGGGGAAACACCAGCATCAGCATCTTAATGTGAGTAAACTGAGCAAAATGTTCTCACCCGTGTTCCAGAACCAACCTGCAAAGCACATGCCTAGAATCATCGAGCACTAGAACTGGAAGGGACAAGTCCAGAACTCTGCCCTCACAGCAGAGCCAAGCACCATCTAGATCAGGGATGTGCAAAGTGGGGGATGGCTCCACTTGGGGAGGGAGGGGCACAATCAGCTGCTGGGTCTCAGGCTCATCCTTCTCATTCCAAATGTTGAAATATGTTAGTGTTTATGTCTGTTGTGACAGGGTAAGTCTTGTTCATAGACCCCAGGTCCGCCATTCAGTCCACTGACGCCACCATACAAACCCCATTACCCTTGCTGGGGCAGGAGGCATTCTGGGGGGAGCCCAGGCCCCACCCACTCATTCCGGGTTCTGGCCCAGGGACCCTGGATGGCTGCTACCAGTGAGGGCTGACTCCCTTCACCCGCCCCTGCTGCTACTCTCCTGGGGCCACAATTGCCCCTGGTACCTCTTTCCGCTAGTGGTAGCCATGGCAACAAGTCCCCTCCTTTGTCTGGCTTCTCCGGCTGACCAGTTCCCCACAGTCTCTGGTTGAACTTCAGGTCCTCTGGACTGGGGCAGTGCAGTCCAGCCCCTGGGTTGCTGAAACTCCTGTCTTGTGGTCTCTAACGTTCCTCCAAGTCTCCTTCCCTCTTCCCACTCACCTTCCAAACTCTCCTTAATCACCCTCCCCTTGCCCTGTGTGGGGAAGTGCTTATCAAGGTACCCCTGCGTGAGATCAGATGGCCCTTACTGATTTAGGACAGTGTACCCCTCAGCTGCTCCCACTTTGCTTGTCAGCTCCATCTCTGCCCTGTTTTTACTTCTGTCTTTTCTCCCCTGGTCCTACCCTGCCACACTGTGTATTCACATTTACATACCGATTAATAAAGTGTTTACATTCCACAGACTAAGTTTCCTACACGTGCCGAAAGGCTGTTGGGTTTGTTTGGTTTTTTTTCTATGAACATAACCAAAATTCCTGTTGGTTTGGCTGACATTAGGGGAGCCTGCAAATTGCAGGGACGAAAAGTAGGCCCGACATAAAAAGTTTGCTCACCCCGATCTAGATCATCCTTGACAGGTGTTCCTCTAATCTGCTCCTAAATATCTCTGATGACAGAGATTCCACAGCTTCCCTTATTCCAGTGTTTAGCCTCCCTGATGGGAAGTTCTTTGTAGTGTCTGGCCTATGCTAGAATCCTGGGGCTGGAAGAAACCTCAGGAGGTCATTGTGTCCAGCCTGAAGCAGGACCAACCCTAGCTAAACCTAAACCATCCTTCCTACAGTTTAAGCCCAGCGCCTTTTGTTCTACCTTCAGAGATTAAGGAGAATATTTTTTCCCCTCCTCCTTGTGTAACCTTTCAGAGTAAGTCCCCCTTGTGTAATTTTTTCCTTATGATTTTGGGTGCCCCAGTTCCTTTAGAGTGATGATTTCCTACCTCCCACGGTAAAGCATTAATGACTCCAGCACAAAAAGATACACGTGTCTGACCAGTGCCTTTATTATTTTTTTTAACACAGACAAAAACACATATGACAAAGAAAGGAAGACCGAAAAGAAAAAAAAGGAAAGAAAAGAAAAAGGCAAAAAGAAAAAGCTGCTCTTGCTCTGATTCTATTTACAAAGAACAAAAGCAGCTATATTGGTGTGACAGTCTACAGCACTGGAGTGCCAAATTCATCTAAAAGGTATTGTTCCTGTTTTTTTCTATACCCATTACTTGCTAACCTAGTTTGTTTAATTGGAGGGAAGGGGTTGCTCTTATTATATACAGCCAGACACAGCAGAAAATGTGATCGCTAACAGAATAGGTTTCTCCTTGTGGAAAAAAATGACTACTTAAAAACCCCAACTTTTATTCTCTTTTTGATAAATTTTCTCTTTAAGCTCTCACAACCTGCTTTGATGCTGTGTTGAGGCCCCTCATTCAAACTGACTTCAAAGCTACTGCTCTGACAGTGTGTAATAATACGGCACAATTTCTAATGGAGTTGAAGTTTCATGATGCAGTGCACAAGCAGCAGGTGTCACCGGAGAGGGCTCCCCTGCTGGCACCAGGCCAGGGGACTGAGAGCCAGATTTAGGAGAATAAATGCAGAAAAGTTGTTCGTGTTTACACTACAGTCACAGCGGCAGTTTCCACTGAGAGCATGGTCCCACTGTGATAGGAAAATGTGCAGTAAAAAACAGTCCCTACTTGAAAGAGCTCGTAGGCTACAGAAACAAGACAAAGGGTGGAAGAAGGAAATTGTTCCCATTTTATAGATGGGAAATTGAGGTACTAAGCATCAGGCCTGCTGATGGGGGTAGGGGGGAGAGCAGGGGACACAAAGACAGCATTGAGAGCACAAGGACCTAGCGTTTCAAAAGCACTCGGACACTGCTGCTCTGTGTGGCTCTAAGGGAGAGCAGAGGCCAGTGCCATGGTCTGAGCAGCGTTAAGGGTCGACTGCCCCAGGCTCCGGCCCTTCTAGGGAATGGAGCACGGCCCCTCCCACCTTGCCCTGGGGCCCATGATGGCTGTCAGCCCCATTCCCAAGCACTTATGTGACACACCCTAGCAGAGGCCAGAGCACTTTTTTTAGTGAGGTGTTGAAATCATGCATAGGATGGAAGCCACACATTCGGATGCAAGTATTAGTTCAAACGAGGAGGTGCAGTCGATCCCTCAGCATCCGTAGTTCTGTTATTCCTGTGACCAAAGTCACTGTGGAAGTCTGTAGAAACTGAACTGATGATTCCTGAGCCAGTGCCTTATGTTCCTCTAACGTTTGTTGTTATGCCTCTATGATCGGTGTTGTCACAAATAAAATGGGAAGTGACTGGCTGGGAAGGAGTACCACAGAGAAGGATCTAGGGGTCAGAGTGGACCACAAGCTAAATATGAGTCAACAGTGTGATGCTCTTGCCAAAAAAGCAAACATGATTCTGGGATGTATTGACAGGTGTGTTGAGAGCAAGACATGGGAAGTCATTCTTCTGCTCTACTCAGAGCTCATTAGGCCTCAGTTGGAGTATTGTGCCCAGTTCTGGGCACCACATTTCAAGAAAGATGCGGAGAAATTGCAGAAGGTCCAGAGAAGAGCAACCAGAATGATCAAAGGTCAAGAGAACATGAGCTAAGAGGGAAGACTGAAAGAACTGGGCTTGTTTAGTTTCGGAAAGAGAAGACTTAGAGGGGACATGATAGCAGTTTTCAAGCACCTCAAAGAGGGTTACAAGGAGGAGGGACAAAAATGTTCTCCTTGGCCTCTGAGGACAGGACCAGGAACAATGAGCTTAAACTGAAGGTAAGGAAGTTTAGATTAGACATTAGGAAGAACTTCCTAACTGTCAGGCTGATTAAACACTGGAATAAGTTGCTTAAGGGGTTGTGGAATCTCCATCACTGGAGATATTTAAGAGCAAGTTAGACAGACACCTATCAGGGATGGAGCTTGGTCCTGCCCAGGGGGCAAGGAAGTTGACTGGATGATCTCTTGAGATCCCTTCCAGTTCTAGTGTTCTATGATTCTATGACTGTGTACAGGAGGCTGAAGATCCAGTCAGAGAAGGCAGTGACACTTTCATCATCAGAAAAAGTCCTATACATGTGTATATTTGCGTCTCCCAAATATTACTAGTATTTATATTACTCCAGCCTCTAGAGGCCTAAGATCAGTATTCCTTTGTGCTAGGTGCTGTAGAAATACATAGCAAGAGGCAGTACTGGCCCTGAAGGCCTTATGATCTAAAACCAGACAAGACTGACACAGGGTACAAAGCAAAACAGAGGCGATGTGCATTGCCCAAGGTCAAGCAGCATGTCAGTGGCATAGAACCCATGTCTCCCAGTCCTTGTCCAATGCCCCATCCACTTAACCATGTTGCCCCACTGGAACCTTGCCCTCCCTTTTACACCCACCCCACTTTACAGTAGCTTCACTGAAATGAATGAAAGTTGGGAGCAAATCAGGTCCATGTCTTTTGTCGTGGAAACTAACCAGCGTCTGCAGGCCAGAGTGGGATGTCTTGCATGGCTGGAAATCCAGAGCTAAAGTGAGAAGGATGCAGTTTTATAAAGGGGACATAAGAAAGTGGGGAGTGGGGAGGTGGGAGAGAGAGAGAGTGACTCTATCTAGATTGCAGGCTTCTGTCGACCGAACTTCCATTGACAGGAGTTTTGGTGACAGAGCACATGTCCAGACTGCAGATCTCTAAGATCTAGGCATAGCCTGTGTGTGTAAATCAGGGTACAGGGCTGTAACTCTGTACAATTCCGTTAAGATCATTATATCTGCTGATATGAAGCAGCACTGAGCAATATGCTCTCATGGTGGATCACAAAGTGCAGTTCATGCAACATGCTGACACATTTCCCTTAGTTGGATCCACTGGGCTGGCAGCTCTTGCCGCAGTGACTAGATCTGCTTGTCCATAGTCAGCATGCTGGCTTGCAGCAAAGCAATCTCTTCCAAGTGTAGCTATTTCCGGCCTGGAGTTACCCCACTGCTCTGTGATGGCCATCATCCCAGACTCTCATGCTGCCAGAACAAGCCTGGGGCCTGTTAAGGTGGCTCAGAGGAATCATTTGGACTTTCTGTGTGTGCTAACTGAAAGGTCAGAATGTAAGTGGAGATCAGAGGTGGAAGAAGTATCCCAGAAATTACCTGAGTAAAAGTGCAGCTGCTTTGTGGGGTGGGGTGGGGGATGGGGATTTACTTAACTGCAAGTCCTGGTGTCCCTTTGGAAAACAACTTGAGTAAAAAGTACACCCCCCCCATCACATCTTGGTTGTACTCAAGTATTTAGGGGTACAAGCAGGTGCACTTTTACGCAAGTAACTTTTGGGGTCCTTTCTCCACCTCTGGTGGAGCTGTAGGCCAGACCTTAGGCTGCTGTAAATGGATGCAGCTCCATAGCTGTCCCATTAGGAAATGCAGCAGCCTTTAGTTTCAGCACAATGCTCTCCAACAGAGGGGTCGATGTCCTTGCACGTGTGAATAATCTGATGTTCCAGTTAAGAACCCCCTTTCTCATGCAGGTTGGGTGGTATCCGGCAGAGGCCATAAGTGATTGGCAGGTAAGCGTCATGAAGATGCAGATCTCATGAGCCCATCATAATAACTCCAAGCACTGCATTTCATCCCTGCTACTGAAAACGGTGGTGTGGGAGGAGAAAGCTCCCTGAGCAGCCTGGTCACGAGTGTTGCCGCCAGCTAAGGTTTGACTCATGTTCCCTCCTCTTCCAAAGGCAGCTCTGCCTCTCCTGCTTGACCTCGGTCCCATGGCTGGCCTGCACTAGAAAGGGGAATAATGCAAATACAGGAAGAAGGAGGCAGGTGGATTGGAGAAGGCAGAAAATGGCCATCCCTTGAAAAAAGGGAAGAGTTAGCATAACCCTCAGACTGGCTCATGATAGGGCCCTGTATGACCCCTCTTCACAGCCCTCTGCAGACTGCCTCTGGTGCTTGGAGTAAGAAGATGCTGCTGGAGAAGATGAGTGAGTGGGGAGGAGCAAGTGGAGACTCATCTCTAATCTTTCCACTTGCTGGCCAGTGCCAGGAAGGTAGGAACTTCCTACTGGTATAGTCCATCAGTAAGACCCAGACCCTCAAAGGCACATAAGCTCCTAACTCCCAAAGACCTTAATGGAAGGTCTAATACCTGTGTAGTTCCGGGCCTAAATAAGGAGCAAGAGGAAAGCGGGGCAGAATTTTGATACAGGTAAAAGTGCCGTGTGTCCTCTGAGCTGACAGTGTGCCCTTGTCGCCAAGAAAGCTACCCGCATATTGGGGTGCATTAGTAGGAGCATTGCCAGCCGATAAGGATGTGTTCAACATAGATAAAATGTGAATAGTACAGCCAGCCAGGGCTTTTCATACTTCAAAAGTCGGGTCAAAACAGTGGCAGTCCGTGGGGTTCTGTGTTTGGCCCACAAGATATTTTAGTTATCATTGGCCACGTGCAGGGTTGTCAGATTCCACTAGTTAGTAGGATTTTCCCTTACTGGTATTAATGAAATGACAGGCACGTAAAGCAAGGGCACGTGATGTGAGGTGCCTGCTGATTGTACGCAACAGTGGCTGTGACAGCCATACGCCTACTCTGCATCTAAGGGATAGCTTGGTGGTTTAAGCAGTGGGCTGCTCAACCCAGGGTTGTGAGCTCAATCATTGAGGAGGACATTTAGGGATCTGGGGCAAAATAAATTTAAAAAACCAAAAGATAGTGCTTCGCTTGGCCCTGCCAAGAGGGTGGGGGACTGGACTAGATGACCTTTCAAGGTCCCTTCCAGCTCTTTGTGATATGTGTCTTATCAAAGCACTGGCACTGCTCCTGTTCAGTTGGCACACCCTGCAAATTGTAGGTATGCTAGCACATTAGCAAAACTACCCTATCTTGGGCCCGCTGAGATAAGGAGGTTGCTCCTGCAGCCCACGCACTAGCCTTGGTTGCCCAGTGCTGGATCAAAACATTATAGGATCAGGTTTTCACTCCCTTCAGCGGATCTTTTCACCAGGTATCAGCAGCAGCTGCGTCCAAACCGAAACCAGTGTTGTATGTGAATGGGAAGGAAAATCATAGGGGTCCGCTCCCACTGCAGGGTTAGTGTCTGAACACCTCTGCAATTCAAAGAGGACTGGTTGGGGGAAGCATGGTCTAGTGAATAGGAGACCCAGTTCTTTTTCTGGCTCCACCTGTGACCTACTGTAAAACTTCAGGCAAGTGACTTCACCCCCCTGTGAATCTCATCTATTGTCTGAGCAGGTTGTTAATTTGCTGGGGCGGTTCTCTCCCTGTGTGCTTATGCCATATCTGGCGCAATTGGGCCATATCTAACGGGGCCTTTAGATGCTGACTTAACACAAATAATAAGCAGTCTTTGAGTGTGGCCCATCAACCTGACCTCCATTTGTGCAGGTGCTGTTGTGCACTTCAGCTGGATGGCAGGTGTGAGTCAGAGTGACAGAGCTTCTAGCCTCTGATTTGCGCGAGGGGTCTGGTGTTCAAAAGTGCTTTGTTCACAGGTCAACCCCTGAGATTAATGAATATTTTTGCTGTAAGTGATGATTCTGATATGCACCCTGAAATGCTGCTCCTTTACCAGAGAGCTGTGGTTACAAAGCAGAATCACCGAATCACAGGGCTGGAAGGGACCTCAGGAGGTCATCTAGTCCAGCCCCCTGCTTCAAGCAGGATCAACCCCCATCCCACCCAGGACCTTGTCCAGCCGGGACTTAAAAACCTCAAGGGATGGAGAATCCACCACCTCTCTAGGCAAGGCATTCCAATGCTTCACCACCTGCCTGGTGAAGTAGTTTTTCCTAATATCTAACCTATACCTCTCCCTCTTCAACTTCAGACCATTACTCCTTGTTCTGCCATCTGACACCACCGAGAACAGTTTCTCACTCTCCTTTTTAGAGTGCCCCTTCAGGAAGTTGAAAGCTGCTATTAAATCACCTCTCAGTCTTCTCTTCTGTAAACTAAACAAACCCAAATCCCTCAGCCTATCCTCATAGGTCTTGTGCTCCAGACCCTTAATCATTTTTGTTGCCTTCGCTGAACCTGCTGCAGCAAATCCACATCCTTTTTATACTGGGGGGTCCAAAACTGGACACAATATTCCAGATGTGGCCTCACCAGTGCCGAATAAAGAGGAAGAACTACTTCTCTAGATCTGCTCGAAATGCTCCTCCTAATGCACCCTAGTATGCTGTTAGCCTTCTTGGCTACAAGGGCACACTGTTTAGTCATATCCAGCCTTTCATGCACCATAACCCCTAGGTCCTAAGTATTGTATAAGCAATACCGTCAATAAGCAACACAGTCTGTTCTGGGGCACCTTGGATAGACGTAGGCCCAGATTTTGTTCTCAGCTAGACAGGTGCAACTTTCAAAGTTGCATCTGTGGGGCTGAAAGCAGGGTTTGGCCAGGAAGGAGTTCGCAGAAATAGTTGTGCTGCATTGGGTGACTTTTAGCCGCAAGCACACCGAAATCACTCTTTGGCTCCGTCTACACGTGCACGCTACTTCGAAGTAGCGGCAGTAACTTCGAAATAGCGCCCGTCACGTCTACACGTGTTGGGCGCTATTTCGAAGTTGAAATCGACGTTAGGCGGCGAGACGTCGAAGTCGCTAACCCCATGAGCGGATGGGAATAGCGCCCTACTTCGACGTTCAACGTCGAAGTAGGGACAGTGTAGACGATCCGCGTCCCGCAACATCGAAATAGCGGGGTCCTCCATGGCGGCCATCAGCTGGGGGGTTGAGAGATACTCTCTCTCCAGCCCTTGCGGGGCTCTGTGGTCACCGTGGGCAGCAGCCCTTAGCCCAGGGCTTCTGGCTGCTGCTGCTGCAGCTGGGGGTCCGTGCTGCATATACAGGGTCTGCAACTAGTTGTTGGCTCTGTGTATCTTGCACTGTTTAATGAAAGTGTGTCTGGGAGGGGCCCTTTAAGGGAGCGACTTGCTGTTGAGTCCGCCCCGTGACCCTGTCTGCAGCTGTGCCTGGCTCCCTTATTTCGATGTGTGCTACTTTGGCGTGTAGACGTTCCCTCGCTGTGCCTATTTCGATGTTGGGCTGAGCAACGTCGAAGATGAACATCGACGTTGCCAGCCCTGGAGGACGTGTAGACGTTATTCATCGAAATAGCCTATTTCGATGTCGCAACATCGAAATAAGCTATTTCGAAGTTGGGTGCACGTGTAGACGTAGCCTTTCAGTGCATTTCTGACCATGCTTGTTCACACGGCAGAGTAGCAAGATGGAGTGGCCTCCGTCAGATGCTGAAGGGGAGGAACTGCTTCTAGCCATCTGGCAAACGGGCCCAGTCCAGGCCTGCCTCTTGTGTTGGAAGTGGTGGGGTGGAACACGCGGTAGAAGAGGCAGAGCCCTCAGCTCAGTTGAGCCAAAGCTGGGAAGGAATTGGACACCTCTACCTTGCTGCTGGGACCAGCATCAAACTGTGCCAGCCCTGGCCCTGCAGGAGGACCCCAGGGAGGGGATCTGCTAAGACTGACATCAACCAAATATCCCCACGAACTGCTGGACCTGTTGGTTGCTGAGTACCCTGAGGAGAAAGAGACTGCGAGCAGGTAGGGCTTGGAAGTAGGCCTTGGAAACCAGACATTAGTCCAGTGGTGCTGTTGAAATCAGAGTCAGAAAGCTGTGCTACAACCTGCTCCTGTTCTGCCCTACTCAGCTGGCTTGAGCCTGGCTGTGTGTGCTGACTGCCCCGGTCAGACAGCTGGGCTAACGACTGCCAATTGTCCTCCAAGTCCGAGACTCTTCGCTGACCCTGGCCACGCTAATCCCCTGGTCATTGGCCATCAAAAACTAGGTGGCGCAATGAGGAAGAGTGGCCTCCTTCTGAGGCGGATGGGCAGAACCAGTCTGAACCAGTATAGGCAGATTGCTATATTGTCTTTACTGGTTTAGACTGGTTCCTCCCATCAGGTCATGAAGTCCAGTCACCTGCCCTCATAGCAGGACCAAGCACCATCTAGAGTACCTAGATCATCCCCAGCAGACCATCTTAAATATCTCCATTGATGGAGATTCCACAACCTCCCTGCACAATTTATTCCAGTGTTTAACCACCCTGACAGTTAGGAAGCTTTTCCTAACGTCCAACCTAAACCTGCCTTGCTGCAGTTTCAGCCCATTACTCTTTGTCCTGCCCTCAGAGGCCAAGGAGAACAATTTCTCTGCCTCCTCCTTGTAAGACTCTTTTAAATACTTGAAAACTGCTATCATGTTCCTTCTCTGTCTTCCCTTTTCTAAACTAAATAAGCCCAAATAGGTTTTAAACCAGGCCCAGTCAGAATAATCCTGCACGTGGAATAGGATTGCGGCCATAGAGAATTTGGAGGGCCGTTTCATTTGTTCCTCTTCTACCCTCTCCATGCTGCAGAGCACGCAGAGAAATTCAAGACTGACCACTCTCTTGCTGAATGAAAATGTTGTAAACAGTGAGTTTCATTTACAACTTGCCTAGACACCTGCTGTAATAGAAACAGTCTCTTACTGTCTCTTGGCCTGAAAAGCTTAGCATCAAACTGCTTATTCATTCCCAGGGAAACCAAAGCGACCGCGAAGCCCAGCTTGAGTCGTTCAAAATACCATTCATTTGACAAGCTCAGCGATTTGATCACCAACCTAAACCCAGAAGGCATCTGAGCCATTAGCCAGAGGCATCAGTGATTATTTCAGATGAGTTCAACCACAGAGGCTGTGGCCACACTTGGCCAAAATTTCAAGATGGCCATGCTTATGGCCAAATCGAAGAATACTAATGAGGTGCTGAAATGAATATTCAGCGCCTCATTAGCATGCTGCCAGCTGCGGCACTTTGAAAGGGCTGAGTTTCACTTGTGTGCGGCTTGGCTACACAGGGGTCCTTTTCGAAAGGACCCCGCAGACTTTGAAATCCCCTTATTCTTATCAGCTGAATAAGAGGCCAGCAACTTGCTAATGAGGTGCTGAATATTCATTCCAGCACCTCATTAGTATTCTTCGATTTGGCAAAATTTTGGCCAAGTGTAGCCATAGTCAGAGAATCAGAGAAAAGAAGCCCGGGGCTGGGGAGAAAGTGCTTGCTCAAAGTAGGGTCTATTTACAGACAGTTGTGTGCAAACCACCATTAATGCAATAACGCCCACCAAGAAAACCACTGAGGGAAACGTATAACTTCATCGAAACTGGAGAAAACAAAATGTAACTGAGGAAGGAGACACCAGGAAAGAAACCCGCATGTTGCGGGTAAACATAAGCAGCTGCCGGGATCTTCCAGTTGTTCTAAGCCACAAGCCCAGGATGAGTGCTTCAGCATTGGCCCAGGGAATGTGCCAGTAAGACCCCTGTGGGCTATTGTGAATATGGGCCCCATAAGGGTAGGAGGCATGCACAGGCCTGCCAGGGGAGGCAAAGGAGACAGTTGCCCATGGGGCCCAGGGCTCTCAGCTGTGGCAGCAGCCAGAGCTCCAGGCCCTTTAAATTGCACCACAATCCATGCAGCTTTGAGGGTTGCAACAGGTTATGCAATGCTCAGCCCAACCCCATCCCTTCTGCCTGAAGCCCCACCTCTTCTGGGAGCATGAGCCCAGGGGTAAGGTAAGCTAATGGTATTTAAGTAGATGGATGTATATTTTTGTCATATGTGAAGGGGAAAAAAGACTATATTTAGAGAGAATCTTCTTTTCCCATATTTTCCTTGTTATCCAAGTTTGACAATATTTGAAATGGAGTCTTTTTTTATTCTTTTTTTGAGGGCTTCTTTCCTCCCCACCCCAATATTGCAAAGTTTGAGGCTCTAAACCATCTTATTCATTTTATGCCTTAATCCAGCACTGTGATCCAGCTATGCAAGAGGAATAAAAAAATGTCTGTATGCTTCATGGTTCCAGGATGGTGCAAATAGATGGAGAACAGAACTAACTTTTGGGCCCTGATTCAACAGAGTAATTAAGACTATGCTTAACTTTATGCATGTGAGTAATCCCTTGACTTCAGTGAAATAACTTATTCGCTTAAAGTTAAACCCATAACCAAGTGCTTTGCTGAATCCAGATCTTGGTCCCAAATTCATTGTGAATTTTCATAAGAGATGGGTCAAATACAATAAATTAGTTGTTATATAGCCTATGTGCCTCCAAACATGCCTAACTTCTGGTTTCAATTATAATGGAAATGGACTATTCGTGCTAACTACTTACAATTTCAACCAATAAAATGTGTCAGCTGTTATACATACAAATTATTGTCCTGACAAACAGTTCTGCTCAGGTGCATTAAGATTGAAAGTAAAATTGTCTTGGAAAGTTGTTCATAGTCTTAATTGACTACCTTAATATGGCACTCAGAATAAACCGTTATCATTTTGTGAGTTAGCTGATGCAAAAGACTTGATCACAGTTTATAGGTATCTACAGGGGGAGGGGATATTTGGTAACAGCTCTTCAGTCTACCAAACAATCCTAAGGCTGGAAGTTGAGGCTGGACCAATTCAGACTGCGAATAAGGTGTAATTTTACACCTTAAGGGGTAATTAACCACTGGCATCTGTGAAAGGAAGAGAACCTTAGCACCAAGGGGAATATGGCAGATTTTTCCAACCTCAGCTCTGACTTGCAGATTCCCTGTGAGCCAGTTCCAGATTTGCCTCCAGCAGAGATGGACAAGTGTGCTAAATAGTAAGATGGTTTAGCAAGCTGAAGGAATACTCTTTAAGCATTAAATCATGATTATATGTGAACTAAGACTACTGGGGTTGAAATGTTAGTCTGTCAATTCAGTCCATTGTGCAGTCCTTCTTAACCACTGTGGTTTTAAACTCATGGGATCTGGCATTAACATTTGAGTTCACTGACTCATGTTTAATTACCTGAGTGATTTAGGAAACTATATCTCATTGAAAGCCAATGGGATTTAGGCCCAAAGTCTTGTGGGTATTTTAAGCACTTAGGCCCCACTGAATGGGAGTTAGACACCAAACACCTTTGAAGATCTAGGCCTTAAGCGCTATTGAAACTTACTCGTAGGGTATTACTATAGCAATCAATTACAGACTACATATAGTGGTGCTGTAGTCCACACTAGAAGGATGAGAGTTACAGACAAGCCAGAGGAGGCTTGTGCAACCCTGGCCAATTAGGGTAGGGAGCAGTCCAGCCAATTAGAGCCAGGCTGGGCCCTATAAAAGGCTGTTAGGGCTGAGAGGAACTCACTCTTGCCTCAGCTGTGGAGCAGGAGGTAGCTGTCTGTCTGAGAAGCTCCGGAAGGTACCTGAGACAGTGCAGTGCTGGGGATCTCTGGCTTGACTCAACTCCTAGGCTTCAGGCCTGATACAGAGGTTTAAAGTGGTACCAGGGTGGCAGTCAGGGTGTAGGAGAAAGCAGCAGGTCCAATGATGAGTGACCATTTCAGAATGCAGTTTGCCCCTGAGGTAAGCGGCTAGATGATGGCTGGCAGTGGGTCACTGAGGCAAGGTGGGTCTAGGATTGGGGGTTCTGTGGGAGGGGAGGACCCCAGAGTACAGATGAGGTCCATGGGGCAGTATCGTGAGGAATGGGTAGTGTGGGCTGGAAGGGACACCAGGGATTAACTAAAGTAGTACAGAAGACAGGTAACCCAGGGTGAGACACCAGTGAATAGGGGCTGGAAGAGCTAACTCCAGAGGAGGCCAGCAAGAGGTGCCATGCCAGTGAGTTTGCCCCATTGCCACATATTTGTTAAACTTATTTTTCATTGTGTGCAGAACCAACTTTGCATCAAAAACTGATTATGAATTTTTGGTAGTTTTAGAGGGAAGTGTGTAATTGTTCAGCCTTTTCTCAGACATGGGCAGACTGAAGAGATTTAATTTCCGAGCCAGAACCCCTAGGCCTGCCTGTGCTGCTTTCAGGGAAAATAGCTCTATAAAACATGAGCGCAGGGGTTTTTATACCAGGTTCCCTTCTCCCCAGCCCCTCAGAGGATGAGCTACAGCTGCCAAGTTTAGATCTGAACCATCTGTCCCAAGATTCAGGTGACTTGCTGGTTAGTTTTGAGGGTGGTCAAGGGCCAGCAAGGATTCTGAGCTGGATTAGGAGTCAACCATCCCAAAAACTCGGGGCTGGACAGAGCTCAAGGGCTGTGATTCAAGCCATCTCTAATTGTTACAGCATTAATTTTTCAGTGGATGCTTCATATAATGGCCAAGACCGTCTAAAAACAAGCATAAGGAAAGCATGAATCCTTCAGCAGTGTGTTTTCTGTGAAAATTACTGGATTAGCAGATGAGTGAGACACTACTGAATTAGGAGATGGGTGAGAACACCAAGGCTGCTTTCAAACCTTTACTGTATAATGGCTATCAAAGAAAAAATACAGTTGAATTCTAATGCCATACTGCCACAACTTTTCCATTAGGATGAACTCAAATCAAAATTGCTTTAGGGCCTTATCTTCCAAGGTGCTGTGCAAATCAGACTCCTATCTTGCTGGACTGATCTGCAAAGGATATTCATGTATAGCCACAGGGAATTCCAACTAGGATGGTGGATGGGTTATATTATCTTAGGCCATAATCCTGCCAGGACTTAGGTACATTCTTAACTTTAAGCCTGAGAGGAATGACCCAGCTATACTAGGAAAGTGAGGTCAACCCAGATATATGGCTCTGGAGTGTGAAAATCCACATGTAGTTAAGCAGACCTACGTCTGACTGTGGGGGACAAAGAAGATCTCTACCACGGGCTGAGCTACAGCCTGTTGCGAAGGTGGATATACTGGAGTGACAGAAGGATGCCTTCTCTTGTATTCGTGTCTGCAGTATAGCGCTCTAAGTGCAGTGTAGTACCTCTGCTGCGCTCACGTTTCTAGTGTAGACATAGTCTTGTCTAAACTTGATGGTGGATTGATGTTGCTTGCACGTTAAATAAATCAACCTCCAAGCACTCTCCTGCTGACTCCAATACTCCACGAGGACAACAGTAGCCATGTCTCTCTACGAGTTTGTACAGCACCTAGCACAATATAATTGTTTGGAGGCAGGAGACGGAGTTGTTTCCAGACAGCTAGGTAAAAAAATTCCATTTTTCACGGTTAAATTGCCTGAGAGATGTATCACCGGGAAATGTAGAAAGCTATAACTAAGTTGGACATACAAAGCAATTTTTGCACAAATCAGAGTTGTTCCAAATCCAGGTCAGAGAGTTCAGGTCTGGCCCTTCATTTGCTTAGAAATAAACAACCTCATGAATTGCTGAGTTCTTAATTTAATCTGTTCCATAGAAATTTTTGCAATTGCAAAGGGGGCCTTATTAATTGCAAGTAACTGGGATGTGATGGAAACAGTGCAGTGATGTATTTAGTTTTACAGCCGGTGAATATATTTTATGCAAAAAATTGCTATTTGTCTCAAATGATGATTTGTCCTCATTATGGCACATACTAAAATACAACATGTGCAACTTTTAAAAAGTGTGTGCTTGTGGCTAGGTGCATAAATCAAAGCCCCCAGACCTTGGCATTTTTAAAAGACCTTACACAAATTGTGGTTCCTTTATACATGGGGCAAATGAAGAAATAGACAGAAAAACCCACACTGCCTGTTTCTCAGTTCTAATCGCCATTGAAATCAATGAAGTTATACTGTTATAAACTGATGTGAGGTCAGAATCATGGGCATAAAGTCTTGATTGCTCTATACTCAGTTTTCCACTCCCAGAAAGCTTTACTCTTGATTTTTTGCATACCAAAACAGCCTACAGTCACACTTGCAAGCAATACTTTCTGTTACAGGACTGTCAAGGGGAAAATAAACTAAATGATCAAAGATCCACAGAACGCCAAATACCAATTTCCACGCTGCCAAGTTGTGTAACTTGGCTGCTTTCCAAAAAGGGAGCAAGATGCATTTTTGTTTACATTTTCTTTGTAAATGGAAGAAAGCTGCCAAAATATATAAGGAGAGAGGATTAGAGCCAGTTGTTTTTTCTGAGTTCTCCAGCGGGAATGTTGCCAGCAAAAGTCTCATGCTAGATTCTCATGGAATTTCACTTTCAAACCCCGGCTTCTGGATTTGTACCCTTGATTAGTGAAACTATTCCTGAACTGGAGAGTCATATCTTGAAATCAGCCTCCGTGCACAGCTGATGTACTTGCAAGTCTATGGCTGCTTTTGAAAATGCTGTTCGTCAGAGTAAGCTCTTCTATCTCTAGTTAGGTTAAGATGACTTCTCAGTATGTGGTGCTTCCAAAGCAAACTTGGAAAGCACCATGGGTAATGTGAAGTGATTTCTCACAAAAGTCATACAAGACCTTACCCTTAGCATCAGTGGCTGAGAGCACAAAGTCACCACACTTGCTTGACAAGGCTGAACAAGACACTCGTTTCTATCTTCTTGGAGCCTGTGATAATGTTGCAGCTGTTGTATAAAGACAGAGCTGTCTCTTTTTATTAATCTATCATGTTGCAATCACTCTCACTGTCTACTATCTCTGCTTTTATTTATCAAGAGGCAGTGTCAACAGGGGAAATAAATGAATATTGGAAAAGAAGCCATACTTTCCCAAAGTCTGCTTGTTGCCTTCACGGAGAGAAGCAAAATAGATGAAAACTAGACACATAATGTGGGCCCATTAATTAGACTGAAGCAACAATTATTGTACCAACTTTTTAAGATAAGCCTCTGAGCAGTAATTGCGTCACCCGTATAGTTTGCACGCCTTGACAGGACAGCAAATGTCTTCGGAGAGTTTATAGAGGGTTCACAATAAAACTATATAGAGTAAGCAAGTTATTGCGAGTAAGGCATTAGATGGGGACGTAGCAGTAAAAGTGCTAGCTCTGATATCTGTGTGACTCTGTAAGTCACTTAACCCCTCTATGCTGCTTTCTCTGTCTCATAATGGAAATGTGAGGGTAAATCTATTAATGTCAGTGAGCATCTCAAATACTGTGGCGCAAGGAATCCAGGAAAAGCCCATACAGATAAATAATATGTTTTGTGGATTCTGGCAAATACACTCATCCCTTGTTAAATGAGTATTTTACTAACGAGGACTCATTTAAACGAGGGACACATTTCCTTACCTTAATTCACTCTATGAATGAACTTCCCCCTCCTCCCCGCTAATACGAGGCTAATCCCCTCCACACGGCTCCATCCTGCCCTAGTCTGACCCCTCGCCAGCCACGCGGCCCCAACCTGCGACACGCTGCCTCTCTCCCCCACCCCCGGCCAGCCCCACGGCAGCCTTACCTGCTGGCCCTGCAGACCGGCCCTGCAGCAGCCTGATCCCTGTGCCAGCCCCGTGGCCCCAACCCACGGCAGCCTTAACCCCCCCTGCTGGCCCCACAGACTGGCCCCCCAGCAGCCTGACCCCCGCTTCCCCTCCCAGCCAGCCCAGTAGACCTAATCCGCTGCAGCCTAACCCCCACCCCTGGACCACACACCCAGCCTTCAGCACCCACCCACCCATCCACCCCACGGACCCAACTGGCCACCAGGTTTTAACCCTCCCTCCCACTCATGGCCCCAGACTGCCCCCAGCCTTTAACCTTTTCCAACCCCCAAACCCAGGGTTCGCTTACCTTTCAAAAGCAGTGCCACCTGCTGCCACTCCTTCGCCCAGCTTTAGGAACCAATCAGATACTTTAAATATATTTTAATGAGAATTTAGTGTGTCTCTTAGGAGTTTGCGCCTACGAGCACAAAGCTGGGAACCAACTGTGCTCGTAAAGTGAGGGATGAGTGTATACAGCTTCTGCCAAACTTTTCAGTGGGGTTCATTACAGTGGATAGATGAAAGGCAAGCAGGGCATTGTGAATCAGATCTATGAAACCTTTATGTTATTGCTGACCTCTGCAAATATGAAAAAAAAATATTTCTTTGAGTGTCACTACAGCGTGTGATAATTTAAGCTTGTTTATAAAGCCTAGCATTTTACATTCTTCTTATTACGCCACACAGATCCTAAGATGGACTATACAAATGTGATTAATTATTAGTAATATCGTAGTACATCAAAGTCTCCAGAGAGGGTGAAACCGTGTACAAAAGTGAGAGAATTCCTGTGCTGAAGAGATTACAGTTGAAAAAGATGGAGGGAAAACTGAGGCACAGAGACAAAATGACTTGCCCGCGGTCACACAGGAGTCAGTGGCAAGAGCCACGTCTTTTGCTTCGCAATGCAATTCTTGTCCCACTGGACTGATGAGTCTTCAATGCCAATGAGCATAACAATGAAAGAAGAATAGGAACAGGAATTGATGCTGCGGTTGAAATATATACAAAAATATTTAAAGTGAAAATCATTATTGCTGTGCAGAGGTGGACTTGGGTCCACATATTTGAAATGTAAGTGGAATAAAGGGTTGCACCAAAACCAGCGTATGCCTCTGAAATCCACAAAGCAGCATCTTTACAGACATAATTGGTCATTTCATCTCTGCTTATTTGCATGTGCATTTAAATGATTTGCATGGTCATTTATGCTTACACATAAAGATATTGGTGGATGCAGTGACAGCACATGGATTTTTATGAGCTCTTCTGTTGTACTACATTTGATGATTTACCATTCATCTCCTTTAAGATAAGTTTGAGTTAGTATTTACTAGTGTCTGTGTCAGAGAGCTGTTGGTGCCTTTCAGCAGAGCATGGGCTTAGGGTATCACAAGGTAATGTAAAGGAAACAAGCCTGTGCATGTAATTAAATGAATAATTAGCCAGATAAAAGGCCTTCAGGGCTCAGGTGTAGGGATGAGCTCAGAGGGAGTGCTGTAGTAGAGGAGGTGGGATAGGTCAATGGCTTGAGCATTGGCCTACTAAAACCAGGGCTGTGAGCTCAATTTTAGGGGCCATTTAGGAATCTCTGGGGCAAACAGATTTGAAAAAAAACAAACAAACAAACTCTGTGAGGGCTGGTGATAGGCCCTGCTATGAGGGCAGGGGACTCTCAAGGTCTCTTCCAGTCCTATGAGATAGGCTAGGAGGACTGTGTTACCTTATTCCCTGACACGAGACCTTGTTTGGATTCAGTAAGGCAGAATCCTAGCAGGGGAATTTTGTATTTCAAATTTGGATGGAAAGCGAGTCAAGGAGTTCCTGATATGCTATACTAGTACAGCAGGGGGTGCTACAAAGTGTACATGTCCCACAATTATCCCCTCTTTTTTAAAAGTATCTACAGTGTATGTTTTATCTCTTACCCAACATATCTTACTTACTCTGTTATGGCTTTCGCCTGTCCTGATGGAAACAGACTCTCCAAATAATCCCATTGGGTTTAAGGAGTGCCTTGTGAATGAAAGGGTTAGCACCTGAAAAAGTCCCACCGCTGTGCACTTCTGCACTCCAGTGACTTTGCAGGATCTAGCCTAATTTACCATATGATGACCGTGTCTCCACTTAATCAAAACTTTGCAATGGCTGTGCTATTCGCCAAATCAAAGAATACTAATGAGGCACTGAAATGCATATTCAGCACCTCATTAGCATGCTGCTGGCTGCAGCACTTCGAAAGTGCCGTGGTTTGCACACCCACAGCTCGGCTACGTGGGGTGTCCTTTTTGAAAGGACCCCGCCAATATCAAAATCCCCTTATTCCTATCAGCCGACAGTATTCTTCAATTCGGCCATTAGCGTGGCCATTTTGAAGTTTTGGGTAAGTGTAGACTTAGCCGACATAAGTACAGGTGGCAGAATCTGGTCCTTCACTTGTGAGTACTTTGGATCAAGGAGTGGTGTGTGTGTCTGTAAAAAGCCCTTTGTGTTGTGTGTGTGTGGTAGCACGATACAAATGAATAACAATCGCACCTTCTTTCCTTCTTTAAAAACACATTGGTTGGATCTTAGTACAGGTTGAACCTCACTAATCCGGCACTTTCTAGTCCAGCAATATCCATAATCTGGCATGATTTTAACTAGCCAGACGTTGATTTATCATAGATATGGCCACATTTCCTGTGGTCCCCCAAATTTTGTTTCCAGCCACCAGTCCAGGCTGTCAGGGTTCTGTGCTGTCAATTAGCAGTAATTTACCCCTAAATGTCTTTTAAGAGCTCAGTAAGCAGTGGAATGCTGATAAACAACCTTGACCTCCCAAGTGGTGTTAATGCTGCTAACCAACCTTGACAGTGCTGCCAAAGGAAAAGGTGAGGCAGGAGAGGACTTGCCCCTCCCCTGGAGCAGCATGGCCTGAGAACAGCTTAGTGCTGGGAGGCTGCATGTAACTTCTTGCCCACACCTCACATGTCATACCTGGTGGAAGCATGAAGGTATGTATGAATCTTCAATGCATTTGGCATATAAATATCTTGTGACACTGACCACAACAGTGCCATGTGAATGTCTGTTCTCACTTTTGTGTGATATGTAAACAAGAAATGGGCAGCGTTACCTCCCAGAAATGTAGACAAACTTGTTTGTCTGAGCAATTGGCTGAAGAAAACAGTAGGACTGAGTGGACTTGTAGGCTCCAAAGTTTTGCATTGTTTTATTTCTGAATGCAGTTATTTTTGTACGTAATTCTACATCTGTAAATTCAGCTTTCACGATAGAGATTACATTGCAGTGTTTGTATTACGCCAATTGAAAAATAGTGTTTTTTTTCAGATGTTAGTAATGAAAAATAAAGCGAGCCCTGTACAGTTTGTATTCTGTAGTGTATTTGAAATCTGTATATTTGAAAATGTAGACATCATCCCAAATATTTAAATAAATGATATTCTATTATTATTTAACAGTGAATGATTAATCACCGTTTTTAATTGCTTGACAGTGCGAGAGATCATCCTAAACAGGGATGCTTTCCTGACTTGGGGCTTAAGAAATGAGAGCCTAGTTTGTACCTTTTGTCATGATAGATTTCTCCTTCAGGTATTAGCGGATCAAGTTGAGTTGCTTTTCCCTTTGAAGTTTTTCCTCTATATTCTTACCTAGGCCTGAGGATAGGAGCTAACTTCATATATCTCAGTATCCTGGATTTGGTTTTAAATCATTTGTTTTATTAATGTCATCCCACTAAGGGGCAATCCACTGATGATGGGATGTTTTCGCAGAAGGAACTGGAATGGAGCCTGCCCTGGATGAGGCTGTGGAATGATCTGCCAAAGTTTGAATGCTGTTCCTCTAATGCAGGGTTTCCCCACCTTTTCGGCACCATGCCCTCCCTGTCTTCTGATTTTTGAGAAACCCTCATGCCCTCCCACCTCTTCTTTACCATCATCCACTCCACTTTTAACAAACAAATCAATTTGTAATTTAAAGTAAACACACAAACTTGATAAAAAATATTTAAAATTAAAAATAAGCACAAATAGTTTTTCTTGGGCCCTTGCAGATGCCTGGTACAGCCCCAGCTGGCCAGCTGCCTGAGCGTCATGCCAGCTGCCCAAGCACCACCATCCCCCAGAGTTGCCTGCCTGAGCCAACCAAGCCCTGCATTGCTGGGGCCAGCCAGCCACCCGCCTGCCTGCCAGCTGCCTGAGCCCTGCACTGCTGGGGCTAGCCTCCTAAGCCCCACCCCAGCAGCCTAAGGTGCACTGCTGAGGCCAGATGCCTGCCCATCAGCCTGAGCCACCCAAGCCCTACACTGCTGGGGCCAGCTGCTCAAGCCCCACGAGCCCTGAGCTGCCTGCCTGAGCCCCTTCCCCAAAGCCAGGCACCACCAGCCCCCCCAGCTCTTACCCCATCCCCCTCCCCTGAGCCAGGGACCCCCAATCCCCTATCTAACCCCATTCTCCTCCTCCCCACCCAACCCACACTCACTCACCTTTGCAGGAGGCAGCTAGCTCTACTTGGAACTTCACTGGCTGCCTGCTTTTTATAGCGACTGCACTGCCCATGCGAAATGGCAGGGGCTGAGAGCCGGAAGCAAAGGCTGGCTCTTTCTTGAGGTGGGGGGGGCTGGGTCACCTCACCCCCCCTGGAATTTCTTCACCCCCCCCCCAGTTTGGGAAACCGTGCTGTAATGAGCTGAGCAGCAGGAACAAAGAGCCAGTCAGATAGCCACTCAGCTCTCAAACTCACATGGGATATGGACCTGACCCCAAGATCTGGGTGTGAATGAACACCCTGGACTTTGACCAGCGTAAGTAATGTACCAGCAGGGATGAGAGAAATCTGGAGTTTCTCTGAGAAAGAAGAAAAGTGAATGCAGGGGACCCCAGAACCCCGAGTACAAGGGAGGAACACGTGGAGTCTCTCCAAGGTAAATGACAATTTGTGACATAGCGCTGGGGCAATAAGATGACAAAGGCAAACCACAGGAGCTTTGGCCCTCCTCTTTCATGGAGGAGGAAGCTGGGAATGTTAGCAAAACTGGCGGCAAATCTCACCTCTGCCTGACCCTTCCTGCTGCTTCACAGCCCCTAATAACTGCTGGGAGGCGTCAGAACCAAACTCTGCTAACAAACTCCGCATGCTCTTCTGCAAGGAGGAGACAGTCAAACCTACAGTTCACCGGGCCAGAGAGCATTAGGAGACTAATTAGTGGGACTCATGCAGGTGAACCTATTTATATTTGGGAAGCAGCTAAAAGCATCAACTGCAATCCAGTCCCTGTCATACTAGGTGCTATATAAACGCAGAGCAAGAGATAGTCCCAGCCCCCAAAGAAATTGCAGTTTAAACTGGCAAACCAGGCAGAGTCTACGCTGTTCAGTTTCCAAAGCATGGCAAAAATTCTCCTTGTTAGGTACAGCGCCTCCCAAAACTGATCCCCCTCCCCCACCCCCACCTTATGGCTTAAACTTATTTTTTGCCTCGTAGCTAATGAGTGACGTTGACTCTAATATTTTTTTCTCTCAAAAATTAACTGGTTCAGAAATTGACCCCTGTGGTGATGTCACACTGCCTTTAGTCTCCTGGTCATGGCAAAGTTGGTCTAGGTTGGATACTAGGAAAAACTGTCTCACCAGGAGAGTAGTGAAGCACTGGAATGTGTTCACAAGAGAGGTGGTGGATTCTCCATCCCTAGAGGTTTTTTGAGTCCAGGCTTGACAAAGTCCTGGGTGGGATGATTTAGTTGTGGTTGATCCTGGTTCAGGCGGAGGGAGCTGGACTAGATGACCTCCTGAGGTCCTCAGGATTCGATGATTCTATGAAAGTTGCCATATTTAATCAAGTCAACACTCATACAGACAGGCCTGCCAATGGTGAGTGGGAGGACAGGGCAGTTGCCCTGGGGCCCAGCAGTTCAAAAGGGCCAGGAGTTTCTGGCTGCTGCTAATGCAACAGTGGTGGCAGCCAGAGCCACAGGCCCTTTAAATTGTCACCAGAATATTGGACAGAATGCTCTGTACCCATCCCTTCCACCACAGGCTCAGCCCCATTGGGAGCCCAGAACTAGGCCCCTCCCACCAACTTGCCCAAGGGCTCTGCAAGTCTGTTGCAGGTTCCCTCTAATTATTTCCATCCGTAACCCCAGAGGCATCGAGACCACTGATGAGGGAGAGCGAAGTCTCTACTCTACAGCCTTGGCTGAGGGCCAGCAGCCTCTTCACTCAGGAAGTAGAGTACATGGCTTTAGCCCCTGTGGTCACAGGTGAATTGCTTTCTGATGACCTATGTTGTTTGGTCTTAAACATCCCTGGGTTGAGTAAATTTTATGTGCACCAAGGCATGTGCAGCTGTGCACCACCAGCAGAAACACATGCTGGTGGCTGTGGGCGCTTTGTTAATCAGCTGGGTGGCACCTGAATCTCTCCTGGGTGGACACCCAAGTGTACAGCTTACAGGGAACACTGGTCTATTGGCTCACCTGCATATAGACCATGAGCTCTCAATTGTTTCTATGTTCTTTATAATTGTATTTGATAGGCTCCCAGCTACAGTGTAACTGGAGGAAATCCCCAAGTAGTAATAGCAAAATCGACTTGAAAGGTTAAAGCTTTAAAAACTGTATTTCTACAATAAGATACTTATCCACTTCTCACAGAGGAACCTATAACTCTGTGATGTAGCAAGACATTTCCTCTGGCTCAGCACTTCCCTCTCTGGTGGTCAGGACCTGCAGTAAATCAGCCCCACTCTTGACTTGAACCCCTGTACTCCAGGTGGAGCATAGGTCATCTACAGGTCTCTGCTACTTTCTCTGTCTTGGGACAAAACCGTCTCACTGACTCCAGGAGTACCACAGTTGCTGTCCTTCAGTCTCAGTCACTATTCTCCATGTTGTCTGAGGTCTTCATCTTTTGCCCTTTTTCTTGTGGATTCCATTTGTGACCTTGACGGACTACGCTGGATGATGGTTTTCTGGAACGTCAAGTGGTTCTTGGCCTGCTCTGTTCCAAAGCTCCTCATTTGTGGCAGTCTGGCCATTTGAGGTGAGAGGCATACCTCAGGGAGGGAAGGATAGCTCAGTCGGTTGAGCATTGGCCTGCTAAATACAGGGTTACGAGCCTGATCTTTGAGAAGGCCACTTAGGGTCTGGGACAAATAGATTTAAAAAAAAATGTCAGGCATGTGTTTATGAATGTCTGTAGCTTGTGATTGGAAGACTTTTTAGTGTGCCAGGTCTTACAGCCAAACAAGAGCACACTCTTCACATTTGTGTTGAAGAGCGGAAGTGTCATCTTTGCATATATGACTTCTGATCTCCATATGGGACGAAGAGTCTTGAATGCAGTTATTGCTTTCCTTATCCTAGCACTGATATCCCTATCTGTTCCTCTATCTGCCCATAATACTCCCAAAGTAGGTGAACTGCTCCACATCTTCCAGTGTGATGGGGGTGGTGGTGTTGGATTGTTTGATCCTCATTGTCTTGGTCTTTCCCTTGTTAATGCTCAGGCCAGTCACTGAGGCAGTTTTGGCTAGTGTTGTGACCTTTTCTTCCATACTTCCATGTCGGTGTGAAAGAAGGGCAATATTGGCAGCAAAATCAATATCCTGTAGCTGCTTGAAAAGTGTCCATTGAATGCCTCCTTGATGGCCATCTGTCGTCCTGCTCATAATCCAGTCCATTGTGATCAAGAACAGGAAAGGTGACAATAGGCACCCTTGTCGCGCTCCTGAGATGCTGAAAGATTCTGTCAAGCCACCCTTGTGAACAACTTGGCATGTTGAGGGTTTGTACGTTGAACAGCTCAGATTAATAATTTTGGACAGGATGCCAAGGTGTGGCAGCAGGTTCCACAAAGTCTCTCTATTGATTCTGTCAAAGGCTATTATGAAGGTTATGTATAGGGGGAGTTCCATTCAAGCAACTGCTCCATGATGACTCTGAGAGTTGGTATTTGGTTAATGCAGGATCTCTTGCTTTGGAAGCTGGCCTGCTCTTTCCTGTGCTGCCTATCAATTTCTGTTGTCATTCTCTCCGAGAGAATCCTACTGAACACTTGTCCTGGAATAGACAGTAATTTGATGGCACTTCAGGTCTTGCCTTCCTTCTGGTTACCTTTCTTTCAAATAGATTATACATCATGTTGACTGATGTCCCACTACTTGCCTTGATTGCTTCTGCAGGGATGTTTTCTGGACCAAGCGCTTTGGGTTTCACCAGGCCACCAGACTGATCACATCTGTATCAGCAGTTCTTTCAGAAGATCATTACAGGACGTCTGCGCTAGAAGAGGAGCAGCTGTAGGTTCAGACCACCATTTGGTCATGAGAAAACTCAAGTTCAAGCTCGAGGTACACCACAAAAGTGAACAGGCTGGGGTTGAGATTCCACATAGAACAGCTAAAGGATATAGAGACAAGTGTCGGTTTCCAAGTGGAGCTCTTCTGACAAATCTCATCCCAAAAGATGCTACTGTGGAACAAATTTGGGAACACAACAAAACAGCCTGGAAAGAGACCTGTAAGAAAATGTGGGGAAAGAGGACAAGCGGTCACAAAGGATGGATCACAGCAGAAACTCTGAGAAAAGTAAAGGAACGAAATGACAGAAGAGTAGCAGTCAACAGCAAAACAAGAGCAGCTAAGACAGAAGCTCAGAGACTGTATTCAGAAGCCAACAGAGAAGTCAAAAAGTTTAACTGGTTAAACAAGAGGGAGGAGGTGGCCGGGGACTACTCTAGCCAGGCTGGTGAGCCCCCCCACCTGCAGCCCTCCTAGGTTGGGCCCGCCGCAGATGAGGGCTGCTCCAGTTGGGCTGCAGCTCCTCTACCCAAGGTATACCCTGGACTTAGAACGCGGGGGCTGCTACGGCCCCCAGCAGTTAACCATAACCAGTAAGCCTCATCCTTTCAGGCTATTCTCTGTTGGGAACACCTTCAAATTCTAAAGTCTGAGGTAGGGGAATCCAAGCCTGACTATTCCACTGATTCCAGCTCAAGGTGCTTAATTCAGACAGTCAAAACCAGCCTTCACTACTCGTCCTTTGGTGCCCTGAGCACCTTAATGCACGCCTTGGTTTCTCCAGCCCATAGATCCAATCATCCCCTCTCTGTGTGCTGTCTCTTGGCAGCTTTAGCTCACTGGCAGGAGTTTCATTGTTCATTCTGCCTGATCTTCTGGCGGCTGCCCCAGCCCCTCTGCTTCTCAGCTTTTATTCTCACAGCTGCTGTGATGTTGCGCAGCAGCATTGTGCAGCAGTCCCTGTATTAATCCCTTGGTTGTCAGCCTCAGGCCAGTATGAAGCATCTATACACCCCATGAGACTCCAAGATGAATGAAACTTCAAGAAAATACCATCTAATTTATGAAAGAATAGGAAAAAGCCTGTTATTGCTTGTTAAATGTTTCAGAAAGAATTAACAGAAAACAGAACTAACAGGCATAATTCTGTCAATATTACACATTTTAATTGACTATGCCAAGTAAGAATTAAAGAATTCCAGAAATCTACATTAAAAAGATTCACTTTTCTGAACCATAGCTGCCACCTACTGGATGGGTAAAAAGAGTGCAGGGACACTTCTCCTCCCTAATTGATGGATTTGTCTCTTCCACCCTGAAGTTGGGTCATTCCCAAAGTTTGTCATGTCTGGTGAGAAAAATCAAGGAATTGACTTTTTTGTTTTTTCTGGGGGCTGGAACTCATCAATGCCACTGAATGGATGAATGTTGCATAGGCAAAGATGTGTGGCCACAGGCTGAATGGTACTACTTCCTCTAAAGAGCACCAGCTCTTGAGCACAGAGTTATCCTAACATGATGCAGAGGACTTACCCCTTCAGAGAAGTGCTGGTTCATTTTATTCTTCTCTCCCAAGAGGGACTGATTTTCCTTAAATAGGAGTCTATCTGGACACTGGGTCCAAAATCTCAACCACATGCTCACCTTGGGGAAAAGCATAAGAGCTCCCAAAGATTTGCAACTCAAAAACAAAAAACCCACCATCCCATGCGAAGACATCAAAGGCAGCTGAGTTAATGGTGAGACAATGCTCATCTGTGTAAAGAGTAGAGAATTGGAAAAATCAATAACAAAGACTCCACCAGGAATTTCTGTACTTGGGAAGAAGACACAACTTGATCTCAACAAGTGAAAATATTGCTTTCCTAGGTGATCACTGAAAGAATTGGAATTTAGATCTTTGTTCCACAAGTCTAGGTTACTGTGCTGGAAGGAATTATTTTATACATTTAAAAAAAAAAAAAGGCTCTTCTCGCTATTTGGTTGCAGACCCCTGGCCTATTGTACACGTGTGTCTAAATCAACTTTGCCTCCAGTGGCTGTACGCAGCCTGTTACCATGATGCAGTGATGCCTCAGTCAGGAGAAGGGGTTACATGAGGAGGAGAGCAGCTGGTGAGGAATGGAGGAAGAGTCAGGAACTGGAAAGAACAGAAGGAGATTGAAAGTTCCATTGACTACGTTTTGCAGAGATCACTTTGATTATGAGGCATAATGTAACTTTTCACAATTACTCTCCAGTTGTGCTGGGAGCAAGAACTTCAATGACACTTTCAATTAGAAAGCTTGCTGGTCACCAAGGCCTAAAAGTTAGGAGTGTTTTACATAAAGCACTTGAGTAATTAGAGTATTTACACATACAAGCAATCCCCTGACATGTCCTGAGGACCCACACTCCAGCTGTCAGGCTGCCCGTTTTGCAGGAGCACGGTATATTCTGGCAGCTGTATTGCTGTACGACAGATGGTCTGCACAGCCTAGGAACAGTCTGCCTGAACCTCCGGAGCTTACCCTGTTGTTCTCCTTTATTCTACAGACATGAGAAGCAAAATGCTGAGAAGCGTGTGCTCCTAAATATGAGTGTCTGGAGCTTAACTTTCAACACCCACATTTTAAAAGTTTGGTCTACTCAAAGAGCAGGGAAGTTTGCTTAAATCAGTTTGAACTGATTGAATTGCAAACCTTTTGGATTATTTACAATGACAGCTGTAACAAGATGTTGTTAAATGATCATAAACCGTTCTAACTTTTTCATAAGAGGTCAAATGAAGGGTGTTCTCCCCAGATTACTCCTGCAGGGTTTGACTCACAATTTAAGGATACTTATTAATATGACAGGCATGCTTGGAATTAATGACCCAGATTAACCACAGCCAATAGCGGAGTTAAATTCATTGTCTGAGTTCCTTGCAGTGTAGTCAGCAAAACATCCCACAAGTGCCTAGTCCAGGCCTGGATTTGGGAAGACCCTGGGTGGTGACACTGTCTGATCTCACCAACAGTGCTTGGCTGTACTAACTGGGCCTCACACCCACATAACACTCAGTACTGTTGTGGCCTCCTCTAGCGTAACTTTGCTCAAATACAGCAGCCTCACTTGCAATCTCTAGCTTCTAGTAGATAAACAGAGATAAAGGCAAGATAGAAGCCCTGGTGAAGCATAAACATTACATAGGTAGGCAGAGGCAGCGTGCTGCCACACTGGGGGGAAAAAAATCAGCCATCAAACAATTGCATCATGGAGATTTCACTGATGATCCCGGTCCAAACTTAAACTAATTTCCCCTTCCCCTCATAAATCACTAGCACATACACAAAGCCTCTGATTAAACAAACTACTATTACAGAAACCAAAGATTTTCTAGATTTTCTCTTGTTGTATTGAATTCAGTATGCTGGGCCTCTTAAAAAAATTAACTAATCTTTATGCACAGGAAGACTTACAAAGATTAATCCCAGTGACCAATCAATAGTCTCCCGTGGGCATGCATAACAAGAGGTTAAGTTTCCAGAACTGCCAGGCAGGATCATGACAAGCCTGGAAAATGATCTTTGCTTTAAAATGTTTGGGGAATCCTGTAGCGTGCCATGGGGTGTTTGGTTACAAGCTCCCAGATGCCCTTCCTTAGCAAGCCTCCCCTCCAGAAGTGATAGGGACACAGATATGGCTGAGAGGAGACTTGTGAGCAAATTATATATACAGTATATAAAAAAATATCCTGTGCAAAGGGCTGGCTTCTAACTTGAGATGCAGCCTGGATATAAGGAGGGGGCACCCCACTAGCAGCTGTAGCATGCCACTTGTAGCTCCTGGAGGAAGTGGGTCTTAAACACCTCTCCTTCAGCAATTGTTTCCTTTATTACTCCTTGCATAAATTGGACTAGACAAACGCACTTAGGCCCGAATTCAGAGAAACTCTTAAGCACATGCAACTTTCAGCATGTGTTTATGTCCCATTAAATTGCGGGTGAAGTAAGAGGGCTAAAAATAATTGTGCACTTAAGTACTTGGCTGACTCAAGGACACAATGAAGTGACTGCTGTGGAATTGTATATATGAGTTACAATTCCTGCTACAGGCCCAATTCCATTGTTCTGATTCAGAAAAAATCTCCACTGAGTTGGCCACACTGGGCTGCAGTTATGCCCAGTGGCAATGTGCAGCAAAGCAGAGACTCTTAGGATAAGCCAGAGATAGCCAGACTGGTTCATAGACAACCCATGGCCCAGCGAGAGCTGTTTCCTTGCGTGGTGCTGACTAATTGTAGGGCTAACAAATTCATTCTTAAACTTTCCTGCCTTCATCTATGTGAGGTGCTAATTGGTGGTTAGAAGCCAATTATAGAAAATGTTAGTTGTTGTGTTTTAAAACATAACTTGTTTTCCATGTGTAGGTAAATCGGCTGTTTGTTTTTGTTTTTTCATTTCCTTTCTCCTTGCCAGCCAGCTTGTTCCCAGCCACCACTGGTCTCTGTTCCATTAGTTTTGAAATGTCTCCCACAAAATCTGGCCAGAGGGCATCTTATGCAGGAAAATGTCTGCCTCTATAAGTGAAAAAGGTGTTGCTATTGATGAAGAAATGTTCATTACATCTTGAAGAACGTTGGTGGGTTGGAATCAACTGAGAAATCCCGCTGAGGTTTTTAGTTAGCCGGATTGGCTGTTCTCTCTATGTTTATGCTTTAAAAATTCTGGAATATCACTGATGTTATTACTAGACACGCTTATACAATTCATTTCCTTTTAATATTAAAATTAATATTCAAACCATATCAGTTTTGACCAGGTCTTTTCTTCTGGTGGAACTCACCAGAATGTAGTTCCGGCACCTTTTTTAGTGGCACCACTCTTGGAAGCTGGCTGGACAGCTTCAAGCCACATGTGGCTCTTTAAGGACCAATTTGTGGCTCCCACTGCTACCACCACTCTTTCTCTCCTCTGGCTCCCTGCCTGCCACACAGAAAGAGTAGGACTTGATTTAATTGGGTGAATGGCTGGATCCCTCCCCTGTGCATGTTAAACCAATTAAATCGAGTCCTACTCTTTCAACACAGCTGGGAGCTGCCCCTGCTACACTATACATAGGGGGAGCCAGAGGGCTAGGGGGAGCCACGCAGCTACAGTGAAGAGGAGATGGTGGACGGTAGCATGCAGAGTTCCTGGGTTTGGGGGAGGGTGGTTGGAGGATGAGAGGGGTTAAGCCTTGGGACAGTTTGGGGCTGCGAGGGAGTAAAGCCAGGGGCAGTTTGGGTCTGCGGGAGGGTTTAAGCCTGGGGGTGGGCAGAGTGGTTTGGGGCTGCCAGGAGTTAAGCCTGGGGGCAGTTTGGGGTTGCAGGGAGTTCCAGCACCCTTTTTTTTTCTAGGAAAAAACACTGGTTTTGACAGATTATCATAAAAGCAAGGGCATTTACAATGATGGTTCCAGCGCCAAACTGGATTATGCCATAGATAAATTTCTGAATCGTTTTCTTATAACCTTGTATTAAGTTCATATAATCTTGTGCTATATTGAGTCTTTTTATATAGAAACGTTGTAATCTCTGTATCACTTTCGGCGTATAGGAACTTTGTAGTAAGTCTTTTGGTAGAAACACTGCATTAAGTCTTTGGTCAGATCTCTCCCCTTTTGCTTACTTGCCCTGCTGAATGAATGAGGCGTGAGTGAGAGGCGTGGAAGGCAAGCCCCTCTGATTAGCAACACTTGGAGAAATAGGACCAGATCCAAGGACAGTAAAAACCTGTCAAGTAGGGAAGAGCAGACATACTGACAACCTTGGGAGTCAAAAGCAAGCGCCTCCTTTTGAAAGCAGATTCAAAAGGCCGTCTCTGAAGATGAATGTGGTGGCACCAGGTATAACTAACTGACCCAGCCAAGAGTGCATAGGTTTTTGCATATGCGTGGAATGACTAACTGGTGAAGATTGGAGAGGCCACTATGAACTCTAAGGTGTCTTACAGGGGACCCTGGGTCTCCTCAATGTCGGAGCATTTATTGGCAGAAATCTGGCTCTACCCCTCCCCCATCTAACTTGCCTGATCAGTGAAGTTAGGGGGAGCAACTAGTTGGTAACAACAACGAACGGAGCATGATTGTATGTGAGTGTGAGCGTGTGAGTGTCATGATTGATATATGTATTACCAATAAATGTGGGGTTTTGCCTTCTCTACCTGCAAAAGATCGTGCATAATTCTTGTAAGTACAACATTGCCAATATTCACATGCATCACTACTCACCTCAGAAGGCCTGTGGAGTAATGTCCCAGCTGAGTGAAGCTGTGTGTTGGCAGAATTAGCTCTCAAGGTGCTGTAGGAATGGAGCGATGGAAGGATAGCTGGGTTTGACTCTGATCTCCTACTAGGTTTTTTTTTTAATTACCGTAAACTATAGACTACAGTAAAGTCACTCCTGATCCTCATTAGCTCCTGGAGACTCGACTGAATTTCCTCATTTTGGGGTGTGATCATGCAAAGTAACTTGACTCATGCAAGTCGCACCATTGCTTTCGGTGGGACTACCCAACGGGCATAAAAGAGAGTGCAAGATCAAGCCCTTTGTAATTACTTGTCAAGCTTTGAGACTTCCATAATTAAAGGGATATTGTCAGGATGAGCAAGAATCATACTAGACCTGCTGTCCTCCTTTTGTCTTGTAAGCCCATGCATTCAATTGAGACATCACTGCAGGCAATAAATGCCCTTAAGGTTCCAAACCTGCCTTCTTCCCTTTTACTTTTAGATTGGCAATTATTCCACAAGTCAGCCAATTTAGCAATACGGGCACCCTCATTCTGGAGGGCTGATAGATGGTTTTCCTTCATGATCCAGAGGCAATTTTATTTTAATGCACATTAAAGATCAGGCCTGACAACCTTGACAGCATGCCTGCAATCAAAAGGGAAGAATATCTGATTACTGAAAGGTGAATGAAGCTGGGAATAATGAAAGTTAGACTTTGTACTGACAAATAAGGACCATTACACAGAACCAATTGTCTTTCAAACTGGAAATAAATTATGAATTCGCCTATTCTGCAGCAGTGTACGCAGCTGGTGTCACTGATGTTACTGTAACTCATTCCAGAAATATGGCACTAATGGAGGTAACAGCACCACTGAAATCAAAGCTTATAAGCAAGACTTACATGGCACAATAGTGTCACTTCAGTGCGGGGCAGGGGTGGGAGGAAGTTTATGACTCAACACACACAGCACTAATTTGGCACAACCAGTGCCCATTCAGTATCTATTGTCACTATTCTCCTTTATATATTTAGGATCTTGCAACTTAGCTTCATGTCAGTGTATCCATGTGCCCAGGGCATCTCATTGCAGTAAGAGGGGGTTCATGACTGGCTGAAGCCTAAGAGATGTTTTGTCTTTTCAGCTAACTGCACTCTATGGCTGCATCTACACTGGCAAGTTCTTTCAAAATATTTTTGAAAGAAGGGGGCCCTTTTGAAATATCCAGCAGAGCACCTACACACACAAAGCGTTCTTTTGAAATTAAATTGAAAGACCACTGTGCTCCTTTCAAAAGTGCTCTTCAACTCCTGTTTTAGGAAGAGCACCTTCTTTCAAAAGAAAATGTGTGTAGATGCTATTTTTTTGAAACAGGAGTCCTCATAGCACCAGGTTTTTCAATCCCTGGCCCATTCTCCTGAAAGGGCAGGGGCTGTGTGAACGCTCTCTTTTGAAAGAGCAGATCACTCTTTTGATCTGCTTTTGTGTGTGTGGATGCACTCATTCAAAAGAAGTTCTTTTGGAAGAGATCTTCTGGAAGAACTTCTTTTGAAAGATTGCTGTAATGTAGACATAGCCTATGTGTTTCAACATGTTCTCCTTCAACTCTGTAATTAATAATGTCACTTTTTGTAAAGAAATGAAAGCAAAGTCTCTGTTTATTTCAGTAGGAAGGTGGTGAAGCAGTGGTATATATTAACTACGGAGGTGGTGGAATCTCCATCCCTAAACTACGGGCTGGGATGATTCAGTTAGTGTTGGTCCTGACTGAGCAGGGGGCTGCACTCAATGACTTCCTGAGGTCTCTTCCACCCCTCTATGATTCTATGGTTTAGGTGATTTGATTTGACACAGAGAAATGACAGATCAGTTACTGAAACATTTTGGATAGTGAGGAGAAAACACAGGGCAAAATGATGGTGACATTAAATTGGATTGACTTCATCACTGTGAGCAAGTGTTTAGAAAAGAAAGATCAGGTCTTTTGAACACTAGATGATAATCACTGTGGTCATTTAGGTTTGCAATCCAGACCTTAACCCAGACCAGGGCTACAGCATGACAAAATATTGATTTAATATACACAACTCCAGCTATGTGACTTGCATAGCTGGAGTCGCTGTATCAGAAACCAATTTATTGTGCCAGCCTCTCAGCTGTAGGTTGATGGGAGCCCAAAGCCTGCACCCAATGCCTTTTCCCATCCTGGTAGAAGCGAATGGGGGTGAGGGTGAGTGAACAAAAAAAGAGGGAAGGAGTGAGCAGGGGTGGGGCCTCGGACAAGGGATTAGGCAGGGAATGGGGCAAGGATGTTTGAGTTTGTGTGATTGGATGTGTGGCAGTCCTAGCCTGACCATCACCCTCTTTTTGAATGACTCTTAATACAGTACGGTTGAGCTATTCTCTTTTGCTCAGAATACTGGATTCCACTTACCGACTGAGCAGTTTTCTTTGACTCGTCAGTGAAAGTATGTCAGAGCCCGAGGTGCAATGGATGCCAACAGCGACACTGCATATACGTTCATTCTCACTACCACATGCCTCCTCTAAGTTTCCCCTGGACTGCAGAGAAACCCACCAATTTCTGATCCTCCGTGCTGCTTGAGCCACTCTGCACAATTATCCCAGACCTTCACCAGATTAAGCACAAAATCTCCTCTTCCAAGCTTACTGTGCTTATGATGACAATGGCCCAAATATATTGCTTGTTCATTACAAAGATTTACTGCTCCTGTATGAAGAGGGTGAGTAGGACTTTGCAAGGCATCCTGGCATAAGAAGGAAAGGGATTTCGTTATTTATAATACAAATTGAACCTTTTTAATCTGGCACACTCTGGTCTGGCAACGTCCGTGGGCTGGCCTAAATTGAGTTAGCTGGTGTGACCCAGATTTCTGTGGAAAAGCCCTCAATGGAAGAATAGGTGGAGGATAGCAAGGGTAATGCTACAAGAGCTGTGAAGGTGGATGAAGACTGCAGCAAACAGGAGACTCCCAGTTGTCATGTATCCCATACCATTGGACCTGAGCCTTCTAGCGGTCAGGAACGGAATAGTGGCTGCAGTGTCACAGTCCTCTCGCATTAAAAGAAGTCAAGCACATGTGTCATCGTCTGTGTCCTACTCTCCTCAACTTAAGCCCTATGGTGACTGACAAATGGCGACAGGAGCAGGATTGTGAAATCTGGAAGCTTTTAGTCATGGGCCAGCATGTAGGCAGTGGATGCATGCATCAGTCATTCCGTTTCGAGGACTGAGGTGGTAGAACATTGCAGCTCTGCAGCCACAACTGAGCAACCCTATTTAGGCTCCATTCTGCTCACCCCAGCTGGGGAGAGGACTAAAAATGGTGCCCTAAACATAGTCCACCTCAACCTCCTTGACTGGCATCCAGTGCATTCACCTCTGTGCTGTTGAAATTGAACAGCAAACTTTGAAACATGGACTATTTGGACTCTTATGGATGACTCAGATTGAGAGCAACCCAAAAGGTGCACAGTATTGCATCTGACAAAGCAGGTCTTTGCCTGCAAAAACTAACGCTCCAAAATATCTCTTAGTCGATAAGGTGCCACGGGACTTCTCATTGTTTTTGCAGATACAGACTAACATGGCTGCCCCTCTGATACAGCAATTATCACTCATGAGCTGTGTCTACACGTGCACGCTACTTCGAAGTAGCGGCACTAACTTCGAAATAGCGCCCGTCGCGGCTACATGCGTCGGGCGCTATTTCGAAGTTAACTTCGACGTTAGGCGGCGAGATGTCGAAGTCGCTAACCTCATGAGGGGATCGGAATAGCGCCCTACTTCGACGTTCAACGTCGAAGTAGGGACCGTGTAGACGATCCGCGTCCTGCAACGTCGAAATTGCCGGGTCCTCCATGGTGGCCATCAGCTGAGGGGTTGAGAGATGCTCTCTCTCCAGCCCCTGCGGGGCTCTATGGTCACCGTGGGCAGCAGCCCTTAGCCCAGGGCTTCTGGCTGCTGCTGCGGCAGCTGGGGATCCATGCTTCAGGCACAGGGTCTGCAACCAGTTGTCGGCTCTGTGTATCTTGTGTTGTTTAGTGCAACTGTGTCTGGGAGGGGCCCTTTAAGGGAGCAGCTTGCTGTTGAGTCCGCCGTGTGACCCTGTCTGCAGCTGTGCCTGGCACCCTTATTTCGATGTGTGCTACTTTGGCGTGTAGACGTACCCTCGCAGCGCCTATTTCGATGTGGTGCCGCGCAACGTCGAAGTTGAACATCGACGTTGCCAGCCCTGGAGGACGTGTAGACGTTATTCATCGAAATAGCCTATTTCGATGTTGCTACATCGAAATAAGCTATTTCGATGTTGGCTTCACGTGTAGACGTAGCCATGGTGAGCAACTATACAACATCAATATAGCTGCCCTGGCAGAAACGTGTAGACCAGAAGGACAGCCAAGAGAAGAAGGCGGAAGGTACACGTTTTTCTGGAAAGGAACCCCAAAGGAAGAAAAGCGAATTCTTGGAGTAGGATTTGCCATCAAAAATGAACTGACAAAGATCCTATCTGAAGTCCCTGTTGGCATCACTGAGCACCTCATGATTCTTCACTTGAAGTTTGTCAATAACCAACAGGCAACTCTACGCAACAACTCTAGATGCTGAAGATGACATGAAAGAGAAGTTCTATACCCAACCTAACATAGTCTTGAAAGACATACCCAAAGAAGACAAGGTTATTTTCCTGGGCGATTCCAGTGCCAGGCTCAGAAGAGGAGGATCGCTGGCAGACTATTACTGGGAGAGAAGGAGTTTGAAACAGCAATTCTAATGGGGTGCTCCTCTTTCTGAAATGTGTGGAACACAACCTTGTCATCACAAACACCCCCTTCTGCCAGAAAAACAAATTTAAGACCTAATGGCAACATCCTTGATTGAAACACTGGCAGCTGCCCCTTCTGTGAGAAAATCAGCAGCTCCAGAATTGGGCTGATCAGCCATCAATGGACTCACAAATAGGAGGGTGACATGAAGACATCCTACTTATTACTGAGTGACTGACAAGAGAAAAAGATTAGAGAGACAGCCATGTTAGTCCGTATCTTTGAGAACAACAAGAAGTCTTGTGGCAACTTATCAACTAACAGATATTTTGGAGCATAAGCTTTCGTGGGCAAAGGCCTGCTTCATCAGATGCAACAGATCTGATGAAGCGGGTCTTTGCCCACGAAAGCTTATGCTCCCAAATATCTGTTAGTCCTGTGGCACCTTATAGACTTCTTGCTGTTCAAGAGAAAAAGAGACAGCCAGCGGTTCTGGATCTTGGCGTTCTGTGCTATTATTTAGTTCTAACTTACCCTTCAAAGTCTTCTATGGTTATGTCTACATTAGAGCCTAACGCCAATTTTAAGGGACTTAACTCAATTTTACAATGTGACCTGGCTTCATTGCAAATACCATTAGTTTGATTTTAAAGGGCCCTAAGGTCGACTTTCTTGCTGGACCCTCTGATGCAGCACAATGTCAAGCTCAAATTTAAAAGGTTAAACCAATGCTAGTGTGGAAACAGTGTTACTTTAAATCAGTTTTATCAGCGCCCAGAGGTAACCCACATTGCCCAGAATATGTCCGTTCTGGCCGCTTTCACCTCCACTGCTCCCCAGGTGTGCAGAAAGTAAGAAATAGGAAGCACGGCAATTAGAATTCATTTTCTTTCTGGCCAGTGTAGTGATTGGATCTAACTATGAGAGAGAGCCCCAGCATGGAGCCATCAGGAGAGCCAGGATCTCATTTCGGCTGGTGGGCCAGCCCCTCATCCCATCACACCATGGGCAGCTGGGCTGTGGGGATCGTGCTTGTAGACAATGGCATGTCCTGCCTTGCGCGGGGTGAAGGTTTTCTCCCTGCTCAGGATTTAGCAGGAGAGGTCAAGAAACTTCTTTTCTGAGCTTCACATTTGTACGGGGCAACCCCTACCTCTCACAGGGTGCCAGGCAGCTGGCAGGCTAGCCCCCGCCCCACCACACCACGTGCCAGCTGTGCAATGAGGACCCTGCTTCCAGACACCAGCACGTCCTGCTCTGCATGGGGTGAAGGCTTCTTCCCTGCAAAAAAGTAGTTTTCTCCACTTCACATTTTGTGAGGCTCACCAAGCACCAGCGGGCTGGGCCCCAGCAGCAAATATTTTTGGGGGATGGCCCCCCCAGAAGCAGTATGTGCTGTGGAGAGCTGGTCCCTGGCAGCAGATATTTTTCAATGCTACCCCGCACCACAGGAGTACAGCTGACTGAACCATGCAACAGATTCCTCAGCTGGCCACTGGCAACTGATATTTTCAGGGGCTAGCCCCCCCAGAGGTGACGTGCTGCAGGGCTGGCCCCTCGCAGCAGATGTTTTTGGGGCTGGTCTCCCACTAGGGGCAAACTGATTAAATCCATGGGAACAGGTTACTTAGCTGGCCCCTCCCAAATGATATTTTGGGGTCTGGCCCCCCAGGGGCACCTTGCACCCCAGGCACCAGTACTCTCCATTCCCAAATCGTGTGGCTCATAAGAAGAGTTCCTGTGAAGGAATGGAGCCCGCGTGCTTCTCTCTCTCTCTTTACTAGAAGAGGCAAGGGAATCCCTCTATTCTTTCCTCAACTTTTCTACCTTCTAACGCTTTCTTAACTTTCCCTTCTCTTCTCGAGCCACTACTACTTCTGGCAGGGTAATGGCTCCTTCTTGGAGTTTGGAGCAAATACTTCTAAGGGTCTCCTCACCTAGAGCGTTCCTCACTTCAGCCAGATACACTACCACTTTTGCACTGTGTCTTTTCAACTTTGTGAATAATACGAAGTCATCCCCTACTGCATGTTTGTTCCACTTGGGTATCATGGGCTTTGCCTGCTGAAGCCTACCTGTTTGGTGTATTTTCACCCGGGGAAAAGTAGTTGAGCGATCCATTGACATGGTACAGTCAGGTTATGGTTTAAAGTCAGTGGTCTTTAAAAAGGGACACAGCGAAGTACAGTTGCAGCAACGACGGCTTAGGAATGGAACTGCTGCTGGCGGCTTGGGGGGAAGGGGAGGATGATGTGCAGGCGAGTCAAACAATTTCTCTCATTGGGAAAAGAGGTTTCAGAAAAATGGCTGTCTTGTTTTCATGGGAGTGGAATGAGAGCGGTGAATTCTGGGAGGATGACATCACACACCCACAACACTCGTGGGGCCTTTTTTCCCCCATGATCGCACCAGCACAAAAACCCGGAATGCCACAGGGCTGAGGGAACCGGGAGAGAGGTTCCCACAATGCACTGCTTGCAAGTTGAACTTTGGCAGTTTAGTGGGGACACATGAAGTCAACTTTGGGCAGGTGCAGAAACACAACTTTGACTTTATAAAACCCAGTGTTACAAAGTCAACTTAAATATTAATTCAACTTTATTTCATAGTGTAGATGTACTCTGAGTCCAATAAGCAGCAAAAGTGCTGACAATGCTTCTAGACTATATTAACCTCCTGGGGTTCAGCGAATTCTCTGGTTCAGCACCAGCCAGGTAGCAGGGGTGCTGTAGCAGAGAGGTTTAACCTGTAGTAGTATTGTAGTTTGAGTGTTTAATAGATATTGACAGCTAAGTGATGTTAACAGTGACATTTAATGGGGGATTTTATGTGCATACGAGTGAGACAAGGTGGGTGTGGTAATTACTTTTATTGGACCAACTTCTGCTGGTGAGAGACAAGCTTTCAAGCTACTCAGAGCTCTCCCCCAGGTCTGGGTACAGCGCTACAGTAGCGGCACCAGAGCAGTTCCATGCCTGTAGTGCTGTATGTGAAGAAGATATTAGTTAAACTGCCTCCTGGAGAGGCGGTGACTAGGATGACAGAAGCTCTCCCACCAACATAGCACTGTCCCCATGAGAAGTGGGGGAGTCAGGCTGGTAAAACTACGTTGCTTACATCTGTGGATCTGTCATGCTGCTGGGCATCATAGGTCTGTAGTGTAGACCTGCCTTAGGCTAAGCCTACACTGGCACTTTTTGGCTCTGAGGTGTGGAAAACACACACACAGCATACCAAGTTACAGTGCTGTAAAGTGGCAGTGTGAATCAGGCTACAGCACTGTTACTTGCTCCCCTCCTGGAAGTGGTTTAAAGTGCCTAAGCCAAAGGGTATGTCTTCATGCCATGGTCCATCTTCTGTAGGTGGATTAAGCGCACCTAATGGGGACACACTAAATCAAACTTACAGGGCACCTGGGTCAGTGCTGGTATGCCTGCCCCTCATTTGGAGCAAGGCAGGCTCATGGGAGAATTTTTCCTGTTGACCTTCCACAATGGCAAAAAAGTCAATTTTAGATACATCAACTCCAGCTACACAATGCTCCTGGCTGGAGGTGCATATCTAAAATCAGTTTTAGCTCCTAGTTTAGTACTCCTAGCCTGAATGTCACAGCTAAATAGGAGATCCAACTTGTAGTGCGTAGTCCGTGGGGCCATTGGAGGGAAAGTGGCCCATTAACATCCTGGTAGGAGTCAGAGGAACAAAAAATATTTGGGGTTAATGGGCTACAGGCATCTTTAAGGTCCACTGAAGTGAACTGGGACATTGCGTTTGTTTGTTTGTTTGAAATGAAGGTATCAAAACTGGGGAACAGCTGCCATAAATATATACATAACTGGAGATGCACATCTCCTAGAGCTAGAAGGGACCTTAGGATATCATCTAGTCCAATCCCCTACCCTGTTGCTAGAACCAAGCACTGTTGCTGATGTCTATTTGTCCCCATTCCTAAATGGTCTCCTGAAGGATTGAACTTACAACCCTGGGTTTATGCAGCCACTGCACAAGCCACCAGGCTATCCCTCCCCTTATAGCACCTCTACGTAATGCTCATCCTGACTGTCCTTCCCCTGTGGTCAGGCTCCCTTCTATTATACTGCACAACACTCTGCAATGATAGGCATTAGGCTGGGGACCCTGGAGCTCAGCTCCCCTCCAGTCTCAAATGCTCTTCATTCATGCGCGCTCCGGACCCTCACCCAGCACAGCCCCTTTCCTCCTCAGTCCCAGCACCTTCCCCCTGCAGCCCCAATCCAGCCTCTTTCCAGCCCATCAGCCCCTTCCCCAGGGCCAAAGTCTAACCCAGCCCCCACCAGCCACCTTCTCCAAATCCCAGCTGTCAGCGATCTCCCCCCAACCCAAACCCTTCCCCTGAACTCAGACACCCAGCAGCCCCTTCGCCCAGTAACCCCATCCCAGCCCCCTGCAGCCCCTTCCCCAGCAACCCCAGCCCCCTACAGCCTCTTCCCCCCAGTCACCTCATCCCCCACCCCAGCAACCCCACCCCATCCCCCTGCACCCCCTTCCCCCATCACAGCCCCCTGCCGTCCCAGTTCCTTCTTCCACCCCGCCCGGCTCCTCCCTGCACATGCGCACAGGCCGCTCCCCGCCCGCGCCTGCGCACGGGGAGCGTGTCCCTGCTCCTCCCCCCCCTCCCTCCCTCGTCTCTGGTGAGGGGCTGCGGCGGCGGCGAGTCATGATGGCGGCGGCCAGGCCGTGAGCCGCGAGCGACTGGTCCCCACCCGCGCGCCCGCACGCGCCTCCGTCCCCGCCCCTCTCCCAGCCCGCCCGCGCGCGCGCCGAGCCCAGCGAGCGGCGGCCCCGGGGCCGAGGCGGCGGGAGCGGGTCCGGGTCTGGGTCCGGCAGGGGCAGGCCGCGAGCGCGGGGCGGCCGGGCCCCGGGGCGGCGGCCTCGCCATGCAGATCACCCTGAAAACGCTGCAGCAGCAGACCTTCAAGATCGACATCGACCCCGAGGAGACGGTGCGCGCCGCGCGGGGCGCTCGGGCCGGGGCCGGGGCTGGGGCTGGGGCAAGAGCGGTGGAGTCGTTCGGGGGGGCTGGGGCAAGAGTGACGTGGCGGGGCTGGGGCGCCTGGGGCAGGAGCGAGGTTGGGGGACTGGGGCAAGAGCGGTGGGGGGTGCTGGGGTAAGAGTGAGGCAGGGGGCTGGGGCAGCAGTGATGGGGGGGGCTGGGGCACCTTGGGGCTTGGCTGGGGTGGGGGGCTTGGCAGTGGGGTGCTTAGGAGTCAGAAGGGGGCAGGGGAAGGGAGGTGGGGTGCTTGGGGGGGTGGTTAGTGGTTTGTGAATCACGGTGACCCTTTCTGCAGGTTGTGGGTGTCCGTGGTTGGCATTGGGGTGAATGGAGTCTCTGTAGGCTGAGGTTGGGAGGTTTTGGGGAGGGACACTTGTGTATGTCGCGGTGGGGGGGTTGATACATGTGAAGAGACTTTATTGGCTCCCCAGGAATGCGGGTGGTGGTTTGGCGGAGCATTTCAAGGGTGGGGAGTGACTCTGGTTCTGATGGGTTTGAATGGCGTTACGCCCCCACCCACTACAGAGTAGGGAGTGCAATTGAAATACCAGGGAGCTAGTGATATCACCCTGCTTCCTGTAGCAGAATCGTGGGAGCAGGGAGTAATTCTACCGACTACCCCAGTGAGAGATCCTGGGGGATGGGTGCTATTGCAAAGTCCATGAGCCAGTTACAGGCCCAGTGATAGGGGGAGGGAGAATTGTGTGTGTAACTAACCAAGAGGAAGGTTATCTACTTAACTCACTTCCAAAGTTGGAGGGGGAATGTGGTGTCCTTTACCTCAGAGAGGAGTGTGAGTGCAACCTCTTACAGTTTCTCTGGCACCCCATTTGGATAAAACTTTCTCATCCCTTGCCTATTAGGACAGGGTGAAAGGAAAAAAAAAGGCCTCTGTGGCTCACTGTTTCTCTAGCCCTGATTGTCTGAACATCTCCTTCCCCAAAGTGAAAGAAAAAATAGTGTTGTGAAGGATAGCTGCCCGCGTGCTCAGTGTGTGCTGGGGTCTAGACATGTTGGGTGAGAGAGATTGTGAATGTCTAATTTAAATGTACACACTGGAGTCCTTCATAGCCATAAAATACTAGCCTTTATAATTAATTCCTGTCCAGAGAGCTGCCTTGTCTTTTTATTCCCCTGCTCATATTGAGTGAATGGGAGCAGCTTTGAGGTTCCAGGAAGCCTCTGCAAGGAGTGGATTAGAGGAGGAGGTTTGCCAGCCACGCAGGTTACACATGTGAGACTGCAAAAAGTATTGGCTTGGTTTTGGAAGATGGGGTGGAAGAGTGGTTTCTCCAGTTAATAAGTGTTGAATTGCTGCAGAGGTGTAAGTGAGCAAAGAAATTTCTCCTGTAAATTTGGCATATTAAACTAGCAAATTCAGGAGAAATTTGTTTGAAAAAGTATGCTGAACATTAGAACAGCTTAGTGATACAGTTATAATGCCAGGCTTATAAAAAAGCATTCCTTTGTGGCCTATGTTAAAAACCAAAATCAGTTTAAATCTCCAAATTCTTTAAAACAGCCTTGTTAGTTTAGTTTTCAAAGCTGTTTTATTGACTAGGTGTTTCCTTTCAGTCTAATTTTGTAAAGGGCCCTTTTTTAATAAAGTGTAGTAGGACCCAAATGAAATGTTATACTTGAGTTGACACAAAATGTGTTAACTCCTAGGAGTTTATGAAACATTAGTCAGTTCACAATTTCTCTGTGCTCAATGCTAATGGAAGGTTTCATTACTTGGAGCATTGCCCTATAATGTGACATGGCCAAAATTATCTAGTGAAGATAGGCCTAGGAAACTTGTGTGTTAAATTTCCTACTATTCTAGAAATTTCTGTCCGCTTCTTTAAAAGTCAGACTTAAAAGAACAAGCTATGTTGAAAACTAATGTTGAATATAATAATGTAAGAAACACTACATATTGTTATTAGAAGTCTTCAGCCATCAGAAGTCAGGAAAATAGTTATACTTTCCACTGAGAACATGGAACAGCATACTTCATTTTTGTTTTGCACTAAAATAACCACAGAAACTCTAACAGTTTCAGCATTTTGCAGGAACTGTAACTACTGACAATATCCCCCTCATCAAAGAAAAGGCTCTATTTGCCAAATGATTTAATGCTGTTGCTATTGTCCTGAGTTAGATGTTGGTGAGTTTTTAAAAAAAAAATAGCATGGGCTGAACTTGCCCTTTATAATTACTAGACTTGAAGCAGGGACCGCCTTGTGTTTAAGGAAGTACGCTTATTAATTGCTCAGGTAGAAGTAGATTAAGAAAGTTTTGGCTAAAGGTCCCATGGTTGGAGAAGTTCTGTAATGTCTGAAATGGGGGAAAATATTTGCTACATTTTGTTCAGGCCTCTGCATTTTGGGCAATACACTTTTGGAACAATTTTGCACAGATCACGTTTGCTCTATGGAAAATTGTTTTGCCAGTTGGAGCAACCTTAGTGTTCCAAGATGTGCTGGCTGAACACTTACAATGCATTTTGACTGGTTCGGGACAAATAAAAACATCTTTGATTGAAATGGTGAATGCACTACAGGGCCATAGACTGTTTAATTCCCACTACCTGAAACTTTTGTAGTACTGTCTAGTAAAGGAATTCCTGCTTGTGACTGAAAGATGGTAATGACAATCCAGAGTTGTAAACTTGAAAAAGTTTTATGTTGTTGGAAATGCCTAAATCCAAGTGTTGTTGATGGGGCCCAGGAATAGTGTGCTTCTAAATATACAACATTGTAGAGTAATGTATTCTTAAGCCTCTGTAATAGTTGAATACTGACCCAAACCAATAATTGACCTAGTTGTGTTCATAACTTACACTTACATATATTTTTAAACTAAATCTCTTGTTCCAAGCTGAGAGAGAGACCAAAAATGTCACTTTTCTTCCAACAGTGTTTAGTTAACATTGCTTGCGTTTCCCTGTGCTAACAAGAGGGAATACCTGCTGGTTTAAGAAATACCTTTTTAAAAAAGTTATAGAAGCTATTAAAAAAATTTGACAAATTAGGTGTTCATGTTAATTTTAACAGTAAATGGAAATATAACTAGTATGTGTACCCTTCAAAAAAAACCCTAGTCAATAACAGATCTATAGACCAAAGCAGGTTCCATTTTAATGGAGGGGTGGGGAACATTTTATGGGTTGGGGACCACTAGCCCACAGACAAATCAGTTGGGGGCCAACAAAACCCCCATAACTGACTTGGGCCCCAAGTGAGATGAGAAGAAAAAAACACTTCACAGATGGGGGAGGTGGGGGAAAAGACACTCCCCTCAAGCTCCAGCCCATAGGCGGCGGGAGGTGCTAGTGATGTAGTAGGTTAACTGGTAGGAGCTAGAGCAGCCCCCTGTCTGGTGTGGGCAGAATTGTTGCATTTCTGTAGAGCCATGCAGATGGGGGGCACTCCAGCGGCCCCCACCCACAGCAGAGCTGCTGGCAGTGAATTCCAGCTGGACTGGAATAGTCCGAGTTCTTGGTGTACCACAGGTGCTCCAGCCCAGACAGAGCAGTCCTAGTCTCTGGTGCACTGGTGGGGGAGGAAGGGAGGTGGTTAGGGTCCCCAGCTGCTGCCCTTAATTGATTAATTGTTAAAATAGTTAGACAATTCATGAGGATTTTACTTCCCTAGAAGGTGCTATGGCTCAGGGATTACCCATAGGGCCAGATTAACTCTTCTGCAGGCCTGAGGCTATTAGATTTTGTGAAGAGGGTTCAATGTGCAGGGGCGAGGAGGGACTGCTGAGGAGCGGGCTGTGGGTCAAGCTGTGTGGGGTCTGGGCAAGAGGTAGTGTGCTGGAGTGGGCTGTGGGTGAGAGTGCTGGGTCTGGGTGGGAGGTCGGATGCAGGAGTGGGCTTAACAGAGAGAGTGTGGGATCTTGGTGGGAGGTGAGGTGCAGGAGCGAGCTGGGGGTGAGCGTGTGGGGTCTGGGTGGGAGATGGGGTGCAGGAACAGACTTAAGGGTGAGTGTGCAGGATCTCGCCAGGAGATGGGGTGTGGTGCAGGATCTTGGCTGGAGGTGGAGTGCAGGAGTGGGCTGGGGGTGAGAGTGTGGGGTCTGGGAGGAAGATGAGGGGGAAAAGTGGGCTAGGGGTGAGAGTACAAGGCTGGGATGGGAGGTAGGGTGCAGAGTCTTGGCAGGAAGGTACATGCAGGAGCATACTGGGGATAAGGGTGCAGGGTCTGGGAGGAAAGGAGTTTGCAAGAGCTGGGTTGGAGGCCAGATCTGGTATGTGGCTTGCCTTGGTACGGCTCATGAGGCTTGAGGATCCCCCTGCAGCAGAGCACACCCAGCTATTTTGTCCCTCCACCACAGGGCTGGAGCAGTAGTGCTGGCTCACACCCCTGCAGTGGTGGTGGAGAGCATGGGCTGTAGGTTCCCTACCCCTGCTGTAATGGGAGGGGGTAGGAGGAAAAGCTAGGGTGGGGATAGTGTTGTTGACTCAGTGAAGCCCTATCTGCAACATCTGTAGTGGTCAATCAAGGATGATATATAGCTTTTGGAGGGTGATATGAAGAAATCTGCTCTAGCAAGGAATATAAGGGAGACTTTGAGGGTTTAGGGGGAGTAAGGGAGCAGTTGCATCTTGAAGGATGTGGATAAAATCCTGTCAAAGGAGCACAGAGACTAGGTAATATCTGACAAATCTGAAGTGCTTTTTCTGATGATGTGTTCACAAATATGGCCCAAAACATAACCAACTCTTTCCTGACATTATAATTGGTAATGTAAAAATCTGTGAATCAGATAATGTTACTAAATGATGAGACTTTACAAGTAGATTTTTATAAAAGTTTGAGATTGAAAGACAGATTGGCCTGGTTTTGCCACAGAAAAAAACAAGAGTGGTGTTAAGTCAGGAACACTTGATCTCAGTATTCAAGAATAAAGTGAGTAATCTAAGTTTTCCAGAATGAGCCTGTTTTAATTGTCTAAATTTTCAATCTGCCCTTGATTTTAGCAAGTCACTTTGTGAGCAGGTCTGTACTACAAGCACTACAGTGACACAGATGTCTGCTTAGTAATGGAAGGTATTATCTTGGTTGATCTAACTTTTAGGCTTAGGTCAAGCCTATGACTTGGAAGTATCGCTGTTCTTTTCATCTACGTGAACTTGTCATTAACTCTTCTCTAAATATTGTCTCTTGCTACCAGTGAATTAATATGCTTTATCCTTGCTCGCATGGAAGGCGCATTTTTGACTCAACAGCCAACCTGTGGTGGTGTGACATAAAAGTAAATACTCCTGTTCTACTTCTATTTTCTATGGTATGGTAGAAAAATCAAGCATTTTCTTCTAACTTGGGTAAATATTCAAAGGGAAAACTTGACAATTTTAAACTAAAAGGGAATATAATATGGCATGCTGAAACTGCAGGTGTGCTGCTGAAGAGAGCCTCTTATGTGACTGATCTAATGTGGTGCTAATTTTTTTAAAAGGCTTTGTAGGCTATCCTGGCAATTACAGAGGCAATTACAAGCCAAGAAGCCTAACTTCATTACCAGAGAAATTGGCTGTGAAAGTACAGTAGAAAACAAAATTTGCAGATGCATAGATGAACATAATGCACAGGGGAAGAGTTAACAAGGCTTTTGCAAATGAGCATCATGCCTCACCAATCTGTTGTAATTTTTTGTTGATAACTCTTGTCCACAAGATTGACAATACCTAATAAATACAGTGCAGCTGGATTTTCAGAAAGCCTTTGACAGGGTTCCACACCAGAGAGTCTCAGGTAAAGTAAGCAGACATGGGATAAGAGGGAAGGTCTGCTCAGGGATAAGTAACATTAAAAAGAGTAATTAAAGGGTAGGAATAAGTGGTCAGTTTAAACAATGGCATTAAATAGCAGAGTCCTCAAAATGCTGTACAGGGACCTGTGCTATTCAACAGTGATCTTGAGCAATGGGTAAATGGATGACAAAATTTGCAGGTGATGCAAAATTACTCAAGATTTAGATCCAAAGCTGACTACAAAGTTACCAAAGGATCTCACTAAACTGGGTAATAAAATTGCAAATGAAATTCAATGTTGATGTTTTTCAATATACATTATTTTGCATACTGGAAAGCATCATCCTTGCTGTCCATACAAAATAACTACATTATGTTACCACTCAAGAAATGAGATTTCGGATTCATTATGGATAGTTCTCTTAACATTTGCTCAGTGTACAGCAGCAGTCAAGATAAGATTACAAACCATTTGAAAAAGAATAGCTCATAGGGCTGAGGATTTATCATGCTGCTATATAAATCTATGTTAAGCCTGTACCTTGACTATTGTGTGCAGTTCTGGTCATCCCATCTCAAAAAAGATATTAGACTTGGAAAAGGTACAGAGAAGGAAAATAAATATGAGTAAGAATATGGAACAAATTCCATAGGAAGAGACATTAAAAAGACTGGGACACTCTTGCTCTAGAGGGCTGAAGGGAGAGATGAGGTCTAAAATCACAAATACTGGAGAAAGTGGGGAAAAAAAGTGTTATTGATCTTTTCATGTAACACAAGAACAAGAAATCACCACTGAAATTAACATGCAGAAGTTTTAAAGCTAAGGAAGAAGTTTGATTATCTGGCAACCCTGAGGAACAGGGCTTGCTGGGTAGTCAGATTTGCTGGATAGTTGATTGGGACAGCTGGCCCTGTTCTGCTGGGCAGCCAGCAGAGGAGCAAATGCCAGTTACTTGAGTGCCAGTTATCCGAATGCTGGATAGCACAGCTTTGTATTTTTTCATTAAATTACAATAAAACAAATACTGTACACAATTAACAAAAAAAAAACCCTCTAACTTATGAAGACCAAAAATGTAACTGCATTGTAAAAAAAAAAAAAAAAAAAAAAAGGTGGATTCATAGAGGATAGGTCTATCAGTGACTTTTAGCTAAGATAGTCAGGGATGCAGTCGCATGTTGTGGGTGTCGTCATAATCCGTGACTTCCAGAAGCTGGACAACAGAGCATGGTTCCTTTGATAATTGCCCTGTTTTATTGATTACCGCTGAAGCTTCTGCCGCTGTCAGTGGAAGACAGGATACTGGGTTACGTGGACCATTGGTCTTGTGTCTGCTACGTAATTATGGATCATAACTAACTGTGCAGTATATTTGCTGGATTCAGTTACTTATTTTAAGGAACCTCTAGGTCTGAAGTTGCCTAACTTAAATTTTTAGGTAATACAAATTTCTGTGAGTTGGCAGACTACTTCTCAGTTTTAAACCCTATGTTGCTTTAATTTTACTGCTTTGGGATTTAACTTCTTTTGAGAAACTAGCAGTAGAATGGAGGGTGAAATGGAGGTTGAGTTGATATTGGAGCTGATATGCAGTAAGCCATTGAGATCTTGGCTGTCAAAGCAGTCTTTCTCATTACCTGTTGCCTTTTTCAGCACCCTTTTGGAGAGCCTATTTTCCTTTTTCCCTGTTGCTGCAGCTTAGTAGGGGGTGGGTACTTTGGGTCTACACTGAAGCTGTGAGCATGCTCTGTAACTTATATAGATGTACCGGCACTAGCTTTAATCTTGGCAGCTCACTAAACGTATAGGTTCTGGCTAGATTTTCAAGAACTATCTGAAAAAGATATGCAAATTGTGCACTGCATTTGTGTATCTCTTACCGACAGTTCTGTCAGGAGAGGCTTTCCTGACATTTGGCCCATTTGCACTGTATCAAATCTTGGGAAAACCCCCTCTGCCAAGACAGCCTTCTTCCTCATGGAACAAGGAAGACAGAGATGTTGGCAGAATGCTCCTGACATGGCAGAGTTCTCCCTACAGAAGCCTTCAGTTTAGACATAGCCATAGTGAACACCTGATGTTGAAGGCTTCACAGGCATGTCTGACCCCACAGGTATATATTTGCACTGCTAGCCTGCATTGCTGCACATTATTCTGTTGTACGCTGCTTTTGGAGTACATGCAATTTGAATTTGGTCCAGAACTTTGAAGTGTTCCTGTTAGATTTCTGGGTCAGCACCTCATCCTCTTAACCGCTGTTTCTTCCCCTTCTGTGTGTGCGCGTCCTGTGGAAATGTGACAGGCCAGTTAATCATCATTTATGCAGCCTCTCTCATACAACCAATGAAATAATTATGTTCAAATTAGCTGTAGGTTAAGGATGGTGATTAGTTGAGTGATACCACAGTGGCCTAGGACTCTTGACATGGCATTATTCTAAAGAAAAATCTTAACTCGCACTTGTAGCTATTTCTACGCTTCTGTAGCATTAACAGACTTTCTAGGCTTCAGCTTGATAGTTCTGGGATCTACATAATGGGATCCCATGGTGCATAATTGTAGCGGTATAGTCTCCAAACTAATAATTGCTTGAAACTCTTGCTAAAACTGTATGAAGGTCTTGTTAACTCTAACAATAAAGGTATGTTTTCACTACAGCAATACTGCTACAGCCATGCTGTGGTAGTATACATGATACAGGAGCAGAAGGGATATTTCTGTTGCTGAACGCTGTGGGTTGGACCTTCCTGATCTGACACCTGGTTCCAAACCAGAGAGTTTGCCAGACCACAGGAAGTCATTGCTGGTCCCTCTGCTCCCAGCTGCCGTCTGAGTTCTTTTTTTTTTCCTGTAAGTATACCAGCCCCAGAGCACCCCCAAAGTCCCCAACAGTGCTGAATGAAGGATGTTGCTGTATCAGTGTGTCCTGGACTGAAGAGGTTTAACCTGTAGTAAGTATTCCCCACCATGCTCATAGGTAATAGCTACATTCATGGAAGTTGCTGAGTATTTCTTTAGGACTCTATTAAATCTTGTAAGGTGAGATGTGGGTTGTGCCAAGAAAACCTCTAACATTCTAGTAGCCTTATTTAACTGCAGTGTATGGCTTAGAATGGGGTGTTGTATACTGACAGGAGGAAAAAGGGAAGGGTTAGCCTCCTTGAACATCTTGTACTTTCAGGCCTAAATATGGACACAACTTATAACTTGCAGTAGAAAAAAAGAGGACCCCTTTGTTTAGAAGTAGGTATGACTCTAAAATTAAACTTCTGTGATTGTGAGGGAGAGTGAAAAGTACCCTTTCTATAACACCTATTTTGTCCTTTATAGCCTTTTCCATGCCTGCACGTACAGTTCATTCACAAATACCTTCTCCAGACCTGCTATCAGAAATGCAAGAAAGATGTGCTTGCAAGAGAACTAATGTTCACATTGGTGTTTTGGAGGGGGGGGAAAAACATAAATAGAATCCTAGGACTGGAAGAAACCTCCGGAGGTCATCGAATCCAGCTGCCTGCCCAAAGCGAGATCAACCCTAGCTAAATCACTCATATCTATGGTCTTTTTTCTGGGCAAGAAGGTGTCTCTTATAAGTTTTCAGCAGCAATTTGGCATCATCTTTTTCCTCTGAAGGTTATTTGCATTTCTCCTGTAACTGCTACCGCACAAATAGTTGGTCCTTAATAAATAACATTAATTCATACTTTTTTGTAACCTTGATTTTAAGAACAGCACACATGCAATAATTTGTATTTCAGTACACATTTACTACCGGATGTTTACTGTTTATCAGAAATAATCGGGAGGTTTTTTTTTTCCTTCAGTTTGCAGTTATAACATCAGGAACCACAAAGAAGTCCTTCAAGAGCTGCATGTTGCAGACCCTGGTGGTGGTTGGTAGCATTAGCTGGTCTTTTGTTAATCTGCAGGCATAATGGCTTGAATCAACCTCCCAGCTGCATAGGGGAAAAGGGGCAGGGCTGAGCTCTGGCCTCATGTGCTGATGAAAATCAGCTTCTGTGCTGCTCTTGCTGACACCTTTTCTATTTGCTTCCCGTCTCATAGCCCCAGTTTGAGTTGTCAGGCTAGGGAAGGGTAAAATCCAGTTCTTTGGTTTTCTAATCCTCCTCAGTATTTTCTGTCATTTCTTAATATAAGTACATTGTATTCTGTAAGCCTCCTTCAAGGGAATGTTGAGATTGTATGAAATACCAGCATATGATCACAACTAATTTTATTCAGATATGCTACATATGGCTTTATAGGACTGATTGTTATATCTGAAGTACCTGGGGACTCCTGGCTGTTTTATAACCTTACGGGTGCATCTACACTGGCATTCCTCTTTCGAAAGAGGCATGTAAATGAGGGAAATTGAAAATGCAAATGAGGTGTAGATTTGCATATCTGGCACCTCATTTTTATATTCTTCTCTCAAAAGAAGAAAAGCAGTGTAGACACTGCTCCTTTGAAAGTAAACCACATCTTCGAAAGAATCCTTCTTCCCTTTTTTTATGGGAAGAAGGGTTCTTTCAAAGATGGGGTTTACTTTTGAAAGAGCAGTGTCTGGGCTGCTTTTCTTCTTTTGAAAGAATATGCAAATGAGATGCCGGATATGTAAATTTGCACCTCATTTGCATTTTTGATTTCCCTCATTTTCATGCCTCTTTCAAAAGAGGAATGTGAGTGTGGACGCACCCTATGTGTTTACACACTCTCTATTAATACCATACCATGCCATCCTTCTTTCTGTGCTGGTGGTGGTTTTTCCTTCAAAACTGGACTCCTGGCCATCAGCAGCCACAGCCTTGAAGGCATTACTGTCACCAACAGCAATGCAGAAATAAAAATAGTAGTACCACAGCTTCCATGCAGGCACCCTTCCCCTCAGTTCCTTTTTTAGGTCAGCACCGTAAAATTTCAGATTTAAATAGCTGAAATAATGAAATTACTATTTTGAAAATCTTACGACTATGAAATTGACCAAATTGGACTGTGAATTTTGTAGGTCCCTACGTATGCTTACCAGGACCATGAGACCATGGCAGAAATGTAACTATTGAACCAGATTGGTCTAAAGGAACATTTGTTTTGGCTCACTAGATTGCCATGTCTGTAAATGCAATTGTCAAAGCACACTGCCCTTTTGCTCCTGCTTCAGAGGTATAAATGGAAGATAAATAAAACCTTGCATTGTGGGTAAAAGGCCTTGCTGTAATACAGGTTCATGTAATCCAAGACTGTTTTTGATACTTGTAGTAATAGTTGGAGTAGATAATCTCTTTGATAACAGTAGTAACAGTGAGGAAGCCCTGCTAGTCTATACACTATCAAAACAAAAAGCAGTTAAGTAGCACTTTAAAGACTAGCAAAATGGTTTATTAGGTGAGCTTCTGTGGTACAGACCCACTTCTTCAGACCAAGAGGATGTCTTTGGCTATATCTTCACTGGAAATGCTACAGCCACTTCTGTGTCGTGCATGCATGGTACAGTGATGTAGATAGGGCGCTTTTCTCATTTTTGTGGCTTTAAACCACCTCCAAGAGTCTTGTAGCTAGGTTGTTTGAGGAATTCTTCCATTTACCTAACTCTATGCTGAGCATTAGGTTGGCTTAACGGTCTCAGGACTGGAGCATGGATTTCTCACATCTTTGCGCACTAGCTGAGTTGGCGTAACTTTTTAGTGTAGACCTGGCCTTATAGTAGTACATTGGTTATTTTAGTGATCAGTGAGATGTTGGTCTTTAGTCTTTTAGGCTATGTCTACACTAGCCAAAAACTTTAAAATGGCCATGCAAATGGCCATTTCGAAGTTTGCTAATGAAGCACTGAATACATATTCACGCCTCATTAGCATGCGGGCGGCCGTGGCACTTCGAAATTGATGCGGCTCGCCGCCACGGGGCTCCTTTTCGAAAGGACCCTGCCTACTTCTAGTCCCCTTATTCCTGTGAGCAGGTGGGAATAAGGGGACTTTGAAGTATGCGGGGGCACTTCGAAATTACGAAGAAGGGGACTTCGAAGTAGGCGGAGTCCTTTCGAAAAGGGGCCCCGTCTGGACGAGCCACGTGGTGGAGGGCCGCGTCAATTTCGAAGTGCCGCGGCCGCCCGCATGCGAATGAGGTGCTGAATATGTATTTCAACGCTTCATTAGTAAACTTTGCATGGCCATTTCGAAGTTTTTTGGCTAGTGTAGGCATGGCCTTAGTGTTCTTGGAGGGGAGTAAAACCTGTTATCTTGGTCCTTTTACCACTTCAGGCTGTTGGTCAGTTTGTTTCTTGATCCAACAGCACTGGCATGGACTGACTTTGAAGACTCATTATATAATAACAGAGAGGTAGCCGTGTCAGTGTGTACTCCAACAAAACAAACCAGCAGAAATGTAGCACTTTAAAGACTAACAAAATGATTTATTCGGTTAGTCTTTAAAGTGCTACATTTCTGCTGTTTTGTTTCACTATATCGTCATTATCATAGTGCAGTCATGCTTGAGAACAAAAAAATGGACACTGGTTTGTTGTAAAAGGGAAATGCTTTAGTTTAAGTAGTTTGTGAACAATCTGCAGACTTTGAGATGGGTAAGAGCTTTATACGCTTTAACAATTCATTTGTACTGAAAGCTGCTGCCGCAGTCTTTGTCTTAGACTGTGCACAATGTGTCTCAGGAGGTATGTGACCAGGATTCATCACTGAATTTGGCCCATTGTTTGGATCATTAGTTTGCCTGGACCGGGTGTTGGTGGGGAGTGTGATGGAAACAATGATCCATCTGCTGCCCCCCTGCCCTGGGGTTGGTAGAAAAAAGTCAAAACTCCTGGCAGATGGAATTAAATAAAACCAGAGGGATCCCTTTTAAATATTTAACATTTGTAATAACCCAAGTGGTGCTGACTTGAGAATAGTCTAGGAACCCCACTTAAGAGCTAGAATCAGATGAGTATTCTGTTAATGGACTATCCACACTGGGTATCTTCTGCTTATTTAATTGCAAAGTAAAAACTCAGTGTAGTCAGTCTTTTTGCATATACATGATTTCCTAGGATTCTTGAAATTTTTAAATTCAGTGGTTGACTTATTTACCAGGGTCCATCCTGGGAAATGCTTTTTACTGGATGTGCCTTAAGTATTTTTAATTTTGACAAGGGCATGACAGTTTGCACCAGACTTATGTTTTGCATTTAAAAATTCACAAGTGATATTACACAAAACAAGTAACCAATATTTTTTGAGACCTATGAACAATTTGTGGTCAATTTACTTCTGCATAGTCATCACCAAAACTCTGGGAATGGTGACAGTTCAGTTTCAGACAAATAATGGGTTGGCTAGTAAGCTTATTTTAACCTTCTAAAATGGTGCCCTAAATAGGGAAGAGCAAAAAATTCTATTTATGCATAGCTTGGAGACTTTGTCTGCAGAGCTCTTTATTACTTTGTACTGCCCTCACTTATGATTTGCAAAAGGAAATGCCTGGAGGTTGAAAGGCCTCAGCTGAAAGCTGACAAAGTGTGAGAGGGTAGATTGTTCATGCACTCTGCGTGTCTCCGATTCACAGCTTGATTACTACTGCACTTTACTACAGCTTCACTTATTGCCTTTTAAATAAATAAGCTTTGTTTGTATGTGGGCATCTAAGATTTGATTGGATCCCAATGGTACAGTACTTCCCCCTCAAAAATCAGGGCAATTTTCTCTGCCTGGTTTGACAGTCCTACCACTGCTGTTTTGTAGACATCTACTGGGGGAGGTGTTTTATATGCTGTTCAAAAACCTCCTCAACCTGGACATAAAGGAATGAATGGTGTGGATTTCAGGGTAGTTTAGACCCAGGGGTGGAGGGGAAGGGAGTTAGTGTAGATAAGGCCTTTGAGTGGTAAGCAGATGGCGCACTTTTTCCAAAAGCATTAAAATTCCATTTTTCTAACTATTGAAATTTGCTGCTGTAATTGAAAGAATTCCTGTTCTTTCATCCTCCATTGGGGACTTGAAGCATTCAAGGGCTATTACATGTTATGGGGTCTGCCTTAATATGTGGTATATTTAACAGGCTGCCACTCCATAAGCGTGACTCTTCTAGCTGTCACGAGAGCTGTCAGCTGTGGAAGAGGCCAGTGTGTTTCTTGCTACAGTCCCTTCAAACTTCTGTAACTGAATGAAATCAGTTAGCTATGAAGTAACTGTGTAAGGCAAGCCATACACTTAAGTTAGATTAACATAGCCACTTTGTTCACAAGTTTAAAATATCACAACCCCAGAGCAATGTTCCCTCTAATCTTTTCCATCCTTAGGTGGGGTTTTTGCCCCCCTCCCTGTCCAGAATAATTTTTTGTGCATCGAGGCATGTGTCATGTGCACCACTAGTAAAATCTCACTGTGGGTGATGTGCTAATCAGCTGGCCACCATTTGACTCTCTTCTGGGTGCCTGCACAAGTGTACTACTCAAAAGGAACACTGCCCCAGAGCCATAGTTATACTTAACTAACCCTCCCCCAGTGCAGGTGTAGCTAGGTCGGGGTTGGCAAACAGAATAGCAAGAAGAGCCATTTTTTCCATTTTGGTAAAAAACTCAGTAATTCAAGAGCTGTAATGCGTGTGAATATGAGGTGGTCCTGAATAAATAACGTCAATCCATACTTTTTGTAACCCCTATTTTAAGACGAGCGCACGCAATGATTTATAATGTGATACATATTTACTGCAGGATGTTCACAAATTTTCTGCATGGTCTATTTCCTCACCCTTTACATGTTCACTCATGAACCTTGGCTCTCTTTCTGTCTCTGGAGCATGATCGGGGGAAATAGCCAACATTCTGAGATCACATTATTTGCTATTTAGATGTGAGTTGTTCATTTTTGTACTTTCAGGCATTCACTGTTTATCGAATATAATCAGCAGGGTGTTTTTACTTTGCAATTACAGTGTTAAGAGCCACAAAGAAGTTCTTAGAGAGACAGGTTGCAGACCGCTGGTTTAGGTCAACCTCAGAATTCTTCAGTTGATCTAGCTAACGTTGCTTAAAGGTAAAGTACTTGTAGCAGTGGAGAAGCCTCTTCCTTCACTGTACAAAGTGCCTGATTTGTGATGCTACAATTATATAGCTGGGCCACTGTAGCATATAGACGTGGCCTGAGCATTAACAAGATGGAAGTGGGAGCAGTGGAGAAACATTTCCCAGTCTTCAAGAGTTCATAGCTGTATTTGACTGCTAAGTTGGATATAGTCAAGCTTTCGTCTTTGAAAAGGGGTTATATAGAATGCTTATTCTGCAAGCTGGATGTTTGCCTGGTTGGTGTGTACTTTGAGAACAATGGTCGTAATGTTTCTTTATTTGTCCTTCTGCCTCTTTGACATTGATTGCTTTTCAAATTTACAAGTTGATGTAAGTGATCACTTCTCTCCTCATCTGGTGGTGCTGCTCAGCAACTGGTCTGTTTATTTCACTTTTGCTCAAAGATGTAAACGTGTAGCTCTGCATGAAACTTGAGTTGCTTAATATTTTTCTGATAAAATGATTTAATATAAAATTGAGTCATAAGTAATTAAACATGATTACAGAATCAATGGCAACCATGACCCAGGAGTAGCGTTACTTACATGTCCTCTGCAGGTGAGGAAAGTCTGGGTTGGATAGCCTGAAAGACCAGAGCAATTTATAGTTGCAGAAACTAATCACAGCTGGAATGTTTTAAAGAATTTAATTCTCTTTCTAGTCTGAAATTTGTTGGTATCTGTACTTAATATAGTTTTGAGAAGGATTTCACCTGTGAAGGTAACGGACTTGGTAACAGCCGAAAACTTCCGATTCTGGTTATTTTTCCTGAGAAGCAACCACTTGAAAGTCAGGTGACTCTTTCGTTAGGATGTGATTGGGGTCCTTTGAGTATTCCATAAAATGGTAATAAATGCAGATGCTCAATAGAATTTCTCCTACTTTCTGACAAAATTTGACCTTCCGTTATAGCCATGTATCCACATTGACGTCACTGGAGTTGCGCAAGCCTGGCTGAAGATAATCTAGCCCACCATATCAGAAGTTAATGTCTTGTTTTTAAACCGTTTTACAGCTATAGGCCTGTCAACACAGGAATGTTCAGGAAGATTCAGCCAAATTCAGAGGGGTGATTTTGAAATGGGTTGTAAAAATGCATTAAATAGTTCTGAATTAGTGGCCTTTATTTGTCTTTGAAAGTTAATTCAGCTAAACCAAATTAAGGAGCATTATACGGCTCAGTCTAGTCAAAAAGTGTAACAGTGAACTTGACATAGAAGAGAGCGGTTTGGCTCTGCATCTTACGTGGTTTTGTTGGGTATTGTCAACTATTTTTTAACACTACCTTTTTGAACTCCGATTGTTTTCAATTCATTGTTCTTAGTTGAAGTTGTTAGTTGAAATTTTAGTAGGTGGGATAGTTAGCATGTTGATCTGTCTACATTTGCAGTGCCATAGTTAAAGATTTTGTCACTTGTGGGAGGAGGGTGAACCCTCTGTCTCCCCAGTGACGAAAATGTTAATGGTGAAAATGGCATTGACAGTGCTTCATCAGTGGGAGCTGCTCTCTTCCGTGAAACAACTGCTCGTCAAAGGGTAATTCTGTTTTGTTGCTGGGAGACAAAGAGCAGTTACGCTGTGCGTATTACGGTGGCTTCACTGTTGTTGACATACAGCGCATCTTCATTGCAGAGAATATCGACCCCACCGCAGTTGATCTTCCAGAGTTCGATTTAGCGTGCCTAGCCAGGGACATGCTAAATCAAACTTTCAGGGTGCGTGCATCCTTACTAGAGCTCCTGCCCCTCCATCAGGAGGAACGAAAGTTGATGGGCGTGCACATTCCTGTTGATCTCACTTAGTGGAGGTGGCGTGGAGGTCCGAATTAAAGTACATCAACTCTAGCTACATAATTATCGTTGCCGGAATTGTTTACCTTAATTCAGCCTTCCACTGTAAGGTAGACCTGTGCATAGCCTTACTCCCCCTAAGGAAGAGAACAATGTCTACAACACCACTGCCAAAGGTAGTATTAAATAGCATCCTCGAAGCAACTGAATATGGTGGCCAGGTTTGGGAACGATAGTGATCAGTCATGTTGTCATTAGCTCAGCTTTAAATGACAGCTTTTAGTCTTAGGCAGTAAAGTTGGTGAAACTTTATCAAACTTTCTTAAAGATGATACTTACAGGCTTGTTTATTGTGGTGACATGATACAGACTAAGTTTATATTTCAAATGCAAGGCGAATGACTTTCAACCACAAGCAGTAGTTTGGAAGGAATTCACATCTGAACAGTCATAGTTTTGTAGACTCCATGTAAAACCTTTTTTGGAGCCAACGCTGGGTTAAAACTGGCATTTTATTATTTACTTTAAATATAAAATATGATGCAGCTTGCCAGCAAATCAGTAGCTTTGCAGGAAAAATTCAGAGGGGGAGTAGAATGCCCTTCACAAAGAAAATACTGTCCATACTAAAGCTGTGTAGAGGTCACGGTGTTGTTCTAACAGATTCAAAGGTGAGTCTAGCTAGTTTTCCAATAGAAATACAGCTGATTAGTTGTAAGACTGATACAAGAGCTCTTCTGATCAATCCAAGGGTAGCATGTCTAATGGGAATATCAGCAGAGTCCTCTCTCTAGCTGTGGGAAAAGAGGAAGGCATGACTTCTCATTTGAGTTTTCCTTGAACCAGTGGGCCCTTATTTCTGAGTGTTGTCAGGAGAAGCTGATGAGAACCAGTTAAAACACTTAAAGTATACATAATGTAGAAGAAAAAGATGGAGGAATCAAAAGAAATGGGTTGGGGGAGATGGTAAAAAACTGTAGAAGAGAGAGAAGCAAGAAGTACATAACAAAGTGATGCTAGGAGAGAGGTAAGAAATGTGTAAGATCAAATGTTTTAACTGATTTTACTGGTGTTCAGTGAAAAAGCTTGACAGCTTTTGGTAATAAATTAACAACACTATCAGACATTGAATAACAAGCATTTACATATATATATATGCTATTGGGCTAACATTAATGGTAAACTGCATTCTGAAATGAAATAAAAGCATTGATCATGTAGCAGTGTCATAGGGCACAAGTAATACCGATTTAAATTGGTGTATTGGGATGCAAGTATTTTTTTTCCTTGGTTAATAAGCTTAGTCCTCTCGGTTAACTTTGGTGTGCACTTTACATCCCCAAATGTCTATTTCTGTGGTGTCCAGTATGCTCTCCATGGGCCACTTGTCCAATGGGGGAGCAGATTGTGCGAATGTGGCTCAAAGCCGCACAGGTGGGGCACCCGTCTGGCCAATCTGTGCCTGTGCCCCACCACGTGGTGGGACAAGCATGTGGTGGGTGAGCGGGGGGCGGGCAACATGGTTCTAGTGAGTGGGCTGGTGGTGCCTGGCAGTGGGGTGGTGCCTGGCGATCTGGTGAATTACTCTTGGATGCCACTGCTCAATTTTACTGACCATGTGTCAGCTTGTGGTGTTTGCTTTTGAAAGGCAGGTATGGAAGTCCTCTAGAACAGGGATGATCAAAGGGGCGGTGGTGGGGGGTGACATTTCATAAGGAGGGTGCAGTATTGTCGGCGCTGGTTTTCAGTCTCATCCATCTCATGAAAGTATTGAAATTTTTTACTGTTTTTATGTATGTGTTCACATTTATATAGTGATTAATAATGTTTTACGTTCTACATACTTATTTTCTTACACCTGTCGAAAGGTTCCCCCCCCCCGATATGAACGTAACTGAAATTTCTGTTGGTTTGGATCACATCAGACAGGTTGTGGGGCCCTGGTAATTGCAGGGATGAAAAGTTGGGCCCGACATGAAAAGTTTGTTCACCCCTGCTCTAGAAGGAGGATTATTTGGTGGGTGCCTGGGGGTGACTTTCAGATTGCTGATGTGAAAAATGTCACGGTTCTTGTGGGATGGTGAAAACATCATTCTGCTGAAAAAAGCATAGGGTGGTGTGGGTTGGTTGGTTGTTTTTTTTTTTGGTTAATCTTTTGTCTGCTGTGTGCTTGCCCCATGTATTCTGAGCAAATGCTTTATGGAAGGGCCGCAGGGCATGACTACAGCAAAAGCTCTGAGATCTAGCATGTTGGGAAAATGCAGTATGCCAGTTAATTGAATATTCTGGATAACTGAATTATATTTTACCAATGGAATACCAATTTTCAAAGAATTAAAATACAGTTAAAGTATAAAATAGTATACAGGTGATCACCAGTCCAGTAATAATACTGCACTGCAGATAGGCTAGGCATATACAGGTAAACTTTTCTATACAGTCGGTTGGTTATGTTTCGACACCACATATCACTGTGGGCAGTGCATGGCATACATCCGGATCACTAAAAATACACAACACTAAAAGGATACTAAACATAATTTAATCTTTCTTTGATTCAGAAGGCACTTCAGGATCTTGCAGTGCCTCAGGGTCATCATTATCCACATGTCCTTAAATCTGCAATAACCTTTGTAGATGCAGAGGGTGTAGGATGATGATCTTTTACCTTTTTATGCCCAAGATCTTTGAATTTTACCCTACCCCCCTCCCCTCTTTCAGTGGGCTGGGGTCAGAGGCTGTGGTATAGGAGAGGGTATGGAATGCTGGCTCTGAGAGCGGGGTTGGTCAGGGCTGGGGCAAGTTTTGGGAGGGGCATTGTAAGTGAGGGGGGGGTCCAAGGTCCAGGAGAGAGGGCTGGGCACAGCTTCAGGAGGAGGTGTGGATGGCCCCTCAAGGGATGTAGGCTGGGGCTTGGATGCAGGAGAAAGGGTATGGGGTGCTGGCTTGCTGGGGGTTGGAGTGCAGGCTCAAGGCTGGCACTTGGGGTACAGGTGGGCGTATGGGTGGTGGGTATGGGAGGGAGCTGTGATCGGTGAGCAGCTTCTCACCGGGGCACTTACTGTTGGTGGTTGGCAGCACAGCAAGTCTGAGGCAGGTTCCCTGCTTGCCCTGACCCCTTGCCGCTCTTGGAAGGGACCAGTGCCCCACTTTGACTCTGGGGTGGAGGACAGGGGACATGTGGCTCTGCATACTGCTCCTCTCTGCTGGCTCAGCTCCCGTTAACCCCAGGTTCTTGTTCTTGGCCAATAGGAGCTCTAGAGCGTGGTGCTTGCAGATAGCAGTGTTCTGAGACATCTCCCTCCCCACGTATGGGGCCATGGTGGCTGCTTTCAGGAGTGGGCCAACGCCATTGGGCCAGGGCAAGCAGGGATCTTGCCAATTGTGATCTCCTGGTAGACTCCCTGGGATGGTCCAGTCAGTTGTGATTGACGGGATGGTGACCACTGGTATAGGAAATTGGGCTGAATTGGTAATGACCTTATGACACAGGGGTCAGCAGCCAAAATAGCAAGAAGAGCCTTTTTTTTTAAATTCAGTTAAAAAAAAAAAAAACAAAAAAAACCTTGAATTCAAGAGCCGCAATGCAAGTGAATATGTTGTTGGAGAATTTCTCATTGCAAATGAAACATAAAGGGAGCCCAGACGGACTTGATAAAATGCAATGGATTGGGTCCATTGAGGTTTTGAAATTTTCATCTTCAGTTTTGCTCTTTTTTGAAGCCATTCAAACCCTACTTTAATTATGCCAATTATATTTCACCTTTAATTTCAGTTTTCTTTCTTAAAATGTGCGTTGCCCTTCGCAGCAGGAATGCAGCAAGGTTCCTTTTCGAAGTCAAGACTTCATTGGCACCACGATCAAAACAGAGACACTCTCATATCCCACAATGCAATGCACATATTGAAGGGGGAGTTATCCAGTATTTTGAGATCACATATCTTGCTTTTTAGATATGAGTTTTTCATTTTTGGGCTTCTAGATGTTCGCTGTTCGTTGAAAATAATCTGAAGGGTTTTTTTTCTTCAACTTTGCAATTATAGTGTTGGGATCCCCAAAAGAAGTCCATAAAGAGCTGTATGTGGCTCCAGAGCTGCTGGTTCCAGACCCCTGCCCTATGACATATCCTGGAAGCTGCTTTTTTTAAAATAAATCCCTGATATCGGTTTGTTTGCTTGTCTTCTGCCTATTGCATGGTGGTAGAATGCAGCATGTGCAATTGCATAATCTGCTGGGCAGTATACTAGTCCTGGTCAGTAGGTTGAAGGTTGGTATTGGGAGACATCAGAAATGCTGGTTATATGAGGTTTCTGCTTAATTAAGTGCTGGATAAAAGAGCTTTTATTATCCTGGTTTTCTGTGTCAAATCTTATCCTCAGTTTTTCACTGAATTCTAGATGTGAATTTGGCATTTGTCAGGGGAGTAATTGTAATGTGACACTGGGTTGTAACTTTAAAAACTCTTCGAATAATATTGCTTCAAGAGGAGTCTGGAAGGAAAGCTTTGAGGGTTTGACTTTTGTGGAAGTCAAACCTTCCAAAATAGGAAGTGAAGTACACTGTTTGTATCTGCTGTTCTAGTGAAGCAAACTGTTAGCTGCGTTTGACGCGTGAATCTACTTTTCTCTAACAAGAATTATGTGCTTCAGGTGAAGGCGCTGAAAGAGAAGATTGAATCAGAAAAGGGGAGAGATGCTTTTCCAGTAGCTGGCCAAAAACTAATTTATGCAGGTAATATCATCTAAAGTAAGGATTACATCTGAAACTAACAAATTTTCATTGACCTCTTACTCAGTATCCCCCTGTTGGAAGGATTAGAAGTACTGAAAATCAAAGCAAGCTGTGTTATCAGCAGAGAGTTTTTGGTATTCTGGGATCAGCTCTCAGTAGTGGTTTTCTGAGTGCATCAGAATCGCTTAGAAACATATAACATATACCAGTTAGAAACTGGCCATGCCAAATAGACACTGGCGCTTAAAATCATGTTCTGAATATTGGTGCCAGAATCATGGGATGAAATCATATGGCTGTGTAACAGTCATCTAGTCTGACCTCTTTCATATAATGATCCCTTTTGGTTTAAAATGTTTGAATCCACTCTTTCCTTCTCATTGCTTCTGAGTTCAGGAGACACTTTTTCTAAGACCAAAGTATCCTAATAGGGGCCTTCCCTGAAAATCCTCTTTGATGTCCTTGACATTGAAAGCAGCTGCTTTGAACTCTCTCCAGAAGGCTGCTTGTCTTTAAGTGGTGTCCTCATTCCAGTTTAGGAAGCTCAAAATGCTTTATTACAACAGGGCAACATGGGATTTCTGGAACTCAGATTGACTTCCTGTTCCCTTTTAGAGGCAAAAAAGTCCTTAAATTGGAGTTAAGACTGAGTGCACATGTCAGTCATTTAAAAGTGAAAATCCACAGGGATGTTTATCTTAAATAAAAAAAGAAATCCCACATTTTAAATAAGAGCCATGATTAAGGCAGCTGTAAGGCAACAGTAGCAAACACAGGAAAGTCTTCATGATAGTGAAACGTGCTTGTCTTGCATGATTCATTCTTATTGACCAGTTCATAAAGATGAATTTCTAAATACATTAAGTAGAATGTATAAAATGCATAAAATGTCTTGTGGATGTATTTAACATTGCATCTGTTTGTTATGGGGCTGAAAAATCCTGATTCATCAGGGTGCAGGATTTAAGAGTTAAAGTTAACGCAAGTAGCTGCACTTTTGAGATCTTCAAATTCCTATACTGCTTGGGGTGTGTGTGTGTGTAGAATTTGGAAGTGAGATATTGTTGGTGTCATTGCCTATGTCCCGGCATGGCTTATTATCCTTTTTACTAAGGTGAGCAGGGAGGGCCTGGTTTGGCATTCTGACCTTTCTTTAAGTGGTGGAATTGTTGCATTTTGTTTTAAAAAGCAGCAGATTGCTCAGAGTGCGGATAACTTGTTGAAGTCCCCAGGGACTGCTGTAATAGAAATACAAGACTGCAATAATTGTTTTTAAGGGTGAGGTGCAGATTCCTGTGCCTATGAGTATTGTTAAATTCTTTCCTCCTAGAACTTACAAGATACGTAAGGGCTAATAGACCAATGCAAATATTGGCCATTCAGATGCTGCATCCACATGTCATCTGTGGTGTTCAAATGAGCAAATCATTTCGGACTAAAATGAACCTTCAACTCCCAGGCGGACCCGAGTGTGAGACTGCTGTGTTCACATCCTAAGTTTACCCAGACTTGCCACACCACAGGCCAAGGAAATATCCTGTTAACTAAGTTGAGGTTGCTTATTGTTTTAAGCCCCACTGATGTGTGGGGATGGCATCAGTTGTAGAAGTGCATACATATGTAAGTCCCGGCCCTTCCTCGAGACTTGCTGCCACTGCAGGAAACCGAACTATTAGAACTGAAGCTGTTGCTCAGTTTTATAGTAGGATAGTATTCGCTAACCTTGTCTTGCTTCATTTTTGTAGTGATGCTATAGCTGAGACCACTTTTACTAACTATTTATGTAGTGTAGTAAGTTTAAAACTGGGTAACCTTACATTTGCTTGAGCATCTTTCTTTATCAAGCAGAAGATGGTCATGAACAATGGTGGTGCAAATTAGAAAGATACTATTTTTGTCTGGTCTCCTCTACCTTTAATCTTTTTTGCAAGACAAGATTTGAAAGAAGGATTAAGCCTGTTTTGCGTAAAGCCAGTATTTCAGGTTCCTAAATTTAAATTGGGAAAATTGCAGAATCACAAACTTGCTTCATGCCAATATGTTTATCCTGATTGGCTCTCTAAGGTTAATGAAGTAACAAGGCAGGAGGAATATGAAGCTTTGTAGTATGTTGAATTTTTTTCTCAAGCAAGGTAGGCAAATTGAAATTATTTGAACATACTATATATTGAATTCTTTAGTGGTTGAAAAGATCGACTATGAGAGGCTGAACAAAACCTCTTTTAGATGGCCATCCTACTTTTAATATAATGGGGTGCGCTGATATCTGTTGGTGTTGTGTCAGAATAGTCAAGTGGCTTCAGATAATGTGCCACAGAAGGAAAATTTTATTAGGGAGGTCTGTAGCTTGAGCTTAGGGATAAAAGATTCTTCTTTGGCTTATGACATTATATTCTAATGTCATATAACTCTACATTTTAGGTAATTTAGGTACTGTCTGTATGAATGGAATATTAAGATCAGCTAACAAAACTGTTAAATGACTTCTCAGTAACTTAACTTTGAATTTGCTAGGTAAAATCCTCAACGATGATACTGCTCTTAAAGAATACAAAATCGATGAGAAGAACTTTGTGGTGGTTATGGTAACAAAAGTAAGTTTTTGCAATTCTTTCATCAAAATCACATCTGCTTTGTACAGTGTTTGTACTGTGGTTCTCAGCATTACATGTGTAAGAGTATACCTGCAGAGCCACTAAAGTCTGTTTCAATTCTGAGACTTGCATGTTGAATAGTAACAGAGAAGTAGCCGTGTTAGTCTGAGTTCTAACAAAACAGCCGTCATGTAGCACGTTAAAAACTAACAAATTATTTGTTAATCTTTAAAGTGCTACATGACTGCTGTTTTGTTCAGTTCTGAGAGTTCTGTTCATGTAATCTGCGTGTCTAGCCAAGACTGAGGTGAAACTTTATCTGCTCTACTGTGTAACTTTTGCATCACCTAATAGTGGACACTGATACTAGAATGCAAAATAAATTTTGATGGTTTCTGGGTGATAAGCATAGTCTGAATATTACCATCTTCTTTTTCTTACAATCTCTCCATGTTTTGTTCTGCCTACCTGGATTACACTTTTGTCCTCCTGTTCATGAGTTCATTCACTCAAGAAGGAAGATCAGTATTAAATCCTTATGCACAGGACTTCTGATGTTTCCAGTGGCTTGGCTTTCAAAGCTTATGATTGTGGTGCTTTGTGTGAAATCCAGCAGTTTCAAAACAGGAGAGGAAAAAATACGATTTGTTCAAGGAAGTGGAATTGTGCATTTTGACAACTGTGGCAAATTAGAGGGAACCATAAAAGAGGACTTGATATTAAATGTACTTAAGTTTTGTATGGTCCCAGTGGTGAGTGGTAGGGAGGAGAAAATATAGAAATTATCGTGTATTTGTAACAGCAAATCTTTCACATTGCTAACTAACTTATATTGAAGACACTGCCTGGTTTCTCTGTTCTTCAGTGATAACTACATAACTAAAATGCTTCGCAGTATGTTTGAAAAAGGTGCTCTAGTATCTAGACATACTGGTAGTAGATTAAGGTTAATGTTAAGGATTCACTCCTAATCTTAACTCTTGGTACCTTACCTTCCAATAAATTGAAATTTTGATACTTAATTATTTTATCAGATTTTCTCAGACTTGTTACACCTTGTACTCTCTCCACTTGTCAAGAATCTGCTGATGATTATCTTAAAGAATTTCCACTAAAAACATGGTTAGTTAGAGAAGATATATCAAACATAAATTTTATAAACCTAAGTAGTCATTCTTTTAATGTATTTGGATTTGAATGTGCTTGGATTTGAAGCAAAACATGAAGAATAATGTAGAACGGTATGTTGTACTTATATATTAAATATCTCAGTTCTGCTTGTAAAATGATATACTTTGAAATTTGTATCTAGAGACACTTAAGATGGCGTAAATTTAGTTTTTTGACCATGCCTTCATATTTTAAATGTTTTTTTTAAGATCAAGTGAATGGAGAATTTCAAGTTACCATCTGAAGCATAACCGGCAGTCCTTGCAGAGCATACTTAAGGCAGGAATACGCCATCTTCATTCTGTTTCATTGTTTTTGTAGCCCAAAGCAGCAGCTGCTCCAGCACCATCGCCAGCTACAACGCAGCAATCCAATACTACCACTGCTGCTGTTAGTTCTACTACGACAGCTGCTGCACCTGCACCAGCTCCTCTACCAGTCCCTGCCCCAGCCCCAGCCCCAGCCCCTACCCCTACCCCTGCCTCTACCCCTACTGCTCCAGCCCCAGCTGCAGTGGCTTCTGAACCCGCACCTGTAAGTGTCCCTAAAGAGGAGAAACCAGAAGAGAAGCCGGTTGAGGCAGCATCTGTTCTCAGCCCAACATCAACTGACAGGTATGAATAGTTGAAACCATTCCATGTCAGATTGAACATTGTTCTTCAGCTTTGATTTCAGTTACATCTCTCTAAAGTGGGAGTGAAACGGTGGTTCTTTTTTCCTCCATTGTAGTAGTATTTGTATGTCTGGCTAGTGTGAAGGTTAGCGGAGTGCACTAGAATTTTTCAGGGAAAGAATGGTCTTGTGATTAAATCCCTGCCCTGTGGGTTTGAGAATCTCAGGTTCTATTTCTAGTTTTGTCACAGGCTTCTCTGACCATGGGCATGTCACAGAATTATTGTGACTCCGCTTGTCCATCTAAGTTGAGAGTACTTTCCTGTGGCATTGTGATCCCTAGTGAATGAATGTTTGTAAAACCCTGCTGGACTTAAATGGCTTGCCCTCTGGAAGTTTGAAAACATGGTTTTGAGCATCTTACTCAGCTGCAGTTAAAGTCTTACTCTGACCAGGACTTGGTTTCTGGAAATAATAATTTTATAAGGACACTATTCTCACCTTTGCTAAACAGATTCTAAAAGGTTCTACCAGTTGATCTGTCATACCACTATTAGGTAATAACCATAATAAAAGCAATCTTGACCAAGCTGAAAAGTTCTTGGGAGTTTTGGTGGGTTGCGACAAATTACCTTAACATGTGCATCCTGGGGAGTTGAGAGATTGAGACCCTCTTGTCTAGATTTTTGTTTGCCTTTCCCTGTTCATTTTGAAAGCGATATCTAGTGAATAGCTCAAGCATGTGAAAAAGTGTGAAGAGATGAAGTTCTTGGTTACTGAATGGCTTCCTATACTGACCAATACAGGTGAATAAAACTGGATACCCACTTATGCAGGCACTTCTTAAACACTTTTTGCCTTTTGGAGTGTAAACATTAAAATTCACTCAAGTGATGGTGTTGGGCTGGTGGGGGAGCAGGAGAATGAAAGATGGCACAGAAAGAGGTGGGTGAGAAAAAGAAGAATGCTGCAAGTAAAACTTCAGGCTGAATATGAAGTGTGTCTTGATGTAAATGTCTGAGTTAGAAGTAGGGAGACAGTTGGAATGGAAACAGAATTTTCTTTTTAAAAGCATGCTAAGTTGCAGCATTGTGGGTTTACCATAAATCCACTTGATCAAGCTCTTTCTTAAAGAACATTCCTCTGGAGTATGGATGTGGATTTCTCTGGCTTTGGCAAGTGAAAACAGGTCTCCCTTCTAGCTCCCTTCTCCCTTAGCAATTCTAGCTGTAGTTAATCTTGTCAATGCCAAATGATAGCACAGTAATCTTTCCAGAACACTTTCCCTCAAGTATTTAAAAAAAAAAATCCATTGAAACAGTGACTTCTGAATGGCTGCTCTTTTGGAAGTGGATTCAGACAAACCATGGGAACAAAGATCTTTGCCTGTCATAGGAATTTTGAAGGGAATGAATAAACTTTGCTCAGTTGTCCTTCAAGGGAGAATACTGAGATTTTGCTCTGCACTTTTTCAACTTTTCTGTTTTCGAAGTCAGAGTTTCACTGTTGACTTCTATGGCAGCAGTTAGGTGAACACTCAGTACTTACGAAGGTCCCATCCTACACTTCCTCCCCCGCCCAAGGGCAATTTTTAGGCAAACAGGTTTCAGCCCTTGAATGGATAAACAGTATTCCAAATGTAGATGTCCTTGATAAGAGTAAGGGTTTAAAACAGTAGCAGTTACTGAGAGCGCAGATGTACATTCTGGCTTCATACCAGACTGTAAACATCCTTAACTCCTTTAGGAAATGGCATAGTAACAGCAGCCACTTCTATTTATATAAGTTTGGAACAGATAATTGATATTGGAGCTCTTGTTTTGTCTTGCAGTACCTCAGGTGACACATCTCGATCAAATCTTTTTGAGGATGCTACAAGTGCACTTGGTAAGTGTTTATCTAAACTTCAGCTTGCACTTAAACCTTGTTTTGCTGCGGCTGAAATGAATGATGAGTTAACAGATTCCATTTTCTCCTCAATTATATAAATTATTCCCCAGATCGTAATCAAAGCATTATTCGCTTTTGTTCTTTGAGGATATGGTTAAGTCCACCTCTTGTAAGCATTCTTCTTGTTTTACTACAGAGGGGCCATGTCTACACTACAAAAATAACTTAGAAGTAGGGCACTACTCCATTCCTGGGAATGGAGTAAGGACTTGGAAGTTGGGCTCTGTACTTTGAAGTAAGGGAAAACGTGTGTAGACTCTCTGCAGGCTACTTTGAAGTAGTTGCTAACTTCAAAGTTAGTTCCAAGTGTAGATGCATCCAGGGGATTTCAGCTTATGTGCAAAGAGATGTTGTATAAAGATGGGAAAACAAACTTATAACAGCCCTTTTCCGTTTTCCAGACTTCTTAGACTGTCTTTCCTTGTGATTCAACTTGAAGTGGTTTGGATGGAATGCTGAGTTTGGTGTGTTTTTGTATTATGGCCAGTAAATGGGACCATTTGGTGTACGTCTCTTCCTCTACTTTCACGTTCAGCCATTGTTTGCATAATTAAAATAACTGCCACAACTCTGGCAGTACTATATGGTATATACAAGTGAGTTTAGGGTCACTAGTTTGAATGTGATCTCTGCAGTTATTGTCTCTGGATACAGTGCAGTGACCTGGAAGTGAGTTGCTGGTCTTAAGTAACAATGCTTTTTATCCATAATCCATAAAACACTTCACAGAGGTGAGTGGCCATAAACCCACAATATTGACCCTGTAATGACTTTTATTTCTGATGGCAATTAGCAAACTGATTCTTAGTGTAATGCCATGGGAAGTGCAAATCTATACTTGGTATTTACCAGGTTGTGTTGAATAAGCCAGTGATCTTATTTATCTTACATTAAAGCCCTGACATATGCGGCTTCAAGGTGTGCATAACTCTCTGGAACACAAGTTAAGCACAACTTGAAGCTGCTCTGCTAGGCAGGCTAAAAGCCTTCTGCTTTCCCTCAGCGGTGCTGCTGTCAGGCTGACAGCTGCCTGGCTAGGGGAAGACAGGGAGGAGCAGCCAGGGAATGGATCAGCTCTGGTGGGCTGTTCAGTATCCCAGGTCCCGCAAGCAGCGGGGAGCTGGGAACTAAGTGGCAGCCTGGTTCCCAGCTCCCCACCCCAACTTGCATGAAAATTTGAGTTATGCAGGGTTGCAGGAACCCAACCCCCACCCCCGCATAACTCGAGGTTTTACCATTCCCACTTACACTGTTATCCAATGAACTTAGGGGGTGTCTCCACAGGAGTGTAGACCTAAAATTGGTGGGACTCCATTCTGCTGACCCGTGCCAATGAACCCTGGTCTTGAGCCTCTGTGCTGCATTTTAATCCTAGGTTAAGAGTTTTCTGATGTGTGTTCGTATGTGGTATCTGGTATTTGCAATGCTGTGCACAGATCAGAGTCAGAGCCCTATTCAAAAGGGTCTAGTGCACCCTGCCACCCACATGTCAACACTGTAGCCTTAGGAACAGGGTACACTGTGGGGAAAACTCTACTGCCTGCCTTCTTTCCCAGCTAGCAGTGCAATTGATGACACTCTGGTGCCCTTAAGGATTATGTAAGTAAATACTCTGCATAATTAGCTCTTGTGGTGACTGTTTCTTTAGAATGGCTGCGGTTTGTGAAGGCTGGTGCTGAACGATCCAAATCATTGGGCTCTCCAGCTGTAGACTGAGGATAATTAAGACATCACTCTCCATGGCTGTCAGACTATCAGCATGAAACTTGGCAGTTCTTAATTTTTGAAATGAGATGTTCAGCGAAGGCAGTTTTGGTTGGCTTTTGTTTGTGTCTGGTTTGACATTAGACATAAAAAGTAGGTTTCAGATCTAGAATACAGACATCTCAGCCGGGGGACTCCTGGGTTGCAGGGTGTCATTCCCGTCCTCTGCTGTGCCCCCCTTCCTGCAGGGCAGCCTCTTGGTCCAGTTCCACTGTCCCAGCCCTTTGTGGGGCTGTGGATGAAGGGTGTCCGGGCTGCGTGCTTGGTGAATGTGGGGAGTGGGAGCCAGTCCCAACATGTGAGGTTCTTTTTTGTTGTACTTAGTATTCATCGCTGGCTACGATTCCAAATCCAAGGCGCCCTTTAGCCTGCGTAGACTATGGATTGCGCCCTTCGTAACTCCATTTAAGATCATCATTTGCACACACGAGAGTGACAGTTCTTGCTACATCTGCTGCATAGGTAGTGGGTGTCTGGCCGGTCCTTGTTGTCCTTTCTATGGGCTCGCTTTTCCTCTGCCAGCTGTCTGATCTTCATCTCACACTTCTAAAGGCCTTTGTGTAGTTCCTGCTTCCAGCTGCTGCGGTCCTCTGCCAGCTCTTCCCAACTATCTGGGTTAATGTCTGCCTCCTTGAGGTCCCTCTTACGGACGTCTTTGTAGCGCAACTGGGGGTGTCCGGGAGGTCTTTTGCCAGCGGCTAGCTTGCTGTACAGGAGTCTTTTGGGATCCTTCCATCATTCATCCTGTGGACGTGGCCAAACCAGTGGAGCTGCTGCTGCCTGAGGAGGGTGTGCATGGTTGGAACTCCAGCTTGCGAGGACGTCGTTGTTGGGCACTTTGTCCTTCCATGATATCCCAGGAATGCGCCTGAGGCAGCGCAAGTGTGGAAGACATTCAGCCTCTTTTCCTGGGAGGCATACAAGGTCCAAGACTCGCTGCTGTAGAGGAGGGTGCTGAGGATGCAGGCTCTGTAGACTTGCATTTTGGTGTGAGTGCGCAGCTTGTTGTTGTTCCATACTCTCTTGCTAAGTCTGAACAGAGTTGTGGCTGCTTTTCCAATCCTTCTGTTTAGCTCAGACTCCAGTGACAGGGTGTTGGTGATGGTGGACCTGAGGTAAGTGAACTCGTGGACGACCTCTAGCATGTAATTGTCAGTGCTGATTGATGGAGGTTCATCAGCATCCTGACCAAGTACGTTTGTCTTCTCTAGGCTGATGGTAAGCCCAAAGTCCTTGCATGCTTTGGAGAACTTTATTTTTACGCAGTTAAGCGATTCTGGAGTATCTCTCCAGGTGCGAGCTTGGGCAATTTTTGTGGAGACCCTGGGCTGCCCAGACACCAGGCCCCCCGCCCCCCCCCGCTGCCCATTGGCTTTACTGATATCATCCAAAGGAAAGGATAACCTCTACATTTGGTGCCAGCTCAGCTGCAGGAGTTTCCGGGACAGTGCCAGAACTTGACACAGAACCGCCTTAGGACTCCCCTCTGGATTTTCTGTCAGGGTTTACTCTGTTAGCCTTACACCTTCCCAGGATAACCCACAAAGCAGAGGGGCGTCTTCCTCCTCCTTCACAGGAGTTGTCTATTTGCAGCACCACACCTCCTGGTCCGCAGTTGAGACTGTGCACTAGAAGGGAGAAGGAACAAGTCCCTCCATAAGGTCGGTATGTGAGACAGACTAGACCCCCTCTCACTGTGTTTTGCCTGCGAGCTGACGCAGTTACCTTGGGGATGGCGTCGCTGTAATGCAGAACAGCTGCGAGGAGCCAACAGTGAGAGTTGTGGTAGGTGAGGATCGGTGCTTCCATCCACCTGAAAGGCACAGCTGCTGGAGAGTCAGGGGTACTACCTCTACCCCAGACACCCCATATCCACTGGGTACTATAAGCATCTTCTAAATTTGGGTAAGGAACCAGAAAACAGAACTGTCACTTGTAAGTATGAATTGCTTAGCAACCTTGTGTGAATGACTTGTCTGTCACTGGTATCTAGAACAGTGGTGCACAGATTGATTGAGTCAGTTACTACGGATCAGCACTGCCAGACTTAAGCTTTGTGGTGTGGTGAGGGGCTGTCTGTACCTTGACATGTAACAGCCTTTCCATGACTTGTGTAATGTGCTCTTTGTAGAGAAAGGAAGTAAAGGATTTGGAGTAAAATGACTGGTTTTTGCATTTAATAGTAATAATGTTTCTGAAGCTACTTTCTAGGATCATACACTGATTTTTATGTTTTAACAAGCCCATAAGTAAGCTGTATAGGATTAGATAGGGCATATGTGCACCTTTGCCCTTTTGCTTTCTGTGTGGGGACCTCTGGAGCTTTGAGCTGTGTATCTGAGAAGGGAGGCAACAGCTTAGTGTAAAAAGCCCTGTCCAGGAGGGCTCTACAGCAAGCTTGTGCCTGTGTTCTGGGGGATACCCCAGGAGCTTAATCTGTTTTAATGAAGAGAAGCTTAATGGATGACTTGATCAGTCTGCACACACCTAGATGGGAAACAGGCATATGCTAAAGGAGCCTAATCTTGTCTCTGCTGGCTAGTCTCTCAGACAGGTAAGAAAAGGTCCAGTGACTGGCATCTGAAGCCAAACAGACTAGAAACTACTTGGGACAATTCACAAAGACTTTTGGTGGATTCTGCACACCTGCAATCTTATAAATCGAAATTGGGTATTTTCTTAAAGATGCTCTTTCACCACAAATTTTTAGCGAAGTCCTGTTGTCTGTATCATACAGGGGAGGCAGTCAAGATCAGCATGCCCTGTGGACTTAGAATCTGTTAAGTGGGGGATCAGTTCATGGGGCCATAAATACATAACACACTGAATTTTGTTGGAGCCAAATTGAGTAATTCATGCCCACTGACTTGTGGGGAGTGGGGGAAACATTTTGAAACCTTGTTACTTTCAGAACTGCCATTCCACACTGTCTTGGTTTGAACCATTCAGCATTTTACTGTGCTGTATAGGTGTCTTCCCTGTCTCTCCTTACTGTGTTGCAGCAGTGTAGAACTGTCAGTAGGTCCACACTTAATATTGGTCACCGTTCCAGCTGTCATGTTAAGTCACCATCTGGCTTTTCAAAGCAATCTGACAAACAGACTTTTGCTTAGTGATTAATTTCCAGCTCCACTGTAGGAAGCTTTTGTAACTAAACCAGAAGCTGAATATTAGCTGTAAAGATTCCCTTGAGCTTAATAAAGAAGGGGGAGGAGGCATTTTCAGCACCTGGAGTATCACAAACACAATCTTCCACAGAAGCGTTAATAATTTTCTCCAGGAACTCTGCCATTCTCTTGAGTGCTTAATACAAACCTTGAACAGAGTTTCGCAAATTTAGTGTGACGTTTCTTCATTTCCTATGGAGTGAACGTCTCCGTTTTGGCATTTCTCAAAATCGTAGTGTGCTTGAACCATTGTACTCCTTTTACAACTGTGCTATTTTTGCCCATCTAGTGACAGGTCAGTCTTATGAGAATATGGTGACTGAGATCATGTCAATGGGCTACGAGCGAGAGCAAGTAATTGCAGCACTGAGAGCCAGCTTCAACAATCCTGACAGAGCAGTGGAATACCTTCTAATGGTGAGCTATTTTAGCTAGTTTTCTTTTCACTCTCTCCCCATATTTTGAGAAGAATGAGTCTTTTAAGGGCTTGATGATCTGCAAGAGAGGAGTAAAAATCCATCAAGCAACAGCAGCTTTAAGTATGGAGGCTAGGAGGTTGAGAAATGGTTTTTCACAACCGTGCTGCCTTAAGGGCGGTACTGGCATCTAGGTTTTGAGATGGGTTGTGAATGCAAGACATGTCTAAAAATGTTGAAGGTAAAGTGATGTGGATTTTAACTATCCAATAACTAAAAATTGTAGTGGTTTTTATTGTCATCCTTTGAAGCTAATAGTACTTTGAAGATACTATTAGCAGCTATAGTATCACAAAATAGGCTAAGTCCTTAAGGCTGTTGATTCACCCTTGATATGAATCATACTCTAGAAGCTGGAGTGTATCGTGTATGCGTAATCTTAAAGCCTGGACTTCAGTGTTCTTTAAATACTAATCAAACTTGGAGAGGAGTTGATTGATCAATCTGCGGTATAAGGTACAACCTGACCGGTAATACTAGGTTTAAAAATGCAGTGCACTTCTGTTTGCTTGAGGGGAAATGGAAAATGGCTGCAAGTCGAAATGAATCTTATGTTACTTAAGTTAAAATCTTCCTTATTCCAGTTTTGTATTGAATTATATTCAGTTCTGTTGCTCTTCCTGATTGGTTATGAGCAACTGTGGAAATTTAAACATGTGAAAAATGGGTATGGAAGTTAATTTGGATAGATGGCTATTTAATACAGATTTCCACAGTCTTTCATTTCAGCTATGTTTTAGTTCATTTGAAAGTCTGTTTTTCCCTCTACGTCAGTTTTCCTTTGCTGTTCCCCATTCACACTTAGTGAATTTGATTTCTGATTTATTTTGATGCTGAGATATACAGATTATATGTAAATAAGAGTCCCTAGACTATGGGTATGTTGACACTACACAGCTTTTAGTGACAAGGCTGTGTCAAAAACCTGTTCATGGAGTGAGGGGATTTAAGAACCCAGGAATGACAAACAACTGGGTACCACCCAAACACTCTGCTTATAATGAACAATGATGCAGGATATCTACACATGCAATTGACAATTTTTAATTTGTCAAGGTAGTTTGGAGGACAGACTTAAAACTCACAAGTGCTTGTAACCCCTCCCAGCTTTGTGTCATCAGTAGGATTTATTAGTGCACTCTCCACTCCATTTTCTGAGTCATTAACATAATTTTTGTCTAAGTCCACACTAAGGACAGATTCCTTTTAGGACCCTACTAGATGTTTCCAGTTTGATGCCAAAGCATTGGTAACTTACTCTTTTGATTAGTTTTTCAATCAGATGTGAAGCTGCCATTAGGCAACGTAATCGAAATCACATTTTTTGAGTTTGTGCATGAGAATATTTGTCAAAGCCTTACTAAAACCAACATGTCAAGTCTCTTGCTTCCTTCTTCCCGCCCACCCCGTAAGCCAGTAAACCTGTCAGAAAAAGAAATAGGGTTGGTTGGGCATAATTTATTCTTGATAAATTCATATGGGCTTTTACTTATTTTCTATGTGCTCACAATTTGATTATTTAATAATTTTTTTCTGTATCTTTCAAAGTATCAAAGTTAGGTTTATGGCTGTAGTTCATCTGATTCCCATGGTCCTTTGTTCCCCTTTTAAAGGATAGTTTTCTCTCCTCCAGTCCTCTTGTACCTCATCTGTTTTCCATGAGCTCCCAAAGGTAACTGCCAACGGTCCCAAGATGGTTTCAGCTAGTTCTTTAAGTACCCTACCACAAATTTCCTTAGGCCCTGCTACCGTAAAACTACATCTACACATGAATGCGACATTGAAATAAGCTATTTCGATGAATAGCGTCTACACATCCTCCAGGGCTGGTGCTGTCGACGTTCAGCGTCGACGTTGGGCAGCACCACATCGAAGTAGGCGCTGCAGGGGAGCGTCTACATGCCAAAGTGGCACGCATCGAAATAAGGGTGCCAGGAACAGCTGCAGACAGGGTCACAGGACGGACTAGCACTTCACGGGCACCAGCTGGCGGCTCTCTTAAAGGGCCCCTCCCAGACACACTCAGCCTGCACAGCATGCGGTCTGCAGAGCCATAGGCACGCACACCTCGGCGAAGCAGTTATGGACCCCCAGCAGCAGCCAGAGGTCCACCCAGCCGCTCCTGCAGGAGCAGTGCTTGCCCTGCTCAATGCCATGCAGGAGGCAGCTGATCACCTTTTATTTGTGGAAGAGGAGCTGCCCCCAGGGGAGGAGGAAGCAACCCCAGACCCTGCTGTCCTTCTCTCCCCGCCCCCGCCCCGGCTGCACACGCTGCTGGCTGTGGAGCTACCCCATGAGCACCGATTGGTGGGAGTGGCTGGTGCTCGGCGAGTGGGACGACGACTGCTGGCTCCAGAACTTTCGTATGAGCCGACAGACATTCCTGAAGCTCTGCCAGTGGCTCACCCCCGCACTGAGGCACCAGGACACCACCATGCGGCGTGCCCTCAGCGTGGAGAAACGGGTCGGCATCGCTGTCTGGAAGCTGGCCACTCCAGACAGCTACCGATCTGTGGGGCAGCAGTTTGACGTCGGCAAGGCCACCGTCGGGGCTGTCCTCATGGAGGTAAGAGGACCCGCGGGGAAGGGGAGGCAGCCCTGGGGGCAGTGCGGGGGGAGGCAGCCCTGGGGGGGGGAGGGCCAGACACACCCTGCACACCCCTCATTGGTGCTCTCTCATGTCCTTCCCCTGCAGGTCGTCCGCGCCATCAGTGCCCTGCTCCTCCACAGGCTCGTGTGGCTTGGGGACCCGGATGCTGCCATCGCGGGCTTTGCCACCGTGGGCTTCCCAAATTGCTTCGGGGCTCTGGATGGGACCTATATCCCCATCCGAGCTCCGGAGCACAACGGAGGACGCTTCCTGAACAGGAAGGGCTACCATTCGGTGGTCCTCCAGACCTTGGTGGACAGCCGGGGCCACTTCCTGGACATTTATGTTGGCTGGCCTGGCAGCACCCACGACGCCCGGGTATTCAGGAATTCGGGCCTGTGCCGCCGGCTGGAGGTGGGGACCTACATCCCCCAGCGGGAGATCCCTGTGGGGGACACCACGATGCCTCTCTGCGTCATCACAGACGCGGCGTACCCCCTCCGGCCCTGGCTCATGCACCCTTACATGGGCCATCTTTCAGCCAGCCAGGAGTGCTTCAACATGCGCCTGAACCATGCGCGCCAGGTGGTTGAGCGCACTTTTGGCCGCCTCAAAGGGCACTGGAGGTGTCTCCTCACCCGCCTGGATGCAGGCCCCACCAACATCCCCCAGCTTGTGGGCACGTGCAGCGCACTCCACAACCTGGTGGAGAGCAAGGGGGAGGCATTCTTTCAGGGCTGGGCTGTGGAGGCTGGCAGGGCTGACGTGCAGCCACCCGCTGCCTCCAGTCGCCAGGTGGACCCTGAGGGGACCTGGGTCCGGGAGGCCCTGTGGGCCCATTTTGACCAGGCCGCGGGGTGAACGCTGGCAGGCCCCCCACTGTACCCCCCCATCCTCCACAACACTCCCTGCCCCTACGCCCACACCACAGAGCACCCAAGAGTGCACCCCTCCCCCACTTTTCTTGCAAATAACAATAGACCTGTTGTTCTTGAAACCACAAAATGGTGAATTCTCTTATTATTACTACAAATATATATATATTATATGGTAAATAGTGGAACACAAAGAAGGGGAGAACTATTTACATGGGGGAGCAGGTATCATAAAATAACAGGGGTCTAATACAAACTATATACAAAATAATGGGGATATGTACAAAGGGGGAGGGGGGGGCCACGTCCTGGGCCCCACACCCCCTACTGGCCAGCGCTTGGGGTTGGCGGGCGCGACCCTCGCCTCGGCCTCAGCCCTGGCCAAGGCTGGCTGGGGGCTGGGCGAACCGGCAGATATGGCTGACGGGTGTCAGCAGGCCCCAGGTCCCACTCGACGGAAGGCCCCTCAGTGGTGGACAGCGGGTGGAGCGGTGGGTGGAGCAGGCAGGGCGGGCAGAGCGGCGGGCGGCGCGGCATGGGGGGGCCAGGTAGTCTGCTATGCGCTCAAAAGTGCGCATAAAGGCCCCCCATACCTCCTGGTGCCAGGCCAGCGCCAGCTCCTGCAGTTGCAGGTGCCGCTCGTCCACCCGCAGGCGCTGCTCCGATACCTCCAGCTATCGCCAGAGGGTCGCCAGCACCTGGGGGTCTGTCGCTGTCCGGTGGTGGTGCTGGGTCTGTCGGCCCCACCCTGGGGCTGGTCGGTGCTCCGCCGAGGGGCTGGCCTGCAGCAATGGCCCCGGTGGGCTCTCCGGGACCACTGACACCTCGCCGGCGCTCTCTGGGCCCTCCGATGGCGCAGCTGCGGAACACGGGGGGAAGAAGAGTGGAGACAGCCTTTAATGTGGGCCCTGAGCCATGGCCCTTGTCCCCCCACCCCTCTGCTGCTGGTTTCCCGTCCCCGGGAGATGGTGGTGGTGCTGCTGCTGCTGGGTGTCCCACCCGCTCCCCCCGGGGGACCCTAGGTTCCGCTCCCCCCATCCCCAGGGATGGGGCATGGTGCTGTCCTGCTGGGGGTGCAGGGGCTGATGCACTCTTCTGAGGGACATGCCACTGCTGTCCTTGGGGCCATGGTCATCTGGGCATGTGGAGGGCCCTGGTCATGTGTCTTGTCCCTGCCCCTCAACTCCGGGGGTGTGCACCGGGGGGTACATACCTGACGGTCCGCTCCCACGGCTGGGGGACACCCTCTGGATGGACGCCCTGCTGGAGCTCCGGGAAGCCAGGATGATGTGGAGTCCCCTGTCGCTGGAGGAGGATTCGCCCTCCTCCTCCTCCTCCGGCATCCCAGGGGTGGGCTCCTGGGGGGGCCACTGGGGTGCGGGGCTCGCCTCCGGGGCGGACTCTGCCTCCGGGGCCTGCTGAGGCTCGTCGGCTGAGGTGTCAAGAGTGGCCGGCGGGGAGGAGAAGAGCTGGGGGCCCAGGATTTCTCTGAGCTCCCTGTAAAAGGGGCAAGTGGCAGGGGCGGCCCCAGATTGGCTGGCCGCATCCTGGGCCTGGGCGTAACCCTGCCACAGCTCCTTGACCTTACTCCTGACGTGGTCAGGAGTGTGGGCTGGGTGACCCCGGGCGGCCAGGCCCTCGGCCAGCCGAGCGAACGCATCCGCATTCCGCCTCTTGCTCCCCATTACCTGGAGCACCTCCTCCTCACTCCAGAGCCCCAGCAGGTCTCGGATTTCGGCCTCCATCCAGGAGGGGCCCCGCTGCTTCTTCCAGGGCTGGCTGCCAGGCTGGGAGCCCTGGCTCCCCTTGGGGGGGGGTGCCCTGGGGGCGCTAGGGGGGCTGGCGGGCGGCCATCGCAGCGGGGGGGTTGCAGGGAGGCATGCAGGTTGGCTGCATGTTACTGCTGCTGCCTGCACGCTCTCTCAGCTTCCTGCACAGGAAGGCAGGGGGTGGGGAGCTTTAAGGGGCTGCTGCACGCAGCGACCATAGAGCTCAGGGGCTGGAGAGAGCGTCTCTCAACCCCTCAGCTGATGGCCGCCATGGCGGACCCCACTATTTCGATGTTGCGGGATGCGGATCGGCTACACGTGCCCTACTTCGACGTTTAACGTCAAAGTAGGGTGCTGTTCCCATCTCCTGATGAGGATAGTGACTTTGACGTAAGGTGGCGAGATGTCAATGTCAACTTCGAAATAGCGCCCACCATGTGTAGACGTGGCGGGCGCTATTTCAAAGTTGGCGCGGCTACTTCGAAGTAGCCGGCACGTGTAGACGCGGCTTAAATACGTCATTTACCTGAATGTTCTTTAATCTCTCCTTTCCCTGTTCTGCTGTGTGTTCCTTCTTCCTTGTAAATATTAATTGTGTTCAGCATCTGGTCACAACTGGCTCTTTCCATCAAGACTGAAGCAAGTAAGCATTAAATACCTCCGCCTTCTTGGTGTCATCTTCCCTGGTGGACTTATACTTTACATTAGAAGCAAGAGAGGATTTGTGGAACCGTTTCTTATTAGGAATGTAAAATCTTGTTTAATTGGCTAATCGGTTATACGATAGGCTGGCCTACTGTTTCACCAGTTAACCAATGGGGTAGGGGGGGTGCCACAGGTGGGGGCATTCCAGCCTGGATGGAGCAGCCCTTGACTAGTTTTGCATGTGTATCCCTTGCTAGCTGCAACTCAATGCGTTTTTCCTTTCTGATTTTGTGCCAATGTGTGTGTGCTATTTTTTAACTCACCTGTAGCAATATGTACATGTTTCCATTTTTGTGGCGTTCCTTTTTGATTTTCAAGTCATTAAATAACTCGTAATGCAGCCATATTGGTTTCTACTGTTCTTCCTATTTTGCTTTGAATCAGAATACTTTGCTGTTGGGTGTTTTTTGTTTCTTTGAGAAACAGCCAGCTCTCCTGAACTTCCAAACGCTTACATTTTCTTCTCCTGGGACCCTATCTACCAGTTGTTTGTCTGCTTTCTATAATTGTCCTTCGTCCTTATTCAGCTGTTCACTCCTTCCCTTTGTCATGAAATGGCCAGTTCTCTGTTTTGCTTTTGGCTAAATTGCCTTTCACTGTCACATTCACGACCATTTCCTCCACCTTCTGAAATAAGATGTTATCCCCAACGTTACAAGAACTGTTCATCAGAAATAAGTATTGAGAGGAGCAATTAAGGAAACTAGATCCGTACTTCTGACAGTCCTTTGTAATACTGACTTGCTATTTAAAGTTCCTACATATTGGTTTACCTCTGAACTCTTGAATGCTACAGGAGTGGTGTTAACCCTGAGCAGCTGGCAAAGAGTGCAATCTTTCCCTTTGGATGTGGTCCTTATGACCATTGTGTATTGATTGCTCTGTCAAAGTCTTACAACAAAGCACTCATCATGCAAAGAACATATCTGATCACTGTGGTGCTCTGCCTTAACTGCCAATAAACTTCCTGGGGCAGTTTGAAATGTTTTGAGTGCTAAATTGTTGGGACCTCTTTCAGTTTAGTCAATGCTCTGTTGAATGATTTGGAGCTGTTTGTAAGTTTAACAATAGTGTGTGCAAATTTGTAGCGTGGTGGTTGCTTATATTTGCAGTGAAAGTATTAAGCCTTTCTTTTAGGGAAAAACAAGTGCGGTTTTTATATCTACCCATGAAAATGCTATAATTTGTAACGTGATGCCTGGATTTAGGGTATTCCCGGAGATAGAGAGAGTCAAGCTGTGGCTGATCCCCCTCAGGCAGCAAGCACCGGTGCTTCTCAGTCTTCGGCGGCAGCAGCAGCAGCAGCAGCAACTACAACTATGACTACTAGTTCTTCAGGCGGTAAGATGACCTTGTGTTTTAAGGGCAGCTCTTAGACGGTGTGTACTAGGTATGTTTACCCAGTGGGTATGAGTTCATGAGTCTTTTCAAAGTGAGACACAGAAGAGTAGTAGAACTTGCTTGGAGGAAACCCATGTGGGTGGATCTACAGTGTTGAGGGCTGTCCTTGGTTAGATTCCCAGATGCCACTTAAGGGTATGCTTCAGAGATGCTGTTTTTTTCCCTCTCCTCGATTACCAGAAATGTCTGAGTTTTTTCCAGTATTTTGAATCCTCATGCCCTTTAAAGTCAAAAATAAAATGCTGTATGCTTGTTTAAAATTTCTGTACAGTCTTTAGAATGGAAAATGCTTGAAAACTTATGCTCTGCTTTTAAAAAGTTTAGAAGTTAGTCTTCATTTGAGGCAATACATTCTCATTGCTGTTCGTAAGTGGTTGGAAAATGAACTACTTCACGTTAATTTGTGAAGAATGGAAGGGAGGGAGGACTAACTTCTCAGAAGCTCACTTGTACCATTAAGTGCTGGTCCTAAAGGAGCTGAATGGTGCTTGTTTTTTACTTGATCTCAGTTGTTGAGCTGATGTGGTCTTCAGAGTAGATCCCTGGTCAAAGTTCCTTGAATAAACATTAAAAGGTCTCCTTCAACTGCATAATTCTCCTGAGGTGCTGTGGTCTAGTGGTTAAAGTAGTAAAGCTGGAGCCTTTTGGTTTTATTCTCAGCTCAGCTACTGGACTAGATCTATGATTTTAGGTTCTTCACACCATTTAATTACTTAAAACCAATTTCACCATTTAATTGGTGCTAGAACCACCTCTTGTAAAGCCACAAGACCCTTTGAGCTTTCATGTGGTGCTTTACCTTTTTTGTATTATAGTTTACTTACTGTATCAGCAAAATGCTAGTCTCCAACTCCTCTTAGACCTTGAGACCAAGGTCTGCTTTTGTATTTTTAAAGTCCTGTTCTAAATTCCTGCCCAATGTCAGCTGACGTTCTCTTAAACTGAAGTTTTCTGTATAAAGCCACAGCACAGGAGCAGTGTGGTTGTTGATGAGGCAAGCTTTGCTACTGGTTACAAAGGCCCCTCCTTCCAAAAAGAGGGCCTACTTTCATAGATGAGACAAGTTCTTCTGCCAAACCCACTCCTTCCTTTGAGCCTGTCCGTAATATGTCCATTGTGAACTTGAATAACCTTGAAAGGAATTTTACATTAAGGCTAAAGCAGAAGTTTGTTTGTCTGCCCTCCAACTCTGAAACTTCAGCTAATTCAGAGCTTTACCTTCTAATATATAGTGTTGATCTCATTTATAGAAGCCAATCTAATAACATTTGTTTTCCTCCTTAAATGTGCAACTCTTTCCATTTCAGGACACCCACTTGAATTTTTACGAAATCAACCTCAGTTCCAGCAGATGAGACAAATTATTCAGCAGAACCCTAATCTGCTGCCAGCATTGCTACAGCAGATAGGACGGGAAAACCCTCAGCTACTGCAGGTGACTTAAGCACCATGGGATAATGTTACTAGATCAGGCAAGGGAGCTTTAATGCATCTTTAGTCACAATGTGCCCTCTTACTTTGGGGAGTGGGAAACAATTTTATGACTGGAAAGTACTGGGACAGTTGGGTGACAATCCTTAAGTACCAGCGAATATCTAGGAGTTAGCTTGATGCTGAATCACCTTCATTAAATCCATAAGATACGCTTGTGAATTCTCCTAGATTTCACTTTCTTTAAAAATAACATTTCAAAGTATGTGAGTGGAGTGGGAAGGAAAAAGTCAAGCTATTGAGACTCAACTGAATTAGGATCAGATGTTAGCAATGGAAGGTAGGTGTTACTATAGGAAGTAGCAAGTGACAAGCTAAGCTTCCCACGCGCTACAAATGCTGCTGTCTTTTTTGGCCGGTGAAAATTACAGGAAAACAGCCCTAGTTCTTGAACAGAATGCATGCCCTGTATAGGGGATGTAATATGTGTGTGTGTGTGTGTGTGTGTGTGTGAGAGAGAGAGAGAGAGAGAGGGTAGCTACAACTTGAATACGGTACCCCCCTCTCCCCGTGCCATCCTGGTGCTTATCTTCTGATATTTAGTAATTTTCTGCCACATACCCCTTGAAATCCTTTCATGTACCACACTTTGGGAAACACTGCTCCAGGCCATAAAGTTGACTGTAATGAGAAACTTTTGATTGCCTTTTGGCAGTACTGAACATGCTTTATTTCAGTGTATTGCTTTCTTTTGTACTCCCATGCCCCACAGCAAATCAGCCAACATCAGGAGCATTTTATTCAAATGTTAAATGAGCCAGTTCAAGAATCTGGTGGCCCAGGAGGAGGAGGAGGCAGTGGAGGAGTAGCAGAAGCTGGAAGTGGTCAGATGAACTACATTCAAGTTACACCTCAGGAGAAAGAAGCTATAGAGAGGGTGAGCCTTCCTTTTTGTGGTTTAAAACACACATGTTCTTGCTAATCTTTTCCCCCCCACCCCCACTCCCAAGATTAGGCATTGTGCACATTAAAACATGCACCAAAGGTGTATATGCAGTTGATACCTAACTACTGTGAATCATCGTAATTTTCTGGCATGAGATTTGAAAGCTTGGCCTGTTGGAAATCATGTGCTTGCTGTAAGGCCGTTGCTTCCCAGCCTCTTCTGGAACCTGCCTTTTTAGAAAAGGCCTGTAAAAGGCCATGATCTTGCCATCACAGCACTGAAGCTTGAAGGTGTCAAAGGTCCTCTGTGCACAGGCATAGTCGTACATGGGAATTGATTCCTAAAATATTCAGGTTGGCGTTAAGCTTTCATAGGAAGTAGGCTAAAGTCACTGTTTAAACCAGTTATTTGACTGTTTGAGTTTTTGCTTTGAAGGTTTCTAAAAATACTAGCAAGCATCCATATAAATTTGCAGATCTGCAAGCCATGGAAACCTAATGCACAGTAATGCATTAAATTCAGCTAGATGATTAGTAAAGGTGACAGTTATACATGTGCAGTAATTTGAAACAAAATGAAGCTTGAATGGTTGCAACTAAAATTGTAGACTGGACTGAGGTTGCAGGATAGTGCTAACCACAAGCGTAGCTGTGGAATTTTGCATTGGTTACTAGATTGGAGCATAAAAGTGTAAAATACACACCAGGTTTTAGCTTTCCCTAGCAAAACACTTTTGGTAAGAATTTAAGTCTGGATTTGTCAAGGATGTGCCTCCATGTAGTTCTTTTCAAACCTAGTGTTTTTTTAGAAATAGGTGTGAAAATTTTCATATTTCATTGAAATTTTCTATTCTTCTAACAGAGGTCCCTGATTCTGCAATGTCTTTGGAATAACCATAAAGAAGGTGGGGGGGGGGGGTTGGTCTGACTGGGTTGATACAGATAATTGGTCTCCACTAAAATAGCTTACTGGCCTCATAGATGACCCCCTCACATAGAGTTGCCTCAACCTACCATTTTTTCTTTTAAATATTTTCCTGTCAGATGCTCCCTGCACTCGAGAGTACTCAAATGCCTTATGTGCTGTTACCTCTGATGTGTACTTCATAGTGGTATGCTGCACACATGGGAAGATCTAGCTCAGAGGTTGGCAACCTTGGACATCCAGCCCATCAGGCTAATTCGCTGGAAGGCCTTAAGACGTGTTGACAGTCCACACCGCTTCCAGCAACTCTGGTCTGCTGATGGTCAGTGTAAACAAAATGTCTTGTGGCCTGCCAGCATGCTACCTCAGTGAGCTGCATGCCAAAGATTGCCGACCTCTGCTCTGAACTTAATTAGGGAACTATCTTTCCCTGGTTAAGAACACGCATCGTCTCATGGTCTGATATTCATTCTGAATATGTGAACATTGCATATGCTTTGAGGCTTTTAAGAAAATCTTGACAGAAAACATTCCTTAACCTAACTGATTTACAGCTAGCTAAAATGAAGATGTAAAGACAAGCTTAATGTAATTGCTTTCTCATTTAAAATCAAGCATGCTCTTTTTGGGTTTCCTGGGGTCATTGCATTCTAGACTCTTAGCAACAAGTACAGGTTATAGCAAAAGACACGGAATGATCATATTTAAAATGTGCAAAGTATTGGAAGAATTTTGCACACAGCAGTGCAGCTCTTTCCCAGTGCTGCGAACACTTACCTGTTAGCTTTCACTACTGTAATAAGTTGTGTGTCTTAATATACTCCATGAGATTGACAGAATTACTTCTGAAATGAGAACTCAATTTGAGGTTACCCTGAGAAACCAATTCAGTCCAAAATCTGTAGTAAATAAAGGGTCGGAAGGGAAAGCTAACTGTAGTCACAACATTTATTTGAACAAATGCTTAAGTGGGGAAGTGGTAACATAGTAAAATATTGGGAGTCTTAATGTACTTCAATGCTATGGTTTCTAAACGCATGTCTCTTCTTTAGTTAAAGGCACTAGGATTTCCTGAAGGACTTGTGATACAGGCATATTTTGCTTGTGAGAAGAATGAAAATTTGGCTGCCAACTTTCTTCTACAACAGAATTTTGATGAAGATTGAAAGGGAGAGACTTTTTTATCTCATGCTTCACACCAGTGCATTACACTAACTTTGTTCACTGGATTATTTGGGTTTATATCCACAATACTCAGTATATGGTATGGTGGGAGGGAGAAGAAAACATAGGAAGCAAAGCAAGGATAAATAAAGCATGTCTGCTTGAAATTGGCAGAGACAACAAATCACACAGTGTAAAATACTATACAACCAAAAATCAGCTTCTGCAGGTATTTAGTTCCTTCTTTAAACTGTAGGTTAACTTTTTCTAGGTTTTCACTTTTACTGTACTAGTTCCAGAAATTTAGTGTAATGCCCTGCTTCATGTTTCTTTTTACTTAACATTGGTATTGGAAAATAGCTTTTGCTACCTAGAATCTACAATCTGTATTTCATGGCAACACTGGATAATGGCTTTGTGAAATCTAAAAGAATTGAGCAATTGTAAACATAAATGCCAAAATATAGGTGGTTATTTTGCTGCTTCAGATATAATGAATTTAGTGCAAGAAGACCATTTCTTCATATTAAATGCTGGATTTAAAAAAAAAATGCCTTCAAATGAAAACTCATTGTTATGTTAAACTTTGTTGATCATTGAATTAGATTCCCTTCTAACATGATTTGAGAGGCTGTACACTTACAGGCAAACTTATCTTGTTTACGTCTTTTCTTTTGAGGGAAAAATTATATCTAATTACTGTTTACTTCAATGTTATGTTGCAGTAAAGTTTTAAAAAGCAACTGTTGCATGTTTGGTTTCGATGTATCCCTTTTTGTGAATTGAGCCCTTGTTTTGGTTAGCAAAAAAAATTCACTTCTCTCCATCATATTCAAATATAATTTATTAACATGTCAGATTCCATCTTACTACTTTATTAAAGTTGGCTCACCAAGACAGCTGGAAATATTTCAAAATTGGGTATCTGATTTTTGTAATACCTTTGCTTTATTTGGTTTTCATCTTTTGTGAGACTGTAGGACCACTCTAAGGCTGTTGGCTTTCTACTGCTCTTGAAAGGATTGAAATGTTCCAGGAACTTCTCTTCAGGAAGGACTTTACGTTTATGAATTGCTGTGTGGGGGAATGCAGAACCTGAGAGTTAGGTGAACAATCAAGTGATTCCATCCCAAAAGATTATGCACACCTATTTTATCTTCTATTAAAGTAAGCTCTAATTGTAGAGTTCTGAGTCTTATTTCTTGGTGCCCCGTTGTCCGTTATTTTATATGCTGAAGAGGTAATTGAGTCTTCCCTGTTTAGTGTGTTTTGGCTCGGTAGAGAAAACTTTATTTCTGCTACAGTGCTAAGGAGGAAAATTTCATTTCACTTTCTCCTAAAATCTCTTGTACAGCACTTCTTGAACATGAGTTGACAATGTTGTATTTTGAGCTTGTACTTCGATGCCCCAGTTGACTTCTTGTTGCATGTGTGAAAATAAATGAAGCTGTAACTTTTTGGCCACAAAGCAATTATGCTTTTACTCTCTAACCTTTGATATCTTCATCCCAATTCCTCTTTAATAGCACAACTCTGACGAGAAGAAAGATTTTATGCGTGGAATAAGTTAGCTAACTGGCCTTAGTCCTCACTGTCTGCAATGAGTCTTGTGCTCTGGAAAAATGGGATGAGGTTGGGGGCCGTAAAACACAGGAAAGCTGAATTATACTTTTGAAAACTAGTTTTCTGTTGGAAAAGAATTAGAATACAAGAAAGTAAATAAAGTATGAAATAGTATACCTGTGATCACCAAACCAGAAGTGCTGCACTGCAGAGGGATTGGTTTCTAAAAGCACTTGATTGTATACAAGTACAATTTTCTATACAGTCGCTTAACACTACATATCACTGTGGGCCGTGCATAGCATATATCCAGATCACCTAAAAATACACATAACACTAAAGAACACCAAACGTAATTTATTCTTTCTTTGATTTAGAGGACACTTCAGGATCTTGTGGGGTCTCCTGGTCATCATCAACCTGAGTTATCATTGGAGATGCAAAAGGTGTTTGAAATTGGGCTGAATCAGTATGGTAAGCATGATTCTGCAAAAGTTAGTCAGTGATTAGCCCATCTTATGTGTAGATGATTGTGATCTGGAAAGTAATCATCTCTGTCAGCCACGATGAATATAGACTGGTTACATTATGTACCTGAGCTAGTGCTGGGAAAATAAGCAAAACTTCTACCCTGGGTGCAGGCTGAGACAAATCCCAGCCACTCCTTAGCTCCAGCTGGTACAGCGCATCTTGTATAAGTCATTTCTAGGAAGTAAGAGTATGAACTGAACAAGTTACCCTTTTCATTAGCTCCTGTCTTCCTTCAAGCAAAGGTCCCTGGGGCTAGTACACTTATGTGGATAATGACTGTTCTGCTTCTACGCATTGCTGTGTACGCTGGACTTCTCAGAGGAAAGAGGTTCACTCTTAAAGTCAGTTCTGTTGATGATTAAAGATGTCCTCAGGCTTCTGTTTCCCCTCTCAAATAGCAGGGGCTCTATTCTTTAACCAAGTGCAAATCTTCTCATGAACCCAACTGTAGCAGAAGAGCTTAGAGCAGGCATCACTAAATGATGCTCTCCCCTTCTTTGCCTACCAGACTCGGCTTGGCGGAAAGCTTCAGAATTCTGCCCTTGGGTGGGACTGGGGGTTTCTGCCAGAGATGACTGGTGCCTGCTGAGTGGGTGGGATCAACCTACAATTTAAAGGTTTGTCCCTCCCACTACCATGAGTCATACCCTCTCCCACTGTAGCCCCTCCCTGCAGCTCCTTGGTATTTGCTGTAGCCTCCACTTAGGGCACAGCTCCCAGCTTATTGGCTCTAGCAGCTGCCATTGCTGGGAGGGGGGCTAGCAGCCCCATGTGACCAAGCAGGGTCAGCAAGCCCTGGCAATAATCAGGTTAGGGGTGTGTGGATGTTCCCTTCACACATTGCTTTTGTTTTCTGCCCAGCAGGAATGAAGGTCTCGGGGCTCCAGCCCTGGTAGGCATCTTTTCTTCTCACTTCTCATTTGTATGCTGCTCAGAGGGTCAGTAAATGCACACCTGGTCCATGAGATACTTGCTCATTCCTATTTTTTTGGGGGGGTTAGGAAGGCATGTGAGTGGCCATTGTTACACCTAAAGCCTAATTAGATGTTTTGAAATGAGGTTGTCCACTTGGAAAAGGAAAAGCTGGACTACTGCGAAACAAAATAATGCACTTAAACATCCAAACTCTGCTTTTCATTAGCCCTAAGAGGACATCATTACAGATGGTTACTGAACTAAGCTGTCTCTCCCTTCTGCGTTTTCGGCCAAGAGTAGACCTTGTGAAAGTTGCATTATCCTAATGCTCTTGCATTTGCTGTGTGGCCATTTGAAAATGAAGTATGAAGGGGAGTTCTCGGGGCTGAGTGTTCAGTAGGAGGAACACTCCAGTTGGAGATCTGAGGGGTGAACAGGAATGTGCAATGGGTGAGTAATGTTCAGTCTCAGTTGGATGGCAGAGGTTTGAGCTGAGAGGGTTGGGCCTGGCTGCGACGCGATTACATAGGAAAACTTCTGGGCCTGGCACAATGGTGATGGGGGTGGGGGGGGCGGTTCTGAGGAGCTGGAGGTTTGGGGAGCTGAGGGGGCCTGAGTAGTTACTAACTCCACTTCAGCATAGGGGTGAAAGGAGTCAATGAATGAGGGTCGGGTGTTACCTGTGTGAAAAAGGAGTCTGGAGGAGCAGGGGCTGAGGGAACGATAAATGGGTCACAGAGGAATAAAATCCCTACATTAAACAGACATTTTCTTTGGGGGTCTACTCGGTATGACTTTGTCTGGGTTAACAAGTCCTGTGGCACCTTATAGACTAACAGATATTTTGGAGCATAAGCTTTTGTGGGCCAAGACCCCCTTCGTCAGATGACGAAGCGGGTCTTGGCCCACAAAAGCTTATGCTCCAAAATATCTGTTAGTTTATAAGGTGCCACAGGACTTAACTGTTGTTTTTGAAGATACAGAATAACTTGGCTACCTCTCTATTTGTCTGGGCTGCTTTTCTGCCGGAAAAGAGACAAGGAAGCTGACCAGTAAAACTGGTTTTCTTTCATTGTGTTAGTGATGTCAGAATTTTTTGCCTCACTTACTATGCTTCTATCCTGCACATATTGTGGCTTTCTGCTGCTGCTTTACGACTTTCCTTTCCTACTTGAGCCAAATGCAGAAAGAACATTACCAGCGCGTTTCATAGCCATACTGTTGCTTGTTTTGTTTGACCCTATAGCTAAACAGCCATTTTAATTCCCCCTTGACAATGCAGTGGAGCCATGGGAGCTATGAGGGGCTGGTGATGCAGAGTTCATTTGTACGGTTCTATCAGGATTACACAATACTGGCGTATCTATAGTTCATGACCTGTTGGCACTTGTCTAAAATTCTAAAGATGTGTGATTTACAAAATGGTCTTGGGAATACTTAAATCTCAGAAGAGCAGCAGGGGTAAGATAGGGAGTTATCAAAATGCATGAAATGCAGTGCTAAAAGTGCTACGTTTGCAATTCTTGTGCGATGATGACTCAGGGTCAAGTGAGGGCATAGAAATGTGCAGAATGCAAGTATGGTTTTTTTTCCATGCTACACGTGACTCAAGTAACATGCGAGTTTTTGTACACTGGAAGAAATGTGAACCAAAATAGGAGCTTAAGCATAAAGACATTGAAGGTTCCAGCCCTGGCTGTCTTGTGCACCTGTTTAATTTAAATATGCCCCGATCCTTAGGCAGCAGGGCCCGGATTGCTGGTCAAAATCAAATTAGCTGATGGGCTTTCCCAAAACACTCAATTTGCAGCAGGTCAATACTCTGACTTTGCTCCTGTCTGAGAGTGCAAGTCACTCTTTTTTGATGAATTGGGTGGGTAAGGAAATCACTTCTGTACATTCCAGCCAATCAGGTGGCAACTGCTGAAAAAGACTTTAGGTAAGTCTTGAGACCTAACCCTAACTGCCTTGCCTGTAAGGGTTAAAACCATAGTCAATAGGTCCTAGAGAGGTCCTCAGGAATTCTAGTGAAGTTGGCAGAGGCCAAGCGAACCAATGGAAACAGTGTAGGCTTTTGAATTGGAAGCAGTGGCCTTCCTGTTTCTTTGTGTGCGCAGGTGCCTCAGACTGCACACTAAAGTAACAATCCATAGTTCCCTCTTTTATCTGTTTGCAACAGCTGAGGTTTCAAGCTCCCTCAGGAGGTTGATGGTACCTCTCAGTAAGGAATTCTCACGTGTGCCTTTCTGGGTTTTCGGAGGGCATCTTACATGGTGCGGGGGTGACTGTGATTCCCATCAAAGGCCAGGGGATCTGTGGTCTCGGGGAGTTTTTAACACAAGCCTTAAGTGGTGAGATATTTTTATACCTCTGCTCAGGCCCAGAGTAGGAAATAGCCTTGACAATTGCCTGTGAGAGGGGAAGTTGCTCTCTGTTTTGAAATTGCTAGAGCAGAGCAGGGTGGTGTTCTTCGAGTGGTCCCCGTGGGTGCTCCACAATAGGTGTTGGGCTCTCCCGGCGCCACAGATCGGAAATCTTCTAGCAGTTTCTCCTGGATTGCGCATACGCTGGCGCGCGCCGTCCAACCTCCACACCCCCGGCCGCATGCACGATCCGGTCCCCGCCAGTTCCTTCTCAACCACCATCGGCTGCAGACGGAATCCACTCAGGCTAAGGCCAGAGTCAGATTACTTAGTGGTTTTTCTTTTCCACGTGTGATTTGTTTTTCGGTTATTAAACAAAAAAAAAAGAAGAGAGAAAGCAAAGACAAAGAGAATACCAGCCAAAAAAAAAAAAGAGAGGAGTGGAGAAGAAAAGAGCAGACGTGAAGGCCATTAGGCCGCCCGCTGCCCCAGGCTGGTTATCACTCTTTGGGGTGGAAAGGCACTGATTAAGTGCTAAGTACCCTCTTAACAATAAAGGACTCACCACAATGGCCTCTTCAGGTTTTACACAGTGTGAGTCATGCCGTGAAGCTATGCCGGCCTCTGTGGGGCATAGCGAAGGCATCCGACGCCTGGGGGAATTACAGGCTTCCCAGCCGCGTTCTCACTGTGCTCTGACACCCCCCGCCCCTCTTCAGTGCAGAAACAGAGGGAACTTTCCCTGGCTCCATCCTTGCCGTGCATCTGCAGTGAGCAGGATGAGCGGAGCACACAGCTACCGGCTGCATACTCAGGCGGTGGCACCCTCACAGGCGACACAGACCCCCGCGGCACCAGTGGTGCAGGGGTGCCAGGCATGGAGCCTGCAGGCACCAGAGGGGGATACCCATGCGGCACCGCAGCTGATGGTGCCAAGCGCGGTGCTGACAGCGGGGCCGAGATCCCTGGCAGGGGAGGGGGCGGTGCCGGCCCCGCAGTGGAGGGGCAAGGCAACATCAAAAACCCGGCACCGCAGTCCATCTCCGGACAGGGCTGCTCTGCTGTTAGCACCAAGCCCTCCCCCTGTGATACACATGCCGCACCGAAGGCCTGTGTCTCCACCGGCCCATCAAGGGAAAAAGAAAAAAAAAAAAAAAAACTACTTCTCCGTTCCTCCAACCAATGTCACCATGGCTTGGGCCACCTTCACCATTTTCTGGGATTGGATCCCCTGGAGTACTATCACAAGCCAGTTTCACCTGTATCAGTGTTGTCGCGGAGGTCTCGCTCTCCCAGACATCGGGGGTGTACACCCCGTGAGTGGTCCAGGTCTCCATCTCCGGACCCTTGCCCATGCTGCCATGGTCGTCCTTATTATGCTGGACACAGACAAACCACAGGCCTGCACCCAGGGGCAGGCCCCCCACCACCCAGCCACTCAGTACCCCCGTGGGTGCTCCTGATCGGGGACGGAAACACAGTTGTCTCAAGGGGAGTTAATTTTAGAACCCTGAGACTTTCCTTCAGAATCCTCCAGCGAGCAAGTGTGTCATCGCCTGTGGGAACCCGAGGGTTCGAGGGAGGTTTACCTTAGGGGTTCCTCCTCATCCTCCCCAGACGAGGCCTTGGCCCCCGGGGATGTCTCTCCCCAGGATGACCTTAAACAGTTTCAGGAGCTGTTTTAAAGGGTGGCTTTCACGCATGACATTCAAACGGCAGAGGTGCGGGAGAAACATCACAAACTCCTGAAAAATTTGAGACCCCCAGCTTCATCCAAAATTGCTATTCCGCTGGACGAAGCCATTCTGGAGTCAGCCATTACTATATGGCAGACTCCGGCCTCTGTTCCGCCCACGAATGAGAGAGCCAAAAAAAAAAACAAACTTCGTCCCAGCAAAGGGCATGGAGTTCCTCTTCAGTCACCCACAACCAAATTCTTTGGTGGTCGGGTCGTCCCAGCAGAGGTCAAAGGCTTCTCAGTACAAATCGGGGGATCGGACAAAGATGCTAAGAAGCTAGAGCCGTTTGGCAGGAAGGTATATTCCTCTCCTATCCTGCGATTGAGAGTGGCAAATTATGGGCACACCTAGCAAACCATAATTTTGGTAATTACTCCGGGCTTACTCCCCTCATGGATTCACTTCCGGAAGACAAAAAGCCAGTGTTAAGGGCGATTGTTCAAGAGGGCTATGCAGCATCGCGGATGGGAGCCCAGATTGCCCTGGACGTGGCGGACACAGGGGCACGTTCAACGGCTACAGCAGTGGTCATGCGTAGAGAATCCTGGCCCCAGACGTCGGGTATCTCGAGGGACCTACAGGCGAAGATCATGGACCTTCCCTTTGATACACAAAAGCTGTTTGCAGACTCAACCGACTCGGTCCCTCACTCCAGTAAGGACTTGAGAGCTACACTTAGAACCTCGGACGTTTATACTCCCCCATACAGGAGGGGGGGAGAAAAAAAATTATCCTCAGCAAAGACGCTACGCTTACAACCACAGCGTGCTCAATATCAACGGGGCTACGGCAAGGGCGCTATCAATAGCGGCAACAGTACAAAACTCCTAGGCGACGTTCTCAACAAAGCCGTATGCCCTCAGGTCAGGCCTCAAAGGCAACAAGTTTGATGGGTATGTCGGGGGCTGCACTATCAATACCCTCGCTCAATGCCACTCATCTCATGTTCCATCATTGCCTCAGACCGTTCCACTCCCAATGGCAAAAGATCACCACAGGCATATGGGTGCTGGAGATCATAGTCACGGGTTACGCGATCCCCTCCCAGTCGCTTCCACCGACAAAGCCTCCCACCAGGCCTCACCTCAGGGACGCTGCCACGAGGCAAGGCTCAAGCAGAAGGTGACTCACCTTATGTTCATAAGGGCGGTAAAAAGAGTGCTGGAATTATTCCAGGGGAAGGTTTTTATTCACACTACTTCCTACCAGAGAAGAAAACAGAACACTGGAGGCCCATCTTAGATCTTCGGGGCCTCAACCGTTACTTGCGCAAGCAAGGGTTTCGGATGATCACAGTTGCTTTGATACTCACGGCACCGGACGATGGAGACTGGGTTGCCGCACTCGACTTACGAGATGCTTACTTTCATGTAACAATCCACCCAGCACACAGACGCTTCCTCCGCTTCACGGTCGGCCAGGAGCGCTTCCAGCACAGGGTTCTTCCATTTGGCCTCTCCTCGGCCCCCAGAGTCTTCACCAAAACCTTGGCAGTGGTGTCAGCCTACCTGCACAGACAGGGGGCGTTTATTTGCCCAGATCTGGGCGACTGCCTGCTGAAAGGGGACCTCGAAGGCAGAGGTCTCACACATGATACGCGTCACAGCGGACACGTTTCTTCGCTGGGTCTAGTCATCAACCTCGCAAAGTCAAAGTCCGAACCCACACAACATACAGAGTTTATAGGGGCACGCAGAAACTCTATCACAGCAAGGGTGTACCTACCCGATGCCCGCTTCCACGCAATCAGTTCGCTGGTGAAAGTCATTACATACAGCCCCATGGTGCCGGTCTTAACGTGCCTACAGCTGCTGGGCCATATGGCGGCAGCGATGTTTGTGGTACAGAATGCCAGGTTGCACATGTCAAGCCTGTAGCATTGTCTGGTGAGCGTTTACAAACCGGCATCCCACACTGTCCACAGGGTGGTGTCGCCCACAACAGAGGTGTACAGATCTCTGGCGTGGTGGGAAAACCCTGAGAATCTGCTAGTGGGGGTGCCTTTTCACCAACCACAAATTTCTATTTTTCTTACCACCGATGCCTCCCACATGGGATGGGGAACGCACATCGGCGACAAGGTAACGCAAGGGCTATGGTCCCCTGCGGAACAGGCACTGTACATATCCATACTGGAGCTCAGAGCAGTGTTCAACGCCTGCAAACGTTTTCAAGATTACCTACCTGGCAAAGTAGTCGGGATTCAATACCGACGATACCTCCATTATGTTCTACATCAATCGACAAGGAGGAGCATGATCCCGTGCCCTGTGTGTGGAAGCACTCCGATCGTGGAATCGGTGCATCACCAACATCATAACGTTGAAAGCCTCGCACTTGCCGGGCGCTCACAATGTGAGTGCAGATCAGCCGAGCAGGCGCTGCGCAATCACGCACGAATGGCAGACCCACTCCGATCTGCTACAGCACGCTTTTCATACATGGGGGTTTCCCCAGATTGACTGGTTTGCCACCCAGTAAAAAAAAAAAAAAAAAGTCACTAGTACTGCTCCAGGCCAGGAGTGGGGTGGGGGTCCCTGGGAGACGCATTCATGTTTTCATGGAAGGGCTCCCTACCTTACGCGTTTCCCCCGCAGCGCTTATCCGCAAGGTCTTGCACATAGCCAGAAGGGAGAGAGCTCGCATGATACTCATAGTCCCACTTGGGATAGGCAGCAATGTTTTCCCTTGCTTCTGCGCATGTCGGACCGCCCACCGCTCCCTCTACCGGTGGCGCCGGACTTACTCACGCGGGCTCAAGGGTCCGTAGTGTACCCGCACCCTCAGGGTCTGCACCTACAAGCATGGCTAATCCATGGCTCAGCTCCTTAAAGAGCACATGTACGGAGGGAGCACAACAAGTCCTGGAATGTAGCCGAAGGACCTCCACCAGGAGGACTTGCAACCAGAAATGGACTCGATTCACAGCCTGGTGTTCTGCCAAGCAGTTAGCTCCCCTTGACGTCACTATACCTGTAATACTAGAATACTTATTGGACCTCGAGAGGCGGGTTTTTCTCTATCCTCGCTAAAGGTCCACCTCGCCGCTATATCAACCTTTCGGCATACAGAGGAAGGGCCCACGGTATTTGCCCATCCTGTCGTTACCAGGTCCTTGAAGGGGCTGGTAAACCTGCACCCCCCCTCGGAAACCACTTCCACCATTGTGGAATTTGGACTTGGCGCTCAGCACGCTATCGGGTCCACCTTTTGCACCATTAGCCACAGTTCCCATACATCTCCTTACGATAAAAACAACCTTCCTCCTTGCAACTACGTCAGCCCACAAGGTGCGTGAGCTTGCGGCAGTGATGGCAACGCCGCACTGCACAGTATTCTCAAAGGAGGCGGTAACCTTAAGGCTGCACCCAGCCTTTGTTCCAAAAGTCTCTTTGGAGTCCAATCTTAACGACCCAATAGTTTTACCCTCGTTTACCCGAAGCCTCACAGCTCCGGCAAGGAGGCACGCCTGCATCTCCTAGATGTGAGGAGGGCGTTGGCCTTCTACACAGACAGAACTAAGTCCTTCCGGAAAACGGACAGGCTTCTAGTCTCTCTTGCTCCCAGGTCAAAGGGAGAAGGTCTCTCTTCACGAAGAATCTCAAAGCATATTGCGTCCTGTATAAAAATGTGCTTCGAGCTTCAAAAGGCTCCTTTGCTGGCCCCGCCCAGGGCTCACTCCACCAGGGCAGTGGCGGCGTCAACAGCCTTCTTCAAGGGCATTGCATTAACAGACATCTGTAGAGCGGCGACCTGGTCATCATATGACACCTTCGCCAAGCATTATGCCCTGCCGCGGGTATTCCAAGAGGATACCCATCTGTCGACAGCAGTACTCTCGGGGACAAGCTGCACATAAACCGATTACCCACCTCCTTACTTGGGTTACTGCTGGGTCGTCGCCTATTGTGGAGCACCCACGGGGACCGCTCGAAGAAGAAAGAGAAGTTACTCACCTGTAGTCACGATGGTTCTTCGAGATGTGTCCCCGTGGGTGCTCCACCACCTGCCCATCCTCCCCGCTTCAGATCTGTCTAGTGTTTTTCAGGAGCATCCGAGGCAGTTGGTCAAGGAACTGGCGGGGACTGGATTGTGCACGCGGCCCGGGGCGCGGGGGGGGCAGCGCGCACTGGTGCATGCGCGATCCAGGAGAAACTGCTAGAAGATTTCCAATCTGCAGCGCCCCACGAGGACACATCTCAAAGAACCATCGTTACTACAGGTGAGTAACTTCTCTATATGATTCCTCACCATGCATCAGAGAAGCAGTCTCTTGGTTGCGTGAGACATACTCACCCTGACATCAGGCAGCATTGGATGAACGTTCCAGGGTTCTGTCAGCAAGGCAGTTTGCTTCTAAGTTGTTTGCAAGCTTGTTTAGAGATTCAAGTCAGCTCCATGCAAAAAACAAAGGGAGTCTTTCCTGCCATCAAAAGATCTCTTGAGCTACTACTGCCCCACACTACTTTTGGGAGAGGAGGGTTGGTTGGAAAGCAGCTAAGGATACAAACAAGGGGGATGGGAGATTATTTTAGCTGAGTAGACGTGAACCCATTTTTGCCAACATTTTGGGAGGGGGGCGGGGAATAGGCAATTTCATGATCCAAGGGGAAGATGGGAACAAAGCTAAGTTGGTGCGCTTCTCCCTGGGTGTATAGTTCTAGCCTTTCCTGCCACATGCAGGATGAAGGTTTTCTGTGTAGGAGCAAGTGAGATCATTGGAAAGAGGGTGAGACTACTAACATCTTATGGGCAGGATCAAATACCGTAAGAAAGATGGGATTAGGAGTTACGGTCCTCTTCAGTGGATTTCAAATTAAAATGAAGGAAATTAATTATGCAAGGTTGTGCCAGTTTGATTTTTTTGTAACTTGCAGCTTGAGGTTGCTCAAGGTTTGGAATGTTACTCATATCCCAGGATAGACAGATTAGCAGAGCCCTGCATGGATACAAAATTGGTATCCATATCTGCAAAAATGACCTGTGTTAGTCTGCATCCATGGGTATGGATACCCACGGAGATCCACAAATTTGCAGAGGCTGTAGATACAAAATTTGTATGTGCAGACAGGTCTGCAGAAATGATCTGTGGACAGCCACGTCTGTGGGTGCAACTAGCTGGGGATTTGCTGGGTTCTACAGATTGATAGAGTGCATGTAAGGTTGTCGGAGGTAGATGATAACATGCAGAATCCTACAACATACTTATCACTTGGCACTTACCTCAGAATACATGGAGTCGGGGTATCCATATATTTTGAAAGCATCTGGGTCGGACTTGCTTCCTTATTGTCTATTAAAAGTTACATGTGTTTGCAGTTGGCTCTATTGAGCAAACAGTCTGAATGCAATTTTAGTATGTAATTGTGTGGGCTGCTCTGTTGTGGTGTAGTGTTATTCCAAGTATGAGCATATAAATCGTAGTACAAATAAAACCCCACATGCTATTTTTGGGGGACAGCCTGGAAAAGGAGATGCAGCATTTTACATCTGGGTAAAAGAGAGATGATTTCATTTTCAGCTTTGTCTGAGCAAAAGAAATATGAACATTGTGTAACAGATCTGAACAGGTTACATATTGCTACAGTTCTAATTAATTTCCATTCATGTGAGAGGTGCTGATCAGTGATGTTTGCATGGCTTAACTTTTCTTTTCTTGGGAATATATTTGCCACTATGTTAGAAGGAGAGCAGGTAGCACTATCTTACACCGTTGTTTGCCTGACACTTCCTATTATGAGATTCTTGTTGTTCTTGTCGCTTTGCAGATTTAAAGCATTGGAGATGAAATTTACTGTGCTGGGTGTCTGCCTTTGGTGGAATTTTTGAGGACATTTTCTGCCCAAATTGTTCAGCCATTTCAGAATGACATGGAGGTGTGGGGTGGGAAATCTGCCCATGTGAATTTTTTTTAATTTTTCACTTCTACAACCTGCTCGGTTCCTGAGGATCTGACTTTAAGATGCTGATCTCCTACTCCTCTTGCTGCCTTCGCTCAGATGTTCAGGTACTCCACACCTTTGAAGAGCAGGTCACAAGCCTGTAACTCGTGAGGAAGTGTATGGCTGTGATATATACCTTAGGGATGTCTGCAGGCAGAAGGCCAAAGTCTGTCTTCAACCAGCTGAGAAGTGTGATTATTGGTTGGTTCTGTAACATTTAACTAGTCTGTCCTGGCTCTTGAAGCATATGCTGAATTGCATTCTTTTCAACACCATTCAAGCTCTTGGCGATTAATCTTTGTTAAATGGAAAATGACAGTATGGAAAGGAATTTCATTTGGAAGCTTCTAAGAGAGCATTAAAGAAACAGAACATTAACTGACAATCTATTAATTAAGAGCAGACTGGAAAAAAAATCTCACTGGAATGAAAGACAAAGGCAAAAGAAACCGTAAACAGCAATTAACCAGTGAAACATGCCTCTCCAATGTGTCTCAGTTCAAAGGCCTTCACTCATTTTAGTTCCAAAATTACCTGCAACCCACACAAATATAGGGTCCATGCTAAACTGCGTTAATAGCTACCACAGGATTAGCAACTTTCCTACCTCTTCTACCACTTTTCATCAGTTGATTTCAAAGGCCCAGCTGCTCAAAGGTACCTAGGATCATAGCTTCCATTGAGGATGAGCACTTTTTACAAAGAATGTTAGTGTATTATCTCTAGTTTACAGAGGGGGGAAACTGAGGCAGAAGGCAGTGACTCGGCTCTAGGATCACTGAGCCAGCCAATTGCAGAAGCAGGAATTGAATGAAGGTCTTTGAAGGCCACAAGCTGCTTTGCACAGCTGCTCGGTGAATGTAATGCGCTCATGAATGAAAGGACAGATTTCAGGAATGAGGTGCCCCTAAGCCAATCTCTCGTGAAGTTGTCTGCTGGGAGGAAAAGTCTGAGATGCTTCATGGTATAAATAATTGATTTGATTTTCCTCCGTTTCTTATCGGTTCACGTCAAAATATTCTGTGCTGTAGCGATGGCCTCGAACACTGCAGCTTAGTCTAGTATTAGAACAGAGTTCCTGACCATTATTATAGGATGCTGTTTTGGATTTATTTAAAACTCTAGTAAGAAACACTACCTCCCCTGCTGCCAGTGGGAAGAGTTAATTCATAAGTGCTAAATTGTGCCCTTCTGTGTCACGAGTCCATTTCCTTCCCTGTGTTTCGCCTGGGGCAGTAGAGTTATTCACCATCTCAGAATCAAGCTTGGGCTTCATGACTCAGTCGAGCCTTTAAAGAATAAGGATTGAGATTTTCAAAGGTATAGGAGGTTCAGCTCTCATTGGCTTTCAGCTGCTGTTTGTACCTTTTGACAGTTTCCCCCTAAATGTCAATCTAAGTCTATGTAGCTGGGGTCCTTCACGCTTCCCTGTGTATGGACAGCAAGAATTTCCAGAGTTGTTCCTACTCCTATAACCACGGCACCTAAGCAGGCCTCGTCATGGAGTTCTGTGAGGTACTGTACAATCCCTGGACAAAACGCCAGTCCCTTTCCTGAGAGCTTACAGCCTAAGTAATGGATTGTAGAAAGGGTGTAGTTAGAGAGTTACTGGAGCTCAAGCAGCTTATCGCGCAGCTGGCTGCTGTGTGAGTCTCCATGCCTTCCTTTGAAGTGTCTGGTGCTGACAAATGCTGCTGACAGAATACTGACTGGGTGGAGCCGGTAACCGTTCTTACCGCATCAGTAAGAGGGGATGTATTAGCTGAGAGAAAATGTCAAGTTGTGGAAATAGCTGGGTGCTCTGATTTTAAAACAGCCATAACTCACTAACCTTTTGAGAGCTGTAGCCATTTACATCACTTACTGTTAGTTAATATTTCAGCCTCTTTTCCCTCTTAACTTTTTCCATCCATGGGTGGAATAAATTTTATATGCACCAAAGCATGTGTGGATATGCACCACCAGTAGAAACCCAGGCTGTCAGCTGTGGGTGCTCTGCTGATCAGCTGGGTGGCACCTCAGTCTCGCCTGGGTGACTGCCCACGCCCTCAGCTTACAAGAAACACCGATTTCAGCCATACATTGGTCCCTCAGCAGCTCACATTCTCAGAGCTACATCTGCCCACCATCTTTCTGCCAGGTGGCCATTAATGAGACATGGTGCATTTGGTGAGATGTATCCAGGACCGCTACTTCTATGGAGTTCCCAGCTTGATGCCCAGATCACTTTCAATTTCATTTGAAGCGTCTGCTAAAGTCAGCCAGTGCCTTTGAAGAGAAAGCATTGAACAACCTGGGGTAGTGTAATTAAATTCTTCACTTTTCCAGAGCTCAGATTAACTTTTCCGGAGTTTTTCTTTGCACACCATAAAACCTCTGTTACATCTGCTTCGATATCCTTCACAGTGGAATGCTGGATGCTGCGAGTGTTCCAGACGCTCTTGATTTTTTCCAGATTCTCCTCAGAACATGGGAAAAATCAACACAGAAAAAGGAGACTGGAGATTCCACTGTTCAGAGTCAACTTAGTTTCCTGCTTCTTGTGCAAACACTTCAGATAGGGCTTTCTAAGTCCAGGGGAGTCCTTCCCAACTCACTTATTACCATGGCCCCTCTGAAAGGAAGGGGCTAGTGTAGATACGGCCTTTCTTCCTAAAACCAAAGCGGAAGAAGGGGCTTTCAACGTCCGGAGGTTGGGGGTCCTTTTGAAAGGCCCCCATCTACATGGGTGGTGAACGATTATGCTAATGAAGTCCGCATGTTCATGGCAGCATCTCCTTAGCATTTTCCCAACTCACTCATTTCCATGCCCCTTTCGAAAGGAAGGGGCTAGTGTAGATGTAACCATAACGTACACAAGAAGCTTGAGCCCTTTACCACCCTGGGGACATGAGAAGAGTCCTGATATCGTACATGTTTAAGGGATCTTTATACTTTCAGAGTGATGTGAATGGACCTTAGTGTAAGTAAGACTCAGAGTGGATTGCTTAGTTATGTATGGAAGCACTAATTTGCCTATCATAACAGGCCCATAAAGGTCGTAGAAAGGGCTCTGCCTGGCCCACAGCTGGTGTAAGTGGGCATAGCTCCACTGATTTCCATAGAACGATGTCATTTCATACCAGTTCTGCTTCTGGCTCTGGAATTTTGTGGCATCACTATTAACACAGAGAAAAACAAAATATTAAAGCATCCACTTAGATAAATAGAAGGCGTCATAGACCTGATATTTAAAAATTAGCCATGTACCTTATGTGGCTTGTTTGCATATGGAATTACAGTTATCTGCACATGCAAATGGAGGTAATTATGCATACAGATAAGCCAGTTAAATATATAAGGGGTCATTTGTCGCTGCAGCGAGTGGTTTTGTGTATGTAATCATGACAACTGCATATTCAGAATAGGGGTTTAGTCCTGCCAACACTTACATGTGTGCTTATTTGTGCCTGTGCGTAGGTCTATTAACTTCAGAGGGCTTACTCACCTAGGTAGCAGAAAGCATGAGCGTGTTTGCTGGTTGGAAGCCCTGGACTGTAATTGCAGGTGTCTACTGTAGAAAAATAGGCCTTAATTCATTTGAAAGGACCTACATGTTCCAAGGGTAGATTGCTACACCTGCTAATAAATATCTTTTCTTTTCAGCTTATAATAGACTTTTTCGTATGGGACACTTTCTGGGGATAATGAATGGTTGGAGTTAATAGTTCTTGGCTGCATCTTCAGGACAGTATGTCCTTTCCACCAGTCATAAGTCAGATATTTAAGCTGTAAAGAATGTATTCAGTTCATCCAGGCTATCTTGCTTCTAGTGCAGGATGGTTCTCTACTCAATGTTGCCCTGCGTGTCATATAGTCTCCATTTTTAAAAGTCCCGAGTAATTTGAGTGCTTGCCCATGTCCATCCAAAGGAGGGGTTTGCCCATGCCAGCCACTGCAGCTAGAAAGCTTTTTCTTTCTGTAGGGTGTGGTGGGTCAGTTCTGGTACCTGCTGGAGTTGCATAAGTTCATATCATCAATATGACCTACAACCCCCTCAGTTCCGTCTTATCGCTTGTGACAGTTGCTAGAACTTTGTTTTGCTCTTGTGTTCTCCTCTAGTGCTCATCTCGATGGATTTTGAGTCTTTAATTCCACTTCGTTACCTTCATTTCTAGTAGTGATGTTTCAGCTTTATCAATTATTAGGTTAGCCATCTCCACTCAGCAAGGTTACTTTCTCCTGGCACTGGGCCATGCTTCGGCCTCTGGCCTTTGAGCTTTTTGTGCTTTGTGCCACTAGCTTATTCCTATCAGCGATTCCCAACTCCAAGGTCTGTGAGGGAGATATGCCAGCAGTGTGTGATCTAAGCTGGGCCACTGTAAGACCCGTGCAACTTATCCAGTGCTATTGACCTCAGCCCCAGAACGGGCACCAGTGGACTCCACCATGTAAGAGGCCTGGGAGCTCTGCCAGCCTAGCAATATCATCAACGTCAGAGGCACTCTAAACTACAAGAGCTTTCCAGAATTCAAGGTTTCCTTGGTCTCCATCATCCCTCCCTGAAACCGGGGGACTGGTAAGCTGCTCTCGATTTGAAGGACACTCACTTTCATATTTCAGTCTTTCAGAGATGAGAAGGTTCCTCAGACTCATCATGAAATGGGCACATGATCAATTCACAGTGCTCCTGGCTGGCCCATCAGTGGTCCCTCACATGTTCAAAAAATGCATGGCCTCTGTCAGTCTTTTTGAAAAGACCAGGGGTTCAGGTGTATTCTTATCTCGCTTGCTGGCTGATGAGTGATCGGTCCAAGGCCCAGGTGAAGCCCAACATAAACTTAACACTGCCAACCTTCTAGGACATAGTCTGCTCATAAATGTGGAGAAGTCTACCCTCTCCTCAGTTCAGAGGATGGAGTTCGTCAGGGCAATCCTCAGCTTGGTTCAAGACATAGCCTTCTTCCTAGAAACTCGCCCCTAAGTAAAGGGGATGCTCAAAAATCACCCCATCACCATGGCGAAACTATGGAAACTGCTGCACCACCTAACATGTGCCTACATAGTGCAGCGAGCAAGACTACGGCTCAGACCTCTTTAGGAACAGCTGGCATACTCGTAGGGCCCAAGCCATTAGATACGGTCATCACGCTTCTCCTATCAGTGTTGATTGCCCTTCTTTTGTGGTGTGTTTGGGAAATCTCATTTTAAGGCTCCGACCACCAGTGTCTTTTGTCACAGACACTCTGGGTTGGGGAGTTCCCTTGGGGTCTCTCGCAACTCAGAGCCTTTTGCTCTCTAGAAAAGTTCATGCTGAACATCGCCATTAGGGGGTGCAGGGTGGTTTACCTGGCCTGCCATGCATTCCAACCCCATGTGATGGGCAAGTGCAGTTCAGTTCTCAAAGGCAATGCAACTGATGTTCTGTATCAACAGGCAGGTTAGAGCTGGAGGTACCTAGAATGTCAGGAAATATTTATTTTGTGGGAATTCTACATATTTGACTCAACCCACTTTTCAAGCCTTTTATCTCCTGGGGTCTCAGAACAACTTTAGCAGATCATCCAAGCAGCTCCTTCTCCAAACACCATGAGTGTGCCATCCATCTCAGCAGGAAGCATTTTGTGTTCTGCTCCTATGTGGGTTGTAGCTCAAGATCACGTGCAAATGCTTTTCTCCTACCTTGAATGTACCATTTTTTTTCTATGTGACACATCTCAAGGAACAGTTGCGAAAGGTTAGTAACCACTTCTTACCTCTAGAGCACTCACATTCTACACCAATAGGAGTTCACTTTGCAGCAGCTGCCAGATGGAGGTCTTAGTGTGGAAGGCATGGCGGTAGGCCCCTGACATTGAGAGAGATGGTGTATATTTTGCAGAGCTTGTCCTCCATTTCAAATTTAGCATGAGGCCTCAGGGAGAGGCAGAACTATGGTGGTGCTTTGCCACAGTCATGCTGTATCAGTAATGGGTAAAGGGAAGGTTAGCAGCCAGGCCTGCGGTAGTTCTGGAATCTCCTCTGTGACGCGCCTCTCAAGGTAGGAGTTGACCGGAAGGCGGAGAGGCCCTGAAGAGGCATTTTTTTAGAATCTGAAGTGGGGTGTTTTTGAGTCTTTTGTCCTTGAGGCTCCTAACAGCCCAGATGACCCAGTGCTGAGGAGGAAGCATAAAGGGCTGTTGTGACAGCAACTGAGGACCAAAGGCAATGAGGAAAGACCTGAGGTGTCTGTTTCCAGCCACCAGTCTCCTGGGGGGCTACCTTGGAAGAAATTCTACCAGCATCACAGCTGGTCAGTCTCCTCACCATGAGAACACTGGCATAGGATTCCTCGGGGGAGAGATGCGATTTGACTGCTGCCCAGGGAGACGTGGACATGTGTCCCACAATGGATTGTGCAATGGGGACTCTTCTGTCAAAATCTTCGTGAGTCTCTCCAGCGCGGGTGAAAGCTGCCACATGTCAGCCAGGCTTCTGGGGAATTCAGTGTGTGCTTTCACAGTGAAGTGGAGTTTTTCTGGCCATGGTTGGAATGTAGGAAAGGGACCGTGGATGGATTAGGGACAAGCTATTTATTCCAGCCTGCTACTTCCTTCCACAACGAGAGCATACACAAAGCAGCTGCTGTTCTCCATTGGCTTTCACGTTACACTGAAGTGTACTGCAGCCAGCAGTGAAGTTTTGTGACCAATACAGGGTTTAGAATGGTGACTTCAAAGGCACCAGTGAACTCTTCCGTGTGAATAATACAGTGCAGCATTGCCCCAGTGTATCCTATTTAGGTTCTGAGTGGAGTTACAGTAGGCAGCCTGGCCTGCCACACACCAGTGACTCTAGAACTTTTTGCTGTGTGCCATGGGATGAGGAAGTGCATGTGCATTGTGGCTCTAATGCACCAAAGGCTGAGGACTTCTGGGACATCATCAGCAGAACAAGTGCAGGTAAAAGCAGATGCCTTCATCACCAGTAGCACCATATGGAAATACATTTGCAGGCTTGCTGGGACCTGTTCTTCTGCTGAGAACCACTGGGTCGGGAGGTTCCAAACCACCCTGCAAGGCTGGAGGGGAGCCCCGTTTTGAATGAGAGCTCCCGTCTCTCTCTGAGGGATGGACAGACCTTGGCATTTACAGATTCAGGACTAGAAAAGGTACAGGGGAGAGGGAGGGAGGGAGGGAGAGCCAGTGAACACAAGGATAGTGGTGTGGGGGGGAGGCTATTGGAGAGGAGGTGGAGGGCAAAGAGACAGTGGGTAAGGAACATCTCATGGCACCGTTGGTTATGCTGGAATCCCAGTCATCTGACTGGAATTGGCAGGCTAGAGGCACGGCAGACCCTCTGATTGGGGAGCAGGTTTTTGGTGCGCTTAATTTCAGGAAGAGAAGGGGCTCTTGCGATTGCACAGAGGACGAGAGGAGCCAAGAAGCCTGCTGGGATTGTAAGGACAGAGGGAAGAGTCCCTGGCCAAACCACTGTGTTTCACAGTTCAGACTACATGTTCCATGTTAGGTGCTGTTGTAGACGAGGGAGAGCAGAGGGAGAAGCCTTTGGATTGTCTCTGGGGGAAAAGAGACATACAGGTTATTGGTCTAAGACCCCTTGGAGTTGGGTCAGGATCCAAAGACCCAGTAGTGCTGCCAGGTGGTGAGCAATGAACCAGCCAACAGAAAAAGTGGCTAATGAAAAGGAGAGGTGAATGTCGAGTACAGCAAATGGTTTAGTAGCAGTGAGAAAACCATGAACTAGGCGGAGCTCACCACTACCTGTGAAGAGCTGGGCTTGAGTCTTTGTCTAACAGGCTCTGTAATTAGCACCCTGGAGTGTGCATTCCATCCTGCGTGGGTGCAGGGCGGAGAGGATTGCAGCCTAAGGCAGGATTTGGATCTAGTGGGAATCCAGGAGCCTAGAACATCATCTTGTTATGACCTGTAGGGAGCTTAGGGGCTGGAAGAGGGAGCCAATCCGGGCCACGCAGCCGGCCATTGATGGTGCTGTAGGTTTGCACTTGTGTGGGATCAGTGTGGCGAGCAGGCCCACTGACAAGGAGGCAGCTGCCCCTAGGCCCTGCATTTCAAAGGGGGCTGGAGCTGTGGGAGTAGCAGTGGGAGCAGCTGGAGCTCCAGGCCCCTTTGAAATGCTGTGGAGTGTTGCGATGTAGCTCTGAGGCATTGGGGGGGAGGCAGGGCTGACATCCCTAAGCCCTGCCCCTTCCATGGGTGCGGAGCTGGGCCCCCCTTTGCCCCTGGGCCACAGGTGAGAGTGATAGACCTGCTGTCTGATACAGTATTTGCCTATGAGTTATTGTGTGTCCACCTACGGCTGAAAGCCTTAAGAAGCAGAGACAAGATTATTTTTTAAGTAGAGGTTGCTCTTTTTTTATTGCCATCTCAACAGTTGTCTTTTTTTCTTTTTTATGGGAGATTTGAATTGCATAGCTGAGGGATGACAAGAGCAAAGCAACCTCATGGTTATGAGTTGGTGAAACTTACAAGTGGTGCATGATGCCACTGGTTTAAAAGATGTTTTTGGCCATCCTGATTTAAGGAGTGAGGGGATTGTTTGCATTTTGTGTTTGGCAAGGAATTGGATAGTCAATTGGATGGGGTGTATGCGAAAGCTACATCCATGGCTGGCCAACATGTGGTGTGCAGCCTGCCGTTTTCTGCCTGTTGCTTGGTCTAAGTTCAGCTTGGGGATTGTGATTATTTGGAATGAAATACTCATTCACTTAACGCAGTAGCAGTTAAAAAGGATTGAAGGCATCTTTATAGCACAAGATACACCTCTGGAGTTCTATGCATCCCAGAGCGAATGGTGAGAAGAGAAAAAGAGGAGTTTGGTGGCTGCTTTATGTACCTTTGCAGGTTGTCTGTATACATCTAATGACAAGCTTGTGTAGCATCGCAGAGCTATTTAAGAGTGCTTGGCACTTGACTGGAAACTGGGGGATGCACAGAAATAATGGTCTTAGAGGATGTTAAGAAAGAAAGAGCTTGGGACCAAAAGGGAAAGCTGGAAACAGCTACATTTGCAAAGGACTTCAGGATGAAAGGTGCGACAGCCACCTCGGGTGTGTTTGTAAGGTGTAAAGAAAACCCCCTGCAGTGGGGTTATGGGATCCTAGCAGCAGTTAGGTCCACAGAGACCCCACTGTTATGGTAAGTATAGTTCAGGAATATTATAGCCCACACATTTGGGAACAAGTCATCCTCCTTTTCCAACAGCAGCTGCAGTTTTGGGTAGAACTGCCACGTTCTCAGCCCAGGCGGACGAGGAGCTGGACTTGCTTGTGATTAGGCCAGTACAGCTTTTGGAGGGTTGTACAACTACCTTGTCCCTGAAGGAAGGAACTTCCCGGGGATGAACAGCTCGACAAGTGCGTTTTCTGAGGGGCTGGCAGATCCTGCCCTCGCAGGGCTCTCGCGTTCTCTGAGGTGCCTCAACTAGAGGGGGATTTGTAAGATATCAGGAGTTGGACATGAATTGCACTTTGGCCCACGGATTACATTCTAGTCAGGGGATTGGGTACAATGACAGGGAAATGACTGCGTCCCAGTCAAAGAACAAGTGCGTTGGGTGGTTTGCAGGAAGTATCTGGAATAGGGCCAATCAGGAGGATTATGCATTGGCATTGGACCAAACCTTTTAATAGTGTGAACTTGCCTTACTTAGGGTTGGCCCCATCTTACTCTAATATTCCTCCACCCTTTATTAACAGGCTGCAGCTTTTGTACCACGATGCAGTTTACATCTTGCTAATAAACGGGTGGGGAGGAGAGACTCTGCAGATTCATTTTGGGGTAAGAGGAGATTGTCCCAGTACAACTGGTGTATTGGAGACTTTCCTGCAGGCACTGTACAGCTGCGCCCTGTAAGTTGAGTGCTTGGGTGGCTGCCCAGGAGAGATTTGGGTGCTGCCCAGCTGATTAGCAGAGCACCCACAGCTGTCAGTGCGCATTTCTATTGGTGGTGCACATCCACGCATGTCTTGGTGCACATAACAAAATTATTCCACCAATGGACAGAAGAAATTAGAAGGAACCCTGATGTACAGTACTTGGAGGCGGGCTGCAAGGTTTAAATGTGGAGATTAAAGGAGAGGAGAAATTTCACTGGTAGTGAAGATTTTTGATTCAAATGAGAAAGGTAGCTGACTTAGTCTGTATCTTCAAAAACAACAAGAAGTCCTGCGGCACCTTATAGACTAACAGATATTTTGGAGCCTAAGCTTTCATGAGCAAAGACCCGCTTCATCAGATGCACCTGATGAAGCAGGTCTTTGCCCCCAAACACTTATGCTCCAAAATATCTGTTTGTCTGTAAGGTGCCGCAGGACTTCTTGTTGTTTTTGATTCATACGCACTATATCAGCTGTTCCCGAAGTGTGTTCCTTGGTGGTTCCACTTCTGTGAAAGGAAGTTCCTCTGCTTTTAGGATCATCGTGGAAACATACTGCAGCTCTGAAGTGCTCCCCTCTGGGGATGGCTGGCAGGGTAGAATAGGAGGAAAATAATATAAAATGTCCCTTCACACCTGCTATTTATAGAAAATACGTTTCATTGAATAAGACAAATCAGAGAGGGGAGATTATGGATAATGTAAACTAACACTCTGTATAGAATTCCTTATTAGTAAGATTTCCAGCAGTTGAGGATGCACTGGGAAACAGAGACATAGTGTCAAGTAATTCAAATACTCAGGGGCAGAATTCTTTGGGGATCAGGAACTGTCTGTTTCGTGTTTGTCCAATGTCTAACACAGGGTCCTGTTCCCCAGGTGAGATTCCCAGGTATAACTATCAAGAAACACCGCTGATCAGAATCTAGACTTTAGTTTAAGGGTGTTCTACACCAGACTGCACCAAACTCATCTCTCAGCAATGGTCATTTTCCCACTGATTTCAATGGAGTGACGTTGGTGTACCAGAAAGGAGAAGGCAGGCCAGTGTCACAGATCTGGTCCCCTAAAGAGGTGTTACAATTGTTCTCCTTGACCTCTTGTGGCGATAGGACAAGAAGCAATGGGCTTATATTTCAACAAGGGAGCTTTAGGTTGTACATCAGGTGTCTGGGTGGTTAAAGCCTGGAGTAAATTGCCAGAGAAGGTTGTGGACTCACCATCATTGGAGGTATTTAAGAGCGGGTTGGAGCAGGTCATCCATCAGGGATGATTCACATGTTGCCTGGTCTTGCCATGAGTGCAAGGGACTGGATCTGATGACCTCTCAAGGTCCCTTCCAGTTCTCATACTCTGATTCTATGATATAAGTTCATCTACTGAATCATTTATGTATGGGTGGGTTAAAGCTCAGAAAAGAGAGTTCTGTTTGTGACTGAGTCCCTCATCTGAAGCCCCAGCTTTGTGCCGCCTCCTGTGTGTGTGGTTTTTGTTGTTGTATTTTGCTTTTCTCTGCTGTAAATAATCTTCTAGGTGGGCTTTTCAAAAGCACTCATTGCTGGCCTAGCTTGGGTCCCTGTGAAATCACAATGGATGCTTTACCATCATCTGTAGTGGGAGCAAAATCCCACCCTTTGAAACTAGCTAAATCCCTGGAGTTTTCAAACTCCTGAGAGTGATCACTGCTCTGAAGAAATTATCAAGTGATTCTTTTTAGTCGCTGACTTGCCAAAGAATGGCTGGGCGCGTAGTGTTCCCTCTCACTTTTTCCGTCCAGGGGTGGATTAAATTTTATGTGCACAAAGGTGTGTGCAGATGTGCACCACCCATAGAAACACATGTTCTGGTGGCTGTGGACACTCTGCGCATCAGCTGAGCGGCACCTGACTCTCTCTTGGGCAGCACTGAGCCCTTTTAAAAATCAGGCTCCTTTTTCCAAGGACTTGGCTCTGGAATTGTTGGCCTAAGGTAACGGGTGGCTTTTGAAATAACTAGGATGAAAACAGCACAGCACATGAAACCTCTGAGGTATCAGAAAATGGGTTAAAACCCGGGGGCCCTCTTCTCACTGTGCACAATTGACCAGGAAATATGTCAACCAGTGATCTGAACCCCTGTCTCCACCCTTCATTCAGACAAGTTGTGCTGTACAGAAAAATGTGAATATAAGAAGTTCCTGAGAGCAGGGTCCATATATTGTTCTGCTCGGACATTGGGCCCATGATTGGGGCTTCTATATATTACTTCATCATAAGCAATATTCCTATGGCTAACAGTCTGTCTCCATCTCTAGGTAGTAGTTGGATGTCATTTGAATTCGAGGATTACACTGACAGTTAGTTACTCAGTTCACGTCAGGGATTCCCCATCCCATGGGTCGTTCCCCAAATATAGGTAATGATTACATTTGTTAAGGGTCGCCAGCTGGGCAGCTCTGAGCTTCATGTGACTCTTAAAGGAGCCATTTGCATTTTCTTAAAGCTGCCGCCTCAAGCAGCTGTCTAGCAATAGAGAGAACTTCTGTCTCCAACAGCTATCAATTACCTTATGCCTGTGTGCTGAAAGCTTAGCACTTGATTTAATTGATTTAACAGCAGCTATTTTGCTTTCAGCCCCTGGAATGTTTAAAAAATTTCCGTATGCTTCCCCCCCTCCCCCACCAGTGGAAAAAAACCTCGGATGCCCCTGCCCTATGCATTACAAACAGAGCTTTTCCCCCCTCTGATACTTGTACTGATCCCAGGCAAGCTGCTTCACAGACTCTTGCAATAATTTTTGCCTCCCTCCCTTCTCTTCTGTGCAGTGATTTCTCAGTTTTCATTTTTTTGTTTCTCACTCCTCCAGCCTCTGAGTGCAGGGTTTAAGGTGGGGGGTGGGCAGGGGAAAGCAGTTTGAGGATGACTCTTTCCTCCACCACAACTCATATTAACTATAATAATAAAATAGCACTATCATAAATTGCATTATTTTATTAATGTATTTTCCCTTTTTCTATGAAATAACTGCTATTAATATATAAACGTGAGGGGGCACAATTTTATATTCGTGCCTCAAGTGCAAAATTAGCTGGTTATGGCTCTGCTCTCCCCGCTTTTGAATTGTCTTAGGTCACCAAGTCTTCCTGAATTGTCAGAATGGGCCCATGTCTGGAAAAGGTTGGGAACCACTGGTTTATGTTATACACTTCTAGTCCTGCTGTGATGGCCCAGTTGGAATTAGGTCAGGGCTGAGGCAGGACTGCTCTTGCTAGGCAAACTCCCATTTGCTTACCTGAGTCTGTGGTGAAAGGCACCCAGGTGTCACAGGGTTATCTTACTGAAGAGGCTGGTGTAAGAAGACTGAAGATGGGAATACGTCCTCTACGTGGAGACTTGTGTAACTGAAGAGAAACCACTGTAAACATGGGTACCTCCTGGAACTGACAGTGAGAATCTGCACTCCTGGATAAAACCCCCACATCCGCTGCACTAATATAGTTAGGGGAGAGGTGAGAGGTTAGGAGACCTGCATGTGAGCTGTTCCCAAGGCCAGGGCTTGCTTTATGAAGTGAGTCACAGATGAGCACCATGTTATAACTACCTCAAAGCTCCTGCATCTCTAGCACCTACTGCTTCTCAGACCACAGCAGTGGACACTGGTTGCACATAGGAATGGTCATATTGGGGCAGAACCAGGGCCTGCAGCATCCATGTCCTGGCTCCAAGAGCTGGTTCAGAAGAAGGCAGGGATTGGATAACCTACTCCCAGATAAAATATCTAGGTTCTGGAAGCACAAGGGTCTATGACCCTTCCAAACTCAGAGTGTTAACTCCTCACTGTTAGAATCAGAGGGTTGGAAGAGACCTCAGGAGGTCATCAATTCCAACACCCTGCTCAAAGCAGGACCAAGCCTAACTCACTCATCCCAGCCAGGGCTTTGTCAAGCCAGGATTTAAAAACCTCTAGGGATGGAGATTCCACCACCTCTAGAGGCAACACATTCCAGTGCTTCACCACCCTCCTGGTGAAATAGATTTTGTCACTCTGGATGTTCTTATTATCTGGCTATATAAAGTCTGACTTTTAAAAGCCCTGCTAAGCTCTTGGTCTTTAAGATGCAGTATCTAAGGAGCCCTGTATCACCTCGGTGGTATCATCAGGTATATTAGACTGAGATTTGCTTCTCTGTCCGTTTGATCACTCGCACCCACGATATCTTGCCATTGCTTTAGTACAGTAACTCCAGGCAGTCATTTGCAGTGTTCAGAGCATCTCTTTGCACACTCAATGAATAAATCAAATTTGGAAGCTCTAGGAGGCATTTCTACTGTAGTCTGCAAATGTTTGCTAATGCTAGAACCTGGGGGTATTCTCTGAAGAACATTGGTGAATTGATCTCAGGCAGGGTAGCTTGAATTTTGGTTCTGTGACCACTCAAAAGCTGTTAGGCAATTAAATATTGTGTCTCTAACATGCTGGCTGTAAACCTAACACCAGCTTATCCCAGTTCTCAAAATAAAACACATTGCTAGTAAGCTGAATGTTCTTATGTTGCTAAATAGAGAATTAGAATCAGGTCATATACATGCAGCCAGAATTAGCACGTTGCTTCTGATGGTGACAAGTATCAGGGGCGTAGCCAAGTCTGGCTGTATCTTCAAAAACAAGAAGAAGTCCTGTGGCACCTTATAGACTAACATATTTTGGAGCATAAGCTTTCGTGGGCAAAGACCTGCTTTGACTCATGCATCTGACAAAGAAGGTCTTTGCTCACAAAAGCTTATGCTCCAAAATATGTTAGTCTTTCAGGTGCCACAGGGCTTCTTGTTGTTTTTGATATGTTGGAGCCAGTCCCAGACAGGGCAGTGAAAATGATTAAGGGGCTAGAGCACATGACTTACCAGGAGAGGCTGAGGGATTTGGGCTTATTTATTTTGCAGAAGAGAAGAGTGAGGGGTGATTTGATAGCAGCCTTCAACTTCCTGAAGCAGGGGCTCTAAAGAGGATGGAGAGAGGCTGTTCTCAGTAGTGACGGATGGCAGAACAAGGAGCAATAGTCTCAAATTACAGTGGTGGGGGTGGGGGGTCTAGGTTGGATATTAGGAGAAACTATTTCACCAGGAGGGTGCTGAAGCAGTGGAATGTGTTACGTAGAGAGGTGGCAGAATCTTCTTCCCTAGATGTTTTTTAAGTCCTAGTTTGACCAAGTCCTGTCTGGGATGATTTAGTTAAGGTTAATCCTGCTTTAGGCTAGGTCGGATTTGATGACCTCCTGAGGTCTCTTCCAGCCCTAGGATTCTATGATTTTCAGACTAGCCAAATCTCTTCATTTGTCAGGAGCACCCGGGCAGCCTGGATTGGCAGGCACCTGCTAGGTTGCACCTATTTGGTAACACAACGACAGCCAGATTTAAATTAAGCTGCACTAGGGATGGCTGAGGAGAAGCTACCCAGCAAGAAAAGCTGCTTGTGTCAGGAGGTTACAGTCACACGCAACTGGGAAGAGCTGTTGCAGGGAAGAGCAGAAACAAAGCCAAATTCCCTGCTGGTGCAAATAAATAAAACAACATAGACCTCAGTGGAGCGGTGTGCATTTACATCTGCAGGGGATTTGGCCTCAAAAGGCCACCCACATGGCAATGCTGACCAAGTAGGAAAGGGCAAGAGCCATCTTTTTGCTTTTGAGGGGCACAGGGACATCGGCTCTCGTTAGGCTTTTTTTTCCCTTTTAATTATTTTATTGCTGCGAAAGGCACTTCCTATCAGTTCTTCTGGGGCTGGGACTGTTTTGAAGTGCTTGCCTTGTACTGCTGAGCTGCCACAGAGTAACGTAAACCACGTGTTGTGTTTCTATTCCAGGTTGGTTGCCTCTCATAGGATAGGCGAGTGCTTTTCTGTGTCCTGTGTCAGCCGAGTATAACAGGGCTTTCTGATCTGCACAAGACCACAGCCAGGCCTGGGACCTGGCCATTCAGCTCTTCCTCTTTGTGTCGCACAAGGGAACAGCTGCACAAGGAGTGGCAGGGATGTATAACAGCTGTAGTGAATTTACACAGTCGGGGCTGGTCTATAGATTTATCATGGGAAGAGGGATGATGGGGGATAAATGATGTGAGCTGAACATGGATGATCTTTTATAGCTTCATTGGTTTTAAGACCAGAAGAACCATCAGTTCCTCAAGTCTGACCTTCTGTCTACCCTCAAAAATGTACTCTTCTGAAGCCCAGTAATTGATGTTTGGCTGAAAGATCTCTTCCAGACAGCCATCGTCAAATCAAGATCCCCAAGTCCTAGAGTATTTGTTTCACTGGTTAATCCCCCTCAAAATTAAAAACGTGTGCCTCATTTCTAATCTGAATTTGTCTTCTCTTGGCGGTCAGCCAGGTGCGTGTTATGCTTTGCTGTGATACTGAAAAGCCCTTTAAGACCCTGTATTTTATCCTCCTTAAAGAACTTTTAAGAGGCATAAGTCTGACTGAGTTTTTACAGTAGGGGGCTTGCAGCCACCAAATTTCCAACTGCTGCAAGGAAATACCCCTTCTCCCTGCCACACTCCATAATTAACTGTGGGACTTACTGCTGCAAGAGATCATTGAGGCCAAGAATTTAGGGAGATCAGTGATTTTTTTGGTGCAGGTATGCACTGGTATGGTTTCCCGTCCCCTTTTTCTTTTTTTCAGGGCAGGGCTGTGAGCTGGAGTCCCCATTAGCCCTGCAGCAGTGCAGGGCCGGGGGCTGGGGCCCCTGCTGCAGTCTGGGACCATGAGCTGGAGTCCCCCCACCCTGTGGCAGACCAGGGCTGGGAGCCGGAGACCCCGTTAGCTCTGCAGCAACTCAGGGCCAGGAGCCAGAGCTCCTGAGTGTGTTGGTCTTCCAAAGTAGTGTCAGCATAGTCTCCCAGCTGTGAAACTGGTCGCAGAAGTACTTGCCTACATAAGAGGGGTGAAGGGACATTTCCTGAAGGTTTACACTGCTTTGCTGGTGTTCAGGAAAGATGCTACCTACCACACCTCGTCTCATCCCCATCAAACCAATAAGACCTCAAAGCGCTTTATACATCTGTCCTAAGCTCCCATGGTGCCTCTCGAGGCAGCATACCTCTCCCCTTTACACCAGTACAACTCCACTGACTTCAGTGGAGCTACTGCAGTTTTGCGCCAGAGTGGGTGGAGACTCAAGCTGTTTAACGGTGATGCCACCCGCAGGACCTGGTGTGATTGGGCTGCAGCTTAGAAGCTGGAGCTGCCCTCTAGGCTTGTGTCAGCAGCGGGCAGGGAGACACGGGCTGTTTCTACGCTACGAGCAAAAATCAATTTTAAGTCAGTTGCCTGCATGACCCTCCAGAGATTCCTGGGCAGTCAAGGCTCAGTCACTGCTTTGCCTCTTCAATGACTTTGCCTTTTTTGTTCCCCTCAGTCCAGGGTGGCATGTTTCCTCCTGGCAGTAGCAGCTCTTGAGAACACACCAGAAGTGAGCTCCATGGAACCAATAATAAAGGCCCAGGCCTGAGCTCCATGGGGACAGAGGAGACCAGGATACATCCTGCCTCCAACTGGTCCTTCAAGTTGCCTCTAGCTTGATGGCACCCTGGATCTGTGGAGCATCCTCTGTGAGGCTTGGAAAGGGTTTCCCCTCCCCAGGTGGACTGGTGGGTGGGAGGCAGACTGAAGCACCCAATATGGTGACCTTAAAATTTTGACCCAAGGTATTTAAAACACAAAACAGTGGCAAAGATTACAGTTAATGGTGCTGCTCCTCAAAGTGCCCTATTCCAACATGGATAGCAGCAAAGTGGGAGCCGATTACTAAAAAGCTTAACGCAATTACTATAATTTCAATACTGTTTTTATGTATTTAAAATTCAGTGCACAGTGAGTTACACATGCTATTAATTACTCAGTGAGAATTCTAATGGACTAGAGACAGAGAGCAAGCCTGCATGTTCAGTAGTTACCACTTGCTATTTCCCTGTTTGTTTACATCCATGCACACACACAGCTTTGTTTCGGCATGCATGTTATTCTCCGCCTCATGCTGATTAAACAATGGTCTGGCAGCCGTTCCATTATTTTGGTGATAATAGGAGACCAGGCTTCTGTGAATGTCTGCACTATTTACCCACGAAGCAGTTTTTCACATTCATATATGCTAATTACTAAGCTCAGCTGAGTGGTAAGAGACATCCGATCTGTTGTTTTTGCCATAGATTGAATAGCATCTTGAGATCTGTTATGATTCAGCTGCCCCCTCTAAATGGACCAAGGAGGAGGGGTTTGGAGCCAAATTAAATGTGTGTCTCATCTGAGTGAAAAAAGAAGGCATTCTGCTTTGCAGGGGATCTCTGGAGGAAATTTGACTCCACCATGGAGCCAAATGCTGTATCAAAATCTTGCAAAGTACATGGAAAACAAATCCAAAGGGGTAAAATGGCTGAAACGAAGTCATTTATGAATGCCAAAGTGAATTGATAGAGCACGGTTGCTTGATTTCGCTGGCTCTAGGCAGTCACCTTGTGCTAGAGAGTAAGGTGCTGGCCTGGGATTAGATGAGTAGGAGCTGGTTCCCAGCTCTGCAAGACTTGCTGTGCAACCTCAGGCACATCACTTCACTTCTGTTTCGCCTCCTACCTTTTTGCTGCTCATCTGCTTAATTTGTAAGCTGTTTGAGGCATGCAGGCTTTAGCACAAGCTAAGCTGAGGTGTGTGGAGGATATTGTAATTGTTATAATTGTGCCATGAGTCTCCCTAGATAGCGCAATAACGTACGAATTCTGTACAGCATAAGAACGTCAGGTCTGCGTCTACACTACAAACACAACTTGGGGGAGGGATAGCTCAGTGGTTTGAGCATTGCCCCCCCCCCCAAACCTAGGGTTGTGAGTTCTATCCTTGTGGAGGCCATTTAGGGATTGGGGAAAATAGATGCCAGGGGTGGTGCTTGGTCCTGCCAAGAGGGCAGGGGACTGGACAAGATGACCTCCTGAGGTCCCTTCCCGCTCTAGGGTATGTGTAGCTCCAGTGATGCATAGGAAGTTACTTACTTCAAAGTACAACTTTGAAGAAACAGATTTTGAAGCTGAGTGTCTACACATACCCTACTTCAGACTTAAACTTCAAAGTGCAGTACTGCTCCAGTCCTGGGAATGGAGTAAGGACCCCAAAGTTGGGTGCCCTACTAATTTTGAAGTAAGTGAAAAATGTGTGTAGAGACTCTGCTGGCTACTTTGACATAGTGCCTAACTTTGACGTTAACTCCATTAGTTCATAGTGCAGATGCACCCAAGAACGGTCAGACCAAAGGTCCCTCTAGCCCAGTATCCTGTCTTCTGAGTGACCAAAGTCAGGGCCCCCAGATGGAGTGAACAGAACAGGTGATCATCAATGTGATCCCTCTCCTCTCATCCATCTCCAGCCTCTGACAGATGCCAGGGACACCATTCCTTACCCATCCTGGCTAGTAAGACCCAGTCTTAATCTCTCATCATATGGCCCCTAATCAACTGAGGCTGCCTCATGCATAGGCATCCCCCCGCTCCAAACTCAGTGGCTCTCAACAAGTAGGGGCAGACACCAGCCAGCATCTTCAAATCAGAGCAGGGTTTCTGCATCAATGGCAATACAGCTCTGAGAAGGCCTTAAGTGACCACAGAGATGCCTACGTAAGAGCTCCCTTGAGCCATGCCACCATGGATACAAGCTTGGTTTACTTGCTCTGTCCTGCTGTCTGCCAGTCGCAGGTAAGAGCTTTCTGGGGATCTGGTTCTTAACCCAGCCACCTGCAGCCCCTCCGAGCCCTGCTGAGTTCTCCTGTTCTGCCTGCTGGAGCAGCCACTGCACTAAGGAGGTCCTAGCTAGTTGCCAGTGTCCCTTTGCTACCACCCCAGGCAGCTGTTGGCACAAATGTCTCCCATCACCTATGCAGTCCCAAGAACATTTTACCCTTCAGCACCCTCTGGATAGCAAAACCAAGTCAAATTCCTGCAAATCTGACAGCCAAGTCCCATTTTTGTCTTAAGGGCCTTCCCCCACTCCCCTGGTGGGACCAATTCTTCTAAGCTCTATCGACACCAAACTAGAGCAGTGCAAAACAGGGCCACCCAGTTCATGTGGTGCAGCAGGAACTTTGGGTTGGAAGTGCAAAGGTATGTAGATGCCAAACACCCACCGAGTTCATGGGGCATTATGGACTTGTGCACCTGGGGAGGGCTGGGCTTTTGAGGCTAACCTGAGTGACAGCCGTTACAAGGAATTACAGCAGACCAGAGCAAGCTGCGGTTGTAATGCAGGCAGGTGGAACGGAACTTGGAACTTCTGGAGCTTAGTACATGAGTCTCTGCTGCACAGGGGGGCAAAATCACACCCAGGGGCCAGATCCGGCCCGCCCAACTGGTCAGCAGAGCGTGCAGACTTACAGCCAGCAGCCTGGGTTCAGCTGCCCTTCCCCGCACCTTGCTCCATCTGCAGCCCAGCTGCTCCTAGGATTGTCCTGCTGGCTCTGCAGAGCGGGAGGGGGTGGAGAGGAGAGGGTTGCAGTGGAGTGAGGGGGGTTCCCTGCCCCTGTACCCATCTCTGTAGAGCAGAGATGGGGGACAAGGCGATGCACAGCAGAGCTGCTCCAGGCTGAAGCATGGGCGGACAGTGACTCAGGAATGCAGAGCAGGGGAGAGGGGAGACAACAGAGCCGGACAGACTGCCCTTAAAGGGACAGAGGGTGGCTTCTCTCAGACACTTACCCAGCAGCAGCCAACGCACACACCCTGTGTCACTGTCACACATGCCGAGTCTGTGCCCCCGCCACACACACAGCCACTGTAGAATAGACACCGCAGCACACACAGTGACTCTCTCTCTCTCTCTCTCACACACGCACAAAGCTTCTCTTACCCACTCACATCGTCTCCCTCTCTCTCTGTAGTCCTCCCCCAGCCCTAGCCTGTCTACCTGAGGCCCTGCCCCTTCTGGGGCTGCCCAGATCTGGCCCATGACCAGTACCGAAATTTGTGGCATGGCCCCTCTGTGAGAAGTATTACCCACCCCTGCCCTCTGGCAGAAGCTGTAAGCCAGCTGGCGCTCAGCTCAGGCTGCAGAGGAGACACATGCTTTCTATGGGACAAGGAATCACACCCAGGACATGTATGGGTTACACCATGGTCATTTCAGACTCACACCACCGAGCCATGGACCCAGCCTCTCTGTCTTAAACACAGCTGTTACCCATCCCACCCCGGCAACCCCCCAGAACCAGTTTTAATGGTCTGCATTTGTTTCAGCATCAGCAGCCATATGGTATGAACAATGCCCCATTAAACATACATTTACTGGCTTCCATCAGCCTGTGTCCCAGCTTCAGCAGTCATTGCATGTCAGTTGCTGCGTATGCCTAAAGGTTTACGATGCGCATTAAAACATGGCACATGCAGCGCAAGACAAAAATTTCGTCATAAATTTGGGGGGGGAATAAAAGCTAATGATACCTTTAGTCAGGGCAGTAATGCGGTGCTTTGTTCTCAGTTTGGCTGCGGGCTAGAGAGAGAGACCGACAGCGCTTTTAACTTTAAGTGGTATGTGCCGCACAGTTCCAAGAGGAAAATGTACTTTATTTGAAAGAGCAGGAGGATGGCCAACGTTATGGTCACAGGCTAGGCTGTGTATGGGAGTGAGAGAAGCCAGCCAGTGAAAACGCCTGCCCATTGACTGCAAGCAGTTCTGCGGAACAGAGGCTGCTGCTGATAAATACATTGGAGCGACTTTGGCCAGGCCTACGCTAGGAGATGAAGCTGATTTTTAGATATGCAAATCCGGTGACAAGAATTGTGTAGCTGGTGTTGACGTAGCAAAAAAATTCATTTTTGCCACTTTCCCCACAGCAGGAAGTCAATGGGAGAAACGCTCTCGTCAACTTCCCTCTCTCCTCACGCCTGCCAGGAATACCGAGGGCAGCTCTATGACAGTTCAATTTAGCCTGGCCTCACTCGGCGTGGTAAATCTAACTAAAGGTTCAGAAAAGGGCAACAAAAATGCTTAGGGGTTTGGGATGAGGGGCCACATGAAGAGAGATGAAAAAGACTGGCACTTTTTGCCTTAGACAAGAGGACACTCAGGTGGGAATACGACAGGTCGGCGAAATCATGACAGGTACAGAGAAAGGGAATAAGGAAAAGTTATTTACTTGTTCCCATAAGAATTGACAGGGCTGGGGGAGGGAGGGCAGGGAGCATTCACCAAATGAAATGAATAGGTAGCAGATTTAAAATGAACAAAAGGAAGTTTTTTTTTCATGCAGCGCACAGTAGGACCGTGGAATGCCTTCCCAGAGGTGGTTGTGAAGACCAGGACTTGAACAGGGTTCAAAAAAGAACTAGGTAGATTCATGGAGGTTAGGTCCATCAATGGCTGTAAGCCAGGATGGGTAGGAACGGGGTTCCTAGACTTTGTTTATCAGAGGCTGGAAACGGATGACAGGAGAGGGCTCACTTGAAGACTGTTCACTCTCTCCGGGGCATCCGGCATTGGGCACAGTCAGAAACTAGACTAGGTGGATCTTTGGTCTGACCCAGAGTGGCCATTCTCGTGAACCCTGGAAGATGGACTGCCAGTGCGTCGATCTTCTGACGTGTAGACGTACCCTCAGTCTATACCAGTGTAAGTGAGTAAGGAGGGCTAAGAACACTGGCTCCTAGTCCTCTTGGCAGGAGGGGGGAGAAGCTAAGTGAACGTTCAGTCCAGGTGTACAGAAGTAATTACCAGCTGCATGCTTGTCTTCCATCTCCTCCAGAGCATGTGCGTAAGGAATGGGTAGATGTTGGTCTCTACCCCATACTTGCTCGGTCAGACAGATGCTGTGAGCTGTGAATGCCTGCCCAAGACTAGGGATCCGCCAAATTCACTGGCCAATCTAGTCAACCTCACAGCCATAGGATTTTTTAAAAGGATCATAAATTGCATCATTTCAGTCTGAAATTTCAAGGTGTTGGAATTCTAAAGCAGACCCATGTTTCTCAAGTTGGGGGGGAGCACTGACCCAGAAAGGATTGGTGGAGGGGAGGATTGCAAGGCTATTATGGGAGGGAGGGGGTTAGGGTACTGCTACCCTTGCTTCTGTGTTGTTGCCAGTGCCAAGGCTGCCTTCAGCACTTGGCAGCTGAAGAGTACTGGGTAGCCGAAGAGCAGTGCCTGCTGGCTGGGAGCCCAGCTCTGAAGGTGCAGCTACTGCCAGCAGCAGTACAGGAGTATGGAGGCATCATAGAATGATAGAATCCTAGGGCTGGAATGGCCCTCAGGAGGTCATTGAGTCCAGCCCTCGGCCCAAAGCAGGCCCAATTCTAACTAAACCATCCCAGCCAGGTCTTTGTCAAGCCAGGACTTAAAAACCTCTAGGAATGGAGCTTCCACCACCTCTCTAGGTAACATATTCCAGTGCTTCACCACCCTACTGGTGAAATGGATTTTGTCATGCTGCGTGTTCTTATTATCTGGCTATATAAAGTCTGACTTTTTAAGAACCCTGCTAAGCTCTTGGTCTTTAAGATGCAGTATCTTCTAAAGAGTCCCGTATTTCTGTACTGCTGCCTGCACAGCTGGGCCCTTGGTCAGCAGCAACCACTCTCTGGCAGTCTTGCTCTGAAGGCAATAAGTGCAGCAGGAAGGGTGGCCTGGTATAGCACTGCCACCCTCATGTCTGCCATACTTCTGTGCTGCTTTCAGAGCTGGGTGCCTGGCCAGCAGCCGCTGCTCCCCAGCTGCCCAGATCTGAAAGCAGCAAAAATGGCAGTACTGCACTGCCCCTAAAAACAACCTAACGACCACTCCTGCAACTCCATTTCAGGGGGCAGGACCCCCATATTGAGACACGCTGGTCTGTCGCATGAGCTGTGTGTAGCACAGGGTAAAAGCACACACACACAGAATTTCATGGGGGACAATCCATTTTCATAGTCCATGGTTGTGAATGTGGTGGAGCCCCACCGATGAGGAGGAGCAGGAAGGGAGCTGTGCCTCAGAGGGGGTGGGCCTGCTGCTGACATTTATGTTTGTTTAAATAGGAATGGTTTGAAGCGTGCCTTTGAAGTCCAGCTAAGTTTGACGGGCCAATGGGACAAGGTCAATAGTGGGAAACCACATGGGAGCCAGGGTCTCTGATCGGTTGGATTTGGCCCAAGGGACACACCAGGTTAGCACAGCAGCTCTAGTTTCATTTCATTCTTCAGAGACAGCACGAGGCAGCTGTGTATGCATTGGGGTGGGTGGGGGGAAATCATTTTCTTCTTGCTTATGTCTTTGCCTAATTCTGGCAGACAAAGGCCTTGTGTGTTACACTCTTGCTCTTTCTGTATCCCCCAGAGACAAGGACTGGTGATATTATTAGTTTGCACAGGTTGAACCTCTCTAGTCCAGCACCCTCAGGACCTGACCGGTGCTGTACAAGAGAATTTGCCATACCACTGGAGGTCTATATTGTCTAGCAGCCTTACCAACACTTCCACAGCTTACTGGGCTCTTGGAAGCCATTTAGGGGTGAAGCACAACTAAAAAACAACACAGCAAGCAGGGAGCCAGCACTGGTGGCTGTAAAGAAATTTTATGGACCCATGAGAAACTTGGCCACACCCATGAAAAGCAGTTGTCTGGCTAACTAAAACCATACCAAATTACAGATATTGCTGGGTGAGAGTGTGCTGGACTAGAGAGGTTCAGCCTGTAGTAAGTTCATCCCATTTTCCAAGGTGATCTCTGTATTGCTTAGCTCAATGTGCGTCCCAGTCCCGGTTCTGGTTTGGGACGTGCTCATGCACCTGGTCCCATCTGGCGTGACTCTTGCCTGGGTGAGCAACATGGATTTAGTTACCCCTGGGGTCAAACAGCTTCATGAGCTGAAACCTTTTAAAAAGGCTGTGTGGCCTATAAACCAGCAAGCATCTGGATGACTAAGGCAGTGGAGTGACCCGTATTTTGGAAGGAATAGCAGTCATTTAGTGACAGCTCATCCACGAACGCAAAAGGGCTCAGAAGCAGCCGCTATGTGTCCCCATCCCGCCCCACCACCCTGCTAAAGCAACTGTGTTATTTGGAACTTTTCTTTAAAAGGAGAAAGTAAATCCCTAGCTGCTACGGGTGTGAAGCAATCCTCCCAAAAGGACTGCGTGTTACCGACACAGAGATGAGATCAATAATAACCCAGAGAGCCTGACCTGCCGCCCATTCGTCTGTGTGAGGTGGGCAGTGCCAACGCCTAGCGAGATACCCATTCAGTAGTTCATTCTCACTCTGAAAAAAGGATGGGTGGGAGGGCAGGGGGGAGATTTCAGAGCTGCACAGCTCATCATGAGCAGTGCCCTAGTTTGGTGCCACAAAGAAGGAGCCAAACCCTAGGAGTGTGAAAGCCCTGGGACATGTTCAAAGTCGGGGGGGAGTCCAGTGGCACAATCTGTGGGGAGCAGCCTCTCATTCTGGTGCCTCATGTGGGTTATGCTTACTTTGCAAGGGGGATGGAAAAAGTAATGCCACCCCCAGGCCCAGTCTGCAGGTAAAGTGACCACCTATCAAGGCTGAGTCTCCATTCAGCTGGAACACAGCCCTGTGTTACCAACGGCTGAGGATTTCTGCACATCCCTCATTTACTTGTGCCTGAGCACCAATGGCTTTGTCTGCCAGGAATCCCTCGCGCAGCATTATTTGGTGCTGATGATGCCTTGGGGACAGATTATGTTACCCATGCCAGGTCTGTTAGTGAGTCCTGTTGTGTTTATTTAAAACCCTTTTAAGGACTGTCCTTAATTTGTACCTTAATAGGTCCTCAGATATAATTGAATAGCTTTTTAAAACCGTCACAGACCGTTTCTAATGTTACCTCCTGCAGCACACTAAGATGAGGGATGCAATATAAACATTTGGATAAATAAATAGTGGTCCTTAAGTGGTCAGGAAAGAAAGTACAATCACAACTGGAATTTATCATGATTGCCTTGACAGTAAGGCTCCAAGCCATATAGGCTCCTCTGTTTGTTTGAAATCGGTGGATGTTAGGAGCCTAAATATCTTTGAAGAGCTCAGTCTGAGTGAACGTCCCTAACATGTTTGTGGACTGACCAGAACAATAATCTAATCATGGACGTCTTTTCCGGCTTTAATTTCTGTGATATCGGTGACGATGAACCTCTGGTACAGTGTTGCATATAACTGTGTCTCCATTTTACTGACTAAACAATGGTTTAGTCAGAATTTTTGTACTTATGTTGTATTAAGAATAACTGTAGACCAGATGGGACAAGAATAACAATATTTTGAGCTTTCATCAAGCTTTGACTTTTCTGTGAACAAAATCTCCTTGCCCTCTTTTAAGTCACACCACTATTGTAAAGGTACCTGAATAATGTCACGTTAGTCATGGATCCACATGAAATAATAGTAAAAGAAATCACACCTGGTTAGCTCTGCTTTATCAACGGAATTTTTATTCCTCTAGGGGGCATTGCAGTACAGATTTTAAAGCACTAGAAATAAATGATTCACTATGTACTTCCATGTGCCCTTATTTCTAGATTAAGGTACAATTGGGCTAGAAAAACAAAGCCATTTGGCAATACTGCACTAATCTGTGTCCTTTTTTGGCCAACAGATGCTAAATTCTAGAAGGTTAAGCAAAGGCAATTGTTGTGGGTGAGGAAAGGTAAAAAAGGTTAAGGGCAGATTTCATGGGTGATTGCTAATCTGGTCACCCCCAGTGTTCCTTTAGCAAATGAACTGGCTGCAAATGAACAGCTCTTTAAGGATACATTGACTGAAACAATTCAAAAAATCTAATTGTGCTTCCACCTCAGTTAATTTCCTTTGAAGTATGCTTTTTTTTTTTTTGATCTTGGGCTAAATGTGTTTTTCTATTCATGGTTGTAAAAACAAACCACTACTCACACAGGGGTGGGGGAGGGCTGCCCCTTTCAACACTGATTTGGGAGCTTGGGAGGTCCAGTTTTGATTGCCAGTCAGAAAACGGGGCGGGGGGGGTGTCTGATTTTCAGAAAAGATTGGTGCGTACCAGGATAAAAATCAGGTCCCTCAAAAATATCTCAAGTCATGAGGTCTTGTGCATCTGACAAAGTGGGTCTTTGCCCATGAAAGCTTATGCTCCAAATATCTGTCAGTCTATAAGGTGCCACAGGATTTCTTGTTGTTTTTGAAGATACAGACTAACCCGGCTACCCCTCTGATTCAAGTCATGCATCACTTTTGAAATCCTTACTCTATGATCAGTTGAAATTTGGTTCTTAATATGGAACAGATGGGCATTAATATTTTGTTACTATTTACCCAGCACTAAAAGTGCTTCAGTTAGTACATAACAATATCAGTGTGTCAATTTGAGAAATGAAAACACACACACAGGGAAAAAGTTTGCTTTGCTAAGTTTTCCAGATATGCTGGAACTGAAACATACATGTAGATGCTATGCTTATTGAAATCAATAGCCGGTAGACACCTAACTACGTTTTAGGATGTGGCTCTTTGTCATGTAGCCAGGTTTGTAACTAAGTAGACCTGGAAGTGGTAATGCATCAATAGTGATTTTTTCCATTGAAAAATAGGCTTAAAAATGAATCATGCTTAGCTCTAAAGGACACTAGCAGGACATCCCTCACTGCTCCTCCTCCTTCCCCCGCTGGTTTTGCTTTTGCTGGGCCATCAAGGGTCCATCGCAGGAACAGATTCAGGGGAGACAATAGCTACAACCAGGCTCAAGAAGCAAACACCTAGCACTTACATTGCTGTCAGAGCCATTTCACTGAGCTCTGCCCGCTGAGAGGCTTAATCAGAGAGACCGATAAGGGGGTTCCAATGACATGCAACACTATCGCACCCAACTTTTTTGCCCATTCTTAGAACTTCTCTCAAATCACACTTTTCCACACGCTCTGACAACGGTGGCATTTTCTTTTATATTAGGACCAAACTTAGAGGCACCAACCAACCTCCTTGTGTCCTGGACAACCAGTCTTTTCCTGATGAGCTTACACTCTAAGGCTGTATCTACATGAGCCTCTTCCTTTCAGAAGGGGCATGTTAATGAGGGAGTTAGAAGGATGCTAATGAGGTGCTTCCATGAATATGCAGTGCCTCATTAGCATAATGGGAGCCGCAGCAATTCGAAAGTGCTGCTTTCGAATTGCACACTGCCTGCGTAGCCGGGGGCCTTGCAAAACAACCCCCCAATCTTTGAAAGCCCCTTCTTCCCAAAACAAATGAGAAGAAGGGGCTTTTGAAGTCCTGGGATGTTGACTTGAAAGGCCCCTGACTACATGGGCAGTGCATGATTCGAAAACGGCATTTATGCTAAAGAGGTGCTGCATATTCATCACAGCGACTCTTTAGCATCTTTCGAATTCCCTCATTAACATGCCCCTTCCGAAAGGAGGGGGCTTATTTAGACACAACATGAGTAGTTGGTGGCCTCCTTTTTCAAATACCCTGCACACCCAGTAATTCCCTTTTACTTTTATAGGACTTGATGGTGCTCCGCATGCTTGGAAACCAAGTCCCCCTAATTTTGGAGGTTCAAGATGGAGCTAATGGCCTTACTTTAGACAACCAGGATGAGCGCCTACCTCTGCATCTTATTTATATTGCTGCTTGTGTCACAAGGAGCCTAAAAGCCCTGCCTAGGCCAGGATTCCCCACCCTGAAAGCCTGCAAACAGGGCTTAGCAATGGGATATCTTGGGGGTCTCTGTCTGCACTGCACCCCGAGAATAGCCTAGGGAGGCTGCTGTAATTTAGGCAGGCCCCTGGCGCCTTTTAAGTGTTACTCTGAGGGTCTTGACAGCATCCCCAACAACGCAGGGTTGTAAAGGTGTAAAGACAGCTTACACCACTTTAACTCCCCTCCTTCTCTGGACTGCAAGTTCTGTGTTCATCCTCTTAGAGCTGTAGCACAGCCTTGCTGATTTGGGTTTAGACTGGATTTGGGATAGGGGTGCAAATGATCTGAAAGCGACTCTCTAACTGTGATCCTGTTGCGTACATTATAGGTGCAGATTCGAGCTGTCGTACTTTACAAGCCTAAATACTTGTCAAAAGGATTCCCTGCCCTCACCTACTTGACTCTTAGCCAGTGACATTTCAACTAGTGCAACTAACAAAAACCCCTGTGCAAGTGTCAGTGTGCCGTTTTTCAGCGTTGCTGTGCAATTCAAACGTGTCTCGCTCCGCGGTTAACTATGTAAGCTATCCAATCAGGAAACAGAAGCAGTACCATGTAATGGAGGTGACGAGCCAATGAGTTGCCTATTTTAAATCTGGGTTCTTTGCAATTCACATGTGAGCTCCAGACCAAGCCTGTTACAGTGACAAAATGCACAAATAATTTGAATTCATCAGTATTGAGAGGAGTTTGGCAGTTTCTGGACATTTCGTCAAGAAAGCAAGAGGTGCGTTCGTTAAATGACGAGTTTCAAACTAATCTCCTGGCTTCAGTCTTGGCTTGAAGGTCTTTTACCGCAGCTATTTGTACTGTATGTGCTGCTACTTACAATTCACTTTGCTGGCTTGCGTCGTGCAAGTGAAACCAATTTGTTCAAATTGCCTAGAAAACCAATAATAATTACTTGACCAGTCAACAGGATGAACTCTATCAACTGCTGTCATCTCACTTGCCTTTCTAGTGAACATTCACATCATGGGGGCCTCAACTAACTGAACTGGCTACTTGCTTTCGACCTTCCCTCTAGGTTCTTTCACCACTGCCTCTGAAAAGGCAAACAAATGGCTTAGGCTGAATATTTATTGATGAAAGGAGTAAATCTACTACAGACACTAAGTGTCCTTGATATGGCTTTCCTACCACAGGTTGAACCTCTCTAGTCCGGCACCTTCAGGACCTGACTGATGCCAAATGAGAGAATTTGCCAGATCACAGGAGGTCAATATTGTCAAGCACGTTACCAACTCTTCCTCCACTTACTGGGCTTTGAGAAGACACCTGGGGTAAATTACAGCTAAATAACAGCACAGCATTTTTGAGAGCCAGGATTTGTGGCTGTAAACAAACTACCTGGGACCGTGGGAAACTTGGCCACACTCATGATAAGCTAACTAAAATCATGCTGCACTACAGATGTTGCCGGACGAGAGAGTGCTGGAATAGAGAGGTTGTACCTGTGCTGAGTAATAAGCAAAGGGACTGGGTTAGCCCTATAGTTTTAATGCTGACTGTAAAGGCTGGTCAACACTAGGAACTCACATTGATATATGCCTGTGTAGACAGTTCTAGGTTCATGGAAGAATTCCTGAGCCCTAATGCCTGCCTCTCGAGAGGCTGGTTTATTCACACCTCTGGAGTGACATATGTTATGCTGACTTAAGCTGCAGTGTAACCAACCTACATGAGGGGAACCACTACCACTGCCGGAAACCTGTTTACATGAGAGCTGTAACTTGCTATGCTTGGGAGATGAGGGTGTTTTTTCACACCCCTGAGTGAGAAAGTTACAATGCCAGAATATGACGGTGTAGACAAGCCTCCATGCTTCCTGTGTGGTACTGCCTCTCCTCTCACCCTTCAGTTATCAGTATGTTCCCTTGTTTGTACTTGTCAAGGGTTGCAGACGCATACAAATGTTGTGTTAAGCAAATATGGTATCTCTTTGCCAACAGGAATATCCTGTTTAGGGGAGCTTGCTTTAACCAGGTGCCAACTATCTAAACACTGTGTTGCCCTATCAGGAGATGCTACAGACAATCAATAGCTATTTCTAGCAATACTCCATTTTACTATCAAAAGGGCTACTGCTTTTTAATCACATTCACAGGGAGGAGCAAATTTCCTAAACTTGCTTTTGATTTTTGTATTTGTTCTATTAGTAGAAGGGACAAATTATTTCTTAGCTCTTAAGCACTGCCAACATTATCATTTCTCCAGGCAAACAGCATTTGTATGCCACACACGAGCCCTTGCAAGGGCAGCGTCAAATGGACTTGTCTTTGTAAGCATATGTTGTGTTTTGCAGGCAAGCAGATCAACTTGTAACTGAGAGATGCTGGTTATCTAGAGATAGGATTGAACCTGGAACCTCGAGCCCAAGTCACTAGCAGAAGAGATGAAAGCCAGCTGGCTTTGCTAGAGCAAACACTATTCTCTCTGTAAGTGGTCGCCAGGCCACCAGCTAAGATGATGCACCACACCCAGAAGGTGGTTGGATTACAAACTCATTCTTTAGATGAAACAGTCTGGTCCTACACACAGTTTGTATGCAAACCTGAGAGCCATCTAACTAGGCCAGTCAGCCGCTGGGGTGCAGGAGGTGGGTTGCGGTGGGGGAACGAAAGTCAGGATTAATGTGTCCAGCTTACAAATAAGGAGCCAGACTCAGAGAGATTATGTGGTGGCTTCAGCATGGTGCTGTTACACGTTTGTTGGTTGAAAAACATTACCAGTCCCACTGAAATCACTGGATGAATCTTGGCCCCTGAAGTCAATGGCCAAACTCCCATGGGCCCACAGGTGGCAGATGAAGAGGGCTACACAGGCCTCAGCCCCTGTGACTCTATCAGTCCCACTTGCCAATGGCCCTCACCCATGTGCATGTCCAACAGGAGGCAAAACCCCAATGGGTGCTGTGGGTGGCTGTGATAAGCTCCCCCAAGCAGTGAGCGCCAATGAGCTAGGCCAGCTTGCCAGGCCCAGTCCAACCCCACGGGACAGTTGTCATGGCTGCCCAGTGCTGTTCCAGTTTGGTTCATGCTGCAGCCCCTGGGCCCAGCCCTGCAGTCACAGCCCCGGGCTCAGCCTCGTGGCTGCAGGCCCAGAACCACTTGTGCTGGCTGGGAGTGTGTGCCCAGGTGGGCTTGCCTCTCCTCTGCACTGGGCTGGGAGACAGCCAGGGCCAGCCCTGTGGGACAAGGGCCACTGCTGCCTCTAGGCCTTCTCCTTGAGCGCTGGGTGACAGGCTACGGCATAACACACCCACTGTTCAGCCTCTGCGCTAGGAATGCCATTTAATGCCTTTGAAATGCCTGCCTCCTCCACCAATTCTGGGGCTGAGGTGTGGGAACTAAACCTGTGACTACTTGTCTCAGGCCTGGACATTTGCCCAGCAGGAAGGTACCTGAGACCACCAAACATGCTTCCACAGGACAATGACAGGGCTCTAAAAAGCCACAGAAGGATTTGGCAGTTGCCCTATCACCCAGCACACCGACCCCATTGGCCTTCTGCAGTGTTGGTGGGAAGGGCCCTCTCCCCCATCACCTGCCCGTGAAAGCACCTTATCCTCCCAGGAACAGTAGCGGGGACACCACTCCAGTCAAGAGCAGAAGAGGTCCCCTCTCTTCTGCAGAGCTGCAGCTGGGGGGACCCGAGTACTGACACAAGTGGGCCCCAGCCAGGCTCACGCTCCAAGTGCCCTGGGGGTAGCCACCCCAAACAATATTTTCACCCATTACCTGCTGTGGCTGGGCCAGGCGTTCATCCACTGGGGCTACTCATGTGCTTCGCTGAAGAGCCAATGAAATCATCAAGAGTCTCTCGCTGCCCAAAACACCCGTTCTTCAGAAAGCAAATTGTTGGCACTTCCCGTGCAGAGAGCTGTGTGCAGGGAGTGCCTTGCATGCTGGCCGTTAGTCCTCACGGGGGCGCTACAGAACAAGTCATCACTGGCTTGGCAAGCAGCACTGGGCCTTTTACGCTGCAGCTGCTTAAATCTTCAGTGCAAAGACGCCAATTATTTCCCTTCACAGCAGGACGATTTCTTATTGCGCGCTCAGCCTAAGACCAGATTCAAGTGCAGGTTACACCCCCTTTTTAAGTGGCTGTGAGGGAGTTGGAGGCTCAGGGCTGCTGAGGGTCGAATGCCCTAGGTCCCGCCCCTTCTGACTTTGGTCCCACCTCTTTTGGGGTGTGGCGCCAGTGTCCCTCTTCCACTTGCCCCATGGATCAATGGGCAGGGCTCAAAGGTGGGGCGGGGGGGGGGGGCGTGAAATCCCACTGATTTCAATGAAGCCAGGATTTCATCTGCAGTGATTTGCTTTTGAATTCAGTGTGAACAGAGGCAGGCTTCTTCATTGGGTTTCAGGAATCGGGGCTTGGCTATACATATTGGTGGGTCAATGCTCTGGCAATCGATGTACCAGGGTTTGATTTAGCAGGTCTAGTAAGGACACACTAAATTGAACACGGAGGGTACGTCCATCGACCTGGTTACTCCTTGCAGTCACAAGGAGGAAGGGAAGTCAATGGGAGAGTTTCTTCCATCAACCTCCCACTGTGGACACAGTATAGAAAGTTGATGTTCACACAGCTAGAGTTGCCTATCTTCTCCTCCTCTGGTGTAGACCTGGTCTCACTCTTACATGCCTGTCTGCACCACAGGCGGGCACATGTGGTTAAACCCAGGCACAGGCAAACACCGATCTCACTCCAGGGTTCTACACACATCTGTGGGCTTTGGATGGAGTTTTGCCTGACTAGGAAGTTCAAGATTAGAATCATAGAACGCGAGGACTGGAAGGAACCGCTAGAGGTCATCGAGTCCAGCCCCCTGCCCTCATGGCAGGACCTAGTACTGTCTAGACCATCCCTGATAGACATTTACCTAACCTGGTCTTAACTATCTCCAGAGATGGAGATGCCACAACCTCCCTTGGCAATTTATGCCAGTGTTTGACCACCCTGGCAGTTAGGAACTTTTTCCTAATGTCCAACCTAAACGCCCTTGCCACAGTTTAAGCCCATTGCTTCTTGTTCTGTCCTCAGAGGCCAAGAAGAACAGATTTTTCTCCCTCCTCCTTATGACACCCTTCTAGATATTGAAAACTGCTATCATGCCCCCCCGTTAATCTTCTTTTTTCCAATCTAAACAAGCCAAAGTCTTTCAGCCTTTCTTCATAGGGCACATTCTCCAGACCTTTGAGTGTTCTTGTTGCTCTTTTCTGGACCCTTTCCAATTTCTTCACATCTTTCTTGAAATGCGGCACCCAGAACTGGACACAATACTTAATCTGGGGCCTAACAAGCACAGAGTAGAGCGGACGAATGGCTTCTCGTGTCTCGCTCACAACACACCTGCTAATGCATCCCACAATCATGTTTGCTTTTTTTTGCAACAGCATCACACTGTTGACTCATATTTAACTTGTGGTCCACTATAAGCCCTAGATCCCTTTCTGCTGTAGTCATTCCTAGACAGTCGCTTCCCATTCTGTATGTGTGAAACTGATTGTTCCTTCCTAAGTGGAGCACTTTGCATTTGTCTTTTTTAAACTTCATCCTGTTTACTTCAGCCCATTTCTCCAATTTGTCCAGATCATTTTGAATTTTGACCCTATCCTCCAAAGCAGCTGCAACCCCTCCCAGCTTGGTATCATCTGCAAACTTAATAAGCCTACTATCTATGCCAATATCTAAATCGTTGACGAAGAAAGCGAACAGAACCAGTCCCAATACAGAGCCCCGTGGAACCCCACTTGTTATACCTTTCCGGCGGGATTGAGAACCATTAATAACTACTTTCTGAATGTGGTTGTCCACCCAGTTTTGCACCCACATAATAGTAGCCCCATCTAAGTTGTATTTACCTAGTTTATTGATAAGAATATCTTGGCACTAATGCTAGGCCCTGCTGGCTTTGAAGACTAGGAGATTGGACCCATAAATAGCTAAAGGACACATGGTTTCACGTGACTCACCAGAATGCAGAATTCTCCACTTTAAAAATAGTTATGGGGTCTACCTTGGGGTCCCTGCAGTTGCATGTCCCTGGTTCACTGTTTGTGAACCTTTTTGATGTGCCAGACAAAGCAAGCAGTCTGATGGAGGGCTCTGAAGGCTGAGGAGCACTTCAGGGCTGCAGCCTCAGGGCCAAGTCCCACAAATGCTGACATTAATTGCACAGCTCCCACAGCCAGCAGTGGCAGCAGAACTGGGCTACAAAGTACGCGCGTGTGTGTGTGTGTGTGTGTGTGTGCGCGCGCGCGCGCGCGCATTGCTAACTAGCTTAACAATATGTTTTCTCACGTGAAGGAGAAACAATCAGTGGTAATATGATGCAGCATGCTCAAGAAACACCACTAAACAGTTAATTGCAGGGTGCAGATTCCTTGCCAAAGAAGTGCTTGATTTTTTTTTTCCCCTGCCAAAGACTTATGTATTTTACATAGATGTAATTACATGCTGTGAGCCAGGAGAGGCGAATCACCCAGACACTGTGGTGATGAGTGGCATGGAAAGGCCTGTATGTAAATAAATACACAGAGCAAAACCAGGCCTTTCAAATGGAGTAAGAACAGCAGTATTAATTGCAGCTTGGAGACTCTTTCAGTGTCTGCCATCTCGGAGACACAGCCGAGGTCTGCGCAGTCTCATCTGTGCTGGGATTTTAACGCCTGGTGGAGTGCGGTGTTGTCAACCTCACAGTTCACAAACCATGCCCCAGCCCGCCCTCCGCAAGAACCTTGGCTTAAAAATAGGCACTGACATTCTAACATGCCAGGGTTGCTCTCCCAGCTCTGTCCTCCATGCCACCCTTCCCCCCCACAGCACACCTCTGAAGAGCATAGGAATGGCCATACTGGGTCAGACCAAAGATCTATCTAGCCCAGTGTCCTGTCTTCTGACAGTGGCTAATGCCAAATGTCCCAGAGGGAGCAAACAGAACACGTAACTATCAAGTGATCTCTCTCCTGTCATCCATTTCCAGGTTCTGACAAACAGAGCCTAGGGACACCTTTGCTACCCACCCTGGCTAATATCCATTGATGGACCTAACCTCCATGAAGTTATCTGGTTCTTTTTTGAACCCTGTTAAAATTGTGGTCTTCACAACACCATCCTGCAAGGAGTTCCACAGGTTGCTTGTGCCCTTGCACTTGTTTTAAACCTGCTACCTATTAAACCCCGCTCTGCCTCTTCCCAGCCGCACCCCTCCCCTGAATGTGCCTCACCCTCATTCCTTCCCCTTCCACTCCTGTGGCCCTGTGTGGGACGGAGAAGCACTAATGAGCCGACTGCTGCACCCACCAGTTGTTTTCAGTGTTGCATGCACAGAGGCAGCGCCAAGGCATTTTTATCCTTTCAGTCTCGGAGCCACGCATGGTCTAAATGTTTTCAAGTGTCCTGTCATGAGCCTGTGGCCAAAATAATATATTTTTTTCATTGTAAAATGACCTCTGAGAATTGTCAGTGAATCACATGACTCCAGGAGCTGGGACTGTCTGAGAAACAGTCATGAGACACCTGCTAAAACTGGGAGTCGGTTGGCCCTGCGAAGTGATAGCACTGATGTAATTTACACCCCTGCATCGTCTTGTGGTTTCACCTTGTGCTGCATGAATCAGCTGCACCAACTAAGGATACGGACAGTGCAGCTATAGCAGGTGCTGAAACCTTATAACCAGGGACACATTAGCGTGTTCTTATTGGTGCAATTCCTTAACACTGCACTGGTGTGGGTTTGCTTTTGTACGGCTTGCCCCACAGTAAATGTCTTAGGCCAGGTCTACACTAGACATTAAAGTTGATTGTAGATATGCAGTTCTAGCTTGGGGAAGTGCGTAGCTAGAATCAGCTTATCTACAATCGACTTACCTGGCCGTCCTCACAGAAGGAGGTTGATGGGAGAAACTCTCCCATCACCCTCCCTTCCTCATCATGCTATTGAGGTGTACAGGGGTCAACTGTCGACCCCAGTGAGTTTGATTTCACACATTCCTACTAGGTGCGCGAAATTGAACCCTGGAAGATTGACCCTGATCAGGTCGATCTTCTGCGATACTTTTAACATACATCACCCTACTCGAGACATACCGAATGGGTGCGAGAGAGAGGTGTTCATATGGGATTTAGCCAGGCAGGCTGATTCAGTTACAGCTGTGCAAATATCCTTAATGTAGATAAACCCTTACTTATAGTGAAAGCTCTGGGATGAATCTTAGCTCTCCATACCATGAGCAACAGTACTAAGTAAATGCCACAGCATGACTCCAAGTCAGTCCATGACTGTGTAGAGCCAGCATAACACAGAGAAAAAGGCTGGAAGCCGCAAATACACTGAAAGAGTCTATAACCTGAGTTCACTAGTTAGATTTTTATTTGTTTATTAAGAGGGATTAAAATCAGAACAACTGTCATTGCGTTATTTCTTCCTAACATTTTTAATCAACTTTGACTGTAAGGCCTTTGCTAAAGACGTCTACCCGGCTGTTTCAACACCCGCCTCCTGCCCCAGCCTCGCTTTGAAAAAATTCACATTAAAGTCAACAGAATGGGCTCGTGGTAACTTGTAGCTCCCTAAAGTTGAACAGACTGTTTCAAATCACTGTTGCAAGTAACCGTATTGGATAATGGGTCATCATCACTCCTGCTGTGGGAAAGAAAGGTGGCAACCCTCATGTAACTTTACTGCCTTCACCCTAACAGACTTGACTTTTAATGCTGTTTGTCTGTTTCCCCAAGCCAGACAATGCACAAAATAAGCGTTCAATGCCTGTCTTGGCTTGGAGCATATTTAGCTATCGTGTTACATGATTCACACCACTGAAAACCAGATTTTTTTAATCTGTTTTCTGTTGCTTTTCTCCTCATGGAGCGGCTTCCTTGGACAGTTACTAGTTTTAATAACTAACTATGGCATAAAATTGTATGTAGCCTCCGAAAGCTAGTCACAAACATGTCTGATACTCCCAGCGTTCTGAGTAATGCACCCTGTTCTGTATCCTGTCATACTCTCCTCACCACGCTCCGAGGCCTCCTCCTTCTCCTCGCATGCACAGGCAGCTTCCATATTTGGATCCAGCAGATTCAGAACTTAGTTATTTTCAAATGCAGTCTGTTTTCGCGATGGTTTGGATTTGCTCTTTATGGTTTATTTGCTCAGCCCCAAATCAGCGTAAGTTCTGAATCCATTTCAGAATGGGGCTTTACCAGGGACTTACGGCTTCTAATGAAGTAATGAAATAGCCTGTTAAAGACGCTTTAAGCACTTCTTAAAAAGTTTATTTGGTCGAGTAGTATATATCTCAGGGCCCACTGCAAAGTCACATTGGTTTATCTCTTGATATTCAAAAACAGCTTGACACTAGGGAGACAAGTGTTTTGGGAGCATGATAAAAAGGAAGAGGTGACAAGTAATCTTGGAAGGACTGGTTTTAAATTAGTTAATTTTTCTATTGTGAATTTCCACCTAAAAGGAAATGAAAGCAAACGGCCATCCTTTCTGATTAAAATTTATAGAGGGACTGTCTCTTTTTAATGTATATTGCTTGAGAAATTATAAGTCTTAATTTGCGTGTTTGGGCAAATTAATGGTTCTAGTTAGGAATTCAGTAGTCCATAGTGCCTGATATAGCTATGCATTCCTTATAAACCTCAATGTGTACAGCCATGGAATGTTGAACAAATAGCAATTAGTGTCAGCCTTATAAAATACCCAGGCCATCAAAAAACTCAAGATATAGCATTTGTAACAATGTCTTCTAAATATTTATATTCTGCCAAATCCTGCTGCCTTTATTCATGGGAGCAGGAGTTTGGGAATGCCGCATCAGTAAAGATGATGTACATATATACAAACTTTTGAGAGTTGGACGCTATCCAAATCAACTTAAAATAATCAGAATTGACTTCTTCTAATCCTAGGTTTCAAACAGGAAATAAAATTGAATGGTCTAGAGAAGATCGACTGGGAACTTCTATTCATCCATAAGACAAAAAACAAGGGAGGGCGTTCAATGAAATTGAGAGGTGCCAAATTCAAATCTGATTTTTTATATAAACACAGCACAAAATTAGCATGTGGAACTCATTGCCACAAGATATATAGGAAACAGTGCTTCAAAGGAGATCAAATATTTGTTGGACCAAAGGACTACCCAGAGTTATAATAGAAAACATTATAAAATAAACAAGAGTTCTGGAAGGGCTATAAATCCTCAAAGTTCAGAGCCTCCAATTACTGGGCAGGGGGTAAACTTTCCCTAGGGGGAGATTATTGGAGAACCACCTTTTTCTGCCTGGATAGCTGTTTTATCCAACAACCAATAAAGTCAATGAGATCCTTGTATAGTCCTCTAAAGCAGCTCATGCATGCCACTGTCAAAGACATAATACTAAACTACATGGACTACAGAGCTGCTTTATATATCTATGTTCTGAAACAAAAGAGTTAAAAGAGAGCCTAATTGTCTGACCCATAACAACTAATTAGCCAGTTTCTTTGCATACAAAGCTTCTTTAGTAGTTTTACCTTACTTACCTGGGAGCTTTGTCAAAGCAAATGTTAGTTAAAAACTGTTTACCCAAGGAAAGGTAGTTAAACATCTTGTGCAGATGACAGCAATGTTTCAGCAATCAACAACATAAGGAAATACATGCGTGGAAAGCCAGCTGTGAATACCTAGGCAAGACCAATGACTGAGAAGGGTAACATCTTTGCTATGTAGGTCAGCAAACTTTTTAAGAAGTGGAATAACAAAGAGCTACTTCTTAGCATATTCTTCTAGTTAGTCTTCTCTGAGCACTGGAAACTTGCTATTAAAATATAAAAGTATGGGAATGTAGATTGGCTGTATAAGATCAGTTCACATGAGTGCAAGAAAATATGGGATTTTTAAAAAAGCTTTGATAGGTAATGATTACTGATGCAATACGTTTGGAGCATAAGTGTAGCACAAAATCTTGACAGTTTAGAAACTAAACTGCGTTAGAGGTCCTTAGTCAATGCAAACATTCAGCATAATAGTTTAGCAATCTATTAACATGCACTATCAATTATACCAGATCATGAAGATAAAGATGATGAACAACATAATCCCGGATGAAAATGTGCATTTCACAAGATTCAAATTGAGAACCAGATGTCAAACCAGGGGAACCTGCTAATGCGTCCTCAAAGGCTCAGCTTGCGAATCAGACTCCGTCTCTTGGTGGCTTTGACTAACCAAGTCCACAAAATGGAGCTTATTGGGGAAAACTGCCTCAGTGTTTCTACAAGCTCAAGCACCGGGGTAAAATCCCTCTGGCATTAGGGCTTTACTGTAGGTATCTGTGGGAGTCATTTCAAGAGCTATAGATCAGATCTTCTGTTAAGACCTACTCATGCTGACACTGAGGACAATAGCAAAACACCTAGACTAGGTCTACAGTACAGCGATCTGTTGACAGAAATTACTGCCAGAAGAGAGCTTTTGGCAAATCTTCTGTCTGCAGATCACGTCCACAAACAAGCAGATCGAACAAGTGCTCTGCTTTGTCAACAGAGAGCAGCCAGACTGCCTGGCTACTCTCTCGACAGAACAGCCACTGAGAAGCTGAGCAAACAGGGCTGCCTGGTGAACTGGAAGCCCTGTCTGTCAACAGAGGACCCCCCCACCCCGCCCGCCGGAGCATCTACATGGCTTTTTTGCTGACAGAAACTGTCGACAAAGGCATTATTCCTCATCGCAGAGAGGCAGAATGCTGTCGGCAGAAGTGCTGAGTTTTGTCAACAGACTGTCGACAAAATGCATTTTGTGTGTAGACGCGCCGTGGGTTTTGTTGACACAACTCGCAAGTGTAGACATAGCCCTATTGACTGCACTGGGTGCAGGATCAGCCATTAAGCGATACATAATTAGATACCATGTATCATCTTTCATGGTACAAAGAGTCAACCCATCTATCCCATCAAAATAGCACATTGCGGCAAGGGGTTGGACGTGGCTTTGAAAAGTTGCCTGATAGCTCGTGCCATGCTTGTTTAAGGCTCTTTAACCAGCCAATAGGGAGAAGCTACATTGTTTTGGTTGAATAAGGCAGATGCCTTAATAGCACAGAACGTGAATTACAAGCTTTAGCAAGACATGGCTTGTGTCCCATAAACAAGCCTACCATACCCAAAACAAAATTATGCAAACCCATTTCAAGCTGCAGCTCGATAGCTGGGTTGATAAGGCATTTCTAATCCTCTTCTGAAGCTGACACAACTTCTTCTGTGAAATGAACTTTGCAGTTTCACTCGAACAGATTAGGAGCCATTCACATGGCCACACCTCACCGTGCACCAATTCACTAAGAAGCGCCAGGCTGTACTCTGGAGAAAAGTAGGGGAGGTGTGTTGGGACAAATTATATACCAGGGAGTACCGAGAGCCAGTATACCCTCTCACTGATGGAAATGATTTGAAGGCAGAGGGAGGCAGTAGCATTTAGGGGTCAGTGCTTCAAAAGCAAGGGAGCAACACCTTAGAATAGCTACCTGCTGTGATTAGCTGCTAGTATCATTAACATTCTGGGGCACTCACTCCAAACATAGAGGAGACATTAGTAAAACAAGATCCGCCCCCCACCACCACCTTTTCCACAGCAAGGAAGGTTCACACATAGGTTTTCTGGTTCAGAGAGAGCTAATGACAGTGGAAGTTTTGCCCTGGACAGTCACATAGTCTGGTCCTGCCCCTGCCCCCCATACAAAGGGGCAGCATTCCCAGATGCAGCCAATCTGTGAAGGTTCCCTGAGTCAAGGGTCAAGACTCTGTCGTTCAGTTTTGTGGGAATTTCTGTGCACCCCAGGCTGTCTCAGAACAAAGCTCATGGTGCTTATACTTTCCCCAGAACATTCCAGCATGATAAGTTATGATTTTATCATGCACACAAGTCACCCTGTTGTGCAAAAGCAGCTGCATTTATGCATAATGAGGTGAGATGCAGTACTGGATCTAATGATTACAGTTTAGTTACTTGTCTATTTTAGCCTCTTTAAAATTCCTAATAAATGCATAAATACTAAAGTACCTGTCCTTGAGCCCATTGTTGTCAAAGGGAAGCAGGAGGGGCTTAAGGTCTTGGGATACGTTTACAGGAATATATGGCAAATGTACTCAATGGAGCCTTAAAATACAAGGGGTGGTGAAATCTACACTTTGCTGCAACCGCACCTTCTTAAAGCAAAGGGGAAGAGATCTCCAGGGCTTCCAGAAGCTTAATTAATTTGGTCTCCAGGGGAGCAGTAAATCCACTAAAAGACAAATGCTCCGTGGAACTAGAATGTCTGAAAGGGAAGAGCTGGAAGAATTTACACTAGATTGCAAGTAAAGCAATAGTTTGGAGTATAAAATTTCTACTCTGAACTCTGTAACAGAGCAACTCGAAAGATTCATGAGCAACAATTCTATTACTTTGACTAGATTTGTATGCAGCTTTAAGACAACCATGTGTCATCTTATAAACTCACAAAAAACTAAGAAGCAGGCCTGTAGCACCTGAAAGGCTAACCATTTTATTTTTTAGGTAATGAGCTTTCCTGGCTAAGGCATCGACCAAGTGGGTCTTACCCATGAAAGCTCATTACCTAATAAATAAAATGGTTGGTCTTTAAGGTGCTACAGGGACTGCTTGTGTTTTTGTGAAGCTACAGACTAACACACCAACTTTGCCTTCTGAGACTATCTTCACACACCTAACCAGCTTACAGGGGCTGTTCAGGGCAATGTATTATAAGGACTGATAGCAGCTCTAATTGATATTTGACTGTGCACAACCTTTTTCTAACTTGGATACAACAGGGTACTCAGCTTCGTTTGGAAATCAGGCCATTTGTAAGATGCCTACTTTTAAAGGTGCCTAAACACAGGTTACAAAAGGCTGTAAATATTAGGGAATGCACATTGCTTTACTAACCCTTGCAGATGAGGTCAAATGAATATGACTACCCCCCGCCAAGTACTGTACAACAAAATTGTTTGGTATTAGTCTATACTGCTCTTCCAGCTTCCTTTGTGTTCGCTCAGCTAAGTGCGCCTTCGGGCAGCAAGGTGGCTAATGCCACATGCTATTTTTAGCTCCACCTGCCTCTTAGAATACAGCTGGTAGAAGTGCTTGTTTCAATACTCCCCTGGAGCCCTCCAAAAGAACAAGAATGAGAGGCATGGGCTGTGTTACATCCAGTGAAGACTTGCGAGTTGGCAACAGCCCCAGAAGGTTCGGCAGTGTTGTTACAGAGCAGTTTAAAAGCATTTTTTAAAAAAATATGGAGCTCCTTCAGTCTGTTTTTAGCTATTGAAAGAAAGTTGTGACAGAAAGAGGTGGCAGCCTGTGGTAGGGAACAGTTTTGGATGAGGAGGAAGATAACGAAGCCTTGGTTTTGGAACATTATTCTTGGAGGAACTGTAAAGTTCAGACTTATGAAAGCATCGAGGGAAAAAACAAAGGTCACTTAGATAACCATGTGTCTCCAAGTGATAGGGCAGGGCAGGTTTATCATTTTTATAAAGCGCTCAGGCATTGTCCTGACCATGCGCTTCATGTTCAAAGCAGATATAAAGACTTATCCAATAATGGTTTTTTAGAGTTAGATTTTGAGAGAGACTGGACTCAGATTTGGAAGCCAAACAGATTTTCTTTTCACAGTCAAGTTAACTGTACATTCATGTTATCTACAGAGTTGCAAATATGCTTTGGCTATATTGGCAAGTGCATATGAGAAACAGGAAAGCTCATCAAGTTCATACATATCAAACAGGTTTCCACATTTGACATTTTTTAATCCCTCCATGGCAGCATCAGAACTAGAAGCAAGGCAACATAAAAGGTCAAACACAATTACTATGATATATGTTTTAAAATCCTGCAGATCAAAACGCCACTCTGAATTGTAGTTTAGCTTGGTCTCTTTGGCTCTTTGCAAATCAAAGAGAACACCCACTTTTCTCCCCTTTTACCTACGAGTCGAATGAATCAAGGCACCTTTCAGTTGAAACAGAATGCATCTAGTCAGTAAGGCATGGGCTTAGTCATCACACAAAGAAAGAACACATCCAAACGTGAAAGCCAATAGCATTCTTCAGACAGATTTTAAGAAATGGTCAAGTCGCTATTACCACTTGTTTTACAGAAACTGAAAAATATAAACTGATCCGAGCAGTAATACTTATTTTCCATGCGCCGCCTTATTCATTTTATGTACATAGGTAGGCCAAATACCTCAATGCCAGTTTTAAACCTGTGCAAGAACAATGCGTTTTTCTTTTCACAGAAACTCCCAGTTTTAGCTCTGATCTTGCCCATACTGTTCACGAGTCCATCTTACTGTTACATATTTACATTGCATGAACCACAAAGGGGGCCTTAGCCATTATGGGTCCTCACTCGCTACTGCAATAAAAAAGCTCACCTTATTCATGCAACTAATTCCATTTACTTCAAAAAAAGCAAGAAAGGTACAAAAGCATGTTGATGTCTTTGCTAGATCAAGCACGTTAGGTGTAGCCACTATGCAGAGTCTAAAGATGGGTTTAATATTAATGAATAGCATTCATAGTGTGTTAAATTGAGTGCAGAGAAATCAAAATGGCTTAACTGAGCTTTTTGTAAGTGACTTGGGGCATGAACACCTGCATTCCCTGAACGCTGAAGGTTCTCAAGTCATGAGTTTTTATTGCACATGAAATTATATTCCTCCACATAATGCCAAAATAATGACATACACAAGGCTCCAATCTGATTTTTCAGTGGTATGAAAAGGTAAATGTAAACATACCAGCTTATCTATGTGATTGCATGAGAACAGAAGCTAAAATAAATTGTCAAAAAAATTGCAAATCGGGTATTCATCTAGGCGTTGTACGCAAGACACACCAACGCTCATTTTGCCCAGTATAAAACAATGGAAAGACTTCCAGATTGGGAAGACTATAAGGGATTTTGATTTAAATGCACTGAAGTCTTGGATAGACATTTTAGTTCATTATGCTCTAACCTGGAGTAATTCAAAGGACCATAGTTTAAAACTGATAATTATGCTTCCCTGGTGTGGAGCCTCTTGATATTTAGAGAAAGCAGTTTTCAGCACATTTATCCTCAGGAAAAAGCTTGATAGCAGTACTGGAAACACACGTGCCTAACTTTGTAGCCTTTGCCCTGTGAGCTTTGTATGAGTAAGGGGCTGCAGGAGGGAGCAATGTTTCTTTGGACACAAATGCACAGAAGTGGAAAAAAAATTCAGATAAAATATTATAGGTTTATTTAAAACTTATTTTCAACTTGAATATGCAAAATACAAACTCCGACAAAATGTTCATTTTTACTTCATAGTTTACAAATATACAAAATAGAAGTTTGTTTAAGTTTATATTACATATTTATTATGTAAAGAACTATATAGAAAACATTTGTTCTGCTTAAGGCATATTTGGGAATAAACCATTGTACAAATTATTGCACATTGAAACCACAGTGCATTATAGACTGTCTGCATAAAGTTTTTTTTTTCTTAAGGAATAAACGAAAAGAAATAAATCAGGTTTATTTACCTGACTTTGGTCATAATTGTAGATCGGAAGACAAAAGTATTTCCTTGTCAGATATGCAGCAGTTTGAGAACTTTGGCTTCCTGTTTTTGGTACCTTTAGAACCAACAGTCACTAAGCACCATGAAATAGGCTTTTAAACTTAATTCTGTACCTGAATTTCTTCCTCCTCTTTTAACATAGTAAGGGCTTTTTGGAAGGTAAAAAAGACAAGATGACTTTTACATCTCAGATTGCATTGAAACAAGACTTAAGGGAACGTAATTCTCCCCTCCCCACCTAACAAGCAGTCTATTTAACCCTGATATCCTCGACTTCCAGTCGCTCCTTGGCATTTTGTAGTCCAGAAATATTCAAGTTGGATTTAGAAATGGAATGATAGAAGATCCAGTCATTGACCCCAATGTTTTTTCTTTAATTCATAATTCAAAAAGAAGAGTTCCAACATTTGCATTTGATTATCTGCTTATTTCCACTCTTTGGAAGACTTCACCATGATTCCTTGTAGTGCTTTAAAACTGGGCTCCTCCCCTCTCGTGGAAGACAGTCTGTGCTGCGAATACTGAATCTCTTATGGCAGTACAGGAAAGATCCACTGTTTCGGATTAAAAGTGCCTCTTCATATGTAAGGCTAGGTGATCTGACCTGGAAAATGCTCTGTCACACCTCTGACACTGAAAAGGGCGGTGGCCGGTGTGTTTCCTGTAGTGCCGGGTAAGTTCATCAGAGCGGGCAAATTTCCATCCACAGCCCTCCCAGTCACAGTGGTATGGCTTTTCTCCTTAAAAAACCAAAAACAAATCATGTCAATTAAGTCCAAATTTGTCCGCAGACGTGCACATGCTTTAGTATGTTCCCGTCAGAATAACATTCCAGCCTTCTATTAACTTCTTCACTTAAGAAGTCTGATTTATGTTTGGTAACATACAGGCAAATTAACACCTTTGTAAAAGAAAATATGACCAATAAAGCCTTTGTGGTAGTTTATACATCGCTAGTGATAAAAATGCTAAAAATCAAAGGGCAAAACACATCTCTTCTTTGCATGACAGGAGGATTAAATATCCCATTTTACTGAGCTCTTAACTACCTCACCATTTCTGAACTATCTGTCATGAGAGTTTAGAATATGAAGCTCATATAATAGTACTATTACATAGAACCATTTCGCTGACTGAGGACAGTATTAAACAAATACAGTATCTGCCAGAAACACCTCAAATCGAATGGATTCAGATCACACTAAATTTCAGGAATAATAGAACCTGCTGGAAGTGTCATAAAATCAACTTTATTAAGAAATTAAAGGGCCCAATCTCATGGCCTTTTAAGCAAAGGTCTTACTGATTTCAGTGGGAACTTAAAGGGTATAGTTTCAATATATTAGCATTCTGCAAAGCAGCCACCAAATCTGAAAACATCAGAAAAGCTGCTAGCCCTTTATCTCTGGAGAAACTGACATTAGTTGGGACATGGTAAGTACCATACTTTGCACTCGAAACTCTGAGAACTTCATTGACTTTTTCCCTACCTCCTCTGCTCGCAAAATACACTTTGATTCCAACTCCTACTGCTGTGTCTCATTCAGGGATTCTAAATAATTCAAATCTAAATTACACCCTGTTTTTAGAGAATATCGAAAGTAGTGACTATTATTGAACCAAAATGTTTTTGCCAATTCTGCTACTGCAGCAAATGCTCCTCAGTGGCTAAGTTAAACCACACCTGTGAGATCAAGCGCAGATATTAATCTTCATGTACTGATTACTTGTATTCCAAAGGCAATTGAAGACCCATACACTACATTTCTTGCAGTGATAATTAAACAGAAGAACAACTTTTAAAAGTAGACTACAAATTTTATCCTGTCATCAATAAGGAATTATAAAAATGTTCTGAGCATATCTTGCTTTCCTGCCAAGCAACTGCATTATCGTCCATTGATCTCACTAGAACTGGCATGCCCCCAACCATAGTAATAGACTTTCTGGAGTTAGGAGAGCAAACTGAGACCAAAAAAGAGAAGTTTTAAACTATGCAGAAAGAAAGTAAAACCCAAAGAGACACTTGTACGTGGATTCTGGTTACACAGCTGAGCCTATGCTATATAGATCAACAAATGCAGCTCCACTTCCAGCTACTTGCCAATTAACTAGCCGTATAAACAAACCCTGTGCCTGCAAACACACCCTGAAAGGTTGTGCCAAGAAATAACTCCAATCCAGCAGGTAAAGCCAGACACTGCATTTTTTCAAAAAACAACTGAGAAACGAGTGGGATTTCCTCCTGCCCCCAAAATGCATCAGTTTATCTGGACAAAAAACTTGGGGATTCAGTGGTTTTGGATCAACAGTATACAGTTACCTGGTAACCTAAGCAGGCTCTACCTCTCTAAAAAGAGATCTCTTTCTCACACTTTGGTAACGCTTTTATAGCTCGCCATGCCAACAAAGGCCTCACTGAATGGCCCTTACCTGTGTGGGTCCTCAGGTGGGCCTTGAGATGAGAGCTTTTGGTGTAGGTTTTGCCGCAACCTGCGTAGTCACAGGTGTGCGTGGCGCTCCTTTTCCTGGGCCAGGACCGACGTCCCCTCTTGGGCTTGCTTTCTTCGGGCATGCCACCTGGGAGCTGCATGAGCTCTAAAGGTGAAGAGGGCGGAGTCAGCATCATCACCCCTGGTACCAAGGGGGGCACGGCTAAGGGCTCTCCCGACCCACTGAGATCCCGAGACTGACCTTGGTACTGCAGGGCGCTGGGCGGTAGCCGCTCGGGCAGGAAGGCAGGATAGCCTGGAGCCGGGTGGTAGCCGGGGGGCAGGTGGCCCAGGCCCTGGGGGGCAGGATGGCAGTCCCTGCCGTTCATCATCTCCTCGGGAGCCAAGTGGGCGTTAGTCCTAGTGGGCGGCAGCCTCGCCAAGGAGAACTCGTGCTGGGCCATAGGGCAAGAGGGGGCCGCCTCCTGCTTGATTTTGGGGCCCCGCGCGGGCAGGGGGCAGTAGAGGGCGCTGTCCGTGCAGGAAGGGGCGGCCGGGGCGCTCTTGCCGCCGCCGCAGCCCACGTGGTTGTAGTCCCCTACGTCCACCGTGGCTTTGACGACGAATTTCCCGTGCAGGCTGCCCAGGGGCGGCGGCGGCGGCGGCTGCTGCTGCATGTACACCGGGTCCAGGTCCGGCCGCAGCAGCTCGGCCACGAATCCGCCCGACGGGGACACGTCGGTGATGTCGGCCAGGTTGAAGGCGGCGGCGGGGGCGGGGTCCCGGGCGCCGCCGTACAGGAGGCCGGGCTCCGCCCGAGGCAGCGGGTAGGGGAAGGGGCCGGCGCTGGCCGGGGGGGAGGCGGCCGACACCACCACGGCCGCGGCGGCCGCCGGCTCCTGGTGGATCAGCGAGTTGGAGAGGATGAAGTCGAAGTCCAGCAGCTCGTTAAGCTCCTCCGCCTCCCGGCGGGCCATGAGCTCCGGGCCGCCGCAGCCGCCGCCCGCGGGGTTCTCCAGCTGGGTCTGCAGCTCGTAGGGCCGCCCGCTCAGCACGGGCGGGAGCCGCTTGAGATGGGACAGCTCCTCCCTCCAGCGCTGCGGGAGGGACAGACACCGATCAGCACCGCCGGGCCGGGCCGGGCCGGGCCGGGCATAGCCCCACGCGAGTCCCCCCCTTCCCCTCGCCCCAGCCGCGGCCACCCCGGCTCCCCGCCACGCCGCGCTCGCGATCCCGCAACTCCTCGGCCCGGCGGCGGGGCGCGGATCGCGGCCAGCCCGAGGTGGGGGCGCCCCGGGCCTCCTCCCCTCCAGCCGCGGCGTGAGAGCGACCCACCCGAGAGGGGAAGCCGCGGTGCGAGCGGGGGGGGGGGTACGGTACTCACGTTGCTGGCCCCGGCCTGCCGCAGCGCTTTCTCCCGGCCCGCCGCGCCCGCCGCGAAGGTGGCTATGGAGGGGAGCAGCGTGCCGCTGAGAGCCATGTCGAACTCGCCGGGGGGCTGCCTGCGGGCGAGAGAAGGGGAGCGGTGAGCGCCGGCCGGGCCCCAGCGGGGTCGGGGCGTGGGGGATGCAGCGGGGGACGCCACCCACCTCATGAAGGTTGCAGGCAGCCGGGCCGAGGATCTGCAGGCGCGATCGGGGGCGGGCTAAGTGCGCCCGAAGCCGGAGGCGGGGGGACCCCGTCCGCAGCAGTGTCCGTTAGCGCCGGGCAGGGCTGCCCCCTCCGCCCAGCCCCCGTGGGCGGCTACCGGGGCTCGGGGTTAGCAGCGCTCCCGCTTCGGCGCAGCAGCAGCCGCCGCCGCCGCCGCCGGGCAGCAGGAGCAGCGAGGCAGCAGCAGGGGGGCGGCGCGAGACTGGTGCCGGGGATTCCCTGTTCGCGCCGCTGCCATGGGGGAGCCGCCGCCGCCGCCGCCGCCGCGCTGGAGGAGGAGGAGGAGGAGGGGGGCGGGCGGGCGCGCGGGGGGGGGGAAGCGCTGTCTTCGCGGGCGGGCGGGCGGGGCTCGCGCCCGGAGCGCTGACACGGTCCGTTCGGAACTGTCAGGGCGCGCGGCCCGGCCGCCCCACTTATAACTTCAGCTCCCTCGGCGCCCGCCCGCTCCGCCGGCCCCGCCCCCCGTCGCCGGGCAACCAGGAAAACAAACTGGCTGGGGAACACGTGGGGGAGTGGAAGGGGCGGGGCCGGGTGCGGCCGTGACGCCAGCGAAGCAGCTGGCGGGCAGCGCGCGGCATTGACGCCAACGGGGAGGATCCCTCGGGCAGCGGGGGTTGCCCCAGGGCCGCGCACACCTGGCGGGGGGAGGGGAGTGAAGGCCTTGGGGAAGGGGGAGGGACGCAGGGAGTGAAGGAGGTAGGGGCGGGAGGAAGGAGAAAGTGGGAAGATCCCACCTACACATATACAAGGACAGGATCTAACTGGCTGTTACCAGTGGGGCTGGCAGCTGTGGGGGAGGGGCTGGCTCCACTCCCGCAGAAGGGGAAGGCGTGGGACGGGAGAGTGGGGCCAAGGAGAGTGGGCTCTTAGCACCACCTGGAGTATGGCGCGACCTCCCCCAGCTCCAAGAAGCCCTGCAGAGTGACCTTCCTCATGTCTCAAAGGGGCCGGAGCTGCCAGCCACCACTGCTGCTACTCTGGTGTGGTGGCAGATGGGCGCTCCTCCTTTGGAACACCAGGCCCCTATGCAGATGTCCACCAGCTTGCTGGCCCCATCAGCGGGCCTGGCTGTTACCCTCCAGACGGAGACCTGCGAGACACCATGGATAGTTCTTTGAAAACATCCACTCAGTGCGCAGCCACTGTCAAAAAAGCCAACAATGTCGGGAATCAATAACAAAGTTTCTATCCTATTATCTTGCCCTATCCTATTTCTTCTGTATAAATCCATGGAACACCCACCTCTTGAAAGGGGTATGCAGATGTGGTCAACCCATCACAAAACCGGTATCTTGGAAAAGGTTCAGAAAAGTTCAACAAAACTGAGTAGGGATAGGAATGGCTGCAGGATGAGGCAAGGTGAATGAGAGTGGGTCTTCTCAGCTTGGAAAAGAGAACAGTCGCGGGGTGGGGTGAGGGATATGGCTGAAGTCTATAAAATGATGGCTGGGGTAGAGAGAGTAGATAAGGAAGTGCTATATACTTCTGGTGACACAAGAACAAGGAATCACCAAATGAAAACAATGGGTAGCAGGTCTAAAACAAAAGGAAATATTTCTTCACATGGTACAGTCAATGTGTGGAACTCCTTGCAAGAGGATATTGTGAAGGTCACGACCATAACACTATTCAGAAAAGAGCTGGATAAATTCATGGAGATAGGTCCTTCAATGGCTATTAGCTAGGATGGGTAGGGATGGTGTCCCTAGCCTGTGTTTGTCAGAAGCTGGGAATAAGCAACTGGGGCTGGATGGATTACAATTTCCAGCTGCCAGCCACCACCGCTGCTACTCTGGTGTGGTGGCAGATGGGTGCTCCTCCTTTGGAACACCAGGCCCCTATGCAGATGTCCACCAGCTTGCTGCCCCCATGAGGGGGCCTGGCTGTTTCCTCTAGGGCACCTGGCACTGGCTGCTGTCGGAAGACAGGATACTGGCATAGGTGGACTTTTGGTCTGACCCAGTATGGCTGTTCTTATGTTCCTATGCAGGGAGGGGAGGAGGGAGTAAAAGATAGAATGGAAGAAGGAATATCTTTTTTTTTTTTAACCCTTTTGAAAAGGTTGCCTCCTGGGTTTCAGTCTTGTTTTTTTTTCAAAACCCAAAATGAAAAATCCTCTCACACGTACCCTGACTCTTTTGGGAGAAAAGAGGTGGTGGTGGGACTGAGCTTTTCTGAGCAGCCTGAAAGTGCCACCATTCTTCTGGGTTTTACAGACACCCCTAGGTTTCGGAATCACAGCAGTGAAACTGATCAAAGCCTTGTTAATTTCATATTACTACTGCTTGGCAGAAGGTTGAGAAGGACAGAGGCACTCCAGACTCTGGAAGACAGCTTTGCATTGGTTTACACTTGGAAGATTATCTTCAGATAATGAAAGCGAGGCATGTGGTTTTTCCAATCCACAACAATGCCTGGCACAGAATAACATAAAGAAAGAAGAACAGTTTTAGCTCCCTTTGCACTGTTCCTTGAACATGTATAGGCCTCAACCTACAAGTTTGAGTACATGGGGATTGGCCTAATTATGCTATCATTGCACCTCAATTTTGCCTAGTTTTTCTTAACTACCTAGCAAGTAGGTGGTGAGTGCCCATAAAATTTGGATTTGCAACAGTAATATAAATACTATGATATATTCAGAGCTGCTTGTTTTCCATGATTCTGCAATCACAGAAATGGTATTGGAATTTACTTTTGTCTTCAGAATTCTTCTCCTCTTCCCTTCAGATCACCACAGGAATTGCACGGAGGGCACTGGAATTAACACATAAAAATGATTCTGTGCAAAATAAGAGAACATTTTCTATTTATCTGGAATTTGGCAGTCTACAATGCTTAATATGAGCATATGTTTGATTATTGTGGAAATTGTGCAGATCCTATAAAAAGGTCTGCCTTCATAGAATCATCTCATCATTGGTACAAAAAATAAATGAGAAATGCTGCAGTATTTTAGGGGTTCTGGGCTGATTCTTCTCTCCGGAACAATTTTGCTACCTTTATTATGCCTGATAGTTACTAAAAATATACCATTGTAAAAGTATTGCTTATGGGCAGCACCAGCAGGCCTGGAAAAGAGAATAGGTGAGATTTACAAAAGAAAATAAGTCATTTAGGAACATAGATTGCATTAACATTTAATGGCACTGTCATGTTGAAGTAACACAGTTTTCAATATCTCACCCAACAGGTAAAATACGGCTTGACCATTCTATGATTTAGGTGACTACTCATATGTATTTCTAGTATTTTCAGAAAAGCACATACAAATAGTAAATTAGAGCATGTTTTGGCATGGCTACTGCTGAATTCTGAGACTTGCTGCTTTTTATGCAGTATGTAGCTATTTACTGTAAAAGCCATACGCTTACTGGCAGATCTTGTAACCTCGTATGACTCTTACGTAAACAAAGTTGTAGTTCTAGTATAGACCGAGTTTCTCTGCTTTTTTTGTTACCAAGGAAAATCTTGTTGTCAGGTGCAGATTCTTGAAGTGACGAGGATATGTCGTTCCCATAAATCAAATTCTTTCAAAGCTGGGTCAGATATTCAAACAAGGTTATGAACCTCCTTACTTGTATAGTTGTAATTTGAAAACAGGTTGATCAAGAGGTGATAAATCCCTGCCCTGTATAATTTATAAACTTGAAGCTGAGTAACCTTTGATGACTAAATTAAACTCTAAAATAATAATAAAAAGCTTACCTTTATTTTAGCAAACTGGTATGACCAGTTTTGTGATATAACTGTTAATTATTAATATCTTAGGTGCTAGAAAATGGATTTTTCTTTGCACAAAGTTCATTTCTTGGCAGAGGATGTGTTGGGAACTATCAATATACAGGGATTAACGTGGAGACGAAGAATAATAAAACTTTAAGGATGTTATCTGAATATTTCACAGAGAGCGAGAGAGAGACAGAGAGAGGTACATCTACCTATAACACTAGTCGTAGGATCAGTGGGCTCAGTTGTTTATAGATTTTCTGTGATGCTTTGTTCAGAATCTTGTGAAACGTAATTTACGTTCATGGCTCAGGGTTCTCTGTCTATCTATATATTATATAATAAGCTTTTTAATCAACGGTAATCAAGTTAGTCTTTTTCATCCGAAGTTTAAAATAAATTACAGAAACCCTTTCTTTTTTCGCCATAGAAAAGTTCACAAGATTAAATATGCTCAGTGTGAGTTTTTCCCATGCAAAACAGTATCCTATATGTTTTTTAAAATCATATTTCTATACCTGTTAATTTTTTTATTCCTAAGCCATTCCACAAGTTCCCATATTTAAATGTAATTGGAAATTCAGAGTCACTCGAGGCAAAAATTAGAATTAAATCCTTTAATAGAAATACAACATCAAGAATGTGTCAAATTTAGGAAGTGACTTGCTCCTGCTCCATTAGAAGTCTGCAGCACAACTGTACGGATTTCTGGAGAAGGACTGGGTCAGTGTTCCCTGTAAGTGGAGCAACTTGGCAGCAGCCCAGGAGAGATTCAGGAAATGCCCAGCTGATTAGCTGAGCACTCAAAGACACCTATCGCTGGCAGCATGTGTTTCTATTGGTGGCATACATCGTCACGTGCCTTGGTGCACATAACAAAATTTATTCCACTCACAGATGGAAAAAAATTAGAAGAAACACTGAACTGGATCCACAAATAGCAGTTTGAAATAATATACTTTTTTGGATCAATTTTATACTCGGGAGCAAATTTAAATTTTGTAATCACTAGGGGTAAGTCGACACGACGAATTTATTTTGAAAAAACAGGTGTTATTCTGAAATAACTTTGCTAGAGCATATACAATGCAACCACTATTTTGAAATAATTTCAAAATAGCGGTTGGCTAATTTCAAAATAGGTAAATCTCATTCCACGAGGCAATGTTTAGCCAGGGAATAGAGCCTATTTTGAAATACGCCATAGAGCCTATTTCAAAATAGACCCATTGGATGCACTATTGTGTGTAGATGCTCTATTTTAAAATAGTTGAGGGCTATTTCGAAATGCATTTTGTGTGGAAACGTGCTATTTTGAAATATGCAATTCTGGAATAGCTTATTCTGAAATAACGCTGCTCTAGAGACATACTCGGAGGGTTGAGAGTTTCAAAAGTGCCCATAACTGGCCTATACCTGCCATTGACATCCATAGCAGGAAAGTTAGGCCAATGCTGAATACTTGTAAAAATGCCACCCGGAAAGACGAAAGGCAGCTTTCCCACAAATTAAACAAATCCAATACAAGGCTTGTTTTATTTAAAAGAATGTGGACATACAGTGTTTGCACTCTATCAAGAAGTTGAAACGAAACTGGCTATGAATGTTAGTAAAAATGGTTTCATTGTGCAATGGAAAAGAGAAACACAAAAATTAAACGAATAGCATAAGTAATGACAGATAAGATGAACGTTTACAGTTGTTTTGCTTATAATAGCCAAAGTTATTAGTTGTTGCATAGGGAAAGAAACCTGTTGCATCTTAGACTACGTCTACACGACAGCGATCTCTCATCAGAAGTTGCTGTCGGAAGAGATCTTCTGGCAAAACTTCTGTTGACAGATCACATCCACACACAAAAGTGGGTTGAAAGAGCTGTCCACTCTGTTGACAGAGAGCGGCCAGACTGCCCGGCTGTCCTGTCGACAGAATGGCTAACCAGGAGCTCAACAAAGTGAACTGGAAGCCCTGTCTGTGGACAGAGGGCCTCCCAGAGAATCTCCACAGCTTTTTTTCTACACATCATTATTTCACATTGCAGAGAGGCAGAACACTGTCAGTGCAAGTGCTGAATTTTGTTGACAGACTGTTAATGCATTTTGTGCATAGATGCTCTGCGAGTTTTGTCAACAAAACCCAGGTTTTGTTGACAGAACTCTCTAGTGTAGACGTAGCCTTAATGTTTAACACGGCGCTTAGCCTTTCCTTATTTCAGTTTTATGTGTCTCAGGCATTGTTCCCTCTAATTTTTTCCATCCAGGGTGGAATAAATTTTGTTATGTGCACCAAGGCTTGCACATATATGCACCACAAGTAGAAGCACATGCTGCTGGCTGCGGGTGCTGTGGGCATGCGGCCAATCAGCTGGGTGGCACCTGAATATCTGCTGGGTGGCTGCCCAAGTGCTCAGCTTTGAGCATTTCCCTAAAACACTCCTCCCACTGCTCAGCAAATCACAGCATGCTATGCCTCTGCAAACCTTGAGCCAGTTCAACATGATTTTGGGGTTGCTTAAATAAGACCGAAAATTGCACAGAATTTGTGTCTCTCTTGCCTCAGAAGCTATAGTAATAGCATCTTTTCAGATTCAGTAGTACCCAGTTGGAATCCAGCTAGATCCCAAAGGGTGTGTGGGAACATTGTACATGTTGAACCTCTCTAGTCTGGCACCCTCAGGACAGGACTGGTGCTGAGCAAGGTAATTTGCTGAACCATGGGAGGTCAATATTGTCCAGCAGCAATACCAACACTTCTACTGCTTACTGGGCTCTTAGATGACATTTAGGTGTAAATTAGAGCTAAATAACAGCACAGAACACAGAGTCAGGACTGGAGACTGTAAAAAAACTTTATGGGACCACAGGAATCTGGGTCACACCATGATAAGTTGTCGCCCGGCTAACTAAAATCATGCCGGATTACGGATGTTGCCAGACTAGACAGATTCAAGCTGTAGAGGAAGCACATTCATCTTTCTGGAATAAAAACAAGAGTGCCTATAGTCAGTCACTTTATAACTGTCTAAGTCATTTCAAGAGCAACACTGGTAAACTTCACAGTGAGAGTTTTTCACTCATCTGACATCCACCCTACCCTCGACTGTAGGAAAATTACTTGCGCTGACAGTTGATAGTATCAATGCATTCAGCAATGGTTCAGCTGCACATGTTTTAACTGCAAGTGTAGATCAGGTTAAAACACCTTTCAGAAAATAGTGGCCTACGTTATTGTTAAAACAGTATTCTGAAAAGATTAAGAGCACAGTTATCCCAGCCTTCACTTGCAGTTAAACCATGTGAAGCTGATTTGATGCTGAACCCACTGTCAACCACGGGTAGTTTTTGCTAGGGTAAGATCACCAGGCCTTGAAGGAATGGTCACCACCTTGTGAAGGCAAAAAGAGAAGGGGTAAGTGAGTGGAAATAAAAAATGCAGGAGGACTTCAATGGAGAGAGGATGAGGCACAGAAATAGTAACTTTTTTTTTTTATAAATCTCCATTACTGGTGCGTCGGACGAAGATTATGCCTTTATTTACCTTTAAAATACATTTTAACTGGATTTTCAGAAGACATGCTCCCAGAAGCGAGGCTATGTCTAGATTGCAGGCGTCTATCGGGAGCCCAGAGGTCTCCCAGCAGAAGTCTGCCGCTCGGGGAGACCTCTGCTGACATCCCGGTCATCCTTGCTTGTGTATCTTTTGCCGACAATTCTCAGCAATATAGACATAGCCTGAGTGATTTAATCCCCTTAATTTAAATGTCTCTGATAGTAATTTATAGAATTAGAAACCATAGACATTAAGAAAGCTGGTTACCAAGGTAGTTCACTGGGCTGCATTTCCAGCCTCTTTTGGATTTTGCTGCAGAATATTAGGGGTGGGGAGCCCTTGTTTCATTACCCAGTGCCTAGCACAGTGAGGCCCCCAAACCTTGGTTGGTACAAATCATAAGAGAAAGAACTGGGGGGAAATTGCTGGTGAGCCCAGACTTGCCCAAACCGAAGCCAATGGGAAACATTCCATTGATTTCAGCCGTGTAGATTTTAGCCCAGAAGGAGGCAGGAGGAGAGATACAGCTGGCAGAGTTTACAGAAGGACAAGTAGCATTCAGGACTTCACAAACCAGACAAGCAGCAGGAAGTGACATACACAGAAGCAAAGACAGAGGGGAGAGATTTAAAAAGCTGTCAGCAGCTGGTGGGTCCAGACAGGTGAGCGGCACTCAGTAAAGCGAACAGGTAGAAGTATAGGGACCTGAGCTGATTGTCTCCTGAATATCTTACAGGGGACCAGGACATGTTAAAGTAGTCAAGAGTATTGCTAGCATTACAAATTGCACCTGGGGAAATCTGGGGTTTGATTTAGCTATTGGTTTTATGGCTGCTGTATATTTTGTTCCTGTTTTTTTATGAAGTGTGACTGAATTTTTATATTGTTCCTTAATTTATTTGATACCAGGGATTTCTTATATCCTGGGTTGGTTTTAGGCTACTCTCCTGGAATATTAAATACTAACATTAAAGGCCACATTTTCAAAGGAGCCATGATCCTCTATTCACGCATGTCAAAGTTTTCATGCAAACCGCAGCATTTGCATGTTCCAGGCAGTAGCAGATGCAGGCACAGCTGATAGATTTGGACTTGCAGCCAGGGGCATGCAGGTGTAAGTGCTCAAGAGATATGCCTATGTAACTGCCCACCGGCAGGCTTGGACATGGGATCTCTGGAGGTTAGTGCAGGAGCCTGCACAGTTGAGCTAAAAGCCAGTAGCTTCTCAGCTAAGGCTGCAGAGGAGTCTCATTCTTTCTCTGTGTAAGTGGTCCTGCATGGGATAGTGAGTCACACTCCTGTGTGTGTGGGTTACATTTACAGCTCTTTGCCCGTGTTTAAATAGCGGTTGGTTTTTGATGGCAAAAAGCAACAGTCTAAGGCTTGGTCTACAACTAGGCAGATAAGTCGGTGCAGATAGGCAATTCTGGCTGCAGCACTTGCATAGCTAGAATCAACTTATCTGCAATCAACTTACCTGGCCATCCCCACTGAGGAAGGTTGGCGGGAGAGTTTCTCCCATTGACCTCCTTTACTCCTCATGACAGCGAGTACCGGAGTCGACTGTCAACCCCTGATAGGTCGATAGACCTTTAACAGGAGCACAAAACTGAACACTGAGTGGGTTGATCTCCCAGGTAATGTAGACATGGCCTAAATTAGCCCCCCGCCTTAAATCTAGGTTACATTTAAATAGGTGCGTGAGCAGGATCAGGGAGATGTGCTTTGGCTTGAGATGTTTCAGTTGTAGAATGCTGGGTCATTTAATAACTGCACAACCCCTAGTATGGCAGGACACTGTAAAGAACCCCTGCTATGGCAGGACACTTGTAGGTGCTATATGTGATGCTGAATATGCCGGGAAAATTCCAAGGTATGTAATTAAGCAAAACCGCAGGTTGAATCGAATTATACTGAAGGCTACAAGTGTCCTGGATCCAGACTCTTACTGTTCTTATAGGGGTTCCCGCAACTTAAAAATCATTTCAGCCAGAAAATGCTCTGCCTACTATTGCATTTAGCCGTGACAGTTGCTGTCGCTGAACAGGGTTAAAAGAAAAAACCCTAACTTTTCCTGTCTTGTTTTTCTTTCTTTGCTCTGTGCATTTGATTGGTCTCTGCGTCTGCCCTTCCCTGTGCTACTGAAGAATGCGCTGATCAGTACTGAGGGAGCAGAAGTGCAACTGAAAAGGTAGCAGGCAGAAGTACGCACAAACAAAAAAAAGGAGGGGGACCTGCCTTCTGTACCCTGCATTGCTTGTGGTCACCGGTCCTTCCTGATTTGGGGTGAACCCAAGAATAGCATAGGTAATAGAACCAATGCCAGCGGATTACTGGAGTTGGAATCTTGAGACTGATTTTCCCCAATGATTGCGAGCTATTTCCAGCTCCGTGTCTGGCCTTTGAGGATGAACACACCCCAGGCAAATGCTCTTGGGTTTTGGGGAAGAGTCCCAGATCATACTGTAGCTGGAGGGGGGCAGCATCACTCAAGGTAACAGTGATGCCCTAGGGCTGTCACAAGTTCCTCTGCTGAGTATCTAGTTTGGGCTTTGAGCACAAAAAGGGACAGAGGAAGAGGAGAGACAATGGGGCATGGGGTGGACTCAGGGATGAGAACAATGGACCATGGGTGCCAAGCTTGTGGGGGTTCAGTCTATCCTTAGGACAGATCAGGGCAACCACCTTGGGCCCTGTGCTTTGGAGGCCCCATACTTCAGGGGGACTCGGGATCCAGTGTAGCCTCGGGGGCCTGGTATCAGTAGCATTGAATGACCTGGTGCCAGCCTGCCCCATTCCATCTCACCCCATCAGCTTCAGACAACACTTGGGTGAAGGGCAGAAGCCAGATAGAGGTGTGTGGTGGGGGGTGTCTTGGGGCCAGGCTTGGAATGGGTCAGGAGCTGGGGTAGAAAGAGGCATGGCAGAGGTTTGGGGGAGGGGCAGAGTGAAAGCAGGACAGAGCGGAGGGGTTCCAGGTTGCACTGTCCCCCAGCAACTCCTCAAGCTGCCTTGGACCCTCTGTCCTCCCAGAGCCTAGGCACCTCCAAAGTGAATCTTACATTCTGCACAAGCTGCTGCTTTGAAATCCCCAGCCCCAGCCTGGAACACTTCCCAGGCACCAATCAGGAAGGGTGAGTGGACTTTTCACGCTCTGGCTTCTTGGATCAGGCCTGATGTTGTTATGTTTTTCAACGATAGTGATGTTCTTACTGATTACAGTATTTGAGAAACAAACACACACAATGGCTGTACCAGTGCAGCGCAGTGTTCGAATTTCCCTAAAGGGAAAGTAAAGAGGAAGCAATAAAGTTCTTCCAATTTTAAAACTAAATTAAATCTGAGCTAATTAGTTGGATACTTACTGAGTAGTTAACCACCAGCCCGGCCCCTCTGGGTCACCCCTGCCCATCACGTCTGCACCTTTCTCTTCATGTGCTTTTGTGGATAAACTGATCTGACTGGCTGACTCACACAGTAAGTTCTAAATGACTCAGGACTCTGCAGGTCAAAAACTGTTTGGGGAACATCTGTTACTCGATTGCACCAACATCCAACAGAGGAAATTATTAGATATATATGCTGATCGTTTAAAGAGAAACAAAGTTACTGTCATAGATCATCAAGAGAGGATGAATGCCTTCTACTTTGAAAATTAATTTGGCCCTTCAACCTTTTTTTCCCTAAATGCCTTAGCTGCCGGAGACCATTACCCTAAAACTACAGTCTTCAGCAAAGACATGATCTCTTCAGCAGAGTAACATGGAAACTCTTTTGGGATGCTTGTCCTAGATCCTGCGTACTGATTGATTGCTACTAAGTGTGAATTTTGATACCATGGGCTGAAATCCTGCCCATATTGAAGTCTGTGGGATTTTTGCTATTAACTGTTATGGAGCCAAGATTTCTCCCAGAATGACCAGTAAGCAAAACACTTGAGACTTCAAATGCCTTTAACTGGAAATGCTCCCTGAAAACTGATGCCTTAGATATCTTAAATTTGCACCCAAGATTTGTGCATACCCTTGACTGTAATTTCTGTTAAATAAATTCATCTCGGGTGTTATGTCAATAAATTCATGAATGCATAGGAAGCGTTCTGATTTTACAATGATAGTTGCAGAAACACCCATCAGGAAATTAAAAATTTTGTCTTCAGAGTGGGTTTGACCAGTGTATAGTAAATAGGACTTGGAGTCACACATTGAACAATAAGAAGAAAACAAGGCATCCAATCACTGCTAGTTCAGTGAACACTGTCCATCCTGGGCACCAGAAGAGTCGGGCTTGTGGAAAGAATCATATGTGATCAGATAGCTAATTTCATATGTGCAATCGGATCAAATTAAGGTTGCACAAGTTTCAATTTTGCAATAGAATATTGAGAAAGGATCAGCTTTGGAGTACTTGACTTTTCAACTATAATATGTTTAAACATAGGTTTTGAGTGTAAAACATATATAGTAGATTTATGAGCTTTAAAATGTGCTAAACTGTCACTAAATTATTTGAACATGGTCTTACTATACTACCTGCACATCTCTGTAGCACATATAGTTACCAGGACTACCCAGCTAAGGCTTGGCTCACATCAGTTAATAAGTTCAGAAGCCAATCAGACTCCCATGAGCAAACAATCACTCATTGTCAGCTGAATCGGTGACTTTATCCTCAGGCTGAATCCAGATTGCCAAAGAATGCCTCCATCCATAGATAAATTCGTCTGCATTCTGTGACAATCTATTGTGTTGCACAATGTGTCAACTTGTCAGGATGTCACAACGTCACAAAATTGTCAGCATTCGTATTTTGGTCAAGGAGGCAGTTTAAATGATTAAAGTTTTACTAGGAGTGAAAAACTTCAAAGCACATTTATCCTCTGCAAACGGCATCTTCTTACATTGCAGATGTGGTCCTTGACTGTATTCACAATTGTGTTGGCTGGCTTCTTTGAAAAAAAAAATAAGTTTGTATTACTTTTTACTTCTGTTAGCGCTACAGAACCAATGCAGCTATGGGAGATGAAGTGAATTCTTTTCAGTCCCCTGCATCATCAGCAGAATTGTTTAAATTCCCATCACGGAAACTTTATTGCTGGTGATGCATAATCCAGAATGACACAGCTAGTACTCTGAAGTCTAGAAAGACCTGTCTAAAATGTGGTCTTAAACCTAAAACCGCCACTGTAGACATAGGTGTCTGTGCTGCTGAAGCACATGCAGGCATATCCTTAGGAAAAGACTAAAGGAGTTCAATGTTGAGTTTATTAACAAAGAGGATGTTAAGAGGTGAGTCGATCCCTGTCTCTAAATAACTACCAAAAGAGCACTCTTGGTAGCAGAGGTTCTTTAACTCAGCAGTCAGAGGGCTAAGAACATTGAATATTCCCCTTCATTCAGGCCTGGTGATGGAGTATTGCATCCAGTTCTGGGCCTCTCCATCACAGAAGGGACGTGGACACACTGGAGAGAGTCTGGTGGAGGACAACAAAAATGGTTGTGAGGCTGGAACACATGACTTATGAGGAGAAGCTGAGGGATTTTGGGCTTATTTAGTCTACAGAAGAGAAGAGTGAGGGGGGTAGTTGATTGCAGCCTTCAGCTACCTGAAGGGGCACTCCAAAGAGGATGGAGAGAAGCTGTTCTCTGTGGTGACAGATGATAGAATGAGGAACAATAGTTTCAAGTTGCAGTGGGAGAAGTCTAGGCTGTCTATTAGAAAAAAAGACTATTTCACTAGGAGAGTGGTGATGCTCTGGAATGGGTTACCTCAGCTGTTGGTAGAATCTCCTTCACTAGAGGCAGCAGAAACAACAGGCATCACAGGCTAGTGTTAAGTTGGGAGCAGGGGCCTACTCTCTGCCTCAGAAGGCATGGAGCCAAAGGCAGGGCTTGGGCCAATCAGCCTTCCTGCCGAGCTTCCCACAGCACTCGACAGTGTTTCAAAGGGGCCCAGAGCTTCGGTCACGGTGGTGGCTGGAGCTCCAGACCCCTTTGAAATGCCAGGCCTGGGAACTATTGCCTCTCTTGCTCCCATCCCCCTGACGCTGTTGACGGGCCTGACTAGAAGTCTTTAAGTTCCAGCTTCACAAAGCCCTGGCTGGGATGAGTTAGTTGGGATTGGTCCTGCTTTCAGCAGAGGGCTGGACTCAAAGACCTTCTGAGGGCTCTTCCAACCTTTTGACAAAGGTCTTATTGAAGCTGCATGACCCCATCCAGGGAAATCTTTCTGTTTCAATGGTTTTTCTTTGGACTGCTTCCAAGGGCTCCTTTTCTGATGGCCTGTACCAGTTCTACTCTACCTTTTTTTCATTCTTTTCATTGTATGACTATTTCTTTGGTGAGAACTTTTCCTCACTTATCTTTTTGCTCCCATTCGTTGTGCCTAAGCAGCCCTCTTTGTTGACTGGTGAAATTGGGGACTCAAGTAGAGTCTCTGATAAACTGTCTCTCTGTCAGGCTGAGAGGAAATGCTGAGAGGATTTCCCAGTGTCAGGGGGCCCTGGCCCTTCTTCCATTCTGAAGTGATTGCCTGGCAGCCAGCTGATCAGCAGGAAGGTTAAGAAGAGCACACAGATGTCACAATATCAAAACCTGCATCCACCATCAGTGTCAGAGGCAACATTTGAATGGTCTTAGCATAATTGGGACCAATCTATTCTGTTTCAGCCTCCCAGAAAGCTATCTATGTCACCTGTTAGATCTTATAACCTTAAGAGCCAGTCATGCATTCCAGGATTTGGGCAAAATGTTCCCATTGCACACAATGAAGGTTTTACCTAAGAATGGTAGGATCCCATCCATAAATAAATTAAAATAAATACTCATGTGATCAGCATGTTCATCCCCCTGTCAGTGCTGAATTGTCCGTCCCCCCCAAACCATATTCCTTAGTGCTTTGTTCTATTTAGCTTTAAATTAATTATTCAAGAGATGTGGTTTGCTGCTTAAAGCTAGGAAAAAAAAAGATTTTGGGGGGGTTAGATTGATTTAAAAAACCCAGCCCCCCTAAATAAGGTTCAGATTGGATGCAAACCATTTGTCTCTGAGTATTTTGGCAAATTGAAAAAGTTAAAACAATGTTGTTTCAAGTTCAATTAAATATTTTGTTTCAGTGTCAGACATTTTAATGGTTTTGAATTAAAAAAAAAAAGCTGTTTCCTGGAAAAATCAGTATATTTTGCTCTGAAATTGTCCAAATTACCAGGGTTTAATGTTTTTCAGAATATTTTTGAAGTTTTTTTATAGACAAAAACTTGGTAAAATCACTGTGTATTTTGAAATAGTTTGGTGTCATCTAATTTGCATTTTTCGCTGAAGAAATCATTTTGTGCAAAAGATTTCACCCAGCTCTCTTTTGAGCATTTGGAGATTAGCAGAGTCTAATAAATCTTAACATGAGGAGACATATGCAGTCATTCATTCTGAAGTTTCCTTGGCTCAGTTTCGCTTCATTTCAGTATTTCCATTCCACAGAACACCCCAATAAAATTCTTTTCTTCCTTGATATTTACAGGCTTCACGCTATTAACATTTTCATGTCTTCCCGTCCGCTATTATTTAACAAGTAAGGCTGCCCTGTATTTGGTCAGACCATGTCTACACTAAAAGGAATATCAGTGCTGTTGTGGTTAATCTTCTGGAGTTTGATTTAGTGAGTCAAGTAGGAATATGCTAAATTGAATCCTGTCAGTGCTCCTGTTGACCGCGGAGGTGGACGGCAGAGTTTCTCCAGTCAAACTCCTGTAGTGGAGCCATTCCGGAAATTCAACCCAATTCTCCTATCTGGAGTTGCATATTTTAGGGCAAACTTCTTTTCTACTCCAGCCTAGCCCTGCGTCTCCAACATAGCAGGTCATTTTTAAAGGTGGGCTTTCAACGTGCCTACAGGAATTAGGCAATCAACTTCCAAACTCCCTGAGATCTTTCTACAATGCACAAGGATTCCACAGGGCTTGAACCATCTGACAATGCAAACATGGTTCTTCTGAGCAATATGCAAATGTCCCAGGATGGTAGTTACAGCTGCTGACTCTCACCAACATCAAAAGAAACTTTTGAAGACCCATTTGGGGTAATGTGTTTCTTTTGCCTTCCGCAATAGTGAGCCCAGTTCCTTGACACTATTGGAAACCAGTCTAATGCAGGAAGTTGCAGTAAAGGAAATTCAGGGCTTGTCTTCACTTACAGGTTGAACCTGTCTAATCCAGCACTCTGTCGTCTGGCAACATCTCTAATCTGGCATGATTTTAGTTAGCCAGGTGACAAATTATCGTAGGTGTGGTCAAATTTCCCATGGTCTTGTAACGTTTGTTTACAGCCACCAGTCCTGGCTCTCTGTGTTCTGTGGTGTTATTGAGCTGTAATGTACCCTGAAATAGCTTCTAGAAGCCCAGTAAGCAGTAGAAGTGTTGGCAATCTGCAGACATTATTGACCTGTGGTTTGACAAATTCTCTCATTTGGCACTGATCAGGTCCTGAGTGCTGCACTAGAGAAGATCACCCTGTATCTGGAGATTGACGCTCTGGAGATCGATCTCACAGGGTTGGATTTAGCGGGTCTAATAAAGATCCGCTAAATTAACTGCTGATGGTGTCCCCATTGACCTCACTATTCCACTGGGTTGTGGAAGTTGGCGGGAGAGTTTCTTTTGTTAACCTCCCACAGGTTTTGCAGGATGTTGCAAACATTTGATCTCAGGTATGTCAACTCCAGCTGCGCTATTCTCATAGTTGAAATTGCGTATTTTTAGGTTGACTTTCTCCATAAGTATAGACCTGGGTCCAGTTAGTAAAGACTGAAGAATTCTCTTTTTCAACACAGTCTCCCATTCAAAGAACAGGATGAGCTCTGGGGATATTGACTGAGAATGGTTACCAAGGGAGGAACGTATTGTTTCTGGCCAGACAAGTGCCAATATAGAGTCCTGCTGTGGCAAAAGCACCTGAAACTTTTACAAAGTTTCAATGGTTTACAGTGGTCAAATAAGAAACTTAAATGCTCAGTCTTGGCCTACAGGAAAGTTTGCCAGTGTCATAATGTCAATGAGGGGTGTGATGATTTTTGCACCATTTTCATACTGGCACAAGCCCAAGAGTTGATGTGATTACCCTGGCTTAGAAGATATTTTATGGGTGTAGCTTATTTTGCTGGAGGAACCAGTAGAGGGGAACGATTGTGGCATAGCTTATTGCTTATAACAGTCATGTAGCTGTACCAACCAAACTGTTCTAGTGGAGGTGCATCTTATAGGGGAATAAAAGTGTTTTTACTGGTATACCTTATACTTGTTCCCTTAGAAAGATTCTGTGGGTCACATGTACCATAAGACCATCCATACCTGGTCAGATCAATGGTCCCTCTGCCCTAGTATGCTATCTGCTGACCGTGGCCAATTCCAGGTGCTTCAGACTGGATGAACAGCACAGGGAAATCAAGTGGTCCATTCCCCCATTGTCCAGTCCCAGATTCTGGCAGGCAGACATTTAGGGACTCTCAGCGAATGGGTTTGTATTCCTGACCATCTTCACTGACGGATCTACCCCTGTGAGAGACGGAAGAGAATCTTTCGCTGTACAGTAAACCCTCCATTTAACAGACTAATGGGGGAAGGGGTGTCCCTTAATGGTGAAAGTCCATTCTATCTGAATGGTTCTACTGTATGATGATGCACTGGCCTTCCCAGCCCATCACTCACTCCTGTCTTGTGTCCCCTGCTTCCCTTTCCCCCTCCTGCCCCATTCTTCCCGGCACACCTCCATCTCCCTCTCCCAATTACTTGGAGAGGAGCTGAATGCCGGCCTGGCTCCTTCCACTTCCTGCAGCTCTCCGCGCTGCAGCCTCCTCCAGACCCTGGCTCTGAGCCGCCCGTGCAAACGTAGAGTGTGGCCACCCACAGCCTGCCACTGGGCAGCAGCCTCTGACACCATGGCCGCTGCTCAGCGCCATTGCAGGCAGCAGCTGCTGCGCTCCGACATGCTCCATGCACACGGGGCTGCGGGAGGAGAGCTCCTGAGCCATGCCGCAGCCCCCTGCCCCAGCTCCTCCAGCCCCAGCCACACCAGCAGTGGCTCTGGTGGGTCTCCGGCATGGCGGGGGGGCTGGCAGACAACATCCATTATTTCCAAAGTCTGTACTGTGCCAGTAAGTCGTTCTTCAGTGCACATAGTAGGAATGACCTGCACAGGGTTGGTTCTGCTATTTGTCTGGGGCACAGGGAGACTTCTTAATATATATATGGAAGAGTGAAGTCAGTCAAGGGTGCAGCCAGCGCTCAGTATCACCCAAAAAAGCATTTCTACACATATTAAACATCATTTGATGAGACTTGGGGAAAGCAGACAACGTTGCAGTGTAGCACATAGCAGTCAAGTCACCATGTGGACTTGTGACTCACGATCATCTCCACGTCAATAGACAGATGGAGTAAGCCCAGCATTGTGACTTCACTGCACCGCTGAGCTGTAGGGGAGAGAATAATCTTACTCAGTCCCCACGCTCTGGCAAGAGCTGAGGAAAGACTGACAAATGACTTCCGAAAAAGTTTTGTTTTCTTTTGCTATCCCATTTGTCCTGCTGTGAAAGTCCCTCTGGACATCATAGCTCAGCTTGCAGTCTTTCAAGGAGGCTTTGAAAGACATCACTGGGAATTCTGAAAACTGACCCACCTCCATTTAAGTCAGTAGAGCTGGGGATCTGGCCCCTGCTTGGCTGGGCCTTCTATGGTACTATTAGCTTTCTACAGAGAAAGAGAAAAACCACCGCTTCTCTTCTGCGTCCTTCTGCCAAGTTGTATGGGCTCTTGCTCCTCTCTGTGGATCCCACAGGTCTGTGTGTGAAGCCACCAGATTATCTTTTTGTTAGAACAATTGCCTTTTCTGGGAAGCAAACAGTGTAAAAGGACACGTGGCTTTACTGATAAGTAAATCCATTGCTGCCTCTAATTGTCCGGAGTCTTATGGGAACAAAAGCATTGCTTCGGTTACATAAGTATGTCTTCGCAGTATTGACCACAAAGTGAAGGGTGATTAAAATAAAAAAAAGAAATTACTCTGGAATTTTCAAACATTTCCATGGATTTTAATGACAAAAATTCCATTAAAGTCCACGGGCTGGATTCTTAGCTGGAGGAAGACACCACGGCTGTGTCTACACTACTTCAATCTTTTGCAAGATGATCTTCTTTTGAAAGAGCACATCCACACACAAGCAGCTTGAAGGGTGGATTTTCTTTTTCGATAGAGACCATCCACACAGCCCCCGCTCTTTTGAAAGAGCGCAACAGGGATCGAAAAATCTCTTGCCATGAGGACGGTTTTTTCAAAAAAAGGGCCCATGGAGCATCTACACATGCTTTTTTTCTAAAGAAACTTTCAAAAGGAGGCGCTCTTCCTGAGCCGGGAGCAGAAGAGGGCTTCTAGAAGAATAGCTGCAATCTTTAGATTTTGGCTTGAAAGAGCGCATTTTGTGTGTGGATGCTCCCATGTGTTCTTTTGAAAAAGAGTCGGATTTTCCAAAAGAACTTGCTAGTGTAGACATGGCCCATTGCTCCATTGTGTCTTTGGTGGCTAAATCTTCATGTGACTGTAGAATGGGTGCAGTAGTCGGAGTCAGGAGGGCTTGAGTATTAAACCGTGCTCCACTCCTGACTCAGTATATGCCTTTTAGAAAGCTCCTTCCTAGCTCAGTCTGCTCAGCTAAGAATACTTATCCATCCACACCAAGAATCTAACTACAATTAGTTAATTTCTGTACTAGGGTTCTATATATGCTAAATATGACTAATATGAGGACCTTCTCTGCTACTGTGTAACAACAGGTAAGTTGGCTGTACAGTGCTTTGATCCAACTCCAAAGTTCAGGCATGCGGAAATCTTGGGTTTGTGACTCACTTACTAGAAAGAAAGGAGCAAAGCTGAAAAATTTGCAGCTGGATTCTCTCAGAATAGAGTGTTTTGACCTGGAGTTTCTGCTCATTTCTGTATCTATATATAACTGGTTGAAAATCAGGACACATATTTAAATTACTTGGAAGTGCTCCCCGATAGTACTGGAGTTCAACTGGAATTTCCAGTCCACTAGAGAGCAATTGAAGAAAATGCAGGACCTCTGCTTTTCAACTTCCAGATTTCTGATTAAAAGTATTTCCCGGTTGTTGCTCTGGTTATCTTAATGGTATGCACAGCAAAGTTTCACATCTGATCCCTTGTATCTCAGCTAGCATGATCTTTTTTTGGGGGATTTTCAAAGGAGCCTGAATCTGTTTTTATCTATTGACAGTGTCCAGTCTGTGCTCACCTCTTTGAGAACGTCATCTATTTGAGAACATCACACTTTTTTAAAAACTATTTTATGAGTTTCTTTTCTCCTTCCATCACTCATATTTTTTAACAGATGATGATGATGACGACAGTGACTAGAAAGCTACATCATATACAGGAGGAAGAATGGATCTCTGTGCTACCTCAGGAGATCCATCTAAATGACCCAACTTCAGCTACGTGAATAATATAGCAAAAGTCAACATACTGAGATCTATTTAGTGTGACATCTTCACTGCAGCATGTTGAAAGGAAATGCTCTCCTATCGATTCTCTTTGTGCATCTCACTGAGGTGGAGTACTGGAATTGATTAGAGAATGATCGGCAGTTGATTTATCATGTCTATGCCAGACATGATAAATTGACCCCCACTAGATTGATTGCTTCCCCTTTAATCCAGCCCATAATGAAACATGCCCTGACCTATTGTTCCAGGCTCTTAGCCTCTTCTTTCAGCAGGTTATGTATGGTCCACATTTTTGAGATTTTCTTCCTAACTTGAACACTGGTGGCTGTGTACCAGTGGTTGAACTCCCCAGTGTAGATGAGATCTCAGCATTTTTTTTTTATGTCAGGACAGTAAAGCTGTGTCTACACATGCACGCTACTTCGAAGTAGCGGCACTAACTTCGAAATAGCGCCCGTCGCGGCTACACGCGTCAGGCGCTATTTCGAAGTTAACTTCAACGTTAGGCGGCGAGACATCGAAGTCGCTAACCTCATGAGGGGATCGGAATAGCGCCCTACTTCGACGTTCAACGTCGAAGTAGGGACCGTGTAGACGATCCGCGTCCCGCAACGTCGAAATTGTGGGGTCCTCCATGGCAGCCATCAGCTGGGGGGTTGAGAGACGCTGTCTCTCCAGCCTGTGTGGGGCTCTATGGTCACCGTGTGCAGCAGCCCTTAGCCCAGGGCTTCTGGCTGCTGCTGCTGCAGCGGGGGATTCATGCTGCATGCACAGGGTCTGCAACTCGTTGTCGGCTCTGTGTATCTTGTGCTGTTTAGTGCAAATGTGTCTGGGAGGGGCCCTTTAAGGGAGCAGCTGGCTGTTGAGTCTGTCCTGTGACCCTGTCTGCAGCTGTGCCTGGCACCCTTATTTCGATGTGTGCTACTGTGGCGTGTAGATGTTCCCTCGCTGCACCTATTTCGATGTGGTGCTGCGCAACGTCGAAGTTGAACATCGACGTTGGCAGCCTGGAGGACGTGTAGACGTTATTCATCGAAATAGCCTATTTCGATGTCGCCACATCGAAATAGGCTACTTCGATGTAGGCTTCACGTGCAGACGTAGCCTAAGTGAACAGCCCAATGCTGATTTCAGAGATAACCAGCATAGATTGAATGTATTTTATTGCACAGCATGATCCTGTTTACTAAGGTTTGCCTCATGCTATCAAACCAAGGGAATGAGGGGCTCAAATGCCATCAAAAAGCAATGGGAGTGGTGCACCTCGGTATCTTCAGGACTTTAAAAGAACCCAGCTATACCATATCCTCTTCTGACATCACTGCACTCATCCAGCTAACGTGGAGCACTTAGCATTTAGGCACAAAAAGATTACTGGGTACAGTGTCACTAAAGGAGAGATTCACCCTCTAAAAAGCCTCAAATAAATGGCTTGGTTTCAAATACAGATAAATACCCCATTTAGGCAGATAAGATGAGCATTGACAGATTAGTATATGAATTAGGAGAGCAAAGAGGATTATGTGGAGCCAGGCAGAAAAAGAGAGTTGACTTCCTTGCTAAAGTTATGCAATCGCGAAAATGAAAAACCACCCTAAGTAATGAAGCCTAGGGGATGAAATGTCCTAGAAGAAATTCTGTGCACCACGAAAGAATGCAACATACTAACCAGAAAGAACAGCACGGATTCAGAATTTTTTGAGTGCCTACATGCAGCGATTTTTAAACTGCCTGTAAGGATCTGCATGTGAGGCAGACATCAGAGTCCATGGGACTTGACTGCCTGCCTCAGTAGCAATTATTTCAATAGGATAGTTAACATTTGTTTAAAACCATTCTACTTGAGATACAACCAAGCAAATTATGGTCCAAAATATTCTTTTGGGAGCACTTAGATCTAGAGCCAAACATCACTTCTGGCCTCTGTTTTGTTATTGGCCATGTCAATTCCTGAATCTGCACATCCGTGAATAATTAGGCCAATTTAACTTTAGACTTGGCCCAGTATTTTATGATTTGGGCTCACCTCTAATTATTACAGAAGCAAGTTTAAAACGAACTTTGCTACAGTAAAACAAATGGGTTTATTCAGATGAAAATAGTTGTAATTAAAAATCAGTTATTGCCACCTATAGATCATTGCATTCAGTAATGCAGCTCAGTTAGAGTTAAGTTTGTTATGCTTAAGTACAGGTCTCCATAACGTCAGTCTTATGTTCAAGCACCAGGCATCAAATACTGTTGTTTGACAGCATTACACCCATCTCTGAAAAGAATTGCAAAGAAAAATTCGCCATGCATCGCAAGCTAAAGGTGACAATTCTAATGTCCACAGCAAAGTTGCCTTTAATTTTTCCACCTGTGTGGAATTAATTTTGTTATGTGCACGGAGGCATGTGCAAATATGCACCACCAATAGAAATATATGGTACTGGTTGTGGGTAGCTGTTAATCAGCTGGGCAGCTCCTGAATCTCTTCGAGGTGGCTGCCCATGTGCTCATCTTATAGGGAACGCTGGTCCACACGTCTATGCCATGTCCTTTAAACCAACAGTAGTTTACAGGACAATTTAACTGTTCTGTATTTGCTTCAAGAGTAATGATGAAGCATCACAATATTACAACACCGCATCTTTGTTTTGTGATATTGCATCAATGTGTGATGATATTGCTTCATGACTTAATGACATAGGCTACGTCTACATGTGAAGCCAACATCGAAATAGCTTATTTCGATGTAGCAACATCGAAATAGGCTATTTCGATGAATAACGTCTACACGTCCTCCAGGGCTGGCAACGTCGATGTTCAACTTCGACATTGCGTGGCACCACACCGAAATAGGCGCTGCGAGGGTACGTCTACACGCCAAAGTAGCACACATCGAAATAAGGGTGCCAGGCACAGCTGCAGACAGGGTCACAGGGCGGACTCAACAGCAAGCCGCTCCCTTAAAGGGCCCCTCCCAGACACAGTTGCACTAAACACAAGATACACAGAGCTGACAACTGGTTGCAGACCCTGTGCCTGCAGCATAGATCCCCAGCTGCCGCAGAAGCAGCCAGAAGCCCTGGGCTAAGGGCTGCTGCCCACGGTGACCATAGAGCCCCGCAGGGGCTGGAGAGAGAGCATCTCTCAACCCCCCAGCTGATGGCCGCCATGGAGGACCCAGCAATTTCGACGTTGCGGGACGCAGATCGTCTACACGGTCCCTACTTCGACGTTGAACGTCGAAGTAGGGTGCTATTCCGACCCCCTCATGAGGTTAGCGACTTCGACATCTCGCCGCCTAATGTCGAAGTTAACTTCGAAATAGCTCCCGACGCGTGTAGCCGCGACAGGCGGTATTTCGAAGTTGGTGCCGCTACTTCGAAGTAGCGTGCACGTGTAGACACAGCTATAGTGTCATCATGCAGAGGTGCGATGTTATAATGTAAAATTCCTGAATATTCTAGCATTGCTACGGGATTGTTTTGTACCTCAGAACAGACAAAGGTGGGAAGCCTTTGTCCAAGAGCATCTTTCGTCTTTGGGCAGGGTGACAGAGTAGAGGTCACTTGATGATTGCATGTCCAATTCCTTCTCTCTGGAGCAACCTGGTATTGGCCCCTGTCAGAAGACAGGATACTGGTCTGACCCAGTACAGCCGTTCTTATGTTCACTACAACTACAGAATGCTTGCCCTCTGCTCTTTTGAGAATGGAGATTAACAGTGGATTCGGAAATTATTGGACAAAAATCTCAATTCAAAAACTCTGAAAACGCATCGGGCTTTTTTCAAAATTAGATGTGTGACAGTTGCACCTGCAAAAACTGATGTGTAGTTGAACGCTTGATTGTACTGGTTGAACCTCTCTAATCCGGAACTCTCTTGTCTGGCAACATCTGTAATCCAGCATGATTTTAGTTGTCCAGAGGTCCACTTATCATGGATGTCGCCAAGTTTCCCATGATCCCATAAAGTTTGTTGACAGCCACCAGTTCTGGCTCTCAGTGTTCTGTGCTGTTGTTTAGCTGTAATTTACCCCTTAAAACGTCTTCTAAGAGTTCAGTAACCAGTGGAAGTGTTGGTAATGCCGCTAGACAATATTGACCTCCTGTGGTCTGGCAAATTCTCTCAGCGGACACTGGCCAAGTCCTGAGGGTGCCAGATTTGAGAGATTCAATCTGTACATACAGATGGGCAGCTAGGTGCATACATGGTATTTCCATATATAAATATCTAATTTGCATACATACTGCAAAACTTCCATGAATATCCTACATGCACATTTTGTGTGTGTAATTGCATATCCCTACGTTTGAGGATTGAGCATTACATGCTCTATTAGTCTGAGTGCTTGGTCGAATAGTGTATGGCCATCCTCAGCTCTAATGCCTAAACACTAAGTAGTCTATGGGCTTTCATTCTGCCCTGTGTCTTTCACATCATGTGGCAGTGCCCCGCGTCTAATATGACTCCATTTCCCTGGTGGTTTTACCAAATAACCTAATGGAACTTTTATTACATTATACTGTTTAAATGCCTCCGAGCACTGTCCTCTCCCTTCACCAAAGCCTTTGCATGCCCATAAAAGGTGTCCCATTGTTTCTTCTCCCTTACAGAGCACACGGTCTATCATTCCATTTGCTTATTCAAAAAAGATTTTTGTGTAAACCACAGTGGCCAGTTAGGGTTTGAAACAAAATCATTTCAGTTTTTCCTCTCTAGACCCTTGTGTCAGTCATTTTCCTCAATGCACAAAAAACCCTCTTATTATTTTTAACTTGATCCATTTTCTGCCATTCATCTTCTATTTTTTTTTCCTGTATTAGGTTTTTGATTTCCTATTTACTTTTTCCTATGTATATGTTAATCTTCTATTTCTTACATGGTTTTTGCTGCCTTATCTTCCAGTTAAATTCCTTGTTATAGAAACTCAGTTTCTGGCTAATGATATGTGTATCTTAAATCTATAATAAACTCCGTTATTAGAAATATAATTTCATTGCTTAAATACGGTGGGCCTCATCTACTAGATTTTCTTCCTGTTAATGCCCATATCATGCAAAGGGGTGGGGTTAATTGAATAGAGTTGATTGGTACAACACCCTTAAAGAGGTAAGTGCCCTCTTACAAACTTATTTTTGATTTCTTAAACGTCACCACTAAAAATAATAATAATCATCCTCTTTTACTGACTGCATGTAGAAAATAATCTTGGCAGTCACTCAATAATGAGTAGGACATGTTTCTGTCACTTTCCTATTTGTGAGTCTGTTGATGGCTAATCAGCCTGATTCTGGAGCCGCAGGTCTTATCACAGAAGAGGCAGCTGTTGAAGGGGTGTGGGGCAGTTTTTGACACTCTTTTCTGCTCTGCTCTCCTTGGCTTCACTGCGGCGGGACCTCTCAAATTGTGCCACCTCCTCCTGGATTACCACTCTCCACTGAGGACGGTCCTGGGCAAGGTTCTCCCAAGTGTCAACCCCAATGCTGGACTTTTCCATGTGTGCCTTCAGCATGTCCTTATATCTCTTCCTTTGGCCCCCAGTGTTCCTCCACCCTTCCTTCAACTTGGAAAACAGACTGTGCTTTGGGAGGCACCAATCAGACATGTGAACCATCAGTCCAATGAAGATGTTGGTGAATGATAATGGCGTCAACACTGGTCATGTCTGACTCTTCCGGGACACTAGTGTTCATGTGTCTATAAGCCAACATCAGATATCTAACTTGTGTGAAACATTATTTTACCAACTAATCTCTTTCTTGGAGCAAATATTATTACTAGAGAGGGACCTAGAAGCCACAGACAATGTCAAGGCCCCATTGTGCACAGGGCAGTACAGATACACAGTTCCTGCCCTGAAGAGTAACAACCCACATAGATGTGGTAGAAAAAGGGTGGAAAGGGATTAGAGAAACACAAAGGAACAGGGGATCCAACGGCCTCACCAGGTCCCTGGGCAAGGTAGGGAAGGCCCAGCTTTGCCCTCCTGGAAGGAGCAGAACCTCCAGTAGGAAGGGGTGGGGCTTCCAGTGGGAAAGGGCAGGGCCTTCAACAGGTGGGGTGGAGGCAGGGGAGTCAGCCCTTAGTACTGTCCACAATGAGACACTCTGGCAGCTATTTAAAAGGCCTGGAGGTCCGGATGCCTCTGCCTTGGGTAGTCTTGCAAAGAAGCAAAGTGACTTGCCAAATGTCGCACAGCAGCTCAATCTGAAATCCATATCTCCCAAGTCCCAGAGCAGTGCTTTGCCCATTAGGCAACACTGAGCCTCCCAGGCATCTACTGTATAAGGCCTCTGCAGCAGACTAGACTCGGTATTTGATTCTGAATTGGGAGAAAAAAGGGAAGGTGAAGCAGATTTGAGAATTATTTTGGAAAACAATAGACACTAGATGGGCAAAATGCTAAGTAACTTGCTCAGCTTTAATGGGGCATATGTAATAGCTGCAAGGGATGTAGGACCAATCCTGCCAAGGAAGAGGTTTGCAAGACAGAAGATGATATTTCAGACTTTGTGCAGAATAAAGAACAATAAAAAGCAATAGTTTGTAGAGGAAGCTTCACCATGTGGAACACTGATGTAAGAAATCAAACATGAGAGTAATTGCCAATCCACAATGTTCAGGAACTTCAGTGCTATAGAAATTATTCAATCCCTGTCTAAATTATTTACTGCTGGTGGTAAATCTTATTTTTCTAGAGTTCCAATTATGGAACGTGAGTTACCTATTGAGGACTCCCAGCCTATAATCCGAGCTGCTTAAAAATTGCTTTAAAATGGTCAGAAAAGGGTCAAAATAAATTCTGCTTGAAAAGAATAAGATACATTTTTTCCCATGATTCCTTTGCAAGTCTGAATGTTTCTTGGGTAAGGACTGCCATATTTCTTTGACAAACCTAGCAAAGCTTTTGGTTTAAATGAAAGCTAAAGGTCTCCAGATGGACAATAATTGTGAAGGAGAGTACGTTCCAAGAAATTAAGGGTTCTTTTGCAAATCAAAGATAAACATCAGTGGGTGTTTGCAAATGTGCACAAAAGGGTTGGTTACACAAACCAAAGGTTTTTTGTTTTTTTTTCCATACTGGAACACTTCAGATTTGAACTATTGTATAACCTGCTTAGCTAATGTTTGCACTCATGTTAGCGGATGGTATAGTAAATTACTGCAACTCTCTCAATAGCCACAACATTTTGTCTTACAAAAGTACTCATACCACCCTTCCCAATATTTGAGTGCTTCCCATGTAGTTATGGCTTTTATCTTTACAACAGCCCTGTGAAATAGAGAAGTATTATTTTATCCTATTATTTATAGAAGGGAGAGTGAGGCACTGTGAAATTAACTGACTTGCCCTGTGTTACACACAAAATCTATGGCAAAGACAGAAACTGAACCAAAATCATTTGAGTCCCTCTTCAGTACCATGACCCCAAAAATAGCCTACTTGTCTGTTTTCTTCCCAAATACCCCACTAACTATTTTGGTCACATATATAATTCTCACCTACCACTGTTATTTGACCACCTCTGATTGTTGTCCTGTTATTTCTTTTTCTTTTTCCCTTGGTTTGGTCTAAACTAGGCAGATAAGTCGATTGCAGATAGGCAATGCTAGCTACAGCAATTGCATCACTAGAATCGACTTATCTGCCGTCGACTCACCTGGCCATCCCCTCTCCTGTCGACCTCTCTTACTCCTTGCAATAGAGAGGAGCATAGGGATCGACTGCTGATCCCACACAGTTTGATTTTGTGTGTCTTTACCAGGTGTGTGAAATCAAACCCCGGAAGATCAACCCTGACTGGGTCGATTTTCCTGGAAGTGTAGATATCATCTTTGTCACAGCATAGCTGTCCCCTGTGATTAAAAGGAGACCAGTGTTCCCGTGCCAGCTAGTGTTCCCAGTTAAATAATGGAACAGGGCTGTACCTTGGTTAGAAAGGGTCCAAGGTCATTTCAGTAAGGACAGAGCAGGTCTCCTGTAGTGATCACCAAGGAAGGGCGTAAGGACTGGATGAGAAGATACAGTTGAAAAGTTACAGGGTTTTATGGGAAGAAGAAAGCAAGCCAGGCCTTGTAATGAATCAAGAGGCATGAGCATTTTTCCACTCTTCCATCTTATCTTTCTTTTGTTCTTTTTGTTTTTTATTACTGTTTACATTCTCTCTTACGCTGGTCAAGCAAGACTGCTTCCCCAAAGGGAGGATTCTTAGGCCAGGTCTCTTCTAGACCTGAAAATTGATCCTAGATATGCAATTCCATAATTGTGCAGCTGGAATCAACATATCTATGACTGACTTATCTTGCTGGCACCACAGAGGGAGGTGAATGTGAATAGGAGAAAATCTCCCTTTGACCTCCTTTGCTCCTCATGATAGTGAGGAATTCAAGGGTCAAGTGTTGAGCTCCGATAGTTCGATCTTGTGCATTCCCCCGGGCATGCGAAATCAAATCCTGGAAGATTTGATGAAATCCTTGGTGGATGAAAGGCTGGATATGAGTAAACAGTGTGCCCTTGTAGCCAAGAAGGCTAACAGCATACTAGGGTGCATTAGGAGGAGCATTTTGAGCAGATCTAGAAAAGTAGTTTTTCCCCCTATTCGGTACTGGTGATGCCACATCTGGAATATTGTGTCCAGTTTTGGGTCCTCCGGTATAACATGGATTTGGGTGTGCTGGAGCAGGTTCAGCAGAGGGCAACAAAAATGATTAAGGGTCTGGAGCACAAGACCTGTGAGGATAGGCTGAGGGATTTGGGCTTGTTCAGTTTACAGAAGAGAAGACTTAGGGGTGATTTAATAGCAGCCTTCAACTTCCTGAAGGGGAGCTCTAAAGAGGATGGAGAGAAACTGTTCTCAGTGGTGTCAGATGGCAGAACAAGGAGTAATGGTCCAAAATTGATGAGGGAGAGGTGTAGGTTAGATATTAGGAAAAACTACTTCACCAGGAAGGTGGTAAGGCACTGGAAAGCGTTGCCTAGAGAGGTGGTGGATTCTCCATCCTCTGAGGTTTTTAAGTCCCGGCTTGACAAGGTCCTGGCTGGGATGGTCCTGTTTGAAGCTGGGGGCTGGACTAGATGACTTCCTGAGGTCCCTTCTAGCCCCATGATTCTATGGTAACATGTACCCTGACCAGGCTGATCTTCCGTTAAGTACAAACGTAACCTCAGATGCTTGCAAAATGTTCTAATGTAGTTGCAGCGACAGGCTTTAGTCTTTTTATAAGAGTAGTTTTTTTTTAAATTCCATTTGGATTCACGCTCTGGAATCCAAATGTTGCTGGCCTACAAATATCATGTAGTGTCTTTGCTTTAATTTTTTGTGGTTTGGATTCACAAAAATCACTGAAGCAAGCATTGTCTACCCCTATTCAAAAGAGCCTTTACACAGGTGCTTAACATTAAGTATGTTTGTTAATCCTGTTAACTTCACTGAAATCTCAATATGTTCTTGGCACTCAGATAACTTGCTCTGCTCCCAGAGAAGAGCCCTGTGTAGCTCAAAACAAGGCCGATGGTGAAAGTTGGTCCAGTAAAGGATATTACCCACCTTGGCTCCATTTGCCTTGATTTATAGCTGAAGAAATAAGGCACAGGGAAGTGATGTGGTATGTCAAAGGTTGCCTGACAGACTGGCCACAAAATTAGGGATTGGATCCCAGTCTCCAGTTTAGTATTTTCCTGTAAACACACTGTAAAGGGATTCTTCTAAAAAGGTGGATGGGTAATAAAGAATTACAGTCTGGGTAAGCCCTGGAAGAGCTAAACTTCCTTGTGCCCTGTAAGTTTTCAGGAGACACCAGCTCCGAGCAAGATTATTAGCCCCGAGAGAAGTTTAAAGGAGGTTTGAAGATTGAAGTTTAGAGACATGCAAAAGTTGTCAAGTCTTTCAAATCTCAGATGCAGGTTTGGGCTGGGATTGAAGGGAATCTAAGGAGGTCAGGTGCCAAGCTCTCGGGTGCCCAACTCCACTGGCCTTATTTGAAAATCCTAGGCTAAGTTCTTATCTTGCTGATCTATGTTTTCAACAATTATGATACGAGATGAAGATCAGACAGCTAGCAGAGGAGAAGCGAGCGCACAGAAAGCACAATAAGGACTTGCCAGACACCCACTACATCTGCAAGAGATGCAGCAAGGACTGTCACTCTCGTGTGGGTCTTTATAGTCACAATAGACACTGTAAATGAAGTCCTCAGTTGAAACTTTAAAGGGCGCGATCCATAGTCTATGCAGACTGAAGGATGCCTACTACTACTACTACTACTGATACATTAAATATTCTTATTTTGCAAATAAACCATCTCCAGCAAGGTGTCCAGCCTCACACTAATAAAGCAGTCCCTTTGTATTATAGGTTCCCTTCTGCAAACCCTTATTTGCATTAGGCCTTAACCAAAGTCCCCAAAAGATCAACGTAACTCTTCCCTCAGCTTCGGTGGAAAGATTCCCATTGACTTCAGTGAGCTTTGGATGAGGCTCACAGGTTGAAATACGACTACTGGCATTGCTATGACTCACACGAGGCTGGGAGCGCACAGTCAGGCGCTCCAGTTTCTGAAAGCACAGAGACGTTTTCTGCAGAACAGTGTGCATCAGAAACTGGCAGATGACAGGCAAACCCCTCGGTCTCTCCTGCTGCTGACTGCATCGGAAGAAAAACAAAATAGCATTCGGAAGGAGAGGGCTTGGGCTCCTGACAGCGAAGCCAAGTCTAAGCCTGGAGTATTCTGCAAACGACAGACACCGGCAAAGCTAACGTACAACCAGCTAACACAAATCAGGCAAGAAAGGAAAGTGGTGTAGGTGTTTGGCACAATGCAAAGTGGGTGAGGCTTGGATTAGGCCTAGCATGGCTATGCAGGAGAGGAAAGATTTCTACTCTCTCAGCTCTGGATGGGATACCTGCTTCCTGAATATAGGAACAGGTTCTATGACCACTGCTGCTCCCAGCTCAGACAGGTTGGTGTAATGGAGGGTGACGGGCAGGGAGTAAGCTGTACCTATCTATGTGATAAACCTGGTGGAGTTTGTGGGAGGATGTAAACTGTATCTTTTCCAGGCTCTTGTAAACAATGTTCCCGCTAATTTTTCCCACCCATGTGCAGAATAATTTTTGTTACGTGCACCAAGACATGTGTGGATGTGCACCACCAACAGACACACATGCTGCCAGCTGTGAGCACTGGTGATGTTCTGCTAATCAGCTGGGCTGAGAATCTCCCCTGGGGGGCCGTCCAAGCACTCAGCTTACAGAGAACACTGGCTATAAATCATTTCCCTGCCTGGACACAGTGCAAGGGGTGTCTGGGGAGGAACTGTGTCTGTCTACAAGCACAATTTAGCCTTTTGGTTGTTGCATTTTCCTGCTTATGTGAGGAATACATTCTAAGAGTACCCCTAGGTCCTCAGCAGGTTAAAATAGCTGCAAGAAGATCAATGCAGAATCTGTCTCATTGAGATCCGTATAGAAGTGCTACAACTCTCTTAGTTGTGGAAAAGGCTTTCTTTGTAGGTGTTCCAAGGGTGCAGGGACTCTGGAGCTGGGAGAAAACAAACAGATTTTTCATTTGATACCATGCCAGTTTTTCCCTGGTGTTTCGTGTTTAGAAAAGCCCTGGCCACCTTGTTTTGCAAGTCCTGTAAACCAGCTGAACATGTGTATTTGACCTTCTTGATCCTTCGCAGAATGCTTGCTACTGACAGAGGCTGTGCTGCTTGCATTTTCAACTCTTGGCTGTGAACCATTCGCTCAGCGTTTGCTGACTGCTTGGCAGGAAGGTTCACATGTGCTCCAGAAGCTATTGACACAGTCTTTTCTACATTGGTGAAAAAGCGGTGAGAACAATGGGTGCACTAGGATGATGGAGGGGTAAACTTCAAAATATTTGGTGGCCTGGATGCTGTGATATGTGCTATCACATATCAGCAATGCCTCTCTGTGATGTACCTTGGCCAAACTGGACAGTTTCTGTGCCAAAGGCTAAATGGACACAAATCAGACTTCAGGAATGGGAACACACATAAAACTGGAGGGGAACATTGCACCTTCGCTGGCCATGCAATAATGGATTTAAAAGTAGCCATTCTTCTAGAAAAGAATTTTATCACCCTCTTACAGTGGGAGACATTTATTTACAAATTTAACACCACCAACTTAGGCTCAAATAACGATCTTAACTGGTTCATGCATTAAAGACACAATTTCCCTGCCTTCGATCTTTGCATTTCTCTATCACACGCTATGAATGAGACACATCCAGCCTGACTTCATCTGCTTCATTTACAACCGGTCCTACAAGGGTCAGGAATTTTCTTTTGCTATTATACATACCCTGGATTCTGTAATTTCCACTTCAACTCATCTGGTGAAGTAGGCTTTACCCACAAAAGTTCCTGACCTAATGCATTTCTTAGCCTCTAGGGTGCCCCTGCACTGCTTGTAGTTTGTAAAGGTCACAGACTCACATGGCTACGCCTCTGAGACATTTGGGCCAAACCACCTTTTTGGGCAAAGAGCAACTTACAAAGTGACACCTAATAAGAAATCCACAAGTACTCTGTATGTGGGAGAATGGTTCAATATCAGTGTCCTTTCGTTCCTTGGCTTCCTGGCTGTGACCAGGACCCTCAAGGATGGCAAAAGGGCCTGGCAATTCAAAGGGGCCCAGGACTCCCAGCTGCCGCCTCAGCTACTGATAATATGGGCCATAATCAGAGCCAGCTGTATGGGAGGTTTCTGAGAGCAAGGCTAGGACCTTGATCAGGGATTCAGGATGCCTAGATTCAATTCCCAGCTCAGCCGCAGGCACAGTGGGAGCTCTCGGGCAAGCCAGTGTGACAGGTGGTGGACCTAGAGGTGCTGTAACACCACTGGCTTGAAATGGTTTCCGTTATAAACAGAGTTTACAGTTTGGTTCCCTGGCTCTCGGCACTGCCGCTACACAAATTGCTCCAGCTCCCCTGGCAGCTGGGTGCAGGCTGTTGAAGTATTCAACCAAGTAAAGATGTAGCTAAGTGGAAGCCAATGCAAGGGGCCTCGAACCCTTTACAAATCTGCATCTCTCTGTGCTGGGCCTTTAGGCACTTGAGGAAAACGGATCCTAATTCCCCTTTTCACAAGCGAGAAGCCCATGTCCTGGAGACTTACTTTCCAGTTGCAAGGGACAACACCATGCTCTAAAATGTTTTGGATAAATAATGCCCTTAATCTATCTGTGCTTCAGTTCTGCAGGGAGGTTCGCATTGCTGAACCTCACAGGAACATGGTGAGGATAAATACACCGAGGACACAGAGTGCTGAGTGCGGCACATAAGTACTTTGTTATGTTTTTATGAAAGAAACCTGGTTCCTTGACTGTTAGATCCCAGAAAGCTATTAGAAAAAAACCCTTAGTCATGTCCCTTAATGCTTGCAGAGTGCTCAGTTACCAAACCAACAAGGGCTATACCAGACCCGCTTCTCGTCGGTTGGATGAAGCAAAGCAGCTGTGAATCTGGCCACTTCAGTGGGGTGGATTACCTCAGAGGGAGATTACCACTGGTTTGGGCTCTTCATTTACTAAATGAAATACACTGGAAGCCTGGGAGTCTGACCTTGAATACTTACAAAATAGCAACCAGAGCTTCTATTTGGAGATTTATATGGCCATTCTGGCACTGGCTCAACAGTCAGAGTTATACTGGAGGCCAGGTCTGCCCTGAAAAGTTAGGTTGACCTGCCTTATCTCCACAGTGTGAAAAATCCACACCCACGAATGGCATCGTTAAGCAACCGGGCCCCTGGTCTAGATGACCTAGCTATTGCCTTTTGGTGTCCCCACCAGCTGAGAATCTGGCCCACAGCCTCATAGGCCTACAAGATAAAGCTGTTACTGAGCGTTAGCACTCAGAGCCACTTTAATGGAAACAGTCCTGAGCATGCTTCAACTGCAAGTTGTAACAGAGCCATGGACAACCTCTTGTGTCGCAGCAGTGCATCGGCAGTGTTGCAAGTGTAGACAAGGCGTGGTACATCACTAGAACTGTGTTATTGCGAACAGTTGCTGAACTGATTACAGAGAGGCATAGCAGATCCGACAGCTTCCTTACTACTGTGGGACAGGCCCATGTCAACGGTACTATCCCTGTTCGCACATGCTGAGCTGCATAGGTGTGTGCATGTGCCATATTTCACTCCAACCCTCCCAAGAGCGAAAGCATGAAGATTCTGTTACCACTTCCAGGCCAGGTTCTTCATTGTGGTGCCACCTGCATGAAGTGAGTGTGAAGTGGCTGGAGTTACTCTGAACAGGTGCAGAGGACAGTTTACACCAGGTACTGAGTGTGGGGGTAGTTGAGCGGGCAGTGACACTTAAAACACATACTAACCTATGCTAGAGTGCTGGCAACCCAGCCCTACTTTGGAGTCACAGGAGATGTTCCCTCTAATCTTTTCCATCCATGTGTGGATTTTTTTCCATCCACGTGCAGAATAAAATTATTATGTGCACTAAGACTTGTGGATGTGCACCACCAGTAAAAACAAAAAGTCCAGCTGTGGCACTCTGTTTATCAGGTGGGTGGCATTTGACTCTCACAAGCACACAGCTTACAGAGAACACAGGTGGTGGGTATGGTAAAAGCACACTGTTTCCCATAGATGGTTCAAAGGCAGGAGTCAGTCTGGTTCATTTGAGCACATTAAAGGTTAGATCCTGGGCATATGAGCTGAGTGGGAGTTTTACAATGGATTTCAAGGTGAGAGGGTTCAACAAATGCCAGTGTCACAACCTTGGTCTTACCATGGACTCATAGCTCAGGCTGCTACGCTGTCCTTAAGTCACTTCATTGCCACTGGCTATGGCAGAAGACTCACAGCAGAAGTCAAAACTTGAACCATTGTTATAGGTAAAACACATAACTTTAAATGCAAGAAAATGTGATAAAACAATGGTACACGCTTGTTCTTGTATCCCTTGCACAAAGGTCCTGTTCAAGGCAATGGGTGTTTCATGATGGTGAAGTCTGCAGAATTACACTCTGTACATCTAATTTACTCCCTGGGAATTCTCAATAAAAGTGACTTGGGAATTCACAACAAAAGTGACTATCAGCTATGTAGGATATATTTTCCTTGGTAGGTTTGTTAAAACCAAGATGGTTGAAATATTTCTTTAAAAAACTCATTTTCTCTATGTTCTGGGTAAACTGGTTTGTTATTAGAAGGCTGAATATAGTTATGGCTCAGCTGATATTGACCTGGAGGGGATATCCACTTAAGGCAACAGATACATTTCTTTTTGAGATGTTTCTATTTGCTCCTACCCCCACCTCCACCACCGAAAAAAACCCACCTTTCAATGAAAGAAAGTCAAATTTTTGGCCGAAACTTCATTGTAAGGCTTTTAGCACACTCACTTTAAATTGAGACATATTTTATATGAAGGGCACACTTAGGAATAGCTTATAACAGTTTCATAAATGAATAATATAGGCTATAAGCATGAAACAGACCTGAGTAGCGTGTATTGTTGGTTATAAAGTCATTAGGAGAAAGTATTATGGTTGTTTATAACTACAAGCCATAGATATAAACGCATTGACCCATTGGACTCTAACAATGTAGACTGATTAACTGTTGAATAAAAAGCTATTAATAATTTATGACCCTTTTATAAAACCTTTAATATAAAGTGTGACCAAAGTATGTCAGTGTGTATCAGTATTACAGGAGCTATCTGGGACATGGAGCCATACAATATTTACAAATCACTGTACTACTCTTCCTTTTGTATCAAGAGAAAGAAAGGGAACCACTATGAAATGAGGGAGGCTCAAAATTACATTCCCATCTGGCTTCGTTTCAATAGTTCCAAAGTTCTGGGGTTGTAGATGGCCCTGTTTTTTGTTCAACCCCTTCTAAAGTTAGTGGCCATTTTCAAAACTTGGGTGTCAATTTTTAGCAGCAGGTTTGAGGGAACTTGAATTTGGGGGGTTGTGTTAAATCCGTCTCTCCTATGAAGCTATATGAACATTTTGGTTCACTCCACAGGACTTTTCTGTAGAAACAATCTTTGGGAGATTCCCAGTCTGAACCAAATGAGTGATGCTATTGTGAATATTCTCTTTTACACCCATTTGATTTTCAGTGGCTGTTTGAGCAACTCTGTAGTCTGACAATTCAACGCTCTGAATCTTTACGAGAGTCCCAGATGAATGGTTCACATGGAAGTTGGAGTGTGTCCAAAATGATCATATGTGGACGTTTTGGTTTAACTGACACTTCAGATGGTGTTTTCATTTAGCCTGGGGTCCTGACTAGCTGAGGTAAATCACTGTAGTTCTGTCAAAGTCAATGAAACTAAGCTTTTTCACACCAGCAGTGGGTTGGGGCATAGGTGCGTGACTGCTCAGATAATTTGGGGGTTGGAAAAAGGTACAGAGATAGGCAACAAAAGTGATCAGGATACGGAACAGCTCCCCTATGAAGGGAGATTAAAAAGACGAGGACCTTTCAGCTCGGACGCGTGATGAAAGTGAACAGGGAAGTGCTACTTACTGTCACATAACACAAGAACCGGCAGATGCCCAATGAAATGAAAAGGCACCTGGCTTAAAACAAACACAAGGAAAGTCTTCTTCACACAGCGAAGAGCCAGTCTTTGGAACTCATTGTCGGGGATATTGTGAAGGTGAAAACTACAAGGGGTAGGGGGAGTCCACAAAGAATTAGATAAGTCCTTGGGAGATGGGTCCATCTGTGGCTATTGGCCAGGACTGGCAGGGAAGGAATCTCTTGCTGGAGTGCCCCTACCCTCAGTTACTAGAAGTTGGGAGTTGATGACACTTGGTAATTGCCCTGTGAAGCACCAGGAATGGTCCACTGTTGGAAGACAGGATATTGGACCCTTGCTCTGACTCACTATGGACATTTTTATGGGTCTTCATTTAAAGGTCACATATTTGTTCCTTCTATTCAATTGTGATAGCTCTGTGGTCAAGTCAGGTGTACATTTGCAACTGAACACTGAAACTGACTGCAACTCTGAGTCTGGTGCTACCAGCTAAGAAGAGCCCTGTCCTAAAGGGATGAAATCCTGGGTCTTTGGGAATCAAAGGGAGTTTTGCCATTAATTTCAATGGAGCCAGGATTTCACCCCAGGGGGTTGGGTGTCAGAAGAGGATTAGTGATTCCCCATTTCTGGCCCATTAAATTCTAGGCTTGCATATATGGAGCATGTAGGCAGGAGAAGGCTAATTGCTTGGAACCTAGATCAATCCTGAGCTTCAGAGAGCAGAAAGGAAAAGAAATTCATATTAAGCTGTTCTGATCTTGGGTTAGCTTCAAAACAAAAACTCATCCTGGACCGTAATTTACATTAATCAAGGATAGCTGTCTGGGGATGTTCTGGGAGGTTTTAGGCTGTGGTTCTGTGCAAATGCTGCTTTCCAGATAAGGATCCAGACCAGACCCATAATCTCTGGTAATTCAACTAAACAAGGGTTAAGGAGGTTTAAGTGTGTCTACATGGTGGGGGAGGGGAGCAGGGGAGGAGGTCACACAGGTTTCACTACAGTGATTCAGTTAAACTGATGCAACTTTGGCTGAGGCCCAAATCCTTCACAATTCACCACGATGGCTTTTCAAAGGTAACTTAACTTGGCTAAAAGTTTTCAACCTCTGTAGATTGCCACCGATAGTTACTAATCTACATGACAGACAGAAGACCTCTTGCTTATTGGTTTAAACTATGATGCTCTGTATTTTTAATTACAGGATTAGAATAAAGCATCTGAAACCACACACACACACACACACACACACACACACGCACGTGTCAAATTCTGTTTCTCCTGCTAATTAAAATAAATGACCAGAAAAACATCCTTAAAAGGTACTGGTGATACTGACTCAGCCTGCCTATGTTTTGTTAGGGTGTCTTGATAGCATGAGTGGCATAATGGAAAGGAACCAGTCACTTTGGGTACATGGTCCTCTCTTCACCAGTTCTGACCCTTTGGGGTAGAAACTTGATTGCAGTCAGGGGAAACAATTGTTCCTGTACTGTGAAAGCTCTGACCTCACCCATAACATCATAAAGTGAGCAATAAAACCTGGGAGCAAAGCGTCAGTGTAAATAACACTCACAGGACAGTGCCTGAAAAAATTCAGGTAGGGCAATATCCTGCGTGAAGTACCACCAAATGCAGATTCCCATTCTCTGATCTGGCAGGAAGGAGATGGGGGTCAGATTCACCAACCTGGAGGGTTTCGCACAGTTCCTTGGTGGTAGAAAGACTGTTGGAGAAAGAAGTCACCTTGGCATGAAATACAAGGAGAAGTTCATAGAAGGCTGATGCTGACCTCAAAATGACACAGGGCAGTTCTGGCCAGGAAATGGGTATAGCCAGAACCTGAGGGAAGTGTGCTGAGTTAATACAACCTCTTCAGAAGTGTCTGCTGACCAGTGGTCCCTCTACATTTTTTCCATTCGGGGTGGAATAAATTTTGTTATGTGCACCAAGACATGTACAAATGTGCACTACCATTAGAAACACAGGCTGCCAGCTGTGGGTGCTCTGCTAATCAGCTGGACAGCACCTGAATCTCTCCTTTTACTGAGCTCTGGCCATTTTCAAAGGTGAACACAGATGGAAATCAAAATTTAAGCAGTCAACACACACAGTCAATTAACTTCAGTACTATAAGTCTCATGCAGATTAAGGCTGAGTTAGCTGCATGATCTGTCTTGATACCACAAGTCAATGGATCAGTGAAGGCTCTAATGAATCCTAATGTACAGCACCTTGAGTCTCCCACCTAACTCCCGACAAGACCAGCTCTCCTGCATTTTATGATCTCTGACCATTTCACTGAGCTGTCAGACTTTGACTGTATTTTTGTAATTCAGCATCAGTTTAGTCCGAAGGCTTTCCAAAATCTGAGTGAAAATGTTACTGGTCCCACACTTATATGCTGTTTCATGATGGCTTGCAATGAATAAGTTCCCTAGACAAGACATAAAAACCAGAATTGACATCTTTGCTGTTATTAGGGACAAGATGACACATTTCCCCAGGCAATTTGCATTAGAGCATAACGCCCAGTTACACACAGCCATAAACTCCATACGTCACTGAGATCTGGTACATTTCAAATCAGGATGTGCTGGCAGGTCCATTGACTGAAGTAGTTTGAAGGCTCTTGCCAAGAGTTGTTAAACTTTGTCCTCTTCCCAACAGCCATATCAACTAGTCCATACTGGACGAATTGTTTCTGGTTGCAATAAACTGTTCCAAGGAGCTAAAATTAGACAATGCAGGCTGCATTCTTCCCTGTGTTGTACTTCTTTTAGCCCAGGGCAAAGGGAATGGAAACTGGATGTAAAACATTATCATCCTGATCTGCCTGCGCTTTACTCCCTTTCTGCACTGGTGTAAACAACACATCAAGGAGAAAGATAATAGAGAATAATAGAGAGGCAGCCCCCATATTACAATCAGGGTACCCTGTCAGCTGAGTACTTGGGCAGCTGCTCAGGAGAGAGTCAAATGATGCAGGACTAGTTTTTTTTCCTACTGGTTGTGCACATTTGTCCATGCCTTTGTGCACATAGAAAAATTTATTCCACACACAAATGGAAAAGATTAGCAGGACCATCACTTACAACAAGAGGCACATGAATCCAGGGAAATTACAAGTGTTTCTGCCCCACTAAGGATATGTCCGAACAGCAAAGTTATTTCAAAATAACATTGTTATTTTGAAATAACGTTGTGAGCATCTACACTACGCAACTGCTATTTCAAAATAATGTTGAAGCAGCAGACAGCTTATTTCAAATTTGGTAAACTTCATTGTATGAGGAAGAGGGCTGTGCGGACAGACAATAGGGCCGCTTTCAAAATAAACTATTTCAGAATAGCTTATTGTGAAATAGTTCTGCTGTGTAAATATGGTATTACATATCAGAGCTTCTGGAAGCAGGGGCTTAATTTTGCTTATTTTGGGGATGCCCTACAGCATAGATGTATTATTCTGGAATATCAACTCCAGAGTAAGCTATTCTGGAATAACCTTCCTGTGTAGACATATCCTAAAAGTGTATGCATCTGTTGCATTCTTAGCTCGCCCCACCTGCCCTTTACCCTGTTGTCTTTTCAGTTCCCCACCCCTAGATCTATAATCTAATGTTCTCTTCTTAGACGATTCAATTTAACAGCTCCAACTTTACAAGCGTTTCTCTGGTTACCTTACCTGAGGGCCCCACCAGAGGGGATCAGCACCCCCAGATGCTGTTCAAACCACTAAATTAAAAAGATGGTTCCTGCCCCCAAAGAGTTTATAACCCAACTACAAAATGGGAGACAACGGGTGGATGTGACAAACAGACAGGAGAAACACAATGATGGGTGTAATCAGTCCTCAGCTTACTGGTCTGGCTCTCTTGTTATAGCATGTCAACTTCTCACTAAATATAAATATTGACATTAAATATGCTAGAAGCTGTCGAGTCTAACCCAGCTCAATTTACACATGAATCAGCCCACTGAGGACAACAGGATTACACGGGATGGGTGCTAACGCAGAATTTAGCCCTGACTAATGGGTTTTTTTGGCAGCCCAAGGGCTGGATTTTGGCAGATTGTTCTGTGAGTGTACAAGAAGTGATGTGTGTGGTGGGGCATTTGTTGTGCTCTTTGGATGGGTGTAAGAGCTAGTATGTCTCCCTGAACAACAGGGGACAAGAAATGAATAGGGCACTTGATGCTGTTTGTTTGACTGATCAAACAGGTCTAAGCCTCTCCTTCTGAACGTTTTTGGAAGATTTCTCCTCCAAAACAGCCCAGTGGCCTACAGGCACTATTCACCTCTGCAGCAACCAGACTTATTCAAGGGATCTCTCTCAGGCCCAGAGGATGAGCCTCTCTGGCTACGTCTACACGTGCACGCTACATCGAAGTAGCTTATTTCGATGTAGCGACATCGAAATAGGCTGTTTCGATGAATAACGTCTACACGTCCTCCAGGGCTGGCAACGTCGACATTCAACATCGACGTTGGGCAGCACCACATCGAAATAGGCGCTGCGAGGGAACATCTACACGCCACAGTAGCACACATCGAAATAAGGGTGCCAGCAACAGCTGCAGACAGAGTCGCAGGGTGGACTCAACAGCTAGCCGCTCCCTTAAAGGGCCCCTCCCAGACACAGTTGCACTAAACAACACAAGATCCACAGAGCCAACAACTGGTTGCAGACCCTGGGCATGCAGCATGGATCCCCAGCTGCAGCAGCAGCAGCCAGAAGCCCTGGGCTAAGGGCTGCTGCACACGGTGACCATAGATCCCCGCACGGGCTGGAGAGAGAGCGTCTCTCAACCCCTCAGCTGATGGCCGCCATGGCGGACCCCGCTATTTCGATGTTGTGGGACACGGATCGTCTACACGTGCCCTACTTTGACGTTCAACATTGAAGTAGGGCGCTATTCCGATCCCCTCATGGGGTTAGCGACTTCGACATCTCGCCACCTAATGTCGATTTCAACTTTGAAATAGCGCCCAACACGTGTAGCCGTGACGGGCGCTATTTCGAAGTTGGCGCTGCTACTTCGAAGTAGCGTGCACGTCTAGATGCGGCCTCTGTGGTGGTGGGCAATCTGCTGTCTGCAGCCACATGTAACCCCTCAGGATTCAATGTGAGGCCCATGAGACACTTGGTTTACCATTGCTCTTGCACAGGGTTGCCAGATGCCACTGGTTTTCACCCCCATTGTTTTTTCCCCCCTTGGTATTTGTAAAGTGGCAGGCACTTAAAGCAAGGGAGCATGATGCAGGGTGCATCCTGATTACACACAATAGCTGTGTCTACACGTGCACGCTACTTCGAAGTAGCGGCACTAACTTCGAAATAGCGCCCGTCGCGGCTACACGCGTCTGGCGCTGTTTCGAAGTTAACTTTGACGTTAGGCGGCGAGACGTCGAAGTCGCTAACCTCATGAGGGGATCGGAATAGCGCCCTACTTCGACGTTCAATGTCGAAGTAGGGACCGTGTAGACGATCCGTGTCCCGCAACGTCGAAATTGCCGGGTCCTCCATGGCGGCCATCAGCTGGGGGGTTGAGAGACGCTGTCTCTCCAGCCCCTGCGGGGCTCTACGGTCACCGTGTGCAGCAGCCCTTAGCCCAGGGCTTCTGGCTGCTGCTGCTGCAGCGGGGGATTCATGCTGCATGCACAGGGTCTGCAACTCGTTGTCGGCTCTGTGGATCTTGTGCTGTTTAGTGCAAGTGTGTCTGGGAGGGGCCCTTTAAGGGAGCGGCTGGCTGTTGAGTCCGCCCTGTGACCCTGTCTGCAGCTGTTGCTGGCACCCTTATTTCGATGTGTGCTACTGTGGCATGCAGACGTTCCCTCGCAGCGCCTATTTCGATGTGGTGCTGCGCAACGTCGATGTTGAACATCGACGTTGCCGGCCCTGGAGGACGTGTAGACGTTATTCATCGAAATAGGCTACTTCGATGTAGGCTTCACGTGTAGACGTAGCCAATGACTGTGAGAGCTGTGAGCTCCCTCCGTAGCCAATCAAAGCAGTGCTGTGGTTCAGTTGGCACAGCCCACAAATTCTAGGTACACAGACGGTTAGCAAAACAACCCTATCACTCGCAGAGTGCCGCACTGGGTGCTCCGTGTGGCTCTGAGGGCTGGGGGGAGGGCAGGCCACCCTCTGTGCAGCATGGAAGGCTGGCTGCCCTCAGCTCCGCCCTTCTGCCAGAGGCCCCACCCCTTGCAGAAGCACTAAGCTGCCCCCCCTTGCCCAGGGGCCCGTGGAGGCTGTGGATGCCCCTGTTCATATTACCTATGTGAGTAGTCCCAGCCTGGTAATGGGTACAATTTGTGAGAGTAATTTCTCACCTGCATGAGTAAGGTGTCCATCATCTGGACCTCTCTCAGTTCCTGTGTCGTTATCGAGCAGATGCTCCAGCCTTAAGCTGCCTCAGGATTTTATATCAATTGCCCTCAACTGGAAGGGAGAATTTTATGCCCACTTCAAGGTTCTTTCACACGGGCTGGGTTGACCTTACCATGAAAGAGGAGCAGGCCCTCTGTCGTGTAAAGAACCAGGCCCATGGGTGGTGTGGCCAGGTCTGATTCCAGAGTGAAAGCTGAGCTGAGGGTCAGCCCCTTTGTTGTACCACAAGACACCAAGTACAGATAACCTATCTTCTCCAAAAGGAGGACTCCTTCTCTTTCAGAACAGGATGAACTTTCTGAGCACTTACACCTAAAGCTGTTAATTAGTTTATGAATTAAAATTATGAATGGGTTCTGTCGGGGAGCTGGGATTCCATTTCAGATCTTTTTTTTTGGGTCCTGACTCAGAGGGGTAGGTAAGTTAGTCTGTATCTGCAAAAACAACAAGAAATCCTATGGCACCTGATAGACTAACAGATATTTTGAGCATAAACTTTTGTGGGAAAAGACCCGCTTTGTCATCTGAAAGCTTGTGTTCCAAACTATCTGTTAGCCTATAAGGTGCCACAGGACTTCTTGCTGTTTTTTGTCCTGGGTGGTCTTAAAAGGAATACAACCTCTTTGAACTTTTCATGTAGTTCAGCTCCATTGAAATGTTACACATGAGCTGCATTTAAAGAAATCAGCTAATAAGTTATGTGAATTACAAATCATCATTGTGTTTCATTGTTACAATTATGTACACGAAGACAGGGCCAGTGAAAACCTCAGCTATCATCTAGCTTTACAAAAAATAGTAGAGATTTGAATCTTGAGTAGATCTGTCGCAAAAAGCAGTTTTTGAAAAGAAACACAAATAATAATGACAGGCAAAATCATAATTTTTTACATAACCTTCGAACTAAAATTAGAGTTATTTGAAAGTAGTCATGAATTCTTTTAACTACCAACAACGAAGGGTCCTGTGGCACTGTTACAGATCCAGACTAACACAGCTACCCCTCCGATACTTCAACTACCAAGTCACCCAAAGAAAGAGGTGTGTATTATCCCTACAACAACATTATTGACTGAAATTAATGATTTCAAAACCTGTTCTGAATTCTGTTATAAACTTAGTTTATTTTAGCTCATTACAAGTATTTTCCCTTCTGGGTAATACTCAAGAAGATTTTTAGGAGAACTTCCCACTGCTGTTTGACCAATTTGCTATTTTACAGCAGGTTACACCATGGTATCAGACATGAACAAGTGAGTCTAAGATATTTAATTAAAATGTTTGATCAAAGCAGTCCTGAGGGAATTTGTGTTGTGTGAGTGACCTCACTTAACTTTTCCTAAAAATATGCTTTCTAAATTTATCCTGCTCCTGAGTCTAAAAAGATCTCAAGTTACAGGGCGTCTAAAACAAAAGCTCTTAAGAAGGCCCTTAGATTTACTTTACTTTTTAAAAAAAGTATTGGTTTTGCTTTACCTGACTGAAGTCCGGGGAACAGCAGTCATAAACCAAATGCAATGTGAAGAGATGATTCAATCCATCTGACTAGCTAATGCAAAAGTCATTACTTCCTGAGAAGTGCTGTGCAGATACCAATCTATGACTGCAACAACCATTAAAAAATCCATACACCTCTATTATTTTTCCATTTTAAAAATAGCACTACACTCCTTAAGTGTGGGGCATTTCTTGGGACATATTGTAACCTAGCACTTGCCAACTTTCTAATCCTGGAAAATGGAACACCTTAGTCTGCCCTCACATAAGGCCATGCCCCCTACCCTGCTCCTGCCCCTCTTTCTCCCCTGGTGGCTTATTCTCCCTTACCCTCAAGGGAATGGGGTAGGGGGTTGGGATCAGCATTTCCTGTAAACTGAGACTTTGGACAGCCACCCAAGAGAGATGCAGGTGCCGCCCAGCTGATTAGCAGAGAGTGCAGCATGTATTTCTATTGGCGGTGCACATCACACACATGCCCCTGTGCGCATAACAAAATTTATTCTGCCCATGGATAGAAAAAAATCAAAGGGAACACTGGTGGGGGTGCAGGAGGGGATAAGGTCTCGGGGCGGGGGTGTGGGCTCTGGGATGGGCCAAAATAAAGGGCTCAGCATGCAGGAGAGGGCTGTGGATTGAGGCAGAGGATTAGGGTGTAGGATGGGGTGAGGGCACAGGCTTTGGGGTGGGGCTGGAGATGTGGAGTTTGGGGTCCAGGAGAGGGCTCTGGGTTTGGGGGGCAGGGCTGGAACAGTGTGTTAGGGCTCAGGGTAGGGGGCTGGCTTACTTTGGGCAGCTTCCAGGAGGTGGCACATTGGGGCTAACGCAGGCCCCTGCCTGTCCTGGCTCCAGGCACTGCCTCAGAAGCAGCCAGTAGGTCTGGCGCAGAGGTTGCAGGTGGGTGTCAGGAGGAGCTGCAGGGAAGCAGTGTGCAGAGCCTCCTGACACCTCCCCTGGCCCAGGAGCCACACCCCTTTGGCGGTGGTGGTAGCCAGAGCTCTGGGCCCCTTTGAAGTTCTGTGGTAGCACTGCTCCACTGCCCTGTGTGGATGTGAGTGGGGGAAGCACCGCGATCCAGGCGATGCTTAGGTCTGACGGCCCTAGGCCCCGCCCCTTCTGCCCTGAGCCCACCCCTTCCAGGGGCATGGAGCCGGGCCACCTTCCCATCTTGCCCTGTGGCCAAAGGTGATTGTTGGCCCCACTGGCCATCAGTAATTAATCCACACTCAGTCACCCCAATGCAGACACAGTGACTCCCTCATCCTCTTGTACTTGACCCATCTCCAATCTTTCTGTTTCCACTGCAGCACTGAGGGGGTTCCCAGAGCCTGGAGCAACTACCAGGTCACTGATATGGGCAAAAAGAGACCTGTAACCTCTTGGGTCCACCTACAGAACTCTGTAGAGGCTGCTGGTCCCTTGTGGTTCCCTTCTTCTCTCCCATCCTGATAGCTCATGCATTAGGGGCCAGGACATGGGCAGTCTGAGCTAGTGGTTAGAGCTGTCTGCAAGCTGGCTTTTGGCTCAAGCTGTATAGGCTACTGCACTAAACTCCAGAGATCCCAGGTGCGAGTCTGCCTGTGGGTGGTTATACCCGCATGGACCTGCAGCACAGCTAAAAGCTCCTATTTGCATGTGTGGAGCTAACCTCTAGTGGAGACCGCAGTGATCTCTGCCTACCCTGTCACCACTCGGGTGTTGCACTGGAGTGGCTACATCACCCATAGGCTGTTCAAGGCACTTGACATTCAGAACGAGAAGCTTAGACCTGTTTGATCAGTCAGACAAAGAGGCTCAAGTGCCCTATTCATTTTGATGAGCGCCGCTACACCTTTCTACAGCCGCAAGACAGCAGCGAAACAGAGCCCGACAGACCGTAACTGCAAAGCCACAGAGAGAGGTGCACACCACCAGAGAGGAAAACAAACCACTGGCATTGCACTGGGGGCTGAGAGCCCCACATAAACGTGAACAAGAATGCAGGTTATCACCAGGTAGCTGGAATCTTTTCTGTCATCTCTCCAGCCAGCCAAAGACATGAGCTACCTTAGCTGAGACTTGGCAGAACTCCCAGCACTGATTGCCCACATAAACTAAGCTTTGACTAGGACACTCTCTGGTCTGTCACCAGGGTTACCTCTGTCTTTTTCCCCCCCTCCAGAGGTGGAATAAATTTTGTTATGTGCACCAAGGCATGTATGGATGTGCACCACCTATACAAAGCCAGGCTGCCAGTTGTGGGTGGCATGGGATCACTGCTAATCATCTGGGTGGCACCGTGCTGGGAGTGTTCCCAGCTGGCTTGTGGGACTGTGTCTGTCCTGGATTTGATGTTTCCTTAATTAGAGGCTATCACTGCAAATAGTATGAACTTTTCCCTCTCTTGCCATCACCTTTATATGGCACCTGGGTTCATCCAACAAATTTGAAAAAAAAAAGAAAAGCAAAGCAGCTGGGCACGTAACCATAACCTCAACAATTTAGCTAGCAACAGCATTGATGTAATAGCAGCAATAGAATTACCTGGCGAACCCTATGTCGAGAGGCAATTACAAGCCCTGATCCTTCCAGGAGCCCTGTGTGAATAGTCCTATAAACCTGCACACAGCCCCATTAGAGTCAGTGGCTCAGCTCCTCAGCTGGTGTAAATTTGCAACTCTGACATCAGTGGAGCTATGTTGATTTATCTGTCCCAAAGCTCCGATCTCCACCTAAGTGGAAAGGGAGGAAATGTATTACAGGATGGGGCCCCTGTGGATCAGGCCCATCTCCGAGTGTTTCTTCCCTCTTGATCAGTGTGAAATGCATTTCTTTGTGTTTCTTTTTTCCTCTTGCACATCAGATTTCTGGTCAGAGCCATGAGCGAGAAAATAAGAGCAAGCCGGGGGGCTGTGTGTGTGTGTGAGAAGAGTTCCCCTGGGTGCTTGCAGAACTTTCTCTGTTGGCCACAAAGCCTACACAAATATTAATACTCCTGACCCGAAATGGAAAAAAAAAAAAAAGGCTATATTGGGCCTTGACTTTTTGAAAGCTGAATTGTATGTGCTCCACAACCTGTTGTTTCCTATCCCCATGTACATTCTTACGTTTCAAGCGAGCCTCGCCCCTTCCTTTCGGCTGCATATTTTCCATTTTAAGATTTCCTGTTGGAGCTAAAGGGCAAAGATCTTTTAAATATCAGCACAAAAGGGGGATTACTCTCGCTGTGTGAAAGGTAGATGCCAGCTCTTGGTCTGCTTCTGGCACCTCCCTTTATCAGGGGTTAACTTGAGTCCCAAGTTCAGAGTCTTTACTCTCTGACTGCGTTGGTCGGCTAAAGTCCTGTCATTCTGTGCCGTCAGGTAGGAGACACAAAACCATCGGTGTCTCCGCTCCACGGCCATTAGGTTATAACAGCTGGCAGCAAGCACACACGTCTGTCTTTTGGGAGTTTCCCTGCTTTGTGATCTTCCTGTTTTTTTTCTTTTTCCTCCCCCTTTTGTCTTATTTTCTACCTGATGTGTACAAATGCCCATATCAGATTGCGAGCAATGGGAGGGAGTAGAACTGAAGAAGATGGGCTGATTTTGTGTGTGTGGTTGTGTGTGCTCAGGCCACACATATATTAAATCTTGCTTCTGCGATCATGTAAGCCTCTTGCCAACAAACACTTAAGCACATGCTTAGTGTTGAGCACGTGAGTGTTATTATTTAATATGTAGTGAGATCCCCCCATTGTGATCAGTGCTGGAGAGTCCTTGATCTGTTAATACCACCACTCATATACTTAGAGTTAAGCAGGTGCTTAAGTGTTTGCTAGATTAGGGCCATTATATATTCTACTGCAGTGGTTCCCAACCTTTTCACTACTGCAGACCTCCAATCATTCCCCCCAAACCATTCGCAGACCCCCATCAAAGCCAATTCTAGCTGCTCTGTACGCTTCATTAAATGAAAAAGGAAACCATGACATAGATTTTTGGACAGCAATAAAGAACATCATTGGAAAATATTTAAAAATAATAATTGATTGACATTTTGCAATTTACTTAAATCTTCTTTTCTATGATCATTTTTATGTATCTTATATTTTTGCCATGGATCCCCTGTAATATCCTTACGGATCCCCACAGGTCTGCAGACCCCAGGCTGGGAACCACTGTTCTACTGAATTCTGTGGATTTCCCTAGAGTTACACCAGCTTAAAATTGGAGTAACTTAGAACATCATTATTTCTATTTAGCTAATCACAGGATAAAATAGGATTGAAACTCATACCACATACCTTGGTTCTGCTTACACAGCCAACATTTTGAGGAGTGCAAAGTGAGCTTGTAAAGCTTATTCCTGGATGCAAACAAACAAGACACCCTTCATTTATACACCTAGGCTTCTTGGAGACTGAGAATTGCATACCTGAATTTCACATTTGTTAGTGGCACAAAGGTATCTAATAACAGGACAAAGAGGAAAGGACTTGATAGAATAACCCCCTAATGCGGTGAAATAAGAAGGTAAAGAGCCTAATTCTTCTTTGCTTTAAGGCCCCCCTTGTGCCATTCTTCCAATACAGAAAATGTTAGTATGAATGAGACTCAGGCCCCACAAATCCAACACAGGTGTCCTGGCTCTCCCTGCACCTCCGTGCTTATTGCGGCAAACTTTGGGTGGTTCTCATGTATTAAGTCACTCAGACTAGGATCTGGCTTAACATTGCAGTCACCATAATCAAATGAAGACCAGGATAAGTGAAAGCAAATTTGTTAGGAAAAAAGAATCCCCTGGGAATTAATCATGAAAAAATGATCATTCCAAGCAAGTATGTTTGGGGTTAAAAATATCAGTAAAGGAAGAGAAAAAGAGGGTCTGATTCAAGGATTCAAATCTGATCTGATTCAAGGATTCAAAACACTTTTGGACACAAAATGGGATATTTTTTCTAACTGTTTTTTTTTTTGGTGGAAAATTGTAGTTTTAGTCAATTATTTTTAAATAAAAATGCCAAAGAAAATCATTTTCAGTTGTTTATTTATCCCGAGGACAAAGCAGGGGAAAAGACAAGCAACATAGACAAAAACTAAGCCAACGGGGGAAGAATTGTGGGGAATTTATTTGACAGGACTTTTCTTTTACTTTTCCACAATACACAAGGAAGGTTTTGAGAACCAGCTCGACTTGGACCACCGTTTTGTGAGTTGTTTGTACAGCACCGAGCGCAATAGGAACAGCACTCACAGGCACTGCCACGAGACAAATAAATAAATATGGTAATCCTAGGGCTGTAACATGAATGGAAGCATGGAAGGAAGATCTTTATTAGGACTCACTACCCAACCCACCCTTGACCAAGCTCCATTCTTTTTTCTAGGGGCGGACCCCTCTCTCTGTCCTCAGTCCAAAGTAAACTGGGCTGTCTAGCTTTCCTCCAGCCAGCTTTGGTACTTGAGTGCTGAAACCACACCTGGGAATACTTCAATGTGGGCTAATAACATGCGTAATGGGCTTGTATAGCTATAGTTCTGGATGGGCTTGCATAGTCCCTGCTCAGGAGTGTAGCGCCATGGCCTCTGAACTGGAGTGAGCTAAATTAAAGCTCGTGCATGGATTTCTGTTTGAGCTGCACCCACACTTGGCGATTGCAGTATAGTCACCACCCTAACTTGGTGACATGTCCATTGGTGGCACTTCCATGCTGTGCTCCACAGCAGACAGAGAAATCTATTGCAACTGGCAAAAGAAACAGGGGGAAAAGAAATACACCATCCATTTTCATCCTCCAAGTAACTGGGAGGTGAGGACTAGTGATCCCTGTAAGATGAGCGCTTGGGCAGCCAACTTGCAGAGATTCAGGTGCCGCCCTGCTAATTAGCAGAGCTGGCAGCCTGTGTTTCTATTAGTGGTTCACATCTGCACATGCTTTGGTGCACATAACAACATTTATTTTACCACAGAGGGAAAAAATTTAGCGAGAATATTGGATGACAGACTCCATAATCTAGCTCGAAAAATTCTCTCGCTCCTGGATAGTCCTCAAGATGGGCAAACACGGAGTTGTGCAACATTTTGAAGGACGCGGTGAGCAAAATCGTTTTGATACTGGCAAATTCCTGAAGTGCCCATTTTCTGACAGAGCCCTTTTTAAAGATCCTCATTCGACCTCCTTTTTTTTTTGAAAGATCCTTTCTGTTTTTAAATGATGGGGTTTCCTGCTCCTCTACTGACCACTTATAGGTCCTTTTCAATTAACACACAGCGGCCTCTGTTGCTGACTACACGGGAGAAACGGTGAAACCGGCTTGACTCAAGATGCAGTGAGATGTACCAGCAAAACAAAAATAGTGACTATTCCTCACTAATAACACCTACTGTTTCTACAGTGCCATCTATCAGCAGACCTCACACTGCTTCATGATCTTTTCCTCCACCTCCTAACTCCCTCCTGAGGCAAGGTGGTGCCTACTGAAGTCTACTCTTGGCTTTTCCAGGTGTGCAAGTGAGGCGCCATCCTAAGTAACTTGCCATGGGTCACACAGGAAGCTGGTGGTGAAACAGGATATGGTATCCGGATCTCCCAAGAGCTAAGGCCCATCCTTTCTCTCACAGACCCCTCTCTCCTCCTCATTCCTAGCTGTCTAGGACTCCACAGCAGCATAAGGGTGACACACCCTTTGGCAGGAAGAATGAACCTGAGAAGCTCTGTGCTCTACCACATGAGCTAAAAGCCAGCTGGCTCTCAACGAAGGCTGTATAGCAGAGACTTCTCTCTCCCTTCTCATGGGTCAGTGTTGAATGGGACCTTCGTTCTACCCATTCTGCTGAGCAGACAGGATCGGGCCTGCTGCTTTGTGTTCTAGTGTGGTTCTACTTACACATAGTGTGATATTCTCATTAATCCCTCAGCCCCAGTGCATCTTCCTGGCTGTCCAAGAGGTGCCCTAAAGTGGCTGTCGTTATACAACACCATTCCTTCGTAGTTCCAGAATGGCGAAGAAGGAATAAAGAACCAGGCTCAGGAGTGACCAACCAAGGGCACGGAAATCAGATTTTTCCAACTGATGGTGTTCTGTCAATGAGCCTCGCACATGAACGGCCGTTTTAGAGCCAAGCTGAAGTGAGCGTGATCGCTTGACTTCCTATAATCTACTGCCTTAATGGGGAAATGAGTTCCAAGAGCCGGGAGTCTCGCCTTATGCTGAGCACGCCAAACGGAATAGATATGACAGGGCGACATAAGCTCTCCGGTAGACACTAGGGAAGTGATAGGGCACGTCAGTTGAGAATTGATTTTCATTTATGGCCCAGGGCTATCGAGGAGGATGGCTGATAAGCTAATTGTTTTCCTCTGAGTCACTGTCATTAATCTACCTTCACAAATTTACATGACTGAGTGGCCAGGGAATCTCATTTTATCTTAATTTGGTTTATGGTCCTCTCTCTCCATTGTGTTTACCTCTGCGGCTGTCTATGCCCCTAGTAGCTCGGCTGCAAATTCTGTGTAACCTGCTGCAGACAGGCGTCCCTTATCAGGGATATGCTCAGCATTGGCACCGATCTCGTTTTTTCCGGATGTTGCTCCAACCTTGCTGAGACTGGCTGACTATAGTTTTAAAGAGGTTCTAGAGGAAGTGAGACCATGGGTGGAGGAGGGAAAGGGGGACCAATTTTTTTCCATCTCTAGCCTTCCACACCCCCACTAGGATTGTTATTTGTACTCTAGTAGTGCCTAGAAACGCCATCCAATCCAGGGCCTTCTTGCGCTAGGTGCTGTACATTCTGTGCCTTGAAAAAGATTATGGCATAAAAGGACAAGCAATGGTGGGATGGGCGTTGCAATTGAGACTCTGAGAGGTTAAATGACCAAGTGCACACAGGAAAGTCTGTAGCAGAGCATGGAAGTGAACCCACATCTTGGATTCCTGGCTTAAAAATAAGGCTGTTCTATTTTCATTAAAAAATGGAGGGGCCCCTCTTTATAAGAAGATATTAATAGCAAATGGGTAATACATGACTAATGGCTGTTCCAAGCCTATTATAGACAGAAGAACGTTGCCCTGTAGGTGGTTTTAAGCACATCAGTACAAGGTATTACAGACATTTATGAGCCATGGTTATAAGTAACCTACTGACTTATGGGGCTCGAACAATTGAGTAGGCATTTATTAATGGATCTTTAATATAAAATGTGACCTGGAAAATCTTACTTGCCTTGGCACTGCTTCCATCTGCAGCCTTTTGGCGAATGAGAGACTGCCACACGATCACGTCGTTTGCATGACCTGGAGGGCAACTCTGTGTGCCCCTGCAGTTCAGGTTAATGTTCTGCCCTGGCCGATTAACTTTGCTCTTACGCCCACGGACTCTCCTGTTTCTGATGAATCCATTTGTGTTGATTGGGAGCTATAATTTTAACAAGCCTCAGACTTTATTTTGTAGCCCTTTGAGTCTGAAAGAGACCTTTGGGCTAGCTCATTAGCGCACCTCTGGCAAATGCCCAGCAAATAAAGATAACTGCTGAACTAGACAGGGCTACCACATGGCTGCATTCAGCTCAGTACTTGTTCCATCCCACGCAACCCTGAAGATCAAGGGAATTTCAGCGGTCCACCTGGCTGACATTCTGCAATAAGCTCGTTTTCTGCATAACATGCTTACCCCTTCCCCCAGTAAAAGTCACTATAACGTATACAGCAATTTGCGACTTGCTTTCATAGCAGCAGTTTCAGATTTACTTCCCCTTCTGTGGCATCTATGTACCCATCTGAAAGCGCGAGAGCATGAAGCAGGAAGGCTGCCAGTGGTTTCCCAAAGCATGGGAAAGTAGCTGGGACTGCCTGCCAGCACTGGGGGCTGGGAGGACATCAGAGGACTGGCCTACATTCGGAGGGTGCGCGTTTGCCTGTTCAGTTGGCCCAATAGGCAAGGCGGTTCAAACGGCAACCCGTCGCTCCCACAGTTCACTTCTTCCCCCCGGCATATTTTGTTTTGCACAGGAAGCGGATGACAGGCCCACCAAAGGGGAGGGGAGAGGGGGCAAGAGGGGCAGTTACCCCCAGGCCTGGTGTTTCAAAGGGCTCCAGAGCTCCAGCTGCTGCTGCTGTTTGGCAATGGCAGTGGCCAGAGCTCCAGGCTCCTTTGGCACCCCATGGCAGCACTGCTCCGGCTACATGTGGCTGTGAGGGAGCCGGGGAAGGGGCCCGGCCGTGAAGCCTAAGCAGTGCTGAGGTCTGACTGATTGGTCCCCTGCTTCCACTCTGGGTCCCACCCTTTCCAGGGTGCAGAGTTGAGCCACCCACCCCTTGCCCCCAGGTCTGTGGTGGCTGTAAGTGTGGCTGGGAGATGGATGGCTTGGAAGTTTCAGACCAGACAAAGTCCATTTCTGTGCTGGGCTGGGTAGTGCTCTCTTGCCAGAGCCAGCTTGGCTGTGTGATTTGGTTGGGGGAGGCAAATGGCGTATGCCCCCGCTTTGCTCAGAAAGAATATAAACCAAGTGAGTCTGTGCTCACGAAAGCTCATGCTCACAACTTTTCTGTTAGTCTATAAGGTGCCACAGGACCCTTTGTTGCTGTTACAGATCCAGACTAACACGGCTGCCCCTCCGATACTTAAATCCTTCTCAGGCTCCTCTCTGAAACTGAGTCCTTGGGGATCCGCATTTGCCAAGGCATTCTCTCCTCCAGGGTATGACGGCAAAAGTCAAAAATTTGCTTGGAACCTTTTTTAACTCAAATCTTCGGGCCCAGATCTGACATTCAGTCTGATCTCATTCCACCTTTTCTGTTTACGCAAGCCCTGCAGTTTTATTATCTGAAAACATTAGCTAATCTCTACTTGGGACTCAACCTACCTTTGGAAGAGGCCTCCCTTGCCAGCTGCTATAATTTCTGTTTCTTTCATGTTTATTGGATCTGCATCTCAGGGAGGTTTTCTTTCAGCCTAGCATGATTCTAACGAACCACTTTCTTACATACAAAAAGGGATGTTTATCAGAGGTAAGTCATTAAGAAGTTGGACTTCAAAAACAAAAAACAGAAGAATAAATAGAAGAATGGAAGCATGGGGGGTTGTGGAATCTCTCCTGGGAGATATTTAAGAGCGGACTAGACAGACACCTGTCAGGGCGATCTAGATGGTGCCTTGTCCTGCCATGAGTACAGGGGCCTGGACTTGATGACCTCTCAAGGTTCCTTCTGGTTCTACGAGTCTATGAATAAAACAGAAGGTTGTCCCTGATTCATAGATGAGATTGCCAAGTGGGTTAGTGTCTAAGAAGCCTTCCCTCTGAAGGACTCTCTGGTCAAAGAATGTTTGATGGAGCTTTTCCCCAGTGACAAATGCCATTTTGTTGAAACAGAAGCATTTCATGGGAACACGTAGGTTTTGATGAAATTTTCACTGCTGAAGTCTCTCAGATCCAGGACATGCATGTCAATGAGCACATCACCAACTGCCCAGGGCATGGACACTCCCCCGCCAGCTATCAAAAACACCAGCACAAGTCTTTGCTTCAGCTGACGCAAAATTTACCATTTCAGATCACTCTGAATCTGGCAGAAAAGGGACTTGAACCTTGGCTTTTTGCCTAAGAAAACCATAATGCCGAGGTAATTCTGGCTGCTCTCTCTCTCTCTCTTTTTTTTTCTCTCACAAACTTTCGGAAAGGTCTCAGTTTCAGCCTGACAGGAATGAAACCCAATTTTGGAATATCTTCTCGTGGAACCACCCTAGTCATGACTCTGAGTTCACACCAGGAGCTCCCCTGGTCCGGCAAATTCTCTTGGTCAGGACCTGTCACATCCAAACCATTCTGGATCAGGGAGGTGTAACCTGTACTTCCTTTGCTGTCAGTTGAACTTACGCAGCCCATGCGAGGGTCCAGCACAAGTGCAGTCCCTGTGATCAGGGAAACACAAGTTCAGACCCTTTCATGTGCTTCCAGGAGAACAGAGCAGCCCCCCCCAAACCAGATGAGGGCAGATGTTCTTAGAATTTGCCTCTCAAAGAAGATCTGGTGCTGGACTTGGCACAACAGATTCTCATCTGTGTAACAGCAATGTTGTTTGGCATCTAGAAGCTGCCAGATTCATCCTTTGTCAGGGTTTCTGCCAGGTGAAATAATACAGCAAAACTGGTGGTGGTGTATTTCCCTGGCTTAATGCCTGCATGGTTACAAGTCTCCATCAGTGGTCTTCTGTGGTTAGAGCTCATCAGGGCTTCATAATGCAACAGGCTTTAAAGATACAATTAACATTGATTGTGTCCCACTTGACCGGAGGGGAAGGCTTTACTGTGAGCAGTGGGTACCTAGTGCTCCCGCAGGTTTCCTTAACAATCCCCTCTGCAAACAGACCTCCCCAAAGAGATTGTCTGTCAAAACAAGGCCTCTTTTAACACCAGGGTCTCTCCATTGTTACAGCCATGAGCCCAACCCTCAGACCCTGAGGTCTTAAGACCAGAAGGGACTTCTGAGCATGTACGCTCAGACCTGTCAACTGGAGTTAGAAGCCTACATCTCTCTGAGGACGCCAGCTGTAGTCTGACCTCCACATTTTCAGAATTCCTGCATCATCGCCGTCTGCTGCTCAGAGCCCACCTCTCGGAAGTCTTAATTTAAAGACTCTGAGAGGCACAGACTCTGCCACATCCCCTGACCAGCAGTTCCAGTGGTTATTCACCTGCAGGGTTAAACTGTGGAAAACTTGCAGGTTAGTTGCAAGCTCAGTAATCTTCCCCTACTGAGGTACTTTCTAGGCAGCGATTGACTACTCCCCCCATACCCCACATCTTTATCTTTGGTAACCATGACAGACTGAGAGCCTAGCCTTGCAAAGGCAGGCTTCTGAAACACGAATCGCACATTAGAGGCCAGAGAAAGCCACATTAAGCAATGCAAGACAGGGAATACCCCGGTAGCTGCCTTGCTTGGAAAGGTGTCCCTGTAGTTTAGCTTGAGCCACATATTTTCTCTCCCCTGCTTGGGTTCATGTACTATTCGCCATTTCAAAGCTCTCTCACTTCCCTTTTCTTTTGCCTCTGCCTCTGATTCATCTGGAGACCGAATCATTGGCGTGCCTGAAAGCTATACCTTCCTTTCACTAGTCCCCCCCGCCCCCAGCTTCATAGAACAATGATTGCCTCACTGGTATCCAAAATAAAGTTTACTCACTTGGTGGAAAATTGTGAAACCCTGCTCCTAGCGCTTTCTGCTTGAAAAGGCGCAGCAGCACGACTGAGGCATTAGAAAGGGACTTGGCCAGGCCAGCCAGCTGGCCGCTTGTTCCCGCTCGTGAACATTCAGCAAAGTGACTTGATCAGACATATTGCTAATATTTCCCCTTCTCCCGCTACCCCCAATCTGGCAGCTCCTGACTGTCCAACTCGGCAGAGATTTCCAGCTGCTGGGAAATAATAATGATCTCCCATTGCACCAGAGAAGCGCTGCAGAAATTTGACTATTGGTGGTGTCTCTCTAATTGGATGGCAGAAAAGAAGCCATTCATGCCTGCAATTTACCCCTGCACCCCCCTTACACACACACACACACACACACACGCATGAGGGCTTTGATATTTTATTTTGCTTATTTAAACTTTACAGCTGGCTCTGGTTTTGCCATCCTGCACCTTAATTGAACTGTGCATATGCTTACAGGGCATCCCGCTGAGCAGGAAGTTAGCATATTAAGTTAAACTCAGTATAAATAAAACAAAAAGCTGCCTCATTTAGGAGCATGCATTGGTACGTTGAACACTGGCTTAGCTAGCTCCAGCCCTGGCTAGCTGGTGCATTCTCCCTAGGTTTAAATGAATGATACCTGGGGGTAACCATGCCGGGTAAGAAAGCATCAGCTAGGAAGCTGCATCTTTTGGGCCACTTTCTCTTCTGCTGACACTAGTGTACAATCAGGAGTTGCTCGCCTGACGTCGACGAAGTAACGCATTTGCAAAGCTAGTGGAAGACAGAATAAGGTCCCTGATGTTATTAGCAGAAGCACAGTACAGGCCTTATTGTGCTAGGTGCCTGTCAGATCCACAGTAAGGAACTGTCTAAATCAGCTATCGGCAGCCTGGGCTTGTGAGTGGCCCTCCTTCATCTCAGTGGGCCTCAAACTTGTTGCAACCAAGACGGTCTCCTAGGACAGGGTAGTTTTGCTAACTGCTCTTGCGTATCTAGAATTTGCAGGCTGTGTTGAATGAACCGTAGCAGCGCTGTGATTGGCTGCGGAGGGAGCACATGGCTCTTGCAGTCCGGGTTGCGTGCGAGCAGCAGGCCCCTCGTGTTATGTGCCCTTGCTTCACGTGTGTGTCACTTTTGTAATGCCAGCAGCAAAAAAGCAACCTGTACAGCAACCAGCAGAATCTGGCCACCCTGCGCACGGGCAACAGTAAACCAAATGTCTCATGGGCCAAACAGAGTACCCTGAGGGGCTGCCGGTTACCCATCACTTGTTTAATTGACAGCAAAATGATACACAAGTTACACCTCCCTGCTCCGGCATGGTTTGGACCTGACAGGTCCTGAACGAGAGAATTTGCTGGACCAGGGGAAGTTCAGGGCTTCTGACCCCAGATGGTTCTGAGCTCCCAGGGCTGCTGCGGCACCAACCTCCAACTTCCCTCCCCCAGGACTCTGGGCCCACCTGGGTTCCCAGGGGCTACCACAGGACTCCGGTCCCTGACCCCCCTATCTGCCGTGGGGTTGCCAGGGGACTCCGGCCCACCCTGTGCAGCCATGGGACAGGTGGGGGCTCCAGCTCCCATTCCCCACTGCCATGGACAGACCACAGATGTTTCTGGCCAAGAGAGCAAGGGATTTGAGATGTGCAACCAGCATTACTAACTGCATTTTATAAATGGGGAACGGTGGTGGTGGTGGTGCGGGGTGGGGGGGGCGCAGATAGACAGGCTAGGCCCCGATCTTTAAAGGTATTTTGAGGTCTAACTCCCACTGAGGTATGTGACTAAATATTTGCAAGTCTTTGGCCCAAGTGACTCACTCAGGGTCACGGAGGAAGTCACAGGCGCCTGACCTAGATATCTGGAGCCCCAGTTCAGAATTTTAACCAAAAGGCCCCCGCCCCCAACGTCTTCTGCTTCTTTCATTCACACTGACCAACTAGAGCTGAGAAACCTTCTGCCAACAGCCGTGTGAAAGAGCACACGGAGGGAAAAACCTGGCTAGTGGGGTTTGGACACAGGCTAAATGCTAACGGTGTCTAAATTTCATAGGCAGCGTTGAAAATTGTAACCGTAGAAACGGGGAAAGGCAAGCGCGTGTGGACTGGGGAGAGCTAAGAAACTTCCTCAGCCCTTCAGCCTGAATGTCAAGCCAGCATCCCCCCCCCCCACCCCAAAACCAAAATTTGATGATCTTTTTCAACTTCATTTTTGAAACCACTGTCTGTGCTGGTTCCAGCTGGATCAAGACCCAGAAATGCCAGAAGAAAAGCTGTTCTCTTCCAACTCAGCAATGCTGCGCTGGAGGAGCTCAGGGCGACATTTCTGGCGCTTATCCAATCCTTTCAGATTTTGCCAGTAAGCTATTGAATCCGATGAATATTACACCTCTGAACAGCGCTCGTGGTGAAGTGAGTTCCTCTCGCCTTTTCCGGGCTTGCAGTTGCTGGGACATGGAAGTTTGTTTCCTGCTCACTATTTATCAGTGTACTCAGATCAAGGCAGGTATTATTAACTCTCTAGGCTCGTTATTCAGCTGTAGCCTCATGACTTGCTCCTCCACCAGCAGACATCAGTGGCAAAGCTCCTACAAAAATGCAGGGTCAGTGCCTAGGAGATGCTGTACTACAGACATGAAGGGAAAAGCCAGCTGAGTGTACTATCCCTGTCTCATCTACAGTCCAAGCACCTTCCCTCTAATTTTTTCCATCTGTGGGTGGAATAAATTTTATGTGCACTGAGGCATGTGTGATGCGCACCACCAGTAGACGCACAAGCTGCCAGCAGTGGGCAGCTGTGGGAGCTCTGCTAATCAGCTGGGCGGCACCTGAATCTCTCCCGGTGGCTGCCCAAGTGCTCAGCTTACAGGGAACACTGCTCCTTTTCAATTATGACCCCCCTACAGACACGTACTAAATGGCCTGTGGGGGGTGCGCCAGGGTTTGCAGACCCCATGCTAAGCTCAAACAAGTGGGGAAAGAAGCCCACCTTGCAGCAGCTGATGGATATGCTCCTTAGGAAGGAGCTGTGTAATAGGGAGCTCTGGCCGACAGGCAGGGAGGGGGCATGCACAAAGGAGAGGTGGGCTATAAGAAAGCAGTCAGACAGAAGCTGCTGAAGGGAGTGACCTACAGAGAGAAGACTGGGACTGTGGGGAAAACTTGGCAGGATATGGGGGCGGGGTGTGGCGCTGATCCGACCCATCTCCTGTCTTCTCTGAGCAGGGGAACAACTGGACTCTAGGACTGAGCTGGGATGTTCCCCTCCCAGCTGGGGCTATGAATTACTAAACTGTGCAAGGAGGAGGCTGAAGCCAAGCCTTAAAGTGGAAGGAAAACAGAGAAATTAGAAAGCAGCCAACAGGAGGCTGGTCTGGTGGAGAATGTAAGAACAGCCACACTAGGTCAGACCAAAGGTCCTAGCCCAAATCTTCTCTTCCAGTAGCAGCCAGTGCCAGATGTTCCACAGGGAATGAATAGAACAGGGGATCATCAAGTCATCCAGCCCCCATTGACCATTCCCAGCTTCTGACAAACAGGGTCTAGGGACCATCCCTGCCCCTCCTGGCTTTTAGCCATTGATAGATCTGTCCTCCATGAACTTATCTACTTCTTTTCTGAACCCTGATAATGTTCTGACCTTCACAACGTCCTCTGGCAAGGAGTTCCACAGGTTACCTGTGCATTGGGTGAAGAAATATTTCCTCTTATTTGTTTTAAACCGGCTGTCTATTCATTTCCTTTGGTGACCCCTGGTTCCTGTGTTACGGAGAGAAGTAAATAATTCTTCTTTATTCACTTTCTCCACACTACTCATGGTTTTATAGACCTCTGTCATATTTCCTGTCCTTTTCCAAGCTAAAAAGTCACTGTCTTATTAGATTCAATTTCTAGAGCAGTCAGAAATGATGAGTCATCCATTACCTCTCTTTCCATGGGCGCTGGACTGGGACCAGCTGCAGAGGTAGCTCCCAGCTCCTCCTGCACTTCCTTCTTTCCCCTGATAGCCTGAGGGGTCCTAGAGGGTTCCAGGGGAGCAATGAACTGTGTCTTGGTCACTGCCCCAGACCTAGCATGTCCCCGAAGAGCAGTCCCAAGATTTGGAGAGGCTATTTGGCCACGGGCTGGCCACTAGATCTGCTGGTCCCAGCCTGAGGCCTTTTGCAGGGAGCTAAGCAGCCACACAATCAAATGGGACTTACATTCAAAGCCCTCATGGGGACTGGAACAATTTATTAAAGGAAAGGCCCAGGACCAGCACATTCTACCGCAACAATAGAACTGGCAAACACAAGAAGACGGCACCTTCCTCTGCAGATGCCCCACAATGACAGAACTGAGTCAGGAATGAGATCAGATTGACCACAAACTTCGCTGCTTTCCCAACAAAATGAGGGCAAAACTTGCTCTGTTGTTGTCGTTGCCGCACAAGACCCAACAAGACACCAACAAACACAGTATGTGGGGAGAGGCCGTGGTGGAGAGAAACTTGGGTACTTGCAGAGCCATAATTATCATCGTACCTGAGCCCCTCACGGTCCTTGATTAAATGGATTTTAACCTCCATGAGACCCGCAAAAGGCAGGGGCATAGCCTTACTTTACAGCTAGGGAAGTGGGCCACAGGGAAGATTGAATCACTGGACCAATGTCTGAAAGGAATGCTGGAGGACAGCTTGGAACTGAATCCAGGTGTCCTGTAGCTTAAGCTCATGCCCCATCCATTAGACTCCCCTGCCCCCATCCACCTGTTTTCTCCTTCACTGTATTCAGGCATGACATCTGTATGAATGATCTGCTGTAGCAGTACGCAGAGCAGCTAGGGAAGTTTTGTTGTTTAGCGGTAGCAGCAGCATGGCCAGTTAGGGCAGAGCATGCTGGAGAACTGCGAATGACATCCCAGCAGGCCGTGTGGCAACTTGCCTCATAGCCAGGCCCCAGGATAGGGACTGAGCCTTCCCTTGCTTCCGTAACTGCTCTGAACTCTGACGCAGGCTGGAGGGACAAATGGGACTCTGAGTTTTTTCCTTCAATATTCATGAAATAATTTGTGTTCTGTTTCATTATGTGATAGCTCGTGAAACCCCAGAAACTTTCAGAGAGCTGGGGAAAGGGGAGGGCTAATCAAAGGACCACACCCAATATAGCTGTGTGGCCTGAATTCAGGCTTTCTTACCTTGAGGAACACTTCAAAGTCTTCTAGCCATCTCCTCCAGCCACAGAGAGCTATCCAATTTCCCCAAGGCTGGCTGACTGGCAGAAAACAGCCGCATGAAGACCTAGGGTAGATCTACAGAGCAAAGTTATTTTGAAATAACAGCTTTTATTTGGAAATAAGTATCCTAGCACCAACGCAACGCAACGCAACGCAACGCAACGCAACGCAACGCAGCGCAACGGCTCTTTTGAAATAATTTCAAAATAGCGGTTGGCTTATTTCAAAATTGATAAACCTCATAATGGGTGCACTGCGGCGGTCTCTCAGAAGAAGACCTTCCTGGAAGATCTCTTCCCAAAGAACTTCTTTCGAAAGAGCACGGCCACACACAAAAAAAGCAGATCAAAAGAGAGATCTCCTCTTTCGAAGGAGTGTCCACAGAGCCCCTGCTCTTTTGAAAGAGTGGGCCAGAGATCGAAACATCAGGTGCCATGAGGACTGCTCTTGCAAACAAAAAAAAAAAAAAAGGCCCAGGGAGCTTCTACACCCTTTTACTTTCGAAAGAAGGCGCTCTTCCTGAAACAGGAGTGAAAGAGAACTTTCGAAAGGCACGCCGAGTTCTTCCAATTTAATTAAGAAAGAACAATTTTTGTGTAGACGCTCTGCTGGGTACTTCGAAAGGGCCCCTTCTTTTGAAAAATGTTTTGAAAGAACTTGCTAGTTTAGACGCGGCCTGTATGAGGAACAGCGCCTATTTCAAAACAGCTATTTCGAAAGATGTGCTGGTGAGACAGGGAATAGAGCCTATTTGGAAATAAACCATAGTGTGTCCTATGGCTCTATGTCGAATAGAGCCATCGGACACGTTATGGTTTATTTCAAAATAGCCTCTATGTGTGTGGATGCTGTATTTCAAAATAGCTAAGTGCTATTTAAAAATACATTTTTGTGTGTAGCTGTGTTATTTCAAAATAAGCTATTAAGGCTACGAGGTAGACATACCCTCAGACACTGGACCAGCTCCTAACAACTTGTGCATTAAAATAAGACTGTGTGGCAGGATGTATTCAGCCTTTGGATAACACTGCACTTCAGCTGACCAGGGTTTGCAAAACCAACTTTTTTTTATATGAACACAGGGACTCACTTCAAATTAAATTATATTAAACAGTGCCCAGGTTGCAACACAAAACCAGGCAAATTTCACATGCTTTAGAGGTTCAGAAGAGAAGTTTCACACAGCACTAATTAACACCAGGTTTTTAAGGCTAGTAGCTAATTATAATTTCTCAACAAAGCAGTTTCTTACTGACCATTTCAAACTGATACTTTTCCACTTGGTTCTACGATCTCACCTTTTTAAATAAGCAACACCCTAAGCTACCTCCTGTGTCACACATTGATTTTATGAGACTAAAATTGATTTAAAACCTTCAAGATCTTATTAATTTCTCTACTGTGCCTGTTAGCGGCTAAAGAGAGGCACAAATAGACACCCCGACGTATACTCCTCTCAAGCATTAGATTGTTCCAGGGAACCTAAATCTCCAGCTGTAGAGTATGAAAAAATCACATATGGTGGAATAACAGGGCCTCAGATCTAGATTTTAGGTTCACAGTTTAAGCCCATTTCTAACATTTATACAGCAATTTGTTTAGTGAGTGAGTGTGGACTAGTGAATAGGTCTGGCTCAGGTCACCTGTACGCTACTCCTTTCTCTGTAACTAACCTTCAATGTGCCCTTGGTCAAGTCACTTCACCTTTCTGTTTCCACCCCCACATTCCCCCACACCATTTTTCTCTCTTGTTTATTTAGACTGCAGACTCTTTGGGGAAGGGAAAATCTCCTGCTGTATATGTACTCTGTATGCCTTGCACAATAGGAGCCTCTTGGTTATATTGTAATAATAATAATACTTATTATTGTTAATTGGAGCTGTGGTCCATCTGGTCCAGTGACCAGGCCCAGATGTTTCAGATGAAGGTACAAGAAGCTCTGCAAAGTATAGTTATTCAGGAGGGGAAGGTCCTTCCACCCAGAGACACTTAGTGGCTGACAAGCCCAGAAGAATGAGGAATTTTGTTCCTATCTAATGTAATTGTAAGATATCTTCCTTGGATCCCTTCGTTCCCCCCAAGTAGCCTGGCAGACCTGCCCAGTCTGTTATTGATTATTTATGATACTCTTCATACCTACAGAATGGGCAGGAGGAAGGAGCACTGCAGTGAGTGATTTAGGGGTCACAGTGGACCACAAGCTAAACATGAGTCAACAGTGTGTTGCTGTTGCAAAAAAAGCAAACGTGATTCCCGGATGCATTAATAGGAGCGTCATGAGCAAGACACGAGAAATCATTCTTCCACTCTACTCAGTGCACATTAGGCCTCAGCTGGAGTACTGTGTCCAGTTCTGGGCACCACATTCCAAAAAAAGATGTGGAGAAATTGGAGAAGGTCCAGACAGGAGCAACAAGAATGATTAAAGGTCTAGAGAGCATGAGCTAAGAGGGAAGACTGAAAGAACTGGGCTTGTTTAATTCAGAAAAGAGAAGTCTGAAAGGGGACATGATAACGGTTTTCAAGTACCTAAAAGAAGGTTAAAAGGAGGAGAGAGAAAAATTGTTCTTCTTGGACTCTGAGGATAGGACAAGAAGCAATGAGCTTAACTGCAGCGAGGGAGATTTAGGCTGGACATTAGGAAAAACTTCCTAACTGTCAGGGTGGTTGAACAATGGACCAAATTGCCCAGGGAGGTTACGGAATCTCCATCACTGGAGATATTTAAGAACAGGTTAGACAGACATCAATCAGGGATGGTCTAGATGGTGCTTGGTCCTGCCATGAGAGCAGGTAACTGGACTTGATGCCTCTTGAGGTCCCTTCCAGTCCTAGTGTTCTGTGATTCTATGTTTGTCTTTTTCCCTGGTTGTCAAGTGCTCCTTTTAACGGTAAGCGGTGGCTCATCTAAACGGGTGCCCCACTGCTGCTGATCATACGGTAGTGGCAGCTCTTGTCATGGAGGAGAAAAACATGAAGAGATTAAAACAAAAAAGAGGAAAGAAAGAGGAGAAATGTGCAGCTGTGCTCACCCTAGGCACTGAAGAGCAGTCCCAGCAGTTATAATCAATAAAATAAATGTGCAAACAATGGCGTAAATCCTCAGCTGGCCTGTGTTGTTGTGGCTCCACCAAATTCAGTACAATTAGGAGGGTTCACACTCCACGAGGATCTGTCCCCCATATGTTACATTCTAATTCAACAAGATGCTTTTAGTTGGCCCTTGGGAGAGCTTAGGTTTGCGAATGTCTGGGTCTATCACTATTGCAATGATGGACTGCTATGGATGGAGGTAAGGAGAGGGTAAAAGACATTGGCTAGGCCTCCTTATTTCCAGCCATGCTAGGAGGGAGTCGGCTGTGTGTGGGAAACTTGGTTCCCTACTCCCTTTCTGGCAGCTTTTGATTGGACCCCGACCAGATGTTTATTAAAACAGCCTCGTAAGTTGCGGTCGAACTCATGAACAATACCAAAATGATCACACGTTAATGTCTTCAGTGTGTTCCCACTCAGATTCCTGCCAGCCCCGCACTCCCTCAGTTATTATAGAATAAGACAGAGGGTGGGTGGGAGGAGAAGAGGAGGGGAATTTGTGTTCCCAGCCTGGTCTGTAAGATGTCTCCTCCTGGAGTTTCTAAATTAGAACTAAGGATCCTGAGGACAGGAACTGGCATTGTTTGTGTGTCTTCATGAATCTTAACGTGGCTTAAGCTTCCAAACAAACTCAGTATGCAGCTGACCCATTTAATACACACAGAAACTTGAGACAGACATATAAAACTCCAAGTGACATGCGACTGAATAAGTCACTAAAAAAAAAAAAATCAAATGGTTTCCCCTTAAACTTGCTCTGTTGACTAAAGATTGCCCAGAATTCAAAATACATTTTTGCGCATCAGAGGTATAGGTCAATCTTTGCTTCTTTCTCTGACATTTCAGTATATTTGGTGTGGGAGTAAATGTGTTTTAATATGCAGGGGAATAAGGAAGCCATGGCATAGCCTATACATAAGCCGCCTAGGAGATCTGAATTCATAACTCATTGAAATTAATGGGAACATTACAGCTCATAACCTTTGGCAGCTCTGAAAATTTTCAACCAATGCTTTCATTGTTTGTAACAGCCATCATTGTAGATCAATGAAAAAAAACCCAAAAACCACTGGCTTCAGTAAAACAGAATCACACCTCAATCAGATAAGGACAAGGATGTGTGTGCATCGAACAGCTCTGACAATAGTTCTGTGGTTGATCATCTTGGAATTGTTAGATTGCACCTTACAAGGCTGTTTTAATAAACTTCTGGTCGGGGTCCAGTGTTCCTTGTGAACTGAGCACCTGGGCGGCCACCCAGGAGAGATTTGGGTGCTGCTCAGAGGATTAGCAGAGCACCAGCAGCCATTCACAGCCATCCACAGCTAGTACCATATGCTCCTGTTGGTGGACACCCACACATGCCTTGGTGCACATAACACACTTTATTCCACACATGGATAGAAAAAATAGAGAGACCACTATTGCTAAGGCATTCTGCCCTTTTGCTCAAGCAAAATCCTGCAAAGCCTTAGCACAGCATGTTCATAAGTGTTCATTAATTGGCCTAGCATTCACTTGACTGGCAGCAGAATTAGACCAAGGTCAATTAGACCTTTGGAAAATCTCTCCTGCAACTTTGTATCTGTGACTAGCCCCCTTTGGAATCGAAGACCCATGTGAGCAAAGAGACTGTGGGTGTTTAAGCCTCAGCAGAACTGGCACCTATGTGACTAAATCAGTTTCCTCATAGGAAGTTTTGAGAACCGCCTTGTTAGCCCTACATGCTTCCAGTGCTCACTGACAACTAACTCAACAGAAAAATCCACATGCAGGAGACAAACTATGCTGAACCATGTCCCTGCTTAGCACCACACAAGGGACCTGGACAATGCACTGATCCTGAGCTTCTTAAGCAGGTGAAATTCATACAGATGTCAACATGGGCAATGGGGTTCCCATGGGCTTCAGCAGGAGATGTGGGTGCTCAGGACTCCCCAAGATGAAGCCATACAACACTGTAGAGCATTAATGGTAGACAATAAAGGCTTGGTCTTGCCTTTGCTTAGTCATGTAGGTGACTTTATTCCAGGGACTGCTTGTGTGCATAAAGTTGCTCACATGCATAAAGGTTTACGCAGTCGGGGCGTGTGTTAAGAGAGGTATCAGGCAGAAAAGTTACCAGAAGTAAATGGAAACTATCCAAGACATTTGTGGAAGAGAAATACTTTGATCCATTAGGTAATATGCCAGCAGTAGTGCCACCAGCTGATGGGGGCCCGGGAACAAGGTAAAGGGGGGTCTGGCTCTCTACACCGGACGGGGTGTGACCAAAGGTGGAAGAGGCAGGGCCAAGGGTGGAAGGGGCTTAGGATGGTTAGCCCTGGCCCCCCCATGCACCCTCAGAGCTCATGCCAAATGGCAGAATGTTCTGGCTCATGGGAGCTCAATATTATCTAGCAGCATTACCACCACTTCCACTGCTTACTGGGCTCTTGGAAGGCATTTGGGGCAAATTACAGCAAATAACAGCACAGAACACTGACAGCCAGGACTGGTGGCTGTAAACAAAATTTATGGGACCATGGGAAACCTGGCCACACCTATGATAAGCGGCTGTCTGGCTAACTAAAATCATGCCAGATTACAGACGTTTCTGGACAAGAGAGTTCTGGATTAGAGAGGTTCAACCTGTACATGTTCTGTCAGTGAGCAGTCATGGAGAAAAACAGCAATCAAATACTAGCTGTAAGGGACTAGCCCCAGTTTGCCTATAAAGGGCTCAGTTCCACCACCCAAAGTCACTTACATCTGTAACACCACACGAGCCGCGTCTACACGTGCACGCTACTTCGAAGTAGCGGCACTAACTTCGAAATAGCACCCGTCGCGGCTACACGCGTCGGGCGCTATTTCGAAGTTAACTTCGACGTTAGGCGGCGAGACGTCGAAGTCGCTAATCTCATGAGGGGATAGGAATAGCGCCCTACTTCGACGTTCAACGTCGAAGTAGGGCACGTGTAGACGATCCGCATCCCACAACGTCGAAATTGCCGGGTCCTCCATGGCGGCCATCAGCTGGGGGGTTGAGAGACGCTCTCTCCAGCCCCTCAGCTCACTGGTGGCCGCGTGGAGCGGCCCCTTAAAGGTCCCCTCCCCCTCCCTTCCTGTGCAGGAAGCTGAGGGAACGTGCAGGCTGCAGCCTGCACACGCGGCCAGCCTGCACCACCCTCAGCCCCCCACACAGCTGCGATGGCTGCCCGGCAGCCCCCCCAGCGCCCCCAGGGGACCCCCCCCAAGGGGAGCCAGGGCAGCCAGGCTGGCAAGCGGCAGCGGGGCCCCTCCTGGACGGAGGCCGAGCTGCGGGACCTGCTGGGGCTCTGGAGCGAGGAGGAGGTGCTCCAGGTAATGGGGAGCAAGAGGCGGAACGTGGATGCGTTCGCTCGGCTGGCCGACGGCCTGGCTGCCCGGGGTCACCCTGCCCGCACTCCTGACCACGTCAGGAGTAAGGTGAAGGAGCTGCGGCAGGGTTACTCCCGGGCCCGGGATGCGGCCAGCCAATCTGGGGCCGCCCCCATCACTTGCCCCTTTTACAGGGAGCTCAGGGACATCCTGGGCCCCCGGCACACCTCCTCCCCTCCGGCCACCCTTGACACTTCGGCCGACGAGCCCCAGCAGGCCCTGCAGACAGAGTCCGCCCCGGAGGTAAGCCCCGCACCCCGGGGGGCCCCCCCGGAGGCCACCCCTGGGACATCGCGGCAGGAGGAGGAGGAGGAGGAGGAGGAGGGGGGCTCCTCCTCCACAGAATCCGGGCTGCAGATCCTCCTCCTGCCATCCCGGAGCAGCAGCAGGGCCTCCGCCCCCCCCGGGGATCTCCGGACCGTGGGAGTGGACCGACAGGTAGGTACCCCCCTCTGGTGGACACCCCTGGGCTTGAGGGGCGGGGGTAATAGATGTGTGTCCAGGGCCCCCCACATGCTCACATGGCCATGGCCCCAAGGACACCAGGGCCATGGCCCTCACAGCACTGCATCAGCCCCTGCCCCCCGCCACCCCGCATGACAGTGCCATGCCCCATCCCCGGGCCAGGGGGGAGCGGAACCTCGAGGGGCCCCCGGGAGGAGGGGGTGGGACACCCCGCAGCAGCAGCATGTGATGGAGTGCGGGGGAGTGCCAAAGGGAGACTCAGGCTACATATGAGCAACAAGAGCCGAATAGCTCCCAGGGGCAAAGGAGGATCCTGGGGCTACAGCTGGCAGGTGACACCTCTGCCCTGAACAAACAGGAGGGAGGAGCCGAGCTGGCTTGGACTTGGGGGGCGAGGGCGGGGCCCACAGGTAGAGGCTAGGGGAAGGGAGAGCTGGAAGGCAGCCAGCCTGAGGAGGGGGAAAGCTGCATCCCAGAGGGGCACACCTTGGGGTCTTCTCCCCAGGACGGGTTGGAAGGACTGTCTCTTCCAACAGCTGGTGCTGTCACTCCTGGGAGAAACTGGGCATCTGTGGCCTAAGAAACCTCTCCTGCTGTCAGACCCTGGGGGGTGAAGTGAGAGTCGCTCCCACCAGGGGACGGGGTGCAGGGCAGGGGGACCCCTGAACCCCATCCATCACAGCAGCATCTCCCGGGGACGGGGATGGGGAACCTGCAGCACAGGGCTGGGGGGACAAAGGCCACGGCTCGGGGCCCACACTAACGCCTGTCTCCATTCTTCTTCCCCGCCTCCTCTCCTGTGTCCTGCACCTGCACCATCAGAAGGACTGGAAGAGAGCGCCGGCGAGGCGTCAGTCGTAGCCCTCCGGGACCATCGCTCCAGGCCAGCCCCTCAGCCAAGGACTGACCGGCCCCACGGCGGGCTAGACGGCGGACCCCACGCCACCAACAGCCGACGGCGACGGACCCCCAGCTGCTGGCCATCCACCATCGGCAGCTGGAGGTCGCGGAGCAGCACCTCCAGCTGCAGGAGCGGGCACTGGCCTGGTGCCAGGAGGCATGGGGGGGCCTACATGGACACTTTTAACCGCTTGGTGGACTACCTGGCCCCCCATGCCGCGCCGGCCGCCACATCGCCCGCCCTGCCTGTTCCTGCAGCCCCACCACCAGCTGCTCCGCCCGTCGCCGTCCCATCCGCTGTCGCCCCGCCACCCACCGGCGAGGGCTGGAGCGCCGAGGGACCCCTGGAGCCACCTGACACTCGCCGGCCACCGTACCTTCCGGTCCAGCCCGCCCCGCACCCAGCCACGGACCAGGCTGCGACTGCGGCGGGGCTCCCGGCCGCCAACGCCCGGTGCCCGGCTATAGGGGAGAGGGGCCCGGGACGTGGCCCCCCACTTGTATATAGTTGGACCCTGTTCTTTTCTGCCCCCAGTTTGCCCCGTCCCCCCCATGTAAATAGTTCTCCCCTTTATCCTCCCTGGTTTTCTTTTGATTATTGAGGACTGTTGTTTCTTTGTATTGTTTTATTTTTGTACATATTCCTTTTGTTCAACAAGTTTGTACATAGTTTTTGGTTCAAATATTTATTTACAGTTACAAAACAAAGGTTCGGAAAGAAAAAAAAAAGTTTAAGTTCAGCCACAAGTGCGTGCTGTCATTTGTCCAGGACAAGTGGGAGGGGGGGTGCGGTGGGGTGCTCCATGGTGTAGGCGTTGGGGCAGGAGTGTGGTGGAGGAAGGGGTGGGCAGTAGGGGGCCTGGGCAGAGTTCACCCCGCGGCCTGTTCATCGAAGTGGGCCCGCAGGGCCTCCCAGACCCGGGTCCCCTCGGGGTCCACCTGCCGACTGGGGGCAGCAGGTGGCTGGACGTCTGCCCTGCCGGCCTCCGCAGCCCAGCCCTGGAAAAAGGTGTCCCCCTTCCTCTCTACCAAATTGTGCAGGGCGCAGCAGGCACCCACAATCTGGGGGATGTTGTTGGGGCCTGCATCAAGGCGGGTCAGGAGACATCGCCAGCATCCCTTCAGGCGGCCAAATGAGCGCTCCACCACCTGGCGCGCACGGTTCAGGCGCTCGTTGAAGCGCTCCTGGCTAGCGGAGAGATGGCCCGTGTAGGGGTGCATGAGCCACGGCCGGAGGGGGTACGCTGCATCTGCGATGACGCAGAAGGGCCTGGTGGTGTCCCCCAGAGGGATCTCCTGCTGGGGGATGTAGGTCCCCGCCTCCAGCCGGCGGCACAGGCCCGAGTTCCGGAAAACCCGGGCGTCGTGGGTGCTGTCAGGCCAGCCCACATAAATGTCCTGGAAATGTCCCCGGCTGTCCACCAAGGCCTGGAGGACGACAGAATGGTAGCCCTTTCGATTCAGGTATCGTCCTCCACTGTGATGCGGGGCGCGGATGGGGATGTGAGTCCCATCCAGAGCCCCGAAGCAGTTGGGGAAGCCCAGGGTGGCAAAGGTGGTGACGGTGGCATCTGGGTCCCCCAGCCTCACGAGCCTGTGCAGGAGCATGGTGTTGATGGCACGCACAACCTGCAGAGAAAGCACATGGGGCAGCACCAATGAGGGGTGAGCAGGGTGTGCATGGCCCTGCCCTGCCCTGCCCTCCTCTGCCCGGGCCCCCCTGCCCTGCCCTGGCCCCCCTGCCCTGGCCCCCCTGCCCTGCCCTCCCCTCCCCTCCCCTGCTCTGGCCCGCCTCCCCTGCCCTCCCCTGCCCTGGCCCCCTGCCCTGCCCTGCCCTGCCCTCCCCTGCTCTGGCCCGCCTCCCCTGCCCTGGCCTCCCCTGCCCTGCCCTGCCCTCCCCCCGTGAGTTCACTTATCTCCATGAAGACAGCCCCAACGGTGGCCTTGCCGACACCAAACTGCTGCCCCACGGATCGGTAGCTGTCGGGAGTGGCCAGCTTCCAGACAGCGATGCCGACCCGTTTCTGCACCGTGAGGGCACGCCGCATGGCAGTGTCCTGGTGCCTGAGTGCGGGGGTGAGCCACTGGCACAGCTCCAGGAATGTCTGCCGGCTCAATCTGAAGTTCCTGAGCCAGCGGTCGTCGTCCCACTCCCCAAGCACCAGCCGCTCCCACCAGTCGGTGCTGGTGGGGTAGCTCCACAGACGCCGGCGTGTGAGGCGGGGGGGGGGGGGGCGGGGTGCTGCAGGGGTAGGGATTGAGCCCTGCTGCCCTGGGGGCATCTCCTCCTCTGGGGCAAGGAGGTGCTTAGCTGCCTCCCGCATGGCACGGAGCAGGGCAAGCCCTGCTCCTGCCGGGAGGGCTGGGTGGACCTCTGACTGCTGCTGCTGCTGCTGCTGCTGTTGCTAGGGGTCCATGACTGCAGCGCCCGGGGTCTGTGTGCCTATGGCTCCTCAGACCGCGTGCTGTGCAGGCTGAGTGTGTCTGGGAGGGGCCCTTTAAGGGAGAGGCTAGCTGTTGCCCCGGAAGCGCTAGTCCGCCCTGTGACCCTGTCTGCAGCTGTGCCTGGCATCCCTATTTCGATGTGTGCTACTTTGGCGTGTAGACGTTCCCTCGCTGCGCCTATTTCGATGTTGGGCTGTGCAATGTCGAAGTTGAACATCGACGTTGCCGGCCCTGGAGGACGTGTAGACGCTATTCATCGAAATAGGCTATTTCGATGTCGCTACTTCGAAATTAGCTACTTCGATGTAGCGTGCACGTGTAGACGTAGCCACTGTGAGTTAAACTCACACGACCCTTTGCACAGGATCAGTGACTGACCACTATGGCATCCCCTTGCAAATGTTATTCACTGAAGTCTACAGGACTAGTCACTGTTTGCAAACTCAAGCCTGGTTCTTGGCAGAGTGCCAGAGGTATAGAAGGGCAGAGTGGGAGAAGTGACCAATTCACAAGCAAAAAGAGGGGCCTTTCCTTGTGCTTGTGTTTCATTGGGCCTGTAACCATGTCCTCCATCATCACAGAAGGAGCATGTACCTGCATTTCCCTGACCAAAAGTGTGTCTATTCTGCATTCAGAGGTGTGATGCATACCCACACTAGCTTCAAAACTAGCTAGCACAGCTAAAAAGAGCAGTGAAGATACCACACTTGGGTTCAGTAACCCTGAGTACGCATTTGTGTTGCTAGTTTGCACTGAAGCCCATGCTGTAGTACCTTCCCTGCTAATTTTAGCCAGGCTAGCTAGCATAAAGCTACCGGCAGGTATAACAACCTAAGATGCCTTTATCCCTTCCATTACAGTTTAGACATACCTTAATTATTAGACCAGCAGATTGCAAAATCAAACTCCCATTAAACTTTCTTTTTTTTTAAATCCATCCTAAACTCTTTTTTAAATTCCTATAAGTAGCTACGTAGCTTTAAATGTAAATTGTGACTCAGTCCGAACCCTATAAAACCAAGGGGACTACAGGCAGAATAAGCACTCTGTGTAACTAACAATACACAGCATGAGCAAAGGTGACAGAATTTGTGGAAAAAGCTCATGAAATTGTTGCCAATATAAGACAATTGGATACTTCGTATGTAGATGTTTAAACATCAGCAGCCAAGATTTTAATGCATTTACAGCAACACACTGATCTGTTTACACTATTTTGGCCGTTCCTTGCATGCTTCAGAATCAACTCTGCAGTCAAGCCACTTTTTTATGTACATAATAAGATTGTTGAAGTCTCCTGGAAGGCGCCTACCCACGTTCTGTATAGAAACCATCCTGTTTGTATTGTCATAATTCCATCCTCCCACCCTTCACTCATTCTTTATCGCTAAGGGTATTTGCATTTAACCAAATCTCCGTTTGTGATTATTCCTTGGTTTGACATCCTGGGGGTGACCTGAGCATGACAGAGCATGGGTGCTCTCTACAGGAATGCAGAAGGAAAGAGCTTCAGTCTGTCCCACCTAGCTACCAAGTCACCAACGCCCTGCAACACTTGTGAAAGGAGTGGTGGGCAACCTGCAGCCCCACAGTCCCTTAAGTTCCCCCATCTCCACATGCCTCTCATACCCCAGACCACTGGAGCCCTGCACTTACCTACTCCCCGCCCCCCACAGAACTTTTGGAGGTGCTGCAAATTGCCAGATTCACACTAGGGTTGTGTATACACAAGGCAAAGTAAGTCAACTGCAGAGATGCAATTCTAGCTACAGCAATTGCGTAGGTAGGATCGACCTATCTGCACCCAGCTTACTTGGGTTTCTCCTTGCGACCTCCTTTATTCCTTGTGTCTCATGAGGAGTACAGGGGTCGACCACTACTCCTGAGAGGCTGAGTTCGTGCATCCCTACCAGATGTGCAAAACTCAATCCCAGGGGATCAGTTCTGAGTAGATCAATCTTCCAGGCTAGTGTAGCCATAGCCTCTGTCCCAGAGCCTCCTCCTCCCCCCTCCCAGAGCAGGAATGCCACAGATCAGCTGGTTGCAGTGCCCTGGTTCACAAGAGGTGTTGCGGGGGAGAAGGGTTCATGGGAGGTCTGTGGGGCTGTGGGCTGCTGCTATCCACTGAGGTGAAAGAGGGCGACCTGTAGGGTTCTTATGCCTTCCTCCCTTCTTTTGCCTTCTTGTACCCTCCTCCCCCACACGCCTCTTGTGCACCAGGGCTCTGTAACCATCTGATTTGTGGCATTCCTGCTCTGGGAGAGAAGCTATATCTACACTAGCCTGTAAGATTGATCCACTCAGAACTGAGCCTCTGGGGTTCAATTTCGCACGTCTCATAGGGATGCACAAACTCGACCTCTCAGGGGTAGTGGTCAACCCCTGTAGTCCCCATGCTGGAAACAAGATATTGTACTGAATATAGTGTGGGCCTGATCTTTTATGGAAATCCCCACGCTCCAGGTCCTTAAAGGCATTGAGACTTTTAATTTCCATCGGTTGCTTTTGAGGATTCAGGCTATGTTCCTATGCACCTTCCACTGTGCTCTTCCTTTCATAACGAGAGAAGAGTTTAGCTTATTTCTCATGCCAGCAATCCAGAGCATATTTTTGCTCATCTTTCGCCTCCCATCTCTTTGCCCATAGTAGAGGATAATTGTGTCCACGGTTTACAATTTGTGACATACACCACTGCCAAGTGGGATGTCACAGCCAGAGAACTAGGACTTTAGAGAGGGAAATAACTTGACTTGACTTAAACCCTTGTACTTTGGGTGGGGCATTTCTACAAATCTCCACCTCTTCACTCTGTCTCGGAACAAAACTTTTGGTTGACCTGAGGAGTACCCCAGTTGTTCTTCAGTCTCAGTAAATCTTCTCCACATTGTCTGAGGTCTTCCTCTTCTGTGTTTTTCCTTGCAGGGTCCATTTGAGAGCCTGAGAGATTGTACTGGATGATGGTTTTCTGAGAGTGTGGCCTAGCCATCCCCACTTTCTTCTCTTGATTTGAACATCAAGTGGGTCTTGCCCTGCTTTGTTCCAATTCTTCTCATTTGTGACCAAGTCCTGCCATTTGATATGAAAGATACCGCTCAGGTATCTGTATATGAATGTCTGTAGCTTGTGATATGAAGACTTTTTAGTATGCCACGTCTTGCATCCATCAGGAGAGGGAAATAAGGGCTTGCTGAAAAAGATGAACTTCCCAGAAACCAAGAACCACTGTTTGCTTTTTACTTGACTATTTTGCTCTGAGATGTCAGCACAAGTACTTAGAAGCTATTGACTACTTTATTTGAGGAGTTAAGTCTCTTTCCCCAGTTATAAACTGTCCCTAAGATTATTGCACAAAGAATCAAAAGTATTTTATTATCTTCAGGGATTAAGTCTTGGTTTTGTTTGTAAGCAGTTTGTTACAGAGCTGTCACTTCTATCACGTTAGGCCTCCTTGTCAGTGGGGCTCTGCCAAAGGGTTGGCCACACAAGCCTCAGTGTGGGATGTGGGAAATGATTATATGAAGTCATGTGATGTTGTTTCTGTTCTCGGACTTGCTGATTTATATAACTAAAGGACACTTGAGTGTATCTGAGTGCAAAATGCAAAAATGTCTATATTCAGGGTTTATATTTGCTCTTCATGAAAAATCTTCTCCTGGGTTGGATGCAGTTCCACTCCAGATTACAGGCAGATTTTCTTTGACTACCTACACAGTTAGATGAACCCTAATCAGGATTATTTCCTAGGGTGTTTGGGGTGAGTGAACACAGAAGTGCTACAAACAGGTTCAGAGTCAATTCCTTTGAGAACCAATATTTGCAGGACATTTTGGAAGTATTTGTCCAGTTGCCGTCTTAACAGAAAAGTGACAAAACCACAGAAAAACCAATGGTCAGACTGAAATATCAAGTGGCCCAGGTCTGTGGATCATTTAAACAGAGAGAGCTCCCCTGACTTTCTTGACAGGGATTTACAACAGAGGGGAACACAACAATCTGCCCAGGAGGTTTAACAAGACTCAGTGACGAGCGTGTGACTATTGTGTGTCCTACTGTAACTGGACACGAACTGAGGAATTCAGTGCAGGGCATCAGGAGATAAAGACTTCAGTTTCATTGCTCAGTATTAACAGAGAGGGAGCCGTGCTAGTCTGTAGACTATCAAAACAAAAAGCAGTCAAGTAGCACTTTAAAGACTAGCAAAATCTAATTCTTGACCTTCCCCCCAACCCCTCCACTCTCTGATCCGCTCACCTTGATCATTTTCTTCTGATTTATCCTCCTTGATTACTGGTTTTTGTTCTCTGTGCCTTAAATATTGAGTCTGTTCTGGTCTGGCTATGGTCTGAAGAAGTGCATCTGTTCTATGAAAGCTCACCTAATAAATTATTTTGCTAGTCTTTAAAGTGCTACTTGACTGCTTTTTGTTTTGATTGCTCAATATGAGTCTTTTGATCATTTGTTGCTTTTGACACAAGCTGAATATGTTTTACCCATAACAAACGGTCCTGTAGCACCTTCGAGGTCATGAGCTTTTGTGGATACAATCCACTACAGTAGATGAATGGAAGAGAAAAATAGAATCCAGGGTTTAGATAGTGGGAGGGAAAATCTCTCACCCCATGTAATTGGTACTGCACTTCCTTTGTTGTCATTTCAATTTTAATTCAGTTTTTGCTCAGAAAAGAGAAGTATCTGGTGATTTTATCGTGAGTTTAATGGTATTTGCTGCTTTTCTTCAAGCCCCTGCTCCTGGAGTCATGTAACTGCTGGAGAGACTTCGCTTTCACTTTTGAAAAAGAAAGTTTCTAGCCTTCATCACTGCACCGAAAAGCCTGGATGCGTAATCCCCAAAGGGCGAGAAAGCGGAAGGCAAAGCAAAAGGCCACAACAGAACTTTTTAAAAAATGTTTTATTCTCCTGATTCCTACGACTAGGTTATAATTTCACTATTTTTAAAAGCTTTGGGGTTAGCAACACTGAAACAGAAGGTGGGGAGGAACAGAGGGAAATTGGCCATAGGAGGCTATGTGGCCTGACCTCACAGCCTCTTCACAGACTCTCCGGAATTTTCACAATGTATGGGGCAAGAATTTTTTTCAAGTCTTTAATAAAACTTTCATAAACTTTAACGGCTCATTTGGAGCCATTTGGGTCTATTGTGCACTCTCATAGCATACAGTATTTATGTGGCAAGCTAAACTCAGGCGAGATCATTGCAGTCTGCTGTGCACAAAGCTATTTAAAATATATCTTCTTTTTTTCCCTCAAATTATGGTTTCCAGCAGTGTTCCCTGTAAGCTGAGAGCTTGGGCAGCTATCCAGGAGAGAGTCCAAAGCCATCCAGCTGATTAGCAGAGCCACCCAGTGAGCAGTGTATGTTTCCATTGGTGGTGCGCATCTGCACTTAACAAAATTTATTCAGCTCATCAGAGGGAACACTGGTCTCCAGTTTAAAAATGGGTTTGACACGGGCACTGAGTAAAGCAAGCTAAAACCCTTTGGCAATAGTCCCAGCATATGCTCAGTGGCCTCCAAACAAGATATTGTTATGTATCATTGCTTACGTATTAGGCTTATTGTTATGTATTATGCCGTTATGCTTTCAATACTCGGAGCAAAAAAGGCATGCTAAATTATGAGGCTGCAACCCAAAGTTCTTGGGATTGATGGAGGAGGAACTGGGTGAAGTTCTACAGCCCATGTTCTGTAGGAGGTCAGTCTAGATGGTCTAAAGGTTACTTCAGGTCTCAAAGCCTATGAATCTCTTGTGTGGACTTACAGCTTCTCATATGGCACTCTTCATATCAATGTAATTTGTAGCACACCCACACACAGCAAGACATAGTTTCCAGAGACCTGATCCAAAGCATATTGAAGTCAGTGGAAGCGTTTCCATTGATTTCAATGGGCTTTGAATGAGATTTCTGTTTTTTTTTAATTTGTTCACTTTCATGCACTGTAGTTTTGAATAACACCCACCTCCCCAGCAAAAAAAGTCCTTTGTCCCCTCCCTCCCCCGGCAAAGATTTTTGGACACCAGTTTGGTTGCATTTTAATTTAAGGTTCTGTTTATAAAAGAACACAAACAACCCTGGGTTTTATGCTGTCATGCTGCTCTCATGAATCAATGAAACACAATGAGCAGTATGTTTCTGGATGATCATAAGGCACTTCTGGTAAAAGGCACCAAGCTGAAGGATGAGTAATTTTCACCCTCTGAACACTCCAGTCATTGGGCTGAAATTGCTTCCTTGATGCTGTATTTGATTGATTGATTTATGTTGGGCCCTTCAACACTTATCTGAGCCCATGTACAAAAAACTTTAAACACTCACTTAAAATGGCCAACAGCTGGCCACAAAAACCAGACTCCCAGAACTCATCAGCTCACGCCCACATACAATAAAAACCCTCCAGGCTACTAAAATGCTCAGCAGAACAGATGCATCTTGTTATGAATTGGATAAATAAAAATTAAGTAAACATTTCAGCTCAAGCATTTACTGGGCTGTATAGACAAAGACTGCACATCTTGGGTAGCCAACTACAAAGCCTCAGTTCTTTGCTCTGGACTGTCCTAGGTGACTTTTATGAGCTTTTATATACTAGTGTGGCTTGAGAAGATGTTTCTTCCCCTCTCCGATACAAGGACTTTCTGTGTTTGGGAGGCAGTGTGTTCTAATAGATGCTGCACCAGATTAGGAGACAGAAAATGAAAGAATTGTTCCTAGCCCTGCCACTGACTTATTGAGTAACTTTGGTCAAATCTCTGTTCTGGTGTTGCATTCTGTTCTTTGTCTGGCTTGTCTCTAAGTGTGGGAACAATCGCTCAGTGTGCACATATGCAACCTCTAACAAAAGAGGCTCTGACTAGAATTCTGCACACAGATGATTTTTCAATTTGGTGGTCACACTGAAAAATGGGAATGAAAAAATTGTTTGGGATCAAATCAAACATCTAGTATGATCCAAATGGGGAAAAAAATCCTTTTCAAACTAACTATTTTTCAGCAAAATTGAAGTCGAATTGAAAACAAAAAGGTCACGTTGAATATGTAGAAAAAGTATTTTGAATTTTTGGGGAAAATTTTCTGTTTGGGTTTGTCAACCTGGTGAAATTGACATGAATTTGCAAAATGTTTGGTTTGACCCAAATATGCTTTTTTAGGTGAAAAAAAGAATCCGCTGAAAATTCCCCTGATTAGATCTCATATCTTGATAGGGTTCTTACTATATTGTACATACAAGATGGAGTAGCTGCTTTATCTGCCACATATATTTATACCCTTTAATGTTGGAGGGGAATAAATCAATACAATCTTGGCTCAGGTGCAGTGCTCGCTGATTTCTTCCATCCATGGGTGGAATAAATTTTATGTGCACTCAGACATGTGTGGATGTGTACCACCCATACGAACGCATGCTGCCCGCTGTGAGTGGCTGTGGGTGCTCTGCCAATCAGCTGGGCAGCACTTGCCTCTCTCCTGGGTGGCTGACCAAGTGCTCAGCTTGCAGGAAACGCTGCTGGGGTGAATGAGTTCATAAGAATATCTGGACTGGGGGAGTGGCTTGGAGAGCCATGATTGTATTGATTTATTCCCCTCCAACATTAAAGGGTACAAATATATATGGCAGATAACTGTTCTAGCAGCTACTCCATCATTTATGTACAATACAGTAAGAACCCAATCAAGATATGAGATCTAATCAGGGGAATTTTTCAGCTGATTCTTTTTTTCACCTAAAAAAGCATATTTGGGTCAAACCAAACACTTTGCAAATTCAAGTAAAAAAATAGAAACTGAAGACATTTCAGCCAGCTGTAAAATTAATGGATGTACTCAGGGCCAACACTGGAATCATCTTCCCTGCAGAGTACAAGAGGGATAGGCAGGGGCATATTTTATTAAACCCTTAGCAACAAGCCAGCTGTAGTCTAAGGACAGAGGAAGGATGGCCCAGTGGTTAGGGTGCAAGCCTGGGACAAGTGAGTTCAAGTCCCTCCTCAGCCACAGACTTCCTGTGTGACTCTGGGCAAGTCACCCTTTGTCAGTTCCCTGTCTGAAAAACAGGGGCATTCTGAGGCTAAATGTGCTAAAGATTGCCCAGCGCTCAGATACGGCACTGACGGGGCCATATACGTAAAGCACCACTCTGTGTCTGTTGGAGAGCTCATGCCTGATGCAAGAACAGAGGTACTGATGCTACATCAGCTTACAGGAGGAGGAGGCGCAGGAGGGTGTTTCCTCAGTCTGGTGACCTTCAGGAGGCTCTGCCAGACCTATCTCTTCTCCTCAGCTTTTAGGGAAGGAGAGGTACATTGAGGGTTGGAATTTGTGGCTGGGGTGGTTTGGGGTTTTGTTTTCTCTCCTGGTTTTGGAGAAGTTGCTGGGTTTACTTTTGTGCATAAGCGTATTTGTATACTTACTATATGACAAAGCGCCCTACAAAGCTGGGTATAGTATCTGCATTGTATCTAGTTTTGATTACACACTTAACACCCTCATAACTGACCACAAGATTTTCCTGTCTCTTAGGCTATGTCTAGGCTAATCGGCTTACACCGAGGCAGCTGCGCCAACACCCGAGAGAGCCTGCAGCAGCTTGGCTCTGTCTGCTTTAAACCCAAAGAAGAGTGGCTCTCCCACTGGTTTCATTAATCCACCTTCAGCGAATGGCGGTAACTATGTTGGCGGGAGAAGCTGTCCCACTGACATAGCCAGAGGGGCCAACGGCCACCACAGGTCCCTGGGCAAGGTGGGAGGGGGGCCTGGCTCTGCACCCCTGGAAGGGGTGTGGCCAAGGATGGAAGGGGCGGGACTTAATGCAGTCAGCCCTTGGTACCACTCAGACTGCAGTGCTGCCCACCCCCCCACCACTTTCCTAGAGCCATGCAGAGCTGCACCATTTCAAAGGGGCCCAGAGTTCTGGCCACGATCCTGCCAAAGCAGAAGCAGCAGCAGCCAGAACATCAGGCTTTGAATGCTGGGCCCCTGGGCAATTGCCCCATTTCCCCTTCCCCCATCCCCATTGGTGGGCTTGGACATAGCACTGGTCACATGGATGCTTATGTGTAAATTACGCCATTCAAGGCAGTGGCTTATTCAAACCTCGGAGCAGAATAAGTTATACCTGCATAAGGGGTATTGTAGACAGAGCCTAAGCCAGGGGTTCTCAGTCTTCTTCCTTCTGTGGCCCATCCAATATGCTATGAATACTCCAAATCCCACCAGTGCCACAGCAACTGTTTTTCTGCTTTTAAAAGCCAGGCTGGCATTAGCAGGTAGCCAGCAGGGCAACCTCCTGGCACCCAGCAAGCCTAACGCTGGCCCAGCTTGTCAGTCCCTCTGAAAACTGCTCACAGTCCCCAGGGGGCTCCGAAGACCTGGTTGAAACTGCTGGTTTACACACAACCAGGAGATTTACCTGGCCTTGACTGGGTGTTTAAGCCAGTTTTTTTTTTTAAACGAAAAGAAAATGTAAATGCTTATTTAAGTGACTGTATTTTTAAAAACACAGTTTGGTTCAATGGCTTTCGGCATTCGCACCAAACAAACTGCTCCAGCGCCCCAGCTCCACTCCCAAAATACCCACTGTGAGCTTCTATCTTATATTAACCATTCTGGTTCTGAGGGTGACGGCCGGGGAGATGAGATGAGGGAGACCTCTCCCTCCCCACGTCTTGTGGATGACTCTCCAGGCAGATGCTTTCCTTTGTACTTTTACAGTAGCACCTTGAGGGCCTAACTGGGGCTGAGGAGCCGCTGTGGTCAGCCCCGTACAACCACCGAGACAAAGAGTAACAGGAAGGTGAAGTGACTTGCCCACAATCACACACCAGGTCAAAGGAAGAGCAGGAAACAGAACCTAGCCTCGTGCCCTGTCCACTGGAGTATTCTCGTTCCAGCTCCACCCAGTGGGTTTTGAAATCTATTTGAAACACTGTTCTGGTTTACAAGTCTGGCGCAAGCAAATGCCTGAACAAAAAACCTGTAGCCCTGTGTTTCTTAAACTATGTTCTGTGGAGCACTGGTGTTTTGTGACTAGCTCTCTGGCGTGCTGTGAGCATCTGGCACTTTTTTGATATCATACACTGATGGCAGACATTTTCTGTTATCAAAACCAGATACAACTTTACTTCTTGAGTGCTAGGATACCTGATTAAATTACTTCAGTTCGGTTTTGCTGTTTGGTTTTTTTTTTTTTTTTGGTCTGACAATAACTTTTTGGAAGAAATTTTCAGAGGTTTTTCCGCATTAAAAATATTCTTGTTTGGTGTTGTGTGGTTGCAAAAAGCTTAAGAAACACTGCTGTAGCACGCTGCTTTGCAGAGCCTCAGAAAAGTGATTTATCCCAGAAGGAAAGAAAAATAAAAGAGGGCCACTAGTCAGAGGCACAGAGCTATAACCTGTGGTGCTGGCATTTTTGGTCCCAATCAAGAAATATATTGTACTCGGCTGCCTTGTATGATCTACAGAAAAGGTATGAAAACCCCAGGAAATATAGCCGTGCTTTCCAAACCGCTTGTTCCCTACAATCAGCCAGAGGACCAGAAATATTTTGGATTGGCTTTGGTTCCAAAGGTGGCCAAGCAAAATACAAAGCCTCGCTGAATCGAATTTGAGGTGGTTGTACTTTCTATATAGTTCCCTCTGGACCTTGGCTGTGGACCTACCTGCTCTCTGGAAAAGCCTGCACAAGACTTAAGACAATCACTGGCTCTTTGAAAATTCCTTTCCCCGGCTTAGCTAGAGTCAGTGTGTTGCTAGAAAAAGACAAGCTACATTCCCCTGGTACTCTCAAGCTGCCTCCCAGGGCCTAACTGTTTCACTCTTGCTGTCAGCCACATCTGAGGCACTTCACAATTGCATCATAGAGCACATTTGTCTGGCGTGTGCACGCAGTGCTGGCCGGAGACACTGTTGTGCTAGGGACTGACCAGGCTTGTTCTGCGTGTGCTGGGATTCCACAGCCGCCCTTAAATATGCTGGTTATTTTTATCCTCCTACGTAATGCTGTGATCCCACCAGTGGCAGAAGCAACGGCTACACAATGTTTCCCTTTAGTCGGGAAGGGAAATGGAAAGAGGCCAGGCTTCCTGATCACATGATGCTGAAGTCAATGAAAAAAAAATTAGGAAAAAAACCCCTCCCTCCCTGCCCCCTTTTTCTTTTCTTTTGTAACAGCCCGGTCCAGCTTAACCCTTGGCACTAAGCGCGTCAAAGGGAAAGCAGCCCGATGGGATCCAGGCCAGAACAGCATCGGGGGAGAAGAAAAAAAAAGCATCCATAAGCATAAGATTGCTGCAGTAATTGGCGTCTCTGAAAAAAATAAAAAAAACACTAAGGAAATGTGAGGCTCGTACGAAACATCAGCAGACAAGAACCGGGGTGATGTCAGACCGTCTTCCAGGATTAGAAACCCTTAAAAGCTCCTCAGCGCGGAGGTGCCCAGGAAGAAAGCAAGATCCTTTCTCAGTGGAAGGAAGCAAGAAAGATGAAGCCTCGGGATTCTGATTTTAGAAAAGCAGGGCAGTAAACTCCAGTTTGAAGAGGGAAGGTGCGGGGGGGTGTTGGAAATGGGGACAAAATCCATCTACCTTTTTTATTTAACTGTGGGACAATGAATCTGTCATCTCCTGGGTTCTTTCAAAAATCTCCCCCCACCCTTTTGAATAGTAATGTGTGTTTGTGTCTGTCTTTTATATGTATGTGGTGGATTTATACTAGCTGAATATGGTCTACATGTGTTTCTTAAACTTTTTGAGACCGTGCAACAGCAAGTAATAGAATTTTTTGTGTGGGACACCTAAGACAATTTTCTTTAAAAAAATGGGTGTCAGACCCTCTTTCCCCCTCAAAACAAAACAAAACAAGAAACAAAAACAAACAAAAAACAAATAGCAACATATACAGCAAAGCCAAACCGAAGTAATTTAATCCGGCATCCTAGCAATGAAGAAGTAACATTGTATCTGGTTTTAATAACAGAAAATACCTACCACCAGAGTAGGATATCAAAAAAGTGCCAGCGAAAACAGCAAGAAGTCCTGTGGCACCTTACAGACTAACAGAATATTTTGGGGGCATAAACTTTCATGGGCAAAGACCTGCTTTGTCAGATGCATTGTCTTGTTTTTGTGGATGCTGCTAACATGGCTACCCCCCCTGAAAAAAGTGACACACGCTCACAGAACACCTGCAAGTTGTTCATGGGATACGAAGGGTCTGCAGAACATAGTTTAAGAAATAATGATGACTGGACTTGATGACCTCTTGAGTCCCTTCCAGTTCTATGATTCAAAGATTTTGATTTCAGTGGAGCTGTGTTGGTTTATACTCCCACCCCCTCATGTCACGTCACCACCTGTATTTATTGCTGCTCCCCCTTCAGGGACTATTTGTAGCTTTATTACAATGGAGAGCATGTGACTTGGCCCTGCTTTACACTTCTCAGTTTTAAAGCCTTTTTTCAACATAAGCTCCTGAAATATCTCAACAGTCCTGTGAGGCCAGCCAGGGTTATTTGCACCCATTTTACACCCGGAGTAAGAGAGGCTGAGAAGTTTAGGGTCAGTTTCTGCCTTGTTTAGTATGAAAGTGACACCTCTCCTTCCAGGCTGCTCTAGGGACAGAGCTGCTTTGGAGGCACAGGTGCTATAAGGTCAGATGCCCTTTACTGTCGATTTACATAGGTGCACTATGTGTCTCTGGTTAGTGTTCATGGCTGGGAGCAGTACCCACTGGTGCCCATGTCTGCTTGGGGATTGGGATGGCCTGATAGCTGACCCCTGTCGAATATTCCCTCTGTGTTTCCTGTCCATGTGTGGAATAAACATTTACGTGTGCTGAGGCATGAGGGAATGTGCCCCCCCCTCCCTCTGGGAACAAAAATCCTCACGGTGGGCACTCTGCTAATCAGCTGGGCAGCACTGCCATCTCTCCCCAGCGGCCACACAATTGCACTGCTTACAGGGAACACCTCCCCAGGCCTTTTGAGAATGTTGGCCAAATCCCATTTTGCTCCTTGTGCAGGCGGAAGACGTTCCCCAGAGCTCCAGAAACTAACAGCGTGAGAAGCAGAATTGGAACCCAGGGGCTGCTGCCTTCAGGTTTCCTGCAGGGGGCTTGATTTCTGGAGCCAAATAATTGCTGCAGCAATCTTTGGCCAAACCAGCAAACAGGTTCAGCAGTTCAGGCTTGTGTTGGGGCACAGCTGGATGGGGGCTCTCTGAAGTCAGAGCAACTCCACGAACTCCAGCACAGTCCCTTTGGCTTGGCTCCACAGCAGGATGCCACCCGGTAGCATCACATCTGAGAAGAAATCAGCCTCACTTCAGCAAAACAAAATCAACAAAGACTGGGGTGGCAGGAGTGAGATGGGGAAGTGGAAGAATGGGGAAGGAGCTTCACCTACCAGCCATATTTGGCTTCCAAGCTCCACCCACCACCCCTATTTAATTCTCAGGCCCAGAATTCCCATTCATGAGGCCAAAACAGCCTGGGTCCTTCCTGTTCTTGGTCCTGGTAAGAACATGCTGGAGGTAGTTTCCACACACCCAGCAAGCTGGGCTCATGCTTTGGCCCTTTCTCCCTTCACAGCTGGCACTAGCTGGGCAAGGAGGTGGGAAGACAGGCTGGCATTCCCCTTGGGCTGTCTTTGTTTCTTCACCCCATTTGCTAGGCAGCCAGATGCCTTTTCTGGCTTAGGCATCCCTTTGACTTTGAGCAGCAGCAATGGTGCGGGGATTCTATTGTCCTCGGGCAGGAATGACTGGTCTCCTCTCCCAGGCAGCATGGCAGGGTTCCCTGGAGCAGAGGACCCCAGCAACAGGACTGGATCTCTGTGGGCTTCACAAGTGTTTCCTAGGCCAGTCTCCTGCTGCCCCCTCGGACCTCTGTAATCCGGCACTCTCTCGTCCCATAATACCCATAATTCGGCACGATTTTAGTTAGCTGGACGGCCGCTTACCATACGTCAAGTTTCCTGTGGTCTCATAAAGTTTGTTTACAGCCACCAGTCCTGTTTGTCAGTGTTCTGTGCTGTGATTAGCTGTGATTTACCCCTAAATATCCTCAAAGAGCCCAGTAAGCGGTGGACGTGTAGGTAATGCTGCTAGATGATACTGACCTCCCATGGTCCAGCAAATACTCTGGCTTGGCACCAGTTAGGTCCCCAGGGTGCCAGACTAGGGAGGTTCAACCCACAGTGCAAGATGACAGCCTTTTATTTTTTAAATATAAATATTTTTCTCCCTTCACCATAGCCATCTCTGCTTCACATGCTGTATTGATTTGCAAACACATAGACAGCCCGAAACAAACAAGACGGGTTTACCACTAGCAACAACAGTAAATCCTGTCCCGACTGTTTCATTGCCCCTCCCCTAAACACATACGTGACTCAGTTCCAAGCAGTCTGGTGGGACTATTTCATAAGGCAAGCATGCCGCCCAGCCAGCACTTCCCAGAGACGTCCCTCGTTGCTACAGATGTTTTGCTCAGTTGTCTCTAGTCTTCTTCAGAGGACCAAAGGAAGAAGATTGAGTGCACAAGCGCGTGTTTGTGTATGTGTGTGTGTGTACAGTGGGAGGAGCGATCAAGATTTTGAGGCACAAATATGAAACCGCTCAGCCCATTAAACCAAATGGAAATAATACAATCATAAAAGAAATTCTGGAGCCAACTCGAAAGCAGAGCTACATAAATACTCTCTGGGATTATTCAGTGTTCCTACTGCTCCCGGTCTCTTCCCCCCACAGGGGAAACAAATATGAGACATCACATAACTGTATAATAATAGTGTTTTCCTCCCTACTTCCTTACAGAGCATACAACACGTGGAGGGAGAAAGACGGAGTGCTTATTGGGAATGCCACACCACTTCAGGCAACCCCACAGCTGTGTGTAGAAGATGGTGTATGGACAGCATAACGCACTGGAAAGGCTGTTTGTCGGACAGGCACAATTTGTCTAGTGCCTCTACATATGCAGGAAGGAAAGTGGGCCTCCGCCTGCTCGAACCAGGTGGAGCAGACTGGCCCTCACCCGGTCGCTGCCTCCTTCTCGCTCCTTTTCTGCCGGCCCTGATGCTGTGCTACACAGCAACAGGAGTAGGGGTGAGGAAGCTCTGTGATTGCCCTTCTGCCCTGCATGGTCACTCCATGGCTACAGACAGCCTGGCCCTGAGGGATTCCACAGAGCCTGCCCTCAGGACACCAAACCATGTCACTCCCATTCATTGACTAAGCCCCCCCCCACCTGCTTCTGGTGTATTATCATCAAATTGGAGTAGCAGAGCACACAGCTGGGAAGTGCTTTGTCCTCAGGCCCAGGCTGCCAGGCCCTCACTCCACCACCTCCTCGCTGTGCTGGAATATTCCAGCTGTTTCTGAATCACTGGAGAAAGCAAGATCCATGCCTCAGTTTCATTTCCCTACTTATTCACTGACAGTGGCTACCTGGCTGCTCCCCAGTGGAGGGAGGTACCGTCCGTACAGGTAACACCAGCTGACAGGCTCAGAAAAGAGGCTGGGGTTGGAAGGAGTTGGACGCAGCACTACAGAAGTTTGGGCCCCGGTACTGGACGCGCTGCTGCTTCCTTCAGAGCTCTTTCGTTGTCCAAGCCAGCTTCCCAGAGGCAACAGGAATCTCTGACTTGCTTTCATTGAGAGATGTACTGGGCACTCAGCTGTGTAAGTATGATCTAGGGCAGTGGTTTTCAACCAGGGACTCCCTCAGGGGCTCTGAGCAGGTTTCGGGGGAGACACAATGCAGATCCAGCATTAGAGTTGCTGGGGCCCAGGGCAGAAAGCTGGGGGTCTAAAGCCTGGGACCTGAGCCCCACCACATAGGGCTGAAGCCAACAGCTGAACAACTTCACTTTGTTGGGGGCTTCTCTGGCGTAGGGCCCACATGCAACCCTCTAACGCTGGCCCTTGTGGCACAGGAGGGCTGGGGAGTTTTTTACCATGTTGGAGGCGGAGAGCTCAAAAAAAAAATTGACAACCCCTGGTTGAGGGAAGGTCAGGTAGATGTCATGACTTCTCTGCCAGCTGTCAGGAGCAATGTGGTGAGTGGGGGCCCATGTGGGAAGGGACCATATGAGAGCAACTCACAGCAGAATTAGGCATGTCTGAAAAACCCATTATCCTTAGTTTTAAGGCAGTAAAAAGCTCAGCTCTCTTGGTTCCCAGAGAGATACTGATCATCCCAGACAAGGAATTAAATGGCCAAAGGGGCTGAGGGCATGCAAGTGCTGCTGTCAACATACGAATGGTCATACTGGGTCAGACTACTAGTCCATCTAGCCAAGTGTCCTTTTTCCTGACAGTGGCCATTGCCCGGTGCCTTGGAGGAAATGAACAGAACAGGCTATTATTGAGTTATCGTTGTCCACCCTCAGCTTCTGCCAGTCAGGGACTAGGGATGCCCAAAGCATGGGGTTGCATTGCAGGCCTTCTTAACTAATAGCCATTGCTGGACCCTTCCTTCATAAATTCAGCTCATTCTTCTTGGCCATCACAACATCCCCAGTAATGAGGTCCACAGGCCATCTGTGAGTCATGGGATGAAGTTCTTCCTTGTGTTTGTTTTAAACCTGCTACCTAGTCATTTCATTGGGTGATCCTGGTTCAATCCATATTGAATTTAACTTTATTATGGTCACCATTACTGGGGGGATTCAGCTATCTTCACCTCTTGGACAGATCCTATGGTCCATTTAGGACCAACCTGAAGGAGACTGGTGTTTCTAAAATCTTTCTAAAGAAAGGTACATCTACACTATCCAGGAGATCGACTCGATCAGGGTCAATCTTCTGGGGTTTGATTTCCTGCGCCCAGTGGGGATGCGTGAAATCGAGCTATCCAGGGTTGACAGTCATCCCCTGTACTCCTCATTATTGAGAGGAGTCAGGGAGATCAGCTGGAGAGTTTCTCCCTTTGCCCGCTCCCCAGTGAAGACGGCCAGGTAAATCGATCATAGGTAAGTCAGTTCTAGCTATGCAATTGCAGTACCTGGAATCACATATCTACAATCGACTTTAAGGTCTAGTGTAGACCGTGTTTAGGATTGCTTTTACACTGGGAATTAAGTTCATTGTATTTGGCCATTACATAGCTAAAGAACAGCCATACACATAATAACCAGACTACTAAAAAGCAAGAGTAATCCAGTTTATGATTTTTAAATACTCCTAATTGCTTATTATGATGGCATAGTGAGATTAATTAATCGAGGGTTTTACATTCAAGTCTTTTACTCTTGTTTAAATATAATCATTCAAATGTTAGAAGCAGCAAATAACTGGTTAAAAATGCTGCACTATAAACATCACTTACTACTGAAGAGTCGGAAAGTGCTTCACTAACATTAACGAATGCTTGTAATGTACTCACAGCAATAGCGCTGCAGTTCTGATTTACACTGAACTCTAACTCAATTGCCACATGGAGGCAAGATGTTTACCACCACAGCCCCAGTGAGGGACGGATTTTTGGCGTCATTTTACTGAAGACAAAGTCCTGAACTAGACATAGTATTGGCACAACTGTCTCATTAAAAACCATAGATGAGGATACTAGCTGCTACCTACTTCCACTCGATAAACCCCTGCTTAAGCCATTGTGACCCCCCACTCTTTCCTAGTCCCTGCTCTTCAAAAGACAAACCCCTCCGAGCCTGTCGATGTGGTTCCATGAGGTGACGTTGCCTGGAACGGAAAGTTTTCAGAACGTGAATTTTCGACACAAGGACTGCCCCAGTGAGTCCAGCGCTACAATTCTCAGTCACATGTGAATTTCCGTGGCTGCAATTCAAGCAGCCAGTGTCAAACGGGAGGTGCAGTGTGCCCTCCCTGAGGTGTTACACAGCTGTGTGCCATATGACACAATATTTAGGGCCTTACTCAGAGTTCCCTCTAATTTTTATCCATCCATGGGCAGAATAAATTTTATTCTGTGCACCAAGGCATGTGCTGGTGTGCACCATCAGTAGAAACACAGGCCGCACATTGTGGGAGCTCTGCTAATCAGCGGGGTGGCACCTGAACCTCTCTTGGGTGGCCACTCAAGTGTTCGGCTTATAGGAAAGACTGGCCTTACCCAAAGCCCACTGAAGGCAATTGAACTCCAGGGACTTTGGATCCAGCCTCAAATGGTGTTGTGCACACAGCTGGCATTTTCCATGAGGGAGAGCATTTTTCTCCTGCCTTTTTTTTTGTCACTTGTTATCCAAGCTGCATCTCTGGAAATGACTTCAGCCTTTTGAGCAGCCGTTCTCCTTGGCTTTCTAAACAATGTCTTGATTTTGCCAAAGGGAAAGGGAAAGAGACTCTTTAAACCACCAGACTCCCCTTTTGTTATGTACCGTATAAATCTCAGCTTATCCCAAGTCAGCCCTTCCGGACACGCCGACAGCATTGTCCCCAACGCTGATTAATGGGAATCACAGCTGATAATAAAGAGAAATTTCCTGGCTCCCTTTTTAAATCATTTCAAAATTGAGCCCCAAAGCACTGGCTGGAGGAACACATCTGGCCGCAGGCCTGTGATGCCACATTAGCCATGAATCCCAAGGACTGCCCACTGGAGGTGGCATGTGACCAACAGGAAGAGCCCCTCCTGAAGCACAGCTGGAAGAAGGCACAGCCAGGCCCTGCCAAATGCTAGGAAAATTCAGAGTCAATGTCACGCTGCGCTGAGTTTGTTTATGTAACGCACGGGACTGGCTCATATCTCAATCTTTCATCACCCTGCCCTGGAACAGTAACACTTTAACAGCAAAACTATGGAAAAAATTAGGAGCCCACTCAAAAACAGGGAGGTTATTTTCTGATGCAGATTGAGGTCCGAAAATGCCAATCGCGGCTTCTTTCTGTAGAGAGACCCCCCTTCCCATTTTTATTTATTTAACAGCTCAGACACTTGTGTCATTCTGCAATTTTGAACCTGCGGCACCAATTGTGGAGAGGGACATTTCTTGTTTTATGCATTCTAATTACTGTGTAGGAGGTCTTGCTTCTTTCCCTGGTGGGTCATTAGAACCTATGAGTGGCATGTGGCCACCTGAACGCCCACCAAGGAAGCAGTAGATATGGCAGCTCGCTGGGAGCCTTCAGGACAAAGTGTGCTAGAAGCACCATTGATTGTTGAGCCTTTGTGGGATGGGACTCCAGAAAACAATGCTTTGGCCATGGATAGACATTTTAATAAATATTGTTTCAGCCGGCCTGCATCTCACATGCTGAGGACGTGGTCTTCAACCCTGGACCTGGGTCTGGGATTTAAACTGTATGTGAGTGAAGTAACCAGGCTGTGGGGCGGGGTAGGAGTTTACTCTTAAAGTTCCTGTCACCTTTCTTACACCCAGCTTCTGATAATGAATTGGTGAAGCGAGACAGATGGTACCACATGATGTTCAAGGGACACAGAATCATAGAATCCTAGCGCTGGAAGGGACCTTCGGAGGTCATCTAATCCCACCGCTGCCTATATGCCAGAATAAATAGGAAATCTCTTCACTATCCCCAGAACTTTATTTTTAGTACTGGGAAGGTCTTTGTTCCATTTGTATAGTTAAAAAAAATCCACATATAAAACCTTCAGTTAATTAATCTCACAAAGTCATTAGGATGACCCAGCACAATGGAGCCCCGGTCCAGGAGGAGAACAGCTAAACCCTATTGGAAGAAAAACAATACGACAGTTTACCACAGAAGAATCATAGGACTGGAAAGCCCATCCTGTCCAGTCCCTTGCACTTAAGGAAGGACCAAGGACCATGTAGAGCATCCCTGATAAATGTTTGTCTAACCTGCTTTTAAAAATCTCCAGTGATGGAGATTCCACAAGCTTCCTAGGCAATTTATTCCAGTGCTTAACCACCAGACAGTTAGGAAGTTTTCCTTAATGTTCAGCCTCTACCTTCATTTGTGTAATTTAAGCCCTTTGCTTCTTGTTCTCCTTCCTTGTAACAAACATTCATGTACTTGAAAACTGTTATCATGGGCAGCAAGTTCAAGGGGCCCATGGTACCTGGGCCCCAGAAATATTCCAATATACAATGCGTTTGGGCATTGTTGGCACATATATTGGACAGACTTCTAACTCCCTTAGACAAAGGGTCAACGGGCACAAAACAGACATCAAAACACTCCAGATCCACAAACCAGTTAGTCAACATTTTAATGGAATGGGCCAGTCTGTCAATGACCTCAAGGTATGTGTGTTACTGAAGAAGAATTATCGCACCATTCTGGAAAGGGAAGCAGCCGAGCTGGCTTTTATATTCAAATTCGGCACATTAACACGTGGTTTAAATCATGATGGGAACTTTCTGAGTCACTATAGGGGCTCGTCTGCATACTTGGCTCAGTCTAATTCTTGACCTTCCCCCTCACTCCTCCACTCTCTGATTTGCTCACCTTGATTATCTTTTTCTGATTTGTCCTCCTTGCTTACTGTTTTTGGTTCTCTGTGCCTTAAATATTGAGTCTGTTCTGGTCTGGCTATGGTCTGAAGAAGTGGGTCTGTCCCACAAAAGCTCACCTAATAAACTATTTTGCTAGTCTCTAAAGTGCTACTTGACTGCTTTTTGTTTTGACAGTGTATAGACTAGCAGGGCTTCCTCTCTGTTACTATTTCCTTCAGAACATGTCTTCCAGTATGTCCAGATCATTCTGACTTTTAACCCTATCTTCCAACATGCTTGCAATCCCTCCCAGCTTGGTATCATCTGCAAACTTTACAAGTGGTCTTTCTTTGCCATTATCCAAATCCCTGATGTACCCACTACATCAGCTTTGCACGTTTAAATCATTACATCCTCATGCCCCATACTTACCCACATCAGTTCATTCCCAGCTGTTATTACTCAGTTTCATGTGGATCAAAGCCTATTTACACCAGCTGAGAATCTGGCCCACTGGGTCAAATACTGCTCTCAGTAAGGTTGCTTTGGCAGAAGAGAGAGGGCAAGAGTGTAGCACATGATAGTGTATTTATGAAATGACACTGCAGTATTCCCTTAAATGGATATTTGACGGAATGTCACTTGGGGACCACACATGGGATGTCCTCAGATCTCAAAACAAAAAGCAGTCAAGTAGCACTTTAAAGACTAGCAAAATAGTTTATTAGGTGAGCTTTCGTGGGGCGGACCCACTTCTTCAGACCACGAAAGCTCACCTAATAAACTATTTTGCTAGTCTTTAAAGTGCTACTTGACTACTTTTTGTTTTGATAGTATATAGACTAGCACGGCTTCCTCTCTGTTACTATTCAACATGCAAGGCACCTCAGATCTCAGAATGAGATGTTCCTTCAAAACAGCCCATTATATTAAAAAGATAACCTGCTTACTCTTCTGAACTGCTGGTTTAATAGCCATTGCCAGCACCTAGACATTTGATCAAGCCTCAGGAATGATCAGGGCTGTGGTTTGACCTTTCTGAGAGCTGGACTCTGCATGCTTCCGCCCTCACGTGGGCCAGTCCTGCAGCATTGCCTGCCGCAAAGATTCAAAAATCACGAGTTATGAGATTATCTTTAAAAACAAGATTTTGTACAATAAATGCACGTGGGACTCTGTATTTGCCTTCTGGTTTGGGGGCTTTTGGGGTGCACTCAGGTCTCGTTTTTCAGGCTTTTCTCTGCAACCACACAGGCTGGTGACTTTCTGTAGTCAGGGAAAAGGAGGGGAAAAGAGGAAAAAGAAAGCTCAGGTTCTCATAACTGCTTATGTGAGGAGCTGGGCCTTTAAATAAAATACCAAGTGCTTGTGGTAGCAACACTGGAGAGTTGTTTCCATCATCATATTTACCCACAGCAAGAATGAGATTGCACAAAGCCAGTGAAAGGAGAAACAGCTCAGAGGCCAGATTCCATAGGCATTACTCATGGGCAAATCCCTTTCGATTTCACTGAGACCTGCTGCATGCAAAGCAGCAGGTTTTGGCCATTGGAGACCACTGCAACTATCTCTTCCAAACAGGTGTAAAGTGGGAGGGATCAGGACCCCCAGTTTTTCTGACTTGCTGTGCTACCAGCTGGCCCCACTGTGGAACTTGATCAACACCTTTGGTTCCAGGCATCTGAAGAAGAGTGCAAAAATAAAAAGTGAATAGGGTTGAGTAGAATGTACGGTGATAACACATAGATGCCACACCTGAGGCAAATTGGCTCAGCTCTATTGATTTCAAGAGAGCTGAAGGCTGGGCCCTGAATGTTTGAATGCATATTAAGACTACATCATACTTCCGGCCATACTACTGATACAGCCCCCACCCTCTTATGGCAGCATCATATTATTTCAAATGCTTGTTCTTACAAAGCCCACGGGAGGCAGGTAAATGCTATTATACCCATTTTACAGATAGGGAAAAGAGACAGAGAGACTAAGAGTTAGCTAGACAAAGGCTTTAGGCACCTCTGTGCAAAATTTAGATCCTCAACATCCTTGCTTAGATGTGGCCTAACCCTGTACACAGATGCCTGAAGTTTCTGGGCACCTAATTTTTCCCTGCCGTTGCTGCTGAAGTGCCTACATTTCTTTCAGTGTGTACATGCAAAGGAGTCCAAGTCTTGCTGCCTCGCTCACTGCTAAGCCCTCAGTACCCTTGGGCTAGGTGTTCCTCTGCCTGATTTGCCTCTGGGGACCCGGCTCAGTGGGTATGCTCAGAAGAAACTTCCCTGCACAAACCACAGCTGTGCCCTGTATACCCAACAACCCAATGGTTAGAATGTGCACCAGGTAAACCTTTGTGGGTCTAGCCAGCCAGTGTATGGTAGGGGTCAGAATTGAATTCATGACTCCTGAGTTCCAAGCTTGTAGCATAACCAGGCCCGCTGCTGGGCTGGGGAGAGGAAATGGGGCAATTGACCTGGGGTCTGAAGATTCAAAGAGTCCTGTTGCAGCAGTGGTGAGGGCCAGACCCCAGGGTCCTTTAAATTGCTGTTGGAGGGCTTCACCAGGTGCGCTGCACTGTTCTGAGGGCTGTGGAGACACCGTGCTCTGTGCAGCCCTGAGCTGGCCCTGCCCATTCCACCGAGGCCCCGCCCATTCCAGGATCATAGAGCTCCCCCCACCCCGCCCCAGCCACCATGGTCTGTGGCCCGTGGTGGCTGTTGGCCCCGCTGAGTGTGACCACTGAATCATCCTTCCACTCCCCCTAGATTATAACACACTGATTTCACTGGTGATACAGCAATCTAGCAGTTGAGTGAAGCAATGGTGAATCAGACTCACAGGGACAAAGGGCCCAGTCCCAAAGGGTTAGAAGTTGAAATAAAAAAAGAACAAGTTAAAAATCACTTAGGAAAATTAGATGTCTGCAGGTCACCAGGACCTGATGAAATGCACCCTAGAATACTCAAGGAGCTGATAGAGGAGGTATCTGAGCCTTCATCTATCATCTTTGGAAAATCATAGGAGACAGGAGAGATTCTAGAAGACTGGAAAAGGGCAAATATAGTGCCCATCTATAAAAAGGGGAATAAGAATAACCCAGGAAACTACAGGCCAGTCAGCTTAACTTCAGTGCCAGGAAAGATAATGGAGCAGGTAATTAAAGAAATCATCTGCAAGCACTTGGAAGGTGGTAAGGTGACAGAAAACAGCCAGCATGGGTTTGTAAAGAACAAATCTTGTCAAACTAATCTGATAGCTTTCTTTGATAGGATAACAAGCCTTGTGGATAGGGGAGAAGAGGGAGGTGTGGTATACCTAGACTTAGTAAAGATTTGATATGGTTTCTCATGATATTCTTATAAAAACTAGGCAAATACAATTTAGATGGTGTGTAACTGGCTGGATAACTGTACCCAGAGAGTAGTTCTTAATGGTTCTCAATCCTGCTGGAAAAGTATAACAAGTGGGGTTCTGCAGGGGTCTGTGTTAGGACTGGTTCTGTTCAATGTCTTCATCAATGATTTAGATATTGGCATAGAAAGTACGCTTATTAAGTTTGCAGATGATACCAAGTTGGGAGGGGTTGCAACTGCTTTGGAGGATAGGGTCATAATTCAAAATGATCTGGATACATTGGAGAAATGGTCTGAGGTAAACAGGATGAAGTTTAATAAGGACAAATGCAAAATGCTCCACTTGGGAAGGAACAATCACTTTCACACATACAGAATAGAGAGAGACTGTCCAGGAATGACTACAGCAGAAAGGGATCTAGGGATTATAGTGGACCACAAGCTAAATATGAGTCAACAGTGTGATGCTGTTGCAAAAAAAGCAAACATGATTCTGGGATACATTAACAGGTGTGTTGTGAACAAGACACAAGAAGTCATTCTTCCCTTCTACTCTGCACTGGTTAGGCCTCAGCTGGAATATTGTGTCCAGTTCTGGGCGCCAAAGTTCAAGAAAGATGTGGAGAAACTTGAGAGGGTCCAGAAAAGAGCAACAAGAATGATTAAAGGTCTAGAGAATGTGACCTATGAAAAAATGTTGAAAGAATTGGGCTTGTTTAGTTTGGAAAAGAGAAGATTGAGGGGAGACATGATAGAGGTTTTCAGGTATCTAAAAGGGAGTCATAAGGAGGAAGGAGAAAACTTGTTCTTCTTGGCCTCTGAGGATAGAACAAGAGGTAACGGGCTTAAACTGCAGCAAGGGAGGTTTAGGTTGGACATTAGGAAAAAGTTCCTAACTGTCAGGGCAGTCAAACAGTGGAATAAATTGCCAAGGGAGGTTGTGGAATCTCCATCTCTGGAGATATTTAAGAACAGGTTAGATAGATGTCTATCAGGGATGGTTTAGATAGTACTTGGTCCTGCCATTGGGGCAGAGGGCTGGACTCGATGGCCTCTTGAGGTCCCTTCCAGTCCTCGTGTTCTATGATTCTATGATTCTATGATCAAGAGAAGGACTGATTTCAGAGGGAGGAAGGAGCATGCTGAGGAATCGTGAAGGAGCTGACCATATTCCAGTAATATAAGCCACTAATGCTGGAGCCAGGATAGGCTGATTCCCAGCATCCAGGAGTTGTAGTCACCTCACTGCTGATGCTTTCCTTCTCTCTTCACTCTGCTGAGCAGAGCTCACACGCAGGAGAGAATCTGTCCCGATTTTGCAACAATAAACCCGTTTCCTCAGTCCACTTGGCCATAAGGGTTCAATGAGTGACACACATGGCCTTCAGCAACCTGGTGAAGCTTTCATCTCTGGGACAGAGGACCTCAGCAGAGGAGAAAAGTGCTAATTCCGGGCAATGGAAATGAAACTTGTGACTTGGTTAGCTATCGGCCCATCTGCAGGAACAGCTGCATGAGTTGCACAACTTGGTACTGTTACCAGATAACTGACTCACCCACCACAGCTAGACTCAAGGACAAACGTATCCCTTGCTCAGAGAGCTACATTCAATCACTACGAATTTCTTCTTGCCATTTTTTCTGATGGCTGCAGCCAGTCGCAGTTGGTAGCTTAACAAAAAGACCCTGACAAGAGCAGCTTTTAACAATGACAAGGATCCGATACCAGTCAGCCTTGAAAACGGCAAGCAAATGCTGCTATTACGTGTGGCTATTGATGCACCAGTCTTTCTCTCCATGTAATTTGCATTACGATTCTGAGAACAAGAGTTATAAATATCCTCAAAGAATCATTTCCTCCTGGAGAAATACTTGCTCCTCTTTTGAGTCTGATTTATTAAACATGTTTTAAAAATACTCTTTCTCCTCACCTCTCCCCATCTAGCTGCATGTTGTAATCCCATTGTGGACCAATATTATACAGAGACTAAGAATTCAGCTGTTGTAAACCGATGATGCTGCCTGACTACTCTGATCCACACCAGCTTGAGATACAGCCCCACATATTTGAAATGCAAAGGCACAGTTCTTGTCTCATGTAAGATGTAGATGCTCACCCACTTAGCCCTGTTCCTGGACTACAGTCCCACAGGAAATCAAATCTCTCATGTGTGTCTGAGGAGGCCACACCTTCGAACACCTGACTGAGAACACAGCATGATGGGGGAGCTTTATCGTGCCTGGCTGGAGTAACCATATGAGTGCCCCCAAACGAACCCGGTGAGAACCTAACTGATGAAAGGAAGAAGATTCATATATGCCTGGTGCTCCAGCCACTGTCCCAGAGCAGCACCAATTAACTTCAGGGGAACTACTCCCACCATGCCTGACCCAAAGGTGGTGGGAGCCAAATGGGAGACTTTCCCTGGGCTTCTGCTCAGGCCCGCGCTGCACTTGTAGAAATGAAGGCCCAGCGGTTCTGTCACTGGCAAATGGAGGACTCCGGATGAAACCTGACCCCCGCAAGGAGGACAAGCGAGCAGGTGGAGTGATTGGATGTTTTCCAGAGGAGGGGTAGACCTGTGTACAACTTAAGCAGAGAGAAAAACACTCTTGTGTCTATTCTTTTAATAGGGGTCCTGCCTTCCTCTGCTGTAGTGCTACGCATCCCCATGCCGCCCCCCCGCAGCCATTCTTTGTGGGCCTCCATCTTTCAAACAACACTGCCGTCTTTCTAGGGGATCTCCATCACTGTGAGATGAAGAGTTTGGTCCAAGAAGCCTGGGGCCTGAGTGGAATCCCTGCCTTCACGAAGACCTTTCTCTTAGCTATTGAGGCCCCCGTTGCTCCAGGTATAGTTTTTAATCTTCAAGCTAGTCTCTGCTCTGGCTGGGAAGCACAAATGTAACACCCGTCAGAGCTCCTGGCAGAGCTGGCCAGCACTGCTGCGGAGCAGCATGAGGTATAACCCCTCATCTGTCGTTGAAAGCAGGGGATGCCGGGCGCACCTTGTCCTGGGCTCCCCATGGGTCGGGCGGGGTGTATTTATAAAGGCAGCTGCTGAGGCTGTTGCAGCACATGGTGGAACTGATGCAGTGGACTCCTTCTGAGCCAGACCTGCCCCACTCCTCGGCATGTGGCAAAGGGGTACGGTGATGTCACTCAGACAGAAGGTTAAACCGATCTAACTTTATCTAACCTGATGCCTTGGGCGAGGGGGCAAGACGGCAGCCTGTGGCTCCACACCAGCATCTTGCCCCCAGGCTGTCCCCCACCCTCCACCTGCAGTGGCAGGGGTGTTGCTATGGGAACTCAGACCCAAAAGCAGCCGCAGGGGCCTCCTTGTCCCCCCCTCCACCGCCCCTAGAAAGGCAGAAATAGCAGCAGCGGCTGCTAATAGCCACCCCAGAAGCCAGAATATATCTGATGGGTGAGTGGGCCAGACTGGCTGGTCTCTTCCGCTCCAGCCTGCTGTTGGGCTGTTCTGGCAGCAGCCCCAGGGCAACGGGTGTGGAACGTAATCCCTGAGGGTGATACATGGAGGTGCCTCAGCTGTTCTTCCCAGCTCTCTGCAGACTCAGGCAGACATTGCTCCCTCAGTTACACTCAGGTACGTTCGTGAGCTTTTCGTTGCAACAAGGGCCAGAGACGTACATTTCGTCACCCGAATGAAAGCAGCGATTGCGTTACAGTCTCATGACTGCAGGAACTGGAGACTCAGGCATGGGCTTTTAATACAGCCCTAGTGCGACTCATAGATTCCCTACCACTTTCTCCAGTAGTAGGTAGGTATGGTCAACCTACCACCCCAGTCACGTTCCACCTCAGGCAATTACATGGTCTCTATTCAAATTCCTCTTGCAATTTTAGGGTAGGTCTACACTGCATCTGGGAGCCTGCCTTCCAGCCTGCGTAGACACACATATATGCAAGCTAGGGTGTTAAACACAGCAGAGTGACAGGCAGTGGGTACAGGACCCAGAAGGACCCTGAGGGTCAGGTGGCCTGCACTAGCTCAGCTAGTTTGTGCTATAACACCTACACTGCTGCCTTTAAGTCAAGCATTTTTAGCTCACTGTCCACAAAAGTAGTGTGAGTGGAACTGGCATGAGGCTGTTCCCTGAGCTGAGAGGCACATTTCCAGCAGAAGTGCAGGCATACCTTCAATGGCACACAAGCACTCAGTTTCACTTCCCATTTTGAACGGTGGTGTAACATTTCCATGTTAAAAGACTCACTGTGCTTTGCCCCAGAGGCAGCCGCTTTTTAACAAGAAGGAGGCATGTTCCTGGTAGATGGGTTGTAGTTATGTTAAGTTTGTAAAGCACTTGGAGATACTTTGTGGTGAAAATGCTACCTAGGTCCTTATTACTTAGCCTTGGTCTACATTAGGCAGATAAGTGAATTGTAGGTACTAAATTCTAGCTATGGCAATTGTGGAGCTAGAATCGAGTTATCTGCAATCGACTTACCTGGCCCATCAATCTCCTCTACTCCTGGTGACAGCGAAGAGTACAGGGGTCGACTGCTGAACCCCAGATAGTTTGATTTCTCGCATCTCCACCAGGTGTGCAAAATCGAACCCCAGAAGATCGATCCAGGCCGGGTCAATCTTCTGCGTAGTCTAGACATACCCTAAGGTACAGCTGTCCTAGAACTCACATTCATTGCATGGGGATGGGAATAGGCAGCTGAAATTTGAACCCAGATCTCTACTTGCAGATGCAAAACACTTAGGCTACGTCTACACGTGCACCCAACTTCGAAATAGCTTATTTCGATGTTGCGACATCGAAATAGGCTATTTCGATGAATAACGTCTACACGTCCTCCAGGGCTGGCAACGTCGATGTTCAACTTCGACGTTGCTCAGCCCAACATCGAAATAGGCACAGCGAGGGAACGTCTACACGCCAAAGTAGCACACATCGAAATAAGGGAGCCAGGCACAGCTGCAGACAGGGTCACGGGGCGGACTCAACAGCAAGTCGCTCCCTTAAAGGGCCCCTCCCAGACACACTTTCATTAAACAGTGCAAGATACACAGAGCCAACAACTAGTTGCAGACCCTGTATATGCAGCACGGACCCCCAGCTGCAGCAGCAGCAGCCAGAAGCCCTGGGCTAAGGGCTGCTGCCCACGGTGACCACAGAGCCCCGCAAGGGCTGGAGAGAGAGTATCTCTCAACCCCCCAGCTGATGGCCGCCATGGAGGACCCCGCTATTTCGATGTTGCGGGACGCGGATCGTCTACACGTCCCTACTTCGATGTTGAACGTCGAAGTAGGGCGCTATTCCCATCCGCTCATGGGGTTAGCGACTTCGACGTCTCGCCGCCTAACGTCGATTTCAACTTCGAAATAGCGCCCAACATGTGTAGACGTGACGGGCGCTATTTCGAAGTTACTGCCGCTACTTCGAAGTAGCGTGCACGTGTAGACGCAGCCTTAGGTATATGCCGGAGCGACTTTACTGAGTGACTGTTAAGCAGTAACGGTTTTCTCTTGGCAAAATACAGTCCGATTGTTATGCTCCCTTAATGGCAAAATAATCGTGGACAAAGCAGCCTGAATTCAAAGCCAAGCACCTAGTAAGACCTTAAAATCCCCTTCCCTATCTTACAGAAGTCCCAGAGAGAGGGATGTGTTTGTGATATTAGATGTGAAGATTCAGTTCTCTCTGTGGCAAAGAGAAAGAGCAGTAGCTTCCTAAAAGAAAGTAGGTATTGAAAGGTGAAGTAAGCACTCGCGATTCTATATAGAGGAAGCATATCTGAGAAGGAAGATGTAAGGTAACTACTCTGATAGGAACTATTTTCCAAGGTCTCTGTCCTGTGCTCAATGACATGAATAGGAGCATTGTTACTGGTGTCAATAACTGCAGGATCAACCTTAAGGCCCTGGTCTTACAAACACTGGGCATGTCATAACTTTATGAATGTGAACAGTTCCACTGACAAAGTTAAGCACATCCATAAATGCATGCACGATTAGAGTCTAAACGATCTGTAGCATGACAACTTTCATCTGCTCAGATTACTGCTAGAGATGTGAGTATATTTTACATACAATGAGCTATTGGACGAATTCCACCTTTTTTCCCCCATCCATAAATGGTTTGCAAGCAGATCATTCAGAATCATTTACAGAGTTCTTCAGTGACTAACATGGTCTCCGTTCAGCTGTGAACACTTCCTTGTGGATATTGGTAATCTGTACTCTGTGGTTTTATTATGGCAGTCACATGGTAGCTGTTCCTTGATTGGGTGGTTTATATAAAAAGCCAACAAAGGGCAATCTGTGAACTGGAAATTGCACAGCTGGGAAATTCAAAACTCACTTTTAGCACAAAGTCAAGTTTAACTTGATGTTGCCTTGGTGTTTATGTGCTCCCACTTTATATGAAGGTTCTATCTACAAATGATTAATAATTGACAACCAAATGCTATAAGCCTGTTACAAACATGAATAGTGTATCTTATCGGTGGGCATAAGCACGTCAACAAATGCATTACAGATGGTGATAAACCATGGTTATAAGCAGCTTCTTGACTTGCTGGATTCAAATAATTGATTAACCAAGCCTCAAAACATCTATGATTCCTGTATGAACCTTTTATAGACAAGGTAACCATTGTACTAGCACTGCTTGTGGCTTCAATTCAGTCAGAGTCTTTGAACCAATACTTTGAACATCACAATCTTGGCTTCAAATTGCCATTCAAATTTGAATGAAGAGTCTTCTACATTTTTCCCCCCCCATTTGCTCAGAGTTGGCTATTGCAACCAAAGCACTGGTGAATAGTGACGGAGAGATAGCCGTGTTAGTCTGTATTCTATCAAAACAAAGAGCAGATATGTAGCACTTTAAAAACTAACAAAATGATTTATTAGGTGATGAGCTTTCATGGGATGGACCCCCTGATCTGAAGAAGTGGGTCTGTCCCACAAAAGCTCATCACCTAATAAATTATTTTGTTAGTCTTTAAAGTGCTACATGACTGCTGTTTTGTTTTGAAAGCACTGGTGAGTGAGTGTTACTATAATAGGAGGAGGGCGTGGACTTCAGCCCAAACAAGTACATCCTGGATTCCACTCAATCCTCTGTATCTTTCTTTGTTTAACTGTGATCTCTGCATGTCTAGCAGCTGATTTTATCAGCCCAGCCGCTGTCTCCATCATTCTTCCACTCCAGGATTTCGCCAGAGTCAGAGCTACACCAGCGTATTCACGGTCGCTCCTGTCTGACCTGGGGAAACCTCTGAGCGTATGACAGCCCAAGTCACTTGCTGACACTCTGGCAGGGGATCTGGTAACATATCATGAAGAACAGGGCACTGACTTGCCACCTGGGAGAGGGACGTCAGGATTTGAGAGAAGAAAGCTTCTGGTCATGGGCAGCAAGTATGAGGCAAGAGGGGGCAATGCCTTCCCTGAGTTTCAGTGCTCAGCCTCTCCCCTCTTCATTATTCCAATTGTGACTGCTTCTGCAGGCCCCCCCCCCCCACATGCTGTTGCAGCCTAGTGAGTCTTATTCCAGAGCAGACCTACTAACTTAAACGTGAAAAGCCTTCCAGCTTGCCAGACCTCTTAGTATAACATTGAAGCAGTGAATAGTAACAGAGAGGAAGCCGTGCTAGTCTATACACTATCAAATCAAAAAGCAGTCAAGTAGCACTTTAAAGACTAGCAAAATAGTTTATTAGGATTTTTATAACTATTTTGCTAGTCTTTAAAGTGCTACTTGACTGCTTTTTGTTTTGATTGAAGCAGTGAAAGAGCCATTAAGTGGTAATGAAGCCATAGCAGAGGCATGTGCCAGCCTGAACTTATATACTGTCAAGTATCAGAGGGGTAGCCGTGTCAGTCTGGATCTGTAACAGCAACGAAGGGTCCTGTGGCACCTTATAGACTAACAGAAAAGTTTAGAGCATGAGCTTTCGTGAGTTAACTCACTTCTTCAGATGCTGGTCCTGGAAATCTGCAAGGCCAGGTATAAATAGGCCAGAGCAAGGCTGGGGATACCGAGGTTAGCTCAGTCAGGAAGGCTGAGTTGTATTGTCATCAGTAGATCTGGAGGTGTGAACTCCAAGAGAGGGGAAGCTGCTATATACTGTCAGTTTCTGAATTTAGTGGCGAAAACAGTTGTGCATTTCTGTAATATTTCTGCAGCACCTTAGGTTAAAATGTGCTTGAACAGTTTCATTAATTTGTTCCTGAAGATTGTAAAATTACTTCCCTAAATAATCCTCACGCAGGTTTTCAGATGCACAATCTGGCTCTTCAGACATACAGCTCTGAAATAAATTCTTTAAAAGACTACCATTATGTAAAACACAGATTTTAATTTTAACCACTATAGCACAAAAACTCGCTCTGAAAGTCCCTCTGTTCTCTCCTGCGCTACCTTCAAACCCCTGTTGAAGAGAGCCCTTAAAGGAACAACAGCTGGCAGCTGGACAAATGAGTTTCCCTGTTTTACTTCTCACTATCTGGTGAACTACTTTTGAGAGACCCCCTCCACCAAAATCAGTACCTTACTAAGATATAAAATCCTTTGGTATGCCTAAAATCTTTGGAAAGATATTTTTAACAAAAACATGATGAAATTTCATAAACATGTCTATTGTTATGGAAATCACACAAAATAAATGAGTGTTCGCTTTTTCTAAAATTAATGAACTTTGTTTTGAACACAACAAACCGCTGTGACAGATTAATTTTAAATGATGCATTTGTTTCAGTTTGTTAAGTATGTAGCGTTCTGGAATGATTACTTCATGAAGGCATAAGAGTACATGTAAAATATAAAATCAGCTTAGAAATACTGATGAAGAAAATGTAAAGCTGAGAAGGGCTGCATCACCTATTCCACAATATTTAATGATGTATATGACTTCACCAGGAGAGTGGTGAAGCACTGGAACGCGTTGCCTAGAGAGGTAGTGGATTCTCCATTCCCTGAGGTTTTTAAGTCCTGGTTTGACAAGGTCCTGGCTGGGATGACTTAGCTGGGGTTGATCCTGCTTGAAGCAGGGGGCTGGAGTAGATAACCTACTGAGGTCCCTTCCAGCCCTATGATTCTGTGATTCTGTGCTTCTGTATTCAGCACAACAGCTGGCTTGCCCTTACAACAGAGTTTTATGCGAATATATCTCTACAAACTTCAGGGTATATCACAAAACCTGTGACTGACATTTTTATTCCCAAATTTCATGCTTTTAGTTCGGTGCCTTCTTCATGTCCAGTTCTCCTAATCTGGCATCAAGTGGAAAACGTGTTCCATTTGCGTTAGAAAAGAGTAGTCATGTAGCACTTCAAAGACTAATAAAATAATTTATTAGGTGATGAGCTTTCGTGGGACAGGCCTGCTGTGAAGAAGTGGGTCTGTCCCACAAAAGCTCATCACCTAATAAATTATCTTGTTAGCCTTTAAAGTGCTATGTGACTGCTGTTTTGTTTTGATAGAATACAGATTAACACAGCTATCCCTCTGTCACTGTTGCTTTAGAAAGAAATTTTAGAAGCGTTGTTCTTTGTTCAAATGCTATTTGGTATATTTGTGTTCAGGGATTTGGCTGGAAGGAGTGAGGAGAGAGGGGAAGGGATGAGAAGAAGGCAACAGTGGGGAAGGGGCAGGACCTGGGCAGAAAGGGGGTGGGACCTAAAGAAGCTGGGGCAGAGTATGGGTGGGGCCAAAGACTGGGGAACTTACCTCCCCAAGCATCTCCCCAAGCAGCAGGCTTTCCCACTGCACCGGCTCTTGGGGAAGAGAATGGGAGTCTCCAGCTCCCATGTGGACTCTTGAGAGCCTATGGTGGTGTTACCCAAGACAGCAGTTATTGTGAACTGACAGCATCTAACTGAGCTCAGATTCTGTCCCTATGGGTTGAAATCAGGGTGAAGACAATTGTTGTCTCCCCTAGTTATTGCCTTGCCTTGTGTTGAGCAGGGGGTTATCCTTAGGGCAGGGAGCAGTGCACACAGAAATCACACGGTCAGCCATTGCTCATGGCCAGGAATAGTAAATGGGTGTGACCAGACCAACATGCAAACCAGCTTCTAACTCAGCAAACTGCAGGCAGGGTGGTACCCTAGGCAGCCCCCTCTGGTAGCATTTTATCATCTCATCTACATAGCTACTCTCCTTCTGGGAACTTGACACCTGCTCTTTAAAAGAGGAACCATCATTTTATCCAACTATTGTACTCACATATCTATGGACCCCTTCTCCCCATCCCCATAGCAGGTGAGTGCCGCACAATATCCCCAGTCGGCCAGCTGTTGCTGGCACTGACTCTGATACTGGAAGGCAAACGCGTGTTTCATCCCTCCCCTGAATAGGGCTGTTTTGTGGCTTGAAGCCGAAGGCTGAAAACTTGCTTTGGACATCTAGCAAAATGAAAGTCATGAGTCTAAACAATAGGTTTCCCATGTGTGAGGAAAACTGCGATCGGGACTCCAACAAACACTTAGAAAAGATGGTCACTGCCCCTAACGAATTCACAGGCTAAAGAGACACAACAGCGAGTGATCCGTGGTAACAGACCAGCTCAGCAGAAGAACAGAGACGACTAAGGTCCCCGGACAGAGAAGCTAGCAGCTTAGTTATTTAACCGCTCTGCCCTCAAAAACGTATCTACTGTTCTCAAATGCAGCTTTTCCTTTGATTCACTTACGGAGAGTCTTTTCCTCCTCCTCCTCTTCCATGCTGAATAAAACCAAACACGTTACAACCGTGCTACTGAAGTTAAGTAACAGGTTGCATAAATAGCAGACAATGCACTGTTCTTGCCATTTGCATCACCAGGACATACTCCGAAACATGCAAATACTTTGTTTGGGGGTTGAATTCTGTAGAAATGAATGGAAAGAAACAAGAAAACTGAGCAGGGATGAGTCGAATGGATTAGCTGAATGAGGCTCCAGACTGGGAAGCCATTGATAAGGTATTTTGACTGCAAAGAACAAAACTACATTGAAAACTATGGAGCACTGGCTGCTCGGGGAAAGAGGGTTCTACAACAGGGTAGGAGCAGGGGGGACAATGTTCATCTGGTAGCCACAGGGAGTTAGTTTCTGTCTCTGTTTTCTGGCATTCCATCAAATGAATGAATGGTGATTCCCCTCTGTAATGCAGGCCTGGCACAGACTTGTTCCCCTCTCCCCCACCAGTTAATGACACATATCCAGTCCAGTCTGAGCTGCAGAGCTAGGGTCAACCCTGAAATTCAGTCTGCCAGCTTGGGCTCCTGCAACAAGTGTGGAATTCCAGAGGAGTTAGTGGGATGGTGCACTTGTCTTTGCTTGCAGATAACATTGCAGGGCTGGGGCTTACGGCTGAAGGTCTTCTCAGATGAGATTCCTAACAGGTCAGGCTGGGTTCCAAACACCAGGACCAATGCTGGCCCTGGTAACCCCTTTTCCATGCAACTCCAGAGGTGGGGGAAGGGGAGCAAAATCCAGCTCCGTTGCAGAAGATTTTCTTTCTTGTCTTTTTTGGGAATTCTCCTGATTTTGCTAGAGCAGCAAGTGGAAGGTCAGGAGAGAAAAAATAATGGCAGTGGTGGGGCTGCCTATGTTTTGTACACCCTCCAAATAGGCTGGGTTTGGGATTTGCATGTGGAGCTAGACAAGAGTTCAAGAGGATTTTATTTCATGCAGCCCAATATGCCTCCCACTATTTGGACACTCCTTACATAATTGGTAGCTGTCACAGCAATTTCATGAGTTAGGAGGAGGAATCTCACTGTTCTCAGATAGTCCAATCTGGATCCTGATTGCTAATCAGCTCATGTCAAACAGGGCCACAAGATGGGGCAGTGACTAGAATATGGGCTTGCAAATAGGTTACCCTGCTTGCAGCATATATGACACCTTGGTCCTGTCTACACTACAAAAATAACTTTGAAGTTATTTTCAAGTTACTTTCTACAAAGGAGCAGGGTTTGAAGCTGAGCATCTGCACACACCCTACTTCGAAGCCGGGTATTACTCCATTCCCGGGAATGTCTTCAAAGTTGGACTCCCTTACTCTGAAATTAACTTCGAAGTAAGGGAAAACTTGTGTAGACTCTCTGCTGGGTACTTTGAAGTAGCACCTAGCTTTGAAGTTAACTTTGAAGTTAATTCCTAGTGGAGACACACACCTTATGAAACTTGGAGCAGTTCAGCTAAACCGCCTTTTCCATTAACTTTAATGAACTATGGCCATGAATCTTGCAGTTCGAGCTGGCCAAGCTTTTTCATGATTGGACATTCGGTTGGGACTTTTTTTCAAAGTTTGGAATTTTAACCAAAAAGAGGAATAGGATTGCATGATATTTTTTGGTGAACTTCTGCCTCAGTTTGCTGATTTGCTCTGTCTATTTGCCTGGGTCACATTTACCCCATCTGGGAGATGAACGTCACTTACCTCCTAATATGGTTGTTGTGAAGCTAAACTCAGAGAGCCAAAAGGAAGAGCCAAAGGACTTGTCCAGTATCACAGGACCATCTGGTAAAGGAGTCAAGAATAGAACCAATGTGCCTTCTATTTTTTCCATTCATGTGCAGAATAAATTTTGTTATGTGAATCAAGGCATGTGCAGATGTGTACCACCAACAGAAACACATGCTGCCCTCTGTGTGTGGCTGTGGGTGCTCTGCTAATCAGCGAGGCAGCATCTGAATCTCTCCTGGGCAGCTGCCCCAGTGCTCAGCTTACAGGGAACACTAGATGGAACCCAACCCAGACTCCTTACCTCAACCTCTGACATTATTGCTGTCCCTTTGTTGCTATTCTTGTGCAGATTGGAGCAATTTTGCCTCAAGAGTTGTTTTGAGGACTGGGGAGGGTAACAGAAGCATGTGAGTCTTACTGCCAGGGGCTAAGTAGTAGCTGGGTGAGCTCGTGGACGGGTGATGGAATGAAGGCTGGGGCAATGTGCTGGCAGCCAGTGGAGGGCTGATAGAATGGTTTGAACACCTGTAGCACCCAGGTGAACACAGCCAATAAGCCAGCACCAGGCATTGCCTCAGCAGGGGACTGGGGAAGCACCCAGTAGCAGCACTGACTGCCCCCTTCCAAAACATGCACTCCTTCCAGCCGTAGCAGGTGCCCAGGTGGGAACACGGCCCCAGTTTTTGTGGCTTGCAGCACTATCAGCTGGCACCATGATTGAACTTAATTCTGCATGGATGCACTGATGGGTAAGGAGGTTCTCACGCTCCCCTCCCCCTAATATCCAGCGTTTTCTGGTCAGAATCCCCCAGCTGGTTATTTCTGAACAGTTTCACCTCCCTGTCCGTTCTCACTCCCATCAAGGGAGCTGGGGTGCCAGAACCAGTCTGAGATCAGTGTCAGAGCTGTAGTATTCTTCTGCTGCAGGTGCTGCTCTAACTGGAACAATAAAAAGCAAATGACCCAGAGCTGGGCTGAGTGAGATAGCCACGGCAGCCTGTTGTTGTCATGTGCTACTTATAGTACATGCTCAGTTCCTGTCTCATTTCCCGCTGAATCCTCCTCCTCTGGAACAACAGGGGTGTCTTCTAGCAGGCTGCAGGAGCAGCTTACAGTTCTGCGTGACTGGAGATTCTCAGGTGGACAACCAAGTTCCTGTAGGTCCCAGGCCCCACATTGCAATTAACAACCAAGACTAATAGACTGTAAGTTGGGAGATGACTTATTGCAATGGTTGAGGGAGGGACGGAAGAAGGGAAGTAGTTCTATGAGCAGTGGGGGTGGGGATGGGTTGACAGGGCCTGTCACTTATAACTTACAGCCAGGCGAGCAAGCACATCTGCAGATCAGTGGTTCAATCCAACTTGATTATGGGCTTTCCAAACTCCCTGGGTTTGACCAGCAGTTTATTACCTGGGCATCAGTCCAAGACTAGTATCTGTCTGCAAACCACTGTTCTCTTAGGCTACGTCTACACGTGAAGCCAACATCGAAATAGCTTATTTCGATGTAGCAACATCGAAATAGGCTATTTCGATGAATAACGTCTACACGTCCTCCAGGGCTGGCAACGTCGATGTTCAACTTCGACGTTGCGCGGCACCACATCGAAATAGGCGCTGCGAGGGTACGTCTACACGCCACAGTAGCACACATCGAAATAGGGATGCCAGGCACAGCTGCAGACAGGGTCACAGGGCGGACTCAACAGCAAGCCACTCCCTTAAAGGGCCCCTCCCAGACACAGTTGCACTAAACAACACAAGATACACAGAGCCGACAACTGGTTGCAGACCCTGTGCCTGCAGCATGGATCCCCAGCTGCCGCAGCAGCAGCCAGAAGCCCTGGGCTAAGGGCTGCTGCCCACGGTGACCATAGAGCCCCGCAGGGGCTGGAGAGAGAGCATCTCTCAACCCCCCAGCTGATGGCCGCCATGGAGGACCCGGCAATTTCGACGTTGCGGGATGCGGATTGTCTACACGGTCCCTACTTCGACGTTGAACGTCGAAGTAGGGCACTATTCCGATCCCCTCATGAGGTTAGCGACTTCGACGTCTCGCCGCCTAACGTCGAAGTTAACTTCAAAATAGCGCCCGACGTGTGTAGCCGCGATGGGCGCTATTTCGAAGTTAGTGCCGCTACTTCGAAGTAGCGTGCACGTGTAGACACAGCTTCTGACACTAATATGACCCCCACTTCTGCACTACCCAAACAGTCTTTAGAACATTTATCTTCCACACCCCTGTGAGGTACAACAGTGTTATTCTCTCTGATGCATAGATGGGGAAAGTGAGGCAATGCCAGACTAAGTGACTTGTGCAATGGGTTAGGATTAGGGTTAGGGATAGGGTTAGTCTTAACTGAGGGAGGTTGATGGGAGAAACTCTCTCATCGACCTCCCTTACTACTTATTCCCTTACTGATAGCTTTCTTTGAGAGGATAACAAGCCTTGTGGATAAAGGAGAAGCGGTAGATGTGGTATACCTAGACTTCAGTAAGGCATTTGATACGGTCTCGCATGATATTCTTATCAATTAACTAGGCAAATACAACTTAGATAGGGCTACTATAAGGTGAGTGCAAAACTGGCTGGATAACCATACTCAGAGAGTAGTTATTAATGGTTCTCAATCCTGCTGGAAAGGTATAACAAGTGGGGTTCTGCAGGGGTCTGTTTTAGGACCGGTTCTGTTCAATATCGTCATCAACAATTTAGATGTTGGCACAGAAAGTGTGCTTATTAAGTTTGCAGATGATACCAAGCTAGGAGGGGTTGCAACTGCTTTTGAGGATAGGGTCAAAATTCAAAATGATCTGGACAAATTGGAGAAATGGTCTGAGGTAAACAGGATGAAGTTTAATAAAGACAAATGCAAAGTACTCCACTTAGGAAGGAACAATTAGTTGCACACATACAGAATGGGAAGCGACTGTCTAGACAGGAGTATGGCAGTAAGGGATCTTGGGGTTGTAGTGGACCATAAGTTAAATATGAGTAAACAGTGTGATGCTGTTGCAAAAAAAGCAAGCATGATTCTGGGATGCATGAACAGGTGTGTTGTGAACAGGTGTGTCATTCTTCCACTCTACTCTGTGCTGGTTAGGCCTCAGTTGGAGTATTGCGTCCAGTTCTGGGCACTGCATTTCAAGAAAGATGTGGAGAAATTGGAAAGGGTCCAGAAAAGAGAATCAAGAATGATCAAAGGTCTAGAGAACATGACCTGTAAAGGAAGGCTGAAAGAAATGGGCTTATTTAGTTTGGAAAAAAGAAGATTGAGGGGGCGACATGATAGCGTTTTTCAGGTATCTAAAAGGGTGTCATAACGAGGAGGGAGAAAACTTGTTCTTCTTGGCCTCTGAGGATAGAACAAGAAGCAATGGGCTTAAACTGCAGCCAGGGAGGTTTAGGTTGGACATTAGGAAAAAGTTCCTAACTGTCAGAGTGGTCAAACACTGGAATAAATTGCCTAGGGATGCTGTGGAATCTCCATCTCTGGAGATGTTTAAGAACAGGTTAGACAGATGTCTACCGGGATGGTCTAGACAGTACTTGGTCTTGCCATGAGGGCAGGTGGCTGCACTCGATGACCTCTCAAGGTCCCTTCCAGTCCTAGTATTCTATGATTCTATACTGGTGAGATTGTGAGTACAGGATTTGACTGTCGAACCCCTGATAGTTCATTTTCATACATCCCTACTAGGCATGTGAAATCAAACCCCGCATGATTGACCCTGACCAGGCTGATCTGCTGGGTAGTGTAGAAATCAGTAAGGACTCCAGAATTTGTCCTGTCATCATGGGCTCTAGTTCTGCTCTCACATGCTGGTTTGAAGCAGGAGTGAATTATGAAATCAGCGGAATTACACTGCTATGAGGCCTGTATGCAGGCATTTTTTGGGGGTAGGGGATGTGCTTTTTACGTAAATGTGGACTGTAAATTTTTAAATATAAAGGAGTTTACAACAATCATGCAGTGAGTGTGCATAGGGAGGTTAATGAAAAATCTGAGTGGTAAAATGATTTGTTAGAACATACTAAAATTTATACAGTAATAAAGGTTTTATAGAAATTATCTTCTGGGATCTTGCTGTGGTGTCATAAGTGAAAAACCAATATTACTTCTTCCCCGTCCCTTTTCTGTTGCTCGTGGCCAAGGACATGCTGGGAAATATAGTCCCTTCTCTGCTCCAGGGCCAGCACTCTAGGCAGGGGAGCTGGCCAAGGAATCACAACTCCCAGGGTGCCATGGGTTCCCCCATCATGCCCTCCAGGCCTCTCCTGCACAGTGCAGCAGGGAGAAACAGAGAGAAACTGAATGTGGGGTGGCGAGTGCATTCCCACCCTTCACCGTCCCCTTCTCCTGTATATGGGCCTGGCTGTAGAAATGAGTCAGTGGAGAATTCCTGTCCTGGAGAGATAGCAATCTAAGGGGCGGGGGGTGGAATCTGCCCTTCCGGCACTGTCTCTAACAGCTGCAAGCCATCCCACTGAGGGCAAAGTCACTGGTCCCAAAGCAAGATGAGTGAGGAAGACAGACGTGAGACCAGGCAGGACAGCATGGAAGGACTTCAGTAGTGGTGAGCGTGTGGATTACTGATGATGAGAAATAGGTCAGAGGGATGGTGTGAGGAGGCAGATTTCGTCTGTGTGTGCAGACAGCAGCCTAAACCTTTAGAAAAGGAAGAGCAATCTGCGTCATTATCACCTGTAGAACAAAATAAAGTCCCTTCCAGCAGCCAGCGCAATGCTCAACCTCCATGAAGATGAAACTACGGGATTTATGGAAGCAAGTCAGCTGATTTCAAACAGACACAAATGCAACTTTCTTTCTTTTAAATGGTGTGAGGAGGAAAAACACCCAGAGGAGTTAACATGAACAGTGATGTTACTTCAAGGAAGAAAACATACATCAGCTGTCATGTGTTTCCTGCCTCTCGAGCCACCTTGGAAAAAATCAGAACTCCTTAGCAAATACATGTGCATTTGATGACAATTTGGGTGGATTTAATAACTGCACAGAGACAGAGGCAATGACACACCAACACACCCTTGGTAAGACTAGTGCAAGTAGTGAAATAATTCCTTAACATAAACAATCCTTTGTGAAGTATTCATTCTCTTTGGATCTCCCTCTTGCTGAAAGAAGAAGAGTTAAAACTCAAACCGGCTTGTCCTGATAAATCTGGCCAGGGTTAAAGATGGCCTGTCTTCAGAGTTGATAAAACATGCTTTATTACAGCACACCAGATGTGTTCATTGTGGCCTCTCCTTTGGAGCATTTTTTAATATTTCTATTGCATAATTAATGATGGGAATGTGTACGCAGACTTGAGATCTACAGGCTCTTTCTAACATAAAAGAAGGCATGATAATGCAGAAGAAGGATGAGCGTCTGGCTAAGGCAGAGGGCTGGAATTCAGGAAATAGGGGTTCAGGTTGTCGTTACACCACCATGTGCAGTCTTGGGAAAATCAAACTGATCTGTTGCTCAGGCTCAGCTGCTGAGCTCAGGACCCATAAATGGGGCCAGATTTTCAAGGGAGGGCAGTTCCTATCTAAACCATGGGCAGATTTTGTCTCCTATCTTAGGGCTTCCCCTCTGTGAAGTGAGCTTCATACAAGATGACAACAACAAGTGTGTGTGTGGCGGGGTGCGGGGCGGGGCGGATGGGCCATCTCTCAGCAGTCCCATGAAATCATGCATCTGGCAGTAGGGCTGAAGCATGGGGGATGCACTGGGGTCACATATGCCCCCAGCATTGATCCACCACCGCCACCAGTGGGTGCGAGGACCGCAGTGCTCCGGAGATGGGTGGCACTCCCCACTCACACACCAGAAGCAGCATGGTACTTCCATTGGAAGACCCTGGCAGGGACGGGACGGGACAGGAGCAGGCGGAGGCAGAGTATGGGTGGGGATGGGGATCAGCACACGTGGAGCATGGGTAGGAGGGGGCAGGGCAGGGCCACATGCCTGGTGCTCCTCCCACCCTTGGAATCTGCAACTGTTACCACTGTGCAGAAGTAAAGACTTGCAATGTATAAGTCACAGTACCTTGACCAAGTTTATCTTGGGTGTAATTCCACTAGGGGATCCCACAGCCTGCCCGGCCCCTTAGGCAAAGCGTGTGGGTGGGGGGGAGGGGCAGCTCTGTGCTCCTGAAGGGGCGGGGCCTCAGGCAGAAGGGGCAGGTCCAGGGTCAGCCAGCCCTTCACACCACCAGGCGCATGGCACACCCCCTCCTCCTAGCCCTCAGAGCCACCACAGGGCCTGTGACTCTGGTCACCAGCACTGCCACAGTCGCAGTGGCAGCAGCTGGGAGCCTAGGGGACCCTTGAAATTGCCTACCCTTGGGGGAAACTTCCCCCTTTGCCCCCTCCCGCTGTTGGTGAGGCTGAATCCCAGTGTTTGTCTATTTAGTGTGTGCGTAGTTGCTTAACCAAGCAATGGTATCTTCAGCGGTACAATGCAATTCTTCTAAACATGTAGTTCCCAAACTTTTTCCGGTCATGGAACACTTGGCTATCACGGTGCACTCTGTGGAACATTCTCTTCTTTACATCATCATACTAACTATGAGGAACATTACTAATGGAAAATGTTTCATAATCATATTAATTAAATTATTGTACACTCACAGCAACTCAACGAATTATACTGAAACCAGACATTAACAAAATAAACATAGCAGGACGACAGCTAGAACATAAATAAAAGCAGCATACTTACTTAATAAATTTAAGCTATTAACAGACACAAGCGATGGCTTAACAAAGAAACCACTTGTTGCCTGTTAACAAGCAGCGAGGTTGAGAAAAATTGGTTACTGTATAGTCATTTCAGGAAATCTGCAAAATTAAGAAAGTTCCATCCCAAAATTCATTTTGTTCCCCTGAGACTGGGCAAGAGACCGCCATTACCCAATTTCATTGGCGGAACACTTTGCCATAGCTTGTGGAACACCCTTGTTCTGCCGGAACATAGTTTGGAACCGCCGTTCCAGGCCACCATTGGACGTCACCTGTATTGTGAGACGGCTGCACAAAGGGTGGTCACAAAGACCCCACTGACATTGGTTGCCTACACTGGGGCCTTGCCCTGCCTGTAACCTGGGGTGACAAGGGAAGGGTTGGGAATTATAACAGAGATCCACTCCTCTCGCCAGAATGTCATGACTTTAATTGAAGCATCACCCCACCAGAAGGTACGGCTCTTTTGCCTTTTTTTTTGTTGCAACTAGAGGATAGCGAGGGTTGATGTCTTAGCATATTGTTTAAAAAAGGAGTCTCTTTTCCTGCAATGCAAACGGAGGACTGCGTGAGGGGAATTACAGATGTGTGAGAGGGGCTACGTCTACACGTGAAGCCAACATCGAAATAGGCTATTTCGATGAATAACGTCTACACGTCCTCCAGGGCTGGCAACGTCGACGTTCAACTTCGACCTTGCGCGGCACCACATCGAAATAGGCGCTGCGAGGGTACGTCTACACGCCAAAGTAGCACACATCGAAATAAGGGTGCCAGGCACAGCTGCAGACAGGGTCACAGGGCGGACTCAACAGCAAGCCGCTCCCTTAAAGGGCCCCTTCCAGACACAGTTGCACTAAACAACACAAGATCCACAGAGCCAACAACTGGTTGCAGACCCTGTGCCTGCAGCATGGATCCCCAGCTGCCGCAGCAGCAGCCAGAAGCCCTGGGCTAAGGGCTGCTGCCCACGGTGACCATAGAGCCCCGCAGGGGCTGGAGAGAGAGCATCTCTCAACCCCCCAGCTGATGGCTGCCATGGAGGACCCCACAATTTCGATGTTGCGGGATGCAGATCGTCTACACGGTCCCTACTTCGACGTTGAACGTCGAAGTAGGGCGCTATTCTGATCCCCTCATGAGGTTAGCGACTTCGACGTCTTGCTGCCTAACGTCGAAGTTAGTGCCGCTACTTCGAAGTAGCGTGCACGTGTAGACACAGCTAGGGAGTGTAAAATGCCACCGACTTTGCACAGATGTTAATGATTACACAGGGTGAAAGGAAGTGGCATATCAAGGCCTGGTCAACACTTATTTATCCAGTTACAGCACTCAAGGTTGAGAAAAATGTTGCACACTGTTCACCACCAGTAGGTCATCCTCACCCCCAGTATAAACACAGCTAGATCTCTCAGCCTAGCCACCCCTCCAAGAGGCAGTAGGTGAATAACATCAGTGGAAATCCACTTTGCTACAGTGGCATAGCTGTAGGGCTCTCCCTTTGGTTCTCTAGCTCTTGTAGTGTAGATGGAGAGTGATGGTCTGAATTGTCTTGCAAGGACAATGGAGGTGTGATGCAGGTGTAATATAGGAGCAAGGTCTTTGCTACTCATACCATTGCGCATGGAGAATATTGACTATAACCTGGATCTCCTTCTCCTTCTTCAGCCCATGGAGAGACTTTGAAAGATCTGTCTTATAAATTTAAGACAGGCAAAGAGAAAATCCCTCTCTTGGACTTAGTGAGTGTTTTGCCTTAACAGATTATAGCATCAGAGCTTAGGAATGTCTTTGGTGGAAGCCCATTCACAGTCAGTGGGGGCATCACCTGCCCCCCCACCTGCAAATGCTACAAAATGAAAGTGGGTGCATTGTCATATACATCTTCAGCGGAAAATGTCAATGTTTGTAAAAAACCCAAAGGGTTCAGATTTCTGATGAACTAAAATGAAGCAGACACTTCCCATGAAAATGTTTGTTTACTTAAACATACAATCTCCTATCAAAAGAACATTTGGATGGACCAGGTGCAAAGCCATTAACTCTCTCCCTTTTGTTTTTGGGAGACAAGTGAGCAACAAATGAATGAAGTGTTTTAGTGCAAGTACTGGTTGAACCTCTCTTGCCCCACACCCTTGGGAACTGACCAGTGCTAGATGAGAGTATTTCCCGGACCACTGGCGGTCAATGTTGTCTAGTACATTACCTACACTTCCACTGCTAACTGGGCTCTTTGAAGACATTTAGGGTAAATAATAGCACAGAACACTGAAAGCCAGGAATGTTGGCTGTAAGCAAACTTTATGGGACTGCAGGAAACTTGGCCACACCCATGATAAGCGGTCATCTGGCTAACTAAAATCGTGCCAGATTACGGGTGTTGCCAGATGAAAGAGTTCCAGATTAGATAGTTTCAACCTGTAGTACTTACCCAGGCAAGGGCCCAAACACCTGCGTTTTCCATTACAATTTGCGAGTCTAATTTTGCTCTCCTGGAAGTGAATTGCAGAACTTTCATTGCTTTCAAGATTGGATTGAGTTGACTGGGACCCAATAACACTCTGTACAAGGTTTAGAGGGTGCACAGGTCAAGGGAAGCACCATGTGAGGAGACAGCCTGTGCCTAAGAGGGTTTTGTTGAGTGAGTGAAATAATAAACCAGCCGGTGTCTGCCCAGCTCTTTCCTTGGCAAACAGTATTGTGTAAATTTTTTTGAGTGCCTATAAATCATGCATTAGAAAAGATGCTTAAAACAATAAGAAAACAAGCCAATCTAGATTTAGATATGCAATTAGATTGTTTGCATAACGATGACGTCAGCAAGAGCTCACCCCAGGGGATTACAGTTGAGAGTCCCAGAAACATGTATAAACATTGCTACAAAGTCCTGCACTGCCTTCCTCAGAGATCATGCTGGGTGGATTCTGCTGGTTGTACCTAATGGCCTTCAGGAATAGTCTAATGGCTTTAACCATGACATCTGCTCCAATTAATTTCAGTGTACCAGCTTGTCTCCGATCATGGACCTGCTCTCACATCCAGTGAAGTCCATTTAGGGGTCAATATTGACTTTCATAGCAGCAGGGCTAGGGTCATGATTTTTCCCCACCATTGTGATCTCTTGGATAGCACTCTAAAGCTGTGTCTACACGTGCACGCGACTTCGAAGTAGCGGCACTAACATCGAAATAGCGCCCGTCGCGGCTACACGCGTCGGGCACTATTTTGAAGTTAACCTCGACGTTAGGCGGCGAGACGTCGAAGTCGCTAACCTCATGAGGGGATCGGAATAGCGCCCTACTTCGACGTTCAACGTCGAAGTAGGGACCGTGTAGACGATCCGCGTCCCGCAACGTCAAAATTGTGGGGTCCTCCATGGCAGCCATCAGCTGGGGGGTTGAGAGACGCTGTCTCTCCAGCCCGTGCGGGGCTCTATGGTCACCGTGTGCAGCAGCCCTTAGCCCAGGGCTTCTGGCTGCTGCTGCTGCTGCTGCAGCGGGGGATTCATGCTGCATGCACAGGGTCTGCAACTCGTTGTCGGCTCTGTGTATCTTGTGCTGTTTAGTGCAAGTGTATCTGGGAGGGGCCCTTTAAGGGAGCGGCTGGCTGTTGAGTCCACCCTGTGACCCTGTCTGCAGCTGTGCCTGGCACCCTTATTTCGATGTGTGCTACTGTGGCGTGTAGACGTTCCCTCGCTGCGCCTATTTCGATGTGGTGCTGCGCAACGTCGATGTTGAACATCGACGTTGCCAGCCCTGGAGGACGTGTAGACGTTATTCATCGAAATAGGCTACTTCGATGTAGGCTTCACGTGTAGACGTAGCCAGAATGTCATAGGTGTTAAACTCAGGAATCTCACTCCTGACTAGAAATTTTGGATGCCCGTTTGAGGCAACTAAAGAAAATGCTGATTTTTAAAGGGCAGGTGCTCAGCACTTTCTGTAGATTAGCCTCCTCTCTTTCCATTCAGGAGTCATAAAAATTAGACACTCTAATAGTGAGACACTTGGAAAAATCTCTAGTCACCGTGGAAAGTTCTGACCCAATGGCAGCACAAGGCATAGATAGTCTGACAAAACTGACAAAAAGAGAAACCTTCCCCCTCCTTCAGAAATTTCTGCCCAAAACTTCCAATTTTTCCTATTTTTGGACCATCTAAAATGATTGCTAATAAAACCTTTGCCATTGCCATTGCTACACACTTCTAGCTCGAGATGGTGTTTGGTCCTGCTGAGAGGGCAGGGGACTGGACTCAGTGTCCTCCAAGGTCCCTTCCAGTTCTATTTTGCCCATGGCACAGCATAACAGCACCCACAATATCTCTTCCCTCCTGTAGCCCAATATCCTTTAACCGGAAATCAGGAAGCTGAAAGGAAGCATGCATGGGTCTGGGTGTTGGGGTGAGATATCAGTTTACCAGACGATTTGCTAAACCTTAAGACTCTTTTTGAAAAATACGTTTTTTTTCCCCATGAAAAGCTCATTAAATGTCTTTTGTAGGACATACGAGAAATACCTTGCTCCTACATACCTGTGCCTGGCAATACAGCAGCTATATTATTAAATCACTGTCCTACAGCAGTATCTGAAGCATACAGTAATAAATGTGCCTTGCGTTTACAAACATGGAAGTAAAGATGATGTGTTTATAGAGTTACATGTGTTTATTCTTCTGTTCAGGCACTCCCAATGAGTGGGTTACTATATGACCGCAAGTTTTAACAAATAAATTAGATTACTTTACATTCAAGGTACAGTCTTCCCCCGCCTTACGAGCGTAATTCATTCCTGAAAAACTCCTCTTAGGGCGAATTCTTGTAAGTCGAAAATGTAATTACCATTAATTTCAATGGGAAAAAATTTTATGCGATCCTGAGCCCCAAATTTTATACCCATTTACGCTAAAACAACACCAAATCCAACTAAAATGAACACAATCAGTTCAATAGTTAGCATTAGTTACCATAACACAACCTAACAAGGCATTTTCCCTTCATTAATTACTCTACAATATGTCTGTTTACCTGCAGAGAGAGGGGAACGGAAATTGAAGAGCTCCTGGGAGGGGAGCGTAAAGCTGGGTAGCTGCCCATGGCTGCAGAAGTGGGGCCGGTGCTAGGGGGTCGGCAGGGCAGAGCAGGGCACAGGGAGGCAGCCCGGCCTGAGCACAGCTTAGGTTAAGTGGGAGGGGGTGGTGTCAGGGGCTGGCTGTGTGGGGAGCTAGGCAGGCACAGGAGGCCCCCAGTTGGCAAGGGGCGATGCCTCACTCGTGCGGGGCTGTGCGGCGGAGAAGCCCCGCCAGCAGCGGCCAAGGCGCTAAATGCAAAGGAACGCCACAGGCGGCAAGTGGCGCCTGAGGCACAGCTGCGCAAGGCGGGTGGGGGCTGCCCGGGGAGCGAACGGCAAGGGCAGGGTCGGGATGGGCTGCACGCCCTGCAGCCACACCTCGCGGGAGCACCTGTGAGCCTGCGGCCGCTGGCTGGGCTGGGGCGTGCCGCAGCTGCAGAGCCGAGGCGGAGACCCAGAACAGCCACAGGTAAAGGCTGGGCCGGGGGCTCTGGGAAACAGCCGCCAGGCGCTGAGGAGAGACGCGCCAGGAGGGATGCGGCTGCGGGCAGCCATTGCCTGGAGCTGCAGTCTTCCTCCCGCTGCAGGGCATCCGCATCCCGCTGAGGTGCACGAAATTGAAATCGGTCCTCGTAAATTCGAGGAAATGCCTTGTAAGACAAGGTAGGGGTTTGAAATCAAACTCCTCGTAAACCTGAATTCTCATAACCCGAATGGGTGTATCTCGGGGTATGACTGTATCTCTCATCCCAAAGGCTCTCATCCCAGAGCGTTCCCCCAACAGCACAGACAGACAAACTGGGCAATCTTGGTTGCAAGTGCGCTGAGTTCACATGAAGGGGTCATACCAGTCACCACTGAAATGCAGCCATCTCTGGGGTGCAACTTGGCAGCTCTTAATATTGCACAGCAATACTACAGAGAAGCTAGAAATGAAGATTATTATTTATGGTAACACCTCCAGGCATTACAAAAGCCCTCATTAATAGGCAGAAACCACCCTGAAGAGCTTACAGCTTAAACAGACAAAGGATGGGAAGGCCAAAGAGGTGTGGTAACTTGCCCAGTGCCAAACAAGAGAGCAGCACAACAGGTGTCATGAGTTCAAATCCAGGGCTTTAATCACTAGGCAACACCACTTCCTCACAGTAAGTGAGTGAAACTATTAGTGAATTAAATAGAGAAAGGCTAACCGCTTCCCTTCTTGCTTGGGTCCAGGATGCCTTGCCACTGTCCACTCCTTGAACAGCACCAGGGAATGAAGAGATCCCTATCGAATACCAGAGAGGTAGCTGAGTTAGTCTGTATCTTTCAAAACAACAAGAAGTCCTGTGGCTCCTTATAGACTAACAGATATTTTGGAGCATAAGCTTTTGTGGGCAAAGACCTGCTTCATCAGATGTGTGAAATTCCTCTCATGCATCGGATGAAGCGGGGTCTTTGCTCACGAAAGCTTAAGCTCCAAAATATCTTTTAGTCTTTAAGGTACTACAGGACTTCTTGTTGTTCCTGTAGAATAGGAAAGCAGCCTAACCTTTTCTCATTGGTTCAGCCCGAGGACAGTAAAGACATGCTTCCACCACAGCTTCCCTGAGACTAAATGGACGAGCTTTTTGGTAGGGACCGCCTCCTCCAAAGGCATTTGAAGGCAGTTATCCATTGACCTCAGTGGTCTGAGAATCAGTTCCTGGAGAGGAATTTCATACCACTCCCCTTTCAGGAGCTGGGCAGTTCTTGAGAATATCATTTGCACCACTTCATAATATAGATTCAATGGAATTACTTTTAAATAGAGAGGGAGAACCTGGAGCAAACTCCACTCTACTTGGACCTGGGTTGCCAAGTCAGCTGTTTTATGGAGCACTCGGAGAACTGTAAAAGCTTACTGCATGCTGTTTGAAAAGGTTAAATCTTATCTGGCTGCACAGTACTAAGGTAAAAAACAAGAGAACTAGAATAAAATCATTAGATAGACATCATAAAGGCCATTTTTTTCTTTTCTTTTTTTTCTGGGAAAACGGTAAAGAAAGTTTCTCTGGACAAAAGTTTCAAAAGAAGGGAACCGCACAGACAGACATGCTAGGGGGAAAAGAGTCCACCCAAAAAAGTGGGAAGAGTAGTAGAAGCAAGAGAGATGAAGAGACTTGTCCATGCTAATGTTCCCTGTTCTAGGTTTTTTGTTTCTACTGGTGGTGCACATTCTCACATACATCAGTGCACATTAAAATTATTCCATGCATGGATGAAAAAGATTAGAGGAAACACCAGTCCACAGCCACACAGGAGCTCAGTGACAGAACTGGGAATAAAACCCTGAGCCAAGTCTCAAACCTGGCCTCTGATTATTTCACTTTGTTATGTATTCCAGTCCTAATTTGGTCTCCAGTTTGTACCCTGTTCAGACCTATTTATGTCAGGGACAGCATATGGCCTCTGGATGCCTCTGCAGCTTGGGTTGTCTGGTACACCAGGATATTTTCTGCCTTCTCTTTTTCCTTGTAAAGTTTACAGGGTTCAAAACACTCCATGTGTTTACTGGTTATGAGCATGTCCTCCTGCCTCACACTCAGAGCAGGGAGCTAATTGAAACAGAATGTTCCTTTTCTGTTAATAATGAGTGTCATTTTTATTTGATGTGCTATTTCATGCAAAAGCCCTTCAAAGTGCAGAGAAGAATAGAAGAGCAAGCATCAGAAGGAGGACTGGAACCGTCTAACGCAAATGGCCCACAATGGGAAGAGAAGAGCATTCACAGCACAAGCCTCGACCTCGCAGTCCAAAGAGGGAACAACATGAGTAAAGGACATGTGGTAGAGAGAAACATACAGTCAGAGGAGAGTCAGCTGAGGAGGCTGCCCAGGTGTTCCTAAGCCAGAGAACAACGGGAGACTCAATCTCTTCAGGCTCCGAGCCAAGCAGATGGATCAGTCAGAAGTTGTTCACAGGACGAAGTTCTCACCAGCAAAGAGAAGGCCTGAGCAAAGGGGTTTTGTGTGGGAAAACTGTATGTTATAGGGGGCAACAGTATCCATCTCCCTCATCAGAAACAGCACACGGGCTTCCTGAGAGCGCTAATCCAGTCCCTAGGCTGGCACAGAGGTGAGGGGTCCCTGTGTGCCTTCCATGGGCAGGCTTGGGGAGCTACCTGGTGGTTCAGTCAGTGGCAACCCTGCCACCATCCTGGATCTACTCCTTTAGTTATGCTGAGGTGCAGTCCCTGTACCCTCCCTGCACTGACCTATGAGCCTGCTCCACTGACTTCAGCTTTGAGAGTTTTCCCATTGGTTTCACTGGGCCTTGGGACAGGCCCTGTCTAAAGTCACTTATAAGGGACCCTTGTGAATTGCCACCAAAGGGCTGCAACTCTGTTCCTGTGGCTTGGAAGGCTGTGAGCGGGGGCTCTAGGTGGCGCTGAGATCTGACTGCCTTTGCCCCCCACCTTCTGCCCTCAGCCCCTCCTCTTTGGGGGGCCTGGAGCTGCGCCCCCACCTTGCCCCAGAGGCCATTGTGCTTCTTGGCCCTGCTGTAAGAGATAAATCAGTTCGCTACCTTAGTGCCCTGCTTGTATATTGTGGGAGTGTTCCTGTCAAGCACCCCTGAACCTACAAACCTGCTGGCAATTTTTGTTGCACGAGGACCTTCAGGAGGTGGCTAAACTGCCGGTGTGACACAAACTAGCGCTGTTTGAGTTAACATGCGGAAAATAGCAGCATGGGCTTTGCCAGCCCTTGCCACCACCTGAGTGCTAACTGTCCAGCAACCTGGACCTCTACTTGGGTGGCTGGTCTAGGCTGCAGCTTCCACGCTGCCATTTTTAGCAGACAAACTCTCAGTCTCTTACTAACATGCGTTAATTTCACTTTCAAGAAGCCACCCACAGGCAACTAAAGGTTACACAGTCATCTCCCAGCAGGGTTGCCCGTTTTAATTGGACATATTCCTGGAGTTGTAATCACATGGCAATCTTTTAACTGTTCTGCAGTACCTCCTGGCCTCCTTCATTAATTCAAAAGTGTGACCAAAAACATTTTTAGAGTGTTGACAATTCATCATGCTTTCACAATTGAAGTGTTTTAACCAGTGGTAGGATTTACGTCAGCTAAGGTGCTGTTTCACAGTGCTGCCAGCCATGACAGGCTGATGCTTCTGAAATTCACAGGACAAAGTCCTGGTCCTGTTGATATCAGTTGCAAAAATCCCATTGAGTTCAACAAGTCCTGGATTTCACCCTTATAATATGGCTTGTGCTCTCCAGGGTGGCCTAGTTATCACAGAACTATCAAGCACTCAGATTCCCAGAGCATCAGTGAGAAAACATCATGAGTATGAGTACTGTTGGAAAGTAGAACTCTAGTGTCAAATCACAGAATACTTTTATTTATCAAGCTCCCCCAGAATTAAGGCTCTATACAACATAATGAAACAGTTTTGTTCCTGTTAAAAACAGTCAGAAGACACAGAAAAATAGGAGAGTCAAAAATTAAACCTCTGGAATGGTTTAGGACCAGCTTCTATAGTTACTGCGCCCGTTCTGGAGAGCACAAACGTGTGACTAAGCTAATCAATGCCTGTTCCCGTGCTTAAAGTTAAGTAGTAACAGAGAGGAAGCCATGCTAGTCTATACACTATCAAAACAAAAAGCAGTCAAGTAGCACTTTAAAGACTAGCAAAATAGTTTATTAGGTGAGCTTTCGTGGGACAGACCCACTTCTTCAGACCATAGCCAGACCAGAACAGCTTGGCTATGGTCTGAAGAAGTGGTTCTGTCCCACGAAAGCTCACCTAATAAACTATTTTGCTAGTCTTTAAAGTGCTACTTGACTGCTTTTTGTTTTTAAAGTTAAGTGTGTGCTTTTCTGGATCAAAGACAGAGTGTGTTTTGCACCTCATTGAATCAAGCGTAGATACAGCAGAAGTAAATAGTTAAAGGGGCCTCGGGCTGGCACTCCAACTCAGTGTGTAACATCTGAGTGACAAATTAGAACTCATTTTTAAAAGGAGGTTCTTTTTCTGATTGCAAGTTTTTTATTTTTGTTGGTTCGTTGTTTACTAGGAGTGGCAGCCAACCCTGTTCAAGACCTAATCCTGTGGTCCGTAGTTAGTCATGCACTAATATTAATGGAAACTATAAGATAGGATCCAGGGACAGGTGAATATCCTACTCACTCTATATGTTCTTGGTACAATCTAAATTCTCGTCCTTTTGCAGGAGTTTGAGTCCCATCCAAACCTTGCTGAACTCAATGAAACAAACTCCCAGCAATTTCAGCGATCTCTGGATCAGGCCCCAAATGAACAGGACTACGTGAAGTCCAATACAAACCTTATCCCTAGACTTGGCTGTTCCCAGGAGGGTTCGTTTAGACCCCTGTCCTGCGACAATGTGAAGGATTGTCCAGGCCAACAGTAGGTCACTCCAAAGAAAGGCCTGTTTCAAAAACCACTGAAGTCCACAGAAAAACTTCCACGGACTTCAATAGGCTTTGTAGCAGGTTCGTCCCAAAAGCAAATTCACGGCTACTAGTGAAAAAAAAATGAACAATGGCACCAGTAAATATAATACCAGGAAGATAACAAGAACTTGAATTTCCCTGGACACTCAGTGGCAGATTTAAGGGTGACAGTTCGAAACAAAAAAAAATTTAAAAATCGAATGGAGAGAGAAATCTCTGAGCTGCAATTTATTTGCAAATTTGACTCCATTAACCATGGATTAAACAGAGACTGGGAGTGGCTTGCATCTTACAAAGGCAGTTTCTCTGTTCTGGGTGCTATCATCTTCCCATTACACTCTGACAAAGGCTCACATCTCCCTGTCTGATCTGACTTGTTTTTCCTCTTTTGATAAGTGCTCTTGATACTGGGCCATTTCCACCTTGCTGAATAGACCTTGAAATCTCTGGCCCTCCGTCTTACTGGGACACCACTCTTTAAATACCCCTCTGAAACCACCCCCCACTCATGCATGTGATGAAGCGGGTCTTTGCCCACTAAAGCTTATGCTCCAAAATATCTGTTAGTCTATAAGGTGCCACAAGACTTCTTGTTGTTCAGGAACTTGAATGGGATTTAGAGCAAAATATTTCTGAATCTTTAAAGTGTGCTTTGGGCTTACTCTTTCAAAATCCACTCTTTTCGGGAATGTTTCTTATAAACCATCCCTTCAATGAAAGGTGTTTAATATCAAATGCATTCAGCCTGCCTTAATAAGATTTATTCAAGATACATACAAGCTACAGCCAAAATTTACCTGCTAGTACCAGTTACATCTTGTTGCTATTCCAAGGGTTAACGACTGCATTGTGACTTAATGCACTGCTTCTTTCCTAGCTGCACTCATATTCATCCCTGTGCCTGGCTATGCTAAAAATGGTGTATCCCTTCCTAGGAGGATTCTCATAAATCAATGCCATGTCTACCTGAGATCTTGGCAAATGTAACTTTAAATTCATCTCTCAAATTAATGGCACACATCTTGAGATTTACTATTGAATCCCCGCTTTAGTGTTCAATGTCTTGAAATTGCAGATGCTGTAAGCACGTGGGACCTGATCCAAAGCCCCTGTGTGGCAATGGGAATCTTCCCATCACTGTCATGAAAAATATGGAGAAGCACTCCACACTGGACAGGGAAAGAGGGAAGGAAATAGTGAGAGAGGCATCAGACACCAACGGGAGCTGAGTCCACTGTTGATGATGGTGATGATGATGAAAGGCAAACCCTGTGAATCAGCAATTAGGGTGCTTGTGAATTTGGTTTCCTGGGAACTGAGACAGCTATTCCACTGGTTGCTTTGTGCGTTTCTAAAGCAATGGTGTTATATCAGTCACAAAGGTATGTGGTTTTTACCACTGCAGTAATTAAATCATCTCTTCTGAGATATTTCTTTAGGAGTATTAATTTTTGACTCAGAAAATCCTGTGTTATGTTGTTTTGAACAAGTGTTTCCCAAAAGTATTTCCCAAGGGTATCATAAAAAGCCAGCAAAGTCTACACTGTACTGAAAATACTAATCAGTCCCTGCTGTTGAGATATTGTAATCCAAAGGCAACGTTTATGAAAAGAACATGGCCTAATTAAAAGAACTTTGTAAATGTATGGGGTAGGTCCTATTATGTACATTGGCATAATGCAAAACAATGGAACAGCACTGAGACTCTAAACCCTGATCCAATCTCTAGTCAAAAGAAACCCATTCAGACCCAAACTTCTCTTTAAAATAAGCAAATTGACTTTTCACTTGAGGAAACTATCAGGTTTCAAAGATTTTCAGACCTTCACAAGACTAGGAATGTGCTGAAATGTTGCGAACCATCTCCTATGGCAGCTACAATATTTCTACATTCTTCTGAATAAAATTATTGGCATTTTATTATAACTTGTTTTGAGCTGCAGTTAAAATACTGGCCAGATTTCCAGGTAAGATAACATAGGTCTTCTGAGATCAATGGGAAAAGAAAAATTTGCATAAGTTCTATCTAGCACCATAAGATCAGATTAAGTTATGCGCTTCAGGTCACCACATTTGGCTGGTGCATGGACCCTGGAAACCTCACTTAGTCAGTGAGTGACTTTGTCTTACGGGAGGGGTAAAAAGGAACTGGTGCATACTCAAATATCTGGCCCAAGGTTTTCTGAAAGAAGAATTTCAGAAAAATCTGATGTCTGAGATCACTGTAAATAGAGCTGGTCAACGTTTTTCCAATGGCATGTTTTTCCAATAGAAAAAAAATGATTTGGCAAAATGAAAGCGTTTTGTGCGAATGTACCAATTTTGTTGAAGATTTTTAGGGGAAATTGTTGGAATATTCCATTGTGATGACATCATTCTGAACATTACTACATTATAAAAGTCAAAATGGAAAGCCTCAAATAAGGTCAAAACAACAATAAAAATCAGTAAATGAAAAAAACAATGAGATTTCAATATTTTGTCCTGATTTAGGACAACCAAAAATTGTGAAGTCTTGGAATTTCCCTCAGGATGGAAATTATTTTTTTTTAACCAACTCTAATTATAAGCAGGCAAACATCACTTTTGATTGACATAAGATATAAATACTGACATATGACATTGAGCTTTTTACTTAGACTTCAGTGGAAATTTGCCTGAGTAGGGAATAAAAGAACTCACTTTCTGGCCTTTAAACAATAAATCTTGATGATCACCAGATAATGAAGTCAATATATGTATTGCAACACATATACTGAGGGGCAGATTTTTAAAGACCATAGGGCCAAATTCCTTATGCACAAATACACATGGGATTATATTCCTACATTTTTATGGCTAGCCATGTGTCTTAATAGACATTTGTGTGTCCTCCAACGTCTGCCTATAAATGTGGTAATTTTATGTTCAGATACAGATAACATATGTGAATTTCCTATGATGTGTATTTCATGACTTTCTAGCAACAACAGGACCTGACTATTTCCAGCTACAATAGATGGGACTTTTATGTCATGAATTTCAGACCTGGATTCATTTTCCTTTTCAGGTGAACACTTAAAAGGAGAGATGAAGTTGTGTATACACACACACACACACACACACACACACAAATCAATATTCTAAAACACACACACACACACATCAGTATTCTAATTCACCACAGAGGAGTCATTTGGGAAGTGGAGATTTACATAAATTAACTGAGAGGCCAGGAATATTGACTTTGCTCATTAGCACAGCCAATCAAAATGCAAACATTTGCTCAAGGCATGTGATTGATTGACACTGCTCCACATCTCTGTATTGTTCACTTCCAAGGAATAGATACTAGAAACTTGCTAAACTGCTGCAAGCCATTTTCTAGCCATTCATAAGTCAAGACTTTGTCAGTATTTAACGGCAAAGCTCTGCCAAAAGAAGTCCTTTCTCTCTTGTAATCGCCTCTCCCGTTTCCCTTGCTCTTGCAAGACAGAATAATTTATTGCCTAATTCTCATGCACTTCCAGAGACAACTGATCTTCCCTCACGCCCAGCCTATGAGGCTGACTAATCTCAGGATGCTGTGAAGCCAGGTTCACACTCTAAAAGAGAACCTTAGGATAGGTCTCAGTGTATGGGAGACCTACATGCATATTTTCCCTACCGTGGGTCTATATAGCAGTACAGATGGTGAGGCATAGCTTAGCTGTTTAGAGATGCCCGAAGGATGTGGGTATATATCTGTGTGCCCATCCTGATGTGCATCTCTACTTGCAAGGGCTGTGCCTCCCTGTCTACAGAGCTATTTTTAGCAGGGTAGTGTCCTGCTGTCCCAGCTCCCAGAACCTCTTTCCTCTGTCTGGCAATGAGGAAAGGCTCTCACAGCGGAGAAGCCGTGGACTGGACCCACACTGTGATGGCAATGCTGTGACTGCCTCTGGCAGCCGGGAGGCAGAGACCTGCATCTCCCACTGCCCCAGCCTTTTCCTGCCTCCGTGAAAGCCTCCTGTGGCGAGAAGCTGAAGCTTTAGCTTGATGCCTGTGATCTGAAAGAGCCAGTCACTGACTCATAAGCTATGCGCTGCAGTGTGGATGCAGCATGCCATGTGGATGCTAGCTCAGCTATCTACGTAGGGTAGACACAGCGCTTGGAGAAGTGAGCTCCAAGGGGGAAGTAGGAGAGAAGATAGTACAAATGCAGGTGAAAAGGCCAAGCGCTGCCTTTGGATCCCTGCACGCAGCAGCTGTTTGCACACAGGGGAAGGTGCAGAAATCCCAAGGCATAACTGGGGCTATTAGCATTGCAGTCACTCTTGGGATTCACATGAGTGGGTCTCACACGTGTTAAGTCTGACCACAAATACCAACACACATAGGCCCCTATTCTCCACTGGGAACCACACAGGATAGCTTCACTGCCCACACAAAGCCCCATAAATTTTAATGGGACTCTGGTTGTAGCTGTCTGTCTGCAGAGATCAAAGGGCAGGACCTGCCACACACATGACAACAAGGGAGTTATACATGGTCATGTCTTTCAATTGACTTTCTAGAACTGGCCATCCGATTTTAGCAGGGGAACATGTAATAAGCAGCAAGTGTGTTCTGGAGGTGACAACTGTATTTGATGAACACAGTTTCTCTTCCTCTTTCTGAATTACTTGCAAACAGACACAATTTAGCAAATTTCTTTGTTTACTGAAAGGGAGTCTACAAATAGTCTGCGAGAACATATTTCATCTCATATCTTACTTGGCCAAGAATTGGTCACATTTGCAAAAGCCACAAATTTGATTTATTTTTTTCACAGAAGTGTCAAATACAGATGAAAATTTCATAACATTTTCAAAGAAATTTGAAACACTTCTGGTGTAACTACATATTCATGCACATTCTTCTTACATATGAAAAAAACCCGCTCATTCTAGTGTTGTGTAGAAAGCAATGAAAGCACTTACACATTTGTGAATACTTTCTTTGCCACTATTCACACAGCTGTACTGCCCATATGGAATAGGCCTGTTGGAATACTGTAAATAATAAAGGTCCACACATTTTTCGCTATTGTATAGAATTTCATAAACAATCATATCCTACAGAATTCTCTTCACATCTTCTGCAAATCCCTGTCTCCACCCTGTTCAATTTTGTTGGATTTTTCTATAAGAAGCTTTGTCCTGAAGAGAAAAAAACCCATTTCTAGAATGCATATTTGAAGTGTTGTTCAAGAGTATTGGTCCCAGGACAAGACAGCAACAAGGTGGGAGAGGTAATGTTTTATTGGGTCAACGCTGGTATTCTGGGGTAAAATAAATTTTGTTATGTTCACTGAGGCATGTGCAGATGCGTACCACCAATAGAAACAGAGGCTACCAGCTGTGGGTGGCTGTTGGTGCTCTGTTAATTAGCTGGGCAGCACCTGAATCTCTCCTGGGCGGCTGCCCAAGTGCTAAGCTTACAGGGAACACTGGTCATCACCCCTGTTGGTGAAAGAGACAAACAGCTGAGCTTGCCCAAAGCTGAAGACCAACAAAGTTCTACAATAGATGGACAGGTAGAGAGACTCTTCACAGCGGTGGAGATGAACTGTAAGCCAGCTTAGTTTCAAGGTCTAATGGTCATTCACTGGTGGGCAGAATTGAGAGTCTGGTTTACACAGCTTATCTCTAGAGTCAAAACCACCTGTGCCTAATGGCCCCATGCTACAGTTATTTCTCCATTTATTCAGTGGGTCAGAACTGGGGCTGCCTTTCCACTCCAACTGTTCCTAATACATGAATATAAAAATAGCTGCAACCCTAACAAGCCCCAGAACTTCCTGCCAAATGAACTTCTGTGGCAACCAAAAGACAAAGTAAAGGTTTTGTTCATGGGGCTGTCAAAGGCAGCTTCCCACCCCCCGCCTAATAATGTTCTTGACAGACAGCTACAGAACTGCTCTTCTCTTAAGAGACTCAACATGGGACATTCCAAATCTGTTTGCTATTTTATAATCACCAAGTAGCAGCGCAATAAAAGTCAAGGGACTGCGCCACATGGTTAATGAAATGTCAGATTTCATGCCTGTCAGCCCTACACATGCAGACAGATACCTAAAACCACTCTGAACAAACCGACATTTGAATGAATTACAACTGCTTCGGAGGAGGTTGGAAGAGTGCAGGGTAATCAAGAGAGATGAACCTTCTCTTTGGAGAGACATCATCAAATGACAGGGAGGCTTCAAGAACCAAAGAGTACCGGTGCCAGCCCCACCCCTGCGTCTGAAGCAGAGCAGCAGTGGGTGGAGGAGGCTGGCGTGGCACACTCTTAGCTCATGTGCACTAGAAAGGGCTGCCTGGATAGGGCCACATAGAGGCACAGGGCTGAACTCACGAGGGGGCAATTTCTAGGGCATGAAGACAAAAAAGGGGCGGGGGGGGGTGTCTGCTTCTTCTCTCCCGGTGCAATGACGTTCGAGAACCCTTGCCCCACACTCTCTCTGGCCTCCTGTGACTACAGAAGCTACCCCCATTCTTTCACAGGTGAATTTCCTTCTAATTAGCTCTCCCACCCCCCCAGCCTAAATCTACCCCAGTTTAAAGGTTAATTGGCTGATTGGGCCCTCTGAGCCCAATTCCCTTATTGCAGGGCTTGTACAGGACAGCTGACAGAATTCCTGAGTCTGTGGCAAAGGGCTGGGGGGCTGGCTCTATTCCTCCAGAATGGGCAGGGCCTTGGGTGGATGGGGTGTGACTGGGGCTAACCTCCCTCAGCCAGCCCTTCCATGCTATCTGAAGCACACGGCCTTGGGCTCAAGTGGTGATTTAAGGGCCTGGAGCTCTGGCTGCTGCAGTGGTGATGTGGATGGGAGCCCTGAACCCTTTTAAATCACAAGCCCTTGGGTGCATGCCCCCTACGTCCCCCCAGCCATTGCCAGGATGTGTGGTTAGCACATCCCTCCTCAGCCTGACTTTTAAAAATATGTAGCTGCTAAACAGGCCCCTAAATACCACAAAAATCTGACCCTAACTCACTTTGGAAATGGAATTCAGGGTTAAGTTTTTAAAAGCACCTGGTAGATTTAGACAGTGGTGGAAAAAGTACCCCAAAAGTTACTTGAATGAAAGTACTGCTACTTTGAAAAAAACATAATTAAGTAACAGTCAAAGTATGCTTCTGGAAAACTGCTTAAGTGAAAGTACAATGGTGTTGCAGCTTGATTGTATTCAAATGTCCAGAAGTAAAAAGGACCCATCCTCCTATGGTTAACCACTCACATTATCATAGGGAACCTTTATTACACACACACACAGACACACACGTATGTATGCATATTTATGAAATGTCCATATGTGTGTATATATATAGGGTGTGTGCGCGCGCGTGCGTGTGTGTGTGAGATAGAACTGGAAGGGACCTCAAGATGTCATCAATCCCCTGCCCTCACAGCAGGACCAAGTACCATCTCTGTCATTCCTGTTTGAGATTTATACAATCTGTTCTTAAATACCTCCAATGACAGAGATTCCATGACCACCCTAAGCAATTTGTTCCAGAACTTCAATCACCATGACATTTAGGAAATTTTTCCTAATGTCCAACCTAAATCTTCCTTGCTGCAATTTAAGCCCATTGCTCCTTGTCCTATCCTCAGAGTCTAAAGAGGATAATTTATCTCCTTCCTCCCTGTAACACCCTTTTCAGTACTTGAAAGCTGCTGTCATATCACCCCTCAGCCTTCTCTTTTGCAGACTAAACAAACCCAGTTCTTTCAATCTCCTCTCATAGGTCATATTTTCTAGACTTTTAGTCATTTTAGCTGCTCTTCTCTGGACCTTCTCCAGTTTGCCCACAGCTTTCCTAAAATGTGACACCCAGAACTGGCCACAATCCTCGTACTGAGGCCTAATCAGTGCAGGGTAGAGGGAAGAATGACTGCTCAGGTGTTGCTTACTACACTCCTATTAATGTATCTGAGAATCACCTTTGCTCTTTTTACAACAGTGTCACACTGTTAACTCATATACTCAGCTTGTGGTCCACTATGACCCCTAGATCCCTTTCTGGAGAACTCCCTCCCAGGGAGTCACTTCCCATTCTGTATGTGTGAAACTGATTGTTCCTCCTTAAGCAGAGCACTTTCCATTTGTCCTTATTGAACTTCATCCTGTTTGCCTCAGACCATTTTGAATTCAGAGCCGTTGCAACCCCTCCCAGCTTGGTGTCATCTGCAGACTTCATCAGCGTACTCTCTGCGCTAATATCTAAATCGTTGATGAAGATATTGAATAGAATCAATCCCAAACCTGACCCCTGTGGAGCCTCACTTCTTATTCACTTCCAGCATGACTGTGAACCATTAATAACTATTCTCTGTGAACAGTTATCCCATCAGTTACACACTCACATGTATATTTGTGTACTATCAAAACAAAAAGCAGTCAAGTCGCACTTTAAAGACTAGCAAAATAGTTTATTAGGTGAGCTTTCGTGGGACAGACCCACTTCTTCAGACCATAGCCAGACCAGAACAGACTCTACATGTAAGGCACAGAGAACCAAGTGTGTGTGTGTGTGTGTGTATTATATACTACATACATGCAAATATACTATACATTTATATTTCAAATATGGAATTTAAATATAGTCACAGACTTCACTTATAAAGCTAAAAAGTGACGAAGCTAAATACAGGAGTCAAATTACAGAAATTACAGACTACCAGGAGGTGCGCCAGGACTGGGGCTGCTTTGGCCTGGCTGAAGCAACCCCACCCACAGGGCACCTGGGATGGCTGAGGATGGTGACTGCTCTGCCCAGCTGGAGTGCCCCTCCCTGCAGCACACTGGGTACCACTGTGGACGGGGGGCTGCTCTGGCCCTGCTGAGGGCACTCCCAGGCTGGGCTGCTGCTGCTGGGGGATGCTCTGGCTGCAGTGGAGTGCCCTCCATCTTTAGAGGTTCCACAGGCAAGGATGCTTCAGCTGGACCACAGCAGCACTGGTCCCCCATGCACTGCAAGCAGGGGCACCCCAGCCACCCTCCCACTCCCATGTAATCAGTTAACTGGTTAAACTTAGCATGTAACCAGTTAACCAATTAAACTGGATTTTACATCCCTAGTCTGGGAGGTAGGATGCTGGAGCAGGCTGGGAGTGGAGGTCTGCCTGGGAGGGAGGTGCAGAAGTAGGCTGGGGGGTGTGTCTGGAAGAGTGGGAGGGTGCAGAAGTGAGCTGGGGGTGGGTGTCTCACCAGGGGGTTGGATGTAGGAGCAAGTGAGGGTGTAGGAGGGGGGTGAAGGAACTGACCGTGGTGGGAGAGCTGGGTGGAGGTGGAGGGGGGGTATTCCAGGAGCAGATGGGAGCTGGGAGAGCTGGGTGGCAAGGGGGGGCATTGGAGAGAGATGGGGCTGCAGGGGCTGGCCACGAAGGGGGTGAGGAGGCACTTGCCTGGCTCTGCACTCCCTGCCACTCCCAGGCACTGCCCTCCGCTGCCCCTGTTGGCCAAAATCTGCCCATCTGGAGCGGTGGGCAAACCCGCCTATGAGCTGTTTCCAGCACCAAGTTCCCCCAGCCCGCGGGAGGGTTGCAGCAGTGCGAAGCACCAATCTCCTTCTCCCCTGCATGCCGGATCCAGCTTTTGAATGAAACAGTGTTGATGTGGCTTTTAAAAGGTTTGTGCTTGTTGATTGGTTACTGTGTGGGGATCGCATGTGTTGCGCATGTGGCTGTGCTTTTGGCAATTGGAACGTTTGGCTTGTGCAAGCGTCAGTGGGGTGAGGGAAGCAGCGAGTAACCAAGAGCTGCTGGACTTGGTAGTGGAGTAAAAAGTGCAATATTTTCTTAAAAACTGACTTGAGTAAAAGTCAACGCACGGGAAAAATTACTTGAGTAAAGTACAAATACCAGAAAAATGTCCTTGAGTCATGTAATTAAGTATTTCTACTTAGTTATTTTCCACCTCTGGATTTGGGCGGCTTCAGGTATACTGCTCCTGCAGGGCCTGGTCGCAGCTGCCCTGCTCAGCTGACTCAGGCACACAGAATTCAGGCTGGGGTGGGTTGTAAAATATCAGGGCAGACATTTGGGCCTAGGCTGAGCTCTGAGACCCTTCCTCCCACTGCGTCTCACTGGTTTTCAAAACCTGGGCTGTTGTTTGAGCCCAAATGTCTGCCCGCAAGTCTTAGGCCTGTAGCCCCAGCAGCGTAGGCTTGAGTCATTTGGTTCCAGCTCTGAGACATGCTGTAGTAGGTGGCATAGAGGTACCTTAAATGTCTTGTCAAAATCTCCTTAAATTTGTGTGGGAGAACACAAATAACTAACTCACATGTCTTGTTTTTTTGGTCTAGTGCCTTACCCACAACCAACTCTCCTGAGCGGGTGAGTTAAAGGTGGACTTGACATGGGATGTAACCTGCTCCATCACTCTAACAAGTTTCCCATCATAATCCTGTCATGTTCTGAAGAGCCCGAGCACCACTGAAATCTTTTCCTGGCACTTTTTTCAAAGCTTCAGGCTTTCAAGGAAAAGACGGCAAAGAAAAATATTTGTTAGGACCAAATTCTTGACGGGCTTTGAAAAAAAAAATTTCAACTGAAAAATATGATTTATCCTGGATGACGTTTCCAGGCTAGGGAGCGGCTGGAACATGAGTAAGTGTTTTCAAAGATGTTTTGCCTTGTACCATTTATGGCTCCTGCAAAGATTATGTGTATGTGAGTTCTCATTTCTGTGGAACTGCAGCTGGGTTTGTGTGGTTGCTGCTACAGCTACAGCATCAAAGCAGGCCCACGGAGACATTAGCGGGGTGTAGTTGTGAGACATTGGCCTCTAAGTTCTGCGTGCTTTCAGCGGCAAGAGGAGGCTTTTTACTTTCTCCACAGTGAACACTGTCATAGAGCAGGCATATAACTGGCTGGTGGCTGATTGGCTTCAGTGTTGGGAGAAAACAAGGTAGCAAAAACCAATGCATGAAAGCATCCTCCATGAGGAAAGTTAATACTCTGTGCCTGACTGCAAAACTCCAGAGACCTTTGCAAGTCAATAAATCACAAAGCAGCTCCCCGGGTCTGCTTCTCTAGCTCCTAACTAGAGAGAGCTTACAAATGAAGTGCTCAAAATTTCCAATCCCCAGTGTCTGTCTTTCTCTTTCTGTGTAAACACAATAGACTGCTGGCTGCAGCACTCACGGTCCCCCAACAGGCACTGAGCGACGTCACTGTTCAAATAATCTCACTTGTTTTGCTGGATTTGGTCTTGTCCTCTGCTGCCAAGCTAATAAGGGAGGACTTTTTGCAGTGACATCAGAGAGAGCAACAGCAGCATGGGGAGTCTGAAGAAAACAGCCAGCAGGCCATGGTGTTGACTGAGGAAATGAAAAAAAAATTTTTTAAAGTCGCTGCATTTGGCCTGTAGCAGGAATGCACAGGCCCTGAAGGCATTTGTGAAGAGCGATCGCTTTGTTCGGGTGTCTCACTATGGCTGGGTTTCTGCAAGGAGCAGGTGGTGGCTTATGATTCTTGGGCACAGGGGGTTAATGGGCAGGTTATCTCCTCGTGGTTTCACAAAGAACGAGCAGTCCTGTGTTAGCTTAGAGACCAACCAGTGTATTACGTCACGAGCTTTCCTTGGTAAACCCTACTTCCTCAGATGGATTTGGATGGAAAAACAGAATCCAGGGTCTATAAAGCAGGGAGTGGGCTGGAGGTGGGATAGGAAGTTACCTGTCACTAGGAGGACAAGTTAATGAAGCAAATTAAGTTGGATGTGTCTCATTCCCGTCAATATCAAAGCTGAAGTATCAGAGAGGTAGCTGCATTAGTCTGTATCTTCAAGAACGACAAGAAGTCCTGTTGCACCTTATAGACTAACCGATATTTTGGAGCATAAGCTTTCGTGGGCAAAGACCTGCTTCATCAGATGCACCTGACATCTGACAATATCAAAGCTGGGGAAATTGCCCCTGTAATGCATAAGCCATTTAAGATCTCTATTCAGACTAAGGTTCAAAGGTATTAAATTTGTACATGAATTCCACTTCAGATGTCCCCCTCTGTAATCTTGTGGTCAAATGATTGTGTAGAAGAATGGCTACTTTTAAATCCAGAACTGAATGTCCAGGGAGGTTAAAAAGATCCCCTAGAGGTTTGTGCATGAAACCATTCTTATATATCCTTTTATCCTTTGGTGCAGGGGTGATCTAGTTTATCCAGTGTACATGGCAGAAGGGCATTTCTGGTACATGATGGCCAATATCTGATTAGTGGATGTGCATTAGTGGATGATGGTGTGGCTGACATGGTTAGGTCCTGTGGTCCGGATCGAGGGGGTTCAGACCGGATGGAGATACAGACCCTGCAACAGATACAGTTATGTCTGTATTAAGGTGTCATGACTAGTATAACTTAGTCTTCTTTCTATATGAGAATAGCTTGACAGGTGTTGTATTATGAAAGAGAGTTGTATCCTTTCGAGTCCAGCAGCATTGCTAATGCAGTCCTTCACAATGTTTGTTGCTGGCTTCCCCAGGCTTTCATTCTGCTCCTGTAAAATGTGGATAATGATACTTTCCTACCTCACGGGGAGGCAAAGCCATGACTGAGCCCTGCCGGTAGGTGCAGTGAGGTAGGTAGCCATTTTATGGCCATTTGATAGTTGCAGACACCAAGTTAGAGGCAATTCTAAAAAAATAAAAGTGTTTGGCCTCAGAGTGTGTAAATTACACAGTAGCTGAAATTCTGTTCTTTTTGCACAAACCCAAAACAGAAGTGGGGAACACACAGGGTCTGTCAGAAGCGGGGAATGATCCCTTGATGATTCCCTGTTCTGTTCTTTCCCTCTGGGGCACCTGGCTGATCTCGGATGACAGGAAGCTGGGCTAGCCACATCTTTGGACTGGCCTGATCTGGTTATTCGTATATGCATAATCTCTGCCTAACCCAGCAGAAGAGGCTCAGAATGTCAGAGTATCACAAAGGCAGTAGTACAGCCACACACTGCTACACCCTCTCTCTATTATGCAGGGTTGTGGATTAGCAGGAAGGTAAGCAGTCACTGCTCTGCCATTCTCTGGCAGAGAGAAATATTCACCCAGATCCCCAGAGGGGAATGTGGCATTTCACAAAGATGTTCTTTTCGCTCCCTGATCTCTCCTCTGAGTAGCAGCATGGAAAATGCAGCACTATGTTATAAGCCTCCCAAAGCCCATGAGTTAGTCCAGCCTTCACACATGCAGCAGCATGTGTATGAAACATAGTTAAATAAATTATATTTTACCTATATCTGCGTAACTGTGGATCAGCAGCGCCTCAGGTGAGGTAAATCAGCTTGTTTCTATTGAATACACCAGTTGATGATCTGGCTTAATACCTATTTCTAAACTATGGGGATTTTTCAACAAACAAAATGCCCACTCAATCTGAGCTAATAGTGCTCCTGAGCACGGCAAGGGCAGATTTAAGTTGCCGGTCTGCATCAGGCAAACCATGGATTCGAACCCACATCTCCTCCATATTTGCCTTAACACCCAAGCTGTTCTGGCAGGGGTGACCGTCACCCTAATTTTTTTACACTGCTTTTTGAAAGGCCTTGTTTTCATCTGCTTACAGAATGAAAGCAAAACTCAGACTTTGAAACAGAATACCTGTTTTCTGTCCATCCATACCATAGGGCCTTACACTGTCCCTTTTACAGGATGCATGCCTACATGCAAGGTGATGAAGGAAAATGGAAATTGAGAAAAACCTGAGGGCAATCAGCCTGGTGAGAGAAATTCCCCTAGGTGATATCGGCAAGTAGAGCGAATGTATTTGTGTGATTTAACAAACGAAGAATATGAGGTTGCAAGCAGACTGTTTAGAGATACTTTTTGTATAAGCATATTTTTGTGAGTTTCTGTGGAAATCTTCAAATCTACTCACTTGTGAACCTGTGGGAAAGAGATGGAAGTGGTACATCATTTTCTTGCCTGTGAGCACCTGATTGTACATGTGCTGAGGATCAGAGGAGGGGGATTTCAGGTCTGATGATGCCAGCTAAGATGTCTCCTGGATCTACAAAACATTTTTTTAAAGGACTAAGTTTTACCAGTGGATTAGTCAAATACCAGGGTAGTTTCTAGTCAAGGCAGCCTCTGCTCTGGACACACAATCCAACTCTGAAGAGCAGCACTTTCCAGGAGAAAGAATGAGACTTGGACTAGAAGAATCACAGGTAATCAAAGAGCAAATGAAATAAAGAAATGAACAGGGACAAAGACAAGGCAAAAGAGAAGTGAGGGAGGAAGAGAAAATGCGAGAGGCTCTGAAAAGAGGGAGAAATGAAGAGCAAGAGTGGTGACAGAACAGAGCGGGGGGGTGTATCCTAATTTTAAATACTCAACAGCTTAGAGTCTTCAGGTCTTTGTTCAGACCTACCACCATCATGAGGGACAGTATGTATTTTACATAGGGCATAACAACTAAGGCAGTACGGTATGCCAATGACCTAGAGCAGTGGTTTTCAACTGGTGTGCTGTGAGAACTGTCCAAGTGTGCCATGAAATTTTGTCAGTTTCCCCTCGCCACGACTCTTTCCGGATCTCGTGCTCTCCGGAGCTGTCTCCTCCCCAACTCCACAAGCCACTAAGTAACTGAATTACTCACCATCCCTAGCATGGCACACATTCACTCGCCTGCTTTTTTTTTTTGACCTGTCGAAGACAGTATGTTCTGCGGTGGATTTGAAACATTAATGCGTTTGATCCTTATTTAGCTTGCTGTGCACGCTACTGTCTTGCAAACCTCTCTAGCAAGACCATAACCTTAGCAAAAGTAATGCTTATGAGCAGTTGATTCAACTGAAAAAAAGTGTGTGCGCTGTGGAACTGCTTGTCTCGTTCAAGTGTGCCGTGCTACTGAAAAGGTTGGGAACCGCTGGCCTAGAAGACAGGATAATGGGCTTTGATCTATGGTTCTGACCCTTAGCCTTATGCAAGCCCTTGTAATTCAGTTTCCCCACTTGTAAAATGGAAATAGCAATTTTACCCCCCCTTCCAAAGCACTTTGAGATGTAAGGGCGAAAAGCACAAAAGCTAAGTCCTGTTACAAAAGCTTTGGACAGACATCTTCCTATTGTAATCAGTTATATCTGCACTTGGCCGAAAACAGGGCACCATGTGGCAGCAGCAATGTAAGTGGGCCTTGTTTACTCACTCGTGACTTAAGAGCATTATGATTTGGTGGCCTGCCACATGCCCTTCAAACACATTCTTCACCAATAGCTGGAATCAAACTCCAGCCGAAATGAAAACAACTGTTGGACCTGCTTTGCCAAACAGCCCTCTCTCCAAAGAGGAAAGCGATTCCCCTTTCCCTCCCCACAGTAAAGGTTACAACAATATTTTGTTTGAACTTATGTGCGAGTAACTGCCAGGCATTTCTTTAGTAACTATTGCAGTATGTGTGCATGTGGAAAGTACCTTGGAATTCGTCTGCATTAGTCAAAGTGATTCACTGGTTGCTGCTGCTTCGGGACCTTTGGTCAGTGTTGTACTGCAAATTGGGTCTGACTTTTCCCCCCACCTTCTGACTTTGCAATGCACTGTGTCATTGTGTCTGAGCCCACATGTGCTTTTCCTAGACATTAGCAGTAAGTTCCTCTCTAGTTTTCTCTGTGGGATGCCTACTCACACCACTAATCTCCGTCCCGCTTTATCAGGCCAGATGCTCAAGCCTTCCCAACTCCAGGCAGAAAGGGAACTTCCTTAGCACTTGGGAAACCCTCTTGCATAGATGAAGGTTAGGGCCAGGTGGTTTAAGACCTAGACGGGGTAGGGAGGAAACAGCTTCAGTTCCCTGCCCTGCTGGAGGTTTCCTGCATGACTTTGGCCAGTCTGTTAAGCCTAGACTTAGAGAGGTACTTTGACATGGCAATGAAGCTCAGGTCGAGGTCATCAGATTTTTACTTGAAATGGAGCTTGATCATTGTTCCCTGTGAGAGGGAAGGTTGTGTGAAAGGAAACTTGTTCTGAGCAAATACCTTCGCAAATCTGACCCCATAGCCTCTAGGTGACTCAGTTTCCCACCTGTTAAATGTCAGGGTAGTAGCCCTTTCTTACCACCCAGGAGTGCTGTGAGGATAACTATATTACAGACTGCTCAGATATGATGGAAGTAGGGGCAACATAGCTGTGAGGCAGACAGGTGCCTTTAGCCCAATTACTTCATGCAAGTCATAAGGAATACCATGAGGTTCAGTGGTTACGGCATTATCATGGGTCTAGAGAAATCTGTGTTCAGTTTCTTACAATGCTCCATGTTTTCTGTGTGACCTTAGAAGAGTTACAGGAGACCAGTTATGCTGGGTCGTCTAGGTTTCTAGCCTAGTACCCTGTCTTCCGACTGTGGCTAATGCGAGCTGCCACAGAAAGAATGAACAGAACAATGCTAATCGAGTGATTAGTCTCCTGTTGTCTAATTCCAGCTCCTGGCAGTTGGAGATTTAGGGACACCTGGAGCACAAGGTTGTGGCCCTGCCCATCTTGCTTAATGACCATTGTGGGACCTATCCTCCATGAACTGATTGATTTCCTTTAAGAATCCAGTTCTGCTTTTAGCCTTCAGAACATCCCCTGGCAATGAGTTGCACAGGTTGACAGTGTGTTGTGTGAAGTGGCAGTTCTTCAGGTTTGTTTTAAACCAGCTGCCTAATATTGTCATTAGGTGACCCTAGTTCTTGTGTTGTTTGAAAGGATAAATAACACACCATTAAAGTTTTATACACTTCCATCATATTCCCTTTTTTTAAAGATAATTTCTCTAGTCACCATTTTTATGAAGAACACAAGATGACTTCCCTGCATCCCAGGGATGTAGTGAGGATGAACATACTAAAGAATGGGAGATGCTCTGTTACTATGGCAACAAGGATGCTTTAAGAACTTAAGACAGATGGAGGTGAGGTTCGAACATAGTGTGACTCTTAGTTACTCTAACTTTTGCAAGGTCTATTTTGTTCCCTTGAAGTTTTTGGGATCAGAGGGTTGAAAGGATAAGCTATGAACTTCTACTTCTTTGTGTGCTTACATGTTCCACCTGGGTATGGAATTCCTGAGGCTGTCAGTGGAAATTCTTTTGGTGTGCTGAGTGCAAAATACTGCAAATTAAGTAGAGCTAGTCAGTTAAAAATATTGGAGGGGTAGGGGGAAGAAAATAAGAATGGCCATACTGAATCAGACCCTCTGGCTCAGAATCTTGTCTTCCAACAGTGGTCAATGACAGCTGCTACAAATGGCATGAACAGAACAGGGTAATTTTTTCAGTGATCCTTCCCTTGTCATTCCATCCCAATTTCTGGCCGTTGGACAAATAAGAAATTCCAGACCTGAAAAAGTAGGTCTGTTCCACAAAAGCTCATCGCTGAATAAGTTATGTGTTTTGTCTTTAAAGTGCTACAAGACTGATTTTTTGTTTTATAAAGATACTAACTAACATGGCTACCTCTCTAAGAAATTCACAGTACAGACAAGAGGAAAGAAATGTATGCAAAAAATCAAACCCATTCCAAAGCACAGTCTATCATGTAATTTTAACAAAATGCAAAACTAATAATTTACAGCTTTTTCTTTTCTTTTCTTTTTTTTTTCATTATCAGCTGGAAAACTCATCCACTTCCATGAAATCTTTTTCTTGGAAACTTTTTGTTTTTTAGTAACGTGGGCCTGGTTTCCATTCTTATGCAAGAACAGAATACTTTTCAGATCACACTGTACAGATTTCTGAACAAAGAAAGAAAAGGGCTTTCTCTGAAAGCGGATTTTAAAAATATGCATTTTGGGATGTGAAAATAATTAACGTTTTGTGAAACATTTAATAAGAAAGGAAAACTGAGTGAAATTAGAAGGTTGGATGCTCTGTCCTCGTTGACCTGTGTTTGGTGCAAGACCAGAGTATACTTGCATAATTTGGCTTTACACCAATTCCTTGTTCCCTTGATCCTCACCAAAACATTACTCAGATTAACCCTAGGCCTTCTCCATGATAATACCCAGGACCTCAAGTTCCAGTAGCTAGAAACTTCTGGAGCATGATGTTGTTCTGGCCACTCCCTCTTTCTCCAAGAAATATTCCCCGGACAGGGGTTGGATTGGTAGTGATGTGAACTCATATTTTAGCTCTGTGCTGAGAGCTTAATTTGGGCAGGGGCTCGTTAAAGTGCAGGTGAGGCACCTCTGCTGTCTGTGATGGTTAGTAATGCATACAAGTCTACTTCTAAGTGCAAAGCATGAGCACATGCATAGGGTGCTAGCAAGATCACACTGGACAGAGGATACAATTTTGAGCCTGAGCATCTCTTCTTTACAACTTGAGCAGTGTCTACACCGCCTGAGGATCACTCGAGGACAAGAGATCCCCTAGTAGCCAGCTAAATCAGCTTCCAAAGGGGCCAAAGTTGGGTCAAAGATCTGGTCCTTAAGGCCTAGCTTTTCAAAAGAACTCAGGACCAGATGTGCAAGTTTGCAGCACCCAAAATTGAGGTTGGAGGTGCTGGAACAAGGCTTGCTGAGAATGTGCAGCAGCTTGAAGTGGTTTCTGTTACATACAAAGTTTACCATTTGGTTCAATGGCCCTCAGTACCTCCTCCCCTGCCCCGCAAGAATACTTTCCAGCGCCTTTGAAAGTGATGCTTCATTTTCAAACTGACCCAGCATGTTGATTGCTCTGGAAAATGTGGCTCTCGCTGTTCATGCAATACACACGCTAAGTACGCTCTCCGGGGTCTCATCAAATCAATACGTCATCTTTGCAACCAAACCTTTCCAATAACCCAGCATGAAAGGGGCTCAAACATGGCTGCATCTAACAACAGAGAAGCACTCCTTTGGGCTCTGACAGGCAGGCTGCTTTCTGAACTCGCCTCCATCCTCTACACATTGGAGAGGCTGCATGGCTCTCCTCCCAATGACGCCAGTTAGCACATGAACTGCAGCCAAGTAATTGCTGGACCTCACTGCAGAAGGCTCAGGGGAAAGCAAGGAAAGCCCGGCTGGTGCATGGAAAAAAGAGGGGGAGTAACCCAGAGAAGCATGGCATTTATGAATGGCTTGGCATGGAATTTACTGAAGCTAGCAGCATTTGATACAGTGTCTGGTGGAATCACATGTCAGAGCATAGGCTGGTAAGCCCAGTGTGCCTGTGCTTTTTTATTCATGTCTGTGCCCAAGGTCAGTAACTGGGGGAATTGAAATTTTGCATATGCTCTAAAGATGCAAATGGGCAAGTTCCTCCCGGGCGTAACTCCATTCAAGCCAATGAAGTTAAGTCAGGGATGGATTTGACTCACTTTTTTTTAACCCACGCGCCATTCAAGAAGTGGCATATCCATGCAATGGGCCAGTAGGGGCCAGATCCCCAGCTGAGGTCAAGGAGTGTTTAAAGACAGGATGCTAAGGGATCCTTCCCTCCCCCTCAGGTCTTGAGGATACTCAGTGGTGCATGCCCACAGCACAGACTAGAGAAGTGTGGAGGTCAGAGTCAGTTGTCAATGGCCTTAAGGAGTAGCTATGGTGACTGAGCCCTGCCGACACATCCCGCATTGACAGCTCTGCCACCCTGACAATCCCCTACCCAGTGTGCATGCTCTGAGGGCTAAGATTCACAGGGCTTTGTGCTGGTGGAGCTGCTCAAAGCAACTGGAGCACTGTCTCTATTTTTATCCAGTGTTGTTAGCGTGGTGGACCAAAGAACACTGGAGAGAGCACTGGCTGTAAACACAAGAGAGAAGAAAGCTCATCAGGTGGGGATGAAAAAGAGCTTCATCTCCGATTCAGGAGCAGGAGGAGAATTTCAGAGATTCGGCCCAGGACCAGTGTGAACTGTGAGCTCTTAAATGGGGCTCATTGCTGGATGAGACGGAGAGATAAGCCAGGTTGGAAGAGCGAGCACAGGAAAACTTGAATCTCAGACTATGTCTACACTACATTATAAAGTAAAATTTAAGGCAGTTAGATTGATATTATAACATGACTGTCTTCATGGTAAATAACATTAGCTTGATTTTAGGGAACACTAACGTCGATATGATAACAAAGTTGAAAGCGGCTAGATGTAGCATCAAGTTCAAATTTAAAAATTCGAATAAAGGCCAGTGGAGAAATGTCATGTCTTGAAATCAAATGCATTAGTGTCCAGAAGTGTCCTCTATGTGTCCCACAAAGCTACCCGGTTACCTGCTATGTATGGCTGCTTCCATCTCCTCTGCTCTCCAGGTCACAAGAAACTTGTGAATTTGAATTCAACACCAGCAAGCCTGGCACGTATAAAGGGCTCCCAGGAGCTATAATTTCTTTTACCCATCGCATTGCACCACATTGGTAGCCATTGCATCTGTAGCCATGTGTTGCAATCATGAATAATCTCCTTAGTTGTTCGGGTCGCAAGAGAGCTCCAGCATGGAGCCATCAGGAGATTCTGGATCTGCTTGCAGTTTGGGGAGAGGAATCAGTGGTGAGCAGACTTCGAGTGTCCAAGAGAAATGTGGACATGTTTGAGAAGATGTCGCATGGGATGAGTGCCAGATGTTGGGTGAAGGTGAAAGAACTTCAGCACACATATGACAAAGCCCGGGAAACCAACTGGCAGTCTGGGTCATCTCCAAAGACCTGTTGCTGTTATGAACAGACCCAAGTGCTTCTTGGGGAGGACCCGACCATGTTGCCCATTCTGAATTTTGACAGTTCTGGAGGCCCTGTTCCAGAGTCCGGGGTGAGCCAAGAGGACCTGGGGGGCCAGGAGGAAGAGGCCAATGGAGAGGAGGACCAGGGCAACTAGCAGGGGCCAAGGAAGCTGTTCCTGGAGGTAAGCTAGAATAAACCTCTGGGGCGACTTGTGCTTACCTAGAAGGGTATTTTGTAACGAAGAATAGAGGGAGGCCAGATCTACCCTAGCCATTGAAGTTGATTGTAGATACACAATTTTAGCTATGGCAATGGCATAGCTAGAATCATCTGCAATTGATTTACCTCACCAGCCTGTCAGAGGCAGATTGATGGGAGAAACTCTCCAGTTGACCTCCCTTACTCCATGAGATATTGAGGAGTACAGGGGTCAACTGCCGACTCCAGATAGTTCGATTGTGTACGTCGCTACCAGGCGCATGAAATTCAACTCTGGAAAATCAAGCCTGACCAGATCAATCTTCCACAGAAACTAAACATACCCTGAGTGAACATCATCATCTAACTCCAGCATTTGATACCTCCTGCAATTAAGAGAGCAAAGATTTAGGAATAAGAATTCACTTCTATGCTCACTGAAATTATGGGCATGGGGTCTTGCCATTGACCGGAATCTATCAGGAGCAAAAGCAGATCTTAGAAGATGGAACTTCAATAGTCAGGGGAGGAAGGAGTTCAGCAGAGGCAGGATTAAGGTCAAAGGTGGGATGCAAAAGTAAATCTGTGACAAGAGCGGCTCCCAGATTGAAGGAAAACAGCACGAACTTCTATTAGAGGGGAAAAGTCATACAGACTAGAAACTGCAGTGGTCCAGACCACAACTGAAGTGCTCTTTGGTGAGTAAGAGGACAGTGTAAATGCGTTTTCAGAAGGACTCTCAGAAAGGTCTGTCACATTTTTATAGTAGACTTTCCTCTAATTTTCTCCATCTGTGGGCAGAATAAATTTTGTTATGTGCACCAAGGCATGTGTGGATGTACACCACCCATAAAAACACAGGCGGCTGGCTTTGGATAGGTGTGGGCACTCTGCCAATCAGCTGGGTGACACTTGCTAATCTCCTGGGCAGCTGCCCATGCACTCATCTTCCAGGGGATTCTGGTGACCAGATGTCATGATTTTATCAGGACTGCCCCAATAATTAGGAGCTATGTCTTCTACAGGACTCTTACCTCTCCCCCTCTGTATTCATTGTCTCTTTGTTATCTGGCCACCCGACCATGAGTATCCCCACTGAGTCTTATCTCAATGGGGTTGCTATTACAGGGTACTTCTATGTACTCATGGCACTGGGTGTCAGAGCCTTGGGCTGTGGTGCTACAATTTACAGTGTAGATATTTGGTACTGAGATTCCCCTCCATTACTGTAGGGTCTCAGCCTGGACTGAACAACTACACTGCAATTTTATAAGCCACTGCCTGGGCCAGCTGAACCAAGCCACCCACAATCACACAGCCATACCCTCAATAACCCAACATCGTTCTTCCCAGTAGTATACCAAGCCTGTTGATACAGGTGAGGACTAAGAAATTTGCGATCCTGTTAGAAACAATTGAACCTTGGACAGTTTTAAAAATAATTGCCCGTTAAATTATATACAAAGATTAGTCAGCATAACCATTGGTATGGCCAAGCAGCAGAGGCATCAAATTAACAAACAATATTTAAAAACCGTGGCCGGATCCTTAGCTAGTGCAGGCTTTTGTATTTCCCTTGAACTTATTAAGACCGACACTGACTGACCTCAGCTGAGGAGATGGCTCAGAAGTTATTGGAATTTTGAAATCCCGTGAAAGAACCCACATTTTTCTCAATTTTGCTGCCTCAGTCCCATTTTGTTATGTTCTATTTTTAAACAAATAAAAGAGTGACTTGGATTTTATAATTAGATATAGTGGTTGGGATATTTTTATAGCCCTTTGCTGTTTTTCTTTAAAAGCTGAATTATAGGGCATAAATGGATTGCCTGTGGGGGTCCAGAAGGAGTTTCCTTGCTAGGGAATGAATTTAGGCTGCCAATTTGTAGGCAGCTGCAGTTGGATATATCATTAGCTCATCCATATTAGGCCGACCAGGGAGGAACCACTTCCTATGGTGTATTTTCCAGCATTTGCACGGTCCATTTTTAAATGAAAGAAGCAGTGGCGCTCCGCACGTTTCCCCTAGGGAACTCTTCCACGGACTAACAGAGATCACCATTAGGAAAATTTCCCTGAGACGGCGCTTCAGTTTTGTTCGTTATTATTATTTATTAGTTGTATTATGATAGACTCTGTAGCTCTGATCAGAGTCGTTTTACAAACATATATTAAAAATTACATTAAAACGTAGTGGACATTTGATGGTCTGGTTCCATAATAAACAAATGGCCTCCCTTGGGCTATGACTGCAGAATAACCATAGCACTGGCTCAGAGATGGAATTGTCTGGGAAATGTTTTTTTCCTGTGGTGGATAAAAACTTACGTTTTTCAGGTTTTGACTGAAAAAAAAAAACCCTCCACATTTTTTTTCCCTTACCTCAATTTTTCAGGAACTTACCCCTCCCCCCAGATTTTAGCTAGTCAGGACAAATTTTGGCTAGTCAGGCAAAAATGTCAGAATTCACCAACAACTTTCTGATTTTTCTTTCTTTTTTTGGACACAAAACCTGAAAGAAATTTCACCATAATCCCATTTCCCACATACGTATTAATTTTGAGGGGGAAAAAAACATTTTTCAAAGTAAAGTCATTTCAGACAAAAAGTTTCAGCCAGTTTGGTTAAGTACAATACAAGTACAAGTACAATACAGTCTGGGGCTATATAGTCAGCAAAACCCAACGAACTCAGCTGCAGTTTGGCAGGCTCATAGGCCCCTGGGGTGGGTGTCAGTGGGAATCCCTCCCCCAAAACTCATTGTTACAGAAGAAGGTTCAGAGGTAAAGTGGAAACTCCATTTCTAGTCCTCTCCGTTTTGTCGGGTCATTGTAGGGGTTTTCAGGTAATAGGTGCTCTTCTTAAAAGCAACCACATATGTTCCAAACTTAGGCGGAACGGGGTGAATTAAAGAAATAGGTCCAGCTCTTCCCTTTGAGCAACGCCAATTTACCTCAGCTAAGGGTCTGGCCTGGCAGTCCTCTTTTAACTCTGAATTTCCTGCCTTCTGTGGGTTCACTCCAAGCCTTGACATGGTTTGAACATAGGTTTCTTCCCTGTGGCTTGATGGTTAGCACAGGGTAATAATCGTGTGGCTGATCAGTCATTGCCACCACATGAGAATGATGATGCTTAGACGTGATTACAGACCCTCAGCCATTCCCGTGGTTTCCCGCGAGAGCGCCCATGGAGCTCTGAAATTGCTACTGGAGGTGGAGGGGATTCCCCGCCCCCTCCTTGAAGTTTGACATCTCCTCTGCTTATACCCAGTGTGATGTTTACCATTAGACAAGACTCTATGAACCAAACACGAAACTGAAAAGCTTTGTAAGTCAACAGCTTCCTAGCCTTTTGTGTGGGGAGGGGGACGGGAAGGTGAGGGTTGCATGTAGCAATTCTTGTTAATTATTTCCAGTCTCCTGTCTCCAGCCCTGAGCTCGCGTGTGTTTATTACGAAAATAAACAGGCACTGACTAGAGCTGACGGGTCTGCACTTACCACAGTTCTAACCCTCTTCTAGTCGCTCCCCTCTCCCTCCCTGGTAGCGCTGGAAAAATGGTTAGAGTGGGGGTGCTGAAAGTCACTGAACAAACCTGTCCGCCCTGTATATGAAGGAAAACATTTCAAGCCAGGAGTTTCAGCTCGTTCCAGTACCCCCCTCCCTCACTGTGCTTCCTTCAGGTTTTCTGGATTCCATTGCGTTTTCTCTCCGTTTCCTGAGCGTGCTCCTGCCTCTCCCCCTTACTGGTGTCTTCTCCTGACTCTTGATTTTTTGCTCTTTTCTTGCAGGTCCCTCAGTCACTCCCCTCCCCTTAGATTTGTTTGTCAAATCCTCTCACCTCCTCTCTTTCCTTCCTTTGCGTTTTGTACAGTTTGGGCCTGGTAGAGTTTCTTCACATTTTCTCTGATTCCCTCGTTACACATACCCCACTCACCACAGAAATCTGGTGCCCAGAAATGAGTGGGGGCACCCCAGTCCGTGGTAAAGGGGGTTTTATAAGTTGATTAGAGAGAAGTACAACCAAAATCCCAGGACGTCCTACAGCAGGGGTCAGCAACCTTTCCAAGGCAGAGTGCTGAAAGCTGAGTTTTTTAGAGGTACATAGAGGTGTATGGTCCGAGTGCCGGTGATACTTTTTAAAGTCACTAATAATCTTACCTACAACAGCTTCATTAATAAATACATTACGAGGCAGAGCTTTACCGTTAGGTGGTGGTGGTAGCATTAGCTGGGCTTTTGTTAATCCACAGGTGACATGGCTTTGAGCATGGGGGAGAGGGGTGGGGCTGAGCTACCACCTCACTTGCCAATGAAAATCGGCCCATGTGGCACACTTAGCACCCATCCTGGTGGTTGCTGACTTCTGTCATAAAGCAAAAGTAACTTTCAGTAGGACAACAAGAAGTCCTGTGGCACCTTATAGACTAACATACACCTTATAGACTCCCTTTGCCCACGACAGCTTATGCTCCAAAATATCTGTTAGTCTATAAGCTGCTACAGGACGTCTTTTTGTTCTCAAAGATACAGACTAACACAGCTACTTCTCTGATTCAGTAGAACATTTCTTATCCAGTGACATCAAAGCTCGTTAGGGTGTTCGGAGATTACTAATGAAGTGCCGGCATAATTTATGCATTTTTCTCTTGTATGATTCTATTTTAAAATTTTGTTATTTAAATTCTGTTTAAAATTTTGAGGAGCAAAGGGACTTCGGAGTAGCCCAGGCACTTTGAAGTACCGGCAGTTGACCCTCAGCTACACACAAGCCGGCTCTTCAAAGTTTCACACTTTGAAGTTGCTGCGGGGGGGCGGGGGGGGGGGGAGATTTAGCCTAATGAAGTGCTGCATATGCACCGCAGCACTTCATTAATTATCTCCCAACACCCTACTTGCCACACCCCCTGCAAAGTTGGGGGCTAGTCTAGACACAGCTGTAGTGAATGATAAGAATTTATAGGGACAAAGAAAAAATTGCATTTGATGGAATTCTCATTTTTTTAAAAAAATGTAAAAAGTTAAATGGAAAAAAATAAACAATCCTTTTTTAAGGAATCCCAAATAAAAATTAACTTCATAAAAATAACACTGTATTTTTGAAAAATAGAATCATTTAAATAAAGCATGCACATTTTCCTGTTATTTTACAAAAATACCGTTAACTGAGTTAATGACCCTTGCAATGTTGAGTAAATCTGCAAGCCTAAAATGAATAATTTTTTTCTTGGGAATACAATATTTTCATTTCATTCAAAGAGCCATTTTTCATTGGAAGAAATTTTGATGAAAATGTGGTGACTCATTTTACTCACAGCATAGAGTGATGCTGATTGTATTTAAATACTCCATTTTGTGGGTACTCTAAATGTGCATCATTAAAGAGAGTGGCATGTTACAGTAATAAAATACACTTAATGTTCTTCAAATAATTGGCAGGGTAGTCTCAAAACAAACCACCAAATCGCATGACATCAACCTGAACCTCCTGTAGTATTTTATTTTCATGGGTCTCCTTTTAACCCCTTAGTTCAGGGGTCTTTCAGCTTGCTCCCACTTGATGTTCTTTAACTGATGAGAGCTTTCAACACCAGTCACAGACACTTCCATGTCATTTGGGCAGATCATAATCACCCAACCTGCCCTGTTGGTTGGTACAATGGCTACCCTATCTTGTACTTTAAATGCCACTTGGGCAAAAAGGGCACAGGCATTATTTCAGACCTTCATAAAATTGCCTGTTATGCAACATTTCCCATTGTATTATTCCTCGAGGATACATTTCATTGATGGGAAAGTGACTGCAAACATACCTAAAACTCATAAGGATCTAGAAATGAATGTTAAACACGCAGTGTGAATTCTCTCTCTTCTCCCAACCCGTTTTAGATGAGAACACCAGCAGCACGTGGTGTGGTCTGCAGATCTATAGCCACAAAATGTATTGAAGGAATGCATTGAACTAGGTCATCCCATGGTTTGCACAGTGCATACAAGAGATAAAAGGTGCAAGATGCTGAAAGATGCATAAATTATGCCAAAGCCAGAGCAGTATTGTTTTCCTTCAGAAGGCACTTGAGGGACCCTGGCCTTCAATGGAGTTTGCTGTGATGGCAGCGCTTGCAGGAGGGTTGAGGCTGGAGACATGGACTCAGGGACAAGGGACATGGCCAGCAGACTGAGCAGTAGGCTTCCCCCAACAGCACCCAACTGGGAGCAGTGTGAATTGATTCCTAGAATGAGGTACAGCAGGGCGGAATGGGGAGCACAAGTAGCAGTGAGGGTATGTCCTATGATATGGCCATGCAGCCCCAGAAGAGCATCATCATGGAAACAAAATGAGGGCCAGGACCTGTCTTGGTGGAATAGACAAGACAGGGAGGAAACTCCTGCCTAGACTTTAGCAATGTGGATTGAAAAACTACTTCCAGGTTTTCCTCCACACATGCACCGCTATCCCCATCCGCAACTCAAGGCAGCTTGAGTTTGGGCATTGTGATGGTTGGGCCTAGTCACTCTGCCCATGAAAAGTTTATTCTGCAATCTTCAGTCTGGAATTAAGCCCTGTCCTGGCAGTCAGTCACAGGCTTAGTGGCTATGGTCACTCTTGCATGGTTGTCCAGCTGTTGCCCTTGGGTAGACTGGGTGTGTGTGTGTGTGATGGCACTGTCAGAAATACCACTAGGTGTATTTGAAAAGTGTGAGGCCCAATGGATAGGGCACAGTATGGAGCACTGGAAGACATGGATCCTTATTTTCCTGATGATGACCCAGTGGGCGACCTTGGACAAATCACTAGAGTCCTGAAAATCCACAGATATCTGCTTGTACCTGCATCTGTGGATGCAGCTATCTGTAGCTCATTTTTACAGATGGGGATGTGGATACCAATTTTGTATTTGGAACCCTGTAAATTTGCAGACATCTGCTTTATATCTGCACGTATCCAACCATGGATCATTACTGAAGATGCAGATACAAATTTTGTATCTGTGCAGGACTCTACAAATCACCTTGCTTCTTTTCCTCCCTTTATCATTCTCCTGTAATGAGGTAGAAAGATCTTCTGGGACGGGACTGTCTCCTTGTATTAGCACAGTGTCCTTTTGGCTCTGATCTCCCCTGGGGGCTCTTCCACTACAGTAATACAATAACAACAACCGAGAGATGATACAATGACTATCACATCTTGTACTGCATGAGCACTGTGAGATTTCAGCATCTGCTGAGGGAATGACGACCCGGTCCATTTTGAATATCATGGGTTCAGAGCAAAATCTGGCACGTTGTTTTGATGGATACTTGCAGTTTTGTGCTAGATGAGGGAAAAATGTGTCCAGATAGTTTAAATCTTGTCTTTGCTAATTAACTATCCAATGTGTATCTCAAAACGACACTCCCTCTTCCCTGCCACAGCTCCCGACCCAGATCTTTTAAGACCACCTTCATGCCATGAAGCAGCACCTCCTTCCATGGACTTTTTAATGACAACACAGGGCTGTGTTTTCCTTCTCCTTTGACAAGTTGAAGTTCAAACCAGTTCCTCACCCAGCAGATACATCAGTTCACAACTCTCCTCCAAGGCAAAAACAAATACAATAAAAAGAAGTCAATAGACTTGAAGGAAGGGCAATAAAAATCCATTGTGTGCAAGAACAGGAAGGAGAAGCCGATTTAATTAGGCTTTAAATCACAAGTTAATTAGAAATGTATGTCTCACAGGGACTGCTAATGTCATGCTGCCCTCTAATAGAATAGCAACAAGTGGGACAACAATGGGAAACAGCTTTTAAAAATAAAAGTACTTAAGTTAGCATTTCCAAGGGGGTCTTTGTTTTCTAGCTCCAAGTTTTTCAGATGGTTCAGAAGAAAATGGTTATTAACTAAAGCTGTTGCTCTTCGAGAGGCATTGCTCACATTCATTCCAATCAGGTGTGTATGCGCCATATATGTGACAACGGAAAGAGTTTTCCCTTAGCAGTATCTGTAGGGTTGTCTAGGGCACCCCCTGTGGCAATACTTTCAAGGTGCTCAATAGAGGGCCTTGCTGATCTGCCACCCTCTCTGTTCCTTCTTGCCAGCTACACCGACTGAGTGGTAGGACAGAGAGAACTGGAATGGACACGAACCACATATCTTGAGGAACAATGGCTACAAGAAGGTTAGTAACCATTTTTTTGTCTTCAGGTCAGTTCCACGTCAATTTCCATGAAGTGATTCCCAGGACTAAGTTTAGAGGTGGAGCTGGAGCTTAAATGTTTGCTGACTGAAGCCCCACTCTACCAAAAGTTGCACCATTTCTCTCCTGCTGGATAAGGCCCGATGAGAGGTGAGTCTTTGAAGGGATGACCACGTCACCTCTCCGTGTATCTCCTGCATTGGAATGTGTGGCTGGAGCACTGGTGATGAAAACTATGCCCTGTTGGAGTGCACTGTGAGTGGAGGGCTGGATACCTTTGCCAGGCTGAAGCATTCCAAGATGTAGGATGCGATCCAACATGAAATCCTTTGGGAAGAGACTGGGAAGCACTTTCATTCCATCTGCTACCACGATGAAAAACCGGATGGGCTTCCGAAAGTGTTTGATTTGCTCTTTTTTACCATGCCCTTGGTCAACATGCAAGGTGCTGCTGACAGGCCAAAGGGGAAGAGTGTGAACTGGGAGGGGCTGTGGTTGACCACAGACCTGGTCTGCTGCTGTATGGCCGCAAAATATACTGAGGTACCTTCTGTGGCACAGTGTGATCGCAACGTGAAAATACCCATGCCTCAAGTCAAGGGCAGCACGCCAGTGCCCCGGATTGAAGGAAGGAATGATGGAGACCAAAGGGACTAGGTGGGACTTCAGTTTCTTTGTGAACTTGTTGAGATCTCGCTGGTCTAGGATGGGCCTGAGGGCATCTTGGGCTTTCAGAATTAGGAAACACCAGGAATAGATGACCCCCCCTCACAGCCACCCCTTTAGCCATGGTACTGGTGCCTCCTCCTCTCCATCCAGCACTGCCTGTAGGGACACCTCTCCCAGCACAGAGAATCCTGTGCGGAAGTCTTAAGGCAGCAGCTCAGGAGATGTGGTCATTGCTCCGCAGGTGTTGAAAGAATGCCACCCCCCACCACGTACACACCCCATAGAATAGACCTTCCATGCAAAAAGCTTTTTGGCCTCCTGGTTGTCGGTCCCTGGCAGTCCTGCACATATACAGATTGGCTGTGTCCATGACCAGGGAATCTGGTGGGGCCTGGATATGCAGATATTTCTGTCCTTTGGAGGGGTGAAATGACGTCTCTCATTCCTCTTAGTCATGGGAGCAAAAAGATGGGGGCCAAGGTGAAGTGGCACAACTCAGGTCTCCCTGCAGCAGGCTCCTTGGGCTTGGTTGGGGCAGATCAACCTCTCACAGGCCTCCTTTTCTTCTGGAGCACCAGACATTGGGATTGGTATCTGCCAGAAATCTGGTCATGAGTGGACCATGGCAGAGTTGAGTGTATCTCGAAGAGTCTGCGCTGAGGAAGAGGTGCTCAGAGAGGGATCTGCCAGCCCAGGGTCTGATTGTGGGTGAGTTGCAGCTTCCATCAGGAGGCCCTTAAAGCACTGATCCCTGTCCTTAAAAGGATACACCCCCCTGACCGATTTTGCAGCTGTCCCTCTGATGACTCTCCCACAAACATTTCAGACAAGAAGTGGCATAGATTTGCCACAGTCCTTGTGGGGTTTAAACACCAGGGACCAAGGCATGCCTCTGTGCTGAGGGAGATTTGTGAGGGAGAGAAAAGTCTTTTGGGGACCCCACCAGGACCAGTGCAATTGGCCAGCATACAACAGTCACAGAAGTGACAGGTCAGTGCCGGAAGTGATGGATTCATCACTTCTGCCCCAGGCCCTGCGCCGACAGCTCTGGTTTTATCTATCTGGCTGTTGTGACTGTAGTGTGTGAACCCTCTTAATGAACTAATCCACTGAAAATGGCTGAGATAGAGTGGAATGCTGCCAACCCCATTTTACTGCTGGGAAACTGAGGCAGAGGCTGAGTGACTTGCCCAAGGTCACATAGCTAAGTCTGTGGCAGAGCTGGAACCTGCTTTTAAGATGCATGCTGGCACTTCATGCACCATGCCCACCATAAATAACAGGCAGCCCCAGGGTTCACTGGAAGAACAGATGGATGCAGGTTCTTTGCCACCCTCTCTTGTTAGGCCACACCTCTATCTGTTCTTCCATAAACTCTTCTATCTTCGAGATGCTCCCTCTTATGGCAACCGTTAATTCACATTCATAGTTACTCAGCAGCTTCTGCCTCCTGTGCTAATCTTTGGAGCAGAGTCAGGATAGGCCCCAATACTTTTAAATATTCTTAGCCCTTTGCAGCCTTACACTTCAAGTCATTGTTTGGAGCTGATGACTCCAGCTTTGCTTTCCTTCTTTGCAGGAGATTGATAACTCTCAATATAAACCCTGGGTTGCGCAATCTTCAGCAGCGGGGTTCCTCTAACCCTGGTATTTTCTCACTTTTGTCAATGACCGTCTCTCATATGACTTCAGATTTTTAATCTCAGATCAAGTCTCCTGTGTTTAATTTGGCCTAATCTGAAAGCCCTGTGAGCTGTAAAGTTCATTAGTTTTTCAAGTGCCTTGGGGACAATGCATGGAGTGGAAGAACCAAGGAAATGGACAGTGATTAATTAGCTCGCTGATTTCACCGGGGTTGTGTTTCCAGATTTTCTTGCTTTATCCTAAGTCCATCATTAGATTTGCAGAGGAGCAGGTGCTGTGAATCAAACAGCACTTAATGAAATATGGTGGAATCATGTCTTGGTGTGTGTATGTGTGTGGTAGGGGCTATCCAGTTTGATTTCTAGCATTTCCACTTCAGGTTAACACGCTCTAGCCATAAGGTGAAGGAACTTTCTGATTGATTATAACAATTAACTATTTCTCTCTCCTTTAATGTCTGTGGATTGGGCTAAAGGAACTGCTGAACCTCTCTAAACCAGCATTCTCTCATCCAGTAACATCTGTAATCCAACATGATTTTAGGTAGCCGAACGACCATTTACCATGGGTGTGGCCAAATTTGCTGTGGTCGCACAAAGTTTGCTTACAACCACCAGTCCTGGGTCTCAGAGCTGTGCTGTTACTTAGCTGTGATTTACCCCTACATTTCTTCTAAGAGCCCAGTTTGCAGCGGAAGTGTTGGTAATGCTGCTAGACAGTACTGACCTCCCTACATTTACAATCATGACCTCCCTCTCATTCAGCACCAGTCAGGCCCCAAGGGTGCCAGACTAGGGTGGTTCAACCTGTACTTACATAGTTCCATGTCCCTCACCCTCTGTAACCTGTTTATCTTCCCACCCCCTTTGTGAGGTGGAGACCTACTTGGTGGTCTCAGTTTAGAGGCAAACGTCTTCGCTGTTATGAGGAAGGATTATTTTTAACAGCACTGAACTGAGTAGACTGGAACCTCCATTCTCTGGGTGCCCCTAATCTGGGAACACCCGTGCTATGGAGGAGGAAGAGGCTTTGTGTACAGCTGCTCCCCTTCCCCCTGCTGTGGGAATGGCAGCACAGCAACACCCTTGCCCTGAGGCTTTGCCCTGCTGCTGCCAGAGCAGTGGTGGTCAGTGCCTGGAGGTGACAGCAGAATGGAGCCACATGTGTCCCCGGCAGTAGGATGCCAGATTAGCACCCCCACAACCCCATTCGCTTCATGCCTGGACCCTGCCTTGCCCTACCTGGCTTGGTAAAACCCTTTCTCCGGAATACCCTGTTTCCCAGGATATGCTGGATTAAAGAGGCTCAGCTGCATCAGGTATTTCCTAGCATCTGAACCCAGACCAGGATGCATATCCAGGGTTACTCTGAGGCTTACTGCTGTTGCATAGGGCTTGTCTACATCAAGCAGAAGATCAGTATTGCTACAGTCCGTCAACCGAGATTTGATTTAGCATGTCTAGTAGGAACTAGGAGCGGTCACAAAGAGTAAGGGACCTTCTGCACTGGGGCTGCACTGGAAACTCACTTGCAGGTATCTCAACTCCAGCTGTGCAATAGCTTAGGTCAAATTTCTTTGTTTGCGTAGACCAACCCTTATTATGCAAATATCATTCCCTGACACCAGGATCCTAATGCCAGGATACTTGGAGATCTCAGAAAGTCTATTATTATACACTTGGGTAACACTTAGGAGATACAGTTATGGCTTAGGACTCTGTTCTGGTAGGCGCTACACCAATAAACAACAAAAGAAGGTCGGTGCCCCCAAACAGGTTACGATCTAGCAGCAGGGCTCTTTCTGGGAGAGTAAATTGATTCCACGTTATTTGTATATCTTACTTCTCAGGTACAAAAGAACCCCTGGAAATATCAGTGGGTAAAAATACCCAGAGAAGTGGATCCTGAAAAGCCTGGTTGAAGGGCAGACGTGATTGACACAACATTAAGAGAATGAACCATCCTGCAGACTGCGAGTTTGTTCTGGTTGAGTTTTCTGACAGAATACTTGCAGGGCAAGTTTTCTCAGCCACATGGTATCTTGTACATCCTTCCTTTCACAGAGGTCTTCGGGATGTTCTCTCTAATCTTTTCTATCCCTATGCAGGTTCTTTTAATCCATGTGCAGGATAATTTTTATGTGCACTGAGGAGTGTGCGAATGTGCACCATCAGTTGGAATACAAACCTAGCTGTAGGTGCTCTGCTAATTAGCTGGGCTGCATTTACTCTCTCCTGCGTGACCACACAAGTACCCCGTGTACAGAGAACAGTGGTCTTCAGGTCCATATTTCAAACCAAGGGGCAGTGTTCTGTACAACCTAACTTGACTTAACGTAAACCCTTGTACTCTGGGTGGAGCATAGGTCAATCTCCTCCACTTCATTTTGTCTCAGGACAAAACTTCTTGCTGATCCCAGGAATACCCCAGTTATTGTCCTTCAAGCTCAGTAATCTTCTTCACGTTGTCTGAGGTCTTCCTCTTTTGCATTTTTCTTGTCGGTTCCATTGGAGAGCTTGATGGACTGTACTGGCTGACAGTTTTCTGAATCTAAACCCAAAATAAACCTGTCTACAATTCAGGTGTCCCATACATCCCAGGCATTGCAAGAGCACTTGTAGAAAAGGTAAACCTTCAGCATGGTGTATGGGGAAGTCTGTGTGTGAGCCCCTCCATCAACAATAATGGGAATTACATGTTATATTCGCAGGAATGGGACACATCTACTTAATTGGCTTCATCAGCTGGTCCTACCAATGACAAGTTACCCCCTTTCTCTTCCTCCCTCCTGCTGTATAAACCCTGGATTTTATTTTTCTACTCCATTTTCATTGGAAGAAATGGGTCTTACCCACAAAAGCTCATGACCTAATAATACATTTGTTAGTCTTGAAGGTGCTGCAGGACTGCTTGGTATTTATGTTCCATTCTCCTCAGCCTTGTATGGTCTGATTGCCAAAGTGAGACTTTATATATACAATGGGGAATTTTAGTCTGTAACATTGCAGCATGTTGCTCCGAAGCCAATCGTTAGAAAGCACAGCAGGATGTTTTAATAGCACAAGCCTTTTACATATAACGTGGAAAACATTGCAATCTACTGAGAAATGCAGGGAAAAGTATTGAAGTGTTAGTGTTTCAGAAGCAGTGAACACAAGTGATCAGAAATCCTGCATGTTATATATTGGAACTGGCTTTTTTTTAAGCTTTCTGGCAAAGGAGAAGCAAATCATGTGGGTTAAATTATTTTGTACACTTGGAAAAAATGTTTATTCTCTTACAGTTAGTAGGAGGCATGAAAAACAAGCAAATCTGAGCCTGTATTTATGTTTTTGAAAAGTGGAAGCTAACCATGATGTGAATGTGTTGCAGTACACACTTTTCTCCATGAGTCAACATATACAGACTAGTGATTGGTTTCTGGATAGTTGAGGCAAGTATTGCAATTTGTGATACAGTATCATCAAGATCCCATTGTGTCAGAGGTGGCACATACAAGCAATGAAAGAGTCTTGACCCCAAGACCTCACAATCTGAACAGACAAGGTGGATAAAAGGTAGAAAGGGAAACAGAGGAAGAAGCTTGCCCAAGGTCACACAGTAAGTCAGTGGCAGAACCAGGAAAAGAGCCTAAACCACCTGATTCCCAATGCAGTTCCCTACCTACTGGATCATGCCAGCTAAGTAATCTTGTTCTAGCTTACAGCTGAAAATGACTGATGCATCTCCCCATCTGTGCATTGCACAAAACTACTGCCCTTGTCCACTATAGGCCAGATCCTGCCTTTCTTACATTACCAAGTCTCACACCCTCTTCAGTGTCAACAGACAATCAAGCCATGTTAGAATAGTTGTACTAGGTAGTAACTTTATTAAATACTACCTGTTTTGTTGTTGTTGCTGAGATCTACAAAGGAACCCTCTGTAGGTCTCAAAACTTGTTAAAAAGGAGGCCTGTACTACTACCTCTTGTTTGTAGATGGAGAAACTAAAGCATAGGGAAGTGAAATGACTTGTCCAAGGTCACCCAGCAGGAAAGACAGTTACAGATCCAGCTCTTCAAGACAGGACTCCCAGATTCCCAGTGCAGGGACCTACCCACTAGACAGCACAGCATCCTGGGTTGCAGAAATTAACAATTAGTTGAATCTGAATGTCTTCTCTCTCTCTCTCTCTCACAGACACACACACACACACACACACACTTGTCACTCACAATGTTGAAATATCACTAACAGGGCAAATCCATGAGTTTTTTTAAAGTTTTTAAAATTTCCTTGACAGTTTTTTAGACCTTCGGGTGCACTTAAGACACATTTTGAGCTTTTCTTCACACCCCTGAGTGCTAAAACTTCTCTTAAAAAACCCAAGAGCTGAATTTCTCCTGTAATCCACCAGGAGCAGGGGATTTAAGAGAGAGACAGAGAGAGAAAAAAAGTACCGTAAGATTCATGGTACTATTGCAAAAGCTGGCAGCATTGGCAGCCACCTGCATGAAAAGTTTAGAAGAAAGTCAGAGTGACAGAACGTGTGTAACGTTTAACTCCATAAAAATTCAAACGAAGAGCAATGTAACTCGCGTGCAGCTAGTGGAAATGTGCAGTGTAATATATCCTGTTTGCTTGCAGCTTCACTTTTCTATAATCAGCACCAATGCAGAACACCTCCCTTTGCTCCCGTTAAGAAACGCTAAAACAAGCAGAACACAACCTTTCACTAGCAGTTCCATACAGCCCCAGTGGGGGATGCACAAAATCGAACTATCAGGGCTCGGCAGTCAACCCTTGTACTCCTCAGTCACAGGAGGAGTAAGAGAGGTCCATGGGAGAGCTTCCCTGGTCGACCTGCCTCAGTGAGTACAGCCAGATAAGTTGATCACAGATCCATGGATATGCCATAGTGGGAACTGCATATCTATGATTGACTTTAAGGTCTAGCATAGACCTGGCCTCAGACAGGCAGTAACGTCTGGGTCAGATGACTGCCAGGCACAAGTACTTGCTGGGGAGAGGACAAGTACTTCACTGCCAGAGCTGCAGGTTGGGCTGTGTCTACACCAGCATCGCTTGACCTGGAACCCTCCTGCTGCCTCCAGATGTTAGGGGCTCCAGGCCTCTGGTCTGTCCTTGATTTGGTTCCTGTTCCTGCTCCTGCCTTGCTCCGGCCCGCTCCCCCTTATCCATGCCAGGCTTTGACCTTCCTCCAGCCCTGCATCTGTTGCCTGACTTTCAGGCCCTTGGACAGACTCCAGCCTGGCTTTGACCTTCTGCCTGCATCTGGACCCCAGGTACAGCCCTGATTTGGCTTGTGCATGGACTCTGACTTCAGCTGTGACCACAGCCTGCCTTTGGTTTCAATGCTGCTCTCGACTCTATGGCCAGCTGCAACCCTTCGTATCTGTACTTGATCATGGCACTAACCATCAGGCATGACTGCCTAGACACCCAGCGGCTGGTACTACTTTGCCCTGGCCCACCAATAGCGGGAGCTAAGGGGCCAGTTGTTCCCAGGCCTGGTGTTTCAAATGGGCATGGAACTACAGCCACCAGCACTTCTACTTTGCCAGCTGCAGTGGCCAGAGCTCCACTTAGAGACACTGCAAAGAGCTGTGCTGCAGCTCCATGTGCAGCTATGAGTGGTGTGTGTGTGTGGCGGGGGTGGAGGTGGCCCAGAGCTGACCGGCCTAAGCCCCGCCCCTTTTGCTTGGCTCCACCCCTTCTGCCCTTGGCCCGGCCCCATTCAGGGTGTAGTGCTGGGCACTTCTCCCACCTTGCCCCTGGGCCTTCAGTGGCTCTCAGTGCTTCTGAAGTTGCCAGCCAAAAAAGTGGTCAAATTCAGCAGGGAATGCAGGTGAATGAATAAAGAGACGTTGAAAAGCCCAAGGAAGTTTGCATGGGTGGGGTGGGTAGGGAGTACCTGACAGCCAATCACCTAATCTGTTCCCTGCAGTCACAACTAAAAGGAGGCTGCCGGATCTGAGAAGAGGGGGATAAGGTAGTCTTCCCTGTCCTCCAGGCAGTGTGACATATCCCCTAACCAGTGTTCCCTGTAAACTGACTGCTTGGGCGGCCACCCAGGAGAGAGTCAAATGCTGCTCAGATGATTAGAAGAGTGCCCATCGTGCCCACAGCTGGCAGCATGTGTTTCCACTAGTGGTGCACACCCACACAGGTAGTGGTGCACATGACAAAATTTATTCCACACACAGATGGAAAAAAATTGGAGGGACTATTGCCCCTAATCTCTCTCATGACTGCTGGGGCTGAGAGGGTCTGGCAGTTTCAACAGAGCCCCGCTCACTGTTCCCTAACGGATGACAACGGGGAGACGCTGGATACTTTTGGCAATTTGTCTGCTTCAAGTTAGTTGATTTAATGGGAAGGAAACTCTAGAAAATCTCACCATCAATATACAGCGGCTGGTCTCATCATCCCTCTGTGGTTCCATTTCACAAAACAGTCCTTCGAGGCATTTTTCCATTGCATGGATTGAGCTGGGAGCTACATTATACACCCAAATTTCGACCCGATGTCAGTGCATCATCCAGTTATACAACCAATAGTGGACAGCTCCAGAAACCAGGGTACCTGACTTATTTTTCCTGCCTTTGCCATGTCTTTGTGTCCTTGGTCACATCTCTTCACCTCCCTGTGCCTCCATTTCCTCCTTTGTAATGATAAATAAGGATCCTGATTATTGAAAAGCATCTTTTTTAAACCAAAAACATGAATGGCAAATAAAACATTTGGCTCACAATTTGGAATGATTTCAGTACCATCTCTGGTAGTCTTTTTATTAAATATATCACAAGTACTTTAATAAAAAAAACAATCAGAAAAGTTTGTGAAAAAATGGATTTCTAAAGAAGGCCAGTGTTGAATCAAAAACTTTGTATCTGAAATTTTAACCAGATTTTTTCCTTATATTTGTGTGAATATTTCCATTTACAAGCACTCTCCATCAAACACTCAGCCACTCTAACATGCAAATAGTGATGGACATGGGGCAAATAACTAGTGAGTCATCATCCTAGAGAAAGCTGTCAAATCAATATAAACGTTGTCTCATTCCCATTGTCTGGGCCTCGATTCAGCAATGTGCTTAATTAAACCTGTGCCTAACTTTAAAAACACAAGGGCCGTGTCTACACTAGCCCAAATCTTCGAAATGGCCATGCAAATGGCATTTCGAAGATTGCTAATGAGGTGCTGAAATGCATATTCAGCATCTCATTACCATGCTGCTGGCCACCGCTCTTCGAAATTGCTGCTTTTCGCTGCCACGCGGCTCATCCAGACAGGTGTCCTTTTCGAAAAGGACCCTGCCAACTTCGAAATCCCCTTATTCCTATCAGCTGACATAGCCAAAAAGTCTTATCAAAATCAGGGGTCTACTCATGCATGAAGTTTGCCATGTGCTTAACGGGTTTGCTTCACCCAGCCTTTGGTCTGCTTCTCCTTCATTTTCGAAGGCATCCTCATGCTTCTAGAAGACCTTCTGCTCTGGAGGAGAACGTCAGCTAGTTAAAAAATTGAAGCAGAAGTAAAGGAAAATTAAGAATAAAAATACCTTCCTCTTGGTGCTTTTCATCAGTAGCTCTCAAAGTGCTCTCCAAAGAGGGCCCGTATCATTAACCCCATTTTACAGATGCGGAAATTAAGGCCAGAGAGAGAGCCAGTGCCTTGTCCAGAGTCATCTAGTAAATCAGTGGAAGAGTCAAGAATAAAACCCAGGTGTTCTGTCTGCTCACCTCGTATTAAGTACCTGCTGTCTTCATGAACAACCATGAGAGAACTTGGATGTCAGCACTGAAATGTTTGATGTGAGTCCAGTAAATGCAAATTTTGAAACAACAAATTATATTCAGGTGCAATTTATATTTTGACAACTCCGACCTAGTTTAACTCTGCTTGTAAAAGTACATGTACTGGGAGAGGTCGAAAGGACAGGTGGGCAAGCAGCTGTGGGTAAACGTGACACCAATGGGAGGTGGGTGCCTGTGAAAATCTTCTTAAGGACCAGATCCTTAGCGAGTGTGAAGTGACATAACACCGTAAACTGCAGTGAACCCCTGGCAATTTACCCCAGTTGAAATTCTGCCTTTATATATTTTAATCTGAATAAGTGCTCACCCTGGCCGCAGTTGCCAGCCCCAGTGTCTCTCCCTATTTGCTTCTGACAATTCCTAACAAATAGGTCATAGTTCAGGCGATGCTAACATTTGGATTCAAACATGGGACCTCTGGCACTTAGTGTATGAGTCTCCATGAGATGCTAAAAGCCACCTGCCTATTAGCGAAGGCTGTAGCTGGTCTCAGTGTCATTAGCTGGGACAGTACACCACACGCAGAAGACATGTGGATCACATTAATACTCACAAGTACCTTTATTTTAGCCACGGTGGTTTTCTCTCCAATTGTATTCATGAGCAGTACTATCTAAAAAATTGTCACTTTCCTGTTTCTCTGAAGCACCAAAGTGAGCAATAAAAGGAGGAGAGAAAATGACAAATTCCTTCCCATCCCAAGAAAAATATTTGTAAGTAATCTCTTCACACATGACCATATTATTCTGTAGACTCAGTTTGATGGCATCCAGGAAACCTCTGTTACAAATGAATTGCCGCTGATGTAGAAACATGCACTATAAAATGTGATCTTTATTCTGTAGCTCAGTAACAAGCATTAAAGGCATTATAAAATGCGTGATGGATTTCTACAGTTCCCTTTGCTAGGGACAGGTGTGAGTTTTCGCTCCATGTTTGTAGCCCAATGGAATGCCAGACTTGTAACTTTGCAGACCCTTCTGTTTGTGGCATCACAGTCTGTTGCCACAGAAACTGTGAAGATGTTGTGGTGATCCCTTACTCAACACAAGCCGGCTACAACAAGGATCAGATTGAGCTGTATGGTGCATGGGAAACACATGAAAGTGACTAAGTGCGTAATACGCACACAGAAATGTTGCCCTTCATATTAAGGCAAACATTCTATGCTCGTCTTTGTAAAGAGCCCAGCAACGGCAGCAGATGCAGATACTTATGGTGCATAGTCACAGATTTCCTTCTTCACTGCTCCCTCACAAGTCATCTTTCTTCCTCAAGAGTCAGTCTGGTAGACTCCTTAAATCCCTTAGCATTGCATCTTCCAACCCTGTTCACGGTTGGCCTTGTTCTAAATCCTTCCTTCTACCTGAGCTCTGTAAACATTCTATAAATCTTCTACTGAAACAGAGTCAGGCTGAGCCTCTCCAGTCTGGAACTCTTTTCTCTGGCAACATCTATTAATCCAGAATGATTTTAGTTAGCTGGATGACCTCCTATCATGGGCATTGTCAAATTTCCTGCAATCCCATGAAGTTTGTTTACAGCCACCAGTCCTGGCTGTCAGTGTTCTGTGCTGTTATTTAGCTCCAATCTATCCCTAAATGTCTTCTAAAAGCCCAGTAAGCTGTGGAAGGTTTGATAATGCTGCTAGACAATATTGACCTCCCGTGGTCCTGCAAATTCTCTCAGCCAGCACCAGTCAGGCCCTGAGGGTGCTGGATTAGAGTGGTTCAACCTGTAGTAACTTCAGCTTGTTGGACTTTAACATACTACCACAGTCCTCTTATTCTCAACTGGTGTAAAGAACCCAGGGAGATACATTTGTCATGGAGCTATAAACAAACACGTTTCTCTCTGAAAACAAAATCTAATGTAACAGCCCCCTGGGTCTGATTCTTATTTCCAGTAAGGACATAGTTGCACTGAAAGTTTTTGCTGTTCCAACTACGCCAGTATAGTTAGACAGAAGGGTCTCCCCGCTTCTCTAAATGCAAAAATACTGATCTAAAAATGCTTATTCCAGTACTGAAATCAAAATAAGATATATATCAATATAAGACAACATCACACTAGTTAACTGATACAAGAAGGCTTTTACAGGCATACCTGTATGGGTAAAAATCACCCCTCCTTACTGACATAGTTCTCTGGGAACACTTTAAAGTGCAGATTAGTCCTTAGGCCATTTTGCTGTCATTTAATGCTACTTCACACTAGCATTTCATTTCACCAGTGCCTGATCTCAAGAAAGGCTCAAATCAATGCAAAGACAATTTCATCAGCCTATCTCCCTGCAGTATAGTTTCCAAGCTTAAGTTACCAGCAGTACACCAGAAAATGTAATCCAGTTATCAGCAGGCCATTATATAATAGCGGAATTATTATCAAGCTGCTGAGAGATATAGGAGCATTTTAAACAGACAATGAAGCAAGGAGATGACTTCACTCCTGAGGAAGGATGAGCAAAAATAAACAACAAATTAACATCAAGCCATACAAGCAAACAAACAAAAAGCAGATGCAGGGAGACAGCTGGTCGCGTTGGGTGGTGGAATGTTATAATTTTGTAAAATCTCACATAAAACTCAATGTTTGGAACGTATTTGTGCTTAAAGGGAAAACAAACCAATCTGCTTAACAAAATTTAAAGAAATAAAATGGCGTCTTAAGCTGTTTGGTATGTGTGTGAAATAAAACATCAAAGATGTTGCTCCTTTCACAATTTTGAAAAAAAAAGTGTAAAAATTATAGATGTTGTTTTTGTATTTAGCCTAATTGTGGACCACAAATTTAGAAAACCACGGCACAACTTCCAATCCATATAAATTGTGAATTACAGGCTCCTTCTTGGTGTACTTCGAATGTTTGCTATATTTATGTACAAACCTTGACTTTCTGCCGAAAACTGCCAAGGAGAAGTCTGCTGTGTCAAGCCAAACGTTAAACAAAAGTTTAGGCTTCTCTGGTTTAATGAGATAGTGTTGGTTTTGGTCCCCATTGTCACTGTCTGTGGAAGAAATATATAAAAACAAGAGACCGATCGTGCTATTCTGCATAGTTACATCGAGAACATGATGAACAATCTCAGCTTGTCAGAAAGAAAAAGATCTTGGGTGAAATTTAAAAAAAAAAACAATGAGCTCATTTAGGGCCTGACTATCAGCTCTTACTGGTATTGCTGAAGATTTTTCACCAGGCAAGGAAACTCACTACCCTGGAAACAGCGGGGCCAACAGCCACTGCGAGACCTGGGGTAAGGTGAGGGGGCACCCAGCTCTGTGCCCCAGGAAGGAGTGAGATCAATGAGGAAGGGGTGGGGTCAAGGGCAGTCACCATTAGTGTCCCCCAGACCCTGGCACTGGGCTCCCTTCCTCACTCGGAAAGCTGTGAAGGGCAGCACTGCTCTGGCACTTAAAAGGTGACTGGCGCTTTAGCTGTATCTCCAGACCCCTTTGAAATGTTGGGCTTCAGGATATCCCGCTCTTTGCCCACCGCTGTTGGCAGTCCTGCTTGAAGTTCATTGTGTTTTACCAGCCCCTTTGATTTTCTTTTATCCCCTCATTGCAGTGATTAATGAAGTAACATTATTACCAGAAATAAATACAGCGGGTCTCATTCTCTTTTATGTTAGGCACTTTTTCCATCACTCGTTTTGGGGGAAAAGTGTTGGATTAAAATAACACCAAAACTATTTAAGGAAAGAATAAAGCCTTCTTCATTGGAAAGAGATGGGATATATTTTTCGGGCATGGTGTGCAACTTGTGTGTCGTTCATGCCAATATTGGTCATATTGAAACGTGTTTGAGAGCAGCAGAGGGGCCAACACCTAGTACGGGCAAGGTGGGAGGGGGGCCCCAGCTCTGCTTCTCAGAAGGGGCGGGGCCAAGGGCAGAAAGGGTGGAGCCTAGCACAGTCCAGCCCTTAGCACTGCCCAGATGGCGGCATTGGGGCCCCTCCCCCTCTCTCATAATTGCATAGCACCAGCCGGTCTGCTGAGGCTCTTTAGAGAGGCCCAGAGCTGCAGCCGCTGCCACTGCTAAAGTAGTAGCAGCGGCCGGACCCCTGGGCCCCTTTGAAAGGCCAGGCCCCTGGGGCAACTGCCCTCTTTGTTCCGCCACCCACAGAGCAGAATGAGTTAGAGAAAAATTGTATTTTTAAGTTCTTGTCATTTAGCACGTTCTGTTAATTGGTGTTATATTTGACTAGACTGGAAGCCCACCCAAACCCTGTTGCATTTCTTCTAGTATCACTCCCAGCTTGCCAAAAGGCTATCAAAGGAAGTTAAGAGCTCCATTTTTCCAAAGAAATTCAACAGCAAGGAGCTCTCCTGAAGAGCTGCTGGGTACTCAGTGTTCTGGAAACCCGGCCCACCTCAGTTACACACCTCACTAGGAAGCCAGCCCGAGACTGGGGGGTTTCTGAGCACTTTTAAAAAACCCAGTTTTAAATTAGTACATGACTGGAAACAAAGCCATAAATCTCTCAGCCTCCTTGAAGAAAAGGGGCTAGACAAAGCATAGTCACAGGAGAACCACAAAGGCCTCTCAGCAACCAGAAACAATCAGGAACACAGGGCCAAATGCTGCTCATGGGAGTCACATAACTTGCCCTTCACTGGTTTCTCTGAGCCTCATATCTGCTTGCAGAGGTGCTTTTGAGGTTCTGCTGTGATTATTTTTCATCTAATCTTATTGCCTTGAATTCACAAGGGTTCTTTGCTTATATGCGGCAAGCTATATTTCACCGATGAAGAATATGAATGCAATTATAGTGTCACTGAATAACATATGCGAGCAGTGGGGGTTAATGCATTCCCTGCCAAGCTTCCTATTACTGTTAACTTGGGTCTGTGGTCAGTAGAGATATTGGACTGATATTTTTAAGCATTTGTGTCCATTTGCTTACAAAGAGATTCGCCTGGTTTGGTGCCATGGTAATGATGCACATCGGGTGAAATACTAGGGCCTGGAGGTCAGACCTAATGTTCCCGTTGTTATTACTAAGAAAGAAACCCCAACACTGTTTTAAGTCCTAATGCTCTACACAAGGCCCTGATCCTGAACAGGTAGATCTTGTACTCATATTGAAGCAAATGAGTTGCCACACAGATACAAGCACCTGCCCGTGCAGATCTGTTTCAGGATCAGGATCTGTTTGTGCAGTGTCTGGAACAATAGGGTACGGATCTGTAATTGTGCCGTCTACGCCCCACAGCGATATAAATAACCAAGAGTAACAATACTGGCGCATGTCTTTTCTGATTTGTTTTTTTCAATTAAGTTAATGACCCATGGGCAGATTGCATCAAAATCCATTTTAAATATTTTAAAAATTTTCTAAAAATATGTTGTATTTTTTTCTCCTTTTGTGAAGTTCCCAGCCATTCTCTCTCTATTTCTGCTTCAAGTTTGGAGCGTCGAGGTTTTCTTTTGGGTTTTATCAAATTACATATTGAAGAAAGGCATACTTTTCAGAAACAGATGGATTTAATGTGCATGAAAATACATGCCTTTTAAAGAAACTAAATTAGTAGTTCCACTTCTTCCCCCTTTTATTGAAGACAGAGCTCCCCGAGAGACCTCTGCTATAAAGCAAAACTTTACAGACCTCAGCAAAATGTGATTTATTTGCATGGAAATTTGACAGAACATCAGAGGAGCCCTTTGCTACACCAAACTTGCCCACTTCAAACAGATATGGAGGAAACTGGGTTCTAAATCACAACTAACAGCAAACCATTCTTTTGGTAACCCCTATTTTAAGAACAGCGTGCACAGAATGATTTGTAATGCGATGCATCTTTACTACAGGATGTTCACAAACTTTTTACATATTCTATTTCCTCACACTTTATATGTGTGTTTGTACCACTGTCTTCCTGACTTTCGCTCCTCAATCTTCTCTCTCTCTGGAGGATGCTAGGGGGAATTATCCAATGGTTTGAAATCACATATCATTTGCTATTTAAATATGAGTTGTTTGTTTTTTGGACTTTTAGACATTCACCATTTATCAAAAATAACCAGGAAGGTTTTTTTTTTTTTTTTCGCTCTGCAATTAATAGCATTGGGAGCCACAAATAAGTCCTGAAAAAGTCCCGGTCTAGGTAATCTCTTTACATACTGAGAATGAAAAATAAGGACCTCATTTTCAAAAGTGCTCAGCACCCAATAAATTCCATGCAGTTGTTCCACAAACAGCAGAATCAGTGTAGTTGCTGCCTTCTCTCTCTACTCATCTCAGCATCATTGGTTTGGGTATATCTACACAAGTCTCAGAGCCTTGGTTGACAGACCCAGGCTGACAGGATTCACGGCATGGCCTAAAAATAGCTGCTTAGGTATTGCATAGGCCTATTACAAAAGCAGTTTCTCCCCTCTTGATGTTCCCACCTCCACATTAGCAGCTGACAATGGGCCACATCCCCCCGACTGAACTGACTTGATTTCTCCTTTCTTGATGTTCACAACTCCACGTTAACTGGTGATAATGGGCCACGTCCACCCTGACTGAACAGACCTTGTCAGCTTGGGCCCTCCCCTTTACTAAGACTCCCTCTTTAAATCCTCCTCTGAAACCCTCCACTCATGCAGCTGACAAAGCAGGTCTTTGCCCATGAAAGCTAATGCTCCAAAATATCTGTTAGTCTGTAAGGTGCTAGAGGACTTCTTGATGTTTTTGAAGATACAGACTAACTCAGTTACCTCTCAGATATCTTGAGCTTTGTCATCCACCCCTTGTTGTTGACTGCAGAGTTCAATCTGCAAGGTCTGTGCTTCCATTTTTAGCATTGGAGTATGAACCTTTTGGGCCCAAGTCTGCATGTTTGCAGTAGTCATTTCAAAACTGGCCCACAGAATGGGTGTGGTGATGGGATGGAACAGAAGGAATTGTGGGCATTTAAGTCCTGATTCTCTCAGTTCTTTGGGAGGTGTGTGGGTATCCCATAATACACTGGAGCATAAGGCAGAGAGGCCTGAGTGCAGCACAGAAGATTCTGGAGACATAACTGAAGGCCAGATTCAGTTTACTACTTCAGTACATGCAGTAGTATAAGTGTGTGACTCAGGCTACTGCTACACTACCATTCTCCCGTCAGAGGTGCCATGGTAATGAGGCAGTTCGAAGCAGGCTAATGAGGCGCTAATGTGCATATTCAGCACCTCATTAGCATAATGGCAGCTGCGCGAACAGACTTCAAACTGCAGATTGACAATGAAGAGGGGGCAGCTTCGAAATAAGTGCTCCACTTCAATACTCCCTTACTCCGATCTAATTCTGTGGGAGCAAGTGAGTGACTAAGTGGAGTGCTTATTTCGAAGCTGCCCTCGTCTTCACTGTCAAGCTGCAATTCGACATCTGTTTGCTTGGCTGTCATTATGCTAATGAGGCACTGAATATGCACATTAGCCCCTCATTAGCCTGCTTTGAATTGCCTCATTGCCATGGCACCTCTGACGGGAGAATGGTAGTGTAGTCACAACCTGAGTCTGTCTCTTTGCCATGTGCTTAAATCCTGAGTTGAACAAGGGTGAATTCTGGAATATGCTTACAATAAACCACATGCTTAAAAACTTTCCTGAATGACAAAATTGCCAGATTTCCTAGTAATATTCAGCACCTAGTATATTTCAGTTGTTCTCATAGGCCTGATTCAGGTCAGCATCCCTATTCAGGAAAGCACTTCAGGGTATCCTTATGTCGTTTCCTGAATAGAGAAGGATTTAAACATATGGCTCTTGATCCAGAGCCCTCTGAGTTCAATGAGGCTGCGATCACACAGCCAAGTTACTTCAGGATAACAGCTGTTATTTCAAAACAACTTTGCTGTGTCCATGCTACGCACACACTATTTCGAAATACATTCTAAATAGCTGGTGCGTTATTTCAGAATCAGTAAACCTCATTGCAGGAGGAATAGTGCCTATTTCAAAATCGGTGCTGTTAAGACACAGGATAGTGTTTATTTCAAAATAGCTAGTTTGAAATAAGCACTATTCCCTGTCTTAGCAGCACTTAGGCTGCATTTACACTATGAGATAAAACCAAATTTCAAGGCATTAGCTTGATATTAAAACGTTACTGTCTTCACAGTTAGTACTATTATCTCGATTTATTGAGCTGTAACACCGATTACAAAATACCAATATTACAGGACGGGAATAGCATCAAATTTGAATTTAAAATCTCAAATCAAGGTTAGTGTGGAAGCGCCATGTCCTTAATTCGAATTTATTAGCTTCCAGAAGTGTCCCACATGTATCCCACAAAGCTACGTGGTAACCCTCCAAGTATGGCTGCTTCGTTGCGTGCTGCTCTCAGGTGTGCAGGAAGAAGGTCAAAGCAAGCCCGTGAAGTTTTGATTGAATTTGAATTTGCATTAGAATTCGAATTGGAATTCAGCAGCCCAGCCTGGCAAATATAAAGGGTACCCATTATGAAAAAATTCCTTTGCCCATTGAGTCACACTGCATCAGTAGCCAGTGTAAAACATAGGTAGCAATTATCGACAGCCCTCTGCTGCAGTCATGAGCACTCAGGGTAGTGATGTCCCTAGCACTTCTCAGGCTCTCAAGAGAGCCCCAGCTTGGAGTCACTAGGAGATTCTTGATCTTAATCTTTTATTGCCATTTGGGAAGACCAATAGCTGGTGAAGAGACTTTGGGTGGCGAAGAGAAACACAGCAATCTATGAGCAGATAGTTATTTCAAAAGAGGCGCTATTTTGAAATAAGTGCTATGTGTGCAGACTATGTATTTCAAAGCACACTCTTGTGTGTAGCAGCCCTATTGCAAAACAGCTGTTTTGGAATAGGTATTCCACAATAGCTTATTTTGAACTAAGGCTGCCATGTAGATGCACCCAGAGGCTGGGTCTACTCTCACCTTGAATATCGACGGCTGCTACGCCAATTGCATATCAAAAAAACGATTTTGCAGCTGCTATATTCTGCCCTGTGCCCACTGCAGAATACTGATGGGCGTGCTTCTTCTGTCAGCATTGCTTATTCCTTGCAGCTTGCAAGGAGTTCTGGGGTCAACATTGACCCTGGAATGCACCGTTTCATGTGAAATGACACCCTGGAAGATTGAACCTGAGTTTTTGATGTTCCATGGCGAGTGTTGACCCAACCTGAGAGTCTTAAGGTGGAATTCAATGGGCCATCGATCAGGTTCATGTCTATGGGCTTCCCAGAATCAGGAGAATAGTTTTCAATGAGAGCTGCTGGGGACTGAGCACATTTGAAAATCTGGCCATAAATCAAAACATGATACTCAAGTAACTATTCAGTGTAACAGTAAACGGTTTCTTTTATAAACAGCTGGATCTTTATTAGCAAAGGATGAACATCAAAAATTTCAGAGCTCAGTTCTAATAAGCAGCGGAAAAGTCAGATGCTTATCTAAATCTCAGCTGTTTTATCTGAAGCTCCTGACCCAGCACAATTAGGTTAGTTATTACACAAGACCAAAGTTGTCTTCTGACATTTCTGCCACTTCCAGTATTGGTCTGGGCCAGAACTCAGCAGCGTGCCAACATAAAAAAGAAATGAAAAAGTACGAAAATGAATTTAGAACTTTAGGAAAGGGTTTGGTTCCAGTTCATTCCAGGAATGGCCAAAGGTCAAAATATTTTTTATAAACTGTCTCATTTATCTCCAATGTTATGTCTCCCCTTTTCAAATCCTGGCTGATTTTGTATTTGATCTCATGCTGTGCTTCTTCCTTCTATTTGCTCTGTCCAGCTAGTGATTGAACCAAGATCACCTTATGAAATTAATAGGAAGCAGGTTTAAAACAAACAAAAGGAAGAACCTCTTCTTGCAACATACAGTCAACATGTGGAACTCACTGCTGGAAGGATCTTTTGGAGACCAAAAGTATAAAGGAGTTCAAAGAATTGGATTAGTTGATGCATGATGGCTCTGTCAGTGGTTATCAGCTGAGATGTTCAGGGATGCAACCCCATGCTCCAGATGTCACTTAACATCTACCTGCTAAAAACTGGGCCTGGGTGCCAGTCGATGGATCTCTCAATAAATTTGTCTGCTCTGTTCATTCAATCAGCTGCTGTCAGAAGATAGGATACTGGACTACCAGTGGTTTGACCCACTGAGGTCATTCTTATTTTTTTATCGGACCAATGGATGGATTAGATAAGTTACGATGATGGATAGATGGATTAGATAGGAAGGTCAGATAAGATGGAGTAACTGGTTAAGCTATCTCTGTATCCACACTCCACACCCATCATAATAGTATCAAAGTATGCAGAACTATCAGTGATTTCAGCCTTAACTTTGACAGACTCTCTCAAGTGGAGAAAATGAAGGATGAAGACTCTTAGTCCCAGATCCCCAAAGGTATTTAGCCACTTGCCTCCCAATGAAACCAGTAGGTGTTCAGCACCTAAATACCTTTGAAAATTGGGGCTTTAGCCCTTTGTTTGGATTATACAACTTTCCCCCAGCAGTTCCTTTGTCCTGCTCCAGAAGTCAATGGGTGTTTTTCCGTGGATTTCTGTGTGAGTGACAATCAAGTCCTAAAAGATTTGCCAGGTATGTTTTTAAATGTGGTGGATGAACTATGAACCTATGCAAATTGTAGCTCCAATGACTTCAGCAGGTGGGACACGTGGAACTGAAGATAGAATGTGAATTATGATGTTTTTCAATGTTTTAAATTGGTTCTCTCCATCAGTATCACCCACACCATTGTCTGGGCAACTTCAACATAACAGTCAGCACTCTGAGCACACACCTTCCAGTGGCGTAGAGTATGAAGAGGACAACATTAAATGGGGATAGGAGAACATTATACAAATTTACTAGCGGAAATGGAAACAAAGAAGGCAAGAGATGTACATGGGTGATAAGAAGGTAAATATTAGCCAAGGTAGCCTTTATAATGCTAATATAACAAGATAGCAGTGAGGAACAAATATTCAGACACTCATAGCTGGCTTGATTGTTCCCAGTACCAGCTTGGCTGATAAAACAGCAGCCTGCTGTTGTAGTGAATGTGATTGAATGTGGGACTTTCTTTTTCAGCACTGGGAGTATTCTCTGGTAGGGGCCCAAGCCCAAGACCTCTCCTCTTATTGCTTGGGTTTGTGAGTTTATAGGGCATGATCCAAGCTCACTCTGCCCTCCCTTAGTTCTGACGCAAAGGAGCATCGCACTGCTGAACAGAAGTCCCTATGGAAATTTGACGGACAATTTTGCAGGGAAGCGAATTGATTCATGTTGTTGTGTTGTCTGATTTGATCTCGGGGTGACGGATGGGTCTGTGCATGTGCATTTGTTTACGTGAATCCTCGAAAAGATTGTTGAGTGCTCAGGCCCACTGATGGGGCAGGAAGGGAGGGCAAAGGGGGCAGTTGCCCCCAGGCCCAGCATTTCCAAGGTGCCCAGAGCTCCAGTCGCTGCTACTGCTACTTTGGCAGTGATGGCAGGTGGAGCTCCAGGCCCATTTGCAATACCACAGAAGCGCTGCTCTGGCTGCGTACACCTGTGAGGAAGTGTGAGGGGGTTGCCAGTGCCACGGTCTGGGTGGTTCTGAGGGCTAACTTGGCCCCGCCTGTTCTGGGCCATGGAGCCAGCCCCCCTCCCACCTCACCTCATGGGACACAGTGGCTACGTCTACATGTGAAGCCAACATCGAAATAGCTTATTTCGATGAGTAACGTCTACACGTCCTCCAGGGCTGGCAACGTCGATGTTCAACTTCGACGTTGCGCGGCACCACATCGAAATAGGCGCTGCGAGGGAACGTCTACACGCCAAAGTAGCACACATCGAAATAAGGGTGCCAGGCACAGCTGCAGACAGGGTCACAGGGCGGCCTCAACAGCAAGCCGCTCCCTTAAAGGGCCCCTCCCAGACACAGTTGCACTAAACAACACAAGATCCACAGAGCCGACAACTGGTTGCAGACCCTGTGCCTGCAGCATGGATCCCCAGCTGCAGCAGCAGCAGCCAGAAGCCCTGGGCTAAGGGCTGCTGCCCACGGTGACCATAGAGCCCCGCAGGGGCTGGAGAGAGAGCATCTCTCAACCCCTCAGCTGATGGCCACCATGGTGGACCCTGCTATTTCGAAGTTGCGGGACGCGCAACAACTACACGGTCCCTACTTCGACGTTGAACGTCGAAGTAGGGCGCTATTCCTATCCCCTCATGGGGTTAGCGACTTCGACGTCTCGCCGCCTAACGTCGAAGTTAACTTCGAAATAGCGCCTGGCGCGTGTAGCCGTGACGGGCGCTATTTCGAAGTTAGTGCCGCTACTTCGAAGTAGCGTGCACGTGTAGACACGGCTAGTGTCTGTTAAGGCTGCGGCAAGCACACATGGGGCAGTGGGTAGGCCTGTTCATATTGCAGAATAGTAAAAATTCAAACACATTCAAACTGAATGTTTTCACTCTCCTTCCTCTGAGACTGATTCTCATTGACTTCAGTGGGCATTGGATGGGACCCCACTGAGCAGGGACTTTCTTGTTGCTCTTTTCATTCACAAACTGGCATTCGTTATTCTTTTCTGCTTAGAGCTCTCCCCCCTCCACCCCGACTCTCACTTCTTTGGCTCCTTTTCCTACCTCCCACATGGTGGAAAAATATTCCCTTGCAAGCTGAGTACAATAGGACAGCAAGTAAATTACACACAACAGAGGTGCAGGCCTCTTCTGGTTGTGTGTGTGTGTATGTGTGTTGTTATTTTGTAAGATTTCCTTTGACAACTTATTGCAATTTCACATATTAAAGAGGATTGTTGCCTTGAAGCTGTGTTGTTCGCTAGGCGAGCCTATAATACCGCATTGGAGGAGAAATAGAGAAAAACATACTTTTCAGCAATCAAAAGAGAAAGCTCTCCAGATGCATCAGTTTTCTTTGTGGTTGCTCAATGGCTGACAAGCGTATGTTAAGCCCACACATTGTTGTTATTAATTATGTATACTACAGTAGCAGTTGGAGGCCCCAACCAAGTGTTTGGGGGCGGGGGTGGGGGGAGGGGAGGGAGGAACTATGCTAGATCCTGTACACACACTTGTTGAGAAGCGGTGAGAGTTTACAGTATAAATAGACAGAGATGAAAAGAAAACAGAAAGCACAGAGAGAAGAAGTGATTTGCTATGTCAGTGCCAGAGTCAGAAACTGGACCCAAGGGTGAAATCCTGGATCCATTGGAGTCAATTGCATAGCACTTCTTGAGTTCAACAGAGCTAGGATTTCACCCAAAGTCTCCACAGTCCTAACCCAGTGCCCCATCCTTTAGGTTGAGGTGAAAAAACTTTTTATGTCTGGCCCGCATGATTTGTCTGTGCAATTAGCAGGGCCTCTGCAACCTGTCTAATGTAACCCAAACTGATGGAAATTTGAGTTATGCTCACGTGGAACATATGGTACGTGTAAGAAAATAGGTCTGTAGTATGTAAAAACTGAATTAATTGGTATATAAATGTGAACACACACACACAAACAGTAACAGAGAGGAAGTTGTGCCAGTCTACACTATCAAAACAAAAAGCGGTCAAGTAGCACTTTAAAGACTAGCAAAATAGTTTATTAGGTGAGCTTTCGTGGGACAGACCCACTTCTTCAAACAGTAACATATTTCAAAATTTCTCATGAGATGCTCTAAGCAGAGAAGAGTAAGATACAATGGCTCTCTCTGCAATCTGGCAAAACTCAAAGCCAAAACTAAGGTCATGAAAGTTCTCATTAGGGAACTCCTCTTCGCAGATGATGCAGCTCTTGTTGCTCATAACGAAGACGCTCTACAGTCACTGATGGACTCTCTCTCCAGAGCCTGTAAATTGTTTTCCCTTTACATAAGCATGAAGAAAACTATTGCATTCGCTCAAGGTATACCTCAGCGACCCAATGTCATTCTGGATAACAGCCCATTAGATGTGGTTCAACAATTCTGTTACCTTGGATCTACTGGCACCACAAACCTATCCATGGAAAAAGAACTGAGCGTCAGAATTGGGAAGGCAGCTACCATTTTTGGCAGATTTACGAAAGAGCATGAAACGATCCTAAACTGACAGTGAAAACAAAGATACTAATCTACCAGGCATGTGTATTGAGTATCCTGCTATATGATTCTGAGGCATGGACCACCTACTTGAACCAGGAGGAAAAACTGAACAGCTTACATCTTTGCTGCCTCTGAAGAATTATGAATATCAACTGGCAAGATAAAGTTTCAAATGCAGATGTCCTGTCAAGATCTGGCATACCCAGCCTCATAGCAATCCTCAACAGCAGAAGACTTTGTTGGCTTGGTCATTGAGAAGAATGGGTGATGAACATGTTCCCAAACAAATCCTTTTCGGTGAACTGTCATGTGTGTTGAGAACAAGAGGAAGACCAAAGCTAAGAGTCAAGCATACATGCAAACACTCCATGAAAAAGGTCAACATCGATCCAAAATCCTGGGAATCTACATCATCAGATTGAAATACCTGGTGACAATTGCTTCAATGGGGCACATCATTCTTCGATAGTATATGTGGAAGCCACGCAAAAGAACTTTGTCTTAAAAGGAAAAACTCTCAGACTCCAGAATTTGGAAATAAACTGACGTGATTATTGCAACTGACTACAAATCCAGTGTTGGATGGATAAGCCACGAGAGAAGCTGCAGACTCAAACACTGCCCATAGATCCTCACCAGCACTGCTAACCACCATCTCTTGAGACAAAATCAGGCCATAGCATGAGATGGATGAGCCTGAGGCCCAGCAGCCAATCATGCTACACCACCCTTATGAAATTTCAGCCCCCCCCCACCTGCGGGGTCCCGCCCCCCACTTTGCACACCCCTACGTTAGGCCATATTGCTTCCCTGTCACCATTATTGCTGAATCATCATTAACATTTAATTAAGAAACAGACCCATTTTGATACGCATGTTCACACTGTATGCGGAGATAAAAGCTGAGCAACAAAATGCACCATTGTGGTATTTTATGCAAAAGGCCATACATCACTGCCGTGGAAAGCTGTGTCTTTTATAGCCTGCTCTGGTTTGGCACGTGAGGTGACAAATGAGTTTAGAAATACGTTGTTTCCAATAAAATTATCTTTTCAAAAACAGTTTTTGTTATTTAATGTCAAACAAACCGCTGTGTTTATTATTGAATGTTACAGAGCTCCATGAGAACAGTCTCTAAGATGATGGCTTTGCAGGGATTTTTTATGGCTGATTCCAAAAAAAAACAAAACAAAACCAACAACAGTTTTGCTCTTTTGGATTTTTGTGTTGGCAAAAGGCATCAGAGAGCCTCGTGTGATGAGAGCCATTAGAATTTATTTTCAGAGCCGACTGTAAACAATGTGGATCAAATATCTGCACGTGTTTCTTCCTAAAGACTTACTTGCTTACAATATCTTTTTCCGTCTTAAGAACAGTCCGATCCCCACTGTTCTGTTAACAAAACCAAATAGGAAACATACAGCAAAGACATCTAGGCCCTCAGTGAGATGGAAACATGAACTGTGTTTTGTTTTGCAATCTGGGGGATGGCAGCTGTGAGCAAGATTTAACATGCGTGTTTCTATTTGGTTTGCTTCAGAAGGCGGTTGGAGATGACACAAAATCGAGTCTGCAACACTTACAGTTATTGCTACTTATTTATTGTTTAGTTTAGGGCCTTGTCCACACCTAAAACAAAGGTTGACATAGCTACATTGCTGAGGCGGTTTAACTGGGTCAGCCTCACCCCTGATTTAGGTACAGCTAGGTCAAGGGAAGAATTCATCCTTCAACATCTCTGTTAGCTCTGGGACAGGTGGATTAATGACACAGAGGGCAAAACCTCTTTTGTCCAGGTGGGACGCAAGTACACTACAGCGCTTCATCAGAACTCCTGCAACTCTACAGCCATACAGCTGTAGCAGCTCTTGCATAGCCATATCCTGTGTTAGTGCTTGCAGTCTCTCACCAAGAGGGACCCATTGTGCTAGGCACTGGACTAACACATAGTAAAAGACAGTCTCTGCCTGCAAGAGCTTATGATCTGGACAGACCGAGGGTGGGAGTAGAAACAGACAGAGAGAGTTACCCAAAGGCACTGAGCGAATTGGTCTGAATGACAGGTTTTCTGACATCCAGCTCCGTGCCCTTCCACTAGCCTGCATTGTCTCCGCTTAGGTATGTGCTTCCCTTGCAAGCAACAGGACTACTCAGATGAGTAAAGTTGAGCAGGAACATAAGTTCTTGCAGCCTCAGGGCCAAAAGCTTTGCATATGTCTACACAGCAAAGGTGTTTCAGAATAAACTAGTCCAGAAGAGATTTTCCAGAATAGCTTATTTCAAAATGACACAGCTACACACAAAATCATAGAATCATAGAACCCTAGGGCTGGAAGGGACCTCAGGAGGTCATCTAGTCCAGCCCCCTGCTTCAAGCAGGATCAACTTCCCACTAAGTCATCCCAGCCAGGACCCTGTCAAGCTGGGACTTAAAAACCTCCAGGGATGGAAAATCCACGACCTCTCTAGGCAACGCATTCCAGTGCTTCACCACCCTCCTGGTGAAGTAGTTTCTCCTAATATCTAACCTACACCTCTCCCTCTTTAACTTCAGACCATTACTCCTTGTTCTGCCATCTGACACCACTGAGAACAGTTTCTCACCCTCTTCTTTAGAGCTCCCCTTCAGGAAGTTGAAGGCTATTATTAAATAACCCCTCAGTCTTTTCTTCTGTAAGCTAAACAAGCCCAAACCCCTCAGCCTATCCTTCTAGGTCATGTGCTCCAGCCCCTTAATCATTTTTGTTGCCCTCTGCTGAACCTGCTCCAGCACATCCACATCCTTTTCATACTGGGGGGGGGCCCAAAACCGGACACAATATTCCAGATGTGGCCTCACCAGTGCCAAATTGAGGGGAAAATGAATTTAGAAATAGCACTTAGTTATTCTGAAATAATGCTGCTACACACAGTAGAGCCTATTTCAAAATAGAGCCATTGGAGTCACTATGGCTTGTTTTGAAATAGTCTCTATTCCCTATCTACACTGCCCCTATTTCGACATAGCTATTTTGGAAGAGTCACTGTTTCTCATGCAATGAGGTTTACCTATCTCAAAATAAGCCAACCACTATTTTGAAATTATTTCAAAATAGCAGTTGCATCGTGTAGACACTATCAGAGCTCTTTTGAAACAGCGGCTGTTGTTTCGAAATAACTTTGCTGCGTAGACCTGCCCTTTGTGTGAGAAGCAACATGTGAACTTGAATCACACACGTTCGTGAGTTCTGCTGGGCTTCATTCTGAATTCCTCATACATGCAGAGCTGTCCCCAGATGCACAGGAGACTTCTCTTTGAAGGAATGATGGACTGGGCCTAATAAGGTGAATGTAGAATCCATAACATCATTGTATACCAGACCTAGAAAATTATGTTGATTTTCATACACATTCAAACAAAATTTAAAGTGTTCTGTGCTTTCCCACAAAGCAATTGGTGTGGCAGCCCTGGGGTCTATTCCCACCTTTGCCACTGACCAACAGGATGACCATGGGCAAGTCATTTTAACATTCACTACCTCAGTTTCCCTCTTTGTAAAATGAATGTAATAATACTACCCTCCCTTGTTAAGCACTTTGAGCTCTTCCGATGAAAGGTACCATATAAGAGTTAAGGGCAGTAGAACCTCACAGTTACAAACACCAGAATTATGAACTAACCAGCCAATCAGACACCTCCTTTGGAACTGGAAGTACACAATTCAGGCAGTGGTCAAGCCTTTTTAAGAAATGAAAGCAAATACAGCACAGTACTGCGTTAAGTGTAAATTGCTAAAAATAATGGGAAAGCAGAATGTTTCTTCTGCGTAGTAAAGTTTCAAAGCTCCATTAAACCAATATTCAGTTTTAAACATTTGAAAGAACAATCATAATATATTGTTCAGAGTTCTGAACATGTCCAAGTTATGAACAAATTCCATACCCAAGGTGTTTGCAACTCTGAGATTGTACTATAATATTATTATTAAACAGTTTATAAAAAGCCAGGCCTCAGTATGTGTCAAAGTGTCAAACTCTCCTGTATTCTCTCAGTTTCACTTGAGCCACACATCACTCTTTTATCCCAGTACCAGCCGAAGAACAGTTTTCCACTCAAGGAGAGAAATGGAAAAATTTCTAGCCATGATGAGTGATCAGAACTATTTCTTTCATTTTCAACTTTCACAAAAACCATTCTGCTATCGAGGGATGGAGGCTCAACACCAGACTTCGTTCACAGGTCCGCATTCCCATTTCTGAACATACACTCACAGACTCAGAGACTTTCAGGCCAGAAGGGACCATCACGATCAGGTAGTCTTACCTCCTGCACACCTCAACCACTCCTATAATGGACCCCTAAATGCCGGCTGAGTTACAGAAGTCCTCAAGTCATGGCTTAAAGACATCAGGTTACAGACAAATTCCCATTCAACATAGTCTGATAGCTTTTATGTGAGTTGGGTGCAAAGGTGGAAGGGCATTGAAACTGATCAGAAATGGGCAGCCGAGGCTAGTGAGTGGACCACATGGGTGACTGTCCTTCACCTCTGTGGGCCACAAGATTAACACAATTAAAATGGTCTCCCAGGAAAGGGTAGTTTTGCTAACTGCCCTCACAAACCTAAAATTTGCAGGATGTGTTGATTGCACCAAAGCAGTGCTTTGATTGCATGGCGGGAGTGCACATGGCTTTCCGAGCTAGTGTTGCGTGCAATCAGTGTGAACCTCACTTCATGTGCCCTTGCTTTATGTATTTACGTACTTTAGTAACACTGGTAGGAAAAAAACATACATGGATGGAAACCAGCGGACTCTGGCAGCCCTGTGTTTGGGCAATGGTAAACAAACCGCCTCTCAGGCCACATGCAGAACCCCAATGAACCACACATGGCTCATGGGGCTGCAGGTTGCCCACCACTGCGACTTATGGTCTCATTGAACTGTACGGAGCACAGCCTCAATTGACATAAGATGGCATAACTATATTGAACTACCCTAATTTACACCAGCTCAGAATCTGGCTGTCGGACCCTGTTCCCAGAACAGGTTCTGTGCCCAGTGTGAAAGCAGGGCAGAGTCTTGCTCTTGGGAAAGGTCCTCTGCTGTATTTGTAATATTTAAACGCTGACGTCTGCATCACTCGGCAGACAGTCATTTCCAAAGAGTGGTAAAAATAAGAGTATTTCAATCAAGTTTTAAAAGCATAATTTGTTTGTTCTCTATACCAGCCAACTCACCTCTGATGACACCTTCTTTTCCTCAGCAGCACTGAATTTATAAATGTAGTGGCAGGACATCCTTATTCCAGCCAATTTTAAAAAGTGTCTATAAACACCGTTAATTTCTCTGTGATTTAGCAGAGATATATAGATATATATTTTAAAAGAAAAACATTCCTTTCTTTGTGTGGCACTTCATATTAACTCATACAACTACACATCAAGGTCCCAGTCTGAAATCCCATCATTCGTTGGTGCACAGCAGCTGCTAAGGAAGTCATTGAAACAATTGTCTAAAGTGACTGCCATTACACAGCTTTCACAGCGCTTGATGTTCTGGGTCTATTCCTCTTCGCGCCTGACTTTTGTGATGGGCAAATTCTTCTCTGTTGGTAAGAGAGGAGGATGACATGAGGACCCTGGAACAGCTGATTTTAAAATGGACTTGTTTTACTGATATGTGGCAATAATTTGGAAAGGTATTTCTCAACATCTGGTCGTTGTTGTGTTGTTTACATATTTTTTGTTAACAATTATATAAATTGTGTAATGAGAAAAATGGGATCTGCCTCTTTAAGAATAGGGATGGGGCATGTGCAGTGGTGACGACAGCCACCAGGAGCCCTAGAGCAAGGGGGCGGGGGCGGGGCATAGCTCCATGCCCTGGAAGGGGCGGGGTCTTGGGCAGAAGGGGCGGGACCTTGGGCAATCAGGCTTTAGTGCCCAAAGGGCAGGGTGCTCTAGACTCCTTTGATTCTCCAGTGCAAGCGCTCTCCCTTCAACCTCTCTTCCTCCTCTGTTGACAGACCTGGGCATCTGAAGAGGGCTCTGGACAGTGTGAGCATAGCCCTGTGAGAAAGTGGGCAAAGCAGAACACTCAGCCTATAAGAAGCTCACAAGAAATGTTTCAGAATTCCAAGAATAAATAGAATTCTGCTTCAAAACAACCGCATCATTGAAGGTCCCCAGTGACGTTGGAATAAGCACGTTGGAACGCCTCACCATAAAACAGACCTCACTGAGCTCATCTCCTAAGCAATCCTAGCGTGAAGTAGTCTAGCACTGGGCAAAGAAACCAATTTTTTCAGTACTATGGCCCACCCCCTCCCCCGCCAAAAAAAAAATCAGAGAAGAATAAATTGGTTTGGGTCAGCCCCAAATTTAAAAAAAAAGTTTGATTTTCTTTTCCCAATGAAATGAAGAATGTGAAAAAATTAATTTGTTTTCATTGTTGAGGGTTGTCAATCTTAACAAGCTTTTAAGACCAAATGGAGTGAAATTTCAAAAGGAAATGCCTTTCTCAAATGAAAGGGCAGAGGGTTTCACTTCAGAAACATAAAGACGTACTATTTTCACGTTCCCATATTTTTCCAACTGAGAAGGTTTGATCAAGAGTGGGATTTTTAGAACCCTACAAGAATGGCATAACACTGATCCCTTTGAAATCAGCCATAAAATCAAATTGACTTCAGTGACAATTACAGCTGGTTGAAATTTGGAGTTGAAATTTTGACTTTTCTAAACTTCCTTTTTGGATGAAGATTTTAATTGACAAAAATGCAACTTCTATTGACAAAAAAATGCAATTTTGGTCAAACTGTGAGCAGTTGTGACCATTCAGAAAGCAGGTCAAGGAAGAAGAGTTGCTTTGTCCTTCAAATTTCACTTATACTTTTGAGATCCAGAGTCCAATCTGTTTTGGAACAGATCCCAGATGGACTTCTTCAATTCAGTGAAAATTCTGAAAACATGTCCCTCTTTCCTTCAAACTAAGCATTTTTTTCACAACTTTTTTGAAACTGCCACAATATCTAAGACTCAATTCTTCACCTGCACTACTGAAAATTCTGGCAGAAATTGTTTCCGAAATATCAATATGACATTATTAAAATAATTCATTTAGATAAGGCTGAAGTGCTTCATTCTGACTTTATCATTTGATTATTAAGGTATGTTATATACCATGGGCTTATATCACAAAGCCTTATTTTTTTATTGTACAGTTTACACCTCTCTTGTCTGGCAACCTCGGGACCTGACTGGGTGCCAGATAAGAGAATTTGCTGGGCTATGGGAGGCCAATATTGTCTAGCAGCATTACCAACACTTCCACTGCTTACTAGGCTCTTGGAATAGTAACATAGAGGTCACTGTGTTAGTCTGTATTCTAACAAAACAAACCAGCAGTCATAGCACTTTAAAGACGAACAAAATGATTTATTAGGTGATGAGCTTTCATGGACAGACCCACTTCTTCAGATCTGAAGAAGTGGGTCTGTCCCACAAAAGCTCATCACCTAATAAATTATTTTGTAGGGCTTTTAGAAACATTTAGGGGTAAATTACAGCTAAATAACAGCACAGAACACGAAAGCCAGGACTGGTGAATGGAAACAAATTTTATGGAACAACAGGAAACTCGGCCACACCCATGATAAATAGTTATCCAGCTATCTATAAACATGATGGACCATGGATGTTGCTGAACAATGAGAGTGCCAGATTAGAGAGGTTCAACCTGTATGTCAAAAGATGGTTTTATAACAAGAATAGAGAATTCTATGAGAAAATCAGAATAAGATAACAATAATGAGTACAAATGGGCAGAGGAGGTTGTGTGTGAATCCAAATTGAGGCGAGGGTAGAATTTAAATCTAAACTAAAACTCCGGGTTCGGTTTCAAGGCTAAATGAGGTGTAGATTTTGGATCAGGTAGCACCAAAATTGCAGTCTTTTCATGGGTGAAAATATTAGGAGAACAGTGGTTTGTGTCTGATTTTGGCTTATTTCTAACCATACCCACAAAACAGGTATGAAGGATTGATTTCAATATAGCCAGCACAGATGCCATAATATCCTTGTGTACAATATGCAGGAAATCTTATCTGCCAGAACCAGCACAGAGCACTACAGAATGTTGCAATTCAGGTGATTCCTGACCCGCATTGAAATACTGCAATTTTCTTTTAGATGCAAATTCTTTTTTTCAGTCAGAATTAAAAATGGCTCATTCTGTCCTATGTTTTAATGGCCCATTTGGGCCTAGATTTAGAACCAAGGTTTTGTATTATGCCTTAAAATATGCATAATATAAAATAATCTTTTCTGAAAAGGTATGTAGAAAATACAGAGCAGTGATCACATCAAGAAACAGGAAAAATAATAAATTTATTGAAGCTAATAATTAGCAATTGTTTCAGCAGTTTACAAATCTGGTTATAGAGCAACTCAGTTTAGTGGGGTAAGACATTAGGAAGGCTTTGGGAATTTTTGAGTTTGTTTTCTTTCTCTATATGGTTGATATATTATTTTGTAGTCAATATCAAGGTGACGACCTGATCATAAGAGTTTACTGTAATTGCTCAGCACATAGGTGTTTCTGGTGCTTCACTGTTAGCAAAACAGAGAAAATAAGTAACTGTTTTCTACCAAAATAATGTTTTCACAGAAAGGACCTCATTTTCTTGAAAAGATTCTTTTTCATTGAAAAACTGAAAAAAAATAAAGAAAAGTTCACATTTTCAGCAACTGAGACTTCCATCTCCCAATATTTATTTTGGATTCATTTTATTTTTTTTCGCCAAAAAGCATCAACATTCCAGCTTGCAACCTCTCCACCATTTTCCAACCCTCTGCGATGAAATCTCTACTGCAAAGAGCACTTTGTGATATACTTTCTGTTAAAAATGGCAGGTTTAACAAGATATTTTGTAACGTTATAGGTGATTAAAGAATCCATTTCTTGGATTTCAGATTTTTCTATGCGTCCGGCAGGGAAATACTCTGATGTTTGCTAGATGTGCTCCTAACTCTTATTCCCTTTTCTGCCAGTCTTATCTGATTTTGTTCAATACGTCTTGTTTCAAAACACTCTGGGCCAGATACTACTTTGGCTTGCAGATTGATCTGGTTGCTACTATGGCTTGGCCTGATGCTGATTTCAGGTTGTTGGCTTGCTCTTTCTTGGCTCTTTTGCTTAGTAAAATCTACCATGCAACATTTTTGTTGGATGACTGGTGCTTTATCACGTAGAGGATGTATCCACTGCAACAGTGCTGGGCTTTCACAAATGCTGCTTTTGTAAGACATGCAACCTGTTTAGGTATCCTCATTTTGCATACTTTTATTTTGCCCCTTCATATCCAAAATAGCTCAAAGGTGTGATGGACTGAACTCTTCCACCTCTATAATATCCTGGTGATGGCTTGGTCTTTTCTAGGAGCAAAACAAAGTTAAAATCACTGCAGTGTGACAAGCTTAAGAACATAAAAACCACCATACTATGTCAGACCAAAGGTCCATCTAGCCCAGTATTCTGTCTTCTAACCATGGCCAGACCCAGAGAAATGAACAGAACAGGTAATCATCAAGTGATCTCTCTTCTGTCAACCACTCTCCGCTTCTTACCAGCAGAGGTTTGGGACACCATTCCTACCCATCTTGGCTAATAGCTATTGATGGATCTATCCCCCATCCATTCATCTAGCTCTTTTTTGAACCCCGTTAAAGTCCTTGTCTTCACAACAGTCTCTGGCAAGGAGTTCCACAGGTTAACGGTGCTCTACATGAAGAAATACTTCCTTTTGTTGGTTTTAAAACTGCTACTTCTTTCCTTTGGTGACACCCAAGGAACTGAGGGTCTGATTCTCAGCTCTGGGAGACACACTTGGGCTAGCCCTTATGGAACAGTTGTTCCAATGATTGTAATGTCGCTGCAGTAGCTTGGACTGGCCACCCAGAGTCCAGCAAGGTTAGTTCTTAGGGTGGCTCCTGCTACTCACAGCTGCACTTGTTCCTGTGGCTAAGTTACTGTTTTTAGCATGCTAGGTCGATGATACAGGTCGAACCTCACTAATCTGGTGCTTTCTCATCTGGCAACATCTGTGGTCCAGCATATTAGTGAGCCAGATGTCCACTCATCATGGGTGTGGCCAAGTGTCCTGTGGTCCCATAAAGTTTGTTTCCAGCCACCAGTCCTGGCTCTCAGTGTTCTGTGCTGTTATTTAGCTGTAATTTACCCTTAAATGTCTTCTAAGAGCCCAGTAAGCAGTGGGAGTGTTGGTAATGCTGCAAGATGATACTGACCTCCTGTGATCCAGCAAATTCTCTTATTCAGCACCAGTCAAGTCCTGAGGCTGCTGGACTAGGGAGATTCAATCTATATATAAAGGGCATGTTGCCTTGTTTAACAGAGCAAAACTGTTTCTGAGTTAAGAAGAGTGTCCCTTCATTGTCATTTCCCTCTGCCAGTTTCTTCCAGCCCAGATCTCCGCACTGCTCTGAGGGCTTCATTTGTGATGCTGGCTGGAAGAGTGAGGAAAAGAAAAAGGAAAAATCAAAGGGGAGATTTTCAAAACCTCCTGAAAATCTGGTGTTAATAGCTGCCTCAAAGGCCTTTGAGAATCCCACCCAAATTGCAGTGGACAGCACTTGAAGACGTTTGCTTCCTCACTATTTGTTACCAGCAAACAGCATCTTTTCTGTGTGTAGGACTCGGACACTGGGCCAAAAAAATGCGTTAGAAACTTTGGGTGTGTATTTCTTCTTCCTGGTGAGCTTAAATTACTTCACTTTCCTGTCCTGTCTGCAAACATGCATTCCTTAAAGCTTGGGCTTTGCCAGCGTATGGAGCTGACTGTAATAAACTCTGATGTAACAGTCCCATTCCGGTACAGAAGCATAAATCCTTGACATCTTCATGCACCCAGCACAGTGTGCTGCTGCCCTGATAAATGTGTTAGTCTTTAAGCTGTTACTGCACTCCTCCTTTTTCCTGAAACAGACTAACATGGCTACCCCACTGAAACTTGTAATGATCTTCTTTGTCTTCTGATCTGGGCTATGCACGACCTTTCTGAATGTTTCAAGCATTCACAGATGTTAAGGCCTGGTGGCATGATGACGATAGTGTTAGCCAGCCCAGAGAATTTCAGCCAGTGATCTCCCCACTACCCAGGTCAATAATTTGTGGCTAAACTTGAGTGTATCTTCCAGGAAGTCATTCAAAATTGATTTAAAACATGCTCCCTCCCCCCAGGGCTGGAGAACTTATTGCCCCACAATATCAGGCTGCAACCCAAGGCCATTGAGTATCATGGCCATAGCATCCATCATAGAAAAGGATATTCCACATTTTCAGTTAGTGTTGCACTTGGGTTCAAAATGGTCCACTCCAGCGTTCCCTCTAATATTTTCCATCCATGGACAGGATAAATTTTGTTATGTGCACCCAGGAGTGCATGCATGTGCACCACCAATGGAAAGACATGCTGCCCGCGCTCTTCTAATCACCTGGCTGGCACCCGACTCTCTCCTGGGTGGCCACCTGAACACTCAGATTGCAGGGTACACTGGTCTCCTCTCCATGACTAGCCTGCTCTTTGCCTTATGACTAGAGCATGGCCAACTGTGCTTGTCAGGTAGTATCCCTAAACTGGTGGCCTTGCTACACGCCTGGGGAGCACAAACTGAGTCATTTTAGTTTGGAACCTTTCAATACCCAGTCAGAGCTGTGACTCCATGGAAGCTTAAGCTGGAATAACACTTGAGGTCCAGCTGTTTAAGGCCATGCTTCTCCTTAGTGGTAAGATGGAAAGGCAAAGAAGGATCCAAAACAAAACCCTGGGTCCAAGAAGTGTGTAACATCATGACTGGTGTTGAGAAAGTAAATTAGGAAAAGCTATTTACTTGTTCTCATAACATAAGAACTAAGGGGCACCAAAGGACATGAATCGGTAGCAGATTTAAAACCAATAAAAGGAAGTATTTCTTCACGCAGCGCACAGCCAACCTGTGGAACTCCTTGCCATAGGATGTTGTGAAGTTTATCAGGGTTCAAAAATAACTACACAAACCCATGGAGGATAGCTGCATCACTGGCTGTTAACCAGGATGGGTAGGAACAGTGTCCCTAGCGTCTGTTTGTCAGAAGCTGGAAATGGGCGACAGGGGATTACCTGTCCTGTTCATTCCCTCAGAGGCAGCTGTCATTGGCCACTGTCAGAAGACAGGGTACTACTGGGCTACATGGACCTTTAGTTTGACTCAGTGTGGACATTCTTAAGTTCTTAAGCAAGCCACGGACATTGTAGCTGTTCAGAACTGCACTTCAGAGCTCAGTCATCCATGGTAACAAGACCATGGGAACCAGCTAGTTCAACAAAATGGGCATTCCAAAAAAGTAGAAAAATATCATTACTTGCTAGAGGCAAGGAACATTTTGCTTTTGTATCTGAGACACAGATACATCAGATGCATCAGTTTTTCCTGGAATTAAAATGCAATGTCATCCTGTTTTTTTAATTTCCTTTTAAAAGCCTAGAGAGCCATAATTAGATTTCAGCAATAAAAGCAGAGAACACATTTAAAGAAAGCAAGCTTCACAGGATAGCTGAGGCATAAAACAAACAGCCCATTGAACTGTAGAGAGATGACTCAAACTAACACAACAACTTGAGGAGGAGTAGGAGAAAAAAGGATGAGCAACATTAAGGCTGTATCTTCCTAATTTTTTCCAAATCCTCCCTTGATAACTAATCAGCTGATTTACTTGAAATAAGTGAATTTCCAACACTCAGCCTCATCCCCATGGGCTTCCTCTCTCCATCAGCACATGAAGAGAAACCTGACACAGGTTCCTAGCATACCAGCAAAAGCTAATACAGGCATGGGACAAATAAATATATTAAAGGACTTGGCTGGAGGCTGGAAACCCAAGAAAGATCTTGCAGTAAGTGAAATGTAGAAAAGGTATGTATATAGTTTGGCTCAATTCCCTCTATGGGATGAATAATTACAAGTAACAGAGAATTTTGCAAACATGTATGTTACACTATCAGCCCATATAAATTGCCTTCCCTCTGTTGAAGTCAATGGAGCCGCGTCAATTTACACCCGCTGACAATCTGGCATATCATAATATATTTATGAGAAAAAGGGTGGATGAACTGTACTTGAAAGAGCCTGGGAGTGTCTGCTGCAAACATGGGGACGTGCTAGATGCGAGGGCTTGTCTTCACTTTTGCGAAGATCGAACCGGTCAGAGTTGATCTTCTGGAATTCGATTTTGCATGTCTGGTAAAGACACGCAAAATCGATCTCTCTGGGGTCAGCAGTCAACCCTGCTATTCCTCACTATCATGAGGAGTAAGAGAGGTTGATGGGAGAAAAGCTTCTGTTGACCTTTCTTAAGGAAGGCAGCCAAATAAGTTGATTTCAGATACATCAACTCTAGCTACGTAGCTACCATCGCTAGAATTGTGTATCTGAAATTAACTTATTTTCTTAGTATAGGCTAAGCCTGAGTGTATTTTAATGGGTATAAGAGGTACTGAGTTGGCAATAGACGTGTGCAAAATGTGGTGGCCTGATCCAAATAACCCAGATTTTAGAAGAAAGTGGACCAGTATCTACTCTAAATCCAGCAGTGCAAACCTCTCTGTCTTCTAAATCACTCCTTTTAGTGCCAGGGAAAGGAAGGAAACACAAGTTTCCAGTTTAAAATAAATAATTGTGTCAGAGCATCACGCAGCTAAGGAAAGATGACAGTCTGATTCCTCAAATCAGCCAGACCTCTGATTTGATTTTATTAGAGATGGATCCTCTACCGCATTCCTGTTGCTCTGAAAGCCAGAGGTGCTGAGCACCCTTCAAGTGTTTAAGGGCCAGGACTTCCTATATTCATTAAGCAGGCAAGGGTAGGGACACAAACCCAAATCCATGCACACTTTTATTTGATCCGCTAGTCCATGAGCTAAAAGCAGGATTTTCCTGTCACCTGTGTGTAGTTTGGGACACTGAGTCTTATCTCTTCCATGGAAGCCTGGCTTGCTATTGGCCAACAGAAGAGCATTGCTATTGGCCTGGAGCACTTGACAGAGTTCCAGACATCCCCAGGAGAAGTTGGAAAGTCTTCCATCTGAACTTGCATGAGGAAGGAAGACCGAGGTGGAAGGAAGACCAAACCCTTCATCTCTAAGACCGTGTTTCCCACGCAGCTGTGCAGCCCCACTCAATCTCTTGCCCTGAGCTTTCGTTCCCAATTTCCCAGAGGCTGGTCATGTGAAGCTAACAACTGCGAACCTGAGTGTAACTGGAAGTCTCTCTTCCGCTGCCTGGCCTAAGTGAAATGAAATGAGCATCTTCTCATCTCAGCTGGAAAATAAGTTTCCCAGGCACAGGCAAGCGGGGGTGAGAGAAGTGCACAGGAGGCCACATGACCCCCCCCCCACTGCCTCCCTCTGCACTCACCATGAGGGCCACACTACTTCCAATGAGTATAGGGGCATCCCCCGCTTCCCTGAGTGGTGCAGCCCAAAGGTGCTACTCCTAGGCCGTGCCACTGCAGAGGATGGTGGGGGCGGGGGGTAATGCCTCTGCACCCACCAGAAGAAGGGCAGTGCTTTGGGGGAACACGTAAGCAGAGGCAGGGGAGGGTGCGGCATGGGTGGAGCAGGGATGGGAGGGACATGGGCCAGACAGGGCAAGGGCACAACAGGGGTGGGGCATAGGCAGGGATGGGGTGGACGGGGGAGGGGCATGGGTGGACACATGGTGGAGCATGTGCAGAGCATGGGTGGCAGCAGGAGGAGCCTGGGTGGGCAGAGGATGGGGCATGGGTAGAGTGAGGTGGGTTGGGGTGACTGGCCGGTGCCCCCCAGCAATCCCTGCTCTGGTCGCCTCTGATCACCGGGAAGAATTAAGATCAATTGGAGCAGTCCATATTTCTGCAAATGCATCACCCCAATTTAGGACCACCCAGAGAAGTGCCGTTGATGTGAATGAAACCACCCTGTAAATACAGATTGACATGCTAGGACGTTGGTGGGGAGTTCACTCAAACAGAACTGGAGTGCCTTTACGAGGGGCTTATGAGTGACTTTGCTCCAGCTGAGATGGAAGGAACTAAAGAAAAAAAAAACCCAAACCAAATCGATCGTTTGCTAGCCTGGGTTGAAGAAGGAGGACGGCCTGGAAGTCAAGGCTCTCGGAAGGCTGTGGTTTGAGTCCTTGCTCAACCACACGCTTTCTGTATGAGCCTGGGGAAATCATTTAACCTCTACGTGGGTCACTTCTCCATCAATAAATATGGATAATGATTCATCCCTGGTCTACTAGAAGTGTAAAGCTCTGCAAAGCAGGGACCGCCTCTCATTATGTGCATGTACTGTATGTACAGGTGGAACCTCTCTCATCCGGCACCCTTGGGACCTGACCGGTGTCGGACAAGAGAATTTGCTCGATGACAGGAGGTCAATATTGCCTAGCAGCATTTCCAGCATGTGCACTGCTCACTGGGCTCTGAGAAGACATTTAGGGGTAAATTAGAGCTAAATAACAGCACAGAACACAGAGTCAGGACTGGTGGCTGTAAACAAACTTTATGGGACCACAAGAAACTTGGCCACACCCATGAGAAGTGGTCATCTGGCTAACCAAAATCATGCCGGATTATGGAGTTTGCAGGCTGAAACAGTTCCAGATTAGAGAGGTTCAACTTGTCGTACAGTGGATCCCAGTTTTTGGGTTCCAGGCTGTACAGTAATAGAAAAAGATAACGTTGATGAAAACAGATCTATCATGAAGCAGCAAACAAGATTTTAGTGCCAATCCAGGCATTCAAATAACACATCGTGGGCCCGGTTCCACATCTACTGGGAAGAACCATGGATATTTTGTTATTGATTATTATCTGGCCATTCCTTCCTTTTTCAGTCTTTTTCCCCCTTAGTTTCTTTTTGCTTTGCTTCATAGCTTGCCGCAGCTTTAACTCTACTGACTGCCGTCACAACAGCTACGCAGCTTGAGGTATGCCCCCAAAGTGGCACAGCTGGCTGAAATGCACCGACAATATGTTTATTTTTCAGTTTGTATTTAAATATGGGTCATTATCGTTCCCACTGTGAAGCTGTGCAGTCTGCCAGACCAAGAAACTCTGACCGCTCCTCCACTGAGACTGACCAGGATTTGAAAAAAAGGACATTCTAAAATTAAATGCTGCAATTTATACCTTGAAATTCCTTCATGCAGGATTCAGAAACTGATTAGCTGGTCTATGAATAAAGGACACACTAAAAACAGATGTGGTTCTCTTGTGTAATTTTCACACCCCGGTGATTCCACTGATGTCCATGGAGTTACGCCTGATTTACACCAGTCTATCTGAGAAAAGGGTCCATTCGAAAGGGTTTAAAAAGAAAATGTGGTCTCCTCCACTGAACACAGAGCGCTGATTTAACTGTCATTGTTGGGATTTTTCAGTGATGTCTAATATTACTCTGAGATGGGTGGCATATTTGTACAGTACCAAACACAACAGGGCACCGATCCCTGACTCGAGCCCCTTTGTCCAACTGTAATAAAATAATAATAATCAATCAGTCATTTAAATCATATAAATACTTTTGCCAGCATAACTAAGTACACATCAAAAAGATACTTGCTCCATCAGCATTACCCAGGGAAAACCCAGGGTGGCTCATGTCAGTCCTGCTCTGCTCTGGGCCTTACAAACTGTTATCTTATGGAAAGGACAAAATTGTTTCTCGGTGCAGCTAGCCAAATTCTTTTCCAGTTTAACTGCAATCAGTGGGAGCCAGTCACATAAGCTGCTTGTAGGAACATTGGAAAACCCCATTAGGCCCCAGTAGATGTTGTTAGTGCGTAAGTATCTGTGAGAATCTGGCCCTTACCTACTCCATACTACGGGTGCCTGGAAGACTCTCTCTCCTGAATGCACAGCGGGCATTGGGAGGTTTTCACTGACATCCCCCTGAAGTCAGCAGCAGCTGGTTTGCTCGACCCAGGGATGCCGCCCTCAGGCTCACAGGAGTGTCTGGGTACGTTTTTTTGCTCAAAGGGCAGAACTCATTGCCTTGAACACACTCCCAGAGCCACTGCAGAAAGCCAGGGATCATATTTCAGCCTCAGACTCCCATTCTGCTGCTGCAGGGTCCTGCATTACTTTGCCACCGAAACTAAACCCCAGCCTGGGACAAGACATGGAGGTGAGCTAAGGACAGGAAGGCAGCAGTAGCCTCAGGCCTTTCTTTGGCCAGGTGAGGCCTGGGACTTTGTCAGCGTGCAGCCAGGAGTGAGTGTGCCATGGGAGGACGAAGCCATGGCAGCTAACGGTGTGAGCTGAGTGTGGGGAGGGATGGTTTGAGAGCCCTGTAGCAAACGGAAGACAAAATTGCACTTGTTTTGGCTGTATTGCAGACTGTTACACAGGTGCTGACTTTCACCCAGTGTGCCAGAGGGTGAGGGGGACTTGATCCCTGACTTTGCCCCAAGTCCCACCCTTCCCCCGGGGCCCTGCTGCACCCCATTCTGCCCTCTTCCCCAAGTGCTCTACAACCTTGCTCCTTCTCCCCTGCCTTCGACATGCCACAAAGCAGCTGATCATGGTGAGCTGGAGATACTGAGGGGGCACAGGGAGGCACGGATGGGGCTGCTGGTGGGAGCTGAGCACCAATCATTTGTCCCATGGGTGCGCCCCCCACCCCCCCAGAGCTCCCCCAGAGTCTGCTGCTAGGGTGTGTTACATACAGCACTGATTTTTTTTTTTAATCACGCAATGTGGTGGAACTTCAAAACACACCAAAACCAAAACATCCTCCTCCCCTCCAAATTTTCCTGTTGGCCATTTTGGAAAGGAAACCTTCCAACGTTGGGTTTCAAAACAGTTTGCTGCGACATGCAGCTGAACTGAATTCAACAAAAAGTTCCACTGCCTCCCCCAGATGAAATGACATGTTTCAGATGGTCTGAAACGAAAAGGTTTTCGGGTGCTTGTTGTGGTGAGAATAATTGAAATGGTTGCTTTTCAGGCTGATTCTCAATGATTTGTTTTTGTCCTGGTTTTGTGGCTTAGCCACCAAATGAAGTTATTGGTTATTTGCTCAGCTCTACTTCCCTGTACCAACTATAGCTAGCCCCTGGGCAGAGGTGTAAAATGAAGGGGAAATTCCTTGCACCAGCCTGCAGAGGGCTGGCAAAATTCTCCCCTGGCAGGTTAAATATACCAGGGAATAAGACTCAGTGTTTCCTCTAATTTTTTCCATCCAGGGGCAGAATAAGCTTTGTTATGGGCCCTGAGGCATGTGCAGATGTGCACCACCAATAGAACCACATGCTGCCAGCTCCGGGTGGCTGCTGGTGCTCTGCTAATGAGCCAGACAGCACTTGAATCTCTCCTGGGTGGCTGCCCAAGAGCTCAGCTTACAAGGAACACAGGACATTACACTACAGAGTTTTGCTGACTCAAGCGATGTCGTCTCTCAAAAAGTGCTGTAATAAAAAATCAGACTTTCGTGTTCACACTTGTGCCTTCTGTTGGCCAAGCCCACCCAAAGTTGGGGCATTCACACCAATTGTGCGAACAAGGCCCTGTGGGCAACTCTCCCTCAGTCCAACTTTACACCTTCTGCTGCAAGGTCTTGTGGGAATGTAGAACATGGTGCATCTTGGGATCAGGAGCAATGTCCCATGAGCGTTTGTTTTCTGTGCCAGCATTCTGTGGGTGTCTACTTTCTCTTGTGGCATGTTTCAATAGCCCTGCTGTGCTGTTCACCCAACCATCTCTGTAGAAAGGGATGGTCCCCTCACTGCTCTGATTACTGTCACGAAAAAACTGTGGACATCCCACCTGCCTGACATACTGCACTAAATGATAAGCCCAACTGCTTTTGGCATTCACAAACAGCTGTAGAGGATGGACCATTTTGGGGGCTCTGGACACAAGAACTGAGTTCTATGGGCTTGAAGAATACTTACACTCCTTTGAAGGTACTGCATTGCCCCATCTGTCATCATTTGCCCCTGTGTGTATGGGGTGTAAAAGGTGTAAATCAGAATGGTAGCAGTTTACACATACGTTGCAGTCACTCTGCACAAATCTAAGTGACTAGACGTAGTACAGCAGGGAAACCAGGCCTTTGATTAAGACAGAGCCAGAAAATTTGATTTTTGATGTATTTTGCTGTTTACATATGGTAATTATATTGTTAATGCCCTGTGCCAGAAACATACTAGCTGGCAATGAGTGAACTGAATACTCTATTTGGAAAAGCATCTGTGATTTTTAGGTGCTAAGCAAAACTGCTGAGCTGTGAAACTATCCACTGAAATCATCCACTTCGAATGGGAAAAAAAAAGAGGAGAGGCCCATGCAGCATAACAATATGCTGAGTTTGGGTGGAAGGAAACAATCCACATTTTTCAAAACTTTTTTTTTTTTTAAATCTTTGGGCTGGGACGAGTTTGTATTTTGGTTAAAGGTTTGGGTCCATTCTTACTCCCTCCTTGAAAATTCCCTGTCACTTTTGTGTATTTATTTATTAGGCATTTAATATCGCTTCAGTATAGTCCAAATGCCTTTTCAGTGAGTCACAAAGACCTAGCTCCACCCAAATGCAGCTCAGCTCCCTACTGATTCACAGGAGCATTGTTGAAAGTCCTCCAGCCTTTGTCATCTTGTAATGTTAAGATGAAAAAAATAAACAAGAAGACTGAAAGGAATTTTCACAACACCTATCCCTAGAGAACAGCTCTGGATGAACGGACAGAAATGCAATTAAACAGCACACCGGAGCCAAAGTATCTGTGAATTATTAGGTGGGTTGACTCTTGTTAGGGGGAGGAGGGCGGATAAATTGGAAAGTATCTTTTAAAAAGGCTTCAGTGGTGGTTTCACTGATCACACATCTATTAGGTGCATGGCTATGTATAATTATAACATAGGAATCATAGAATCACAGAATACTAGGACTGGAAGGGACCTTGAGAGGTCATTGAGTCCAGCCACCTGCCCTCATGGCAGGACCAAGTACTGTCTAGGCCATCCCTGATAGACATTTATTTAACCTATTCGTAAATATCTCCAGAGATGGAGATTCCACAACCTCCCTAGGCAATTTATTTCAGTGTTTGACCACCCTGACAGTAAGGAACTTTTTCCTAATGTCCAACCTAAACCTCCCTTGCTGCAGTTTAAGCCCATTGCTTCTTGTTCTATCCTCAGAGGCCAAGAAGAACAAGTTTTCTCCCTCCTCCTTATGACACCCTTTTAGATACCTGAAAACTGCTATAATGTCCCCCCTCAATTTTCTTTTTTCCAAACTAAACAGAAAGACTAAGATTTAGAAGGTCCCTAATTTTTTAATATTTTGCATTTATATGCCAAGTTTCAATGCAGAGATTTCAAAGCCCATCACAAACAGCTATTAAGTCTCAGATTTTGCAAAGTCTGGAAGTAGTATTAACCTCATTTTACAGCTAGACCACTGTGTGCCTCAGTTTCCCTACTTGCCCCAGGTCCCACAGCAAGTAAGTGGAAGAGCCTGGAATACAACCCAGGATTGCCATCTGACTACGCCCAGTTTTAACAACCAGACAGCACATTCCAACACTATTCTGGCAACCTTAGAGAACTTTTAGAAAAAAATCATTGGCTCACGTCTTCTGGAGGTATTAATCAGCCCTGCTATAGAGGTATGTCACTTGATACCCTCTGAGAATCTGGGCCATTTTCTTTTAGTACTGTGTTTAGACTTGTAAGGTGTATATCTATAGATACACATGGTACTCCATAGCCAGTTACTGAGGTCACTGTGGACGAAATGAACAACCACGATATTCCTTTGGGAAGCCAAGAAAAGAAAAGAAACTGCCCCTAGCAGGAGTAGCCACATATTGTAGGGAAAGGGAAATGCTGTGAAATCACCCATCAAGTATATTTGAGAATGAGTCATTCCAAAGGTAATCATGAATATCACGCCAGCTATAAAAGGAAGATACCTATGCATTCTGATCCTTATTTATTTCATACCGTAGTTTTGTACTATAGAAGCCTTTTATAGGCAATAGTCTGAACATGGAAAACTCAGTGACTGAATATTTGGAATATAACCCAATCAGATCTTAGCTGGCATGAATTACCATCCATCCCCACCAGCTGGTTTCAGTAGAGCTATGCCAGTTTGCCTCAGCTGAGGCTTTGGCTGCAAACCACTACAGCTCTGCAGATTATCCCAGATCTAAAAAAAACACTTAAACATGGTCTTACCTTTAATACCATGGGGCAAAATGGGGCTACTATAAGGTGGGTGCAAAACTGGCTGGATAACTGTGCTCAGAGAATAGTTATTAATGGTTCTCAATCCTGCTGGAAAGGTATAAGTGAGGTTCCACAGGGGTCTGTTTTGGGACCGGTTCTCTTCAGTATCTTCATCAACGGTTTAGATATTGGCATGGAAAGTAGGCTTATTAAGTTTGCAGACGACACCAAGCTAGGAGGGGTTGCAACTGCTATGGAGGATAGGGCCATAATTCAAAATGATCTGGACAAATTGGAGAAATGGTCTGAGGTAAACAGGATGAAGTTTAATAAAGATAAATGCAAAGTGCTCCACTTAGAAAGGAACAATCAGTTTCACACATACAGAATGGAAAGTGACTATCTAGGAAGGAGTATGGCAGAAAGGGATCTAGGGGTTATAGCGGACCACAAGCTAAATATGAGTCAACAGTGTGATGCTGTTGCAAAAAACCCAAACATGATTCTGGGATGCATTAACAGGTGCGTTGTGAGCAAGACACAAGAAATCATTCTTCCGCTCTACTCAGCACTGGTTAGGCTTCATTTAGAGTATTGTGTCCAGTTCTGGGCACCACATTTCAAGAAAGATATGGAGAAATTGGAGAGGGTCCAGAAAAGAGCGACAAGAATGATCAAAGGTCTAGAGAACATGACCTATGAAGAAAGGCTGAAAGCATTGGGCTTGTTTAGTTTGGAAAAGAGAAGATTGAGAGGGGACATGATAGCAGTTTTCAGGTATCTAAAAGGGTGTCATAAGGAGGAGGGAGAAAACTTATTCTTCTTGGCATCTGAGGATAGAACAAGAAGCAATGGGCTTAAACTGCAGCAAGGGAGGTTTAGGTTGGACATAAGGGAAAAGTTCCTAACTGTCAGGGTGGTCAAACACTGGAATAAATTGCCTAGGGATGCTGTGAAATCTCCATCTCTGGAGATGTTTAAGAACAGGTTAGACAAATGTCTATCGGGATGGTCTAGACAGTACTTGGTCTTGCCATGAGGGCAGGTGGCTGGACTCGATGACTTCTCAAGGTCCCTTCCAGTCCTAGCATTCTATGATTCTATGATTAAGCACTGCTGAAAGCAGCTGTGGGCAGCCCAGTCTAATGAGTGGACCACATGAGTGGTCATCCTTCATCTCAGTGGGACATAAGAATGGTCATAATGGGTCAGACCAACAGTCCATCCAGACCAGTATCCTGTCTTCTGATAGAGGCCAATGCCAGACACTTCAGGGGGAGTGAACAGAACAGGTCACCAAAGCGATCCCTCTCCTGTCATCCATTTCCAGCCTTTGACAAACAGAGGCTACGGACATAGTGTCAGAAAGGCTCCTACCCATCCTGGCTACTAGCCATTGATGGACCTATTCTCCTTGCATTTAAAAGATTGTCAAAACCAAGATGGGTCTCCTGGGATAGTAGAGTTTTGCTAACTGCGCGTGCGTACCTAGAATTTGTGGGGGCGCCGACTGAACCGTAGCAGCACTTTGACTGGATGCAGAGGGAGCTCACAGCTCTGTTCGTGTTACATGTAATTTGCATGCAGCTCACTTCACGTCTCCTTGCTTTGCACAAGTCACTTTAGTAATACCAGAAGAGGAAAACACATGAAGACAGAAACTAGAGGAGTCTGGCAATTCTGCCTATGGGAGATAATTAAAAAATTCCTCGTGAGTCACGCCTAGGACCCCCATGGGTTGCAACAGGATTATGGCTTAAAGGATGCACGTGAATAAGTGCTGTCTGGCAAAGGAACGCTTAACTCATTGGCTCAGGTGAAGCCAGATTGTGTCAGTGGGTTTTCAGTGGTGACATTTTTCTCAGCGGTCACACCACAGATGCGTTCTTCTCCTAGAGATGTGAAATGAAAATAGCTGACACGTGAAGTACTCGGGGACAGCGCCTGTCATTTGTTTCTGGAAGTCAGTGAATTCCATGTCTCCATTACCTGGCTTGCAGCAAGCATTTTTTGGCAGCACACCTGATGCATCCATCATAAGTGACAAGACCAAGTGGTGTGAGCATCTGAGCACCTGCTCTTGGCTTGGCTGCTTAGTGGGCAGATTGCAAATCGTTTTGTTTTAACAAAGCGAGGTGAAGAAAAGACAGAAGTTCTCCAACCTATAAGCCTGTGCATGAGAGGCTAAAAGAGATTTTAAACTAGTCTTTAGCCAGCTAGACAATAGCCCTTCTAACGCAATCCAGTTGTAAATAGTCCGGAAATCGATTTAAAAGGAGGGCAATAAACAGCAGTAAGACTCACTTAAGTATGACTCTCCTCCCCCAACCCCCAAAGGTATTTCCTGCTCAAGTCATGGGGAAAGCTCCCCACAAAAGGACATTCAGTTCATTCAAGCCAAGTTGGAGCAGTTGGAAGAGACATTAAAATGGCGCTTCAAGGGTGTCTGTGCCAGTCCTCATGCAGGGACCAGGGAAGGATGTTTCCACCAATTGCTGAGCCAGTGCGGAGGGGGCTTTGTACTTCTATAAGGCGCCCCACGTCCCTTCCAAGCTTTTGCGAATGAGCCTCAGAACAGCCTCGTTAAGCTAGTGAAGCATTGCCTGCATTCTGCAGGTGAGAAAACAGACTCCGAGGGAGCTGTGGACAGAACCCGGTTCTTCCAACTTCACTGGCTCTGCCATGCAGAAGAGTAAGTGGGTATAAACCAGTGTGCCCTGTAAGCTGAGCACTTGAGTGGCCACCCAGGAGAGATTCAAATGCCACAGAGAAGCACGCTAACAGCAGACAACATACGTTTCCTACTGGTGGTGCACATTTCCATGTGCCTTGGTGCACATAAAATTTATTCCACACATGGATGGAAAAGAATTGAGGACTCACTGGTATAAATCCTGCTTGGTTCTGCTCAGATGGTGCCTCTGGCTTTGAGGGGGAAATCAAGGGCGACTCGCCTGCTCCTTTGCCCTGCGAACACATGGTCGGGACAGGAGCAGGCATGGGAAAGAGGCCTGCATTTGCCTGCCTGCTTGCCAGCCAGAGTAGCCGTCTGGATCCACAGAGTTCACTGAGAAGCTCCTCCCATCCCATCAGAGGAGAAACTCTCACTCAGTGTCACAGTTTGTTCTTGGGGCTGTCCCTTGAGCAGGGCAGCTCTGCAGTGCTTGCGGGTCAGGGCAGATTACAACAGTATAAACTAGCCCAGCACACCAGTATCACCAGAATGCAGTGGCAATCTGACCACACTCCTGCTTCGTCCCTTATTCTGGGGCCAGAAGGGGGAGCGTTGTAGGGACCACTAGGCCAGTTCTGTGCTACTTCGGAGTTCCTCAAAACACAGGTGTCCTAAGGTAGCTGGGTTCCTTGCTGTCCTGAAGTCCTGGGGCTACTTCAAGCATTTGGAGAGAGTGTGTCTGTTTGTGTTGAATGAGAAGCTGGCTCCGTAGCCCTATAAGGACTTTAACAGTGTGTATAAAAGATAACACCAGGGCTGTGCCTACACTAGCACCCAACTTTGAAGGGAGCATGGTAATTAGGATGTCAGGAGATTACTAATGAAGTGCTGTGCTGCATATGCAGCACTTTATTAATCTAATTCTCCCCCCACGGCAAACTTCAAAGTGCCGGCTTGAGTGTAGCCTTGGCTAACCCGCTGGTACTTCGAAGTGCCCGGGCTACTTCAAAGTCCCTTTATGCCTCAAATAGCCTGGGCACTTTGAAGTACTGGTGGGTTAGCCAAGGCTACACACAGCCGGCACTTCGAAGTTTGCCGTGGGGGGAGAATTAGCTTAATGAAGTGCTGCATATGCACCGCAGCACTTCATTAGTAATCTCCCGACCCCCTACTCACCATGCTCCCTTCAAAGTTGGGAGCTAGTGTAGACACAGCCCTAGTGATTTCGCATGCCTCAAGTTTTGGCTGCCCAAGATGACCCACCTTGAAGAGAACTGATTTTTGGATCTTGCAGAGCACCTGCCCTCCGAGCATGGGACACTTGGGCTACATCTGTGCCACAGCTATGCACAAAATGTGTTTCGAAATAGCTCCCAGCAATCCTGAAACAGCATGTCCGGAGACATAGTGCCTATTTTGAAATAGTATCATTGGATGCCAGTGTGGCTTATTTCGAAACAGCGTTATTCCATGTCCTAACAGCACCTATTTTGACCTATTTCAGACTAGGCACTATTCCTCCTGCAATGAGGTAAGTGTATAATGGATGTTATTTTGAAATAATTCTGTAGTGTGGGTGTAGCCTTATAAAGCTTCTCCAGGATTGGTTTGGTTTTTGAGAAACTCGAGCGCATGGGCTAAATTCCATTCTGCACCACGGCAATGTTATGAGCATTAGGTATTTGAATTCCATTTCAGCACCCAGAGTCCCCTTCCCTTATTCATGGGACACCAAAATACGTAAATCATTACTACTGTGTGCAGGCCTATCACAAGAGAAGGCACAGTCAAAGGCTGCTTCCATGGGAGGCCTAGATTATAATCATCACGGGAAGGTCCCGGTTCAAACTCATTCAAGTCAATGAGAGTCTTTCTATTGGTTCAATGGGTTTTCAATTGGGCTGTAATTCTGTATTCACCGTTTGAACAGCAAACATGGCTGTGTTCTCCATGGCCCGTGGATGTATCCGTTTCCTCTGAAAACCAAAGATAAATGAGTACATTTCCTGTAACTTGCAGCTTTGGATTTCTGAAGGGCTTCCAGTGCAATGGGGAAAAGAGAAGAGGCAGTATTGGTTAGCCTTATGCAAAGTGCTGTTGCAAAACATTACATCCATTATTCTGTTTAATTGCTGCCATCCATCAAGTTGCTGAGAAGAGAGATGAGCGATGCTGCCAGTATTTTTGGAATGGAAACTGCAGTGTTAAACAGCACATTCTCTTGCATACGCTAATCAATGCCAACTTTTTTTTAAGGAGGGCAAAAATTATGCCGGCGCTCGTTGTACTCCTGTATTATTTTCAGCTGTGATTCTCATGCAAGCGTTCAGTGTCACGTGCTGAGTCTTGATGACTTTTAATCCACTTTCCCTACCAGAATCTGTCCAATGATGAGAGACATCCAGTAGTGATCAGTTCTGACGGGAGCACATTGAACTCAGTGTGAATATACATTTCAAAGAACTGGGAAGGATCTTGGGAGGTCATTGAGTCCAGTCCCCTGCTTCTTAGCAGGACCAAGCACCATCCCTGACAGGTTTTTTTTTTGATTCTATTTGCCCCAGACCCCTAGATGACCTCCTCCAGGACTGAACTCACAACCCTGGGTTTAGCAGGCCAATGCTCAAACCACTGTGTTCATTGACTTCAGTGGGTTCTGGATTAGATCCTCAATGGGCAAAATTCCATCCTCGAACATATTGTTGTATGTAAGGAGGGAGAGTGACAGGATGACAAGGTGGGAGAAGCCCAGCATGGACTTTCAGTGGGGTCTTGCTTCCTTACTCCAGCCCAGAATGCACTGCATGGCATTCTGGTGGTGATTTAAAAGGCTCTGGGCTCCGACTGCTGTAGCAGGTGCAACAGCCAGGATCCCCAGGCTATTTGAATTGCTGGGCCCTGGGGCAACTACTCCCTTTCCAAGATGGCAGTTGGAGTTGCCAGTGTGTATATGAAGCCCAAATCACACTCAAAATCTGCAGGTTCTCTGGGGAAAGTTTGAGATGTTTATGTTCAGCCCAAGTAACTGGAAAACCCAGCGCAGTTTTGCATTTCATGAAGTCTTTGGAATTTCTTAAATGACCTCTGCCCACACACACACACCCTCCGCCACAAATGCTTCACATATTGTTTTTTTTTTTCTCCTCATGGAAAATTATTATTAGTTGAATGGAATTATTGAGGGGAGAACCAAAACTTTAAATAGTCTGTGATAACATAATGATGCTGGCAGTGAGTGGTACCTATAGGGCTAGGGAGAGAGATTAGCTCATTGGCTGTGAAAACTCAGGGGTGTGAGGTCAGTCCCTGAGGAGACCTTTCAAGGTTCTGGGGCAGGTTAGATTTTATTAAAAAAAACTACTGGAGATGGTGATAGGTGCAGGGGACTGGACTCAATCTCTCAAGGTCCCTTCCAGCTCTGTGAGATATGTATATTTCCATGTTTTAACCCTGATTATCTGACCTAAATGGGGCTAAAGGATGATTGGATAATGGAAACGGCAGGTAATGTGGAATACTAATGACACAAACAGGTACAAATATCTATAAACTCAATTTATTACTAATTTCAATGAAAACACAATACAACCATTCTTAAAAAGTCTTACATTCATCATGTCAGATAAACAGAATGTTGGATAATTAGGGATCTCCTGTAGTTTGATGTATAAATCCCTGATTGTATTTGCTTGTAACTGTCAGAATTTTGCTCCTTTGAGATTACATTTTCCACAACTGGTCTCCAAACAGAGACAATATGAACCATAGTTTTCTCAGCTTATTTGGAATTATAGTAAAGGACTCTGAAACTGACCTGCTGGGTGACTTTGAGCAAACCAAGTTATCACTCTCTGCCTCTGTTTTCCCTGTTATCTTCTGACTGCTTTGTCTGTTTACACCACAAGGGCTGTTTCTTTTTCTGTGCATGTGTACAGTATCTAAAACAGTGAGGTCTCAGTTATGGTCTCTAAGTTCTAATGGAGCACAAATAATAAGTACTAATAAATTCCTATTTGATCACAAGTATTTTTAATGATATACATATTAAAATGACCAAACACTTAACACAGAAGTCCAGCAAAATAAAAAACTTTAAACCAGAACTAAGGCTGTGAACTAACTGAAGTAGAAAAGAGAAGGTCCATGTTATTTAAAAATAAGCACCAGAGAGCAAATGAATTCCCAGATGTTTGACAGTACGGAAATGTAGCTGGAAATTATCCCAAATTACTGCAACCTGGCGTTTCTGAGGTATCAATGTGGCAAAGGCCAGCCACAGGACATAACAGCTGCAAGGTGCTGAGTACCTGACAGAAATGGCGCTGAGACCACATCGTTTTTATCATTTCCCCCATAAATTCTTGTAGTGTCTATAATTCTGCCATGGTGAGCCTAGTTCTTGGGTGGTAAAACCAGAGCCAGGAACTGAAGTTAGTAGCGCTACACTGGTATAGACAGCTGAGAATCTGGACCCCAATTTCCGGTCCCTACATTTTTATTACATTCTTTTGTTCTCATGGGACCAAATCACTCACTTCTTTATGGGCTCCTTAAGCTGAAAATTACAGCTTGCTCCACCTGTTCTGTAAATAGTCAAAGTTGAAGGGTTGCCTGTTAAAGGATCACTTATTACTGCCAGAATTAATGGACACGTCTACATTGTAAAAAAAAAAAAAAAAAAAACAACCACCCACGGCAGCAAGTCTCTGAGTCCAGATTAACTGACAGGCACTCACAGAGCTTGTGCTGTGGAGCCCAAACTAGCAGTGTGAGTACTCAGACTACAGCCTGGGAGCTGAGACCCTCCCTTGTTTTCAAACCCCTGACCCCAACCATCTACTGTGTTCTGTTCAGCTCAGTAACATAACTACCCTGAGCCTGAATCAGTTGAGGAGGGGTATTAGATTCACAACTCCAGCATTTTATTTTGCAGTGTAGACACATGCCCAAAAACATAATCTGGATAGAATGAACTGCGATCTCTCCTCAGATGATGGAAAAAATATATCCCAAACAAGCTGTGTCATCCCAGACTGACATGCCTGCTGCCAAAACCTGAGTACAAAAGGCACCAACAGAGCAGTATCTTTTGATTCAGCATATGAATGGTTTGCTAGGCCAGGTCTACACCAGACCTGAAGTTGATTTCAGATACAAATTGGAAATCAACTTTTGTGGCTATTTTCACTAAGGAAGGTTGGTGGGAGAATTTCTTCTGTCGACCTCCCTTACTCTTTGCGATAACCTGCTCCAGGCAGATTGATTTTGAGTGTCTTTACTGGATCCATCTTCCTGGAAGTGTAGAGAAGCCCCTAGTCTCCTAGCTTGAGGCATCTGCAGAACACAGTCACCATTCACCGACATTATTTAGGAAATGCTGCAGCTAACTCTAAAATTGCATTTTGAGTGGGGCTGTCAGTTAACCACAGAGAACTCAAGTGATTAATGCAAAACAAATTCACTAGGTTTAAAAGAGAGTCATGATTAGCTATACTTTCAATTGCACTGTTAAGCAACAATAGAATGCTAATTTATCTTTATTACAAAATTTTTGGATTTTTTTCTCAGATTTCCAATGTATTGATTTCCATTACAACACATAATACGAAGTGTACAGTGCTCAAGTTGTATTACTTTTGATTCAAATATTTGCAATGTAAAAACAGAAATAAAGGAAATAATAATTTTCAATTCATCTCAGACAAGTAGTGCAAGCTCTTCATCATGGAAATGCAATTTACAAAGCTAACTTTTTTTTGTTACATTACTTCTCTCAAAACCAAAACAATGAAAACCATTCGAGCTGAAAAGACCACTCAGTACTGCTTCTTGTTCAGCCAATCACTAAGACAAACAAGATTTTTTTGGTATATTAATGGGAAATAATGTTGCCAGCTTTTTATTTACAAAGCTACTTGAAAGTGAGAACTGACACATGGCACTGATGTATCCACCGCTGCAAGGTATTTATGTGCTAAATATGTCAAATACATCATGCTTCGACCATCATGTGCGAGGACATGCTTCGAAGCTGAATTTGAATTGGTATATTACTATTGTTTAACTTTGTGATTAAAAAAGGAATCAAATTTTAATCTCATGGTTAATTGCAATTACTTTTGGTTGTGTGAGAGCTCACATTTTCACACCTGTGAGGTTTCTGTTTAAGTTCTACATTTTGTCCATCCCTGATAGTAGCAGATCTATAGTGTTCAGAACCCATCGCACTTGCTGTCTGAATGCATTTATCTCGATTAATGAAGGTATTCAAAGCACGGAAAATACCTTTAAGTGAAAAAGAAAATATTTTTGTGCTACAGCTTTCAAATAGAATGATTTTTCATTTTGTGTCTGAGCCCACATGAGCACTGCCCCCCTTGATGGAGGTCCAAAGCCAATGTTGAATGGCAGGCCTGCCAACAGGGGTTGGGGAGCAAAGGGGGACAGTTGCTCCAGGGCCCAGGGCTCTGGCTACTGCCACTGCTGTTACTTTGTCAGTACCTTTGAAGTGTTAGTAACACTGATCTGCTACTCTGCACAGCTGTGGGGGGCCCAGTGCTGTGGTCCGAGGGGCGCTAAGGGTGACTACCGTTGGACCTGCCCCTTCCAGGGTCATAGCGCTGGGCTCCCCTCCCACTTTGCCCTGAGGTCCATGGTGGTTGTTGACCCCACTCTTCAAGGGATTTATCCATGGGCAGGAGGACCTGTAGGTTTTGGGGCTTCAGCCTGAGCCCTGGGAAGTGGAGTTTGGGCTTCAGGCTCGATCTCCAGCAAGTCTATTGCCAGCCCTGGCAACCCACTTTGGGATCCTGACCCACAGTTTGAGAAGCACTGTGCTGATTTACAAGAAGGCCTGTAGGATGGAGCCCTAATACTTACTAGTGCTGAGCTATGGCACAACTAGTGCTGCTCCCACCCACAAGCCTTGTTGCCTCATCCAAGGAGAACGTGTTGGTTTGATATGATTTGTCCTTGACAAATCCAACCTGAAAGTTATTTATCACCTTATTATTTCCTAGGTGCTTGAATATTTGCTCCATGATCTTTCTGCAGATCAAAGTCATCTCACTGGTCAGTACTTCCCTGGTTGTCCTTATTCCCCTTTTTAATAAATGGGCAATTATAGTTGTCCTTTTCTCAGGCCTCTGGACTCTGATCATATGATTGTGGGGAAGGGGTCCCAGGGACTGATGATTCAAAAGCGTCTGGAGCTCCCTACTCGTTAGGCAGCTCTTATGGCTGGGCGGACATGGCACACTTTGGGCAGCATTGAGGCCTGGCTGCCCCCAGCCATGCCTCTTCCACCCAAGGACCTGTCCCTTCTGGGAGCATTGAGTTACCCCCAGCCAGCTTGCCCAGTGACCCAGCAATTTTGCTGGCCTCACCTGCACACGCCCTCCAGGAGTTCCCAAGGATGATCACTAGTGGTTCAGAGACCTTTCAGGCCCCTATGCAGGAATTTCTGTGAGTGGGGAGGTGGTGCTTTTTTCTTGTTTTTTGGGAAATGTGGACCAGAGTATTTTTAAATATGTAGTTGTAGGTAGTCCGTTGTGTCTGATGATGATGTCTTGAGCTTGCGCAGGCTCGTTGGTTGTGGACTCACATCTGGCTGAGGAGTCCAAACTTTGAATGGCATGGATGTTCACAGTGGGGGCAAGGGAATTGTCCTGGCTGTGTTGGTGCGGCTGCTGCTGTTGCTTTCTTCCTCTCACGAGCATCAATGAGGCGTACGCGTCGCTGCTCTTCAAAGTTGTCATACGAGTGTCGTACGAGAGCACGCCAGCCTGTTCGGTCTTTTGCATGCTGCTCTCGCTGATCTGGTTTTAAACCAGCATGAGCAATGTTGGCCTTCACGCACTCTTTAAAAATATAGTCTTTTTAAAAAGTCTTTTAAAAACATAGTCTTTTAAAAAAGTCTTTTAAATATAAAGAAGTTCAAAAATAATCGTGCAGTGAGTGTGCATAAGAGAGGTTAATGAAAAATTTGAATGGAAACAATGACTGGTAAAATTGTTTTGTTATAACTATGGCAGACCAGAGGCTGCATACTTCAAGAGCCTGGTGGAGGGGCAGTTTGCTAAGAGCTGGATTAACTCCTTTCTGTTCCCTACCTAGGCTCACAGACTGTGCAGCCCAACTGCCGGTGCAGGCAGCTGGGGCTCATTAAGAAACAACTTGCAACAAAGGCTAATCAGGCACCTGTTGCCAGTTAAGGCACCCTGGCTCCCTAGAAGAAAGCTTGCCGCCAGGAGTAGCAGGGAAGGATCTGAGAGGCTGACGAGGAAGAAAGGCTAGAGGTTGGAGATTCAGAGGAGACAGGTGGTACAGCCAGGTACTGAGAGAAGTGGTAGGAAGAGAGTGACTCAAGAAAAAGGCTGCTGAGTTTGGAGCAGGGAAAAAGCCCCACCAGCTGCCTTTCACTTCGGGTCCCTGGGCCAGAGCCCAGAATAGTGGGCAGGCCTGGGCTCCCCGCACCCTTCCTCTAGAGTGCTGCCCTACTAGAAGGACAGGAATGTCCAAACCTGCTGAAGGGTGTTTGCTTCCCCTGCCCTTGGGACTTGCCGTGATGAGAATAGCTTGGTAAGCAAGGCAGCTTGGCCCTTCCCTTTGGAATGCCCCAAGGAAGTGAAAGGGCCACCAGGAGACTCTGAGGCAAACTAGAATCCACCAGGAATCACCGGATCCTATGGAGGGCTGACAAGGGGCTTGTCACTAACATACTAAACATCTATATGGTAATAAAGGTTTTATAGCAATTACCTTCTCCGACCTTGCTGTAATATCATAAGTGGAAAAACAATACTCCAAAGTACTTATCGCCCTCTTTTTCGTCTTTCCAGTGGCCAAGGGCATGCTGGAAAATGCAGCTCCTTCCCTGCGCCCAGGCCAGCTCTCTAGGCAGGAAGCTGGCCAAGGAATTACAGTTCCCAGGGTGCCTTGAGTTTTCCCATCATGCTCTGCAGGATTCTTTTGCACAGTGCAGCGGTGGGGAAGGGAGAGAAACCAGACATGGGGAGCAGGCTGTGTTCCCACCCTTCACTCCTCCTCACGTCCAGGCCAGATACATATTCAAGGATGTAGTTCTTCAGGCTCTTCTGACCTGAAGACATTTAAGTTGGCTAAATAATTCTTAACTTGTTCTTTCTCACTTTAGCCTCAGCTCCTAACCTATTTACATGCATATTTACTATGCTAGTCATCTGATCAGCATTAGCCTTTCTGCGGAAAATGGAAACCAAAAAGGCACCGAACACTTTGGCCACTGCAGCGTTTTCTGTTATTCCCTTTCCCTCCTCATTGAGTAACGGGCCTATCCTATCACTGGTTTTCCTGTCACTTTTCATGCGCTTGTAAAATGTTTTCTTGTTACCCGTCATGTCCCAAGCTACTGTAATGTTGCCTGAGGCCTTGGCCTTTCTAATGTCATCCCTGCATGCTTGTGGGTTTTTATGTTTATTTATCCATTCTAATTTGATCTAGCTTCCACTTTTCCGTGTGATTCTTTTTCTGAGTTTCAGGTCACTGAAGGACTCCTGGTGACTATGCCCTAAAATTGCTCTTGTGCCTATAATCATGCCTCTTTAAAGAACTGCCAATTCTCCTGTCTCCTTTTCCCTTCTTTGCACTTGATTCCTACAGGATCTTACCTACCAATTCTGTGAGTTCTCTAAAGTTTCCCTTTTGAAGTCCATTCTTTGCATGCCAGAGTTTTGCCTCCTATCATTCATTTCAATCACAATCACTGTCATTTCACGATCACTTTCACCCAGGCTGCCTTCCGCCTTCAAATTTTCAACCAGTTCCTCCCTATGTGTCAGAATCAAATCTAGAACAGCGTCTCTTGTTGCTTTTTCTGCCTTCTGAAGTAAACTATTGTCCCCAGGACGTTCCAAGAGCAAAATTAAAAACAAAACCCTACCAAAACAAAACCGTACACTGCACATACAGTTCACCCCTGGGGAGAGAAAGAGAATGTACCACACAAGACTTCATGTAAACAGTGGTTCTCAAATGTTTTGGCCCAAAGCCCACCTGGCACAACACGAACCTTTCCACAGACCACCAGCCAACCACCACATACAAGATGCATTCACTCATCGCTAAATACCTTAAATATTCAGTTATTCGTAGGAGGCGACTGGATCATAAATATGTAAATACACAGCTATAACACAACGGGTGCGTACACTTCGATCTGATTTTTACATTTTATAACAGAAGGGGGTGCATATGTTAAATCTTCATTTTAAACAAAGTAAAAATTTAATTTGTGCCCAAACCAAAAGGTTTCAACATTGTCTTTATTTATGGCAGGGGTGGGACCCCTTTTTGGGTTAGGGAGGGGGCCACTGGCCCACAGAAAATCAGTCAGGGGCCACACAAAAGTAAGAAAGAACAACAGCAACAAAAAACAACTCACACCTACTCCCATCTGAGATGCGTCACTCCCCTTGTGCTCCCCATGGTGGGTGGCAGAGGAAGGGCTGAGGTTCAGGGTTTCCCACAGGCCAGATTCATTCTTCTGGGAACCCCAGGACTAGTAGGATTTTGTGGGCCACCTTTGGCTCTTGGATGGGGCAAAAAATGAAGGTTTTAGTATTCAGGAAGGGGCTGCCCGGAAATGGGATGGGGTGCAGGGTCTTGGCAGGAGGGAGGGTGCAGGAGCAGGGTCGGGGTACAGGATCTCAATGGGAGGAGGGCACAGGATGACAATGGGGATTTCAGGTCTGGGCACGAGGGCCTTGGGGATCGCTTCCCTGGCTGCTTCCATGCATCACTCTATGTTGCTCCCAGCCAACGGGAGCAGCGGAGAAAGACTCCCAGCCAGCAGTTTCTTGTGCTGTTGTACCTCACCCACATAGAGAGGGTGCCGCGGTGCGTGGAGCCACTTCATCTGCCCACCCGCTGGAGTCGGCCTTCGAGGACTGGTGCTTCCCTCCCACCCCCCAGCAGGAAACTTGGTGGGCACAAGCCCCAAGCTGAAGCCCACCTGTAAAGTGGGCCTGGACCCTTAGTGGGCTGCAGACCACATTAAGAGAACCACTGAGGTAATGCAGCTGAGAACAGATAGGAGTCGGTGTAGAGCGAATGGCTCCATTGTAAGAGACAGTCACTGCTCCAAAGACCTGGCAATCTTCACAGGGCAGACACAGGGGGAGCGAAAGGAATATTGCTCCCAATCTGCAGCTGTGAAACTGAGGCACGGCAGAGCGTAAAGCCCTGATTCAGGGAAGCTCAAATCAATCAATCTTGAGCTCATGCCTACAGTTAAACCAGAGTGAAAGTGCTAGACTTAACAGAGGCCTGCAAAATGTACCCAGTGTCACACAGCAAGTCTGTGGCTTGGAGTTATGCCCAGCTCTCCTCCGTCCTAAGCTAGAGCCTAAATGTCGTCCAAAACCAAAACATGGCAAGATCTTTACTGTTTCTTTTTAATTGTCCATAAACACACTGGGTTTTTGAAACTTAGTTAGCTGTGCTGTTCCCACAAAATGTTCTGTTTTGTTGGAGATACACAGATAGAAATATATAAAATCTGCTGCAACAGCTTTAACAGATGTCTGTCTGTTTTGCAATCAGTTTGCAAGTTACCTACCTTTGTGATTGATTGCAATATAAAAGATAGGAAAAAAAAACAAACCCTGTTTCGTGCGAGTGAGTAATTGGAAGCAACTGGGAAATGTTTCTCAAATGCACTCCTTCATTGACAAGGATTTGCCGTGTCAGTTGTAGGAAGCAGGGTTTAAATCTCTATTAGCCATGGGTGTAAGGGGGAGGGGAACAGAGCGAGAGAGGGAGAAGTGAAAAAGTTCAGGAAGTCAGTGGCTACTAACTGGATGACTAAGTAGCTTTCTAAAGGTTCCCTTCATGGTCTTTACAAAACCATAAAGAATTGCTTTGTGGTAAGACTGGCTCAGAATTCAGTCAAAAAATAAAAGTGGTCACTCAGGTTCTGTGTAACTCCAGCAGCTGCAGACAAACAAACACAGACAGCAGCAGCAGCAAAAAAGAGCGAAAGAAAGCGGACAGCTCTTGTCCAGACCTTCTATATTTGGTTGACATTTTCCAGCAAGACGTCTTGGCAGCTGGACCATACCTCACATGCATCCTGAATACGGTGGATGTTGTGGCAGGGAATGGCCTAATTATACTCACACTGTCTTAGAGTATGAGTGTGGATGGAGAAATCACCACAAATGAATGCGAACCTATTCAAACCCAGGGAGACGCAAACATGGCTGGTTAATATTTGGATGAGTCGCTGCTGTTTATTCACAGATAATTCATGCAGTCTCTGAAGCTTCAAAGCAACTGGGTGCCAAATGAGCCCCTCTTTGAAACCTTTCAGGTGGGTTCATTTTCCACCAGGAAGAGAAATATCTTCTCTGAGATGAACCTGGTATCAGCAAGGATCCAGACAGACATCTAAATGGCTCCCCAAAACTCTGGGGTGAGTAAGTAGACTTTGGATTTAGACTCTGTTTTTCAGAGCCAGGGGCCAGCTGTGAGTGCCTGATACAGACTTCAATCCAAACTTGTGGGCTGATGAGGCCTCAGCTGGAGTACAGTGTCCAGTTCTGGGCTCCATGTTTTAGGAAAGATGTAGAGAAATTGGAGAGGGTCCAGAAAAGAGCAACTAAAATGATTAAAGGTCTAGAAAATATGACCGATGAGAGAAGATTAAAGGAATTGTGTTTGTTTAGTTTGGAAAAGAGGAGGCTGAGAGGGGGCATGATAGCAGCTTTCAAGTACCTAAAAAGGTGTTACGAGGAGGAGGGAGAAAAATTATTCTCCTTGGCCTCGGATGATGGAACAAGAAGTAATGGGCTTAAATTGCAGTAAGGGAGCTTTAGGTTGGACTTTAGAAAAAACTTCTTGTCAGGTCCTGTGGCATTTTATAGACTAAGATTTTTTGGAGCATAAGCTTTCATGGGCATCTGACGAAGTGGGTCTTTGCCCACAAAAGCTTATGCTCCAAAAAATCTGTTAGGCTTTCAGGTCTCAGAGACCTTCTCATTGTTTTTGCAGATACAGATGAACACAGCTACCCCTCTGATATGGGCTGTCAGGGCGGTTAATAACTGGAATAAATTGCCTGGGGGTGGTTATAGACTCTCCATCACTGGAGATATTTAAGAATAGGTTGGATAAATATCCAACAGGGATGATATTTATGGTGCTTGGTCCTACCAAGAGAGCAGGGGACTGGACTTGATGACCACTTGAGGTCCCTTCCAGTTCTAGTAGACTATGAGTCTATGGTCATACCTGCTGCTGTAGGCTTTATAACACATTCATAACCATAAGATGTGAATGCCGCACTGTCACATAATCATAAGCCCTTGATATATTCTGCTCTATTGTATAAATGCATGGACCAATCTCTCAGGCACCTTGCAGTTGGGTCCCAGCTTGCGTGCACAGAAGCATTACATATGCTCAAGCTAGTATGCTAAAACCAGCATAGACATGGCCTCGTGGATGCCAGCATACATGAATATGATCGAGTCTATGCCACAATGTCCAGACTGGTATTTTTAGTACGTCATCTCAAGGAGAGCTAGCACTTGTCTGTCTGTCTGATCTGGGAGACGCATCCCATTTGCACTGCAGACAGACCCTAAGGGATTTGTATATAATTGCATTAGCTCAATTCACAATGGAGGGGCGATTGAATGCTAGACCTGTGGAACGAATTCCTGCAGAGTCTAAGGATCATCGCAAAGCTCACCGCCTTCCGCTCCATTAGTTAGGTACATGCCATAAGAACAGCCACACTGGGTCAGACCAAAGGTCCATCTAGCACCATACCCTATATTCGAACAGTGACCAATACCTGCTGCATTAAAGGGAATGAGCAGAACAGGGAATCATCAAGGGACCCATCCCCTGTTGCCCATTCCTAACCCTGATAAACAGAGGCTAGAGACACTACCCTGCCCACAGCCATTGATAGACCTATTGTCCACAAAGTTATCTAGGTCTTTTTAATCCCCCTTAAAGTCTTGGTCTTCACAACATCCTCTGGCAGAGAGTTCCACAGGTTTAATGTGAGTTTGTGAAGAAATACTTCCTTTTATTTGTGTGTTAAAATGGCGACCTGTCCCTTCCAGCACTAGATTTTATGATGTTGGCCCAATTGTGCTGTGTGCATTACACATACATAAACATAAGAATGCTCACACTGGGCCAGATCAAACGCCTGTCTATACTGGACTGCCCGGCCACTCTCTCAACAAAACAGGCACTCGGGAGCAGGGCAGACAGGATTCCCATTGTTCTGGAAGCCCTGTCTATCGAGAGATGGTCCCCCCCGAGCATCCACACAGCTTTTTTGTCAACAGAATCCGTCAACAGCAGTGTTATGCCTCCTGGCTGAGAGGCAGAACGCTGCCAGCCAAAGTGCTGCGTTTTGTTGACAAACTCTTGACAAAATGCATTTTGTGTGTGGACCTTCCTACAGTTTTGCTGACAAAACAGCTGTGCACAGAGATGCGATGAAGTGGGGCATGAGGATTTTATCCCCCTGGTTCTGGTGTAGGTGTTTCTGACTGTCCTGGAGTAACTCAAGGTGGATACCACAGTTTCTGTTGGCACATCAGTGCATAGTTGGTGATAGGAGTTTCGGTGTGATGACTTCTCACACATATACAATGGTCCTCCATGGCATTTGTAACCCAGGCAACCAGGTGACACCTTCCTAGAAAGGCACTACTGGAAAAGAGGCAGGCTAGTGAAATAAAAATGCCAGGGGTGAGTGGTAATATCTTAATTCAACAGCTCTTTTTCCAGGTCAAACCATTTTGGATACTAGGACCAGACTGCTTACCACTTCTGAAGATGCGTGGGTGGGCTGACATACCCATCGTGGGCACTCTTGGTCAGAGGAAACTGAGCTGTAATCGTCTGCTGCATTTTATAAAATAGACTCGTCTTACAGGGAGGTGATGGGACAACTGTTGGCTAGCACAAGTATCAGCAAACATATATTTGGCATTCCAGAAGCCCAAAGGGTTGAGATTTAAAAAGGCTCTTTAAAACTTTCAGGGGGTTAAAAATCAAGAGAAATATGGAACTGGAAATGCTGGTCTCATTTCTCCGACAGACAGAGTGTGAGATTCAGGGGATAGAGTATTGAATAGGGGACACAGGACACCTGGTAGAACCTCACTTCTGCTGTCACTCCCCTACCTGATTGCTTTCTTCCCTTCTCACTTTTTGTCTACTCCTGTCTGACTTTCTAGGCTCCTTTTCCCCTCCCCTATTCAGCAGGGCAGATGCTGCAATTACTTGTCTTAAGACACAAGACTGTAAGCTCTTTGTAGTAGGATGCGTCAGTCCCCTGTGTTTCCATAGTGTCTACTGTGTTGTAGGCGTTACTATGGTGATACAAGGGTGCTTACCCCACACTTAAGAGCATCTGCCTATCTGTGGTGGTTCCGGTCCCACAGGCTTCACCTTTAACAGGCTTTTCCAAATTGTCCATGGAGGAATTTAGTGACAGGGTAGACAGAGGAGGAAATACTTTGTGCCTTTGTAAAAATAACTTCCCCTTTGTCTCAGAAAGTGACTCCATTTCTCCATCAACCTGTCTGCTCTATGACTGTCCCTGGCATCTGTATAAGATTTTCCCTTGTCTCTTAAAACAAGCAATTGCAGCATCTGTGGTGCTGAGTCGGGGGAAAAAAAACATCTCAGAAAACTCAGACAAAACCTGAGTTTGCTGAGGATAGTTTCTGTCATCAGAGGATGGTTGGGTGTCTCGGAGATTTGCCTACACAGCAAAGAAAAAACCCTGGGATCACAGGGTTCAGGCTGCGGGACTGTTACGCTGCTGTGTAAACTTCCAGGCTTGAATGCTGCAAAATGGGAGGGTCCCAAGGCCTGGGCTCCAGAAATCTCCCCAGCAATGAAACAGCGCCACAGCCTGAGTGGGCTGGCACAGGTTTCTAGCTGCGGTCAGGGCCGCTGGTGGAGGTGGGGGGAGGGAAAGGGAGCATTTGCTCCAGAGCAAGACAGGGCAGAGACCCAGGCCCTTTACATTCCCAATGGGGTGCTGCACTCCAGGGGGGCTCTCAGGGCTGCCTAGTGGGGAGTGGGAGGGGAAGCACAGTGTGGTCTGGGCACAGCTGAGGGCCAGCTGTTGCAGCCCCACCCTTTCTGCCTGAGGCCACCCCCACCACTGTGCCCAAGGGCCTGGCAAATCTGTCAGCCCCTGAACGTGCTGTATTGACATACCTATGCACAGTGCTTCTTTGTAAAAAGGGAGGTGCCAGTGCTCACCCCCCTGGCTGGGGGCAGGGGGACCCCATAGCTCCGGCGCTGGGAGCTGGCTGGGGTGCTGAGCCCTGCTGGCAGTCCCACATGCAGGGGGGAACCCCGCAGTCCCACAGCTGGGAGCCAGCTAGGGCACTGAGCCTTGCCAGCAGCCCCAGCCGTGGGAACTCTGGATGGGGGCAAGGGGAACCCTGCTGCCCTGACACTGATCCCCACCAGCAGTCCCAGCCATGGGAACCCTGGCTAGGCAGAACATTGACTTATTTTAGCAGAGGAGTTGGGACATTGTACCAGCACTTACCGCCACAAAGAAAGCACTGCATGGGCAAGAGAAAGAAACAGAGGATGCGCTTCCCAAAGACATTGGCAGCAGGACTCGTGACTGGTCTACAGGTTTTTGTTCTGGTCTAACTCTTTTGGTTAGAAGGTGAATATATATATATTTTTTTACCAGTATAAACCTTGTGGTTTCTATGTGAATGGAGTTATACCAGGGTAAAGATAACTTACACTGAGGGAGCTTGCTGTCCTTCCCACCCAGGACTAGCAATGCCCATATGGAAGCCCTTTATACTGCCAGAACTGTACCAGTGTAACCCACACACCTCCTGGGTGTGGTTCACTGTCCCATATATTGGCACCTAGACCAATTACAGAGACAAGGTGCTTCCTGTAGCGCCTCAGCTGAGCGCCAGCTGGCTTTTAGACAAAACTGTCAGGGGTCCTGTGCTACAGTCCAGGGTTCAAGTCTGCCTGTGGGCAGTTAGACCAGCACTAGGTGGGGTTTACTGCTTTAACTCTGTCAGAATTATAAAAACAGGACAACTTTCTAGCACAGACGAGGCATGAAGAAGGGTCCCTGAAAACCACCCTTACTATCAAGCAGACTGAGCAGCAAAAGTCCAGCTCGTTCCTGTGCTCAGATCTAGCACAAGTTGAACACACAGTTTAAATCACCGATACCAGGTACGGCTTTAGTGCTGAACAGGCCTCACGTACAGGGATGAATTCCACCCCAAGAGCCAGATAGCCGAGCTGCTCAGACCCTTTAACCATAGATGACTACAAGTGAAAGGAGGAGGGAATGTATTTTCTGTCCCCTTTTATGAATGGCGTTCTTGGCACACAGGCCAAATACTTAATTTTAGTGGGACATCAAAAGCGCCATTGACACAAATGTTCCCAGAGATCATTTTAATACGTGCAAAGAATAAATGCTGCAGTTTATGGTCAGCTCTCCTTAGAATACTGAGCTGACTGATCTCCTGGGAGTTTTTTAAAGTTGGGCGCTTTGGCACATGAAGACCGTCTGGGATTTCAAGAACTAAACATATTTTACTCAGGAGAAGGTTCTGTGAGGTGACCTAACTCTGGGTTATAAATATCTGAAGGAATCCCACAAGAGGCTGCACAGAAATTGAGGCTTTTCACGCTGCAGAGGTAAACGCTGGGGGCATGAAGGCAGATTAAAGATAGTCACTAACATGCAATAAGAAAAATACAGCGGGACATATGCCTGCCTAGCAGGAACCACTTCAAGTCTTGGACACAGCTCTACTAACTTTCATGTATGACATTGGACATGTGAATTAATCGGCCTGTCTCTTCCTTCCTTGTGCAGTTAGAGATGGCAATGTTTCCATGCCTGATCAGGGAGGGATAGGTATAAATTTGCTAACTTTTTCATAGGCATATGCTCCCCGGCTCGCGTTGCCCCCTCTCTCCCTGCACTCACCATGAACTGCCTTGAGGCAGGCACACCCGGCAAGTGAGAGAGTAAATACCTGCACAGGACATTTCCATCCTGAGATTTCCCACTGAGTGTAGTGAGCTTTGGATCTGGTCGGTTTAATCTGTACTAATGCTTATCCTCAATCTCATAATCTCAGCAAAGAAAAGATCACAGTGGAGTGACAGGCCCATAATAGCTCCATAGTGGCTTGCAATGTAACAGTGTGGGTCTGGCAGGTGGAGAAGTGTCCCAGGGAGAGAGCTCTCTGCAGTGGAAATGGGGACAGCTGGGGGCAGCAGAATGCACTGCGAAGAGAGGGATCAGAATCTGAGCCTTACGTTTTGCTCCCATACCCAGCATAGGAAGTGAGTATTCTGTGGGGACGCAGGAGAGTTGGCAGCCAAGGAGAGGAACAGAAGGAGAACCTCTGTGGCTGACTCTTCGACGGTCACAATCTAGAGAAGACTAATATGCCCTTAATTTTAAGCACAAGTAGCCCCATTGAAGTAAATGAGATGCATTGCATGAATATGGTTAAGGATGCAATGTGTTGGGTGGATCAGGTGTTTAGAACATTCCTGTGGTGGGTGGAGTATGGGGAGAGGGCTTGAGCCCCCTACATGCCAGCAATGGTCACCCGAGCATCCATCCTTCTCAGAGGAAAGGTCATCACATCAGGGAGCTTTTCAGGGAAGACTGGCTGGAAGAGGTGGAAAAAGCTAGCAGAGGATCCCTGGTATTGACCAACGAACACCTGTCTTTCAGTACGTATTGAACTTCAATCTGGGTGTGAAACGTCGCATAAGGCCTGCCTTGGTGAAAAACCCTCTCCTGGCAGAGAGACAAATCATCTAGTGCTAGAAACCAGCTAGTGAGAGACATGTTCCCCTTAATCTGATTTCCCATCCGTGAGCGGTTTGCATCTGAGACTGGGTGGCCTAGTGGCTAGGCCCCCGGCCAGGCCCTGTCGGGTGGGTCTTCAACCCCACTCAAAAGTCTATGGATTAAGTTTGGAGCATGGCCCTGAGAATCTAGTTCCCCCTTTGAAAGGAGAGGGGTTACCTGGGGGGGTGCTCTCCCCACTCCCCTCAGTGCCTGGGGAAGGGTCCTGGACTGTGCCCTCTGGCAGCCAAATGGGTAGCAGCTCGGGCTTGGGGCTTCCTGCCTCTTGGCTGGTCAGCCTCAAACTAGGCTGGCTTCCTTCCTTTTTTACTCCTCCAAGCCTGACACTGGGCGCAGGTGAACCAGGTTGGGGATGATTGGGCCAACAGGCCTTGTATAACCCCTGCCTTGCCTGGCCTCCCTCTCACACTCTTACACCATCACAAGAGGTAACCAGCTGAATATCTGAACAGACCTGGCAGGCTCCAGTCTGGCTCACAGCCTCAGGGAATGGCCTGTGTGTAACTGAAGCTGCATGTAATAGTTTCTGTGCTCAAGCGAAGCCAGTGCTTCTTGGTGCTGGCCCTGTCCACAGAATAGCAAGGATGGGTGAAGGGCAGGGAGATATCTTCGAAGAGTTGATTCTGTGAGACCCACAAGCTGATTTAGAACAAGAAGTCCTGTGGCACCTTAGAGACTATCGGATATTTTGGAGCATAAGCTTTTGTGGGCAAAGAGCTGCTTCGTCAGATGCATGAGAGGGTGGTGGGGTTTCCAGAGGGGTGTTTAAAGAGTGGAGTCCCTGTAAAAGGGAGGGCCAGAGCTGAGAGGGTCTATTCAGCAAGGTGGAAGTGTCCCATTATCAGTAGCATGTATCAAAAGAGGAAAAAAACAAGTCAGATCAGACAGGGGGATGTGGGCCCATTGTCAGAGTCTAATGGGGCGATATTAACACCCAATAATATCTCCCCATTCGATTCTGACTATGGGCCCGTCTGATCTGACTTGTTTTTTCCTCTCTTGATGCATACTACTGATAATGGGCCATTTCCACCTTGCTGAATAGACCTTGCCAGCTCTGGCCCTCCCTTTTACTGGGACCCCACTCTTTAAATACCCCTCTGAAACCCCCACCCACCTCAACTCATGCATCTGATGAAGCGGGTCTTTGCCCATGAAAGCTTATGCTCCAAAATATCTGTTAGTCTATAAGGTGCCACAGGACTTCTTGTTGTCCGCAAAGATACAGACTAACACAGCTACCGCTCTGATAAACTGATTTAGGTTAGTGCAACATGGATCTTAGCTGTTTGCAAATTTTGATGAACCACAACCATAAAATCTGAGGAAAAAAACCATACGTTTGATTTGCAGAAGCCAGTGACCGGGGTTGGAATTTTGCTCTGTAAAACTATTTGCAAAATCCTTCACTTTTGCTACAAAAATAATGTCACTACCTCCCATTCCCCCGCATCCTTTTGAAGCTTCACTGGGTTTTATTTGTGATTCCGAGGCATCGCTGGGTAGAGGCAGAAGGTCAAGTCACTACCTGCTGCAGCAAAATGACTCCTCAGACCTGACCTCTCTCACATGTCATCATCCTCCATGGGAGACAAGGCAGGCCAATGGGGACCAGAGCTTACCAGCCAACACAGATGTTTTATTGCTTTGTAGAGGCTCAGTCCTGCATGATGCAGAGAGTTCCCAGGAAGACCTTCAGATCTAAGTCATGCTGCCTACACACAGCCACTGCATACGTCAAGGATCTGGAATAGCTTCATGGATGCTGTACTCTCATAGACATGGGCTTTCCCCGGCCACTCCCTAAACCATGGTGGGAGTGGTGTGGAATCTGTGATGCTGGCCTTGTACCACCTGAAGAGTCCTCAGTGACAGGGTGGAAGGGATTCCTCATCTGCCTCTTCAGTGCAGCTGTCTGTCTGCTTTGCTCTGCCCTTCTGAGGGTTCAGGTTGAGTCCCTTACACGTAATGGAAGTAACTGAGATAAAGCCCAAGGTAAATTAAACAGCTAACAGCCCAAGGTACAAATGAAGAAAGATGCTCACTCACGCAGAAGTCAGACTTGTTTTTCCATGGCCTGTTTCCCTTGGCTTTTTTTGATTGAGAGTTTTAAGTTTTAGTAAGTCCATGCGACTCCATTTGGACTTGTATGGGCTTAACACGGAGAAATAGAGTTGTATATGCAGCGGGAGCACAGGCACACTGAACTAGTCCATGCACAGAAAGATAATCAATCATGTTTCAACCCTTACTATGTTCATTCACAACAATTGCTGAAATTTTTGTTGGCTACGTTTTTCTCTTGGGAAATGCAAAATGGACTAATTTGACTTTATCCGAGTGAAACCTTTGGATGTTGTTGAACTGAAACCTCTCAAAATTTCCGTTCCACAGTATATTTTGAGCTTTTGATTTTTTGTTCCACTTGCAACGACCATACTTTTCAAAAGGTCAGAACTTCCTGCAGAGCAGAAGTTTCATTTTCCGATCATCTCTAATTATTTGCCTTCCTATCAAACACTCTCCTTGTCCCCAGGAAGCTACTGATGTTATTTCCAATACCAAATTTTCCAAAATGGGGAGCCAGGGCCTCCACAACAAAGAGATTTAATGAAATAAATTTGGCATCTTTTTATTTCTCTTCTGCTGTCTGAGGTTTTTAGCATTTTCAAGCTTTTCTTTACAACCACAAGGAACTGAAATGTGCTTTAAAAAAAAAAACCTACCTGAGAGTTTCTCCTAATCACATGACTCGAACAATGTAATTGGAAGGTGTGAAATAAAACTATTAGAGGAGGCACATAGCTTTGTGGTGGACAGGGAACTACTGACTCTTCTAAAAGAGATATTCACTAGCTCATAGTCCAGCTGATTTGTAGCCAGAAAGGGACCTGATCTGAGCCATGGTCTTTTAGTTAACCTGAACAATATTACTAAAATGATTCAAGAACAAAAGAAGCTAAGGCTACGTGTTCAAAAGTGCCTAACACTGGCCTAACTCCACTCCCACTGAGGTCAATAGCAAGATGTCCACTGACACTGAGATTTCAGCGAACATTGAGCGCTCATGAAATGTAAGCGTATCAGGAATAAACTCCAGAGCAAATACGCGATCCTATCCCGATTCTTGCAAGGTACACATGTAGCCTAGTGCAAAAGCATTTTATTGCTACTGGGGAGTCTTCCAAACATAAACTCATTCTTTGCTTTCCTTCCAAAAAGAGGTTATAGATGTTTGCACGCTCTGCTTCACTATTGGATGCATTTGGTATAATTCTTTCCCAAGCATATCAGTCATCAACCTACGGTCACCAGGTATCATTGTAAACATCTCAAAATATCATGAACATATATATACTTTTAAAAAATGAGGTAAATTAAGGTGCGACTGAGCAATTAGTACATAGAATATTATTTACCTGACCTGATTTTCAGCTGATGTAAGATGCCATAAATTTATGGAAACAAACAGAATTTCACTGATTTATGCTACCTTAGGATCTAGCCATAATGGGTTTTTTCGTGCCATTAACTTAAAAAAGGTATTTTTTCACAACATCTGAGCTGTTTATTCAGTGTTCGCAACCATTCAGTCTTCTGACTGAGAGACAAATTCACAAGCCAGATCTCTTGCCTGCTTAGATGCTTATGTGCACATAACACCAATGGGTCTGGGTCTTCAGCAGGAGGGAACAAACCTGCAACCTTAGGGGTTAAAGATCTGTTCTCTATACCACATAAGCTAAAGGCCAGCTGGCTCTCAGTAAAGACTTTAGAGCAGAGACTTCATTCGCCCTAGTATGTTTTCTCGGTGCCTCTATGGGTTACATGTACAATTTCTGTTTACATCATAATTAGGGCTAAATGCGGCCCTCAGTTATTTCCATATGAACCCCTGTGCTCCCCCTGAAATCAGCAGTTAAACAGCAGAATCTGAGCTTTAGTTGACCAAATTCATCCTCCAAATAAAACCAGAGGTGGGAAAAATTACCACAAAAAGTTACTTGAGTAAAAGTGCAGTTGCTTTGGGGGAAAAGGTAATTAAGTAAAAGTGAAGGTGTCTTTCGGGAAAACTACTTGACTAAAAGTACAAATTTATCTCATGTTAACTGTACTCACGTATCTGGAGGTCTCAGTGGGTCTGCATAGGATGGCTGCTTTTTACTTCTGGATACTTGAGTACAATCAAGACATGACACTTTTGCATTTTTACTCACGTAGTTTTCCTAAAGAATACTTTGACTTTTACCTAATTACATTTCCCCCCAGAGCAGTGGAACTTTTACTTAAGTAACTTTTTGGGCTACTTTTTCCCACCTCTGAATAACTCCTAGTGCAGCTGTACCTACCTATGCTGTAATCCTGCCTTGTATTACACCATAGATATACCTCACAGGCCCACCATACACCAAACCTATTAACCAATCTGGGGGGAAGCTTTGATTTAGTGTTAACGGTGTTCCCTGTAAGCGGAGCACTTGTGTGGCCATTCAGGAGAATTTCAAATGCAGTCCAGCTGATTAGCAGAGCCCCAGCAGTTAGGTTTGTGTTTCTCCTGATGGTGCACATTGGTGCACCCAATAAAATTTATTCTACACATGCAAGGAAAAAATCCACACATGGAGGGAAATGATGAGATGGGACACTGTTAACCTAATTTTATTTTAGTTTCAGTTCAGAGTCAATTCCAGCTTTTCCTCATGCTGCACACTCCCGAGCAGGCATTCCACTCCTGGGCTGGTCCCCTCCATGCTGCCTGTATTCCCAGGCCGGCGCTCCACTCTGGCCTGGCCCCTGCTACACTGCTCACACTCCCTGGAGGGTGCTCCACTGCAGGATTGGGCTGGCTGCTGGGTGCAGGGCTGGGGCAGAGCACTGGGCTCGGGGGTTATTGAGGGAGCCACCATTTTCAAGGGGCCACCGAAATTTGCCTGGGGCCACCAATTGGCAAGGACCAGCCCTGCAGTTAAATACACACATCCTAGCCACAAGCTACTGGCTGTGCAAATGCTAGGCAGCCAACTTCTCTGATTTCCTCACAAGCCTTTTGGCATTTGGTGTTTTTCTGGAGGAAAAGAAAATTCTGCTTCTGAGAATCTCGGTTTCATAGAAAACAAAAAGCAGGGGGTGGGAGATGGGGTGTTAGCCCTCCTAGTTGCAGTAAAAGCTTGAAAATGTGAAGTGAAAATGGGTTTGAAAATCAGGAAGCAAGTTAAAATGTCAATCATTTCATTTTTTTCAAGCCTCATTTTTAGACCAATCTCATGATTCTGGGGGCCTGGGTCATGATTTTTGAATGTGTGTGCTTAAGACTGGGGCAAGTCATGGCAAAAAATACCTGTTTCTTTTAAATCTATTTTCATGAGGTCAATGGGAGCTGTTGAATGTTGAATACATCTGAAAATCAGGCAGTCACCTACACGTGAGCCTAATTTTTCAGCTCCCGTTTTTGAAAATCTCAGCTATTGATTTCAATGAGTTGGAGGAGACACACCCTTTGCAACCTAATCCTGCAAACGATAACGACCTAGCACATTGCTTACTCCCATATGCTCCTTGTAGCCAAAGGAAAGGTGGAATGGTTCCTGAAGCTAACGAACAGCCAGTTCAGCAGCTGAGCAGCCATGCAGGAGCCCAGGGAATAGTAAAAGTTATGGTGTTTTAAAAAATCTATTGTCAAAACCAAATTATGCTTCTGATGTCTATTAAATAACATGATTTTTTATTTTATCTTTCCCTTCTTTGGAAAGGATAGCAACACAGTTCTGAAACAACCACACAGATTTCCTTCCTCAGATTTGGTGGCCTTGGTTTGCTAAGGGGCTTCTTGCTCGTTTGTAAATGAGCCTTCTTGTTTATAAAACAGAAGGGAGCCTTATGGTAGGGTTTCCCTGGCTGTGAATAAACTTGAGTCAAGGCTTGGCTGAGGCCACTCCTTCCCTTGTATATTTTCTGCTCATGCTGCATCAGGTCCGATTATCATCATTATCTCAATTCTGTCACACTCTATAAATATATGCCTAAATAAACCAAATGTCATTAACTTTGCTCTTCTATTTCTGTCAGAGTGAAGCACAAGGGAGGGTTTCATTAGGGCCCTGCAAAACATTTTACAGATGAAAATGAAACTAGCCAAGGGCCAGATTCTGAAATCCTGGTGCAGTTTGGGTAGCACTTTACCCTGTGAGCAGCTCTCCAGATTTAAATGGGATGCTTGGTAGAATACAACATTGCTCAATGTACATACTGGGTCAGATCAAAGGTCCATCTAGCCCAGTCTCCTGTTTTCCGACAGAGGCCAATGCCAGATGCCCCCGAGGGAGTGAACAGAGCAGGTGATTACAAAAGCTCTCCTTCTCCTGACATCCACTTTCAGCCACTGACAAACAGAGGCCAGGGACATCATTCCTACCCATCCTGGCTAATAGCCATTGATGGACCTAACCTCCATGAATGTATCTAGCTCTTTTTTGAACTCTGTTAAAGTCCTGGTCTTCAGCCTCCTCTGGTGAGGAGTTCCGAAGGAGTTTGTGAAGAGCAAGACCAAGAACGGCAAAATCAAGTTCAATGTGTGTGTGCGAGAGGAAGGGAATGAAACTCTTTGCAGCTCCTTATCAAGGGCCAGTCCAACTCCACTAAAAGTTGATGGAAACAGTCTCAATAACTCCATGGTAGTGAGATCAGGTGCCCCTAAGTTCCTCCTACTTAGGCTGTTATGTTGTTACATAGTTAAGGTAGTTCTAAAAGATTGCAGGTATTAAGGGAATTGAGTTTCCATAATCCAACAGTTCATTCTCTATCAACAGTTTCTTTGTTACAGGTTGAACCTCTCTAGTCCGGCACTCTAGGGACGTGACTGGCGCTGGATGAGAAAATTTGCATACCTCAGGAAGTCAGTATTTTCAGGCAGAATTACCAACACTTCCACTGCTTACTGGGCTCTTAGAAGAAATTTAGGGGTAATTTACAGCTAAATAACAGCACAGAACACTTAGAACCGGGACTAATGGCTACAAACAAATTTTATGGGACTGTGGGAAACTTGGCCACACCCATGATAAGTGGTCATCCAGCTAACTAAAATCACACCAGATAACAGATGTTGCTGGATGAGAGAATTCCAGATTAGAGAGGTTCAGCCTATACCAAGATGTGAACAAAAAACCGCAGAAGACACAGCTCTGGTGTATGCAAGGAGAAAGTATTGGTGCATCCAAATGAACTAATTGGTAAAATATTCAGAAGCACGGGACTGAGTGATCATCAATGGGACTTGGACTTTTCCCCACTTAGGCATGTTTGTGAATTACATTCAATATATTTTTGGCTAAATTTTCCCAAATGATCTCTAATTTGGGGCGTTTCCATGCCTAGGTGCCCAATTTGAGATTTCCTGTTATTTTTAGAGGCTCCTACTGACTCCTGATGGGAGCCCAAACTTTTGTGAAAATCAGGACCAGGGGATTTTAATGGCAGCAGAGGCTAAAGTGAGAAACTTCCTGGAGCCATTGGCCCCAGCAGTCAGCCTGTGGCATGTGAGGAGTGGAGTGCATAACCCTGCTTTAAATTAGGTCGCACTTTGCCTAACACAGCCAGAAACTAAAGCGATGGGAGTTTCAAGAACAATGAAAGAAACCTGCTTGTTGCCCATGGTATGATTTACCTTTTGGTTCTGCTTGCTCAATTGTTCACTGAGTGACACGTGAATGCCTAATGGAAAAGTTTGCCTCCAAATGGAAGGGGTGGTAATGGGTTACATCATGCCATTTTTGAGAGTTGCTTCCTCTTTCCCTTACTGGAAATGTTTCTTGAGAACTAAGAGCCAGATCTTTAGCTGGTGCAAAGTGGGACAGCAGCTGGTGCAGGCCCACCAATAGGGAGTGGGGCAGGGAGGGTGTCAAGGATGCCTCAGGGCCCAGCAATTCGAAACAGCCTGTTGCTCCCAGGCACCACAGCTAACAAGTCAGTACCTGGAGCCCTGGGCCCTTTAGATAGCTGCTGGAGCAACACACTGAGGGTGTATGGTGTGTGTGTGTGGAGGGGGGGGACGGTGCTGCAGTCTGTGTGGTGCTAAGGGATGGCTGTCCCAGCACCACCCCTTCTACCCAGGACACCCACCCCTTCCAGGTGCACAGAGCCACCCCTCCTGCCAGCTTGCCCAGGGGCCTGGCAAGGCTGGTTGCTCTTCTGCATCTGTGGTGATGTCTACACTAAGGGGAAGATCGACGTTGCCACGGTTGATCTTTCGGGATTTGATTTAGTGTCCTAGTAGGAACATGCTAAATCGAACCCTGTGAGAACATCCATCAGCCACAGTACTTCTCACTGTCCCAAGGAGTAAGGGAAGTCAACGGGACAGTTTTGCCCACGACCATGCACTCCCCCTGCGCACCAGCCTCTCCTGCCAATGGAACCCAGTTCAAGTGCCACTCTTGGCTGACCCCAGCCCTCTGGTATGCCCTACACTTGTGTAGGTGCTCAGATTATGTACAAAGCGCATAACAAAAAGACCTCCATTTCCTCCATTCAGAGCCAGTGTCACAGAACAAATTTAATGAGGGCGGAAGCTGTGCCATCCAGGTGCAACGCAGGTTCATTGTGGAGGATCTCACCGATGCCTTCAAAGGCAAAGAAGACTGAAATCATATCTTCCTCTTTAGCCTTTCCCACAGGGTACTGGAATTTCTGGTGTGAGAGAGTGGCGGTAGGTGAAAATCATTGTCAGTGGGAAGGATGGCTTTCCAGTTAATACCCTGGAGTAGAACCCATGAGATCAAAGTTTAATTCTTGACTGCCACTACCTCCAAGTGAGGGAGTCACTTACTTTCTCTGTACTTCATTTTCTCATCTGCTTTTATCAAAACTCCATTTGTTTACAAAAGAAGGACTACTACAGAAAGAGACCTGGGGTCGTGGCGTAGAACACACTAAATATGAGTCAACAGTGCAACATTGTTGCAGAAAAAGCATCCTCCTGAGACTTAGGAACAGGAGTGTCATAAGGAAGACACGAGAAGTAATTCTTCTGTTCTGCTCTGAGATGATTAGGACTTAGCTGCAGCATTGTGTCCAGTTCTGGGTGCCACACTTCAGGAAAGATGTAGACAAACTGGCAAAAGTCCAGAGAAGAGCAACGTTAAAGATCTAGAAAACATGACCTATGAGGGAAGACTGAAATAATTTGATTTGTTTAGTCTGAAAAGGAGAAGGATGGAAGGCTCACGATAACAGGTTTAAAGTACCTAAAAGGGTGTTGCAAGGAGGGAGAAAAATTATGATGGTAAGACCAGAATCAATGGACTTAAATTGCAGCAAGGGAGGTTTAGATTGGATATTAGGAAGAACTTCCTAATTGTCGGGAAGTCCTGTGGCACCCTATAGACTAACAGATATTTTGGAGCATACGCTTTCATGGACAAAGATCTGCTTCGTCAGATGAAAAGTGGGTCTTTGCCAAAAAAGCTGATGCTCCAAAATATTTGTTAGTCTATAAGGTGGCTACAGGACTTCCCGACAATTAGGAAGTTCTTCCTAATATCCAATCTAAACCTCCCTTGCTGCAATTTAAGTCCATTGATTCTGGTCTTACCATCATAATTTTTCTCCCTCCTTGCAACACCCTTTTAGGTACTTTAAACCTGTTATCGTGAGCCTTCCATCCTAGTTCTAGTTCTAGTGTGTTGTTTTTTAAGATACAGACTAACTCGGCTACCTCTCTGATACTAACAGTCAGGCCAATTAATCACTGGAATAAATTATCTAGGGAGGTTGTGGAATTTCCATTATTAGAATTTTTAAGAGCAGGTTAGACGGACATCTACAAGGGATTGTCTAGATGGTGCCTGGTCCTGTGGTTGGTGCAAGGAACTAGACCTGATGACCCTGGTAGGTTCCTTCCAGTCCTATGATTCCATGATGGTAAACACTAAGGGCAGACACTCTTTCTTAGGGCTTGTCTATACTAAGTGGATGATTGACCCAGTCAGGGCAATCTTGTGGAGTTCGATTTTGCACATCTGGGGAAAATCTGGCAAAATCAAGCTCTCTGGGGTCGGCACCTGACCCTCGTACTCCATGCTATCACGTGGAGTAAGGGAGGTCAAGCAGAGGGTATAGACTCCAGGTTTTCACTGAGGAAATAAGTCGATTCCAATATGTCAGTTCTAGATATGCAAATATGGTAGGTAGAATTGTTACTGAAATCGACATTTCCCTAGTATAGACATAACCTTACTGTCTGCTTGTAGAGAGCTTAGTGCCATGGGACAGGGACATCAGTGAGGGCCTCTAGACATATTTGCCAAGTTGTGTGGGGGATTTAGGCACATATCACAGAAGACATGTCTAAATCTTTGTGAAAATGTTGAACTTCTCAAATAATACCTAGCAGCCCCATCTGACACCAGTGCCCAGCCATGCAAAGGGCTCTCCAAGCAGGAATAGAGACATTATAAAGGTTCTCAGCTCCCCAATACACAGGCACAGCTGTGGCCAGGAGCTGAGTGCAACTTTGAACATCCTTTGTCGGTTTAATAAAATCATAAGAGACATCATGGCAGAATCTTTCACAGATGCTTTACAGAGGTAGACAAGTACCAGTTCCCTCATCATGCAGCTGTAGAAACTGACACACAAAGAAGTGATGCAGTTTGCCCCATGTCACACAGAAAGGGATTAAGTTTGACTTCTGTGCCCATCCACTGGATCATGCAGCCTCCTAGAGATCCTATTTGCAATAGGTAGGGGAAGTGCAGCTTCTTAGCCAATACCCGCAGCATGCCAAGGAGTGAAACCAGCAGCAGTCCCAGAAGAGCAGACACATCCCCGGCTCCTGTCAGATCAGTTTTTCCTGGCTCAGTGCAACAGCCAGATTAGACAACAGATGTGCTAATTGGGAATGTTTGGGGGTTAATTGCTCTTGACACATCTGCATTGTAAAGAGTTTCCCAGGAGGGGCGTGGCCACAGGAGCAGAACACATGAACGCACGTCAAGTAGCGTTCTGAACCTGAAACAACCAGAATCTTGGCTCTTGCCCAGGCCTGTGGCATGGAGGAGCTGAGTGTATTTTCAGAGCAAAAGCCACAGCTCCACCACAGAAAGGTTTTCCTTCACTGGCTGTTGGCTTTTTCGCATTATTCAAGCCAAACAAATAGCACAAACAAACAGCCTGCTTTGGGGGCTAAGCTGTGTCAGGCTGGGACATCGTTCATCCGCTCCAGCCTTGCCAGGAAGGCTTTGTTCTTCACTGAAACATGCTAAGCAGAGCTGCCAACTTGGACTTTGATGCCCCAACAGATGCAACGTCCAGTAAAAGTTCTGGACTCACTAGCAGTGGTCATCGGTCCCGTATGGCTAATGGGTGGAGTATAATCTTTCTCCTACGTCCATGTAACATCCTTTTAGATACTTGAAAGCTACTATCATGTTCCCTTTCAATCTTCTCTTTCTCAGTCTAAACAAACCCTGTTCTTTCCACCTGCCCTCACAGATCAGATTTTGTAGATCTTCAATCATTTTTATTGTTCTTCTTTGGATTTTTTTTTCCCCAATCTGTCCACATCTTTTCAGAAACCTCCGTTGTCTAAGTCTCGTTTTTGAAAGGAGGTTAATTTCATTGAAAGACAACATGACATGGATTCCCAAAGCCCAGATTTACAGACTTTTTTAGTTGTTAGTCCACTCAAAGCTGCAAGGCCTAGCTCCTCAGCAACACTTCGGCATCCCTCTTCCATCGCAATTAAACTTAAGTACTTGAGAGAGTAAATTCCCATTTTCAAAAGAGAACTTCACACTTGGGAGTCTAGAATCGGGCTGGTCAGCCATCAATGGAGTCACAAATAGGAGGCCGACATAAAGAAATCCTACTCATTATCATGTGACGAAGAAGGAGTAGAAGAGATGTCCCGTTGGCTTGACTTAGGAGCCTAAGTACTTATGTCCAATGTTCTGTCTTTATTTTTCCTCATCCATGGGTGGAATAAATTTTATTATGTGCACCACAGCATGTGTAGATGTGCACAACCAACAAAACACATGCTGCCAATTTTGGGCTTGGTGGGTACTCTGTTAATCAGCCATGTGGCATTTGAATACCACCAGGAAGGCTGCTCAAGCGGTCAGCTTACCGGGAACATTTCTAAGTCACTTTTGAAAATGGATCTTATGCATCTATATCTGTTACATTTTTAATTTTTTTAACCTCAGATCTTAAGATTTAGCCTCTTGATCAGCTCAAGCACTTACTAGAAACTCAGAACCCAGATCCTTAATGCTGTAGTGTCTTTATTCAGTCCCTGCCTCGGCAACACTTGTTAACTTCTTTGAGTGTTTTGCCTGTGGTGTGAGATGAGTAGGAGTAGGGAAGAAGGCAGGGACATCAAGAATTGGCCCTTGTTAATAATTTATGTTCAGATGCTTGTTTGAGCCTCTTCCATCTAGAATCGGCCAGGAGCTCAAACCCACAAGATCTGCAGGGCTTCCTGAGTATTAAGGCTAAAAATGTCATGGCAGCAGCCTATTCAAGCTAGACAACATCTCTAGGATAAAAGTCCCTTCACTCCCTGTAGTCTTGTTCTTCATCGCAAGGGCTATCAAGTTTCATAGTATTGGTTTTCTGCCACAGAAAGCCTCTTTTCACATTGCAGAAGTGTGCAGATTCTTGGCAATGGAATGATCTGGATATGCAAATCTGAGCTATACTGTGCAAGTTGCATTGGTCAGTTTTGTAGGGTGGATTATTGGAATATTATTTTTTCTACTCTATTTGTATCTCTGCCCAAAGTCTCTTATGCTTGCAAAGCTACAGAGATTGTTTCGAGGGCATCTTTAGGGTATTCAGCCCTGCCAAACCAATGCACTTGTGTTGTTAGCACTATCCCTCTTCTGTTATATTTTCTTGGAGCACTAGTACATTTCTGGGGACAGCAACTTAATACATGGGATCTCCAACCAAAAACTATTATTCGGAAAGTTGCAAGTGACAAGAAGTGAACAAAGATCTCCTGCTCTCAGTCTTACTTCTGGTGAATGGGAGGAAACATATGATGTACCAAAAAGAATACAGCAAAGGTGAACAACAAAAAACATTAGAAAAATCACAGTTGCTGGATACTTCCCCCACTCTCCCAGGAGTAACTCTTCTCTATCTGTACAGAATGAACAGCTAGGTTAATGATAGCTGTTTAGTTTCAGAGGACATCAGATAGTACTAAATAGGTAACAGCAGAAAAAAGGATGATATTTGGAGTCTTGTAAACTGCTTTTTTCCCCTCTTCCCCTTTCTTCCCTCCATCCCTTTTATCTGGGATAATTCTGAACCAAAGGCTCTCAAAGAACGATGCAGCTCAGGGCAGAAACTGAACAAAATACAAATAACTGCAGGAGTGCTCCCCTGTCATTTTTGGAAACCAGAAATGACTTGGTGGCATCTCTGTGATTAGGTAAAACTTGTAATTTGTGTTTGCTGTAGTCAGCTCGGTGGTATTTTGGGACGAACAGCCACTCTATGCTACATATAGCCTGGAATTTTGCGGCTTTTATATAACTCTCCATTCTATGGTCAAGAGGGGATTAGAAGGCAAAGAGAAGACAAGGACACAGCACCCACGCTGAGACTTCTATGCCAGACTGTAGGACAATATTAGATATATGACCCATTGGGGTCTGGTTTCCAAGTAAGTGTGGTTATATGAATCTTTTATCAGAGCAGAAGGAGTAGCTATCAATACTCATCACATTTGCTGTCTTTTTAGAGGTTTCACCAATTGTATTTGAAAATGCTCAAAAATAACAGAGACTAGACAAAGCAGAACTCCACATCTGAACTCATTTGAATGTTGGGGTGAGTTGGAGTTGAATCTCCAGGCTCCCAGGTACCTTTCAATACCAGTCTCCATCACGATTTTCAAACTGTTCACGGGTTAAGCCCTGGGCATGACAAAGACTGAATTTCGGTCTATAACCCACCAGCCATGCACATCAGGGATAATGCAGATCATACGCCAAAAGAAGCAGGACGTGACGAAGCTGGGGACAAAGCATTCTCTGTCCAGAAGATCTGGCTATGGAACCATCTCCCAGAGGAAATCAGGCAGATCCAGAATATGAATAACTTTGGAAAACATTGCAACCCCTTCCACTTTGAGAAAGCTTTTCCACCATGGCCCAATATGAACGCTTCTTTGAGTCTCTTGCCTTCTAGAACAACTCCTTCATCTTTCCACATCCCACAAAATCACTTCTGCAAGCACAGATCTATCCCGATAAAGAGAAATGCATTAAAGACTCCAGCAAGGCCACTAGGGACTTCGTGATTGCCACTGATTTCATGAGGAAGTTACGTAGGCCTTGTCTGCATGAATCTTCACCTTTAATCTAATTCAGCTATGCAAATACTGTAGCTGAAGTCAACTTACCTACCACAGTGTCTTGTATGTGGTAAGGTCGATGGTGGCTGCTCTCCTGTTGATGCTGGCTACTCTTCTTGTTTTGGTGGGAGCTCAGAGATTGATTTATCGTGTCTACAGTAGACACAATAAACCAACAGCTGGTGAATCAATCACTACCGCATCAATCCACAGTGTAGTGGGGACAAGACCATTACTACTATGTTGATTTACAGCAGTATAAAGGGGGCATTTTCCAATCTGAGTTTCCATGTAGGTGATATTTTGCAAGACAGGCCTAAAAGATTTTGGATTACAGAGGGTGGACATCTCCTAACCACATTCAAACTGACAAGATTTTTGCTATTTCTGTCCATAATCTTGCAAAACCAGTCCCTGAGATTTGGATACACTCTGAAGCCTTGGAATCAGATGCATGCGTCAACACAGATGATGAAATATAGATTTATGAATTTAGAAGCCAAATTTTAGGCCCTCTAGCTGGAAGATTTTGGCCTAAGTAACTGACGAAAGGTCACACAGCAAGTCCAGTGAAAGCGCTGGGAGGAGAACATCTAAAACTTGATTCCCATTTGCCTTCCTATACCATAAGAGCCTCTGAAACCTTCACACTTAACTATAATGTCTGTTCTTGAAATCCTAAATATATTCAAGATGCAGAATTGAACAAATAGTAATTCCACAAAGAATTGGATCACATTTAGAGACTGAATTGTCTAGGAATCTTGACTCCAGGTAAATGTGTGCTGAGATATTGCCAAGTCCTGGAGGGGGCCAAATCTCTGTTAAATCTTGATTACGGGAAGTACGAATGTCGAGTTTTGTATTAAATGGCTGGATCAGGCAAAGAGAATCTTCCAAGAATTTCTCCTTGATTACATTGCTGATAAGAAGGGGAAAAAAAGAAGCAGCAAAGCCAAAACACATGTGACTTTGAACAGACTAACATAGGATCTTTCGACATTTTTGGCTTAAACACAAAATTCATGGCCAAGCATTTATACAAACAACAAGAATAAAAAAGGTAAAGTTGCTAGTTTTCTGCCTGCCGTGGTCCTCTCAACACTCCCATGGGTGAATCGGGTCAGTGTTTTGATGGGAGAGCCTACTGAAAATAAAGGAAGTGTTGGTGCTTGTTCATCATGTCATATTCGTCCATTTGTATCAGTTCTGCATCAAGACCTGGGGCTGGGTTTCGACTGTGCTTTTCATTGTTGAAGCTCTCATAACACTTTCTATTAATGCCAGTGCCGTGGGGAAATTCCAGTGCGGGCAATAACTGGAACAGGCTGACAAGTATCGGAGAAGTAGCTGTGTTAGTCTGTATCTTCAATAACAACAAGTCGTCCTGTGGCACCTTATAGACTAGCAGATATTTTGGAGCATAAGCTTTCATGGGCAAAGACCAGCTTCATCAGATGCATGAGTTGGGGGCCGGGTTCAGAGGAGGATTTAAAGAGTGCGGTTTCAGTAAAGGGGAGGGTCAGAGCTGGCAAGGTCTATTCAGTCAGGGTGGAAATGGCCCATTATCAATAGTATACATCAAGAGAGGAGAAAACAAGTCAGATCAGATGGCGGTGGGGCGGGGGTATATGGCCCACTGTCAGATTGTAATGTGGACGTGTGAACTTCCAGCACAGAGAAGCTGCTTTTGTAAGGGGCCAACCACTCCCAGTCTCTGTTTAATCCTTGGTCAATGGAGTCAAATTTGCAAATGAATTGCAGCTCAGAGATTTCTCTCTCCATTTGATTTTTGAATTTTTTGTTGTTGTAGGACTGCTACTTTTAAATCTGTTACTGAGTGTCCAGGGAGATTGAAGTGTTCTCCTACAGGTTTTAATATGTTGCCGTTCCTGATATTTGATTTATGTACATTTATTCTTTTATGTAGAGACTGTCCAGTTTGGCCAATGTAAATAGCAGTGGGGCATTGCTGGCACATCATGGCATATATTATATTATTAATATATATTTCCTGGACACTCAGTAGCAGATTTAAAAGTAATAGTCCTACAACAAAAAAATTTCAAAAATAAAATGGAGAGAGAAATCTCAAAGCTGCAATTCATTTGCAAATTTGACTCCATTAACCAAGGATTAAACAGAGACTGGGAGCGGCTGACTCCTTACAAAAACAGTGTCTCTGCTCTTGATGTTTACATCTCCACATTACAATCTGACAATGGGCCACATTCCCCCGACTGATCTGACTTGTTTTCTCCTCTCTTGATGTATACTACTGATAATGGGCCATTTCCACCCTGACTGAATAGACTTGTCAGCTCTAGCCCTCCCCTTTACTGAGACTCCCTCTTTAAATCCTCCTCTTAACCCAACCCCACACTCATGCATCTGATGAAGCGGGTCTTTGCCCACAAAAACATATGCTCCAAAATATCTGTTTGTCTACAAGGCACCACAGGACTTCTTGTTGGTTTTGGAACAGGCTGGAATTTTTCTCACTTTCCATAGGTAAAGAGAAAACAAGCTTGTCTCTAAATCACTCTTTCCCTATTACAGCTATGAGAATAGGACTGTTGAGAAGTGGGAGATTTAGATATTTCAAGGGAAACACGAATATTTACTGCTCTACCTGGTTTATGGTATCATCTCCACATAATGCTCCGAAGATACTAACTTCAGCTGATTCCCACTCTCGGACCTTCATGCAGACTTTACAAGAGCTCACGTAGCTGAAAGTTTCAGCCACTGATTTCAGAAGAGACAGTCCTGTGAAGTGTCCTGCTGGGGTATGTTCGGATTCATAGTAATAAGGCCAGAAGGAACCCTTATCCCATCTAGTCTGATGGCCTGCATAGCAATGGCCAGAGAATGTCAGTCCATTCACCCACCCCCACACACAATGAACCCAGTCATGTACTCATTCTTGGCAAAAGCACAATCTATGTTTGGCCAATGCATATTATCTGGAAAGGCATTCACATTTGGCCTCCTCAAGAGGAGGCGAATCGACTGCCTTCCTCCTGTTTACACTGGATCCAGTGTTCCAACCATCATTTCCATTCCAATGGTGGATGAGTTCTTTGCTGGATTTCCAGTGACGTAGCATGGCTCTTTCCTTACATTGTATCCTTGGACTTATTTAAGGGCCAGTTTGGCTCCCATTGAAGTTAACAGCAAAACACACAGTCTATAGCTGTGTGGGTTCAGCCTCTTATGCCTGGGCAATAAAGCAGTCATGCACAGGTGGAAGTGAGGACACGCAGTGTGAGGCAGTGGGCAAGTCTGTCCCGTCTCTGCAAATCTTTATGAGGGAGAGATTTTCAAAGGCACAAATACTAGTTAGGTGCTCAAATCCCATGGAAAGTCAATGAGAGTTAGGCTTTTAGGCCAAGATCCATACAGATAGGCACTTGATTTCCATTGCCTTCAGTGGAAGGATCTGGGCCTTACTACTAACAGCGTAATTGAAAACCTTCTGCCATAACCATGTATGATTAATCCCATTCTCTTAGTCCCCAACATGCAAGATACCCAGGGCCAATCCACTTCTGTACAGGGTGGACAAGGTTCTGCTATCCCTCACTTTCAGGAGAATTGTACTCCACTGGGGTTCATTGGAACTATTTGTGGACTAAGGTTCTACTCAGTGAATAAGCAGATTAGAACCTGGCCCAAGGAAGCACGATGAATTTGAAAAAGGGAATCTCACTATGATTTTTTCCCGCATCCTTCCCCTTTGCCAAACCTGATTCTGTGGTCATGGCACTGGTTGCACTGGAAAGGCCTTCAGGATGGAATTGAGTTGGCTGCATTAGGGAGATTATCAGAAGTGCAGACAAACTCTTCAGCATGGGTCTGGCATATGATGCCAGTAACTGCTACCACTTGACAATGGCATATTGTGGCTTAATTGCAGCAGGAAAAATCTCACTAAAAACTGGAGAAGATCAGATGTGGGTGGGGCAAAACCCACTTGGAAATGCGTGTGAAATTTGGAGTGGTTTACCTCGTTCCCTTGGGCGCTTTGAAAGGCGCAGCCTGAAAGCGTTAATGTAACTGGAGTGGGGAAAGAGCACTGACGGGTTTTGTTTTTAAAGCAAGTCAGCTTGAAGGATTCAAGCACAGTGGAAAACATCTTTTACTTACAGTTCCATGCCATAGATTGGGAGGATGGAATTTGCCTTCATGACCTCACCATGCTCCAGCTCAGAGGACGAGCTAATCAGGGCATCCCTATCCAGCAGAGATAAAATCCAGATCCTCACCGCAGTTATTACTCTGCCAGCTCTAATATAGACTGATGGATGGAGTACACAGGCGATTTGGCACCTTCTTATATACAGTCTATCACTCATACTACCCTACTATACACAGCATGCTACTTTTATAACCCATTAAGAAGCACATTTGGAAGAATATTTGCAGGCTACAACCAGCTGTCAAGCTTCTAAAGAATCCCTAAACATTTGAGTTCAGGTTTAAGTCAGAAAAAAGTTGCTGTAAGACGTAGTATTGCTGCATATGGTACAGCACATAAAGGATCTTAGCAAATGTACTAATCCTCCTTAACATAAAAAAGCCCTAATGTGTTCCATATGCTCCATTGTCCTATTGCTTCTTTAATTCCATCTGAAAGCACAATAGTTAGCAACCTTTGTATTGATGCTAAACACATTACATCAGTTCCAGCATTGATATGTTTTCTACTAATCCAATTCAACTTGTTTCAGCCTTATCCTGGTCAGATAAACACCACTGCTGTTGTGATAAACACTGCTGCTATGTCTCTAGAAAAAAATATTATCAATAGGAATATAAACACTGCCCAGAGAGCTGTGTTAAACAAGACCGTGGCATCATTCTGCTAACAATTTTTTTGCTGTGATTTCAGCGCTGCAGCTACACATGTACAGTCTGTGGCAAATAAGAAACAGCCATTGCCTTGCGGAATAACGATACAATAGTCAGAAGCAAAATAACGCTTCCCCAGTTGAAGCTGAACTTTCTGGTTACTTTTTAGATCTGTGTGAAAGAGAGGGTAGATTCTGACACACACCGCTCTCTGGGCTCCTTGCATCAAAGCTCAGTCGAGGGGGAAGAACAATGAATGTCCCTGTTTGGACAGCAGACGCAGGAATCACTGATGAGGACATAGCCTGGGTGGGAGGTGGGTTTCCAACAAACAGACCGTTCTGCAGTTTGCTGCCACATCACTTTGCCTGTACCACAGTGGGTTCCAGCCAGTTGCACTTCCTGATGTGTTTCACAACCTGGTCTCTTAAAGGCACAATCAATTACAAAGACGCCCTCCCCACCCCACATACACACGCACACAAACATACACTTTTCTGAGCTTCATGAGTGACATTCCACCCCCAGTGAATGAAGGGACACGAAGTTGTGGGGAAGGGAGCTCAGCCCTTCTCTAAGCACCTTCCTGCTGATGTCCTGTGACCCCCGTCACAACAGGCAGAGGACTGCTGTTCTGTAAATTCCCCTCAGACTTGACAAACTCACTACACCTAACATCACTGCCATAGTCGTTACCTGGAAAGAGCTTTGCGTGTGGTATCAGATGAAAGATGGTGACACACCAGTCACTGATATCATTGTGTGTTGTGTGTACAGAGAGTGTGCAAAGAATTAAGTACGTGTGCTGGAAATATGTTTCTAATAGATGTTTTGGGGGCAAACTCGAGAAACAAATCTGCCCTTGATAAAGGAACGTCTGTTTGCCTGTGCCTATAAGGTAATCACACCAGAGGGCTGCCAGAGACAATGGGCAGCTCACTTGCACCTGAGGTAAACAACAGTGGCCCGGAGGTGGAGGAAATAAAGTGCAGGCACAATGAGGCTCAGTATAGAGTAGGGGAGAAAGTTGACTTAAAATACTCAATTCCAGCTACAAGAACAGGAAAGCTGGAATTGACCCGGGAGCAGGAATCAGCAGTACTGATACAGCGAGGCTTGAGTTAGCTTGTTTAGTAGGGGTGTGCTAAATCAAACCCTGAGGGCATCCCTGTTGACACTTGTGCTCCTTGCAGTCATGAGGAGGAAGGGAAGTCTATGGGAGAGTTTCTCCCATCCATCTCCTGCTGTGGTGATGGCAGAGAAAGCCGACCTAAGTGTAGGTGCAGTAAGTGTAGACCTATCCTGAAGGACAAACCAGGGTCTGAACCCCATGGTCAGCCTGACTCTCAAGCCATTGAACTCTGAGGAATGGGACCAAACGGAGATGCAAAAGTGGTCTTCCGGTGATGTTTAAAAGTAACTGTAGGTGAGAATTAAAAAAGCAGTCACGTAGCACTTTAAAGACGAACAAAATAATTTACTAGGTGGTGAACTTTCATGGGACGGACTTCGTGGGACTGACCCACTTCTTTAGATCATCAAGTGGGTCTGTCCCACGAAAGCTCATTACTTAATAAATTATTTTGTTCGTCTTTAAAGTGCTACAGGACTGCTTTTTTGTTTTGATAGACTAAAGACTAAAACAGCGACCTCTGTCACTATGTAGGTGAGAAAAGTGCATCAGACACAGCTTGGTGCCTTCTAAGGTTACATGTAGATTGTTAGGAGCCTGTTTTCTTTAGCTTTGTTCTTATCCATTTTCTGTTTCTATTCTCTCTGCTTCATATCACTTAAATCTCCATTCTTTATGAATCAGGGTGTTTCTGTGTTGTCATAAATTCTTCTCAGGGCTGCTACGCTAGAGGGACACACACCTGCTGCGTTGGGGGTGTGTGCTCTCTTTTTGGAGACAGCTGAGTTGGTGTTCTGTGGGCACCCAGTGACAGGGTTGGATCAGATGCTGCAGTGCAACTCTCTTCTGGGGAGGTGGGGAAGGAAAGGCTGTCTTGCCCTGGAGAGTTGTTGAGTTGGTTAGTAGGCTGGGGCGTCAAGGAGGTGATGAACTGTTTAATAGCAGCAAATCTCTCTCACTAAGGCAGATGGGAAACCAGTTGAGTTACAGTTCTGGATGCCCAAAGGAAGCTGTGCAGATGTGATGGGGAAGCATACTGGATCCTGAAAAGTGGAAGGCAGAGTTCTCTGTAAGTTAAGTGCTTGGGTGGCGACCCAGGAGAGATTCAGATGCTGCCCAGCTGTTTAGCAGAGTGAGCACAACCATCCACAGCAAGCAACATATGTTTCTATTGGTGGTGCACATGGATGGAAAAAAAAGAGGGCACACTGGTGGAAAGTGACTTACACCTCCTCATCCAGACAGTTAGGCTGTGTCTACACTTTCATTCCTCTTTCAAAAGAGGTATGCGAATGAGGTACTCAAAATGCAAATGAGGCAAAATTGCATATCTGACATCTCATTTGCATATTTTTATTTCGAAATAGCTTCTTTCGAAAGAAGAAAACCAGTGTAGACACTGCTCTTTCGAAAGTAAACCCCATCTTTGAAAGAATCCTTCTTCCCTTTTTTATGGGAAGAAGGATTCTTTCAAAGATGGGGTTTACTTTCGAAAGAGCAGTGTCTACATTGGTTTTTTCAAATAAGAAATTGGTTATTTCAAATAAGAATATGCAAATGAGGTGTCAGATATGCAAACTTTACCTCATTTGCATTTTTGATTACCTCATTTGCATACTTCTTTCAAAAGAGGAATGCACATGTAGACACACCCTAAGTGGGGAACAAGATCTAGAGGGTAAGCCATTAGTCTGGAATTCAAGGCCGTGTCTACACTAGCTCCAAAATTCGAAATGGCCATGCAAATGGCCATTTCGAAGTTTACTAATGAAGTGCTGAAATACATATTCAGCACCTCATTACCATGCGGACGGCCGCGGCACTTCGAAATTGGTGCGGCTCGTCCCGATGGGGCTCCTTTTCGAAAGGACCCTGCCTATTTCGAAATCCCCTTATTCCTATGAGCAGATGGGAATAAGGGGACTTCGAAGTAGGTGGGGTCCTTTCAAAAAGGAGCCCTGTCGGGACGAGCCACGCGGTGGCAAGCCGCGTCGATTTTGAAGTGCCGCGGCCACCCGTATGCTAATGAGGCGCTGAATATGTATTTCAGCTCTTCATTAGTAAACTTCGAAATGGCCATTTGCATGGCCATTTCGAAGTTTGGGGCTAGTGTAGACACAGCCCAAGACACGCAAATTCAGTTCCTAGCTAAACCATAGATTTCCTGAGTGATCAAACAAATCACTTAGTTCGTGCCTCAGTTTCCCTTCTGTAAAATTGGGTCATATATTACTACATAGCAGATGTGCTGTGAGGATAAATGCCTTTAGTGAGGCACTCAGATCCTATGGCAACATGGCCCATATAAGCACCTATGTAGATAAAGTGTCTTGACCCACATGCAAGGTGGAGTCCAAAGACATAGGATGAAATCATGGCCCCTTTGAATTCAGTGTGTGAAAGGAATTGGGGAGGGAATTTTATGATTGAGATCTGCTGTCTAGCTCTAAATATATAGAGATTATAGTATGTGTTCATAAGGAATAATACAATAGATAAAACCCATCATACATTTGTAAAAACTCATCCGTAGGCAACCACATACAATGTGCTGCGTGGTCCTGAGTCCTCACATCCAAACACATTTGTAATTACAGCATGTGCTACACAGAAAGCTGCTCACCTGTAAGTTAGAGCAACAGAGAAAAAAAACATTGGTGTACAATGTGGCTCTGATGGTTCTCTTCAGATGCTGTCTCACAGCTTTTCATCTTATACTTTCTTTTCTGAAACCACCTCAGCAGAGAAGCTCGGGGGCTAAAAATCCAAAACAACTGCAAGGATTTAAGTGGACAAATGTAAAAAACTAAAGTCACAGCAATGTCTCTCCAGAATAAGCCCGTGTTGAATATTGTCAGACGACGCTATAAATGCATACATTTACAGAAACATATATTAGTACACAGAAGTGCTTCTGTCTCTATCAGTGAATGCATCCTAGCTAAATCCACACACTCAAGGATTGTGTGTGATGCTACACAAGTGTTAGGTAAAGGGATATAGCAAAATTCCCATGCTATTGAGCAAAAGCCTTTTATTGAGCAACACAAATCATGATTTGTGGCTAAGATACCAATGTGACAAAGCACAGTCTGGTTTATAAACCCCAAGCGCTGCCTTTTAATGAAAAAAAAAAAGTCTTATTGAATAAATTCTCAGTCACTTATGCCTAACCCCAGAACAATTTATTCCTGTGCTTAATCACGCTGACAATTTGAATTTTTTTCCCAATGTCCAATCTAAATCTCCCTTGCTGCAATTCATGCAGGTGTGATTTACTGAATATACTTATCCTAGATGTGTACATATACATAATTTTTGTATCTGAAGTCGGGAATATTGACTGTGTAACAATTATAAATGTTCTTGGACCTAGGGAATGCCCACTTGCAAGAATGCAATCAGCCTGGATGGGCCATTAGGGAAAATTTTGAAGATGCTAATCTCCCTTTTTCTTGAGATAATGTTTTGACACTGAAGGGTCAGATGGTCGTGTCAAATGGTCCTGGAGACCCTCTTGAACTGCAGGTATTTTTTCTCTAGGCTCAAACTAGAAAACAAAAGATTCCTACCTTAAGTATATCTGTTTAAGACAGTGGAATGAAATAATTAAGGTTGCTTCTTCAGGGGATCCCTGTCCATCATGGGTGCTGGAAACACCCAAGACTGAACTGAAGAAAGAGCTAGACTGAGGCTAGAGGCTACGTCTACACGTGCACGCTACATCGAAATAGCTTATTTCGATGAATAATGTCTACACGTCCTCCAGGGCTGGCAACGTCGACATTCAACTTCGACATTGGGCAGCACCACATCAAAATAGGCGCTGCGAGGGAACGTCTACACGCCAAAGTAGCACACATCGAAATAAGGGTGCCAGAAACAGCTGCAGACAGGGTCACAGGGCGGCCTCAACAGCAAGCCGCTCCCTTAAAGGGCCCCTCCCAGACACAGTTGCACTAAACAACACAAGATCCACAGAGCCAACAACTGGTTGCAGACCCTGTGCATGCAGCATGGATCCCCAGCTGCAGCAGCAGCAGCCAGAAGCCCTGGGCTAAGGGCTGCTGCACACAGTGACCATAGAGCCCCACAGGGGCTGGAGAGAGAGCGTCTCTCAACCCCTCAGCTGATGGCCGCCATGGCAGACCCCGCTATTTCGATGTTGCGGGACGCGGATCGTCTACACGTGCCCTACTTCTACGTTCAACTTCGAAGTAGGGTGCTGTTCCCATCCCCCATGGGGTTAGCGACTTCGACGTCTCGCCGCCTAACGTTGATTTCAACTTCGAAATAGCGCCCAACACGTGTAGCCGTGATGGATGCTATTCCGAAGTTGGCGCCGCTACTTCGAAGTAGCCGGCACGTGTAGATGCGGCCAGAATGTGTCTGTCCTGTTAAAGGAATATCTGTCTTTCTAAGCTGCAAGAAGAAAAATAGTTTGTCATCCTGAATCTCTGTAATCTGCTTAAAATAACATTTTGAGTGTAAATTACTATTTGTATCCTGTTTCGGTAGTGTCAACTAGTTTGTGTGTGCTTTATCTGCTTATTAATCTACTTTGATTGGGTTGCTCTCTCTCATAATCACTCAAAAGCCGTTCTTTGTAGTTAATGAACTTGTTTTGTTTTCTATACATCCATTTGTGGAATTCAGAACCGAAGAGGCAAAGAGCTGGGAATATCTTCCTCCACATTAAGGGAAAAGGTGGAGTTCAAATGTGGCTCTGTAGACCGTAACACCAGCTGCATCACACATCTCCAGCCTGCTTCTTGGCCTCCAAACAGTGATGAGTGTGAGGTAAATGTCTTTGGCTATGTCTGTGCCAGCCATAAAGTTGACCACAGATATACAGTTCTAGCTATGTCAATCATGTAGCTAAGCTTGACGTATCTGTGGTTGGCTTATCTGTCTCTACAGGCGAAGATCTTCTACCTCCCTTACTTATTGCAGCTTGCAAGGAGTACAGGGGTTGACTATGACCCCTGAGAGCTCAATTTCACATGTCCAAGCAGGATGCACGAAACTAGATGCTCATCCAAACTAGATGCCTGAAATTAGACCAGCTCAGGGTCACGCTTCCAGGGTTCATCTTCCTCAGTAGTGTAGATGTAACCTTCAAGAGCCTAAGTGGATGTAGACACCCTCTGATCGAACCCCAGAAAATCTGTGCTTTCTCATCTATGGGCAAGAACATCCACGATCACTCTGTGGAGGAGTATTTTACCCTGAGATAGCAAATCCAGCCTGGAGAGAACTACATAAATCTTTACTTGGATTCCATTTCCTCAGCCTGAAACAAGCCCATACCATCTTTTATGGAGCTTTGATCCTTATTCCTTTTTATTGGTACTGGTATTGATTTAAATGTATCATGCCTAAATAGACAGCACTTGAGTCACATTTTCCACTGATTCAAGTTCTTTTCCTGTGCTTTGAAAAGCACTGGGCTTGAATCAGTATGCACAGGCATGTTTGTGGGTGGACAAACATTAAGGCTATGTCTACACTAGCACACTACATCAAAGAAGCCTATTTCGACGTAAGAACATCGAAATAGGCTACTTCAACGCGTATCATCTACACATCCTCCAGGGCTGGTGCCATCGATGTTCAACGTCGAAGTAATGACGGAGAATGTCGAAAGGAGCCGTCCCAGAAGGAAATGTGGAGCGTCCACACACACAAACGCTCCCCGTCGAAATAAGGGGCCAGCAAAGCCCCAAGCCGCTCCCTTAAAGGCCCTTCCCAGACACACTCGCCCTGCACAGCTCAAGATCCACAGATCCGACAACCGGTTGCAGACCCCATGCATGCAGCATGGACCGCCAGCTGCAGCAGCAGCAGCAGGAGCAGCCAGAAGCCCTGGGCTAAGGGCTGCTTCACGCAGCGACCACAGAGCCCTGCAGGGGCTGGACAGAGTGCCTCTCAACCCCTCAGCTGATGGCCGCCATGGAGGACCCTGCTATTTCGACGTAGCAGGACGCGGATCATCTACACACACCTGACTTCGATGTTGAACGTAGGGCGCTATTCCCCTCTTTGGATAGGAATAGCGATTTCGACATCTTGCCACCTAACGTCGATTTCAACATCAAAATAGCTCACGGCATGCGTAGACATGACATGTACTATTTCGACGTGCCAGCTACTTCGAAGTAGCCAGCTAATGTAGAGGCACCCTAAGTGTGCATGCATATGTGTGTTTATATGTATACATGTAAGTGATGAGAAAATATGTGTGTACATACATGCAAACAAGGTAAGTGCTTGTGTCGTATAAATGAGTTTGCACGGGTGACTGACTGATCAAAATCCCTTTGCAGTAGTATTTTTGCTTCCAAGAGTGTTTTCTGGTACTGGATGCAGAGCTGGATTGGCTGCCAAGGAAGATGAGCCACTCTGCCACTGGTTCACTTGCCCCATTATTTACATGTACCTTTCATTCATAGCAGCAGCAAGCGCTTGGCAAGCTTCCCAGGCAGCCCCAAGATTCTGACAGAAGTACGCTTTTAATGGGCACCAAATTTGTACGAACATTATGTTCCTTTGACTAGCTTTTGATTCTGTGGTATTTTGTAACTTTCCTCTTTGTGTGACTCAGCCTTTGGATAAATTCAGTCCCGTACACAAGCCCTTTTGTGGTTAGCAATTTGTGTTTTCACATGCTTATTTATATTTGCTGTGGAAATCTGTGTGCTGGCCCCATATCAAGATGATTGCATTGCTCAGCTCTGTTCAACTGATTTGTATTTGACATACTCTCATATGGTTGCATTGTAGTTTTATCTGCATATAGTCATGCTCAAATACTGTGCGAATTTAAAACATTTTACATTTTCACTTATATTCTAGTTCCACTGCAGGCCCCAGCCAAGAGCTCATTGCTCACTGTGCTGGATGTGGTAAGATAATTCCTGCCTGAAAAAGCTTACAATTTAAATAGACCAGACAAAATGGTTATACCCATTTTACAGATGGGGCAATGAGGAACAAAAAACCTGCCTACAGGTCATAGGAGGTTTGTGGCAGAGCTGAGAATAGAAATCACACTCTTGGGTGCAGATCTGTGCCTGAACCACAAAATCAGCTCTCCTCCTTCAATTAAGGGACATATTGTCCCTGCATGAATTAAATCAAACCAATGAACTCAATATAATGTAACCATACATCAGAGCTCAATCCTGCCAAGCTTTACTGAAGTCAACAATCCTTAGTCATATATCAAGTGCTATACAGGTTTTACCTCTCTAATCTGGATTTCTCTCATCCAGCAACATCCATAATCTGGCACGATTTTAGTGAGCTGCATGACCACTTATCATGGGTGTAGCCAAGTTTCATGTGGTCCCATAAAGTGCGTTTACACCCACCAGTCCTAGTCTCAGTGTTCTGTGCTGTTATTTGGCTCTACAATACTCCTAAATGTCTTCTAAGAGCCCAGTAAACAGTAGAAGTGTGGGTAATGCTGCTAGACCAGTGTTTCTTACGCTTTTCAAGACCACAGAGCACGAAACAATAATAATAGTTGTTTATGTGTACCACCTATGAAAAATGTTCTCAAAAATTGTCAGCCCTCTCCCCACAAAAAAAAGAAAAAAAAAAGAAGAAAAGAAAACCGGCAATGTGTACAGCAAAACCAAAATGAATTAATTTAACCAGGTATCCTAGCAGTGAAAAAGTAACATTGTATCTGGTTTTAATCACAGAAAGTAACTACCATCAGTGTATGATATCAAAGAGTGTCAGACGCTCACAGCATCACTGCGAGTTGTTCACAGAACACCTAAGTTCTGTGGAAACATAGTTTAAGAAGCACTGTGCTAGACAATATTGACCTCCTGTGGTCCAGTAAATTCTCTAGGCCGGAGGATACCTGATTTGAGAGGCTCAACATGTATTACTATTTGCCTAAGAGCAGATTGCTAACACAGAAGAGGCGGCAAAAGTCAGTCAAGTCAACATATGGAAGTACACACATTTCTCAGTGCAAAGGCCAATCCCCTGCCAGATTTCAACTCCCCACTCTAACGTATGTGCGTGTGAACACTTTCCAGTGGAAAGGCCATCAGAAATGTTTTTAATGTTGAAGAACAACTTTATTTTCTCTTGCCTTGTTCTCAGAAACAGCTGAACTCTTTTGGCTAAAATTTGACAAAACAGTTTGGCCTGAAGCAGACACCTAGAATGCAAAAATTCAGCCCACAGTTGAAAGAGCTGAGATTTGGAGCAGCTACATAAGACAGGATCCTGTAATTGGAAAGGAAGTGCTACCAGCCCCACCTGTAACGAACGGAAAACCTAGTATCCCAGCTCTTCAGGAGGCTAAAGAAGGTGTTTCCTGCCCGGATGGCTTACCAGATGTGACACTTTAGCCCTATTTATTAGCACTGCTTTGCCCAGGATTCAAGCTAGCAATTCACATATATTGCGACAGGAGGACTGTAAGAATTTCCAGACTGGATCAGAGCCACATCCCGGCTCAGATGTGGGCGTCATCACACACATCTGAGGGAAATACTTGGCTTAATCTAATTCTTGACTCCCACCCCACCCCTCCGCTCTTTGATTTGCTCACCTTGATTATCTTTTTCTGATTTGTCCTCCTTGCTTACTGTTTTTGGTTCTCTGTGCCTTAAATATTGAGTCTGTTCTGGTCTGGCTATGGTCTGAAGAAGTGGGTCTGTCCCACGAAAGCTCACCTAATAAACCATTTTGCTAGTCTTTAAAGTGCTACTTGACTGCTTTTTGTTTTGATAGTGTATAGACTAGCACGGCTTCCTCTCTGTTACTGTCTGAGGGAAGTGTGAGAACTCTGCAGTGGACAGATGGAGGATAATCTGCTCCCACCACATAGGCTGAGTTTGGTTCAGGTCTGCCAATGAGAGAGAGGGGAAGAAGTGGCATCTCCCATGGGTCATGCAGCAGCTGCAGCCCCAGACCCTTTAAATCACTGCTGGAGCCCTAGGTAGCATGCTCTGGTTGGTGCTAAAGGATAGCCCCAGCCTCACCCCTACTGGGAGCATAGCACTGGCCCCCCAGTATTGCCTAAGGGCCTGGCAATTCTGTGGTCCTCCCACCCCTGGGTTAGTTTCTTAAGATATAGGTTGCAATTAAAAATCTGCAGCTGGCCCATGCCACCTGATTCAGGCAATGGGCTGTTGAATTATGACATGGACCGGGGTGGGCAATAAAAACGTGGCAGCCAGCCTGGTCAGATCCAGTCCACCAGGGTTAGCCCGTGGTGAGATGCTGCCATTATATTTACTTGTGCCTTCACAGGTACTGGGCAATCTCAAGCTCTCATTGGCTGTGAATTGCTGTTTGTGGCCAATGGAAGCAATGGGAAGCAGTGCAGACTGGGGTACTGCTTCTCACTGCTCCCATAGGCTGTGAATGGTGAGCCATAGCCAACGAGACCTGCGATTGCCGCAGCCCTGCTGAGGCACAAGTAGATGTAGAGGTGGAGGCCTGCCAGGCACTAACTCTGGTGCACCAGATCTGGCCTGTGGGCTGTATTTGCCCACCCCTATGAAGGAATTTGGTCTCAGCCTGGACTCTAAGGTCCTGCAAAGTGGGAGGGTCCCATAGGGTGGGTTGCAGAATGTACGCCACAAATAAACAGCCCCTGAGCCCATACCCCATGAGCTAAAGGCAGTTGACATGGGATGGCTGCAGCTGTCTAACTGCAGTCCAGACAGGTCTGATAGCTACACAGCAAAAACCCTCAGCTGTGAGTCTCAGAACTCAGGTCAACAGACTCCAGCTCCTGGGGCTTGTGTCTGGGCTTGAAGTGGGATCTGAGACCCCCTTCCCCAGTGGTTGTCCACCTAGGCCTGAACATCTGCTGTGTTCTATTGAGCCCACTCATTGACCCAGGTTCTGAGACGTGTTGCCACGGATTTGGTTTTCACTGTCAATGTACCTTAATTGTGACATTCTGGTTTAACCCTCAGAGCGCTAACCCTTGATTGCAATCTCCACAGTGCTTTGCCCTGAGTCTCTGTCATGTTACTGGTGTACACAAGAGCATGTCGTCAGGGTAGAGCGTTTCCCCGATTTTTCAGTGGCAGCCGTCTGAAAGGGGCTCAAAGCTGCAGAACAGGAACAGTAGCTCTCAGGGAGCTTAGCAGCTAAAGCGACAGAGTTTGTGGCTGGCCCCACATCCTCCTGGCCTGGTTGTCCTCCCCATAAGTCCAGGGAGACTTCAGCTCTGTGCAACACTCATGTCCCTTTATTCTTTAAGCGTTCTCCCACCATCGCTATTCAGCTATATACAATCTTTACAGGTTTCTTGCCTCCCAAAGCTGGATCAGTCACCAGCAAAAAGGCTTCCACCTTCATCGCTGACCAGCTGGCCTCATCCTTCTGGCTCCCTCCCAGCCTCTGCAGCTTCTGGCTTATCAGAATGGCAGGTGTTGCCAATTGGCAGGCAGATATAAGGCTTTTCAAGTATCAGAGAGGTAGCCGTGTTAGTCTATAGCTTGGAGAACAAGAGTCTTGTGGCACCTTATAGACTAACAGATATTTTGGAGCATAAGCTTTCGTGGGCAAAGACGGGGTCTTCAAAGCGGGTCTTTGCCCACGAAAGCTTATGCTCCAAAATATCTGTTAGTCTATAAGGTGCCACAAGACTTCCTGCTGTTTTCGTAAGGCTTTTCAGTTTATCGCCCTCGCTTGGGGCTGGTGTGGCAGGGGCCGATTAGGTGTGTTTGCAGCAGCAGCCTGCCACAAAGCAAAATAAAGGGATTGTTCGGCACATTGGGCACCTGATACGTTTAAGACATTGTTATTTATTAGAGCTATTTATGCCATGGGCATCTACAGGTTGAATCTCTCTCGTCTGGCACCCTCAGGATCTGAACAGTGCCAAGTAAGAGGATTTGTCAGACCATGGGAGGTCAATATTGTCTAGCAGCATTACACGCTGAGAGCTAGTACTGGTGGCTGTGCCCAAACTTTATGGCACCACGGAAAACTTGGCCACACCCATGATAAGTGGTTGTTGGCTATCTAAAATCATGCCAGATTATGGATGTTGTTGGACAAGAGAATACTGGACTAGAGAGGTTCAACCTTCAATGGCAGATTTCAGCGAGGAGCATCCTTTTGTCAGGAGGGAAAATACTATGGACCAAGTTTTCTGCCGCTCTGACTTGACGACCTGATGGCTCTCTGAGCCTGTAATCTTTAAAGCAAAATTCCCTCTGCTTACAACCGGCGTTGGCTCAGTTCCGATGATTTCAATGGGAGTTTTGCTTGCTGAAGCTACGCAGGTTCAGAGATTTATTTTTCTGTGGGAAAATGAAGGCGCATCCTTAGCATGTAACCATTGCTTGTTTGCGGGAAACATCTAGAATCCAATAGATGCAGGTGGTCTGGATTCAGTATTAAGAGCTCACTCCTGTTCCTCCTATTAAGGAGTTAAGCTACAGAAGCCCCATCCTCAAAACCACATTACCAGAAAGAGGAAGCAGGATTGCCTCGGACAGGAAATGATGTTTCCAAGACATAGGGCAGGTCTGTGATGCTTGGAATGAGAGAGAGCAAGAGAGAACAAGATGGGGAGGGAGGGAAGCAGGTGCATGAACGTGTAGGGCAGCCTCTCTCCTAAAGAGAAGGACTGAAAAGAAATCTCTATAAAGGAGAAGCTCAAAAGAGATTTTTTTCTCCTCCAGACAGGAGGTGGACGGATTGGGTCTCTGGGCATTTTACTGCTGCTGTCTTTGCCAAATAAAAAACAGAGAAGCTAATTGCCAGGGCTAAAGCTTTTTCCATGGTAGGTTACCTACAGTAACACTATAATCTCACCTGAAACGTGCTCGCATTAGGATATGCCTGATGTTAATGTAAGGAATACGGAGCAGACTGGAGTAATATGGAGCAGAAAGGCAAACTTACAAAGGAGTGATATACATAGTTGGGTGTGTACAGCTGGGAAAAAGAACTAATCAAGCCAATACAGTAAGACATGCTTATGGCCACTTTCCAGAATTCAAGCCACCAATCACATGCTTAGATTAAATAGATATAGTACCTCTGCGGTGCTAACTGAAAGCAGAAAAGTACTGGAGTCTAGAGTAGACCAGACACAAACCAATTGTTTTCTAGCAGCACAATTACTGCTCAAACAGTCTCCCCTTCTTTCATCCACTACGTTATCCCTGTTCCCACTCTGCGGCAGCCACTCACTGGTCTCTGAGGCATCCCAGAATCCTTTGCTCCTGTTGCTGATGCCCCACATTGGGAGGGTAACTGCTGTGGCTGGCGGCATAGCTTCTGAGAGGTACTTGGGGCTGGAAAGCACCCACTGAAGATGAGTGAGACATGACAGGGCGTCGCTCAGGAGCTGGGGGACAGAACACCATTGCTAGCAGGAGACAGGATGGGCTAGTCAGAGAAGTGGAGTAGAGAGTCAGAACTCCAGCACTAAAACATTTAGTCCAGCCCCTGTCACACTGGTATTACAAGAACAAATCCAGCTATAGTTACCATTATCTCATGCTTATATTGGGCTTGTATCTAGAGGCCAACCAGGGCAGCCTCCCTTGTGCTAAGCATTGTACAAACATAGATCTCTAATACGTAGAAGCTGTGTAATCTCCGTGTTTGTTTGGACCCCAGTCATGGCTGATCACCAGACACTACTGTAATAATCATAAACAATACTGCATAAATAAAGGACCGCCCCTGCCTCAAGTGTAATAATGTGGCAGCAAAGGCAGTGGCAATTTCAGTTGGGAGGATGCCCATGAAATCCTTGGGGGTGGAAATCTTAAGAAATGTGGCTCTTCCCTGAGAGCTCCCTTGTTTTGAGTTAAGTTAGAAATAATTGAAAGAAATAATCAAATTCTTGTGGCATCTCAGTATTCCTGTTCCCATCTCTGCTCCAAACCAGGAAGTGCAGAGGCGTGTCAAAACAAAACAATGAAAGACAAAGCTAACCAGCCTCTGCACCTCAGACCAGGATGTGTGCAGTGTTACTCAGAACTGGCCACACAAGATGCCCAGCTGGACTGTGGTGGGTGAGAAGCCTGAGCTGACTGGAAAGAAAAGCTGTTGCCTGACTTGCGAGGAACCGAACAAACTATGGGATTCACATCTTGAGCTCTTTGAATGATCTTTCAATGATCAGTCACAGTAGGACAGTGCCAGGAATTTAAAGGAAAGTTGGGCAAATGGTTCCTATTAGCGTAACAGCCTGCATGAACCCTAACTCAGAACTAGAACTGAACCTAGAGCAAATCAGCCTGATGGTTCAAAAATAGTTGGGTATCTTGGAGCCAGGCTCTCAGTTATAACTTCCCCCAGCTGTGTGTAATGCATATTTAAAGCTGCAGAGAATCTCTCAGTCTCATTAAGGCCACTTTTAACTGTTCTGGCAGTGTAAAGGAGCCTTCATGGGAGCGTAAGTGGAATTTACACACACACACACACACACACACACACACACACACACACACACACACACACACACACCCCTTCCCTCCCCACTGCACAGTGCCTTCAGTGCAGGACTGGCAGCTGACTTTGCCTGACCCTGGGAAATGTAGGAAAGGGCTTGGCTCTGGTTCCCCCAGAAGGGGCGAAGTGTAGGGCAGAAGGTGAGGGGCTGAGAGCTAACCTCCCTCACACAGCCCTGAGCACTGCCTGAAACTCCTGGAACAATCTAAAAGACCCAGTGCTCAAACCACTGCCACGGCTGTGATATCGGCCCAGAGACTCTGGCCCTTTTAAATCACTGGGCCACCATGCAACTGCTTCTTTTGTCCCCACCCCTCCATCAGTGGGCCTGTGTCGGAGGATGTATACCAAGGATGGTTCTGAAGAACTTGCAGGGTTTCTGTTAATGATTCATGATCCTGCAAGCCAATGCAAAGCTACTGGGCTCTCTAAGGAGTTTGTGTTGTTTGTCTGAATCAACTTCCTAGCCCAACGATCCATGCTTTCTTCATTTTACCATGCTTTCGTGTTTCAGTTTACTGACTCACTGTCTCTTTTTGGTATCCTGTTTGGTGTTTTGGTCTGAAACCCAGGGAGTGCCGAATAGAACATGTGCTTCCAAGCCTGTTTCAAAAATAAACCAATGGAGGGTAATTTTGTTAGTTATTTTATATTAGGTGGTGCATGGCAGAAAGCTTACATCCACTTTTAGGCTCCTTTAGACTCCAGAGGCATCTATAGGTGGTGCTAGGTCAACCTGGCTCTGTCATACAGGATGTGAAAGTTTTCAGTCATATATCTAGGTTGACCAGGCCTCTGTCAACAATTCAACTGCTAAAGCAGTACAGTCGCAACATAGCAGCTACTCGGCTGGAGGCTTGCATTGTCCAAAGGGGTTTTTCTGTCACTGTAGATAAATCCGCCTCTCGGTGAGGCGGTAGCTAAGTTGATGGATAAATTCATCTTTTATCTTAGCAGCACCTACAGCAGGGATCAGACAACATGTTTTTCACTGCCCTGAGCAGCGTTCCCAGTAAGCTGTGAGCTAGTATGGCCATTCCGGAGAGATTCAAATACTGATTAGCACACATTAGCCATGGCACACATAAAAGAAATGACTCCTCATATGGGTGGAAAAGATTAGAGGGAACATCAGCCCTGAGCAACGGAGTCAGGCTGATCTAATTTTTAAGTGCACAGCCAGCCTTAGAATCAATGAGAATCAGGCCCATTGTGCCTTTTCTAGTGAGCAAACAGTAGCACTCCTACCACAATTCCCTTCATTCCACAGCCTGTAGCAAAGCAGGCCAAGCAAGGCTGGCAGCTTTCCTGACTGACATGAGACGGATTCGGCCTTTTCGGGGGGAAGATGAAGGCCTGAGCATGCAAACCGAAAGGAAGGGATTACCCTAGCAGTGAAGAGTTATAGCAATTAACAGAGCCAAGGAAGGAAACCCCGGGAAGCTTTCGCTTTGGAGTTACGCAGCTGAGAGGTTCCAACAGCTGCCTGGCACAGCCCTTTCCTTTCAGAGACTGGTTCAGGCTCCAGGCTGGATTTAAAGCCCTTTGAAGAAAATGGGAATCTCCCAACTGGCTTTTGCTTGGGCCTTTGCAGTCAGCATGCATTGCAGTGTTAGCCATTGCACTTTGCAGACGGAATTTACTGAGAAAATTAATTGGATCACTCCATTACTGAGTAACTCAGGGCCTCACAATTTCAGTACATTGAAACACAACCATCCTTCATGTACGCAGCTTTCACCACTCCGCTCAGGTACGTTTACAGATAGGGAACTAAGACCCAGGTCCATAAAGGTGTTTAAGTTTGTAACATCCACTGCATTCAGTGGAAGTTGGAGCCTAAAGCTACAGCTACACTAGCCCAGAAGATTGACCCACTCAGGGTCGATTTCCTGGGGTTTGATTTCATGCGTCTGGTGTGGAGACATGAAATGGACATCTCAGGGGCACAGTTGACCCTGTACCCCTTGCAAGATACTAGGAGTGAGGGAAGTTGATGGGAGAAACTCTCCCACCAACCTTCCCTAGTAGGGTCAGCCAAGTTAGCCAAGCACAGATACATTGATTTGAGCTCTTCAATTGCCGTAGCTAGAATTGTGTATCTGTGGTTGACTTACTTTGCCTAATGTAGATGTAATCCAAGCAATTTAGTGGATCTGGGCCCAGAGACTAAGTGATTTGCTCACAATCACCCTGGAAGCAGGACAAGGAAGTGGTCTTGGGTCTGCTGAGTCTTCGGTTAAAGCCCTAGTCACTGGACTTCTCTTCCTCAAGGAGGTATGAGGTGCCAACCAGAACAAGAGGCCTCCACAGTGAGGAATCATGCTATGTGGTTCTAATGGGAAAGGTCCCTGGTCTGATTCAGCTTTACTTGTCTTTTTAAATATTTCTTCTGAATTATTAGTACTCAGGGGAGGGAGAAAGGCATCAGAGACTGATGGTTTTGGAGGCTGACATGGGCACAAGACAGGCACAACATGATCAGTAGCCACACAACACATATGGTAACACTCTGGCATTTACCACTCCAGATAAACCTACGGTGGGAGCAGAGGGGAATGGTTGGTTCAGGTAGGGGGTACTCCTGGAGTGAGCGTGGGCATTCACTGGTGTAGATGGAAGACTTATGGGCAAGAAGGGCAGTAGGGAGAGGTTGGCAGGTCGTACAGAAGGGGACCCTTCTAAAGGAATTCCAGTTTATGTCCTTAACGACACCTGTGAAGCTCTCATGAGCTCACTCAGAGCAGTTATCTTGGCTGAAATCCTACAGATCTTTGTGCGGCTAAATGGAGATAAGATCCTATTTAATTTCACTTATTTCATTTTATTTGTTTAATCTGAGATTTTCACCTTATCCCTGCGTTTATGTCCTTTTCTTAAAAACAGGTGGTTTTAGCTGATTTCCAAGATACAAAGAGGATGGGAATTAAATCCCTCCAATTCCTTATGCTCCAAGAAATTTTAAATTGTACTTTTAATTTCCTCAACCTTGCTCTGCATAGGTAGGTTTGGCATTAGCAAAGTGGTGTGGCAGAAGTCCCAGAGGAAATTAAGAACACAGGTTGCTCCTCCCTAAATTGGGCATCTTTGGGCCAGCAATGTCTATGGTCTGGCAGGACCATGGATGTTCCCAGGCCAGAAAGCCCTGGTGGCTGGGAGTCAGGCAGCTGGAGGGCTGACAGTTCAGAAATTGGCTGGGTAGGGCTGGGAGCTGGGGCTGGGGCATTCCAGCAGGGGCATTGGAGAGGGGTCTGGAAGCAGAGCCAGTGGTGAGCTGGAGGGGGAGCAGCGCAGTGTCAGGGAACCTCCCCTAGTCCAGCCAATTCCCTTGTTCGGGACTGAGCAGGTCCCGAGGGTGCTGGAGCAGGGAGATTCAACCTGTAATGACTGTGTTTCAGTTGGTCATGTGAACATAACTGCTACCAAAAGGAACACATCCCCACACACCACTGCTTTTATTTTTTCGTAAACCTCATAGCAACAAATATTTGTTTCCTCATATTTTCATAAAGCTTTGATTTCAATCAATGTCTAACAATCTCTGGGTGGGCTTTGAGACCTCTCTGAACGTCTGATCAGACTCTCGGAGATTCCTTTGATTTAAATAGGAACCTACTCCAACAACATGGATAGTACACAGAGGAGTAAAATACCAAAGAACCACGTCACATCTTTGAGGCTACCTGCGAACAATTTCATCCTGTGAGAGAGCTCAAATCAAATTGCTGTATGCTGGGTGTCATTTGTAGATTAATGATTTCCAAAAATCTATATTCTAGACCTGGGGATTGCAAAGTGGGGGGAAGGTCCCCTCTGGTTGGGGTGTTGAAATTTTTTAAGGGGGGAGGGAAGCATGATCAACTGCTCAGTCTCAGGCTCATTTTTGTCATTAAAATGTTGAAATGTTACTGTTTTATGTCTGCGTATTCACTTTCATATACCGATTTAATGAAGTTTTCACATTCTACAGACTTATTTTCTTACAAATGCCAAAAGGGACTTTTTTTTTTTACAGGAGCATAACTGAAATTTCCATCGGTTTGGGTTACTTTCAGCAGGTTGGGGGGTCCCTGCTAAGTGCAGGGACAAAAAGTGAGGGCTGACATGACAAGTTTGCTCACTCCTGTTCTAGATTCTCAACATAGAAATGGGCATCAGAAATTTCCGACAGAGTTAAACGTCCAGCGTGCTTCCTTCCTGATAATCTAACTTGGACTTATTCTGCTCTGAAGGGTGTAAATCTGAAGTGACGTCACCAAAAGCAATAGCTTTACAGTGGGGTAATGGAGAGATGGAAGGGGGCCACGTTAATGTACAAAGTAAATCTGGCTCTATAACCTATTGTAAAAGCTCCTAGTTCTAAGACTTGTTTCACTCATGTTTATGACAATCCCTATAACCCCACAGTAGCTCTGTGATGCATAGAAGTATTTTAAGCTCATCATCATCATCATCAACAACCCCGGGCTCAGCGCCCATTGGTGTCTGATGCTTCTCTCACTATTTCCTTCCACCTTACCTTGTCCAGTGCAGAGTATGTTAGCTTCTGTAGATTAGCTCTGCACCAATCTCCGATATCATCTACCCATTCTCTGTGGGGTCTGCCTCTCTTAAACTGCCTATTATACTGAATACCAGGGTCTTGATTTTTCAGTCATTGTTCATTCTGCAAATATGCCTGAATAGCTGTAACTTCCATCGTATAACCTTCTGCAGTCAACCTTGATTACTATTTTTGGTTCTCTATGTCTTAAATAGAGAGTCTGTTCTGGTATGGCTATGGTCTGATGAAGTGGGTCTGTCCCATGAAAGCTCACCTAGGCTACGTCTACACGAGCCCCAAACTTCGAAATGGCCACGCAAATGGCCATTTCGAAGTTTACTAATGAAGCGCTGAAATGCATATTCAGCGCTTCATTAGCATGCGGGCGGGCGCGGCACTTCGAAATTGACGCGGCTCGCCGCCGCGCGGCTCGTCCAGATGGGGCTCCTTTTCGAAAGGATCCCGCCTACTTCGAAGTCCCCTTATTCCCATCAACTGATAATAATTTATTAGGGCCGTGTCTACACGAGCCCCAAAACTTGAAATGGCCCCAAAATTCGAAATGTCTACACGAGCCCCATCAGCTGATGGGAATAAGGGGACTTCGAAGTAGGTGGGATCCTTTCGAAAAGGAGCCCCGTCTGGATGAGCTGCGCGGCGGCAAGCCGCGTCAATTTCGAAGTGCCGCGCCCGCCTGCATGCTAATGAAGCGCTGAATATGCATTTCAGCGCTTCATTAGTAAACTTCGAAATGGCCATTTGCATGGCCATTTTGAAGTTTGGGGCTTGTGTAGACGCGGCCCTAATAAATTATTTTGTTAGTCTTTAAAGTGTTACTTTACTGTTTTTTTGTTTTGATAGTATATAGACTAGCATGGATTTCTCTCTGTTACTTCTGTAGTAGGCTCTCTTTTGGTTATATCTTCCTATACAGGTCCTAACTGAGAACCTTTTGCATCCATCCTATTCTCAGAATCTTTCCATAACAACCTCTCTTGAATGTCAATGTTCTTCTCTTCAAATCTTTCGTTATCACCCATGTCTCACATCCATACATCATGCTGCTGAATACACACATTTCAAGAGGCTTCAAGCTTTGTTCCTAAGCTAATCGCTTTGCTTTTCCAGATCTTGTCCATCACCTTCAGACTTGCTCTTGCTTTCTCTATTTTAGTCACTATTTCCTCCTTCCAGTCTAGATCGTGTGCCGTGATAGAGAAATTGAGATTGCAAGAAGTTAAAACAAGATCACAGAAGAAATCAGTTGTAGTGCCAGGATGAGGTCCCAGTCAGTCTATATTCTGATCTGGTTCCTATCACCAAGGTAGCCCACTAATAAAAAGCAGCATGGTGAACTTAGAATTTGACCCCAAATGCCAGAGTGGACAAATGACCTAATTCTTGTCTAAATGATAATTCTGAGCAGCAATAGCACCATTTGTCTAAGGCTTAAAAGCCCTTTTGCAAGCCACAGTTAGACTACAAAGCTCACCTTTGAGGCAGGTTAACATTGTTCTCCTTTTGTAGCTGGTGAAACTGAGATTCAGTGACTTGTTCAAGTTTCCCAGGTGGTCAGCGACAGAGAAGAAAATGTCATCATGAGTCCCTCACCTTTCTCTTTATGGCATTCTTGGTTATATTGAAATCAAGGCAGATTTATCTTTAATTGTATGAGGAAGCAGCTGTAACTCAGTGTTTTGCTCCAGAGGTCTCCTTGAAGTTTCTTCACTGTAATGTCTATGTCAATAAATGAAATATATATGCAATTAAATAGAAGTGTGATTTTCAAACATATTCACTTCTGGCCTACTTCTGCACCCCAACTGGCTAAAATTTTCATACTTAGGTATCTAAAGTTAGATGTTGTAGAAGGTCAGAAAGTAACTGGAGATTCTGCAGAAACGTTTGACTTTTTGGGAAGACATTTTGGCCAAAAGCGGCAATGGCACCATAGGGCCTCCATGGCAGTTGTAATCTGATTGCCTTCTACTTCCATACTGCTCTGTTGACCAGGCTTTCCAGGCTGACTGCATATCCCCTGAGACACCACTTTCTTCTCCCTTGGCAGAGGAAAAACCTGAGTGCCATAGATGTCCCTGGCCACAGTGCATCATGGGAGATTCAGTGAGCCAATCCATACAGGAGAATGGATGCTTAGGTACAAATTCCATGAGGCACCACAGCACCATTTTGAATAAAAGTTTTTCTTCCCCCACCCTTTTATTTTGAGGGAAAAAATCAAAAGTTCTAAGGAAATAGATACTTTTCAGACAGAAAAGTTTAAATCCAATTCTGTGTCGTAAAAGGCTGTCAAATAGATTAATGTTTCAGAGGTTTTTAAAGACCATTTTTCCATTGACACTGTCCAACACTTCTGAAAATCAGGTCACTTATTTGGAAGCCGAAATTTAGGCATCCATATGTCAAAAGTTTGAGTAAAATCTTTCAGAAAATAGTCCCCATGTCAAATAAAACCTTGCCATAGTGGAAGAAAAATAACTAACAGACTTTTGGAAAATCAGTGCCCCCAAAACATTGGTCTCGGAGGGGTAGCCATGTTAGTCTGTAACTTTAAAAACAACAAGCAGCCCTGTGGCAACCTAGAGACTAACAAATTTATTAGGTCATGAGCTTTTGTGGCTAAAACCCACTTCCTCAGATGAGGTTACATAAAGTTCTCATTAGTCTTTCAGCAGCATTTCAAATATATTATTAGGCCATTTGACAACATGAGTACTTTGCAACGTACTCAAATGAAGACATTAAGGCAATTATACAGAATAGCCCTCGCCAGAAATAACCTTACATTTAAGGACATTTATCCATTTTAAGCTGTTCTGATTCTGCGGCCTGATATGAATGTGTGCCTGGTATTTTAAGTAACATAAACTGGCCCCCTCCTTATTACCATTACATCTTATGGCAGTGATTAGGCCCTTATCAGGATTAGGGCCTCATTTGTGCTAGGTGCTGTACAAACAGAGTAGAAGATTGCAGTGGGATCGACAGCTGCCACAAACCCCGGGGCAAGGCGGGAGGGCTGGTTCTGTGCTCCAGAAGGGGCGGGCCCAAGGCTGGAAGGGGTGGGGCCTAGGGCATTTGGCTTTCAGTGCCGCTCGGATCCCAACACAGGAGCCTCCTGCACAGTGGTGCGGCAGGGCTGTTGCAGCAATTTAGAGTGTCTTGGAGCTCATGGCAAAAGTAGCAATGGAAGCGGTGGGAGCTTTGGACCTCTTTGAAATGCTGGGCCCAGGGGCAAAAGCCTCCTTTCTCCCCTCCCCCTACTCAGTCAGTGGGCTTGGAAGACCGTTCCTGCTCCGAAAGCTTTACTATCTAAATTTACAAGAGCTATAGTGATCCAACTGGGCACATTTCCCACTTCCCTGAACTGCTTCACAGCTGGAGCTGATGCATTTTCTTTGGTCCTGATTCAGCAAACCATCTCTATCTAGCATTAGTCAGAGCAGGGCAGCTGGAATGTTTTTTACAGGGGAGGTGCTGAGAGCCACTGAACACAGCCGGAAACTGTGTCTATAACGGCAATCCCTTCAAGCCAGGGGGTTCAACAGCACCCCTCATTCCAGCACCTATGATTCAGGGTCATTAATAAGGACTTAACGCACATGCTGTAAGTTGAGCTTGTCGTTATATGTCTTGTTGAATTGGGGCCGTAGTGTTTTATTGCCATTCTGATGGAGTCGTAATGGCATGGGGCATCTGGTCAATCTGGCGCTGCTATTTGTACAAATGTTGAGCAGCAGCAAAGGACTTACATGTAAAACATAGTGTCAGGCACATACTGAGCCCTTCAGGTTTTAAAAACAAAAATGAAACACATCATAATGTGACATGTTCATTGACGTTGCAGGGCTGGAAGAGAGGTGTTGGGATGATCCAAAGGCGATGGAAGGGAAGGGGAGAGCAGTGTCAACAGGCATTGCTTCAGGTGTTATAATTTATGGGCAGCAGGAGGCCACCTACCAAGAACTCTATACATCTGGCTGTAGGAAGTATATTCAAATAATTGTAAATAAAAACAAAGGTGCGAATGGTATTCAGCTGTAAAAACTTTAAAAACAAAGAATATTTACCCCCACTCATAGCTATGGGTGCCTCATTCTGACTTCTTTCCCAAGTAGGTGTAAGGGAAAGAAGATGGGAGAGATGGCTTCATTTCTTTGCTCTACCACAAACTCCCCTGCTAGTCCTGGCTAGGTCACTTTGGGTGTCTACAGTACAGTGTAATTCTGGGCTCAGTCTTAGGCTTCATTCCCCATTTCTGTCTGTCTGGCTGGGACGAATAAGCCCTCAGGATGTGGGCCCTAGGACCTAGCGTGTTGGGGCTGATGTCTGAGCTGTGTTTTCATTAGGTCCAAAGGGCCTCATTTTGCACTGTGGAAGCAGCTGGGCCCCACACATCCCGACATGCACCCTGAGAACCCACTAATGCTAGTCCACATTCTCATGGGCCAACATTCCTTGGCTTTTCAACCCACCACAAGGCAATCAATTCTGAGGAAATAGAAGCAACTCCTGGGTCAAGCACAGCTACTTGGTGGTTTTAGGCCTTCCATTTTATTCTGCTACAGATCTGCAAGGAAAGTGAATTATCTTCCGCATTAGCTATGGCCTTCATGGGAAGTCATCCTCAGCCAAGCATTCTGCTAACTGATCAGGGGACCACCATCAGAGTCTGGCAAACCTCTGGGGCAAGTGGAGCAAAACTTAAGCTCAGCAAGAAAGCCAGAAATGTATATCAAGAAATGGCCACCAGCTGGCAATGCTGGGCATTCAATGGACCAGTGACCGCTGCAGGGAGCGGAGTAAGCAGCTGAGAAGATGAGAGGCAAGCAGGAGAATTGTACTTCTGGGAACTCCCTCAGATGGGGTGCTGGATAGTCCACCACACCCTGAGTCCCCAGCAGTTCTCCACAGCTTGATCAGAATGGATGGTGCCCCAAATCTAGTACAGCACTGGAAGGGAGCCAGTGGATCAGGCTAACGAAGGGTCACTGCTGCTCACACCAGCCATCATGGAAGCTATGTGGCCAAAGCAGCTGCAGAAATTCCTCTGTCCATACTGGAAAGAGCTGTTTGATGACTCCACCAGAACAGTAGCCTGTGGTGGAATAGGCAGCAGAAACAGAAATGGCAGAAGTAGCCATGGAAGGATTTACAGTTTATGACCCACTGCACATTTTATTACATGCTAAGGGGAGCAGTGTCCATCTGTTAATGAGAACAGCAAGAAGTCTTGTGGCACCTTATAGACTAACAGATATTTTGGAGCATAAGCTTTCATGGGCAAAGACCTGCTTCATCAGATGCAACATCTGTTAATGGTGGACTGCATGCCAGAGCTTTGCCATCATGTTCCAGAACCCCATGTTGAATTCACCAGGGAGATGGGGAAGTGCAAAGAGGAGTTAAATGAGACTAACTATTGCATGGTTACTACCCAGATATTCTTACAAAATGTGCTGGGGGAGGGGAGGGCTGGGGCTGAAAGTAAGCTCTATTGATTGCCTTCCCGTTGTGTTCACTGCCCAGAGAAATCTATTACACTGCAATGGAACGGGCTGCCTCTAAACTGCATGTAGTGGATGGGTGATGAAATCCCAGTTTGAAATCTAACAGGAGGAGATGGAGTTGCATTCAGTCCAGAAACAGTCCAAGGAAGGGCTGGCTGTGTAGTTCAGTGAGACCCCACATTGTCATGTATGTTTCCATGTCGTCCATAGATCAGAACAATCTTTGTCCTCAGCTGTCACTGCACCCAGGTAACTTCAGGAAAGCAGAGACTTCCAAAGCTTACAGGGAGACAGTAATCATTGTGGAGGTCTGTGCAGCACCCTGTTGATGCCCATATGAATTTTGACTGAATAACAGATGCTAATAGCAGAAAACTATTTCCATAGTAGGAATTCCAGGCTGGGCAGTTTCCTTTAAGGTAAGGATGTGTTTTTGGACTCATCTCCGTAAGACACTCACCTACTCCACTCAGAGATAATTTGTGCAGTCATAATAAGTTGAAAACCTCTCTGGCATATGCTGATGGCTTGCCACTGATACCTTGTACTAGAATGACCCTTTGCCTTCAAGAACTCCTAGGTTTGTCCATCCTTTGGAAGGTGGAACACCTAAAATGACGTTAGCTAGTAAGCCACAGCTATGGCATCCTCCTAACCCCTGAACCATGGCTAAAATGTTCTGCATTTTTTAAACAAATTTCACTATGTTATTCGCTGTGCAGGCTTTCCATGCTGGTTAACTCTCTGGTGTGTCCATGAGACATATAAGCAGTAACAATGCAATGGTTAATCTCATTTAGCGTAAGTATGGCTCTGAGAATATGCTGAAGCCAAGTATTACAAAGTATCATTTTTTTGGCCACAGGTAATTTTCTCTGAGGCTGCACAGAAGCTTTTCTGAAGAACTTTGACATCAGGATGCTGTTTGACATCTCTTGTCCACCTCTGCAGCCCAGCACTTCAGGACCTTTCACTTTGACTGTCCAATCCCAGTCCAATCATGGATTTTACACTGCCACCGAGTGGTCGAAGAAGAAGAGTGGCCATAACCAATTGATGGAGAATGTCCTGGACTGGGAGAAGATATAGGTACGATACCAAGGAGAAAAGGATACGTGGAGAGTAGAAAGGCACAGCCAGGCTCCAAAGCACAAGGAGCAAATTGCAAAGTGCAAGGGTAGTCACACAGTGCAGTTTCTATAGCAGGAACTTTGTTTGAGGAAGGAAGACAGAGTGCAGCAGAAAGACCTGTTTGAGAGGTTGCTCGTGCTAATGGCCACAAACATTCAAGCTTCTGCTCAAACCTTGCCACATCCAGAGTCCTCTCCACGATGCCACATTCGACAGAGCAGGAACACACTGGACGGTACCATGGCTGGATGGTCCATGCAACCAGGACTGAATACTAGTTATCCAAGGCTACATAATTCATCCCATCCTTCATAGCAATGCCAAGTGCATATGAAACATGGTGGAGAAGGCGGGGCAGGGGTACTCCGAAACAGGGGAGCTGTTTGCACTGGTTTCACTGTTCATTGTACTGTGCACTTCATTTTATTACTGGTTTGGGTGTTTGAATGGCAGCTGGCCTGCCTGACCATTCCTTAATGTTGCTTTTTTGTAATGCAGCCATGTTAACAAATAAAGGCTTTTATTTCATTAGAAAAGTTTATTACCATCCCTGCATCATGTCATACGATACGTATATTTTAAAAACGAAAAGATAAAGACATGATAAGGCACAAGCGGGGAGCCGTACCAACACACACGCTCACAATACATCTTTTCGGCCCAAGCCATCGTGAACATCCGCAGTTCACGTCACACAAATAAGGGGTTCCCAGCTCCATGGCACAAGTGGTAATCTGATCCACTCAACCCACCCCATTCTGCAGGCTACAGCAACAGTGCTGAATTTACAGCTAATATTGCTGTACAAATAGACCCATACAGGTACCAGTCTCCCTCTTTCAAGGAAGTCCATAATTGGGCTGCAACAAGGTGTTGTCCGGCTCTTCTCTTTTCAAGCTGCAAACTGCTCTGAGACTTGCTTGGTCTTAAACACCTTGTGCAATGTACTGACAATGCTTTCCCGACCACCCATACAAACTGGTGTTTGTATGTCGCCAGTAGCCCTCCACTTAGATCACTCAGCCAAGCAGGGGTGAGACAGAAAGGGTTTTCCTCCCAAGAGCTCTTGCCAGGCTCTGACCAGTGTTCCCTCTATTTTTTTCCACCCATGGGCAGAATAAATTTTGTTATGTGCACCAAGGCGTGTGTGAGTGCACACTGCTAGTAGAAACACAGCCTGCCCCCTGTGGATGGCTGTGGGTGTTCTGCTAATCACCTATGTGGCCCTTGATCTCTCCTGGGTGCTCAGCTTACAGGGAACCCCGACTCTCACTCCCAAAGCATGCCATGTATCTCTCTCTCTATCCACTCTTCCTCCCCCACCCCCCCAATCACTTCTTTCCAGTGCTTTTTCTCCTTGCCAGGTGAATGGGCACATTAGCCTGGCAGCACTCTCCAGCCCATCCCTAAGCCATCAACCAGGCACCGTTTTATCCCTCAGGTTTACTTCGGTGATCCGCTCTGGCACAGCTACTCTTGTCCCCTCTTCTGTCATGTGGGAGTACGAAAGGTCCCTAATTTTCTCTTGCCAGTGCACATCTTGCTGCAGCTGATTTTGCGAGCTGGGGTGCTGGTTCAGCAATCTGTGGCTGTCAAAGGTCTCTTTGGGCAGATGAATTATTGGGATCTCAAAGTTTATGAAGAGCACAGCAGCGAGCGGGAAGGACACTGGACTCCAAATTGTTCTGTGAACAGCACCTGTTGGCCATATCCACATTCCACCAGCATTCTGCCACTGCTGAGTGCAGTTGAATCCTCTTTGCCCTCTCTTGAGGGCTTTGAGAGAACTTTCACCAGTGGTACAGCTGCACCAGAGGAGCTGCTGGCGTGGAACTGCCATGTGCCCTCTTGTTCTGCTCTGCCTGTGTCTTTTCAGTATGCCACACCAGCTAATATCTTACTGGGAAGGCATACTGGAGCAAACTGCCCTCTTGCAGCAGACTTGTATCATTCTGGATTAGGCAGCTACCAGGTGGTTATAGCAGTCGCCTCCTGGAATGGCAGGGCTGCCATCATGCTTGTCTCAGATACCGGAGAGTGAGTGGCAAGCTTTTTTCATAGCTCCAGAAAAGTTCTACATGTGAAAGTTCTGGGCCCACAGATAGTCTGCCTGGGTCCTCAAACTAATGTGATCCCACCATTATGCATTTGTGGCCCTGCTCTAGCAGTGTCCATCTCTGTAGGAGGTGTCAACATCATACTGAGAGTTATGAGCAGCAAGTTCCAGTCTTCCATGTCTACATCCTCCTACTTTAATTCCTCCAACTGGTGGATCTGAAAATGCTGCTGGAATGTTCACCAGCCTCTTGTGGACGCTCTGCTCCTTCTCTGCCCCAAGGATGAATGCTCATGCAGGACAAGGTTTTCAAAGGGGGACTTTGTGTTGCTGGGAGCATGGAGATCCAGCTTGGCTTGGCAGGATGTTTGCAAGCTGCAGCCACTTTCTGTAAAGTGCCAGCAGAAGTGGAGTTTCCAGCAGTGCACCACAGAAAAAGGAATGAGCGCAGCTGCAGCAGGGAAGGACACTTAGGAAGTTGGTTTGACTCAGGTCTGTGAGGGACAGTTTGGATGCATGAGGGCCAATGCTAGAAATTCTAAAGTTAAGCTCAGTAGTCTGTGGAACTCCTTGCCAGAGGAGGCTGTGAAGGCTAGGACTATAGGAGAGTTCAAAGAAGAGCTAGATAAATTCATTAGGTTAAGTCCATAAAAGGCTATTAGCCAGGGGGTAGGAAAGGTGTCCCTGGCCTCTGTCAGAGGCTGGAGATGGATGGCAGGAGACAAGTCGCTTGATCATTGTCTTCAGTCCACCCCCTCTGGGGCACCTGGCACTGGCCACTGTCAGCAGATGGGATGCTGGGCTAGATGGACCTTTGTTCTGACCCAGTAATGGCCATTTTTATGTTCTTATGTTCTCGTCAGTGTGGGTGCTCAAGAACGGCCTCACAAACACCAACCTCAGGTCACCAAAACCTGGGCTTCCATTACAGCGTAGGCGTACTCTTTGTCCATCCAAGGTCCCAGTTTGTAAAAACAGCGAGGATGGCCACACTACAGACTGGTGAGTGTCATGTACGATCTTAAGGTGGACCACATGAGTAGCTAAGATAGATAGAGAAGTAAAGACATACAACTGGATTATGCCGATGAAAAAAAATCCATGGGAACAACATGCCACAATTTGGAAAAGAAACCTCAAGCTTGAACAGCTCATTACCTTTGCACCTTGAGACGCCATCTGGTAACCAAATAACTGTGCATTTCCAGTAAGAAGAATTCCACCTCCAGCCTCAAAGACAGAGTTCGATTGGGTACTAAGTTCATTCTTTGTGACCTCTGGATGATGATGATGATGACGATGATTAACAATAATTAGGATAATGACTTTAGCAGTTTCTGTGGCAGGCTCAGAAGAAAAAGAATGTCTCCATCCCAGAGACGTTCATGAAGAACAAGACAGCACAAGACAAACTATTCTCAGTTTCCTGACACCTCGGTATCCATCCTCTCTTAAATTGAACGCGTAGCAGCTGAATATGTTGTGTGCTTGTTTACATTGCAACTTTGCTCCCTTGGGGCTGAGCTCTAGGTCATCAGCTCAGTCCATCTGTGCTTACTCACCCATTTTATTACAGTAATAGAGTAAAAATAATTACTATTACTATTATTATTATTTAGGAACAAAAGATGATCTAGTCTCTGGACCACCTGAGAGTCTCTTGCAGGTTATGTTAATAGTTCCCTCTCATCTAATTCTGTCAGACTTGGCCGTGTCATAGAACTGCATAGATTAGCTCCTAATTTATGACTGATGTGGGGAGAGATTTTTCTCCCTCATCAAAACATGCTCAAAGAAAGCTTCTCATGAGGCTGGTTGCCTTTTTAATTTGAAATGCTTCATGACTGATTTCATTATAATTGTAATTTTTGATGAAAAAAATGGGGAGATGAACAATTCTGAATTTTAAAGAGAAGCCCTCTTTCTTGGTCATTCTCCTCGGTATTTTTCCAGCGGGGGAAGCCAAAGTCTTAAAAATGTGAGAGTATATTTTCTCCTAAGGAAATTTAAATACAAATTTGAGCAAAACGAGTATGTTACATTGCACTTATTTATTCCTTTCTTCCTTTTCTGTGTTCACCCTTTTCCACACCACTCTGGTTTCTAAATCCAGCTCTATTACATATACATTTTTCTAACGATAGAACAACTCTATTGTGCTCTATGCATACATTTTATGGTATTCAGACCAAGGACCATGTGTTTTCAGAGGTGGAAAAAGTATCCCAAAGGTTACTTGAGTAAAAGTGCAGCTGCTTTCTTTTCTGGGTATGTGAGTACAGCCCAGATGTGACGTGTGCATGTGCTTTTTCTCAAGTAGTTTTCCAGAGGGACACCAGTAACTTGTACTTAAGTACATCTCCACCCACCAAAACAGCAGCACTTTTACTCAAGTAACTTTGGGGTACTTTTTTCCACCTCTGGTGTTTATTAATGATTTAGCTTGTGATAGTATCTGAGTGATCTGGTTCAGTACGAGCACTGGACCTTATATTGTATAAACAAAGACAGTTTTTGCCTCAGAAATTGTACAAATTAAATAATTACTTGTACTCTTCTAGTGTCTAGCAGTCCCATTCTGGGACTATGTCCCTTGCCGTATACTAGGCACTGGGATTCATATCAAACAAAAAGCTTGACAACACAAGGGGCCTGACGTGCTCTCAGGGGTCTCAGTCAGAAGGTTGCCATTGATTTTAACAAAAGCAGGAACTACCCCTAAGTAATTTTCCTCTATGTTTGGAAAGCACAAAGAAAACCACATGCTGTGTCACAAGCTCAATCATTGTCATCAGCTGCAGCACCGTGAACCAGCTGCATTTGAATCTGTGTGCTAAATTTTAGGCTGCACAAAAGTCAAACTAGGTATAAGTTGAGTATTAAGACGGAAGGAATATATTCTCCTATTTTACTTATTTAAAAATACTATTTTTAAAATAGGATACACACAGGATACAGTATAAGAAATGGGGAAATGCAATTTGAATGAAGAATTCCCAATATGTGCTTCACAATTCCAATTTCACTGGTTCCTTGGAGATGCAGTTGTACTGAAATTATTCTGATTTTCATTAGGTGGGCACCTGGCCCAGTGATTCCAGACCCAGGTGTTCAGAAGAACAATTCTGCAAAGTCAGAGGATGGAACCAATGACCAATGCCTCTTTTCTCTGCAGTGTTAATGAGTTTATATGCACCGTTTTCATGGTTTCAATACACTTGAATAAAAATTCAAAGCAAAACCTAGTTTATCTGTTTTGGTGAGTAAGCCATGCACAGCCACTGTTTGGTTTAGTTTCACTTGAAATCATGACTTGTCCCGATGTGGCTGAAATCTAAACTTGAGATCATGAACTTTGGCAAAACTTCTGGAAAAATACAGAGGCCTAATTTTTCCTAAACTAATCAGGAGTCAGATTTTGGTTAGTTCAGAAACTGAAACCAGTGACTTCACAGGATGTGTATAAACAAAATGCTTTCAAGTCTTAAATGTCTAGCCATTCAGCCACCTCTCAGAATCCATAGGCTATGGTTACACTAGCGAGTTTTGCTGACAAAAGCTCGGTTTCCTCAACAAAACTCGTGGAGCCTATGCACACAAAATGTGTTTTGTCAACAGTGTGTTGAGAAAACTCAGCACTTTTGCCAGAAGCATTCTGCTTCTCAGCAACGAGGCATAATGCTGCTGTAGACAGAGTCTGTGGGAAAAAAAAAAACCAACCTGTATGGATGTTTTGCGCAGAGAAGGCTGGGTTTCTCTTAACTGACAGGGCATCCAGAACAAAGGGGAGCCCTGTCTGCTGTACTTCCGCATACCTGTTTTGTTGAGAGAGCAGCCGGGCAGTCTGGCCAATCTGTCCACAGAGCTGAGCACTCTTCTAATCTGCTTTTAGTGTGTGGAAGCACTGTCAACAGAAGCTTTGTCAGGAAAAGGAAATCTCTTCCAATAGTAACTTCTGTTGACAATGCTGTAGTGTAACTGTGGCCACAGGGTCCTGCGATAAACAACGGGAAGGACTAGAGAGGTAGCCGTGTTAGTCTGTACCTTGAAGAACAACAAGAAGTCTTGTGGCACCTTATAGAGTAACAGATATTTTGGAACATAAGCTTTCGTGGGCAAAGACCTGCGTCATCAGGTGTATGAGTCGGGGGTGGTTTCAGAGGGGTATTTAAGGAGTGGGGTCCCAGTAAAAGGGAGGGACAGAGCTAATAGACCTTACAGCTCTGGCCCTCCCTTTTACTGAGACCCCACTCCTTAAATACCCCTCTGGCACCACCCCCCACTCATGCATCTGATGAAGTGGGTCTTTGCCCCCAAAAGCTTATGCTTGTGCTCCAAAATATCTGTTAGTCTATAAGGTGCCACAGGACTTCTTGTTGTTCTCAACAGGAAGGACTGTCCTTCTCATCAGGTCCCCAAGTCACTAGGACCTTCAAGGAATATTGCGATTAGTGTAAAGGGAGCAAATTGATCAGGAGTTTATTCTAGAATGTGCTAGGTGTGCACTATATGATATTTAACACAATTTCTGCTTCCATAAACAGAAGATAACACTTACTGACCTGACAGGAGCACAATTTAGCATTGAGATCTTCCAATGGAAGATGCAGAAGATAAACTTCAGATAAGATTCCTTGCTGCAAATACAACATATTTGGTCTAATTCCTCCCCTGCACCACCCAACCCCTTAAGAACTGTCATTCATTTTCACTTTCCTTTACAAATACAGACCAGTTCAGCCTCCCCACAGCTCTTTGAAATACGTAATAAACATAATAATCTTTGTTCACACAGAAAGTGCAGACAGAGCGGTTGGATGACTTATCCACTGAAACAGAGGAAGTCAGAATGAGAACTCAGGAGTACACATCAGAGGCTCAGGGTATGAAAGCTCACTTTCCTCTCACAACAGAATGAGACATTAGCTCTCAACAGCTACCTAACCTTACTTCATGGATGGCTTTAAGGTCATTCCTTGACCTGAAAGAAATGGCTGAAATCCTCAGCTAATCACTTTCCAACTCTGTCATTAGCTTTTTCAGGACTACATAGTTCATCCAACCCCCTCAGAAAGCTCCCAATGATGACATTAATGCCTTGCACTCCTGCCCAAGACTTCCATGGCAGCTTGAGCAGCTGAAGTGGCTTGATAAAGGTACTCTACCTCATACCTATGAATACTTGTGTAACCCACCATTGCCAGTCAGAAGATAAAACATATGTTATTGCTGATTCCTTCAAGAGAGCTCTTTTGCTCAATCTGTAAAGACATGCGCCTTTTAGCTTGGGAGGTCCCTGGTTTAATCCTCACCTCACACTTGTGCATTGAGCTACCTATTGTTCTGGTGCAAGGGAGATTGGAGAGTCCAGAAATAAATGGTTATTTGGTTTGTTTGCTTGTTCTGTCACTGAGAGCAGCTAAGAGAAGGCACGGAAGTGCACAGATGTTTCCTTTTTTATGGTAGTCTGAAGAGTTACCCTATGGACATTGAGAATGTTTCTATAAAATAGAATGAAGATGTTTTCCTATGCACCAAATGGCCATGGAGCTGGGGGGAGAGGGGACATTCCAGTAGCATTTAAAAGCCCGTTGTGCAGCTGGGAGCAGGTTAGTGCAGTGAATACAAGGGAGGAGGGAAAGTGAAAGTGCAGAGATTAATTGGATAATTATTTCAATAAGGCTAATGCTGTATGCTACACCACGTTTGAATTCCACAGACTGTCCCTCAACTGGGAAGTATGGCTGTGCATATGTACGCATGTTTACTTCTCCTCCATTCAGGGTATGTCTACACTGCATCAGGGGGTCTGCTTCCCCAACAGATTTGTGTTAGCTGAGCGTTATCTGCTAAAAATAGAGATGTGAACACTGTGGCTTGGGCAGCTCAGATTGTGTAGCTGCCCGGATCCTCTGGGTCTGAGCTTGGGTGGCTAGTCTGATCTGGGGCCATAACGTCCCCGCCACCACTGTGTCTGATCTCTATTTATCAAAAAGTCAGTGGTGAAACTTGAGACACGTCTACTAAAATACACCTTTGTTTTCTTTCTGGCCTGATTCTGATGTGACATAGGCTGGTGTAAACAGAGTGTGACCCCACTGAAGTCAACAACATGATTTCCGGTATACTTAGAAGATGCTAAAGTTGGAATTTGGCCTCATCTGTGTGCGAACAGTCTGTTCTTGGTGAAGTACAAATACACTCTCCGGAGCCAAATTCTGATCTTGGTTATACTTGCGTAAATGAAGAGTAACTGCAGCAGTAAATGGTGGTACACAACAGCACAACAATTAAGCCAAAATAATAAACACTGCTCCAAACTTAAACCAGTGCAAATAAGAGAAGACTCTGGTCACCAGTCTCTTGCATTTCTACACAGAGGCAAAACGTAGAATTTTTTTTTTTTTGGCGCTGTACAAACCTGGAACACAGGTCCCCTCCCACACACATACCAAAATTTGCAGACTGGGCTGATCTGCCAGAGGGCCTCTGGGCCCCAGTAAAATGTATCCTCCCACTCCTGCCCACATTTGGGAGTCCTGTTTCTACATCTGTAGCAGTCACAGGAACCAGATAATAGCTGCTGCAGATTCAACAAGGAGGAGGTGGAATGATGCCAGTAAATTCTGAGAAGTATATTCTCCTCAAGGATCTCCTCAGAAGACACCACTACAAAGAGATGTATTATCCATTGTGCTGATCCTTTCTGGTATTAGGCAAAGTGAAGTTCCCTTATCTCCTTGAAAACTACAGCTGTGTCTACACTACAAAGCTCTGTCCACAGAACAGGCCTTCTGTCCACAAAACTAGGAAGTGTCCATATTGCAAATTAGTTCTGGGATGTCTGGCCACTCTCTGTCAACAGAGGGTGTTGACAGGGGGAGTCTGTATTAGGTGTGGACGTGTTCTGTAGACAGATGTTCCGTTGGCAAAACTCTGTCCACCGTGACTTCCGTAGACAGAACTTTGTAGTGTAGACCCAGCTTTATTGCGCTATGGGATTCTTTCATGTTGGGACATTCCAGACCCGGTATTAATTTTTATAAGAAGGGTTTTGGAAGTCCCCGGACTCCACTCGGAAAGATGAAAAGGTGAGCTGACCCTGCTGGGACTGCAATAGAGCTAGCCAGGAATTTCCCAATGGTATGTTTCTCCATTTGGAAAATGGTGATTTGTCAAAAGCAAAAGATTTTGTGGAAATTAGTTAATTCTGAAAAAAAAACTTTCAGGGAAAGAAGGAAAAGAAGTATTTTCATAAGGTCAGAATGGGATGTTTTGGAATAGAATGTTTCAATTTGCCATTACAAAAGGACCTTGAAATTGCTTTCATTTTCTATTGTAATTGTAATACATTTGTTTGTCCCAGACACTGGAAGGTCTGAGGCTACACAACCCCAATTACTAAAGAGGTTCACTTGGGTTGGATCAGGTGATTCCACTACAAAGGACAGTAGGAAGCTGCATAGAAGGTCGGGGAATGAGAAAAGTTCTTGCTGTCAGGGGAATTTGAGGGTAGGTGCTCCAGGGGCAGGAGGCTGTTGGGCAAAACCCTAATCCCAAACAGAGAGCTGGGAAGCCTGGCAGAAAAAAACAGATGAGGGCAGAAGAAAACCTCTGGCTGTGAGAGACGTCGCCAGAGCTAACTATCAACCTGAGTGTTCTGGTGGTTGGCTTCATTTTCAGACTTTGAGGATTGTTTTAGTTTTGTTATTAAACCAGGCCCAGACAGATTTACTGGAATGCTAGGTGACATATAAGACATTCATTGTCTTAAATTATTCACATAGCAATAAACGCTTAATACCAGGGCTTAGCATAGGAAACAGTCATAGAAAGGAAACCCCATTGGTTAGCATGCACTGGATTGTCCAAGTACACCTGCATGCGATGCCAACAATATGGGACCTAGATCTGCCTCTTTCTGACTGTGGCACATGTAATCATAACAGAACATGAATGGCATGCCAATGGTTAACACTACTCAAGAGACAGCATAACTCAGCACTTAGGGGGCTGACATGGGAGCAGACCAAGTACATGAGACTCTCTGTACCTGAATGCCTCTCCACCACACTTTCTTCCTTAGGGCTCCTGTGGGCTGGGATGGTGCCTTGGCTTTCCAGCAGATTATTATCCTCACCCCTTCCTGGGTAATGGAGTCCCTTAGTTCTAAGGCCAAAACCAGCACCAAAACAAAGAACCTTCAGCCGCTGCTGGGCTCAGCCTTCAGCTCCTTCCTTGCTGGTAGGCCCCATGTTCAATCATCCAGCCGGATCCACCCTCCTTCCAAGGGGCTCTGGCAAGCCAGGCTTCTTGCTTCCCACAAGAGCAGCCTGTTTTCTGTCCTCCCCAGCCAGACCACAGCCACTGGACTTTTTCTCTCTGATGTCCAATACTCCACCCAGGGGTATCAGTGTGAGGCTAATTGGATAGGTCTGGCTGGCACCAACGATTAATGAGGCAAGCTACCTGTTTATATAACTGCCCTACCTACCGCCATGCTTGGTCCCAGGTCAAGACCTACAGCTGGAAGTATCTAGCTTGTGCACTTTGCATGCAGTTATCCTATGATTTCTGCCATAGAGCTGGGTGGGGATGGGGTCTGTGCTTGTTGAGGTTGCAGCTCTCCTTCAAGCTCACTGACCAGAGAGAGTGGGCAGCATCTATCCTCCAGAGTTTCCTGGTGCTGTCCTGCAAAGAATACTAATAAGGAATATGCTCGTGCCCCTGCATCAATTACCCCACAGGACTTTGTACAGAATGAGCAGGACTCGCTCCAGGCCCCCTGAATCTTAAAAGAACAGGCCATCTTGTTACACCCAGAAGCACCTACTCTGAATCCAGTAGGGACTCTTGTGAACATCTAGTCTGCCTTCCGATGTAACACAGGCCATAGTTCCTGCTGGAGTTAGATGAGAACATATCTTCTAGAAGAGACATAGTCTCAGTCTGGGAGAATGTCTCTTATCCTGGGAAACAGCCTGAGCCTGAATGTCTACACCACAAATTTATAGATATGCTGCCCAAGTCAGCTGACCTGGACCGGCCTTGGTAATTTTACTGCAGTGTTGACATAGCCTTGGCTGCTTTGAAAACATTACCCTAAGTGACTTAAAGGTCACACAAGAAGCATGTGGCTTAGCAGGAAATGAAATGCAGATTACATTAGTCCTAGACTGAGCAGGGGGGCTGGAACAATTTATAGAATGTAGTGCTGAGAGCCACTGAACCAAACTGTAAATGTTACATATAATGGAAACCACTTCAAGCCACACTCATAATTCCTGCTTCACTGAGACCATGATCTTGATCATGAGACCTTTTTTCTACTCTTATCCAAGTAACATCCAGCATTATGAGACAATAACGATAAAAAATGCCATTAACAGTCATGGAAGCTGAATGCCTCAGTAACTGAGACCTGATTTCTCAGATGTGCTGAGCGCTCACAACTGCAATTGACGTCCATGGGACTAAATGATCTAAACGTGTGAAAACGAGGCCTTCTGGGATGCTGTAAAGGAATGTCAATCAGACGGGAAGGTGGGCCGGTACCGTGTAAAGCGCAGAGACAGCCATTCCACCCACTCTGTTGGTGGTCCTGCCGGTTGGGTCCAGCTCAGCTGCTGAGGATTGGAGCTAAAGAGGCCACTGCTCTGGGGTCCAGAAATTTTAATGAGCCCAGGGCTATGGTGGCCAGAGCCCTGTCAGGGAGCCGCAGACCCTTCAGATCTCCATGGGAGTCCCAGGGCTCTTGGCCACCATGAAGGATTGGCTGGGGAGTCTGGTCCCTTAGTCTCCCCCTATTCATGAGGCCATGGCCCTTCTGGCAGCCTAGAGCTATACCCTACTTCACCTAGGACTCCTGTACCAGTAAGTCCTGACACTTATTTTCACTCTTGCTATGTACCAAAAGTAGACAGAATAATTTTCACAGACCCTAAGTTATTGAACTAGAAAATGTAGAGATGTTCATATATCTGGGAAGCAACATAACATATGATCTAGACTGTAAGAAGGAAATAACGACTAGAATAGCGAAAGCAAGAGCAAGTTTGAAGGCAATGGATAAGGTCTGGAAAAGCAAAGTGATTAGCTTAAGAATGAAGCTGAGCATCTTGAAAACATGTATTCAGCAGCATGTTGTATGGATGTGCGATATGGGCGATAATGAAAGATTCGAAAAGAAGAATATTGGCATTCGAAAGGAGTTGTTATAAGAAGATTCTGAGAATAGGATGGATGCAGAAGGTCACCAATGAGGAATTATATAGAAAGACACAACTGAAAGAGAACCTGCTGGAGAAGGTTATAAAATGGAAGCTACAACTATTTGGACATATTTTCAGAATGAACAACGAATGAAAAATCAAGACCCTGGTGTTCAGCATAATGGACGGTTCGAATAGGAGAGGCAGACCCCACGGAGAATGGGGAGATGATATAGTAGATTGGCGTGGAGCTAGTCTACAGAAAGTAAGCCACTCCGCACTGGATAGGGAAAGATGGAAGGAAATAGTGAGGGAGGCATCAGACACCAACGGGCACTGATCCCATGGTTGTTGATGATGATGATGATGACTGCACAACCTTTGTGGCAAGGCCGCGTACAGGTCCCTCACTTTCATCAACAGCTAATGCACCTTCATAACTTAGAACACCACCCTGGAAAGTGTATAAGTAATAATAAGAGCTTGATTGAATTCAGGAACAAATATTTTCAATGAATGGCATATTTGTACAGTGTTTAGAACAGTGTCGGAATGTATGCGCCATGTAAGAGGTTATTACTGCTCTATTCTAAAGCCCTCCAGAGACAGTCAAGAAGATGAAGGACCAATGCCTGAGCTTAAAATGTGGTATTTTATTTGTAAATAAATGTGGGTGCCATCTTCCGATGAACCCTGCATGGTCAATTTATGGGGGTCACTTTTGAAAAGGGATAGTTGAATTAAAATGCATGCGAAGATCAGATTCTGACTCTAGTTACTGAATAACTCTGGATTTATTGAGCTAACCTCTCATGGTGTCTGAGTTGGAACAAGGAACACAAAAAAGGGTTAGACAAATTGAAGGAAAGCAACTAGCTAAGGGGAACAGGTTGCACCTCTCTAGTCCAGCATCCTCAGGACCTAACTGGTGCAGAATGAGAGCATTTGCCAAACCACAGCAGGTCAATATTGTCTAGCAGCATTACCAACACTTCCACTGCTAACAGGGCTCTTGTAAGACATTTAGGTTACAACTAAATAACAGCAAAGAACACTGAGAGCCAGGACTGGTGGCTCTAAACAAACTTTAACACCCACACCCAAGACAGGTGGTCGTCTAGCCACCAAAATTCATGCTGGATTACAGATGTTTCTGGATAAAAGTGAGTTCTGGATTAGAGAGTTTCAGCCTGTATAATAAAATGGGCTCCCTGCAATCTTAATTTACTCTTTACACTTTGTTCCACTTCATCTGAGAGTAAGTGAGACGGTGCTTTTCTGAAATGCCTTAGCCTCATTTACATATTGGCTTGTGGAGGGTCCATATAGTCTGACGAGTAAAAGGACTCCTTCACGCAACTGTGAACCCCGACCCCCCCCCCCACACGATCCAATCCCTGTCACAGTGAAATCTACAGCAGAACTCACCCTGACCTTATTAGAAGCAGGAACTGGCCTATAATGAGGCAGAAGCTGCAGGTGACTCTTTTACTGTATGTAAAGTAAATACTTCAAGTAAAATAGAAACCCTATAAAAGGCTCAGAGCAGAAGTTGGACCCATGTATTTTGGCTTGTGTAGCCACGCTGGGGACAGGATTGGGAAGAAAAGGGGATAGATGGGACCAGATTTTTGCTGATAACACAGGGAGTAGAAGATGCCTGTTTAATGCTTTTCCAGGACTTTGTGAATACTTTTGAGGAATTACGTGGTGAGAGGGATTATGTGGGCTGGGGGTAAGATGATTTCAGAAGGAATGTGGCTGGGGGGTCAGTGTGGACAGAGCTCTATGTGGGAAATGAGAACATTAGGAAGTGTGTTTGGGGGTGAGGTCTTTACACAGATGGGATATGGAGAACACGAGGACTTTGGGGGTGGATTTGCCATAAGGAATTTTCAGAAGCAATAGGGGTAAGGGTGGGGAGGGGGCCTTTATCAGTTGGCTGAGGAGCAGAAGGATCTGTTTGGAAAGAAACACAACTGTAACCCTGCCTTCCCTATTTGATAAACTGTTTGTGTATCCTCAGAGGGGCGAATCCACTGCTGTCAGCCATATGAAATTTCCCCACTGATATTAATGCTTTCTGCTATTTTAATCTACAGAACTGTCCCACCTCCCTGTCTACGTGGGGCTTTGGTGCAGCACACCTACGTTCCACCCTATTCTGAAGCTTCTGAGCAAAAGTTTGGTCAGGTCATTGGTAAATATTGCACCTACTTCAGGATGGGACTGTTCATATTGCCTCTGGCCCAATACATCCATCCAAACTAACATATTTAGCAGCCCAAATAGCATTAGGAATTGCCTGTTTTTTTAAAAAAAATATGAAATTTCAAAATTTGCAGAAAATTGCACAACCTCCCTGTCCTACGCCCCAGCTAGGGAATAAGTTGCTGATATTTCAGTGAATTTGGACAATATTTTCAACCTGCTGTTTAGTGGCCAACTTTTTATGGAATTTAGAAATGTTTCATAACTAGGGTGGGAATATTGGGGGAAAATGGAGAAAACTTGCCAACTTAATGATAGGAAAATGTTCCTTTTTTTAAAGCCTACCAACTGGGGTGATGAAAATTGGTCAAGACGTCAAAGTTCATCCTTTCAATGTAAAATCTGTGCTCAAGCTTTGCAGTAAGAAAACAGACAATGCACAGCTAATAACACAAGAGTGCAATATAGCTGTGATGGTCTTGTAATACTTCAATGAAAAATAATGTAAAAAATCTCAGATTCTTGTGTGTCTGTCTCTGTAGTATGTGAGCACCACACGGTCATTAACCTATTTATCCTGGTGTGAGGTAGGGAAGGGCTGGTATTTCCTGTACATAGATGAAAAATGGAGACACAGAGAATCTAAGTGACCTGCCCAGTGCTGCGTGTGAAAAAGAGGGAAACAGATCCCAGACCTTCCTTCCCTCGGCTCATGCACTCACTGATGGGCCATCCTTCCTTTTCAGCTGAACAAAACTAGTAAAATTCACGTGGCTTTATTGACAATAGGAAGCCAATATTTAAAATGCCTTTTTAAGGGAATACGAACTCTAACTGTGACATTAATTTATCCCTGGCCACATAGGAGGTTCTTAGTGTTGTCTTTGTGAGACAATATAGATACACATGCTTGACAGTAGTTAACCTACTACCTTGCTCTACAGACTAAAGTTGGTTTTGTGTTAGCTGATAATTCTGTTTGGAACTCCAGGGCTGTGTCCAGACCAGCCCCCAACTTCAAAGGGGGCATGGTAATTAGGGTGTTGGGAGATTACTAATGAAGTGCTGCGGTGCATATACAGCACTTCTTGAGGCTAAATCTCCCTCCACGGCAACTTCAAAGTGCCAACTTGTGTGTCGCCATGGTCAGCCGTGGGTACGTCGAAGTGTCCGCGCTACTTTGAGGTCCCTTTACTTAGCAAAATTTTGAGGAGTAAGGGGACTTTGAATTAGCACGGGCACTCCCAAATATGCGGCTACACAAATACTGACCCACAGCTACACAAAAGCCGGCACTTTGAAGTTGCCGTGGGGGAGATTTAGTCTAATATAGTGCTGCATATGCACCTCAGCACTTCATTAGTAATCTCCCAACACCCTACTTACCAGGCCCCCTTCGAAGATGGAGGCTAGTTTAGACACAGCCTGGTAGTTCCATAAAGCATTTTAGTGGTTTGGAGTTCACATTGTTATTCTTCATACAGAGACTGATCCAAATTCAGTTAAGGACAATAAAAGGGCACTGGGAGATGGACTTGAGCCATGATTATGTGAGAATGGTCATGCTGGGTGAAACCAATGGTCTACCTGGCCCAGTATCCTGTCTTCTGGCAGCATCCAGTGCCAGATGCTTCAGAGGGAATGAACAGAACCATGCAGTCGTCAAGTCATCTATCCAATCATGCAGTCCAAATTGCTGGGAGTTGGAGGTTAAAGGGCAGCCCAAATATGGGGCTGTATTGTGGACCATCTTGTCTTGTATCTACGGATGAGATTTTGTCATGCAAGTCACTGATGTTGTGACATTCAGATTCCTTCATGATATTTTCTGCTCCAGGTTCAGCCCTGGGGTGGTTGGGGTCCCACTGGTCTCAGATGCTGGAACCCTCAAGATCAATGCTGCCAGTCTTGAAGCTTCAAGCTGCTGCTGTGGATGACAGGAACCCTGGAGCTGTCAGCTGCCACTGTCACAGAGGGAGCTAGGGCAGCTAGTCCTCCTGGCTCCGGTGCTCAGCTCCCTCCAAATGAGTCTCAATAAAAGTCACAGCTAGGTCATGGCCTCCTGCACATTGGTATTTAATTCACATGACCTGTCCATAACTTTTACTACAAATAAACATGACAAAAGCTTTACCTTATTTATAGCCATTACACCTACATGTCTCATAGAGCTAGAAGGGACCTTGGGAGGTGACTGAGTCTCATCCCCTGCCCTCTCAGCAGGACTAAGCCCCATCCCCTTTTTTTTTTTTTAATCTATTTGCCCCAGATCCCTAAATGGCCCTTCAAGGATTGAACTCACAAGCTTGGGTTTAGCAAGCCAAGGCTCAAACCACTGATGAACCTACCCACTGATTTTTTTTTTAAATACAGTTCCACTTTTGACTTTCCCAACTTCCCCTGGCAAGAAGTTTCACAGGTTGACAGTACCTTGTGTGAAGTAGAACTTCCACATGTTTATTTTATACCTGCTGCCTATTTCTGAAAAGGCCCAAAACCTAATGAAGAAATGTTTGCAGCCTTGCATTAATCCATTCCATTTTATTTTTTTTAAAAGACTTATTTTCCAGTTGAACATTCTCAGCCTGTAAATATATTTTTCTCTCCCCCTCACAGATGTGGTATTTTTCAGAGTGAGGGTGGAGGTTTAGAGTATTCAAAAGCTTCAAATATCCCCCATATCATAAAAAGGAACATAAATACTCAACAAAACGCAAGAGAGAAATGAACTTCTCTCACATCTACTGCACAGGATGCAGTATATCAAATCTATCTGAGCACCGAATGAGACCTGTTCTTCAGCAAATACACCCTTTATCCCATAAAGATAATGAGTGTTACATTTATGTTTTTGGATGGACTAACAGAAGAGCTCTGTGAAGTGTCTCTGATTCTCAAAATTTGAGGCTAACAGGAAGCCTTGACAAACCTTTCTCAGGCCCTGATTCCATTTATTTTAGTGCCTAGGAGCACTGATCTGGAACCACAGCCCTCTGTTGCGCTAGCTGTCCACAGACAAATAACAAAGAAACGTTACAGTCAAAGAGCTGGATCAACAGAGCTCCACTGAAGTAATATCTGCCTCCATTTAAACGTACCACAGGAGCATTCGGAGATCGCAGACCATCCCTATGTTCTCTAGCCACATTGTGACTGTCTCTGGGGCCTAAGATAATGAGGAAAAAGTTCCATTCCTTGTCTCTACAGGGACAGGCCACATTGCGACCTAACCCAACACAGGTGAGTGGGAAGTCTCAGTGTTACACACATTTATACCTCTTTGTCCTGAAAGGAAAGCCCCATCCTGTAGTCATGTCCTGGAAGATAATTCACCATGAAAGCTGGCATGTGCCTTCACGTAGGGAGGGTAGTGAGTATTTTTTCTGGGATTTCCTGTGTTATTTTATTATGAAAAAGTCTGAGCTAATGACAAGACTCTGACTGCTGCTTGCAGGCTGGCTCTGTTTGCTTTGGTTTTCAGTGTTGCCAAATGAGCCAAGTCGTCTGATCAGCCGATGCCTCTGCAGCTGTTTGTGCGTCTGGAAGTGCACCCACTCGTGTAACATCCTTCAGTTATTTCAAACCCCCCTTTTTGAAAACAGCCCTTACCCAACCATTGCCTAATGGGGAAATTGAACCCAAATTGCTAATCAGCTCATCCTCTCCAGGCCAGCTGTACATGCTGTCTCTTGGGGTTTCATGACTCTGTAAGGCGGTCGTCTTTGGCCCACTGAAATCAGAGGGAGTTGTACTGTTGGCTTTAATGGGCATTGGATCATGTCCTGAGAGCTGCTCAGTGGGTACAGCTACACTATAAAAAAGAAAACAAAACAACCCCCCACCACAGATCCCTGCAACAGTGTGTCCCAGAGCCACAGTCGATTGACTTAGGTTCACACAGCCCAGAATACAAGACTACATGTAGCAGTGCAGAGTTCTGCTCCGGCTGGTGTCTGGGCCAAAACATTTACACTGCTGTTTTTAGCCATGTAGCAGGAATCCAACTCGGCTGACCCCAGATGAGAGGCTGACCACTGGAAGGTTTTTTGTTTGGTTTTGCTGTGTAGATGTACCCAATGCTAGCAACCTGGCAGGAAGGTATCAAATTTCTTCTCTGTATATGTGGATTTTCTCTGTAGTGTGTGAGGGAGTAATTGGTAAACACAGAGGGCCAGATTCTTCTGTATCTCGTGTAGTCATTGACCCAAGTGAATGTAAAATGTTGCCAGAGCAGAAAAATGTCCACACGGGCAAATGTGACAACACAAAATGTCATGCGACTGAGAAGCACACCCAAGAAATGCAAATGATAACAAGCAATTTGTTGCAACCGGTAAGTTCATAGCTGGGTGCGTCTATACTAGCCGGCTATTTCGAAGTACCTGGCACAACGTCGAAATAATACACGTTGTCTCTACACACGCAGTGCGCTATTTCGACGTTGAAATCGACGTTAGGCGGCGACACGTCGAAATCGCTATTCCTATCTGGAGATGGGAATAGCGCCCTACTTTGACGTTCAACTTCGAAGTAGGGCGTGTGTAGATGATCCGCGTCCTGCTACGTCGAAATAGCGGGGTCCTCCATGGCAGCCATCAGCTGAGGGGTTGAGAGACGCTCTGTTCAGCCCCTGCAGGGCTCTATGGTCGCCGCGTGCAGCAGCCCTTAGCCCAGGGCTTCTGGCTGCTGCTGCCCCTGCTACTGCAGCTGGAGGTCCATGCTGTGTGCACGGGGTCTGCAACTGGTTGTTGGTTCTGTGGGCCTCGTGCTGTGCAGGCCGAGTGTGTCTGAGAGGGGCCCTTTAAGGGAGCAGCTTGCTCTTGCCCCAGAAGGGCTAGTCTAGCCTGTGACCCCATCTGCAGGCTTTGCTGGCCCCTTATTTCGACGGGGAGCGCTTGTTTGTGTGGACACTCTGCATTTCCTTCCAGGGTGGCTCCTTTCGACGTTCCCCGTCACTACTTCGACACTGAACATTGACAGCACCAGCCCTGGAGGATGTGTAGACAATACGCATCAAAGTAGCCGATTTCAATGTTCTTACTTCGAAATAGGCTACTTTGATGTAGTGTGCTACTGTAGACGTAGCTGCTGTGTGTTCTTTAAAGCCACACTTCATAATAAAGATGACCTCTGCAAGCGTAAATAAATCCATTTGTGGATTAAATTGTGGGGAAAGATTAGCTGGAACTCTAGCACAATCTACCACATGCATGAAATGTTTGCAAGGACAGTCACAAGGGATTGTGTTTGGTGTTACATCAAGGGATTTGCTTCCTACAGTTCCAGGTCAGCAGTGAGCTCCTTGCAGATGGACGCCTACTCCCATGTTTGGATCCAAGGAAGGGGCCACATGTAGCTCAGCGCAGGACAGGGAAATAACTTGATCATTAACAGGATTCACTCATTGTGGCCGATGAGCCAGGCTTTCAGTTGTTTATAACTGAGCCAAGCTAGGCTGTGTGTGTGTGTGTATGCCTGTTTGTGTGATGTTTTACACAGTTCAGCTTAAATTCTCACTCCCTTCTCATTTAGAAGCTCTAGTGTCTCCATGCTTTGGAGTGGGGACTGGAAGTATCTCAGGGGGCTAGCCCTGGTGCCAGGGACATGCCTGTGCCATCCTTGTAAAGCATCACGTAAACTGGACCCAAGTGATGACACTGATAATCCAAGTTTGCACATGCTCAGTTCAGACTCTTTCCAATTTGGAAGCTAACATTTCCAGGGAGGATTATGTGCTTCATCACCACGTTGCAACCAGTGAAACACTAACCCAAGAACCTCTCCCTGCAACAAACCCCATTGCCAACTCTGTCTATGTACAAGAGACACATCACAGTACTAACCACAACAGCCACACCACCAGGGGCTCACACACCTGCAGAGCCACTCGTGATATAAGCCATCCTGCGCCATCTGCCACATACATTGGACAAACCGAACGGTTTCTGTGCCAAAGGGCAAATGGACATACATTAGACATCAGGAACTGGAATACACATAAACCTACAGGGGAACACTTTTACCTCCCTGGACATTGAGTAATGGATTTAAAATTAGCTGTTCTTCTACAAAAGTATTTTACAACAAGTTTACAGAGGGAGACATCTGAATTGGAATTCATTTGCAAGTCTGACACATTTAACCTGGGTCTTAACAGAGATCTCAACTATCTTATGTATTACAAGGGCAACTTCCCCACCTTTGATATTGTCAGGAATGGACACACCGTACTTAATTTGCTTCATCAACTGGTCCCTTTTCCCCCTCCTGCTTCCCCTGCTATGTAAACCCTGAGTTCTACTTTGTTCTACTCCATTCATCTGAGGAAGTGCATCATACCCACAAAAGGTCATGGCCGAATCCATTTGTTAGTCTCTAAGGTGCTACAGGACTGCTGGTTGTTTCCCTGCAATTATTGCTGCTGGCTAGGGAGGATTGATGCCTTGCATAGCCCCAGAACGAAGAGCAAGCAGTGTGTCTTTCTTGCGCCCTTGAGGTTCTTTCTACTGGGGCCCAGGCGGTGTGGCAGAGAATGGGGAACAGCCTAAGCGGAACACAGCGGGAAGAGGAGCAGGGACAGGAAGTCTGGCAAGAGGGAGACTGGAATGAGGAGTCAGTGGCAGGAGCAAAACTGGGATGAAGAGCTGGCAAGGTGTTTGATTGCAGATGAGGTGCTGGGACAGGTGGGAGATGGGGCTAAGAGGAGACACATCAGGTGGTGACTGAGGCAGTGGAAGAAGACTTGAGATGGGCTGAGGGCATGCTGGGGCTAGTCCAAAGACTGGCAGGCAGGATGAGAGGGAGAGGTATAACCCTGGAGGAAACAGGCGCATAAGGAGCTGTGCTTCCCTAGAGTACATTCCTTTCCGGAATCTGGGCCCAAACCCACAGCCTCTCCTGCCATCAATATCTGTGAAACCCACAGGCAAAGTGCATGTCTCATCCCCGTCTAGTGCTAGCCCACCCTGTGGATGACAACCTACTGCTGCTGTCAGTCACTCCTTTCTCTCCGGTGGCAGAGGGTTGTGTGGAACTAGAGGTTCTATCCCTGCTCATGACTATACGGTGCCAAAAGGTGGAAATTTGTTTTTTTTAGTCCTCTTGTTTTAAAAAGCTAGGAAATCACACACTAAGAGACATTAAAATTAAGATTGCCAGTGCAGCTGGACTCCAGCTCCCTTGAGCCGACACGATATGTGACAGTCTTTAATCATCTCATCACATATTAGTTTTTCCACGAGGTCGCTGGCTTTTTCAGTGCCCAGAATGCATGGGCCTCACTGACTGAGCAGCCATGGAATATTTTCTGTCGTCATTCATCAATGTCTGGCCCTGTGTCAGATTTACCACACACTCGTCCAACCCTGCGTCGAGCGCAGAATTGTTTATTTCCCTCGGGTGGAAATTACGGCTCTCATCACTGTCACATGAGCACCTCGCAGATATGAATGAGTTCCTCTTTATGGCCCCCTTTGAAATGGTCATTATGCCCACTTTAAAGCTGGGGAGGACAGAGAGTTTCATGTCAAAAGTGTCCTCTATTGCACTGGCAACAGACTTCAAGGGATCCTGGGCAATGTGTATGAGCATGGGAGAGGGGTTCAGTCCTGAACCTACAGAAGGTGGCGGGGCGGGGGGGGGGGGTGCTGCAGCAGGAAAGGGGTGGGGCTATAAGTAGTCATACTTCAGTGCCACCCAGACACTGCCAATTGTCCCTCAGCTAGGCCTCACTGCTGCTGGGGCCATATTGTATGGGGTTCTGGGTGCAATTTAAAGGGCTACCACTGTTGTCTCTGGCCTTTGTTTGTTCAAAGCCCAGCTCCCATTGACTTCAGTTGCAACTGTTAATTTTCAGCACTTATGCAAATCAGGGTCCAGTTGTTTCACAGCCCCCAGAAAATGAGCACCCAGGGGCTCATAGAGAATAGTCTGCTTTATGGGACTTGCCCAGCATCACATAGAAAGTCTGTGGCAGAGACAGGACTAGATTCCACTTTGGCAGAGTGGCATTTAAAGTTTTAAAGAGGAGACCACCTTTTCCTTTCCTGCAGTACCCTGGCACATCCAGAGCACTCTTCCCACCTTGTGCAATGAAGAAGGGCTCCCATAGACAGTAGCTTCTTTAACTACACAATCCTGATTCACTCCCTCAGCACTGGCCACCCTATGGACTGAGTGAGGCAGAGATCCTGGGGGCAGGCAGATGAAAAAAGTGATCCTGTAATAAAAGGCACTGGCTTAATAAATATGCAACAGCAGGGGAGATTTAGGGTTGAACAAGCCGCCTCGATTCTGGCATTTCCTAATTTTCAGGGCTTGAGTTCGCAACTTTCTTGTACTTTTGATGTAGTTTGGAGAATATTTTTTTTACAAATAGCTCCTAAAGGACCAGATTGAGATTGGACCTCAGGGTGCTGTACAACCCCACAGCAAGACAATCCCTCTCCCAAAGAGCTTACAGTCCAGACAGGTACAAACAAAGCATAGTGGAGAAAACAGTCAAAAGCTGACTTACCCACGAGCAAAGGGGAGGTCATGTGATCTGAGCTCATGCCCCCCTCTCCCCCCCCGAGATCTGGAGCTTGGTCTGGACTGAGGAGGACAATAAAGTTCTCCTAAACCCCTGAGGGCAGAACAAAAAGTAATGCAGAAAGGGAGGTTTAATTTAGACACCAGGGAAGACTTCCTATCAGGGTAGTTAAGCACTGGAACAAGTTACCTCAGGGAGGTTGTGGGATTTCCATCAGTGGAGGTTGTTAAGAACAGGTTAGACGCCTGTCAGAGAGGCTTTTGATCACAGCAGTGAAAAGTGTACCACATCCACCCTGCAGCATACAGGGCTTGGTCAGAGGAAAGGCAGCAGGGAAACACTTCGGCAGCTCCTCACTGCCACAGCAATATCGGTTCTCTTCTAGGTCCCCTGTCATGAATGTACAGTGCCTGTAAAGGGTTAAACCAAGAGAAAGTGGGTTCTCCGTGTAGGACCCAGAGGTACTGAGACCTCACCTAGGGGGAGCAAAGTCTCTGCTCTACAGACTCACCTGAGAAGTAGGTGGTCTTTAGACCCTGTGCACACAGGTTCTATCCCTGGTGCCAGCAACCCAGGTCTGCTGGTGCTACATTTGTTACCACTGAAACTTTTTAAACTGGATCCCAGGGAAGTAATTCTCTGTGCTTTAATGCACCCCCTTTTTAAAAGTTGCTGTATAACACGTAGCAACCAAGTATGCTTTAGCAGGTACATCTTTTGTTGCGTTAATAAATCACCTTTCTTTGATTCTTGTGTCCTCCGGAGGGGTCTGTGTGTATGGATGCTGAAGACTGAAGGGTCTGTGATCAATGACTACAGTTTATTGCTTTTCTCTCCATTTTCAAGCTCTCTTCTATGGCAGGGTTAAGAGTTGGGGCTACCCCACAGGGAGAAATCCCAAATGTGTCTTCCTGGGTTCTGAAAAAGGGTGTTTCCCACTTGGGTGGTAGCAAATACCCCCAGGGTCAGGAAATCTGTGTCCTTGGGAAGCTTTTAAGCAGAATCCTGTAAAGTCAAGGTATTTTAAGGTCTCTTGAAGAGACCTTCTGCACTCAGAGTGCCAGAGTGAGGAACAGCCTTAAGAGCCCCAAAGGTCTTTCCCCCTGTGACAGGAAAGGGACCCAGCAGTGGGGCGTAACATTGCTAAATATAGCAGTTGGTCACTAAAAATAGCAGTGTAGCTCCACTCTGGTATTTATAGAGTTCAGCACGTTAGGAATTGTGTGTGTGTATAAATCAGGCTCTGTAGCATCATAATGGGTGGTACTGGGTGCTAAGCACTCCACAAAATCTGGCTCCATTTGTACTGAGCACATAACCATCTGGCCTTGGGCACTTTAGAAAATCCAGCCCCTCAGCCTTCCAGTGCCCTTCGAAAATCCCCAGCATCATACCTGACAACACGATGCCAATCAGGAGTCAGGATCATGTGCTCTCCATGAAGACTGATTGCCGGGTATCCTTTACAAGAATAAGAAAGTTGCATCAGCTCTCAGTCCACCTATTCCACCCAAAGGCCGATAACAGCTGAGCTTTTCCGGCTCCATTTGATCCATCTCTGTTTCTCCATCTGACACCTCTGATGAATAGCACAGTTCCAGCAAAATTACTTGGAAAGGATATCTCAGGGACTGAGCATTACACACATCATGAGTCAGTATATTAAAAGGTCAGTGTCATTAATGGGATTCTGTTTTCATTTAGCTCAGCATTACAACACCTTCCACAAGCCACTCTCATTCTGCTCATAACTCCTAGCTTAAAATAGGTTAGAATGGTATTAGGAAAATGCATTTTCTGATACAACCTAAGTCTAATGCTTCCTGGTCTGGCATGCTCGGAACCAGATCAGTTCCAAACAAGGGAGTCTGCCAGACTAAGGATGGTTAATTTTGGCCCCTCTGCTGCCAACCTCTGGGTTCTCCCCAGGGGCTGCCAGCCTCCTGGCCCATATTCCTTCAGGGCTGTTGAACCCACTGCTGGATCAGGCCCTGCTGTGGCTTCTGGCCAGGCTCCCTGCCTGAAGCCACTGGAGCAGCTCTGCTCCCAGCCCCTTGGCCAACCTCCTGCTTTGCTCCTGACCTCACTGGCCCCTATGCTATGGGACTGGCTGCCGCATCCTCTGCCCCTGGATTCCCAGTTGGCCCCATTCCTAGATGCTGGGGCTCACTGGTCCGGGGACTCTACGATCCTGTCAGATCATGGATGTTGTGAGACTGGAGAGTCCAGGACCACAGATGTTGCTAGACTAGGGGTCCTGGACCAGAGATATTCGGCCTGTGCTCCACCACGCCATGTTGTAAGATGATTGCATCCGATTGGCTATTATGCCCACGAATTGTGCATTCATGTAGTTCATGCAAATACAGTCATTTCAGGCAGCAATGCAGGGGGAACACGCAGCTTTTGCTGTTCCAGGCATAGAGGAAAAGCCAGATTCAGAGTGTGTGCTGACTCCAGCACCCTGCCAGTTAAATGGGGGGTCACAGACAAGGCCCACGCGCCACCCTTCTGTGTGGAAGGGGTATGACCACCATGTGAGTAACATTACCTGCTACCACCACTTGGGTAGCCAGGGAGCTCATTCTGCTCCCTTAGGGTCTCACACAGGCCCACAGTTAGATAGAGAGGAGCCTACTGAAATCTCAATAGGCTCTTCTCTCCCAAAATTCATACCAAGTTGTTTTCTCTGCCTACTGGAACCTGACTTCATGCTTTCAGGGGGACCCCAAATTATTTTTTCCTGCATGTACCTCTAGGAACCAGCATAAGACAAATAAATAATCACAAAATTCCATATATTTTGGTGCAAACCACTTACCAAACACTTTTAAAGGAACACTTGTTGATGCTGGGCCACATCCTCAGCTAGTATAAACAGGCTTAACGCCAGTGAAGTCAATGGACAGCTGGGGAGTTGGTCCAGAGAACCATCAAAATCACCTTCTGCTAAAGAAGCCATTTCCAACATGCACTGAAATACTCAATAGATGTTTACATTGGTGCTATAATGTTTCTGTGAGAGGTGTATTTAAAGCTCTCTTCCAAAGGCAGTCATGCTGCCTATTACAAGTCTTGCCAAGGACACGTTGAACAGAATATCTTTAAAGTTTATATCCCTTTAGACTAACCATAGTAGGAGTAGCTTCAGTTCTCTAAGAAACTGAAAGCATAACATTTGCACAATAACAAGCATGAATGTAGGTGTGTATTATACGTGGGTGACAATGAAATAACCATTTAAACTTTATTAGATCTAGGTTGGGCAAGGATTAGTTCGAGGACTTTAAACAGCAGTCATAGCTGGAATCAACCATTTCAACAAATGGCTGGGCAAAATGGAACTTGCCATTCAATAGTTTAGACTTTGTGTACAATAGTGGTTGGTCCCATTGTCTTGCAAAGGGACTCTGATGGCTCAAGGAGGTTGGTTCTGTATTACAGGCCTTTCACAGAATCACAGAATGATAGGGCTGGAAGGGACCTCAGGAGGTCATCTAGTCCAGCCCCCTGCTTCAAGCAGGATCAACCCCTACTAAGTCATCCCAGCCAGGACCTTGTCCAGCTGGGACTTAAAAACCTCAAGTGATGGAGAATCCACCACCTCTCTAGGCAATGCATTCCAATGCTTCACCACCTGCCTGGTGAAGTAGTTTTTCCTAATATCTAACCTAGACCTTTCCCTCTTCAACTTCTGACCTTTCATCAGTGGTCACTGGTACAGTGGCTACCATCTGAGGGCTGTTTCATTGCCTATGCAGAACAGTTTGTGATGTTACTTTAGTGAGTTCCTAGTGCAAAAGAATCCACCTCACAAAACTACCACCTTAAATAATCAGCTGCTTAGCCTCAGCAAAAAGTAGAAGGACCAAAGTCTACACCTAGAGAACCATGTAAGCACTTGGTTAAATTTAAGCACATGGATAGTCTCATTGACAGCAAAAATCAACCTAATTTATGCAACTCCAGCTACATGAATGGTGTAGCCAGAGCTGATGTACCATAGGTTGAGGGTTCAGTGTCTCTACTGTAGGCGGGGGAAGATGAAGGTAGAATCCTAATGTTTCTTGTTCCAGTGGAGTACCTAATGCAACAAGATAGCAACTGGTGATTGATTTAGTGGGTCTTTACTAGACCTGCTAAATCCACCCCGGAAGGATCAATCACTGTGGTGCTGATCCACTGGGAAGGGTAGACAAGCCCTAACTAAGACATTGCAGAATTGCTGTTTCTCTTAAAGGATTGAGAGTAGATTTTGCTTTGTTTTTAAACCAGTTCTCTTTAAGTGCATCTCATTATCTTCATTAATTCTTTTTTGCTCCTTCCTACCCTGACTCCTAGTGATGAGGGGTTAAGGAGCTGCAGCCTCTGTGCTGTAGCAGGACAGTGTGTGAAATGGCTGGGCGTCTGCACACATATCATGCTGACATCTAGACGACTAGACAGGAAACACTGGTGTGACAAAAGCAAGATGTGGCTCATCATGTTTTCCAAAGATCCTCATCCTGCTTGGCTAGAAGAGACACAATTTTGGATCACCCAGACCCCATCCATCACAGATGTCAGTCAGTCTGCCTCCAAACCTGAGCTGAGTGCAAAACTGATGTCAAGCAAATATTGAGTTGCTGAAGTCCCACTGGCAGTTGCCTGGGATCAAGAAGTGCAGTCTGGTTTCTGAGTACATAGCAGCTTGACAGGCTTCTTAATGTTGGTATCACTCCCAGGACAGGATCAATTCACAGGGCCTGATTCTTATATCACTTACACCAGTGTAAATCAGGAGTGACTCCACTGAAGCGAATTGAATAGCACTGTTTGAAATCAGGTGGGAGTGAGATTTAAATTACAGTGGCCTTCGAATATCCTCTGGGAAATCCTGATTATAAGTAAGTTGTAGCCCTTGTCACTGGGCGAGGCCAGAGGACTACCTTAGAAGGGGAGAGAGGCAGAGACAGCTTGGTTAACAGAGGGCAGTGAAGAGCAGCCGAGAAGAGGCTGTTAGAAATCAATTAGGGCCTGCTGAGCTCATTTGAGGCTGCCAAGGGCCTGTTTAAAAAGCCATCCCTGCTGGGAGAAGGGGAGGAGAGCACAGGAGGAAGGTGGAGTGAGGTGAGGAGGTGACAGCAGATACAGTCAGAGTGAGAGAGAGTTAGAAAGCCGGAGGCTGGGGAGGGCCATTTATCCAACAAAGGCAGACCAGGAAGGCCCAATCCCAGCCACTTCAACCAAAGAATGCAAGTCCAAACCGTGATTAGGGCACGTGAGACCCAGACCCCAGCACCTGGATTACCTGTAGGACTGTGAGCAGAACAAGGAGCTGGGGCCCAGGAGTGAGGCTGACCCTGCCATACCCTATAAAGCTAAACATGGACAAAGACTGTTATTGGAGGGAGGCGAGGAGGAAGGGAGACACGTTATCAGGCTGGACTCGGGCGTTGCACCAATGACAAATGAAGCACAGCTTTTTGGTTCCACCAGGGGACTATCTTGAAACACAACCTGAGTTCAAGCCGATGATGGCATTTTCTTTTAGGAAGAAAATACTCTGTGGATTAATAAACCAGGATGAGACATTTGCTAATCATTTTTCCATTGGTGTAAAACTGCACTGTTCCTTCCCCAGCTTTGGTGAATGCTCCTGCGAGCACACATATAGCAGTAACGACTTTCATTAACAGAGACCTTGGATCCCAATGTATTTTCTCTATTTTCTTGAGGGATTTTCCAAATAAAATCCAGAGAGCTGTTCCACGTTAACTATATAGACAGCTAGAGAATTTCACTATTTCTTAAATGTAGGCTCTTCTAAAATCGAGCACTGAGGTTACAGAGCACTGCATACCTGTTTAGGACAGAAAGTGAAGAATATTACCTTCCAGTGTCTCAGCGGTCAGCTCCCAGATTCCCAAGGGACTAACCTGTAGGCCAGGAGCAGGAGAGTGATTCTTGAGAAGAAAATTGGTATTTGAAAACCTACGGACAAGGTGTTTCCTGTGACGGAGCTGTTAGAAACAAACTCATTAAGTTGGACACCCCCAGCTGCCTTTGCCAGCTGATTTGGGCTCTTGGGCTGTTTCAGTAACCCACCTTGCAGGACCCAGGAGCTCCAGCCAAAGTCCCAATAGCTGCATGGCAATTAAACAGCTCCTTAGTCGGAGTTCCACAAACCCCCGTTGGCTAGAACCTTTGGGCCAGCTGTAAGGGGAGAGCCAAATGTCCATCTGTTTGCACACAGGGCGCAGGAGGCAAAGCCCCTGATGGAAACATATGATGGAATTTTGATGACCATAAACTTAGAAAGTGTCTCTCCCCCTGCATGGGAGTAGCCCCTTCAGGGGATGATATAGCCATAAGTTATCAAAGCAGCAGACTTAGTAATTTGCTTGCAGTGTTGTTGTACAGCTGTCTTGGTCCCAGGATACGAGAGAGACAAGGTGGGTGAGGTAATAAATTTTATTGGACCAACTTCTCTTGTGGGAAGAAGGTACAAGCTTGGGACTGACACATGGCGCTTCTTTGGGTTGGGGGAAGGCAGCAGAGTGCCTGAGCCTCAAGAAATGCAATTTAATATTCCTCCAGTTTTTCCTGAGACATGGTTAATGTTACACTGCTAGCAGCATGTTCTTTGTACAGTGCTTTTTAAAAAGCCAATAAAAGGAGCTATTCAATGGAAAAATAATGCCATATATTTTTTTCCTGGATGTGCCTCCCTCTTGAGGCATTTGCAATGCAATTCATTCCCAAGATTTCCTCAAGTACATTGCAGAGCCCTTTCAAAAATGCCAACGCCCACGTCTTTGGCACAAGCCTTGGGTCATTATTTTTGGTGAGCATTGTGCCCCCTTTCCATTCAGAGAGTGTGGGTACATGATGTCTGCAAACGTTACAGGGTTCAGACTGGCCTTTTTATAATAGCTGTGGAATCTACTATTAGAGCTCGCAGGGATCTATTGTTCGTCTTATCCTCCACAGTAGGGAAGAAAGCAATAATGAAGTCACACAAAGCTCTTTGCTTTGGCAGGCAGTGCTGTTTGAGTTTTGATAAAGTTTAATATTTACCCAGCTAGCCTTCCAAACTGGGAAAGCAAAAACAAATGTCAATTTTATTTAGCAAAGCTGAGATCACCTCATGGTTATCTTGAAGTGGCGCTCACTAGGGCTCATGTGTTGCTTCAAACCCTTAAGCATACAAGGAGCCTTTAGTCATGCAGGTATTACTATTTATCTCCATAGGACAACTCAGGTGAGTAAATACAAGTTAGCAGAATGACTTGCAGGGTCAGGTTCTAACATTGCGTGTGCTTGGTATCAGCTATTAAATCACCATCCATCCTGTCTGGCACATTGATTAGGAAAAAAGGATTGCCCAGTGTAATTTCTCATTCTCATTTCCAAGTCAGAGGCCCAGTACTGCACGTCCTCGTTCGCACAATCTTAGCTCATGCAAACATTTTCCAGTGACATCTTTTAAACTACTTACAGCGCTGGGGCGGGTAAGTGTGCATGTAGGGCCATGTCCAGCAATTATGCGTACCATTCATCTGACCACATTGCTCTAACATCAAGTTTGTACGCTAGAAGTAAATGTTGCCATTAGTTTAAGTCTAGTAATTACCAGATCAATTCACTGTACTTTTCCCAATAGCTCAGGATCCAAGGACGAGAATTAGCTGGAGGATTCTGAAACTGAGGCACAGAGATGTTCATAGACTCATTTATTCCAGTTAAGGAAATCAGTTTTGCCCCAGGATACACCTGAAGCTTGTGGCAGAACTGAACACAGGACATAACTCTCCTTCCTCTCCATCCTGGTCCTTAGACACAAGGCCATCCTCCCTCCTCCCTCCCTATGCAAGCTATCCGAGGCGGAGGATGATTTTACATTTGTGCCTGCATTCACTGAATACCAAAGCAGGAAGGGACCTTGAGAGGTCATCAAGTCCAGTCCTCTGCACTCATGGCAGGACCAAGCACCATCTAGATCACCTCTGAAAGGTGTTTGTCTAACTTGCTCTTAAATACCTCCAGTGATGAAGATTTCACAACTCCCCTAGGCAATTTATTCCAGTGCTTAACCACCTTGACAGTTTGGAAGTTTTTCCTAATGTCCAACCTAAACCTTCCTTGTTCCAATTTAATCCCATTGCTTCTTGTCCTGCCCTCAGAGGTTAAAGGGAACACGTTTCCCTCTTCTCTCTTGTAACCACCTTTTATCTCCCCCTCAGTCTTTGTTCTAAACTAAACAAATCCAATTCTCCCCTCACAGATCATGTTTTCTAGGTCTTTATTCATTTTTGCTGCTTTTCTCTGGATCTTCACCAATATGTCCCCACATCTTTCAGGAAATATGGTGCCCAGAACGGGACACAATACTCCAGTTCAACAAGGAGTCTTGTGGTACCTTATAGACTAACAGATATTTTGGAGCAAGGGCAAAGACCTGCCTCACCAGATGCATGAGTGTGTGTGTGGGGGGGGGTCCAGAGGGGTATTTAAAGAGTGGGGTCCCGGTAAAAGGGAGGGCCAGAGCTGACAAGGTCTATTCAGGAAGGTGGAAATGGCCCATTATCAGTAGTATGTATCAAAAGAGGAAAAAACAAGTCAGATCAGACAGGGGGATGTGGGCCCCTTTGTCAGAGTCTAATGGGGAGATATTAACACCCAGGCAGAGAAGCTCCTTTGTAAGGGTCCAGCCGCTGCCAGTCTCTGTTTAATCTCCTGTTTTAATATCTCCCCATTAGACTCTGACAATAGGTCATATCTCCCTGCCTGATCTGATTTTGTTTTTTCCTCTTTTGATACATGCTACTGATAATAGAACATTTCCACCTTGCTGAATAGACCTTGCCAGCTCTGGCCCTCCCTTTTACCAGGACCCCACTCTTTAAATACCCCTCTGGAATCCCCCCCCCCATGCATCTGATGAAGTGGGGTCTTTGCCCATGAAAGCTTATGCTCCAAAATATCTGTTAGTCTATAAGGTGCCACGGGACTTCTTGTTGTTCTCAAAGATACAGACTAACACGGCTACCTCTCTGATACTCCAACTGAGGCCTACTCAGTGCAGAACAGTGCAGAGAAGAAGAATTACTTCACATGTCTTTCTTGCAACAGTCCTGTTAACACAGCCCAGAATCATGTCTGCTTTTTCCAACAGTGTCACACTGTTGGCTCGTATTTTCTTCATGATCCACAATGTTCCCTTAATCACTTTCTGTAGTACTCCTTCCCCAAACTCTTAGGGAAAGGTTGAAGGACAAGTGCTTGGGTGCTTTTCTTGGATTCATCCCTATAGCTATGAATACAAATGCTGCTCTGTTAAAATCACTCCAGAAGCACTCAGTGAGTGAGGATACTCCTCTATAAAGGACCACCTTTGTCTTCTAAGCGACAGCTAATGAGCATTGGCGTACTGATTGATGGTCTAACCCAGGGGTCAGCAATCAAAATAGCAAGAGGAGCCATTTTTTTCCAGTTTGGTAAGAAAAACTCATTAATTCAAGAGCTGCAATGCATGTGAATATGAGACAGTCCTTTATAAATAACATCAAACCACACTTTTTGTAATCCCTATTTCAAGAACAGAACACACACATTGATTTGTAATGTGCTACATGTTTACTCCAGGACATTCACAAACTTTTTACAAATTCCATTTCCTCACACTTTAGGTATGCATGTTTGTACCATTGTCTTCCTGACTTCCACTCCCAAACCTTTTCTCTCGTTCTGGAAGATGCTAGGGGAAGTTATCCAACATTTTGAGATCACATATCATTTGCTATGTAGATATGAGTTGTTCATTTTTGGGCTTTTAGATGTTCACTGTTTAACAAAAATAATCAGGGTTTGGTTTTTGTTGTTGTTGTTTTGTTTTGTTTTTTACTTTGCAATTATGGCTTCAGGCAGGTTGCAGATCCCAGGCCTAACCCCTACCATGGCCCTTTCTTTTTGTGGATGAGATCATCAATGAAGTTAGCAGACTGCTGAGTCAGATCTCATTCCAGTAAATAGAGTTATAATCCAGGTGAGAGATAAGGCCAATGGCAAGACAGCAGGCAACTTCCTGCTGTAGATGCTCTCATTTCACTTTATTTGCTTGTTGATGGTCACAGCAGCGTCACATGGTTACTCTCTGCCGGGAATAGAGCACACTCCAGACCCAATAGGAAACAAAACCCAGAGAAATTGGAGAGGGAAAGCACTCTAGTGTATTTTCCCTATATACCACCACTTTCCTGTACTTCTCTCCACATGCCACCTTCTCAAAACATTTATCCTTTGGATTTCAATCTTTGAACACGACTGGTTGTCAAGTGACCTCATCAGGTGCTAGATCCGCTCCAAAACACGTGAGACAGTCATCTAACCAGCGTCAAACCTCAGGAGTGATTGCATTAGGTGTCTCAGACACAACTCCTGGGCAACCAGACCAGTCATCGTCCTAAGTGTGCTCAGGCTCTGACTCACAACTGAGCTCAGTGCTGCGGGGGGCAATCAATCACTAGGACTAGCGGGGGGAGGATTATGAATGGTTTTCCCAGCTTCATGTTAAAAGGAGGAGAGAGGCATAGACACTTAATGCTCTCTCCTTACTCAGGGATGATCTGTGGCCAGTTGCTATAGAAAGCACAAAAAAGTATTCAACTGATGACAGGTTGCTCGTTAGCATGGGCTAAAGCTCCATCTCCTGCCACTCCTAGGGGAAGGGAAGTGGTTCATCTTGCATGAGGGATTTTGTAAGAGTCATGCATCTTTTCATTGAGTTACCCTGGGGCAGGCTGGGGGCAGCTGTCCCAGGGTGCAGCAATTTAAAAGGGCCCAGGGCTCCCAGCCATCAATGCCACCACAGTGGGGGTGGTGCTGAGCAGCGTTTCCCTGTAAGCTTTGCACCTGTGCCTCTGCTCAGGAGACATTCAAATGCTGCCCAGCTGATTAGCAGAGCGCCCCCAGTTAGGTGTGAGTTTGTACTGGTGGTGCACATTTTCTCAGGCCAAAGTGCACATAGAAAAATGTATCCTGCTCATGGATGGAAAAGGTTAGAGGGAACATTGGTGCCGAGGGACTCGCTGGGGAGGCTCCACCTTCTGCCTGAGGCTCCACCCCTTCCAGGAGCCTGGAGCTGTCCTTCCACCTTGTCCAGACCACAGGTTTTTGTATTGAGCATAAAGGGACTTCACTTTCTTCAGGCGCAAGGTAACATCCCCACAGTTGCTGGAAATATGCACATCACTGTTATCCTCGCAGCAGGATATTCACAAACAAGAAAATAAAACCTGGCTGTAATCTGGCCCCGTGTGCCTTCGATTGCTGCAATGGCTGTCTCTTCCGAAGCTGCCTCAGGGCTTCATGCTCTTTCGGTTATTTGCATCCTACAAAGGCTGCACAGGCTCAGTTTCACAACAGCCAGCAGGTGCATTGCTGCACAGTGCAGGACAGCTAGGAGTGGAGAAACAAAAGAGGGGATTACAGCAGGGTGTGGGTGTGTGTGCGTGGTGGTGGGTGGTTAATAGGAGATTTCCCAGGAGAATACAATCGGACCTCAGGTTTATGTGCACGTGAAAAAGAAAATTCAGAAATGACCCTTTTCAGGGAGGAGGAGCAAATCTTCTCTGAAGAAGCAGAGTGAGCGAGATGATCCAGCTCTTCTTCGTCCCTGCAGATAGTCAGCATCCTTAACCTTAAACGTTCCCATAAACTGCCGGCATTTAAGCCCTAAGAAGCTTCTGTAAGACAGACAAAGAGAAGAGATCTGTTAGTGAGAGGGAAAAACAGGAATTTTTTAATGGACCTTTACAAACAAACCTCAGTGCCCCAGTATAGCCTGTTTCAAGACAATGTTAAATGAGGGGACAGCCTTTCCTCTGCTTCCACGCATTTGGAAGTTCTCCTTTGAGCCACAGGCTCTCCTGGGACAGCTCAGACTGACTCCTCTTGAGCTTTAGGTATACAGGCTCCAGGGCTGGAAGAGCACACACGTATTCAGCAGCAAGTAAATAGCAGCCATGGACGTGTTTTCTTTTTTATGGCCTGACTTTTAGTGTTCTTGGGGATTTACTGAACACACTGGGTGAAAAGCTACCCAGCCGTCAGATGACTGCACATAACCTGTTTTACAGGGGTAAAGTCCAATTTGTGACTGTTAATTCTTGTCAGGATGCTAAAAAAATGTTTCATTTCCCTGCTGTTTCTTTAGACAGCCCATCACCATGGACAGGAATAACCCAATAGTGGTAACTTCTAGTCACCTCTCTCGCTTTCCATTGGTAACATTTCTCACAGGACTCCTGGGAATTACTACCATTTGACTCCCTCTACTTAGAGTTAGGCCAAACCTGCCACTTTAACTAGAAGTTCTGCCCGATGGGAGACAGGTCAGAAACTCAATTTGCAGTTTGAGGGACTCTTTTACATTTTTTTCCCTGATCTGTAATGAAACTGAATTTATTTGAAGTTTCCCCACACTCTGAAAATTCTGAAACAGACAAGAAGAGCGTCAATTTCATGCAGCCACTGTTTGGACCTCCAGGAGCTGCTCAGGAAGGCGTCACCCCTGGGATACCCTCCTTGTTAGACTGCATATCACATACTGTCCTGCAATTGCAGACCCTGGAAGGGCAACCCAAAATCTCCAGGCTCCCCACTACACAGCAGGGAATCTGGAAGCCGCATGACCCCCCCAGGTTTTCCAGGATGTGTCCCTCATGGGGAGTCTGCAAACCTCTGGAGACATGATTGGAGCAGGATTTCCAGATTTCTGGAGCCACAGACCCTGAAATTGCAGATCCTGCCTGGAGCGCAGTACCTATAGGTCGGGGTAGCTCCAGAGCCAGATCACGGGAGCCCTAGAGTCCTGTGCCCTGGGGTAGATGACTTCAAAGACCGATTTTGCTACACTCAGCTATGTTGTTTATTACAGCATATGCAAATAGTGGGCTGTAATTATCTGTTGCCTATGTGCTGCTTTTATAACAGCAGGATATTGGGCACTACTAAGAATTTTCTGTAACAGGATTTAAAAGACTCCTTGAAGGAGCGAAACAAAATCAAGCTTCCTGTCCCCGCCCCCCACACCTGGGTTCTAAGTCTCTCCCCCTTTTAGACTTGATCCTTCATGAGTAAGGTTGCTCCATAGGACTTTGATGGGAACAGGAGCCAGCTCTCAGCGACCAAATTCATTACACCTAGGTACACATCATTCCTCTGGTCTGCAGGCTCCTGTCCATGCCCTGATCCAGCTCGCGGGGGAGTAAGCCACTCGAAAGCATCTAGCTGATTTCAGTGGGCTTTGGATGAGGCACCTGGAGTTCTAAGGAACCTCTGCCCTGACTCAGTAAATGTTCTCTTTTAACGTAACGTTTTAGAATTATGCTCACGTTGATACGTAGGGGTGACAGAGAAGGGCAATGCATGCCTCTGTTTATCAAGGCACTGAGGATATAACTAAGGTCTGGATTGTACAGTTTGTTCCATGTAGGACAGATTTCTAATGAAATCAGGCCCCAAGTTGTTGCAGGCAATCCATCCCCGTGGAAGAAACTGAAGGGTCATATGGATCATGTTGTGCTGGGAAAGTGAACAGTTCCCACAAATAAGCCCAGTGTTCACCAGGCAGCCCCTCCACAGAGAAAAATCAGCATAGTTCTAGAGTATCCAGTTACACCAGTTATGGTCACTGAGGCTCTTCCCTCAAATTTTCTTCTGAAAACATTACATTCAACAGGTGTTCACACTCTCGTATTTTTTAAAGGGCTTTGATCACCCATTTCTTATTCCCTCCTCATCTGCTTTTTAAAACAACTGTAACCTAAATTGTTTTATTTTAAAATAACTGCAGTACTTAGACTTGCTAACATTCACTGGCTTATGATACAGAAATAAGTATAAAGAATTCCATTCACTCCACTGGAATTTGGATGAGGCCCCATGGAAAACAATATTCAAATTTAGCAATTACTTTAATTGCACTCCTGCTTTTGTTTACTTCCCCTTTGTTCGTGAGATTGTACAAGGTGCAGTTTATGGCTGTTATTCATTGACTTACAGATACATCAAGATCCGGAATTTCACTTCAGTTGTAATTAGAATGATAATTCCCAACCAAATCTGAAGTCTCACAAGGAAGATAGGGTCTAAATCAAAATTCCTGCTGCTCGTCAAACCAGCTTGCTGACTGGCTACCGAAAAGCAAGTCTAATCAAAAGGAGTCAATATATTAAGTGCTAGAGATGGTTTGCCAGCATCTGAGTCATAACACAAAGCTTTCTTTAACCTCATAGAGCAAGACATGCAGTCTCATGCAATCTGTCAATCTGCAGGAGACCAGCACATTTTAAAAATTCTACAGAAGGACAGTGAACAAATTAGTCCCAACTAGTAATTCCCAGATGATCAAAGTCCTAGTGTCAAAGGAGACATGTACCAATGAGGATCACATTGTTTAGAATCAAGTCAGAGACTCAATTTCCTTCTTCGCAATAACAGTCATTTGTTTTTATAGAGCACTTTTCATCATGGAGGATCTCCATGAAATACAGCTGTTTCAGGAACAGATGTCAGAATATAGACACTGTCTGCACAATGATGGTGTTCTTCTGAAATGCCCATGGGACATTTAATCTCCACCCAGGGGAGACAATATTGTGTTTTCCAATAGCTCATTACAAGACAGCCCAACATAATAAACTGTGCTACTGAACTTTGGGCCAGATTCCAGTCTGACGTAAAGGGACATTGCTTCATTCAAATAATTGATCTTAATGGAGCCATGTTGGTTTTAAAACCAGCTGAGAATCTATCTTCAAAGTTACCTGGATGCATTCCATTACATGAGGTGTGGTGTATTTTTCAAGTTTTGGGAATAATCTACTAATTCCCTTTATCATCAGTAAGCCATTCCCTCTTGCTATTTATTTTAATAGATGGATATGGAACTCTTCAATTTTAAAAGAAAATACCTGTAGAATCTTTGGTTTCCATACAGCAAAGCAATCAAGGACATGAACAGCCTAATGGGAGCTACCCAGAAGCTTAAAGTTAAGCACATGCTTAAGTGCTTTGCTAACTCAAGATTTGCAGCACATTTTCTCTTTGAAATGCAAGCACAATCATAGATTAATCTGCATGAATGCAACTAATGTTATAGTGTGACCTGGGCTGCTTGATCAACGCATGTGCATATTAGCCCAGTTTTGAAGTGAATTTGGCTGCTTATTGGGACTCATTCCCAGGGATCATTTGAGCAGTCCAGTCTCACTTGCACTAATGCCTGCAGAAAGTGAGTGTTACACCCACCACATCCCCATTGGACGTAGCATGATCTACTTGGAACTGGACCCTGCTTGACACAGTGAGAGAAAAGGCATCCCACAACAACTCCAAGTCCTGGCACAGAGGCAATTAGATGAATCAGATGAGGATATGAGCACGCCTTTCTCCACCAGGACCACACATAATTCATAGGCGTGGCTGTAATGAAAGAGAATTAAATTTCAACTCTGCACCCACCCCATAAATCATTGATCCAACTCATTTGTCAAGGAATGACGGCTCAGGCCAACCCCTGTGTGGCTTAGAAAGGAACAGGTTTAACATTTCCTAAAGTTTCCCAGTCTTGCTCCTCCTTTACCACTTCCATCCCTCAATGTCTACCCTCTCCAGTGTTCCCTGTAAGCAGAGTGCTTGGGCGGCCACCCTGGAGAGAGATTCAGGTGCTTCCCAGCTGATTAGCAGAGAACTGGCAGTGTGTGTTTCTGTCAGTGGTGCGCATCCACACAGGTATTGGTGGACATAATAAAATTTATTCTGCCCATGGAGAGAAAAGTTCAGAGGGAACACTGGCCCTCTCCCTGAGAGTTTCAACACCTCAGGGGTTTCTTCACACCCTCTTCCTTATGAGCATCATCTAGACCCCAGCGACGTTAATGGGAGTCCATCTGTTGAGCTCAGTACACAGAAATTAGGCTTGTCCATGTCAAACAGGGAACTGCAAAGAATATCACACGACTTACATGATCAATTATAAATCCAGATCACCTCAAATTTGGATCATCATGTATCAAATATCCCCACTGAATTGTCAGAGAGTAAGACAAAAACAGGTTATTTTTTTTTTAAAAAAGCGCAACCCTAAAACCACTTCAAAGACCACAGGCTGCTGTCTCTGCTAACTAGCAAAAAACTTGTCATTTGAAGAGTGCCATACACAGAAAACAAAGACATCACAGTTCAGTTCTGTATGCTCAACACGCTTCCATCTATTGATTTTATGAGGGAAACACCATGGGTATGGTAACGCCTTTTATTCAAATGACTTCTGTTGGTGAAAGGGACAAACTTTCAGTCTTCTCAAAATTCTTTTTCAAGGTTCTCCCTTTCATGAATAGAGGTCGATGCAATAAAAGGTATTACCTTGCCCACCTTGTCTCTCATATCTTGGACCAACACAACTCCAACACTGCCAGTATTAATTTTATGACCAATTCATTTCTGCACCTGTGTGTGGAGGGAGGGGCTTCTTTGTGGACATCACCAACAAAAGGACACCGCGCAAGCAGTTAATCCTGCATTAACAAAGCCTGAGCTGCATTGCGCTACATTATTCTATCATATCTGTCAAATAAGAACTATCTGACTTAACCTTTGTACTATGACTCACACCATGCCCAATGTATATATCTATCTCAGTAGGATGTTTACTGTTCCCTGAATGACTTGGTAAGATAGATATGCCAGCAGCCAATATCTGCCATGCTTAGGTGCATTTCTTCATGCACTTGCAAAGCTGTAGGAATTGTTATTATTGCTGAAGTGCGTAGGAGCTGCAGTCTCCCCCGTATAAAATTGGATCTGTCTGATCCCCCCTATTGTCCCCTTTTCAAGGGCAAGAAGCAATGGGCTTAAATTGCAGCAAGGAAGGTTTAGATTGGACATTTAGGACATTCCTTATTACTAGCATAAACTGGGGTAAACTGCTTACGGTGGTTGTAGAATCTCCATCACTGGAGATATTTAAGAATAGGTTAGATAAATATTTAACAGGGACGATACAGATGGTGCTCCATGCCCTCCTGCCATGAGGGCTTGATGACCTCTTGAGGTCCCTTCCAGTTCTGGTATTCTAACATGACCCTGGAATTTTTTCCATTGATGTCAATGAGAGCAGAATCGAGACCTGCATTTGTTTAATTTGCTGTGAAAATGTCAGAACAACTCATGTTCCATGTACCTATCTGTAGCTGGGTTTTGTTCCGTTTGCTGTCTGGAACTTCCACCCAGGTCTGTGTGTCCTACATTACCACCTCACCCCTTCATATCCTGGTGCTCCTGTTGTACTACACATGTGAGCGGGAGCAAGGGTTTGTGGACTATTTCATTTTATGAGGAGAACAAGAAACAATGAACTGCCATAAGAACAATATGATGGAGGTAAGCAGTACGGAAGGGCAAGCGGGCTCATAGCCAGTCTTTAACCTTCCCACTTTTTCTTTTAAAAAGCTCATTTGGGAGCCGCCAATTATCTTCACCTGAAAAATCCGCCCCTCATCAGAAAATGTGATATTTATCTAAAAAAATATTCTTGGGGGCAAAAACATTAATTTTTGAGGTTAATTTTCAAAATTTATTTTATCGGGGAAAAAACTAGATGAATTATTTTGAAAGAAATGAAAAAATTAGTTTTGGTTTTACTTGAAATGATGTACCATCCCTCCCCCTTTACTACCTCCTAATTTACCTTATTACTTATCACCCTTTTTTGTTCCACTGTGGAAATAATGAGAGGAATAAAAAAGTATGAGAAAACACAGGGCATTTTTTTGTTTTTACAGTTTTCCCAGTCAGAACACGTTTAAAAATATGGGAAAATAGAGAAGCAAATTAGTTTTCAATTAAGTTCTAGCTGATACTTCAGAAAAGCAATTTTTTTTCATTTTATTTTGAAATATCCCATGGAAACCAAAAGTTTATAATTGGAAAATTTTTAAAGAGGAATTTTCTGTGAGAAAAGTTTTGATTTCCTGAGCTGCTGTAGTTAACTTTTCTTCTTCCTCGCACATTACTTCAGCAACTTCTCATCCAGATTTCAGATGGAACTAGAAGCAGAAATAGTTAAATCTAGCAGGAACAACTCAAGATATTCTCAATCACTAGTTCTGGAGCAACAGATTTTATTCGAAATAGACCTGGTCATTTTTTTTCCAAATTTCAAAATATGGATGCACCTTTAGCCATCAGAATTTTGAAAGTACAAAATAGGGATGAGAGAATAAATTTAGATCATATATTTGTGAAGATTTCCACAGTTTGGTGACTCGATCTCAAGCTGACTGAAGCTTTGACAAAAGGAAAGAAACAAGTAAACAGGGAACATTCCTCCTATTTTTCAGCAAGCTAAACCTTTGAATCTGGATAAACTTTAGATCAAAAACCAAACTTAGCAGCCCTAGAAGACATATCCATATTGAGCTGCCAAACTCCAGATATTTTCTGCTCTCTAGATAGTCAGACGGCACAAGCAGAAACATCCCTACACAGTGACTATGTCTACACTGGGGGAAAACAGCTGACAGGAAAAAGGGGATTTTGACATTTGCAGGGTCCTTTAGAGAAAGGGCCCCTGTGTAGACAAGAGATCAAAACATAGCACTTTCGAAGTGACGCAGCCAACAGCATGCTAATGAGCTGTATTCCTCATTAGTATTCTCTGAATTGTCCGTTGGCATGGCCATTTTGAAATTTTGGCCAAGTGTAGAGATGGCCAACAATGTTTAACAAATCCTAGCATGCTCCTACATTAAAACTCAGATAATTTATGCTTCCATCCCAGACTTCTAAGAAATTGCCTCCTTTCAGATTTAGTTGAGAACAATGAACTCTTCTAATATCAGTGTTCTAAGCATTAACTACATTTCATATTGGGGTGAGCTCTTGGCTAGCTAGCTGAATGACAACCTATGCTCTGTGCATGCGTGTGCACACAGTATATATAGACACACATTTAGCATTTAGCAATAAAAGGAGGGTGTTGACTATTTCTAGAAGGAGATTTCTCTTCCTGCCAGCCAGGTCAGCCAGTTGAGCAAGTCCACATATCTACAGTGACTAACAAGTGCAAATGGACGACCATCATAAGCACTGGACCTGAAAGTGGAAAACCCATTAACTCTGGATTTTAACTGTCTACTCCAGTCTGAAAAGCTGAAGAAGTGGGTCTTACCCATGAAAGCTCATTACCTAACAAATACATTTATTGGTGTACAGGTTGTACCTCTCTCATTCAGCACCCTAAGGACCTGAGTGGTTCCGAACAAGGGGATTTGTTGGAAGAGGAGAGGTCAGCCCCCTGTGTTGCCTGGAGGGAGGACCTCATTCCTGCAGGGCTCCCCACAGGCTTGCAGGGCTCCCCTGGCTTCAGCCATGGTACCTACAGCTGCAGGGCTGGTGGTGAGGCTCCCACCCCAGCCAGCACCCTGCAGCAGAGCTGGTGGACAAGGGATGTTGCTGTACAAGGGTTTCAACCTGTACTCTGTGGTTTCAGAAATCAGAGTATGTTACTCCTCATTTGTTTCATGCCTTCCTCCATAGTCTGTTCTTCTGAAAGATGACAATATGACTCCTAGCAGCAGTGCTACAATGAGCAGGGAGCACTATCTGGCTAACAACTCAGTGACTGGGAAATATAGGTTGAACCTCTCTAACCTGGAACTCACTCATCCAGTAACAGCTCTAATTCAGCGTGATATTAGTTTGCTGGAAGACCGCTTATCGTGGGTGTGGCCAAGTTTCCCACAATCCCATAAAGTTTGTTTACAGCCACCAGTCCCGGCTGTCAGTGTTCTGTGTTGTAATTTACCCCAAATATCTTTTAAGAGCCCAGTTAGCAGTGGAAGTGTTGGTAACGCTGCGAGGCAATATTGATCTCCCATGGTCCAGCAAATTCTATCATTTGGCACAAGTCACGTCCCAAGGGTGCCGGATGACAGAAGTTCAACCTGTAGTCAATAGCATCACCTTTTTTTCAAAGCAATGTTCTGCCTGCTGGCCTTAACTGGGTCTCTTCTGGGTTTAGGGTAAAGATCAGGCTCATGCTTTTAATCACCTGGATTAAAAACAATAGCTGGATTGTAGCTTTCAATCATTGTAACACCACTTAAGGACATTAGGTCCTGTTTAACTGAAGAGGATGAGGAACAGATAAGGACCTGTGCTTAGATCTATGCTGACTTAAGGTACACTGACATAAAAGTGAGCACTGTTAGCCAGCAAGAGGAAATACAGCCAGGATAGCTAGCTAGTTTATCGTTCCACAATCCCCTAAGCAGCTTCTCCTCTGGAGCCCTCCACAGAGCTCATCAACATTTCTCAATTGAAAAATGTCACTGCCAGAAATTGGAGTTTCATGGAAAATGTGCATTTTTCATGGGAAAAATGGTCCAGCAAATTCCATCATTCGGCACCAGTCAGGTCCCAAGGGTGCCAGATTAGAGAAGTTCACCCTGCAGTCAATAGCATCACCTTCTTTTTTCAAAGGCACAAGCAATGTTCTACCTGCTGCCTTTAACTGGGTCTCTTCTGGGTTTGGGGTAAAGATCAGGCTCATGCTTTTAATCACCTGGATTAAAAACTGTAGCTGGGAAAAATGTCACTCCAGGTTAAGGTGTTCTGTGGGAATGTCTGAACGATTTGGTTTCAAGATGGAATTCATTGTTCTGATGTTGGAAATATGTACAACGTTTAAAATTTTGTCCCCCACCTTCCTTTTCACCCTTGTGTTCTAGGCTTGCTGTTTGCTTTCAGTTTTCCTGCTCTAACTTTTCCAAAGGTGAAGGTGTTTTGATAATTCAAAGCGCATGTGAGGGATGTGAGGGGGGGAATTAAAGAGGAAAAAAACATCCACCTAGGAAACCCTGAATATTACTTGTTTTATTACACTCTGAACACCAGGAAACAAATGAGGAACTATTTGAATTTTCAAAACTACTAAATTTGGTTTCTCATTTTACAAATATTTTAAACCCTCCCCTTACTCCCAGAAGTCCTTTTGAACCCTGTCAAACAGAAATAACTTGAAAAAGATCAGGGATATTAATTGAGGAGGGTCGGGGTGGGGGAGCGGTCATCAGCAGCTCCCACACTGCAAAATGAACCATCTTTCTTGGGAGCATTCCAGAAAACTTGGCACAGGCCACTTTGGACTCAGCAATTTCTGCTCGGCTCACAAATAATAAGCAGGCTTGTGGCACCTGAGAGACTAACATGTTGATTAGATCTCATAGGTAAAAGGCCCAATTTGTTTTGGTTTTGTGTTTTTTGCAGTGCTACCCTTACATAGTAGGAACATCTTTTTGTGCTTGTTTTATTTTGCCATCTGGACCTACTATGGTAGGGCTTTTATACCAAATTAATGGCTTGGTTCCCTTTGTGCTAGGTACTGTACAAACAAAATGGTAGATGGTCCCTGCCACAAAGTTTGCAGACCCAGGATATAATCTAAACAGGACAGGAGAGAGGGATATAACACACACTAGTGTGCTATGGTTTTTTGAGGAGGGGAGAAGCTAAACAGAAAGACAATAGGAGAAAGAATATGGGGGTAAGAGGGACAAGGCAGGACAGAAGAGGAAGGGGAGGAGGTGGGGCAGCTGTGGATTGAGGTAAAGATGAAGAAACTGAGGGAGGGGGAAGTAGATTGAAAGAAACAGCCAGTCGTTGCAGGACTGAGAAATTCCATCCTAAACCTTATCATCAGTGGAAGATGGAATGTCACTGCACTCATTAACAAATTTGTAGTTTCCTCTGCAAATTCACTTCTGCCTCTGAAATAGGCTCAACACATGGTTGCTCTGTGATGACCCAAGTGACTCAATCATTCATAGGAGAGCCACACCAATTTTTCTTCAACAGTAAGTAATTAGAGGCACATTCACTTCTATTTGCAATATTTCCCTACTTATATAGTTATTTGCTTAGGGAGCAATAGAAGGGCCAGACAAGTTCTCATCTTTTTTTTTTTTTTTACACTTCAGACACCAAGTCCCTCCTCCTTTTGTCCCTGTTCTGCTTCCTCACACTGGCCTCTATGGACATTCCCCTCTATTCCTCCTCAAGTGTCTTCTCTCCTTCACTTGTCACTTTTTTTTCCTTCTCTTCCATCATCTATCTTGACTATCTCTCCACTCTCCCAGCATTTAATCTTCAGGTCCTCTGTCACCCTTTCCCCAGATACTAAAACCCTCCAGAAATTAAAGTGAGAATGGGTTAAACCATAAGCAGTATCTAAAATGACCACCAGAGAAGGTTAAATAAAGTTGGCTGATTTGACAGAGCTGGACCACCTGTCTGATTTTAGCTCTCATATGAAGGGGAAAAGAATTTGTCACTGGCTTCTTGCCAGTGCCACCTCCCCCTGCAGCTCTGGGCTGCGTCTACACGTGCACGCTACTTCGAAGTAGCGGCAGTAACTTCGAAATAGCGCCCGTCACGTCTACACGTGTTGGGCGCTATTTCGAAGTTGAAATCGACGTTAGGCAGCGAGACGTCGAAGTCGCTAACCCCATGAGCGGATGGGAATAGCGCCCTACTTCGACGTTCAACATCGAAGTAGGGACGTGTAGACGATCCGCGTCCCGCAACATCGAAATAGCGGGGTCCTCCATGGCGGCCATCAGCTGGGGGGTTGAGAGATACTCTCTCTCCAGCCCTTGCGGGGCTCTGTGGTCACCATGGGCAGCAGCCCTTAGCCCAGGGCTTCTGGCTGCTGCTGCTGCAGCTGGGGATCCATGCTGCATATACAGGGTCTGCAACTAGTTGTTGGCTCTGTGTATCTTGCACTGTTTAATGAAAGTGTGTCTGGGAGGGGCCCTTTAAGGGAGCGACTTGCTGTTGAGTCCGCCCCGTGACCCTGTCTGCAGCTGTGCCTGGCTCCCTTATTTCGATGTGTGCTACTTTGGCGTGTAGACGTTCCCTCACTGTGCCTATTTCGATGTTGGGCTGAGCAACGTCGAAGTTGAACATCGACGTTGCCAGCCCTGGAGGACGTGTAGACGTTATTCATCGAAATAGCCTATTTCGATGTCGCAACATCGAAATAAGCTATTTCGAAGTTGGGTGCACGTGTAGACGTAGCCCTGGGGAATAGCTCTTACCAGGCCCTGCCTTCTTCTGAGGGTCTCTGTCATCTTTCACTTCTAGAGCTGCGGCTTCCTGACTATGGCTTGGCTTTCTAGCCACATCCCTAACGTGCTCCTGTTCCAGGAAGGTCTAAGTCGTTCCAGAGGAGGGACTCCCCTGAAGTCTCCAATACCCTGCACCACTTCCCAGTGACTCATAGCGGAATCTTTGCCCACCCTCTACACTGTGTTTCAGACTAGGGAATGCATAACAAGCAGCCTATGCCAGTTGGGACCTAACCCTTCCTGCTAGTTCTTTAGGCTACCCTCCTTGTACTAGATTTGCCACCACAAGCTCCCTCCTCCTACAGAGTTACTCTAGGCCACTTCCTGGGCTTTATATAGGCCCTTCTTGTTCCTGTCCAGCTGAGAGCCATTTCCACTGAGTGGCCTACTCCTTGTATCTCTCTTCAGGTGCAGCCTGAGCAGTTAATGGACGTGCTTGTTGCTTTAACACTCCTGATGCTTGTGTAGGGTGGGCATCCCATCAGAGGCTCCTAAGGTTCAAAATCTGAATCAAGATTTCAGGTTTCCAACCACAATGCAGAATCCTATAAAGACAACAGAACATAATAAGCTTAGCTGGCATGCACAAAGCTTTCCAGCCACGTCATTCAATGTAAGGATCATCTCCATTTTATAGGTGGAGGCCGAGAAAGTCAAAGCAACTTACTTAAGTCAATTACAGTAAATCAGCAACACAGCCAGGACTGCAACTAAGGTCTCTCAGTACTATCCCAGTTCCTTGGACCACTGCAATTTAAAGGTTCTGTGAAAAATTAAGAGATCTGAGTTTCAATTACAACAAGGCTTCTAGGCATCACTTTGGCACTATAAAGAGGATTTATAGAGAATGCAGAAATTTAACTTAATGGGCAAAAATGATCTTTAGTGTAAATTAGAGTCAGGTTCTAAAAATCTGGGTGATCTCACTTAGATGTGGGGTGAACTCAATATTCTGCCTGACCATTTTCTGCTGCCTTTCACCACCAGCTGAGTAACTTCCACATGATGGGGTCTGGGAGCAGGATTATCTCTAGGGACTTTTTAGAATAACTTGTTTTTCTTGTCTAGGTTATTAGTAGCTCCATCTGGGGGACAGCTCTTGTGGAATTTCGTCTTGACCAGGATGGTGATGGTCTGTCAATTTGGAAAGGAATGGAATCGTAGAATCATAGAAGAGTAGGACTGGAAGATTTTTACAACTCAATTTCATTCCCTGGCTGCTTTGGCATTAGAACTTCTTTCATGCTTTTTAAACCCTGACCCAGCCCATACTTAATGGAGCTATTTTTCTTAAGTTAAAAAACAAACATATTTTATTGTTTTTTTTTCCCTTCCAGAATACAACCTTTACAGTAAAATCCAATCACTTCTGTATCTGATTGAAATCTAAAATGCTTAAACATTCCACTAAAGACTCTGCTTAATTTTCATCATCTGCTTAAATCCTATGGAAGTTCAGTAGAACTTTATCAGATGCTTTTTAGTTCAATGCATACTTTGCTGAATTGGAGCTTTAGAAACGTGTTATTTGATCACAAGTGATGAAGCTGCATTTAATAAATATATAGCTCCTAGGAGCCTACTCATGGACCAGGATCCTGTTGTGCTAGGTGCCTCACAAACACAAGAATACAGTTGCTGCCTTTAAGAGCTTACATCTGAGTATAAGTCAAGAGACAACCTTGGGTACAAAAGGCAGTCCCACTTGTGGAAGTGGGCAAAGAAAGGCATAGCGAGGATTGCTCAAACTCACATACTGCTCTGAATCATCTGCTTTCAGGGTGAGCACTGCACTGACATTGGTCTTGTATTGAACGTGCTCCTAACACCGGGGTCATAGCTCTTGAGCCAGTGTGCTTGTGCACGTGTATTTTACACACGTGTGTGCACACAGTGTGAGGCTGCCTTTTGCACTGCGGTCTGTGTGGTACTCTCAGGGCCACTGTCCAGCACCATGAGTGATGTCAATACATTTTTTAAACATGGCTCTACTAGCATTCTTTGCAAACAGGTTTTAAAACATCCTAATACTCTGTTAGGATTCGTTGAGGGGTTTTTCCCCTCCTTGTGATCGGATAGAGGGACTGGATTCTTTTCTTATTTAAACAAGCAAGCCATGTGAATAATTGCAAGCATGTCCCTCCTTTGGAGCCCAGGCAAAGGGTTGCAGCTGCCGAGAAGACTTAGTGGAATGAGAAAAGCATCACTCTCAATGTATTGACTGAGTTTTGCAGGAGAGTCTCTCTTTGCTGCCTAAAATAAATCTGGATCTGACCTGAAAAAAGCTGTTTGGAGGTTGGGGTTGCAGGCGAGGAGGAAGGAGGAGGGTAGGGTAGCCGGTGTTGGGGGGGAGGGGAGGAATTCTGCTGTCTATTACACCACTGCCAAGGCAAGGTTTCTCTGCACTGGAGGCAGTGGAGTAACTGGATTTACAATGGTAGCTAATGGAGATCAGAAACAGTCCCCGGGATCAGAATTCCCTCTCATTTTTCCATCCAGGGGTGGAATAAATTTTGTTATATGTGTAACCTGACAGGCACTGACAAGGGAAAGTGAACCTGGGTTGTCGGCTGGAGGGCACAACCCTGTGGCCTTAGGGGCTACAGAGCCCTGCTGTACGGCATGAGCTAAAAGCCAGCCGCTTCTCAGCCCAGACTGTAGAGCAGAGGCATCACTTTCCCTTGTCAGTGGGCTCGGTGCCTCCGGGGTTACCTGTGCGCCCAGGCATAGGGGGATGTGCCCCACCAGTAGAAACATATGTTGCCACCTGTAGGTGCTCTGTGAATCAGCTGGACAACCCCTGGATCTTGGCTGGTGGCCCAAGCGCTCAGGTGGCAGGAATCACTGCCTGGGACTGAGAGCCTCCCGGAGAGCATCAGCACAGACATGTCAGAGAAATGAAGAACTGAGTCCTTGCCCCATCCAAAGGGAAAACAAGGACTCCATGGGGCCAGAGTCTCGTGTGCTGCAGCCCCTTTGTGCTTCTCAGTTGGTTGCCCCTGAGCGAGAGGAGAATCCCACCATGCACTTCTCCCCAGTGTAAACACAGCAGAAGCAGCTCCTGAGTCAGCCGCTCCTTTTCCTCCTCCCACCAGAAAGGCTCTGGTAGGAAGGGATGTTTGTGGGGCTAGCAGCATGGTGGAGCACTGCTCTGCTCCACCAGTTTTCCAGGAGCATGGAGCCTCCTTATGTTCTCCCGTAATCCCCTGGCATAAGATACCTACCTTGACACGTCCTAACATGCCAGGCTGACAAAGCATCAGGATAATGTAACCAGTTCCTTGATTCCTCCTTCCCACACCCCCTCCACCTCTGTGCTGTGCAGAGCTCATACACAGGGGAGAGTTAAGACCAGGTTATTTAAATAAAGACACAAAATTGTCTCAGTATCCTTGGTCACAGTTTCTCCACACAGTCCAACTTTTGTGTATCACATAACATGGTCAGGAGCTGCCACTTTCCTCCCCAGAAGAGACTGCTTTTCTGCAGCACTCCTCGAACTAGCAACATGCTTTGGAATCACAGGGGCTATATACATGTGCAGTTCATTATGGTATTATTAAACATATTCCCTTTTTCACACGTAGGAGGTAAAGAGCACATGTGGTGATTATTTTTTTGTTTTTTTTTTTTGCAAGGCGGCTACGGTCTCTAATGACTCCCCTGGCCTGCTAAGTCCCATGACCGCGTCTTCCAGTACATGTTCATTAGATGTTAGAGAGACTCGCAGCTAACCCCTGACTGACATTAACAGTAGGAGAAGATATTTGCCTTTGTCCAAACATTAATAATACAAGGGAGCATTTTCACAGCACCTTGCAGGCTAGGCTTTGAAAAGGACTCAGTTCCCACTCAGACCCCTTTTGATAGCTGTGTCTGCCCCTTTGGAAAATGTCTATTTTCAAAGCCTTCTGCAGACATTAACTCCTGGAGCCTTCCAGGCACCTGGGCAACAGGTGTGTGTCCACATAACCCTCATTTTGCCAAAGAGAAATGGGATTAGCACACTGGGGTCTCTTAACTCCCTGTTCCTACTGCTCATCCACACTCTAAACCTTTGCATCTGAATGCTGTTCAGAACAAAGCAACCAAACCCAGTAAGTGAGGCCTGTGTTGCCCTGTGGAATGCTCTGCCAGTGAAGGAATTATAAATCATACCCAGTGACCTTGGGAAAGTTATTTATTGGATGTGTGGCCAACAGAGAGCAGCTGGTCCACTAGAGGAGGTTGGTATATCTTTTGGTTAAATCAGTGCAGAAAATGCAAAAATCTCAGGTATAGGCCCTGGCTGCCCACAAAAATACTACTGCTTTAATCATACCAATCGAGTTTAAGGGGAACAGTCTCCATTACTGGTGCAAAGGTGCTTATATTAGTATATCTTATTAGGAGGGGACATAAAGTACATCGCTACAAAGCAAATCTCTGACAGTATATCTCCATCCACACTTGGGGTTGTATTTCAGAAATAAACGAGCAAAAATCCCAATCCTAAACAGCATAGTTATGTTGGTCCCAAACCAAGGCTATAGGAGTCTGGGCCACATTTTTGCATCAAGCCTCTTCTATGGATTTCTGTTGGCATAGCTAGGTCAGTCAGTGGTGTGATCTCTAACGGACATCACTATGCCGGCAGAAGCCCCTAGTAGCTGCAGTAGATTTTTGCATTTGCTGCACTGATTTAGCCAAAAGATGTGTAAGCCTTGGCAAGGGGGACAGCTACTCTCTGTTGGTCACACATCTAATAAATACATTGCAAAAGTGGTACATGGTCTGTAGGTATAAGCATCATTCTCTTCAGAAGTGCTTTGGTGCTGTAGTATATTGGGGCAGGTCTAGAGCAGTGGTGGGCAACAAATATTCCCTCTAATCTTTTCCACCCTCTATGTGGAATAAAATTGTATGAGCACAGAGGCACATGTAAACATGCACCACAAATAGAAGCCTAAAGCCCAGCTGTGGGAGCTCTGCTAATCAACCACGAGACATTTGAATTTCTCCTGAGCAGCCACATGAATGCGCAAGCTGACAGGGAACACTGGTGGACAACCTGTGGCCTGCTGGCCACATGAGGACCATGAGGGTAATCTGCCTGTGAGCTGCGAGATATTTTGCTGACCGTGACCATCTGCAGGCACTGTCCCCAGTAGCTCCCGGTGGCTTCAGTTCTCTGTTCCTGGCCAATGGGAGCTACGGGAAGTGTTGGCCACTGTATTCCTGAGGTTTCTTTGCCATTCTTCTCCCTCAGCCTGTAAATTATACCATTTATACCCACACAAATCCTCTTATGTTACTTCATAACAACTTCCCAACTCGTATCCTACAGATTCAGTTTCCAAACATGCAACCTATCTCCTCTGAGGTTGGGCCATGCTCTGGATTTTTGAGGTGTGCCTCAGAGAACCTCAGGAACAGAACTTAATTGCTGGGTTAGGCTGATTAGTGTGATTGAAAAAGGTATATTGGTAAGATATTAGTCCTCCTTTTACTGACCTGTTTCAAGAGATTTCATGGAACAAAATAGCAGATGAGCACTGCTGATGTGGAGACCAGAGAAGAGTTGAGGTTGTAGGACTTCACACAGTGAGGTGCTTTAGCCATAAGCCCTCTTCTTGGAGCAAGTGTACTCTAGAATAATGGAACCACGCCCATTGCAGCAGGAGGACCCAAAGGGGTTTTAGGGTCCCATGCTGAAGGCAGAAGTTGTAGCAAGCAGACTGTCTGCCATGGATATAGTGGCATATAGGCCTTGTTGGTCTGCCCAAGAAAGCAGGGCAATGTTGACCAGTTGGCCAGACCTGAGGAGGGGATGGAAGGATTCACTCTCCTTAAGAAAGGGTGAAGCCTAGCACTCTCTGCAGTGAATGGGGAATCTTTATGGAGAAGAGTCAGAGCAATTTAATCTGTTTAGAACCAACAAGAATTCCCTCCACTCTGCAATTCAGGTCAACGTTTGGAACTAGAGCTTTCGGAGGTGGAATAAACCAAAGCTCAAGAACCCCCAAACCAAGTGAACTGAAAACTTCCCAGTCAGTTTTGGGGAAAATAAAGAAAACCAAAAGCAGCACATTCCACACAACTCTGAATAAAATCCTTCCCACCATGAACACACTCAACACCGGGCACATCTGTACTACAGGTGCTGCAGTTAAGCTTCTGAAGGCCTGTAATGTAGACAACAATTCTTCTGTCAGCCTAGATGCATCCACAATGGGGATCTAATTGCATTGCATGGGGCATGAAAATTTCCCCAGCTCTTCCTCCCCCAAACCAGTCTTCTTGTCCAAAGAGTAAGCAATACAGGTTTTTAAAATTTTCACCCATAGGTTAGACTTGCTAAATCTTTTATCATTTTTGCTTCTTTCCTCTGGACTCTCCAATTCATCCACAATTTTCCTTGCATGTGATGCACAGAATTGGACAGAGTACTGTGAGGCCTCAGCAGGGCTGAATAGCAGTAAGCTATTACTCTTATGTCTTACATACAACACTCCTGTTAATACACCCGAGAATAATCTTAGCATTCTTCACAGCTGCACCACATTGTTGACTCATAGGCTACGTCTACACGTGAAGCCAACATCGAAATAGGCTATTTCGATGAATAACACCTACACGTCCTCCAGGGCTGGCAACGTCGATGTTGAACATCGACGTTGCGCAGCACCACATCGAAATAGGCGCTGCGAGGGAACGTCTACACGCCAAAGTAGCACACATCGAAATAAGGGTGCCAGGAACAGCTGCAGACAGGGTCACAGGGCGGACTCAACAGCAAGCTGCTCCCTTAAAGGGCCCCTCCCAGACACACTTGCACTAAACAACACAAGATCCACAGAGCCGACAACTGATTGCAGACCCTGTGCATGCAGCATGGATCCCCAGCTGCAGCAGCAGCAGCAGCAGCCAGAAGCCCTGGGCTAAGGGCTGCTGCACACGGTGACCATAGAGCCCCGCAGGGGCTGGAGAGAGAGCGTCTCTCAACCCCTCAGCTGATGGCCGCCATGGCGGACCCCACTATTTCGAAGTTGTGGGACGTGCAACTACTACACGGTCCCTACTTCGACGTTGAACATCGAAGTAGGGTGCTATTCCCATCCCCTCATGGGGTTAGCGGCTTCGACGTCTCGCCGCCTAACGTCGATGTTAACATCGAAATAGCGCCCAACACGTGTAGCCATGACGGGCACTATTTCAAAGTTAGTGCCGCTACTTCCAAGTAGCGTGCACGTGTAGACATGGCTATAGTCAGGTTGTGATCCACTATCACCCCGAGATCCTTTTTGGCAGTACTACCACCTACCCAGTTATTTCTCATTTTGTAGCTTTCGGCTTGTTTTTCACTTCCGAAGTTAGGTACTTTGCACTTGTTTTTAATCAAGTGTCATCTGTGGCATTCAACCTAAGTCTCCACTTTGTCAAGCTTGCTTCAAATCATGATCCTGTCTTCCGGAGTGCTTGCAACCTTTCTCAGGCTGGTAGCATCTGAAAATTGTATACACTTACTTTTCCACTTCACTATTCAAGCGATGAATGAAAATGTTGTCTAGAGACAGACCCAGTATTCTCCCATGCTGGACCCCAGTGGCTGCACGCTCCCAGTCTAACAGTGAACCATGGATAATTAGCCTTCGAATATGGACGGTTGTGAACCCACTTGTAGTAATTTCATCTAGACCATATTTTTCTAATGTGCTCAACCACATCCTTGAGAGCTTCGCTGGATGAGGCCCAATTTGTCTCTCTCACCTCCACTCCACTTTTCTGATAGTCTTGCCTAACTGGAACTCAAACCCAATCATGTTTCAGTTCAAGAAAAGCTTGAAGCCAAGTACTCTAATGGGTTTGCAATGAGACAAAAAATGATGCACTTGTCTTTAATGAAGATTGGCAGGCTGCCTGGGTGACTTGCTGGAGCTACAGCCGTAGAACTGCTATTGTCATTTCATCACTGTGGTATCTTTTTAGATAAAACCGAGAACCTTCAGGATATCTTAGGCAGACTGAATTTCAGCTGTTTTGTGGCATTATCCCTTTGAGGAAAACTTAGTAAAAACGAATTGATGATATGCTGGCTGGGAGGGATTATCGTATGCTGATAAAGAAATATGCATAAAACTTACTGGTGAAAAATGACGAATATGAATAGGCATCTGTATTTAATCCTGCTGCGGTAATAAATAATACTCTCAGACAGCTCAAGATTTGCTTAAATTTAGCTCTCTGGGCACCCTTTCCAGTCCCACAAACCCAGTAGGTGTATATTAACAACTGCAAAATTCCAACCTGGAGAGATTTAGTCATGTGCTTAACTTTGCTCACTGCATCATCCCCTTGAAGTCATAGGACACAAAGTTAAGCAAGTGGATATGTCTTTGCAGGATCAGAACTTACGTTATTAGGTCCTGGTTCAACTCTGTTAATTTAACCAGGGAATAATCAGGCCTTTGCCCATCCACTCTGAAAACTGCAGCTGGCGAATGTTGCTGCTGCTTTGGGACACTTAAACTGCATGCTGGTTCGTCTGAATCATAGCAGGAAGTTCAAGTTATTTTTCACCATCGAAGGGAAAGGCTGGATCCAAGGCACATGGAAACCAAGATGCCTATTTCAAAGACCTCGATCCAGCTCATTCTCATTAAGAAAACTCCTCCTATTCATAAATACATTTTCATGCAGCTGAGTTAGGTGAACTATGCACAACTCACTCATTAGGGCCTTTATGTCCCCTGCAGTGCCCGAGTCACAGAGGGTTTCGCTTTATTACAGCTTTCAACTTGAGAGGCTGTTTCTTGAACCCAAATGGTTGAGACTCTTCATTGTAGTTCTGGAGACCGATTCCAATTCCAGGCAGGGGAGTCAACAGCCTCCAGAAGCCCCGGGGCAAGGTGTGTGGAGGAGCGGTGCCATACTTGCAGAGGGGGTGGGGCCTTGGCCAGAAGGGGCGGGGCTGGGGTAACTACACCTCAGTGCCATCTGCCACATACAGCACAGTGCAGTGTCAGTCACTGACAGGGCCTGGCACTCTGGCTGTGGTGGCAGCAGCTGGGCACGCTGGGCCCTTTTAAGGAAAAATCATTAGACTCCAGGGCAGGTGCCCCCTTGGCTTCCCCACCACCATATCCCACTATCAACCAAGATGGCAGCCATCAGACTGTGCTCATCCACAGCTCGGTCTACTCCAAACCATGGAGCCCAAGTGAGCCACAGCTTATTTGTTTACTGTAATTTATTTGGGTTTTTTTTTCAACTGAAATTGTTCAAATTTCCTTTTCTTCCACAGGCACTGCAGTGAACAGGGCAGGGTTTATGCTCTTAAAATTACACACAAAAGGTTAAAGAGCAATTCTTTGTACAATCTCACTTTGAAAGGAGTATTTTGAAACTATTGATTCAAAAGCATTTCATGAAAGGACAAAACACAGGCACTGGTGTGGTTCCCAGTGCTGCTACCCTTCAAGGATATGTGACTCTGCTCAGAGTCATAAAGGCGCTGAGCTTGCAATTTTTCCTCCCACAAGTCATCCTGGCATATGCAAATGCCCTCTTGCCCTTCATGGATCTACTCACCCCAGCAAGGGCTGTCAGATGGGTCCCAAACATTACACGATAAGTAATGGCTTTGGTGAGCTTCATTTGCCTTCTGCAGAAAGTCTCAGAGTATTTAAAAACTCAAACCAGGGAGATGACAAAGTTGCTGTGCCTGGAAGAGTGAGTCAGATTTAAAATCCGGCCAACATTTCCCTAATGCCTGTATCCAACCTCCCCCCCACACCCGGCTCCAAGGCCAGATTGAAATTTTCAAAGCTGGCTCGAGGATTTAGCTGCTTTAAGGGGATTTGTGTGGCTAAACCCAGTCGGTTCTGAAACTCTTAGCCCCATCTTTACATAGGCTGTTGTTTTATCCCTGATGATGCCTAGAAATGGTATGAGCAGACTTTTCCCTGGGCCTGGGTGGAGCACTGCTGAAGCCAATGCAGGTGCAGGGGACCTCTTGTGTGGTTCTGTTTGCAGGAGTGGGCTCTTCATTGGGCACTGGTTCCCCACAACTTCTAGGGTTACTTGAGAAAACAATGCTTTCTGTAATCATTTAAACATGCATTTTGGGAGTGTTCCAGTTCAGCTTTTAAAACATTATCGTATTCACTTACAGACTGTAAATCTTTTCCAATCTCTCCGTCACTTGGAAACTCCAGGAGAAATTTTCTCAAATTTTGCATCGCTGTGCGATCTGAGAGCACTGTAATCATCGGAAAGATTCCCCTTGACTTGGGTGGACTTCACATCAGGTCCCAAGAGTTTGAATGGACATGCAAAGACTTCTGAGAGCATGTCTATTTCAATAAGAACTCAATGCTCTGTATACTGTGTGCACTGGGGAATGCAGAGCCTTCACCCAGGGTGTGCTACCTGTAAAGAGGAAGCATAAACCAAGGATCAGAGCAATACCCCAGGACTTGGATACCTTTAACTCAAGTTCTGGCTTTCTTGTAGCGTCCCTAGGGCACGCCACTTAACTTCTCGAGATACATTTACATTGCAGCTGGGACCAAGCAGCCCAGCCTGGGGAAGCAGACACATACCAGGTCTGCTTGAGTTAGCATGCTTAAAACAGCAGTGCAGCCTTTACAGCACAGCTGGTGACTAGGGTTACTCACTGGAGCTCAGAGTCAGGTGGGCTTGGATTTGGGTGGCTGATGTGATAAATCACAGCCAGAGCTGCAGTGTCCACCTTGGTTTTTGCAGTGTGCTCACTCAAACAGAGCCAATATGAGTCTGTCTGCCTGGGCCTGGCAGTGCTGGCACAGCACTGTTCCCAATCCCCACACTGAAGATAACAGCATGGCCTTGCCTCTCAGGACTGTCTTGAAGATAACTTCTGTTGTTAGGTGTTCTGGTGCTATAATAATAGGCAAAATGTAATTCCTCAAGAGGGAGCATTGACTTTCTTCCCTATTCCAAAGCCATCTCCTGCTGTTGATTACGTCTTGTTCAGGAACTGGGTGACCCAGTGTACAGAGAGTTAAGAGACCTGCTTTCTCTTCTCACCTAACCCAACCAGCTGTACAACTTGAACAAAGTCCCTTCACCTCTCTATGCCTGTTTACTTTGCAAGATCTTCAAGGGCTGAGACTGTGCAGGAGGGGGAACTGTTTCCCTTTGTATTTGTACAACACCTAACACAGTGGGATGGCCTATTTAGTTGGGGCCTCTTGGTCCTCATGTATTTAATAATTGGATTTTTCCCTGATTAAAAATAATTAATGAGTCTGTCAAAACACTATGGCTGTGTCTACACTACAAAAATAACTTTGAAGTTGCTTACTTCAAAGTACAACTTCGAAGTAGGCAACTTCAAAGTTGAGCGTCTACACACACCCTACTTCTAAGCTAAACTTTAAAGTAGGGCTCTACTCCGTTCCCATGAATGGAGTAAAGATTTCGAAGTCTGGCTCCCTTAACTTCGAAGTAAAGGAAAATGTGTGTAGACTGTCTGCTGGCTACTTTGAAGTGGCGCCTAACTCAGAAGTTAACTTGGAAGTTAGTTCCTAGTGTGGATGCACCCATTAAGTATTACTTGTCAGGAAGCCTGTTTTCTTGATAAATTATGTCTCACAATGCCAATCTCCATAGGCAGTAACATCCATAGAAGTATTCCCATAACATCATAGTCATAGATGTTAGCAAATGGGACTTAACGCTGCTTTCCCTAGACACAGAATAGTTCCAAGGTGAGATTTCATTAAATATGTGGGAGAGGGGAGAAGTAATATAGTTTCAAATCTTGCAAACATCGACAGCAAAAAGTGTTTGTGAATCCCAGTCAGACTCACAGCTATAGTGTGTGGCACTGATTTCCACCGAGGTACATTGGCCACTACCATTTGGAAAGGTAAAAGCAGAACTCTTGGGTCCTTCACTAACCTGGAATTCTAGCAGCTTCAACGAGCCTGACATTCATAGGGACGTGTTTGAGGTGTATTCTGGCAAGAGTTCTGCATGCTTCAGACTCATTCAGTGGTCCACCACTGCCAATCAGCCTACAGGAGGGGGACCATCGGCATGAGATCTCAACCCCTAAACTCAAGGAACTAATGCAAGGCCATCAGAGTTACGGTGCTGTTCTGCTGACAGGCACATGCTATTACAACATTTCCAAATAACAAGCAGTCCTATAGTGGGGTTTATCTACGAAAGCTCATGACCTAACACATTTGTTACTCTCTAAGGTGCGGCAGGACTGCCTGTTATTTGTGAAGCTACAGACAAACACAGCTACCCCTGTGAGAACATTTCCAAACGTTATAACACAGCGTAGTCAAGAAAAGTATATTCTTCATGCAAAAGAGAGGAAAGAATCCACATGAAATGTATGAACATGGTAAGGCTGGAACAGTAATAAAAGATATCACTGGGGCTTCCACTATCTCAGATGTGATTAACTCAGTGATTAGATCTCTTGATTGAAATATAGAAAAACCAGGTTGCAGTTTCTGTTCCAAATCTGGTGAAGCAGGGACTTGAACCTGTAGCACCCACCTTCCATGAGAATACATTAATCACCATCCTGTTGGCTACTTGTGGAGATTACTATTACCGATTTTGACTGGAAATTGCTCCTGATAAGATTTTTCTTAAAAGAAAATTCTGAAGAAAAGTCTTGATCCGTGATTCTGTGTAATGAGCTAGACCTGGTTTATATATTTACTTATCTAGATTTTTATTATAGCCAGAATTGACCCAGCAGAGCTGGTGGGAAGCAATGACCAGTTTCAGCTGGCGTTTGCACTGGGGTACAAACAGCCCTAAGGTTAACACCTGTTTTCTAAGAACCTTTAATGTGCATCCAGAGTGTGTGAAATGGAATCTGCCGTTGGGAAACCATTTATCCATGGTGCAGATTGCACAAGCACATGGCTTCTTCCCTGCTTCTCACTGACAATAAAGGAAATTTGATGACTGATTTCAGTGGGTGTTGGATTAGCTGCATAGTTTTGCAATCCCTGTAGCCGGAAAGTTGCAGAGGAGTGCTGATTGCACCTAGGCAGATCATCTGAAGATACACCATCCTGTTTTGTCTTTGGCTTGTCCCTGCTCCAGTTCTGAGACAAAAATTGGACCAGTCTTTGTCCAGTATCATACATGGATGATGACGTTTTGAAGGGTGTGATCTTTTATGCACTGTGCAGGTGAGGTCACACCAGTGGATGGGGGTCATGCAGTCAGGATAGACCTATCTCATTCCTAGAAGTATTGGAATGTCCAACGTTCTGGGGATGCATCAGTGTTGAACAAAAGGATATTCTTTTTTTCCTGATGCTATTTTTGAATGTGTAGGTTGAGTTGAAGAAGTGCAGATGTCTGTTTCCTGGGAAACTGTAATGGTGCTTTCAGAAGTCAAAGGATTCATTGGCACCTGGAAACCTCCAACTATAGCATATCATGAGGGACTAAAACTCCCAAGTTTCCACCTCCGCAGCAGATAGAACAATGCAATATCAAAAACTGGAAACAACTTTTGTCTACGATGAAGACCACCACTTGATGGAAAAGCTGAGTACATGCAACTTTACATGACATTGGATTCAGCTTTGGGCACTAACACACAGGCCCAGATTCTCAGAAGATTCCCAGAAGATATTTATACATCCAAGTGCTATCAGTTTCAATGGGCATTAGGCACATTTTGAGAATTTGGACCATTGTGCTTTTAACAGTTCCAAGGGCATTTCACCCAGCGAAGTCATTCTCAGATGAGAACAGTGCTGTCATTACTAATATCCACAGAGCATATGGTAGTTGTGGTCTTAATCGTGTTTTAAGATTTGCCCTAACAGAACAATTTCCAGTTCGTTTAATATAGATACACTGACCCAGCATCTTTGGGTCAATATTTTAACTGAAGTCTAGAGAGGTAGCCGTGTTAGTCTGTATCTTCAAGAACAAGTCCTGTGGCACCTTATAGGCTAGCAGATATTTTGGAGCATAAGCTTTAATGGGCAAAGGCCCGTTTCATCAGATGCAATAGGACTTCCTGTTGTTAATTGAAGATGGTGGCTCATTATTTTGCAAATAAAAACACAATATTATTTGACATATTATATAAAAGGCCAACTGTGAGTGTATGCTGTATTAGTGCTAAATACATTTTACTGAAAGTAAAGCAAGGGGCTGGTTCTAAGCCTAACTTTATTACCAGGTAAACTGTTTGAAATGATAATAAAGAACAGAATTATCAGGGAAACAGAGAGAGGATTGGTCAGTTGGGGAAGAGTCAACATCAGTTTTGTAAAGGGAAATCTTGCCTCACTAATCTAGCTCTTTGATGAGGTCAAGCAAACATGAGAACAAGGCTGATCCAGACAATACAGTGTATTAGACTTTCAGAAGGACTGTGACAAGTTCCAGCACCAATGGATCTTAAGCAAAGTGAGCAGTCATGGAGAAGAGAGGAGGTCCTCTCATGGTAACTGGTTCAAAGAAGGAAACAAAGGGTTAGAATGAATGGTCAGTTTTCGTAACAGAGATGTAAATAGTAGGGTTGCCCACAGATCTATACTGGGACCAATTCTGTTCAACATATTCATAAAACATCTGGAAAATGTTGGCAAAGTCTGCTGATGATACAAGATTACTAAAATAGTTAAACCCAAAGTAGTCATGAAGAGTTAAAAAGGGATCTCATAAAACTGGCTACCTACAATATGGTAGGTGAAATTTAATGTTCAGAATTGCAAAGTAAGGCGCAGAGGAAATCATTATCCCAACTATACATTCAAAATTAGCTGTTACCACTTAAGATTTTGGAGTCTTCATAGATGTCTGAAAAAATCTGGTCAGTGTTCAGCGTGCAATGACAGTCTAAAAAGCTACAATAATCCTAGAATCCATAAGGAAAGGGAAAGATAAGACAGAAAATATCATACTGTCACCGTGAAAATTCATGATTTGTTCACACCTTGAATACTGTGAGCAGCTCTGGTCACTGCTTCTCCAAAAGTATTAGAATTGGAAAAAAGTACAGAGACATCAATGAAAATAATTAAGGGCATGGAACAGCTTTCATATGAAGAAAGATTAAAAACCTGGGTCCATTCATCTTGGAAAGAAATGACTGACATGTCTATAATATCAATAACAGTGTGAAGAAAGTGATTAGTGAAGTGTTATTCACCCCTTCACATAAGACAAGAACCAGAAGGTACCCACTGCAATTCATAAGAAGCAAATTTAAAACAAAAATTAAATTCTTTCCAATATACTTTACTTCTGAGACTTATTGCCAGGGGAGGCAGAAAAGGCTAAAAATACACCTGTGTTGAAAAAAAAACACTCAATAAGCCCACGGAGAATAGATGCATCCATGGGTATTTGCCAAGATGGTCAGGGGCACAAACCCAAGTTCTGGATGTCTTTAAGCTTTGGACTGCCAAGAGCTGGGACTGGTTTATGGGGCGGGGGGCGGGTAGAGGGGGGATTGATCACTTGATAAATTGTCCTTTTTGTTTCATTTCCCCTGAACCATCTGACATTAGCCACTTTTTGAAGATAGGTAGTGGGCTTGATGGACTCTTGGTCCATCAAATGCCTGCAAGACAAACCTTGTGTTCTCATCCTGCAATGGCAACTCCTTTCATGGTTATAAAGAACAAAAGGAAACTGGGACCTTAATATATTAACTTTGTAGAAGTTCAATTCTTTTCCCTTGACTCATTCACCACCACCATGAGTAATTTACAGTGATCTTTCAACATTCACCATCTTTATTAGCTTCATGCGTGGGCAACTCTGAAGGTAAGATGTTTGCATGAGATTTAGATTCTAAATCTGGAATTAGCTTTCCTTCACCCACACTGCACAACTGCCGAGGAAACAGGCAGCAGTTTCTGCAGCATTGTTGTATCTGTCTCAGGGTATTTGAGAGACGAGGTGCATGAATCTAGCACACATGAACCTCTGTACTCTGGATGTACCTAATCTGGGAACACCCGTGGTACGGAGCCTGGCAGCAGGAGAAGGAAGTGGCTCTTTGTGCTGTTGCTCCACCTTCCCCCAGCTAAGGGAAAGGCAGTGCAGCAGCACATTGCTGACAGCCGCTGCAGGCCTGGGGACAAAGTGGGAGGGGGGCCTGGCTCCTCGCTCCCGGAAGAGACAGGGCCAAGGGTGGAAAGGGAGGGGCTTACAACAGTCAGCACTCCCTGCCCCCACCTGGAACAGTGACACAGTGCTCTGCAGTGCTTTAAATGTGCCCAGAGCTTTGGCCACTGCTGCTACTACTGCAGGAGCAGCTGGATTTCCTGGCCCTTTAGAAATGCCAGGCACAGGGTAACTGCCCCCTTTGCCGCCCCCATCAGCAGGCCTGTCCATTGCTCCTCTAGTGGGTGGGTGGGTGGGTGGGGGGAGTGTGCCTGGGAGTGGCAGTGGGTGCATATCCACTTGTGCCCATGGGAGCATTGCACCAGAACAGGGCCCCACCCATAACCCCGTCTGGCTCAAACCCCACAGTGCCCTCCTTGGGCTGCTAAATTCTTTAACCCATTTTCTATGGTTGCCAGATTAAAGAGGTTAAATTCTATCTTGTATGAGGGTGTGTCTTCCACGGCTTGATTTTACACACCTAGTAGTGATGCACGAAATCAAGGTCTCTGGGGTCAACAGGTGACCCCTGTACTCCTCAATATCATGAGGAGTAAGGGAGGTCATCAGGAGAATTTCTCCCATCAACTTCCCCCCTCTGAGGACCACCAGCTATTTCATTTGTAGATAAGTCGATTCTAGCTACGCAATTGCCACAGCTAGAATTGCATATTTGCGATTGACTTTAATGCCTAGCGTAGACCTGGCCTGGGACCAACTTCTGGTGGGGAGAGAAAAGCTTTTGCGCTGTACAGAGCTGTTCTTCTGCTCCAAGTATCCTGGCACTGCAGATTCTCACTGGTAGCTGCTGTTGAGTCTAGCTGGCATAACCACTCATGCCTCCTAGGTAGACAGTCACTTCTGGAACAAGGCCACAAGCACAGAGCAGTGGGATAGCAACATCATACAGAGTGGGTGTGACCACAAGTGGTTCCAGAACTTTCATGGGAAGAAAGCAACTTTCCTGGAGCTGTGGAGCAGCTTGCCTCAGCCTTCCACCATACAGGGGAGGTCAGTTTTGCCTGTCTGGAAGCAGCTTGCTGTAACCACCTGGAATTGGCTACCAAAGACTGCCACAGGTCTATGGCCAGTTTGACATCAGAAAACTGACTGTGGCTAAAGTGGTGGCAGAAGGAAGGAAGGAAATTGGGCTTGTAGTTATCTCATGGGGGTGAGCATTAAAGACATTCCAGAGGTGATTGTTGGGTTTAAGAGAATGGGGTTTCCTAACTTAAACAGTGCCATTGAGGAACTCATGTGCCCATAGTTTGTTCTCCTCCAGGAGGAAGTGTCTATAAACTGCAAAGGTGCTACTCCATTGAGCTGATGGTGATGGGGAAAACAGAGAAGGATGTATGAATATTATAATGGGTTGCAGAGGAAAAGTTTATGATGCCAGAGTTTCTCCATATGCAGCAGTCTACACTCATGAACAAGGCAGAATGCTATTCCTACCATACAAGAGACAAAAAGTGTTAGCTGTCCCCACTTATGTTGGGGGATTCTCTGGCACATACACCTTTGGCTTATGAAACTGTACTGGGATAAAAGAAAAAGTTTATTACACTCTCACCAGGTGCAGAAGGCTTGTTGAAAGGACTTCTTGGCAGATTGAAGTCACATGCGAGGTGCCTACAAACGCATGAAGTTACCAACCTCATCAATACTCTCTGCATTTCAGGGGCTTGCTGTGCTCCTCCCACCCTTTGTGAAGCCATTTTCCATGAATGGCCCTATGATTGGAGCCGTACTCTCAGCCCAAAAGTGTAACTACTCTTGCAAGAACAAGTTGCGCCAGGGGCTACATTTACACTGCTTTTTTAGGCAATTTAGGCAAATTGCATAAAGTATTTTGAAATACCTTAAGCTGAAACCGGTGACAACCAAACGGCACCCAAGTTCAGAGTAAGGGGCTATTTCAAATGTTCTATTACTTCGAACTGGAACACCATGCTCAAAACAGCAGTGCTATTTTAGGTGCCTCAAAAAGCCGCAATAACTTTGTATCCTGAAATAGCACCAGGTAGTGAAAGTAAAGGAAGATTTGTGTGCTCATATGATGGACTTGTATGACCCCATGTAACATGGGGAATAGTAAGTAGGTGGCTGTGGGGGCATTTTAGTGGGGGGTAGTGCTATGGGTGGTGGGGTTCTTGATTGCCATGTAGGGTGAGGCACTGATGAAGAGTAAGTTTGATTGTGATGGGGGCAGCAGAATGAAGTTCAGAGAGTGATACTGCTTGCTCTGTAACGCTTAATAACTCCTGAATGTGGTATAGCTTTATTATTTCACAACACAACTGTGTGATGGAGCGTACAGGCAGGTATAAGTTTTATTAACAAGCTGGCATGCTTTGTCGGTAAACAGTAAGCATCTCCGTCTTGGCCAAGCCACCTGCTTTTTCAAGACCATGCCCCCCAAAATATTCTCCTTCTATTGCAGCATGTCCTAAAGTCCCCCCTTCTCTTCCTTAGCCCTCACTTAGCAATGGGAGGAAAAAGGTTGTCACTGGAGAGGGAAAGGGAGGAAGGCCACACAGTCTTACGCACCCTGCCCAGTTCCTCATAAATCAGGAGTGCATGAGCCTCCCCCCAGTGGAAGGGACCAAGCTACTACAGGGACATCATGCCATAGTGCAGAGAGGCCACAGAGGTTGGTGCTCTTAGAATCACTAGAGGATGGCTGGAACGTTCTCTGGGATTTCTGCCCTCCGAATCCATAGCTGTTTTGCACACGCCATTTCTCTCCATGTGGCTGCACCTTTTACCTGGGCAGTGAGCCTCAGCCTCTTTGTCTGCCTACCTGCCAGTGTGTCATTGTCCCCCTCTTTTGCCCCTTTTCTGCTGGTCCTGGACCTGCTGGTCTGCCCTCTCAAAAGCATTGACCATCATTTCATCATGCAAATGTTTCCTTTCCAAATGGTCCATGAGTCTGGGAACAGCTAGCAATATAGGCCTAGGGGCCTGACATAGGTCAAGAAACTATTGTTTCAAGTAGCTCTGGGAAATCTCAAAGATAAAGGGTAACAGCTCTGAATGAGCCCACACAGGGTGCGACGGGATGCTTCTAGTGCTCATGCTCTCTTTGTGCAGAGGCAATGGTGAAAAAAATTCATAACTAATTGCCCTATGGAGGGGGAATCATAGCACCTTCACTGCAACAGAGGCTTCTTCAGGCCTTTCACATAAGGGAAGACAATAGTTTTGGTGGTGGTCTATTGACACCAGTAGTTTTTCTGAGGGAGTAAAGGGAAATATGAAGAAGAGGCAGAGGAGCATTCAAGTGAATAGCAACCAAAATAGTACATTTGCAAGTGGACGGACAAGGCAGTTGCACAAGGAGCACGGAAACTGAGTTCTTCACTTCTCTCCAGGGGATCATATCTGGAATTCCTGCTTCAGGAAAAGTGCAGCTATCAGCAGCCAGGACTGAGTCAGACTCCATGAGGGAATTCACATGATGCTACATTAGCTCACATGTGGCTTTCCTTATTAGTAGTGCAGCAAGCAAAACTCTGAAATCTCAAGCTTTAGTCCATTTCAGCCAAGATAACTGATGAAGGAATGAAGTAGATTTGGAAAGATAAAATACTGTTTCCCAAACACATCACACTCACTTCACAGGCAGATGCTCAGGAGGAGTGAGTGCAGAGTGGTGAATTTCTGAGTCCTGAAAGAAAAAGGGCTGAGGTCAGATTTGTTCAATGATTAAAATAACCTTTTGCGGCTGTGTGTGAAAGTTTGAAAATTTCATCTTGCCATTTGAACCTACCAGGTGGGTGGGAGTGGGGATGGGGGTGTAGATGTGATGCAGGTCAGACTTGTTTTTGCATTGCTTCTTAGAGCAGAAATCCCTCCTTATAACTGTACTCATCTTCCATTTAGAATCACACATTTATCAGACCTGGGGCAGCTTGTGTCTCCACTAGGTTCTTGGCAGCAGGCTGTTCCTCAGGGGTAGGGGCTCCAATCTACGTTTGATAAGTGACCAAGAATTGGCTGTTGATCATGGTGCACAGCCTACACCAACACTGGTTTCACCAAAAGTCACTCTGTGTGGCCAGCAGCAATCAGCCCCAGGCTGGAGTCCTCCTGGCCAATGAGCCATCACAACTCATCATAAAGCCTGGTTGGGTCTGTGCTGGGTACAGGGCCCAGTTCAAATCAGCATAAATGGGCATGCCACTGGTGAGTTGCCCAAGGTGTGATATTTATTTATCCCCGGTCTTCCTTTAGTCACTCTTTAGCCACTTAATTCGCTCCCTGAACTGATCACCTGTGCAGGAAGTCAGCCAAAAAGCTGACAGTTCTGCATTCTACTAGTATTCGTGGTCATTCAGTCCAGGTCATGGTCATTCGATCCAGGTTTACTAGCCTCACGCTAGAACCTTGCTGTACTTGCATGAACAGGAAGCAGCTTGCTTTGAAAAAGCAGCATGGATGGTCTTGGTCTCCATTGTCACCTCATCCCAAAAAAGAAAAATTGCCATTAGAAAAGGTTCAGAAAAGGGCAACTAAATGATTAGGGGTTTGGAACGGTCCCATATGAACAGAAATTAAAGAGACGAGGACTTTTCACCTTAGAAAGGAGGAGACTAAGGAGGGCTATGAGAGAGTTATATACAATTATGAGTGGTGTGGAAAAAGTGTTCCCATAATGTCAGAACTAGAGGACACCAAATGAAATTAATGGGCATCAGGTTTAAAACAAAAAATAATAAATTCCCCTTCACACAGTGCACAGTCAACCTGTGCAACTCCTTGCCGGAAGAGGCTGTGAGGGATAGGACTATAAGAGGGTTTTAAAAAGAGCTACACAAATTCAAGGAGGTTAGGTCCATTGATGGCTATTAGCCAGGATGGGTAGGAATGGCATCCATAGCCTCTGTTTGTCAGAGGCTGGAGACGGATGGCAGGAGAGAGATCGTTACCTGTTCCGTTCACTCTCTCTGGGGCACCTGGCATTGGCCGCTGTTGGCAGATGGGATACGGGGCTGGATGGACCTTTTGTCAGACCCAGTATGGCTGGTCTTATGTTTTTATATTGTAAAGCCTGCAGGCTCCCTAATATAGGGCTTACAGGTCAGTGAACAGGAGACAAGGAGTTAATGCTGACTTGAGCTGCTGCTTTTAACAGAAGTGGGAGGGGATAGCTGCTGCTTGCAATAAAGTACATTGAAGATTGTTGGCCTAAAGAGAATTAAGGAAGATGCCCCATGGAGCTCTATTGTACAGTCAAACCCAGGTCACCTGTGCACCGCAAAGCAAGAGGGCTAAGACCCTAGGTTCTAGCTTAACCATCCAGTATTGTGACACCCCAGGAAAGCATAATTGTGTGTGGATACAGTGGAGGATTGCCTGGAGTGAGGCTTAAAATTTCTGCATGCTTAACTGTTGAAATTTAGCGCTATGGGTCTATGAAGGCAGGTGATCAGTGGGGTTTTGTTTATAGTTGTCAATCAAGTTCTACTGTTGAGGCCCATTGTGCTGTCCAGGAAGTTAAATGCTAGCATGACTGTTCAAAGCGATCCCTCTGTGTTAGGCCTCTCAGTCCTCAGCCTCGAGGGAACCTGCAAACCACCTTCACTAGACAACCCTCGCAGCTTGAATTAATTACTCCGAGACACTACATAAATAAAATCATGGACTGAACATAGCAGATTTATGGCTGCAATCTATAACCCATTAATCCCACTTTTGGTCCTATGATTACATGGGAGTCACAGACCACTTCACGTCGAATGACCCTTAGCCTGTTCTAACCACCTGTGCTAAACTGTCTGATTTGGTACGTAACTGTGACGCTGGGAAAGGTCTGAAAAGCTGCCTAGCTCAAGTTTGCCTCTCACCAGCAGGATTTGGTCCCATAAGATATTTTCCTCACCCATCGTGGTGAAGTCTGTCTAGAAGTCTGCCTGCGGGATATCGCAGCAACGAAATATGGGTAAATCCAACAACAGAAGCAACTGGCCATCTGCTATTTCACCAAATTTCTATGACCAGAATTGCAAAGAAAAATGGATATAACAATTCCTAAAGAACGGTGGGTACAGAATTGGGTTAAACCAGCCATAACCTCAATGTGCAAGGATAAATCTCATGTGTAATCATAACATTACATGTTAAATGACCTCTACATTTTAACAGAGAATCTTTTCGCTTGACCATCCCCAGCTATTACACACATACAAAACACAATAGTATTTTTCTTAATGTGAATTTACTGTGTTATAAATTGTGCTTGAGAAGAGTCATGGGGAGATACACATTTGGGCCTGGAGTCGACCAGAGGTTACCTGCAGTCAATGATCGCACAGTAAGCCAGCATGTGGAGCCACAGCCCAATCGTCCGCCATGCACTAAGTGGCAGTTTGGGTTCCCCACAACTGCACACTTTGGCTACGTCTACACGTGCAGCCAACATCGAAATAGTCTATTTCGATGAATAACGTCTACACGTCCTCCAGGGCCGGCAATGTCGATGTTCAACTTCGACGTTGCTCAGCCCAACATCGAAATAGGCAGAGCGAGGGAACGTCTACACGTCAAAGTAGCACACATCGAAATAGGGATGCCAGGCACAGCTGCAGACAGGGTCACAGGGCGGACTCAACAGCCAGCCGCTCCCTTAAAGGGCCCCTCCCAGACACAGTTGCACTAAACAACACAAGATACACAGAGCTGACAACTGGTTGCAGACCCTGTGCCTGCAGCATAGATCCCCAGCTGCCGCAGAAGCAGCCAGAAGCCCTGGGCTAAGGGCTGCTGCCCACGGTGACCATAGAGCCCCGCAGGGGCTGGAGAGAGAGCATCTCTCAACCCCCCAGCTGATGGCCGCCATGGAGGACCCAGCAATTTCGACGTTGCAGGACGCGGATCGTCTACACGGTCCCTACTTCGACGTTGAACGTCGAAGTAGGGCGCTATTCCTATCTCCTCATGAGGTTAGCGACTTCGACGTCTCGCCGCCTAACGTCGAAGTTGGTGCCGCTACTTCGAAGTAGCGTGCACGTGTAGACGCAGCTTTTATGTTCTATAGCACACTGTGGTCTATTTCTATTCCAAATGGCTGGTCTAATTCTAGAGGTACCAAAAGGATGAGATTTCCATTACTCTCCTTGAGACACAGCTCCACCTTCTAACACAGGAGGTAAGAGACAAGCAGCTTTTCCAACTGCCCATTTCTATCCAGGAGTCAAGAGATTGAATTTCCTTCTATCATCTCCCCACTGATCTATTTACCTTCAAATATTTGTAAATTGTGGTAAATATTTGTCCTTTTAGCCTGGCTATGCCACACATTTAGTTCTTCACATCTTCTCCGCTATCTGCCATTCAGAATGACATTGAATTACAAACTCCTCTACAAATGTCATCCCTTTTATTCCTGGTTCTCTCATAAGAAGGTAGGCCAAATCATAACTAGTGTGCCAGGAGCAGTTGCAGCAGAGAGAGGCGCTGTTAATTTTCTGTTCTGCAATGTTGTGAGTCTGTGTTTTAAAGCTATAAAACCCTGAATCTTTCTTTGTGCTGTCCTGTCTCAAATAGACCCTGTTTCTGTCTTCATATACTGAAAGTTAAGCAGGTGTGTAACTTAGCAGGCAGTAAACTTCCAAACCTACAATGTCACCTACACACACCATTGGCTTCCTTTTCCTGTATTTGCAATAGATCTGCAGGGGAGATGCAAGCTAGCATTTTCAGGCATTTCTAAATTTTCCTGTGACCCTTTATATGTGCTGATTTTCATAACTGATCTCTATTTAGCATCTCTACAGTTTCACTCCAGGGCTAATTACTTCCTCTTTCAAATGAAGTGGACATTCATGCAGTATCCCTCTGATGTCCCCTCTCAGTGTAATTAACTTTGTCCACTATTACCATTGCTTTACACTCCTCCCACCTCTTCCCAAATACCATTGTAAGGTTATATATGCTAATTACTGGAGGCCACAGTCAAGATCAGGAACAACACCTTCATACAGTATCTAGCACTGATCAAGATACATTCTTTGCATTGGAGAACTTAGTTTAGCTGTGAAAGAGCTCTTTGTCCTAAAAAATTGAAGTAGATTTGCACCATCCCCATATACAATAAAGTATTAAGTAGAAATGAACGATGCACTATATATCAGGGGTAGCTGTGTTAGTCTGTATCTGCAAAAACAACAAGTCCTGTGGCACCTTATAGGCTAACAGATATTTTGGAGCATAAGCTTTCGTGGGCATCTGATGAAGTGGGTCATTGCCCACGAAAGCTTATGTTCCAAAATATCAGCTAGTCTATAAGGTGCCACAGGAGTTCTTGTTGATGATGCACCATGTTACAGGGCTGGAATACCTTGGTGGCAAAGTAGCCACACAACAAGATCTTAGTCAATAGTACATGTAAAAAGGGTGTTTACATGCAACTGAGATGTACATCCAAGACAGAGTCCTGATTAGGCCCCAGATCCTGAGCCTCTGAGGTCACCAAGGCTATGTCTACACAGCAGGCACTATTTTGGGATACAAAGGTACCTTGAAATAGCTGGCCATGTCTATGCAACACGCCCCTTGTGTCAAAACATTTGGGATAAGGAATGCACTATTCCAGCATCCCTATAAACCTCATTGCAAAAGGAGTACAGGGATTCCCTGAAATAGGGCTTTATCTTGGCATATGGCACCATTTAGATGGCACTGCATGCCGAAATAGCCTATTTAGAAATGAACTCAAAATAAGATAAGCAATTTGCATAGCCCAAATTGTGTAGTTTATTTCGAGGACAGGGAGCCGTCAGGCAATAGCTCAAGTAAAGCTGTTTTTCCACCAGGAGTAGAGGAAGCGTTTCTGGTGTTCTGATCCAATTTCAATGTTGCCTGTCTGTGGGTCCAATCCAGATTCCACTATAAAAGTTTACAGGATCATTGCTATGCTTTGGGGGAAAAGCTGTGCCCTACGTGTCCTTCTGCTTTGAATTTGTAATCTGAAGCAATACTGGGCAAGATGCTATGTGGTGTTCTGTTTTTATTGTGTTTCACTCCATAAGCAATGTTGTGTAGATTTTTGGGGGTGGAGGAAGGAGGTGTTAGCTGCCAACTTTGCAATATATCTTGGGGTCTGAAAGTCAACCATCCACGGTCATCCCAACTTAAATAAAGTGTCTGTCATTCAGGTGAAACTGACATGCACACTGGTGAGATTACTTGTAAGCTCTTGTTTTTTTGTTTTAAAAGACAGGTTGGAGTAGGTCACAAGCAATGGGGCTGGTTCCTTCTCTTCTAGGAAGTGAATCTGCAGCATTATGCACTAGGCCCATGGCATTTCTATACATGGATAGCACCGGGCAGTGCGTGGAGACATTATTATTGCCTTCCATTCTTTTGTTGGCCAAAAGTAATGAGAGCCTCATCAGAATTTACAGCCACATAAAACAATGGCCACAGGGTTCCATTTAGTTTACAGCACACCAGTGGGAAGTTAAAAAGAATACTTGGAGAGTTTTTGTAGAAGGAAAGGAGACTGGTAATTGAAATCACTCCATTTTATGGAAAATGAGCCATTAGATACAGTGCCAAAAGTAATAAAAGTTATTCCCCACCTTGCTTGTGTTTTCACTTGAAAGACATTAAGGGCCCAGACCCTCGGCTGATGTGAATCAAAGTGAATGGTCCTGCATCTTCTCTGCCAACATCCTTTCAGAGATGAGGGGCTAATGCTCAAATTACTGATTAGACCTATTAGGATCAGAGCTTCTTTAGTAAAACACACCCCAAGCCCCATTGGCTTCAGCACACAGGCAGAGGTATAAATCAGGGCAGAGATGACCATATCATGACCTTCTCCTTCCTCGAGGCTCACCACTTTTTGGGGATATTTTCACATTTGTAAGACTCTGTGATACAGCTTCCAAAGGACCTCTTTTCCTCCTAATCACTAGAGCTGACCAAATAATGTCCAAAGACATGAGAGTTGAATGGTGGGACAGTTAAAAAAAACTCACATAAAAAACATGAATTTCCAGATGTCAACTACCTGTACAGGTAGTCAAAAACTAGGGGCAGTTGCATCTACACAACACAACTGCTATAAATAAGTAAACCTCATCCTATTTCAAAATAGGTGCTGTAGAGACAGAGAATAGAGCCTATTTTGAAATAAGCCACAGTGCATCCAATGACTCTATTTAGAAATAGGCTAGTGTGTAGAATCTGTATTTTGAAACAGATACTGTCTACTCCAGGACAAGTGTTCAGTAGGATTTTCTTGGACAGAATGAAGACAGAATTCATTAGGCAGTTCAGGGAAGAACAGGCCAGCTTCCAAAGCAAGAGATCCTATACTGACAAAATGGCAACTCTCACAGTGATCACAGAACAGCCACTCGAGTAGAACTCTCCTCTGTACACAGCCTGCACAGACTTCGAAAAAAGCCTTTGACAATGTTTCTAGAGACACGTTGTGGAAACTGTGGCAACACCCTGGCATCCCATCCAAAATTATTAAGTTGATTAATTCAATGTGTGAACCCTCAACATGGCAAGTTGTTCACCGTGGCGTCTTGACAGAATCCATCAGCATTCTGTCGGCAGCATGACAAGGGTGCCTCGTGTCACCTTTCCTGCTCTTGATCACAATAGACTGGATTATAACAGGATCACAGATGGCCATCAATGAGACATTCAGGGGACACTTTTCAAACAGCTAGAGGACATCGAGTTTGCTGATGATGTCACCCTTCTTTCACACCAACATGAAAGCATGAAAGAAAAAGTCACTACCCTACACAAAACTGCCTCAGTGACTGGACTGAGCATTAACAAGGGAAAGACCAAGACAATGAGGATCAACCAGTCCAACAACAACTTCATCACACTGGAAGGGAATGACATGCAAGATGTGGAGCAGTTCACCTACTTGAGGAGTATTATGGGCATAGACGGAGGAACAGATAAGAATATCAATGCCAGGATAGAGAATGCAACAGCTGCATTCAAGATTCTCTGTCTCATATGGAGTTCACAAATAATATCTGCGGAGACAAAACCGCGGATCTTCTACACAAACATGAAGAGTGTACTCTTGTATGGATGTGAGACCAGGCATACTAAAAAGTCTTCAAATCACAAGTTACAGACATTCATAAACAGATGCCAGAGGTACATCCTTCACATCAAATGGCAAGACTTCATCACAAATGAGGAGCTTTGGAACAAAGGAGGACAACAGTCAATTGGTATTGAAATCAAAAGAAGAAAGTTGGGATGGCTAGGCCACATTCTCAGAAACCATCATCCAGTATAGTCCATCAAGCTCTCACATGGAACCTGCAAGGAAAGCACGAAAGAGGAAGACCTCGGACAACGTGAATAAGGTCTACTGAGTTTGAAGGACAGCAACCAGGGGTTGTTCCTGGAGCCAGCTAGAAGTTTTATCCTAAGATAGAGTGAAAGAAGTGGTGGAGACTTGTAGATGACCTATGCTCCATGCAGAGTACAAGGGTTAAGTAGTAGTAGCAGTAGCAGTAGCAGTAGCAGTAGTAGTAGTATTTTGAAATGCATTTGTATGTACCAGCATTATTTTGAACTAAACTATTCCACAATAGCTCTTCTGGAACAGCTTATTTCGAAATAAGACAGCCCCATCCATGCTGTGGCATTTGGCAAAACGTCACCAGATGCCTCTGCACTTGTTTTTGTACTCTGATTCCCAGAGTATCTTTACCACCACAGTCCCATTACAGCTCGCCAATAGGAACAACTCAATAGCAGATGAGCCTGAGGCCTGCTAGGGTCCATATAACTCTTTTTTTCTTCATACTGGGGCCAATGACCTTCCTCTGTCAGTTCTTCAGCAAGTATTACTGCTACTCTTCGGCCACTTTCAGGCTTTTCTGCTGAGCCAACTGTACTACCCTGTTTCAGTAGGTTTCCTACCAGTTTCAGGAGAATTGGGGTCTGCCTCTTTTCCTCCCTCCACCAGCCTGGGAAGGAAGAGATTTCACAGCCTTGGCTCCATTTCATTAAAGAATCTCAAAAGCTCAATGCCCCCTGCCCCACGCGCACCTGGTTCCTCCCCTTCCCATCTCTCCCCATCATGCCAAGACTCATCATCCCAGAGATGCCTCCTCTCACAAGCTCTGCTCAGCTTTAACTTCATCTCTTTAAGGAGCAGAGGCTCTTGGGGCTCTCACTTCCTTCTCCTGCCTCCTCCCAGGCTAGTTCTTGAAATAGTTCTGCCAGGAGTTTGGCCTTTTTTGGCATGGGGAAGGTAGGAGGGAGGGGCACTTCTTCTCTTCTGTGGCATCCTTCCACAGAAAACATAGTCCCAGTAATTCCCTTCTCCCTTAGCTGAACTCACATCTGTTTTTAAGTGAAATGCAAATTCTTCCCACCTGAGCCTTATGCATGCCCCAACCCATCAGTTGATCCTGCTCAGTTGCAGATGGGTAGCAAATCCATTACTGGCATGTCCTTCCAACTTCTCTTCAAGGACTAGCCTGCTTGTGACAGATAGTAGCATTCACTGTGGTTTTATGGATAATAGGTCCTGTCAGACAAGATCAGATCACAAGTTTGGTTCATAAAGGGAACTGTGTTAGCATAGCAAACATAAACTTCTGCAAGGCATGTGACTTAGTCCCACATCCTGATAAAAAATATTGTTACACAAAAGGAGTCTACCCTATAAGAAATGGATTAAACGTGGCTAACTGATAGATCTCAAAAAGCACTTGTAATTAGGGACTTGATGAGGGAGTCTTTCATGGCATCCTGCAGGGATCTCTTGTTGGTCCAATGATGTTCAAGGTCTTCATCTACATCTTGGTAGAAAATGTGAAATAACTATTGGGTGACAGTCTCAGATCTGCTCATACAGTAAGTCAGACTGGCTGAGCACACTGGTTCCCTCTGGCCTGAAAAATCTAGGAATTTCTAAATATAAGTTCTTTTATTATAGCATGTTGGTTCACAAGAGTAATATGGAGGCATTGTTCCCTCTTTTTAAGTTTCCTGATTCTATACCAAAACAAGCCTCAAAGCACTTTATAAGCACCAAATAATCCAACTTCACCCCCCTGGTGTACTTATGCTCACTTGAAAATGGGGAAATGAATGTCTTGATGAAAATGATACAGCAAGACAGAGCACACAGTAGAAACCAGGCTCCTGTTTCCTCATCACCCAAACAAATCACAGACAACAAGGAAGTGGTAGAATTCCCTGTTTCTACCTGGGCTGAGTTAAGGTGATGTGGATTTTTGCATGTGAAGCAGCGACTTCACTATGCAGTCCTGTGTTTTGTAATCTTGTGTGCTATTTTTGATGACGTTGACATTCCTTTCAGCAGTATCTGGGGAGACCTAACTGAACATTTCCTGGCTGTCTAATATTTGAGAGGAGTCTCCAAGTCCCATGTTCCCAAGGGGTATAGGAAGCAGAAGATCTTGATGTGGCAGTACCCATAACTCCATCGTAACACAGTGGTTTCTGAATGTATGCCATATAGCTAAGGCAGGAAAATGGATCTTGCTGCATCAGGTAAAGTGTAATAATAATAATACCACTGCTTGTCAGCAGGAGAGCTCAAAGTGCTTTCTTAAAGATGGGGAAAGTGAGGCACGGGGAAAGGAAGTATCTTGTTCAAGGTCACCAGCAGACAAGCCAAGAATTGATGCTAGGTCTCCTGACACTTAGGCCTGTGCCCTACCCCCTAGGCTATACTACCATCCTAAAAGGCAGTGAAAAAGTGTTGTTACTTCAGGACCGTAAAGTAGTGAGTGATCTCCTGCTGCTTTTAGCAAAGACGGGGGTGTGGTCTTTCCTTATTTACTTTAATCCCTGGCAGCGCTCACGTTCTTTGCTTCTGCAGCCAGGCTCAGAGGGGAAAAGAGAGAGCGATCAGGCCCAGAGAGCGAGGAAGGCTTGTTTAACAGCTGTTCCTCAAGGGCTCACTTGAAATTGTCAGCTTGGAAAACAAATCTAGTGTTTATTTGAAAACTGGGCTCTAGGCAACAGCTTTAAGCAATGTTGACTTTTGCCAAAAGCTGTTGTTTTTGTTTTGTTTTTTGTTCTGTATAGCTGTGCTTCAGACATAGTTCTGGACAGGGCCAGTTTAAAGGTTGCTTGTGGTTTCCATGCTGTGGCATTGACTCATTAAGGGGGGGTGGGCAGGACTGATGATACTGCTACACGGCTGCATCATGAGCTATGTGGGACCCTCTTTGTGCTTGCTGGAGTCCCAAAAGGGAATTGGACTGGAAGAAGGATGCTGCAGAATGAGCCGGGATTGGCTCAGAGGAGGGGAATGAACCACTTACACAGGGAGATGGATAGCTCAGTGGTTTGAGTATTGGCTTTGTAAACACATGGTTGTGAGTTTGCTCTCCGAGGAGGCCATTGAGCAGTCTAGTGCAGCTAAATTTTTAAATATAATATATATATCTATAAAATATATCTGTCAAGGGTGGTGCTTGCCCTTGACAGAAGAGTGAACTCAATGACTCTCAAGGTCCCTTCCAGCTCTAAGAGTTACGTGTGTGTCCACCCATTAAGGGGAGGATGGAGGGCCCAGTGGTGAGCACCCTGGCCTTATAACCCCCATGTTGTGGTTTGAAGCCATGAAGGGGCCTTTCAAGGCTCTGGGAGAGGTGAGACTTAAAAACAAAAGAACGTGTGAGGGAAGGTGATACGTCATGGAGGAGCCTGGACTCCAGGACCTTTCAAGGTCTCTTCCAGCTCTGCGAGATGGGAGGAACTAAAGGGCTGGACTCATTCTTTAGTCTGGCAGGGGGCTTTCTAGACCTGTCATTGCACTGTCTCTGCCAAAAAGGCAGCCCATACAGACCAAAAAGATTAGAGAAAGACAGGGAAGAGGAATCATTGCTGCCAACTTCACTAGTGCTGGGACACATGCATTTCAAACCACAGGCTGTGGAGATTCTTCATTCCCCCTCCTTGGCAGGCTGAGGCACTGGGGTAGTGGGCAGTCGGTGTACAAGTGTATCCCTCCATTGAGCCGTCACTGCTCTTCCCGCCAAACTCCATGGAAAACCTGCTGTCTCATGCTCTTTCACAGCAGCTAATGCCTGTGCAGTAATTAGACTCAAGCTATTTGCCAAATAACTACAAGGCCCCCCCCGATGACTCACGAGCGCTGGGCTCTCCTTTTTTTTTTCTAAGCATTCTTAACCCAGGAGGTTTAAAAAACTCAGCCAACTCACTGGAGTAGGAAACTCAGCCACGCTGCCAATTCTCCTTAGCGAGCAGGGTTTCTCTGGAGCTTTGTGACGAAAAAGGCCAGTCTCCACTCTGCCCTTGTGCCAAGAAGGTGCAGCTCACTTCTGCTTGCTTATTGGTGTGTCCTACTTCCTGGCTGTTTTGCCACCAATTCGCCATAATAGATGGGTCCTGGGGCAGGGTGGGAGGGGGCCTGGGTCCATGCCCTGGAAGGGGCAGGGTCAAGGCATAGAGGACGGGGCCTAAGGCATGCGGCCCTCCGGCCCCTCCTCCTGCAGGCACGTGCAGAAGGGTTGTGGGCAATTGACCCCAGGCTTCGGCAATTCAGCGGGGCCAGGAGATTCGGCCATTTCCACTGCTGCTTTGACACTGGCGGCCAGAGCTCCAGACCCCTTTGAAAGGTTAGGCTGAGGGTCAGTTGCCTCCTTAGCCCCTCCGCCCCTGTTTGCTGACCTGATCACAAGAGCTACGTCTACACTGAGATGCAACATCGAAATAGCTTATTTCGATGTAGCGAAATCGAAATAAGCTATTTCGATGAATAGCGTCTACACATCCTCCAGGGCTGGTGCCGTCGACGTTCAACGTCAACGTTGGACAGCACTACATCGAAGTAGGTGCTGCAGGGGAGCGTCTACACACCAAAGTGGCCCAAATCGAAGTAAGGGTGCCAGGAACAGCTGCAGACAGGGTCACAGGGCGGACTAGCACTTCTGGGGCAACAGCTAGCCGCTCCCTTAAAGGGCCCCTCCCAGACACACTCAGCCTGCACAGCACACGGTCTACAGAGCCACAGGCACGCACACCCCATGTAAGCAGCATGGACCCCCAGCAGCAGCAGCGGCAGCAGCGGCAGCAGCCAGAGGCCCACACACCTGCCCCTGGAGGAGCAGTGGTTGCCCTGCTCAGTGCCATGCAGGAGGCAGCTGACCATCTTTTATTTCAGGAAGATGAGCTGTCCGCGGGGGATGAGGAAGCAGCCCCAGACCTTGCTGCCCTCCCAGCTCCCCCCGCACTGTGGAGATACCCCACGAGCACTGACTGGTGGGAGCGGCTGGTGCTCGGCGAGTGGGACAATGACCGCTGGCTCCAGAACTTCCGAATGAGCTGGCAGACATTCCTGGAGCTCTGCCCCTGCCTTACGGCACCAGGACACACCCCCATGCGACGTGCCCTCACTGTAGAGAAATGGGTCGTCATCGCTGTCTGGAAGCTGGCCACTCCAGACAGCTACCGATCCGTAGGGCAGCAGTTTGGTGCGGGCAAGGCCACCGTCGGGGCTGACCTCATGGAGGTAAGAGGACCCGGGGTGGGGAGCCCAGGGGAGAGGTTGGGGGGGAGAGGGGGTGCCCGGAGGGGAGCCCTGGGGGGTGCCCGGGGGGGGGGAGGGCCAGACACACCCTGCACACCCCTCACCAGTGCTCTCTCATGTCCTTCCCCTGCAGGTCGTCTGCCCAATCAATGCCCTGCTGCTCCACAGGCTCGTGCGGCTTGGGGACCCGGATGCTGCCATCGCGGGGTTTGCCACCCTGGGCTTCCCAAATTGCTTTGGGGCTCTGGATGGGACCCATATCCCCATCCGTGCCCTGGAACACAGCAGAGGATGCTTCCTCAATAGGAAGGGATACCATTCGGTGGTCCTCCAGGCCTTGGTGGACAGCCGGGGCCGCCTCTTGGACATTTATGTTGGCTGGCCTGGCAGCACCCACGACGCCTGGGTGTTCAGAAATTCGGGCCTGTGCCACCGGCTGGAGGCAGGGACCTACATCCCCCAGCAGGAGATCCCTGTGGGGGACACCACCATGCCCCTTGTGTCGTCGTAGACGCAGCGTACCCCCTCCGGCCCTGGCTCATGCACCCTTACACGGGCTATGTCATAGCCAGCCAAGAGCGGTTCAACACGCACTTGAACCATGCACGCCAGGTGGTTGAGCGCACTTTCGGCTGCCTCAAAGGGCGCTGGAGGTGTCTCCTCACCCGCCTGGATGCAGGCCTCACCAACATCCCCCAGCTTGTGGGCACATGCAGCGCACTCCACAACCTGGTGGAAAGCAAGGGAGAGGCCTTCTTCCAGGGCTGGGCTGTGGAGGCTGGCAGGGCTGATGTCCAGCCACCCGCTGCCCCCAGTCGCCAGCTCGACCCTGAGGGGATCCGGGTCCGGGAGGCCCTGCGGGCCCATTTTGACCAGGCTGCAGGGTGAACGCTGGCAGGGCCAGCTGCGGGTGAGCCACCCACTGCACCCCCCCAATCCTCCACAACACTCCCTGCCCCCATGCCCACACCACAGAGAACCCGAGAGCGCACCCCCCGCCAACACTTCTGTGCAATAAAATGGAATTTTTTTTTAAACAAAACCTTGCAACCTTGTATTATTAATATTAAAACAGAAGAAGAAGGAGGGAACTATGTACATGGGGGGGGCAGGTACAAAACAGGGGTAGAACAAAAACTATTTACAACTATTTACAAAACTATTTACAAAGATGGGGGGAATAAGTCTAAAGGAGGGGACCTTGGGGGACAACGTTCTCGGCCACGCACCCCTATTGTCCTGCGCCTGGTGTTGGGGGGTGTGACCCACGTCTCGGCTGGAGGCCGGGTGAACCAGCAGATAGGGTCGGGCGGAGTCCAGAGGCCCATGGTCCCCCTGGGTGGCAGGCCCCAGGAAGGCCAATGGTGGAGGGATGGCAGGCGGAGCGGCGGGCGGAGTGGTGGGCAGAGTGGCGGGGGGGCCAAGTGCCGCGTGATGGCATCGAACGTGCACATGAAGACCCCCCCCCCAAGCCTCCTGGCGCCAGGCCAGTGCTCGCTTCTGGAGGTTGAGCCGCCGCTCCTCCACCTGCAGGTGCCACTTGGACACCTCCAGCTGATGCCGGAGGGTGGCGAGCAGCTGGGGGGTCCGTGGACTCCCGCAGATGGCTCCGCTGCTGTTGGGCTTGTCCTGGGGCTGGCCTGTGTTCTGCCGAGGGGCTTGCCTGGTGGGATGGCCCCGGTGGGCTCTCCAGGACCACAGACGGTGCGCCAGTGCTCTCCGGGCCCTCCGATGGTGCAGCTGCGGAACAGAGGGGGGAAGAAGAGTGGAGACAGCCGTTAGTCTGGGCCCTGACCTGTGGCCCTTGTCCCCCCACCCCTCTACTGCTGGTTCCCCATCCCCGTCCCCCGGAGATGCTGCTGCTGCTGTTGATGGGTGTCCAACCCCCCCCCCCCACCCGCTGGGGGACCCTAGGTTCCGCTCCCCCGATCCCCAGGGATGGGGCATGGTGCTGTCCTGCTGGGGGGCAGGGGCTGATGGAATCTTCTGAGGAACTTGCCACTGCTGTCCTCGGGGCCATGGTCATCTGGGTGTGTGGAGGGCCCTGGTCATGTCTCTTGTCCCTGCCCCTTAACCCCGGGGGTGTGCACCGGGGGGGTACATACCTGACGGTCCGCTCCCATGGTCGCGGGACACCCTCTGGGAGGACGCCCTGCTGGAGTTCCAGGACGGCAGGATAATCTGCAGCCCCCCATCGCTGGAGGACCCTCCTCCTCCTCCTCCTCCGGTGTCCCAGGGGTGGGGTCCTGGGGGGGCCCCTGGGGTGCAGGGCTGGCCTCTAGGGCGGACTCCATCTCCGGGGCCTGCTGGGGCTCATCAGCCGATGTATCAAGGGTGGCTGGGGGGGGAGGAGGTGTACCGGGGGCACAGGATTTCCCTGAGCTCCCTGTAAAAGGGGCAAGCGGTGGGGGTGGCCCCAGATCAGCTGGCCATAACCCTGCCGCAGCTCCTTTACCTTACTCCTGACGTGGTCAGGAGTGTGGGCAGTGTGACCCCGGGCAGCCAGGCCCTCGGCCACCCGAGCGAATGCATCTGCGTTCCGCCTCTTGCTCCCCATTACCTGGAGCACCTCCTCCTCGCTCCAGAGCCCCAGCAGGTCCAGAATCTCTGCCTCCATCCAGGAGGGGCCCCGCTGCCTCTTCCCCTGCTGGCTTGCAGGCTGGGAGCCCTGGGTCCCCTTGGGGGGGTGCCCTGTGGGCGCTTGGGGGGCTGGTTGGCTGCCATGGGGTGCAGGGTGCTGGCTTGGGGCTGCTGAGGGACGTGCAGGCTGGGCACGTGGCAGTGCTGCTGCCTGCACGAGCTCTCAGCTTCCTGCACAGGAAATAAGGGGGCAGGGAGCTTTAAGGGGCTGCTGCACGCAGCGACCATAGAGCTCAGGGGCTGGAGAGAGCATCTCTCAACCCCTCAGCTGATGGCTGCCATGGAGGACCCTGCTATTTCGATGTTGCGAGACGCGGATCGTCTACACGTGCCCTACTTCGACGTTGAATGTCAAAGTAGGGCGCTATTCCCATCTCCTCATGAGGATAGCGACTTCAACGTCTCACCGCGTTACGTCGATTTCAACTTCGAATTAGCGCTCGGTGTGTGTAGACGCGGCGGGCGCCATTTCGAAGTTGGCACGGCTACTTCGAAATAGCCGGCTAGTGTAGACGCAGCTAAGGTTTGTTTGCTGCTGCATTCTGCCCTGCTCAGTATCCACTTCCTCTCTGCCAGCGCTTGGCGCTCTTCAGCCTGAGCTCTGAGGCTCAGTTCCCTCCTAACTGATTTTTCAGGCTGGCCAGCCAGGGGAGGAGCACACAGCTGTGAGTTGCCCCAGCACTCGGCCTTTTGCAGCAGCAGCAGTGGCTGGAGCTCTGGGTCACTTTGAAATGCCACAGCACCACTGTGCCACCACTCCATGCTCGGCTCTGAGAGCGCATGGGTGAGGCCCTGGACTGACTGCCTCATGCCCCACTCCTTCCACCCTTACCTCCTCCCTTCTGGTGGGGCTGGGCCCTCCTTCTATTCTGACCCTGAGCCTACAATGGCTGTCAGCCCCACTGGTGATTTTACTTGCGTGTAGCACCCCTAGAGAAACCCTCCCTAGCTGTGGGACTTGATTCAGTCCTCTTCCTTTCACCTGCTCTTTCTCTCTCTCTTCATTAGTTAGACTCTTCCCTTCCACCTGTGTGATTTATTCTACCAGATCAGAATCCCACTGTGCTAGGCATCGCACAAATATCAAGCAAAAGAAAATTCCAGGCCTGAAGCATGTACACCAGCCAGCCATGCAGTGGGAGAAGAGAAGCATCTGCAGTCTGCACTTCTCAGATTCAAAGACAGCCCTCGGAACATCAGCATATACCTCGGCATGTAGATGATGTCAGTTATTGAATTAGGATTGCCATCCACTCTCCCCCCTATTTTTTTTCCACCCATGGGTGGAATAAATTTTGTTATGTGCACCAAAGCATGTGTGGCTGTGCACCACCAATAGAAACATATGCTGCCTGTGGTTGGTAGTCTGCTAATCAGCTGGGCGGCACCTGAATCTCCCCGGGCAGCTGCCCAAGCACTCAGCTGACAGGGAGCACTGTTGCCAGCTCTTCCAGACCAGACAGGGCCCCATGGGCTGGCAACCACATATTCTCAGAGTACTGAGAAGCCAGTGTCAGGGTGTGAGTCTTCGTTTTTCCCTGTCTGGTAAAGAAGAGCTGCAGGTCAGAAGGATATGGCTTCTTTCCCACTCTCTCCTATTATATGGCAGAATGAATCAGTAGAGGAGAGTTTATTAAAAAAACAACAAAACAAAACAGGAAACAAGGGGGAAATCACAACTTTGATGATTCATGTTCTCCCCATCAGGTGCTCACGCTGCACCCCATACTGGTAAGATTTGGAAATCTATAAATGGCCCATAATCTGCTGCTACAAGCTTCAGTTTCTCTTGCCTAGCCAGACCTCATTTCATCAGCCACTGAAGAGGCAGGAGAACAGAGAGGAGCGAAAGGAAACTGAGTTCTCCCACCCTTAGGATCAGCAGAGCAGAGACAATTCTGCAGGAGAATAAGGCAGAACTGAGCTCTTCATGATTCCCCTGAAACCAGGGAGTTGGCAGAGCCTGACTCCAAGTGTTTGATTCGGTGGCTTTTTCCTAGATAGCAAGCAGGACACAGAAATGCAGCTCAAGGTTGTTCTGCCAGGAGGGTTTGTCCAAAGTGTTCAGCATTGGGTGAACACCAGTCTCCTTACAGCTAAAAGTAAAACACCATTTATTTGAATGGGGCAGAGTTAGACCAATACTGGGCTAGTTTTGAAAATTCCTTCATGGGTTCCTTATTCAGGGTAGACGTGACAGACTAAGGAAGCCCTCTTTCTGTCGGACAGTTTTTACCAGTGACAACCATCACAGCCCATGACAAATCTCTGCCTAGATTCATGTCCATTTCCAAAGACATCTGCCTTTGACTCTAGCGTTGAAAGGACAGCTGGATCTGGAACTGATTGCTTTGATTTATTTATCCCCAAATTCTAGAATGAACATGATCCCAAGTTGTACATTTATTTTAAAACATTGCCAGCATGTTATAAGCGTGATATCCTGCTTTATGGCAAACATGCAATAAATTCAGGGCATACAGTTCTGCTGCGGTTGCAGTTCTGCCAAGCCCAAGCTAAACTTTCTACACAACATCCATTCCTAAACAAGTTCTGAAGATGATCAAGCCAGTTCAGATCTGTGAAATTTCTCCCCCTTCCTTGGATCTTTGCCCAAAAATTCCACTAACCTATTAGAGGCTGGGAAAAGTTCTTGGAATGTTGGGACCAGAAGCAAAAAGGACTAGTCTGTGATAAGCAATGCTGTTTCCTGAATTTTTCTGGCTCAAACAGAGGATGGAAGTAATTGCATTCTCAGGACAATGTTGAACATTCCAGCTTCTTTATTTCAGACCTGCAAGGCACCAATCAACTTGGATCACCAAGTAAATTTTCAGGTTGAACTTACCCAGTTTGAACGTCCAAACCTTCTTGAGACTTGCTGGTCTGCAAATGCTAGCCTAAAACAATGTAGCTCTGTGATATATATTTCTCAGAGGCTTTGGGATATTTCTCCAGTGCAAAGCACAATTCAAATAGCAATAATTAATCATGCCATGATATCGTCCTTGTCGTCATCAAGTCCACGTTACAAAAATTAGAAAGAACAAAGAACGCGAAAGGTTGTTCGGTCAGTGACATCTCTGGGTTTGCAAATTCCCAAATATTTTTAAAAACACCATCTGTTTCTAATTCTTTCAGAGCTTTCGACTGGTTTCACTCACTAGATTGAACTAATACAAATACCAGCTTGGCACAGCCCTACGTGATGTAAATCAAGAGAGACGACTTCAGCAATACAATTTAAACGAAAACATGCTTTTTTCCCCCGATCAGATATTTGCTGTCTGTTTGGATGAAGCATGTTTGACTTAAATGGATCTTGTCAGAACTGGCAAACCAGGGGTGGAGAGTATGTGTGTATGAGGGAGAGAGAGAGAGAGACTCCAACTGCAGATGCCTACAGGCCTTATCTAAAATCCACCGAAGTAGAAAGTCTTTCCATTGACTGCAATGGGTTACTGGTAGGCTCTTTGCATTTACACATACAGTATCTATTGTATAGAGCTGAAGGATGCTGCAAAAATATTTGTGAACATTCTTTCGAATAAAACCTGGGAGTTTGCTGTGCTGATATGTTTGAACAGAGATGGCCAGAAATAGTTCGGGGTGAAGTGAAGTATTTTACAAAAAATTGTGATTTGTCGGCAGAAATTTGAACACCAAAATATTTCAGACTACAACAGAAATATTTTGACTCAAACTCAAAGTATTTTGATTTGGAAATGCTGCCACAGTGCCGCCTTGGAGTTGTACTTTGGTTGCCTCATGCTGCTACTCACCGTTATGAGCCATGTTCCCTGATTGGAGTATTTCTGCCAGTGTGTACCACAATCTTTATTGTCTTGGGAAGGGTGTTAGGAGTAAAGGCCTGCAGCAGAACTAGTCTCCAGGCTGTTTCAAACCTTAATTGCCCAAATTAGAAGCTAAAGTTGAGGACATTTTAAAATATTGATCCATGAGAAGGAATGATAGATACCACCATGAAATAATTATTCTTGTAGGTGCTAAGGTGGTCACAGGAATGAGTTTAAAGCAGCAGCCAATTTGCAAATGATTTTATTTTCCCCAAGAAAAGTTTTCCTCAAAAAAAAGATCCTGGGTATTTTACCAATATTTTTCTTCAAAAGGTTTAGTTTTCTTGAGAAACTGACCATCCCACCCCTAAAGTTTCAGCAGATAGACTTTTTCATGAAAAAAAAATCTCTTGTATGAAAAGCTATTTTCCATAGAAAAAAGTCAACAGAAAAAAATAACAAAATCAGATGAAGAGGATCCTACCCATGCAAGCTCATTACATAGTAAATAAATGTGATAGCCTTTAAGGTGCTGCAGGACTGCTTGTTATTTTATTTTATTTTATTTTTTTATTTTGTGAAACTATAGACTAACACAGCTACCCCTCTGAGAAAAATGTAAATCGGTGTCATCTGTAGCATAATGCTTCATGGAGTAATGTAAAATACTTCATCCATCCCTAGGGAGGTGAGGGGACCTGGTATCCAGTCCCTGGCTTATAACTTGCTCTAGATTTTACTATTATTATTTATTTATTTATTTATTTACTTATTTACTCCTATGCCAGTGACACTCAGGAGAGTTTTTGCAAACGACAAGTCCATTGTGCAATCATTATAGGGACACAGTAGGAAGTTAGAACCTAAGATATCCTTTCACTGTGATTAACCCCTGGATAAAGCCACACAAAATGTTTTGAATTTCCTTTAATCTGTTGTCAGATCCCATGTAATTATTTCATTTATTTGCCAGATAAAAGTGACTAGATTTTAGCATTCAAGTGGGACTCCAAAACAGCAAATCAATGTGTTTGCATTTCTGTGTGAGTGAGAGAGAGATTGATCAGAGTAGGGAAATAGACTATACTGTCAATTTTCAAAGAAATTCATAAAAAAGAGATTTTCTAAGTTATAAAAAATATTTTGCTTGTATCATATCAAAGCAAGGGAACTCTGAGATCCAAAAGAACATATGTAAATGGTTCTGCAACATTTATTACAATTGTCATGCGATGAAATAACTCTTCTGTAATAGAATTCATACTTCATGCCAACACGCTACACTTCAAGGCAAAAGACTCATAATCCCATTGGTATTCAGTTTTAACTGCGTGTTATAAAGAGCTCATTGTATTGCATAATACCCAGAGTGAAACTTTGATAATGACTTTGTTCAGAATATTGTTTGCCTAAATATTCCTCCTCAGCATTAGGGCTCAATCCTCAGCTGTTTTGAGCTCACAGTCCTGCTTTGGGATCTGAATGGTTGGAGTGGGGTAGCCCCCCACCTCAGGTTACAATACCCACAGGGCTGCTTTGACTTATTTCAGCTGGAGAGGTCCCCTGTGGAGTGTTGCAGAAGCCCGAAATTCCCGGAATGCAGTGCACTCCTTCTTGGAAGATCCCCCAGGTACAGGCGTAAAGGGGACAAGGCCACCATAATTGAAGCATTAAAATTCACTTGCACGGCTGGAAAGATCCAAAGGGATTTTAGGGAGAAGCTTGGATCTGGTCCTATGTTTTTCATGGTATATGTGCAATAAAATAGATTCTGTGCTAGTATAAAATATCATTGAGCATAACTGCTTGTAGGTCTTCATGAAAAGTATACTTCTCTTGTAAATCACAGGATTTTAGTATCTTTTATTCTCACATATGCAATGTCGATAATAAGAATGCTTAAAAAGGCTCATGGTTTACATTATATCTTGCATCCTCAGGCATATTGGAAAATGTTAAAAACATAAACCTGCTTCTGCAAAGACTATTTCCTTTTAAGTCTTGTAGGCCGAACAAAGAGATGATCAGACTTTTTTCCTCATGAAAATTTTAGATTTTTCAGAGAAAAATTACAATATGAAAAGATAGTTTTGATTTGGAAATATTGCCAGGGTGCACCATGGGAGCTCTCATTTGTGTATCATTCTTCTTTATAGACTGGGCTATCAGTTTGTACATCATCCTGCAAAATCAGCTTAAGGAGAAGATTTTTTTTTTTCTGCTGCAAATTGATACAGCTTTCATGAAGGAAGTGGAAATATGCCAACGGACGATAGCTCGGGCTCTGTCCCCAGGACTTACTCAGCTGTATGAGACAGGTTTACTTGATCAAGAAACTTGAAGTTAGCTACAGTGAGCCAATAATTAATTAATGCATTCATTTGCTGATCTGACAACAGCATAACAATGAAATCATATTGCGGTAATTAAAATGCATGCCCTACTTTGCTCATATGTATTCATTACCCACCCACATTTGGTTTTTTTTTTCATAATCTAAACTCTGATAAAAATCTCTAAAATCTCTCTTCACTAATGAACTAACTATTAACAATGGGCCAGAATAGCTTTTTCATCATTTAATTACAGCACAGTTATTATGTTGTAAACTGTGAGTTGCAGAAAGCTGTTAGGACTTGCAAATGTCATTGCTGTTTACTTGTTTGCCAGTTTAATTATTGTGGCACTTGAAGAAGACCATATGTCTACAATTTTCAAAGGGCCTTAATTATTATTAATTTATGAGGTGTAGGATCATAGTGAAGGGCAGCCCCAGATGAGAGGCAGGACCCCAGAGTGCTAGGCGCTGCACAAATAGACCAAAAAAAGCCAAATACAGCCCAACCAATGGGATTGCAAAGAAATGACAAGACAAAATAGGTCACGATGCTGGGGAGTGGTCTTAGAACATCTGCGGGCATCATGGCAAATACCTGTGGAGGTATTCAAAAGAGAATAATGAGATAGCTTTGCAGATGCTTACAAGTTGGATGCCAAACCTCCAGTCAATTGCACCTAAACCCCTTATGGCTTTTTTGGACAAATCCCCAGCCATAACATGTGCAAGCTCCTCTCTGTTCATCTTCATTGCAATATCTCGTTTTTTCTCATACACACAGATTCCTCCTGACCGCACTAGCCATCTCGGCTCTTTTTGCAAACAGCAGTTATAAATGCATCTGGTTCCCATTACTACAAAACGTTACCTTACTTTAAACTATATTTCTAATGAGTAGGCATGCGGAAGGGGAAAAGGAGGGAGAGAGGAGGGAAATGATGTTGAATCTAAATGGCAATTTGAAGAGCTCAAATGATTTGTATTGGTGGCACAGCTGGTCTTGGTGACTAGGTTTTAATATAAGACGATGATGCCCAAAGTACTGATTAAAAAAACTTTCACACGGTGTATTCATTGTTTTCCAGACTGGCAATGCTTTGGATGGGAAGGATTGTCGAATGAGTGGGATAGTGGATGGATGGACTCAGGAAAACTGGGTACAGTTTCCACCTCAGACCTTGTCTACATGACATGGTGTATTGACACAGAAGCAATCAATCCACTGGCCAGTGATTCATTGTGTCTCATGTAGACACGACCAATCAATCTCTGATTGATGCCAGTACTCCTTCAAGATAAGAAGAGTAGCCAGTGTCAATGGGAGAGTAACCCCCATGACCTTGCCACATGCAAGACTCTGCGGTAAATATATCAACTTCATCTATGCTATTGGTGCAGCTGAAGAAGGTCGATGGTGCCGGTAAGTGTAGACAAGGCTTCAGTCACAAAGGCCCAGATCCCCTCAGGCATTGGTTCTCTCCTTATTATGCTTAACAACTCTCTGGCTCCCATTCAGCACAGACCTCAACCTGGCACTGGCTGGCCAGACTCACTATCCAGTGCATGGGGAGAATCAGGCATTAAAGCAATGGATCCTCAGAAGCCTGTGAGTTGGGCAGGGAGTCACCAGCTGAAGCAGGAGCAAAGTAGGAAGGAAAGGGCTTGATTTGCTTAGTTAACAGGACAGAGGCAGACAATTCCCTTCACTTGGGCTTCTTTCCTCAAGTCACTACCTTGTCTAGGTCAGTTGCTAATGTCCTAACAACTAATATCCTCGGTCTCTATCTCCTGCTCATCACCTATGCCACTCTCATTCTCACTCTACATTTCCCTGTCCATCCCACATCCCACCTCATTGGCTGGTTTGGGGACTTTGCTTCTTTCCCACCTATCACTGTCTGCCTCTGGCCCTCCTGCCATGAGGCCTGGCTGGCAGCAGATCCTAAATGTGTTCAGAGTATGTGTACTGGAACCAGTTCAGCTGAGCCGTGAGGCTTTCTCTTGCCTAGTTTGACAGTCCTGCTTTTGGGCCTCTGGAGCTTTGCCCTCTGCCAGGGCTCCAAATAGCTCATGAGCTGTGGGGCAGCACCAGGGCTTAGGCTGTGCAGCAACAGCCAGCTGGCAAAAGCTTCAGCCCCTTTGCAGTTCAGCACCTCTGAGGAGTAGTTCTGAAAATGTCAGTGATTTCTCAGTGGCAGGCTTAGTGCTTAAAGAGCCAGCAGGACACCTAAGTATCTCTGAACATCTGGGCCAGACTCCCTGGGTGGCCTTGAGCAAGTCACTTCATCTCCTCTGTGCTGATGTGGAGCCAGTAGCATTCTCCTGCTTGCCTGGGGTGTGGTGAAAATGCCAAGCCATTAATGATTACGTGCTATAGTGATGAAGGCCATATGAATACCTAGATAAGATAGCCACATCCCTACTCCCCTCACTTTCTCCTTTGTCCATCTGTGCTGTTGGAAAAAGCTGCGGCGTTTGCCAAGCAAATGCTGCATTCAAAAAGCGACTTTTCACACTCCTTTCATACTGATCCAAACTGCTGGGTCAGCAGCCCTCTGGATAGGAATTGTTTATGTGCTCACAGAGCAGGTACATCACAGAAGGTGCAGCATTGGCGTTCTACCCTGATCAATGGGAGTTGTCACTGCCTTTCAGGAAGAGCAAAAGGTTTTAATGAATGAACTGCAAAAGCAAAAGGTGTTCCATGCAAATGAATTAATTTCAGATGACAATTGCAGCTTCTCAGCTGGCTCCTTAAGGGCTTGAGTCTCTAACCCTTACTTAGGCTGAGTTAGGCCTTACGCTGCCAATCACGCCACAGAAATCCACAGGATTAAGGCACTGTTCATTGTGAGTCAGGGTGTCTCAGTCATGCCCTACGTAAGTAGCCCTACCTGGTGAAATTCCTTGCTGGGTTGCACAAGCGTAAGCCAGGAACTGAGCTGACTTCAGGGACACCACTCGGAGGAGGAAGTGCTGGTCAGGGTGAGTCAGGGCTGTAAAATGAGGTGCTAAACCTGTCAAATGGTGTGGAGCTATGTGCTGGAAAGAACTACACCTCCTCTGCTGGTAGTAGAGGGAAGGGAACTCTTACTGCTGGGGCCACAAGGCTCACCCCTGCACCTTACCCCTAGCCCTAGTGTATTTTCACTCAATCAAAACATTGCTGATCTCAGCTATTAGGAAGGATCAACACAAGGCATTCTATAGTCAAAGCCCAATGCAGGGCCAGTTTGTGGTCTATGCACTGCAGGTGGGAGAGGAGAAGTCAGGCAGTGGTTGGAGTCCCAGGAATCATCCCAGTTCACCTGTGGCGTACATGTGGGACCTACAACCTTTCCCCAGAGGGGAAGGTGTCTTGCCCTCTCTCTCCACCACCAGCCAGCTAAGTGAGCTGATGTGGAGAGAGACAGCAGGGTGGTGGAGGGGCAGCCCCATCTCTCCCTGCCCTCTTTAAAACAGGTAGTGGCCATAGTGCTAGCAAGGAGATGGAGTTTCAGAAAGCCTTGATGCAGAGGTGCCTGATGAATGTGTATGGGGGTCGGGAGGGGTAGCAATACTTTTGCCCTCCTACTCCTGCACACCAGGAGGGGTCCACCATAATCTTAGAGGGTTTTTTTCTCTCTGGAATGTATCAATGATACTATGCCTATGTGCCTGCGTGAAAGACAGCAGAGAACATGGGAGGGACAAGCCTTTGGAGAGTCTGCTGATGCAAACAAAGCCATGTACTGCCAGGGGTATAATACAGACCAGGACCATAGGATATTTTTAAGCAGATGTTTTCATGACCACCACTCAGAATTTCAAGATTCTGTCCAGTAAATGATGCCAACAGAGGCACAGCTTCCTGGCTTGGTAGCCAGAGATGTTCTTTACATCACTGATGTACAGGCCTAGGAAGCCAGCAGCTTGGTACAAAGCCATGATGCATTTGAACATTTTTAAAGGTGCCAATGGGTGACAGCTATGTTGAAGTTTAGGCTGCAAAATAACGGATCTTGATTCCAACTGCCCAACCTTTGAGATTCAAATTGTTGGGTTTCAAACCTGCATGTGTGCCCTGGACACTTATCTGAGCAGTCTGGGTCCTGTAAGGGACAGTTTTGTTGAACTGTCTCCTATGGGATTCAGAGAAAAAAAGTACTAGGGCATCTGAAAACCAGTGACAATGCAGATTTAAATGCTCACTCAAATTCTTCCAGATTGTGGAGTAATTACTCAATGGCCTTGAAGATATGGCCACATGGGATGTGATAAACATACCTGAGGACAATATAATCACCTCTTTGGGTGGTTAAATCAATGAGCATGCTCGAAAGAATGCAGAGGATTAGTGGCAGAAGAGAATGGTTCTGGAAATACAATCATGGATTAGGGGAGGTTTTAGCACCACACAGGTGAGGGAGCAGATTTCACTCTCTGCATTGAGTTGCTTTCTGTAACTGTCATTTTCAGGAGGAGGTGTTGAGAGGCGGATGTGGACTGTTCGCTATGTCTGTGAATGAGTTGTGTTTCTCAGCAGAACAGGGCAACCCTTCACTAGGAAAGAAAGTAGTTGTTACTTCCCTGTAATCTACTGTCACAGCAAGTGAGTGGAAAACACCTGATGCAACAAGGTGTAGCTAACATGGAGATTTACAGGAGCTGCTGAGTGAACTCTTAGTTCAAAGCCTGCCTCCAGCTCCACCTAAGCAAAGGTGGCCAGATCTTCAGCTGGTGCAGATTGGCAATGTCTCCATTAATTTAATGGAGTTAGGGTTATCTACACCAGAGAGCAACCTTGACAAGTGCTCTCTCTCTATACTTTGAATGGAGCTGAAACACTGAGCCAACAGCAGGGGAAATGGCAATACTAAAGAAACCCTGGTACAAGCTCCATAAGCCAAATACATGGACAACTAACAAATAGCTCTGTCAGCCTTACCAGAAATAGGCTCATAGGATTGTAGTTTTGGAAGATACTTCAATAGCGCATCAAATCCAACCACCTGCTCAAAGCAGGGCCATCCCAGCCAGGGGTTTGTCAACCTGGGACTTAAAAGCCTCTAGAGAAGGAGATTCTAACACCTCTCTAGATAATGCATTCCAGCACTTCACCACCATCCTGGTGAAATAATTTTTCCTAATATTCAACCTAGACCTCCCCCACCACAACTTGAGACCATTGCTCCTTGTTCTGTCATCTGTCACCGCTGCAAACAGTCTCTCTCCTTACTCTTTGTAATCTCCTTCCAGCAATTAATGGGGGAGGAATAGTTCAGTGGTTTGAGTAGTGGTCTGCTAATTCCAGCGTTATGAGCTCAATCCTTATGTGGGCTGCTTAGGGATGTGGGTCAACAAGGTTTTAAAAAAACCTACCAAGGATGGTGATAGGTACTGCTGCAAGGGCAGGGGCTGGGACTGGACTGAATGACCTCTTGAGGTCCCTTCCAGTTCCCTGAGATCAGTATCTGTCCATAGAATAGCAGTAGTCAAAGGCTACTATCCAATTTCTCCCTTACTCTTCTCTTCTGTAGACTAAATAAGCCAAAATTCCTCAGCCTCTCCTCATAGGCCATGTGTTCCACCCCCAATCCCTTTTGTTTCCCTCTGCTGGACTCTCTCCAGTGCATCCACATCCTTTTTTGTAATGGGGGGGGCCCAGAACTGGACACAGTCTTACAAATGTGGCCTCACCAGAGCTGAATAAAGGGAAATAATCACTTCCAGAGATCTGCTGGCAATGCTCCTACTCAGAACTCCTCTCTCTTCATTGCTTGGCATTGACAAGATTTGGCCCAACTGCCATCTGGAATTACAGCCCTGTGCTCTGGGGATTGAGCAGGATGCTTGTGCTCCACATCCAAGCCTCAAAAATGAGAGAAGCAGCCAGGTGATTGTTCTACTCCCTTGTGCATTGGTCCGTAGAGCCCATAGTAACACAGGGGATTGTTGGAGCCGAACTGCACAATGCAGCCCTCTCGCTGTGGGGTTTGTGACTTCCAAAGAACAGCTCTACTTGGAAAAGTGTCACGCTGGGGGATCAAGTTTGTTGTCTCTCTGCGTTCACCAAAGACACAGTGCTCAGGTGGGAAGAAAAAAAATCCTCTCTCATGAATTTCCATCCTTCAAGTCCTGCTTATATTCCAACAGTCAAACCTAGGCATTTTCCAACTCACATGTCACTTCGTCTGCAGCAATTAATATCCTGCAAGACAAACCTGCCTCCCGGTGACATCTGTGTATCCTTGTTGTCATCAGATTGTGCCCTTCTCAACATTTGTGCAGCTGCACAGATGTGAATAGGTGTGAACAGCTGTCACTAACTGGATTGTAGTAAATGACTCCGATGAAGTGCTTGTGTGAGAGTAAATTCCGTTCTCTCGGAGCTGTGTGGATTCTGAGGTACTAATAGGAAAGAAAACTTATTTGCGTCACTTATGTGCTGCAGACACAGGGAACCGGACTGTGGAGCTCGGAGGGTGTAGTTTGATATGGTCACTTTTCAGAGCAGAACTTTCTGCAGTCAAATGCCCATCCTAGTACTTGTATGCAGCAGCAAGCATATATGTTTAAATGTCCATCTCCCCCAGTTATATCACATGGGCTGTGATCCCCACTATTTGTTTTGTTCTCCAGCAGATGATTTGTTTTCTGATTTGTTTCTAATGTGGTTTTACACACAATGACGTGTTTGTTTAACTCACCTCAGGAGCAGGAACTTTTGTGAGTTCAGCCTGGTGTGATCCTTGAGGTCAGCCAGTGGCCAGTTCAGGGTAACTTCACCTGCATGCCCTCTCTGTGGGCTGCCAAGGGCACCTACTTTAGGGCCAATGATTTTCTCCCTTTGAACTGGGGCATATTCCCAGGCTGCACAGAACCATCCTCCATTGTTATAGTTCAGACTGCCTAAGCAGGCCTGTTTTGTCTTCTTCAAGAGCATAATTGCTCCCGGTTAGAAGATACCCCACAACTTTTCCTACACAAACACACTTAACTGTAAGGAGAAAAGCATTAGGGAAAAAACATTAAAAAACATAGTAAGGTCAGGGCATCCAGGGGCCAGAAGCTCCTGTCCATCTGCTGGAGCAGTAATCAGGCCCAAGTTAGCTGTACCGGAGGCTGTTACTCCAAAGGTCCTTTCTTTGTCTACTGATTCTCTGGAGAATCCACTTTAAACCATTATATGCATAGCTTTCCAGGTGGAGGTACCTTCTGGGAGGTGTTACAACCTGAATGAATTTGCCTAATCACCCCTTATTAACATGGTTCCTGGAGAGTTGTGGTCCCTTTCCCCCTCCTGGAATGAAATAAACCCCCCAATCTGTAAGGATATAAAAGCTTAATTCAATAAGGCTTGTCAAAGCTACTTCAGGACATTGCCATATGTTGTAATCATTTGTGCTGATTACTAATTTTTACTCCTTCAAGGAGCCTGATTAAATACATTGGAGCCTGAAACTTTCTATCTACAGTGTAGGGAAGGCATGAACATCTGTAGTGTATGTTTCTTTCCATCTGTCTCCTCTGAGGTCTGGAGAACCCAGCTATGGAAGACAGTGGGAAGCTTATTCTTCATATCGGTTTGGTACTTGGCCTCTGCTGATGCTGGCCAACTTTAGGGTGGTGTGACAAGCTTGCAATCACTGCCACAGTGCCTCTTGCCAGAGGTTCCAGGAATTAGCTCAGGTCCTGCTTTGTTGCATGCATCTCCAGGTGCTGTCATGCCTGCCATTAACTACTTCTCCCAAATCTCCACTGCAGCGCCCTCTTAGGACCCACGTCCCTCCCAGACTGTGACACCCATTCCACTGCATACTGCTCTCCAGGCAGCATCTGCATCCAGTTGCTTTCTTACCTGGAAGGCTCCAGTACCCCTAGTCCCACCACTTTCCTCAGTGGCCTACTGCTGCTCTTCAGCTAACCTAACAGGTCTGAATTGGTCACTCATCATGGGCATGGAGTGTGGACGTGATGCTTATTGATCCCCTCTGGCTGCTCTCTGAAACCACACCAAACAGTACCTTCTCTTGGGCCCCTGTGTCAGCGCCTGATCCTGGGAGCTAAGCTGGCTGGAGCCCTGCTGGCTCCCTTGCCTCTCACAGCTCTGCTCTGTAGTACCTGGATTCCTGTGTGGGCAACTCATTTCACAGTTTTGAGAGCAACTGAGCTTCTTCTAGCATTGCAGCTTTTTATAATGCCCAGCCTGGCACAGATTGGCTGCCTTTAGCCTTCTTCCAATTGGCTGATGCCCCCACCCTCTCCAGGGTCTGCCTTTTACCCCTTGTACTCATGTGGAGCAACTGCCACATCACAGGTGGGGATAGGTGAAGCCAATGGAGACATCTATTTGTTAGGCTAGTAATGGTTTCTGAAATGTAAAAGAAGATATATTTAGAAGAGGCCAGTCCTTTTCTGGTGCAAATCAGCATAACTTCAATTAAATTTGTCGAGCTACAGCATACTGAAGCAGTTTTTGGTCTGGTCTACTGTATTGCCTTCCTTCCTCCACCAGTGGTTCCATCAATCACTTCCTGAGTGAGAATGTCAGAATCTGGCCCCCAGTACTAAAGACCAAATTGAAAATCTAATTTTCATGGGCAACTCAAAACTCTGAAAGATTCAATCAGCTCTAAAAATTTGGAATCCACAATAAAAGGAGATGGGAAACTCAGACAGATCTGCTTCCCCCAGAAGCTCATAGACATGTGGAATAAATTACCTAGGAAGGTGATTAAAGCCAAGAGCATAAATGATTGTTTCATGAGCATAAAGAGATTGAAAGTCATGTTGGAAAAACAGGAAACTGGGATTATGGTAAACCAAAGGAACTGAGGAGGCAGATTAGACCATTTGGTCTTTTCCTCTTCTTAACATTTGCTTTTAAAAATATTGTTGTCCTTAATGAGCATGGAGCATCTTCTGTGATGGTTATTTGGTTCCTTGGCTTTTCCCTTCACACTTTAAAAATGTTGAAACTACACAGAGACACCCTCACAGAGGATATAGCAGGGAGAGGAGGAAAAATCCTTCAAAGGAAAAAAATACCCCCCAAAGACCATGAGCCTTTAGGGTTTCTCCTTCCATGGCTTTATTAGGCAGATAAGGGTAAACAAACCATGACAGAGTAAAGCTGACTGGCTATTTCTCAGTTCTATGCTTGCCTTGTGGCAGGTGGACGGTCAAATGCCTCTTTTTCTCAGAAGTCAAAAAATAAGAGAGATGTTCACAAAAGCTGCGTCTACACGTGCACGCTACTTCGAAGTAGCGGCAGTAACTTCGAAATAGCGCCCGTCACGTCTACACGTGTTGGGCGCTATTTCGAAGTTGAAATCGAAGTTAGGCGGCGAGACGTCGAAGTCGCTAACCCCATGAGGGGATGGGAATAGCGCCCTACTTCGACGTTCAACATCGAAGTAGGGACGTGTAGACGATCCGCGTCCCGCAACATCGAAATAGCGGGGTCCTCCATGGCGGCCATCAGCTGGGGGGTTGAGAGATACTCTCTCTCCAGCCCTTGCGGGGCTCTGTGGTCACCGTGGGCAGCAGCCCTTAGCCCAGGGCTTCTGGCTGCTGCTGCTGCAGCTGGGGGTCCGTGCTGCATATACAGGGTCTGCAACTAGTTGTTGGCTCTGTGTATCTTGCACTGTTTAATGAAAGTGTGTCTGGGAGGGGCCCTTTAAGGGAGCGACTTGCTGTTGAGTCCGCCCCGTGACCCTGTCTGCAGCTGTGCCTGGCTCCCTTATTTCGATGTGTGCTACTTTGGCGTGTAGACGTTCCCTCGCTGTGCCTATTTCGATGTTGGGCTGAGCAACGTCGAAGTTGAACATCGACGTTGCCAGCCCTGGAGGACGTGTAGACGTTATTCATCGAAATAGCCTATTTCGATGTCGCAACATCGAAATAAGCTATTTCGAAGTTGGGTGCACGTGTAGACGTAGCCAAAGTGGATTACCCCCTGTCCTGCCCCTTACAACAGAGGACACGGCGCAGAGCAGGGGTCTTGCCCAGAAGATTGACAAGCCTGTGGGCCCTGCTGGCAACACATGCCTTTGGTATCTCTGGCCACTGGACATTCTGGGTCTAGTTTTCCTTTCTCTAACCCTATTTCTACACGACTGCCATTCCACTGACTGGAAGAGAATTGCTCCTGTTTTACACAGGTGTAAGGGGTGCGGAACTGAAAGCTTGGAGAAAACAAAACTCTCCCAGGCTATACAGTAAGAGGTTAATTTATTTGTTGAGATTTAGGCCAGTTTTATTCCAAACTGGCCCAGCACTGGCACTGCCATACAGCTTACGTCAGCTGCTTTGTGCTGTCTGTGTTCTTTCTCCAAGGGCCCACGCTTTAGATAGCAAATGTGAGACAGCCTAAACCCTCTACTTCGGCTATTTATGCCTCCTAACAAGGGCTGCCTTCGTTGCTTTTGACTGAATGGGGACCCAACAGCAGAATATACAATAATGCTCTTTCCAGTGATGCCGCAGACTGGTGAGATGGGGCTGCTGTTTGTGCCAGGACATGATGAAATCCTGTGGCAATGATGAAATTGGGTTCTGTTGACATCACAAGAAAAAAAATAAGGGGCCCATATTTTTTAATAAAAACACAGTATAGTGCTGAGTGTCTCTCCTCAAGCTGTACAGTACCTCAGTGTATTAGACCAAGGAAAGAGTTTTAAAAAAAGTGGAGAAAATAAATAAAAAATGTAGAAAACACCAGATTTTCAGCTGGTATAAATCAGCATAGAGCTGTTATGGCCCACAGGCAACACAGATGTCATCTCAGTTCCCTGAGCACTCTGAATCTCCCCTTTGCTTCCCCTTGATTTGGGGTATCTAGAAATGCAGATGGTATAAGCTCTCATTTCAAAATAACCAGGTAGATACCTTGATAATCAAGATGTCCCCTTCCACTTCCCCGTGGTGGGTATGTAACCCAAGCATGCATTGCCTCCATGAGAACAGCCCCTACAGTTGCCTTGCCCACCCTGAACTGGCGCTTCGCGGACTGGTAGCTCTCCGGGGTGGCCAGCTTCCAGATGGTGATGATGACCTGTTTCTGCAGGTGAATTGTGGGCTGCATGTGGGTGTCCTGGTGCTGGAGGGTGGGGGGCCAGCCAGTGACACAGATCCATAAAAGTCTGCTTGGTCATGCAGAAGTTCTTGAGCCAGGAATTTTCATTCTACTCCCCCATGACGAGCTGGTCCCACCACCTGGAGCTTGTTCATAGCTCCAAAGGCACCAGATTACCATGGGCTGTGGGTGCAGACAACAGTCTGTGGAGAGGCCTGCAGGACCATGGCTGGGTGGGTGGCCCCCCAGAGACTCTGGAGGACAATGAGGAGCACCATGGCCAACAGGCCAACCATGGCCTCCAAGGAGTTCCCCGTCGGGGATCTGCTGGGGATCTGCCTGCCTGTGGACTGGGCATCTGCTCCTTGCACCGGGTCCGCTGTGCTGTCTGTGGCAAGGCAGTCCTCAGTGTGTGCAGGCTCAGGTGCATGAGAGGGAATCTTAAAAGGAGTGGCTGGCTGCAGCCCCCAGAAGGGCATGTCAGCCATGCGACCCCATCCACAGCACTTTCTGGCCAGCTCTTTCTAAAGAGTGTCAGGGGTGGTGCGGATGACCTCCATTGAAAGATCAGACTGGTCTTTCGAAAGAGTGGATTGAAGGCTTGATCCACTTTTTGTGTGTGGACACTCTCTTTCGAAAGGAAATCTTCCAGAAGACACCTGCTGGAAGATTGCCTTTCAAGAGCAATCTGTAGTGTAGATGTAGCCAACAAGTTTAGTAGCCAAAGTCCTCTCTAGACTTGATTGAAATACCCATTGTGACTAATATTTGTCATTAAATTAACTCCTATTTCTGTTCATGACTCCTGCCCAAAGTGATTTTTTTAAATCAGTCTATTACTTCTTCATTGATACAATTTTCATCTGCGGATTGTCTATGAATTGTTCATAGTAATATTGGTAACTCTTATAGAGCAGTTTTCACAGAATATCTCAAAGTACTTCACAAAGGAGCACTCCATCATTAACCCCATTTTACAGATTTTACTGTCTATCCTTTTAATGCTTTATACCCTCATCCCCAAAATGAAAATTGGTTTTGAGGGATTTTATTTTGAACTCCTTCCATCCCTCCTAAAAATAAAGAAACACTTTTTTTTTTTTCAAATTCTGCTGCATTATAAAGTCATTTTGGATCAAGTTGTGATTTAAAGGAAGAAATCTGACCAGGTTGAGGAAAGAGTAACCAATAACAAATGTGAAACCAAATAATTTAACATGACAAATAATGGTGAACCACATCATGTTTTCTATTTTAAAAAAATATTATTTCTTCAACTAGTCTTAATCTTGAGAGTTGAGGCCTCTTCAAAACCTGGCTCTCTGTAGCCACCTAGCAATCAAGCCAGCATGGTTCATGTTACTTTAAATGATCTTATTATTCCAGCACTTTGACTGGTATTATCTTTATAGGAGCATGCCTGTATCACGTAAGTCACTACATTCTTCTGTTTTTCAAAAGTGGCTGCTATGGTCCAAGCTCAAGTTTTTGGAAGTAATTTTTGTTTCCCCATCTTGACTGTTATAAAGGGGCTTGATTTTCAGCAAATGCTGAGCCCCCTCTTTCTGAAAATAAGACTCCTTTATGCTGTCTCAAGCTAGGCACCCCAACTCATTAGCCACTTCCAAACACTTTACCTTCAAAACCCAGTGCACAATGGGCTAAGTGCAAAATGAATTTTTTTGAAACAAATTCTTCTTTGTGGTTCCAAAGTTCTGGTCAGGAGTCCAGAGGAGAAATTCCCAGGACATTACAGTGTACTCAAGGATAAGTCACAGAGACGGCAACAACCTCAAACTATTTTCAAGAGGGAAAGAAAAACACTTATTTGTTTTCTGCAGTGGCTTGTTTTGTCTGCTTTTTTGGCTGGATCAGACCAATGGTCCATCTATCCCAGCTTTCCATTTTCCTACAGTAGCCGTTGCCAGATACTTCAAAGGGAATAGACAGAACAGGTAATCCATCCCCTGTCATCTTCTCCCAGCTTATGACCCCTGACCTTCACAACTTCCTTGGTGAAAAGTTCCACGCGTTGACTGTGCATTGTGAGAAGAAGTGTTTCCTTTTCTTTGTTCAAACCAGATCTTATTAATTTTATTGGATGAGCTCTGAGTAGCAGCTCTCATTAGAAGGGGAAAAATAAGTGATGAATTTTAGCCAGGTTGGCAGGATGGAAAAGATCAATTTAACAAACCAGCCAATTAGGTAATGATCTTCCAAAGATGTAAATAGATAAGGAATATCAAAACCAAATCTGTACGTATAAACAAACAATCACTCTTAGAAAGGTCCAGGTTTAGGATCCAAGAAATTACTGGGCAAAACATCCTGGATTGTTCCCAAAACATGGAAATGCCTTGAAGCATCAGTTTGATGAGGGGGTCACATAATATGTAAACAAGTCTCCTTTGCCATGTCACTCACAAGTAACTTAACAGTTAGTTAAGACCACAGTCTACGACACTGACCAGTATTGTGCTACTGTTTCCTTGTAATCTTCCATTGGCTTGTGTCCATCTATTGTTTATTAAGAACATAAGAATATAAGAATAGCCATACTGGGTCAGACCAAAGGCCCATCCAGCCCAGTATCCTGTCCACTGACAGTGGCCAATGCCAGGTGCCCCCAAGGGAGTGAACCAAACAGGTAATGATCAAGAAATCTCTCTCGTGCCATCCATCTCCATTCCTTACCCATCATGGCTAATAGCCCTTAATGGACTAACATCCATGGATTTATCTAGCTCTTTTTTAAACCCTGCTATAGTCCTAGCCCTTACAAAATATTAAAGCCACAGCTGAAGTTCCATCTGTAATACTTCATTCTTTTTGGTAGCTGTTCTCAAAACAACAGGGGATAATGTTATATCATTACTATTCATTATTATTAATAGCAAACCTATCACTCAAGCAATCAAAAATAGATCTAATGTGATTAGGGATGGAGGCTCCTCAAATGTTCGGCATTTCATTCTGAATGATTATCCAAAACTTCAGATGTTGAACTGAATCTCATCCAGACCTCTTGGGGCTTTAAAACTGGTTTTCAAATCTCACAAGATTTCTAGACTGACATTTCCTGTGCATACTGATATTTCTGTTAGGAAATCTGCTGAAACAGCCTCTCATTCAGTTTTTTAGCATTTTGAAAACATGCTCTCAACAAATTTCTAAACACTAAAAAGAAATTCACCAGATTTGAAGTTTTGTTGAAAGCTTGAAAATCAGACTAGGTTTAAAACAAAAAGCAGTCAAGTAGCACTTTAAAGACTAGCAAAATAGTTTATTAGGTGAGCTTTTGTGGGACAGACCCACTTCCTCAGACCATAGCCAGACCAGAACAGACTAGGTTTACTGAGAGGTTCATGAGCATTCATGAATCCTTTAGGATATTTTGGGCAATAAGCTTTGAGGCCAGGATGGGTGACAGTTTTGCATCACCTTCTTACAGAGTGTGTGGTTTGACTGGCATTGTACAAAGTTAGGTGACACTCAAGAGAGGTAACTAAAATTAATCTTCAGATAGTTTTATTTGCGTAAACCCCTGTCTGTCATTATGGAAAGCAAAATGCTGGGGAATGCGAATTCATGTGGCTTGAAACCAGATTAAATTCACTCAATACACAACAAATCAAAGTCATTGAACTTCTCCCAGCTAGGGAGAAACTGGACAGAGATTTTGTATTTAGGTTTTACTTCCAACCCAAGCCTAGCTGGGCACGTCTGCTTCCAGAAAGAACAAAGAAGTGAAGAGACAAGGAACGATGAAACAAACCATTAAAATACATTAAAAATGAGACCAAAAAAAAGAGATTATGTCTGGAGTTGAGTGTATTCCTATTCTTAGGCAAAGTTATTCACCCAGTGCTTAGCTAAGCCACCTGGTTGTACTCATATGGCTGCATCTACACTAGTAAGTTCTTTTGGAAAATCTTTTTCTGAAAGAACACATGGAGCAGCTAGACACAAAGGCCGTTTCTGCACAGGCTACTTCCTTTGGAAGTGGCATGCTAATACAGGGAGAGAAAGATGCTAATGAGGCATGGATGCAAATTCCCTGTGCCTCATTAGCATAAATCACATGACTTGGAGTCTGGAAGACCATTCTTCTGGACTCCAAAACACTGTGTAGAAGTGCAGTCATGGGGGTGGGGGGCTTCCGGAAGGAACTTCTCCTTCCAGAGGCCCCTGCTTCCCAAAAATTTTCGGGAAGAAGGAGCCTCTGGAAGAAGGACTTCCTTCCGGAAGACCCCCCTCGCAGCTGTGCTTCTACATGGCTTTTTGGAGTCCGGAAGAACGGTCTTCTGGTCTCCAAGTCATGTGATGTTATGCTGACGATGTGGGGGGAATTTGCACCCGCGCCTCATTAGCATCTTTCACTCCCTGTGTGTAGAAACGGCCAAAATGTGGTCTTTCGATCCTAAATCAAAAGAACACAGCTCTTCTTCCAGAAGCCCTCTTCTGCTCCCAGATTAGGAAGATCACCTTCTTTTCAAAGCTGCTTTCGAAAAAGGTGCATGCAGATGCTCTATGGACCTTTTTTTTTTTTGAAAGAGCTGTCCTCATGGTGCTGGAGTTTTCAATCTCTGGCCTACTCTTTTGAAAGAGCGGGGCTGTTTGGAAGTTCTCTATCAAAAAAGCAGACTGATTTTTATATGCTTTTATGTGTGTGGACGTGTTCTTGCAAAAGAAGATTTTTCAGAAGAGATCTGCCAGAAGAACTTCTTTCAAAAGATCACTGTAGTGTAGATGTAGCCATTGTGTGCCAGATCTAGTGAATATTATAATAGAGACATCACACTGCAGGGCCAAGTCATGTAATCTACATGCAGCTCTGTGCAGCTGTGTCTACACGTGCACGCTACTTCGAAGTAGCGGCACTAACTTCGAAATAGCGCCCGTCACGGCTACACGTGTTGGGCACTATTTCGATGTTAACATCGACGTTAAGCGGTGAGACGTCGAAGCCACTAACCCCATGAGGGGATAGGAATAGCGCCCTACTTCGACGTTCAACGTCGAAGTAGGGACCGTGTAGTCGTTGCGCGTCCCGCAACTTCGAAATTGCGGGGTCCTCCATGGCGGCCATCAGCTGAGGGGTTGAGAGACGCTCTTTCTCCAGCCCCTGCGGGGCTCTATGGTCACCGTGTGCAGCAGCCCTTAGCCCAGGGCTTCTGGCTGCTGCTGCTGCAGCTGGGGATCCATGTTGCATGCACAGGGTCTACAACCAGTTGTCGGCTCTGTGGATCTTGTGTTATTTAGTGCAACTGTGTCTGGGAGGGGCCCTTTAAGGGAGCGGCTTGCTGTTGAGTCCTCCCTGTGACCCTGTCAGCAGCTGTGCCTGGCACCCTTATTTCGATGTGTGCTACTGTGGCGTGTAGACGTTCCCTCGCAGCACCTATTTCGATGTGGTGCTGCCCAATGTCGATGTTGAACGTCGACGTTGCCAGCCCTGGAGGACGTGTAGACGTTATTCATCGAAATAGCCTATTTCGATGTAGCGTTCATGTGTAGACGTAGCCTGTGGGAGCAGTAAGGAGTCTTGAGGAGTGACCGGAGACAGAACATGTCAAGAGGTATAACCCTTCCTCGGGCTGGTTGATGCTCTAGGAGTAGAACAGATCAACTGGACATGATAGCAGCTAGGGATCTGACCACAAAATTGGTATTCTGAACTTTTTCCTGCAGTGGGGGATGGAAGTGGAAGTTACTTGGGCGGTGCATACCCACCAGAGGGCTGATTAAATCTGTCTCTTTAAAGAGGAAAACTACCAGGAAAAGAAATTCTGAACGAATGAAGAAGGGCACGTTTGGAAAAATAAGACAAAGAGAAAACAAAACGAGCAAGCAGAGCACTTCCATCCAAGCTTTCTTTAAAGACAGGCTGTGTCTGAACTGTCCCTGCTCTGTGCGAGCATCTGACTTTTTCATTTCCAATTAACTTGGAGATTGGAAACATCTTGGTGGAGTACATTCAAATGGGCTGCCACAGGATGTTCTTTATCATCTCCTTGAAAAGCTCTCTCCGTTTCAGTCATACATTGTTTGAATTGGCAGCTGGCAATACCCACATAAACCAATCCGCAGGGGTATTTTAACAAGTACATGACACTGCTCACAGTGCATGAGATAAAATCCCTGATGTGGAAGGCTTTGCCAGAGAGGAGATGATAAAAACCATCTGTCTGCGTAAGTGTTACTGTACTGAGCACACTTGTGGCTGAAAATGTCTTCTTTGATAGAAGGTCATGGCACAGAAAGAGATGGGGGCTGTAAGTAAATGAGTAAGTCTTCAAAATCACATTCTCAAGTGTACTGAACACCAGCGCTCCCTCTTTTCCTCCACCCTTCGGTGAAATGCATTTTATTGTGTGCGCCCAGGCATGGGTGGACGTGTACCACCAATAGAACCACATGCTGCCGGTCATCAGTGGCTAATGGACTGGGTGGCACCTGAATCTCTCCTGGGTGGCTGTCCAAGTGCTCAGCTTCAGGGAACACTGATGGACATCCATCAGCACTCACTGAATAGACTACAACCTTCTGAGTGTTCAGCATCTCTGGAAAGCTGGTCCTAGGTGCCAGAGTAAGAGGTCTACTGGAAAAATATGACTGTATATTGGGAACTGAGGGTTTTGGGGTAAAATGACCCCCAAAGTGGATTTTTTTCTATTTGACTTTGAAATTCAGGTGACTGAGCCCTCACTGTGCCCAAATCATGTGTTTCCTAATCTAAGTTTTAATGAGGTTTCCTCACAAATCTGACAATGGCAAAATAAAACATCCTGGGGTGGGTTAATCAGCCCCTGCATTCCTGCTTCTGGAATGCATTCCAGTTGTTCTCTGTGCATCTCACTTGTCAGTAAATGTACTGGCACTTTATTTTTTGTTTCTAGGCCCACTTCAAAGTCCCTTGGAGTCATTGAGAGGATCCCCCACCCCAAGATCAGCCTCTGTTTATCCTGGTATTACGTACAGCATCCTTATAGAGCCAGGCTATGTTCAAAGCATGACCATACCAGTTACTAGCCCGCAAACTTTTCCTAGTGTTGATTTACCATTGCAGTTGTCTTTCACACTGTTCATTTCATGTAAGCATTCGTTATAAGAAAATTAAATATCAATTTACAGTGTATATTCATAACCCAGGAGACAGAGCTGGAGTTGGCTCTCAATTACAGCTGTGTAAATTGAGAGTAATTCTAGTGAAGTCAGTGGAATTGCCCTAGGCAATGTCAGATGACTTAGACCACATATTGCAGCTGCATTTGTGCATAAATCTGCAGCTATATATTACTGTTTCCACCAAAGGCCCATGATGCAAGTGGCACAGCCGGAAAGATACCAGAGAACTATACCACTTAAAAATGAGTGATAAACTGTGAAGAAGCCTAAGGACTTATGGGTAGTTCACTCAAGTGAATGCAGAAAGATTTTTGAGATTAAAATAGCACCGAAGCACATAAGCGGTTTGTCATGCCTGGAAGCGCATGGTAAAAACAGTGAAATAATTATAACAACAAATGTACAACACAGATGGATTCTGTTTCATTTGTTGGACAGTATGATTATTAATTATTTACATTATTGTAAAGTCTAGGGAGCTCAAACATAGATTTTAATCCCTCTTGTGCTAGGTAACGTGCAAGACAGAACGTAGATAGTTCCTGCCGTACAGTGCTTACACTCTAAGTGTAAGAGGAGCAAAAACCAATAGATACGGTATGTGGAGAAAAACAGAAGAGTACAAGGAAACAATGAGATAATATGGTCAGCTGAGACACGGTGGTCTCAGCTGACCCACAGAGCAGTTAGTGTCAAGGCTTTCATAGCTGGATAACTTTGCTGGGAAAGGCCCATTGGTTTGTTGGGAGCAGTTTTTATTTTTTTTCCTCCCAAAATAGACCAATATAAGACTTTCAGGCTCTCAGCCTCCACAGTCAGGGCCAGGTTTCCAGAAGAACCCAACTTCCAAGAACTCGCATGTTGACATTTGAGGCCAGACTTTCTAAAGAGCTCACCACAGGCAAATTAATAATATTTCTACACAAGCTGACCCCATAAAAGACACACTGGAACAAAAGCAGCATTGGAATTTGTATGAGTTTAAGCTGTCCCTGCAAAAGAGAGACTCCCCAGCCAGCATCTCCCACCCTGACTTGGTACAGCATCACTGGTCCTTCTCATCTGGTATGCCCTGCAGTGATTTGCATCTTCTTGTGACTCAGCCCTAGGCCAGAACATTCATAGCCCTCCAGACACCTTCTGAATTAATAAAGGCCCACTAACAGATAGTTCAAAGACCTTTCATCAGTCACTGGGTAGTTCTTATACCCATGGTCTGAGGGCTGGATGACTTCATATGAAGATGTAAATTGATTTATTAATGGTAAACATTATGTATTACTTTTACTGTTGCTCATTACACTGAGTCATTAGTCTCATATCATCCTACATGGTGCCCAGTAGTTCAAACTACCTTTTCCCACCACCTTTTCTCATCAACAAATTCAAACCTAGATGTCCACATCCTTCATCATTTGTGCTCCATCTCGTGTTCTCAGGCTCTGGTATTCCACAATTTCATAACAATGGGACCCAAACTTCATTACGTTATTAACATTATTTTTATTTAAAGAGCACTAATCCTTTATGGTGTTCTTCATAACCATAACTCAAGGTTATGAAGAAAACCTTAAATATATCAATTAAAAGTAAACTGATGTACTGTTGACTTTTGGGCAGCCTGAAACAACAGTTCTAAGAGTAGTGCCAACTGCTTCATTTCTATTTCAGGACTAATAGTTAAATACAACAATTTGTGTCTTAATGTTGCCAACTATTTTGCTGCTGATCATTTTTCCAGAATCATGTGTTAACCTGGAATGCCTCTGAAGCTTTTCCTGGATCAAAAATCAAATTAAAACCTCCAGCTTTCCCCTAGACACAGATTCTGCTTCCCCAGTAACTTTTCAAGGTATCACTTGAGCATAGCTGACAAAATAATTGTCTTTATGATTGCATCATGCAGCCGATTGTGGATGGCTGCCTAAAATTACTGGATTTCATAGTGACTTGACCAGTCTGTATTAGACAGGGGCCATTTGTTCGCATTGTGAAATAGTTTGATGAATTATTTACCATATATTACAAATCCAATTAAAGAGCATTAATAATGGTAACTAAGAGGACTGAAAATTGGGTTTTGGACAAAAACATTATTTCAAGGAAAGTATCTGCAATCAGCTGAAATTATTGATTTGTCAAAAAGTGGAGTGCCTGAAAATGGAAAACACTCCCTATTTTTTTGGCTGAAAATAGAAATATATTTATTCTGAAATGCTGCTGCTGCTTCAGGGGAGTTGTGGTTTGGCTGACTCGTGTCTGCATTCTCCTCTCTGGGCCAGAGTTTCCAGCTGGACTTTGAATCCCATGATGCACTGTGACAATGGGCCTGTGAGGGTGAATTGCCTCCTGTCACCAAGAGGAAGAACCTGTGGACCACTGTAGAAGACGTGGTCTGACAGATAACCTGGCCCACAGTGAAGAATGAGCATATGAGGACCTGGAATTATTTTAGGGAAGTTGTATGGTATGTAATGAGGAGAATAAGATTAGCTGATCAAACGGTACATTCTGACCTTGAACTCTCTTTATCTACAACTCATCGAAGTCACCACTGAAGCATTCCATGTGGAAATAGTTTGTGATTTGGCCAAAATATTTTTATAGAGTCATAAGGCTGGAAGGGACCTCAGGAGGTCATCTAGTCCAGCCTTCTGCTTCAAGCAGGATCAACCCCCACTAAGTCATCCCAGCCAGGACCTTGTTAAGCCAGGACCTAAAAACCTCCAAGGATGGAGAATCCACCACCTCTCTAGGCAATGCATTCCAATGCTTCACCACCCTCCTGGTGAAATAGTTTTTCCTAATATCCAACCTACATCTCTCCCTCTGTAACTTCAGACCATTGCTCCTCATTCTGCTATCTGTCTCCACTGAGAACAGTTTCTCACCATCCTCTTTAGAGCTCCCCTTCAGGAAGCTGAAGGCTTCTATTAAATTATCCCTCAGTCTTCTCTTCTGTAAGCTAAACAAGCCCAAATCCCTCAGCCTTTCCTAACAGGTCATGTACTCCAGCCCCTTAATCATTTTTGTTGCTGTCCACTGAACCTGCTCCAGCACATCCACATTCTTTTTATTAGACTTAGACTTAGGTCCACCTGTGCATCTGGGCACATTTGGCAACAAGTGCTCATCAGCGATTTCGGTCGGCTGCAAATAATTCCACCTTCTCCCATGATATACCAATGTTTAATAAGTCTTCCTTAAATGTGGTGTGCCAGGTCTTGAGTGGCCTGCCTCTCTTCCTTCTTCCTTCTGCCAGTGTCCATCTCATTGCAGTCTTTGGGTTCTTTTTATACTGGGGTTTTAATTTTTAATTTTAATTTTTCTTTATAAATTTCTGGGAAAAGAAACTAAACATTTTATAACATTTTATGGTCAGCTCTAATCACAAAATATTCAGGCCCTGATCCTACCAACACTTACACTCCTGCTTAGCTTTAAGCATTTGAGCAGTCTCGCTGAAGTCAACAGGACTACTGATGTGCTTGAAGTTAAGCAGAGATGTAAATGTTTGCAAAATTTGGACTGTTACATTGTTGTAGAAAGCAGAGTCTTCTGGCACCTTCCTGATCCACCCATACGATCACAACTCACTGAAGATTCACAGCCAATTTGGGTATCACTACAGCAATAAGAAGATACATCACTCAAACTGGGGTCACTCTCTAAACCATGCCAAAGCTCTTTAATAATGCTGAGTGTCTATCTTGAGACTATCATTAAATACAGCACAAAACCGGGATAGTCAGAATATTTCATTCCATTCTTATGCAACATCCAGTTACTCCTTGCCAACAAATGTGTTTTCTTTTTCGTAAGCTTTGATTGCTTACCCTTCCATTGGAGATCTCCTCTTTACATATTTTAACATGGAGTCTTGGTAATCAACAGATACTTCCAAGAGGTGGCCAAGTTTGACACGCTTTGGAAATTGCAGAACCAAACAGACCCTACTGAAGGGTGAGTAGTTCATCACGGGCCATGAAGAATGAAAGCAAGGGAGGCAGGAGCTTTCACACCACTCTTGGGAGCATTGTTGGTTAACTCATTTTGTCACTGCTTTCCCTTTGTGAACTTCTACACTGCATGGTTTGGGTCAGACACATCAGTGGAGAAGTCACTTTGAGACAGTCTGGGCAGAGTAGAATTCCTCACAGTCCAGGTTCTTGCACTTGCTTAAAGGTCTGTCACCCGTAGAGCCAGGGGACTGTGGTCTAGCCACTCTTGAGCAGTGGTCCTGAAATCAGTACAGCTACTTTTGGAGCTGCCTGAAGCATTAATCTGGCTGCATGGTTGCAACTCCACTTAGATCTGACCCACCCACCTCTCTATACAGATTCAGGAAAATTGTTGTGATATGGGGGAGTCCTGGATGGTGGCATATAGGGGAATCCACTAAGACCTTGACTCTTGTCAGCATCGGCTCATGCGTTGTGTGAGTAACAGAGAGGAGATAGTTTCAGGCTGAGGGAGTCCCTAGGTCCCAAGAAATAGCTGAAATGACACCAGTGGCAGGAAACAGGAAGCACAGAGACAAATTTTTTCCTCCATCCTTTCTCCTGTAGCCTGAGATAAACTTAACTCTCAATGAAATCATCAGGTATTTCTTGTGGAACAGGGAGTGCCAGGACAAAGAAGTTTCACAAGGGAGATGTTTCAGTTTAGTTTCTGACGAAAGGGTGCATCATATCTCACAAAATGCAAACTTTTTTTTATATCTTCAGTTCCCAACCAGGCTGAGTTTCAAATAGCTTCTGACAGAGTTGGCTCATTACAAAAAGTAGCCTATTTGTGACTGTTTTCATAATAAAGTCCTCCGTTTGGTTTGCAATTATCCATGGCATAATGCTGTTTTTTTATGGTCAGTTGTTTGGACAATTATTGGGTGTTCCTGTACAGATCCAAAATTCTCAGCAGTTTCTCAAATTTTATCATAATCTATTACAAGCCGTTGGCATCAACTTTCCTCCCTTTTAAAAAGTTAAGTCATCCAATCAGGGAGGGAAAATAACACAACAAAATAACCAGCTGCAGAGCAGGAGTGAAAAATAACAAATAGGCAAAACATGGCTGTTCTCAAACTATTCCTCAACTGAAAGTCGTTCATCAAAATTTTCCTGCAAATGCTTGAGCATCGCAAGTAGATTAGGCTAGGGATTCTTTCCGTGTCTTTGCTCTGTGTGCGATATTAGGAAAAAGGAAACAGAGGGACACAGCTGAATTCCAAAGAACTATGTTTGCAAACTCTGTATAGTCATAGCAGGCTGAGACATACTCATACTGCTGGTCTGGCAGGTTTTGGTGACTTCTGCAATAGCTGACAGAGGAATCCACAAGAGGGCTCCCAAACTGTTAAAAGGGATTTTACCAAATTATAGTGCTCTGTCCAGGGAGGTCAAGCCCTCCAGGGAAATCATGCATAGGTCCGGGGAGAGGGATTGAATCCTCCTCCTTTCTTGATGGGAGAGCTTCATCCCACTTTGTGCAGTAACATAGCGTCATGTGGTAAAGAGAGTTGAGGGCCACTGATTTAGCAGAAACCAGGAAGGATTCATGAATAAAAAACTTTCCAAATTTGCGAAGAACATTTTTCACAGTGAATAATTCAAAAAATTTCCAGTTTTGGGGTTTTGGTGGGAAAGGTTTGCATAATTATGCCTATAATTCATATGAACTGAATTTAGGATTTTAAGCAAGGATCTGAACTATTTTGATAGACTGTGGAAAGACAGATAGGCACAAAAAGCAGATTAAACATCATATACCCTGGATACAGAGGACTATGCTTTGCTGTAAGTCATATTCAATTTGGTTTCATTTTGGTAAATGGGATTTGCTCTGAGTAAATAAGGACAGAAAGTCACTCGTTGTTTTTGGGATTCTTAAAAAAAATATAATTGGGGTTTCCTTACTTTTCAAAGTAAAATAGCTTGTGCATTATAGTGTTCATTAACTCTTTCAATTCTTTGTGTATGCTCATTCAGAACACGGATTTCTTACCTGGGAGGCTAAAGATGAGTTTTCAAAGCCTTTTAATGTCTTCCTTTTCCCCCCACCATAACTGTGTTTTGGATTTGAGCTGTAGGTCTAGCTAAGCCAAGAAAGGAAATCCATCCCCTTGGGGGCCATTCCACACAGCTGTTCTGACAATCAGCTGATATAGCCAACTCGTGATACAGATAAGCTTTCTATCCACAGTGTTAAAGGGTTCCAAGGTTACTGTGGGTTTGTTTGTGCAGCATGACCGGTAGAACTGAATGAATCATAATTTATTCAAGGAATTTCACCTCTTTTTCTTCTTGTAGAATGCCCATGAACAAGCCACGATTTTCTTTAACCCCTTCATTATGATTTAACAATAACATTCTTCACAAATGTCATCCACAATCTGAAATCAAAACTGAGGTTCTTCATTGTGCTTGGTCACCAGAGGCACATGCCATCACTGCTCCTTCACAATGGACTGAGCTTAATTCATAGAATCAGAGAGGGAGCCATGCTAGTCTATACACTATCAAAACAAAGAGCAGTCAAGTAACACTGTAAAGACAAGCAAAATAATTTATTAGGTGATGAGCTGTTGTGGGACAGACCCACTTTTTCTGATTTGTTCTCCTTGATTACTGTCTTTGGTTCTCTGTGCCTTAAATATTGAGTCTGTTTTGGTATGGCTATGGTCTGAAGGAGTGGGTCTGTCCCACGAAAGCTCACCTAATAAATTATTTTGCTAGTCTTTAAAGTGCTACTTGACTGCTTTCTGTTTTCACATAATCAGGTTTTTGGTGTGAATGTGCCAGGAAAGAAAGGTAGAAATTATCTGAACCCAATTTTCTAGTGGCCTTCTTCATGTGGAGTCATGTGCAGCATAAAAACACAAGTTTAAAGGCCAGGTTTACACTTGGAAGCAAAGTCCATTTTAGATACACGTCTCCAGCCATGAGGTTGTTTATCTGGAGTCAGTATATCTAAAATCAATTTTTGCTGCCATCCCCACAGTGGGAGGTTGATGGGAGAAACTCTCCCATAGACTTCCCTTTCTCCTTACAAACGTGAGAAGTACTGGGGTCAACGGTAGTGCCCTGATCATTCGACTTAGTGCAGTCCCACAATTTGTGCTAAATTGAACCCTGGAAGATCAACCTCCAGTGCTTTGATCTTCTGGTAAGTACAGACGTACCCTTAGACTGTAAGCTCTTTGGGACAGGGACTGTCTTTTTGCTCTTTGTATAATGCCTAGCACAGTGGAATCTGGAACATGACCAAGGCTTCTAAGCACCATGATGAAACAAAATGATGATGATCATCCTCGAGATTTAGTAGCATTTTACATGCACTTTGTGTGCACCTTGCATTGGTGTTTGTAAGTATTGCAGAGAGTGACTAGACAGGTGTGGCGAATGGAAATGCTATCCACTGGAAATTCTATATTTTGTTTTCCTCCCCAAAATACAACAAACATTGAAACAGCAAAACTTTGCATAGAATGAACTTTTCCCCACTTCTTTATCTGAAAATGTCCAAATGACAAACGGCTCTCTGGCAGGAACAAAATGTTTTAAGTTGGAATGTTAGCATTTTTAATATTTCCAGATACTGAAATATCAGTTTGAAATGATATTGGAAAAGATAAGAGATGCATTTGGAGCTGACCTGATTGTAACCAATAAACTACAATACTATGAACAAAGTAAAACGTCCCCAGATTCAGAAGCACACTACACAGTACAGGTTGAACATCTCTAATCTGGAACTCTCTCATCTGACAACATCCATAACCTGGCATGATTTTAGTTAGCTGGGTGACCACTCCTTGTGGGTGTGGCCAAGTTTCCCATGGTCCCAAAAAGTTTGTTTCCAGCCACCAGTCCTGGTTCTCAGTGTTCTGTGCTGTTCTTTAGCTGCAAATTGCCCCTAAATTCTTCTCAGAGCCCAGTAAGCGGTAGAAGTGTTGATAATTCCATTAGAAAATATTGGCCTCCTGCGGTTCAGCAAATTCTGCCTTCCGGCATCGGTCTGATCCCAAGGATGGAGGATTAGCAAGGTTCAGTATGTACTTCTTTTGGGATGTAAGTGAACAATAATCAAACACATTGTTTTAAAAAGTTGGGTGTTGGGTTCTAAGTGACCATACTTAGACAATGATTAGATAGCCATAACAAAAATAGAAAAGGAACCAGCAACAGCAAGGTGGTACTAAGTGGCCGACTGCTTTAATGACAAGTTCTCAACAATATATGAAGTGTTTTATCCTTAGCATATTTGGGCTGTGTCTACACTTGCAATCCTCTTTTGAAAGAGGTATGCAAATGAGGTCAATGGAAAATAAAAATGAGCTACAAGTTTTCATATCTGACCCCTCATTTGCATATTCTTATTTTGAAATAGCTTCTTTCGAAAGAAGAAAGCCAGTGGAGATGCTGCTCTTTCCAAAGTAAACCCCATCTTCCAAAGAATCCTTCTTCGCATAAAAAGCAAAAGAAGAATTCTTTGGAAGATGGGGTTTACGTTCAAAAGATCAGTGTCTACACTGGTTTTCCTCCTTTGAAAGAAGCTATTCTGAAATAAAAATATGCAAACGAGGGGTCAGATATGCAAATTAGTGCCTCATTTGCATTTTCAATTTACCTCACTTGCATACCACTTTTGAAAGAGGAATGCAAGTGTAGACACTTCCTTGAGGTGTGTCTACACATGCACAAAAATTTGAAATAAGTGACCCTTTTTGAAAGAGCGGGAGGAGCATCCACATGTGTAAACCCATCTTTCGAAAGAAAATCGAAAGAACAGGGCACAGACTTAGAAATCCGAACCCCGATTCCGTATCAGGAAGATCGCTCCCTTTTGAAATAATAAATTGAAAGAGTACACGTGTAGATGCTCCACAGTCTGCTCTTTCGAAATACGGGTCCTCCATGGCACCGATCAGTTGGAGCGTGGGGCCAGTCCAGCCAGCAGCAGCGGGGCTCTATGGTCTCTGTGTTTGGCTGCCTTAAAGCTGCATGCACTCAGAAAACCCGTGGCAGGAAGCTGAGAGTGTGCTAGGAGCAGCCTCCCCACGTGCTCCAGCTGCACGCTCCAGCACCAGCATGGCCAGCAGCCAGACCCCCACGAGCCCCACAGCCCCCACTCCAAGCCCCCGCAGGACTCCCAGGGGAGAAAAAAAGGGCCCCCCCCAGACAGAGTGGGAGCTGCGGGACCTCCTTGGCCTCTGGAAGGACGAAGAGGTCCTGCACCACATGGAGGTCAAGCAGTGCAATGCCACTGCCTTTGGCCACCTGGCGCAGGGCCTCCACACCAGGGGCCACCCAGAGTGTATCGTGGAGCAGGTATGTTACAAGGTAGATGAGCTGCACCAGGGCTATGCCTGGGCCAGGGACCAAGCTGACTACTCCAGGGCAGCTTCAGCAATATGCGCCCTTTTCCGGGAGCTCCGGGGCATCCTGGGGCCCCAAGAGACCTCCTTACCCCTGGCTTTCCTGGACACCTCCGGCGAGGAGCTGCAGCCGGAGGAGGACGAGGAGGAGCAGCCTGGACCAGGGACCCAGGAGGGCAAGGGGATCACCAAGAGGTCAAGTGAGGAGGGAGACCTCACCATTGTCATGCCCTTCCACTCCTCCAGCTGGGCGACCAGGAGCCAGACATCCCCAGATGTCACTGAGGGATCCTCCAGTACATACAGGGGGGGTGCATACCTGCTTCACAGGGTGGGGGTGATGCAACGGCTAGTTGCCCACACACAGGACCGGTGGTCCCAGGCCGCACACAGGCCACCCCCCACATGGGATGCGGCACCCCACAGTGGCGCACCAGCGATGACCAGCACCCGCCTTCAGTGGACAGCACCGCAAGCCGCACAGGGGTGGAGGCCAGTCGGTGCCAGACAGCGCCTGGGGCCCACACACCGCAGGCTGGGAAGGGCCACCGGCAGGAGAGACCCCTGGATGCACCCCCACACTGGGAGGCCCAGCCTGTGCGGGGGGGCAGGTTGGTGCCCTGTGGGGGCTGTCAGTGTCCTTTGGGAGGGTGGGAGCCCCATGGGGTGGGCTTGGGCGGGTGGGCCACAGTCCAGTCCCCTCCATCCGGGGCACATTACTGACATACTGTCCTCCTCTCCACACAGCCACACCATCTGTGGGCCAGGAGAGCCCTGCACCATCCCGTGTCCCCAAAAGCCTGCTCACGGCCCTTGCAGGTATCCGGACACCACCCCAGACAGCGCGCCATCGGGGCCATGGCCAGAGGGCCCCCCGCAGGGCCAAGGAGGACCCAGCCAGCCAGCGCCAGGCAGAGGTGGCCGAGCAACACCTGCGGCTCGCCCAGGCCAACGTGGAGTGGAGGAGGGCAGCCTGGGATAGGCTGCTGTCCACCTTGGACGGCATTGGCCACGCCGTCTGGGACCATATGGACACTGTTGCCTGCCTCCTGGCCCCCGCAGCAGCTCCCCCTGCTTGTCCTGCCCCCTCCACCCCCACGGAGTCCACACCCTCTGCCCACACCAGGCACACTTGCCAGCAATACCTGCTGGTGCTACCCGCACCCTCTCCTCCCCATTGGAGACCCTGCACCCGGGGAGGCAGGGGCTCCAGGGGCTGATGGGGCTTGCGGCCCACCAGCCCTGCCCCAGAATGAGCGCCTCTCCCCGCTCCAAGTTAGCATCCCCCCGCCCCCCCTCATAGTTGGGTTTCCCCTGCCTCCCTCCTAGTTAGGTCCTCCCTGCCCCTCTCCAAGTTTGCTTCCCCCCTGTACATAGTTACCAACAAAAATAGTTAGATAAATGTTTCTTTATTGTTCACCACTCCAGGCTGTGCTCCTCAGGGGGATGGTGGGTGGTGGATGTGCAGGTGAGGTGAGGGTGAGGGTAGCAGGGACAGTAGGTGGTGGACGTGAGTGGGATGTGGGTGTGCATGTGGGTCAGAGGTGGCTGTCGGCAAAGGCCTGCCTGGCAGCCTCCCGGATGTGGTGGCTGTCCTGGTGGGCCTGACAGATGGGGGCGACTCCTGGCTGCTCATAGACGGCGCTGGCCGGAGGGCCTCCCCCGGGGACATAGGCATCCCCCTTTCCCTCCATGATGTAGTGGAAGACACAACAGGTGCCCACCACCTGGTGCACATTGAGGACCCTGACCTCTGGCCGCATAAGGAGGCACCTCTACTGCCCCTTTAGGCACCCGAAGGCCCCCTCCACCATGTTGCGGTGTGGCTGAGGCACTCATTGAATGCCTCCCAGGTGGGGCTGAGGTGTCCCGTGAAGGGCCTCATGAGCCACGGCTGCAGGGGGTACGTCGCATCTGCCACCATACAGAGCGGCATGGTGACATCCTCCACCACTGGATCTCCTGCTGGGGGATGAAGGTGCCAGCCCCCATGAGCTGGCAGAGGCCAGGGTTCCGGAAGACCCAGGCATCATGGGCACGGCCGGCCCAGCTCACATAGAGGTTGGTGAACTGGCCCCTCACATCCACCAGGGCCTGGAGCACCACCGAATGGTAGCCCTTCCGGTTGATGTGGTGGCTGATGCTGTGTGGCGGGGCACAGGTGGGGATGTGCATCCCATCCAAAGCACTGACGCACTTCGGAAAGCCCAGGTCCTGGAAGCCGGCGACGGTGTTGTCCAGATCCCCCAGGCGGACAACCCTATGGAGCAGCATCTCGTTGATGGCCCTGACGACCTGCAGGGTGGGAAGGGGGACATGTGCTCTAGTACGGGTGTGGCGGCCGTCTCCCCCTGCTTTGGGCCCATTCTGCCCCTCTCCCATCAAGGCCCTGCCCCATCCAGTTCCTGCCCCCCCCTCCCAAGCAGCCCCTGTCCCATCTGGCCCCTTGCAGTGGAGGGTTCTCCTTGCCCCAACCCCCCCCACCTACCCAGCCCCACCTTACCTCCATAAGTACAGCCCTGACAGTGGTCTTGCCTGCCCCGAACTGCTGTCCCACGGAGTGGTAGGAGTCCAGGGTGTCCAGCTTCCATATGGCGATCGCGACCCATCTCTCCAGGGTGAGGGCTGGCCGCGTGCAGGTGTCGTGGTGCCGGAGTGCGGGGGTGAGCCAGTGGCAGATCTCCTCAAAGGTCTGCCTTGACATGCAGAAGTTCCGCAGCCACCTTTCCTCGCCCCACTCCCCTAGCACCACACACTCCCACCAGTCGGTGCTGCTGGGGTGGGTCCAGAGGCGTCGGGGCACCCAGGGGGGTGCCTGGTGGTGTCCCAGGGAGGGAACCCCGCAGCCCCAGGGGGACCGCCCAGCCGCCTGCTGACATCGGGTGCAGCTGCGGCAATGGTGCACAGCACTGCCAGCAGGGCATCCATGATGAGGGAGTCCCTCTGTAGGAGCTGTCGCTGGGCCTCCATGGTGGGCACGAGTGGGCTCTGCCAGGCTGGGAAAGGCTGGGCGGAACTTGGCTCGTGCGGAGGGGAAGGAGGGGCCCTTTAACGGAGGTGGCTGGCTGTGGCCCCAGAAGAGCTTGTTGGACATGGGACCCCGTCCGCAGCATTTCCTGCCTCCCTTCTTTCGAAAGAGGGCTTGGAGCCGTGTGGACGCTCTCTGTCGAAAGACCTCAACACCTCGACAGCACTTTGAAAGAGCGGATCAAAGTGCTGATCCAAAAGATGGCGGCAGGTGCTCCCTTTTGACAGCTGCTATGTCGACCACCGAACTTTGATTTTCACCCTTTCAAAAGGGCAGTCGTGTAGGCACAGCTTTGATGTGTTTTGTCTTGTTCTCAGGAAGAGATACACGTACCTACTCTTTTTCTTAGGCTCTGGATCAGGGCACGAGACGCTGCTTTCCTGGAAACCTGATGAGAGGCTACAACATTCCTTTCCTGCACAGGTCATTTCACCATTTTGTACCCCAGGCCCTGAGAAATATCCATCTCTTGCTCTGATTTACCATGCCATGTATGGGGCACCAAAATCCAAATAACATATGTGCTCATTTATGCAGCATGCATGCAGCAGTGGGTCTTTGCCCCAGCAATAATATCTGTCAAATATGGGCTTGCCAGAAAACGCCTCTGACAGCGGCTAGACAAACTTAGGAGTAGGCGTCTCAGAAAAAATCAAATTAGTTGTTTGACAACTGAGACAAGTGTTGCGTGGAGGGGGTCTCACAGAACCCTTTTGGTGCCTTTTTGAAAAAAAAATCATACCACTGAAACTGTGATAAAAATAATGCTGAATGAGTCACATCATAATCGCTGTCTCAAAATAAGATCAAGCTGATGCTAGAAAATCTGCTCAATTAATTTGGGGTCCGGCTAACCCCAATACCTTTCAAGTGACTTTTACTTGTAACACAAAAACCACAATGGGTATGCGGCCAAAACCAATGCTAAGAGGTTGTCCTCACCATAATATGTTGGAATACTTGAGGAGAGGAGAGGCAGTGGTTTGTCATGCTCTATTTAAATTTTTGCACACATTTAGGCTATAAGAAATGAGGGGAGGGGATAGCTTGGGGTCAGAGCCTTGGCCTTGGCCTTGGCCTTGTAAACCAGGGGTTTAAGTTCAGTCCTTGAGGGGGCCATTCTGGGGCAGGTTAGATTCTAAAAAAGAAATCTGCTAGGGATGGTGATTGCTCCTGCTGTGAGTGCAGGGACTGGACTCAATGACATCTGGAGGTCCCTTTCAGCTTTATGAGATATGTATAACTCCATATTTAGAAACAGGCCTGCTGATTGGGGTGGAGGGAGGAATCAGGGCAGTTGCTGTGGGGTCCAGTGAGTCAAAGAAGCAGGACTCCTGGTTGCATCTGGAGCCCCATTCAAAATTTTGTTGGAGCACCTCACTGTGTAGCTCTGAAGGTGAGGGTGGGGCACACCGCACCCCTGGTGGCATGGAGGGCTGGCTGGCCCAGGCCCTGACCCTTCTGGGAGCATGACCTGGCCTCTTCCCCACCTGGTCCTGTGCAGGTAGTTAGTTTACCTGTCTCAGAACATAAAACTTTCATTTGCTCCACTGGCTACATTAAAGAGTTTACCTCACCCTATTACTTCTAGTGGCTTGTTCCACCACACAAAAAAACCCACAATGTGTAGGATGATTAAACCAACGTGGAAAAATTAAGTGTTCTCAAACTAGAATGTGTTCAATGTATGATGAGGTACAGGTTTGCCACATGCATGAAAAATGTACTTAGGTTTTTGTGCAGGTTGTGGGTCAGATAGGAGGGTTGTGTTGTTTTATAGATAGTGTGGCTGGGACAGCACAGCCCTGTGTGCTCAGCAACAGTGTTAAAGGATGAGACTTACTCTGCAGATTTTTACCAGCAGTTCTGTGGTTCTTAGGTAGGGCCGCGTGGCAGAATTAGAAGAACAGGGACAATTACACAGACTGCATTTGTAAAGTGGTTTGGGATCTCCTGATGGAGGATGCTGTATAAAAACTCCCCCAAACTCAGATGGACCCACTTTTAGTCAACCAAACTTTTTCTTGATCTTTACATAAATCTTCACCTCTCTCTGAACTGCTTGGGACAGGAGAAACAAAGCACCAAGTACTTTAATAGCTGGAAAGGACTGTCAGAGAAAATACCGCAGAGAAGTTATTTCTGCAGTATTCCTGTTCCATGTAGATGGATTGGGAATACTGTAAAAAAAAAAGCCTGGTTTTGTAAGATTATTTGATCAAGGAAGTTCAGATAAGTTTTGATAACTGGATGTTTTCAATATTGGCCCATCTTTAGTGGCATTTTACCATTTCTTTGTTTTAACACCCAAAAGGAACCAGAAGATCATAAACTTCTATAGCTTCCGTTCTTGTAGTATATTGGCAGCTGACACACTAATATTTTTATCCTCAACATCTCTCTTTGAGACAACGAACTATAATTATCCCCATTCTAGAGATGGGGAAACTGAGGCATAAAATTTCAGTGACTTGCTCCAATGCTACACAGGGAGTGTGGGTCACTGATAGGGACTGATTACAGATTTCCTGAGTCCCAGGAAAGCACATTCACAGCCCGGCTATCCATCCTTTAAAGAAAGTAACATCTGGCAGTTTATGATCATGGGAAAACTGCTCTACTTTTCCACTTCTATGTATCAAAGTTTTTGTCAGGACTTGACATGAAGAGAGGCTGAATTAGTGAGTCAGTGTTTTGCTAAGTGCTCTGTGTCCCTGTTCTCCTCCAAGCCACTCTTCCCTCAGAAGTTCATAGCTTGGCAGAATCCCATAGTGATACATGTTTAGCTCATGACTAAGAAGCAGACTGCAGAGTGTGGCAGGGGTATTCTTCACGTGTCAATTTAGTATCTGTTTCAGAATCCATGAGTCACGCATGCAGAAAGGAGGACTTCTCAGAGAGGAATGTGAGTGCCAGTCAGTTGGTAATCTGAATCTATCAAAGAATGGGTTCACTCAAAGAAAATTGGAAGGGGAAATTGAAACTGAAAACTAAAGCTTTCAGGGGGCTACTCCAGCAATGCAACAGGCATTTGAAGCTGATTGATGTTATATTGGCTGGCAAAATCCTTTTATATTTGACCGAACTGAAAAAAAAAAGTCCCTTCAGACTAACCTACTAGGGGCCTTTGATATGAAATTGTTACCTACCTCCCACTCTGTCATCAAATAGAGCAACCACATCTGACTAAGAACCAAGCATGCAGACTACCTCTCCATCTTTTTGCTTTTCTTGGACTAGCGCTGAGCAAGATTCCAGACGCTTCTAAAATTGTGTTTCAGGCGAAACCTAAACCTGGAAAAGAACCTGAAACACACAAAGGTTGTGTCTACACATGCTGCTTCTTCTGGAAGTAGCACACTAATGAGCTGTCTGGGAGATGCTAATGAGGCGCGGATGCAAATTTTCTGAGCCTCCTTAGCATATCGGCACATGGTTCAGAGTCTGGAAGAGCTTCTTCTGGACTCCAAACCACATGCCGATATGTTAATGAGGCATGGACAATTTGCATCCGCACCTCATTAGCATCTTCCAGATAGCTCATTAGTGTGCTGCTTCCGGAAGAAGCGGCACGTGTAGACACAGCCAAAGTCTTTAATAGCTGGGAAGTAACCAAGATGAATTCCAACTTTTATGCTGGAGATCTACAGGCAGAGGGCTGTTATTGTGCCTGGGATTGTGGTAGTACCTAAAGGCCTTAAATCAAATGGGGGCTTTGTTGTGTTTGGTGCCGGACACACAGCTCCAGAGGAAGGCAGTCCATGGCCTGACATGTTGGTGATTGAAATAGACATGACAAAGAGTGGGAAGGAAATTAGAGAAGAGACAGAACCAATTTAAGGTCACCGAGAAGCTTAGCAACAGCACCAGAAATGGCACTCCGGACTTCTGAATCATGACCAACCCACAGGACTGCACTATTCCACTCATGGTCTGTAGCCATTCTGGATGGGCACCTGATTTTGGACCTACTAATTATTATACAGTGTTTTCTTAAAGAAGAGTAGCAGTCCCAGGGCAACTGGCTACAATAGTTTGGTAGAGGGAGACATAATCAGGAGCTGGGTGAAAGGTTTTCTGTTCCCTGAATAAACTGCCAGAGACTGCTGCCACATAGTAAAGGCAGACAGGCAGGCACCTTAGGCTAATTAAGAGTTAGCATGAAGCAGCAGGCTAATCAGGCACCTGCAGCCAATTAAGGCCTGATGGACCCCTTTAAAGGCTTCCCCTGAAGTAAGGAGGGATGAAGGAGAAGAGTGAAGGACTGAAAGGAGGAAGTGTGTTGCTAGAGAGCTGAGGAAAGAGTGTCTGTGCTGAGGAAGGAGAGGTTCACTCAGGTATCAGAGAGAGGGCACTAGGGGATGTGGCAGACCAGAAGCGGCTGCCAGTAAAGACCTAATAGAGGCCAAACATTTTGTGAGCTGCAGGAACGCCTTTTTGTTCCCCTCCTAAATCCCCCGATGATGCAGACCTGCAGGCTGGATAGACGGCTGGGGCTCGTTAGAAGTCAGCCAGCCACTGCTTGCAGTCAAGCACCTGCCACTGGTTAAGGCCTCCAGGCTCCCTATAAAAGGTTTTCCCAGGCAGCCGGGAAAGAGGAGTGCCCAGAAAGAAGGAGGCTGGAGTGGCCAAGAGAAGTACAGAGCAGGACAGGCTGAGTGAAGCCAAGGGATGCCAGCCACCAGGTACCAGAAGGAAGTGGTGGGTGCAGAGGCCCAGGGAAGGGGTGCTGCTGTGGGGCAGGGGCAAAAGCCCTGCTAGCTTCCTTCCCTCCTAGGGTCATTGGACTGGAGTCCAGGGCAGTGGCTGGGAATAGACTCCCGCCACCCTTCCCCTTGAGGGGTTCATACTCTGTCCTCACTTAGGACTGGCCTATCATGAAAATGGCTCAGTAAAGGGAGACCCTTGCCCTTGGGAAGCTCCAGGGCAACAAAAGGGCCTCTCTGAGTCTCTGAGGCACACAAGGAGCCTCCTGGAAGTGCAGGAACCCTAGAGGGACAGTTGTGGGTCTGTCACAGGGAGCATTTGGGGAAGAGACCCAGGGGAAAGGCTGCTGTATTGGGGCTGGAGAAAAATCCCATCAGGGCTGGAAACCCAGAGTAGTGGGCACGTCTGGGTTTTCCCCCAACCCTCCTCACACCACATAAAGTCTGCTCCTGCAATGGGGGCGGGGCAAGAATACAGAGGGATTTCACTGCAGTCCTTTGACTGTGCCAGTGAAGCAGATGGCCCAGTAACCTGTGACCCTGGCCTCAAGAAAAAGGTAAGAGGCAGAGTGGATGTGGAGGCGGGTCACAGCAAGCCTCTGAGGCTTACCATAACCACGTAGAAGCAGGGCCGTAGCTTTGCCTCAGAAGGTATGAGAAATGGCAAGAACAAAATGGATTTCCACTTGCTACTGTGGGCACTGTGGTTCCCCTGTGGCATTGTACCATTTTGCACTCTCTACCTATCCCTCTCGGGAAGTGCAGAGGCAGGAAGAAAGGAAGTCAGAGACACATGGAGAGAGCGAGCATTCAACTATTCTCCAAGACGCTAGCTCCTGAGTCCACAGTTCTGTTACGGAGGTGACAGTGAAGAAAAGCATGTCACGAAATACACTCTGGTTCCTCACTACTCTTCTTCTTCAGCTCTCCCTTAAATATACTTGCAACAGGACATGGGGCTTGTCCCTGAAAACGCCATACCAACACTGTTTGGCAACTCCTGCCAGGAGTCTGCTCCCATGGGAGTTAGTAACTCTGATATCACTGCAGAGGATTTGCTATGTACTGATGGATGAATGAGAACTGACATCCACCAGGAACCTCCAGGCAGTGAAGGAGCGATTGTTCCGTAGACAGGAAATTAGTGTCACCAGAGCAACAGTGCACCATGAAATGCTGATGTGTGGTATGTTTTAGCATCACCATGTCTGGGGCTGCATTTAAAAGCTTCGTGGTGCTTCTGCTGTGATGCATCTGGCTGTTTCACGGGGACTCTTGCTTTCATCATGCTTAGACCTCCCTTCAGGGTTAAGTCTGTGCAACATACCAAAGGCCAGAAGGAAAGGGGGATGCTCACTGCTCCTGAGCCAGTTGGATGTGATGTTTCTTCTTTCCTGCTCTGGCATCCCCTGTCGGTTGTTGATCTCATGAGGCAGTTCTTCAGTGGCTCAGCCCTCCAGCACAGTCGCCCAACTAATGGATGAAGGGACCATCTCCTTCCAGGCTAACAAAGGTCAGCAAATGGCCCGCCCACACCAGGGACCTGCAGCCCCATCTCTTGGCCTGGTCAAAATCCAGCACCTTTCTTGGGCTTGGACTAAACAGTCTTGTCTCCTGTTTGGGACGTAGGCCACTTACTGCTGCCCCCACTGCTGGTGGGTGTACCTAGGCCAACCCACTCTTCTTAGTCCCAACTCAGAGACCCTGTGCTGAGCTGCCATGTATTGCTTTCCTTAGCAGTTGCTGCTATATTCCCTGAGCTTCTTCCCACCTGGGCCCATCTTTACCATCATATGCTTTAGGGTTATACTCGCAGAGTTCTCTCTATCGTTTCCCCAGTTGAACAGGGTCTCTCTGAAGTGTCCTTGCCTGGAGAGTTTCACCATCTCCAGCCCTTCCTCCCCTTTCTTGCCCCTGTCACAAAGTGACCTGCACAGCCCTGCAGCTCTTTTTACCTGAGTTTGCTGGGCACTGACTGGCTGCTTTTGTGTAGCCTTTTAGGCAGACCATCTTTGCTGCTCCTTTCTGGGATTGTGTGTGGTATGAGGGACAATATGGCCTCCCGCATAGCCCTTGAAAGGCCAGATATAGCACATTCTAGCCACATTCTCAGCAGCTTCAGGTCAGAGCTCTGTTTGATATAGTTTATCCATCCTGTGAGGACAAGTTAGAGCAGCTCAGTGGTTGCTCTAACTTACAACTACTGGAACAGACCTCTGGAGACCATTCAACTAGTCCTGCATGCTGGAATGCAAGCACTCCAGCCACCCCTTGCAGAATGGTCCTGTGCTAGCAGCAGGGGTTTGGGTGGTACAGGCTTTACACCTCTGGGGGCCTCCAATGGGACTGGGGACTCCTCAGCTAGCTCTGTAGGGAAGTTTTAAGTCTCCATTGTGCTGTTAGGGGCTACGTCTACACGTGAAGCCAACATCGAAATAGCTTATTTCGATGTAGCAACATCGAAATAGGCTATTTTGATGAATAACGTCTACACGTCCTCCAGGGCTGGCAACGTCGATGTTCAACTTCGACGTTGCGCAGCACCACATTGAAATAGGCGCTGCGAGGGTACGTCTACACGCCAAAGTAGCACACATCGAAATAAGGGTGCCAGGCACAGCTGCAGACAGGGTCACAGGGCGGACTCAACAGCAAGCCGCTCCCTTAAAGGGCCCCTCCCAGACACAGTTGCACTAAACAACACAAGATCCACAGAGCCGACAACTGGTTGCAGACCCTGTGCCTGCAGCATTGATCCCCAGCTGCCGCAGCAGCAGCCAGAAGCCCTGGGCTAAGGGCTGCTGCCCACGGTGACCATAGAGCCCCACAGGGGCTGGAGAGAGAGCATCTCTCAACCCCCCAGCTGATGGCCGCCATGGAGGACCCGGCAATTTCGACGTTGCGGGACGTGGATCGTCTACACGGTCCCTACTTCGACCTTGAACGTCGAAGTAGGGCGCTATTCCGATCCCCTCATGAGGTTGGCGACTTCGACGTCTCACCGCCTAACGTCGAAGTTAACTTCGAAATAGCGCCTGACGCGTGTAGTCGCGATGGGCGCTATTTCGAAGTTAGTGCCGCTACTTCGAAGTAGCGTGCACGTGTAGACACAGCTAGGGTGTCACTAAGGGAACAGCCAAGGCTGGTCTCTATTTTTAGGTGATTTTAGTGCTCAGCAGAGAAGCTGGATTAACAGAGCTAGGGAGTAAAGTCCTTTATCTAGATACAGCCCTACTCAGTCCTGTTACCTGCCACATGTTCTCATGACCCCCAGGGCTTTCCAGTTAGGCTACATCTTTATCACACACCACTGGCTACATAACACTCCTGCTGCATTGAAGAGCACCTTTTGTCCACCCTGTGGTGGGTGGCTACACATGTTCAGCAGATGGCTCTGGCAGAAAGGAGACAGTGGGCAAGGGTCCTAGCAGCAAGGAGACTGTGGGATACTATGCTGTTAAAAAAAACCCAGGAAGAAGGGACGAGAAAACAGCTTGGGTGAGTAGAGAGCCCTGAAGTGTCTGTATTTTGGCATATACCTACACCCATCAGGTGTATCTTCTGTTTGCTCAAGCCGTGCCCCACCATCTACACTGCTTTCTATATCCATACTGGGGAAGAGAGGCTGCTGGAAGAAGCATACAATATATTTGCATCCTTTGTCTGCTGTGGCCAAATTTTCCAGTTTCCCATAAAGTTTATTTCCAGCCACCAGTCCTGACTCTCCCTGTTCTGGGCTGTTATTTAGCTCTATTTGCCTGGAAGAGCCCAGTAAGCAGTGGAAGTGTTGGAATGTGCTAGACAATATTGACCTCCTGTGGTTTTTGCAAATTCTCTGGTTTGTCACGGTCAGGTCCCGAGGGTGCCAGACTAAAAGAGGTTCAGCTGTATATAACTTTGTCATTAGCTTGTGCTTCTTTGTCCTTTAAGCTGTTGTGGCATGCAGTTAAAAATAGTAACATCAGAACTCAAAAATAACTAGGAATGGGGAATGGCAGAGGGAAACAGCCTCATTCTCAATCAGGCTCCAACCAGTTGCAGAGGGGAAAAAAATAGATGCTTACTGTAGTTGAGCATAGCAGCCTGTGGATATGTAGTTGGCCCGTTTTGGAGAGAGTATATCTATGTACTTATTAATCTAAGCATTTTCTTGTCTACCTAGGCCAGCATTCCCTCTAATTTTTTCCATCCACATGTGGAATAAATTTTGTCATGTGCACCAAGGTATGTGCAGATGCGCAGCCCACGTAGAAATCTGCTAATCAGCTGGGTGGCATTTTCACCCCTCCTGTGTGGCCGACCACATGCTCAGCTTTCAGGGAACACTGACTGGGGGCTGCAGTGGGACATGATCCTGATATCAAATGCAGCAAAAGAAGAACAGCTTAAAGGAGTTTCTAAATTGCACTGTATGGGGAAGTTAGATCAAGCCCCACCCCTTCCATTCAAAGACCCACCATTTCTGGGGGGCAAAGAGCCAGAGCCCCCTCCCTTGCTCAGGGGTCCTTAACCTGACCGTCATGGTTCCCACTCAGACCTGGCCAACTAATTCACAGCATAAACACTATCCTTTGCTTTACAAGTTAGTGGCTTTGTAATAATGACAAATTTGTTTTGCTTTTGAGACTGTTTGTGAGCCAGTCCTGGCAAATATTTGGTATTTAATACGTGAGCCTTTTACACGGAAAAGGTAGATCATTTGGCATGTTTCTGCTTCCAGATGAGTATGACTCTTAGGATCAGCTTTCCTGGGAGAATATAAAGGGACTACAAATTGGAACTCAGCTTTCCATAAATAATTAGCAATATGGGCTTTGAAAGGGGTACTTTGGTAAACATTCTTGTCAGTAATATTCTATAGAATATTCAGAGAAGCAACACAAAAGAGACAGGAACACTTTCAAAGCAAACTCATTTAAAAGTGTAACTGAATGCCTATGTGAGTTTTGGTACAGCATTCCCGTAGCCAAGAATGCAAGAAGAGGACCCTAACTTTGGAATGTCTTTGACATTATATCAACCCAATATTCTTTTGATACAGAGGGAAAGAACAGACATGAGAAGCTCTTCAAATATTCACTGCAATCGTTTAAAAAAATCGGTGGTCAATCTTTTAGAGGCATTTCACATCTGACCACGTTTAATTCAAAATCTGTATTTATTAGGCATTTATCATAACAGACAAGTCTGGAATGCTCTTCCAATATGATAATTTCTCAATTTTTTCTGTAGAAAACTGAAGGCTATTAATCTTTGTTCATAAAATAAACATTTCTGAAGTGTCCTGTTGAAATTTTCACAGAAACTTGATGTTTAAAGAACATTCCTTCCCTTGAACAGGCCCATCTGTTGTTTGTTTTCAGTTGTCCTGACTGGTCAGGATTCCCTATCATCTTTGTGTCAAAGGACAAGGGCCTTTGCTTGCTCAGTGGATTGGCCCAGACACACTCCATATTGAGGAAAGTTGTGTGGAAGGAAATGTGGACAGAGTCTGGAAACACACACGTTTATCATCAGGTATGAATGCATGTGCATGCACACATATGCACATTTATAATGTGAATGGAATAATATCCACTGAAATACAATTTTTCAGATTTTCCCTTCACAGTGAGGTGGTCAGCGTGCAGTTTTGTATACCTGTTTCAGGTAGGGCACTGTGATATGAGGCTTTCTGTCTTGCCTATTTGCACCAAATATTGAGACCTTAAGTGTTGTTTTGGTTAAGGGGCAAAGACAAGGATTGCTGCCCTCCCCTTTAAAAGCTCAGAGCTTTGAAGGAAGGAGCTGGCTAGGGACAAACAAGCGTGGCTGATTCAGTGTCCCCAACCCTGGTTTCATTGACACCCTTTCTTAGCCATTTATCTTCTCCTGAGCAGGCCTGCCGATGTGGGAGGGACGAAGGGGCAGTTGCTCCAATGTGGGCGATTCAAAAGAGTGTTGTTACTATGACAGCTGAAGCCCTGGGCCCTTTAAAAAATGGATGAAACCCTGTGTGGCATGTTCTGAGCCGCACCAATGGCTGCTTGTGGGAATCATAGAATCCTAGGGCTGGAAGGGACCTCACGAGTTCATCTAGTCCAGCCCCCTGCTTCAAGCAGGATCAACCCCTGTCTAAGTCATCCCAGCCAGGACCTTGTCAAGCTGGGACTTAAAAACCTCTAGGGGTGGAGAAACCACCACCTGTCTAGGCAACGCATTCCAGTGCTTCACCTCCTGGTGAAGTAGTTTTTCTTAATATCCAACCTACACCTCTCCTTCTGTAACTTCAGACCATTACTCCTTGTTCTGCCATCTGATGCCACTGAGAACAGTTTCTCACCATTCTCTTTAGAGCTCCCCTTCAGGAAGTTGAAGGCTGCTATTAAATCACCCCTCAGTCTTCTCTTCTGTAAATTAGACACTCGACATCCCTTCCATACAAGGCTCCATCCCTTCTAGGAGGGCACAGCGCCACCCCCACCTTCTCAGCCCCACTGATCCTGGGTTCCTATAACTAATTTAGAATCCAGTGAGGTGTATGAGTACTTCAAAGGTTCACCTTAACTCTCTAAATACGGTACACAAGGTCTGTCTGCTACAGGAACAGATGTGATTTCTTCTGCCCTGGTGTTTGCCAAGTTGATTCCCATCAATGCTAACACTCCACATATATCTAATTATTTTCCTTCCTGATTACCAATCATGAATGCCAATTGCTATAAGGATTAAAAAAAATGAACAGACAAAATCTCTGGGTGAGCAGTTAGCCACACTTAATAGTAGCCAAGTTTGGCATCTGTCCAAGCAGTTGTTGATTTCCCAGGTAAGACGTGAGGGACTGGATGAGGTACATGACAAAGGAACAGAGTGAAACTAGTAAAAAAAAAAAAGTCAGGGATTATACCTTCAGATCTTGTTCTAACAGAGAAGAACCAGCGGGGAAAGGAAATAACCCTAAAGTGACATGGTGTTTTGGAATTCAGTGTGTCAGTGGGTTTACATGCATGACTGGGATGGTTTCATTTACATTGTGATTTCAAGCTGATTCAGGTAAGCAAGAGCTAAAGGAAGTGTGGACAACTTATGTCCTTTTAAACTAAGTCTATTCTGGTTTGGCTCAAATGGATTAGGAACAAGTGCAAGCTACACTGAAACAAACTTCTCCTACTGAAAGAAGCCCACACCAAGCTCTTCTGATGATCATCAGCCATGAGCCAGACTGGGCTCTAACAGAACAATGGAGAAGCAAGTTCCACAAGTGAGAACCATCACTTGATCCCAGTGGCAAGATCTGTTATGGGAAACATCAGCATTGGTACTCCTGCTGATATTGCTGGGGAAGGCAGAAGGAGCTGCAGTTCTTGGCTATGTTCAAGGACTGAATGGTACAGCTCAAGAAGGTGGTGTGCAACCATTACCTTTCTGCCCCCTGTCATAGATAATATGGGCCCCATCCTATTCTCTGGTACAAATTAAAGCAGCCTGAATGTGATTTTAAATTGAGCTGGCTGATCGGCTTCAAAGGGCTGATACAGCAAATGGAAACTGCAAGCGTGTGTAGCTCTCCAGGCCACGTATCTCTGTCCCTTAGCTATACTTGCTGCATCAGGCACAAAGAAGCTTGTGGAAGAGCATAAGTGACTTCATAGTCTTTGTACACATGGCATGGATCCTTCTGTCTGGTTCAGCTAACTTTAGGGCACACAAACATGGAAAGCGAGGGACAAAGCTGCCCTAACTCTGTTATATTTGCCTACTATTAACTTACTTAGAGCCTGGGACTGCACTTGCTCCCAACTTTGAAGGAGGCATGTTAATCAGGGCGACGGGAAATCACTAATGAAGTGCTGCGGTGAATACGCCAAACTTCATTAGACTAATTCTCCCCTGCGGCAACTTCAAAGTGTCAAACTTGAAAGTGTGGGCATGCGTGTTGCTGCAGGCACTTGGAAGTGCCCACGCTTCTTCAAAGTGCCTTTACTTCTCAACCTTTTGCTACATACATGCTGGCACTTTGAAGTTTGACACGTCAAAGTTGCTGGGGGGGGGGAGAATTAGCCAAATGAAGCTGCATATTCACCGCAGCACTTCATTAGTAATCTCCCATTGCCCTGATTAACATGCCCCCTTCCAAGTTGGGGGCAAGTGGAGACAAGCCTCTAATGAATCTGCGTTCCTGAATTACTTATGTGCAAAACGACTTATAGCAAAGCAACTTATAACGAGGAACCCCTGCACTGGTAGTATAAATTGGACTATAATCTCTTTGGGACAAAGTCAGTTTTTTATTCCGTTCTTGTAAAATTCCTAACATTATAGGTTCCCAGTTAGGTGCTACTGTGCTACAAATTGATCATGATACTAATAGCAGGTAAAAATGGCTCAAACACAAAAGGAAAGACAATATAAAGACTACAAAATAGTTTGTTCTTGATAATACAAGAAAGTAGGGGACACAGATAGCACATCAAGAGCCTTAAAATCAGCTTAGCCAGGAAGAAATGTCAAAGATTCAGACCGAAACTCATATTTGTGTTAAAAGATATAAAATAACAGATCTGCAATGTAATTTAATCACAGCAGTTTGATTAATGTATATTATAATGAAATATGGTTAATAGTACAGATTTTTTTTAAAGAAGTCCTTTAAGTTAATGATCCCACAGAAAAAATCAGAAAGCGCGAGGTTAGCAATGGTGTTAACCTCTCCATGAAGGGATGTGTGAAGGAAAACTGAAAGAACGTGCAGTGTAAAATGACTGAATCAACGTACTTGGTATATCTTGTAAGAAGTGGGACTGCAAGCATAAAAGGGATTGCAAATAGGCCCAGACACATACCGCATCCCTGTCTTTCGAACCTAGCGTACAATTGGCTGTACAACTGGACTGTTCAACTGCGGTGTAAACATTTGGGTGAGGGCTCAAACCTGAGGGGAGACTCCTAGAGCCTGGGCTCTGGTCTGAGTTGGAATGTCTACCTCACAGTAATATAGCCCCACAGCCTGAGCCCAGTCAGGCTGAGTCAGCTGACACAGGCTAGAAGGCCTGCTGATGCAGGGGTGGAGAGGAGGCCAAAGGGGCATTTGACCCCAGGCCCAACATTTCAATATGGACGGGAGCTCCAGTCACTGCCACTGCTCATGTAGCAGCAGCAACGGATGTAGCTCCAGGCCCCTTTGAAATACTGCGGGGCGCTGGGATGTCACTTTGCGTGTAGCTCCGAGGGAGCATGTACAGGGGCAGGGCTGATTTCCTCAGCTCCGCCCCTTACACTCTTGGCCCCGCCCCTCCATCCCACCTTGCTCTCAGGCCTGCGACAGCTGTCAGTGCCACACCACAGGCCTTTAGCTGCAGTATAGCTATACTATGCCCTTAGGGTGTGTCGAGAAGAACATTTAGCGCAGGAGTCAGCAACTCCCGGTATGGGTGCCAAGAGTGGCAGGTGAGCCAATTTTCACTGGCATGTGAGGTGAGAGCACAGCCATGTTCCTCCTATGCCATGCAGGTGGGAGTTTGCTCAAACCATGCCACCTGTGGATTAACAAAGGAGTGGCTAGTGCTGCCAACTGTCACTTAAGCGGTAAAGCTCAGCATCTTCATTTATTTATTAATGAAGCTGTTATAAGTAGGACTGTTAGTGACTTTCAAAAATATCACTGGCACTCAGGCCATACATAGAGGTCAAAAGGTCAACCGTCAGTACTGTGCCTTGGAAAGGTTGCTGACCCCTGATTTAGTGCATGGCAACTTGGGGTGAAAATCTCCATTGCTTTAGCATGCTGCAAAGTAACTGGCTACATGCAACCTGCTGTTTTGCTATAGAAGTTCTCCAATACTCTTAGTCTCTCAAGCATTTTTCTCACATACAGTTAACAGAATGTGCTGCTCATAATGCCCTGGGGGAGATTATTTACATATTGACGTGTAAACAGAGAGCCCCGTATCTCTTCTTGGAATGGGTTACCAAGAGATGTCGGGCAAACCCCATAACTGGCGGTTTTTAAGAACAGGCTACACAAACTCCTGGCAGGGGTTGTTTAGAACAGAGGTCTGCAACCTGCAGCTCCAGAGCCACATGCGGTTCTTTAAGGACTTCTGTGTGGCTCCCCACATTATAATTGCAAAGTTAAAAAAAAAATCACAATTATTTTCGAAAAACAGTGAATGGGTAAAAACTCAACAATGAACAACTCCTGCCTAAATAGCAAACAATATGTGATCTCGAAAAGTTGGATAACTCCCCCTTTAATATGTGCAGTGCTTTGTGGGATATGGTACTGTGTCTGTATTTTGTTTGTGTTGCTAATAAAGTCTTACTCACATGCATTGCAGATCTTGAATTATTGAGTAGTTTACTGAATTTGAAGGAAAAAAAAAAGGCTCTTCTTGTTATTTTAGTTGCTGACCCCTGGTCTAAAAGCAGACACAACCCTGCTGCAGTGAGAAGGGATGGATTAGGTGATATCTTGAGGTGACATCTAGTCTGATCTGTAGAAGTGACAGCAAACTACCATGTAAATTACTGCAATAATTTAAGAAACCAGGATGATCATTACACTCTTTGCCACTTTCAAGCAAACTGTTTGGTAAAGATTTAGCTTTAGACAGTTTTCCTCTCTGGAAACTAAAGGTTTGGGCTTTTTAAAAATTTCTTGTCAGTGATGAAATCACTGGGGAAGACTGCACTGATAATCTCTGTGGTTTTTTTTAGTTATGCTGGTGCAACGGGTGTTGATGCACTGGTGGTGTGGCTAAAGTCGATCCCGTCTGTTTCATACCAGAGGGATCTGGTTTTAATTATAGATGGCTTCTGTGATTACTCTTTCACTCAGATGAGAGGCCTTAATCTAAGTCTTTCCCCAGCTCAAAGTCACAATGCAGAATTAACGGTAAGAACTCATTGTTTGTACAACTCCTAGCACAATGAGGTCATGGTTCATGAGTGAGCCTCCAATGCAGTCTGATAAAAATAATAATTATATTATATTAATATCTATAAAATCATATTTTATTTATTAGGAATACATAATTTTAAAAGTTAAACATAACTGAGCATCTTTAGCCCTAGTAAGGCCTCTTTGCACAGCTTAAAATGATGGTAACATCCAGCAAAACTGGCAAGCTGAGAATTCCTGCTGTAAGGGGTATGACCAGAGGAAGGGAAGAGTGGATCTGACAAATAGGTCCCAGGCTTACTGTGATGTCCTGGGAGATGGAACATGCGTGGAATATCTAGTTACATATTCTGCTAAAAATGTATTGCACTCAGGCTCACCTGAGACTTAAAAACATCAAAAAGAATTTAGTTGGGATAAAATACTAATTATGGTATTAGGCCTTATATGTAGATGCTAGTAAATCAGAGATGTGGCTTCATAATTTGCTGTAAAATAGAAGTGACTGGATAACCCAGAAATGCCATGTATATGGTAATGAATGGATCAGATCTGTACGAAATTAGATTGTTGGGAGAAATCACAGATGCTCTGGTGTAAGGCAGCTGGTTATGATCACTGACAATTGTGATTAAATGAGCCCAGCTGTATTCCGCTCACAAAATACTCCTTCTGTGCCCAATATACCCCCCAACACTAATTTACCTTGTGCCAGTTACCCACATGTTAATTAATCAATGGCGAGAACCCAGATTTCTCCCCGGTGAAGACAAGGGTTGAGTCTAAACTCTTCCTGGGGGTATGCAGGCTCCTGAGTGTGGCTTGAATATTGCTCAACAACCTGTTGTGGGGAAAGTGGATGTGGGGAGATGGGTAGTTCTTCTCTAGAAGTATCTCCTTGAAAGAAGGGGAACTGCTCAGTGCTTTCGAAAGGTAGGTCACTTATTCGGGCATCTAAACAACCAATCTGGCAAAGACGTATTCCTCTAAATTGTCTTGCTGACTTCAGTGAAACTGCTGAAATGCATCAACCCAAGAGAGTTCTGAATGCTCTGCAGGAAAAGTGTCCGTCTAGCAATGGAGGAGTCCAACATTAGGTACCTATTTTCAAAACCTCACCTGAAGTGAACTAGCAGTGGATGAAACAGTTCAGACAAAGGACAAGCCAGACCAAATCTTTCCCCCAAATTGCAGTCAAAGAACTCTTCAACCTTGTCCATCGAGAAAAGTTTGGCTATTATTAAGCTTTGTGGTCTACTGGACCAAACAGGAGACTGGGATTCAAGAGGCCCAGTTTCCAGTCCTGGTTCTACCACTGTCATGGCGGATGACTTTGGGCAGGACATTTCCTCTCCCCTGCCTCAGTTCCCCCACTTGTTAAATGCTAAATATTTCTACACATGTCACCACGTTATACACTTTCAGGCAGGGCAGCAAGAGAAGCCTTGCAGATCCTGAGTCTAAACATTGGCGGCTTCTAGCAGAATGGAGAGACACCCACATATGTGCTGTGCAAATCAAAATAAAATATTCAGCCGGCATTTCCTCTCCAGACTGAACAGGGGCATGCTCATAGAAAAGACTGACTCTGCAACATTCCAGCCCTGATTCCTACGTGGATAGGGCTGCACTACTGAAAAGCAATTGAGCTTTTCGATGGCTGATGTGAACAAAGCTGTCACATGAATAGGGAGTTGCTCACTGCTAGTCAGATCTTATTGATTTCTGTTCCCATACTCCATATGAGTGGATTATATGCCTCAGATTATGGTTTACTCAATTACCACAGCACCTTTATAACTAGAGATCGGAGATGCTGGCAAACTGCTCTACATGGCACTGCAGAAGGCACAGTGAGTGAGTGTGAGGCTGTGCTGCAGCCCAGGAGGGTGTACGCTCCCCTCCCATCCCCACCTCAGGGCTCAAATTCACACCGAGCAGTGGTTCCCAGCCTTTTTACAAGTGTGACCCCCTAACCCCCCAGACCATTTGCAGACTCCCATCAAAGCCAATTCTATCCACTTATTAAATGAAAAAGGAAACCACAAGATAGATTTTCAGATGGCAATTAACATTATTGGAAGATATTTAATTTAAACATAATGATTGATTGTAACTTTGCAATTTATTTAAAACTTATTTTCCATGATCATTTTCATTGATCTTTTATAGTTTTACAGACCCCCTGCAATACCCTTGTGGATTTCCAGGGGTCTGCAGAGCCCAGGTTGGCAACCACCGTCATAAGCATTTTACACAGCCCCCCTCATGTCCTTCCCCAATGTGCTATGGAAACTCCAGGGGATGGTGGGGGGTGGGGGATATTTACCAGAGCTCAGCTCCAGACAGCTCTGGCTGAATTTAAACCCTGCCCCCCTGACACGTCACCTCTGCTACCTGCAGTCACCTCAGAACCTTTACCTTGTGTCCCTCCTCCACAACTGAGAGTTACCCAATCACCCCCCCAGCCAATTGACACGGCAGCACAAATTTGTTTGGGTGGCAGAGCAGCCTCATGAACCAAGTCACAGCACCACCCACTGACTTTTGGTTCTGTCATGAAGACAGGGCCAAACCTGGGTGGTGCTGCAGTCCCAGAGGTGCAATGCCCAGAATGGAGAGCCAAGCCCAGTCAGCCCCACAGCACAGGAGTTGCCGCTCCCAGGGAGCAGGACCTAACCAAAACCACCCCAGGGCCTCCTTTCCCAGAGTGTTGACTGAGTCATGACAGACCTTAAACATTTACTAATGGGCCCCGACCCCTGTAAAATTGAGAATTTCTGGCTTACACAGGGATGGGCAGAGTTAGTCGCTGGTGGGCCTGTACCTGTATATTTACATGTGCCTCTGCAAGTATTGGGCGAGTGCAGCTGTCATTGGCCACGGATCACTGTTTGCAGCCAATGGGAGCACCAGAAATTGGCGCAGACCAGGACACTGCTTCCTGCTGCTCCCATTGGCTGTGAACGGGGATCCATAGCCAATGAGAGTGTCAGAAAGTGGTGTGGACTGGGACACCACTTCCAGCTGCTCCCATTGGCTGGGAACGGGGATCCACAACCGAGGAGAGCTGCAATTGCCTGATATGTGCAGAGGATCAGGTAAACATACAAGTGGCAGCCTGCCAGGGACTAACCCTTGTGGACCAAATCTGGCCCACAGGCTGGCCTCTGGGCTTAGATTGATGAAGACCCTGAAGTCTTCCTACATTTACAGAACTCACCTACCTTTCTTTCTTTCTTTCTTTCCATTTGCAGTCTACAGACCTGTTAGTTGGATACCCACTACCTATGCTCCCTGTAAGTTTTACCATCCATGTGTAGAATACATTTTGTTTTCTGCATCCAGGCACGTGCAAACGTTCACAGCAGTAGAAACACAAGTCGCCAGCTACTGCCTGCTGTGGGCATTCCACCAGTCAGCTGGGTGCCATTTGAATCTCTCCTGGATGGCCACCCAAGCGCTCAGCTTCAAGGGAATAATGCCCACTACCCAGCTCCTCTCTGTTCCATGCCATCTAATCTCCCTAAATTCTGTGGAAAAGTGCATCTTCTACACTGGCAGGGAAAGAGTTAACTGGAGCCAGAGTGCAATTAGCCTACTGGGGGTTGCAGCTGAAGAATGGACCATGGGCAAGTTAGGAGTAGGAGGTGAATTAAGGCTGAGATCCAGCTGAGAGGAGTTTGGTAACCTTAGAAGAAGAAAAAAAAAAAAGAGAGGGAGCATGCACGGAGGGTAGGGCTAGAAGGATTTCAGGTTTCTCAAAGGAAGAATCATCTGCAGGGTTTGTTGTGTTTTTTGAGGCAGGATACAGGGCTAGAAGAAAGAGACTCAGACACACCAAGAGCCTCTGAAGAGGTGGAGAAGGAGTTGGCCCTTGAGGAGGAAATCCCTGAGAAGTGTTGTTTGATACACGCACTGGGAAGAACCCTGAAGTCGTAGGGAAGCAGGGAGCCCATCATGCACTGGGAAGAAAGGCCTTGAGATGGGCTGAGGTAGGAATGAACCCATCCATGGAAGCAGCAAGGGGAGCATGACAGAACAGCCCGGAGCTGCTGGCTAGAAGATCCCTGGACTGCAAACCAGAGGAAGAGCTGAACCAGGAAGAGCTGAAGCTCAGTGACTGGAAATCAAAGAAGGTGGTATGAAAACTCCCCTGGTTTAAGGACTGCACATCCAGTCTGCCCCCCACCCCCAAGATTCTTGGGCCTTTGACTTCATATACATTCATGAAGCTACTGTTTTGTGAGACTGTTATCCTGAAAGGGATGGGACTGAACATGACCTGGCTGGAGAGTCTGAGTCACCAGAGGAATCTGCCTGTTGGCAGGGCCTGGAAAGTTGCCCAGCCAGAAGGGGATGTGCCAGTTGGTGAGTCATTTTTTAAGAGTTTTTATACTGTGCCTATTTCTGTGGTATTGAAAATGAGCTTCAATACCTGTTAACCTACAGGTGCTTTGGCAGGTTTTGATAAGGAGCACATAATTTCGCCCTCTGCTAAGGCTGTAACTTGCTCCATGGTGGTGATTTTCTTTGTAACTGACTGAAAAGCATTTTCTCCTAGCAAGCAACAGACTTCCAGTGGGTCTGGCCATGTGGTGAACATCACGTTATAAACAAGCCGACCTGCCATTTGCATTGATGTTGCATAGTGGTAAATTACCAGAGAATGCACAAGGGTTAAGCAGCTCTCAGAGGCTGCAATGGAAGTGACCTGCTGTCAGGATTACTGATCAGCTGAGAAACTTTGCCAGATGATATTACTCTTTAGTCATGTATTCTGCAGAGGGGAAAAAAAAAACGGTGGAGTGGAATTCTCAGAATGCTGCCAAAACTGGCTCACTAGCCTTCTTGCATTAGTTGAACAGTTACTCTAACAAAACAGTTGTTTTGTTCCAATTAGTCTTCAGGCTTCTCAATAGCCTCACACCCATCAAACTAACAGGAGAATAGCGCCTCAGCTCCAGGCAGCTGTCTTTTTTTTAAAGTGCATGCACATCCCTTTAAAATGTGTTATTATTTCCTTTGTGCCCTTCCCCACCAATATGTTACTGTGTTTTTCCCTTCCTTGTCAGGTGCAAGCATAGAAAACCAGCCTGGTTAGAACACTAGTCTCCCCTCTCCCACCCAGACCCCTGTGAAATATTTTGACTTGTATTGAAAAAATTGAAAACCCAGTTAAAATTATGGCCCAAAACTGCTGCAAACGAAAGTTCCGGGGTTTGGGCATTTTCCATTTAGCGATGAAAAAATATATAGCTTATTTGCAAATATATTTTTGCAAGTTTCTTTCACTTTCCTTAAAAAAACAAAAAAATCCCAAAACCTTATCCCTTGTTCCATTTTCCCTGCTGTAAATTGAGAGTACATCCATACTCGTTGCTTTGGATTTAAAAAAAAGGGTTACTGAAAGTAGAGTTTGCTTCAATAGTTAGAAAATGTAGCCACAGATGGGGTATACCTTCCAAATAAGGAGACACTTATCTATGTGAAAAGAAGCTGCAGCAATCATGAGATGGTAGATTTTGGGATCCTGAAAAAAACAAGAAAGGTGAGCAGTAAAATAGAGGCCTTTGATTTCAGAAGGGCAGACTTTGATTCTCTCAGAGAACTGATGGGCAGGATCCCCTGGGAAGCTAATATGAAGGGAAAGGGAGTTCAGGAGAATTGGCAGTATTTTAAAGAAACCTTATTGAAGGCACAAGAACAAACCATCCCGATGCACAGTAAGAAAAACAAATAAGGTAGGCAACCATCTTAGCTTACCAGGGAAATCCTTGGTGAGCTTAAACTCAAAAAGGATGTGTATAAGAAGTGGAAACTTGAATGGATGACTAAGGAGGAGTATAACTATATTGCTTAAGAACATAAGAACATAAGAACATAAGAACATAAGAACATAAGAATGGCCATACTGGGTCAGACCAAAGGTCCATCAAGCCCAGCATCCCATCTGCCGACGGTGGCCAATGCCAGGCGCCCCAGAGAAGGAGAACAGAAGACAAGTGATTTATCTCCTGCCATCCATCTCCTGCCCTTGTTATGAAGGCTAGGGCACCATACTTTATCCCTGGCTAATAGCCATTTATGGACCTGACCTGCAAAAATTTATCAAGCTCTTTTTTAAACCCTAATAGAGTCCTGGCCTTCACAGCCGCCTCGGGCAAGGAGTTCCACAGGTTGACTGTGCGCTGTGTGAAGAAAAATTTCCTTTTATTAGTTTTGAACCCACTACCCATCAATTTCATTTGGTGTCCCCTAGTTCTTGTATTATGGGAAAAGGTAAATAATTTTTCTATATTCACTTTCTCCACACCATTCATGATTTTATATACCTCTATCATATCGCCCCTCAATCGCCTCTTTTCCAAACTGAAAAGTCCCAGTCTCTCTAGCCTCTCCCCATATGGGACCCTTTCCAAGCCCCTAATCATCTTAGTCGCCCTTTTCTGAACCTTTTCTAATGCCAATATATCTTTTTTGAGGTGAGGAGACCACATCTGCACGCAGTACTCGAGATGTGGGCGTACCATAGTTTTATATAGGGGAAGTATGATATCTTTTGTCTTATTATCGATCCCTTTTTTAATAATTCCTAACATCCTATTTGCCATACTAACTGCCGCTGCACACTGCGTGGATGTCTTCAGAGAACTATCCACTATAACTCCAAGATCCCTTTCCTGATCTGTCGTAGCTAAATTTGACCCCATCATGTAGTACGTGTAATTTGGGTTATTTTTTCCAATATGCATTACCTTACACTTACCCACATTAAATTTCATTTGCCATTTTGCTGCCCAATCACTCAGTTTGCTGAGATCTTTTTGTAGTTCTTCACAATCCCTTTTGGTTTTGACTGTCCTGAACAACTTGGTGTCATCTGCAAACTTTGCCACCTCACTGCTTACCTCATTTTCCAGATCATTGATGAACAAGTTGAACAGGATCGGTCCCAGGACTGAGCCCTGGGGAACACCACTAGTTACCCCCCTCCATTGTGAAAATTTACCATTTATTCCCACCCTTTGTTTTCTGTCTTTTAACCAATTCCCGATCCATGAAATGACCTTTCCTCCTATCCCATGACCACCTAATTTACATAAAAGCCTTTGGTGTGGGACCGTGTCAAAGGCTTTCTGGAAATCTAGGTATATTATGTCCACTGGGTGCCCCTTGTCCGCATGTTTATTAACCCCTTCAAAGAATTCTAATAGATTAGACAGACACGACTTCCCTCTGCAGAAACCATGCTGACTTTTGCCCAACAATTCGTGCTCTTCTATGTGCCTTGCAATTTTACTCTTTACTAGTGTTTCTACTAATTTGCCTGGTACTGATGTTAAACTTATCGGTCTATAATTGCCAGGATCTCCTCTAGAGCCTTTTTTAAATATTGGTGTTATATTGGCCGTCTTCCAGTCATTTGGTACCAAAGTGGATTTAAAGGATAGGTTACAAACCACTGTTAATAACTCCGCAATTTCACATTTGAGTTCTTTCAGAACCCTTGGGTGAATGCCATCTGGTCCTGGAGACTTGTTACTATTCAGCTTATCAATTAATTCCAAAACCTCCTCTAATGTCACTTCAATCTGAGTGAGTTCCTCAGATTTGTCGCCTAAAAAGGCTGGCTCAGATTTAGGAACCTCTGTAACATCTTCAGCCGTGAAGACTGAAGCAAAGAAATCATTTAATCGCTCCGCAATGGCACTGTCTTCCTTGATCGCTCCTTTTATATCTTTATCATCCAAGGGCCCCACTGCTTTTTTAGCAGGCTTCCTGCTTCTAATGTATTTAAAAAACATTTTACTATTGTTTTTTGAATTTTTGGCTAGCTGTTCCTCAAACTCTTTTTTGGCTTTTCTTACTACATTATGACAGTTAATTTGGGAGTGTTTATGTTCCTTTCTATTTTCCTCACTAGGATTTGACTTCCACTTTTTAAAAGCTGCCCTTTTCTCTCTCACTGCCTTTTTAACATGGCTGTTTAGCCATGGTGGTTCTTTGTTAGGTCTCTTACTGTGTTTTTTTATTTGGGGTATACATTTAAGTTGGGCCTCTAGTATGGTGTCTTTAAACAGTTTCCATGCAGCTTCCAGGGATTTTAGTTTAATTACTCTACCTTTTAGTTTCTGTTTAACTAGCTTCCTCATTTTAGTGTAATTCCCCTTTTTGAAATTAAATGCCAGAGTGTTTGACCGCTGCGGTGTTCTTCCCAACACAGGAATATTAAAAGTTATTATATTGTGGTCACTATTTCCAAGCGGTCCAGTAACAGTTACCTCTTGGACCAGATCCTGCGTTCCAGTCAAGACTAGATCGAGAATCGACTCTCCCCTTGTGGGTTCCTGTACTAGCTGCTCCAAGAAGCAGTCATTTAAGGCATCAAGAAATTTAATCTCTGAATCCCGTCCTGAGGTGACATGCACCCAATCAATATGGGGATAATTGAAATCTCCTATTATTACTGTGTTTTTTATTTTGATAGCCTCTCTAATCTCCCTCATCATTTCAGCATCACTATCACTGTCCTGGTTAGGTGGTCGGTAATATATTCCTAATGCCATATTCATATTAGAGGAATGAATTGTTATCCATAATGATTCTATGGAACATTTTGATTCCTTTAGGATTTTTACTTCATTTGATTCTATATTATCCTTCACATATAGTACCACTCCGCCACCCGCACGACCTGTTCTGTCTTTCCGATATAATTTATATCCCGGTATGATAGTGTCCCACTGATTGTCCTCATTCCACCATGTTTCTGAGATGCCTATTATGTCAACTTCCTCCTTTGATATGAGGTACTCCAGTTCACCCATCTTATTAGACAGACTCCTAGCATTAGTGTAAAAGCATGTTAGAAAACTACCACTATTTATATGTCCGCCTTTCACAGACGTGGTGGATTTTTTTATGCACGATTGTTTCACATCTGATCTTGCCCATATATTATTTCCCACGTTCCCTATCTGACTAACTTCTAGGGAATCCCTGTCTATGGAGCCTCGTGTAAGAGAAGTCTCCGTCCGATCCAGGTGCTCCCCCGCACCAATCGGCTTTCCCCCACCTCTTAGTTTAAAAACTGCTCTATGTCCTTTTTAATGTTTAATGCCAGCAGTCTGGATCCACCTTGATTTAGGTGGAGCCCATCCTTCCTGTATAGGCTCCCCCTACCCCAAAAGTGTCCCCAGTTCCTAATAAATCTAAACCCCTCTTCCCTACACCATCGTCTCATCCACGCATTGAGACTCTGAAGTTCTGCCTGTCTATCTGGCCCTGCGCGTGGAACTGGAAGCATTTCAGAGAATGCCACCAAAGATGTTCTGGATTTCAGTCTCCTTCCTAGTAACCTAAATTTGGCCTCCAGAACATCTCTTCTACCCTTCCCTATGTCATTGGTACCAACATGTACCACGACGACCGGCTCCTCCCCAGCACTGCCCATAAGTCTGTCTAGATGCCTCGAGAGATCCGCAACCTTCGCACCAGGCAGGCAAGTCACCATACGGTTCTCCCGGTCATCACAAACCCAACTATCTATATTTCTAATGATGGAATCCCCCACTACTAAAACCTGCTTCTTCCTAACAGCTGGCGCTCCCTCCCCCGGAGAAGTATCCTCGGCACGAGAGGATACAACATCACCCTCTGGAAGGAGGGTCCCAACTACAGGATGGTTTCCCTCTGCTCCCCTTGACTGCTCTCCTTCCCTGAGCCTTTCATCCTCCGTAACAGCCTCAGGACTGTCAGATTGGAGGTGGGACAGCCCTACTATGTCCCGGAAAGTCTCATCCACAAACACCTCTGCCTTCCTTAGCTCCTCCAGTTCAGCCACCCTGGCCTCCAAAGCACGCACTCGGTCTCTGAGGGCCAGGAGCTCCTTGCATCGAGCGCACACATACGCCACCCGCCCACAGGGTAGGTAGTCATACATACTGCACTCGACACAATAAACAGGATAGCCCCCACTCTGCTGCTGGGCTTCTGCCTCCATTTCCTACTCTAGTTATATACGAGGGTTAATTAAATGTTTCAGATAGAGGTTGTTATAAAGGATTTAGTTTAAGGGCAACAGAAGTAAGTCACTGGCTCCCTCCAAGCTCCCCCTCTCAACTCCCCTCTCCAAACTCCCTCCTGTTAGCACGCACCCTGTTTGCCAGCACCCGGTCGCAAAGCTCCCTGGTCGCTTACTAGCAGGCAGGGTTTAAGTGCTCAGCCTCCCTGATAGCTCCTCCCTCTGCCTACAGCTCAGCCAATCAGCACACGGTGTTTCAATTCAAACCTAATCAGCTTCCAACTGCCTGCCTGCCTGCCTGCCTGCCTGAGCACACGGCCTTTCAAACAAACAAACACACACTCAGCTCAGCACTCCAAACAAACAAACTCCAAACTCCAAACACACACACAAGCCCAAAACCTCCAAATATAAGCAGCCACTTACCCCAAGGTGCTTTAGTTTGCTCCTTCCTTCTCCTCCTCCAGGAGAGCCTCTCCAAACTCCAAACTCTCCAAACACACACACAAGCCCAAAACCTCCAAATATAAGCAGCCACTTACCCCAAGGTGCTTTAGTTTGCTCCTTCCTTCTCCTCCTCCAGGAGAGCCTCTCCAAACTCCCTCCTGTTAGCACGCACCCTGTTTGCCAGCACCCGGTCGCAAAGCTTGGGTAATCAGGAAGACAAAAACAATTGGAACAGCAGCTAGCAAGGAATGTGAAGGGTAACAAGAAAGTTTTCTACAGTCATGTTAACAATAAGAGGGTGATGAGGGAGGTAACCTTGTAACAGGTGAGGTGGGAAAAGCTGAAGTACTCAATGCTTTTTTTTTCCTTTCTTCCCCACCTCTGACTTCATGGACCAGCTCAGCTTCCAGACTAGTGCACTATGCAAGGCAGTAAAGGAAGGAGCTGGGCAGCCCTCAGTGGGGAAAGAACAGGTTAATAGCTATTTAGAAAAGATAGACATACGCAAATCCATGGGTCTGGATTTAACATACCCAAGTGTACTGAGGGAATTAGCAAATGTCATTGCAGAGCCTTTGGCCACGATCTTTGAAAACTCTTGGTGATCAGTAGAGGTCCCATATGAGTGGAAAAAGGCGAATATAGTACCCAGCTTTTAAAAAAAGAAATAAGGACAATCCATTCAACTGTAGACTGGTCATCCTTTTCTCAGTCCCTGAAAAAATCATGGAGGGGATCCCCAAAAAAATCCATTGCGAAGCACTTGGAAGAGAGGAAGGTGATAAGGAGTGGTCAGCATGGATTCACCAAGGGCAGGTCAAGCCTGACCAATCTGATTAGCTTGCATGATGAGGTGACTGGATCTGTGGATATGGGAAAGGGGGTGGACATGATATACCTTAACTTGAGCAAAACTTTTGATACAGTCTCTCATAACATTCTTGTCAAGTTAAGGAAGTATGGATTGGACACATGGACTGTAAGGTACATAAAAAGCTGCCTAGATGATTAGGCCCAAAGGGTAGTGATCAACAGCTCTAGGTCTGGTTGGCAGTCAGTTTCAAGTGGAGTGCTCCAAGGATTGGTTCTAGGGCTTTTATTGTTCAATATCTTTGTTCATGACCTGGATGAGGGATGGATTGCACTCTCAGCATATTTGCAGGTGACAAGCTAGGGGATCCGGTCGATACATTGGAGGGTAGAGATAGGGACCAGAGTGACCCAGACAGATTGGAGGATTGGGCCAAAAGAAATCTGATGACATTCAACAAGGAGAACTGCAGAGTCCTGTATCTGGGATGAAAGAATCCCAAATATTGTTACAGGCTGGGGACTGACTGGAAAAATAGCAGTACAGCAGAAAAGGACCTGGGGATTACAGTGCATGAGAGGCTGGATATGAGAGAACAGCATGCCCTTGTAGCCAAGAAGGCTAATAGCATATTGGTGAGCATTAGGAGAAGCATTTCCGGCAGAGTTGGAGAAATTATTATTACCCTCTATTCTTCACTGGTGAGGCCACAAGTGGAGTATTACATCCAGTTCTGGATCTCCCGGTATAAAAAGAATGTGGATGCACTGCAGAGGGTCCAGTGGAGGGCAACAAAATGATTAGGGAGCTGGATCACATGACTTACGAGGAAGGGCTGAGAGATTTGGGTTTAGTTAGTTTGCAGAAGAAAAGAGGGAGGGTTTGATTTGATAGCAGTCTTCAACTTCCTGAAGGGGGGCTCTAAAGAGGATGGAGAGAGGCTGTTCTCAGTAGCACCAGATGGCAGAACAAGGAGCAATGGTCTCAAGTTACAGAGCAGGAGATTAGCAAAAAACTATTTCACCAGGAGGGTGGTGAAGCACTGGAATGAGTTACCTAGAGAGGTGTTGGAATCACCATCCCTAGGGGTTTTCAAGTCCTGTCTTGACAAAGTTCTGGCTGGGATGATTTAGCTAGTGTCGATCCTGCTTTGGACAGGTGACTGGACTCGATGACATCCTGAGGTCCCTTCCAGCCCTGGGATTCTATGATTCTAGGTGGTAAATATACCATGCTTCTTCCTAGAAAGGTATTCTAACCATTGATGTGCTAAACTTTCTTTTGACAAGATAATAAACAAAATTAAATAGAGCCCAAATGTCCTCGGCTACTCAGTAGAAAGCCAGGTAGCCCATGGAAGAAATACACCACGAAATCATGGTTTCTTGTGGGTATAGGTGACTTGACAGGGTGGAGAGTGCTTGGAGCTTTCCAGCCTAGTCAAAAACCAGCTACGACTCTGCTCCACGGTCAGTGGGTGACTGTGACTGTCTCCGGCCACACCTTGAGCAGATGGTGAAGGCCCAATTCAGTTTTGGCACTGGAAAGGAAGAAGCACATTTTGCTTCTCTGTTGGCTAGGGAAGCCTAGTTTCAGCCAAGAGTCTGAGAGAACAGGATGCTTGGAAGAGCCTTTGGGTAGATGGGACAATATGCAAGGAGGGGCTTTATGTGGGTAAACCCAGATTAGGAAGATTGGGTCGTGCTGAAGACTCACTGGATAACCCCATTTTGAGTTCTTCATTCTTTTACCTGTGGATTTCAATACACTGGAAGGGATAGGGCTTCAGTGTTCCTGAGAGGGCTAACACAGCACCGCGCCAGACCCCCCCACCCCCCAGAAGCAGCAAGTGACCTGAGATGGGATGATTAGTGCACCTTTGCCCCTCAGAGGGGCATCATGGAGGTGAGCCTGGTACAGTCCCCTATGCTGGCGGAGTGTTGCACTGGGAGCAGGATGAAGGTAGAACTTATGCTAGCTCTGCACTGACTAGGGAGGCTCCTGAATGGGGGGGCTGTTCTCAGGGAGCTGCTTCTGCCCATTTTAAGGCCCTCTAATGATGCCAGAGCAACAAAGGGCCTTTCTTTTACTAAGATCCAGGCCCAGTATCTTTTAGATGCGAGGACTGAAGAGGTGGGTGGCAATTGCAGGACAGCACTGGTGTTCTGGAGACACTTTGCCTTTTTCTCTCTATATCAAAATTAATTTGGAAGCACAATGGCCAACATGTAGTATTTGCAAAGGTCTGGCACACGATTCTAAAAATGGTCTGTTTTGCAGAGGGGTTCGTGTGTGAGTCATCAGAGTACCTGAATACTTTCTAGCTGTTAGCTGTGTGATAATTTACATTGCACAGTGTGCTGGTGGAGTGTTTCATTATGCAATTTATAGTCTGATGCAAGGCCAATAGAAACAAACTGAGGGCACTGACAATAACATGCATTTCAGGTGTACAAAGCTGTGCTTGACTTTCCACAGCAGCTAACTAGAAACTGGTGTTTCTAAGAACCAGAAAGGGCTATTATCTCACTACACTGTGGTAGTGCACATAAGATATGCTTAGCTTTCTCAATTATTCTTGCTCTGTCAATGATCAAAATCTTTACGTGAAGAGGTGCTACCTCCATACAACCTCCAGTCCTGCACAGAGCAAAGCAAACAAACTTACATGTGAAACTAGCAATAATGGTGTAGGTATATTTTACTTGTTCTTTCTACTGCAGCTTTAAATGTCTGAATATGTGTAGTCTGAGGATACCGGTGGACCTTCTGGTGTTGAGTTGATTATCTACATTCTGAATATGGTTTCTGCATTGTCTCAGGATCACTTCTCTTACTCTGTTTTCTCTCTTCTCTTGCCATAGTTTAAAAAAATCTGACAGACAATCTGTGTGTGGCTGCTCCTTGTTGCAAAGTGTAACAGCAAACATCTATCTGTGAGAATAAAGTGCTTAGGGTGGGGAAGAAGATTCCTACAAAATGCTGTTTTAGAAAGAGGCAGACCTGGGGTTGATAAGCACTTGGTTTTTTTGACTGGAATACCCAGCTGAAAAGAGACCCTTGCAGCTTTGGTCAGCACTGCTAACCAGGCTGTTAAAAATCCCATCAACAGGACTAAGGCAGGCTCCCTGCCTGCCCTGCCCTCTGTAGCTCCCAGAAACAGCCTGTATGTCTGGATCCCGGGGTAGGAGCAGCTACAGGGGCTGTGCATGCTGCCCCCTCCCCAAGCACCAGTGCTAGCTCTGCAGCTCCCATTGGGTGGGGACTGTGGCCAATGGGAGCTGTGGAGGTGGTGCCTGTGGATGCAGGCGGCATGCAGAGCTCCCTGGCCTCTCCACCTTGGAGCTGGACATGCCAGCAGTTTCCAGGAGCTGCCTACAGTAAGCATTGGTCTGGCTGGAGCCTGAACTCCAAGTCTCTGCCCCAAGTCATAACCTTGTTTTACACCCCAAACTCCTCATCTCTGGCCCCAACCCTGAGCCTGCACCGAGCTCCCCAGAGTCTGTACCTCATATTGGACATCATCCCCACGGCCCATCCTACAGCCACCTTCTGAGGCCTTCAGTCCTGGTGCCAGCCTGCACCTGGGCCACAGACCTCGTCTCCACCTGTAGCACAACCCCTTGCACCTCCCTGGGGAAAGTGAGCGAAGGTGGGGAAAACCGGAGGGAGGTGGGGATGGACTGAATGGTCCCTTGGGAAGAGGTGGAGCAAAAGTGTTTTGTGTGTGACTAGAAAGTTGGCAGCCCTAGGCAGACAACTTGCAACTTGGCAGTAATAAGGATGATAAAGGAAAGCTTCCAAGTGATTTTCAGCCCAAATATGACTGAATAAGATTGCTTAGCTAGGGCAGTACGCTTTCAGGAGTAAATAAAGACTGAACCCAGACCACCAAACCAACTGGATAATCAGTCATTAAAATGATCTTCAGAGTCTTGTGGGCTGCTTATAGACAACATGTTTTGATGATCCCCTAAGATCTGGACGGTCGTAGAATCATAGAGCTGGAAGGGACCTCAGGAAGTCATCTAGTCCAGCCCCCTACTTCAAGCAGGATCAACCCCAACTAAGTCATCTCAGCCAGGACCTTGTCAAGCTGGGACTTAACCTCCAGGGACGGAGAATCCACCACCTGTCTAGGCAACGCATTCCAGTGCTTCACCAGCCACCTGGTGAAGTAGTTTTTCCTAATATCCAACCTACTCCTCTCCTTCTGTAACTTCAGACCATTTCTCTTTGTTCTGCTATCTGACACCACTGACAACAGTTTCTCACCATCCTCTTTATGTAATTCTAACTCAGGTTTCACCTTTGCCTAAATGTTTTTGGTGGAATATTTGTTTCACAATCAACAAAAAAACAGATTGAGGGGTGGAGGGTGGCAGAACAAATGCTTCCAAAATTTTTGAACTCTTAGTTATTTTGGCATTTGGGATTTTATTTTGGCACTTTTAACCACTGATATTTTCATTGACTTCATTGGTAGTTCATTTATTAATCCTTATTTTAAAAATATTTTTATGTTTGTCTCCGTTACATGCTGAACATTGTATATTTCTTGTTTCAAAAGTGAACGGAATGATGGTTGGGAAAAGTTTAGTACATAGAACCAAATTTTAAATAACAAAAGTTGTAAAAATTCACGAGAACTTGAAACAATTAAAAGATCCTAGCATTTTTGAATGCAAAAGGGTGTACTTCAATAAAGACCAGCTCCGATTTTTTTTTCCCAGAGATATTTTTACATTATGCCACAGTCGGCTGGCCTTGCTTTTACGTCAACCTTGCTTGTTAGGGTTAACCAGCTGTTATGAGCTGCCAGTGGTTTGAACTGAAGTATTGTTGCAAGCCGGTTGGAAGTGAACAGCTTGCAGAGAAGAAAATAAATATAGACAGCAATGAGTGAAAGAGCGCGCAAACTGATCCGCCTATCACTGGGACTGCAGCATGGAGGATACTGGTGGAATCCATGTGAGGTGGCATGCAAAGCTGCAAGACGTGAAAAGGATGTCGCTTTCTTGCCTGGAAAGCCCTTCTGAGGATATGGTGCTGGAGGGACAACTCAAGATTCCCATAGTATTGGTGGAGACATTGCTCCCCACTGTCACTGTGGCGGCTTGGACAATGCTTGGCACCACCAAGCTGCAACATGCCTTCCATGAGTTACTTGTGCCTATGGAATGTGTGCCATGTCAACTTACCTGGCTCCTTTGCAGATAATTGTGCCAATTCTTCCCCTAACCCCCTGCCCCTTCTGGATGGCATTACATGGTTAGGAGATTTTCTACTGGTTCCCAGGGGAGAGGGTACATCCTTCCCACCCCCACACAAGCTGCCTACTTCCTGTGCATAGACCATGGGTCTAAAGAGCTCAATATGGTCTCTTGTTGTCCCAAATGGAAGAAATATGCAAAATGTTGACCTATCCTAGATGGGAGGAATCACCTGCTAATCTTGGCAGCACAAGATGATGTAGCATTTTCCCAGCTGTCCCTTCTGTGTCTCATACAACTAGTGCTGGGCTTCTTAGGCAGCATTTTGGTTTAAAGGAACAGAAACTATGCTTGTGCCAGACTTGAAGAGAAAACTAGGTGGGAAAAGTTCCTGTTGCCCCAGTAGGAATACGTTTGTGCTTGTTTCTGTGGTGTGACACAATCTTAGAATTAACTCATCCTTGGGAAAGAAGTCACGGGGGAAAAACCCAGTGTAGCTGGGAACTTTGTATCTGTGGTTGTGCAGACTTTCAGCTCAGAATTCCACTGGGTATTTGGCTAAAGACGTAGAGATGGCTGGTGTTCATGGCCCCAAGACATTATGGCTTGCTGCCTTGAGCCTGTGGTTAGGTTTCTAGTTTTGTTTTCAGATGCAGCATAAAGTTGTTGCTCTGTGGAGAAGCAGGAAAGTACTTTACAAAATGCCTTTGGCTGAGACTTCTGAGGCATTCTGCTTTCTGCCAACAGGGGGTTTCATGGCACAGGCCCCTTTACCTAGCGAGACACCTGCACACCAACGGGAGGAGGTCAGGTTTTATAATTTGCTATCAGCTGCATTGGTTTTGCAAGTTCTTTAAGAGATGTGAAAGCCACAATTTTCAGAAATAATACCCTAAAGTGTTCTAAATAATTGTGTTTTTCTTTTCTGAAGTGCTCTGCGACCAGCAACACTCAAGGGTTTTTCAGTTGGGCTTATGGGTTGCCCACACTTCTGAAAGTGAAGCAACAAACTTCTGCAAACACAGGAGGCATCTGATCAGCCAAGTTGTCTAGTGTCTGAAGATCAGGGAAAGCTGTGTAATTACATCAATCAATCACTGATGTGATTCCATACAGGTGACTGCAGCCTTCAGTCAAAAAAAAAAATCCTCCTCAGGTCTACTTAGACTCATCTGAGAAGATGAACGAAGTAACATTTGGAGTTCTTCAACCGTAAGTATGTTTGCCAAACCAGAAGGGACGTCTAAAGGGAATGTATCTGCAATCTGAGAGGAGCTCGCAACTCTGTCCAGACTCAGGGATAGAGTGTGGAATAACATCAAGTTGTACGCCCACACCAAAATGCAAGTCTACAGAGCCTGCATCCTCAGCACCTTCCTTTATGGCAGCGAGTCTTGGACCCCGTACGCCCTCCAGGAAAAGAGGCTGAATGTCTTCCACTTGCGCTGCCTCAGGTGCATCCTTGGAATATCATGGAAGGACAGAGTGTCCAACACCGCTGTCCTTGAGCAAGCTGGAATCCCAACCATGCACACCCTCCTCAGGCAGCAGTGGCTCCGCTGGCTTGGCCACGTCCACAGGATGAATGGTGGAAGGATCCCAAAAGACATCCTGTATGGCAAGCTAGCCTCTGGCAAAAGACCTCCTGGATGCCCCCAGTTGCGCTACAGAGATGTTTGCAAGAGGGACCTCAGGGAGGTAGACATTGAGCCGGACAGCTGGGAGAAGCTGGCAGACGATTGCAGCAGATGGAGGCAGGAACTACACAAGGGCCTTCACAAGGGTGAGATGAGGATCAGACAGCTAACAGAGGAGAAGTGAGCCCACAGAAAGCACAGTAAGGACCTGCCACACAACCACTACACAAGCAACAGATGCAGCAAGGACTATCACTCTTGTGTGGACCTTCACAGTCACAGTCGACACTGCAAATGATGATCCCACATGGAACTACGAAGGGCGTGATCCATAGTTTACATAGACTGAAGGATGCCTACTATTACTGAGAGGAGATACTTCAGGGAAGTGTTTATGAATCATGGAAAAAGATTCACTTGCTGATAATAAAAAAAGACCTCTTTATCTGTCTACGTTAAGAAGGCACCATCTGTTTTCTGAAATAGATAGCATTGTGCATGGCACAGGGTCAGAAACGGATCCTGCACCAGAATGCTTGTGGTCATATTTTAGCAGGCAGACAACACTAAAGGGTTAGTACCGAGGACTATTAGGCTTCTAATGAATCAGAATTTTCCCTATAAATTCACATTGGTCAGGCCTGGCTTGCAGCAAATACCAGTCTCTTCTACCCACGTGTGCACTCATGTACCAAAATTCATCGGATTTTAGAAAAACTTCAAGACGATGTTCTTAATAAACACTGTGTTCCATTTCATTTGCATCAACCTCTTTTGTTTTTATTTAGCAACACTGAGTGATTCGAAAAATCCCCTGTTTGAGACTTTTTGCTCCCACATGGATACCATCAGTGTTTATGTTACAAACCTCCGATTTCAAAGATTTATAACTGCTATAAAATTGCTTTGGGAAGAATTTTGGCTGATCAGCTTCTGGCCCCAGAGGGGGGGAATAACACAATTTACTGGTACTGACCACAACTTTGCACTTGCCAATAACTTCAAAATGAGAACCATTTTGGAAACTAGCAAATACAAGCTGCAGAAGGCCTCTGAGCAGTAGCTCATTGTGTGGCTCCCATTGCCAATGCAGGACTACGCCCCGCAGTATTAATCATTGAATAAATAAAATTAAATTTAAGGAACCATTAAGAATAGAGGATGGCTTAATGATCTAATAATCCTACTCAAATGCTTACATTTCTTAGAATGGCAAGTTTGCAGTCCTGGCAGTTTTATCTCAGATTGTACTTTCTTGTGTAGATACATTCAATATAATAAAAATCCCTGGACTAAAACAGCCGCGAACATAAATTGGGGGAAACGCCACTGAGCTCATGTTGAGGATCAGGCCCTCTCTAGAACTTTTTTGGGAGGAAACGTTAGAAACCCTGGTCCTTTAATTTCTCTGTGGGAGCTCAAGATGTCCCATCACTCGGTGTGGACAGCCTTTCCATTATCCCATCAGTGCACTGGAGGAGATTTCTCTCTCAGCTCCTGAGCTGGCTGGGCTTCATTTGTGCAATGTGCAGTTGGACATGAGTGCTTGAGATTTCTCGGGAGAAAAGGCAAATTAGCCATGTAGATATATCTGTGATCCAATATTTTCCCCAAAAAGAATGAATAATGAATGAGTTATTTGTAGTTTCAAATATTCATGCATGACAAACACTGAAAACTTTTAGGATAGCCTTTAATCTGAAGGGCATTTTTTGCTCTAAAAACTCACTAATAATTGCACTCTGACTGATCTGCACTGTAAATACAGGAAGAGCAAACAGTAGTTTCCATATAAGCACAAAAAATGGCTCAAGGAAAGAGGCTGAAGTGACTTAAGCTACATCTACACTTCACAGTTGACATGGAGCCAAAGTTCCCCATAAGCCATGCACTTGGGTGGCCACCCAGGAGAGATTCAGATGCTTCCCAGCTGATTACCAGAGCGTCCACAGGCGCCAGCATGTTGGTTTTAAGGGTGGTGCACATCAGCACATGCCTTCATGCACATAACATCTCTTCTGCACGTGGATGGAGTTAAAACTAGAGGAAACATTGCCTGGGGCACTGGTACCAGGTATCCACTGATTCCAAGCCCTGATGGAACCGGTGAAATCTTCCAGTCTGACCACCTTGCTGGGTAAGAGGGCTTTCAAATGACTGTGCCCCTAGACAGTACAGCAATGCAGATAGCACTAAGTGTTTCACTCTTACATGAGTTCTTTCCGAAAAGGGGCACGTCCCAGTCCAAATGGAAGTGGGCCCCATGCTCTAAAGCCACAACCCCCTCTGAGCAAGCTATCCCAGTGCTTAACATATACTCAGACCTGGATCTGAGGCTTTACTGTGTGGATGAGGCTGATGGCAAAGCGTAGACATACCCGCTTTCTCGAGGATATCCTTAGAGCAGAATGCAAACGTCTGAGTGGGCTGCATTGTGACTCTGTTTAAACAGGGAGGCATAAGAATTCCCCTTAGGCTTCTGTGGAAGCTACATCTCTTTGCAGTGGGAAGAGGAGCTGTCTTTTGGGTTGTGTTTGTAACACGTGGCTGATATGCTACCAACTGATTACAAGCCCTTGCTCTCTTAAAGCAAGGGGGGAAGTGGGGAGGATGGTCACCTCTGAGAACACAATCACACGAGGGGCTGGTTGCGGGATACCGCAGTTTATGCGCACACTCACACACACTTACACACACACACACCCTGCACTGTTTCAGGGCACTCTCTAAAAACCACACATCCCTCTGTTACGAAGTTCCAGATCTGCCACTGCAGCGGCTGGCTCTCTTTTGGGACAATCTGACATGCAGTGAGTGGTTTGATGGTCACAGATGCTCTCTGAGCCAGTGGTGAAGCTGGTGTGTGTGTACGACTGTCTTCCACCTGCATGGAAGCAGGGATGTTAAAATGGTTAACCTCTTAAACCACGTGCTTAACGCTTCTAACAGAGGTCCTGCTGGCCCTATCTGGCCATGGGATCCAAAGGCCCAACCCACCAGCCTCTCCATAGCTAGGGCTGTTTTGGCCCTGTGTGACTGGCTCCTGCTGGAATTAACAAGTAAGCCCTAGACAGCGACAAACACTCATTTTCACTCAATTAAAATCAGTGCTGAACTATGATTACTGTAATGGGGTGTGACTCAACCCCCCCAGGATCTCCTACTGGTCAAACAGGAATCAGCTCTTCCAAGGCTCCAGAACACCTTCCTCTGGTCACTAGCTCACCCACTTTTACCTGCTAATCTATTCTTCACCCACTCATGTCAGCCATTGCATCTCTTCCAGATCACTGAGCCCTACCTCAGGCCACTGCCCTGCCAGTCCCATATTCTGGGGTCCTCCCCTGTAAGGTATCCCTGATCCCCCTAGACCCACTTTGCCCCAGTGACCAACTGCCAGTCATCATCAGTCCCTAGCCTCCGGGGAAAACTGCAGTCTGAGATGGCTACTCACTGTTGGCAAGAGGGTTTTTGGACCTGCTGCCTCCTTGCAGCTTTACTACCTTGTCTCCCGCCCTACACCTGGGAGATTGCCTGGCCAGAGCTCTCCAGCTGTACCTGCTTTTTCTGTGCCAGGAAGCCACTGTAGCTTCCTTGACGACTAGTTCCCTCCAGCTCTGCTACTGGTACAAGAGTCATCTTCTCCCATCCACTGAAGGAGCCCTCTATTTATACAGCCCCAGTTGGGCCCTAGTTAGCTGTCGCCCTAATTGGCAGGCAATTGTCCCAGCTGCTATCTCTTTCTGCTTTGGCCCTCCCTCAGGGCTGCGTTTAACCATTTGTCTGCTGGAGTGCCCCACTACACTCACCTAGAAAGAAAGTGAAGGAGTCCCATTTTTAGAAGTCATCTTAATGCTTTTTCACAAGTGTCCTGGGCTTTCCTCTGCCACAGGGAGGTGGGGGGGTGGGTGGAGCGTATGTGTGTGCGGAGGAAAGCTGCATTCAAAGCTGTATTGGACAGGGTGTCATTAGCCATCTCTGTGGCACTTGGAACGTTTAAAGCAGGTCTAAGTATAGCACGCAATGCATTCTTGTGGTTACTTCTGCTTTAACGCACTGCCACAAAATAGCTAGCAGAGGTGCCAGCAGTCTACGTCAGGACATCCAAACTCTGCACAAACACCTGCTGGGGTTCGGAGTTGACATAAAAGACCAGCCACGTAGCAGAGTTCCCCCTGTGCCTCTCAGCATTTCCAGGTCCCGCTGGTGAACTACCCTGGTTGAATGAGGTCCTCTTTGTTTACAGCCTTATCAGTGGGAGTGACTTAAAGGAACAGTATCTTTCTCTTATCTGGAGGCAGTGTAGGTCTGATTAGAAAAAAATCCCCTGTTGGCATTGGAAGTAGTGTCCCTCCCCAAAAGGCAGGGCTATCTCTTTCATAAACCCCGCTGCAGGCATTGGGTGTCTGCTTGTGATCTCTAGTTGGCCTCGCTGCAAATCTGAGATGCACCCTAGGAAACTGGAAATTCCTGCTGGCAGCAAAGGAACGTCTGACAACTGATATTTGGCAGAGCTGCAGTCCCTGCTCTGAGCTGATGGCCTTTCAGCTGAATGTAGCAGGCTGCAGTGCAGTTCAAGCAGTAACCTGGGGTTATGGCTGACTTGGTGCTGTGCAGAAGCAGCAAGGACTTGGTGTTCAATGCCAGTCCTGGCTCTGAAGTTACTGGGATCTGGCCTAAGCATGTAACACAAGTGTGTTGTGGTCTGAAGCCTGTGGATATTGCTGAATGCTTTTCCTTCACTGCTTACAGGCTTTGAGTTTTTCTAAACACAGTACCTGCAGACAGTATCTTTTTCCTTAGGCGGAGGGCAACTGGGCCTACGGCTGCTTCATGTATCTTCACCCATGTCTGTTCTCCTGTGGAACCCAACTAAGGCTACACGCACTTGCCTGTGGGATTTAGGAGCACAGCTCCATTCCACTCTGTGGGTCTGTATTAGAGGGAGGGAAGCCCAGGCATATACAGTGATTGGACCTCTGGAGATGCACATCGTGTTCCCTGGCAACCAAGTAATACAGCTAAGTTTTTTTGTATAGCCCTCCTCAGGGCTAGAATCGTAGGGTTGGAAAAGACCTTAGGAGGTCATCATGATCATCAAGTCAAACCCCTGCTCAAAGTGGGACCAAACCCAGCTAAATCATCCCGGTCAGGGCTTTGTCAAGCCAGGACTTAAAGACCCCAAGGGACAGCAATTCCACCAGCTCTCTAGGAAACCTATTCCAGTTCTTCACTACTCTCTTGGTGAAATAGGGTGACAAGCTATCCCATTTTTCCCAGGACAGACTCTTATTTAAGCTGTCTCACAGGCATCCCGTTCTTTAAGAAAATGGCCTAATTGTCCCATATTTTGTGGGACTCCTGTTACCTGGCGTCTCAAGGTGGCAGGCCCCACTGCCAGAGAGCTCCTCTGCTAGGCAGCTGCATTCCCTGGCACCCCATGGAGACAGGCTCCACTGGTGGGGAGCTCTGCTATGGGGCGGCCTCTTCATTCCTTGCTGGCTCCCTGCAGGAGGTTGTGAAGCCTCCAACCTCCACTCCACCTCAGGAGGAGGCTGCGGAGCCCCCATCCCTGGTGCGTCCTTGTGGGCATCTACCCCCATCACTGAGGAGCCCTGCCATGGAACAGCAGCCCCCCATCCCTGGAGGCTAGTGTCCCGTATTTGCCAAAGGGCAATATGGTCACCTTACTAGTATCCAAACTGAATGTGTCAGTCCTGTCTTCAGTGGGGGAACAAAAAGCTCTGAGCTTATGTCTCTAATATATCTCCCCCAACTGCCCACGAGCTCCCTGGTTTTGAAGAGACTTGGTGTGGGGGAAAGCTGTATCTTCTGGATTGGGGCGATGCCTACTCCCAGAAAGAAGAGACGTGCAAGATTCCCCAGTAGGTCCTGGATTTCAGCAAGAGCTGCATCGAGATTAGAGTTTTCCTGAAAACTGCACCTGGTCCACTATATGTTTCATGTGAGGGGAAAACTGGGACAAATGCCTGTGTGTTCATAAAATCTCCTACTTCATGTACTTTCAGCAGTTGTTATAAATGGTCTCTCTGATGAATGGGGATATTATGATAAGCTACAACAAGCAAATAGGCTTTCTATTTACTCTTTGCTAAAGAAGGGACCAGTGCTGCAGTGTAAATTTGAGAGAATAAAGTATGTATTTATACTGACTTACTACTTAAACATTTGGAGGCGTGTACGATAAGATCTCTTTTCCCATAGCTGTGAGGCTTGGCATGTCTGTTTGTTTGAACATCTGGCGTATTTCTGTAACAATAATAGAAAAAACAATAGCATTCAAAAGATTATCACTACCTCAATCAAGGGAATTACTCAGAGTTTAAACAAGAACAAAATAAATGTCATTTTGCAATCCTGTACTGTATGGATTGTTCCTAGAGGCAGTTGAGCCTCTGCAAAGAAAAGTAAGTGAAGTGTTGGGATTCAGAACAGTTCAATAACTCAAAGTCTGCAATAATGGCAAGGTAAAAGCAGTACCCCCATGGGACTGGCTGGTCTTAAAAAACTATATGATGCTTTTTCATTAAATATTCAGAGGAATTAAATTGATGGTAAAAATATCCTGTGCAGCTCAATTTGGCAGGATGCACTTGAAGACTAGTGCAAAAGGGGTAACATGGAGTTTGCTTGTGCGTGTCCATGCCTAAAGAAGTGAGTTGAGATATTGTGCAGGACCTCAAGAGGACTGGGCTCACTTGTGCCAGGCAGAGCTTAATTTCTAACATTCTGCTCTGCTACCTCCTTATCAAACAGGCAAAAGACTGCACCAGCTGCAAGGCCCTAGAGAATCAGGCCTGTTGATGAAGTTTTAAAAATCCATTACAGTCAGTCTTCAGTAGAAATGGTTTCATACGTACACCATTGAGGAACCTTTGAGGAGCACCACATAAAAATTCCTTGCACTTAACTTTGTTTCTGAAATGACATAATGATTTTTCATCCTCTTGGACTTTCCTCTAGGATAAAAATGGTTTAAAAATGTATTGTGGGTTAGGTCTTTCCATGTTGCTTAGAAATGCTTTATGGTACATTAGAATGTAAATTTTGTCTGTGACCATTTAAACTCTTACATTCCCTATCCCCTTCTTTTATCGTAAGAAATCGTGGGAAAATTCCTCTTTATACATTTTCACTTTGTTGCAACTTTACCGTCCCTATCCCGACTGTATTTCAAAGACTCCCTGTAGCAAGTAAAGCTTTTTGACTTCCTGCTCTCAAGAATTGTTTGGTAATAGAAGCCCACCAAGCTTTTGTGAGAAAGGTCCTGGAAACATTTACTACTGGGCATAATGCTTCGTGACTATCCTGAGAAGTCTCATGAAAATCAAGGGGTAAATCTTCGTTCACATTAAGGGCCCTTTGCACAGCTCTAGCCATATAAAGAAACCTTTTATTTAAGCTGCATGGTGGGTGTAAATGATGTCTCTTTACACAGTGCTGACAGTGTAAGAAGGCCTTGCAGACCTTGGTTGCCTTAGTCATAATCTTATTTACGTGATCCCCGGCAGTGTTCCCTGTTAGCTGAGTGCTTTGGCAGCCCCCAAGGAGCGATTCAAGTACCACCCAGCTGATTAGCAGAGCACCCACAGTCATACACAGTGGTCAGCGTGTGTTTTTATTGGTGGTGCCCATCCACACAAGCTGTACTGCTCATAACAAAACTTATTCTGACAATGGATGGACAAACACTGGAGGAAATGTTTGTCCCCAATAACTGTGGTGTCTGGTTCCCCACAACCTTTTCTCTAGTTAACCTCATAATATGAAGTAGAAAAGGACTATTACTCGATTTTACAGATGAGGAAACTGAGGCACAGAGAGGCTAAATGACTGGCCTAAGGTCACACACAGAGTCTGTGGCAGGGAAGGGAATTGCATTTAGTTCTCCAGGGTAGCCTGCTTGTTCCACTGGGTCAGCAGGCCTTTCCTCTGATATTAGTAGCAAGCAGTTCAGATCAAATTCACTTCTGAGCTCAACCTGCTTTGAGTTGCTTTGGTGAAAAGCAGCCAGAAACCAGGGCTCAGGTTACACGGGAAGACTATTCTGGCACTGAGCACTTGAAGGCTATTGCAGCTTCCAAACATTGCTTTTCGGATGTATTCAAAGTATACTTTGGCTTTTTTTTTTTTTTTTTTTTTCCGTAAGACCTGGAACACTCCTAGAAACTCAGCTTCTCCTGCCAATAATATGAGACTGATGGTTACTTTGCGCTGTCAAAGAAACAGCACATGTGACCCATAATGCTTACTGACGTCACTGGTCCCACTGGCTCTCATGATACTAGGCCTGGAAAGAAGCAGGTTCATCTGGCTAAGCCATTTGGTCATAATCCTGTAAAATGTATGTTCAGAGTTTTTCCCTTCATGGGGGTAGAAATCTTGGCATATGATTTACTGGTGTCTTGGTTGGCTTGATTCAAATGCATGTTTGGAATTATTTACATGCAGTGTGAAACCCTGGCTCACCTTTGAGTAGTGATGGGTAAAATGCTTTGGCTTGGTAAAATAGCCACTTCTAAATTATGGCGCTCATCTCAATGCCTTTGTCTCCGAGCATGGATCTGAAATATGGGAGCTGCCTGTCTTCTAACAAATTGATGCTTCTCTTTTTGCATCTTTAGGTGTGCACTAGCTTCTATTGGGAAATTCGCAGTGACTTCAGGGGGAACTGGATTATATCTTCTGTGGAGCATTATGTAGACTTAAATCATGCACTTATTTTTTTTTAAAATGTAGCTTTTTTACTGAAGTCAGCTCTGTATACCTGATTTCAAATCAGATTAACACCATGCTCTTCTAAGTAGCGTTGTTTGGGTGTTACTTGCAGAGGTTAAAAGGAAAGACAGAACAAAATAAACCCTGACATGAAGAAATTAAATAATGAAATAAATCCCATCCTATTACATAACCCACAGTATTGGCATTGAACATATGAAATCAGAATGCAACCAAAGGTAACTCTCCCTTCTCTTCCACTATCATTTTTTTTACTCCGATGTCTTTTACTAACACTATTCAAAATACTTCCCGTGTCTTGGAATATTAGGGTATGTCTACACAGCAGCCTTATTCCAGAATAGCTGTTCCGAAATAGCATATTGTGAAATAACACTGCTACACACACAACTGCATTTGGAACAGCTGTTTCAGAATGCAGCATCTACACATGGAAACTATTTCAAAACAGAGCCATTTGGATGCACTATGGCTATGTCTGTACTAGAGCGATCTGTTGACAGAAGCTACTGTTAGAATTACATCTTCCAACAAAACTTCTGTCAACAGATTGCAATCAGACTGAAAAGTGGACCAAAAAAGTGATCTGCTCTGTCGACAGAGAGACAAGAGTGCTCGGCTGCTCTCTCGACAAAATGACCAACTGAAAGCTCAACAAACAGGACTTCCAAGTGCCCCAGAATCCCCTTCTGTCAACAGAAGGACCCCTGGAGCATCCACACTTGCTTTCTGTCAACAGATTCTGGTGACGGGTGTTGTGCCTCATGGGAGAACGGCAGAGCTCTGGCAACAAAAGTGCCACATTCTGTTGCTCTGCTGTCGACAGAATTCACTTATGATGTGGATGCTCTGTGTGAGATTTGTCGACAAAACTCTCTAGTGTAGATGTAGACTAAGGCTTATTTCGAAGTAGATGTTATTCCTCATGAAATTAGGTTTACCAATTTCAAGGTCAGATGGGTGCTATTTCAAATTTGTTATGAAATAGCGATAGCATTGTGTAGATCCAAGCATAGTTATTTTGAAATAATAGCGTGTAGACCAACACTTAAAGACTTTCCTCTCTGAGCAAACTGACCAGCTCTCTACTTTAAAATTTCTTGTGGAAATAAAAATACTGAAAAATATAAATTCCAAACATTGTGATTCATTCAAAATGCAATCATTTCACTTAACTAAAGTCAGCTCATTTTTTATCCACTTTTTATTGTATGTAATGTGTAGCATATTAAACTTGAACCAAAGATAACTGAAATTACAAAGTCAAAATAAAAAGCTGTTGGAAATGAAGATGATTATGATTCAGACTCAGCTGGAATATCAAAATGGGCTTTGGATCAGGACGTTAATGGAGACAAGAGGAAATAAGACAAGCGCATTCAAGTGCTTTCTGAGCACATTTAAGTCTGTGTGCAGCGACGGTTAACTGCTGCCCTTCTTAAGGCCCAGATTTTTGGAGGGACACACTTCCTGTCACTTGGGCCAGATCCTAATGCCATCACATTAAACTGAGCAGGACTGGCTCTGCAGATTCTTGGTGGGAATTGGAGAAGCCAGAACCTCTGAAAACAAAGCCCTACATGCATTCTGGAAGCATGGGAAAGTGCCACATTCCAGAACAATATAGAACTATTGTTCTAGGTCACTGTGCGCAGCTGAGATTTGACGGCTACTGGAAAGGAATTGTAGGGGCTTGGAGCACGAGGCTACGAGTGTGAGAGCATGCCACAGGGCGACCATTACTTTTAGGATAATAATTCCTATGGGGTTTTTACCATGAATTTAGCACTCTGCATCCCAATATTTAACTCGCCTGTGAAGGCAATAGAATTATTCAGGAGTAAGTGGCCTACATGAGTCAAAATTTGTCTCTAGGTGTGTCAGGTCATCACTCTTTAAACATCTAACCCAGTCTCCTCACTCGAATAGCAAAGGAACAGCAGACGTTTCTGGAAAAATCTCATTATGCTTGCTCCTGTTCTTACAGTCAATTGCTCACTTACACCAAGACTTTTTTAAGGCTCATTCACATTATCATAGCCATGTAAAGGGAAGGTAAATGTAACCCCTGTGTGAGTACCTGAACACCTGTCTGGCACTAATAGAGACCAATGCTTTCAACAGAAATGGGGTCGTGTCCTTACCTTCCTGCTGCCTGTTTCCTTGCAGACATCTGCAGCAGACTGAGTGCTCTGCCACTTATTGTTTGTATGTGGGTCAGGTAAAACAGAGGCCTTTTTAGAAAGACAGGCTTTAATGGCCAAATAAATTGATACAATCAGGATTCTCCAAATGTCAGGGGTGGGGGGAAAGTAGCTTAAGACCTTTCTTTCTATAAAATCTTGCAAGAAAGCTGTAATTTCAGAAGGAGGGTCCTCTTTAGACAAACAAGCAGTGGAGCAGTATGTTCAGAAGTGTCCAATACCTTTTGTCACCACTAAACCATGATTAACATACTTTCATGCAAAACATCTAATCCCAATATTGTTTCTGACCTCACCCTGCACACACAGGCCAGAGGAATTTTATATTCCATTGGTTGCTTTTTTCATAAACATGCTACTGTACATATTTGTCTTCTGTTTCCCTTTTAAACAACCAGGAACTATGTTTGTCGATTACTCTTTTCCTTTTGTTGTTGGCCTGCCCTCTCATCATAACAGTAATATTCATGTGAAATGATCCAAACCAACAGCTTAATACTGCCAGTAAATAAATGTGTATTATCTAGGGCAAACTTCTTGTGTGCGTGGCTTAGTTTTCCTTTAGAGCCACTGAGCGTGAAGAATCCAAAAACCTGTTTTCCCAAGGCACTTGGGTAGACAAAGATTAATAGTAAATATGTAAAGGAGAACTTGGGACAGAACTTCTGATTGTTCTGATTGGCTAGTTTGAGTGATGAATTAGTGTACGCCTGCAAAGATGATTTGTTATTTGGAAAGAAGAATTCCACCTTCTACTTGCAGTTTCAGATAAACTATTTCTGGGGAGAGGCAGTAAAGGAATTAGGTGCTTTGGACTGGTAGAGTGAGGGAGAATTACAATCCAAAAAGAGATCCTAAGAGGGTAAGGAAATTGACAGGACCACACTGTTTGCCTTCCACACACTTTGCACAGGTATAAAGTACAAATCAGTGGAGAATTGGGCCTGTTGTGCAGTTAGCATCTCCACTAAAATCAATGCACCAGTTCAGACCCCTGGCAATCTGTGACTCTGGTGTAAATCAAGAGTAGCCCTAGTGAGGATAGTGAGCAAACTTTGTTTACATCAGGCACCACTTTTCAGCCCTGCAATTAACAGCCTCCTTCCCCCACAACCTGTCTAATGCCATCCAAACCAAGGAAACTTCGGTTATTTTCATAAGGAAAAAAAAAACAACCTTTTGGCACATATAAGAAAATATGTAAAAACTTTATTAATAGATGTTTAACTGTGAATTCACAAACATAAAAAACCAGTAACATATTTTAGCATTTTAACGGGATGGGTGAGCCTGAGACCCAGCAGAAGATTGAAGTTTCACACCCTACCCCTCAACTTTGCCTACCTCTGGTATAGATATACATTAGGAGCACAATGTGATGTCTATCAATGTAAAGTAGTATTGACCAGAGTTACTTTTGATTTACACAAGGGGTGGTTGAGATCAATTTGGCCAATGGTACAGCTATAGTACTGCTACGGTGACACCAATGTGCACTTTAAAGTACCTGGCAATTAACTCTCCTGTGATTATTCTGATAGTTTATTTCAACTCGAGGGAGGGGGAAAGATATGCAAATGACTTCTTTAGAAATATTGGGTGAAGCAGGGGGGAATATTCAGATCTTACGCTTTTATTTTGTACAGACTGCCTATGAATTTAAATAAAGTGGGCACAGGTGTGGCTGACAGTGCTTTGTCCAGCTTGGCTGGGCTAGGCACAAGGGAAGAGGATTCCTTAACGTTCCCCTCCACTGCCCATTAACCCCTGCAGTAAAGGACAGAATGTTGCCATTATTATTTAAGCACAGTGTTCTTTTCTGCTGGTACTTGCTTGTCGTGCGTACCAGCACCTTGGCAGTCCCAGCCACGGGATTGGCTTGGGGCCTGAGTAGCGGCTCCTCTTATTTATTTATTTATTTATTTACTTACTTACTTACTTACAAAAAGAGCTTGGTGTAAGCATGGATGTAAATGTTACTCAGTAACATCCACTGTGTTATATTTGCATTAGAGGATTTACCTGGTGTTGCTCAGGCCCTTGTTGGGGTTCAGGGTAGGGGGTTGGCAGGTGTCGAGTGGGGCTCACCAGGGCTGCTCATGGTGGTGAGGGAAGTGCTGCTCTGGGGGTGGAAGCTCTGCAAAGTGCCCTCAGCTGCGCTGCTTGGGCAATGGGGGGCTGAAGAGGCTGACTGCTCCCTGGGGATGGGGCGCTTACTGCCCCTCTGGGGTCTAACTGTCCTTGCGATCACACTCCTCTCTCTCCCTTTGATAAGAATCAATCCTGTTGTCCTGGCACAACCCAACCCTGCCCTTGCTTAAAGTTTGGATAAGAGGAAGTGGCATAGCAAATTTGGTGCCCCAACGCTTATCATTTAGGAAGAGTTCTTGAACAAAGTGACTCATGACACACTCCTCCTCCTTTCTATGTCACCCCCATGGTGAGGTTAAATATGTGCAACACAAAATGGTCATTTCAACAGCAAGAGACTGTAATGCCTTAAAGAAAAGGACAGTATAGCTCTTATGTTAAGGCGCCTTTATTCTCCCCTTTCAGCTTATGTCACAGTGGCCCCATTTCCACTACCAAAGCATGGAAAAGAGTCCTCATGTAAACGGAAATCAGGCCTTATGACTTTCCTCTGGGGCCTGCTGGGCTCTTATGAAGGCACAAATGGTTCATGAAATAGAAAGAGGAATTCAAAACATAACGGTGCCATTAGCTGAGCGCCGTGCTTGGACCAGCTTGTTAAGAGGCTATTTGAAAGCTCTTAGACCCACGTCAGTGGCCACCGGGATTTGCTCCTGAGAAGGAAAAAATCCAACATGGCTGCCTCTGCCACCTCATCGATGCTTTTAAGCAAATCAATTTCCTTAAAAATTTATAAGTGTTATAAAGGAAATGGTCCCCGGGTGAGAGACCTAAAAATTCCAAGGGGTGAAGAGAAGCAGCCATAACCAATGAACCTCAATCAATTGGAGTGTGAACATGTAACGGTGGCCATCTAGGCCAACATACTAGAGATGAAATTGAGGACTCTGGAATTCCCTAACTAGGGCTGTAATGGACAGAGAGGGATGTGTAACACCCCACAGTGGTGGGCAGAGGCACAGACATAGGGCTAGAAAGAATGGAAAGTGATGACGTAATGGGCAAGGCCCCATGTCAGCCCCTCTGACGGGACCAGGCACAAGCTGCCTACTGAGCAGAGGCAGCTAGTATGACTGATTTGAAAGGGGACAAGGAGGGGACCCATTTCTCTTTTGCATTCAACAACCAAATCACCTGGCTTGAGGTGATGTTCCCAATGCATCCTTCCAGAAAGGCAACTGACCTACCATGGATCGTCTCCCTGCGGTACATCCCACTCCTGCCTACTCCCCTGCCCCACAGCCTCTTTCACACAACTCAGGAGCTGACGGTATGTTTACACCACATACTCTTCTCAGTGGGGTGTAGGGTACATACACTGTGTGCCTCCCATTCCCCCCATCACAAGTATAACCGGTGAGGTGAACAGAATAAAGACATGCCTGAACCCTGTGGGTAAGTACGCCACGAGCTCTCTGCTCACCCAAGCAGTGCACCCCCCACCCCCATCTACTCTTCTACTGTCAGCACTGTAGACTCCTGCTGCTGGGGTCTTTCTCCCCTGCCTTCCCCCAGCAGAGTCTTTTACTGTTCTGTGGAACTGCGCCATGTATCCGGAGCACAGGCTTGCTATGGTGTGTAGTTAGGTGTACCCTACATGAGATTGCTAGCAGTGTGCAGTGTGCAGTGTGCCTTGAATTCAACACAGTTTGGACTGTAATTGAACCTGAACCTTTATTCTCTGCTATTTACTCTCTTGTGGTGAGTTCTCTTACACTTGACCTGCGAGTGACTGTGACTGAGATAGAAGGATCAGAAGCATTATCTCCAGCGTTCCTTGTAAACTGTGCGCTTGCTCAGCCACTCAGGTGAAATTCAAATGCTGTCCTGCTGATTAGCAGAGTGCTCGCAAGTAGGTTTGTGTTTCTCATGGTGGTGCATATTGGCACATGCCTTGGTGTGCATGAAAATTATTCCACACATGGTTGGGAAAAGATTAGAGGAAACATCATCTATGACCCCAGCAGTAGAGTATTAGCCTACTTGACTCTTTTAATATTCACACACAACCTGTACTAGGATGTCACCCTATCTTATTCCCTGTTCTTTACCCAGACACTTTCAACTCATCCGCTTCTCACTTCTGCTTGGACTTACAAAGCTGTGGATACGTTCTTGATGTACAATGTAGCAATCCCATTTCTTCTTTTTTTTCCTGCCTGTCCACTTATATAAGCTACACTTCTCTAGCCCAAATCTACTCTTGCTGGTCACTTGGTAACAAGCGGGACATCTTCATATCACTCATCTATTTGTGAGTCCATAAACCAATATGCACTTATAAATAGAGCACAAAAATAGATATAAAGCTGATTTTTAGAAGTAAAAGTACCCCCACCCCTATTTTTATTTGAAGGGAGGATTAAATTACAGCTCAAGAGTTTTAAGATTTTCCCTCAAAATCTAAAACTATAGACTCAGTAACGATCTGATTATGCAGTGTGTACTAGCTTTACAATAAGGACATTTTCCTTGGCACCCAGAGCCGCAGCTTTGTTGGTGGGACAACACTTCGTAAGTTTGATTAAAGACATGGAAAATTTTACCATTTGTTGCTATTTTCTAAAAGTTCCTCAGCTTGACTCACAGACAGCTCTGAGAGTTTGAGGGCTGTAACAAACTGAAGAAGGAAAAAGGCAGTAGCATTGCAAATCAGTCAAACTCCTTTAAGGGTGTACAACAGGTGACAGCTAAACTGTAGTGTAAATAAGGACTTGAAATAACCCCACAGTTAATGATACAGGTGGGGTGCTACTTTAGAAGAAGGCAAGAGGGATTCCCACACCCACCATTGTGTGTATAACACTGATTGTCCCTGGGTATCAGCATCAGGGATTTGAACCTGCAACTTCACAGGGTAAAGCCCTGTGTGCTACCATGTGAGCTAAAGGCCAGCTGGTTGCTAGTCAGGGCTTTAGCACAGAAACTTCACTCTTCCTAGTACATGGTCTTAGTGCTTCTGGGGTTACATATGCATCATATATAACTAATTCCAGGTGTCTACTTCACCTTGCTGATCGGCTACTGTTGCTACACCAGGGATCCCAGCTGAATGGACTAGGAGGTAATTAAATCTAGGATCAGATTTAGGCATACCATCACATAGGAAGGCCCTGTTTCTCATTTACATGAAGGCCTCCTCATGCTGTCATTGCAGCGTAACGTGGGTGCCCCTTTATGCTGAAAGTGACCTTACTATAAATGAGAATCAGACCAAGCCCCTGGCCTCTGCAGGGAGTGATGGCAGTTTTACCTCTCTTTCCCAAACAAATTGCTTGCATTCCAAAACAATCTCGGTCTCCAGATGAGAAGCCACTCCGTCTTGTTGCCCTCACTGATGCACTGCAGTGAACATTTGATATTGAAAGATGAGCGTGATTAATGAACAGCAGATTCCTATATGACAATGGATTCATCTAGGTTGAGTGCAAACAGGCTGGAGGTGCTTCCAGGTTGATCTTCCCTTAGTATTTCTTTGTCAAACACCTGCTTACCTATTACTTTCTCCCAGGGTATTTTTGAACAAACCGTTGATGCGCTTGCTTTCTCAGAGCTTCAGTTTTGGAGGTGGTGGTGGTCATAGCTCTGTTTAAAGCTGAGTTGAGTTCTGCACTTAAAATCGTTTGTGAAAGCTCTGAATAGTAGCAGAGAGGTGGCCGTCTTAGTCTGTACTCCAACAAAACCAAGCAGCGGAAATGGAGCACTTTAAAGACTGACAAAATGATTCAGAAATGATCTGAAGAAGTGGGTCTGTCCCCAGAAAGCTCATCACCGAATAAATCATTTTGTTAGTCTTTCCAGTGCTACATTTTTGCTGCTTTGTGAAAGCTCTGGTTCTTCTCCCCCAAACCCCAGCACACTCGCAACGCCTTAGTAAATGAAATGACTAAACCATTCTATGTGGAATCTTCCAGATCTGGTAACCTGCTGTTGATCTGGAAGACGCTGCAGTCAATCATCAAACCTGAAGCTTTATGATCATTTTGCTCTGGTATATAGTCTCAGTGCTGTGCAAATGTTCATACCCTTGCAGATATAATAAAGGGCCAGAGCCAAAGGTGCTGTAAGTAATTCTCAGTCCAGGGAGCCAAAGGAGCTATGCCAGTCTATGTCAGCTGAAGTTCTAGCCCTCTATACATAACACACACAAATAAATACTATCTCATGTTCTAACCACTCACTAAATTCAGGAAAACTGGTAGGAGAAGGTCTGAAATTGATTCCCATGTGCACCCTGCATCAGCCAAGAGCATTGTGCCTGAGGAAGATTTCTCCTTTGAAGAACAGGAGCATTTCTGCTGCCGACCACCTCAGGCAGAGCTAGCTTAGATTTCTGCTGTGGCTCCGTAAGAAGCCAATGGTCAGGAGTGGTAGACACAGTGCACTCTTTCAATACACAGCACCCAACAGCGGCTGTGGAAGAGCTGGTTGGAACTATTTTCCTGTGGAGAACTTTGACTTTGTCCAAAACCAGAATCGCCAAACTGAAACTTTCAAACCATGAAAGAAACAACATGTTTCATTTGACACTGACTCAACATCAGGCCTGTATGCTCGAGTCCCCACGGGAGGCTCTTTTCAGATGCCTCAATCCCCAGTTCTCCTCTCTAGCCAAATATCTACAGCTACAACCTTTTCTTGCTGACCCATTGTCATGAGTGAATGCCTGTGAAGTGTTAAAGCCAAGGATAGTAGGCTCTCTGTTGGCAAGCAGCCAGGTGAGCCAACAGGAAGAGAGAAGGGGATTTTTGAATTGAACCACTCACCTACAGAGGGAGTCCTGCCTCACCCTTCTGGCCACACAAAGGAAGGGTTTAAGTCTGAATCAGGCTTGGAGGATTTTAGTAAATATCCAGGCCTCGAGAGAACTCTGGGTATACAGATATGTAAGTAGAAAGGAAAGGTTTGGTGAAATGTGATCAGGTTCTCCTTTTATTTTGGGTTTCATAGAATCATAGGATGCTAGGGCTGGAAGGGACCTCAGGAGGTCATGGAGTCCAGCCCCCTGCTTCATGCAGGATTAAGCCCAATTAAGTCATCCCAGCCAGGTCTTTGTCAAGTCAGGACTTAAAAACCTCTAGGGATGGAGATTCCACCACCTTTCTAGGCAACGCATTCCAGTGCTTCACCACCTTCCTGGTGAAGTAGTTTTTCCTAATATCCAACTTGCTCGTCTCCTGTAAATTCAGACCATTGCTCCTTGTTCTGCCATCTGTCACCACTGAGAACAGTTTCTCTCCATCCTCTTTAGAGCCTCCCCTTCAGGAAGTTGAGGGGTACTATCAAATCACCCCTTAGTCTTCTTTTCTGCAAACTAAACAAGCCCAATTCTCTCAGCCTTTCCTTATAGATCATGTGCTCCAGCCCCTTAATCATTTTTGTTGCCCTCTGCTGAACCTGCTCCAGCACATCCACATCCTTTCTATATTGGGAGGCCCAAAACTGGACACGATAATCCAGATGTGGGTGCAATCCAGTCCATTATTCAGGTTATTAATAAAGATATTGAACAACACCAGCCCCAGAACCGAGACTTCAGGCACTCCACTTGAAACTGACTGCCATCCAGATATTGAGCCATTGACCACTACCTGTTGGGCCCAGCCGTCAAGCCAGCTTTCTATCCATGTTATAGCTCATGTATCCCATCCATACTTCCTTAACTTATGGGTAAGAATATTGTGGGAAACTGTATCAAAAGCTTTGCTAAAGTCAAGGTATATCACATCCGCTGACTTCCCCATGTCCACAGAGCCTCTTACCTCATCATAGAAACTAATCAGATTGGTCAGGAACAACTTGCCCTTGGTGAATCCATATTGGCTACTCTTGATTACATTCCTCTCTTCCAAGTGCTCCAAAATGGATTCCTGGAGGATCCCCTCTATTATTTTCCCAGGGATTGAGGTCAGGCTGACTGGGCGGCTGTTCCCTGGATTGTCCTTCTTTTCTTTTTCAAAGATGAGCGCTACATTTGCCTTGTTCCAATTATCGGGGATCTTTCCCAATCTCCAAGAGTCTTCAAAGATAACAGCCAAAGGCTCAGCAGTGACATCTGCCAATTCCCTCAGTACACTTGGGTGCATTAAATCCAGACCCATGGATTTGTGTACATCTAGTTTTTCTGACTAGCTCTTAACCCGTTCCTTCCCCACCAAGGGCTGCCTTCTACCTTCCCATACTGCATTGTCTAGCACCATAGTATGGGAGCTGTCCTTGTCATGAAGACTGAAGCAAAGAAAACATTGAATACTTCAGCTTTTCTTACACCATGTGTCACTAGGTAACCTCTCTCATCCAGTAATGGCCCCACACCTTCCCTGATAATCCTCTTATGCCTGTAGAAACCCTTCTTATTACCTTTCACATCCCTTGCCAGTTGCAGTTCCAATTGTGTTTTTGCTTTCCTGATTACTGCCTGACATTCTCCAGCCATATATTTATACTCCTCCTTAGTCAACTGTCCATGTTTCCAGTTCTTATGTGCATCCTTTTTGAGTTTAAGCCGCCTAAGGATTTCCCTGTTAAGCCAAGCTGGTTGCCTGTCATATTTGTGTTTGTTACTATGAAGCAGAATGGTTTGTTCCTGTGCCTTCGGTAAGACTTCTTTAAAATACTGCCAGTTATCCTGAACTCTTTTTCTCCTTCATCTTCATTTCCCAAGGGATCCTGCTCATCAGTTCTCTCAGGGAGTCGAAGTCTGCTCTTTTGAAACCATGGGTCTGTACATTACTCTGGGTCTGCTCACCTTTCTTCCTTTTGTCAGGATCCGGAAATCTACCATCTGTCTCATGGTTGCTGCAGCCCAGGTTTCCACCCACTTCTATTTCTCCTACTAGTTCTTCCCTGTTTGTGAGCAGCAGGTCAATTTGTGCATGGCCCCAGTCAGTTCCATCAGCACTTGTACCAAGAAGTTATCCCCAACATTTTCCAAAAACGTCCTGAATTGTCTGTATACTGCTCTATTGGTCTCCCAACAAATGCTCGGGTGATTAAAGTCTCTCATGAGAACCAGGGCCTGTGATTTGTAAACTTCTCTTAACTCTCTGAAGAAATCCTCATTTATCTCCTCTCCCTGATCTGGTGGTCTATAGCAGACACCAACTACAATATCACCTCTGTTGCTTCCACCTCTAAGCTTAATCCAACCGGCTTTTCTCCCTCCATATACTGGAGCTCTGAGCAACCGTACCGCTCCCTCGCATAGAGTGGAACCCCTCCTCCTTTTCTTCCCTGCCTGTCCTTCCTAAACAGTTTATACCCTTCCATGACCGTGCTCCATTTATGTGAATTATCCCACCAAGTCTCCATTATTCCAACCACCTCATAGTACTTTGACTGTGCCAAGGCGTCTAATTCTTCCTGTTTGTTTCCCAGGCTTCTTGCATTTGTGTACGAGCACCTTACAGAAGTAGCTGATTGGCCCACTTTCTCCTCGTTGGTGCAGGACTTCTCAGGCTGGCTGATGTATCCCCCTAGGTGCTGTAACTTTTAAAACAAATCCCAGGGAAGTAATTCTCTGTTTTTAATAGCCCTTTTTAGTTTCTCTGGAGCACCTAGCAACCAAGTATGCTTTATCACTAATTCTTTTGTTTTGTTGATTCCCTTGTTTAAGGCAACGCTTTGATTCCTGTGCCCTAGAGAAGGGTCTGGGTATGCATGAGGAAGATTGAAGAGCCAGCGATCGGAGATTTCTCTTTGTTTTCAAGTGCTTTCTTAAAGGCGGGTTAAGAGCTTAGGGTTACCCCATAAGGAGACATCCCAAGTGCTGATGCTTCCACACTGAAAAGTTTCCATTTTCACCTGAATTTTAAGCTGTCTCTTTGCCCCACTCCCCACCCAAAAACTACTCCAAGCAAAGCAGATACATTGACTGGAACAAATCACAACTCCATTTTTCTGTCAACCCAGTTGAGACAGAACTTTTGAACATTTCTGTGCTGTTCCCATCATAAAGGAGTATATAGCTAAAGAGTGGGATGTTTCTCCTGGGACCTCCCTTTTGTATCCCTGTATAAGGCCAGGCACCATCTGTAGCTTAGTGTTGATCTTTTGCATTTTTAAATTATGATCTACATAGTTTATTCAGTTACTTATGCATTGATTCCGCGCACTGCCTCCAGGGAGACAATGTCTTGCTTTGCCAAGCTTATGAAGACACAAGAAGTATTTAATATAAGTAAATAATGTGTTCTCTGTTGTTATATACTACAGGACATATTGTGGGCCCAATTCCCTAAGACCAGAACTTGAAAATAAACACTAAAAGTCTACAAATCAGTATATAAATCAGCTTTAAAAAGCAGGCACGTCCTTCTCTAATTCTGTCCTTGCAATTGCATGGGCTGACCAGATCCTCCCAGCAATCTTCCATCTGGAAAGAGAATTATGTAAAGCAGGACTCTTATCTCCCTGCAGTGTTTGACTTATCAGAACCGCTGCTCATGCACATCTGACCGCTTTCAGAGTTGCCGGAAGTGTGAAAGATCCAAATTCCACATCCTACAGAAAGGCATACCATGTTATAACATGCCCTAGGATTTAGGAGAACCACAAAAGGTATGGCTACAGGAGAGCCAAACTTGTAAAGCTGAGTCTCTCCTAGGTTTGCATTTTCAAAATCCTCTGATTCATTCCTGAAGTTTTTGTTTTGTAGGATAGAGAAAATGATAGAGGCATAAATACTGCGCTGTTTTAAAAACCTCTTTTTAAGCTTTTGGCTCCTATTTTGCACATGCAACTCGGGTAACATCATTTTTGAACTTTCAGTCCCATGAAGACTTGACCCCACCCCATTCTTACTTTAATTTATCTTTGGCTCCCAGTTGTGTTGTCATGTTTAATATTGTTGATTTCCATGCCAGATTTAGCTGATGTGAATAACTTAAGAATGTAACTTAAACGCTTGAAATTAAACTTTTTTTTGTTTAATTCTAAAACTCTGAGCATTTTAATTTTTAATTTAATAGGCAAGGAAAAAAATGAACCACAGCCAAGCTGAAAAAGTCTGCAAATCCAGTGTTCTCAGCATCACAGCACAGCAGGCAGAAAAGCAGCACAATTGATTTTGACATTTTTTGTCAACAGCAAATATGATAGAAAATTTATAAATATCCAACAGTCCTATGCAAAGTATATTAGCCACAGGTTAATGGCTTAATGAGAGCGTGCTTCCAAGAGGGAACATGTAGTGGTCTTGGATCTAATTTATTTTTTAACATAGTTTCAGCACTGGTATCTGTTTTCTTTAAATATAATATTAAATTAAAGGTCTTTGTAGTTACTCAGAATAGCTCATAGAGGGTATGTGGTTATTCTGGTGCCTGTGCTCTTTAATTCAGAAAATGCATAGACTGAAAGATTTAACAACAAAGAACCCTTGAACTGCAGCCATGTGGTTCGTTGCCCGTAGAATGTTAGAGCGATCACGTTTTATACTTACCCAGTAGAAATACACTTGAGCCCTCTTAATCAGGCTGTCTGTAATCAGGGAACATCCATGGTTCGGTCGCATGCATGGCTGGAGCACCCTAATGAAATTAAAATAAAGTTTAAATCCAGTGCAACAAAAAATATACATACATTTGTATTGACTAGCACAAATTTAGTTTGTAAACATATGAAATTGCAGAGTACTGTACAATTGGTGGTTTTCTGCTTAATTACCTACATATGATGATAACAAAATAACAGTTTAAACACAGGGCATTAAAATTTGTCTTCTGACATGTTTGTTATACATGTACAGTACTCTAACTGTTTGTATATACAAAAGCTTTAGTAATAGATTTTGTTTACCCTGCATTATGGTGAACAGCCATGGTCTGGAAAATGCCATAATCTGGCATAGGGTATTGCCCAAGGTTTCCACAAAAAAGAGGTGTAAGTGCACTTGCAGTCAACAGAAGGCAAAGGAAAATGTGGGCTATAGAGGTAAAATGCACCCCTGTCCCCCAAAATATTGTAATGTGTGTAATATGCTTAGGTAATTAGCTGTCTTGTTTTTCTGTGCCTCTTTTGGGTGCTACTAATATAACACAGCAGTAAGCAGAAGCATGATCTCTCAGAGAAGGGTGTGTAGCAGTGTACTGGCTCTATGAATGAAATGACCATGCTGGAAATGCTTACTCATCTCTGCTAAAAAGTCACTTCCACTCTGGCTCCCTTGCGTAGCCAGTGGGTCATTGCCAGGTTAGCAGAGGGCAGGTTCTTGGATGCTTCATTCCGTATGTTAATTATTAGGGCGTGTGAAGTTGATACATTTTTAAAATGCTCCATGTTACAAAATGATACATGGAATTAAAATATTCAGTGCAGAGATGTATTATTTTGGAAGGCTCTGCCAGTTGACCCGCTGACTTAACAAGAAATAGTGGTATAATATATGCATAGTATAACACTTTTTTCCCCTTTTGTGTCCCTATAAAAATGATCAATACAGTCTACCAGCTAATTATGAACTAGATTCTGTCTTTTGCAGCTTTGGGGGTGATGCAGGAAGGTATAAGAGGTTCAGAAAGGACAACTTGCAGCTAATATCCCCAGGGGAATAAAGGATAGCTGTTTCTTCTAATGCTTTTTCTCTGCAAAACCAGTTCTTAAACATGAGTTAGCATTAGAGCCATCTATACACAGTTTCTAACGTGCTAAGTAACCTCAGGTATGTTTGTATTACTTCCAGATTACAAAATATTAGTAAACACAGCAATGGTGTGCATGAATGGTAAAGGTGGTCTTGATGATGAAGCATTCCAACAAATACTGAATTTTCAAACCTATTGTATGAAGCACTAGCACTTTTTCATACCCTTGCAGCAGAGAAAGATGGTATGCCTGTGTGATGCCCAGATAGGCAGCTATTCTGCTCGAAACACACACCTGATCTTGGCAGTGTGAGGACGTAGCCCTAACATAAAAAACCCAAACTGCTAATAACCCTGTCCACTCTGCTCAACTTTTAGGCCTCACTTCTTTCTACTGCTGTGCAGAGGAGATGGGAAAACAACTATAGAAATGGCAAAGATGGCAATCAATTTGCCGGCTGTAGCGAGTTAACCTTTAAATCCATGGTAGTATAAGAGGCAGAGAGATCAAATGCAGCGTGCAGCTTAAACCATGATAAAGAGATGGTTACAGTGAGCTAGATCGTCAGCCTTGGTGAAACATGAAACTTTCAGCACTTTGCAGACAGACAGCATTCAGAGAACTACACAGAGCATTCCGTCATCCTGTGGAAGACAATGCCAAGCAGCACTTGTTGCTAATATGTGCACACAAGAGCCCTCTGTCCCAGACCCATTTCATGTATCATTTTCAGGAAATTGGCTGCATGCATGCACAAAAGAAAACGTTCACAGACTTTTGTGGGATCAGGTGATTATAAGCTGATGTATTCCTGGGGTCTTTGAAAGGATCTGTCAGTTTCAGCAAAAGCAAGCCGAGCACTCTTTTTTAAAAGACAAAACCTCTCCAAGTAACTATGGCTACAGTTACGCTAGCAAGTTTTGGTGGCCAAACCCCAGTTTTGTCAGCAAAGCTCATGGAGCTTGCATGCACAAAATGCATTTTGCTGACATTACAGTAAACCCTCAAAATGCGCCATTTCAAGTTGCGCATTAATGCAAGTTAAGCGCGACTCAAAATCCCACTTCCCCTGGCCCTGGCTCAACGCTCCTGGCTTTGGTTCAGCCCCTCCCCTGCCCCACTCACCACCCCTGCATAGCTCCGGCTCATCCCCCACTGGGGGGAGTGGCTTCTTCCGGCTGCAACCAAGCCCTGGGGAAGCGTCAGTCACAGGCGCTCCCTGTCCAGAGCCCCAGGAAAGTGGCAGCCATGGGTGCTACCCTCTCAGGGAAGTGGCAGCCGTGGGCACTCCTGGCACTGGTCCAAACCCTCTGCTCGTGTCTCTGGTTCAATCCCTCCCCCAGCCCTGTTCACCCGCCCCCAGCACACAGCTCCAGTTCAGCTCCACCCCTCACCCTCCTGCAGCCCTAACCCACCCCAGGCTTAACCCCCCTTCCCCACTCCTATGGCTCCAAAATAACCCTGCCCAACTGCCCCCCTGACTCCAGGACTTACCTTCCAAAAGTAGCTCCAGGTGCTCCTGCTGCTTCCCCGGCTGCAGAAGGCGTGTTCCGCCAGGGAAAACGCTGCCCACCGACTTACACGAAATTTGGGTTATGCGAGGGTGCACAGGAATGGAACCCTTACATAAACTGAGGGTCTACTGTATCTGGATGAAACACGGCACTTTAGTCAGCAACGTTCTGTCTCAAGGCTTTGAAGCAGAATTCTGCTGTCCGTAGACTCTGTCAACAAAAATGCTGTGTGGCTGCTCTGGAGGGGCCTTCTCTCAACAGATGTTTCCTGTGCTTCCAGGTGCCTGTTTTGTTGAGAGAGCAGCCGGGCAGTCCGGCTGCTTTGTCGACAGAGCTGCGCACTCTCTCAATTGGCTTTTGTGTGTAGCTGCACTCTGTTAATAAAAGTTTTGCCGGGAAAACTCTCCTGCCGGTGACTTGTGTTGACAGAGCACTGTAGTGTAACCAGGTCCTGTTTCTGTTTCAAGTGTTTGTCAGGATAAGACAACATAACCCAAAAGATTATTTATGGGACTAAATTCTACATGCTGCTTTTCACAGCTTGGAATCTTTTGCATGAAACTTCTTCAGTGTTTGCAAAAGTCAGGTGAAATTCAGCTAACGAGGGGTTTTGGACAACTTCGTTGTTGTTTTCTATTTCCCTTGTAGGAGAGCAAGTATGCTGTCGTTAGGGATCAGCCCCTCTTGATGCAGAAGAGAAAGAGGGTTAGGATGCCACTGGTTAGACTTTTTTTTTGTCCTGAATTCCTTTATTAAAATAAGATGGATTTCGAAAAGAGGTGGATTTCATAAATCTGACACTTGTAAATATGGGGGGGGCAGAAAGACTGTGGGATTGGCTTCTGCATCAATTATCAATTCCAGGGTTTGAAGGGTATATTGTAGTCATCCATTCTGTGCTCCTATATAATCCCAAATAATTCTATGAGCAGATATGGTTGGAAAGAAAACATTCAATCTTGATTTAAAAAGCCACCCATGATGGAAAATCCACCATATGCCTTTGTGAATTGTTCCAATAATTAATTTCTCCCTCAGTTGAACACCTATGCCTTATTTCCCATCGGAATTTGTATGTGTGTACCAGAGGGCATATTTAATGGTCTCCCTATATGTGAAATACAGATGGGTCATATCAGTGAAAAAATCATTATACGTGATGTATGTAGTACATTTTTAGCCCTTTTCTCTGATTGCAAATTATGCATGAACAGATTAGAATGTTTGAAGTTTATTATCTGAACGTTTGTTATGACTGTATTAGAGTTTTAAAGTATTCATCAAGAGCAGTCTATTAATTAGTTGATATTCAGAATGTATGGTTTGAGTCAAGTTAGTCAGTATTATGTGTTCCCTAACTGGAATATTCTAGACTTTACAAACCCTTCTGCTTCCACCCACAAATGTTTGGTTATTTAATTCTTGATTTTAATTATTTTCCTTTAGGTTTGAGATTCTTTGCACAAACGTGGGCTTTTATCCAGCAAAGTACTCACAATATGTGATTAACTTTAAGCACAGGAGTACTCTTCTATTGATCTTTATTTTAAATTTAAGCATCTGCATAAGTGCTTTTGGGAACTGGGGCCAATTCAGGGGGGAAAATATGATGCCCTTGTTCTCAAACCAAGAATAACAAAAAGATATTCACAAGCCAAACTAAAATGCAGTTGCTGCTTGGCTGTACTGAGTATAGACGTGTTTTGACAGGATTTGCCCATGGGTCTTTTACCAACAATTAACAAATATGTATATGCTAATTTATTCAAAACCTCTCAGTACCAATTCAGGTTGAATAACAATGCAAGTAGGTCTGTGGATGCGGGGGAGGGAAGGTAAAGGGGGTAGTTGCATAGTGGCCTGTCATTTCATAGGGGCCAAGTGCTCTGGCTTCCACCTGCAGCGGCTCTGGGATGCTTCGTAGAACTGCGGCAGTACTGTTGTGCTGCTCCATGCAGCTGGGGGAGGCAGCGTTACAGGGAGAGCAGCGTTAAGGCCTGACTGCCATAGGTCATGCCCCTTCCACTCTTGGTCCTGTCCCTTCCAGAGTGAGGAGCTGCACCCCCTGACCTGGACCTGGGGCCAATGGTGGCTGTTGGTCCCACGCAACTTAAGTGACACCACCACAGAGTGAACACCAAGATAGTAAGAGACTTTTTGGTCCATCTTGAATATTCCAGCTTGTGGCATCATTAACCGAACCCTGTGCCTTTTTTAAAAAAATGGTGCTGTGTTTCAACTTCCAGTCATTGAGGGTAGATGCAGGAATCGGTGGGCACGTCTTTCTGGCCTGTGACGTGCAGGAGGTCTGTCTGGATGGTCATATTGCTGTCTTCTGGCCTCAATCTATGAAACTGCTTACATAGAGAGGAGAAAAAAAAGGCATTGGACCTCATTCACTATCCAGTTCCTCATTTCTTTAACTTATTCTATGGTAAGAGCCTTTTCGTCAACATCTGACTTCTTGCAATAAACATGCTCTTTAAAAAGGATGGTGTAAACAACAGAACTATTTTTATGACATCCACATGGCAAAGAATAATTACTCCTGGATCCCAAGGACCATCAACATTTAAAATTTGATTTCTGTTTATAATATCCCAACTTTTAAAAAATAAATTTTTGACACCCCCAAAACATTTGCCACTTCCAAATACTTAAATCTCCTGGAAGACCATCACCAGTCAACATGAGGAAGCAGCATGGAAGCTCAGCATCTGTCTTCGAAAAATGAGAAGAGATTCCACTCTTCCAGCCTGGTCTTCTGCTGGGGAATGGCTTGTCCTCTTTCTCTGCTCTCTTTCCTCACTGCAGAGGCACATGGATTGCAGCAGCACCCCTAAAAAGTCCCCTCTGGATCCCTGCTTTGCATGCACACTTGGTGAGATGGCTTCTAGGCTTTGTGGTTGGAATCCACCTCAGACAGAAATTGGGCTCTCTTCTGGCCTCCATTTTGGGATAGAACAGTTTGTGGGCACTTGGGGATAGAACAGTTTTTGAAGGCTATGCAACAAACAAAAAGGACTATGCAAGTTTTGTGAGTGTATGAAGTAACACTCCTGTCCCATCTCTGACCACGTGCTCGCAGTGCAGAGCAGGGGCTGCTTTCTACCTCCCCAGCACTGGGGTTGCACCTTTTCAGAGCAGAAGGAAAAGCCGGGGGTCACCTTTACTGTCACAACCCTGCCTGGCTGAGTAAGCACTGTGAAAAATCCAACCTTTTATCCAAGCCCAAAGCAGCTGGGGGATTTAGTACTGAGACTGGTGAGCAGAGGAATATGAAAAATTAATTCTAAGGGATCTCTTACTCCCATCGAAATGATACACCTGAGTAAGATGTGCTGGGTTTGGACACCAGGGAATTCACTGTCTCGTTTAACACTGAGGCAGACTCTCCTTTCCCTCAAAGTCAGCCGTCTCTTCTCATTGCCACCAGTGCCAGGTCTCCTCTCTGCTGCCCTTGCTTCCCTGTTTGCTTCTCTGCTTTCAGAGCATAGCAATGTCTGTGCTAACTTCAGGGCCAGCCCCTCTCCAGGGCCTTAAATGGAAACAAGCTCTGCCTCAGAGGAGCTTGTTTCTACTGTCAGTGTAGGGGTGGCAGTTTGTGCTTCAGCACAGGCTTTACAAGTCCACTGGGAGCCTGAAGTAACAACCCGCTGAAGAACTCCAATGCTCTGCTCCCTGCATGAGGCAAGCTAACGCTAGCTCAAGTATGCCTGGTTGTGTTTGTAGTCACAACCCATGACCCTAGTATAGACAGGACCTTAGAGCAGTGGTTTTCAACCAGTGTGCCATGGCACACTGGTGTGCTGTGAGAACTGTCCAGATGTGCCATGAAATTTCATTCATTTCCCTTTGCTGTGGCTCTTTGCAGAACCACTGTGTGTGGGCGGGGGAGGAGAGGGGGAATTGATGAACCCTGGGGCAGCTCGTTGCAGAGAGGAAATGTCAACACTGCCGGACCCTGTTTGCTCTGGGAGGCAGCTGAAATGTTGGCTGGCAGGGAGAGAGGGATAAGGGAGGGAGGGCGGCAGCCTGTTGAATCTGGAATGCAGTTTAAAGGCCGTGTCCTGCTCCAATGGGCTGGCAGGAAGGGGCGCTTGCTTTCTGGACCTGCCCCCACCAACCTGTGAGTAATCGAACATTTCAGTGGGTACTCGATTACTCAACATCCCATTTGATCCTTGTTTAGCTTGTTGCATGCAATGCTCTGTTGCAAATGTCTCTAAGACCGTAACCATAGTGAACATAAGTAAACGTGACGTTTATGAGCTATCGATTCAGCTGAAAAAAGGGGTGTGCCATGGAATTGTTTTTCTCATTGAAGTGTGCTGTGTTACTGAAAAGGTTGGGAACCACTGCCTTAGAGCCTTACAGGGATCAGCACCTTGATCCTGTTTCATCGTAAGTCCATCCTTATGCCTGTGGCAAGTACGCAAGGCCTGGGAGTGACTTTATCTGGGGGCTCTTTAAGGGCCAGGTTAGTTTCTACTGTAAAGTAGAGCTGCTTCCTGCCTGTCTGTCATGCTCTGCTTCTTCCTTGGGCTGTGGGAAGCAGAGAAGCACTTGACTACATTGTACTCTGGCCTTGTTTCATCCTGGCACCTGCCTTGCCCTTCTCCTCTCACTCCCTCACCTCGGACTGCCTCGCCACGCCCTCTAGACTGCTGCAGGGGAACCCCCAATGGCTCATTTCCGCCTACTTGACACCACTAGACTGTCAGGGATGGGCCTTATTGAAGCCAGGCACGACCTTCCGCCCTTGCTTCTCTTGGAGCGAATGCTGTGGTTGGCTTTAATGCAGCAAGGACGCTTATCCTTGCTGTACTGTATGTTGATAGCAGCACTGTGTCCTGTCCACTCCTTCCAACCCTTCACTGTAACATCTCTCAGGTGTAATCCCTAGCTCCTTTCTTTAGGTCCCAATCCCAAACTCACTGAGGACGAGGGTGGTTCTTCCCCACTGACCTCCCCAGGCATTGGACCAGGCCCATAAAGAACACTTTGAGAACCTTTTTCTGAAGGCAGCTGATCAGCACTTTAGCCGTCAAATGTTTAGCGTAAACATTTCAAAAGTAGCTAAGTGACCCATGTGCCTAAGTCCCTTTATGGCTCCTATTAGTCGTGCAGACAGAAATAGAAGGGTACTGTGGCTGGGTGCTGGGTGGCTGGGTAGCCTAGTTGCTAGCTGGCCAAAATGTTAAGTTTGTGGGATGGTCCCAATTGTCCAAATTTCCCCTGAGCTGGGTAGTCTCGTGGGATTGCGCCCTTTTCTGAGCGGGGTAGAGGTGGGGGCTTATGTGGTTTCTGCACTGAACCTCCTGCTCTGTCCCTCCAAGTCAGCCTCAAACTGAGCCAGGCTCCTTACTTTTCTCTTCTCTCCAGGCCTGGCATTGGTTGCAGGCAAAGCGGGGTGGAGTTGGCTGGGCCCAGAGACTCTCTTTAACCCCTGCCAGGCCCTTCTTTCCCCACTCCCTCACAGGTACATATTGGGAGGATGATGGATCCCCTTGGTCTTGAAGGCAAAGCCATATGGAAAATCTTCCTTCTCTTATATACTGTTTGATAAATAAAAGGTTTTGTGAAAAACATGAGAAATGCTTAATGGGATCTGGGTCGCGTTAGGGTGCATGCATCCCTGCAGGAGACTCTGGCATAGATTAAGTTAAATTCAGGAGAACATATGAAATGAAGGTTTTTTGGATACCCTGGCTGGTTCCTTGTGTTCCTAGAAAATATCTTTTTAAATGGGATGCAGAGGCAGGGGTAATCCCTAAATCTTAACATTGTTGTCTTTCAACCTTTGCGGGTGTGATGCGTCCTGAAGAACATGAACCAAATTCTGCTTCAGAGTGTAAATCCCAGATCCCTTTGCAAGAGGGTGAGGAAGGCGCCGTACCCTGTCCCTCACTGCACGAGGAGCCAAAATATGTCCCCTAGAATCAAGGTCTTTCCCTTTTGCATCATAACTTAAATTTTAAATGTGTGCTACTCAGCAATGTCCATTTAAATTTGACTAACAGCAAGAGAGAGCATCATTTTCCTGCACTGCAGGCGGCCTATGGATTGCCTTTTTTGTGTGTGTTCTAAAGCTGTTAAATCCCAACAGCAAACGACCTGAAAAGCATCCAACCTTAAGAGGCTGCAAAGACTTAGAGCTATATGAATAACTTAGTGGCTGTTATACCATATGCACTCTCTTTGGGAACTCTTGCCAGGAGGTTTTAAAAAGGGGCACTGTTGGGACAAGCCTGCACGGTTTGTTTAAAATATTCCTCTGGAGAAAATAGAAAAGCACAAGACAAACATAGCCACACACTGTGATGCAGGGCGGGTTTCAAACTACTGTCCTGGGGAAGTAAAATGGAACATAAGTATAGCTCCTGCTGGAGCATCCACGAACGCAAATCAAGGTCAAGCCCCTTTGTGCTAGGTGCTGTACGTGTATAGAGAAGGGAAGGGAATGTCTGTAAGGAGTTTACCCTCTTAATACACAAGACGAAGGAAGGAAATGGTAAAGGAACTTGTCTGGTAGGCCTCAGGGACTGCATCTGTACATGCTCAGGCTCCTGTCATCAGGCCCGCCAATGGGGGAGGGGTACTAAAGGGGGGTCCCTTTGAATTGCCACAGCAGTGCTGCTCCAGCTGCAAGGGAATGGCAGGAGGCAGGCAGCCCTGAAAGCCGAGTGCTCTTGGCCCTGCCCCTTCTGGGGCACAGAGCCAGGCCTTCCTCCCACCTTGTCCCAGGACCCATGGTGGCAGCTATTGACCCCCACTGCCTAACATCCTAATGAATCAACTAGGTGACCTGACAGACCACCCTGGCTGCCAAAACTAATAGGTGCATCCTTACACCCAACAGCAGCTCAATGCGCACAGCTGTCAAGTATCCGCCTGCCTCTGCTTTTCTGCCTCCAACTCCTGCCCTGCTCTTGCCTCGGACCCTGTCCATCTCCTGTCTTTCCTCACACCAGCTACTTGGTACTCATTACCTTAGCTCCAGTTCTTGGTTCTGTCTTGACCTTTGGAGCTGACAGTTGGATTCTAACCCCGGCTCTGTGCTTTTAGACAAGGGCACCAGGGACCCAATCTTCTGACGTTACCGAAATATCATTCGGGGATAAATGGAATCGACAGGAATAATGTGGTGGTGTCCTGAGTTGTACTCTAGTATTCTACCAACTAACTATCACGTTGCTTTCTGGAGCACACAGCCTAGAGCATCCAGAGAGTGCCGATCCAAAGGAAATATTTACTCACATGTCAGTGCGATGCTGGGAGACCATTAGTTTTAATGTAGAAAGTAGTTGGCATTTTTTATGACATTCTCATTTGAGCCAAGCTATGTTTGATATTCACTTCACCAGTGAAAGTCCTTGGGCTGTATGTTCTCCAGTCTCTCTACTAAATTTCAAATTTCTGCATTTGTTTGCAGTGGTGTTAGAGATGTTCAGAATAAAAGACACTTTCTTGTTTTAGAAAAAAACAAATAATTTTTCACTCTTTCCATGCCACTTCTTTCGAAGAAACTTTCAAAAGATGCTAGCTCCCAGCCTAGTAGGAATTTTTATCAGTGTTGAGTTAGCACAGTAAAATTGGAGAAAAATTAACAGTGGAAAAGGATCCTTTATAGTGGAAAAATACAGGCAATCTTACCTTGAGTTATAGGCTATAAACACACTACTCCCCTTCTCTCCTGCATTTCTGAAATGAGCTGAAGCCTGAGACTAAACATTTCTACAGTAGCTAAGTGACCCATGTGCCCAAGTCCCTTTGACTTTTAATTGAATTTAGGTGACTGAGTCACAGAGGTTGTTTTAAAAATATTACTCATAATGACTGACTATGGCAGCTGCATCTTCATCTGATGTAAATCAGCATAGCTACATTGAAGTCAGTTGAATATAGCAATTTACACCAGCTAAAGGTGTGGTCCGGGAATCTGAGTAAAGTTCTATTGTAAATATGACTACATTCTTAATTAAACATTCCATACAAATTTATAACAGATTGCAAATAGAGGCAATTGGGTCGAATAGATAGCACGCTTGGCTGAGAGTTGGGAGAAACAGGATTCTGATGTTGCCACTGACCTGTTGTAGCCTTGGACAAGTCCTTTGCCTCTGTTTTTCCTTCCAATCTTGGTCTGTCTTTTCTACTTGACCTGTAAGCTCCTTGGGGCCAAGGCTATCTCTTGTTATGCCAAGATTTTAAGGCCAGCTGAGCCCATTCTCACCATCTGGTCTGACCTGCAGCATGACACAGACTGATAACTTCAATTATCAAGCCTATAATTTCTGGTCCCAATCCTGGATCCACAGAAGTCAACAGCAAAATTTTCACTGACTTTAGGAGTGTACTCCAATATTAGCTGAAAGACTCAACGTGATGGTGAATCTACCATGTGCTGTTCCAATAGTTATTACTCTTGCTGATTTTTTTTTTAAATAACCTTATTTCTCATGAATCGGTCTAGCTACAACTCCAGCATCTTGTTAGATCTTCATCTATTAGATTAAAGATCCAGATGCCCTCAGAAGCCTTCTAACCATCTAGGCAATGATGGATCATAGTCAAGTCAACTCTTAACCTTCTCCCCATAAGTCAGGTTTTCCAGACATTGAGCTGTTCTTGTGGCTCTTCTCTGAACCATGTTGAATTTGTCAACATTCTTTTCCGAGCGTGTCTGCCAGAATTGGCCATGGAATTCCAGTAACTCTGATGAATATGTCATGTGGTGGCATTAACAGCTCGTCATTTCTCAAGGTGCATGTTTGTGGGGGTCCGTTGTTCCAGGCACTGGCTTATCTTGGTCAGGTCCTTTAGGAGCTATAGCAATATAAGGAATTAATGATGAGGAGTCAGTATTATTTACTGAGATGCAGGAGTGACAAGCTGGGGCTGGGTGGACAGATGTGGGAAGCTAGTTGAAATCTAGAAGTGCAGGGGAAAAGGCTACTTACAGAGGCAGAAAAAGTTCAGCTCTACTTCTAAGGCTGTGGGGTCCATACCACTCATCTTTCCTTTTAGCAGTTGTGCTGAGCTATACATTTTTGGAGGAATATGCCAGATGAGTACCAGTTGCTTGTTGTTGGCATGCATTCAACTGCCTTTAAAACCCAATGCACAAATTTGCTTTCTTGTTCATTCCCTGAGCCTTGCACAGTCTAGCAGTTTTATTTACCTTCTGGAAACGTAAATGGCAAGTGACCAAGTACTTCCTACTGGAGCTTTGATGAATTAGCTCTGAACAGAGAGTTTATAGTTCTGTTTAAGAAATTGGACCGTGAAATTTGGACGGGTGTCAGGAAACCTTAGTGTAAAACCCCTGCCACAGAGCAAATAGGATAGATAAACTCAATGGCTGTGTGGGCCTGTCTCTCCTTTGCACTGTTACCGCTGATATGAAATTCAAGGTATTCAAAGCTGACAAGGATGCCAGTAGAAATGCTGATGCCATATGCAGCATCTACATTGCTGGTGCAATTGGGTCAGCTAATAGCACGGGAAGCTGGGTTATTCGGTTGGGTGCAGGAAACAGCTTTGTCATGCTGAAGAAGACCAAGCCGTAAGTATGCTATAATTCCAGTGGTTCAAATTGTGGGTGGTAACAGAGAGGTAGCCATGTTACTCTGTACTCTAACAAAACAAAACAGCAGAAATGTAGCACTTTAAAGACTCATAAAATGGTGTATTAGGTGATGAGCTTTCATGGGACAAACCCAAAGTGGTCTGTCCCATGAAAGCTCATCACCTAATAAATCATTTTGTTAGTCTTTAAAGTACTACATGCCTGCTGTTATGTTTTGTCAAATTGGTGGTGGTGACGGCTTGTTTGCAAAGTGTCTGATTGCTGAACCCTACCCCCAAGAAGGCCAATATGCAGGATTTCTGGGGAGCTGGGGGCTTTTTTGGTAAAAGTGGGCCACATTTTTTAAAACACAAAGGAGTTCAAAGAAGTCGTGCAATGAGTGTGCCTAAGAGGTTAATGGAAAATTTGATAGAAACAGAGATTGGTAAAATGATTTTGTTCGAACAAACTAAAAATTTATACAATAAGAAAGATTTTATAGCAACTACCTTCTGGGACCTTGCTGTAACATGGTAAGTGAAGAACAATATTCCCTTGCCTCCCCTCCCATTTTTGTTGCTCGTGGCCAAGAGTGTGCTGGGAATCGTAGTCCCTTCCCTGCTCCAGGGCCATTAGTTTCTAGGTGGGGAACCAGCCAAGTAACGGCAGCTTCCAGGCTTCTTTGGGTTCCCCCATCATGCACAATGCAGCTGGGAGAGAAACTGGACATAGTTGGGGAGGGTGTTCAAACCCTTTGCACCCTACCCTTGCGTATGAGCTTGCATCGAATCATAGAAATGTAGGACTGTCAGGGAGCATAAATTGTTTAACCCAGCTCCTTGCATGGAGGCAGGACTAAGTAATATCTAGACCATCCCTAACAGGTGCATGTCTAATCTTTTCTTTAAAAAAACCTCCAATGAAAGAGATGCCTCACCTTCCCCGAGTGATCTGCTCCACTGTTTAACCACTCTGACCGTTAGGAAGATTTTCCGAGTGTCCAACCAAAGCCTCCTTTGCTGCAATTTAAGCCCATGTGCTGCTTGTTTTCCTTAACCACTAAAGATAGAATAACTTATCAACTCCTCTTTATAGCAATCTTATAAACTTGAAATCTGCTCTCACACTCCCCGTCAGGCTTCTCTTCTCCAGACTGAACAAACCTCATTTTAATCTGTCTTTGTAGCTTGCATTTGCTAGACTTTTTGATCGTTGCGGTGTTCTCTCCTGGTGTTCCCTCTCCATTTTGTCCACACCTTTCCTAGAACTGGACACACTGCTCCAATTGAGGCCTTATCAATGCTGAAGTGAACTGAAGAATCATTTTTTATGTCTTGCTTACAACATTTCTAATGACCACATTTTTGCCGGTGGTACATAGTTGCTACTTCTAACTTCTGATTCGCTTTAATTCCCCAACCATTGTTCTTCTTAGATAGTCCTTTCCCATTATGTATTTCAGCAACTGATTATTCCTTTCTAATTTCATTTGTGCTTGTCAGTGCTTTTTCTGTGACGGGACACGCTACATGGCGGCCCACCACCTTTTCACAGAACAGGCTGGGAACTAGAGCCCCTGCCAGCCACATGGCAGAGTGGGGCCAGGAGCTGGAGTTCTTGCAGGCCCCACAGTGGTATGAGTCTAGGAGCCAAAGTCCCCGCTGGCCTTCTGGCAACACAGAGCTGGAAGCCAGAGCTCCCACTGGCCCTGTGACAGCCCCAGCAGCAGGAACCCAGTGGAAGGGGGCTGACAGTGAGGAGTCATACCTCTCCTTTCTTAACAAAAGAAATGCACTGGTCCTTGTTGAATTTCACTGTTTGTCAGACCAGCTCTTTGCTTTGTCAAGATCATTGTGATTTCTAATACTGTCACCCAAAGCATTTGCATCTACCCCCAGCTTTGTCACTGTGGCATACCTTTAGTTTATGAGAGCAGCTGACTGTACAGTTTTTCCAGTCACACCCTCCATTAATGTAACTCAGGGTAACTTTGCTGAAATCCATGGAAGCACACCAGCTGAGACTGGCCCTTATTTCAAATTGTTCAGGTTGGTGGTTGAAGCCTCTGGAATACTGATACTGCAGATCCTAAAATAAAATCACAGAAGGAGAATGAATCACGGATGCCATTGTCTTCTGTGCATTTTATTTTATTTTATTAACTTCTGCAAGGAGTTTGACTGAGTCAGACCAGAGAGAATGTATGTTTTGCTACCCCCTGTTCTCAGCTTTGGCACCCAGATTCTCGAGTCTGGCTGAGCCGCACTCAGCGTGATAGAGATGGCTGGGGGAACAAGATGGATTTATGCCACTGATGTAGCTCTAACACAGATGGGCTAAGGCTACACTGTAGTTGTAACTCGAAATATCTTATTTCGAAAGCGGTGACATCCACCAACGTTCGAAATAAGGGGCTATTTCGAGGTTTCTGCTACCCTTCTCATGATGAAGGTTATGGAAGCGGAACACCACACCCACAATGGTGCAATCTTGAGCACAGTGTTTAGCCCTGGAGTTGCTATTTTGGAATATACCTGTATCTCGAAATATCAACAATAGTGTAGCCATAGCCTTGGGGACTCCATAACTTATCCTTTCAAGTCTCACAGTGATGAAATGAAATAGAAATAAAGATAGTCCGATAGGGCTAGTCTAAACTATGCTCAGCTGAGGTAGCCCCAAAGATCTGTTCAAGCAGTGGGGGTTCACCAGAGGTCAGTGGCACTCCATGGTGTTTCTTTCTCAGGCCTGCCCCTATGCTTGTGAGAGGGGGTTAGGTAACAGACCCTCTACCAACTCTCTGACTACAAACTGCTCTCAGCTCCAGGACTCCTGGGGCGTCTAAGGAAGAACCAACAAAAAATAAAGATCTGGCCACCTAGAACTGCAAGATGCTCCCGCTCACAACCTTAACACCAAGGAAACAAAGTCTGAGAAGCATTTGACGAAGCTGGTCTTTGCCCACGAAAGCTTATGCTCCAAAAAATCTGTTAGTCTATAAGGTACCACAGGACTCCTCGTTGCTTTTTTGGATACAGACTAACACAGCTCCCCCTCTGAGAATTGAATAGAACATATTTTAATGACTTAGAATGATGGAGCCTTTCCTTATGGTGCTTCAAAGGCAAAAGGCTTTAAAAAGAGCCAACTTCCAAATAAAATCATTACAGCTAAGGAACGTGAAAGCAAGAATAAAATTTTACAGTCCAATTTCAAACAGGATTTCCCCATAAACAATGAATAAACAGAGTCCACCTGTTCTGAGACTAGGCACGCTAATGATTCATTTATTGAAATCCAAAGCAACTGAGAGAAATTGGAGCATTATCACTATTAGCTGATCCATTCCACTAAGAAAAAAAAGTTTCTTATATCATTGCTTACATTATACTTAACTGCAGAGGGTTATATTTGGATGATGCATCTCCCTAGAGGAATTTCACCTCGTTCATACCCCCTTGTTTTTCATAGCACAGCTGGTAATTTTCCTCCTCTAGCATGCTTATGAAAGTACTAGAGTGCTTAAAAGCCAGGCTGGCTGTCAAATCAGCCTTCTTCATTCACACTAGAAAGCTCTGCAGTGCTTCACTAAGGCAGGAGTACCTAGTGGTTAAATTTTCACCATAACTTTGTAAAACATTCAACTTTTTTCTTGTACACTACTTCCATAAGGTTGGCCTCATGTATAATCCCTTTGCGCCCCTACCTTCATAACTAGTAATAGGAAGGGAAACCTGCATAGGAAGACTGCAGAAAGTATTGAATGAGTGCTGGCTGGCCAAGCGCCAGGGTGTGGACATGGGAAATTCAGAGGGAGGCTATAAATTAATGTGTTGGCAACTATTCCATAGATGAGTGGCAGCTGCTTTTTTTCCCCCTCTGGATCTTGGTCACTTGTCTCCCACTTCGTGTTATGCAAACTTGTGACTTTTTGGAAAAGGGCCTCCTTCAGGGAAAGTCATACTTGGGCACCACCTTGTATAATGGACCATTAAAATGGTCATTAAATGTAAATGCTCACGTACCTCACACCAGTCTTGGCTGGAGCTTTCCTTCACACCAGGATGGAAGGGTCAGGTGGGGGGCGTTCGGCATATAACTGGAACACCAGCTTTCATGTTTCTTCCTTATTGCTCGACTCCTTTAGCGCACGCTCTTTGACTCTGAAGAGCCTTAATCTGAATCAATAATTAATTCTTCTGTTGTCTTTAATGGGTGCTGGATCAGGCCCTATAGGAGGACAGGAAGTTGGAACATGGGACATAATCATGTCTTATAATCTCATTAATAAATTTATCAAGCTCCATCCAAAAACTAGTCAAGTTATTTACCCACAACCCCCACTATTATAGGACATGGTCAGACATGATTGTCAGACATATTTTCTTCCGATTTTTCAGCCTACTTTTCAGTCATGGCCAGTTTGCATCCAAAAACAGCAGGAAGTCCTGTGGCACCTGAAAGGCTAATGGATTTGTAGGAGCATAAGCTTTTGTGGGCAAAGACCCACTTTGTCAGTTCACAGACACTTGCTCTTGTGTCAGAATTGTTATTTAGTTCCAATAGCTCTTCTCTGTCCTGGGACTATGTTACCCTCAGTCTCTCAATGTATTGATTGCTCTCGATCATATCCTCCCACTGCCTTTGTTTATTCTAGGCAAAGTAAGACAAGATGTCTTAGGGTATGTCTATGCTTTGAGATGGAGATAAAAATTTCACCTTGAGGAGACATACCCATACCAACTCTGATCAAGCCAGCATGCTAAAAGTAGAATGTACCTTCTCATGCGTGAGCAGTGGTATGTAAGAACTAGGATGGTACATCTCCTTGAGCGGAATTTACATCTCCAGCTTAAAGTGTAGTCATACTTCACATCTTCTCTAATAAGACAGTTTATTTACAGAGAGCCTGAGAGCCAGATGTCTCCTTAGTGAATGTTTAATTACACAAATAGATTTATTGGCCTGAATGAGACCATTTGGATAAATGCTCATCCACATGATAAGGGTAATACAATCTAGCCCCAAGCTTTGTTGTGTTAGGATTGTGGAAAGCACAGGAAATACCAGATCCATAAAATGCTAGTTGTAGGGACTTATTAGGAAAGATGAGTCAGGGAAAGGCACACTTGAATGAAGAACCTCTGTACAGGATGAATATGATCAAAAAATGCTCAAATTGTAAATATTGCTTATCTGAACTCCAGATCACAGTCTGGCACTGAGTTCTCCTTTCTGTATCCTGCTCCTTGTGTCCCATTCCTTCCAGTGAGGCTCAGATGCGGAGCACAGGATCTTCAGTGGACCTATTCTTCAGATGAACTTCCCCTCATAGGGCATTCTTCATTTGCTTGCTCTCCTCTCTTCAGCCTCCTGGTCTGGGGGAGAATTGATCATTTTGTAGACAACTTGAAGGTCCTATTTAAATCTTGTCAGCCTTCAAGGGCTGCTCTGTGTACCACTGTGCTACTCAGAATCTTCATGGCCTACCCTGAAACATTAGGACGCCCCACCCTGCCCGCCTCTAGTCATGGTCCCAACAGCTGGACTTGCAAGGGGTCCTTACACTACAGCCTTATAGCTGTCTTCCACAGTGCCTGCACTGGGAGAATCCTGGTCCAGCCAGTGCAAGGTATCTAGAACCCCTTTATACAACTCCAACCCAGAGTGGGAGTAAAGATCATGTTGCAGATTTTTGGGGAACCATAGCTTGATATCTTTCCACTTCCCCAGTAAGGACAATTTTTATGTCCAGCTTGGATTATTTCATTTCATTTTCCAAGTATTTGTTACAACATTGCAATCCAAGTGCAAGTCTGAAGATTTTCCCATTTGTTCCTGTTAATTTGGAGCCCAATAGAAGGCTAAACTTTCCCAGTAATGTTTGGTTAGAAAGCATGTTTGGGTCCAGATTTGGTACTATGTGTGAAATTTTGAAAACAACCTTTGTTTACTGAAAGCCAAATATTTTTGCCACCACCCCATGCAATACTTCAATATTTTCCTCTCTCTTTTTCATTAGAAACCAAAATATGCCAATAGGGATTTGTTTTTAAAAAATGGGAAAAGTAATTATGTCTTTTTTACCAGCACTAGTCAATGCAGCATTACCTCTAGCTTTTCTATTTGATAAACTTGAAGCATAAACCTATGTGCCGAGTTGGATTCAATAAGAGGATTGCTAATGACATGTTCCCCATCATCAATAAAAGCCTGACAGGAAAAGACTTTTCCAAAACAAGATTTGTGTTGTTTTATGTCATAGAAGTTGAGAGAAGGGTGAGTTCTTCAAGACATTAAAAAACTGAACCTTGCCAAAATTTATACTTAGGACTCCTAAAAAAGGATTTTGTTTCCATCTTGGCATGGAGCTGAGATTGGACATGTCTTCTCATTAAGATTCTTTGGCCAAACCTTCAGAAATCTGGTCCTTCAAAAGGCTTTTTAGTTTAGTAAACCTCTACTATATTAAAACGGTTTTAAATATGAAACGTGATTCTGGTATTTAATGAGAATACCTTTGGCAAACACAATGTAAAAGATATGGAACGGAAAACAATAGGGTGCCTAAATCTCCAATAAACAGTGCATTGACAGTAGGGTTTTCAAAAGCACTTTGCGCTGGCCCAGTTGGATAGGTCTGCACTGTGGCTGGAAACCAGCCTTCCAGTGTAAGTAGACAGACTTTGTAGTGGGCTGACAAGCCCTGCTAGCACAATAGCTATGTGGATGTTACAATTCAGGCAACAGCTTGGTTTTGAGTCTAAGTTTTGCATGGACTTTCATGCTTCAATGTGCCCATCCTGCTATTTCTACCACACTAGTTGGAACCAGAGTCAGTCTACCTAAGCTGGAAAGCTCATTCTCAGCTGCAGTGTAAACCTAGGCCAATGTGAATTTTACAGCTGACTTCAATATGTGCGGTATTAGGACTGAGGGGAGTACTTCTCCCCACCTTTCTCACTCTCCAGTAGCATGCCAAAGTGAATAGATAAGTTTGTCTTCACTCAGCATTGTCCATGTATCCCCTTCAGCCAGGTGGCATGTCACCAGATGCTTGTTTCATGTCTAATAGCACGTCTTTCTCTGACAACCTGTCAGAGCCAGGCATTTACACCTCCCCAGGTTTATAATCATAGCTGCAAAATAATAATTATCGTCCTTCCCCTCCAAAAATATATGTCCTGCAATGCTCTTGTGGATTGTCATGCACCTGTTCAAATACTATTATGAATGTCTATTATTAATGGTTCATTTTTTTAATTGAAGATCCCTTTAAAGCTGATGTTATCTATGAATGGGTGAAATTTCAGTGATCCAAGCCCCATTTCGAGGGCTTAAGTGACACATGGAACTTTGGAGAGGCCTCGACACGAGGTTGAAATTCCACTTAGTTTTAATGGAACTAAGTGTATGTGAGTGCATCCAGAATGTCTTCTGAACGAGCTGTGTGGTAAAACAAACTGTTTTTTAAAAGGCAGACTCCGGCTTTCTGGCTTCTACTGCTCTTTTGTTCTGTTTGATATTTCCACGGAAGTTGGTGTGCTACCTGCTTGGGTGAAAGTGTGAAAATTTGTGGCCCCTCTTGCCCGCTCCTTAATCTGACAGTAAACACAGCATGAGAGAGGTTGACACTGAATCCATTGCAGGGGAGCGGGATGGCTTTATGATGCTAGTTTCAAGAGAGTGCTGAGTTCAAAACTTACTTTATCAGTGGTTTTGCTTGTCTGCCTTTAAGTATTGGATGAAATGATTCATATCATATGACTTTTATAGACATACTGTAAGTATGTATATATAGATTGCAAGCCACTCTGCAACCTTTAGTAAGATTGGCGCTATGCACGTGTGAGAGTATGATGCTTCTTGACAAGTTTTGGGAAACTAATAATCTTGATAGGCAACCGCCAGCTGAATGGTGATCACAGTCATGCTTGTTAGTAGAGAGCACTACTATGTAATCCCCACAGCTGTGTCTACACTTGCATTCCCTTTTTCATGGGAAGAAGGATTCTTTCGAAGATGGGGTTTACTTTTGAAAGCACAGTGTCTACGCTGGTTTTATTCTTTTGAACGAAGCTATTTCTAAATAAGAATATGAAAAAGAGGTGCCAGATATGCAAATCTGCACCTCATTTGCTTTCTCAATTTCCCTCATTTGCATACCTCTTTCAAAAGAGGAATGCAAGTGTAGACACAGCCCACATGTTCACCATCCCACATATTTGCACCTAGATAGAAAGTGAATCTCCTCTACATCTTGGCTTTTATCTGGCTTTTAGCTCAAGCTGTAGAAGCTCTTGCATTAAACTCTAGAGGTTCCAGGTTCAAGTCTGCCCGTGGATGGTTACATACAGATATTTCTGATGTCTCACTGTGGAAAGCTTATGCAAACTGAAGGTACCATGACCATCAAATTCGGCACATTAACATATAGTTTAAACCGGGACAGGAACTTTCTGAGTCACTATAAGGGCTCGTTTGCATACTTGGCTTAATCTAATTCTTGACCTCCCCACCCCTCCACTCTCTGATTTGCTCACCTTGATTATCTTTTTCTGATTTGTCCTCGTTGCTTACTGTTTTTGGTTCTCTGTGCCTTAAATCTGTTCTGGTCTGGCTATGGTCTGAAGAAGTGGGTCTGTCCCACAAAAGCTCACCTAATAAACTATTTTGCTAGTCTTTAAAGTGCTACTTGATTGCTTTTTTTTGATAGTGTATAGACTAGCAGGGCTTCCTCTCTGTTACTATGTACCATGACTGCCATGGCCATGTTTGTCAGATGTAAGGGCCTCATCTGAGACCTATTAAAGTCATAGGAAGTCTTCCTGTTAATTTCATTGGGTAGGTCCTTAAAAGTCTAATTTTCAGAAAGTAGTCAACATTGGTTTGCCTCTGCTCCTGTTTAAGTCAATGGTGATTTTTATCAGTGACCTCAATGGGACCACAACCAGGCCAGAGCTCAGCATGTTTGAAAATCCCACCCCAAAAACTTAGACAAGATAGGTGCTCATGGTGAATCGGGCCCATGAATTTTGAAAGTACCTTAAATGGTATGGTTTATATTGTGGTTATTCCTAGGAGCCCAAGTTATGGACCAGCCATTGTCAACCAACACAGAGAACAATGGTCAAGGTACTAATGATAAGCAGACTACTTTTCCCCTCCACCCACAAAACAAAACAAAACAGAAACAAACAGAGAAGAAAATTATGTGTATAACGAGGAGAAACAGTTGGAAAATGATAAATACTTCCATAAAGGAATTTAAAATATTCTTTTTTTCCCCCCCCGCTTAAAAACAAGAAGTCCTGTGGCATCTTATAGAGTAACAGATTTATTGGAGTGTAAGCGTTCATGGGTAAAGACCATCTGACAAAGTGGGTCTTTTCTAACAAAAGCTTATGCCCCAATAAACCTGTTAGTCTATAAGGTCTCATAGGACTTCTCATTGTTTTTGCAGATGCAGACTGACATGGCTATCCCTCTGATACCTTTTTCCCCTTGTAACTTTCATGGAACTTTAGAGTTTTGTTCATAGGAAAAAATTAAAATAAGACAATGTATGTGAAAGGGCCATCTTTTTTCAGAGGGGGAAAAAAGTTTCTGCAGAAAGTATTGACAAGCTCTAGGAAAGACAGAAGAAAAATGCAGAGTATGTGGCACCTTGCCACTAGATCAGCAAGGAACCACCATAGTAAAAAAGGACACAAGTTCAAACTCTGTTCTCGGTCTCATTGACATTAGCTACATAATCCTATCACAACTGTGAAATCTTAAGCTAGGCACACATGAGCACTCTTACATATTAACTTTGGCAAAATTTTCACACATCATGCCAATGGTGTGCTTGAAACTGAATAAAAGAGGTGAGGTTAAAACACAGTCCAAATTATATTCAGTTTTGAAAGGTAAAGGTGACATCCTACCCCCAATGAAATCACTGGGAATGTTGCCATTGCTTTCAGTAAAGCCAGGATTGCAATCAATAAGCATATATTTTCATAGCTGGATGTCAATATTCATCCAAAACTCAACAAATACATATAAATCAAAATGACCACTTTTTTCTTTGCAGACGACTCCAACATTATGATATGTTGTATCATCATGTCTTGTCCTGAAAGCTCCAGAGAAAGAATCTCTCTCCTTAAAATGATATGTTAGGGTAGATCTATTTTGTACTACTCTTATGCATAATCAGAACTCATTACTCTACATTAGCTGTGAATATATCCCTGGATAAGCTGTACCTCTCTTACGCTCTGTGTGTGTGTGTGCGCGCGCGGAGAGGGTAGCATAACCCATGTTTATCACAGTGGGGCTGTGTCTACACTGGAAAAAATCTTCGAAATAGCCAAGCTAATGGCCATTTTGAAGATTACTAATGAGGCGCTGAATTGAATATTCAGCGTCTCATTAGCATTAGCATGCTTCTGGCTGGGGTGATTTGAAAGCACCACTTTCAAACACCCACGGCGCGGCATGGCTACACAGGGGTCTTTTTTGAAAGGACCTGCACATTTTGAACTCTCCTGATTCCCTTCAGCTGAAGGGAATAAGGGGATTTTGAAATGTGCGGGGTCCTTTTGAAAAGCACCCCCGTGTAACCGCGCCGTGCCATGGGCGTTCGAAAGTGGCGCTTTCGAATCGCCGCGGCCGGAAGCGTGCTAATGCTAATGAGGCACTGAATAGTCAATTCAGCGCCTCATTAGTAATCTTTAAAATGGCCATTAGCATGGCTATTTGGAAGATTTTTGCCAGTGTAGACACAGCATGGCCGCGTCTACACGTGTACGCTACTTCGAAGTAGCGGCGCCAACTTCAAAATAGCGTCACAGCTACACGTGTTGGGCGCTATTTCGAAGTTGAAATTGATGTTAGGTGGTGAGACGTCGAAGTCGCTAACCCCATGAGGGGATGGGAATAGCGCCCTACTTTGAAGTTGAACGTCGAAGTAGGGCACGTGTAGACAATCCGCGTCCCGCAACATCGAAATAGCGGGGTCCGCCATGGCGGCCATCAGCTGAGGGGTTGAGAGATTCTCTCTCTCCAGCTCCTGTGGGGCTGTATGGTCACCGTGTGCAGGAGCCCTTAGCTCAGGGCTTCTGGCTGCTGCTGTGGCAGCTGGGGATCCATGCTGCATGCATAGGGTCTGCAACCAGTTGTCGGCTCTGTGGAGCTTGTGTTGTTTAGTGCAAGTGTGTCTGGGAGGGGCCCTTTAAGGGAGCGGCTTGCTGTTGAGTCCGCCCTGTGACCCTGTCTGCAGCTGTTCCTGGCACGCTTATTTTGATGTGTGCTACTTTGGCGTGTAGACGTTCCCTCACAGCACCTATTTTGATGTGGTGCTGCCCAACGTTGAAGTTGAACGTCGACGTTGCCAGCCCTGGAGGACGTGTAGACGTTATTCATCGAAATAGACTATTTTGATGTCGCTACATCGAAATAAGCTATTTCGATGTAGCGTGCACGTGTAGACGTAGCCCATGAGAGGCATATCTCAGTGGTTAGCATGTTGGCCTTGTAAACTCAGGGTTTTGAGCTCAAACCTTGACAGGGCCATTTAGGGATCTGGAGCAAACACATTGAAAAAATCTGTCAGGGATGGTGATAGGTCCTGCTGTGAGGGCAGGGGACTGGACTTGATGACCTTTCAAAGTCCATTCCAGTTCTATGAGATAGATATTTCTTCATATTTATTGTGCTAAGACACTCCAGGATCTTTCCCAGTGAGTTTTGTCTGTTGCAGGAGAATTTGTCTGCCCTACAAGGGGGATTATGGGATGGTCATTGGATGTCCCTCAAAACCTGAGTGATCTTGCCTTCATTTTCATTGCACGGTGGGTTGCTTCCAGCTTGGGGTTTAACCCATGGCCCCACCTGTGCAAACAAGCATGCTCTTGAGGGTTGCGTGCAGGGATGGATGACCACCAATAGTGGGTGGTCCACATGAGTGGCCCTCCTTCACCTTAATGGACAGCAGCAGCCCACAGGTCACTGAGATTCCATCTGTGATCCTGCGGCCACCTCCTCCCCTGCATACTGGGGCACTGGAGCCCTGCACTTACCTACTTCTCACTGCACCCTTGCTGTCGTATTTCACCATAATAATTTCATTTCCACTACCTGTGCTTTGTGTTCCATGAACCAATGGCCTAATGTGAAACCTATTGAAATCCACGAGAGGTGTTTCATTGATTCAAATGGGGATTAAATACAAACATGGCTTACATTTCCAATTGTGCCAGCTTGGACCCTTTGAGAAACTCATAGTTCACATGAGAGTTTTTATAGAAAAAAATCACATTTTTTTTTGTTTTTTATATTTTTAAATGTCAGCCCTAACTCTTCTGCTTCCTTGTGTTGATGGACTTAAATCAGGTCCCCAAACGTAGTTTTCTTTTACACAACATTTCTGCTGCAGGAAGCACATAACTTTTTGTTCCATATGACAGATAATCTTCAATTCCAAATAATGATATAGAATAGATGTGTGGTTGGAACATGTTTAGCAATTTTTTAGAGCCCCTTAGGAGATTTAACTGCAATTTAAGTAGGATCAAACATCAAGTAAATGTGTTGTTTAAATCTTTTTTTATGTTTGTGAGATTTGACATATACTGCATAAATATTAAGCACCAGTTACAGAAACTGCAATAAACCCCAGGTTAGTATAAATGTGAATATGTTAATGAGTAACTTGGAAGGACTAGAGAGAGCCTGGTTTATTTCATACTCAGCAAGGTCAATTTTTCATGCGTCTTAGAAAAATAAAGACAAATATTTAGGCAAAACTGCAATCCAAACAAAACAGAATGAGTCTGTGATGTATGTAGAGGTCAGTGTGAGAGCATATAGAGAACATACTGTGCTGGGTATATGTGTGCAGAGGATAATTTTAAGGCAGCAGCTAAAATATATTCAGAGAACTGGCAACTGAAATATCACATAAATGTGTAAGGCAGATATGCAGGTTAGCCTAACAGAGTTAATTAACTTTAGAGCCTAAAATCTGGATTGAGTAAGAAGTGTATCACCAGAGTGACAATTTAATTAAGCCTGCAATTGATTTATAGCCCAGACTGTCAAAGTAATTGAGCTAGTGTCTGCCACGCTCATTTGGGTTGAGTTGATCTGCCTGGGAATTTTCCTTCCCCTAAACCCACTTTTCTCCTCCTGACCATCATGAAAAGGTTCAAATGAAAAGCAATATTTTGGGGATTTATGTCACAAACCTTGAACTTTTCAATATTTTTTCAGACATAGCCATTTCGTTGTAGTGACGTTTTGACAGACTCTTTTGACCAGTTACAGAACTGAGTAGAAGTTTGCTTCATGAGCTGTCCCACTGAAATCAGTGTGACAATTAGAGCCGGGTGGAGAGTGGTCAGAGAAACTTTGATAGAACTTTGACTGAACCCTTTTCGTTTTGAAATCAGCACTTTTTTTGACAGAATTACATTTCAAAAGAAAGGTGGGGGGGTGTCACCATGATGCTGAAATGACTCATCTTGACATTTTCAGAACATTTCAATTTTTCATTTTCAACTGATTTTTAGTTGTTTTGTTTTAAAGACAATGTATTGTATGACTCAAAATAAAAATAAGACTATTGAACCAAAATAAAATTAAACATTTTGACTCAAAATAAGAGAAGGGGAAAAAACCCAGAATTTTCCTATGAATTTCAATATTCGGAGGTTTTGTTCCAATAGTGAACAAAGCCAGATTTTGAAATCTTTTGTGAAATGCACCTTTTTGTCCTCCACGCAGCTCTAGTGATGAGTTGAAGTGTGAAGTACTACACAGTGTTAAGGGGGACAGAATGAATCCCATGTTGACTTGAAGTCTAAAATATGTAGTAAGAGAGAGTTTCTCTGTGTCATACAGTGACCCTATGTTAAGACAGTTGTCATGCACAAGTAAGACTCCCAACCTCAGTACACATTTTAAATAAACTAGATACAAACCCCAGACTGATTGTCTAGATGTCACCAAAGAATTAACTGGTATAAACTTGGGCATTATATGGCCCTGATATGAAATTACAGGCAGTCTCCTTGGGCATTTGATCTATTGGCACCCAGGCAAGCTGCATTCTGATGGCTGGTCCCTCACTCTAATAATTATGACAATATAAAGGTTACTCCCAGTCTAAAAGATCAATCACTCACCCCAAGCCAATTTTACACAGATCTGAAACCAAAGACGATGCTTGTAGCCAATCCTGTAACAAACGGAAGGGTTAGTAACCAGAAAAAGAATAGTTATTTACAAAAGTATAACAGACACACAACTGAGCTTGAAAGCTAATAGTAGCTTCTGCAATAAGATACTTTTTATGTCCTTTGGGAATAATCAATCCCATGAGGTCTCTTGCTGATGAGTATGTCTACACTTGCACTTGACTGACAAATTTTGTAGTTCATGGGTTCTTCCTCTACCTGCCCCCCACCCCCAAGAATGACAAAGTTTAATTGCAACAAGTGAAAGTATGAATACCGCTTTATCACCAGGAACACTCTCCTGATGACAAAGTAAAACCCCTTCATAGCAGGGGTGGAAGTATTTTCTTGGTCAAAGTGCTGACAAACATCATTCACCCACATTGACCTTTAGCCATAAAATGGTGTCAATGCCACCTTGTTGCTAAAAGCTGCACAGTGTATAGACACACCCTGTGTTTAGGAAACTTTGCTCCTCAGAGGCTAGATAGTACAAAGATCCCAAATTCTCCTTACAGGGCATTTGATGCCCTTCCTCCAACATCAAGCTGTGATGGGACATGAGCCTGTGCAGGTAGCTGCTGCAGGGGTTTGGAAGAAGCAACCAACAAAATCTTTTATCCATAATGGCTTGCCTGATGTTTATAGGGCTTGCCTTTTGGGGCTAAAGATAACACCTCTTGTGGTCAACTAGTACTTCTCCCCAGTAATGCTCCTCACCTGAATGCGGGGGATTTAAAATATGTGTAAACATTTTTTACGGTTACAGAGCACACCTTTAAACATTACCTGTTAACATGGGACATGGATATAAGTAGGGTTAATGTGCTCAACCTCCCACAAGAGTTCCATAAAGTCTAAACATCTTCTTAGATTTCTAATATGTATTTTCATAATACTAACACACAGGTGAGCCAGCTTGGTTTCCAGCTGTGCATTTGTCCATGTTCAGTGAGGCCTCGGTAGATTGGCATAAGCTGGTACAAAGTCCACCAGTATCGCAACATCCCTCTTCCCTCCCATGTAGCTATTAACTAATGGAGGATGGTTGCAAGTCCCTAAAACCTAGCTGTGATGGTTGCCACTATCATGTTGAGAGCTTGGGAATTAGTACATGATTTTTAGGCAGGTGATTATTTACCAAAAGCTGGAGTTGGCATGTGACATGGTTTGTTTGTACTAAGGACTGCATAACTAAATGTCTGTGTAATGACAATTACTTACTTGAAGAGCAGACGTTTTTAAGAAGTACAGCCACAGGATCTTGGCCTGTGAGCTAAGGCAAAGGAAGACCAGAATATCCGCTAGATGGAGGGAGGACTACAGTCCAGACATGAGTTGTAGGCAATGAGATTTGATTGATTCAGTGACAAGTTTTTAAATGAGTGTTTTTCCTTTAAAACCACTTGGTGTAGTGTCGTTCTCTTCAACTGCACCTTGGCCTGGTTAACACTCGGGTGGAATGCTTGTCTGCCACCTAAAATTAATGCTATCTGGGTCAAAATATCAGGTGATGTCTACTGTTTGGCCCAAGTAAGTACTTGCCAAGTTCTCTTATACTTGAAAATCTAGATAAATCTTAGCTTAAAAACATCTTCCCCAGTCTTGCCTCCAACAGCAATAGGTTTATTTTGATTCAGGAAAAAAGAGGTCAGATATGAAGTGTTACTACTGGAACCCAAATGTTACTCATAAAATTAGCCTCCAACACTTGGATGTGCAACAAGGTGAACTTTGCCAAGTCCAAACTATCAACGGAAAATACTTCCAGCTCCATAGGATGCTTTCACATGAGGGAGGTACTGACTTTCTTGAATGTAGCTTCTAAATATAGTAATTAATATTGCAATTAATGCATAGTTGTAGCAAAAAGGAATGATGTGTAATCCCTCAGTCATGTGACAAATAGCTTTCCTCATGCATTAACAATTTTGGTTACCTTTTGTAATTAAACCTTTTTCAGCATTCACTGAAACCAGCCACTTTCTCTGAATCATACTGGCCAAACTGTCAAGGCTCAAATATGTTGTCACATATAACAGAGCTACATTAAATGTCACAAAAACCACTATTCATCCCACCAACTTAAAATGTTGTGTGACTTACCCTTTTAGTGTACATTAGCACTTTCCCTCTTTCTCTAACTTCCAGTCCATGATTTTTTTTTTTCTTTCTGTAAATTATCTTCAGCAAGAAAAATGAGGGAGGACAAATGTTTTTGGATGAGAGAAAAATTGGAATAAAATAGGTGATGTCCCCTGAAATGTCCCACTTAAAAGATCTGCTCAGTTGTCTTGTTGGAGTCGAATGTTCTCTAATTAATGGGCCATCAGATTTTAAGGAAAGGTTATCCAAATGTTACTAAACATTATCATGACCTATCTCTGTACTTTGGTTCATTCAATGGAAAGATTTGGATATATGCAATTTTAATACTGTATTAAGTTGATGAACTTGCAATTTATCACTACTTTAAAAACATTAAAATAAACATTAGTAAGCATTTCTTCACAAAACAAATCAAATAATCCTGTATCCCCTCAAAGACTAATAATTTTATTCATTAGGTAATGAGCTTTCATGGGTAAGATGCACTTCATCAGATTATGGAACAAAACTGAGAAATTAGGGAAATATGAAGCAAGGGGGAGAGAAGGAGAGGGAGAAAAAAAGAAGGAGGAACGGGAGTATAGAGAGGAGGGAGTCACTTACCATTAAGAGGACCTCTGGGAAGGGTAAACTAGTTAAGTGGGATGTCTGCCATTCCTGTGAACATCTAAGGGGGAAAAATTGTCCTTGTAATGGGTAAGATAATTGAGAAATCTGGTGGGGGAGATAGAAGGATGGCCTCAGATTTGTCCCTTTAAAATGGTTTCCCCAAACATCTGTCTTAATGGCTTCAACCATACAATAATTTCAGTGAAAAAATATTCTGTATGGCTCAAACGGCGGAAAATTATTTTTGTGTAGCTCCACAAAATATAAGGGGTGAGACCTCTGGGTTTGCTCCAGCCCTTTTACACTAGAGAGGAAAAAGTGGATTTGAAATGCCTGGTGTTGTCCCTGCCACGGGGCTGAGAGATGGCTACACAGCTCCTACAGCACGTAGAGAGATGGGTTTAGGAGAAGGATCACAGCATGTAGCACTGTGTAGGTTCTAAGTATCCAGCAGCCTTAGGGGGCTGCTGCAATTGAAATAGGTCCCCAAGGTTGTGGGAACCTTGGAGCACCTCAGGTTTGAGAGGATGAGGGGGTGCCCTAAAGCTGCCCCCTACCCTATGCCTCTTTTGGTGAGCATGTAGCCTAACCATGAATGGGACTAGCCAGCTGTTATGTGGGACAATCTCAGAACCAGCGTGGAAAGATTACATTGGAATTAATGTTGAACAGCAATGACCATGAGCTTAAATAAAAGATCTAGGGACTGGGAAGGTGTCATTCTCAGTTACAGTGACTGCAGCACAAGTGATAATTATCCAAGTTTAATAACTGTGCACCAGACACAGTTCTCAGTGTATATGCCCAAAATTCTACATCCAGTCATTAGATGACAAAACTGCACCCACCTCAAGCTGGTGGGAATTTTCCATCAGAACCATTTTCCTCTGGAAAATGCAGTTTATACAAAATCAAATTTTTCCATAGGAAGTGGGAGTTCAAGCCCTGGTTTTTGCATGAAAAATAGTGCATCCCACCCAAATTTTAAGCTCTTAATGTCTGAGTTGAATTTGAGTTTTCCACGGATTTCTAAGTAAATCTATTAATCAGATTCTAAATTGTAATTAATTATTTGCCTTAAAACCTACATTTTGTGTTTTGAGTTTTAAGCCTTCTAGCTTAAGAAATAAACAGTGGAAAATAAAATGCCGATAGTGAGAGTTTTGGGTCTCCCAGGGGTTATTAATTACTTTGTTCGTTAACAAAAATAAACACTGCTATTAGGGTTATTCATCATAATTTAAGCATGTGCTGCAGTTCTTCAATAAATAAAATTATTTGCATTGGCTATTCCTGTGACACACAGACAGAAACAGCTTGGACAATGGCATTTCCACTTCACCGCAACTTTTCAAATTCATCTTGTTCTCCACTGGAACAAAGACAAAACCTTTAGAATGTTTTCACAAAATGGAACTGCATCAAAACATCTCTGTTCAGATTAAAAGGTTCAGATTTTTTTATGTGGGTCTATCTAATTATCTAGCTAACTAGAGTCCACTCTGGACCTCAGAAATCTTCCTGTCCAAAAATCTATCAGAATAATTTCCCAACACATTTTGGCTTTAGCAAAACAACATGTTTTGAAAAAGAATCCTCGTATCGAAAGTGTTTCCATCAGCTGTAATGTGGAAGTCTTCCTGAACAATTCATCAGAAGTACACAACACTGGTACTCTCCTGTAATGTTTCCTGCTTCCAAAACTTGTAGCCAGGATAGTGCAAGGGGAATAGATTTTGCTGGGTCAGAAACATTTGTGAGACACTGGAGCAGATGTTTGATGGAGGATTAGAGCCTATGTCCAAGTTCCTATTCTCCTTGAAAATATCTTAAGAGCTCCACCTTTTCAGAACAGTGGCTACATTTTCGAAGATCTTAGTCTGTGTAAAATTTTTCAACCAGTTCAGGAATGGAACAATTGAGACAGAGACATTTTCTTGAAGAACAGGATCTGTGATGAAACAGTGGATATTTTTACTAATAGTAGGACCATCATGAAAATTCCCAGCTCAGTACTGGATCTCTTGATTTCAAAGAACAAGTTCATTGAAACATTAATCAAAGATCTTCATTTTCAGTGCACCACAAAAAATGCTCCTGAGCTAGCAAAATCTATTTCTTATGCACACTGTTTGGTCCTAGTGTTTAGTTTCCAAAGCAGAGAACATCATAAGATAATAAAAAGTAGCGGAGCTGCATTCCTCTCCTAAACTAGTTCTAAATGCTTCCACAAACTGCTTCTGAGCATGGAAATTTTGGGTGTTTGAGTAAAGCAGAGTGAGGCCTGAGGACATGTTAGTCTGTTGAATATACACTTTTGTTTCAAAAGCCAGTTTTCAGCAACAAAATTAGCCCACAGAATATGTGGCATTATTTTTGACATTGACCTTTTCCTGCCTTTATAGCCCAATCAAAAAGGCATTGCAGAACTGGTAATAAATACCTCAGAACAAGGGATAAATGGGCTGACTACCACTGGCTGTCATTCCTATTGATGAGCCGGGAATATCACTCTTTTTTGTTTCTATTTTAAACAAGTATTTACATTTATAGGTCCAGTTAAATTTGCAGAAAATGCAGCAGTCCCTTCAGGGAAAAAATATATCACTGTACAAAGAAAGCCTCATCTTGCCCACCCCTGGTCTAAGACCTGGTACCATTGGTACACTGGCACTGAGGGTCTAAGCTACACTTGTAGAAGTAACTAGTATCTTGGTGGTGGAAGCCATTGTCCAAACTATAGTAGAGCTGAGGAGCTGCACCTCACGTTGACCTGCTGATGTGACTTTGGACTTCATACCCCCAAATTGGAACAGATTTTGAGATGATCTGACTTGTATAGTGGTGCTTTGGGTCAGGGGCTTACTTTTATTATTGATATTTGCATCAGAAATGAAGTAAAAATGATTAACTGTGCTCTGATTGAAATAGAGCATGTTTGGCTTTTCTAGGAGATGACTACTGTGCATTGTAAATAGGGTTTCCCAGCCATATGAGAGCAGTGGGATTTGCTGCCAACCCCCAAGGCAAAGAGACACAAGAACCAGCCTACTTCTTCCTCTGACCCGTTTGCAATTCATGACACTTTCCTGTTTGAACAGATGGGCTTTTGTACGGAGATAAGGTTAGCTCGTCGACCAATCTCATAAATCAGTTTCTTTTATTGGGATGGAGGCTTTTTCCAGCACCCCACATTTTTGGCAAAATCAGCTTGCTATAAATATATCAGGAGTCATGTGCTAAAATTACAAAGAATCAGGGCTGGAAGGGACCTCAGGAGGTCATCTTGTCCAGCCCCCTGCTTTCAAGCAGGATCAACCCCCACTAAGTCATCCCAGCCAGGACCTTGTCAAGCCCTGACTTAAAAACCTTGGGGGATGGAGAATCCACCGCCTCTCTAGGCAACGCATTCCAATGCTTCACCACCCTCCTGGTGAAGTAATTTTTCCTAATATCTAACCTACACCTTTCCCTCTTCAGCTTCAGACCATTGCTCCTTGTTTTGCCATCTGACACCACTGAGAACAGTTTCTCACCCTCTTCTTTAGAGCTCCCCTTCAGGAAGTTGAAGGCTGCTATTAAATCACCCCTAAGTCTTCTCTTCTGTAAACTAAACAAGCCCAAATCCCTCAGTCCATCCTCATAGGTCTTGTGCTCCAGCCCTTAATCATTTTTGTTGCCCTCTGCTGAACCTGTTCCAGCAAATCCACATCTTTTTTGTACTGGGGGGCCCAAAACTGGACACAATATTCAAGATGTGGCCTCACCAGTGCCAAATAGAGGAGAATAACTACTTCTCTAGATCTGCTTGCTATGCTCCTCCTAATGCACCCCAGTATGCCATTAGCCTTCTTGGCTACAAGGGCACACTCTTTACTCATATCCAGCCTTTCATCCACCATAACCCCTAGGTTCCTTTCCATCATACTGCTGCTGAGCCAGTTGGTCCCCAGCCCATAACAATGCTTGGGATTCTTCTGCTCCAGGTGCAGGACTCTATACTTCTCCTTGTTGATTTCTCTTAGGCTGTGACGAATTTTTCTTAGTCTGTGAGGGATGCTTCCTGTTGTTCACACAACCCTATTAAGTCTCCCAACAATGTACAGGTCCTTGTTGAAAGATCACACTACTGCAGAACAACCCTTGAGTATGACTTGAAATGATGACAGCAGTGACACACCATCCCAAAACAGTCTGTAAGACATCCTGGTTTCTCCAATGGGTCAGATATACCACAGTATGTAAAACATCATGTCTGATTCTCAACAACTTCTTGGCTACTATGATTTTTGTAGGGAACATCTATTTTGACGCAGGAATGTTCAGGACATATCTGAATACATCAAGTAATGCCTCTGTCGGACATCATTAATATTCTGAAAGATGAATTAGGATGATCTGATTATGGTAGGTTGAAATTTCAGTATGGTGATGAAGTTATCTATCTTCTAGAATAGTTCCAAATAGGATCATACATGGAATTAATGGAAAGCAGCATGTATGCAAAAGGAAAAAAGCATCCACAAATAAAAAGTACCAATATTTTTCAGTTCTCTCCTGATCTTTCCTCTGCAATGTACTGCATCTTATCAAAGCTCTCTCTTGACAATTGGGTATGGTGACATAGATGTTAAAAAAGTTTTACAAGTATTAATGTGGGTAAATAATCTAGAAAATCAGTCTGTGTGTGGAGGGAAGAGGAACATTATAAACTCCTTGACTGGATTACATGTGCATGGAATTTAAGGATGGTGGAATTTTGTTGCTGATGAGGTTGTACGTTGCCATAATATTAGCTGACCTTTCAGTAGGGAGAATGAGGTTCCGTTGCCATCCTTCTACAAAGTGAATCCAACAGTAATTGTATTTGGTCTACACAGAAAATTTATTTCAAAATAACAGCTGTTATTTCAAAATAACTAGCCTAGAGCCTACACAGCTCAACCCCTATTTCAAAATAATCTTTCACCTTATTTGCATACTCACAGGGGATCTTGATTCTAGAAGAGCTGATTTTGAAAGCCAAAACAGCCATGTAGATGAGGTTCATTCAAAAGGAAACCCCGCTTTCGAAAGCACTCTTTTTCCTAATTTTCCTAATGTTCATTTGGCTCTCAGGGTATTTGCCAGTAAAACACAGAAGTTGCTTGGATTGGATCATAATTGTATACAGTTGTGTGGTTTTTGAGCATTGGCACATATCTTTATGACTTTGACTGATAGGTGAGCAAATAAGGGGCCAGGATTTGAGAGCTCAGAGACTTGATTCTCTGCCTGTGCATTAAATAAATCCCACTGAAGTCAATAAGAGCCATCCTTAACTTTTGGAGAGGAAAATCCAGTCTGAGAAGATGTGACAGATTTTATTTTCAGAAGAGAAAAAAGTTTTCTTAAATAAGCATCTTTGTGGGTCTGATGCTTGATTACATTAAGGTACCTTTTTATTTTAAGGGCTACCTATTTTAAGGCCTTTTAACATGGCCAGAATGGTATAAGGGATCATAGTGTAAAATGAAAATCAGACACTCCATGTCTTCTCACTTACCGAAAAAAAAAAAAGGCATGTTGAAAAATGTTTTACTTGTGATAAGGCATAGATATTGCCAGAAAGCTTGTGAACTCTCTACTCACAAAATTTAAATATTCCTTGGGCACATGTATATTTACTTGAAGATCGATGTTCCATAGGTCGATCTTTGGGAGTTCAATTAGTGAACCTAACTGGAACACACTAAATCAAACCTGAAGTACCCCCATCAACCACGGTATTCCTTACTGTTGTGAGGAGTGACAGAAGTCAATGGGAAATTTTTTCCTCCCATTAACCTCCTGCCATGAGGTTGTGTCAGAAGTTCAACTTAAAGCACATGACTCCAGCTGCACAGTTCTCATAGTTGGAGTTGCGTATCTTTGGTCAAATTTCCTTTGCAGAGTAGACGTAGCGTCTGTGTGAAATAGATATCTGCCCATGTATCTGTATCTGTCCCCCCAAAAAACAGGGCTTTGACTATCCCCTCCCTTAATTTCAGTGGGAGCAGAACATGTAGGACTGCAAAGATAATCCACAGAAGTTTTCCTTTCAATTTCTAAGTCCAGTCTGGATGTTTTTCTAAAAGTCTAGGTGATAGTGTGAAGACAAGTGGTGGGCTTTGCTCAGGAATTACTGGTTGAATCCATACGGTTGATGGTACGTAGAAGGTCAAACTAGTTCATCAGATGGTACCATCTGTTCTTAAAATCTCTGCAATGCTGTGGCTGGCTTTGCACTCCATGGCTTTACTCCCATCAGCGGGATGAATCGGTCTGAGTAATGTCTCATGAAAGATCCTGCACTTGCGTGATATTTCAATGTAACAGTTACATCTTACTGATAGAAATAAACAGTATGTCTCTGTATGGAACACATTATGGTGGCAATGGCATTGTGCATTGTTATAAAGGTTTTATCAGCATCAATTTGAGATGATTACATGACGAGTGAGTCACGCAGTCCATCTCAGACTGAGGCGGAGAACCCTTTAAAAACAGGCAGTGACATTATGCATACTGTGTATAATAAAGGAAAAGTGTCTCAGAGAGTTTTAGAGGGGGATTGGCTTTTTTTTATGGGCCAATATCATTTTATCCAGCTGCCAGCAAAGCCAAGTTCTTTTGCAGTTGTGAGAAGCCATTACATGAGCTGTGCAAGGTAGCTGTTCTTTGGTCATTCTTCCCTTGCCTCTTAATGGAAAGTCCCAGATCTGGCACTGCAGAATCATTTTGTTCTGTGTTCCTTAGGGCAGATGTGGGGTGAGATATTCTTGTAAGCAGCACTTGCAGAATTCCAAGAACTGCAACCGCATATTTATTTATTTCCATTAACAAGGGGGAGGAGGCGTAAGTGGATTCTGAAAAATAGAGCTGTGGAACCAATGAGTGTAGCAAAAGTATTGCCGGCTTGTGTGTGTCTGGTTTCCTTCAGTGGCAAAATGAGCAAACATAAAACCTTTTCACTTGCAACAGAAATGAATTTTACCACCCTCTGCTTAGATTATAAAAGACACGACATTTAGACATTGTTTCCTGGATGGTCCCACCTACCCACCATAGCTTTTTTCCCTGGCATCTTGTTTCACAAGCTTGATCATTGCTTGACAGGAATAACCACATTGCTCGTTTATAGATAGCACCGGGGAAAGACTGTGTAGCAATCAAACTTCAGAACGTGAACAGAGAAACAGCTAGTCATTCCTAATATTCTGTCATGCCGACAACCGGGGTTAACAACGTCACCAGCCCCATCGTTGTCCAAAAGCATCTAAACTTTCTAGTTTGAATGTTTCAGAATCAATGGTTTTTAGCAATTTAAAAAAATATTCCCCCAAAGATTTCTGGACAGAAGTCATTGAAATTCTGTTTTGTCAAAACTGAAACTGTTGTAATTTATTTTTGGGTGCAGGGGCAGGGTGTGAAGAACAAAATGTTAAAACAATTCTCAACAAGCTGTAATTTGTATCCCACATATTAGGCATATTCCAAAGTGTGTGTATTCAACACCAAGGGTCAGATGATTGTGACTTTGCACAGGTTTCCTAGTGTTGAGGGCTTAGGGCAAGTGGCCAGTTTGTTAAGCATTTCTGGATAGACAGCCCCCATGATGCTGTAATTAGTATTTCCTGAATGCAAGGTGGAGTGGGTATTTGTGAGAGAAAGGGAGAAATTTCATTCCCATGCCCCACAGACCCAGCATAAGTAGGAAGCAACAAGGAACATGAGCAAAAGCTGCCCCCTTTTGAAAATAAGCACAGGGCTGTAGGAAGGGAAGCTGGAACAATTGATATCATCACCAGCAGTGAGTGACAGTGTAGGGCCTAGGGTGAATTGGGTGGGACCAAGGACAGAAGGGGCAGGGCTTTGGAAAATCAGCCCTACCCCTCCAAGCTCACCCAGAGCTGCACACAGAGTAGTGGCACAATGCTATGTGGTATTTCAAGGGGGCCCAGAACTCCTGCCACTGCTACCTTGGTGGCAGCTGGAGTTCTGGGCCCCTTTGAAATGCCTGGTTATCCTAGCCCCTCTATTCCTGGGCCTGGATATAGTGGAGGTGCAGATGACTATTGAACCAAGCTGTCAACTGTGTATGTAATGAAGTCCTTCCATTCAAGGCAGGGGTTGCAGCAGTACCTCTAGTTCCAGCACCTATGGGTATAGGTGTACCCACTGTCCCCAGGAACATGGGAAGCAATGTCCACGATTTTTCACTGTAAATAAGTGCTAACATTAGGCTCCCAAATCTTTAACTAGACCCCTAACTTAGAGACCAGCCTATCAAATAAGCTGACACATCAGCTCCTCTGCATGTCAATGAGAACTGCTCTGTCCCATCTCATCTGAAAATTAGATGATTTATTTATATGCCTAAATATAGTCTTACGAGTCTAAAGTTAATCAGCTATTTTTGAAAGTCGTGTTTGTTATGTCTACCCCAGAGCTAGGACTAAAGAAGTGATTCATTTTTCAATAACTCCTAAAATGGGAATTAGATTTAGGCTACACAATGGGGAAATGCCCAGAAAAGATACACAAATTGCTTTCCCAAACATTTGGCCCATCCACATGGAGCCAGATGTCAGGAAAGGCCCCTCTGCCGGGGCATCTCTCCTGCTTCACGATGCGAGGTGTATAGGGATGTCAGTAGAATGCATCCGCTTTTCTGACAGTGGTCTCAGAAAAGTGGACTCATTGTCTGAATGCAGCAAACCTCTTCTGAGAGACAAGCCTGGGTACAGTGGAAGTGCAGACAGACACTGAACCAAGCTGTAAAACCTGTGCATAATGGAGTCCATCCATTTAAGGGGTTGTAGCAGCACCTCTAGGTCTCCTGGAAAGAATCTGCAGTCTAGACATAGCCTTTAAAGACCAAAGAAATGGGCACTATATTTCATCAAAGTCATTTAATTTGTCTTAGCCTTTCAGTGTTACCTATCCAAATATGACTACTCCCTAGAGTGCATTAGTCCTGTTATCCATGCTAGATATTGTTCTCCATTTCAAAGGCAATGAGAGAGGGCTTATCACAGGAGCTATGTGGAATTATATTGGTTTTGTTGATGTAAGGGAGAGATAATGGGATATATTGCCTAAAATGTAGGTTTTGGCATTGAGTAGAATTGCGTTTTCAAGAATCCTATTTCTCCTTTCCAAAACTTGATAGCACTGTGGAGTGGACATGATCATAGTATATTTATTAAGGGTTCCTTCCCCTTATTGTGATGTCATTATATCTAATCAATTATAAGTTTCAATTATACATTCCACAAGCAGAGTAATGTTAGAAGTGCTTAGAGATGGAGGCTACTGGCTATAAGTGACTGTATTTGAGTGTGCCACTTGAGACTTCTTGGGTTTGTTTCTTTCAGAAATGTTGACTATTCTTCCTCCTGTACCCCTGCAGTCATGCAAAAAAACTAGAATACAGAAAGAGAATTGCTTAAATTTTGGAGAAATAAAAATGAGGTCAAAATGTAATTGTGGAAGGTAAATTGTAAAACAGAGAAATGAGGGATTAAGAATGGAAACAACATTTTAGGTGTACTACTGCTAAATCTGAAGGGAGAGAGAGAAAGTGAGAGAAAATCATGACTATTTATTTAAATAAACAACAAATTCATTTTGATGAGGCTTGTGACTGGAGCTGGTTGAGAAGTGGAGGGAAAAAATCAACATTGTCTCATTTTTTCTGCTATTTTTGTCATAATTAAAAACCATTTGAAATTGTCTGACCAGGTCTTCTTAGAACTCCATTCATTTACTTCTGCAAATATTCATACAAGTACATTTTAATTTTTTTTAAAAAACAAAAGCATCACAATTATTCATTCAAACACTTGTTGGCTTGAGCACGTATGACTTCGGCTAACTTGAAAGAAATCTTTGGATTTGGAAGGCAACCCATCAGGGATCAGAAATGATGTCACCTTTCACACCTTGAGACAAGTGAATTGTGAGCAGTGAATACGTGAAGCGAGAGTTATGCCTGAGAATTAATGAGCAGCTCATCGATTGGAATACTTATATAAGCCATCCACTGAAAAACACAGGAATCTGTAAAATAAAATAAAATAAGTTGTGGCTAATAGAACTGGAAGAAGCTGTACTTGGACTGTCATAAGAATTATGAAAGAGCTTTGCTATTTAATGTTTCAAAATTTTCAAAATATATTAATAAAAAGGAAAACATTTGTATATTGTAGTAGGCACAAAAGGCCAATGAGACAAAGGTCCAGTTAGAGCTAGGGCTACAAAAACACAGGAAGAGATTGTCTCATACAGTGTTTCAGTATGCAGTAGGTACAAGAAACTTTAAGAAGTGCAGATGTGTATCCAAAAGGCCAAATTGTCAACTGGGGTAAAAAGACATAGCTCCATTGTTTCATTGCCAACTTACATAGATGTAACGTTAATACATATAATTCCCTGTCAAGAACCTTTCAACTATAGCACTACTTCATCCAAATGTTGTTTTAACACTAGGAAACAACTACCAACTATAAAATGTCAAGTACCTTTATATGAGCATTTTCTGTTATTTAATCCCCTTTCATGATGATTCATGCACATACAATGCAATTAATTGTTGCCTTTTTGAAACGTTACATTTCTTGTAAAGTTTATTGAAAACAGAGGTCTAGAGATTCAAAGGAAACAATTGTGAAATAATTTACAATAAAGACAACATGATTTCCCCCACTTAACCTCTTTCCCTATGATATACAGAAGAAACAAGTCCACTGCATTTTAGCAGTATTGTTACAGTACAGTTTGGTTGCCATGGCAAGAAATACTGAATGGATGAAGTCATAAAGTTCTCAAGGAGGTGCTAATAACTCAACAGGGCATAATAACTTCTTGAAAATATCCAAATTCATAAAACATTTCCAAAGGGCAACGATAAACTAAGAAAAAATGACAAAACAGAGTATTCAAGAGTGAGGTTACATTGTTCCAAATCCTTAAAAGATGATTATTACTGAATCTTTACTCCCTTCTCTGATCTTCTAAAATACACATAACATCTCTGTGGGGCAAATTTCAATATCCTTTTGCATATTAAATAGTACCTTCTACTGGGTAGGCATCCATGAGACTACTTGCAAAATAAATTTCTCAGTATGATTAAAGTTATCATGGCCTTTTGTGGAGCAGGAGAATGTTTCTGTGATGGGTAGAGGGGATGTAAGCTTTGAAGTTCTGCTGGACAAGTTTGTGTGAATCCGTGTGGATGAGAATAAGACCTCCATAAACCTTGAGACTTTGCCCAGAATTCAGAGACCCTTGAATGAGACTAGTGAATGGAACTTTTTATTTCATTATTTCTGTTTTTGTATTTCCAGGATCTGGCTTGGGCCAGACAGTTCCAAAGACCTTGGGAAAGGCTGGTGGGAACTAAGAAATACTTGTGCTTTAAAACGCTGTTCTTGTGAGACTTCTGTATTCACCTTGGGTGAAATCCCATCCTTGTTGAACTCAATGAGAATTCTGATATTGACTCTAGAATGGTCAGAATTTCACTGCTATAGTCTTGATAGTTCAGATGAGCTTTGGAGAAGCATCCAAACTTTGGGATAAAGAAGCAAAGGGCAACCATACTTTTGAGCTGAGATTTTTTTAAAGGAGCCTAAATTTAGGCTCTTATGTCTGGATTTAGGCATCTACAAAAAATAACCTGATTTTTTTCAGAAGTGCTGAGTGTGCAGCATCTCCTTGGGAAGTCAGGCTCAAAGCACAGCTGGAGTTCATTGTCATAGCTCCACTGATTCCACTGGATGGGGTAAATGATCACAGCTTAGCCTGTGTTGATTTCAGTGGAGCTACGAGAATATACCCAGCTGAAGCTCTGCTTCTGTTTGCTCAGGTTACGGTAACGTGTCACTTTTACCATAGGCATCTATCCAAAGAACTTTAATGTCCTTGCTTGGAGCCAATTACTCTCTGTGAGACCTGCATGTACAGAGGTCCACCCAGAAATGAAAGTAAGGGGGTGCTCTCAGTGCACAGCTCCTGCAAGAGGTGGCTGAGCTGCTGCAGAAGCCATCAGGGAGCTATTTAAAGAGCGGGTAGGTTACTGGAGTGTGATAGATACTTTCATCCTTGGGACCACCCAAATACAATTTCTCCTTCTGTTTACTGCGGGATGTGGGGCTCTATAACACAGTGCTGCCAGCCAACCTTATAGTGTGTGTGTGGGGGGGAAATAATAGAAATCATTGCAGCAGGGTTTATGCTGCTGATAATGATTTTAAGGAGGATTAGAGGAGGCAGCTTAAGTTCTCTGTCATCTAAAGTCTGACATGGTGTAAATAAATGTGTGGAATCATCAGGAGTTCTTGGGAGGCTTCTGTTTTCAGTTCCAGCAAAGTGGCTGTCTATAAGCCATTAGAAAATCGTGGTCTGCTTTTAATAAAATTATTTCTTCTCTCAGCACTCTGCTTCAAAATAACCAAGACTACAGTCCATTGCTCCATTTAGCGTGCATCAGTCTGAACAGCAAACCACCACTCCCAGCAGTGGTCCAAATACCCAATGCCTTAGAAAGAGAGTCAGGTTGAAAACTTGCTTTGATATTTAGTAGCCAGCCATGACACAAGAGTCCACCGCGCAATGACTTTTCACAAATTGTTTCCTTACAATATAAAACAATGGCATGTTAAATGCATGTTATACGTAGTAAGCACCTGAATTTTTAATGTGCCAAACTCTGCCTTCAGACTGTTTTAATTCAGATAAGAAAGACAAGGCAGGCTGAGTTCATATCTCTTATGAGACCAACTTCTGTTGGTGAAAGAGACAATAGCTCCACGGTGCTCTTCTTCAGGCCAGTGGAGCTTGAAAGCTTTTCTCTTTCAGCAACAGAAATTGGTCTAATAAATGCTATTACTTCATCCCACCTTTTGTCCATCATAACTGCACCAGCATGACTGTAACAACACTGAAAACACTAATTCAAAGAACAGCAGTGAGGTCAGCCTAGTTTCTTCAGATTTAAACTAATGTAACTGACTGTGTGGGTGTAGAAAAAATGTTCTGGTTCAGTAAAAAACCTTGAGAATATACTTAGTTTAAAGCTTCAGCTTAAATTGAATAGGATTTAAGACCTGTTTATATTTACACACAAACAAGTGCCTTCATGAGTACAAATGAATTTAATCACAGGCTTAACTGAACTGACGTCTAAAAGCACAGTTTAGTCTCATAAAGATAATACGGGGCAGAATAAAATATTTCCCTCTCCATTGCATTGGTATCATTTATATAAGCAAGTCTCCCAGTTGTTTGGAATTGGAAACAAGATCAAACCCAAAGGGCCTGATTCTGATTTTGTTAGTCACACTGATGAAGCTTTACTAGTGCAGTTTCCCAGAACACCGGTTTCTAGAATTCCTGTTTATTTTACTTGAGTAAAACAAAATCTTTTGTTTTTAAAGACTGTAAGTCAAGTACCTTTCTGTTTCTGTCACATTTTAATCAAGGTCAACCAGTAATATTAAAAATAAGGCAACAACATCTAAACTGGAGTGCAACTGGTAGAAAGTACCAAAATCAAACAAATATCGAAAGGCTGCTGAACTTTCTTTTATATTCGAATTCAACGCATTAACACATGGTTTGAACCAGGATGGGAATTTTCTGGGTCATTATAGGGGCTCGTTTGCATACTTGACTTAATCTCCCCCCGCTTCTGCCCCTCTACTGTCTGATTTGCTCACCTTGATAATTTTTTTTTCTGATTTGTCCACCTTGATTGCTATTTTTGGTTCTCTGTGCCTTAAATATTGAGTCTGTCTTGGTATGGTTATGATCTGGAGAAGTGAGTCTGTCCCACAAAACCTCACCTCATAAATTATTTTGTTAGTCTTTAAAGTGCTACTTGACTGCTTTTTTGTTTAAATATCAAAAGGTTTCAATTGTTTCCATTTCAGTGCTGGGCTACTGTTCCCTGTTTGGCATGGGGAGTGAGGAGGCAGCGAACATTGGTGACATGTGGCTGGAGTTTAAGGGCAGGTTTACACTACAAAATATAAAAAAAATTCAACCTAAGATACAAAACTTCAGCTACAAGGATTGGTAGTTGGAGTTGACGTACCTTAAGTTGAATTTCTGGCGAGGCACCGCTGTTGGAGGGTGACAGGAGATAGTCTCCCATTGACTTCCCTGACTCTTTGTGACTGTGAGGAACACTGCGGTTGACAGGGCACTTTCGGGGTTTGATTTAGCATGTTCCTAATTGGTGCACTAAATCGACCCCCTAAGATTGACCCCAGCAATGTCGATCATCTGCTTAGTAGGGACGAAGCCTTAGATTCACAAAGCCCAACACACGTGCGTCAGCACAGAGTGGAGAGTAATTTGCCCCACTGAAAGGGATTGTAATGATGGTGACTTCTCCATGGAGCAAGGAGGAAGGACAAGATTCAGAGTGGCAGCCCTTTGCTTGTATTCACAAAAACAACAAGGAGTCAGGTAGCATCTTAAAGGGTCTGTCTACACAGCAGCCTTATTTTGAAATAAGCTATTCCAGAATAGCTGTCCTGGAATAGTTTATTTTGAAATAATGCTGGTACACACAAACATGTTTTTCAAAATAGGACTTAGCTGTTTTGAAATATAGAATCTACAAACACAGGGCTGATTTCAAAACAGAGTCATTGGATGCATGATGGCTTATTTTGAAATAGACTCTATTCCCTGTCTTAACAGCACCTATTAGCTGCATCTACGCTGCCTACCCTCTCCCCCTCCCGTCGGAAGGGACATACTAACAAGAGCAGTGGAAGACGCAATGAGGAATGGATTAAAATATCATGACTCATTTTCATCGTCCCGTAAGACTAGTTCATTTGGACATTGGCACCAGGGAACTGCCTGTGCAGAATAACTTTCTGGCTTTGGGGCCTTCAAGACCCTTTTATGGGATGATCTGTGGCTGTACTCAGCAGTGTCAACAATCAACATGGTATCCCAGGCAAGGTGGGAGGGGCAGCCTGGCTCCATGCCCCGGAAGGAGCAGGGCCAAGGGAGGAATGGGTAGGGCATAAGGGATTCTGCTCTCAGCGCTGATTGGACCGAGGTGCTGTTCGCTCCCCAGCTCCCTCACAACTGGAGCAGTTCAAAGGGAGACAATTGCCCCGTTCTCCTCCACTCCTCCTGTCAGCAGGGCTGGTTGTGCTGGTACAACTATGCAGTGGAGGTGCTTGCTGACTGATGGATCGGTATAAGCCCTCATGGGGATGCAGTCTTAACAATATAGTTAAAACAGAACGTCTGTCTAAGCCTGGTCCTCCCTTAAAGGTTTTGAGTGTATAGCCATGTGGGGTAGGGGTGGACTTTTTTTCCCCATTCTTGACTGAAATAGCTGTGTTAGAAAAAGTACACAAAGAAGAGCTCTTCATGTCCATCTCCCCAAGGAGGGCTTACCCGTATAGCAATACCAATACACCTGTACTGCCAAAAACCATTCTAGTGTTGACAAGGCCTAATGTAGACAAGGCCTTAGTACAACACCTGCTTGTATTATCAGTATTGGAACGGCACAAATGTTGGTTCTCATGGGAAAACTGACACTTTCAAGAGCACTGTTGCCTCTAAGCTTTGTTGGTTTCTTTTGTAAGGCGGGCTTTATTAAAATAATAATACTCTAGGTAGAACTACAATTATCACTCTAAGCCATCTTTTATATTAAAAAACAATTTAAAGGATTAAAACTGGGAACTATTACTCTATCACAAGGCCAGGAATTTCCAGGCAGCCCAGCTTTGCTGCTAAATCCAATATAAAAAGTAGAATAATCTAAAACCGGGCAGTGCTCATGTCACAAAGGGTTTTGTGGGGTGATGAGCTCGCAGGAGGGCCTACGTAAGGTAGTCTATGCCTTGGGAATCCCTGGCTGCCTGTGCCCACGAGGGGGCCTCTTGGATACCTGCAGCTGGATTCTCTGCCAGCTCCAAACCTGCTATGCTGGCTGGTTCTTCCAACCCAGTACCCTGTCACTGAGGTTCCAGTGCCCACTGCTCCAGAGAAGGGTGCAGAAAAATCCATATTACACAGCTCTTGAATAACCTCTTCCTAAGGAAAGTTTCTTTCTTACTGCCAGAAATTCCAAGTTGCCTAGCGCCCTGGAACATAAGGACTTTTATATGCCTTCCCCAAACTCTTGGTTATTTTTAATCCTGTTATACCCCTGGGATATTCTTATTATCTATATAAATGACTGGTCTTTTTGGTGATCCTGCCAAGCTTTTGGGTTCAAATATGTCTTGTGGCCATGAGTTCCACAGGCTAATTGAGTTGCATGTGTACAAAATTTCCTTTTCAACTTGTTACCTTTCAACTGAATCAAATGCCTTTTGTTTTTCTATTACTAAAGAAGGTTCTTCCCTTTCTTTCCCCCCTGCATTTCCTCTTTTGCTTAAATAAAATGCTAGTTCTGATGCTTCACAGAGGGATGAACATTATTTACCATCTAGTCCAACCTTATTCATATCACAGGACAAGGAACCTCACTCACCCTGTCCTATAATAGATTCATAACCTCTGGCTGAGCTACAGAGACCCTCAAATTATGATTCACAGAGTTCAGGTTACAGAGAATCCTGTAAGGGGCCTGTCCCCCACACTGCTGAAGAAGGTAAAAAAAAAACAGGTTGTCTGCCAATCTGACCTAGGGAAATATTCTTTCCCTACCACAAATGCTGAGGTCAGTTAGATACTGAACATGTCAGCAAGATTCAGCAGCCAAACAGCTGGGAAGGAATTCTCTGTACTAACTCAACTCTCCCTGTCTTGTGCCCCAGCTCTAGTTGTAGGGGATGTTTGCTCCTGGCAGTCACAGATTAGCAGCATGCCATTGTGGGCAGGTTCATCAGAGCATTCTCTTCATAAACTTATCAAGCTCAGTCTTGAATACATTTAGGTTTCCTTGCCATCTCTCTGCTCCTGTTGGGAGGCAGTTCCAGAACTTCACTCCACAGCTGGTTAGAAACCTTTGCCAAATTTCAAGTTTAAACTTGTTGATGTACAGTTTGCATCTGTTTGTTCTGGTACTTTAATTTAAATAACTCCTTTACATCCCTGCTGTCGATCCCATTGCCAGTGGTTCCAAAAAGTGACACGGGTCCTGGACTGTAGTATGTGTGGGGGACAGCTCCATGCCTGGAAGATGGGGTGGGACCAAAGACAAAGCCTCAAAACACATTTTGTGTGTAGATGTTCCATGAGTTTTGTTGACAAAACTTTCTGGTATAGGTGTAGTCAAACGGTTTTGAATAACAAATTATAAATGTCCTTGTCTGTTCTGAGGCAAGCCGGAAAAAGGGCTAAATTCACTGAATAAATTGTTCACTCATAATAGTTTGACTGGTTTTAGGGCAGATGCAGATATGTGGATGTTGATCCACCCCTGAATGGACTTGTTGATCTTATAAGATTCACCCACTGGTAGTTCAAATCCCTGACTTGTGGCCTCTCTAGGGATGTATGAGAAACTGATTCTTGAGTAGACTAGCAGGGCTTTCTCTCTGTTAATCTTTCTCAAGGTTCAGTTAACATTAAAAAATGTATAAACTAACTAAAATACTAACTTGACCTTTTTCATTTGGTTTGTGTTGTTAAATCTTGGCTTCGCCTGCTAGTCTCTGAAAACCACCAGACAGTCAAAACTATAGAAATAAGAAAGAAGGTTGTGTCCTCAAATAGAAACAGTTTGGACATAGTAGCTGTGTCTACACGTGCACGCTACTTCGAAGTAGCGGCACTAACTTCGAAATAGCGCCCGTCGCGGCTACACGCGTCGGGCGCTATTTCGAAGTTAACTTCGATGTTAGGCGGCGAGACGTCGAAGTCGCTAACCCCATGAGGGGATCGGAATAGCGCCCTACTTCGACGTTCAACGTCGAAGTAGGGACCGTGTAGACGATCCGCGTCCCGCAACGTCGAAATTGCTGGGTCCTCCATGGTGGCCATCAGCTGGGGGGTTGAGAGATGCTCTCTCTCCAGCCCCTGCGGGGCTCTATGGTCACCGTGGGCAGCAGCCCTTAGCCCAGGGCTTCTGGCTGCTGCTGCAGCAGCTGGGGATCCATGCTGCAGGCACAGGGTCTGCAACCAGTTGTCGGCTCTGTGGATCTTGTGTTGTTTAGTGCAAGTGTGTCTGGGAGGGACCCTTTAAGGGAGCGGCTTGCTGTTGAGTCCGCCCTGTGACCCTGTCTGCAGCTGTGCCTGGCACCCTTATTTCGATGTGTGCTACTTTGGCATGTAAGCTGCGTCTACACGTGCACGCTACTTCGAAGTAGCGGCAGTAACTTCGAAATAGCGCCCGTCACGTCTACACGTGTTAGCCGCTATTTCGAAGTTGAAATCGACGTTAGGCGGCGAGACGTCGAAGTCGCTAACCCCATGAGGGGATGGGAATAGCGCCCTACTTCGACGTTCAACATCGAAGTAGGGACATGTAGACGATCCGCGTCCCGCAACATCGAAATAGAGGGGTCCTCCATGGCGGCCATCAGCTGGGGGGTTGAGAGATACTCTCTCTCCAGCCCTTGCGGGGCTCTGTGGTCACCGTGGGCAGCAGCCCTTAGCCCAGGGCTTCTGGCTGCTGCTGCTGCAGCTGGGAGTCCGTGCTGCATATACAGGGTCTGCAACTAGTTGTTGGCTCTGTGTATCTTGCACTGTTTAATGAAAGTGTGTCTGGGAGGGGCCCTTTAAGGGAGCGACTTGCTGTTGAGTCCGCCCCGTGACCCTGTCTGCAGCTGTGCCTGGCTCCCTTATTTCGATGTGTGCTACTTTGGCGTGTAGACGTTCCCTCGCTGTGCCTATTTCGATGTGGTGCCGCGCAACGTCGAAGTTGAACATCGACGTTGCCAGCCCTGGAGGACGTGTAGGCGTTATTCATCGAAATAGCCTATTTCGATGTTGCTACATCGAAATAAGCTATTTCGATGTTGGCTTCACGTGTAGACGTAGCCAGTGGGATTAAAGTTGAAACTATGGGTAAGGACAGAATACTGCAGCACTACATCAGAATTCCAAGAGGCCATATGTCCTTTTGTCTGGAATCCCTCTTTGATTTCAGCAGAGTATTCTCCTGAGAAAGTCTGAGATCAAGGCTGGAAGCCCATGTCTCTCAAGCCGCGTCTACACGTGCACGCTTCTTCGAAGTAGCGGCACTAACTTCGAAATAGCGCCCGTCACAGCTACACGCGTCGGGCGCTATTTCGAAGTTAACTTCGACATTAGGCGGCGAGACGTTGAAGTCGCTAACCCCATGAGGGGATCGGAATAGCGCCCTACTTCGATGTTCAACGTCGAAGTAGGGACCGTGTAGTCATTGCACGTCCTGCAACATCGAAATTGCCGGGTCCTTCATGGCGGCCATCAGCTGAGGGGTTGAGAGACGCTCTCTCCAGCCCCTCAGCTCACTGGTGGCCGCATGGAGCGGCCCCTTAAAGGTCCCCTCCCCCTCCCTTCCTGTGCAGGAAGCTGAGGGATCGTGCAGGCGGCAGCCTACACACGTGGCCAGCCTGCACCTCCCTCAGCCCCCCACCCAGCTGCGATGGCTGCCCGGCAGCCCCCCCCAGCGCGCCCAGGGGACCCCCCCCCAAGGGGAGCCAGGGCTCACAGCCCAGCCAGAAGGGCAGCCAGGCTGGCAAGTGGCAGCGGGGCCCCTCCTGGACGGAGGCCGAGCTGCGGGAGCTGCTGGGGCTCTGGAGCGAGAAGGAGGTGCTCCAGGTAATGGGGAGCAAGAGGCGGAACGTGGATGCGTTCGCTCGGCTGGCCGACGGCCTGGCTGCCCGGGGTCACTCTGCCCGCACTCCTGATCACATCAGGAGTAAGGTGAAGGAGCTGCGGCAGGGTTACTCCCGGGCCCGGGATGCGGCCGGCTGATCTGGGGCCGCCCCCGTCACTTGCCCCTTTTACAGGGAGCTCAGGGACATCCTGGGCCCCCGGCACACCTCCTCCCCTCTGGCCACCCTTGACACTTCGGCCGACGAGCCCCAGCAGGCCCTGCAGACAGACTCCGCCCCGGAGGCAAGTCCCGCACCCCGGGGGCCCCCCCCGGAGGCCAGCCCCGGGACATCGCGGCACGAGGAGGAGGAGGAGGAGGAGGAGGGGGGCTCCTCCTCTGCAGAATCCGGGCTGCAGATCCTCCTCCTGCCATCCCGGAGCAGCAGCAGGGCCTCCGCCCCCCGGGGATCTCCGGACTGTGGGAGCGGACCGACAGGTAGGTACCCTCCTCTGGTGGACACCCCTGGCCTTGAGGGGCGGGGGTAATAGATATGTGTCCAGGGCCCCCCACATGCTCACATGGCCATGGCCCCAAGGACAGCAGGGGCATGGCCCTCACAGCACTGCATCAGCCCCTGTCCCACCCCCACCATGCATGACAGTGCCATGCCCCGTCCCCGGGGCAGGGGGGAGCGGAACCTCGAGGGGCCCCCGGGAGGAGGGGGTGGGACACCCCGCAGCAGCAGCATGTGATGGAGTGCGGGGAGTGCAAAAGGGAGACTCAGGCTACATATGGAGCAAGAAGAGCCGAATAGCTCCCAGGGGCAAAGGAGGATCCTGGGGCTACAGCTGGCAGGTGACACCTCTGCCCTGAACAAAGAGGAGGGAGGAGCCGAGCTGGCTTGGAATCGGGGGGCGAGGGCGGGGGCCACAGGTAGAGGCTAGGGGAAGGGAGAGCTGGTAGGCAGCCAGCCTGAGGAGGGGGAAAGCTGCATCCCAGAGGGGCACCCCTTGGGGTCTTCTCCCTACGACGGGTTGGAAGGACTGTCTCTTCCAACAGCTGGTGCTGTCACTCCTGGGAGAAACTGGGCATCTGTGGCCTAAGAAACCTCTCCTGCTGTCAGACCCTGCGGGGTGAAGTGAGAGTCGCTCCCACCGCGGGACGGGGTGCAGGGCAGGGGGACCCCTGAACCCCATCCATCACAGCAGCATCTCCCGGGGATGGGGATGGGGAACCTGCAGCACAGGGCTGGGGGGACAAAGGCCACGGCTCGGGGCCCATACTAACGCCTGTCTCCATTCTTCTTCCCCCCCTCCTCTCCTGTGTCCCGCACCTGCCCCATCAGAAGGACCGGAAGAGAGCGCCGGCGAGGCCTCAGTCGTCCCGGAGAGCCCTCCAGGACCATCGCTCCAGGCCAGCCCCTCGGCCGAGGACTGACCGGCCCCACGGCAGGCTAGTCGGCAGATCCCGCGCCACCACCAGCCGACGGCGACGGACCCCCAGCTGCTGGCCATCCACCGTTGGCAGCTGGAGGTCGCGGAGCAGCACCTGCCGCTGCAGGAGCGGGCACTGGCCTGGTGCCAGGAGGCATGGGGGGCCTACATGGAGACTTTTAACCACTTGGTGGACTACCTGGCCCCACATGCCGCGCCGGCCGCCGCATCGCCCGCCCTGCCTGCTCCACCAGCCCCACCACCAGCTGCTCCGCCCGTCACCGTCCCGTCCGCCGTTGCCCCGCCACCCACCGCCGAGGGCCGGAGCACCGAGGGACCCCTGGAGCCACCTGAGACTCGCTGGCCATGCTACCTTCTGGTCCGGCCCGCCCCCACCCAGCCCCGGACAGGGCTGCGACCGCGGCGGGGCTCCCGGCCACCAATGCCCAGTGCCGGGCTATAGGGGCAAGGGGCCCGGGACGTGGCCCCACCCCTTGTATATAGTTTAAAGTTATTATTTGTTGCCCCCCGTTTGCCCCGTCCCCCCCATGTAAATAGTTCTCCCCTTTATCCTCCCTGGTTTTCTTTTTATTATTGAGGACACTTGTTTCTTTGTATTGTTTTATTTTTGTACATATTAGTTTTTTTCCACATGTTTGTACATAGTTTGTTTTTGGTTCAAATATTTACAGTTACAAAAAAAAGGTTCTGAAACAAAAAGAAGTTTAAATTCAGCCACAAGTGCGTGCTGTCATTTGTCCAGGAAAAGTGGGAGGGGGGTGCGGTGGGGTGCTCCATGGTGTAGGCGTTGGGGCAGGAGTGTGGTGGAGGAAAGGGCGGGCAGTAGGGGGCCTGGGCAGAGTTCACCCCGCGGCCTCTTCATCAAAGTGGGCCCGCAGGGCCTCCCGGACCCGGGTCCCCTTGGGGTCCACCTGCCAACTGGGGGCAGCGGGTGGCTGGATGTCTGCCCTGCTGGCCTCCGCAGCCCAGCCCTGGAAAAAGGTGTCACCCTTGTTCTCTACCAAATTGTGCAGGGTGCAGCAGGCACCCACAATCTGGGGGATGTTGTTGGGGCCTGCATCCAGGCGGGTCAGGAGACATCTCCAGCGTCCCTTCAGGCGACCAAATGAGCGCTCCACCACCTGGCGTGCACAGTTCAGGCGCTCATTGAAGCGCTCCTGGCTAGCGGAGAGATGGCCCGTCTAGGGGTGCATGAGCCACGGCCGGAGGGGGTACGCCGCATCTGCGATGACGCAGAAGGGCATGGTGGTGTCCCCCAGAGGGATCTCCTGCTGGGGGATGTAGGTCCCCGCCTCCAGCCGGCGGCACAGGCCCGAGTTCCGGAAAACCCGGGCGTCGTGGGTGCTGCCAGGCCAGCCCACATAAATGTCCTGGAAACGTCCCTGGCTGTCCACCAAGGCCTGGAGGACGACAGAATGGTAGCCCTTTCGATTCAGGTATCGTCCTCCACTGTGATGCGGGGCGCGGATGGGGATGTGAGTCCCATCCAGAGCCCCGAAGCAGTTGGGGAAGCCCAGGGTGGCAAAGGCCGCGATGGTGGCATGTGGGTCCCCCAGCCTCACGAGCCTGTGCAGGAGCATGGCGTTGATGGCACGCACAACCTGCAGAGAAAGCACATGGGACAGCACCAATGAGGGGTGAGCAGGGTGTGCGTGGCCCTGCCCTGCCCTGCCCTGCCCTCCTCTGCCCTCCCCCGCCCTGGCCTCCCCTCCCCTCCTCCTCCCCTGCCCTGGCCTCCCCTCCCCTCCCCTGCCCTCCTCTGCCCGGGCCCCCCTCCCCTGCCCTGCCCTCCCCCCGTGGGTTCTCTTACCTCCATGAAGGCAGCCCCGATGGTGGCCTTGCTGACACCAAACTGCTGCCCCACGGATCGGTAGCTGTCGGGAGTGGCCAGCTTCCAGACAGCGATGCCGACCCGTTTCTGCACCGTGAGGGCACGCCGCATGGCGGTGTCCTGGTGCCTGAGTACGGGGGTGAGCCACTGGCACAGCTCCAGAAATGTCTTCCGGCTCATCCTGAAGTTCCTGAGCCAGCGGTTGTCGTCCCACTCCCCAAGCACCAGCCGCTCCCACCAGTCGGTGCTGGTGGGGTAGCTCCACAGCCGCCGGCGTGTGAGGCGGGGGGGGGGCGGGGTGCTGCAGGGTTAGGGGTTGAGCCCTGCTGCCCTGGGGGGATCTCCTCCTCTGTGGCAAGGAGGTGCTCAGCTGCCTCCCGCATGGCATGGAGCAGGGCAAGCCCTGCTCCTGCCGGGAGGGCTGGGTGGACCTCTGGTGGCTGCTGCTGCTGCTGCTGCTGCTGCTGCTGCTGCTGCTGCTGCTGCTGGGGGTCCATGACTGCGGCGCCCGGGGTCTGTGTGCCTATGGCTCTGCAGACCGTGTGCTGTGCAGGCTGAGTGTGTCTGGGAGGGGCCCTTTAAGGGAGTGGCTAGCTGTTGCCCTGGAAGCGCTAGTCCGCCCTGTGACCCTGTCTGCACCTGTGCCTGGCATCCCTATTTCGATGTGTGCTACTTTGGCATGTAGACGTTCCCTCGCTGCGCCTATTTTGATGTTGGGCTGCGCAACGTCGAAGTTGAACATCGACGTTGCCGGCCCTGGAGGACGTGTAGACGCTATTCATCGAAATAGGCTATTTCGATGTCGCTACTTCGAAATTAGCTACTTCGATGCAGCGTGCACGTGTAGACGTAGCCTCAAAGAGAGAAGGCTGTTACTTTCCAAATTGTCTAGGGGTTTGAACATCTATGGGAGCTGAGCGCCTAAAAGACCTCGAAAGACCCTTTTGAAAATCTTATTTCTTTACCATGATGTTTGACAGTCTGGGAGCTGCTCCTGAATTTTGCATAGAGCAATAGCGTCTCACAAATCTACCTCTTCCTGATCGTTGGCTGGGTTCACTTTGATCCTAAATCCCCCTTTCGTTTTTCTGTGCCTCTCTTTTTATCCACAAGCTGAAGCATTCTTTTGATTTTTGGCAGGTCTGTTTTACTTGTTAGGACCTATTTGTTCAGACGAGGGTATGCAGACAATATATTCATGTAAATGCAATGTTGTGGTGCCTTCTAGGCTTCAGTCCTTTGTGGGTTTTTTTGTTTGTTTCCTTTGTATAGAATCCAGATTGGTTGCTTCACACCCTCACTGCATGAAGGCACCACCAGATTAATTTTGTGCTATTGTTGGTTCATGCACTGTATGTCTAATCTAGGACCTCCAGCTTTACTCAGTATTAAAAGCAGCTCTGAACAAGAGTTCTCTTTTGATTATTTTGTAAGCCATTTGAACGTGTTTTCTTTCCTGTTTGCTGATGTCATTGCAACTGATTTATAACAAAATGCTCATGAGAAAAGAGCCCTGTTACTTTACAAATGTTTGGAAGTGGTGTAATAATGCCTGTTTGAATTCAGTGTTTCACCCTGCATTGATTTAAAAGCAGGCTGGACAAAAGCAGAGGGTAACACACTATATACAACAATCCCCCCAGAGCTGGGAGAATAATTAGACGCTGCCATAAATCATTTTTTGTATTTAATGTCTATGACCTCTATTGTACCGTTTCTTTCTCTGGGCTTTTTAGGCTATACTGTAGCTTCACTCTATGCACGTATGGCAGTGTGTATCAGTAACCAACTTTCCACTTCAAGTTTGTGGGAAGGGATGGCTCAGTGGTTTGAGCACTGAGCAGCTAAACCTGGGGTTGTGAGCTCAGTCTTGGAGGGGGCTTGTTAGGGGTCTGGGGCAAATAGATTTAAAAAAATTCCATCAGGGATGGTGATAGGTCCTGTTGTGAGGGTAGGGGATGGGACTTGGAGACCTCTGAAGGTCCTTTCTGGAGCTATGAGATAGGCATATCTTCCCCAGCCGAATATAACTACTCTTAATTATGCTGACAGGAAGACCCTTGAGGGTCATAGCACTAATCCCCTCTTGGACTGTAGTGTGCTCTGGCTGCTCCTCATGTTCCCAGCCTGTGTCCCATCATACCTCCTACATTCAAAGGCCCTGGAGCCAGTGGCATAGAAGTCTGTTAGCATTGCCTAAGGATTCCTCTAATCATCGCTACTAAAAGATGCGTGGTAAGGGTTGGCCCATTACTCCTAAACTCCTCAAAGCATGGACCTGGTTGCATCAGGTGTATCGCTAGCCATCCTGTGGGATGTTTAACCAATAATACATAACTAATGATTCACAAGAACACCGTTAATTTCAAGGCAGGTTGTTGCTTCAAAATCTATGTTGAAATGCCATCCTAAGATTCGCCAATACATTCATAAGTAAGTAACTGAATTGAGGGCTCCATTTAGGATTGGCAAATTTTAGCATACACCAAAGTTTTTGGGCCCGATTACCCTAGTTCCCATTGAAATCAGTAGCAGATCCTACTCAGACTCAAAGAGCACAGTTGTGCCTGATTTCTATGTTGGTTTTGGACCATTCGTAGTACATATTCACATTGATATCAACCAAATTAATTCCCTGCATTACTCCATAGCTGCCGACTTACAATCTTACCCCAAGACAAGGGTTTAGTCAGTCATTCCATGGGTGGTAAACAATAGTTAGGCTTCACAAATAAAACGCAGTCCAGTGGCACCTTAGAGACTAACACATTTATTACGTCATGAGCTTCCATAGGTAAGACCCACTTCTTCAGATGAAAACGGTGTGGAACATACTCTGGGGTTTATATAGGAGGGAGAAATGTAGAGTTGGATCACACACTAATTATCCAAAAGTCTGGTTAATATTTGTTTTCCTGACCTTTTTCATTTTGGTGGCCTATTAGTATTCTTATGTATTATTTGAATTACTGAGAGATCTAGTTGCCATATGAATAAAGTGCGAAAATGACATCCCATGCTCACTTTAAAGGTTGTACTTCTCTTTTAATATGCATTTCATTAACATTCATGGAAACCTGACAATAGGCCTTGGTAGCTACTTCTGCCATCTACTCACTTAAAGGATGAGAATATCCATTTTCCTATATCTTCTGTTACCATCTATACCAGGGCAAATCAGTTATAAAATAACGCAGTCCTCAATATTGCCATCCTACAGTGTTAAGAAATCATGAGTTCGTCCCTCACTGAGGTAAGGATAATATCTTAAGAATCAGAAGATTTAAAACAAACAAATGTTGTTTGTGTATTTATTTGCATTCTGTTTTTTGAGCCTGTTTGGTTTGGCATTTTCAGGCTTTTCTTTGCAATTATCGTCAGGGCAACAAACATTTTGCGCTTGTAAATGAAAGCTGAGAGTTTTCACATAATGACATGATTCCAGGACATCGAGTTATACGAAAAGTACAACTCATTGTTATACTCCTGTTAAAACCACAAGAGTTGGTAATCTGAACTCCAGTCTAAGGGACCGGAAAAGAGAATGCGCTTTCCTCTTGAGGAGTTTGGTATCTTGCTAACATAAGTAACGTATGACAAAAGTGGAGCTGCCCTGTACTAACTCATGAATGCTGTATATTCTCCTACTTCTTGGGAAGAAAATATTGGGTTAATTTAATAGGGGGCTGTAAGGTAAAGCAAGCATTTTCCCTGAACATTTTAGGGTGGAAAATAGAAAATGCCACAGGGTGGGAATGGTCCACATGCACCGGAGCGCACAAGAACAGTGGCAGAACTAAAAAGGATATTCTCTCAAAAGAGAGGGGGCCTTCTTTAGGGGAACCAGACAGAGAAACAGGCCTTCTGCACAGGTTGAAAGAAATTAGGCCATGTTTACATTACCTGCTGGATCGATGGGCAGTGGTCAATGCAACAGGGGTTGATTTATCACATCTAGTACAGACACAATGAATCAACAACTGAGCTGTCTTCCCCTCGACTCTGGTACTTCACCAAAACCAGAAACTTAGGCAGACAGAGTTGCTGGAAGAGGGTCTGCCATCAAGTCACCGCAGTAAGTAGATCTGTGTGTGTCAATTTCAGCTATGCTATTAATGTCACTGAGATTGCGTAATTTAGATTGCTGGTCCATGGTAGTGTAGACGAGATCATAGATTATCAAGAGGAGATGATAAGGCAAATAGACATAAGTCTAGATTGTGACACACAACCCAGCCATCACACTCTACAGCTGTGCCATAACAGTACTCCCGTATTAGGAAAATAGGGCTACGTCTATGCTACAGAGATCTTTCAAAAGAATCCCTTCTGGAAGATCTCGTCTGAAAGAACTTCTTTCAAACAAGTGCATGCACAAACAAAAAAGCAGATCAAAAGAGAGCATCCACACACCCTGTGCTTTTTCAAATGAACAGGTGAGGGATTAAAAAAAAATCAGGCCCTGTCCGGACTATTCTTTTGGAAAAAAGCACCTGTGGTGCACCTATACAAGTTTTCTTTCGAAAGAAGCTTCGAAATGGGGCTGTCTTCCTCAAACGGAAAGGGAAGAGCGATTTCGAAAGGAGCGCCTCATTCTTTTGATTTACTTTCAAAAGAATGCTTTTTGTGTACAGACGCTCTGCTGGATCTTTCGAAACAGCCCCCTTCTTTCAAAAACTCTTTCAAAGGCTGCTAGAGTAGACGCAGCCTAGATATTTTAGAAATTGTGTGTTTTAAAAAAAAAAAACAGTGATAACAGTTTCATGAACAGAGGCCTTCAGGTACTTTGTTTATATTATTAATGTTTTTAAAATATATACATATATTCTTGTAATATAAACAGAGCGGTAGTTTGTGCCACCCCTCTAAGAATTAAACCTTATGTTTCAGGAGAGCTTATCAACTATATATATATATATATATATATATATATATATATATATATATTTCAGGAGAGGGTATTAATTCTATCACCACTGTACCAGTCACTGTACAGACAGACCTAAAACATAGCTCCTGCCTCCTAGAGTATCCAATCTAAGGCTATGCGTATACTAGACATAGAAGTCAACTGACGAAACGCAATTTTAGCTTTGCCACTTGTGTATCTAAAATGAACTTATCAGGGGTCGACTTCAATGTCTGTAAGGTTGACAGGAGCATTTCTCCCATCGACCTTCCTTAATCCTCACTGCTTGTAAGGAGCTCCGGGGTCAACTTGGATCCCGGAAAGTGCCATTTCGTGCATGCGCAAAACAAAACCCTGGAAGATTGACCCTGAGTGAGTTGATCTTCGCAATAGTATCCTACCCGAAGACATTACTAAATTGCGCTAAGCCAGGAGTAGCCCATTGTGCCTCAGAGACAAACTGTTGTGTTGTTAAAACAAAAAGCAGTCAAGTAGCACTTTAAAGACTAGCAAAATAGTTTATTAGGTGAGCTTTTGTGGGACAGACCCACTTCTTCAGACCATAGCCAGACCAGAACAGACTCCATATTTAAGGCACAGAGAACCAAAAACAGTAAGCAAGGAGGACAAATCAGAAAAAGATAATCAAGGTGAGCAAATCAGAGAGTGGAGGGGTGGGGGGGAAGGTCAAGAATTAGACTGAATCAAGTATGCAGACGAGCCCCTATAGTGACTCAGAAAGTTCACATCACGATTTAAACCATGTATTAATGTTCCAAATTTGAATATAAATGTCAGTTCGTCCACTTCTCTTTCTAAAACAGAGTGATAATTTCTCTTCAGTAACACACATACCTTGAGGTCATTGACAGAATGCCCCATTCCATTAAAATGTTGACTAACTGGTTTGTGGATCTGGAGTGTTTTGATGTCAGTTTTGTGCCCGTTGACCCTTTGTCTAAGGGAGTTAGAAGTCTGTCCAATATACAAAGCATCTGGGCATTGTTGGCACATGATGGCATATCTGATGTTAGTAGAGGAGCATGAGAAAGTGCCCGTGATTCTATGAGTAACCTGGTTAGGTCCAGTGATGGTATTTCCAGAGAAGATATGTGGACAAACATATCATATGACTGCTTTTTGTTTTGATAGTGTGTAGACTAGCACGGCTTCCTCTCTGTTGTGTTGTTGCTTCAGATGTTGTTACCCTATTACAGCTCTGTTATTGAAAGGAGGCAGGCAGCATGCTCCTTGTAGCAGAACCAGACAGACATTGAAATGAACTTAGAGTCACAGCTCCACACACTGTTCATCACTCCATGCTCATCTGCTTCCAGGGAGTATTGGACGGAGAGTAATAAGGCCCCCGTCCTGCACCACCTACAACAACAGGAGTTTTGCTATTGTCTTCAGTGAGAGTAGGCTGTAAATCTGGAGATGCTGCAAAATTTTTAGAAGGCTGCAAAGCCTAGGGAAGACAGAAAAAATTGTTGTGTTGCAGCAGAAGGAAGGGGTTAGGTAATAATTTCTTTGCCTTCAGTCCTACCCCTGCCGGCCTGGTATCCATTTACAAAGAAAACTGCCTTAGGTAAGCAGTCTTAAATCAAAGAATGGCTCAATAATTTTTTAAATACATGATCCATTCCAAAACAAAGCGTCTCTTTACTTTTAAACTGGGCTTTTTCCTTGTAAAGCCACTTTCAGGAACTAGCCGCAGCTTTTATATGGGCCTTTCTTTTCTTGTTGGCTATAGGAATCTGCTTTTCTTTACAACATTCTCAGGTGTGCCAAGGCCCTGGGAAGATAAGGAGGCTTTTCAAAAGGGCACTTCCATGTCCTAATCCTTCTGACTACAAACCAAATATTGATCTATTTAGTAAACTCGCCCAGAGAAGTTGAGATTGTAAAAGCTATTTGCTCTGCAGCCAGACTCTGTGACAGCTGTTCAATGGCAGGATTATGATGTCACAGTAATAAATAAACTACAAACAGGGGGTACGGTGGAAAAATAAAACATGAAAGGGAACTTTCATGCTGGTTACCAAGCAACAAAAAATATGTAACTGGAAGCCTTACAAGCATGTAAATTTCCCTGCGAGCTTCGCAGATGTCCTGGCTTTATAGCCAATTCTCAGTTTCAGTTTCAGTTTATGCTTTTCCCTTATTTTAGCCACAAACTAGAGCTGGTTGCTTAGAAAGAAGAGGGGAAAGACACAAAATAAAACCCCCAGGACAGCGCTGTATTAGGTTTGTGCTTGTTTTTTTTTTCGAGGCAAACATGCCATCTATATTGCACTGCTGTCTCTAAAAGCTCCCCTGCTCCCCTTCCAGCCACCGAATGGAACTCGATGGACACTTTGTATTCATGGAAGATGAACTTTTGTGTTCTGTGTAAGTCAAAAGCAAACCATATTCGTGTCCTTGAACTTCCGACTTTTTTCTTTTCTTTTCTTTGTTTTAAGTGATGGTAAAAGAAAATATGACTTTCTTTATTCAGAACCAGTGTTTGGCCCTCCTCTTGTCTAGTGAACTACACCAGCTTTGCAAATTCTCTTAACTATAAGCAGGCAGAGTTTCTAAAGTTCAGTTCTGTGTTTGTTACTGATGCTTTGGCTCTGAGCTTTCTCGGTCGAGTAATGCTAGCTCTGCGGTAACGCTCTGCGCAAAGATGATAGCTCTGCGGTAACGCTCTGCGCAAAGAATAAAAGATTTTCAAAGGAACAGACCAGCCCAGGAAATAAAATGCACATATTTTCCTCTGGGAATCCTACAGTGAAGCCCAATGGATATCTCCACACTTTCCACTTTACTTCACCATTCCCAACCATCACACCATAATGTGGGGCTAGCGTTTCATATGGGGGCTATCCTTTCCATGCCAGCATTTCTATTTAATAAGACCTCCTCTGTATCTACCACCTGGTGTGGGAGAACTTGGGGGTGGAGAGGCAGGATGGAGGTGGGCCCTACACCTACAGACATAGTCTGGAGAACAGGGAGCAGAAAACATTTTCACCTCACTCGTGCCTCTAGAAGCCTGGAGTGTTGTTGTTGTCATAGTCTTCTTGGTTCTGTATCTGTGAAGAGGCCGGTCATTTCTCTCTTTACTAGAAAGGCAAGTGAAGCGGGGCTGATTTTTTCAACCTAGGAATGCAAGAATGGTGGTACTGAATGAGGCTATAGTCGACCTAGCTCAGTGCTCCATCCTCTGGCGGATACTGTTTTGCAGCATTTAAAGTCTCAGAGGAGGAGGAGGAGGAAAGAGAATGTGGCACGCCCACAGGAGGGGTGGAAAGAAGTGGGGTGGAGATTTGAGAGCAGGGGTGGAGTGGGGTGGGGCCTCAGGTAGGAGTGTTTGACACCTCCCAGCCAGAGTAGAAGTCAGCACTTATAGGCCCAGGGACACCCGGAGAACAGGGGGTCTGATCGCAGTCCATCTGAGACTTGATGGACCTATCCTCCATGGACGTATCTACTTGGTGTTGTTTTGAATACAGTATAGTTTGGGCGTTCACAACATCCCCTGGCAATGAGTTCCACAGGTGCACTGTACAGTGAAATATTTCCTTTTCTTTGTTTTCAAATTGGCGGCCTGTGAAGTTAATAGGTGACCTCTGGTTCTTGTGTTCCATGAACAGGTACACAATACTTCTTTATTCATTTCTCCACCTACTTATGATTTTATGGACCCATGTGTGTCTTCCCTTAGTTATCTCTTTCCCAAGCTGAAGAGTTGCAGTCTTTCCAATCTCTTCTCATATGAAAACTTTTCCTAGGCCTGTAGGAGGTTTTCTTCTCTTCTCAGTATCTTTTACATTTATAATGTACCCGGTGCTGCTTGCGTCCTTAACTCAATCATTTGATTTTATTCAAATAAGTTATTACTCTGAGTTGGGGCCAGGTGGGGGAAGGGGGGACTATCCCAGCTGTCTCCTACCACAGCAGCTTGGGGCCAGGTGATTAGCACCTGTTCCTGGCTGCTGCAGCTCCAGCAGAAACAGCTGGGAGAGGGGTGCATGTCCCACAGCTGAGGCAGGTCCAGGTTCATCTGCCCCCCCTGTGCTCCCCAGCCAGAGTGAAGAATGCAGCAAACTGTGCTCTGTTCCCTCACTCCTTGTTGAAGCAGAGCAGCCCACAATGTTCTCATATGAACTGGGGGGGGGGTTCATGCCCCCCGACTTTCCTAAAGGGTGCCTGTGGGGTGGGAATCTCAGGGCTGGGGCAATCCCAGGATGGTATGCTTCCAAGCCACCCCTTTCATCTGCCAAGTGATTGTCTCTTTTCTGTACGGTTTTATGAGAAGCAATCCCATTCTGGGAACATCCCATTGTCCTGGCACAACCAAACCCCTACACTGCTCTAAGTGGAAGCAGAATACCAGATTTGGTGGTCCTGGCTCGTACCATTTAAGAGGAGTTCTTGAACAAGCAGACACACACTGACACAGACACTCAAATATAGCGTAGATCTCATGAACAGAACAGTATTCGGTCTGTGAGCACAAAGGATTTCCATTTTCTCTGCAAGCTTTTTCTCCCCTGCTCACCATGAATAGTCATGGAGAGTTCTAAGGTATTTCTTGGCCTCCTGTGAAGGCCAAAGAAGTTTCCTCTACAACTGGTCAAAAACTTTCCATCAAAATATTTTGTGAGTTGAAAACATAATTTTAATTAAATAGTTTTTATTAAAATAATCCATTTTCATTTAGTGTTTCGGTGGTGTCATCCAAAAAATGAAAAAAAATTGACTTTTTTCTTGTTTCATTTAGATGAGAAAAATCTCTGTTTACAATTAAATTTTGATGAGATAAAACATCTCTTTTTTATTATTCTTTGGGGAAATGGCTTGGGGTAAGCAGGGGAGGGATAGCTTTGTGGTTTGAGCATTGGCCTGCTAAACCCAGGATTGTGAACTCAGTCCTCGAGGAGTGGGGTAAATAGACATCAGGGTGGTGCTCAGTCCTCCCAGGAGGAGTGGATTAGATGACCTCCCAAGGTCCCTTCCAGTTCTAGGAGATGTGCATCTCCAATTACATTTTTTTTTTTTTTGTTTTTACCTCTTTAAATAAAAAGGTGGGATTTTTCCCACCACAAAGAAATTGAAAAAGGTCCCCATCAGGGCTATGGGCAGTCAGGACTATTGGCTGATATGGAAGTTTTGCCTACTGGTTACAGCTGGCTCTAGGGACTCAGAGTCTAGGAATGAGCCATGGGTCGGTACCAGAGGTATAGAAGCCGAACACCAGACCCAGAAGGTAACCCAAAGGCAGAATTAAAGATCAAAGCCAGAAGGGAACAGGGGTCTGGAGCAGGGATGGTCAGTTTGCGGAGCTGAAGCAGATTCCGAAACATGATCAGAACAGGACAGGGCTTATAGTAGTAAATGCTGGAACAAGGGCTAGAAGCAGGCAAGTGCAGCTGTGGATGTGGTACATGTTGAGTGCCACTGTTCTGCTGTGGGGCCAGGTTTAAGAGAGGAGCTATAAACCAGAAGCCAGGCAGGAACTGCAGCTACTTTGTCAGTTCCAAATTTGCCAAGCAGGCCATTATTTGTCCTAGCTGATCTAGTCTGACACAAATAAGCATGAACAATTTCATAGGAAATGGAAACTCAAGGGTGTTTTTTAAGCTTTTGTGAAAGACTTTCAGCCTGCTCTTGTGAGCAGAAGTCTGCCAGTGAATAATCAGGCAGTGTTCTGATGTATCCTACCTCATGGCAGCTAGTAACTGAAGAATAGATGTTAACGGTAGATGCTCAGAGGGGTAGCTGTGTTAGTCTGTAGCTTAAAAAACAGTCATGTAGCACCTTAAAGACTAACAAATTTATTTATTATTTTATTTATTAGGTAATGAGCTTTCTTACCCATGAAAGCTCATTAACTTATAAATACAAGTGTTAGTCTTTAAGGTGCGATGGGACTGCTTTTTCGGTGAAACAGAAGATGCTATCAGACTACTGTAAATTTCCTATTTAGTGTCTGCACAAAAGTGGCTACTTGTTGTGACCCAAAAGTAGGCAAGCGCAGGCAACAGTGACCAAGAGATAAAGGTGTGATATGCTCACATGGTGGTAAAAACAATGACATTTCTTTCTTGGCTCCAGTCATTGGACATGGTTGCACAAGATTATACCCTGTCAAATGGCAGGCATTAGCATCACTATAGTTACTGTTACATAATACAGCACAGCCTAAGGAACAGGAGTTGGAAGGAGCTCAAGATGTGAAGTAAAAAATGAATTTCCTTGTAATTAACGGTACAGGACTCATCACAACCATGCCCAGCAGATTCAGTGCAGTGATGACCTTCAGTGCCAGTGAAGGAGGAAGTTCTGGGGGGGTCCTATACTTGTCCTTTGGAAGCCAGTGGCCAAGATGTAAAGCCCAAATCCTCAAAGGTAGATAGGTTCCTAACCTCCCATTGAAATCAAAGTGAGTTAGGTGGGCCAAAGTGTCTTCAGAAGGAGCAGGATCAGATTCCGACCTTCTATTTTCCATCTTCTTTCATTGTTTTCCCTTTCCTCACATTTACTACTAAAAGCATCACATATCATGCCTTCCTGCTTGCTATAGGCTTAGGGACTACTAAGATTTTACAGGGTCTCACTTAACTGAGGCTGAAAATTGCTAAGAAACTTAAAGGCTCCATTGAAAGCTGACCTCCTAGGCTCCTTTGAAAAGCACAGTAGACACCCCTTTCCACATTAACATCCAGTGTCATCAACCGCCTTGCTAGGACCTGATGACTTTTCTGCAATCTTTGGGACCATCAAAGATTCTTAAAAATTATGTACTGTAAATTATACTTGAAAGCACAGAATATAATTTCCCTGTCCCACGCACACATCTTTTTATTTCAGACAAGACTAATAAAGGTTCACATAGCTCCAGAAAACCTGCTGAACCACCCCATTTTGGTCTGAACGTAGAGTGATTGCCTCACAAAGCAAAGAGGTAATTGCCAGGTAGTTGAGATGACAATTAAACCTGTTACTAGTAATTATAATTTAATGGAAAAAAATCACAGGGGCCTGCATCTATAAATAAACACCCACAGAGCCAGTTGAATAGCATTTTGCAACATCTTAACCTCATAAAGCAAAGCAGACTAGTGCTGACTAGTGAGTAGCGAAATCCTCACAAAAGCGGGGTAAGAAAAGCCTTGTGAGCCCACATCTGAGAGTAAACTTGACATAAATGTGCCTAATCTAACTCTGAACTTCCTTGGAGTTAGGTTGTGGGACGCAGTTCAGGACAGTCTATCAGAGACTCACAGGACCTGGGATATAAGTGTTATACCTGGTGGTGGTAGAGGCATGTGGAAGAAAGCCATTCCTTTTCACACAGGACTTCAGTATGTAGACATGGGGTTTCACTCCAGTTTGAAATAAGACCCCACCATTTTGAAATTCTTGGTGAAAGGGAACTCCACAAGGTTCTCAACTCTGAGAGGGGCATCCTGCCTGCCTACTCCAGGACTTCAGAACCTAGAAAACTCGGTGCCCCCGACTAGGGGACAACCAGCCTGTCTGGCTGCTTCAGAGCCACAGACCCTTGGATCTCAGCTTCTGAAGAGCTGCAAGCTGGGAGCTTGAAAACAGAAGGTTGCTACGATGAGTTTGCAGCCACTTACCGTGGAACATTTCTTAATATTTACCCGACTCCTCAGAATGCTTCGAGTTTGATTAATCAACATTTGCCAGACAGCTCTACTTGTTGTTCCTCAGTATTGCATCATGCTTTTTAAACAAATAGTCTTCACACCATACAGGTTGTGCCTCCCTGGTCCAGCCCCCTTGGAACCTCATCAGTCCTGAATGAAGGAATTTGCTGGACCAGGGTAGCTCAACTCCAGCCCTCCTGCTAGGCTCTTCTCCCAGATCTGCTCCTGGCCCCAGCTGCCCTGACCCTTCTGCTTGATTGCTGGCCTCATGTCTGCCTATGCAGCTGGCCCCCATCCCTGACCAGCTCCTCTATCAGCCCCAGCTCAGGTGCCAGCATTGACTGTGCTGCATGCCCCAGTTGGGATACTGGCCACTCAACCCAGCTTGGGAAGCTGGCCTGCTGTCTCTGCCCCACCCACTACGCCTGGCCAGCTGGCCCTGGTGCCCCTCCCCCACATTTCCTGGACACTGGGGCTCTCTGGCCCAGGAACATCTGTGGTCCTGCTGGACCAGAGAATTGCAGCTTTTAGAGGTTCAACCGCTACTGGCTCTTTGTGCATAAAAAGGAACATTCTTCTGTCTAAATATATCCCCATGAGTCACCAGGACATCCTGGCCACCAACAGACTCCATTGGTTTGTGTAGCATAGAATTTTGCTAAACCGTCCCCAGAGCTCCTATATTTCAGATGTTCAGGTGCACTTGTTCTCCTTTAACTTTCCTTAAAATTCTTCTTAAAATTCCTACTAGTGTTGTATTCTGGAGGAAGCTGAGTGTGAAGTTTTGCACAACTCCAGTTTAGCGTTTCAGGGGGTAGCCGTGTTAGTCTGAATCTTCAAAAAGAACAAGTTCAGTGGAACCTTAGTTTTAGAATGCCCTTTTGCCGTTCATTCCTGTCTTGAGGGATTGCTCCGAGTGCTCCAGTAAACACTGGTGTAGTCTTTATAGTGAATTTCCATGTTCCTCATAGCATCGTTCTGTAACACTTCCCATCATCTCTTGTTTCTTTTTTGTGTCTCCCCCTGTGGATATGTCAAGATCCATTAACATGGTTCTGTTCTCTTCTCTGTCAATGCTGTTCGCCTGCACCACTTCAGCTGTCACAGTTACCAGACTGAATTGGATAAGATTTCATGCATTCTTTAGAGCCTCTTCGTTTTCTAGTGTTAATTAGTATTAAGAGAGTATTGTGGGAGCATTTAATAGCTGACATGTGCTATCCCCTGCACAAACACAGAGCAAAAAGATGGCCTTTGCCCCCCACAAGCTTCTAACCCAAGTAAAAATTGAAGTATTTGCTTGGATATTTGCCCTTTTGGAATAAGAGGCCACTGTCTAAATTAGGCCGTATTTAAAACCCTAAAGGAAATGGAAAACGAACGTACTGTAACAAATCCAGAATTAGAGAAGAACAGAGTATTACTCAAAAATGTGCCCTCTTCCCAGCTGCCACTTGTAACTTGATAATGAGACTCAGAGGGGTTGCTGTGTTAGTCTGTAGCTGCGCAAATACCAAGCAGTCCTGTAGCACCACCAAGACTAACACATGTATTAGATCATGAGTTTTTGTGCGTAAGACCCACCTCTTCAGATGGTTGGAGCAGACAATTAGAATCAAGGGTTTATATAGCAGGCTGGTGGGGAGAGTGGGAAGCAAGGAGAGACAAAGGGTGGGTTACATGTTAATTTGTTTCATCTGTTGGTCCTGCTAGTAACAGATACCCTCTCTTTGCCCCCTCCTTCTTTTGTCCCCCTCCTCCTCACATAAACCCTGGATTCTGAGTGTCTACTCCAATCATCTGAATAAGTGGGTCTTACCCACGAAAACTCATGACCTAATAAATGTGTTAGTCTTTAAGGTTCTACAGCTCTGCTTGTTATTAATAATTAGGGGACACATTTCTATCATTATGCACTGTGATTTCTTCATGTTGCCTTCATAAACAGAAATCACAAGGTTGAAACATCATCTGTCAGTTAGAAAATTTTGCCCTCATCACAGTCTTTCAAATGCTCTTGCAGTTCAGTTGTGTTTGGTATATCAACAGTGATATCCACTAGATATTTAGGTTAATTTCCCCTTTGGAAAAAGCCTCCCTAGGCATACATTCACTACCCCCTTCTTCTCTTTCAAGGTGAAAGTCAAAACTAATGTGGTGTCAACTGCCCTTCATGGTCTGATTTTTGGAGAGTCTCCAAAGATTCTCTGGGCTGTGACTCACCCAAGTGGAATGATAATAAACAGGACAAGAATTCAAGCATTTTTGTATGAGCCTTTGGAATGTATTTTCCACAATACCAGCCAAATGTATGTTCAGGGGACAGCGAGTGGGGGGGAGAGAGAGAGAGAGAGAGCGTAACTGCAAAACTGTGGAAAATAGAGCATAATTAGGACAGGAATATTAAGGACTCAAAATGTAGGAAACCCTGTCTGGGGTTTGTCTGAGCTGTTATTTGCTATGCTTTGTTCACAACAAATTCATGCTGTTGCATCTTCTAGATGTTTGCAAATTGCTTTATTATTTGCTCCATTATCTTTCAGGATGCTGAAGTGAAGCTGGGAGGTCATGTAACACCTGGGTTGTCCTTATTTCCCTTACCACAGGTGGACACTGTATTTGTCCTTCTCTACACCTCCAGAATCATGCCTCTCTTTCATGAACTTTAAAAGAGAAACAATCACTAGTGGGTCAAACATCTCGTCAGTGAGCTACCTGTGTATTCTAGGAAGCATTTCATTGGGCCCTGGTGACTTGATCACATCAAACTCAGCTGTGTATTTTTTAATTTCTTCTGCTCCTATTTTCTCTCCCTCATTATCTCCTAGAGCTGCCATCCGACCCTACCTAGTTTTCACAAGCACTTACTAGTTTAGACATCCAGTTGTTACTAATCTTTCTGATGTAAACTGAAACAAAAAGTCATTTAGCACTTCTACCATTTCTACATTTTCTGTTATTGGTTTCTTCCCCTCATTGAGTAACGGCCTTACCCTATTCTTGGCCTTCCTCATGCTTCAAATTATTTGTAGAATTTTTTTTTTCCCTTTATATCTCTATCATGTTTAATCTGGTTTTGTGCCTTGACCTTTATGGTATAACTAACAAATTTAACCGGCTTTGCTTGGTCCTTAAGTCTCTTATGACGTAGGTTTTAGTTTTTTGGAAACAAAAGGAAAACACCCATGCTTTATTTGAATGATTGCATCTTTCAAAACCTGCACCCCTACACACACCAACTCCCTGCCCTGAGCTTCTCCTTGTCCCCTCCAACGCTGACTCCTACACCCAGCGACTGTCTGTCCTGAGCATTGTCCCATACCCCATGCCTGTGTAGTACCCAGAGGCACTAAGACCTAATACTAGGGGGAGTGAAGTCTCTGCTCTACAGCCTTGGCTGAGAGCCAACTGGCCTTTAGCTCATGTGGCAGAGCACTGGGCTTTAGCCCCTGTGATTGCAGGTGCTATCCCTGGTGCTGGCATCCTGGGTCTGTTAGCATTACACCTTGATTTCCTCTCCCCTCTGCACACACAGCCCTCCCCACACACAACTCCTCCATTGCTTGCTATTCCCCTTCCTGTCCCTGTGAGGGAGTGAAAGGAAAGAGCACAGCTCAGCTGCATGGTGCACTCCTGAGGCAGAGTAAGGGATGCAGCAAACTGGACTTTTTTCTCTCTTCCTGATGGTGATGAAAGGGATCAGCAAGCAAAGACTCTGGGGAATGAGATGGGTGGGCAAGGGGGAGGCTGCAATAGGTCAGTGCCTGTAAGAAAAGTAAGTGTGGGATGGAGTGCCAGGGGCTCAGGTGTTGCGGGGGGCGGGGAGCTCAAGGGAAGAGTTTGGGGCAGGAGGAATGCAGGAGTCAGGGCAGAGATTTGGTTTGTGTGGATGAAGGCATCAGGGAACAGGGCTGGGAGACGTAAGGGGCTCAGGGCAAGGGCTGAGGGGTGCAGGATTCAAGTAGGCCTCCCAACCAGGGCAACAGCCCTGGGGCCAGGCTGTTTGAAAGGAACTGGGGTTCGCAGTCACCACCCATTTCTACCACAGGAGTGGCAGTAGCTGGAGCTCCAGGCCCTTCAATCACTGCCTGAGCTCCATGTGGTGTACTCCAGGCAGCTCTCGGGGCGCCTGCCAGGGTGTGCTCGAGGCAGCACTGAGGGCTAGCTGCCCTCAGCCACTTCCCTCCTGGAAAAAAGGAGCTGCACCACCCTACCACACCTTGCTCAGGGCCTGGCACATCTGTCAGCTCCCCAGGAGTCAAGGGTGGGAGGCTCGGGGCAGAGGTCTGGAGAGGTCGGGAGGTGCAGGGGTTGAGGTGTGCGTAGGGGTTCAGGGCCGAGGCGTGGAACGTGTGGTGTGTGAAGGAGTCAGAGTAGGGAGAGTGAGATTTAATAGCAGCCTTCAACTTCCTGAAGGGGAGCTCTAAAGAGGAGGGTGAGAAATTGTTCTCAATGGTGTCAGATGGCAGAATAAGGAGCAATGGTCTGAAGTTGAAGAGGGAGAGGTGTAGGCTGGATATTAGGAAAAACTACTTCAGATATAGAGGTAGAGGTCGTTCACGAGTTCGTTTACCTTGGGTCCACCATCACTGACACCCTGTCATTGGAGTCTGAGCTAAATAGGAGGATCAGAAAAGCAGCCACAACTCTGTCCAGACTCAGCAAGAGAGTGTGGAATAACATCAAGTTGTACACCCACACCAAAATGCAAGTCTACAGAGCCTGCATCCTCAGCACCCTCCTTTATGGGAGCGAGTCTTGGACCCTGTACGCCCTCCAGGAAAAGAGGCTGAACATCTTCCACTTGCGCTGCCTCAGGCGTATCCTTGGAATATAATGGAAGGACAAAGTGCCCAACACTGCCATCCTTGAGCAAGCTGGAATCCCAACCATGCACACCCTCCTCAGGCAGCAGCGGCTCCGCTGGCTTGGCCACGTCCACAGGATGAATGATGGAAGGATCCCAAAAGACATCCTGTATGGCGAGCTAGCCTCTGGCAAAAGACCTCCCGGATGCTCCCAGTTGCGCTACAAAGAAGTTTGCAAGAGGGACCTCAGGGAGGTAGACATCGAGCCGGACAGCTGTGAGGAGCTGGCAAATGATAGCAGCAGATGGAGGCAGGAAGTACACAAGGGCCTTCAGAAGGGTGAGATGAGGATCAGACAGCTAACAGAGGTGCAGCGAGCCCACGGAAAGCACAGTAAGGACCTGCCAGACACCCTTTACACATGCAACAGATGCAGCAAGGACTGTCACTCTCGTGTGGGCTTTCACAGTCACAGTTGACGCTGCAAATGATGATCCCAAACAGAACTATGAAGGGCGCAATCCATAGCCTACGTAGACTGAAGGATGCTACTACTACTTCTTCACCAGGAGGGTGGTGAAGCATTGGAATGCGTTGCCTAGAGAGGTGGTGGATTCTCCATCCCTTGAGGTTTTTAAGTCCTGGCTTGACAAGGTCCTGGCTGGGATGACTTAGTTGGGGTTGATCCTGCTTTATGCAGGGGACTGGACTAGATGACCTCCTGAGGTCCCTTCCAGCCCTAGGATTCTGTGATGTGAGGGAGAAGTTGTGAGGTGGTGAGGTGTGCAACACTCAGGAAGGGTTGAGAGGTGTGTGGGGAATCAGGGCAGGGAGCTGGGGTGTGAGGCGGTTTCAGTGAAGTGGGTTGTAGATGTGAGTGAGCTCGGGGCTTGGACTGCCACCAGCATGCTGTCCAACAGCCAGATCCCTGGGGCTGGTTGGGGTGATGGGGACTGTGCTACATGGCCCCTGGGGCTGGCTGGGGAAACAGGTACTATGCAGAAGGATGCAGGTACCATTCAGAGCTCCTCTGTCAGCCAGGCAGTCTGGACACATCAGTTTACTTTCAACTCTGTCTGAGATTACGGGCGAAGATGTGAAATTTATTCCCACTTACTGCATGGGGGACACCTAACTCCTAATCATACTTGCTTCCTTTCACATTAATATTGAAAACCAAAACCTTTACATTCCCACTTACCTATTTCATGAGGACTTGGGTCTAGAGCTGATTTCTTGTTGCAATGAAGAAAAGAAAAGAAAAGAACCTAAAATAAAAAAAAAAAATGTTCAGAAAAAACCCCTGTAGCTTTCAATTGAAACATTCAAGCCTGAGGCCTCGTCTACACTCAGGAACAAAGTGGATCCCAAATACACAATTCTAACTAAGCCATTAACATAGCTAGAAGCAATGTATCAGAATCTACTTTCTGCCCTAATGTAGATCAGGGTTCTTCAGGCTTGCGCGGACGTCCTCTACTCCATGAGACAGCATGGATTACCAGGATTGATGACCAAGCCCAGCGAGATTGATTTTGCCACATCTTCACACATGCAGCAAAATCAAAGTCCAGAAGATTGATTGCAGTGTGTTGAATGTCTGATAAATATAGATATACCCTAAGTGATTTTTTTTAACAAAATCTTTTTTTTTTTTTTTGGTTTTTAGGGTTTTGGATAATTTTTTCACCCATTTTTTGCTCATTGTTCAAATAATTAGTACTTTAAAACAGAAATAGCAAAGTATGTAGTTTTGAAATGATCAGAATGAAATATTTTGAAATAAGTCAAAATAATTTGTTTGGAATGGGCAAAACTTTAGATTCTTTAAAATCTGTTTTTTCAGATTAAACTATTTGCTTAAATTGATCTAAATTCTCAAGTAGTTCTGGTGACTACAAAATTCATTTTAAGTCAAATTTGCTAATTAATTGAAAAGAAATCATCCAGAATTATGTGAGGCGTAAGCAACCGAGACCTGGTTTCAGAGAGATCCTCTCATATCCCGTAAAAATGGATCAAAATGTAAAATTCACAATCAATATTGGGGGTGTTTGGAGCTGAACTTTTTGTGGCAGCCTATTTTATAGAACAACAAGATGCAAATATGGACATTTTCTAAGACTTAGTGTGTCCACATTTGGGCTTTTATTTCACCCTCATCTATAGTAGCACACTGTCTTGGCTGACATATTATGCCATATAATTAAGTATAATAATAAATAGTTTACTAAGCAAGGTTTCCAAATTTTCTTATTTCTCTTCCTCAACAACAGTTATGTACATACTCCCAAATGTTGGGAAGGGAATCATAGTCATAATGGTAAGGGAGGTAAAAATTTTTGGACAAATTTATTCACTGAAAAATGCTGACTAACTAGTTAGTTTTCAAATTTAGGTGTAGTTTGCCAAATAGTTTTGACCAAAACAAAGGAGAAAAAAAGTATCAAAATGCCAAAACATTTGATTTAGAAATTCAGCTGGATTCAAGTTAAATAAAAGGTGAATGGAAATATTGTTCTTCCTGAAACTTTTTTTTTGAGGCAAAAATTTAACAAGCCTGTCATTGCAGGTAGACCTGAATGATGTGAGTTGAAGAAAAACAACTGGTTGAGCCACCAAAATAAACAAATCAATTAGTTTTCCAATCTTCATCATTGACAAGTAATAACATAGGTGATATGTATAATAAAATCTTGCAATCAGCTCCAAATGTATGATGTAGTCTCATGTACAACATATTATAGCATGGCAGCACTGACTATGCAAAGAATCTGTCCCTGTGCAAATCCTTCCAAAATCAAGAAAAGAACCCTTTGGCTACGTCTACACGTGAAGCCTACATCGAAGTAGCCTATTTCGATGTGGCGACATCGAAATAGGCTATTTCGATGAATAACATCTACACGTCCTCCAGGGCTGGCAACGTCGATGTTCAACATCGACGTTGCGCAGCACCACATCGAAATAGGCGCAGCGAGGGAACATCTAGGCTACGTCTACACGTGCAGCCAACATCGAAATAGCTTATTTCGTCCTCCAGGGCCAGCAACGTCGATGTTCAACTTCGACGTTGCTCAGCCCAACATCGAAATAGGCGCAGCGAGGGAACGTCTACACATCAAAGTAGCACACATCGAAATAGGGATGCCAGGCACAGCTGCAGACAGGGTCACAGGGCGGACTCAACAGCAAGCTGCTCCCTTAAAGGGCCCCTCCCAGACACACTTGCATTAAACAGCACAAGATACACAGAGCCGACAACGAGTTGCAGACCCTGTGCATGCCGCATGAATCCCCCGCTGCAGCAGCAGCAGCCAGAAGCCCTGGGCTAAGGGCTGCTGCACACGGTGACCATAGAGCCCCGCATGGGCTGGAGAGAGAGCGTCTCTCAACCCTCCAGCTGATGGCTGCCATGGAGGACCCCACAATTTCGACGTTGCGGGACGCGGATCGTCTACACGGTCCCTACTTCGACGTTGAACGTCGAAGTAGGGCGCTATTCCGATCCCCTCATGAGGTTAGCGACTTCGACGTCTCGCCGCCTAACGTCGAAGTTAACTTCGAAATAGCGCCCGACTCGTGTAGCCGCGACGGGTGCTATTTCGAAGTTAGTGCCGCTACTTCGAAGTAGCGTGCACGTGTAGACACAGCTTTTATATCCAGGAAAGTGCTTCCAGAGTCGAGAATAGCAGGTGTTAAACAGGACGGCATATGCAGGATGATTAGGGATCATTTAGAAAGTCAAAGCCAATCTCGCTTGTTTTACCTTTAAATGGGATTCGGTATGGATTAATAAGTACTTAACATCATTTCAGTGCAGGGTTATTAAGACAAATCAGTCATTTCTAATTCATCAGAATGGAAGCCTTCCTTCAGCCCCTCCCCAAACATTCATTTGGCTTCAGCTTCTGACATTGTCCGCCTTTTGTGAAAGATGAGCAATTTCTTGAAAGCATTTGGGAACGTGCAAGAGGCAAAAAAAATAGGCATGCTTCTCAAATACGCAGTTCCCTTAGCAAAGCTGTGAATTCGTTTGTTTGGTTTTTTTCTTTTTTCATTGACTGCTGTGAGCAAATCTTTCATTGCTTTTATTGGGCACACTGTAAAATATGCAAGAGAATAAGACAATCGGGCTATTTTAGTAGTTCATACAGGTTCTGATGGGACTGGATGAGTTTTATGATTGTTTTTAATAACCCAGGGAAATTCAATGTGTTACCAGCTCGTGACACAATTGCCATGTTACAGAACTCCTGTGACATTGTTTTATTTTACTTTCCGTCTGCCTGTGTTTCTTCATTTATTATGTTGTGTGGCTCTTTTTATCTGATTTGAGAAGAATTCTAGGCTTTAGGTGTGGCAATGTAAACCCAGCAACAAGTTATAGCTGCGGATGCAATTGCTGGGCTTATATTTGGTGCACTTGATTGTCAATTAATAATCTTCCATACCGTTTAGGATCCAAACTTGTGCAATTGAAGCCTATGGGAATTTTGCTATCGACTTCAGTGGGAACAGAAGGGGGAGCAGAACCCATAAGGAGAACACAATTACTATGTCCTTCAAAGATAGGGAGGAAAATAGGACACTGATGTGTGCTCATAAAAATATTATTGCTACCTGTTTTCCAGCAGTGCCTGGAGGCACCGTCTGGAATCAGGGCCTCTTTGTGCTACTTTCACATTGCAGACAGCCTTACTCATAGCCATCAATAGTCCATGTCCCAAAGAGCTGATACAGGAAGCATTAGTATCCCTATTTCACAAATGGCAGATGAGGCTGAGAAAGTGATCTGGCCAAGATTACACAGAAAAAAACTGAGCTGTGGTCAGAACTGAACTATGGTCTAAGCAGTCTTAAGAGGTCTAAACCTCCATCCCTTAAGTCCCAGCTTGACAAAATCCTGTCTGGGATGATTTAGTTAGGGTTAATCCTGCTTTGGGCAGGGGGCTGGACTCAGTGTCCTCCTGAGGTTCCTCCCATCCCTAGGATTCTATGATTCTAAGCCTTTGGCTTCAAGGTCATCCCCCCTCTCTGCAAAACCCTTGCATTGGTTAATTTGTCCTGCTGTAAATTAACAGAGCTCTTATACAAAAGCCTTCCTGGCAGGGATAGAAAAACAAATCAATGATGCAGCATTTCTACAGATATTGAGGTAACTTTAAGGGTACATCTACATGACACGGAAGGTTCACCAAGTCAGGATCGGTCTTCTGGGGTTCGATTTCACACGCCTGGTAGGGACTCTTGAAATCAAACTACCTGGAGTTGGTAACTCCTGTACTCCTCAGTATCACAAGGAGTAAGGGAGGTTGGGAGAAACTCTCCTGTCGACCTCCTTCTGTGAAGACAGCCAGGTAAGTCAACTGTAGATAAGTTGTTTCTAGCAACATAATTGTCATAGCTAGAATTGCATATCTACAATAGACGATAATGTCTAGTGTAGACCTGGCCTTAGTCTTCCTTCTTTGCCATCACCACAAGGTGGGCTGATTTGAAGGGTGCTGGTGAGTTCCACCAGTCACACATGGCTGAAGATAGGGCATTTCCTTTTAGTTAAAAAGAATCAAACGACTATACTTTAAATTTGAAAGTGTGCTTCCTTTGCTCATCTTGACTTCAATGGGACTATTGCCAGGAGTATGGTGGACAGGAGTGGGCCCTCCTCAAGAAAAAGGCCAGCATGGGAGACTGATTTATTTACTTCAGAACAGCCACAGCTAAAGCAGAATCAGACTTATATTCTTTACACTTCCCTCTGCTTTGAGGTGAATAATCCACTTCTGAGGACAAGAGACCCGTGGCATTTTTTGTTGAATGTGCCCCCAAGAGCGCTAGTGAATGCCAATTGAAATGATGATTGTCATGATGTAGCTACTTCTCTACAAGGAAGTGGACTGAGGACAATAATTCATTATATACCTTGGAATATGTGCCAATCAATTGATTGCTTACTAACCTGAGAAGACTGGAGTGGCTGACCTAGAAGTGAAAGTGCTGATTCCCATTAGATCATCTAGTGTCAAAGAAGCAAATCATTGTAATGTATTTGTAGGCAGAATGACTCTCAACAGCTGAATGTTGCCTCTGTGTGTGTGTGTGTGTGTGTGTGTGTATACACGTGTACATACAATAGTTGGCATGCTATTATGGACCTTGTTCAAATACAAATCAGACAGCAGGCCTTTCCTATAATGTCTTTGCAATACTGCCACTAGTACAGTTTTAGAAATGCAATGAAGCTGAAATTATCCTAGAAGTTCACTGTCTGGTAACTTTAAGAAAGCTATTGTCTAATAGCTATTTCCAGAATCCTGAGGTACTACCTTGATAACATACTGGTAAATCATCGTCTAAAATAGGTGTGGTTTTTTTTCCTGAGTCCTATAGTTGGCTCCAAAACTAAATGCATAATAAACACCTGAATTGAAAAATAATTCCTTTCTGAGGATGCTGATATCAGAATTTTCTAGTTCTTAAACGCAATGAAGTTTGCATAACTAATAATCCTGCTTGATTTCAGTTGTGCCAGCAGGGTGTGTGTGTGTGTGTGTGTGTGTGTGTGTTACTTATGGATTACTCCTTGGAAGTGGCTTAGAAGATGTTAATATAGCAGTCCCAAAGCCACTGATAAAATTCAAGAGATCCTCTGCAGTGTGCATTAGTAAATTATGGACAGAAAAGAACTGTAGAGAACAAGAATGATTGTGTGTTAGGAAATCCAGATTTCAATCCTGGCTCTGCCACTGACCTGATATGTGATCTTGGGCAAGTCACTTCATCTTTGTTTCCTATCTGTAAAACAGGGATAATGATATTTACCCTCCTTCATGAAGTGAGTTAATCTTGGTGGATGAAAAATAATCAATAATCAAAGGACTAATAATATTTACCACTGTGACCATCTGCACGAGGCTTCATCTGATCATGGGTGTAATGAGGACAGGAAATCTAGCCAGCTAGACAGGTATGACAGGTGCCTTGAAAACTTTAAATTGAAAGGAAAGCCAGGCAGTACTCAGCTTTCAGAACAGAGTCCATGTGTTCTTCTGGCTGGTTGCTTGGCTTTCAGATTATTGCAGTTGGCACTGGCTGCTGACCTGAATCTTTAGGCTTATTATAGTCTGTTGCTTCCTGATTTAGCTTAACAGAGTGCCAGAACTGTACTGCAGAACAACCAGTTCGTGCTTCTTAAGCAGAGAATTATGACGTACAATTCTGGAAATGAAGAGCCCTAGCAAAAAATAGGGCACTATTTAAATGGAGCTGCATGGTACAAATGTGGGTGTAACACACAACAATGCTCTCTGCGTTAGAATTTCAGCCTCCTACTAAAATAATACCATGAGTGACATCATGGTGCTATTTCAGAAAGCTTCGTTCAGAAAGAAAAGTGACTGAAATAGCAGCTCTGAACCAGAACAAGGATCCATCTCTCCAGGAACTGGGAATTGTCTCCATCCTTCTGGTTGTTGGGCAGTATGTTATTTAACAATGCTTCCATAGGAGCATCTCAGCCACCCAGTGTCTTAAGAGCCACAGGCTTTGTCTATACTTATAAGCTTAAAGAGCTACAGTTTTGTAGCACCGTGCTGTAACTTGCTATGCACCGGTTTCGGGTTTTTTGTTTTTCACACTCTGAGCTGGAAAGTTACAGAGAAGTAACTTGCCAGGGTAGACAAGCCATTCTATTTCTAGGAGTGATCTGCAGCTGACTAATTGCAACTAGAAATACCCTTTGCCATGCAAGAACTTTCCCCTGAGTTACCCTGGCTTAACATCAGGTGCACACAAGTCCCTTTGGATCATTCTCATCTGATGTCCAGCCTCTGACACTGGCCATACACAGGAGTCCCAGATCTTCTCACCAAGGGAGCAGTGTAGTCCAGTTTACCAGGTGTACCTTAATCCCCCACTTCTGCAAACCATACTGCAGTCACCAGCACTTATGATAAAATGAAAGAAGGGTAATTTAAGCAAGAATAAAGATATAGTTAGAAACAAGGGAGTGTGCTGGAAACAAGTTGTTTATAATACAAAATAAATCCTAAACTCCTGACATGGGTCTATGCTGATCGATGTTTGCCGTTCCTATGTGAGGAAGCAGAGCTCTCTGGTTTCTCAAGAATCAGGATCCAAATGTTTATGAAAGTATTCCCTTCCCCACAAGGGTTTTCTTCAACAAACTGATCCAGAGCATGTGTCCCTACATTGTTTTGTTATTAGTCACAGGCAAGCTGAAGTCCTATCTTGTTGCAGAGTTGTCCCTGATGGTTGCCCATTGATTGTGGTAAAGGTGTCCTGTACAGCCCTGCATTGCCTTGCTTGCTGACTCGATAACTTGGACAATTTCTTCTTGTTTGAATGGTTCATCATCAAGATGTATTGTTGCTAGAGGACTAACTTCTACTCCAGTCCATAAAGGATACTGTCAACATAAATTATCCATCCATACACGTTGCACAGGTTAGGAGCCTTGGCAAATGATGAGCTTTCTAACAATACTTTACATGTTATGTTTTATAGATTGATGTCCTATGAGATGCGTTTGGTATAGTAATATGGTTGAGTGTGAAGTGAGAACTGTTTGCAAGGAACAGGGGACTGCTTGCCCAAAGGTCCTAGTATCACAATACTTGAAGAGGCCCAGAGGCATAGTCCCGTTCATCTATATCTGTAAACATGAGGGGGTCCTTTAGTACCAAGGCTTTATTAAAGTGTAAGCTCTCATGGGTCAAACCCATTTCATCAGAGGAACTGGAGTGCAAATATGCCCTTAATTTCTAAAATGCTACAGGACTTCTCATTGTTTTTACCTGAAGAGGGACATTCATAATGAGGGACATTTTCAGATTCTTAATTCCAAAAATCACATATTCTCACTCATCCTTTTATCTTTGTTTTGGTGTATTAGCTAATTGCCAATGATATTTATGTTTGCAATATTGTATTTCAAGCCTGTTACAGAAACATTGCTATCATGGTTAGTTGGGAAGCTTTTCTACATTGTCATTAAAAACTATCAAGGTACGAGTCATTAACCTTCTTTTTTCCATCTAAACTCTTTGCACTATACAAATGACAGATTATGTGAACAAGCCCCATGCAATTTAACCACACCATAGAAGTGCATTCCTTTTAACTAAAATACACTTGTGCTTTAGAACTGGTGCAATCTAGGTATTTCTTAACCACCTGCTATTTAAATGTAGTACATTTCTAAGGCAAGCGAGCTCATAAAAATATGCTGTGATAAGAGCTATGAAAAGTTTTGGAAGCTTGAATCTAAGTAAATATAGGTTGAACTTTCTAATCTGGAACCTTCTCGTCCATCAACGTCTGTAATCTGGCAAGATTTTAGTTAGTTGGACAACCAAATCCTGTGTGTGGCCAAGTTTCATGAAGTTTGTTTCCAGCCACCAATCCTGGCTTTCAGTGCTCTGTGTTCTTATTTGGCTGTAATTTACCCCTAAATGTCTACTAAGAGCCAGTAAGCAGTGGAAGTGTTGGTAACATGATAGACAATATTAACCTCCTGTGGTCCAGCAAATTCTCTCCTGTCACACTAGTCAGCTCCCGAGGGTGCCAGAATAGAGAGGTTCAACCTATAGTCTATCTGTCCCTATCTCCCTCCGTTCAGGCATTAATTAAACATGTACTCTTCCTTTCTTTCTCAAGAATTCCACAGCACTTTTATTTTTGAAACATCCAAGTTCTTTGGCATTCTGTCTCTAGAACAAAAGATAACTACATCCTCATATGCAGACTTAGTATCTCTCTCTCTCTCTCTCTTTTTTCAAAAGCCCTTGTCTGTGCAACTGAATAAAGTTCTTTGCTTGCCTGGGGCTCATTTCTGCCAACATTGTTCATGCTAAGTAGTCCTGTCATGGTTTCAGAGTAACTGCAGCTGTATGTGTCTCTCCCCCGGCTTCCTGCTGTGCTTCACTCTTGGTGTGCCAAGTCATATCTCAGGTCTTCTATTGTCACTTGTCTCAATGCCTTCCGATCAGGGTGTTTAAGATTGATCAGGTTCCCTGCCTTACGCCGCGATAATGCCAGCAAGCCAGGTCCGTGCTTTGCTGTCTCTCTGAGGGCTACGAGCAGAATGTTGCCCTCACTTATAAATTAAAGACAAAATATGTAAAAACAATAAAATTCCTACAAGTTTACCAGCTGTCACCCTTCCGTTTTAGAGGGCCATAGAAGGGCAACGACTTTCCAACCCTTCTGGCAAAGACTGGGGCCTTTGAATGAAAGGTCTGATTCATTTGCTGGATCAGATAGATGACCCTGTGTCAAATTTAGCTAATCTTTTCTAACAAAATCCATTGTCTTCTCATCTCTGGAAAACCCAGTTTGAAACAGTATATGCAAATCACCCTAGGAATGCAAACTAGTACTTCTCTGGGATGCTTGGTCTTAGACTCACCTGAATAATGCCCCACTGTTTTTGATTCCCAGAGGAGCTGTGGCAACCCTGCCACCTGGCGTGGAACACAACCCCGCATACACAATTGATAACTTTAATGCCAGGCTTCCCAAAGATACAGCATGGAGCTGCAGCATCTGCCACAGCACTCCTCCACATATCAAATCACAGTCCCATTCATGTTACTAGACCCACTACATTAAACCCTGGGAGATCTATCTCCTAAGCACTGAACTCCCATTTAGCATAGACAAATCCGCAGAAGGATTCTGGTCTATAACAACAATTTCACCTAATTTTGACCTTGCACTGTTGCTGTAAACCCCATGCACAGAGCAGTGTTGTAGTGGCGTAAAAAGGGGCTATGTTAGATCAGACTCAAGCCCCCTTAAGAGCATAAAAATAAGGTCTCAACATCATTTTACAACGTGTACATAAGAAGTTCCCTCACAGCCATGGATAGCTGTAAGAACTTTAACTCTAAGTTACAATGCAAGGGCTCAAGTCAGTTGATTCCATTAGATTTATTCACCGGAGGCTGTTTCATTGCATCAAACACTTCCAAATTCTGTGTGAGAATTAAATGGAAAAGCATGTACAAAATTGCAGGTAGAGAAAATGGTAACTTTTTGCTCCCAGAACAAGCAAGAGCGTCTACTCCTGAACTCAACACTCTTCTAGAGGCATCTGGACCATGCTTCCTAGATTATATTCTTCTCCCCACCACCTATCAAAATCAAGTTCCTCAAGTCAAAGCACCATGTTGCCAGGAGCATCCCAAGTCCATGGATGGCTCTTGAAATCCTCAGCAAGAGATAGACATTACCTGCTGCAGAGTCTCCCGAGTGGGCAACAGTGTTTCCTGTGGCTTTGAGGAAAGAGAATTCACCCAGTCCTGTCCTCTAACCAGCTAGTGTTTTTCAACCCTCAGAGCTTCCACAAAGGAGTTCCTATGGGACTTGGCATTGTGAAGGTTGAGTATATCATGTAAATAGCTCTCAGCCCCTCCATATCTCAGCACTATCCCTATTGCCAAGCCCAGATGTGTGCTGGTAGATGCCCATGAATGGAGAGAAGAATGAGATCCATAGTTGAGGGGGTGGGGAACTAAATGCCTTTGGCAGAATGAAAGTGAACTGACAATTCCATTAAGAATATTGCCATTGAAACAAGTATCAGAGGGGTAGCCATGTTAGTCTGTATCTGCAAAAACAATGAGAAGTCCTGTGGTACCTTACAGACTAACAGATTTATTGGAGCATGTTTTCATGGGCAAAGACCTGCTTCATCAGATGCAAGTGTCCATGAATACTTTTGCTCTATTAAATCCATTAGTCTATAAGGTGCCACAGGACTTCTCATTGTTAATATTGCCATTGTGCAGAATTAGGACCTGCAGCTCGTTCTGTGTTCAAATTTCTCCTAGGTGGTTTATCTCAATTTTCATGTCACTGCTGAGTTATATAGAGTGAGTCTTTGGTATTGAATGATGATGATTATGCTAAATGGAAACAGCCTGCACCATATGGCTACAAAATGCGAACAATTGTGCCATTTACTAAGGGTTTTTTGGGCTTCAGAATGTAAAAGAAGCAGAGGAGTCTACGTGAAAAGACCCAGGGTTATTTCAAGCTCCCAAGAGTAAATTATTTAATGCATTCTTAAAATTGCATATTGTTAATATATGTAATTAAGTTTAATCCTTGTTTTAGCTGTCAAATCAGGTTTACAGAGCTGAGTTTTCTTTATTCAGCTAGGAAAGCAGTAGAATGGAAAGCTTCTATGGCTTAGAGGCATTGACATCACTTTCAATTGGCCAGACTCAATACCAGGTGTTTTTTAAGCACTTACGCTCCAGTTTCTTACACATGAAAGCTTTTTAAATAGTCTGAGAATGATACCACAATTGAAGAACTGGCATCTTTGGGATGCTTTTGGTGTTCTTGGTGTATAATAAAACAAAATCCTTGTAAAACTTGAGTCTGATTTTCCATTGCTTTGCACCTTGTGTCATCCACTTGCACCTGTGCAAACTGGCTGACCAATTTGGAAGCGTTTTATGTGTATGGCACACAGCTGTAAGTGTTTGCACAAGATGTAAGGCAGTGGAGGATCAGCCGCTACCTAGTTACATTTTTTGAACGTGCCTCAGCACCCAAAACAGGGGCCAGTTTTCAAGAGAGTTCAACTCCCATTTAGACACCCAAAACAAATGGACAGATTTTCAAGAGTGCAGCATATTGGCACTTAAGTACTGAGTTGTTTTGGAATTCCTGCTACATCCTTCTAAACACCTACCCTTCTCCTTGAGAAATAGTGAGCAACTGGAGCTGGGTTTATTTCCTGAAAACCTTTCAACACCAAACATGAAGAAACATTCTCAAATTGTTCAGAGGAAAATTTGGAATTGATATTTTTATTTTTGAGTTTTTGGCTAAATTTTCAGTGTCCTGGTTTTCATTTTTTCCCAGGAGACTTTGAAAATGGTGGAGGGAAGCAGGTATTCTGCATTAAAAGTTTCATTTAGGCACACTCCATTTCCTATTGGGAGGCCTGGGGCAAAGGACAGAAACTTTTCAATGTACTCAACCAGTAGCTGCCATTGAGATAACCCGTATTGTACTGTGTTCCCCATCCCACCCCCTTTCCCACACTCCCTGTTAGCCGGTATGAAACTGGAGCTGTGTCTACACGTGCACGCTACTTCGAAGTAGCGGCACCAACTTCGAAATAGCGCCCGTCGCGTCTACACGCGTCGGGCGCTATTTCGAAGTTAACTTCGACGTTAGGCGGCGAGACGTCGAAGTCGCTAACCTCATGAGGAGATAGGAATAGCGCCCTACTTCGACGTTCAACGTCGAAGTAGGGACCGTGTAGACGATCCGCGTCCCGCAACGTCGAAATTGCTGGGTCCTCCATGGCGGCCATCAGCTGGGGGGTTGAGAGATGCTCTCTCTCCAGCCCCTGCGGGGCTCTATGGTCACCGTGGGCAGCAGCCCTTAGCCCAGGGCTTCTGGCTGCTTCTGCGGCAGCTGGGGATCTATGCTGCAGGCACAGGGTCTGCAACCAGTTGTCAGCTCTGTGGATCTTGTGTTGTTTAGTGCAACTGTGTCTGGGAGGGGCCCTTTAAGGGAGCGGCTTGCTGTTGAGTCCGCCCTGTGACCCTGTCTGCAGCTGTGCCTGGCATCCCTATTTCGATGTGTGCTACTTTGACGTATAGACGTTCCCTCGCTGCGCCTATTTCGATGTTGGGCTGAGCAACGTTGAAGTTGAACATCGACGTTGCTGGCCCTGGAGGACGTGTAGACGTTGTTCATCGAAATAGACTATTTCGATGTCGAAACATCGAAATAAGCTATTTCGATGTTGGCTGCACGTGTAGACGTAGCCTGGGTGTGATATGAGAGAGAGGCTGGGGGAATACCGTGGAAACAAGATGTTCCTCTTGTGGTTGTATGGGCTGTTGCTGGCTACAGGGGAAACTACAGCTGTCGTTGGTGAACTTTGGCTATATTAAAATATTTTTTCTGTTGTTTTTGTGCAGTGTGGTCTCACCCTAATGTTGTAGTATTCAGTTGAAATACCAGAGTAGGCCCAAATGATAAAAGTGATGTAGTGAAGGAATGTCACTTGTCAATTGTAGGAATATAGAACATCAGCTTAGTAGCAGACCTTTTGTTTGTCTGAATTTTAAATATAAACTTTGCTCTAATTCTAAGATTTCTATTGTCACTTCAAGCTACTTAAAATAAGAAATGACAGATGGTTCATTAGTGATGGCTTTAGGTTACTACATGTTACACCCCCTTGATTCAGAAAATGAATGTTTGATCCTTAGTACTTTACAAACTGAAAACAACATACAGCATGGTACAGAGCAAGGCACTGGTATTCCCTCTTTTTCACAACACAAGAACCAGGGAAAAATTAGTGAAACTGAAAGGTGGCTGTTTAAAAACCGAAAAAGGAGATATTTTTTTACGTTGTGCACAATAGTCTGAGGAACACGTTGCTATGTGGACCTGTGGAGAACAAGTGCTCAACTGGATTGTTTTGAAAGAATTAGACGTTCATATAGATGATAATATCCAGAGTTAAAATCGGAAGGCTTAAAAGCAGACAAATGAAAATCAATGGCTTTTGAAAGGGATAAACACCCTGTGCATCAGACGAGAGGTTCTTCCATAACTACCTGCTACAGGGTTTTTTCTGAATCACTGTTTGAAGCAGGATCCTGAACAAGATGGATTGTTGAGCTGATCCACTTTGGTAATTACAGTGTATCATGTACATAAGGAATGTCTATTAACTCTGGCTTTCTACATTCAGTCACTTTGTTATTTTTATGGCTTGTGTCTGGTAGATAGAATGAAACATTTAATCAAAGAGTCTTTTAAAAGACAGACAGATGGGCATGTGAGCAAGGAACCAGATCCAAAATTTGAAGATCTATCTTTACCTTTAGCTCCACCCTGCTCCAAAATACCTCCCCACCCTCTAACCAAGCTACGTGTTTTACTGTGCTATTTGATGGTCAGTGCATAGGGAAAACAGATTGTTGGTAGAGCATATTGCTTCCAACGCAGCTGTGGCTAACAGGAATTGCAACACGTCTCTCTAATCATGAGGCAATAGAGTGATGTGTGGTAATTGATGCATTGAGCAATAGTCAGAGCAAAGCTAATCAGACTTCAGTACTGACAGGGTTGTATGAATAGAATATGCACTTAAAGTACATAATGATCTCAAATACTCCAGCTGTTAAATGTAGGGCTCAGTATAACAGACATGATAATAAATGTCATGAGGTAATAAAGGAAAATACCCAGTTCTTTACATAGTCACAAGTTAGTGGAACAGACTATCAAAGCACTCAGACACAGTGGCGCCAACAGCTGCCACAGGCCTCAAGGCAAGGTAAGAGGGGAGCACAGCTCTGTACCCCTGGAAGAAGTGGGGCCAAGAACAGTGAGCTTCACCACCACCCAGACCACCGTACTGGGACCCCTCACAATCACTTAAAACCACACGCATCCACAGCAGCACTGCCACAGCACTTCAAAGGGGCCAGGAGCTCTGCCCAGCACATCTGCCGAAACACCAGGCCTGGGTGAAATTGCTCCCCTCCCCCCCATCAGCAGGCTTGCTCCTACATTGCTGTGCCCATGACAGCTATTTGCAAGCATCTAAAATTAGTTATGAGGCTCATAGAATTCTAGGGCTGGAAGGGACCTCAGGAGAACATCAACTGTCTTAGAACAATGTAGGGGAAAATATACGACAATCAAAGCCTTTAACTGCCAGAAGATAGGCGTGACCAACAGGGACAAAACTCTTGATAATGAGCCTCTTCCAGTTTTGTCCTCTGAGGTATTGGGCACCGGCCAATGGTGCAAGACAGGATACTGGGCTAGAGGGGCCATTTGTCTAACCCAATATGGCCCTTCTTATGTTATTTAATAGTCTGTTCAGTGGAGTTACACCAGGAAATAATCTGTACCTGTCTAAATAAAACACCCTGAAATACTTGTCATGTCAGGAGCCACATGCTGTATGAAAAATGGCACCCAGAAGCCCTTAGTTATGACAGACCCATGAATGCCATCCCACTACTGAGATTTCACAGGTGTGCTAACAGGCAACTGAATATAGTACCTCCACTGTGGGCATGTAGCCTTTCACTCATTCCTCATACTTTATTTCTGTGGACTTTTGCTTTAATTCATAAGATGCAAATTGGAGCAGCACTTTGGAGTGACGCTTCATTTCCCCACGCATATATCTCATGTCACTATCATGGAAGCATGAGCCAGTTTTGCAGCATGAGCTCCTATCCTCCAAATCTTCACCCAGGGCAGTCTCAGAGAGGTAGTCATGTTCATTTGTGTAGTTTGTTTTGCCCAGGGCAGTTCAACAAGGGTTTCAGTTTCTTGAGAGACTGGAATATAGGCTTGTCTAAACACACAATGGGCGCTTCTTAAACTATATCGGTATTGTTATTTACTCTTGTATAGTTATTTCCATACAGGAAGTGAAATAAGCCATGCTGATGTAAAACGCATTTATACTAGTATGACTGAGTCCACATTTGGGGTCTTGTACCTCTATAAGTAGATCAGTAAAGCAGCCTGGCCCTCACCAACAATAGTACCCGGAGAAAAAATGGGCGTACAACAGACCTAAGTTTCAGTCTCGTTCAACTTCTGAAAAAAAAAATCATTCTTTTTATCTGTGTAAATACTCAACAATGACCAGCTGAATGCATGTTTCTTTCCTCGGCATATTTCTGAGGCTGTAAAAGAGGGCAGATTTGCACGTGGAAGTAGGGAACAAGTCTCACCTTGAAGAACATACCAGCACTAGCTCTGATCAAAACTCATGTGCTAAAAATAGCATATGAAGGGTGGCAGAAGCTGCAAGAGGAGCTGACTCCCTTGAATACCATCCTGTTCAAGACCCTGCGCATATTCTCACCTGGTGAGCTCTTCTCACAGCTTGTGCTATTGCAGCTAGCCTCTGTTTCCAGACTGGTAGGTTGGCTTGATCAAAGCTTGTCTGGTACATCCCCTCAAACTGGAAGTCACTCCCTCAGCTCAGAGCATGGACACAGACAGAAGGATCAGGCCTGTCACTTGGTCCACTTTGTCTGTGGGAAAGTTCAGCGCTTCTCTATGATTTAGTTTACTCTTGTCCATAAAATTACCACACTGCCGGCACTTCTGCCACTGTGCCCATCCCAGCCTCTCATGCATTTGTCTGTCTAGCTGTATCTTCAGGCTGATGTTCCTCATAACTTGTCCCTGCATAGTTTTACTACAAACTGATATTTGGTTTCCTAGGAACCAGCCTGTCTCGTGTAGGGGCCTGACTGACTATGGTTCTTTCCTTCCATGTTACCATGAATTTTAAGTACTTGGAGTGCAGCTAAGCTGTATTTGTTTCAGCATTTCATAGCTCCCAGTGTAAAGGGAAAATCGTGCATATTGACACGTTGGGCTATTGTATACACCTGCTACCCTAAGCACCCCCGCAAACATCTTGGAAAAGAATTGAAACGCTGCCTGAAGGGAGAACCCCTGAAGAATTTGCCTGTCTTCTTTACATAATCAGGTCAGAGGTCTTAGTTCTAATTGTCCTCTTCAGCCAAACTCTTGACTATAGAACCTGCTGACCCTTACAGACAACTGATGAATAGTGTAAAAAAAAATGAAAATGGCATCGTTCCCCATTTTTCGTGCAGAACTGCCTGTTATGTTATGAAGAATGACAAGCTGAGGCCAACAAAACAAGAGGTCTTCTTCCTCCCTCTGAAAGGGACACATGGGTTGATATCAAATTGTAATGCTATTTGCAGGCCCTCTGATGCAGGAGCAAAAGGAGCATCTGCCTCGAGGCCCGGCAATTCAAAAGGGCCCAAGGCTCTGACCCCTCTGCCATTGCTAATGCAGCAGTAGCACTGCATGGAGCCCAGGCCCTATAAACTGCTGACAGAGTGCTGAGCCACACACTCCTGGTGGCTTTGAGGAGGTGCTAAACCCTTCCTCACTGGGCCACACCCTTTTTGGGATCGTGGAACTGGGCCCTGCCTCCAACCTTGCTCAGGCCCTGGCAAGGCTGTGGGCTTCCTTGACTGTTTTTTAAACAAGCAACACCATTTTTAATCTCTAGCTAGTTGGATGGAGTCCTCAATGGGGTTGAAACGCCTATAAATTATTTCTTTTTAGTTTTATTCAGGGATCTATGAATTGGGATTGGAAAGATGTAGAGCTAGATTTGCCTCGGGTGCTTATGTGAATAGTGAGGTTTACAAAAGCTCCCAGGTACCTAACTCCCCTTGAAATCTATTGGGAGTTAGGCGCCTATGTGGGTTTGAAAATTCTATCGGGTGTCTATGTGTATGTTGAGATGCCTAATTGCTTTCCAATATCTGGGGCATAGAGACTGCAGGGGGCCAGAAAATGGATATGTTTCTCCATGGAAAGCTTTGATGAAAATGAGGAAAAATAACTTTCCATCTATATGTTCCAGGAAAAAAATTGGATTTTTTTTCAACAGAAAATTAAGAGATCAATACATCTGCAGGGTGGACCTCCCTGGTCCAGCACCCTTGGCACCTGAGCAGTCCTGAACAAAGGAGTTTGCTGAACCAATTCCAGCCCTGCTGCTGATGGACTCCAAGTTGTTCCAGGATCCATTAACAGACCCTGCTGGGCTCCCCTCCTGGCCACCCGGCTGCATTGCAGGCCTGGGTTCCATGGTTCCACAGCAGGCCTGGGCCACCATCTATGCTCTGCTCTGGATCCCAGGCACTGAACTTGCTGTTCTGCCAGTCCTACTTCCTGGTCCCAGCTGCCAGGCTCCCAACTCCAAAGTGGGCTCCACACTCATGGCTACTGGGTTGCACCATCATGCCAACCACCAGGTGTCCATGGCCATTGGGCTCCTGGCTGCTGAGCCACACTGCAGCCTCAGACACCCTGCTTCATTGCCGCAACCTCACCCACTGCTGGTTTCCTTGCCCCTGGACAACTGCCTCTTGCCACTGCCTCATAGCTCTCTGGTCCAGCGTCTTTCTGGTCTAGCAACATCTATGGTCAGAGTCCCAGACCAGAGAGGTTAAATCTGAATTCTGAAAACTGGAAAACTTTCCATTCTGAAATGCAGCTGCAGTGCCTCATGGGAGTTGTTGTATGTATTTAAGTTGCTCAGACCTCTACTATATTCCTGACTGCACACTATCTCGAATCTGGGCAAAACAAAGTTCCTACTTCAGATGTTCTCTCATAAGTCAAAAACCTTTTCCTGGCCACATAGTCCATTTCCTGGAAGAAATCCCCTTGGGAGCCAGCAAGATTTCCTGGTTTTTCAGGATTGGGTATCAGTATTTGGAAGGCAAAAGGAAAAGCGAAAGATGGTGTGAGCAACAAGATGGAGAAACTGTGTGGTTGGTTCCAGGAGGAAGAAGCCTGGGGTGCTAAGGTGCTTTATGGGCTAGGTGGACAAGTGATGAAGCACTTCTGATAAGAATTTCAAACTTGGGGGAGTTAAACTAATGGCCAACCCTGTTAATATTCACCACTTGCTTCTCCTTCTATACCTCATAGTATTTCAAGTGACTTAAATGCATTATGAAATCTGACTCCAAAATGGGTATAAAAGTGTCATGAAGAGACAGACATCTTTTGATGAAATATTTTGAATTATAGTGTTCACAGTTTGGAGAAAGAACTGTACTGGTGCCTTGTACAATCTCCGGAAAGCCCTGAGTTTCATATGTCACATTTGGATTGTGATATGTGTGAGAGAGGAGAGCCCTGAGAAATGTCTATATTTAATGGCAAACTAAAACCAACTGTGAAACTTTCAATTTTATCCCAAATTTTCAGGTGAAAAGAACTGTTCATGTCAAATTAAATTCACATTTTTTTCAGAGTACTGAAGCGGGCTGCATAAATTAGAAGCAACTTGAACCTCTATCTGAAAACTTAATTCCAATTTTAATTTTCAGAAAATTTTGGTAGTAATTTTCTTGGCCTTGGACATAGCTGTAGGGGGTATAATTGAAACTGGGGCTGTTGTGCATATCTGCACTTTGAGGACCAAAAACAACACGGAACAAAAAAGTATTTTTTCATGGTATCCATTTCCCAGCCCTGATGTGGTGCAAATGCCCATGTTCTTCATATATTTCTGGAGCAAGGGTTAACTGTTATAGCCCTGCAAAAGCAACAACGGTGTCTGTCTGTTTAAAAATGCTCCTCTTACAGATGGGTATCCTCAGGAATGGCGAAGTCTTCAGAGCTGGCTATAGTCGACTACCCTGTTGTGGGGGCAGGCAGGAGAAGGTGTGGCTGGGACATACTCTCCTGCTGAGGTCCCTGCTCACATAACAGTCTATACAGGACTACCACCAGCTAGTTGAAACTTAAGAGGAACCCTGAGGCTGCTCTAAATTTCTCTGGGGGTTTGACCAGCTCCCAAGATCAGGAAGAGGGGCAGAAACGTGTTGGTATAGCACTTAACTTCTCTTCCTCCAGCCTTCCTTATTCCTGCATCACCCATTGGGTGTCATTCCAAGAACACATCAAGGGAACCCCAAAATTGGGTCCAAGAGTTTTAAAATTATTTTAATCTTAATTTGGGGTCCTATTGGGAATATGCTTCATTAAAATACGTGAAAAACATGTTGACAGAGTCCCTTTGAAGACTCAAAAGAGAATACCTGACATTTCCAGCTGTGATGCTTGTCTAAAACAAAAACAGGTATGTTTTTGCTGCATACAAATGACAAGATTCATATGACTGAAATGCAGTTTTGGAAACTGAGTCTGTCTTTGGTATAGAAACTCTTTGCAGTCAGACAACCTCTTTTCCTTTATTTTTATTTATTTGGAATGAGGCCTCAAGTCTTCATCAAAAGTGTTATTTGTGAGGTTAATGGAAGGTGAGAGCAGCTGTTTGAATCTAACAAGAGATGACTGGTGAGGAGAAAGGGACACAGAACTGTCTATTATGTCTAAAACAAGCCAGGTAAACAACACTCTGGCAGCCACCTGCTAGGTCCATTATTTGATGTTGCCAATTACAGGTAAGAAAGTAACTTTATGGTGGGGATGGGAAAAGGGGAGCATGGCTCTGGGCACCCTCAAAGATGGACTAGAATGAAAACATCTCTTGTGGCTCCTAATTCAGGAAAGCACTTGAGCAGGTGCGAGTCCTAGTGACTTTAATTTAAGCCCAGGCCTGGCTGTTATCTCAAAGAAGAGATGCTGTGTGGCCTGAAATCATCACTTATTGTCGGATGAATGGCTTTTGGGAACAAATCTGAAGACGAACCTAAAGTGTGGTGCTGTCTCATGCAACCTATCCATTTCTAGCACATCCAATGGCATGATGGGAGATTGGCTTAGTCTTATTCTGAAACCAGCTACAAAATATCCTTGTGAGGTGCCATGTTTTGTAGGGGTTTTGACTGTGTACTTCTAAAGAAAACAGGTAGATGGTAAACTATTGTATATTTTAACCTAACCCCCTGAGCAAATGCTAGCACGGTCCAGGTGTATAGTTGCTATAATTCTCCAGTTGCTTCATGCTTCCTTGAAGGCTACGTACAATGCCTATTTAAAAAAGAAAACAAAACCAGAAACTTAGCCCTGTGTGTGTGTCTATATATATATAATATGTACACATAATAGTAGGCATCCTTCAGTCTGCATAGACTATGGACCGCGCCCTTTACATTTACAGCGTCTATTGTGACTATGAAGACCCACACGAGAGTGACAGTCCTTGCTGCATCTCTTGCAGATGTAGTGGGTGTCTGGCAAGTCCTTATTGTGCTTTTTGTGTGCTCACTTCTCCTCTGCTAGCTGTCTGATCTTCATCTCGCTCTTCTGAAGGCCCTTGTGTAACCCCTGCCTCCATCTGCTGCGGTCATCTGCTAGTTCTTCCCAGTTGTCCAGCTCGATGTCTACCTCTCTGAGGTGTCTCTTGCAGACATCTTTGTAGCGCAACTGGGGGCGTCCGGGAGGTCTTTTGCCAGAGGCTAGCTCACCATACAGGATGTCTTTTGGAATCTTTCCATCACTCATCCTGTGGACGTGGCCAAGCCAGCGGAGTCGACGCTGTACACATAATATGTACACATTAATTCCCCAGAAAAAAATAGACTGTACACAGGGCTAAGGTTCTGGTTTGTTATATATGTTTAAAAGGACCTGAAACATTAAATAACTTGCCCCAGATCTGTTTGTGGTGATACCAGAAGAGAATCCAGATCTTCTGAGTTCCAGTCCAGTGCCCTAATTACAAGGTCATCCTTCTGTCTCTATAGCAAAGAATAAAGGACAGCTTTAGCCATCAGATCATCTTCTTATGTTGATACTGTGGGGACAAAAGGCAGCAGCTGTTTAACAGTGTAGAGCAAACACTACACATCTGGGTTTTAGTCCTGGACTTAGCTGTACCGATGTTATGAAAACTGGTGCTGTTCTGTAGCTCTAAAACGTGCATTCACGAGTGCAGTTAACATAGGTGGCTAAAATCCCAGTGTAGCCAAGCCCTCCATGCAGAAAACAAGGACTGAAAATGCAGGAGACGTGTAGGCAGTCAGTCAGTATGCACAGTAATTACCCATGCTGGCACTAAGCCAGGACACTGGGGTTAAGAGAACTATTGTTGTAAAACCATTTGTGGTCAATTAGCATCTCTTCCAATACACAGCCATTCTAGCAGCACCATGCCCCAAAGCACCAGAACTGATTCATAGGAAGCATACCTCCCACTACCAATAATGAGTCATCACCACCACTTCCTACAGCACTTGGATTTTCCTTGAGAGTTGCCCAGTAAAGTGCTTGACCTGGCCAAGTCTTGAAAATACTGATAAATTGCTAAGCAAAGAGCGTGTATGGCTGCAGCCAGTGAAATAACTCTTACCAGTTTTATGGATATAAATGCTGTGTGCTGTCATTCCTGTAGTATGATCAAGCTTCTTACCTTCATCAGCATTCCTCCTGGCTCAAGACTGGTATGTGTCCTGCAAGAAAGTAACACAATACATGCCAGTGCTAACATACTTTCCATCTCTTGCCTTTGCTGTTTTCTTTTGTTTCTTTTCTTGTTTGTTTTTTACAATCTTTCTTTTATTATTGAAGCCCAAGTGAGATTTTAATGGCTACAACATGGAGAACTGTAAAATGATTTTTGGACCAAAAGCCACATTACGATGTAAGCTGTGAGGTTTTCCTCAGCCTGGAATATTTTTAAAAGTTGGTGCCAGTTTATTTTAAAACTTGTAAAACACAGTGACCTTTCATGTAGCAAGAACGTGAGGTTGTGAGTTTTCCAGGAAAAGTTCAGGTAAATGACCCTTATGCGTCCCATCTCAATGCCCATCTATTATTCTGCTCATTTTAATATAGCAGGAGAACCTCAGAGTTTTGAACAATTGAGTTGCAAATTGACAAGTCAATCACACACCTCATGTGGAAATGGAAGCACACAAGTATGCAATCAGGCAGCAGCAGAGACAAAAAAAAAAAGCATTAAAGTAAATATAATAAAGTACTCTGTTAAATGTAACCTACTAAAAATAAAGGGAAAGCGGCATTCTTCTGCATAGTAAAGTTTCAAAGCTGTTATAAGTGAATGTTCAGATGTAAACTCTTGAATGAACAGACATATTCTTGAAGAAAGACTGATAAGGAGAGAAGAGGAGAAAGTGGTAATGAGGAGAGATTAATAAGACTGACTTTTCAGCTTGGAAAAGAGATGAGAGGGGAGGTTGTGATAGAGGCCTATGAAAGCATGCCTTTTGTCAATAAACAGGGCTTCCAGGACATAGGGAACCACTGTTTGCTTGTGTTTCTGGTTGGCTATTTTGTCGAGAGAGTGACTGAGAAGTCCGGACGCTCTCTGTCGACAGAATGGATTGCTCTTTCAATCTGCTTTGCAGTTTGGCCTCAGTCTGTCGACAGAACTTTTGTCAGAAGATACCTTCCAACAGTGACTTCTGTCAACAGATTGCTCTAGTGTAGACATACCAAGGGGGGTCGCAGTCTGGTAGGGATGTGTGAAATCGACCTGTTGGCAGTTGCAGTTGACCCGTCTATTCCTCGCGAGGTGCAAGGAGTAAGGAAGATTGAGGAGAGAAACTTTCCAGGCGACCTTGTTAAGTAGGTATAGCCGAGTAACGAGAGCACAGATAGGTCAATTCTAACTACACAGTTTCCGTAACTAGAACTGTGTATCTGAGGTCATCTTACTTTGCCTAGTGTCTGCATAGACTAAGTGTATTAAATTAGAATTAACAGTCAATAAAAAGATCAAAACTATCACTCCCAACACTTGACTGCATTTCGTCTCCTTCCATCCTTCCCAAAGGAAAGTAGATTAGCTGTCCTTTGTAGTATCAAGTGAGACTTACATATCCCTGCAATTCACCAAGTTTACGCAGATAGCAAGGCACAGTTTCTTGTGGAGATGATGGTTCCATTTGAAAGAGAACCTTGAGTCGAGACAGTACGATCACTGCTGCAGCTTGCAGTGATGAGTGAGCATGTATGCAGTTTTATTTAGGCCCAATGAGCAGGTCCATGTAAGCCCATGAGACACTGCAGACCAGAACGACTGTGGCAATTGCTGATCCATCAGGTATTCATCAGCGATGATTATTTCCGGGGCTGTCTGCTTGGTTGTCTTCCTCTTATAAAAGTAATTTGCATTCTCCAGGGATTTGTCATGAGCATCCTAATGCTGCCACACCATTAAAAAGGTGTGTCACGTCCTACATCAATAAAGATCTGTAGAAGGTGATTAACACGACACATGGTTTAAAAACACAACATAATTTAAGAAGGGGAAAAGAAGTGTTGTGAATAAGCAAATCCCAAAGGGAAACATTTGGTGTGGATGACTCATCACGTGGCTCTTTCCCTTCTGAGTCACTGCTGACATGGTGGCAGGATACCCTTTGTGCTGCCGAAGGTGCTGGGTTTGGGATGAGTCATAAAGCCATGCTCCTGACCTCTTATGGCATCTTTGTACATTCTCTGCACCACTGCCATGATGTTCTGGGCAAATTAATAGTTGGATAATTCTGCCTCATTAAACCCCCAATCTAATTTTGATTAGATATTGATGTTGTTTTCACTTCTTGCCCTCAGGGGCTAGGTAGCCCTCCTTTGCACAATTACACGGCTGCCATATCAAACTCCAGAGCCAGCTAAATTTTAATAGGGCTGGTCAAGTAACCTATACATTATGGGCCTGATCCTGTAGTTCTACTTAATCAAAAATCTTATTTAAGTTAGTGAGAGTTTTGATAAAACAAGGCTCCCAGACTGGGTCCATAAGGACTAATCATGCTAAGGGCTGAGTATCTTGTGTGCCCTTAATTCCAAGGCATGATGAGACTATTTCATGCTACCAGGACAGTGAGAGGAAAACATCCAAACAAACTCTGAATCTACCAGCCTATGGAGTAGAAGAAATAGTCCAATGAAACAAAATGTCCTTTCAATTTCCAGGATAAAATACGGCCATTTCTACACAAAGTGGCATGCTAATAAATGGCCCAAAATATGCTAATCAGATGCAGATGCAAATTCCCCGCACTCATTAGCATAAGGTCACATGATCCGGGGTCTGGAAGATGCTCTTCCAAACTCCAAAACAATGTGCTGAAGCGCAGCTGCCGTGGGGTCTTCCAAACATTTTTGGGAAGAAGGGGCCTCCGGAATGAGCACTTCCTTCTGAAAGACCCCCCGGGTGACACGCTTCTACACATTTGTTTTGGAGTCTGGAAGAGTGTCTTCCTGACTCCAAATCATGTGACCTTATGCTAATAAGGTGTGGGGAATTTGCATCCATGCCTCATTAGCATATTTCAGGCCATTTATTGGCATGATGCTTTCGGAGAAAGTGGCACGTGTAGAAAAGGCCTACGAGTTTAGCAAAATGTCTTTCCCTCTACAAAATCCATCAAAACCCTTCAAATCAAGCTACCTATCCATTTTGGTTTCAAACTGGGGATTAGAATTTTCACATCCCTCAATCTAGGTGATCATCAACACTCGCACACCATTCACCTGGAGTGCAACCAACTCACCCAAAAGTGGTCTGTCCTTCCATACAGCCCAAATGGCAGGAAGCTCATTAGCCTGCCTGGTTCTCAGGGCCATGGAGCTCAGAAGGGAGACCTCTCAATGGAGACTTCAAAAGGTCTCCTACCTCAGGTACACCCCAAAGAAGGTCCCTTTCTGAGATCCACTACAACACCTGACTATGTTGGGGACAGATATTTCAAAAGTATTGGACACTTGTAGCTGCAGAGTCATCAAGTGCAATTTTTCAAAAGCACCTAAGTCAGTTAGGCATCTAACTCTAACTCCTGCTGGTTCCCATGGCAGTTAGACACCAAGAATATTTCAAAATCCACTAGGGTGCTGATGTGACTCTTTAGGCACCTAAATCCCTTTGGAAAGCTGACCTTTGATCTCCACTGATGTCATTAGACTCAAGAAGCCAGTGTTTTAGTCAGTTTGAACTCACTTGGCCTTGTAGGAAAGAGAAGAGAACAAAACTAGGGTGTACTGAAAAAGGTATGTTGTTCTGTATTGAATACTGAAGACATTACTGAAGCATAAGAGAATCACAATAACTCTTAGGAATGGCCATACAGCATCAGACTAATAGTCTTCCAACAGTAGCCAGTGCCCGGTCGTGAAGAGGAAATGGACAGAGCAGGGCAATTGTTCAGTAATCACCCCTCTCATTCAGTCCCATCTTTTAAAAGTTAGGGGGTTAGTGGTACCTAAAGTATGGGGTGCATCTCTGATCTTAATCAGAACTCTAGAAGTGGAAGGGACCTTGACAGGTCATCTAGTCCAGTCCCCTGCCTTCCCTGCAGAACCAAGTGCCCTCTAGACCATCCCCGATAGATGGCTGTCTAACTTGCTTTTACATATCTCCAGTGATGGAGATTCCACAACCTCCCTATTGAATTTATTCCCGTGTTTAACCACCCTGACAGTTAGGAAGTTTTTTTCCTAATATCCAACCTAAACATCCCTTGCTGCAGTTTAAGCCCATGCTCCTTGTTCTATCCTCAGAGCCCAAGAACAATTTTTCTTCCTCCTTCTTGTAGCCCTCTTTTAGATACTTGAAAACCACTATCATGCTCTCTCTATCTTCTCTTTTCTAAACTAAACAAGCCCAGCTGTTTCAGTCCCGTTCAGTCTTTCAGAACTTCTTGGTCAATAGCTTAATTTAGTGTCCCCAAAGTCGACAGACTATTCAAACAATTCAGGTTGAACCTCTCTAATCCGGCATGCTCTCATCTGGCAGCATTTGTACCCAGGCATGATTTTGGTTAGCTAGAAGTTCACTTATCATGGGTGTGACCAAGTTTCTCATGGTCCCATAAAGTTTGTTTACAGCCACTAGTCCTGGCTCTCAGTGTTCTGTGATGTTATTTAGCTGTAATCACCCAAATGTCTTTTAAGAGCCCATTAAGCAGTGGAAGCATTGGTGATGCTGCTAGACAATATTGACCTCTTGTGGTTTGGCAAATTCTCTCCTTTGTCACTGGTCAGGTCCTGAGGGTGCTGGACTAGAGAGGACCTTGGGTGTCTGTAATTACCTGTAATTACTTTCAATATCTGTGTAGTAATAGGTGAGACTTTGACGTTTATTGGAGAACTGTGGGTAGGTGTGGGTTCTGTGTTGACATATTCCTTTCTCCTGCACAGATGTTACCAGCAGGCAGACAGGAAGCCTAGAACGTAATTTGAATTGTTTACAACAAGTGCTCTCTTGGAGATCAAGCAGTTGTTTGACCAAGCTTCCCCAGAGGTGCCTCACTGAGTAGCTTATGCATAGACATTCAAGGTCCTGGAATCTGAGGCATCTAATAAAACTGGTGGTTTGGGGCTGACTAACACATGCTGTGGTTTGTAGAAGACATTCAAAACTGCTACACTGCATTGTATAGCCTCAATCTGAGTGAAGTCCAGAAAGAGGCTAATTTTCCATACCTCATCTAAAAATACATTTAAATACCGGTTGAACCACTCTAGTCTGGGACTCCCCTAACTGACAATATTTATAATATGTCATGATTTTAGTTAGCTGGATGACCACTGATAGATGTGCTTTGCTGAGCTGTTTCCATTGGTCTTGCAGGACTTTATCTCTACGGATCAGCTTATGAACAGCTAGAGATAGTTGGGTTAAGGGAAAAGCCTAAGACCCTGTTAACTGCTAAAACTGCATATTCAGTGCTGAGGCCCTGATTCAGCAAAGCGTTGTAAGAACATGCTTACATACTTTGCTGAATCTAGGCCTCTGAGTTCAGTTTTGCTCCCATCTAGTCAATAAGAATTTTCTCATTGACATCAATATAAACAAGTTTGGGTCTGGAGGTAGTTGAACTAAACTCTGTGGCAACCATCAGTCTTGAAAGATGAGTAAGCGTAAGTGCCAAAGCCGTTCAGTTACCATGTGCTGTGCTGCAGCATCACGAGTGGCTAAAAAATCCAATTTTCAGGCAACAATCCTGGCCACAAATGGTGCAGGTGAAAGGAGTGGGACCAGAAGAGGAAGCCAGTGTCTAGTAGTGCTTGAGAACTACTGTAATTTACTGGCCTGTCTCTAATATAATTATTTGACTTCCATGTGTGGTGCAGACCTCCCAAGTAGGCTGATGCTAGATGCATCATCTGAGCTTGCTGTTTTGATACTGATAGTTTTCAAGTCCCTCTTGCAAACATCCTTAAACCTCAGCCTAGGTCAGCCCTGTGGCCTTGGAGCATCCACGAGTTCTCCGAAGAGATCCTCTGGAATGTGTTCATCTTTCTTCGGGCACATATGACCAAGTGAAAGGGGAGGTCTGTATTTGGGAAGAATTATTAGACTTGTTTTTGCTTCCTCAAGTACTTCAGTGTTAGAAAGTTTGGTTTCCTACTTCATATGTAGAATGTGGCAAAAGCTGTAGGTATGTAAGGTATTTAGCCTTCTCTCATGCCTCTTCTGGGTGGTCCAGGTTTTGCCACACTCCGGCAGTGTGCTTCAAAAGCACGTCTGGCAGATGTGTAAGTTGGCATTCAATGCCAGTTTCCTGTTATCCCACACATACTTGGTCTATTAGCCAAATGTGGTGTCCGCTTTTCTGATGCAAGATTCAAGCTAATCATCTAGAGGTAAGTTATCCAAAGCAATTGATCTGAGACAGCAGCATGTGCACAAAACTTCTAGTGTGGGGCTGGCTATCAAAACTTGTGGGATACAATCAGCAGCCTTTTGCCATAGTATTTGTCTTCTTCAGAGTGATGCTCAGTACAAATTCACCACAAACTAGCTCAAAGCTGCTGAAAAGATTCTGGAGCTTCTCATCACTGCGAGCAATTCTTGCTTTGCTGGCAGTGAAAAGAATGATAGACTCATCGAACACTAGAACTGGAAGGGACCTCAAGAGGTCATCAAATCCAGTCTCCTGCCCCCACAGCAGGACCAGGCACCATCTAGGTCATACCTATTGGATACTTATCTAACCTATTCTTAAATATCTCTAATAATGGAGATTCTACAACCACCTTAGGCAATTTATTCTAGTGTTAATCACCCTGACTGTTAAGAAATTTTTCCAAATATCCAATCTAATCCTCCCTTGCTGCAATTTAAGCCCTCTGCTCTCCTGCAGTAGAATTATTCATTAAGGATGCCATTCATTTAAAGGAATCCATTTTAATGACTTATCTGTGTGTCACTCCAGAGGCACTGAGACCACTGACAAAGGAGAGTTAAGTCTCTGCTCTACAGTCTTAGCTGAGAGCAACCTGGTTCCTCAGCCTTACATGTACTTAAATCCAGATTTTTTTTTCACGTGCATTTGTTATTTGTCAGAGATAAGATGTTCACACATTCTTAATTGCATCAAGGAAGTTTTAGACTGGACATTAGAAAACATTTCAAACTCAGGCAAGGTTCAGCCTTAGTCCTGGTTGATGCAGAAATGAAAAGACATGGCCAAAAAAAAGCAAAAAAGCCAAAGAAGGTGAATTGTGACTTATGGCTGTAGAATTACTAGAACGAGAGATTAGCTGTTAGGAATCCCAGGCTTACTTTATTTAATGTTTCCTTGACATCACTGTCTATACCTGGGATTAGATTCTGGCCCCTGAAGCATGCTTTACAATAAATTTGTGGAATATCAATTCCCATTCATCACAATGCACATACTTGTGCTTTGAACCGTGATCGCCAAAGACTAAATCATTGTCTTTACCAGTTTGTGTGTCAAATTTAAATGTCATTGCCACAGATAGCATGGGTTGTGATTCAGAATCAGCTGGATTTTGTATCCAAAATCTTGATTTTCAGAGTTTAATTTTCTTTTTAAACAAAAATAGTTTCAATATGTTTTTTTTAGTTGCAGAGTGGCAAAAACAAAACAAAACAAACATAACCCCACTGAAAAAACATCATTTAAAGCACATTGCAGGTCACTTTTTGCCAACATTTTGGAAAAAAATATAAAAGATTTTAAAACATTGAAGTAGTGGTTGAAGAAGAGAAAATGGCTTTTCTGACTTTTGAAAGAGGAAAAACTTATAATGACATTGTGTATCCTGCGATTATAGGCTACAGTTACACGACAGTGATCTGTTGACAGAAGTCACTGTTGGAAGAGATTTCCCGACAAAACTTTTGTCAACAGAGTGCGGCCACACACACAAACCAGTTGGAAGAGCATTCGATTCTGTTGACAGAGCAGCTGGACAGCCACGCCGCTCTCTCGACAAATCAGGCATCAGAAGCCCTGCAGACCAGGCTGTCCATTATTCTGGGTGCCCTGAGTGTTGAGAGAAGGCCCCCAAAGTGTCCACTCAGCCTTTTTGTTGACAGCAGTGTTATGTCTCATGGTTGAGAGGCAGAATGCTGCCAGCAAAAGTGCTGAGTTTTGTTGACAAACTGTCAACAAAACACACTTTGTGTGGATGTTCCACCAGCTTAGCCAACAAAAAAAGGGTTTTGTCAGCAAAACTAATTAGTGTAACCATAGCCAGAATGTAGGGTGTTGATAATTTTTTTCCGATGTGAGGTATTAAACAGGGTCACAGACGCTGATCACACGGTCTTCTGCCTATGAGCCTTCTGCCTTTCCTTGACCTATGAGAATACTCTTCTGTTAGAGAGAGATGCCAGGTAGAGGCAGAGAAGAAAAGCCTCCTCCATAGCATTGTCCCATTGGAAGAGAAGGGGACAGAACAGGAGACAGCTTGGAACTATGTTACCTCCTTATTCAGTTGCTACACGGCAGTTCCAGGCCTCCTGGCCAAAGACAGTATGCTTCGTGATGTCACCGTGTTGCCATGGAATGGTGACCATCAAGGCCAACAGGAAGAGGCTGGGTATTAAAAGGGATTCCTGTGCCTGTAGATCCGTAAGAATACATAACAGGTCTCAAGGCTATCAAACTTGTCTCTCCCCCTTCATGTCAGTGCATGCCTTTCAAATGAGGGGCTAAGTCCAGGAACACCTCCCAAGCTGAAACCCAGACTCCCCCACTCTTCCTGGCTATCTCTACTATATTTTCTGCAGAAAGGAATAATCTATACCAGGACTTTGTTTGCAATAAAATCAGTTAAAGGAAATAGAGCAAAAATATGACATCAGACTTACTGTTTGCTAAATGTGAAAGCTATGTTCTTCATATATACCATATTTCATAACTTTATAAAGACCCTTTTCTTGTACCTAAAGTATTTGTTTCCATATGGCTACGTCTACACGTGCACGCTACATCGAAATAGCTTATTTCGATGTAGCAACATCGAAATAGTCTATTTCGATGAATAACATCTATACGTCCTCCAGGGCTGGCAACGTCGACGTTCAACTTTGACGTTGGGCAGCACCACATCGAAATAGGCGCTGCGAGGGAACGTCTACACGCCAAAGTAGCACACATCGAAATAAGGGTGCCAGGAACAGCTGCAGACAGGGTCACAGGGCAGACTCAACAGCAAGCCGCTCCCTTAAAGGGCCCCTCCCAGACACAGTTGCACTAAACAACACAAGATCCACAGAGCTGACAACTGGTTGCAGACCCTGTGCATGTAGCATGGATCCCTGGCTGCCGCAGCAGCAGCCAGAAGCCAGAAGCCCTGGGCTAAGGGCTGCTGCACACGATGACCATAGAGCCCCACAGGGGCTGGAGAGAGAGCGTCTCTCAACCCCTCAGCTGATGGCCACCATGGCGGACCCCGCTATTTTGATGGTGCGGGATGCAGATCGTCTACACGTGCCCTACTTTGACGTTCAACTTCGAAGTAGGGCGCTATTCCCATCCCCTCATGAGGTTAGCGACTTCGACGTCTCGGCACCGAACGTCGATTTCAACTTCGAAATAGCGCCCAACACGTGTAGCCGTGACGGGTGCTATTTCGAAGTTGGCGCCGCTACTTCGAAGTAGCGTGCACGTGTAGACACGGCCTATATGTGCAGTGGGCTAAAATCTTCGTAAAGCTTATCGTGGGTGGAGTTCGTTGTCTAAGGGCTTTTTTTTACCTCCATGAAACCAAAAGCCTTTTATTTTAATTGAAAAATATATTTCAGCACATTAACGGAATTGGAAAATATTTTGGGTTTCAGCATCAATACTCCAAAATGTAATCTGGTGTTGGGTTTGTTATTTTTTGGAGGTTTTCCATTTTTCAAAGAAAACCTTGTACTTTTTGATGAAAATGATTTGTTTGGTGAAAGTGTCTATTTAGTCAGAAAGCCATTTTAAAAAATCGGAAACAAAGTTTCAAGCAAAGAATATTGTACTAGCTCTACTAATAGGTTTCCTTCAAAGTATCTTACCTCCTGCACCAAAAATCACTCAGAAAAACCCAGTAGTTGATTAAACTCTTTCATGGGCTCTTGCAATGTCTTGCTACATACATCTCCTACTTTTGACTTAGGTTTTCAATGACACTGAAACAAAGTTTTCCTGAGTTCCAGAAATTCAAATTGTAATGTGCTGTTGCCTCCATGTAACTGTGAATGCAGTTCAACTTGTTTTAAACCATTTTTCCCCCACCTGGTACACGGCTTTCACCATGGGTCATCTCAGAATCCCTTTCCTTCCCTATTCACCAGCCAACCAATCTCAGATTAAATGAACTATTCTATGGCAAAAGGGTATCAGAAGGAGAAGGAAGAAAAAATATTCTCCTTGACATATGACGATAGGATTAGATGCAATGGGTTTTAATTGCAGCAAGGGAGTTTTAGGCTGGACATTAAGAAAAACTCTCTGTCAGGTTAATTAATCATTGGAATAAATTACTTAGGGAGGTTGTGGAATCTCCATCCCTGGAGATCTTTAAGGGTAAGATAGATAAACATCTATCTGGAGGCTGCCTTGTCCTGCCATGAGGGCAGGAGACTGAACCTGATGATCTCTCCCCTTCCATTTCTAGCATTCTATGACCCTATCTGCTCTGGAAAAGCTGACATTGAAAGTGGGAAACAGTCTTCCAAATATCTCTAGAGGTTTTTGAAGGAGACCAGAGCAATGGTCAGGTTCTCGTGAGATGATTTTGATCACAGCCGTTGTGGGATCCTTATTTTTAAAAATACTGTGTCCATCTGCAGTACCACACAGGGCATCCAGATTGGAGTATGTTCTTAACCTGTGAAAGAATGTGTGTCCGAGGTGCGGGGGACGCTGAATTGTGATAGTCCATTGTTTGTTTAAAGAACTATTTCTATCCGGAGAATATTCATTTTTGCTTTGTGAGGAAGTCCTGGTAGGTGCATTGTACTTGGCATTGCAAATGGCCTTGTCTTTCGTTAAACGAAGGACCAGTTCTTGAAAAAATCTGCCTGTTCCTTTTATGTGTTGTCCATGGCTTTCTGCCATAGGGAGGAATTTAGAGCTTTGCTATTTCAGAAGAAGCCTCATGTAAATGGTTAAGAAGAGGTAGCAGCTACTATAACTGAATCCATCTGCTAGTGGTTACAATCAACATAAAAATGTCAGTGGGAAACCCACATCTAGCCTGACATATGCAATGCTTGCACTGAAATTCTGAGAACCAACAAGCCAGGAATACACTCTTATTACACAATTGGTTTTATTAGAGCCTCAGGAGTTTTTGAAATTAGATTATGCTGCTGTGGCCAGAAAGAGACACATTGAAAGTGGATTGGTGACTATTCAAATCATAACTTCCTTCACCTCTATTCATGGGGCCTATTTCTTGCACTCTTCAGTCAGAGAGGGAGGTTCTGTGAGTGAGAATATCCAGGCAAAGCAACAGGACTGTGCACATGAGCACAAATGAGTGAGTATTGGTAGGAAAATCCTGACAAATTTGTAAGAAAGAGTAGTGGAGTGTTTTCTGTGACACGTTTTTTCCTGGGAACTCCTCAGCCTAACTCCTCACCCTGCCCGCTCCCTGCTTTCTTGGTCTATATTTTATTTTTTCACCCTGTTATAACCAGCCTGCCCTGTAAATGGTGTGTTCTCTGAAACACAGACCGGCTCATTGCAATTTATTTGTCATATGTCAAACAAATATGTTAGCACAATTGCTATTGAGGCCTATTGTGCTAGAACCAGGTCAGCAATAAGGGGCCTGCAAGAAGCTAGAGTTAGCCACTGCAAGGTCACCAGACACTTTATTTACCTGAGTATGTGCAGACACATGCCATCTCCTGGAGCAAGAAACTTTGGATGAGATCCTCCCTGCTCTCCCTGCATTCTGGGCCTGACTGAAAAAATTCTAACTAAATATTTCCCATTGGATGATAGTTTTGTTAACACTATTTTTAAAGGAGGACAAAGATACATTTCAGCTAAACTTTCCAGGAGAAAAATCTATATGGAGTGTTTGCTTCAAGTTGGATTAGCATCAATGTCTGCATCTGCCTTCATTGCCTCAGGCTATCATGGGTCCCTCACTCTCATGTTGCCCTTTGTGGTCTGCTCTCTTGGGCTATGTCTATATGGCCAAATTATCTCAAAATAACAGCAGTTATTTTGAAATAACTTTTGGTATTGTCTGAATGATGCACACACTATGTCAAAATACATTCAAAATAACGGGTGCATTATTTCAATTGCAGCAAACCTCATTTCCTGAGGAATGACACCTACTTCGACATAGGCCATAATGGGCTCCAATGGTACTATTTCAAAATAGCGCTACGGACTGAAAATGCTATTTCAAAATAGCCAAGTACTATTTCAAAATGCATTTTGTGTTTGGTATGGGAATATCTAATTTCAAAAGAGGGCTGTCATGTAGATGTAGCCCTGGATAGAACTAGATATAGATGTAGATGCCTAACCTCCACTCCAGATTGAAAACTGGGACTAAAGCTTTTACTTATTTATCCCAACAGAGCTATGCTTCATATGTACATATTTTTGATAACCAGACTAGACAAACAACTAGTGTACATTATCCAAAAGGCACAGAATCTGAAGAAATGCTCTGTATTTAGAGAAATAAAATATGACCCATAAAAGAAACAGACCCATTTCTAACAGGTTATTGAAGCTAGTTCAATAATGGTGATATTTATTTATTTATGACCCCAAAAAGGACTGGCTTTATGAAAAAAAATCACCCAGACTCTGAGCTGGTACATTTTTGCTCTGCATTGTAGCATTTTCCTACCTCAATACAAAGTGCTATGTTTAAAGATAAATAGTACTTAGCAAAATATCATCTAGGAATTGTAAAGTACAGAGTGAGATCAAAGGAATTAATTAAGTTACAGGGTGTTCTGGCAGAGCTCTTTAAAAACATACTGTGAGCCAGTCAAAGCAACTCATTGCTACGGGCAATTGCTATGCTATCAATACAGAATGCGTAACGTGCAAATATATGAATGCATTGCATGTTTGGGTATAGTTGTCACTTGGGGTAGAGAAACCTCTCCAGCAAAAATTGAAATCATTCCAAGTATCAGGCTTAAAAGATTTTCAGGGTTTGAGATTCCTTCCTGACTTTCTTCTTATGACTGTCCAGTGGTGAAAATGTCCAGTAACCTAAATCAGTCATTGCAGAGTTCAGAGGTTCAGGTGTTCTTGGCTGTCCTGGCTGGTACCTTCACATCTCACTCAAGTGTTTCTCTAGGCCAGAGACACACAGGGTGAACTCTGGCCCTATTGAAATCAGCTGCAAAACTCCCAGTGACTTCCGTGGGGCCAGTGATTTCACCCACAAGGTACAATTCCATAGGAAGACTTTGAAGCAATGTCAGGAAGGGCATACCCTCAGACTGTGGACAGGACGTCTGCACCAGCAGGGTTTATGGACCTTACAGAAATGACACAGTGAAATGCTGCAAGGATGTTTCATAAGATAAACTATATGGTCACCTCCCTGGGATAGCTCATCCCCTTGGGCCCAGGAAGAAATGATCAAGCGAGGACACAAGTTTTTCTGCTGGGTTGGACAGACCTAGATCATAGTTGAGAGTGAGTGGTGGGCTGAAAGTAGAATCTGCTGGTAGACTTTGCAAAATCATCATGCTAATGGTATCAAAATGAAAAAACAGTCCAGCAGCATTTTAAAGACTAACAAAATAATTTATTAGGTGATGAGCTTTCATGACAATATTTTTCTGATTTGTCCGCCCTGATTGTGATTTTGGTTCTCTGTGCCTTAAATATTGAGTCTGTTCTGGTATGGCTATGATCTGAAGAAGTGGGTCTGTCCCATGAAAGCTCATCACCTCATAAATTATTCTGTTGGTCTTTAAAGTGCTACTGAACTGCTTTTTTGTTTTGATAGTATATAGACGAGCACGGCTCTCTCTCTCTTACTATTCAACATGCTTATGGTGTTTTTGGTTCAAACTAGTGCCGAAAAATACCCCATTCCTGCTGCTAGGCACTGTACAAACAAATAGCAAAGGGTGGTCCCTCCCCTGGATTGTATATTGTTCGCATCTCAGACCTCTGGACATATCTCTTCTTTGCACATTATTGGCCACTCCTTGGGTTGCGCTGGTTGTTTCCAGTAACAGAAAAATGTTCCACCTTTCAGCAGCCTTATTCTCTGGTGAATTGAATACCTCACTGGTAGCTGTCCTAGACCGTGGATTAAATTCAGCCCATTAATTTGTTTATAGATTTAGATTTTGTGGGTGTTTTTTTGAGGTGGGGGGACATACAAAGAAGAGAGCTCACTGCTGAAGAAGACAAACACATTTCTCCCATGCTCATGAACTAACTCAGATTACAGATTAATCCCATTTGAAGCTATGACAGCATTTAATTATGGTTAGGCTGTATTGTTATATCCCTTTTATTTCCCTAAACCCTAAAATTAAGATGATCTTAGATAAATCATGGAGGCTTCATTGAAAATCCCTAATTAGCCAAAGCTGGTATGTCAACAGAGCTCTATTATTGAGATTATGTCTGCAATCAGGTGATCCTGGAAAGCGTGTGTGTGGCTTTAATGAGCTTTTCTTATGGAGCTGTCTTCAGTTTGGGTTTCAAGTTTGGATTCTGCCTACTTGTCTTATTGGCAGAATAAGAATTTAGGGTGAGGTTTTCCAGCATGCTCGGTGTTGTCCTTACTCAACTCCTATGGAAGACATATTGGTCAGAATGAGAATTTGGAAGCATGGTGCCTTTAAGAGGCAGGCCTTGAAGAGGAAACAGGAGAGGCCAGCCAGGGTCTGGGTAGAATGCAGAGTTCTAGAGCAGCTATCACCAAAGATTTTTGTGACTTTCCAAGGTTCTGTGGGTTGTAGAACCACAGCCTGCTGATCATTCCCTGATGGAGCAAACATGGCTTTCTCTCCACTCCCAGGATACAAGCTGGTGGAAACCATTAGTGAACCTCACATAGTTTCTTAACCTCTGAGGGGCTGTCCACCTCCAGTCGCTTTGAAACAATAACCCTCATGGTGTGGAACTTCGACCCGCTTTTGCAGGAGCTGGGAAACAGTTCTCCATGCAGGAAGTCCCCTGATGCTGCAGGATTCTCCAGGTGGCACAGAGAGAGCTAACAGCTCTGCACAGTTTCTGCTTGACGCAGCTAGTGCCAGGTCGTGCCAGGGATGATGGTTTTTGGGTGTGTGAGGCTGGAACTCACTGGACTCCAGTGCTTCAGGGCTGCCAGAGGCTGCATCTAGACGAGCCCCCAACTGTGAAGGGGGCATGGTAATTAGGGTGTTAGGAGAGTACTAATGAAGTGCTGCTGTGCATATGCAGCACTTCACTGGGCTAAATTTCTCCTGCAGCAACTTCGAAGTTCCGGCTTGTGTCATCCGCGGGTACCTTGAACTGCCCACGCTACTTCAACCCCTTTACTCCTCGAAGTACCTGTGGGTTAGCTGCAGCTATATGCAAGCAAGCACTTCAAAGTTGCCACAAGGGAAATTTAGCCTAATGAAGTGCTGCATATACACTGCAGCACTTCATTAATAGTCTCCCAACACCCTAATTACCATGCCCCCTTCGAAGCTGGGGGCTTGTCTAGACACAGCCTCTAAGACTGAGGCTGTTCCTGTTTATCCCAGGGCATTAAAGCTGTCTCTGGCAGCCTGTGAACCTGGGAAAAATGTGGTATAAAGCATATCTACATCCTCTGCCCCACACCCCCAAGCTGTCATTCCTTCTGAGAGAGAGAGATTTCAGAATCAGGGCCAGTAATTTCAAACATAGGATCGCTCCACTGAAGTTTTACCTTTTTAAAAGCAAAGCATGTTTGATTCATCCTCTGGCCCCCAAACCACTCCAAACAAACCCACTTGTATCAAAACAAAAAAGTGGTCATGTAGTACTTTAAAGACTAACAAAATAATTTTTTAAGTGATGAGCTTTTGTGGGACAGACCCACTTCTTCAGATCAGCCCCATGAAAGCTCATGACCTATTAAATTATTTTGTTAGTCCTTAGAGTGCTACTTGACTGCTGGTTTGTTTTGTTAGAATGCAACTAATACATCTATCTTTCTGTTACTAAATCCACTTTTAGGTGTGGACCATCATTGTGGTTACTCTGAGCTGACAGATGAAGGCAGGTCTTTTTCACAACTTTCATTTTAAAACCACAGAAAAGCTGGTTTCTGTTTCAAATAAACCGCCCCCAAAATCTCTCCTCTTCAGTTGCAAATAAACACCATGCATTTCTTCCTAAAGGAGAAGGAGTGTGTGCAAAAAAGTGCTTGAAGAATTTAGCATTTCAGTGTGAGAATGGACTGGCTCATGAAACTTTCATTGTGGAGCCATGAACACATGACCACCATAACGGTGCCAGCTCTCCCACTTGCCTTCTGTTCTGAGTCGAAAATGCTTAAAAATAAATAGGAGGACATCCTTGCACATAAAGGAGATGCAGAACTGGTCCAGCTATGCTGGGAACTATGGCTATTTGCATAATAATCAGCAGACACTTTTCTGAAAAGTCCATGCCCTTTGTCAAAAAGTCACCACCAGTGTTCCTGCTAATATTTTCCATTCTTGTGTGGAATAAATTTTGCTGTTTGCATGAAGGGATGTGTGGATGTGCACCACCAATAGAAAGTGATGCTGCCAACTGTGGATAGCTGTGAGTACTCTGCTAATCAGCCGGGAACACTGGTCACTGCACATCCATGCACCCGGAAGTCAGACACAATGAGTTTGTGAACTCAGAGGAGCCTTGTAGGGGTTTGTTCTCTCGTCTGAATTTTTGCAAACAGCTCAACTTTTACCCTTATAAGTGAATTCATCAGCTCAGGGGTTTTTGTTTTTGTTTTTAATGTTTCCACTTACTAATTTGGAGTACTCTCTGTCCTTAGCATTGCTATTCACTCAAATTGGCAGTAGACATACCAGCACTGTTGTTTTCTTACAGGACTTCTGCTAGTCATCAGTTTCCAAAATAAGAAGTGTGTGACATAGTGTTACAACACAAGGTAAACAAACTTCCTCTTTCCCTGACACCTTGTTTTTGCCAATATTGAATTAGATAACGTCTAAAAGTTTATGATCTTTTGAAATATTAAACGTTTGCATTACAGCTAAGTTGGCTGAGGGAGAAATACATGGTAAAATGAAGAAACAGTGTTACCGCGTGCTGGGACAGCTAGTCACGCACTTAGACTCCCAACATATGTCGGACTTCCCTGAAAAATAATTAACTTCCTTGTGGGGAAAAATGGTCTCCCCGTCCTTGAATGGAAAGCAAGAGAAGCCAGTAATCCTAAGAGTTGATGGATTCTGTAGTTTGAATTTTTCCCTTCTCCATGTGTAAAACTTTTTTTTTTTACAGTAATTGGTACATGTGGTACTTACGAAGAATTCATTTGCCATGCAATATAAATTGAAACATTTCATACTGAGAACCAAAAACAAGGAAACAGACATATCACAAACACCAGAGACTCAAACAAAGCACATCAGTATGTTTAAATTCCCATCATTTAAGTTCCCAATTCCTTTATTTCCCATCACTTAAATTCTGTCAGTAGTAGAAATACCTACCCCTTATAGAGCACTTTTCAGCCATGTCTACATTAGCCAAAAATTTCGAAATGGCCATGCAAATGGCCATTTCGAAGTTTACTAATGAAGCGCTGAAATACATATTCAGCGCCTCATTCGCATGCAGGCGGCCATGGCACTTCGAAATTGACGTGGCTCGCCCAGACAGGGCTCCTTTTCGAAAGGACCCCGGCTACTTCGAAGTCCCCTTATTCCCATCTGCTCACAGGAATAAGGGGACTTCAAAGTAGCCAGGGTCCTTTCAAAAAGGAGCCCTGTCTGGATGAGCCGCGCAGCGGCGAGCCACGTCAATTTCAAAGTGCCACGGCTGCCCGCATGCTAATGAGGCGCTGAATATGTATTTCAGCGCTTCCTGGTAAACTTTGAAATGGCCATTTCGAAGTTTTTGGCTAGTGTAGACGTAGCCTTCATCAGAAGATCTCAAAGCAGTTGACAAAGGAGTAGCAGTATCCTGAGGCCCATTTTACAGATGGAGAAATTGAGACTTAAATGGTGATTAAGCATAAAGTACAACCTGTGCTGAAGTGTTTTGCTGAACAGGAATGGATTTAGACACATGAGTAAGTGCATTGCTGAATTAGGGTCTTAGTAACTTTATGTAGACATTACCAACACCATGACAGATACTGCATTAAACATGCTTGGTAGGACCTCACCATTGGGGCTGCTTGATATGACCACTACACTTATACAGCTAACACAATACTTCTTACTTTAACTTGTGAAAATTAGGGTCCTTGTGGTTTTCTTGCTACTTTTAGTCTATTTTTAGCTCCTTCAGTTTTTGCTACCTAGATACACCAGTGCCCATTACCTTGTATTTATTTCTGAAGCAAAATATAACCCACCCTCAAAAGCATCTAACCCCCTCCCCTGGTGTTCCTGGTTCCCGGGGTTGAGCTTGACCCCTGCTATACCCCAGGCTTTGGCCCCTTTTCATGACTTCCTTGAAGCCCTCACCGCCTCCCCTTTCTCTTCCTGGCCCTTCCCCCACCCTGTTTCCTGCCCCACTCTTTCCCTTCTTGGCCAGGACGGTGTTCAGGCAGTGGGCTGCCGGACAGGGGAGGAAGGAGCTGATTGGTGGGGACAGCTGACAGGTGGGAGGGTTGGGAGCAGAGGGAGGAGCTACGTGGGCCTATTGGTAGGCCATGAGCACCAGTGTTCCCTGTAAGCTGAGTGCTTGGGCAGCTGCCCAGGAGAGATTCAGGTCCTGCCCAGCTGAGTATCCACATCCGGCAGCATGTTGGTACTGGTGGCGCACATCTACACATGCCTTGGTGCACATAAAATTTATTCTGCCTTGGGATGGAAATAATTCGAGGGAACACAGCTGAGCGCCCACTATTCTTCCAAGGCTGCTCCATCCTGACCCCCAAGCACCCACAGAGTTGGCACCAATGTGCCCATGTGTCAAAATGTGGAGTATTTCCAGCATTGCCCTATCGTTTTGCTGACTCACACGATTTAGCACCCTCAGGAAGCTTCTCTGATATATGTGCATCCCCCTTGACCTCACATAAGTAACACTGGTCACCAAATCAGCCACTTAACAGGTCCTGACTTCTCTTCCTACTCTGGAGCAAGGGTGACGAATGCAGCTCTTTGCTCCCCATCCCTGAATTCATTTGTCACCCTCTATCTGCTCTGGCCCAGTGGTTCTTCATCTTCCATAGAAACCTCCTGTAAGACAGGAGCCAGAACCAGGAGAGACAATCTTTGCTTAGAAACAGCCTTTAGGTCAGCATACAGCCCTGAAAAAAGGTGAGGTCAAAGGCAAAAGGTCAAGCACAAGCCCCATCAGATGACCGGGGAGGGGGTCAAGCAGAACCCCGTGCAGAAGAAGGGAGGCTGCACTGTATATTTGCCTTGTCTGGCATGGTCAGGAAGCACTGAGTGAACATAAAGAGAAAACTGCTTCAATTAAGGCTAAACGCTCTGGGTGACACCAGCATTTCACTGTTTCTTCTCTGTCACAGAGAGGCAGTGCTGGTGCATGTTCTTCCGTCTCTGTGGAGGTACAGCAGTGTTAGCCGTATGGCCTGCCAGCTGGATAAGGCATGTGGGAAATGGGTTTGAAATAGGCTTTCGGCTCATGCTCATGCGCTGTATGGTCTAACAGGAACGGTTTGTCTTGTGTTCTCCACCATATCTGTGGCGTCTCTCTTCCTTTCCCCTTGGCCTGGGGATGTTGGTGTTCTATGTCTCTGGCTCTCATTGGGTTACCACGCTGACCGCTTGTTGCAGCTGTGTGCACTCTGCTGGCAGAAAAGTGGCTATGTGGTGTTCCCTGTGCTACAAAGCAATCCATGTCCTTGATCTTTTTATAATTCTGGTTACGACCCGGGGCTGTTTACAGCTAGTTTTGCTCTGATGCTGCTTTTTCCCCTATGAAGTTACAGTTCTGATCCTATGTCTTTACGCAGAGTGGACATGTCCCAGGAGGTTCTTCCAGTTCCTTACTATACCCAGACAAGTTGGGCCTGGTCGGTACTGGTGAAACTAATTAAAAAAATTATCCCCACTGATTATAACAGCAGCTCAGCTATATTTGTGAGAGCCTCAGTACTGGCAGCATTCCTGTGGCCATATCTAGTTCTCCTGCTGTTTCTGTTAGAGTTACTTTCAGGTGGTTTGACTTGTACACCAATGTAGTGTCTCAGGACGCTGGAGCTGTGTCCAGAGCACAGATCTCTCAAAATTGTTATGTAAATTGACCAAACGCAAGCAAGGCCTCGGAGAGCGGTTCAGCAGTTCTGAGGAAGTTGTTTCTAACAGTTTGGATGAATTTTTGCATCCTGCCTGTACTTTTTGTTGAAAGTAAGCTAAACCCAGAGGTGGAAGGAATGTAAATGTGTAGGTCCAATCTTGCAAGATTTCCAGACCTGGAACTCCTGGTGAAATCTCTGGGAGGTGGACACTAGAGGAGGTTGCTGGATTGAACTCTGGGTGAAGAGCTGGATTCTCTGGCCCACATTACAACAATAGTGAGGAGTTGATCTAATCTGCAGCAGCTGGTTAATGCCCCCAGCAGATTTGGTATTAGGGAAATGTGCTCTGGCCTCTATGTCGTCCCTCACCATGGGCTGAGGGGTAGGACAAGAGCAAGGGGTTATGGGTAGTCCCTACTTATTTTGTGCTACTCAGGTGGTACAATTGCAATGGGGCAGGGCGTCTAATGGAAAAGGTAATTGGCACCCAGAGCTGGGGTGCGGAGTGGAAAGAGATGGAAAGCACTGGACAAGTATTAGAGAGGAAGGAAAAAGAGAGGATGTGAAGTTATAAAAAAACAGTAAATCAAATGTAAATAATGCTATAATTATATCATCGTGCACCTTCATTTTAGCAGAAGTTTAATTCTGCTCTTCAATCTTCCGCCTCCAGCTGCCTTCTCTCTGCGGCTGGTGCAGTTCGCAGTCTGGGGAGGGCATGCCAGCCATCAGAGCCAACTCTCATTCCAAATCCAAACACAAGCGATGTTTGTGAGATCAAAATTCCTTTGAGGTTCACCCAACTCCAATTTTACTCTATCCCTCTAGGGAAAGCATTTTCTCTTTGAAGCTGCTGTCCCAGTGCATTGTGGGATGTAGGCTTGGGTTCTGCTCTAGGCTACCCTACTCAAGCCCATTATCTTCACCGAACCCTCTCATTATGCCTAGTGTGTGTGCAGGCTGTGACAATGTGAAGTTGCCGGTGAGGTGATATTAAAAACTTGAAAGTAGAGATAGAAAGCATTCAGTTTTGCTATTGCCTCGGCTAAATTAAAAATTTAAAGACAAATGAAAACATATTTTAAATTAATTAATCCAAATGTTTCAACGTGCAACAATAATGTTGATTTATCTCTCACTTCTGTTTGGAATTATTATCAGGAGGAAGATGGTGACTATAGAGTTACGTTTTATTGTTCCCTTGCAGGCATGTGCCACAGGCAATAACTGATTGAAAAGAATCCTTTCTCCTTTCTCTTTTCTCCTTTGTCTGCTGGGGGGAAAGAAGAGAAACTATTATAAAGGTTGCAGTTGCAGTGTGTTAACTAAAGTAATTGAAAGGGGTGAGGAAGATGAAGACAACTTGTGTGGTAAATTTGCTTATTTAAACAAAAATTGTATGTATTATTTTTATTAGAGTAGCCTCTAGAAGCTGTAACTGAGATGACTGTTCCCCTTTACTGATTGCGAGGTACAAGGACTGTAAGAGGTGGGTGAGGAAGGACTGGAATGGGGGTGGAAGGATTGGAAGGTGGTACTGGTGGAAAGATTGGAACTGTGATGTTGAAGTACTGCAATGTGTTACCTAGAGAGGTGGTGGAATCTCCATGCCTGGAGGTTTTTAAGTTCTGGCTTGACAAAATCCTGGCTGGGATGATTTAGTTAGGGTTGATCCTGCTTTGGGCAGGGAGCTAGATTTGATGTCCACCTGATGTCTCTGCCAGCCCGAGGACGCTATGACTATCCCTGCCCTTAACGAGTTGACAATCTTAATTGACCACGCAGACACAAGGTGGGAGAAAGGAAAGCTCACTATCATCATGGAACAGAGGCAGAGCGAGATTAAGTGTTCTGCCCAGGGTTGCGCAGGAAGACAGTGGCTGGAAATTGAACTTGGAGCTCCTGCATCCCGGGACCATCGTGAATCGGCATACACCTACCACTGCTTTAAGCCATAAGGGGAAACTAGTGGCTGTAGATCTTCTCTCTGGTCACCCCATCCCATCCTATTCCCAGTGGGAGAGGAGAGAAGTAGTAAGTAACTGCTACGCAGAGCAGCGGAGCTGTTGGGGAGTGATGCTGGGAGGAACCCAGGCATCATTCAAGCCTTGGAAAGGGAGGAGACTGGGACAAAGTCCTTCGTCAGCTCCTGTGGGTCCCTGCGCTTCCTGGCGGTTCTCTGTTGTGCCTCAGAGACTCACGGAGGCCCCTCATCTGCCCAGGCCTTTCCAAAGGCAGGTGTCTCCATTTAGTGAGCCATCCTCATCACAGGCAAGTCCAGAGTGGGGAGGATACAGCCAGTCCCCTTGCAGGCCCGCGCCTGCTCCAGTGGAGTAATCCCTCTGGGGAAGGGTGGGGGGAGTCCGGACCTGCCCTCTACCCTGGACTCCGGCCTAGGGTCCCTACGAGAGCAAGAGGCAACTGGCAGGGCCTCTACCCCTGCCACAAAGTAGCAACCTCACCCTGGGCCACTTCGTCCACCGCTGTCCCGTAGTACCTTCTCGCTTGCTCTGCCCCGCTCCTCCGGTGTGCCTTCCAAAACCTTCCTTCCTGCAACCAGCTAGGGGGAACCTTTTATAGGGAGTGCCAGGCCTCAGCTGACCAATGAGGGCTGATTCCTAATAAGGCCCCAGCTGGCTGTCCTAATTGGCCTAGTCAGGGAACAAGAACGACTTAGCCCACCACCCTGCATATCTTCCTTCTAGAAGGTTCCTGAAGGTTCCAGGTGGGGGGTCTTCCACAAGACTGCTTGGTTGACTAACAGGGGATGATGCTGCTCTCTGACCATTGGGTGTCCAGGGGCCTTACAAGCTCCTCCCTGTCAGGATGATAGAAGATGAGCTGTGTGCAACCCTCCTCACCTACCCATCCTCGCAGACATTTGGACTTGGAGGGGCACAGGCTGCGAAATCCTGCCACCAGGCAGTTTGGTTTCTCCTGTGGTTCACAGGAGCGAAAGGGACATCTGCAGTTCCTCAATGAGAGGAAAAGGAGAGACAAGACCCAAGGAGAACTAGACAATGAAACAGAGGTCCCATTCCAAGAGCTCCTTGATCCCCTTTTGTCTTCTGTGGGACCTGGCAAGGGTATGTTTCTTCCTCCCTCCTTCCACTCTGGCCCTTTTGGCTTGAGGACTGGGCTGGTAGGAAACGAGCTCCGAGACAGAGCAATAAAGGGAGCCGTCTAGAATTTCTCTCACTGATAGCAATGCCAAGACCGTGAGTTTAGCACCTGAGTCAGTAGACAAAGCACCCTGAATTTTGTGATGTTCACCAAGGCATGTGCAGATGTGCACTGGAAGTGGGAATACGTGTTATCAGCTGGGGGCGCTCTGCGAATCAGCTGGGCAGCACCTGAATCTCCCTTGGTTGGCCACTCAAGCACACAGCTTTCTAGGATCTTCACAGCTCCATGGTCCTGGCCACCAGCACTGTGGTGGCACTTTTTGGCTTGCAGCAAGCTGGGAGGTAGATGAATGATCTGAAGTTCCCGGCGGCCTGGGGATCCAGAGGAGCTCACTACGTTGTCCCATCCTCAGGCTCCTGTCCACGCCCACGTGGGCAAGGAACGTGAATGTGTTTTAAATGAAGGACAACACTCTGATGCGAGCATGTGGCTCCGGCAGGTGGCCTGTGGGTCTGGGAGACATGGGGCTATAGTACTTGAACTTTAACTCCTCCTTTGAAATCAAATGCTGACGCTGGAGCAAAGGTGAAAGTAAGCCGGTGCGCCCTGGTGTGCCGCTCCAGCAAGGAGGAGGTAAGCAGGAAGAAGCCAGGCAGGTGAAAGGGACTTGATGGGACGGGCCCCACATCAGTCTGGGGCTGCCCCAGCCCCTCCCCTTCTCCCCAGGGTGCCATTTAGGGAGTGCGGGAGAAAGGGTTGTTGCTGTGTGGGCCCAGCGCTTTGTTACTCCTCTTTCCTCTCCACGGACTGTCAGGGAGAGAGGGGAAAGTGCCCAGCTCACTGGGCGGAGAAGTAGTTCCTGTCAGTTGTGCACTTTCTCCTCACCCGACAGTCGAGGGAAGGGGGAGAAGAGCAGCAGAGTCTGCGTTTGTGTGGCCACATCCCTCCCCACTTGCCTGTCATGTCACCCTTGCCCCCCAGCTCACCCCTATGCACATCTCAGCCTCAGCCCAGTGCCTGGACTCCTGCATTCCCTGTCCCCTTGCCCTGAGCCCCCACATACCTACACTTCTGCTCTGAGCCCTCCTCACCTCCAGCCCTGAGCCTCCCATGCTCCCGGCCCCATCTCTGAACACCCACTCCCCCAGCCCTATGCCTGCACCCTCACACCTCCAGGTCCCTGTCCTGAGCCCCACACCCAACCCGCTGCCCTAAGCTCCCAATCCTGACCCCCCGTAATTTCCCCCACACCCCAACCCTGACGCCTGCACCTCCCCACACTCCAACTCATTGCTCTGAGCCTTTCCTCACCCCCACACCTGACTACTGCCCCCAACATCTCCATCCCCCCCACACTCTGCTCCACATTTAAATGTCTGAGAGGTACTGTTGTCACGCCCCCGCCCTCCACCCATAATCTCTCTGCTCGGCAGGGCGTGATTTACAATAGTACTTGTTAGAAACCGAAGTTACCTGTACGCCTGCCATGGAGACAGGCTGGCCAATGCTGGGGCAGAGAGGGTACTGCTACCTATATTCTAGAGCAGGGGGTCCCCAGCCTTTTTGGCCTCATGCCCCCGCTTTGATTTTTGAGAAACCCTCATGCCCCCCCACCTCTATTTAACCATGGGTCAAGCACCCCAAGCTGCCTGTAAGCCACCTGCCTGACCTCCTTCCCCCCACAAAAGCCAGGCACAGCCAGCCCCTCATCTATCCCCACCCTCCTCCTCCTCTCCAACCCACACTCACTCTCCTTTGCAGGAGGCAGCCAGCTCCACATGGGCCTTCTCTGGCTTCCTGCTTTTTGTAGCAGCTACGCCAGGTAGCTCACGTGAAATGGCAGGGGCTGACAGCCAGAAGCAAGGGCCGGCTTTGTGTTCAGATGGGAGGACTGACTGTGGGGGAGGCTAGGTTGCCTCATGCCCTCTGGAATTTCTTCACACCCCACCCCTGGCGGGCATGCCCCCCAGTTTGGAAAACCATGTTCTAGAGGGAAGATGTGTGTCAACTATTACTGGGAAGGACCCACGGCTGCTGGAAAGCGGAGTGGGTGAGGGAAGTACATCCTTTGCTGGTAAGAACAAGTCCCCAGACACCAAAGAAGCGGTTGTTGTAAAGTCCTGACATGTTTTTATTGATTGGTTTCTATAGCCTCTCGAGTGCCCGCTGCCAGGTGCTGTACTAAGGTGGCTCCTGCTTCACAGAACTTGTTTTGTTCTATAACGGGAATAACAACAGCACTTTTCACAACGAGATCTCAAAGGATCTATACTGGTGTATACAAAGGAGTATCACTGACCCCACATCACAGGTGGGTAAACCGAGGCACAGAGGAGGGAAGTGACTGGTCCAAGGTCACTAGCTAGGAATAGACACCAGGTTTTGAAGCCCTGTCCAGTGCTTTAGCCCATAGGTCACATTGACTTTTCTAACAGAGGGTTTTGCCCATGGGTCAGGAGCATGGGCATTTGGAACAAGACAGCGTATGATGTCTAAGCCCTATTGCCAGCATAAAGTCATGCAGAGCCATTGCGTACAGCATGGGGACACAATTGTAGGCAACCAGGTGGCTACAAATTTGTTATAACATATCCAGCCTGCAGTGTGCTAGCAGGCCTGGTCCTTGCAATAGTCATCAGAAATATCCATCTACGTGCAAGGAACTATATGAAATGAGGAGTGAACTTCCCCAGGAGCCAAAGACCATCGTAATTACGCTGCCTTCCCCTCCAATTGCAAAGCACATTTCTTTCACTGTGTGTTATCTAACATAAACACATAGGAACAGATATATTTATATTTTAAACCAAACAAAAGAACCCTACCCCAATGAGACATGCCACGCCTAGGGAGAGAATGAGAGAGCAAATTCCACTTCCCAGATGTTAGTCATTTTCTTAATGGGCTACTGGATGGGGCTCAGATGCTACTGAAGAATTGGAGTAGAACACTTACTGAGTCATCACTGACTCTGAAATAAAGTGACTCATTCGGTTACACTGAGCTTTTCATATCACGGCTTGCAGGTTATGGTGGCGATGTGACCAAGTGATTGCTACAGAAATCTGATGCTTGCTATAGGATTTTACAGCCAGTTTATTCACTCAAATAAATGGGCTTTTCTCACGACTCTTTCCTTTACCAGACATGAGCTTAATAGAGCTCGCTCATTCAAAGGCAGGCAGCGAAAATTGTAGCAGGAGCTATGTTTGACCTAGGAATTGCAGCTTGGTGGGCACCTTCTTATGTAGAGATGTGTTACCAAAGAGGTATATCAACATAAAAACAAAAAAGCAGGCCAGCAGCACTTCAAAGACTAACAACAAAATTTATTAGGTGATGAGATTTCATGGGACAGACCCACTTCATCAGATCATAGCTGTACCAAAACAGACTCAATATTTAAGGCACGGAGAACCAAAAATAGTAATCAAGGTTGACAAATCAGAAAAATTATTATCAAGATCAATAATTATCAATTATTATCTGAGCAAATCAGAGTGGTAGAAAGAGGGGGTGTGGGAGTCAAGAATTAGATAAAGCAAAGTATGTAAAAGAGTCTTTATAATGAGCTAGAAAATTGCCATCCTGGTTCAAACCACATGTTAATGTGTTGAATTTTAATATAAAAGAGAGTTCAACAGACTCTTTTTCCAAATGATTGTTAAAGTTGTATTCAACCAACATAAAATGGTTAAGTATTGAGTGACTCTCTGTGTATGTACAGTGTTGTAAACAAAATGTTTAAACAACATATTTAAAGGAAAAAAAGAGTCCCCCTGTTGTATAATAAACAGGATGAAAATGTAGCTGGCATCTTCAGCCCTTTCAGATTCTCTATCGATCTAGCAAGCACAATAATAATACTTATTGTAGCTGCTTCATTGTATACTGGTTTACACAGTCAAAGTTTGTTACAAATTCAAATGAGGTTTACCTACCGAAGGAATCAGGGAGTGATAAACGTCTAGTGTTTAACATGCTCTGCCACAGCCTTCCTTTGTGGCCTTGGGCAAGTCACTTCAGGGAGGTCTATAGTGCAAAAAAGTGTGTTACTAACATGGGATAAAAGCAGGCATAGTATTGTGGCTGTTAACTAAGGTTAGCTGCTTTAGTTCAGTCCCAGGTTCCCCGTAGGCTTTAATTTGAGTTGCTAACCAGAGTTAAAAGGCGAGTTACCATGTCTTCACTCTGGGATTAGCTAACCTGAATTAAGAACACACTTTTTTTTTCTTTATGTACAAATAATCTCTCTGGGCCTCAGTTGTCAAATATACAAAATAGTACTACCCACCTCACAGAGATGTTTTTCAGACAAATGCATTTGATTCTGAGGTGCTGAGGTAAATCAGTAATGGAACACAATAAGTAACCCCAACTAGCTAGATAAACATTACCTACATGGTCTTGAAACTAAAGCCCGGATCATGCAAGCATTTTATGCCTATGAGTGGCCCCTTTGCAATCAGTGGGCTACTCACCTTAGCACATGCAGAAGTATTTGCAGCGTCAAGGGCTAAAACACTAAATCATCCATTAACGGGGGAAAGATTAGGTCCTGGGATACCAGGAAAATAACTGCTGTATTTATAATCAAGATAACAGATGTGATATATGAAGTTTTCCTTGTACTGCAAAGACCCAGTTATAGCATCCATGCGGTGTTCATACTTCAGAGCTGTCATACACTATTGGAAGAATTAAACTGTTTAAGGTATTACTTACTGCTAAATAAATTTATGTATCTAATAAGTGTATTGTACTTTACATAGCTAAGAAATGCATTGGGCAATTTTAATGCTGTGATTGCAAGCTAATTTGCATAAAACTGAAATGTTTCTGTTTTTTTTTAAACTAGAATGTGTATTATAGGCTTTTTTTGTTTGTTTGTTTTAGTTTTTAGGTATTTTCCAACTTGACTATAGTTTAAGTTTTGCTTTGTTTTGCTGGGGACAAGTTACATTGCCCCCTAAGTCTTTTATCTCTATTGAGCTCAGTTTCCTGCACTGATTAAAAGTTGTTATCTATGAAAAAAAACAAAAAGTCAATTAAATTAACCATACTTCTAAGACATCAAAATCAAAGTACTGTGTATACTCTATCGGTCACAGCAAAAGATTCAGAGAATTTATAGAATTTATATTTTAAAGTATGCAGGGAAGCATGTTTTAAAGTAGTATAGTTGGTGCAGAACTGTTAAGGAGTCTTCAGTCATTTAGGTATAAAACTGAGCTTTATTGTCTGTGCATAAATACTATCATCAGTCATATAATACTTGTTTCCGAGCCAGCACTGCAACAAAAGATAGAACATGTGGGCTTCTGATCCAGTTCCTCTTTTCTCTGACCAGAAAAACCACACAGAGATGGCAAAATAGCTTGAAAAAGCCTCAGGTCCAGGCTGTAGATTGCAGGCGACTTCAAAGAAAATGAAAGTATACAAGGCCTCTTAAATAATAGGTACAGTAAAGAGATTGACTTTCTCTAATGATTTGCAATAGATATGACCTTTCCAATCCCATTTGCAAGCCTGTGCAAAATATGTAGGTGGTCTCAACCCAGTTTCTAATGATGTATAACTCTCTATAGCATGCCCAGCTCAGGTGTCTAGCTCAGTAGAAATAGTCTAAAGAATAAGTGTGGATAGCCTCATGCACCCCTGACATCAGGTATTGAGCATATTTCCAGCAGCTGTCTCAGGAGCCTCTCCTTGTTACACCGTCTGCTATACCAGCTTGACGGATAAATAAAACATCCATTTCTTAGGTGTTGCCTATATACTACCTTGCAAGGGTATGACTAAAGGTATGAACCAAAGGCAAAATTCTGTAAAGACCCTGATAATCTGATCAAAATCTGGAGTATGTCAATTTGGCTTATGTCATCTCCTTGCAATTTATAGTAAACCTATAGAAATCACAGTTAAATCAATTTCAGTGACAGGTGGAATCTGGAAGTAGATCTGGAATGCACTACAGTATCTCATAATCTAGCATGAGTATAAAAACACGGCTATCTCTGGTGCTATTTAGCATGAGTATGCGATTGTACCACATGTACTGGAATGCCCCTCCCACGCTCCAAAAAAAAAAAAAAAGTTCTGAATCTCTCTTCTGGAGTATTCCAGTTTGTGCATCCCAATGTTTGCACCAGTAGCAGTAAACCTGGTCAAGAACTGCTTTTGGCTATACTGTCGCAACTTTGGAAAGGCCTGAAGATTGGCACATTTTACCAACAGTAAAGTCTTTCTTTTTAAATAAAAGAAATCATGTAGGAAAGAGCCATAGTCCTGACCAGCACGTGTGGTAATAAAGCTAAAATGTCAACTAACTGTTGAGAGAATTGAGCATTCAGTTACTGTGGAATAGTTGCTGCTAGTGGCATCGCTCTATAGTGTCAAATAGTAAGAGTAGCATAACTATATGCTATCAAAACAAAAAACAGTCAAGAAGCACTTTGAAGACTAGCAAAATAATTTATTAGGTGATGAGCTTTTGTGGGACAGACCCACTTTTTCAGACTGGTTCTGTAGTGTCAGAATCTAGAAGTGAAAGACTCCTTATCATCTGGTCCACATTTCACCTTGGGTAAGGCTGTTCCCTTTTATTCTCTCCTTCCAAATAACTATACACATCTCCTAGAACTGGAAGGGACCTTGGAAGGTCAGCTAGGCCAGTCCCCTGTCCTCTTAGGAGGACCAAGCAGCATCCCTGATATCTGCTTGCTCCAAACCCTAAATGGCCTCCTCAAGGACTAAGCTCACAAACCCAGGTTTAGCAGGCCAATGCTCAAACCGCTGAGCTATCCCTCCCACTGTGCAGCTAGTGGTCTTAAGTCCTTCACTCTGTTCTGTAAAGAAACTCAGGTACTGAAAATTCAAAAGTACTTTATTAATTTTTTTCAGGAAAAGAAGTTTTTGAGGCCCACTAACATTGTCGAATATGCTGTTCATACGACAGTGGAGATGGCTCTGTCAACACATCCAAGGATGGTGGAAACAATATGTCACGGTGTATAGAACTTTAAGACAGTGCTGATCAAAATCTGCAGAAATTTAGTTGTTCTGTGAAATGTAATGCCGAAAAAGTCAGAAAGGTTCTACTTTACTGTGTAGGCCAGAATTTCAATTAATTCCTTTTACTTGCACCCTGCTAGCTCTGATCATATTAGCATTTTGCCCCTCTAGGTATGTGAGCAGTGGACTAAAGTGTATATATATAATATGTTGCAGGAATGAATCAGAACAGCCACCCCAGTGTCAATGCTCACGGTTTGCCAGGTTTATCTATGCTGGTAGACCAATGATGAAGATGGGGGGTATTTGAACATGGGAACAGTAAAGCACTTAATCTGGAGTGTAGCAATGTGAACTGTTCACTTGTAAACCCTTGCAGGTGTTTTCAGAACCTTTCGTCTTTTCCTGACTTGCAGCCGAACTTGAGGGGCTTTATTGCTGCTAGAAACAGCACCATCTAGTGAGCAAAGAGGGTATGTTCTCCGTATCCAGGATGATTTAACCACAATTTAATGCAAAGATTGATCAATGGACAGGCACAATAAGAGAACTTGCTTTAAGCAGTAACTACAGATTTCGCTGACTAGAAAGCCCTGGAGATTTTCAACCTTCCTAGTGCAAAAAAATCCTCCTCATCTCTAACTGTGGAGGTCTAGTATCAGAGGGATAGCTGAGTTAGTCCATATCTTCAAAAACAAACAAATAAACAAAACTAAAAAAGAAGTCATGTGGAGGATCAGGAACTTGTACAACCACGACACAGATTTGAAATGTACTACTTTCCAATTTGCTAGAAATATCAACTCATTTTGTGATTTTGTTTGACAGAAAAAGAACTAAGGCATATTTCCAATTACCTCACAATCTTATGTTTACTGCAAAGGATTTTGATCAAGTGGTTGACGTAGGTTTTGAGAAGGGAGTCTGCATAACTGGATAGTCCAGTAGTAAGTGTGCCAATACCCAAAATGATAGGGTGTCCAGGTTTGTGGATTTTGGGAAAAAAATAAAATAATTCAGGTCAGAACTCAGATGGCTCGGGACCTTATTCACTCAGACACACCATTTGAGCCCCAACGTGGATTATTCTATTTACTTCCCAAAATACCCAAACCTGGAAACCCCAGATGCCCTATCATTTTAGGTATTCGCACCCTTTATGTAGACTCCCTCCTCAAACCCTACGCCAACCACTTGCGCACAATCTAACTGATCAAATCCAGAGCCTTTTCCCCTGGTTAGCTCTGTGTTAGTTAAACATCCACTGATAAGTTCTTAATGATCCTCAAGTGCCTGCTGAGAGCTGATCATTGCCTTTGTAGTTCTGTAGTGGTTCTGAGCCGTTACTTGCAGTTAGGGAGAATTAATTTTGTTACCGCACCAAGAAAAGTTTAGGAGGATAAATTAAATTATGTTTAATTTGAATTAATCAGGAGTCAACTATGTCTGTGATGGTTTTAATCCAGTTTTTTATACTCTAAGAAAGCATAAAGTATTGAGCAAACATCTGTATTACTCCCTTCTTCCCTCTACTTCTGTGTCAGTGTATCCTGCAACTGAATATAGCCCTTCTGTTTATTCAAATGTCAGGCTACTCTAAATTTTGGGTGTCCTAGAGACCATCAGGATAAACAGCAGTGCTTTCATTTTCGCCTTAGGGCATTTCAAGTGTGAAAAGTCCCATACCAAAACAAACTTGTTATATTTTCATCTATACAAAGGTGAAGTTGTAAAAATAAAACAGAAATCTAATTAACCAAATGTCTTACAACATTCCTTGTCTAAATCCACAGTAAGACTTCTAGAGGATATAAGTGCAATTGAGGTGACAAGAGACTTTAGAGGATATAGGGATGCAGATAACCCACAAACTTAAAGTTGAGCTGTTAATTATATTGATGTGAATTATACCCAGCTAAGGAGCAAACCATCAAAAAATCGTATGAGGATTGTATTTTCCCCCAAAATTGATTGTTTTGATTGTATACAAGATTCTAATGAATTACCAAATATTAGTATTAAAATTAGGAACAGAAAGTTTTTAATTGAAGCCAGTAAAACTTTGATAGAGATTTATCTAGCTATACAGTGACAAGTAACATCATTCATATGTGCCAAAAATCTGTGTTGTTTCATCAGGATATTTCCTTGTACTCACATGAAATCAAGAGAGGATATATACTTTTTTACGCCCTGAAAATGGGAAAATGTCCTCCATTTCATATGATAATTGCCACATTTGACCTCATATTTTGCCCGATTTTATCAGCAGTGAGATTTATTTATGTATCTATTTAGATAAGTTATGCAGGAAGGGTCAGAATTTTACCCTTAGCAGCTGGCTACACTCCCCCTACCAACCAACCAACCAACCTACCAAACAAACCCCATTGCCATTAGAAGACTTATTCATAGAAACTTCAGTGCAGATTACCACTTTTTCTCAGTATGTCCTCCTGCCTATTAATAGTGAACAATTGGTAACGGGTGAGGGCAGGGCAAGGGTATGTGTGTAGCCAGATATGTATTTTTTTTGTCAAATTTGAATAAAAATGTCAATATTTAGAGAGACTCTTCCTGTCCCCTCATCTCCTCTGTCACCTGATTTTGATAAAAAGCACTCAAGTAGCACTTTAAAGACTAGCTTATTAGTTTATTAGGTGAGCTTTCGTGGGACAGACCCACTTCTTCAGACCATAGCCAGACCAGAACAGACTCAATATTTAAGGCACTTACTGTTTTTGGTTCTCTGTGCCTTAAATATTGAGTCTGTTCTGGTCTGGCTATGGTCTGAAGAAGTGGGTCTGTCCCACGAAAGCTCACCTAATAAACTAATAAGCTAGTCTTAAAAGTGCTACTTGACTGGTTTTTGTTTTGATAGTGTATAGACTAGCACGGCTTACTCTCTGTTACTGATTTTGATACAATTTGAAATGGACTCAATTCTTTTCCTTTTTGAGAACCCCCTCATATTGCAAGCCTTTAAGACAGTTGTTCTCAACCTGGGGTGGTGCGTGATGCTCTTTCTGGGGCTGCAAGACATGCCAGATGTTTTTAGCAGGTAAATCATCAAAAACACAAATTAAACCCAGGCATGTCAGTACAACTACTTTGTTTCATCAAACCTATGTATTTATTATCATTATACATTTTTTAACTAGTACTGTAGTACACAAATGGAATATTTATTTTCAAGTTTTCAAGCTAATTATAGTGAAATTATCTCACTACAAAATAGAGAGTAACATCACGTTGCGGAGTATTTCTTAACAAATGTGCAGATAATGGTGTGGCAACAGGGTGGCTTTGTTTGAATTCAGTTAGCCGCTGATTACCGTTTACTTCCACAGCAAAACTCTGCAGTATCTCTGGGTAGTGCTTGCATATTTTTGTATGCCTACTGTGCTATTATTTATGGTGAGTAATGACATAAAACTATTTTACATATGCATTTAAAGGTGTATAGCCCGCCCCCCCCCCCCGCCGCAGTCTCCATTTTTGATTTTTGATAAGGGGTGTGAGAACATATTTTGAGAACCAAAGGGATGCAGGCTGTACTAAAGGTTAAGAACCACCGGTCTAAGAAGTAGCTTAGTGGTTTATGCCTTAAACCAGTGCTGATGCCCCAAACACCACATTTGATAGTCAGTTTACAGTGTACTTTCTCTTTCCAAGTCACAAGCTCGCAAACGTGTTTCTATTCCAGCATCCCCATGTCCATCTCCCAACGAGAGAAGAGCAATCTAAAGCACAGGTAAATAGCAACTCTAGAAGAATTAAGAAGAACTGGCCAAGTCCAGAGTTAAGGAAAACGGTGGTGGAGGTGTATTTGTAATTAGGCAAGTTCATTCATCTTATTCCCCCAGTTGGCTCTATAACTTATATTTTGTCTTCACGGAACATAAATATAGCTGCGGGGAGCATGCACGCATGCCGAACATTCCATACCTGCCCAGAAAACACACCCGTGTGGACTTTGATTCTTAAGTGGCCTTTCTGTCACTTTAAATTCCAATTTTAAGGTCAGAGGGGGGTCATTCAAAATTACATCTGGTCATCTAATCTCCCCTCTACATTACACAGACCAGAGAGGCTCACTCACTAATTTCTGGCTGAAACTCAATTTTTTTGTTGCTTCTTTTACACCTACAGTTTGCCCAGGGATAAAGTAATTATGTTTTAAGATTCTGACCTAACGAAAGCTCTCTGAAATCTTCCCAATGACTTCACTGAACCTAAATTAACCCAAATCTAATGAGATTTGAACCCAAATCTAATGGGATTTGGACCAGTATGTTATCTAAGAGAGTGATGAGAGTTTCAGGGCATACCATAATTCTTGATCGGAGGATTCAGTTACTTTTGCTCTTCCTGAAGTTAGTAATTGCTAAAAAAACCTGAGATAGGCTTCTATCAGTAGCTACGGTTACACTGACCTGAACTGCTGGCAGCAGTATACAAATAGGAGGTTTTGCAAAAGCAAATAGCTGCTCACTTGCATATTCACTCCCCAGCAGAGCCTACTTCTGGCAGAAAAAGAGCAGTGTAACTGTAGTTCTGGTGGCGATCCCCCCCCAACACACTTTGTTGGCATCCTCTTATGGCTGATTTTTTGCAGGCATAAGAGGCTGCCGACAAAGTGGGAAAGGGGTTCCCTGGCAGAACCACTTTTACCCTGCTTTTTTTCTGTCGGCAGCAGCCTCTGCCAGCAAGCAAATATGCAAATGAGCAACAATTTGCATTTCTGAGACCATCCATTTGCATTCTGCTGCCACAAAGTTCAGCTCTACATGCAGTTACGTGTTTTTGATCTGGGGTCTTTGTTCACTCTTTAAAAAACAGAGGCTAGTTAGAATGATCAGATCTTCATCTAAATTTTCTCAGCGTACTTAGGAAGAGGGGGGGTTCATTTAAACTCATCTCAGTTTAGAAGTTATTTACCTATGGAAATGAAGATTTGGGGGTAGGGAGTGGAGGGGAAGCAATACGAGTTATAATTGTCAACCAGGCTGTTTCAGGACAGCATGGTTAACTTTAAGTGTGCACTGAAGGGCTTTCCTGAGATGAGGGACTTGTGTTCACAGGTGTTTTTGAAATTGGATCCAATTGAGTTAACCTACCTAGGAAAAACTTGCATACAGACGAAGCAATCTATCACTAAGTACTAACTCCACTCTTATTGCAAACTCTGGAGACCTCTTGCAAATGTTTGCTTTGGATTGAATTAGTTCTCTCCTCTGTTCATGTGCACACAACCGGTGTACACCACATTTTCCATGTGTCCAGCAGGCCTCCCTCAGGGCTTTGTAGGTTGACCATTCCTGAGCTATCTGTTTACCTGTGTGCTCTCCATGTCCTGGTTTCCAGTTCCCAGGACAACCCTCCACCCTTCTGAAAGCTGGTGTGAAGCCTGATTCTGCCCATTTGTTCCCGACTCCTCATGAATTCTTTCTTTTACCATAGATCCACAATAGCATGCCAAAGGCCCCACAATTGGCCTCACCTGGAGCCATGCAGATCCCCTGGATCTCACTGCTGGTTGGGGAGAAATGTCACTTCAGGAAGCTCTTGTGCCCAGCCATTGAGTTAAGGATCTTTGTATGGACACAGCAAGCCAGATATGCAAGAGGGGCTGCAACCCTGACCAGTGCTGATAAACTGCAAACCACCCAGAAGATAGTACATTGAAAGGAGGGACAAAAGGAGACAATCCCTCAGGGAATGTGTGACTTGTCCATATAATGATGAACTAGAGGGGATTTGACCCACTGGAACATAATCCGCTGTTAATTCCATTTGGATCCTGCTGATGACATTTTCCAACCTATGGAGGCCAAGTGGCTAGACTCATTGGAGAATGAACAGGACCATGCTAGATTACAGATACACTAGAAGCTTCTGTTGATGGACTTTTCTCTCAGAAGAGATTTTCCAACACAATGTCTATTGACAGAGTGCAGCCACACACAAAAGCAGATTGCTATGTTGATTCACCCTGTTGACAGGGTGGCCGGACTGCCCAGCCACACTTTCAACAAAGCAGCCAACTGGAAGTGTGGCAGACAGGACTGCCAGTGTCTTGGAAGCCTGGTCTGTCAATGGAGGGCCCCCTGGAGTATTCACTTCACTTTTTTGTCAACAGCATCTGTGCACAAAGGCGTTCTTCCTCATCTGGGAGCGACAGAACGTTATCAGCAGAAGTGCTGAGTTTTGTTGAAAGACTGTCAACAAAACACATTTGTGTGTGGACTTGTGGCAAGTTTTGTCGATGAAACTCCGATTTTGTTGAAAAAACTACTAGTGTAGCCATAGCCCTGGAGAGGAGCTGCCTTCTGAGAGCCAGGATCCTTTGTAGTTGAGACGGGTCTTCGAACCCAGCAGCCAGGCAGCTGAAACTCCAGCATCACTGCTACCTTACTGCAGTGGATCCCAGTTCCTCTCTTGGGTCAGCTGAGCCTGACTCCCATCCTTAATGAATCCTCAGTAATCTGAGGAAGTGGGTGTTACCCATGAAAGCTCATGACCTAATAAATAAGTGTATTAGTCTTTAAGGTACTATGAGACAGAGGTTTTTTTATTTACAAAACTACAGACGAACATGACAGCCCCTCCGAGTCTAATAACACAATTTGAAGCATGTTGTGGAGCCTAGGGGTGAATTCAAGCTGCTAACCCAAGTCAGAAGTCAAGTTGTTGCATTTGCAAGGCTATTTTAACCTGAGGTAATTCAGCCAAGCTAAAAATGCACCTTTTTTGCAGTGTCAGCATATGCTTAATCTCTCAGTGTGTCAGATCCCCATCTTCTAAGTGAGGGCAGTATCGTAGGGGTGTGGAGGATAAATATAAGGATGATTGTGAGGTGCTCAGATACTATAATCATGGGGCTTTGATCGATACAAATTCCTGTAATTTCACCTCTGTCAAACTGATGGTGGCTCTTCCATTCAGTTGCCATCCTCAGATGTTGAGGAGGGAGGCAATGAGATGGTGGTGTTCTGATGAAATCTATTTGTTTTGTGTCTTCATCCCCCACTCCCATCCGGTCCCACCATCGTCCTGACATGTCCTCTCTGACATCCAGACGTGGAGCTCTCTGAGGAAGCAACTCTTTTCTGTGTGACTGATGCATAAAGTGCTTAGCCAAATGGGCACATGTTTGAAGTGCCTCATTAGTACCATAACACGTCTGTAAACTAATGACTCATTCACGCTGGCTGCACTTAGTGTAGGGCTGCTGGAATGTGAGGACTCAGTTTGTCCCTTCATATATATCCAACAAACCCTTTATAAAACTAAAATTAACTAGGGTCTAAATTTTTTTAATCATCCACACTGCTTGTGTGGCCTGAGGGCAGAGTCCAGCAGCCCTCCCGAAATAGACTTGAGAAACAAAACTGTATTTCTTCCTTTTTAAAATGCCCAAAGGAGACCTTCAGAGATTAAAAATGCTCTTGAGACAAAGCCAAATTGCACAAAGGATTAGCTAAAGATGTATTCTGAGCTGCTGAATGTGCTGGAGATGATCTGAGGGGAGAAAAAATCCATCCATCCATCCCATCCATCCATCCATCCAAAGCTCCAGAGGAATAAAATAGCATCCTTGGTGTCAACAAAACACTGCATGTGCCAATGTTGCCAAACCATTCTCTCTTTTTAAATAGGTGCAAAGTTAAAAAGCTCATGCGACAAAATAAGACAGAGGCTGCCAGACCCTCAGCTGGGGAAAACCAGCTTTGTTGAGTGGAGGTTATGGATACCTGAAGCGAAAAAGAAACAACTCAGGAAGGAGGAAATTTAATAATTTAATGAAAACTTGAATTCTAAAATGGGTGTAAACTCTGCTGTCTTCTGTAAAGAAAGATTAGTTACCTTTAAGCATTAGTATTACAAATAACAATGAATAGTGTTTTCATCTTTCATTTAAGGATGTCAAATAAACTGACACATCTAGGTAATGTCGTTGCATCGATCTAGTCAAAAAGATGCCAATTATTTTTCAGGGTTATAGCAAAATAGCTTTTTTTCCTTCCTGCCTATGTTCCCTGCAAGTTTGCAGGTTTTCTTTTGATGAAAAAGAAGAAAAATGGATCCTGAAAAAATTTTGGTTTTGAAGCAAGAAAGTTTTCAGTAAACTGTTCGGTCTTTGGTAGAAGTTTTTCCTTTTTTCATTCTCAAGGCTGACTTTTGTTTTAGTTTTTTTCACCAAAATTGCTTTTGTATTAAAAGCTTCTGCTGCTTATTTCAGTTTTGTTGGTCAAAATTTCAGAATATTTCTCAAGAAAATTGAAATTCTAAAATAAGTATAAAATCTGTGAAATACCAATTACAATTTTTAAAGCTCTAACTGTCTGGAAAGACTTTCCATCTTATTTTCATTTTGGTTGAAAAATCACATTTTCTTGTGGAGAAAATGTCTCCCTCCCCCACCCCAAATTCAAAGGTTCTATATTGATCTCACTTTACAAATGGAATTACTGAGTGATGTTCACATTCTCAAGGCTTTTAGCTGAGAAGTCCTGTTAATTTCCTGTTCTCTGCTGTAGCCATTATGTATGCTCTCTACAGCATACCACTTGAGCTGAGTGAATAATTGATTTTGTGATTCAGAGACCCAAACAAACAATAAAAAATCGTTCATATTAATTTTTTTTACTGAAACAAATATTGGAACAATTTTGGGGGGTAGAACACAACATTTTTGTTTCGCTGTCCCCCGAAGGCTTGTGAATGGTTTTACTCTTTGGTTTGCTTTTAAAACAAATATGCACAGTTTAAAACTGAAACATGGTTTTGAAACAAAAAGTTCAAATATTTCAAAACAAAATAGGAAAAACAAGCAATTTATTTTAACTATTTTTTCTTATTTTCAGGCTGCAGCTAGTAAATAAATTCCAACCAGAGTTGCTAATAGTTTGATGTCCTGAAAAATATATTTTTTCATTGAAAATCTGAGAAACTTAAACTATTATTTACAGTAACCACAGATGAGGGCAAAGTAATTCCCAGTAGCTAAGTAGACCCCTGTGAAATAGATTTCATCATAGGATTTCAAAGTTGGCTAGCCAGGTTTGTACTGGAAGTTGATATAGGAAGGATATTATTATCATCCAGTAAATATCTGCCTTAGAACAATTGATAGTTGCAAAACAGGACATATGCGATCACTATATATGCAAGGTAGAAAAATTACTTGTTGCTAAATCCTTATTAGTCTAGTCAGCTTTTTTTACTTGTGAAACTTGATTTCTCAGCACACATACTAGTGCATGAGTCAACTCTTAGTCTTATTGCTTATATATAAACAGTAATAACCTTTGTTTACAGGGTTTGTTGTATGTTCTTAGTTTAGCTCAGTCATTTCTGTAGACAACTGCGAGGAGATTCCATTAAAAACCTTCCATCTCTTAATATGTGGAACTCATTTTGCATTTTTACTAATGAGTACCATTATTTTATTCTGTATTTATTTATTATATGATGTCGTGCGCCATAGGACTTTGTGTTCAGACAAAACAATGTCATATGCCTTTTCCTCATTAGGCTTATGATTTATTGTGTCAACCCTGAATCATTCAGCTCGCAAATACTTCAGTTCTGGAAGATCAGCTCAGCAGAGGCAAATAAAATGTAAAATTACACACACTACATTCTTTAGAAAATGAATTATCTTCAATATCCTAAAGAGCATGGTCCAATATCTTCCTTGTTTAAGCACCAGCTCTGGAGAAATTGTTTTTAAATATTAGCCAACCAGAGTCTTGTTAATGTAAATTTTAGAATAGATAAAATAGTGGATAATAATAATAAAAAAAATAGACCTGTTTCATCAAAGTGAAAAAATGATGTCCCCAAATGGAAGTGCTTTGAATTTGATATGCTTGGCATGGTAGCCTCATATCCACATTCTCCTCTATGGGGTGGGCTTCCAAACTGGACTGCATCCTTCATGAGGATGCAGCATGACAAGGGACACCCATAAAGCACCATTTCTCTTCACCGAGAGAGAGAGAGAGAGAGAGTCAGTGCATGTTCCAATCTGCCCTAGTGCAGAGCCAACAGTGTATCAAAGACCATCCTTCCTCATCTGCTGCACAGATGAGGCTCAACTGCAGACTTGGCTCTGAGCTCCCATGAACATCACTGCAGCTTGGGTTCCAATCTGCGAATGAGCTTTGATCAAACTGTCTCACTAAAAATGGTGAAGCTACAGCAGCATGGGAAGTACACGGGCTAGCCATACTGGGGTCTCAGACTGGCTTGTACTCAGGTGGCTATCCCATGCCACTTCCTGTGCTGCTGTGGGTTCAGTATTTTATCTAGACAATAACTGTCTTGATGGATTCTCTGGTGCTAAGAGCTGGGGGCAGAGGTAGGAGTAAAGGCTTCCCTGAGTTCTAATTGATTGACTTGTTCTGAGACCTTGGATAATTGCCAGGATTTCTCTTTGCCTCTGTTTCCCCAGTTCTAAAATTCAGAAATCTCTTGCCCATTTTTGTAAAATAGATCTTCCTCAGATGGGTGAGAAAATCCTTAGAAAAAAGTATAATAAACTCTTCTTTCAGAGGCATTCAGTAAGCCTGGCTAAGAAGTTCTGAGAAGTTGAAAGGCAATAGGTAAGCACAGTTCTTTTCTTTTTATTTGACCAATACAGAAAACAAAGAATCTAAGGAAATAATAAGTACCATGAGTGTAATGGGGCTACTGAACTGGCATAATCAGCATGCAGAGAAATGCTGTATCATCTGCTTACTCGTTTGGTCTTACACCGAAGAAGAGGCAGCTACAGGTAATGTAGGACAAGAGTGGAGCTGAGAGACAGAGGAGGAATAGGGTGGTGTTTGTAGCATCCAGGATCTGCGCTAAATGTGTTTACATTGAGGGTTTGAAAAACCATTTGCACTGCTGAGGTGCCCAATTCTCTTTAACTTTAAGGGGACTGGGTGGTCCAGTCCCTTAGGCAAGTCTCCAGCTTCATGTTTCCTACACATTAGGGTTGGAATTGAATTTGGAGTTTGAGCCACGTTTCCTCCCCTTAGTCTCAAGATGTCCACCAGTTCTTCCTTTCCAGATTCAGGGGGTTCATTTTCCACTGAACAATTCATTTCCTGGTCTGATTTGTTCACTTGTATCCTCTTATTAGGCAATGACTGTTGTCATTTCCCTTGACACCCCCAGACTGATATAAGATGTATATACAATACAGCCCAACACTGAAGTTTTAGCTGCTGTGTTTTGTTTCACCTCCCAGCTAGTACCAAAGTGACCAGCCAGCTTGTCCCAATGACTTTGGAACACAAGCCCCTGGAAGAGGCAGAGTCAGCTACAAGTAACTTAGGGCAAGTTCTTCTGTCTCCTGGCTTTGCACTTGCCCTAAGTTACCTGTAGCTGACTCTGCCTCAGCTGATGATGAAATGAATCTGTTTTAGTTGCCTCTGAGGATAGAACAAGAGGCAATGGACTTAAATTGCAGCAGGGGAGGTTCAGGTTGGACATTAGGAAAAAGTTCCTAACTGTCAGAGTGACCAAACACTGGAACTAATTGCCAAGGGAGGTGGTAGAATCTCCATCACTGGAGACATTTAAGAAGAGGTTAGATAGATGGCTTTCAGGGATGGTCTAGAAAGTGCTTGGTCCTGCCATGAGGGCAGGGGGCTGGACTCAATGGCCTCTCGAGGTCCCTTCCAGTCCTACTTTTCTATGATTCTACGATTCTATGTGTGATGTGCCTGTTCCCCATCATATTCAGGATTTAAAGACTCAGAGCCAGCATCTTCTCTCACAGCAATATAGGTCAGAACATCCCCACTGCCACCAGTGAGAGTCGGGCCATTCATATTAAAAGTGAGAGCTCCAAAACTGTTTTTCACATCCCAGCTGTGAAAGGATGCTAGTTAGCAAGTCCTCTGCTCCAAAATAGCTGGGATGTGCTTTTATTTCCAACCAAGATACAGTAAACTCTTTCATAGCCGGCAGCCCCAGGACCGGGAGGTTGCCAGATATTCATATATGCTGGATAATAGAGAAGTACCCCTAGCAATGCACAACACTAAAAGAACAAGATTAGATATTAAGAAATAAACAAACACACACAAATGTGTGCACAGTATTTTATTTACCAACAACCATAGTACTGTACACTATAAACTTAGATTATATTTGCTGTATTTATTTGCATTTACTTTCACTATACCATACTTATGGAAAACATAACTAAAATTTAAGTATGGCTAAAATGTCAGTGATTTGAGAGTTCTGTATAATAGAAAGCTGGATATGAAAGAGTTTACTGTTTTATGAATTCTCACTTTTCATATCTCAAATAACCTTAGATCCCTTTATCTTCATTTCAATCATGTGGAAAGCAAACAAATCACATTTTTGGCATGTCTTTACTGCTTATCACATATGAATAACAATAGCAATTCACAATGATTCTTCTCATAATAGTGCTAACACAGGAAGAGATGTACCCAGCTACAAAAGAACTCAGAAATCCAGCTCTCATTGACTTCCAATGCAAATTGGACACCTAACTGCCCTTTGTGTCTGAAGCATGAACACCTTGCAGAGCTTTAAGGCGTTACTTGTGGAATGCTATAATGCTTTTTAAAAAGTGGAGAGATAGAAGAATGGGTATAGTGTTGGGTCTATAGTACAATGACCACCATTAAAATCCTTGGGATCACCTCTATTTATTTGTAGAGCTAGTAACTTATTCCCACACATACACCCAGCACCTATCCAAATGCATCCATATTCCCTATGCTAAAGACATTGTAAGTATAGAGAGTAATGTGTGAAATTCACCTGCCGGCAGTTATTGTTCAATGGCTATCCGCCAGTTGCATCCCACTTCCACCCTCAAAGATTGCTGAGCTGTGCCTGAAATGATGCAGGTTCTCATGAGAACACTTTGTATGGGGATGCATTTACAAGGAGAACATGTCAAGATTTAAGTAGAGACTGATGTGAAAGGGAAAACTCTGCTCTGGCTCAGACAGGTTCCCAGTGCTTCCTGCAAGGGGAAAGCAAGTGAAAAGGATCCCTCCAGTGTAGGTCTTGAAGCTCTTGCTTTGTGAAAGTTCCCCTGGATGTAGGGTATGTCTACGCTTCACTCAGATTGTGTGATTGCAGCTGGTGTAGACATACCCAAGTTAGGTTTAACCTCACTAGCTCAAGCACTGGTTCTGTGTGCCTACCTGGAATCCTGGGAAACTGGCATCTGGCTTGCACTGAGCTCTGTGATATTGCATCTTGCATGCTCTAGTACCTGAGCTAGAAGGATTAACACCAGCTGAGGTGTGTCTACATGAGTTGCAGTCAGACCCCATTAATGCAATGTAGACACACAATAGAGAGAGACCAGTGGGACTGACAGCCTCTCTGGGTCCCCAGCAAGGTAGAAGGGATATCAGGCAGAAGGGGCGGGGCTAGGGCTAGGCACCCCTCAGCACTACCCAGAGAGCTCAATCCCTTCCTTGGGAGCCCTCAAGTGCTCCGGACCCTTCTGTATCACCAGGCCCTGGGGCAGTATCCTCCCCCACTTGCCTGGCCCCTATCAGCAGGCCTGGGATAGGTAAGCACAGTGTGGATAGCTAAGGAAATATTGAGCCTGATAACTACTTTTGGCTTTTTTGTTCCATTCTTGACCCCCATTGACTCTGATGAGAGTCCTGGATGAGAAAACACAGCAAGGTTGAACGTTATCTAATGTGACCTACTGACGATGGCTCTGCCCTCCAGCAGTGCAGATACATATTTCCCTTTTAATAAAGTGATCTACCACAACCACCATCCATGTCCTCAAACCAAGTGCCCTCTACTGGCCATAGATTCACCTCATGATAACTAAAGACAAAATACATATAGATTGTCCGAAAGTGCCGGGCCTAAGCATCATTTCTCAACGACCTGTTTTCTGTGTACTTGGATAACTGGCCAGAGTGCCATGAGGGAGGGTAGTTTTTAATGGCATGGTTATTTCAAAGCGATGTGGCAAACTGCCTGCTGTGGGTGTGTTGTATGCTTCTCTGTGCAGCGTGTCAGAGGGAAGAAAGAAAAAAACATATTTGCAGTGCCAAGCAGTCCAGAGGCCTTTACCAAGGCCGGGATCTCTCATTGTGTTAGGAGCTGTGTGAACTCACTGTGAGAGAGTCCCTGCCCTGAGGAGTTCACAGTCTAAGTAGACAAGACGCAAGGAGACAGAATGGAAATACCCTCATCCCCCTTTCACAGGCAGGGCCAGATTAATGATTCTGGAGGCCCATGGTTATGAGATTTTGTGAGGTTCTCTAGGCTCTGGAATGGGGCCAAAAATGAGGGTTCATTGTGTAGGAGGGGGGCTGGGGGTTGAGACGTGGGATGAGGAGGGCTTTGACTGGGGGTGAGCTGGGGATGAGGCATTTGGGGTTCAGGAGAGACTCCAGGCTAGTACCAAGGGGGTTGCAGTGTGGAAGGAGGCTCAGGGCAGGAGGTTGTGTTGGGGATGTGGGGTCTGGGTAGGAGTTCAGGTTCAGGAGGGATCTCAGGGTTGGAGTTCAGAGTCTCGGTGTAAGTCGGGATGTGGGAGTGAGCGAAGGGCTGGGGCAGAAGCTGGGATGTAGGACACATACTTAAGGCAGCTTCCGTTTGGTAGTGGTGGAACAGGTGGCTCTACGTTGCGATTCACAGCCAATGGGAGCTGTGGAGGCAGAGATTCCAGGCAAAGGCAGTGCAGGGAGGAAGCTTCCCAACCCTGCTCCAGCTGGATAGTGGGGGAGAAGGCAAAGCAGGGTCTGTAGCAGCTGCACCTGGAAGCCGTGCGCTAAAGGAACCTCTGGGCTGCACCCCTAGAGCCTGTTTACAAGTGGGGAACTGGGGCACTGAGAATTTAAGTGACAAAAGAATCACATGGCAGAGCTTGGTGTTGACCGCGGATGTCTTGGGTTCCCCTCCGGTGCTTTCACAAGGCGGTTTGTCTGCTCTACTGTGCTCTTCATTAATAGGATGGCTGTGATGAGATGGTGCACGGCAGATAAAGTAACTGGGGAAAGATAGCCATACAGGAGCAATCTCATTTGCTCTGGCTACTTCATGGGTATTACTCCCTTTAAGGTCCCTACCTTGGTGTGCCCATAGCTTTGTTCCCTGCATCTTGTTATAAAAGAGCTACTTCTTTGTGAGGCTCTTGGCATGTAAATATCTAAGTGTACAAAACGCAGGTTTGCAACTAGAAAACGTCTCTTCCTTCTGACCGTGGTGAGCGTCTTAGCTCATTAAACTCACACACCTTTTGCTAAAACACGTGCCAGCAGTGAGTCAGAAACGCCAGGGACCTAAGAATGACTAGCACGTTCACAGCCAGCTCGTCATGGTCTCCTTTGCTGCTGTATTAGTTCTGACTAAAGGTGCTTGGGAGGGAGTTGAGCCCTGCAAGATTATTGTCTTAGGATCACTGTGGTTGGAGAGAGCGAACACTTATGGAAGTGTGGAAACTTATCACGTTCATCTCCCATCCCCTGCAGGATGTACTTGGGAAGGGATATTGCAAAAACAGCAAATGCCATTCTAGGGTGTTGTAATGAGAATATTTTATGCAAGACACAGGCAAGCTCATTGATGGGAGAGGTGCGAGAGAGGGGCAACTGCACAGGGGCCATGCAACTTAAAGGGTCCTCAAGCTCCTGGCTATTGCCACTGCCCCTTTGAAATGCCACAGAAGCATCACTCCATGCAGCTTCTGAAGGCTGGTAGGGGCAGCGCATTTCTCCAGGTAGCACTAAAGGTAGGCTGTGCTTGGCCCTGCCTCTTCTGCCCCAGGCTCCGCCCCCTTCCAGGGGCATGAAGCTGCCCTCCCACCTTGACCCAGGCCCTCTGTGGCTTTTGGCCCTGCTGGACACGGGAGAGAATTGTCTGCATTCCTTGGCACTGGTGAGGCCTTAACTTGGCTGAATTTTGCACACTGCACCAGGGGTCATTGCCCACGAAAGCTTATGCTCCAAAATATCTGTTAGTCTATAAGATGCCACAGGACTTCTTGTTGATAATGAGGACAGTGATCAATTCTCCTCCATTTCCACTGAGGGTAGGACAAAAGGTTATTGATTCAGTTTGCTGGAAGGGAGAAGTAGGTTAAATATTAGGAAAAACTTTGTGACTAGTTAAACCCTGGAACTGGTTACGTACAGAGGTGTATTCCCCACCACTGAAAGTTTTGATTTTAGGGTCACAGAATTGTAGAAATGTAGAGGCTACTGAGTCCATTCCCTTGCTCTGAAGTGACCAAAAATCTGTCAGGGATGGACCTTTCCGTCTATATTGTGTGCCTAATGCAGCTTTTATTTCCCACCTATTATTTTCTCTTGGTGCCATTGTGATCCATTTTAGCATAAAGCTACATTTTCTGGCCCTTAAAAATGGTTGAATAGGCAATAGGCAAGGCACTCACCTAGGATGTCGGAGACCCAGCTAAAATTTCCCCCTTCAAACCAGGCAAAGCAGGAACATAAACATTCTTGGTGAGCATCCTAGAGAATGGGTTATTGGATACTTTACTGGTTAATGGTGGTTTGCGACTCCTTCTCTCCAATTTCAGACGTGAGAAAGTTTCCATTTTGTATAAAACCTTCCAAACCTGCTCTACCGTCTAGTTCTTATATGCAACACTTCTCTCTATCATACAGGATAAAAATTTGAAACAAAGCAGCAGAAATGTAGCAAAATGATTGTTAGTCTTTCAAGTGCTACATTTCTTCTGCTTTGTTTTGTTGGAGTACAGACTAACACGGCTACCTCTCTGTTACTATTCAGGATGAGAATCAGACAACTGTGCAGCCTCACATTCACTAAGCCGCTAAAGGCAATAGCTGTTTTGGGAAAAGGAAGATCTGATTTCTATCAGCACTGCTGTGAAGAACCAAACAGTTGTCAAAGGGTCAACTGTGCAACACAGAGAGGCTGTAGGTTTGTCAGTGTTCAGATGTATGATGTATGGAAATTGGTGGTATGTTCCTGTGTGGGTGAAGTATATTATTTAATTATGATTTACGTTGACAGGAATGTTTTGCAGTCAAAGGCCAAGAATATGAAAATACTCGTCACTAGAATAACTGGTTATGGAGCTTTAATGGAACTGTCTTGCAATATGAGACATGTAAAGGCAGCTGCCAGTAAACTGTATAGTGCAGCAGAACAAGAAAGGTACTTTCAGAGGCTCAAATGAATTTCAGTCAGAGATCTAGGGATTTATTTCAAGTCGGTCCCAATTCTGCAACTGGCTCCAGTTGTCCCATTCAAGTATTTTCTGTGTGAGCGAAGAGGTCTGCACTACAGGGTCCGTTTGCAAAGTTTTGGCCTCTCTGGGTTCTGTCAACAGTGCTTTATAGAGCAAAGAAACAAGTCTGTGCTTCAGTGAGACCATGCAGCACCAATTACTGCCAACAGAGCCCGGTGCAGAGCACCACTGACTTCAGAGGAACTATGTGTGTGAGCATAACTGTCTGCCTGGATAGGGCCCCACTGAACCCAAAGTGAATCTGATTAGAGCTTCAGGGCAATAGTTTGGGACCTCACACATGAGATGATGAAGTGATGTTCAGGTAGTGTCTGATTGGCTGCGTCTACACGTGCACGCTACTTCGAAGTAGCGGCAGTAACTTCGAAATAGCGCCCGTCACGTCTACACGTGTTGGGCGCTATTTCGAAGTTGAAATCGACGTTAGGCGGCGAGACGTCGAAGTCGCTAACCCCATGAGCGGATGGGAATAGCGCCCTACTTCGACGTTCAACATCGAAGTAGGGACGTGTAGACGATCCGCGTCCCGCAACATCGAAATAGCGGGGTCCTCCATGGCGGCCATCAGCTGGGGGGTTTCGAGATACTCTCTCTCCAGCCCTTGCGGGGCTCTGTGGTCACCGTGGGCAGCAGCCCTTAGCCCAGGGCTTCTGGCTGCTGCTGCTGCAGCTGGGGGTCCGTGCTGCATATACAGGGTCTGCAACTAGTTGTTGGCTCTGTGTATCTTGCACTGTTTAATGAAAGTGTGTCTGGGAGGGGCCCTTTAAGGGAGCGGCTTGCTGTTGAGTCCGCCCCGTGACCCTGTCTGCAGCTGTGCCTGGCTCCCTTATTTCGATGTGTGCTACTTTGCCGTGTAGACGTTCCCTCGTTGTGCCTATTTCGATGTTGGGCTGAGCAACGTCGAAGTTGAACATCGACGTTGCCAGCCCTGGAGGACGTGTAGACGTCATTCATCGAAATAGCCTATTTCGATGTCGCAACATCGAAATAAGCTATTTCGAAGTTGGGTGCACGTGTAGACGTAGCCATTAGCTCTTTCACAGGATGAAGTAATGTGCTACTTTGCCTTGGTTGATCAGAGTGGGTACATGGATACCAGACACATCTTTTTACTGATCTTCTTAGACAATAGCATAGAGAGTATGCTTATCAAGTTTGCAGATGATACCAAGCTGGGAGAGGTTGTAAGTGCTTTGGAGGAATTCAAAATGATCTGGACAGACTGGAGAAGTGGTCTGAGGTAAATACGATGAAGTTCAGTAAGGACAAATGCAAAGTACGCCATTTAGGAAGGAACAATGTGTTTCATACATGCACAGTGGGAAGGAGTGCTGTGGAAAGGGACCTAGGGGTCATAATGGACTACAGTCTGAGCCATCCATGTGATATTGTTGTAAAAAAGCAAACATGCTTCTGGGATGCAATAACAAGAATGTTGTGAGCAAGATAGGAGAAGTCATACCTCCGCTCTACTCTGCACTGAGTAGGCCTCAGCTGGAGTCTTGTGTCCGGATCTGGGCACCACATTTCAGGAAAGATGCAGAGAAATTGGAGAGGGTCCACAGAAGAGTATCTAAAATGATTACAGGTCTAGAAAATATGACCAATGAAAGAAGAATAAAGAACTGGTTTTGTTTAGTTTGGAAAAGAAAAGACTGATGGGGACATGATAGCAGCTTTCAAGTTTCAAAAGGGTGTTACAAGGAGGAGGGAGAAAAATTATTCTCCTTGGCCTCTGGTGATAGGACTAGAAGAAATGGGCTTAAATTGCAGCAAGGAAAGGTGGGGTTGGACATTAGGAAACATTTCCTGACTGTCAGGGTGGTTAAGGACTGGTATGAATTGCCAAGGGAGGTTGTAGAATCTCCATTACTGGAGATATTTAAGGACAAATTGGATAAATCTTTAACAGGGATGATAGAGATGGTTCTTGGTCCTGCCATGAGGCCAGGAGACTGGGCTTGATGACCTCTTGTGGTCCTCTCCAGTTCTATGATCCCAGTACTAAGGGCAATCCCCAGGTCTCACTTACCCATATAACAGCAAAAGAAAATAGTTCCACCTCAACACATCCAAATGGTAAACCTGATGCAGAAGAAGAGGTCTGGGCCTGGACAGTGAGATTCTTTGCCTCAGACGAACTGGAGGATGTTCCAAGTGTGAGGGCTTGCAAGAAAGTTGGGGATAAGATGACAATGGGGAGGCACTTGAAAGGGCAGCTGGTGGGACAGTCTAGAAAAGGAGGAGAAATGGTCGGGTTAGTAAAACAATGCAACATATTCAAAAGACTCGCCCCACCTGAGCCTGGTTAGGAGAGGGCCCTGGCTGAATGATTTCACTGGCCCTCTGCCAAATTAGGCTCACTGAATATCTGACACATTTGTCTAATTTGGAAAGTCACATGAGAAAATTCAATGTAGAGATGTGGGGAATACAAGCCACCAAGTCTCGAACCCTCGTGCTCTGCTCTACCCAGTAACCAACCCTTCCTCTGGAAGCCCTGAATAAATGCAAACAGCATTTTCACTTGTGAGCAAACGATCTTATAGCAACAAGTCTGCAGCCAGGCCTGCAAGGGGTTAACTGACAGTACATCCCTTTCAGACATTTCACGGTACAGAAAGATGGTGCATTAGACAGATGCTGCTGCAGGCACATGACAGGTACCAGCCAGTATTTCTTAAAGCTTTTGGGACAAAGCCAAATGTAAGTAATACTTACTTTAGGCAAACACACTGTGCACCAGCCAACTGCTGTTCTTAAAGTATTGCTATTTAAAAAAAATACCATTCTGAACATATTTAACATCTACCCTATATTTTACAGTGGGGGAAAGGCAACCTCGGCACCAATAAGAGGTCCAGAAACCAAACAAAAATAGCTGCTTGCTATGTAGATGTCTGTCTGATTTCACAAGTAACCTCCAGTCTTTTCTTGATGTCAGTCATCTGCCTTCCGCTTGTGCTAATGGCTGCACCCTTTGGTGGAAGAGTTAATTCTTTGGGTCATTGTTACCTCATGAGTACCTGGGTAAGCACAGACTGTGACAACATCCTAGTAATATAATGCCATTTAATATGGGCAAACAGAGTGGCAAAAGAACTGTTCCAGCTACCTGGCAGGTAGCCTGGCCCTGTGGATAAAAACCAGCATGGGGAGTTTGGAATCAGGAATTCGGTACATTAGCTCTATTGTTGCCTTGAGGAGATCTTTGCTTTGTCTGTTGAATCCTGGTCTACCAGTTTATAATTTCAACTGGAGTGTGGTTTTCCTATCTGCACAGTTATGTCAGCCGAAACTTAACTGTAGATATAATTATATTGGTGTACAGGTGCCTTATACAGCTATGACTTATCCCCCCTTTTCCATGGGCATAACTACACTAGTTTGTTTTTATACTGCTAGAACTACATCCACAGCAGGGACTTGTATCAATTTAACTCAATGGCTGTAGACAAAGTGGTACCATTTTGTGAGCAGACAAGACTTTACCCTTTACACTCTTCAGAACAGGGTCTAGGTACAGAGTCTTTGATGAGCTACTGTGATAGCAGCAAGAATGGGTATAATTAGCCAGTTCTCACAGGTGGGTTATGTTTTGCTTAAGAGCTGGATGCTACCTCCCTCATTATCACAGAGTTGCATCTCTCTCTGCAGCTAATCCTATTGACTTCAATGGACCTATTGACAGGGAGCAGGCGACACTAGTTTTTATCAGTCATTGTCCATTAGACAGCCCATTAGGCTGTGCCCAGTTGAACTCATTTAAATGGGACCACGGCTGGAATCTGGAAAACTGCAAAGTGAGTGAGTAAGGGTGTTGGAAACTAGAAGTAGGGTTGGGACCATTTTTATAGCGGGGGTGTTGTGAACCATTGAACTAAACTGCAAACCCTCTCTGTGGTGGAAACCACTTTAAGTCGTGGGCAGGGGATGGGCAGTAGCATCTCCAGCACACCTAATTTCAACACCCTATGGACACTGGCCCAGAGAAAGGTGCTGATCCAAGTGAGTAGGGCCGGCAAAGTCTGCCCCTCAGTTTTGACTTAAAAAGGGTTTAAAGGTTTGTTTTATCAGTTGTTGATGCTTTTCAAAATCTCACCTATAGATATCACAACATGCAGCTCGACAGCTGATTATGCCTTAAATATAGATGACATGGCTATGTGGTAATTGTTTACCAAGTGAAATAATCTTTACATGGGCTTATTAAACCATTGTTGGAATAAGTGAAAAGACACTAAATCCATCTTTAAGAGAGTGAACCCAAACCCATATTGCACTCACTGGGGTTCAACAGGTAGAAGTGAGAGCAAAGCACAACTAGTAGATGATCTTAACAGGGAGACTAAGGTTATGTGTAAAGTTGCATTTCCATGACAAAATGTTTGTCGTTCATAGGTGCCTTCTCCCCACCAGTGAAGAACAAGGTTTTGCTGCACTGAGTGCACATGTGAATTCTGTTTTGTTGGCAGGAGCACTCTCCTGCTGACAAAGAGAAGCCCACTCAGTGGGGTGGAAGTATTTCCAAAGCATGAGTATGGGGGAGGAATAGCTCAGTGGTTTGATCATTGGCTTGCTAAACCCAGGGTTGTGAATTTAATCATTGAGGAGGCTGATTGGGTCAAATAGATGTCAGGGCTGGTGCTTGGCCCTGACAAAAGGGCAGGGGACTGGACTAGATGACCTTCTAAGGTCCATTCCAGTTCATGGAGATGTGTATGTCCAATTTTTGTATATAATAATAAGCATTCACAGCCACCAATTTTTAGCAACAGGGCTGTCAACAAAAGCTGTGTAGTGTAGACATACCCTAAGTCTGGGTTAGAGTCTGTGACTTAGAGCTTATTGAAAAACATTGGCTACTTCTACACTAGCCAAAAACTTCAAAATGGCCATTCAAATGGCCATTTAGAAGTTTACTAATGAAGCGCTGAAATACATATTCAGCACTTCGTTAGCATGCGGGCGGCCGCAGCACTTCGAAATTGACGTGGCTCGCTGCCGCGTGGCTCGTCCCACTGGGGCTCCTTTTTGAAAGGACCCTGCCTTCTTCGAAGTCCCCTTATTCCTATAAGCAGATGGGAATAAGGGGACTTCGAAGTAGGCGGGGTCCTTTCGAAAAGGAGCCCTGTCGGGATGAGCCGCGTGGCGGCAAGCCGCATCAATTTCAAAGTGCCGCAGCCGCCCACATGCTAATGAGGCGCTGAATATGCATTTCAGCGCTTCATTAGTAAACTTCAAAATGGCCATTTACATGGCCATTTTGAAGTTTGGGGCTAGTATAGACACAGCCATTATGTATTTTCAACTCACCATTTTGAACACAATGAAATATGTTCTTTTGTTATTTGTTCTGTTTTTGTTTTGGGGCTAAAAGGGGGAGATTTTTGGTGGAAAATGTTTACTTTCTTTAAAAACTTCCATTGGAAAACTAAGTCTGTTTCATTTTATTTAGTAACTGCAACTTTGTCTACTAACAATTATCTTTACCTTCAAAGACTGTAAACATTGATGTATAAAGCACCTTTAGAATTCCTCTTATAAACAAAAGAATAGGTGTGAGTTGGAAGTAGTGTTCTAATCGTATTCTTTGGACTGCTGACAAACTATGTTAACATGAGGGAGGATGGGAAAGAAGCAATGAGCAAACAGTAGTAATAAAAATGAGAGATTGGGTGTTGGATTTCCTTCATTCACTACATTGGCTCTGGATCAATTTTACCCTTTTTGGCAAAGCGAAATCAAGCTGTAACATTTATTTTTACATCATAATTAACAGCTTTAAGTTTAACAATTAGAATGCACTTTGAGATATTCAGTAAGTGGCATAATAATTCAGTTAAATGGTTGTCTTAACTTGAAGTCACCATAATGACATTTCATCTGCTCAGACTGACTTATCAACGTACCTCCCAAAGATGTGTTATAATGCATAGTTTTTCTTCTTTTTCTATTTTAGCTCTTTGTGAATAGAAAGAGAATTCTGGGAGTCTTGCTTAATGTACTTGGTTGAGCATTTTAGGGGTTTTCTGGGTCAGAAAATCTGTGAAAGGTGAGCTTGGATACATTTTACCATGTCAGACAGCAGCTGACACAGCACAATGCCATTTCGCATAAAAACTTTCCCCCATATCACTCTAAGGTAAAATTACCTCCCCCCAGGAATTGAAAAAGGCCATTCTCTACGCTGACTGATAATCTTTCCAGCCTAGTGGTTTCTAGGCTGAATTTAAATCTTTTTTTAGGATGGAATGAGCCCTGTGCTTAAAGCAGGCTCACTTGTCCCCAAATGGGCTTATATCTTTCAGAGCTGGAGCAGGCCTAAGGTAAGTCTTTCAGGGCTGGGGTGAATCTGCCGAACTACCTAAGCCTCAGCTTAGAACCAGGCTAATATCAGTCGCAAGACTGACTCAGCCTTCTAAAACTGGAGCAGGCCTTCACGCTTCCTGGGCTGTGAGCCTCTTTCAAAGCAGGTAAGCTTCATAGATCTTAACCCTCACCCTAACTAAGCCCAACCAGGAAATTGCCGTGGAGCCTGGTGATTTGACAGCAGTGATGCCTGACACCCCAGGCCCTTTGAATCACCACCAGATCTTGCATGGCTTGCTCTGGAGAGTGCTCAGGGTTGGTTGCCCTTAGACCCCCCCATTCTGCTAAGCCCCCCGTGCCTCAAGCCCTGCATTGCCCAGGGCCCAGCAAAGTCTTTACCAGCCCTAACCTCAGCCAATCACCAAATTCTCTGTGACTGCCCACTCTGTCACACCATGGAGACTAGGGGGCATGTTCTCTGAGGATACAGGCAATATTCTCCTTCTAAGGTCCTCTATAGGGAAACAAGCCTATTGGTATTCTCCTTTGGGGATCAGTTCATCCTCTCAGTTTTTCTCTCCCAGCCTTCACAAGCCTCAGGCTGGGCTGGCACATGTTTCGTGCATCAGGAAATCCAAACAAGCCAATGCATTTCAAAAGATGAAGACGCTGTAATCTAGTTCAGTGCATTCTCTTGTAGGCTGAGGAACACCACTGGCACAACTTCTATGAGAAGTCTGAATTTTCTGGCACCGGGGCTGCCCATGTGGCATGCTTTCCCATGTACGTCATCAAACCAGAAGTACTTATTCACCAGGCTTATGATCCCAGGCAGTACAGGCAGAACAAGGATATTGTTCTATGCCTAAACTGCAGCCTAAGCATGTTGGTTTAGTTCTAACACGCTATGTCGTATTTAGAGGTACTTCATTTTTCCAACAGTTAGAATAGAGAGGATCATAGAGTCGGACCTCATCTCTTTTGTTCCCATCTCAGCTAGTGATTTGCCATATGATTCTGGGAGAGCCACTTAAATTTCTCCAGGCTTTAACATTTGAGCTTTCACCCATCTCCATAACGCTCTTTTAAGCCCTTCAGATGAAATGTACGTACATGCAAATGGTGTATGATGACATCATAGACAATTAGTGGTGCACAAACCTAGCAAGTCATCTGTCCCGGCCATTCTTAGTCCCAGCCCACTGGAGAAAGGATTATATTTCACAGCCTAGACTTCTCTCCAATTTAGCAATATCGGAAGGGTGTGCTGGTCTCAACCCTCAGACACCAGTTCATGATTGCGGGTTGGGCATCTATGATCTAACTTATCCCTTTACCCTTTACTTGTCCCTTCATAGGAGGTACGTATCCTGTATTGCAATTCCTTGAGTCTCCTCTAGTCTAGTTACACATTCAGCTAAGTTCTAAGCAGCTGAAAACAAGCTGTTTCTGGAAAGTGTTAGAGAACCTTAACTATAGTGTTCCAGCAGTGCTGGTGGCCTTTTCTCTGGGAGATTCTCCAGCCCTACAAAGTTCACTGGTATAAAGTGTCCAGTTTTACATAACTACGTTTTCTTTTGTCTAATTTCATCCCATTGTTCCCAGTTACCCCACGTCAGTAATTCCATCTTTGGACCATAACATCCACTGCAACTTAAAAATAATAAATGTATAGGACCAGTTTGACTCAGGAGCACAAGCTCCACTACTTCAGAATTGAAGCTGGTTTGCAAACATCACGGGGTCCCAATTCATATACTTTATTCAGGCGGAGCAGTATTCCAAGTGTAACCCCACTGAAATCAACAGGACCAGACAGGGATTAAGGCAGTATTCAATATAAAGATGGCAGAACTGTCATATTCAGCCAATTATCCTCAAATGCTAAAATGTTCAGCTTTGCTCGGGTTCTCACAGAGACTAAGTGTGCAACCTTAACAAGTGTTATGGGGTAAGGTTGCCTTCATATTCACCTAATGCCAATAGCATTTTTCTGAGATTCCTACAGTAACAGGGACAATTCCAACTTCTAAAAAGTTCCCTGCTCCAGAAATTGCTGTGTGTAAATTTCACAGTGCAAGTCTACATAACATAAATGTTGTATTCATCAAAACAAAGGAAGAAAGATAGTCAATGTTTAGCCCAGTGAAAAATTACATCCATTGCCCAAATGGTTATTAGCCGGGTGGGGTGGGGGCGGATTTCTTCCCATGATCTGTAAGATTCCCAAATTGACAGACAGACTGGAATTTCAGGTCAAGAGCTGGCAACATGTTTAATCTGGGGACCATTGTAATACACTCAAGGAAGCAAGAACAGAAGATACCTTTTCACTGCTGGTGGTGTCTGAGGAGACATGGGAACATGAGAACGGCTCATGAAACAAAGTCCACAGACATCACTGACCTTATTAAAGGGATTTGAAAAAGGAGGAAGAATACTTTCAGAGGCGATGGGGCTATGTACTGTGTTCTGGCCAGCATGTCTTCTCAATCCCTGTGCATCAATTAAATTAAGGAGTCCTAGTGACACAGGTGTCCTTTATTGTAGCCTACCTTATTTACTCTTTCTGGGTAAATAAAGGTTTAATGCATGTAATTTCTGGCTATATTTTGAAACCTATAATTGTACAACACAACTCAATAGGATTATGTAGGCAAACAATGGGCCCAGCTGTATGCTGTCTATGCAGGAGTCCTCCCATTGGAGGAACTGCAAGCTGAATGTTTCTGTTACAGACTACAGAGGGAGATGAAATTTCATCCAGAGTTCAGATCCCAGACAGGGGATTCAGATAAAGATTTGTTTAAAAAAAAACAGTATTAGTTAAAGTAACTGTATTATTGTAGGTTATTCCCTCTGCAAAAACCGGTAACTTTTTCTCCTTCTCTCCATCCCAGTAAATACATACCCTGACTTCTCATATTTGCTCCAAAATCTGATGAACTGGGCCTTGTCCATGAAATAAATAAAATTGTTAGACTCTAACGTGCTACAGGACTGCTTGTTCTCCCCCAGGTCACAGCAGCACTACGTTCTGGCCGTGCTCAGTGTGTGCCTCTGGTGTTTGCACTTTATGTGCTTGTATTAAGGCTGACTCAGTAGCAGCTACCAATGTATAATGATACATCCTTTCAAAACACAGCAGCTCCTAGTGCTGCTAATGCATGTGCTGCTTTGCAATTAGAAACCGGGCTGAACCTTATTTCAACACTTGACCGTTGCTGAGCAGTGTGGGTAAGTGGGACTGGAACTTAAACATGGACTCTGCAGGTGTTCTCTGCATCAACTTTTCAATTGGCTAAGCAGAATCCCAGATTTCAGTAACTTCAGGTCCCCATCATTACATCACAAGGCACATGTAGTTTTCCCGCATTTATAGTCACTGAAGACGAGTCAGAATTAGAACTCCCAGTGGGTTTTCTGTGGCACCACTCAAAATGGTCTCAGAACCCTGTCTCTGACCTGTTTCGGCTCATTGGCTCTGACAGCTGCCAGGGGCCCTGGGGCAAGGTGGGAGGAGGGCCAAGCTTTGCATCCTTGAGGGGTGGGGGTAAGGGCAGTCACCTCTCAGTACTACCCAGACTGCACTGCTGCCCTGTACTCCCTCACAGTTGTGCACAGCCAGAGCAGTGCTTCTGCGGCAATTCAAAAGGTCCCAGAGCTCCAGCCACCACTGCCAAAGTAGCAGCACTGCAGACTGGGGTTCCAGGCCCCTTTGAAATGCTGGGCCCAGGGACAATTGCCCTCCCCACTCTCGGTAGGACTGCCTTGGGTTAAACATTTAACAAAAAGCATGCGAACAGTTAAGAGCTGCAGCTCAGGACCTCACTCTGTTAGGACTGCACAAGCAGTCCTAAGGTGCAAGGCTATTTGGCCCCTGCTCCAAAGAGCTTACAAATATGGAGATATACCTATCTCATAGGACTGGAAGGGACCTTCTGAGGTCATTGAGTGCACTCACAGGAAGACCTATCACCAACCCTGACAGATTTTTTTTTTAATCTGTTTGCCCCAGATCCCTGAATGGCCTCCTCAAGGATTGAATTTACAAGCCTAGCTTTAGCAAGCCCGTGCTCAAACCACTGAGCTCTCCCTCCTCCTGACTGAAGTGAGACAAGAAATGATAGATAAGTACAGACAGACATAGTCTATTCAGGTCCCTACTTCCAACCCCTACACATGGGATCTAAGTATTTCCCAATTGTGCTGTTAAGTGCCAAAACTAGCACCTGTCCATGGGGCTCATTACTTCCATTTTTCTCTCTTGCTCAAGAAAGACCAGTTCAAACAGGTACAGGTGCAGAGAACTGTTACCAGGCTGTTCAGGGGAACAGAGGGCCTATTTGGTTACCAGAGACTAGAATTACTTCGTTTGTTCACCTTATCAAAACAAAGATTGGGAGGGAGTCTCAGCCTTCTCTATAAATACATCATGGCACAAGTGTAATCATCAGGGAAGGTGAAAGGCTATTTAAGCTGAAGGACAATACTGGCACAAGCACGAGTGCTATACATTGGCCATGAAGGAATTTAGGCAGAAATTAGAAGAAGAGTTTTAGTTATGAGGGGAGTGGCATTCTGGAGTAACCAGTACTGAGGGTAGAGCAACACGCTAGCTAGTTTTAAGATGGAGCTTGGAAAAACCCCTAGAGAGGATTATATGGTGGAGTTGCTTGTGATAGCAGGGGACAGGACTCAGTGACGTAGACCACATCTACATTACTCAGAAGATCGACCCAGTCAGCATTTGATTTCACATGTCTGTGAATGTGCAAAATTGACCTATCTGAGGTCAGCAGTTTTTGTGAGGAATAAGGGAGATCGGCTGGGGAAACTCTCTCATTGACCTTCCTCAGTGAGGACAGCCAAGTAAGTCAATTTCAGATAAGTCAATTCTGGTTACTCAATTGCCGTAGCTGTAATTATATAACTGAAATCGACTCATTTCCCCAGTGTAGACTAAGCCCTAATCTCCTAACTGAAGATGATGAGGTTTGCAGGTGAAGTGAATACCAGATTGTGTGATGTATTCCAGAGCTGTAGTTACCATGGCGAAATCCAGACATTGAGAGGGAAACATGCCCATCATAGAAAATTTTGCTTCCTCGGCACCATCACAATCACAACAGACTCAAGGGCTGGTTCATGTTTCTATCCTGGCCGGTAGCTCTAGTATTGTTCGATACAGCTGTCAGATGGTGATCTCATGCAACATCCACCTATAAAACAACATGTTGCATGAAGCAACCGCAGAGGGAAATCAGCAAACAAGTTGAGCCAACCTAACCAACATTCCTCCTAGCACTCCCAAGGCCTGTGTCTGTGCAACACTTTAGCACACAGCACAAATGGGATTTTCACATCTCAGCTGTTTCCTAGGAAAGAAGGCTACAGGAGATGAGCTTTGCTGAGTTAAATTTTATGCATGCATTGCTTTACAAGTGTGGTTCATTATTCTGTCTATATACTTTATTGTAGTGTAGCTGCAGCCATATCGGTCCCAGAATATTGGCAAAATAAGGTGGGTGAAGTCATAGCTTTCATTGGACCAGTCTTTCCCAGGCCTAAAGAAGAGCTATGTGTATCTCAAAAGCTTGTCTCTCTCACCAGCAGAAGTTGGTTCAACAAAATATATGATCTCACCTCCCTTTTTTCATCTACACACTTGACTGTCCTTTTCCCAGAAGTTTGCAAAATGAACATTTTTGGGGAAAAAATTTTAAAAAATGTGTATTTTGTTTGTTTGTTTGTTGGCCTGTTGATCTTGTTCTTAATTGTACTGCATTGGAAAAGAAGATGTGTAAGTATTTGGAATGATGCAATCCTAAAGTTTGTGAAACCTGCTCTGGGTGAATCCACACTGCAATCAGAGGGTTGATGGCAGCTCACGCAGGTGTACTTGAGCAAGCTTTGATTTAGCTAGCTCCAATAACAATAGCTGTGCGACCTCCTGATTGCAATGTAGACATACCATAAGCCAAAAAGCTGCATTTCTGCAGGGGCTGACTGCCCTGCAACTTCCAAGCAGATGTGTAATTAAAGAATCCAGATTTTTCAAAGAGCTCAGGACAATGAAATATCTTGAGCAGACCTACTGTAAATTCAGGCCATTTTATTAGATGCATCAGTGGAAGCTGAGGCTTTTTGAAGATCTGGTCTAATAATATGTCCTGACAGGTTTTGCTTTTGATGTGAGCTCTTTCGCTTGGCTGTATTTCACGCCAATGCGGGCTCCTGAACGGGTCCCAAACTCCCTGAACAAAAGAATAAGCAATATTGGGACATGATTACTCTAGGTTAAAAAAAAGTTGTAAAGCTGTAACCCTCCTCTAGTCACTCATTCAAGCATGCCTGTCCAACTCCCATGCTTATATTCCTCTCTGCATTGCCAAGAATACACAAGGCATTCATTATCTTCCTATCTGTTCTAATAGCCTATGATAAGACTTTCCTTTCCGTTGGCCAGTGATTATGAGCTGCTTTGTACAGTGTGTCTTTCAAGGACCAGATGATTCATACCATACCTCAACAGAAATCACACATGTGTAGCTCAGAGAATGTTCAAAGAATGTTTATTTTGAAGATGGTCAAACTGTTTATAAAGATGTTACCACAAGATTTTCAAAGCTTTATTAAGGTTGTGTTAAAAGGACACAGCAAGGCTTGTAAGTAGTTTTACAAGGTAATTATTTGTGTAATGGTAAGCTTTGTTAGCTTGCTGAGTCTTGTTTTCTAGGAAAAGGTGTTGGGAGGGAAAATAGTTTGGTTCTGGTGTGTGGCTTCATGGAAATTTGTGGTAATAGATCTTTCTTCCTCAACCAATGTATAGCATTGTGAAGTGGATCAGATCGACTGTAGGAAGTGAGACTGGAAGTCTTGCTGGGCCTCTGGGCAAGGCAGGGGCGTGGTCTTCCTCTGAGATTCCTCTGGGCTTCAGGGACCATGGTGCCTCCCAGCCCTCAGTACAGCCAAAGGACTGTGCTCCAACACTGATACAAAGGGCCCAGAGCTCTGTCTGTCACCACTGTGTCTCCCACCACTGCCGCTGTAGCAATGGTGGCAGTCAGGAGGTCCAGGCCTCAGAGAAACTTGCCTGCTTTGCCCCCTCACTGTCAGCAGGACTGGTTAGTGGAAGCTCCAACCTTTCCCCAAGGTGATGGGCAGTTCTGGAGGTCGGACATCAGGCTTGTTAGAGCACTGATCTGATCAGGTATGTCAAATGTTACATGTCTGTGTAGTGCCCCAAGGGGTTCTTCAGCTCCAGAAAAGGAGGTAAATCATGTGTCTGCTGGAGTACTAGAGGGAAGAAAGAGCCCCACCAGAGAGCACACCAAGGTATGGGGCAAGCATGAGCTCACTTCTAACACTGGGACCAAGAAAAGAATGGATAATGCTGAAGGCACTGCTAGCAGCCCCTGAAGGAGCAAGACTGGGATGGGTGGGATGTCTAGGACCATAGCCCCGCCCCTATCGGGATGGCTTTGATTGGCAAAGCAACACTGCAGCAAGGGGCGCTGTCTAGAAATACTGTCATCAGTTAGATGGTATCAGGCCAGAGAGAACTAATCACAGGTGAAAGTGGCAGGATAAGTCCCATGAGCAGCAGATAGGGGACAACTGCTTCCCACCGTGAGCAGTATGTACTCCTTGAGCAGACTGCCTGAGCTCAGTAACGAGGCAGGATCCAGTGTGGCATTGAAGGAGTAAGGCACTACTCAGTGTGAGGGCTGCTACACGAACCCAGCCCTACATGAAATGCCAATGGATTCTGGACAAGTGCCCTTCCTGTTCCAAAGTCATAAATCACGTGAGACAAGACAGAAGACAGGAACATGTTCATCTTCCAAAGCAGCTGAGGGTAGCTATGCAGTAGCATCTTCTTCCAATATCTAAAGCCACATAATCATTCGAAGGAAGCAAGGAGGATGCATGGAGTGGAGACTGCCACAAGAAGAGAAGTGGCCCCGTTGGGCCCATTTGTGCTTTTGTCCCCATCCTAATCGTGCAAACTTGTCCTCCAATACCTTCAGAAGTTTAGCCTGGGAATTTAAGTTCATAACCTGCTAGAAGCCAAGGGCTCTGGACTTACCAGGCTCATTAGAACCCTTTGTAACACGCCACTTCTTAACCACCTATTTTAGACCCTTGATGCATAATCGCCCACACAACTGCCCACTTCATTTTAAGTGACATATTCAAAGCTGCATAACCAATGGCACCAGAACCTCTGTAAAGGTTGGGGCTGCCCAGACCACAGAGCCTCCTCCCTTTTGACAGCTGGCTGCTATTGCGGTGAGCCAGCTGCCCTTTCTTCTGGTGCCTCTGGTGGATAAAAGGTGTAACCGCAGGGTTATTATTCAGTTGGGGAAAATATCTGCGGAGGACATGAATTCTGCATATATGTTTCTTTTGTTCAAATTTTGGGGCATAACCCTCCCACTTTTAAACGTGGACATAAGCTCTTATTGCTTAACAATCTGCCTCAACTTGTACTTAAATTGGACGCTCCTCCCCTCCCCAGGTCTGTTTAATTATGTTTGGCTTTAAAGCTTGTATCTTCTATCAATGGAAGCTATATTCCAGTAGGTGATATTACCTCACCTACCTTGTGTCTCTCCGACTTGTCTGATACAACTACCTCACCTTCCTATATCAGAATTGGTTCCTGTACATGCTCAGCATTGTGCAGGATTGAGCCCTTCCATGAAGGACAATGGCCTGTCATGTTCACCCTTCAGTCTGCTTATAATATTCCACCTAAAAATTCAAAATAAATTGTGCTGGTAGTTTTACTAAGCAGCCATTTTAGGCTCTTTTTATTTGTATGATAGAAGCTCCTTGGGGAGACCGAGTCATGGCCTGGGAGTCAATTGTGCTGGGCTCTGTACAAAAATAGAACCAAAAAAAACTCCCTGTTCCAAAGTGTTTGCAGTTAAAGTATAGGACAAGAGACAACAAAATGATACAATGGGAGAGCAAAAGGAAGCAATCCGACAATGTGGGTCAGCGTGATAGGCTGTGGTTTCGCTGAACCAGCAGCTGATGTAGGAATCACAGCAAAAGGAAGCTTTAATGCAAATAATGAGATAGCTTTGTGGAATAGCACCTTCAATAGAGACACAGTGTAGAACAGTATTGAGAATAATGGCTGGGATCCCAGGACACCTGGGTTCTGCCTCTGGCTCTTTCACTGATCTGGGAAAATCATCTCTCCTCTCTGGCCTTTGTTTCACTTTGGGCCCTTTATCTTTTTTTGTGCAAGTCTTTAGGTCAGACTTTTTCTCACTGTGTGTGTTTGTTCAGGTACTAGCACCCTAGGCCCTGAACTTGGCTGGGGCTTCTGGGTCCTGATGACACAGATAAGGATGGTATACCTGTTGTTTGCAGTGCTGTTGTAGGCATGTTTGTCCCAGGATATTAGTGAGACAAGGTGTGGGGCGGGAGCGGGGGGGTGAAATATATTTTATTGGACTAACTTCTGCTGGAGAAAGAGAAAATCTTCCAAACTCCACAGAGCTCTTCTGTGGGGCACCTGAGCTCTGCATAAGCTTGGAAACCAATCTCTTTCGCAGTCAGAAGTTGGTTCAATAAACATCACCCATTTTGTCCCTCTCAATAATAATTGTTGGTAGTCTGAGCAGAAAGGCCCAAGAATGGACTGGGCAATCCACAGCATTAGAGACAGCTTCTCTATGTCATAGTTAATATGGCATATTCATATTTGTATTCATAGGCATGCACTGCCGATTCATACTTAACTTCGGTTTCGGCCATTCAAGCTGGTACCTTCAAGAACACTAAATCTTTGGGAACCAGAACAATGGAAATAATGATGACATTGGAGATGGTCTGGGAAAAGATCCAGCTTTCTTCCCACGAGGAATCCTAGTTCATTGAGGGCTGTTATAAATGTAACAAAATATGACCAAGTGTCAAAAGTTTTAGCAAGGGGGCTTTTATTCAGTCTAAATTAAATACAGTAATCAGAAGAAGTTTTGAAATTCTGTCTTGAAAGTATGTTTAAGGAAGAGTGAGTAAAACATCAGGGACAGAAATTTAGAAATAGTATAACCGGTTGAACCTCTCTAGTCTGGCACCTTCTGGTCTGGCAACATCCATGGTCTGACACAATTTTGGTTAGGCAGATGACCACTTATCTTGGGTGAGGGTGTTCGCATAAAGTTTGCTTACAGCCACCAGTTCTGGTTTTTAGTGTTCTGTGCTGCTATTTGGCTGTAATTTGCCCCTAAACATATTATAAGAGCCCAGCAAGCAGTGGCTGTGTTAGTAATTCTGCTAGACAATATTGACTTCCTGTAGTTAGGCAAATTCTCTGGTTCAACACTGGTCCCGTTCCAAGGGTGCTGGACTAGAGAGGCTCTATCTGTAGTAGCAGCATTTATAAGTGTTGAGATTTCAATTCTTCAAGAGAGAGAAAAGGAGACCCTGATTTGGTTTTACATATTGTTCCTTTTAAATCTTTGAATAAAAATTACGTGACTTGGTTTCTCTAGAAGATGTTGAAATACTGCAATGCAGCCTCTTTAACCCATTCTCCTATTTTAGTATGACTAATGAAAGGCTTGTCATTTAGCAATGCAGTTAGTCATCTGAGTATATTACAGTCAACCCCAAGACTGTGTAAGCACAGATTAGTATGGGAAGATTAGGAGTTGCATTATTATACTCAGAAAAGGCATTGTTCAGAAAGTGCTAGATAGTTATCTCTGTATGCTAGGGACACAAGCCTAAATAAAACAGTGTAGTAAGGAGAGTTGTTTTAATAATTCCTTGAATAAAAATACAAGAAAATATTTTATTTTCTCTTAAATATGACTTTTTTCTAGATTTAGAAGCATGGTAGTTGAAAGAAGAGACAGTTAATGGGTGATTTGATCAAGATCTGAGAGTACATACTTACAGGGAAGATGTTCGATAGTAGAAGATGCTTTAATGTAATGGACCAAGGCAAAAAAAGTTCAATGTGCAGAAGCTGAAAATAGGGGAATTCAAACTGGAGATAAGATGCAAATATTAACAGTGAAGATGATAAACCACTGGAAGATTTTACTATGGGCTTTGGCCAAGCTGTTGTTTGAGGTTATCGGGAGCAAGAGCGGTATTGAACCTTTAAACCGAGACTGGATGTCTTCCTAAACATTGTGCTCTTCAACTGAAAGTTATTAAATTTGATGTAGGAACAACTAGGCAAAATTTCCTGGGTGCCACTAGCTCGACTTACAGCTGCAAAAGAACAGTGCTATATCCTACTCTATTACCATCTTGGAGGAAACACACCAATTAAAGTGAGCAGGCAAAACCTTGCTGTTCAGTAAGATTTTTTCACAATTACCTGAATACTACTCACAACATCAACCATCTCCCTTTCCAGTGGTTTATCATCTTCACTGTTAATATTTGCATCTTATCTCCAGTTTGAATTCCCCTATTTTCAACTTCTGCACATTGAACTTGTTTTGCCTTGGTCTCCTACATTAAAGCATCTTCTACTATCAAACATCTTCCGTGTAAGTATATACTTGCAGATCTTGATCAAATCCCTGGTCATATTTTGTTACATTCAAATGAACCCAACCACAGATTCCCATAACTCAGAACAGAAGAGAAGATAGAGCTTCCAAGAAATGCACTGGGGACTTTGTTGTACATGTTCTTTAGGTGGAAAGCTCTCAGATACTTCAGGGATGAGTGACAGCATAAAACATATAGATAGCCAATTAACACTTCAGTATCCAGCGTCATTTCTGGAACTATATTTTCCTGGAGAGTGGAAGTGGATAAAACATTCACTGTTGGAAATGCAATTTGTAGTTATTATTGCCTGTTACCTTCTTGTCAGCTTGGGAAGAATCTCTGAACTACTATTTACCAAACATGCTTGCAGTTGCTTTTTGGTTTGGATTCTTGGGTTTCTACCGTTCTAATTCTTCTGACTGAAAGCAAGAGGAAAAGCCTTGAAAGAATCACCAGGGCTGTACTTTCTGAGGTAGCACACTCAATCTTCAGGATTAATCATTCAGCACAGCATGTCAGAGCCTAAAGCTCTGAGAGGAAAGAAAAGTGTGAGGAAGGGGGAAGACTAGAGTTATCCATTTATCTAAAAGCCGCAAAAGGTGTGCCGCCTGCTCTTTGGAACAATGATAGGTCAAATTCCATTCTGTTTTAACAATTTGCTTTTCCACTGAACTGTTGGTGGTATATGACAACCTATTTTACTGCAACATGAAATGTTAATGACAAGTTCACAAGCCAGGAAATTAAGTGTTACATTTTCATGTATTCTAGATATTGAATTTTAGGGTAGGATTTTCCAAAGCACTCAGTACTGGCCAAACTTCACCCCCTGCTGAAGTCAGTGTCACTAAATTCACTGTTTGGGTAACTCTGTTGCTGGGAATTTGACTTTCATATGACTAGGTTAATTATGGAGGTTAAGGCTCTCTCTTTCCACATGGAGGGCCTGATGCTTCAGTCCTTACCCATGTGACTCCTGTTAAAGCCAAGGGCAAGTGCTGCCTTCTGTTGTCTCCACGCATTAAGCCACTCTCTGAAAGCGTCCTACCCAACAAGTTTGAGAATAACTCCATTAACTGTTACATTTCCATGTTTTGGTCATGTGGACCTGATTCTTTAACCAGTCGTGCTGGCCCGCCTACAACTTCTGTAACTCTATTTAGCCTTCCTAGAACATGTTTAAGTTCTCAAACATTTTGTCAGCCTCCCTGCAACTGTTTTGCAAATGATTTTAGTCAATTTAACATAACTCTTCGTGGACACACTTAAATCTCATTACAGCTGGGTCGTCTTGGTTTTGTATCATTTAGTAATTACTCCAAATTTAATTACATTGGTTTTAAATTTGGTTTTAATTACGCCATTGCAATTTTTGATTGTGGACAAGGTCTTTAATACTGAGCTGGGGGAAACATTGATGGAAAAGGGTGACAGTTCAATTACATGCAGCTTGTTGCCTATTTCTGACCAACCATGTTAATGGAATTGGGTATGCAAACCGGTTGCAACCAACTGGCTGTCTTATTTTATCAACCGACTGTTAATTTATTATTATATTCAATACAATGGTGAGAACATAATGGAGAGGAATCTTCCAACAATTCTGGTATAATAGTTTCAGGCAAAATTTCAAGAGGATCTAAGTGACGGATGAGGAGACGCTGATGAATATGGGTTTATTTAGTTTACAGAAGAGAAGAGTGAGGGAGGATTTGATACAGCCTTCAGCTTCCTGAAGGAGAGTTCTAAAGAGGATGGAGAGAAGCTGTTCTCAGTAGTGATGGATGGGAGAACAAGAAGCAATGGTCTCAAGTTACAGTGGGAAGGTCAAGGTTGGATATTAGGAAAAACTATTTCACTAGGAGGGTGGTGAAGCACTGGAATGCGTTACTTAGAGAGGTGATGGAATCTCCATCCCTAGAGGTTTTTAAGTCCTGGCTTTACATAGCCCAGTCTGGGATGATATATTTGGATTTAGCCCTGTTTTGGGCAGGGGGTTTGAATCAATGGCCTCCTGAGGTCTCTTTCAGACCTAGAATTCTATTTTTCTAAGTGAGTTGATGGTCAGATTTTCAAAGTATCTGTGCAGCTAATGATGCAGAGAAACATCCCATGAGATTTTCAGAAGCTCCTCGGTGCCTGACACCTAGTGAAGTTAATGACAGTTGGGCACCCATGCCATTCAGAATGTCTTACGTGGGGCTTATTTGCATTCTTAGGTGCCTAAATCTCTTGGAAAATCTGGCTCTGGGACTGTCTCATGGGAAGTGAATGGGGCTTAAGATTCTAAATAACTTAACTGTTTTAGAAAATTTTAACCTTAATCCATAAGGCACCTATGAGAACTCAAAATCCCCAGCATAATATTTGATTAGTTCTGTGCAGAAACCTGACAAAAGGGAGAAACGCTGAAGGCCTGCTATTGTCAGAGTAACAGAGCAGATTCCCCATCAAGTTCAGTCTTGCTTTTACAATAATGACAGTGCTCTTGTTTTAATTTGGTTTCAGACAGTCTCTTCTTTGATTAGATAATTTTCTACAATGGTACACATGTTCTATCACACTACTAAGTAATTCCACATATTTCACAGGCAATTAAGGTCTCCTATTCCTGATGTTAGAGAGAAGATCAGTCTCACTTTCTGAGCTGTCCCGTGGGATTGTGAGGATGAAAGCGGGAGGGTTACCAGTTTTCTAACTGAACAAAATGGAACATCCTTCCCCCACCCTGTTTCTGAGACCCAGCTCCTTTCACTCTGTCTTCTTTCCCTCTGTTGCTCACCCTCCCTGACTCTCGCTCACTGGCTCATTTTGACCAAGCTGGGGAGTGTCACTTTTTGACCTGGTATTCAGTTGAAAACTGGACACCTGCCATTTCCTTCCCAGGGAAAAGATGTCTGTGGAAGGAAAAGTCCATGAGGGGAAATCCTTGAGTTTCCTCATTGCCCTGTTGGGATGAGGAGAACTAATTCAAGCAGATTAGAGATCCCTGAACCACTCACTCAACAGAGTCTGTGTCCTATATAATTTATCCAATCATCACATATTGATAATTAAAAATCCAAGTGGTGTATATGTGAACACACAGTTTTTAGGGACAGGAACGGAGGGAAAAGGCATTTATGACTCAGGTAGGCAGATAAGGGGTAGTGTCTCAAAAGGATGAGCGTGGCAGATCCTGTATGTACTTGGAAGAAGGTGGCAGAGACTGACTGAAAGAGCAAACAGCAAGCCAGGCTGAAAAGGAGGGGATGTGCCCAAAACTAGGGAGTCTTCTGTACTCTTCTGCGCCGGACAGTGGCTCTTGTGCCACATGGCATGGGATTTTCCAATCAGAGCAATGTGAGAAATGAATGCTTTTCAGTGATTTTCACCCCTCCCACTTTTCATCAAAATGTTTCCCTTCTAAAAAAAGCAGAAAGGTTTTCCAAATATGTCCCTGCCAAAAAAAGAAAAATCCACATACCACTGAAAAAATGTCCACCCCAGCTGCAAATTTGTGGGCCACACCTTCATGCTTAGCAGGGGCTGGGTGTGAGATTTGGCGAGAAAGGGAGGGGTTAGAAATGAAGTAAGGAGCATCCGTAGTGGAATGTGCACTGCTCAAGAGTGTGAAACTCTATGAAATTCAGTGGCATGTCACCCACATACAGAAAATGTGATTTTAGACTTTTCACCTCTCTCTTTTTCTCTTTGCTTCATTTAATTATTAGACATGCTGCTGATCAGCCAATCCGGATGCACTGACATCATGGGTGTGTCTACACTAGCTGGCTGCTTCAAAGTAGCTGACACAACGTCGAAATAGCACACGTCGTGTCTACACGCACCATGCGCTATTTCAACGTTGAAATCCACATTAGGTGGCGAGAAGTCAAAATCGCTATTCCTATCCGAAGATGGGAATAGCGCCCTACTTAGATGTTCAGCGTCGAAGTAGGGCGTGTGTAGATGATCCACATCTTGCTACACTGAAATAGTGGAGTCCTCCATGGTGGCCATCAGCTGAGGGGTTGAGAGACGCTCTGTCCAGCCCCTGCGTGGCTCTATGGTTACCGCGTGAAGCAGCCCTTAGCCCAGGGCTTCTGGCTGCTCCTGCTGCTGCTGCTGCAGCTGAGGATCCATGCTGCATGCATGGGGTCTGCAACCGGTTGTTAGCTCTGTGGATGTCGTGCTGTGCAGGGCGAGTATGTCTGGGAGGGGCCCTTTAAGGGAGCGGCTTGTGGCTTGCTGGCCTCTTATTTCTATGGGGAGCGCTTGTGTGTGTGGATGCTCCACGTTTCCTTCCGGGGAGGCTCCTTTCGATGTTCTCCATCGCTACTTTGACGTTGAACGTCGATGGCACCAGCCCTGGAGGAAGTGTAGACGATATGTGTCGAAGTAGCCTATTTCGATATTCTTACGTCGAAATAGGCTACTTCGACGTTTTGTGCTAGCGTAGACATAGCCCATGTGTTCTGAGGCAAAATAGGAAACTAACTTTCTACCTGAAAATCCTTCTGAAATACAACTGAACGGCAGCATAAAACTGGCCAGCCTGCCCACTAATCTGCCAAATTCCCCATTGCTGATCTGTCATAAATCCTTGTATGCCCCTTGTCACTGCAGTATCAGTGTGCCTCACTACATTTAACCTATTAATCCTCACAACACCTGTGTGAGAAAGAGAAGTGTTGATATACCTGTATCATTGATGGGGAACTGATGTACCAAAAAAACTAACTTGTCCAAGGTCACACAAGAGGTCTGATCTAGAACAGGAAGTTAAACTTGGGTCAAATGAATGTGAAGCTACAAACCTAGCCAGCCATCCTCCCTGCACTGTTACCGTACATAATTTACTTTAGTGGTGGCTCATTATGTAGCGCTATAAAATTGTGCAGTTAATAACACCTCTAATACCCTAATTGATACCCAGTTACCTTACTTCCTCAAATTGCATTATGATTCTAAAATCTAAACATGAATACAGTCAATGTAAAATTGAAATATTCCACAGTTCACACCAGGGGTGGGGAACCCTCAGGCTGAGGTCTGGATCTGGACCATGGCCTGCCTGCATCAGACCCTGAGGCAACATGCACCATCCCTCCCACCCAGAAGCCCTACAATCAGGGACCACATCAGGATGGTGGTTTTTTTGTTTGTTTGTTGTGTTTGTTTGTTTGTATTTTATTTTTGATTTGTGTGGCCCCCGGCTGATTTGTCTCTGGGTCAATGGCCATTGACCCAAAACAGGTTCTTCACCCCTGGTTTCCACAGTGGTTTTCTTACCACCAGCATTAGTCCTCTATGGCATATTCTCCACGCATTACACGTCACACTGCTTCTTATCTGAGCCAGTGGACAATTACCTAAGTTATGGAAAAAGAGGCCTACAGGATAGGGTGCTACCTAAAGCATCAGAAGAATCCTGTTCAGTTCCTTCCTCCTCCAGAAACTTCCTGTGTTATACTGAGCAACTCTCTTAGCTTCTCTGTAGCTCAGTTCCTTAATAACAGCACATGCAGGAGCACTGGGGGAGAAAAAGAAGCTTACCGGGAGCTAGCTGCTTTCACGCCTGAAGACATATTCATTTTAAAATAAAAATATAGGTCAAAATGATCAGATTAAGTTTTAATAAGAACAGTTTAATCATAAACCAGATCCTCAGCAGCTGTAGGTCTGTTGATTCTTCCTTGAACTCAAACCAGCTGCGGATCTGGTTGTACAAGGCTCTTTCTTCATTTTCTTTCTTTCTTTTTCTATTTAGCAATGAATGCGAATTGCGTGCCTGCTCAAAGAAGAGCTTAGGTATGTCAACAAAGATATTAGCACCTGACATGTCGCTCAGAAATTCCAGGTGAATTAGGGATAATGCTCTGTAAAGTACTGGACTAACATGTTTGTAGCACTCTTTGATCTTACTACAGAAGGCAAGGTGTGTCTGCAGAGTCTTGTGTGGGGAAGATTTCATAACTGATCTTGTGCAATTTGAGGTTTGTCCTCTGCCTGGCGAGTGATGTCTTCATGTCTACAGCAATGGAGCACTGACAGACACCTGTCATAGCTATGGTGTCTGAGATCGTTATGTGGCATTCTTCAGGATGATTCTATTAACCAAATGATGCAATGTTGTAAACACAGGACTCAACACTGTCAAACTACTCCTCATGCACTTTATAGAGGAATCGGCAACAAAGGTTGAAACTCTGAAATCCAGGAATCTCTCATCCAGCAACAGCCGTGCTCCAGAAAGATTATGGATTTTCCAGGACCAGAGAATCCTGGGGCTGGGAGTAGGGAGAGGTCAACTGGACCAGCAGCTAAGCCTGGGCAGCCATAGCGGGGCTGGTGGCAAGGAGGGGCATGCAGTGGACTTGGAGCCTGGGCCCAGGAGTGGCAGTGAGAACACCTCACGGTGGGAGCAGTGGCTGGGTCCAAGAAGCCAGCAGCCAGGACAGGAAGTGGTAGCTCATGGTGGCTTATGTCCAGGGACATATGGAAAGCCACAACCCAGGGAAGCTGCGGCCTGGGCTGGGGAGTGGGTGGTTGGGGCTGGGAGCCAGTGGCCAGGAAATGTCAGCTGGCAGCTGAATCATGGCTGTGGGGCCTGTTGGGGGTCAGAATCTGCATGCAACAGCTGGGAGGAATGCCCAAGAGTAGAGGCTGTAGGCCAGCAGAGGGGCATTGACCTCCCCTGGTCTGGTAAAATCCCTGTTCTGCAATAACTCAGATCCTAAGGGTGCCAGACCCGGGAGGCTGAACCTGTACTCATCTTGCTGGATACGTGAGGGTAAATTCTTTCGCTCGCACACAAGACCCAAGTGGAAACAGCTTACTTGATTATACATGACAGCAAGCAGAATTTGGCCCCTGGATTTTCATCTGGTTTCTTCATTCTGTTAAAGAAGAGGAAAAATGGATGGCTTTTTCTGGTCAAGACTCAAGTCTTGGAATCAGAAGATATTAATTCAATTTCCAGCAGTTCAATAGGAGGGCTGGCTGGAAAATAAGAGCTCCATTTCTTGAAATATTTTGAGGTTTCAACATTTATTTATAGTCCACATCAGAACCACTGGGCTACAGAGTCAGTCTCTCTCTGATCTAATAAATACTTAATTATTTAACAAAACAGAACTACTCCAACAGTAAGAGACACTGACTGTGTATCCTGGGAGTTTAGGGGTCTCAAATGGGAATTGGGAACCCCAAATCCAAATCTTTTCAAAATCAGGAATTTGAACCTGTGTGTGTCTCATCCCAGGTGATTTCCCTAACTACAGAGCTGTTGGCTACTCTGGGGTGGATGGGTCTCTCTTGCCTCCAAGAGTTTTAAAGGATTTGGCTGAGGCTTCCTGGATCATTAATGTTGATTTTCAAAAAAAGTCTTGGAACACTGGAGAAGTTACAGAAGACTGGAAGAAAGCTAGTGTTGTGTGAGAAGGGACACGCTCAGCTGCAGTAACATGCAGGCTCTTGAAAGAGTGTGTCCACATCCAAAAAAGTGGATTGCAAAATCAATCCACTCTTTCGATAGAGAGCATCCACACAGCCCTTGCTCTTTCGAAAGAACAGCCCGGGATCAAAAAATCTGGCCCCGTGAGGACTGCTCTTTTGAAAAAAGAGCCCACCAAGCATCTACGCACACTGTTTTCAAAAGAAGCTTCTGAAAGGAGGCACTCTTCCTGACCCAAGAGTGGAAGACGTCTTCCAGAAGAGCCACGTTCTTTCGATTTCAGAGTGAAAGAGCACATTTTGTGTGTGGACACACCATGTGTTCTTTTGAAAAAGGGCCTAATTTTCCAAAAGAACATGCTTGTGTAGACATAGCCAAAAAAGCAAAGCACTTCAGCACAGGTTTAACTATAAATGTATGCTTAGGTGCTTGTCTACATGGAAACATGCACTGGTTTAATTAAACATGCACAGTTGAAGTGATTTAATTAAATAAATAAATATGGAAATATAAACGTCTCATAATTAAACCAATGCAAGTTTGCATGTAGACAATCTTATTATGATTTTCATGGCTTAAATCCATATTTAATTTAATTCCTTATCAGTCTGAGCTAGATTAAAAGGAGCCACCCTTAAACCAAAATAAGAACATCTAGATAGGGCATCTTCTGTGCATATGCATGAATTTGGTCTATCCCTGTTCAGTAAAGCATTGAATGAAGCCTTAAGTTAATCCTATTCTTAAGTGCTTTGATTTAATGTTGAATTTTCTGTGTGACAGTGTAAGCCACACAGACCATTTACGACAGCGTAAACAAAACGACACAAATGCTGTGAAAATGGAAAACAACCACTGTTGAAACAGATTGACAATCCTCTATTGGCTTGCCTTCCTGCGGATGTGTCTTCTGAAGCTTTCTTCAAACAAACAGGAAAGTCACTAGGGCTATGTCTACACTACAGCGGTCTGTCCACAGAAGTTACTTTCGGAAGAGCTCTTCTGGCAAAACTTCTGTCAACAGATCACGTTCACACACAAAAGTGGATCAAAAGAGCAATCTGCTCTGTCGACAGAGAATAGCCAGACTTCCTGGCCGCTCTCTTGACAGAAGGGCCGATCGGAAGCTCAGCAGACAGGGCTGCCCAGTGAACTAGAAGCCCTGTCTGTTGACAGGGGGCCCCTCGGAGGGTCTACAAGGCTTTTTTGTTCACAGAAACGTCCGACAAAGGTGGTGTTCCTCATCCTGGAGAGGCAGAAGCTATGGGGAGAAGTGCTGAGTTTTGTCAACAGGCTGCTGACAAAATGAATTTTTTGTTTAGATCCTCCTTGAGTTTTGTCAACAAAACCTCTGTTTTGTCAACAAAACTCTCTAGCGTAGATGTAGTCCAGGACTTTAGAGATCCATGTTAAATTCCCTACTCCAGAACCGAGTTCATGTATGACTTTTGGTAAGTCACTTAGGCTTTCTGTGCCTCAGTTCCCCATCTATAAATCAGAGGTAATAGTATTTCTCAGAGAGGTATGGTGAGCAGAAATATATTAAACTGTGAGATGCACAGACCTCACTCCGATGAACACGGTATAAACACCTTTTTCCCTTGCACTGTGTGTATGTAGTAGTAGTAGTAGGCATCCTTCAATCTGCATAGACTATGGATCGCGCCCTTAAAAGTTTCAACTGAAGACTTCATTTACAGCGTCTATTGTGACTATAAAGACCCACACGAGAGTGACAGTCCTTGCTGCATCTCTTGCAGATGTAGTGGGTGTCTGGCTAGTCCTTATTGTGCTTTCTGTGCGCTCGCTTCTCCTCTGCTAGCTGTCTGTGTATTTGTGTATCCCAAAGGATAGGGAATAAGTGGTACGTGAATGTGTTTAATGCACCCCACTGTGTGCCACTGATGGACTGGACTGCAAACTAATAGCTGTTAGAAAAGTCAATGTCACTGCCCAGTCCAATTAGACTGCCTTTCATGGTACTTGCCAAGGGCCTATTACTGCATAGGGAACTCTCTTGCTCACATCTGTAGGTCTATGTGGCAGCTAAGTGATTTAATATGGTAGGCCCATGAGGAAAGTTCTCATGTCTAATGAACATTGCAGAAATAATGACAGATATTTCTAAATGGTCTCTGGAAAAATACTTCTTTAAATACCAGAGCTGAGTGAGAATTTTACAAATTTTGAAACTACAAAAGAAACAGAACAAGTAAACTGTTTACTATCAGTGGTTTGAGCATTGGCCTGCTAAACCAGGGGTGTGAGTTCAGTCCTTGAGGAGGTCATTTAGGGGTCTGGGGCAAATAGATTTAAAAAAAAATTAATCTGTGGGGGTGTGCTTGTTCTTGCTACGACAACTGAACTTGTTGCTTTCCCAAGGTCCCTTCTAGTTTTATGAGATGCGTAAAATCCCCCCAAAGCACCTCAATTCCATTTCCAGAACAGACTCTAGGCATTTAGCAGCTTAAGTCCCATTTACTGTTAATGAGACTTGCATGGGGTAATACATTCTACAAGGATGTGATCTGAAAAGCAAATTCAGATGTTGCCCATTAATAGGTCCATGTAATCCAGGTTGGGGCACTTTAATGTTGTTCACCTGCTGAGCCAAGGCCTGTTTTCCTTGTTTTCAGTGAGAATCAGCAGGGCTGACAGCTACTGTGGGCCCCAGGGTATGGGGGGGAAGGGGGTTCCTTGCCTCCCAGAAGGGCTGGAGCCAAGAGAAGAAGGGGAAGGGTTTAGGGCAGTCAGCCCTAGCCCTCCACCCCCTGGTCCCTCAGAGCTGTGTATGGATCAGTGGCACATGGCAGCCACCGAGTTTCAAAGGGGCCCCGAGCTCCGGCTGCCACTGCTGCTACTTGAATCACTTTGAAATGCCAGGTCCTGAGGTAACTGCCCCCTTTCAACCCCCCCGCCCCCATTGGCAGGCTTGGTGAGAACTGAGGTGTAAATTCAGTCTTTATTCCATAATAGGGGGACTTCATGGGGAGCTGGGAGGTAAGTTGTTCTTGTGGTCCTCATCCATGAAAAGGGAGGAGCAAGATTTAAGTGTCCCAAGCATGGGATGGACATGCCCTTCCTATGCTCAGCTCTGCAACAACCTTCAGAGCGTTGTGAGGGAGACATGTGGAGAAAGATATAAATGACAGCAGCAGAGCCAGAAAATTTGTTGGCACGAAAAAAAAACCCAAACCTTAACTCATGGTAACACCACCAGGTCTACTCATTAGCACTGTCCTCTGTGCAGGATGCATTTCAAATGTCAATGCTCTCGGAAAACAAAGTCATGGTGCAGACGCATACACCAGAATTTGCATGATTACTGCAAAGCTAACTGTAGTCTTAGCGATGTTATGTTCTGGAATGTGAAAGCACATGAGTCACAAAGCACATAGCGTCCATTGCTTTTATGGGGAAAGAACTGTAAACTGTAATCTATCAGCAAGTCTTTAAATATTTCTCAAGCCTTAAAACTAGAGCTAGTAAGGAAAAGCATGTTCTCCAAAGTTCCAATGTTGTTCCCCATGGCAAATTCTCCACAGAAAATACTGAGTTATTGGGTGTGGGCAAATTCCACCAGCAGATCTCCATTGTTCCCTGTAAGCTGCTCGCTTGTGTGATTGCCCAAGAGAGAGTCAAATGCTGCCCAGCTCATTAGCAGAGTGTCCATGGCTAGGTTTTTGTTTCTACAGGTGATGCACATTTGCACGTCTTGGTACATATAGAACAAATTATTCTGCACAAGGTTGGAGAAGGTTAGATGGAACATTGATCTCCTCTACAATCTGCGCTTGAGGAAGTCCTACCAGCTGCTAGAATTATCTGAACCCATCATGGGGCATCAATTTATGTACAAGTCATGTCCTGCTGTTGTCCTTTTCCCAGAAGGTGCACATTTAATTCCTTTAACCAGAGAAAGTCTTGTTGTACAAAGTATCAAGGAGTCTCGATTCCACTTCCAGGATGTGCAACACTTGGACATCCTCTTGACTGTTAACACAAACCCTGCAACACCAAGTCTATTGTGCAGTGATTACAAACCTTGCTTGCCTCTTGATGACACATCCTTGATTCAGGTGCCTCTGACAAAAGTGAGAGATTTCCGTGTCTGAACCGGCTGATGGAAATATGACACCAATTAGTGGTGAGCAGGTGAATGCTTTATTAAACTTCAGTCATGCTTTGAAATGGAAGGGTTTCGATTGCCACACAAAATGAAACTGCTGTTGTTCATCTTGCTCAACAGTACTGAACAACACGTCAATGAGTACGTAATACCAATACAAACCACTGATCCTTGCATATTTAGTCATCCAACTGGTAGCAATCTGAATGCACATTAAACAAGTACTGCAGGTGCTCTAGTTGACACTTTCACTCAGAATAGGAAGTGGAAATTCTAAAATCCCGTAGCAAAGGGTCATTTTGTGGCTGCCCTAAGAAAACTCGAGGAAGTTACATAAAAATGTTATTTTTCTGCAGGTAGATCTACACTAGGAAAGAAAGTCAGGGCTATGTTATCACCACTAGCTGACTACGATGTCCTTAAAACTTACCAGCTTTATCCTAGAAAGGAAAATCTCACAAACTATTCTTGCAAGGTTTTGTCCCAAAGTAGAGTAAAATCTCATGGGACTTCTGCAATCTTGAGCGAGAATCTCATGCGAGTGCTCACTTCACAGTGCCCTGTCCATGTTTAGTAAATTACCCACATTGGGACTGGAGAGAGATTGGATCACAGTAATGAGAAGAGAAGGATCCTCTTTGGCTTTGCAGCATAATGATGGTGATTAATGTTAGTGCCCTGTGTTTGAAAGGAAGTATTGCTACGATGGGCATTAAACCTTACATGAGAATAAGGAGGAGCGGCGGCTAGTCTTCATGGCATTTCATGCTCTGCTCTCGGCAGAATGAGTGCTGATGGCTACAGTTTATTTAGCTTTCTTGGAAGCAGCTCAAGGCAGCCCATGGTGACATATCTGCTGAGCTTTTCAAAAGCATCATTGCACTTCTGTACTTTCCTTAAGTCTTTTCCTAGAAGCAAAGAACCGTTACAAAGATTTGCACTTCTGTTGTGTTGCCTTAAAATGTGGGTGCTGAAAATCAAGGCATAGGCACCATATGCTTGTTCATGTAGTCTGGAGGTTAGGTTTATCTGGGGATATGGACAATAATTTTAAGATCAATTGGGGGAATCTATTGGGATCTTCAAAAATAACAAGAGTTCTGGGGCACATTATAGACTAACAGAGATTTTGGAGCATAAGGTTTTGTGGGCAAAGACCCGCTTCGTCGGATATATGAGTGACAATAGCTTGTGCTCCAAATTCCGTTAGTCTATAAGGTGCCACAGGACTCTTGTTATTTTTGAAGATACAGACTGACTCAGCTATGCCTCTGATATTGGGATCTTGACATTAGTTTCCATTTAAAAAGATGAACAAGAAGTCCTGTGGCACCTTATAGACTAACAGATATTTTGGAGGATAAGCTTTCGTGGGCAAAGACCCCCTTCGTCAGATGTGTGAGTGGGGGGGTGTGGCTTCAGAGGGGTACACTTCAATCTCTCTGAACACTCAGTAACAGATTTAAGGGTGGCAGTCCTGAAACAAAACAATTCAAAAATCAGATGGAGAGAGAAATCTCTGAGCTGCAATTTATTAACCAAGGAAGAAACAGAGATTGGGAGTGGCTCACACCTTACAAAAGCAGCTTCTCTGCCCTGGGTATTAATATCTCCCCATTAGACTCTGACAATGGGTCATACCCCCCTGTCTGATCTGACTTGTTTTTGCTCTTTTGATACGTACTATTGATAATGGGCCATTTCCACCTTGCTGAATAGACCTTGTCAGCTCTGGCCCTCCCTTTCACTGGGACCCCACTCTTTAAATACCCCTCTGAAACCACCCCCCCATGCATCTGACGAAGCGGGTCTTTGCCCACCAAAGCTTATGCTCCAAAATATCTGTTAGTCTATAAGGTGCCACAGGACTTCTTGTTGTTCTCAAAGCTATAAACTAACACGGCTACCTCTCATACATTTAAAGAAGATACTGATTTTAAGCAAATTGTTTGGGAATTTTTCATGTTAACCAATTCAGTCACTGCATTTTCTGGGTCTTTTTTGTATGAAGCCCTGCCATTGCTGATGGACATTTGTTTGCTGAAGTGATTGAAGCCCATTAACTGTATGCTGTCCCAGAAGAGTTTTAAGATTGCAGCTAAAGATGGTTGAAAATGTTCTGATCAGCTTTCCGTTGGAAAATACTGACTTGACCAAATCAAACAATTTTGGGAAAAGACTTTTTTTTTAATGTTATTTGCCATAGGATGGAAATTCCAGCTCCCAATCTGCTCTCACTGCAGTAGGTGGGAATAATCTCAGAGGAATGGCTGCGTTAATCTCAGCGGGGTCACTGTGTTAGTTGGCAGCTTCGCAAAAGTCAGATAGTCATGCAGTACCTTAAAGACTAATAAAATTGTTCACTAGGTAATGAGCCTAAAGCCAACACAAATTAGAGTATCTCTGATCCCACTCTACATTGCACTAGAGCCTAAAACAACACCAAGGACTGAGGAACACACATGGGGTTTAGAGCTGCTCTGGGTCCTCTCTCCCCACCAATTTGCTCCTCCCCCAACCACAGTTCTGCTGCCGGAATCCAAGGCTCGGAACCTTAGTCCACAGATGGTACTTCCATTGCCGCCACTGGAATGGGATAATCTGCAGAGATGAACCCGATGCTCTGATGCACCGTTCACCTCTTATTTCTGTACCTTGCCCAACATGTTAGAGACGCCCAGAGCCAGCAAAGGAGCCGACATTGTCAGAGGGAAAAATGGCCCTAAATTGTGCAGAAAAGGGCAAAAGAGGGTATGGCTGTGTGAATGGGGCTGAGATGACTCTCCACCTACTACACGGTGCCTCAATGCTTGTGACTTGTGCTCACTACATCAGCATCACACACATCAGACAACAAGTGGCCCCCTGCTATGGTAACGATTGTTATGTGTCTTCTAAATCAACTGGAGTGTTTGGCCTATTCCCAGCAGCCCAAAACTTAATAACAAAATATCCCTCACTCAACACATATCTCTTCATATTAGCCCTTGCAGAGCAACGCATTTTTCTCAATTAGCTCTAAGCCATGATCTCCGCACGAAGCGATGTATCTGAAAGTACTGTCCGTTGCCTTCTTTCCTGCTGGCTGTTGCTTTGCACTGAGTGGTTTCCAGAATAAACACTGCTGCTGAACCTATCACTCTCGAACCTCCCAGAGGATCAGCTGTTGAATGCTGAAAAATGCTGTAAGCCCTTTGCAGTCACTTCTCCCTTTTTTTTAATCCGAGGAAGGACACCAACTTCAATGTAGCAAGGAGAGTTGTCACCTGCTAGCTCAAATGCAACGTGAGGAGCAGAACATGAATCAACCCAACCCAAAACAATAGCACTGCACTGTGCTTTTAATCTCTGTGTTTCTGCCACAGAAAGGTGGATGATATGGCTTCTCTTGTTTGTTATAGTTTTGCAATGTATCCTTTTCTTGGAAAGCGATCAGAAAAAAAAGAACAACTTTTTTTTAACTCTGATTCAGGAGACAGAAGTTTTTGGAATGCCACGCCTGTCCAAAATGAAACCAGCCATGTAAAGAGCCAATCACGCAGCTGAGCCATGGGCCAGGCTCCCTTTGATTTCAGAGGCAGTTCTGTGTGACGAACTTGCTGGATTTTCGATGATGTTTTAGCCTTTGGGAGGGATTCAGATGAGGGCAGTTATATATTTGATCTGTATTGTGAACAGCAGAGGCCCCAGCCCACTGACCCAAGTCAGTGTTACAGAATGTACAAAACCCAGTGAAACCAATGTGCCTCCAGTACAGCAGGCGTGGGAAATGCATAGAAAGTCTGATGGGCAGTTCCTGTACATTGTTTCACCCCCAGAAGCACAGCTCCAGACTAGTCTCTGCAGCAAGCTTTCACAGAGCCTAATTTAGTGCTGATTGAAGTCTGTTCTATTTACTTCAACCAATGTGGGTCCCACTAGGATGGGGGCTTGGGCCAAAGGGGTTAGATGGGGTCACACTCAATGGACCTGTGACTACATATACCCACAAAGCAATACAGCAGTTGTGGAGTGGCTCAGCTGACGTGCACTGTTCTGATGGGATGATTGTCTGCTGCAGGTCTGGGTTTCTTTATAACCTCTCTTCCCCTTCCCTAATAAATGGCACAGTCACAAATCTCCTTGCAATGACTGTGGCAGGCTTTGCATATCTCTGTCATTCCACAGCTGAAAGAGACACACACACGGTCTCTAGCAGAAAACAGAACAAATCTGGGCTGCTGTCATGTCCTTGCTTGTCATTTCCATCATCTAAAAGTCTCATTCCCCTGTTTACAGAAGTCAGTGTAGTTCTTGGTTCAAAGCAATTTGGAGGCATCTGCTACCAAACAACTTATGTTGCTCAGTGAGGTCTGGGACACTCTGATGTCAATGAAACTGTGTTCTACCTATTCAAGTGATTTTATATCTTACAGCTTTGTGTGGCTATTTTAGTTAGGGGAACAACATTTTTCTACCATGACAACTAAAAAAAAAATTCACTACTGCACTATTTAGACCTCAGTATTGCACTAGTTAGACTGTTTTCAGAGTTAATTCATGACAAGCCATTCCAGCTCTCTTCCGCACTAGTTTCAGGTACTTGGGAGTAGAACTGGTTTGGAAAACAGAGGGGCATTTTTACACACACACGTGTCACGAACACATTTTCTTTTCTATAGAAATAAACAATTTGATTGAATTTTTTCAGCACTCTTGAAAATGTCCATCCCAGGTATACTTCTGAGAAAAACCTCTATGAATATCTCTCCTGGGATATGCCTACACTACAGTGACCTGTTGACAGAAGTTACTGTTGGAAGATACCTTCCAACAAAACTTCCATCAACAAAGTGCATCCACACGTGAGAATGGATCTCTCTGTGGATCTGCCCTGCCAACAGGGAGCAGCTAGGCTGCCTAACTGCTCTCCCAACAGAATGGCCACATACAAGCACAGCCAATAGGGCTGCCCATTAATCCAGAAGCCCTTCCTGTTGATGGAAGCCCCCCCGCACCCCGAGTCGTTCTGCTTCATGGGAGGAGAAGGCGGCCAACAAAAGTGCTGAGTTCTGTCAACGGTATGTTGACCGAACGCATTTTTAGTGTGGATGCTCCACAGGTTTTGCCCACAAAACGCCTGTTTTGTTGAAAAAACCCTCTACGGCAGTCTTGAAAATGCAAAATGGTAGCTCATTTGCATATTCACACAGGTAATATGTATATTCATCAGGCTAATTGGCATTTTGTGGCAGAAGTCAAACAGTGTAGATGTGGTTCTGTTGACAAAATCCCTCTCTGTCGGCAGCCCCTTATGTATGATTTTTCCAGGCATAAAGGGCTGCCAACAGAGGGGTTTTTTGCCATCAGAACCACGCCTACACTGCTTGATTTCTGCCCCAAAAATTCAAATGAGACAGTGCAAACAATTAAACATGGCAAATATGCAAAGGAAACACCATTTTGCATTTTCTAGGCTGCTTATTTGCATCAAACTGTTGGCACTAGGGCTCAGTGTAGACACAGCCTTAGTGTTTTAGAGCTCTTACAAGCAAGACACTACAGTGATGGTGTTTTTAGTATGCCTAAAATACTAGTAGTATATAGTCCTTTTAACTTTAAAAGTTTCATACATGCTGCTTACAATAAAAATATCATTTCATTAGTGTTAAAATTTATCCAGCTACCAGTTACACATAGTCAGCAAGAGTGCAAAAATACTGCAGGTGACTGGATCACTGTAATCTTGTACCGCTATTGGAAAATTGTAGAAGTGCTGTGGGGATGATTTAATTTACAAGAAGCTCGGAAGTTTACACTGCAAGTTGTTGACAGAGAAATTTTCAATCTGTTAAAAGCAGAACCTTATTTTAATTACTCATGTAGTACTGTCATCTAGTGGACATATTAGTTACTACGTGGTTAGGAGGTAACAGCTGTGATCTGAGGAGTAGAGCTAAACACCCAATGGGAATATTCTTTTATGCATGCAAGGAAATAAATGCTTTCTCTAGGCCCCGATCCTGCCAAATGCTTATGTATCTGCATAAGTGAAGTCCTGTGAGTAGTTCTGCTGATTACCATGGGTTACTGATGAGAGTAAATTTAGGGCCTGGTACTACTGATGGACTCAGTTAATAACTTTTTTATTATATAGAAATGGCATTCAAGCCACAAAGATATCAGTTTAAAATTTGTATAACTATCTGCAAAACATATACCATTTGACTTTTTTCGGTTGATAAACAGTTTACAGTGTTTTCAGATTATTTTTCAACATAGCCATATGAGTTTTTCACAACTGATGTGTGGGCCGTAGAGTGACTGTGAACCTGGAACCTTTCAGAAGCCCAGACTGCACTTAAAACACCCAATAAGGAAAATTGCTCATCAAGTTACATCCACTGTTTCGTGATTTGCACGTTCACCCCAATCCACACCGTGATGCTAATGTCAACATATGCCCTACCTTCAGATTGCTCCTCAGTCATACTTTATTCATTTCACTCTTGGTTTTGCAACATAATCATGCAAATGAGGTGTCTATTGCAAAGATAAGAGCACTCCTCTTGCAAAATGGACATAGCATTCACCTTGAGGATTGGAGCCTTTCTATGAGTATCTCTTCACCTTTAGGGAGAATGGGTGCGTGATCTTAACTCACATTAGCCAATTTAAATGAAAATAGCAGTGCAGACATGTCAACTCAGCTTTTAATTCAGGTGAGCAGCTTGAGTTAAACTTGTAAGACAGCACAGGGTTAAAGCCCCTACTGTGGTGTCCTTACTGAGATTTTAACCGGGCTGACTAATACCAGGTAAAAGACTCACCTACTTTTGGAAATGAACATATCGACTAATCAGTGGTGCATCCGTCAGAAAAAGAAAATGTCCCAAACTTGATCATAGTTTTGACCTGTAACCATTTGAAATATACTTCTCAGTCTGCCAAAGCCCAAGTGTGTGATGCACTGTGTGGACAAACACTAGTAACGAGGGACCCAAATATATTTATGCAGGGTATGTAAAATAATTGCTTTTATATATTTAAGCAAAGCCTAGAGGTCACACACTAGAACAGGGCACAAAGAGATGACATAACTTGTCCCAGGCCAGGCAGCAGATTTGTGGCAGGTCTGGAAAAAGAAGCAAATGTCCTGTCTTTCAATTCAGTGCCCTACGCCCTAGAGCATGCTTCTACTGCAAATGCGGCAACATTTTTCCCTTGGCATAAATAACCCATTCTAAAATCTCCATTTCACAGCTCTTTATACTGGATGTAAATAATTTGTAACAATAAAAGTGAGTTAGACACCAAATCTGCACGATATGCACATCACACTGTGCCTAAAATGCATGAGGTCTGTCGCCATGCAATGACCTCTGAACGGTATGTTCTGGTCACATTTTAGTCTGCTAGATTTGTTTCTGGTTGAATCAGGAGGTAGAACACTTGTACGTGACTGTTGCTTTTGCCTCATTTCAGTGCCGCTGAATCACTAGATTTTCTTTTATTTTGCATGAAGTTACGGAGCTGCACTGGCTCTGATTGTGAAACAGCTAGATCATATAAAACTGCACCCAGGGAGTGGCAGAAGGATAGATTATATGAATCATGGGCCACAATGAAGCTCTTCCTGTCATTTGAGTTACCTGCCAAATGCAAAGGATGTAAACTCAATGGAGAGACAAAGTATCATTGTCACAAACAAAAATTAAATCTATTGCAGCATAGATTTACTATGCAGTCATCTCTAAGGCTTTCAATGAAAAGTTAATTTCAGTACTGGATAACAATGACATGAATTTATGAAGATTATAAAGAAGAGCAACTGCTGTGTTCAGATACAAGCAAATATAATTAATAGCAATAGTTTTTCCCATATCATTCACTGCAAAGGAATAAGTGCATTGGTCTCCCATAATTTCAGTATGTGCTATGATAGTTGTAATTCATATGGCCTGAGGAAATAGAGGAATAGATTTGCAAGGTGTAATTTGCCCACATAAAGCTATCTAATCAGGTTTTCAATGGGACTCAAGCCATCCATCAAGAGGTAAATCTGGAAATGAAGATAGATCACAAATGTCCAGACTAAACATGAGCTCAATCATCCTGAACATGATCGAAATCTGAAGCCACATCTGAATTTTTCTAATGGCCTTCCTTAATGACCAAATCAAACTCTATATCTTACCATCTCTCAAAAATTGAGGAACTTGGGATGTCCCCTCTAATGTTTTCCATCCACGTCTGGATTCTTTTTCCCATCCATGTGCAGAATAATTGTTATGTGCACCAAGGCATTTGCAAATGTGCACCCCAGTAGAAAGAAGCACGTAGTTTTGAGCACGCTGATTATCAGCTGGTTTGCAATTGAATTTCTCCTGAGTGACTGCCCAAGCACCCAACTTACAGGAAACACTGTTTGGGACCCAAATAACTGTCTCTAATTCATCTCCAATCTGGTTTTTGGCTGTCACAGTCCAGAAACTGTCTGTCAGCAGCAGCAACCCTGTTATCCACTATTCAGTGGATTTATCTAATCAAACCTATTCAGCACATGCGTTCTAACTACTTACATAGGAAAAGGAGTTTAAATGGATTTCACTGCAGTCCATTTATTTTGAGCTGAAACTCTCTGGCCAGTATTTTATCAATGAAGTTGATTTTGAAAGAGATTATTGAGAACACTTTTTTACCATTACATTTGGCCAATATTTTCAAGCATGAATGCCTAATGTTAAAATTCTAATATTTTACTGCCTATATAGGAATGGATTGATTTGCAAAGATGCTAAGCAGCAGCTGCTTTCACTGAAGTCAGTGAGAGCTGCACAAAAACAGGACACTTCATTTCAGATAATTAAATATCAAGTTAGGATACTGTTTAGAAATCTCGTCCATGGCCAGTTATCAGAGGCATAAAAATAGAAGTACTGAAAAACACTGAATTGCTGGTAAGTTACTAAATGATATGAACACATCCTGTAAAATAAAATGCAGTCCTATTAGTAGAATTAGGCAAATAGATTTATTTATATTAGGCAGCTATAGGAATTTCCATTCTCTAGGAAATTATGATATTGAAAAAATCTGAAATGTCACTGAAAAATACAATTTTAGAAATTTTCTGTGGGGAAAATATTCCAAAATAAATGAATTAGGGATTGTAAACATGTTTAATTTTAACTGTGTTGAAATGTTTCTTTTTGATGTTGTATATACTCAAACTATCAATGTTATATGTGTCACGTTAAATATTACACACCCAGAATGTTAAATAATATTCTAATATAATGTAAAAGTCAAAACAAAATCAATCAAACCATTTTGATTTTTTCCCATTGAAAAATTCATCAAAATTGTTGCCACAAAATGTTTCATTTTCAATAAAACTACATTTTCTATGGAAAATTGTCTAATCCAATTTTTTTCAGATAACTCTAATATATAATTTATGCACAAATGTGGCAAAATTCATAGAAAAGTATGCATATAGTCACGGAATACTCAGCCCTGCTCCATAAGCTAATTTAATAGATTTAGATATTGCTGTACACACCCAGCTTATAGGTCCTGGTTGAGAATACATATCTCAAGTTGAGATTTCATTTACGTTAATGAAATTTAAGCACATGATGAAATATTTTCCTGAATCTCTGCATTGCTGATTTATTTCTTTGTTAAGCATTGTGAAATTCATGGAGTATATTATCCAATTAATTATTCTTTGGCTCTGCATATGATCATCTGTGCAATTAGGAACTGGAAATCCACAGTCTTATTTTGTGCTTGCACTAGTCAAGATTTATTGGTATTACGTTGAAATGTATATAGTCAATCTTTTATGCCTTGGCCCACCCTACTGGAATGCCGTCCCCCCATTACATATCAAGATTTTCCAAGTGGACATCTATGAACTATATGAAAAGTTGAGCTAGCTGCCAAGAAGATACCTTGTAGTGGATGAGCTATTTGACAAACACACATATCCTCTGTCCAGCTTTACAGTGTGGACTAAAAATAGGGCTTTCAACAAGAGCGATAGGGCTAGGATGACAAAACACAACAAATCTGAGTGGCCAGCAACAAAATGCCAAAGCTTCAAAGGAAATCTCATAAACTGCCATACTTGACCCTTAAATTCATTCTTCAGCAGGGTGAGCTTGGGATTCAAGTGGAAAATCTGACATACCAGGGACCTTTCTTTGTTGTGATCATTTAACAGATCTGGGACATCATTTCTGACTGGCTCACCAGAGTATTGTCATGATTGTTTTTACCAAGCATTTTTGCCTGTGTTCTCTCCAGTGCTAAAATTGTATGAATACTTATATTACTACCATTCCTATATTTTAGATCCGTTCAACTGCACTGTTTCCATGTCTACTGAAGGATGGGACCATAAAAGTATGCTGCAGGTTGAACCTCTCTAGTCCAGCACCCTTGGGACCTGACTGATACTGAACAAGAGAATTTACTGGGCCGTGAGAGGTCCAGATTGTCTAGCAGCATTGCCAACACTTCCATGCATATTGGGCTCTTAGAAGACATTTAGGGGTAGATTACAGCTAAATAACAGTACAGAACATTGGGAGCCAGGGCTGGTGGCTGGAAACAAATTTGATGGGACCACAAGAAACTTGGCCAGACCCATGATAAGTGGCCATCCAGCTGACTGCACTCATGCCTGACTACGGATGTTGCTGGACGAGAGAGTTGCAGACTACAAAGTTCCAACCTGTAGCCTCTTTGTGTTGGCGAAGGACTGCACTGGATTTTGGAGTTGATTTAGAGAGGATTTTAACTCCCTCATGGTGACAACCCTGAAAATATCTATCTCCTGCTATCTGGGTGTTTAAAGACTGAGCGTTTGCAAGTTGTGTTGCCTGCTGTGTCTGTGCAAACCATTTGCATTCAGATTTGGTAGCACTTTATGCCTATTTTGCACTATTATAAATGTCTATGCAAGGTGTAAGGTGAAGAAGCCTCTAGAGAATGAGAGAACATTCATTTGTTCAGATGCTATTAGCACTCCTATCATCTCCGTGATTTTCTGTCATTTTCTTTCCATCAAGTAGCCTTCAAATCAGACCTCCCTTCAGGGAATATAACATTGGTTTTTTTTAAATTACGCAGTGTGTTGAATCAAAATTTAGTTTGTGTTTATTCAAGAAGAGAGGGTGAAGCCTAAACCACATTGCATTAGTTGCATATTGAAATAATATTGGAACGCATTGCCAGTGCCAGGGGGAAAGATCCTAGTGAGCCAAGAAAACAAAAAATGTGTTTTCATTCAAAACCCCTCATTAACTTTGTTTCTCCATCCTCTCCCTGATCGCTTTGGTAACCTGCCTTCCAAGCTTGCAATTTAGCTCCAATATTTGTGCTTTGGAAGTGCCGGAGCAACACTTATTTAAGAGAGGGATTTAGGTGTGTTGTGTAGCTCCAAGGACATGGCACTCTATCACAGAAGAAAGTGTTGGCATCATTCCGGTGCATGTGTGGGAAGCTCCGAGTCACACAATAGAGAATCCGAGTTCAGACTTGGCATGAGGTTCCTCCCAGTCTGAACCACCTGGACTGGATGCAGAGGGCACCTCACTGGGCACCATTTTCATGAGGGCCCTTTGTCTTATTATCAGACACAAAAGGTCTTCAGAAGTGATAATTCTCTCCTTGTTTGCTTGCTCTTTAATATTCTACCTGAGCCTATGCATTGGCCTCAGAGAACATATTCTACCTCATGTTGGAATAATTGTTCTAACCACCATTAAAAGATGTTTATAATTGTAGTTTATAACTGTGTAAAATGATGTACTCCTTAGGAAAAAATGTGGTGCTGTTTGATATTCCAGTATCACGAGAAACAACGAGAAGTCCTGTGGCACCTTATAGACTAACAGATGTTTTGGAGTATAAGCTCTCATGGGCAAAGACCCACTTCATCAGATTCATCAATATCAGGAAATCTTGTTTCCCCATTTGCTCTTTTTTCACTGTAACTACACCAAATAGCATCTCCCTCCAGTCTAGCTTCCTGAGATGCTGGAGTCTTTTCTCCATGAGGGCAGAAGTCTTTTATCTTTACTTTGAGCAGCTGCCAACTTTTTGTCAGCACTGCTGATTTCAGTGGGACTGATTCAAGAGTGAGTTACTGCTTCTTGGGAGTAAAGATGGCAGCATCTGGACATTTTGGATCAGCTCCCTAAGCAGCAAACTGCTGGCGCCCTCATCAAATCTAGTTGAAATTGGGTTAGTTAAAAAGGTTGGACAGCTCCAAGCAGAATTCTCTTCTGGGTTTCAGTGTGTGTTATTTGATCCTCGCCACCCTTGTAGCTGAGGGTGTATCGACACTGCAGGGTAAGCAAGCTTCTCAGCTCTGGTCCACAGTCTTGTGTTGATGAAGTTTGTGCTATACTCTAAATATAGTTATGCAGACATTAGCTGTGTCTACACGTGCACGCTACTTCGAAGTAGCAGCACTAACTTCGAAATAGCGCCCGTCGCGGCTACACGCGTCGGGCGCTATTTCGAAGTTAACTTCGACGTTAGGCGGCGAGACGTCGAAGTCGCTATCCTCATGAGGGGATCGGAATAGCGCCCTACTTCGACGTTCAACGTCGAAGTAGGGACCGTGTAGACGATCCGCGTCCCGCAACGTCGAAATTGCCGGGTCCTCCATGGCGGCCATCAGCTGGGGGGTTGAGAGATGCTCTCTCTCCAGCCCCTGCGGGGCTCTATGGTCACCGTGGGCAGCATCCCTTAGCCCAGGGCTTCTGGCTGCTGCTGCGGCAGCTGGGGATCCATGCTGCAGGCACAGGGTCTGCAACCAGTTGTCAGCTCTGTGTATCTTGTGTTGTTTAGTGCAACTGTGTCTGGGAGGGGCCCTTTAAGGGAGTGGCTTGCTGTTGAGTCTGCCCTGTGACCCTGTCTGCAGCTGTGCCTGGCACCCTTATTTTGATGTGTGCTACTTTGGCGTGTAGACGTACCCTCGCAGCACCTATTTCGATGTGGTGCCGCGCAACATCGAAGTTGAACATCGACGTTGCCAGCCCTGGAGGACGTGTAGATGTTATTCATCGAAATAGCCTATTTCGATGTTGGCTTCACGTGTAGACGTAGCCATTGTGGCTCAGGCTCTGGACCAGTGAGAGCTCCAGAGCTCCAGCTCTAGCCCATGCAGACATCAAAGCAATGTCTCTGTACACAAGCCCGGCTACTAAAGTCTGTGGACCTGTCCAGGGAAGCTTCATCCCAGAGATAGTGTTTGAACTGCCCTGGACTTCTCAGAATTATTAATGTATTTAACACCACAACACCCTTTTGAGACGGGGGGGGGGACCTATTTTACATGTGAGGAACTTGAAGCACAGAGAGCCTCAGTGACTTGCCAAAGTCTACACAGGAAGTCTGTGAAGGAAATGGAAATTGATCCTGTTTCTTACATCTCCCATGCTACATCCCTAGCCTGTCCCGAGAGCAAGGTTCTCACTTATTTGGCTTGACTGTGACACGTTAACATGCATTGACTGGTGCCCTACAAGGAGACCCATTAATACTAGTGGGATTACTTGGGGGTAAGATACTGTTCAGCATGACAGCCTCACAAACTGTTTCTTTGCAGATTATCCATAGAAAGCCTGAATCTCGGCTTAAATAATTGGACACCAGAGTGAATACAACATTTGTGAACAACAAGAAGTCCCGTGGCACCTTATAGACTAACAGATATTTTAACAATTTTTACAAATATCTGTTAGTCTATAAGGCGCCATTGGACTTCTTGTTGTCCTCGACGATACAGACTAAAACAGCTACCTCTCTGATACTTGTACAACCGTTGTCTCTGATGTGCAGTCTGCAGACAGGATCCATGGATATAAAGCAGATACTCGCAAATCTGAGGAGTTCTAAAATACTCAGTGGCCATAGCTAGAAAGCACACCTTCAATTTTTTTTTCCTCCAGATGCATCTATTAGAGTAGTCTCCCACCTTCCATAAAACTAGTTTCACAGCCTTGAGGATGTTTATGATGTAATTTCAAACTGGTAAGACACCTCTTTGGGAGGTAAAACCCCCCAAAATACAAAGTATAAGGAGGTGGTTAGTGAACCAATTGCTTTAACATAAATAACAGCATTTTTGTATGCATGTTCAACTCAATGGGAATTGCACGAGATTGGTGGAAGCCCTGTGAGGTCTATGGCCTTGCTGTCAAGATGATTCGGCATTGCTCAAGAAAATGAACCATTCTCAACATGCAAATGAAAACAAGATAACACCAAATGTATGTGCTTAAAATAAGAGACGTTCGTTCCCCTAAATAGGCTCGACCCTTTTTTTTGTTTCCAGGGGCTTATCTTTGGGTCATAGGGAAACTATGAGGGACAAACAAAATATTCATGGCCTTGGTGTTATAGAAGATCACATGCTTATGAAGGATTGCGCATAGCAAATCCATTCTCAAGGAAAATAATTCTATTTCTGCACAAGACAAACAGCCTGTTTCACGGCTACAGAACTCCAACTTTAGAGTAATGAAAATTCATTTATCACAACTGTATTGAAGTCAGTGGAGTTATATCAGCCTAAAACTGAGAAGCAAGGATATATGGAGCTGGTCAGGAAATGATTATTTTTTGCTGAAAAAAAAAGTAGCTTAAACTTTTTAGGTTTTGTTTAATGTTTTCCTGCAAAATGTTTCAACTTCTCATATTAAAAATGAAGTGGAAAGGAAATATTTTCTTCACACAAAAGTAGCATTGTTTAGCAGCATTTTTTTTCCACCAGAAAAATGGTTTTAATTTTTTTCCCATCGGGCTCTAATGATGAACCAAGACACTAAGGTGAAATTTTCAAATGTATGAACACTCAGTTAAATAACTACACAGTGTTGAGTGGTGTGACGAAAGCTTTGACTCCAAGAAGAACTCCAAGTAGCAAGGGTAGGGTGTACATTCAAGTAGCTTGAAAGGGAAGAAGGTGTGCTAGTAGGAGAAAAATGTGGGTTTTCCTCATGGAGGTTGAAGTTACAAAGGATGAATATGGAAGAATGTGGAGACAGGAAGAGAGAAATCAAAGCATCCAAATCAGACAGGAAGGCTGAGGTGACAGGAATGGTTGATGAGAGCGACATGGAAGGAGAGGAGAAAGCTACTGGATGGAGTGCCATTCAAAAGAGGAGAAAGAGCAGGAAGGAGAAAGAGGGAGAGAGATTTTGAAAGCTGTGAATGAACAATATGCTTGGCAATTGTGAGGTAAAAAGGTTTATCACCTCTGAGAAGTGATACAGAGAGTAAGAGATCTTATTGCTGAGGTTAGAACAGAAAATGTGCTTCAATGAGGAGGAAAAAGTAGGACATAGAGATCAACATATAATGAGTGAGGGAAAAAAAGAAGAATGATGCAATAGTTTGGGACTCAGAAGGATAAGAATCGACACTACATGACACACCAACATTAATGCAGCTGACCCTAAATATATATTGAATTCATGCTGAATATGTATTTACATGAAGCTAGTTTAAGAGACCTGGCAGACTCTTTCTGAGAATCTATTCACAAATTTTTGAAAGCAAGGAAATACTGCAACCAACTAATTTTCTTCTATATTTCAAGCTTCTGAAACAAAAGGTCCGTCAATATCATGAACTGTGTCACAGCCTGGAATTTTGGATCTCTAGAATGCTGTTAATCTGAGATCTTTACCTACATGAAGTTATGAAATCCCTGGGATCCTCTCTGAATCAGTTAAGGTAGTACCATTGAAGTCAACGTAATTACACTGGTGTTGTCTCATTGGATTCAGAATTAGGCTCCTCTTTATTATGAGAAGGTAATAGGAACATAACATGTCAGAGTGATAGTGGGTATTCCACATATCTCAAAATATTTAGCCTGTCAATGGATACTTTAGGTATTGAAGTCCCTACCTACACTGTCTACTAGTGCACAATGAAAAAGGGGTACAGTGGGTATATCTCACCTAATTAGTACCCTGCCACCATGAGTGCCTGAAGCATTAGGGCACTTTGGTCCCTCCTGAGAGTTATATTTTGATGGTATTTGCTTGTAGGGTTGAGTGTGGAGGTAGTTGGTTGGGGTCAGTAGCCTGTGATATACAGAAGGTCTGATGGGCCTTCTGGCCTTCAAATGTATGGCAAGACTTTCCTGAGAGACATTGCAATATCTGCCAATCGGCTGTTTCCTATGAACTGGTATCACTCCCAGAAGAACAACTTTGCCCTGTAATCATGTTGTGGGAAACTGGCAGCCATTTTGAAGGGACAGCAACGTGGGATGGCCATTTTATCTCTTTCTCTTGAGTCAGTGTTCTGTTACTAGGGTTTCTTTGGTTTGTTTTCCATTTTGCATGGGTAGGTTTACAGGGCCTCAATCCTGCAAAAACTTAAGTTGCCCCCTCATGCATGTAAACACTTGCAGTAGCAGGGTGAAAATAAGCATGTGGCTTTCTCTTTTTTCCTTACAAATATATTTCTCATAAGAGGCACCTTTCTTTGTGCTCACAGCTGGGATGAGTAAATCTAAAAGCCTGCTCCCCAGTGGGAGTGAATCAAGCTCCTAAGTCCTTATTTGGATCCATCAGTAAAACTGGCCTGACTTTCAGAGGTGGTGATTAAGCACCACTGTCACTGAAGTCAAGGGGAGATGTGGAACAATAGGTCTCTATCATTCTGTGCCATTGTGTGCAGTCATTAACTTAAAAGTTGGGACCCACTAGTGATTGTTTCAGCTGATGTAGATAGCAGATCAGGCACCCACCCTTTCTTTGACACTACTGAGCTGCCCTAGGCAAGGCCGTTAAGAGTATGCTTTGCAGCTGAAACACGCTACAGTCAGTGGTGTGGTACACAAAAGCTTTTGCCTTCCGTGCACAAAAATAATTATTTGTTCCTAGTTCTGGGAGTATTTTTTCCCCTTGAAAAGACAAAACTTGGGAAATGAAAATAATAATAATAACCTGGAGTAACGTATTGATTCCCTTGGGTGTACATAAACACTGCACAGGCAGGGAGGCGTTTGTGGAGCAGAAATCAAGAGAACAAAGAGGAACATTTTATCTTCATAAGAAGTGTCTCTTTATGAGGAAATAAGAAATTAAACAAGAAGCTTGCTCTAATGCGCCCCAGTAACCAAAGCAAATAGTGGCATAGTAATGAATTTAGACATTACCCATGAAAGAGGATCAGGTGGTTCCTTTGATGAAAAGTGAAAATCACCCCAAATCAAACAAGTCTGTGCACAGTTCAGCACATCTTTATGCCGATCTTTCACAGGGATTGCTCTAGGCGTGTTTTAGATGTAACCTGGTTTGACAAGCTGCACTGGAAAAATGCCAGACTGACAAATCTACATTTCTTAATTTATACAACTAATAGAAACAAAGTTTTGGATTGCTTTATTTCTTTTCAAGTTCTGCTATTTCTTGCTTTGTCTCACTCTCTCTCTCTCTCTTTTATTTTATGTCATGTGTTTTCTGATTCTTCTAGACATGCCAGTATAACCTCTGCAAAGCCAGTGGTAAAAGAAAAGAGGGGAACAACAAAATGTTAGGAAATACAAGAGGTAGCCTGTTCTAGACCCCATGATCTCAGTGATTCTCTGAACACTGACTTGTAGTGCAAAGCTATCAGTATAAATTATACCTTTACTTGCAACTTGTGCAATCAGGCAAAATCAAAAAAGGTTGCGCAGGAAGTATGTAACAGAGCCCAGCTTGTCTCCTTACTGTCTGTCCTCATCTCACCTCTGTTAGCTCTGGTTATGATAACACTCACACCAGGCTAAATCAAAACCTGGTCAAACTAATTCTTCAGAGTGCTTTACATTACAGCTGGCCCTTTGAACACCTGATCCACTCACTCAAGTCAGCAAGTGCCTTGTTGTTATGGCCTTCAACAGTATTTGAGGAATCCTGGGTTAGTTTAATGAATGGAAAATCAGTATCCATAAGAACTCATCTAGCTCAGCTCAGCTCTTACATTCTTCTCCCAGAAAACAAAAGGGATAAACCAACAGCTGACCAAAAGGAACATCTTTACAATAAGATATATAAGCTGAACCTCTCTCATACTCATTCTGTGGTCCAGCAAAATCCATGGTCCAGCATGATTTTAGTTAGCCAGATGTCCACTTATCATGGCCAAGTTTCCCCTGGTCTCATAAATTTTTTTTACTGAGTACCTCACCTCACCAGTCCTGGCTCTCAGTGTTCTTCATTGTTAATTAGCTGTAATTTACCTCGAGATGTCCTTTAAGAGCCTGGTAAGCAGTGGAAGCGTTGGTAATGCTGCTAGACAATATTGACCTCCTGTGATCCAGCAAATTCTCTTGTTCGGCATCAGTCAGGTTCCGAGGGTATGGGATAAGGTTCATCCTGTCGTGTAATTACTGTGAGCTGGTTGTAATTACAATTTGTGTGTGTGTGTGAAGGGGGGAATGCCCTTGTCCCTTTGATTCATTAACTGCAAATCGTACAGTATAGCCAGTAGTTTTTTTAGTTAAAAATAAGAGGATCCAGTACCAGCCAGCTTCCTGCCTGCCTCTCCCCCCAGCCAGTTCTGTGGCTGGGGCTGCTGAGTTGCCAGTACTCAGTACTGGCAAGTACTGGCACATAAAAAGTACCAAGTATAGCTGAGATGATACAGTATAATAACGTTCTCTACTCAGGGTGTTCATTTAGGCTGTGCTTTGCTTACCACTAAAGCCAGTGGTATATTTTCTGTTGATGCCAGAAGGAGCTGCATCAGGTCAGGAGTCACCCTGAGAGAAGCCCATTTGGTAAAAAGAGAATTACTGTCAGTCTTCTCATAAAATACTTATAGCACCTTGAGGAAGAAAACCAGAGGTTTGTTCAGGGTTGTGGTTTGCTAGCAATGGTCAATGGAAGGATGACGGGGAGGGGAAAGCAAACAACTTTAGGATCCATTACTTCACATGGAAAATATTGTGTCCTCCATTTGAAATAACGCAATAAATAGAGCGTATTGCAAGAGATACGGAGATTGAATAAGACCACCTTTGTTCACAGATCACTGTATTTTTTACACCAGGGAATAGGCCCTGATTGAGCAAAGTACGTAAGCACGTGCTTAAAAGCATCTCTATTCAGCAAAACATTTAAGTATGTGCGTAACTTTAAGCCTTCACATAAATCCCACTGATGTCAATTGGACATAAGTACATTTTCAGCTAATGCACATGCTTTATTTCTTTTGCTGAATCAGGGTCTATGACAGACACATTTGTATTGCTTAGCTACATGTTAACTGAGCTTAGCAGAAAACATAAGGGCTATGTCTACACGTGCAGCCAACATCGAAATAGTCTATTTCGATGAATAACGTCTACACATCCTCCAGGGCCGGCAACGTCGATGTTCAACTTCAACGTTGCTCAGCCCAACATCGAAATAGGCGCAGCGAGGGAACGTCTACACGTCAAAGTAGCACACATCGAAATAGGGATGCCAGGCACAGCTGCAGACAGGGTCACAGGGCAGATTCAACAGCCAGCCGCTCCCTTAAAGGGCCCCTCCCAGACACAGTTGCACTAAACAACACAAGATACACAGAGCTCACAACTGGTTGCAGACCCTCTGCCTGCAGCATGGATCCCCAGCTGCCGCAGAAGCAGCCAGAAGCCCTGGGCTAAGGGCTGCTGCCCACGGTGACCATAGAGCCCCGCAGGGGCTGGAGAGAGAGCATCTCTCAACTCCCCAGCTGATGGCCGCCATGGAGGACCCAGCAATTTCGACGTTGCGGGACGCGGATCGTCTACACGGTCCCTACTTCGACGTTGAACGTCGAAGTAGGGCGCTATTCCTATCTCCTCATGAGGTTAGCGACTTCGACGTCTCGCCGCCTAACGTCGAAGTTAACTTCGAAATAGCGCCCGACGTGTGTAGACGCGACGGGCGCTATTTTGAAGTTGGTGCCGCTACTTCGAAGTAGCGTGCACGTGTAGACGCAGCTAAGCTGTGTCTACATGTGCACGCTACTTCGAAGTAGCGGCACTAACTTCGAAATAGCGCCCGTCGCGGCTACACGCGTCGGGCGCTATTTCGAAGTTAACTTCGACGTTAGGCGGCGAGACGTCGAAGTCGATAACCTCATGAGGGGATCGGAATAGCGCCCTACTTCGACGTTCAACATCGAAGTAGGGACCGTGTAGACGATCCGCATCCCGCAACGTCGAAATTGCCGGGTCCTCCATGGCGGCCATCAGCTGGGGGGTTGAGAGATGCTCTCTCTCAGCCCCTGCGGGGCTCTATGGTCATCGTGGGCAGCAGCCCTTAGCCCAGGGCTTCTGGCTGCTGCTGCGGCAGCTGGGGATCCATGCTTCAGGCACAGGGTCTGCAACCAGTTGTAGGCTCTGTGTATCTTGTGTTGTTTAGTGCAACTGTGTCTGGGAGGGGCCCTTTAAGGGAGCGGCTTGCTGTTGAGTCCGCCCTGTGACCCTGTCTGCAGCTGTGCCTGGCACCCTTATTTCGATGTGTGCTACTTTGGCGTGTAGACGTACCCTCGCAGTGCCTATTTCGATGTGGTGCCGCGCAATGTCGAAGTTAAACATTGACGTTGCCAGCCCTGGAGGACGTGTAGACGTTATTCATCGAAATAGCCTATTTCGATGTTGCTACATCGAAATAAGCTATTTCGATGTTGGCTTCATGTGTAGACGTAGCCATAGTGAGTCAAAAGGTTGTGTGCATGTGCATTTTTCAAAGAACTACGACACAGCCAAACAAAGACCAGTTTTCATGAGAACACCTGAAATTATTCCATCACGAGAGTTTTTCGCAGGCAAAATGTCATCATTCTACCACTCTACTTTGCTACTAGGTATCTTCAGGAGAACATCCTAATTTTTTTTGCATATTGGGGAAAAAAGGGGCACAGGATTTCTACTCTAAAACAATGTTATTCAAACTTTTAAAATAGTCCCATGGGAAAAGATGATGCCTGGAACATTTCAGCCTGAACAGTGAAAGTTTCAAAAAGCCACAAAGGAGTAAAGAAAGTGAGTTTGAAGGGGGAGTCACCTTGCAGCCTCAGCTATAGCCATCTCCATTTCTACTGACATAGTCAGGCTTTTGTCGTGCCCAATGCTGGGAGAGCAAAGGGGTTTGACATGGAAAAGCAGATGATGTTATCCACACAGCTCAGAAAAAAATAATAAAATGATTCACCATGGGCCTGACATGCTTTGAGAGACAAATGTTTCTGTAAAGTTGGCAAGACTAGAGGGTGCCAGATGATAATTGAGACCCTGGAGGCACAAACACGAGCCAAGTTTTACTCTTGTGAATCACTGAGACTGCAGAGAGGCAAATGCAGTGTGCAATTAAGGCAGATTATTGCAGATGAGGAAATAGCTCACGTAGTAGAAAGGTATTTTCTTCCTGGCAGGTCCCCCAACACTGTACACAGCACGGGTAGATGTTATAAAAGCTATTACCTAAGTGCGTGCATGTGTGTAGGCTGAAAATAAGACAGACACACAGAAAACAAATACATGAAAAATATCTTCATGCCAAATGCCCTTCAACTTAATTATGGGGTTCCCAACCAGAGACTCAATTCTTTCTTCCCTAAAAGGTGAATGAGAATCAACTGAGCCCAATAAGAATTTAAAAACTGCACAAGGCCTAGTAGAGCAATGAGACAGTACTTAAGGCACCTTGATTATGGTGAGCGTGATGAAATAAGTGAATGCTGGGTAAAACACACTCCTGGACTGTTTTACTTAATGTTTCCAGTTGAAACTAAAAATAAATCATCCTAAACCAGCAGTATCTCAATTTGAATCAGACTCAAAAGGTTTTATGCTTAATTCCATTGGGGCTGTCCCAAGCACTTTCCCCAGGCAGGAAGATAAAATTAATCACAAGTCGAAGGGCAAACAGTGTTCTTTAATTATTCAGTGCGGTGTGCGAGATCCCACCTGCCAGTGACCACCCTAAGTGAGACCTAGAGAAAGCCCAAGTGAGAACTTCAGATTGGAATTTTCTGGAATCTCAAGAGGAGGGACTGGATTTGAACCAATGGTGCCAATTAAGAGGGAATGGAAAGAGGAAAGAAGGCAAATAATCACCACCAAGGCTTTTGCATTTTCTCAAAGTTCCATAGCCCATGGTTCAACGGGGTCATAGGCCATCCATTTGAATGCAGGGTCTTATAGTGAATCATTATAGTTACTGCTGGAGTGTTCCAGATCATTCCTCCGGTCACACGTCTAACATTCGACCAAGCTGTTCTTCCACATAGACAGAGAGGCCGCAGATCCAAATGGCTTTGTGACCTGATGTCCATGATTCCATCCAACACCTAGCAGTTCCTGGGTCAGACAGAAGGGAAATTCCCTGCCTGAAGTCCCCTGGGAAGAAACGGGAACCAGCAGGGGCTGAAATACAGAGCGTACCAGAGGATGTAGGGACCATAATTTTCTCCCCCTCCCCCCACAAGAGACACCTGAATTGGCACCATTGAATTGAACCCAGCCATACTGGAACCTACCCCCTACAATTTAGGTTCCCAGTTGTATCCCTATCAGGTATGGTCTCATTCTTCAGTTCTGGTTTGCGTGTAATTCAAGGTGATTAAGTCTCATGATATCATCTGAATTCATGAGACTTTTACTACTTTGTGCTAAAATCTCACAGGAATGAGGAGAGTTCAGTATTATCAAATCTGAACCTGGGTCTTCTTAATTTGCCTCAATCCTAAACCCCAAAACCAATATGATCGGCATCTGGACATTGTTTCCTTGCCCCCTCTGTGCTGAATTATGGTAGTTTTGGGGTCTCAGACAGTACAATGGCCAACTAGAAATGGCTGAGAAAAGTCTTCCACTTGCTATAACATTGGCTAGAGAAGTATTAGAAAAAAATTTAATGCCGAATATGAAAAATACCCACCAAATATTAAATTTTAAAACATTGAAGTTCCTTTTATTTATTATGGTTACTAAACCAACACTAAAGTATGAATTCTGATTAAGTTCAGTTGAGTTCACATGATCGCCATCTGGTATCATTTTACATTTGTCAGCCTGAGACTTTCTTAACATGGAGAGATTTGTAATTTATCACGCTTCACTTCAGGTTATTTTTTTTCTCATAGGACTCAAAAGGTGGCCTGATTCATTTGTGGCAAACAGAGAGTTGGAATTTGTAATGGTAATAGCATTATTAAGTATTTAAGGTGTGTTCGGATGGGGTGTAGTCCTATTTTACCACACTCACGTATTGTTATTTTTTTGTTCTGGAAAGGTCATGAACTAACCTTTTATTAAGAAGTTGGATAGCTTAAATATCTCCTTTCTCTGGTTAGGGATGATAACAATATATTAGTCTGAGGATACATGTATTATTCATTTAAGCCCATAGTAGGAAGAAGAGAGACAGAGAGAGGCTGAAGCACATCATAGAAGGATGTCTGCTTGTGAAGCAAGGACAGAGGAAGAATGGCTTTAAGGATACAGGTTGAACCTCTTGAGTCCAGCACCCTCCAGACTTGACTGGTGCTGAACCAGAGAACTTGCCAAACCATGGGAGGTCAATATTGTCTAGCAGCCTGGCTGACACTTCCACTGCTTACAGGGCCCTTAGAAGACATTTAAGGGTAAATTACAGCTAAATAACATCACACAACACTGAGAGACAGGACTGGTGGCTGTAAGCAAACTTTGTGGGACTGCAGGAAACTTGGCCATGCTCAGATAAATGGACATCCAGATAACTAAAATTATACCTTACCACAGATGTTGCTGGACCAGACTAGAGAGGTTCAACCTGTATTACTATTTTTCCTTGTTCATGGCTAGAGCAAAGTGTGAGTTCTCTGCTTTTTCTGCACTCTCACACAACACTTATTTTTATGTGTTTTATGTCCATTCTAAGTACAGTAGGGTCTCAACATTTGCAAGTGCCACATTCACGAATTCGATTATTTATGAGCGGCCTCGCTTCCCTGAGGCTCTGGGGCCCGGAGCACAGGCAGCTGCCACGGGTTCCCTGGGGCCGAGAGAGCGGCTGCCTGCCGAAGTTCCCCTGGGCTCTAAGGCTGGGATCGCTGGCGGCGGCTGCTGCTTCCCCGGGGACCCAGGTGTGGATCGCCAGCAGCTGCCACTTCTCCGGGTTCCCAGGTGTGGACCACTGGCAGCTGCTGTTTCCCCGGGATCCCAGGCAGGGAGCACCAGCAGCCACCGCATTCCTGGGACTCTGGGGCCAGAGCTCCAGCAGCCACCGCTTTCCCAGGGCCCTGGGTGGAGAGCATTGGCAGCCGCCATTTCCCTGGGGCCCTGGGGCAGGGAGCACCCCCGGCTGACACTTCCTGGGGCTCCAACTCCCCCCCCGCCCCATTCATGAAAATCAACATTTGCGAGGGTTCTGAACACAGAACCCTCACGAATGTTGACACTCTACTGTATGTGTTCTTTGGGGTTGCTTGCATTCATGCTCAGAATATTACTGTGCTGTTCCCCGCACACATTTTTATGTCAGTGAAGGCTCAAACCACAGACAAAAGCCATCTCCTTCTGGAAAAAAATGTAAGTTTTACCCCAAATCAGGGAAAATCAGAAAAAGCTGATTACAGTTATTTTTGTAGGATCCAGCTTGATGTGGAATCTAGGTTATTTCCCTTCAATGCCAAGAAAATGGACCCACATTTTCAGAAATGACTAATGATGTTGTGTTGCCTCAGTTATTACGTGCTCAGTTGGAGATACTTAAAAGAGGGCTTGTTATTACACTGGGTGAATGACTGATCAGTCATGAATTTTATCCTCATGGTATTATTTTACAGCCCCAACAGAAAAATAAACCTTTTTTAATGAGACTCTTGGTAAAATGCAAGAAAAATTCTGTTCTCTATCAACTCTGCAAAGATGAAACATGTGAACACAATACATTTTCTCTTACTTCCAAGATAAACTACATAATATAAATCCTTGTATTAAATATGGAACAGGCTTTATTTGAACTCTGTAGAGTTTTTCACTTGTAATTTTAATATGTTGCCATTCCATTGGACTTGAATATAAATTATATTGTAGCTGCATTCTGCTTAGGATCTGTTTGGAAGGACATGGGAGCAGTAGGAAAAAAGGCAGTCGGGGAAAAAGCCTATGAAAATGAAGAAGAGGTGCAGTTTGGGAACTAAATGGAGAGAGACTGAGGAAGGAGGGAGGAGGTGCAAAGATAGTAGGGAGAAACATGCAAATGAAAAAAAACAAATACAGGCAAGTTCCTCAGCTGGTAAAAATGGATGTGGCTCCACTAAGGCCAAAAGAACAGTGCTGATTTACACCAGCTAAGGATCTGGCTTAGTGTATTACACTGTATATACCATATATTAAAAAAACACTTGCCCTTCAACCCAGCATTTCAGTAAATCTGGGGAAAAAATAGGGGGAATATTGTGAAAAACATTGTAAAATATTTTTCTTTGGTTTCCGTAAAAATGTGGGGAATGATTTGATTGGTTTTGCTTATACAAGAGACTGAACTTGATGGGAACACACATTTTGCTGTTGTTTTTTGTAGCTGAATCCCCCTTTATAAAAGAGAGAGAGAGAGAGAGAGAGGTTTAGATGATGAGTTAGCAAATTCTGGCTAGTTTTGCATCTCCCAGTAAAATAGTTTGTGAAGTTGATTGTGAAAATGAAATACAGAGAGAGGGATGACTTTAAAAAGCAACTTTATAGCTTTTAATTTTCTTTCAGGACAGCTCAGGTGACCTACCTGCTAATACGAAGGATTTATATGGGTCCAGTGTTATGTAAATTGGCCTCTGCACTAAATATTCTTTGCTGGGCCTTCTTAACCCTACTGCTAGGATTCATCCCACATGCATTTCCGATTGTCCTCCACTTGAGAAGGTAAATGAGGGGAATATATGAAAGGTACTTCAGCCTGAGAAGACTTATGATCTCCCTTTCTTCCTCAAGTGTAACTGGGTCCAACAGTTACTGGAAACCTTGTCAGTTGTGTGTCAATGGAAAAATTCCTTCCTGATCCCCAAAACTGGAGCTCAGGTAGCCACACAGTATCTTGGAAATGTAGCTCAAACCACACCTGCATTATAGGTTAGGGAGGTCAGGGAGTAACCATATTCCCTGAGGACTTTCCACACAGGAGGTAGGCGTGAGAGACAATTAAGTCTTCCTTTCCTCCCTCATCCCCACAGCCCAGCCAATAGCAAGGAGAAAGATGGAAGTTTTCTCCCCTTGCCCCCTGATGAGACATGTTCTCCACATGCATTCTGGGAATGAGGAAAGCCTGACAGAGATTAGGCATATCACACCCTTTCCCACTCTGCTCAGGAACTCAGGAGTCATCTTTCCCCTGTGTGTTTGATGAAACATCCTCCCCACTCACTGAGATGACAGGGGAAGAGAACAGTTTCAAGATCTGAAATGCCAAATGATTCACCTAACATTTGCTGTCATCTTAGGTCTAGTTCAAGCACAGTTCAGAGTCATACCACACCTTCGTATACTTGGGAGTAGGAACTCCCCAGACATGCCCATAGAGATTTGAAGACTGTCAGATGGAGGCATACTGTATGTACTATGGAAATCCATACAGGTCTGACAGTTGTATGTTGGTCTTTTCTATTGTCTTCCCTCTGGGCAAGGCGATGCCGCTTGCCCTGCTTGAGTCATCCGTACTTGTTGGTGCATCAGCCTTTCTGCAACCAAACATGGCTGCACACAGGCTGTTTTCTCACCTTTCAAAAATCCACATAAATATTCCCACATAAAATGGACTAGACAAGTGGTTCATCTCATCCTGCAAGTGCCAGTGGCCGACACCACTGAGGACAAAAAACCCAGATGGGAACAAAGCAAAGTGTCATGATTGGAATAAAGGAATATTTTGAGAGAAACTGCCATATTTCTTCCTGGTGCATTTCCATTGCGGCTACGGAGGAACACAATTAGAGGTTGAACCTTCCTAAACCAGAACCCTTGGGACCTGACCGGTGCTGCATGAGAGAATTTGCCTATTCATGGGAGGACAATATTGTCCATCTGCATTACCAGCACTTTCACTGCTTAATGGTCTCTTAAAAGACATGTAGAGGTAATTTAGAGCTAAATAACAGCACAAAACACTAAACACCCGGACTGGTGGCTGTAAACAAACTTTATGGGACCTCAGGAAATTTGACAACACTCATTAGTGGACATCCAGCTAACTAAAATCATGCCAGACCACAGTCGTTACAGAACAGAAAGTGCTAAACCAAAGAGGTTCAACCTGTATGACCATTCTGATAGACCAATGTCGCATACGGTGCAATGTCTTATCTCTGACATGACCTAGAAAAGCAATAAGAAATCCGACAGTGATGAAATAGCATGCCTGTGGGGAAATTTTCTTCTGGTCCACCCCCGCAAACCCTATTTGGAATTTGGCTTCTGCCCTGATGTTTGAGAGAAGGTGCCCTCCCTCGTCTGTTTGCCAGAGAAAAGTAGAATTTGACCTAGAGAGATCTGGGAGTTTGTCTTGTTCCAAGAAAGTATGTATGTGCGGGGAATTGTGTACAGCATATTGGGAGTGGGAGAAATTTATCTCAATGGATAACACAGGGAATGGTTGTTCTACGTGATGCTTTTCGCACTGACAGGCTTTTTGGACTACCCTGTAGTATGGATGATACTACAGAGCCAGCTGTCAGATTCTTTGATCTTTCAATGTGAATGAGGAGCGCCATAAGAGCTTTGTTTGTGCTGTTTGGAATCATGGACTTTGAGTGGGAAGACATGAGGAGGCAAATCTCCTCAGGGTGATAAAACCATGGAAGTGGAACATCAGTCAGAAGATGGTGTGATGGCATAAGATACCTGCCACCTTCTCCCCATTAGAAAGGTCTATAGGGAGGTCATCTAGCATAGCCACAATAGTGGGTATTTCTGGGCTGGGGGAGAGCGAGAGTGAGGTGGTCAAAGGATGCTCCGATTCAGAGCAGACCCTCAGCAGCTTGCATCAGCATAACTCCTATGAGAATGGTGGCATAATCTAAAGGTGCCTGTGAGTATTAGAACCTAAGAAGAAGGGGGAAGCTTCCTGCACACAGGGGCTCCACCTGCTCCGAAGATTAAGGTGATTGTTGGAGGCAGGCCAACAATAGGTCAGAAGAGGGCCCTTGGCATCTCTTGTATGGGTCCAGCGATGTAACACCATTTGCGAATGACACCGAGGGCTGAAGTGGCTATGTTAGCCCAATGGATGGAGAGGAGACCACAGAAAAATGTGGGCTGCAGCCCGGTGTCTCTTTTCTATATCTGGAGTTAGGTTATAGCTCGCCAGTAACTGCCTTCCCCCTAATGAAGAATGGCTGGCCACGCTCTATACATGCCAGAATGAACCCCTGGAATGGGATTTTTGCCAATTTACAATGGTGACTCTTAAGGTTATGCTCATGTCAGGAGGTCATTGGTTTGCAACCCTGGTGATATGATTGGATTAAGCTTTTTTTTGAAGGCTTCTTTATTAGCCCTGGCCTGGGAGTCAGGAAACCAGCCTTCTGTTTCAGGGTTTGCCTTGGGTATGTCACTTCACCTCTCTGTGCAGCTATTTCCCATCCCACTTCTTCTCCACGTATACTAGACGTTGCCCATTTGTACCAGGCCTTTCGCAAATGGGCCTGGTGTGGGTTGGCCATCTAGACCCTTCTGTAACAGTAACAATTAATGATAATCAGTCTATGTTATATAACTTATGTGGTTAAGTGTAACATTTAGAAAGTCACAGGGCTCTTGGCCATTGTTCCCTTTAATATCAGCTTTCCAGGCTGCTGTAAAAAGTAGCTGTGAAAGTGCAGAAATGGGCTTCAAGCAGCTCCCATTGGATTGAAATACTTTTTTAATTAGTCATTTCTTTAATGTGGACCAGGAAGAGTTGTTCAAGTATGGCACAGTTGCCACAGTACTTGGTATATTCCTCAGAAGGAACCTCTGTGGTTTGCCTTCTAGCTACTACATTCTCCTCCATTCGTTGTCTTTAATGATCAGTTGAGACATTGAATGCATCAGCATAAAGCAATGAGTCAGAACACTGGGAATGCAACTGTTTCCTTATTACTGCTTCCAAAGAATAGGAATACTGCAATTTAATACGTTTCTGGAACAAACCACATGATCTCCAGAATTGTCTTTTAAGCATATTTGAGAAAAAGAAGGGATTTTTTTCTATCTATTCTCCTACCAAAGAGTAAGTTAAACTAGAACTAATGTCAAGAGGTGCGTATGAGCGATGTAAGTGTGTAAAATATAACAAGAATATTGTAATTAACCCTGAAGCAAGCATTACAAATGCAGGAATTTCAGAACTATAGTTACAGAGAGGAAGCCGTGCTAATCTACACACTATCAAAACAAAAAGCTGTCAAGGAGCACTTTAAAGACTAGCAAAATAGTTTATTAGATGAGCTTTCGTGGGACAGACCCACTTCTTCAGACCTTGGCTTAATCTAACTCGTGACCTCCCCGCCCACCCCTCCACTCTCTGATTTGCTCACCTTGATTATCTTTATCTGATATGTCCTCCTTGCTTACAGTTTTTGGTTCTCTGTGCCTTAAATATTGAGTCTGTTCTGGTCTGGCTATGGTCTGAAGAAGTGGGTCTGTCCCACGAAAGTTCACCTAATAAACTATTTTGCTAGTCTTTAAAGTGCTACTTGACTGATTTTTGTTTTGATAGAACTATAGTTGAATTTAATAGAAATCAAAATGCAGAGAGGTATGAAATGCTATGGATACACTATGGAGGTATTTCAAATTAAGATACTTTGAAATAGCCATTTTGAAATATCTTATTTTAAAGTAACATAGCTACACACAAAAGCTGCATCTACACTAGCCAGGTCTTTCGAAAAAGCAGGCCCCAGTGCAAAGTAGCGCATGGCGCCTCTACACATGCCACATGCTCTTTCGAAGATGAAATCGACATTAAGCTCCACAGGAATCGAAACCGTTCTTCCAAACTGAAAATAGGAAGAGGCCTCTCTTTGGACATTTTTTCGAAAAAGGATGTGTGTAGACACTCTGCTTCCCGCTGTTTCGAAAGAGCAGCCATAGCAGCGATCAGCTGTTAGGCAGAGATGTGCTGCCCAGCCCCTGCGGGACTCTATGGTCTGTGCATGCAGAGGTTCTTAAAGCCGCACAGACCTGGAAACCCAGTTGCAGGAAGCTGAGAGCATGCAGGCAGCAGCTGATAAACATGCTGCCCCTGCACGCCTCTGTGTGACCCTGGGCAACCCCTGCTTATGATGGCCAGCAACCAGCCACACGAGCAGCCCCAGGGCTGCCCCCCCCAAGTGCCCTGAGTACACTCAGGCCTCTCAATTGTCCAGCCGGGCGGGAGGGGGTGGAAACACATCCTCTCCTGGATGGAGCACAAGCTCCAGGATCTGCTGGAGCTCTGGCAGGAGGAGGAGATGCTCCGAGTGATAGGGATGAAGCAGAAGAACGTGGCTGCCTTCACCAGGCTGGCCGAGGGCCTGAGTACCTGGGGTCACCCTGCCCACACTTCTGATTAAGTCAGAAGTAAGGTCAAGGAACCGTGGCAGGCTTATGCCTGGGCTCGGGACTTGGCCAGCTAGTTGGGGGGCCACCCTCACTTTGTATCCTACTACAAGGAGCTCAGGACTATCCTCGGCCCCCAGGACACCTCCTCCCCGCTGGCCCTCCTGGACACCTGGGTTGAGGAGCCTCAGCTGGACAAAGAGCAGGAGCTGGGACCATCAGCCAGCTCCATACCACCAGGGCCGGAGCCAGAGCCAGAGGCAAGTGCAGCAGCAGACTGGTCAAGCAAGGAGGGGGACCTGGTCATTGACCTCCGCTCCCGCACCTCCAGCCAGGCATCATCCAGACGGCCATCCCCCAACTTCAGTGATGGACCATCAGGTACATACTCAACACGAAACACACCCTGGATCATGGGGTGGGGGCACCATACACAACCAAGAGCCCCCCATACTCCCAGCAGACCCTGGCCCACCAGGGCCCAGCCAGACCATGGCCCCAGGATGGCAGCACAGCCACGTCTACACTGCTTTACTTCTTTTGAAAGAAGAATATGCAAATGGGGTGCCAGATATGTAAATCTACACCTTATTTGTATTTTCAATTTGAAATTTGAGGTTTGAGCATTGGCCTGCTTAAACTTGCACATGAGTTCAATCCATTTAGGGGCCGGGGAAATAAATGTTAGGGATGGTGCTTGGTCCTGCTAAGAGGGCAGGCAACTGGACTAGATGACCTCCCAACACCCCTTCCAGCTCTAGGAGATGTGTATCTCCAATTATTTAAAATGTATTTATTTAAATTTAGAAGTATTTTGTGGGCTATTAGGACTGTGTAAGGATCTCATAGAGCTAGCACCCTCCTTTATGGCAGCAAGACTTGGACCCTGTATGTCCGCCAGGAAAAAAGGCTGAACGTCTTCCACTTGCGCTGCCTCAGGCGCATCCTTGGAATATCATGGAAGGACAGAGTGACCAACACCGCCGTCCTCGAGCAAGCTGGAATCCCAACCATGCACACCCTCCTCAGGCAGCGTCGGCTCCACTGGCTTGGCCACGTCCACAGGATGAATGATGGAAGGGTTCCAAAAGACATCCTGTACAGTGAGCTAGCCTCTGGCAAAAGACCTCCCGGACGCCCCCAGTTGCACTACAAAGATGTCTGCAAGAGAGACCTCAGAGAGGTAGACATCGAGCTGAACAACTGGGAAGAACTAGCAGATGACTGCAGCAGGTGGCGGCAGGGGTTACACAAGGGCCTTCAGAAGGGCAAGATGAGGATCAGACAGCTAGCAGAGGAGCGAGCGCACAGAAAGCACACTAAGGACTTGCCAGACACCCACCACATCTGCAAGAGATGCAGCAAGGACTGTCACTCTCATGCGGGTCTTCATAGTCACAATAGATGCTGTAAATGAAGTCCTCAATTGAAACTTCAAAGGGCGCGATCCATAGTCTGCAGACTGAAGGATGCCTACTATCCTATCCAATTTCCCTCATTTGCATGTCTCTTTCAAAGAAGGAATGCAAGTGTAGACATAGGCAAAGGAAGGAGCACGGTAATGAGGGATTTCAGAAGATGCTTATGAGGCACTGCCATGAATATGCAGCACTCCATTAGCATAGTGGTGGTTGCACGGAAGTCAAAAGTGCTGCTTTCGAAATTCATGCTGCCCAGGTAAACTGGGACCTTTCAAAAGGACCCCCTGATTTTGAAAGCCCCTTATTCCAATTTGGTTTTGGGAAGAAGGAGCTTTCAAAGTCAGGGGGGTCCTTTCGAAAGGCCCCCATCTACACGGGTGGTGTACGTTTTGAAAGCGGCGCTTTCGACTCGCACACGGCTGCCATTATCATAATTAGGCATTGCATATTCATGGCAGCATGTCTTCCAAAATCCCTCATTACCATTCCCCTTCTGCAAGTAGGTGGCTAGTGTAGATGTGGCCAAAATGCATTTCAGAATAGCACCCAGCTATTTTGAAATAGCATTTCCAGACACAGAGAAATATTTTGAAATCGTGCCATTATTATTTCAAAATAGCGCTATTCTGTATGGCTGCGTCTACACTACCCCCTCCCTTTAGAAAGGGGTATGGAAATACCATGGATCGAAAATGCTAATGAGGAGCAGATATAAATATTCAGTGCCTCATTTGCATAACAGCAGCCACCTGGTGCATCAAAAATACTTCTTTCAAACTGAAAACTAGATGTGTAGACAGGGTTCCTTCAAAAGGAAACCACGACTTCAAAAACACCCTTCTTCCCCTTTCAAAATCAGGGTTTCCTTTCGAAGGAACCCCATCTACATGGCTAGTTTTCAATTCAAAAGCAGCACTTTTGGTGCTCTGGGTGCCTGTCGTTATGCAAATGAGGTACTGAATATTCATATAAGCACCTCATTAGCATTTCCAATCCACGGCATTTACATACCACTTCCAAAAGGAAGGGGTAGTGTAGATGCAGACTCTTAATAGCGCCTATTTCAAAATATCTTTTTCAAAATACATGTTCTTAACGTAGACACTAACAAAGTTATTAGGAAATACCAGCTGTTACCTCAAAATAACTCTTTAGTGAGCAGTTACGGCACCCAAACAACTAAGGTGGAATTGAGTAGACAAGTCGCTTGACCATGCACAAACACAACCTCCTGCAAAGAGAGAAATATTCTGTTGGAAAAACGACATGCTCCAATTTGAAACAAACTGGCAGTTGCTTCTCATTCACACCCTGAGCTGATCTTCTGAGGGGATCGTCTTAACACTCTGGTTTCTTAAAATTCTCATGCACACACACGGCACACAGTCTACAATGGTTATGCCTCTAGAGAATTCTAAGCAAACGGAGTTCTTTATCCTTATTTCCCAGTGGGATTGCATCACAAAACCACTTTATGTTGCAAAAAATAATGGACATCTGGCATCCTTGTTCCAGATATACTTGGCCTGTACACAAATAGAGCTAGTAATATCTATATAGGCTTACAATCTGGTAAAGCAGGTAGAAAGAACCCTACTTGTGCATCTGTTTCTATTATTCCACCCCATCTACCACACACACATTCACCTGATGTGAGCTTCTCATTTCTATGTTTTGGCTTGGTCCATTGCGTCAGTAGTACATGTCTTTAAAAACTTCTTAAATACATATTTGGAAGATTGCTGTAATGACCCAGATTTTTACATATATCCTAAGCACAAATGGAAGCATGTATCCTTTATAGTTACAAAAATGTGTAATGATCATACATTTAAAAAAACATGAAAAGACACCAAGGCATTTACATAACATACATTTTGATTTCTTTATTGGGATTAAAAAGACCACCTCCAATTTAGACTTCTGGTCAGCTAGACCACGGGTACTGGTCAATGGCTCAGTGTCTGATTGGTGGTCGGTTTCAAGTGGAGTGCCCCAAAGATCAGTTATAGGGCCAGTTCTGTTCAACATCTGTATTAATGACCTGGATGAGGGGATGGATTGCACCCTCAGCAAATTTGCAGACGACACTAAGGTAGGGGTCAGGTAGGTACATTGCTGGGTAGGGATAGTGTCCAGAGTGACCTACACAAATTGGAGGATTGGACCAAAAGAAATTTGATGTGGTTCAACAGGTCCAAGTGCACAGTCCTGCACTTGGGAAGGAAGAATCCCAAGCACTGTTGTAGGCTGGGGACCAGCTGGCTAAGTAGCTGTGCAGCAGAAAAGGACCTGGGGATTACAGTGGATAAGAAGCTGGATATGAGTCAACAGTGTGCTCTTGTAGCCAAGAAGACTAATTGCTTATTGAGGTGCATTAGGAGAAGCATTTCCAGCAAATCTAGAGAATTTATTATTTCCCTCTGCTTGGCTCTGGTAAGGCCTCATCTGGAGTATTGCGTTCAGTTCTAACCCCCCCAGTATAGAAAGGATGTGGACGCATTGGAGAAAATTCAGTGGAGGGCAACGAAAATGATTAGGGGTCTGGAGCACATGACCTGTGAGGTGACTTTGAGAGATCTGGGCTTGTTTAATTTTCAGAAGACAAGACTGAGGGGTGATTTGGTAGCAGTCTTCAACTTTCTGAAAGAGGGCTCTAAAGAGGATGGAGACAGAAGCTGTGTCTACACGTGCACGCTACTTCGAAGTAGCGGCACTAACTTCGAAATAGTGCCCGTCGCGGCTACACGCGTCGGGCGCTATTTCGAAGTTAACTTCGACGTTAGGCGGCGAGACGTCGAAGTCGCTAACCTCATGAGGGGATCGGAATAGTGCCCTACTTCGACGTTCAACGTCGAAGTAGGGACTGTGTAGACGATCCGCGTCCTGCAACGTCGAAATTGCCGGGTCCTCCATGGCGGCCATCAGCTGGGGGGTTGAGAGATGCTCTCTCTCCAGCCCCTGCGGGGCTCTATGGTCACCGTGGGCAGCAGCCCTTAGCCCAGGGCTTCTGGCTGCTGCTGCGGCAGCTGGGGATCCATGCTGCAGGCACAGGGTCTGCAACCAGTTGTCAGCTCTGTGTATCTTGTGTTGTTTAGTGCAACTGTGTCTGGGAGGGGCCCTTTAAGGGAGTGGCTTGCTGTTGAGTCCGCCCTGTGACCCTGTCTGCAGCTGTGCCTGGCACCCTTATTTTGATGTGTGCTACTTTGGCGTGTAGACGTACCCTCGCAGCGCCTATTTCGATGTGGTGCCGCGCAACGTCGAAGTTGAACATCGACGTTGCCAGCCCTGGAGGACGTGTAGACGTTATTCATCGAAATAGCCTATTTCGATGTTGCTACATCGAAATAAGCTATTTCGATGTTGGCTTCACATGTAGACGTAGCCAGACTGTTCTCTGTAGTAGTAGTAGTAGGCATCCTTCAGTCTGCATAGACTATGGATCGCGCCCTTTGAAGTTTCAATTGAGGACTTCATTTACAGCGTCTATTGTGACTATGAAGACCCACACGAGAGTGACAGTCCTTGCTGCATCTCTTGCGGATGTAGTGGGTGTCTGGCAAGTCCTTATTGTGCTTTTTGTGCGCTCGCTTCTCCTCTGCTAGCTGTCTGATCTTCAACTCGCCCTTCTGAAGGCCCTTGTGTAACCCCTGCCTCCATCTACTGCGGTTGTCTGCTAGTTCTTCCCAGTTGTCCAGCTCGATGTCTACCTCTCTGAGGTCTCTCTTGCAGACATCTTTGTAGCGCAACTGGGGGCGTCCGGGAGGTCTTTTGCCAGAGGCTAGCTCACCATACAGGATGTCTTTTGGAATCCTTCCATCATTCATCCTGTGGACGTGGCCAAGCCAGTGGAGTTGACGCTGCCTGAGGAGGGTGTGCATGGTTGTGATTCCACATTGCTCGAGGACGGCGGTGTCGGTCACTCTGTCCTTCCATGATATTCCAAGGATGCATCTGAGGCAGCGCAAGTGGAAGACGTTCAGCCTCTTTTCCTGGCGGGCATACAGGGTCCAAGTCTTGCTGCCATAAAGGAGGGTGCTGAGGATGCAGGCTCTGTAGACTTGCATTTTGGTGTCCTCATCAGAGACATGCTGTTCGCAGACGACACTGCTGTAGTGTCTCACACAGAAGACCAGCTTCAAAAACTGCTGGATCAGTTCTCCAAAATGTGCAAGGACTTTGGGCTTACCATCAGCCTAAAGAAGACAAACGTACTCGGTCAGGATGTTGCTGAATCCCCATCAATCAGTTTTGACAACTATACATTAGAGGTCATCCACGAGTTTGTTTACCTCGGATCCACCATCACTGACACCCTGTCATTGGACACTGAGCTAAATAGGAGGATCAGAAAAGCAGCCACAACTCTGTCCAGACTCAGCAAAAGAGTGTGGAATAACTGTTCTCTGTGGTGACAGATTAAAGAACAAGGAGGAGTGGTCTGAAGATACAGAGGGAGAGGTGCAGGTTGGATATTAGGAAAAACTATTTCACTGGAAGGGTGGTGAAGGACTAGAATGTGTTAATCAAGAGAGTTGGTAGACTCTCCATCCTTACAGGTTTTTAAGTCCCAGCTTGACATAGTTATGGCTGGGATGATTTAGATGCGTTGATCCTGCTTTTGGCAGTGGGCCAGATGAGATGACCTCCTGAGGTCCCTTCCAGCCCTAGAATTTTATGATTCTATGATTCTGTGAACCTTGGAAAACTTTTGAAAAATTAACTGTTTGGCAGTTTTAAGACCCAGATTCTAATGACCTAAATAGAATAACACCATAAAGAAAAGAAAGTTCTTAAATTTTATATGGTTAAAATTTAAACCTTAATCCCACAAAGCCAAAAAAATTCAGAATTTAAGTCCTAACCTAAAACCCACTCACGTCAGTGAAAAGATAACAGAAGAACACAAGAATGGCCATCCTGGGTCAGAACAAAAGTTTGTCTAGTCCTGTATCTTGTCTTGCAATGTCAGCAAATGTCAGGTGTCCCAGAGGAGTGAACAGAACAGTTGAACAGTTAATCCTCAAATGATCCATTCACTGTTGCTCATTCCCACTTTCTGACATCCGGAGGCTAGGGACACCATGCCTGCCCCTCCTGGCTAATTGCCATTGATAGACCTGTCCTCCATGAATTTATCTACTTTTTTTTTTTTGAACCCTGCTAAATTCATGGCCTTCACAACATCCTCTGGCAAGGAGTTCCACAGGCTGACAGTGTGTCCTTTTAGCCAAGAAAGCTAACGGCATATTGGGGTGCATTAGCAGGAGCATTTCGAGCAGATCTAGAGAAGTAGTTATTCCTCTTTATTCAGCACTGGTGAGGCCACATCTGGAATATTGTGTCCAGTTTTGGGTTCCCCAGTATAAAAAGGATGTGGATTTGCTAGATCAGGTTCAGTGAAGGGCAACAAAAATGATTAAGGATCTGGAGCACAAGACCTATGAGGATAGGCTGAGGAATTTGGGCTTGTTTAGTTTACAGAAGAGAAGACTTTGGGGTGATTTAATAGCAGCCTTCAACTTCCTGAAGGGGAGCTCTAAAGAGGAGGGTGAGAAGCTGTTTTCAGTGGTATCAGATGGCAGAACAAGGAGTAATGGTCAGAAGTTGAAGAGGGAAAGGTGTAGGTTAGATATGAGGAAAAACTTCTTCACCAGGCAGGTGGTGAAGCACTGGAATGCGTTGCCTAGAGAGGTGGTGGATTCTCCATCCCTTGAGGTTTTTAAGTCCCGGCTGGACAAGGTCCTAGCTGGGATGACTTAGTAGGGGTTGATCCTGCCTGAAGCAGGTGACTGGACTAGATGACCTCCTGAGGTCCCTTCCAGCCCTGTGATTCTGTGTTACATTAAGAAATGCTTCCTTTGTTTTCTTACAACCTGCTGCCAGTTAGTTCATTTGTTGACCCCGGGTGCTTGTGTTATTGGAACAAGAAAAAAAAAACCATTGTCCTTATTTACTTCCTCAACATCAGTCATGATTTTATAAAACTCTGTCATATTCCCACTTTGTCTCCTCTTTTCGAAGCTGAAAAGTCACACTCTCTCACTGGGATTCCCATTCAATATGTCTTGGATCAATTCTAGAATTTAGAAAAGGATTTAAATTTGTTTATTTTCATACCTATTCAGGAAGTGATTCAAGGCCTGCTGGAGTCAATGGAAGTTTTTGCATTTACTTTAATGAATGTTATGTCAGATCCTTTAAACATATGCTTAAATGCATATCGAGGCTTAAAAGCGTTGCTATCCAGATTATTTGGAAGTCACTCAGTAACTGCTGGGATGTGTGGTAACGAAGAACCTTTATCTAGGTTCAGCTGTTGTTCTGCACACTCATCACTTTGGAGAAGCTATTCAGTTGATCTTCACTCATGTTCTGGTGCTTTTCACTGTGCTAAAGGACTAGGGCAATAGTTGACCCTGAACACCCTGGCTATGTCTACACTAGTACCTTTCTTTCAGAAGGTGCATGGTAATGAGCAAGTTGGGAAGATGCTAATGAGGCACTGCCATGAATATGCATCACTTCATTAGCATAATGGTGATCATGCATGATTCGAAAGTGCTGCTTTCGAATCACATGCCACCCGTGTAGATGGGGGCCTTCCAAAAGGACCCCCCCGAGACATCGAAAGCTCCTTCTTCCTAAAACCAAATAGGAAGAAGGGGTTTCGAAGTCTGGAGGGGTGCTTTCTAAAGGCCCTCATCTACATGGGCAGTGTGATTATGCTAATGAGGTGCTGCATATTCATGGAAGTGCCTAATTAGCATCTTCCCAACTCGCTCATTACCATGCCCTTTCTGAAAGGAGGGGCTAGTGTAGATGGTGCCCCTATGTCCAACCAGGGAAGAGATTCCCTCTCAGCAGGCACTGTGAAAGACATCCATAAGGCTTTTTTACAAGGACTCACTCAGGTTCTTGATAAGTCCATGGTGGGAAAGGAAGGTTAGGGCAGGCATTTCTGGGGCCCTCAGGGCAGCTCAAGGGAGGGTGCTCCCCAGTGCTGCCTAAATTATCTCAAAGTTCACTATAGTCTTTGGAGCAACCCAGGATCAGGATGGGTGTAAAGATGGCCTATGCCTAGTGTACCATCCATTCCTATTAGGTTGCTTAGAAGCCTAGCAATAGATTTTGCCTGGTGACTTGTAGTAGCACCAAGGCTCAGTGTTAGAAATAGGAACTCACTGATTTCCCCTCTAAGTACAGAAGGAACTCTTTTTATTCCAGTGCTTTGAACTAGCTGTAAGTTGGTCATCTGGGCTACGTCTACACGTGCAGCCAACATCGAAATAGCTTATTTCGATGTTGCGACATCGAAATAGGCTATTTCGATGAATAACGTCTACACGTCCTCCAGGGCCGGCAACGTCGATGTTCAACTTCGACGTTGCTCAGCCCAACATCGAAATAGGCGCAGCGAGGGAACGTCTACACGTCAAAGTAGCACACATCAAAATAGGGATGCCAGGCACAGCTGCAGACAGGGTCACAGGGCGGACTCAACAGCAAGCCGCTCCCTTAAAGGGCCCCTCCCAGACACAGTTGCACTAAACAACACAAGATACACAGAGCTGACAACTGGTTGCAGACCCTGTGCCTGCAGCATAGATCCCCAGCTGCCGCAGAAGCAGCCAGAAGCCCTGGGCTAAGGGCTGCTGCCCACGGTGACCATAGAGCCCCGCAGGGGCTGGAGAGAGAGCATCTCTCAACCCCCCAGCTGATGGCCGCCATGGAGGACCCAGCAATTTCGACGTTGCGGGACGCGGATCGTCTACACGGTCCCTACTTCGACGTTGAACGTCGAAGTAGGGCGCTATTCCTATCTCCTCATGAGGTTAGCGACTTCGACGTCTCGCCGCCTAACGTCGAAGTTAACTTCGAAATAGCGCCCGACGTGTGTAGACGCGACGGGCGCTATTTCGAAGTTGGTGCCACTACTTCGAAGTAGCGTGCACGTGTAGACGCAGCTCTGATGAACTGGACATATTCTTTGCTATTTGTTAGATATTAGCAAATACGCAGGAGATGTTGCCTTTTTCTGCTTTGCTTCTTCAGAGATTATTAAGACTTACTCATCTTCTGAGGAAGAAAAAAGTGAATTGACACATCTGCACCTGTGTAGTTTCATCATATTTATGAAACTGGTTGCACAACAAGAATAATTAGCTGTGTCCTTCACAACTGGGACTGATGCACAGCTCCATTTTTAATAAAGTCTTATGTCCCTTGACAAAAACTTAGTTAATTGTGCACCTATCTGCAGTATTAGTCACCTGTGAAATAGGTGTCATGGGAACCAGCTCAGTAAGAACACCTGTAGGAAAAGCAGCGTCTATCCTCGTTGCTGTTCAGTGCCTCTCCTACCTGGGGGATTGAGGTCATGTAACACCGCTTTGGAAATTCAAGCCCTTCATGCCTTCATTTGAGAACCTGATTGATTGGATATAATTACTGTATTCCAAAGGATTCAGCATTCTTAGCTCAGTGTTTACAAAACTGATGCTTACAAGCCATAAATTATGAGATAAGGGCCCATTTCATCGTGGGTGTAATTAGATGCACTTTTGCTGGTGTGAAAGGAACTGTGTATGTGCACACCATGAAGATTATTATAAATTTTGTAACTATGGCTGCAAGTTTAAATCAAAGCCCCATTCTGTTGGGTAGAGATTCTTGGTGAGAGATGATCCTTGCCCTGAAGAGCATGAGTTACATAGCCAAAATAGACAAAGAGATGGGATAAGTATTTTCATCCCTTTTTAATAGATGGGAATCTGAGGCACAGAGAGATGGGTAGATTATGTGTGCTAGATTGGTCTGATTGCTAGAGCATGCTAAAAATTCCCTGCTGCATAAAATCACACCCTTTTTGCATGCATTGCTGCACTGTGTAGACAAGTTCATATGAGTTGCTCAAGATGGTACTTGAAGTTTGTTGCAAAACTGTGAACTGGCAGTAGATCCACTCCTGGACCAAAACTGGTCTCTTGGATGAAATATTAATCTAAGCTAGTGAGCATTAAAAAGTCACTTTTGTCAGTTATATTTGTTCTTAACAGGAACCACAAACCTGACTGAGGTGTTTGTGAACTTTGGGAAAGTTTGGCTCAGGATTAGAAGTGGTTTAAGCCTATATTTAATTTCAAATAAAAAGATCTTTCATACCAACTGGCATTTCAGGAGCTTCACTTGGGATGGCTGTTTTTCTGATGAAAAGTACGATCTTTTGAGACTCTAGAAACACAGAGGCACAATGCTGGAGGCTGCAAATTTTGCATTCATTTTCCTTTGAAGCTTATTCCATATACAGAAGAAGCTTAAAAATTAAACCTCAAACCAGGAGGTCATCCTTTTAATTGTGAACTTAGAATTTAATTGGGTAGTCAGCTGGTTTCACAATATGAGGAAACTGCAATGTATGAGGGCTAATGTAATAATGGAGTCCAAATTTGCACCACTTTTCAGGAGCTAATGAAATCCACAAGTGTACCCAAAACACCAATTTTAGTCTGAAAATGGCTATTGCAATTTCCCATGCAATTACACAAATTATGACAATAATAATGGCTAGCTCCTGTGTGAAATGTTTTAGCCTCTGTGTACAGACAAGAGTGTTCACTTTAGTGGAATGAGTAGAATTGTTTTCTTTTTAAATTAAGTTCCTCTGCATCCTCATTTTGAAGGCATTTATTCTCTCCTCGGTTGTCCTGGCATAAATTTGCGGTAACTGAGGTGAGACCTGCACTAGATATCTACACTGGAATAACTGTTCCATGCAGAAGTGTGAAAAAGCCACACCCCTGAACTATACTGTTATACTGATATAACCCTCAGTATAGACAATACTGTGTGAATGGGACAGCGTCTCCTATTGACACCCCCCCCACCTCTCACATAGGTGGGCTAACTCCATTGACAGGAAAAGCTCTCCTGTTCATGTAGGAATGTCTTCACTAAAATGTTATTGCAGCTTTTTCAGTGTAGTACCTCCCTGAGTCAGTTGTTATTTGAATGAATGAAATCAGGGGGGTTATACCAGATCAGAATGTGCAGCAAGTTCTGGCAAGCTGGGACAGAGTTCACATCACATCCCACCTGGGTAAAGCCAGGGTCACCCCACAACAGAAGCTAGATTTCCCATCTCACTGTGTCCTGAGCAGCGGCACTGATAACCACGGGCCCCAGGACAAGGTGAGAGGGGCGCTTAGCTCTGCATCCCGGAATGGGTGGGGCCAAGACCGGAAAGGTTGGGATCAATGTCAGTCAGCTGTCAGTGCCACCCGTACCACAGAGCTCAGCCCCTGCCCCCCACTCCCTCACAGCTGTGCACCACCAGAGCCGCACTGCCACAGCACTTCAAAGGCACCCGATGCTCTAGCCGCTGCCACTGCCAAAGTAGAAGCAGTTGCCTCTGGAGCTCCAGGGCTCTTTGAAACACCAGGCCTGGTGGAAATTATCCCCTTTGCCCCTTCCCACCTCCATCAGTGGACCTTGTCCTGAGGTAAAACTTTCATCAACACCTAAGTGCCATGGAGTTTCAATTATTATAGGCCACCTTGAGCTCCTAAGTCACTTTTTAAAAGCGACGCTTAAGATCCTAAATCACTTGGGGCTTTTGAAAATATTACCGTGCTTTCTACAACACTGCTGATGTAGTGTCTCATCTGACTAGGGAAAAAAGGAATATTCTGTGAAAATGGTCAGCAATTTTAGAAAATACTTCCTGTCTTGTTCAACCGGGAACTTTTATTCAACTATGTTGTTATGTAGTAGCCAGTTTTTCTGTCTTAAACTAAACAGTGTAATAATGAACAGAACCAGTTTTTCCCTTCCAGATGTTAAATAGTAGATTCTTTGGGGTTGTATTTTTCTATGTGTACAGCATAACAGATCACATATGAGGATGATTAGATGTCCTGGTTTCTAATGGTTTCAAAAGTCTTGGCCAGCTCTAGGTTAATAATGAATTACATACATGAGATACAATGATACTGTGATACATCTTCTTTGCCCAAACTAACTGAATTAATTTTGCTATTCTATAAAGTAACTGATCATTTAACTGCTTATTTTTTTGGTGCTCCTCTGGCTTTTAAGATTTAGTCAAAATCAGAAGGAAAAGTGTTGAAATACCACCAGAAAAGTGAGTGTTCTGGTATTTCTAGCTTGAGCAAAAGGCCGAAGAAGCAGAAGTCCTAGGAGAACAGTTTTTCTTGTGCCTTTGCAAGCCAAGTTCAGATAGTTTGGCTATCACCTAGAGATTTCAGTTCTTGTCGTCACAGAAATCCAAAACCACTGAGACTCATCCATATATAATAGATGGATAAGATGATGAGCAGCACCAAGTGAGATTATCTCAGCAGTGCGGTTGGTCAAGTTGAGACACCTACAAGTTGGTAGAATTGTGGAACAGCAATAAAGAAAGGAATCCCCCTGAAGGCTAGGAATTACTGCTGCTCAGAACCGCTCTGGCCCATGGTGAGTATCACCAAAGGACTGACAGCTACTCAGAGTATCAAACAGTTAGAATTCTGTCTGTTTTCTTTTTGAATCCAATCCAGGATTGGGTGACGATCCCTCTCAGATATGCCCTTTTCCAAGTTCCTACTCTTGTGGACTGTTTGTCTGGCCCTATTTACAGTATATAATGGAAAAATGTGTGCAAACAGTGACGTTCTGCAAGAGTCTGAGCTAAAAAGACCAACATAATCATGTGATATTTCAGAATAAAGATAGATGACGCAGCGCCCCTTTTCAAGCTATGGGCAGGGGATACAATGGAAGCATTATTTGACCAAAGAGTTTTCGACCCTGCACAAGAACACTGTTGCTATTGTCCCTGCTCAAGGAATGAACGTTCAAATGGCAGCAGATTGAAACTAACTCCAAGTCAATGAGGGACACCACAGTTAGGAATGTTTTTAGAAAAGGACTTTACTCTGGTGCTTCCCCAGTGTGACCAATACACACCTGTGACTGCCCTCCTGCCTCCCACACAGGGTGTGTGGGAAAAAAAAATGCTCGCGTGCAAGCCACAAAGGAGTAAACAGCTGTTGGCACCTCACTCACAAGGGTTTCCCTTACTTGCCTGCCAGTCTCCATAGCAACTGCCAGCCACAACCCGCAAACAGTTACCTAAATTGCATTACACGTAGCAGCAGAACTCCCAGAGAGGGAATCCTTGTTTATATTTCTGTTGCCATGGGATCTATTTCCGCTGTGATCTGGTTAGACTCTATCCGTGCGTGTTTGTGTGTGCGTACAGGCAAGTGACTTTTGCTCTAGTGGAAGCCAGTGTGTGTTTGGAGAATGACTTGTGGAAACCAAAGCCTGTTTGCAGAGTGACTGACTTAAACTCATTTATGAAGATGATGCGTGTAGTTTTTACTCGATGAAAGTGGTGTGGGGTGTTTCAGATCTGGGGAGAAAAATTCATTTAGCTTTAAACTAATGATGTGAATGTGCTGTGACTACTTCTTCCCCCTTAGGCAGCGCATGATAGTGACCACTGGAGCAGATTTTAACTTTTGAATTCTAGTTACATCTATCTCATAGGTCTGGAAGGGAGCTTCAGAGGTTGTTGAGTCCATTCCCCTGACCTCACTGCAGGACCTATCATTATCCCTGGCAGATTTTTTTTTTTAAAATCTATTTGCCCTGGATCCCTAAATGGCCCCCTCAGGGATTGCACTCACAATGCTGGGTTTGGCAGGCTAATGCTCAAACCACTGAGCTATCTGCTCACCCCTGTTAGAAGGGTCATAAAAAATCAACCTGCCCTTGAATGGTCCCCTCAAGGATGGAGCTCGTACTGCTGGATTTACAAGGCCAATGCTCTAACTGCTGAGCTATATCTACCCACCTAACTCACCCAGCAAAAAAAGCATCATCTGGCTGGAACCAGGCAGGTGAACTGTGGTGGCCAAAAGCAACGTGTTTGAGAGAGTTCCGAGTAGTTGAAATGAGGTTTTAGGGTTAACGAGCAGCTCTCCGCCTTGAGGCTTTATTGCTTTCATGAATGTGATATGCTGTGCATTCAAATGCTTTTTTTCTTTTCTTTTTTTGTTTTTCTTTTCACTGACACAAGTAACAGCGGTGCCACATTCAGCAGTGCTTTGTACAATGTGTGGATATTGACTCAAGTGCAAAGGGTGTGTAAAACGATACCCTTCTGGTTAGAAAGTGTTTCAAACAGGAGTGGATACACCCTGCCCCTCGTCTTCCCCCAAGGCTTCAACCCTGCTCCATCCCTGCCCTGCAAGGCCCCTCCTCGCCTCACCTCTTCACCCCCAAATCCCTCCTCTCCCCTCAAAGCCTCACTCCTGCACATTCTCCATCCCAGATGCCCCACTCCTGCTAAGCTATAAGCTGCAACAAGGCTGGGGGCTGAAAGCAGCCCTCCCCCGTTTCCCCACCTCCTAGGCCCCCAGGAAGGAACCAGGGTCCTCCACAGCTGCCCACATGACTTTTACCCCAACCCAGTTCTGGCCAAAGGTTGGTGTTCCAGACCCACATCTCGGACCTGGTAAGAGCCATAAGGGCAGCTGTGAGGAGCCGTGGTATGGATCCTCCACCTGCCCACGCAGGTGCCTGGTGGGCTGGTTGGACATGGCCTGGGGCTGCTGTCTGGCTCCCTGCACCATGGGCAGGCAGAGGGTCTGTGCTAGTTACCTGCCCTGTAAGTGTATGAGTGTGTGTACAGTGGGCAAATATTAAACTTTAGGAAGCTAGCAGTCCTCGGTCCCTGTATCTGCCTCTGGGGGCAACTGCTGCTCCAAAGTCTAGCACCTCACCTCAGGGGCAAAGTGCTATTTAGGTTGACCATGCTGCTCAGTGGCAAAGGCAGTGCAAGGCAGGGGAGGGGAGAGACCCAGGCCTGCCCGCTAATCTAGGTCCTGACCCAGGGCCCTCTAAGCAGCAGCCAAGTGCTGCATATCCTGAAAACCCTTCTATCCCTTTTTTCCCTAACCCTAGCATCTTCCTGGCCCTGTGTATTTAGGGCCCCAGTCAAATTGGGCTCCTGCTTCCCCTGGGCCCCTTTTAAATTCTGGGCATAGGGGCAGGCCTGGTTCTGTACAGCCAGTTCTTTTCTTTTCTTTTCTTTTCTTTTCTTCTCTTCCCTCATCCTGAGAGAGAGAGAGAGAGCACCTCTTCCCCCTGCAGCCCTTCTTATAGGTCTCAGCTTGGTCCTGATTGGCTGCTTCTAAGCCTACACCTGATTGGCTTCCAATCATCCTTTTCCTCCTTGCCTGGGGTCTGTGCAGCCTTTTACAGGCCCCTTCTATGCCCATATGGGGCAGCTGCCCCACTTCAGGAACACTTAAATATCATGTTTAAATATAATACTAGGGGGTTATGAACAGGCCTCCACAGAAGATTAGTTACTATTTATCAGACAACTGGTGGGATACATGTCCTGAGTCTAGCTGGTGGAGAATGTAGGGATTTCAGTTGTGATATGACAGAACTGTTGCCCCAAGAGAGCTTTATTACTAATATTAGGGCATTTCCTTTGAATGAGCTTAGAAAAGGGAAGAATTAATGACCTAATTTGTCTTTGCTTAAGATAGGAGGAAGTTATTAAAAGAGAGATAAAGCACCACCAGGCCCAGTTATGATTTCATTTTCTCTTGTGGGAATATAATATAATATTTTCCCTGAAACATAACCTGTGGGCCAGATAATGAGATCTAATCTGTGTCATGCCTTTATTCCCCAAATGGACGGAAGATTAAGTTGCACATCCCGGGTGTTACTCCCTTAAAATCAGACAGCATATACAACGCAGGGCTGAATTTGACTCCCAGGCACTCTATTTTTCTAACAGGCAGCATCTGCTATTTTTATTTGTGCATAGTCCTTTCGTATGGTGTGGGTCACTGCATTATCTCAACACCTTTCCAACAAGAGTGAATTTATTATCAGAGCACCAAGAGTCAGACATCATGAGTCCTGTTTGTGGCTCTTTCGCCAACTCAAGAAGCAGCCTACAACACTTCACTGTACCTCTATGTCCCTCAGTTTTCCCATTGGCTACCCAGGTGAGAGATACCAAATAGTGTTATAGAGAAAAGGTGGGTTAGACAATATTTTTTGTTGGACTCATGCATTCTGGTGAGCAAGACAAGCTTTCAAGTTACACCACATTCTTCCTCCAGACTGGCAAAAGGAATTCAGTGTCACAGCTAAATACAAGGTTCAACAGATAGTGCAGTGTAAATAGCACATATTCAAAAGGGCAGCTCAAGGCAGGGTGACCCGTTACCATGACTGTAGTCATAGAATACAAAGGGGAAAGGCTAGGGGATTGCAGAGTGTTGTAATAAATTGTAAATCCAGTGTCTATATTCAGACCTGGATTTTTTAGTGCCTAGCAAAGTTAGAATTTAAGTTTCCAGGCTCATCTTTTGAAAGTCTTGCGCACATTTCCTTTGAAAATGAGGACTGAGAGCTTAAATACAGAGTGGGCATTCTCTGAAAAGTGTTTACCCACAGGTGAAAGAGTGTTTTTATCTTTTATCATTTTTCCAGCATGACTTAGTTTGAGAGTGTATTGATTGTCTGGCTTCACCCACAGAGTTGTTGTTGAGACATTTAACACACTGGGGCTGTGTTTAGACTAGCCCCCCAGCTTCAAAGGGGGCATGGTAATTAGGGTGTCGGGAGATGACTAATGAACTGCTGTGGTGCATATGCAGCACTTCATTCGTCAAAATCTCTCCGGCGGCAACTTCAAAGTGTGAAACTCGAAGTGCCAGCTTGCATGTAGCTGCAGGTCAGGTGTGGGTACTTCGAAGTGTCCGTGCTACATCAAAGTCCCTTTACTCCTCGAAAGGCTGACCCGCGGCTACACGCAAGCCATCACTTTGAAGTTTCATACTTCGAAGTTGCCTCAGGGGAGATTTAGTCTAATGAAGTGCTGCATATGCACCGCGGCACTTCATTAGTAATCTCCCAACATCCTAATTACCATGCCCCCTTCAAAGTTTGGGGCTAGTCTAGACACAGCCGGGGTGAGGTATTCTGCACATTGTGACAGACATGCATAGGGCTGGGGCTGGGGCGTATGTTGAGCATTGTAGCAATGGAAATATGTCTACTGATTTTGCATGTATTGTTCTGGCAGGGTCTAGCCCTTCTCTGTTTTTGCTTCATCTGTGGGAAGCTTGGAGAGGTTGGGGATGGCTTGAAGGCGGGAAATGGAGGGTCAGGAAAGATTTCCTTCAGTATGGGTTTCCCATTAAATTGCAGTTTTTTGCATATCTTCTAGTATGAAGCAATGGTAGCTGAAAAATAGAAAATAGAGGTGCACAGTTGGAGGGAGGTTTATTTTTGTATCAAGAAAGGTTCTTTTGGTGTCTTTCTATGAGTCATTCCATGATGTGATCTACTTCTCTAGTGGAATATCTTTGTTTAGTGAAGGCAGTTTTCAGTGTATCGAGGAGTAAATCCCAGACTTTCTGCTCAAAGCCTACAATGTAGTATCTGGCTGTAGATAACAGATTTATTGATGTGATTACAGGGTCTGTGAAGGCCGATGTGGTGATTCAGGGGTTCAATTGTTGACACTAATTGCAGTACCCAGCAAATGGATACTTGTGTGAGAGTGTTTCAGAAGGAGTTTAATGGATGGGTGGTGGCTTAAGTAATTGGACCAATGGATGAGAATGTCACTGATGTATTTCCAGGGTATCATTGGTTTTGTGGTTTATTTGTCCAGAAATTCTTCTTGAAGATGGCCTATGAATGCAAAGTATCACTCAGCTGGGAGGGTGTCCCTGGCTTCTTGTTTGCCAGAAGCTGGGAATGAACACCAGAGGATGGATCACTTGATAATGACCTGTTCTGTTTGTTCCCTTTAGACAGTTGGCACTGGCCATTGTCAGAAGACAAGATATCGAATTAGATAGGCCTTTGGCCTGGTCATTGTTATGTTCTTAAATACCATAACTCTTCTGAAAAAATCCTGAAGATCAGTGCTTCTAGTGAAGGTGACTTTCTGATGGGATTTCATTTCAAGGTTCTGAACACTGGTGCTCATTAGGAATGAGATTTTCAAAGCCACTTCCACGTTTTAGAGATCAGGCACTCAGATGCCATAAGGCCTAATTGGACATCTTAATATTCGTTACAAGACATTTTCAGAGCCATCATTTTAAATTTCCTTTGCAAGACAACACCTTCTGCACATTATACATCTTATTGCTGGGACATAATACCGGCTCTGAGAAAAGACCACCACCCAAGGAATGGCCTAGGGAAAACGTAATGTCAGCAAGTTTGCTAACTACATGGTATATGAACAATACTTTTCATCAGAACCACGTACTCATCTTCTAAATGCAATCTGAAACCTTTCCCCAACAAGTAAATGATATCTATCTCCTTCCTAAGAATAAGCAATTGTATCACACGTTAAGAAATGTTTCTGTATATGGCAAAGTTGTGAGAATCCTAAAGGCAGCTGAGTTTGCCACAGAGTGAAATGCCATCAAGAGGGATTTGCTTTGAAGCCAATGGAAAAGGTGTGTTGTTAACATATTAGAAATGCTCTTGCACTGGCAAGATGACCTAATACTGCTGGCCTTTTCCACCTTTACTTTTGATGAGCACAAGTTACAGCAGATATTCTTCCATTATTGCAACTAATTGCCAGCACTTGCTTCATTCATTCCATGATATAATATATGGAAGCCTGCAAAAGGCTTGTAAAAATGTGCTTGCACATTGTTATTATTCATTACTGATGTCAAAATTGGAAAGACACATTAGGCAAATACATAACAGGAAAGCGACTTCAGAAGAATGCATGATGCACATTGATTATTTGTAATCAGGACATTAATAAGCATCCAAAATGAAATATGAAAAAAAGCGCAATTTTTTGGAGTGGAGGTGGATTCTTTAGGCCGGGAAAGGAAAATTAACTAATATGGCTAGCGAAAAGGGCACAAACTGGTGAAATTGTTCATTGTGAATAATCTTTCATCATGAACTAGAAGATTTCTCACAGTTGTGGATTGCTCACAGCTCACTCAGCTTTCTACACCTGCAGTTGATGGGTGTTTGCTCAATAATTTGGAAGAAAGTAGCGTGTTCACAAACCATTTTTCTTGGCTAGTTTTTGTCCTTCATGTGAGTGGTTGGTCACATGCTATTGTTTAGTGTATCCCTGATTGGAGGACTTTCTATACAGAAGAATGATGACTGAGAAATAACTCCTTTAGCAGTGCTAAAACTTGTATAACTTTTGGGATCTATGCGCATGTTTATGAATACCCAGCAGCGGTCTGAGTGATCATAAGTAAATGGTAAAGACCTGTGCATAGCAGCAAAGTGAAGTCATTCCATTTAGCTGTAAGTGTTGTGAATCAGTTTTTCCATTATTCTGCAATGTCAGGCAACTGACATTGAAAAACAAAGGGGGCCAATGGTTGGGCAGTCTTCAGAGGCAGAAATTCCATTTCCATGTTTCCCAGCTGTACAGTGAACATAACAGCACTCACTCATGTGGATTTTGCAAAGAGGAATATGTTCAAGATTGTGTGGTGCTCAGATACTACAATAATGGGAGTCAGGAGGAAACTAGGGTAGATGAACACCTCAAAAAGACTGACGTGCAATAACATTGGCCAGTATGGACTTGTCAGTTGTAGAGCTGTGCTGGTTGTGGATCATGTGCTGAGATCTGGAAGGTGCTTCACACGAAAGAGAAGCTTATCGGTTTAGGAGCCTGGGTGTGGAGCTGAATTGGAATGTGAGGAATCTTTGTCCTCCTTCCTCTGACCACTTCGACATTTGATGTTTTAGTTTAACGCTGTAAAAGAATATGGAAAATGTATGGAAGTTGTTCAGAGAAAGTATGCTTCTGATTTCCTCTGTTGGGCCATTATCGTGCGTGTCACCTTGGTTACTGCAATAAAAATGAAGAATTATTTTCCTTAGCAGAGTGCTAAAATAAATAAATGTTTGTTGCAAAATAGTGACTGAATTCCCATTGTCCCTCCCCGGCTAAAACAATCTTAAAGATGAAGCACAATCATTTTAGGAATCTGCAATACTAACTGACATGCCCAATTATTTGCATGTTGATGTTGTGCTAAGGCTTTCAATAAATAAAAGAAATCTTTACAGCGAAGTGTGGAAAATGATTTCTCTTTTGTCCCTTTGATCATATGGATTTTTATGGGGTAGACAATAAATCTCACATAATCACTCCTGGGATGCAGATGCACACATGCTGATTTCATTCTTGATGAGGGAGAAAAGTCAGTCTGAAATGTATTAACTAACTATTCTTCCTAACAGAAAGAACCAAATAATATCCTTGTATATGAACACTAAGCATGTCTTCTATACCACAGTTTGTCAGGACTCACTTGCCATTCCTACTATCACAGTAATATTGGTGCCTTCCAGCGATGACAATTCAGGTCAAAAGTGAACATAGGTCCCTACAGCTTGTCTTAGCTGCACGTGGGCTCATTACATAAGTTGGCTGTTGAAAGAGCCCCTTGGTATTTTAGCTGACAGGGTGGAACTCCCTGTAGGAACAGAACTCTGGAATAATCCAATGGGGTATGGATTTTTCAGTACCCGCCAAGCATTTTAAAAGAGCTGAGTTGTCATTTAGACAGGCAAATGAAGAGGTCAGATTTTCCAAAAGGTGCAGCACTCACCAGCTCTTTTTAAAATTGACTGTGTATTTTGTGGCCTAAAATGGGTTGTTGTTGTTGTTGTTGCCAATGTGGAAAAATAAAATCCAGCCTGCTGGAAATGAGTGAAATTCATCTCTATAGAGAGCTTGAACAAAGTGAAGGATGTGTCTGGGTTGTCATTGCAGGTCATGGGAGAGATCCATGCTACCACTAAGCTACCTGAGCAACGGACACAAAAGCGGCACTGTCATCACTTCACTGTTAGCGTATATCTGAGCTAGTTAAGTAGTTCAGCTTTATCTACATGAGCAACCGTCACACCCTGTGGTTGTGGGAGACCATACGTATAGCCACCACTTTCAGCCCCATGACAAACAGGGTTTAATTCCTTTTGTTCTGTCAGATAACTGAAGTAGCATCAGACATCTTCCACTGAATGCCATCTTCGTAGTCTTGAAGCATGTTAACATTTTGCCAAGCTAACAGGACAAGATTTAAAAAATAGTACTACATCCCTAGAAAAGTTCCTTTGTTTTCTGTGGTCTTCATTTGCATTTATTCTTGTCCAGACTGTTGTTTTCCAATCCTGAAAGCAAGTACACAGCAAGTCATTAGAGGCCATGTTCACCCCTGAAGTGACTCCATTGAGTTCCACGAGGTTCTATCAGAGACAAACTTGACCAAAGGGGTCTATTTCTTCAGTTGGGTCCTCTTTAGGACTCAGCTCTGCTTGAGTTTAGTAGGAGCTCCTCCAGCGGAAAGGACAGCAGATCTCAGCTTCGTGTTCTGCATGTCTGTCCTTCAAATTATCTGCCTGACTAGAGTGAAGAGAATCCAGACTTTCCTAAAAATCAGGAAAGATGAAAAAATACAGGTTGAGACTCTCTATTCTGGCACTCTTTAGTCCGGCAACATCCATAATCCAGCATGATTTTAGTAAACTGGATGTCCACTTATCAAGTGTGTGGCCAAATCTCCCACAGTCCCATAAAGTTTGTTTACAGCCACCAGTCCTGGCTGTCAGCAGTCTGTGCTGTTATTTATCTCTAACTGATGCCCAAATGTTTTCTAAGAGCCCAGTAAGTGGTGGACGTGTTGGCAATGCTGCTACACAACATGGACTCCCCATGATTTGGCATATTCTCTGGTTCAGCAATGATCAGGCCTCAAAGGTTCTGGACAAGAGAAGTTCAACCTGTAAAGGAAACTCAAATTTAGTTGAGGTTTCAGTTTAAGAACAAAGTTGATATATTTACAGTCTATTTTGGTGTAAAATTAAAATATAAATCCTAAAAATCTGGGTAAATCTTTGAGCAACAAAAAAAGCAGGAAGGTGGGAAGGGATTTGGGGTTTTAATGGCATCAAACAGACACATTTATCTGATAGCACAGAACAATTGGATGGTTTAAGATTGGAGAATTGCAGTTCAACAGAGCTGTAACAAAGTTTAATTATGCACTGTTTCGTACTCTGCATTTACGAGAGAACTTTACCAGGGTGGGGTTTTCAAGAAAAGGAAATGAGGACTTTGGCTAGAGAAACACATGTAATTGAATGGACAACCACTGGCTTTCAATACTTATCTCTGTTTAAAAGTAGAAAGTGATTACTAAGAAGCAATAAAAGATACAAGTCATCAGATTATTTCCAGCCAAGTTAATATTTATCTCTGTCTGTGTCATTTAAATGAATTCAGTTCCTTTCTCAGTTTTTCAAACTCATGTTTAACATTTGTGCTTAGAACTTTCCTTTTAGGAATAAAGCCATCTTCTAGGAGAGAAATAATATTCTATGGGCCCTCCTGTACCTAAATGCTTTTTAAGTAGAGCTGAAAACAATAATCCCCACCCCAATAAAGTATATTATTAACCACTCTTTACAACTCCTTCCAGATGGGGACAATTCTTTTTCACTGTGTTTTCAGGTTTTGACTGGAGGAGCTTAAGAGTAAAATATTGTGCACATGTCAGACTCTTTCACTCTTTATGGGGGAAAAAAAGAATGAATTAATTTTCTACTGTGATTTTTACTTCTTAATGCAAAGTTTATGTCCCAGGTGCTGGATTAATAACACTGAAGAATGCACATTCAACAACTTTCTTGATTTTTATTTTGAGTCTCTAGTATTTGATGTTTTCCTTAAAGCCCCAGATTGGGAAGTCATGTATATATATGAGATTCTCAGCTTTTGTTTCATATAGTCACATCCAGCTCTCATGGTTATGGAGAAAAGCTTTAAAAAACCCCAACCCAGATACCACAATATTTAAGCCAGTCTCCTGATGTTTTGGAAACTGACTCCTGATTTTTGAATGGCTTGGGTCTGTAATGTAAAGAATGACACCTGCTGTTTCATACATAGAACATGAGCTTTTTTACATAAAATGATCATTAACTGTGTTCTGAAGGGACCGCTCTAGAGATGTGAAGATAATTTGCTGGCACTAATTTCAAGGGCCAGGTTCAGTCTCATAATTTGTATGAGGTTATCTTCTTGGTAAAGAGGTCTCACATTATAATTCTAACATTGTGTAAGTATCTTAGATTAGAAATGATAGCTAGTTAAAACTGGAGTTCAGTAATTCAAAATCCAAAATTGGGGAGAGTGGGGGGACAGAAAAATGCTAAGTGAATTTTTTTGTACAAAGTATAACTTGCCTTCACTGTTAGACTCTCTTCCAAATTGCAGGCTGATAATTTGACAGATCAGTATCCAATATTTTGCTGTGTAACTGAGTACTCCTGTTGGAATTTTATAGCTATTGCATTTGGAGCCATAGCCCAGCTAGAGAACTCCAACAAGAGTAAACTGAGCTCTGTTTAAGATACTGAAGGTAATTATGTCAGTCATTCATGGGTGTTAGAGGTTCCATGGGTACACGTTCATGGCTTGGGATGCTATTTGGGTTTAGGTAGTAGTCCCCTCGAAGTCATGAGTAGAGCTGGGTGAAATATTTTGGATGAATAATTTATTCACCAAAACTTCTAGTTACAAGTTAGTTGAAACTGTTCACAAACTAAGATTGAAAAGAAATGAGAACCCACCTGAAAATGTCAAACGTTCTGTTTTGCCATTTTTAAAGGAGGCATTGTCTCCACGCTTGTGACTATTGGGCTGTGAATGCACAAAGTACCCCAGGCCCCCACATGATTTCTGCAGGAGGAGGACTATGTTAACTCAAACTTGGAGCCTTTTAATTTGCACCCAGAGTGCCTGCAAGATGGAGTTACAGTGCCATATTTTGGTGCACACTACTGTTTACAATCAGGTCATCTGAAGAATGGAGATCATAGACATTGTTACATTTAGAAATTTGGTTAGATTTAATTTTTTTTAAAAAAATAAAGATAAACTCACAAACATAAAACAAAAACCATTTCAAGTTGAATACGACATTCTGCTTGTCCTGAAACTTTTTTTTTAATTGGAAACTTGAATTATTCACTCAGCTCCAGTCATGGCTAACCATTCACATATACAGAGCTTCAAAGCAAAGGTGTATTGGTGACTATATCCCCACCAGGAGGCCTTTCTCCCATTTGGACCCACCCCATCGTTAATGGTAAGCCACATGGCTCGGTAATTGGCTTGAGAGCAACCTGATCTCTCAGGCTAAGGCTACACTATTGTTGCTATTTTGGGATACATTTGTATCCCAAAATAGAAACTGCATGGGCAAACACCATGCTCAAAATAGCAGAGCTATCTGGAGCGCAGTATTTCATTCCCAGGAAGCTCGAAAGAGGCCCTTATTATTATAGTGTAGCCCCAGCCTAAGGGTATGTCAACACTTCAGAGATATTCTAGAATAGTTTATTCCAGAGTTGCTATTCCACAGTAAAATATTCCAGAATAACATAGCAACACTACAAGGAAACCACAAAATTAGCAAAACTTTTTCCAAAATAGTAAGTGCACACACATTAGGTTTTTAAGTCCTGGCTGGAGAAGGTCCTGGCTGGGATGACTTAGCAGGGGTTGATCCTGCTTGAAGCAGGGGGCTGGACTAGATGACCTCCTGAGGTCCCTTCCAGCCCTATGATTCTGTGATTCTGTGATTAGAGCCCCTGGAAACACTAATCATAACTGCTGTGTCTACACAGTATCTTTGCTTCGAAATAAACTATTCTGGAATAGCTTCTTATGAAATAGCTCCTATTCCCTCTCGACACAGCTCTTGTTTCAAAATAGGCACTATTCCTCATGGAATGAGTTTTACTAATTTTGAAATAAAGTGACCAGTTGTTTGAAATTATTTTGAAATAGCGGTTACATTGTGTTGATGCTCAATTTCCAAATAGCAGGACTGAACTGAAAGAACAGCAGTACCTTGACTGTGTTCCACTTCCAAGTCAGGATTTTGGAAGGGGAGTCTAAGTTGTGATCTGTGAGCAGAGGCAAGGTTCTCTGACAATCACTGGAACCAAGTTATGCCATTTGAGCAGGCAAAGACCTGCTCTAAATTGGGTTGGCTTGCATAGGTCTCTAGGAGCTGTTGGTACAACACTTCTCATCACGTTCCCTTCTTGCCACACAATGTTCATGCTTCAACTCCTGCTGCCATGGGAGATCTAGGAGGAGCTTATGGAAAGATGGGTGTAAGGACTTCATGCAAACACAAGATCTGCCTGTATCAGCTCCCGTAGTGCTGATTTAAGGTCCAATTGCAAGTGGATCTCAGTAGGAACCAAGGATCTGGTTTCATATGAACTAGAATCAATTTCACCCATGTGCACCAAAGCAGGCATTTAGCTGGATAATAAAAAGTGTAGTGTTGCACTCTAGTTTACTGAGAAATTCCAGTCATCGTGAAAATGTCCTTTTGCTTTATTTCTTGTTTGATTGCACTGTCATTTGGGGGATTTTTCTGTGCAAGGCAAAAAACACAACTGCACAACTGCCTCTTCTCTGTGGCTTTATTCTCAACATTACCATTTCAAATATCACTCCTTACAACAGTTTTCCATTTGTATCATCCTCTCTCTCTCTGTCTTTCTTTTTTTTTTAAGAAAAGAGAGAGACTGTAAAAAAATGCCTTAACTGGCAACATATCATGAGCTAAAGAAAATGTAAATGCTCAGAACGTTTGTGCCTTTGGCATGGTTCACAAGCATTCGAGCAGCATCTTAGCTTCAGTAATTAATGTGTACAGTTTGAGTTTTGAACATATAAAAAATGGGAAAGCCATTTCCAAGTTTTCTGATTTATGATGTGATGATAGCAAAATATCATGAGACAGTCCTTTATTCCTCCTGTGCTTCATTCCAAAATAAACTTACTGAAAACCAGATTCAACACTCTTCAGTCTTCTTTAAAAATAATTAGGTTTCTCCTTAATCTAGAGGCAAACCAAGCTTCTTATGAGAAGTCCATTCTAGTCTGAGGTTTTTTGTGGATTTGTGTCTCATGTAACCCTGGGGAAGCCAGTGAGATTGCACTGGGATAAGTTTACATAGTAAGTAGAAGACGTAAAGGCAGAATTTAGCCCAGTTGTGTCTGTCCATGGAGGTGCCCAGTTCATAAATTCCAATGCCAAAGGGGGTCACTACAACTGTCCAGCCTGATCTCTGCTATAAGTCTGGTAAGGAACTTCCCAGAATTAGCTCCTGGCTGAGCAGAGCAGGTTTTACAGAGCAATAAATCCGGTCTTAAGTTAAAAATTACCATGAGGCAGAAACCACCCCAAACATTGGCAAGTTGTTCCAATAGTTAGCTACCCATACTTTTGATAAATATAGCCTATATTTCCAGTCAGAGCTTCTTACTTCATCTTCCAGCCATGGATCTTGTTATACTGTTATCTGCAAGGCTGAAGGGATTTTATCAAAATATGTGTCTTATGTAGGGGCATATGGGCTGTGTCTACACTCAGAGCTAGGGTGGGGATGATCTTCCAGCTTGGGAAGACAGGTTTTGTTATGACCTAGCATGCTGAACAGTGGCTTGGGAACACTTCACATAATGGAGAGGCTGACAACCACCCCCTTACTCCTGTCTGCTACCCTCACCCACTCAAGCTGGGGATAGCTACAGGTCCAGGAGCACAGTCCAGCTACCAGCATATTGGGCCAGACAACCAAGACCCTGGATTCAGAGGCAGCAGCTGGGACCCTCACGTGGGGGGCTGGCAGAGGAATCCCAGCTAAAACTTTGGGGTGCTGTAGCAGCCTGTAGAGCCCTAGATCCTGTACATGTGATGCTAAAAGTAGAATAGCCACAGCAGTGTGAATGATGGAAGGAGTTAGGTGCCCCAAGTGTGGCCTCAGCACCTTGGTCACCCCTTACCCTTCTCTGTGTTAAGCTAAATAGATCAATAGGCATACTGCTGTGAGGCATGATTTCCAACCCTTGACTCATTCTCGCGCTTCTTCTCTGAGCACACTCCAGTTTGTCGACAACCTTCTTAAATTGTGGACACCAGATCAGGACACAATATTCCAATAACAGTCACACCTGCATGAAGTACAGAGATAAAATAACCTCTCTACTCCTATTGAGAGTTCCCCCCAAGACTGGCCCTGGCTGCAGGCCACAACCCCAAGGTCTAGCTGAGATTTTTCTCTTCATAGTTTGCCCTGTCTATTAGCAATTGATTTAAAACTTACCACTTTAACTACGCATACACTATGGAGGTTATATTCCCTCATGTCAGGTAAATCTCTTCACAGATCAGGCAAGGAGGACAAAGACCAACCTAATGATAGAACAAAAGAACATTTTCCATTTTCATTATTCTGAGATCTAAGCCTGCATACTTTCCCCTTTTATGGAACACTTTAAAGGACAGCTGGGGTTTTTTATACATAATCACCAGATCTCACGTGCAGTGTGAGTTTCAGGCTCTTGAATGAGATATTGCATTATAATAAAGGAGGCCTGCCTCGCTGGCAGCTCTTTTCTATTATATTATACATGAGGTTCTCAAATTCCCTATAAAAATAGCCTTAGACGCTGAGTGGACAGTATGGCATACATAGTGTGTGGTAACCAGCAAAGGATCACCCGCCCTGATTATGTAAGTAAGGGGGAGAAAAGAGAAAGACAAAGAAAAGCATTGTTTGCATCTTTGAATGCTGGAGGAGAGTGTGTGTGTGTGCACACGGCATTGTGTATGTGTGTACCGTACATTGTCTAATATAACCTATGGTTAAGTCTTGAAAAAGACCACATCCAAAGTTCATGGAAATCAACAAAAGACTTCATTCGGCTTCCAGGGGCTTTGGATCAGGTCCTAAATGTGGTGTGGCTTTGGTTCAAAGCAGTAGCAGAAATTTCCGTAATTAATATTTGTACCCAGAGGAAGTAGAAAAGCCCTTGATGTATATACAGCCTGAGTATAGACATAAAAATGAAGAGGGACATGAGCATGGACAAGTACTTTAGTATTCCTGGCTAGGAACCTATGTTTTGTTCGTAGATTCTTCAGCAGGAAAGAAATGAGTTAATGGGGTACAATGTCAAGTTATTCATTAAAAACAAACACCTGGCAAAGCAACGGCTACATCTGGTGTATGTCACCATATTTAAATTACCTTTGGCTTGTCCCTTTGTGTTTCACAGCTGTTGTGGTGCAGGGAAGGATAATTAAAGGCAGCAGGTTACTATGGCATTTAATTGACTGCTGCTGAACAATTTGTGCATTTGTGAACCTATTTAAACTGCCCCATGAATAGCACCTTTTAAGGTGGAAGATAGTGCAGAAAAAAAGATTGTCAAAGCATTGCAAATGATAGCATGAGGTGGGAAGCAAAGGTTTGAGATGGTGATAAGTTTGTGGGGGGTTAGACACAGCCGGGTCTGGAAGCTGTTTGCTTAAAGAAAAACTAACATACACGCATTGCCATCTAATTGGCTGTTTACAGCAATAGCTGGAGGCCGTATGCAACTATCCACAAGAAGAGAACAAGCTGAAAAGAAAACGGAGCCTTTAACCTCTCTTATTGCTAAACACTGCATTCAATATGAAAATTAATTAGATCAGTGTAAAGTTGTTGCAGCAGAACCCAAAACTCCCCCTCTCCCTCTGCTTTGTTGGACACATCTGGGTAGTTGAAAGATTTGCTAATGCAGGGAACTTGGATCTGGTTTCAGATGAAGCCTAGCTTGTTTTATGATCTCACTTTGGAAGTACATTGGGTGTTTTTGATTGGGGTACACATTTTTACACCTTTGCATGACTCCAGGAGGGGAGAGGCTTTCAGAATACCAACCTCCTATTTACCTGACGTGCATGTCTGACAGCAATTCATGTATTAAGCTGGGGTCCGTTCATTTATAAACCCTCCACTTGTAAACTACCTACCTTGCCATCTGTGCACCAGGAAGAGAAGTTTCTGTGGTGCTGCTTTTTACCTCTTCCAACCATGTGCTGGCTGGCTCAGCTAAACTGCTGTGGAGAAGGGAGTAATCTGCACCACAGATTATGTTCCTTCTCCGGAGGCAGTACATCTGAATGCTGGCCCTTACTGCAGGATTGCAACAGAGCTAAAATCGATCCTCTTATTCGTATTTCTACAGCATCAATCTCCTTTTTCTGGGCAGAATGGGCAGAATAATTTTTATTGTATGCACCAAGGTAGGTGCAGCTGCGCACCACCATAGAAACACATGCTGCTGGCTGTGGATGGCTGTCGGTGCTCTGCTAATCTGCAGGGTGGCATCTGACTCTCTCTCTTGGACAGCAAACCAAGCCTTCAGCTTACAGAGCAAAAAAGCAGTCATGTAGCACTTTAAAGACTAACAGAATAATTTATTAGGTGATGAGCTTTCATGGAATGGACCCACTTCTTGATAAGAAGAAAAATCTCTTCACCTAATAAATTATTTTGTTAGTCTTTAAAGTGCTGTATGACTGCTTTTTTGTTTTGATAATATACAGACTAACATGGCCATCTCTCTGTCACTATTCAGCTTTGAGAGAACACTGTTTTCCAATGGCTAAATAAGCTTTACAAAACTGTTATGGTGGACAGAAGGTAAGAGCAGGGAGTCATTTGAAGCGAGCATATGTTGAAAATTTTGCTTTGAATGCTTTCAAAAATCCACATTTGGTTTTATGTATGTCATGTGTTTGAGGCTGGACATCACTAGCATGTTTTTAAAAATAATCGTTATAAAAGCCAGACCAGTTTTGTGTTTCATCTTCTGGGCATGTTTGTACTATAGTTGTGCAAAGGAGTTACACCACAGCTAAGCTATGTCTCAATATCTGTTTCAAAGAAAGAGCATTTTGCCAAGGTCAAGACAACAGAAAGAAATGCCAGGTGGAGGAGTGGATGGTTTAGTTCTGTTTGAGGAGGAAGTAATTGTTACTTGATTAAGTCTGAACATGGAAAATGTCTGGGTTTATTTTGTTTGTTTTTTTGTTTTTCCCTGACAGCAGAAATGATCCTTGTTCGAGACATGCAGGAAGAAGGGGGTTATTACCTTCTTGTGGACTTCTTCGCTGATGGGCTTTCAGATTGAGCACTTCGAAGATTGTTCCAGAATTATTCCATCCCAGATAGAGTGACACTGGAAATGTATGTTGTTGGAAGAAATGTCCCCTTTGTTTGTCCTTGCATCCCAACAGAAGTCATTCAAAGTCAATACTAATCAACATGGCCTAGATCCCAAGGTTCCTACTTAAGAGCCTGATCCATCGGACAATATGATTACATCTACGCTGTAGCTCTATTTCAGAAAAAGATATTTCGAAACAGCTATTTTGAAACATCTTATTTCAAAATAACACAATTACACACAAAGAATGCATCTACATTAGCATGTTCTTTTGAAATATTTTTGAAAAGCAGGGGCTCTTTCAAAATGTCCAGCAGAGCGTCTACACACAAAACATGTTCTTTTTAAATTAAATCAAAATGTAGAAGCCCTGGCTCAGTCCAAGAACTATGACTTGATTGGAATAACAGAGACTTGGTGGGATGACTCGCATGACTGGAGCGCTGCCATGAAAAGGTATAAACTGTGCAGGAAGGACAGGCAAGGGAGAAAAGGAGGAGGGGTTGCACTGTATGTAAGAGAGCACTATGATTGCTTGGAACTCCAGTACATAGAGGGAGAAAAGCCTGTTGAGAATCTATGGGTCAAGCTTAGCGGTGTAGGCAGCACTGGAGATGTGGTGGTTGGTGTCTGCTACAGGCTGCCAAATCAGGATGATGAGGTAATGAGGCTTTTTTTAGACAACTGAGAGAAGTTTCCAGATCGCGGGCTCTTGTTATCGTGGAGGACTTCAATTACCCTGACATCTGTTGGGAGACCCATACAGCGGTACACAAGCAGTCCAGGAAATTTCTGGAGAATGTTGGGGATCACTTCTTGGTAAAAGTGCTGAAGGACCTGACCAGAGGTCATGCGCGGCTCGACCTGCTGCTTACATACAGGGAGAAAGTCGTAGGGAAGGTAGAGGTGGGGGACAACCTGGGAAGCAGTGACCATGAGGTGGCAGACTTCAGGATCCTGAGCAAAAGAAGGAAAGAGAGCAGCAAATTATGCACCTTGGACTTCAGAAAAGCAGACTTTGACTCCTTCAGGAACCTGATGGGCAGAATCCCCTGGGATGCTACCATGAAGGGAAAAGGAGTCCAGGAAAACTGGCAGTACTTTAAGGAAGCCCTATTGAAGGTGCAGAAGGAAACTGTCCCAATGCACAGCAAGAGAAGTAAATATGGTAGGAGACCAGACTGGCTTAATGGGGAAATCCTTGGAAAACTTAGGCACAAAAAGGGAGCTTACAAAAAGTGGATGTCTAGGGAGGGGTATAAACGTATAGTTCGAGAATGTGGGGCAGTTATCAGGAAGGCGAAAGCGCAACTGGAATTGCGACTCACGAGGAAAGTGAAGGATAACGAGAAAAGTTTCTACAGGCATGTTACCAAGAAGAAGGTGATCAGAGAGGGTGTGGGGCCCCTACTGGATGAGGAAGGTAACCCAGTGACAAATAATGTAGGGAAAGCTGAAGTACTTAAAGCTTTCTTTTGCCTCTGTCTTCATGGACAAAGACAGCTCCCGGACTAATGCGATAAGTGATGCATTGTGGGATGAAGGTGGACAGCCTTTGGTGGGGAAAGAACAGGTTAGGAGCTATCCAAAAAAGCTAAATGTCCATACATTGATGGGCCCGGACCTAATTCATCCTAGGGTTCTGAGGGAGTTGGGGTATGTTGTTGACGAGCCCTTGGCCATTATCTGTGAAAAGTCATGGAGATCGGGAGAGATCCTGGATGATTGGAAAAAGGCAAATGTAGTGCCCATCTTTACAGAAGGGAAGAAGGATGATCCAGGGAACTATAGGCTGGTCAGTCTTACATCAGTCCCTGGAAAAATCATGGAGGGGCTCCTCAAGGAAGTCATTTTGAGGCACTTGGAGGAGGGGAGAGTGATCAGGAATAATCCGCATGGATTCATGAAGGGCAAGTCACGCCTGACCAATCTGATTAGTTTCTATGATGAGATAACTGGCTCTGTGGATAGAGGAAAATCAATGGACGTGATTTATCTTGACTTTAGCAAAGCTTTTGATATGGTCTCCCACAATATTCTTGTTGGCAAGTTAAAGGAATGTGGATTGGATGAATGGACGGTAAGATGGATAGAAAGCTGGCTAGAAGGTCGGGCTCAGAGGGTGGTGATCAACAGCTCGATGTCGGGATGGTGGTCAGTTTCTAGTGGAGTGCCCCCAGGTTCGGTTCTGGGTCCTGTTCTGTTCAACATATTTATCAATGACCTGGCTGAGGGGTTGGATTGCACCCTCAGCAAGTTTGCGGATGACACGAAGCTAGGGGGAGAGGTAGATACGCTGGAGAGTAAGGACAGGGTCCAGACTGACTTAGACAAATTGGAAGACTGGGCTGCAAGAAATCTGATGAGGTTCAATAAGGACAAGGGCAGAGTCCTGCACTTGGGCCAGAAGAATCCCAAGCATTGTTATAGGCTGGGGTCCGACTGGCTTGGTAATAGTTTTGCAGAAAAGGATCTGGGAGCTGTAGTGGACGCGAAGATGGACATGAGTCAACAGTGTGCTGTTGTATCCCAGAAAGCTAATGGCATATTAGGCTGCATCAAAAGGAGCGTTTCCAGTAGATCCAGAGAAGTGATTATTCCTCTTTATTCGTCTTTGGTGAGGCGGCATCTGGAGTACTGTGTCCAGTTCTGGGCCCCCAATTATACGAAGGATGTGGGTACATTGGAGAGGGTCCAGCAGAGGGCGACCAAAATAATTTGGGAGCTGGAGCATATGACTTATGAAGAAAGGTTGAGGGAATTGGGACTGTTTAGTCTGCAAAAGAGAAGACTGAGGGGAGACTTGATAACAGCCTTCAACTTACTGAAGGGAGGCTGCAAAGAGGCTGGAGAGAGGCTGTTCACAGTGGTCACGGGTGGCAGAACACAGAACAATGGTCTCATGTTGTGGTTAGAAAGGTCCAGGTTGAACATTAGGAAAAACTTTTTCACTAGGAGGGTGGTGAAGCATTGGAATGATCTACCAAGGGAAGTAGTGGAGTCTCCATCCCTGGAGGTGTTTAAGTCTCAGCTCAGCAAAGCCCTGGTGGGGCTGATCTGATGGGTTTGGTCCTGCTTAGAGCAGGGAGCTGGACTCGATGGCTTTTTTAGGCCTCTTCCAGCTCTATTGTTCTATGATTCTATGAAAAAAATGCGGTGCTCCATTCAAAAGCATTTGTCCACTCCCATTTCAGGAAAAGCACCTTTTTTTGAAAGCTTCTTTTGAAAGAAGATGTAGTCTTCTTGGCTCCTGTTTTTTTTTTTTTTTTTTGATCCTCGTCATGTTCTTTTGAAAGGGAGGGGACTGTTTGGATGCTTTCTTTCGAAAGAGTAGATCATTCATTTGATCTGTTTTTTTGTGTGCAGATGCACTCTTTCGAAAGAAGTTCTTTCAGAAGGGATCTTCCAGAAGGACTCTTCAAAAGATCACTGTAGTGTAAATGTAGCCAAAAGGTATTCTGAAATATCACCCAGCTATTTCAAAATAGCATTTCCAGATACATAGCGCTATTTTGAAATAGCACCATTGGAGCTCATTATGGCACATTTAAAAAAAGTGCTATTCCGTGTCCTTATAACACCTATTTCAAAATAGGCATTATTCCTCCTGAACTGAGGGTTACCATTTTCAAAATCATGCAATTTTCAATTTATTTTGAAATAGTGTGTGCATTGATGCTAGTAAAATTATTTTGAAATAATGGCTTTTATTTGGAAATAACTGTTGTGTAGACATAGCTTGTGATACCTCCTGATGAGATATGGGAACTCCTCAGTCATGAGAATATATGCACTGATTTCCAGACTTGTCAATGGGGCCTTCCCTGAATATAATCTGAGTTAAAAACAAAACAAAACAAAGCACAACAAAACAAAACGAAACAAAAACTAACTAGGGAATCTCCAGAGTAGATCACAGGAGACTAGATATTGCTGGTAAAGATCATCCAAATCTGACCCCTAGGTGAGGATGCAACCTTTCTGAGACAGAGAGCCAAAATTTGACCTTTTGACTTCCATGCACTGTCCAAAAGCTGGTGATAACTTTTAAAGTCATGAACAGTTCCACTTACAAAAACTTAATTGATACATAAATGAAGATGTAGAACTTTACCATTTAGGTGGTGGTTGGTTTTGTTAATCTACAGGCAGCATGGCTTTGAGTAAACTCCCAGCTGTGTCAGGGAGGAAAGGCAGGGATGAGCTCCTGCCACCTGCCAGGGGCTGCTGACCCTAACCCAGATGGTAGACTTTGAACATTTCAAAGCTGGAGCAAAGGGATGGTATTTATGTCAAAGGTTTTGTGTCAAGAGAATCTCTAGACATCCATCATCTTCATCAACAACCACGGGCTCAGCACCCATTGGTGTCTGATGCCTCTCTCACTATTTCCTTCCATCTTTCCCTGTCCACTGTGGAGTGGCTTAGTTTCTGTAGACTAGCTCTGCACCAGTCTACTATATCATCTACTCATTCTCTGTGGGGTCTGCCTCTCCTATTTGAATTGTCCATTTTGCTGAATACCAGAGTCTTGATTTTTTGTTTGTCGTTCATTCTGCAAATATGCCCCAATAGCTGTAACTTGTGTTGTATAACCTTCTGCCATAGGTTCTCTTTTGGCTGTATCTTCCTGTGTAACTCCTCATGGGTGACCTTCTGCATCCATCCTAGTCTCAGGATCTTTCTATAACAACTTCTCTCTAATACCAATCTTCTTCTATTCAGATCTTTTCTTATCACCCATGTCTGACATCCATACAACATTAGTAAACAACATAAATTGCAATAAAGTCCAAACTGCCACAACTATTTTAAGGATAATAAATCCTATAACAATAGATCTTACTGAGCATGGTTCATCAGTAGATCTCAAACCACTTTACAAAGAAGAGTAGTATCATGATCTTTATTTTACAGATAGGGAAACTGAGGCACAGGGACACGTGACTTACTGAACAACACCCCTTGCAGAGCCAAGAAGAGAGCCCTGGCTGCTGAGTCACAGGAAGTAAACATTCTGTTAAATGGAGATGCATCTTCCACTCATCAGTCAGCTTTTGTTCAACTGATAGGACACATCAGCACAGTGTTTCTCAGGTTTTTTCAGGTTGCTTGCACCCTTAGTTGTGATAGAAAAAGTTCACAACTCCCCCATCATATTTGCTATAAAAACAAGAGTAAAATATGTATCTATGCTAATACTCAGCTGGGATAGTTTATGTGTATTGAGAGAGGTTTATAGCAAATACTTGACCTTGAAGTGTAAGTGGATTGAGATTTTCTTAAACTTTAGACTGTCATAAAACATTCTGCTCCTTCTAGCCTTCTCGAATTGCCTGTGATAATGTCTGTGCAGGGTCATGACCCTCCAGTGGAGAAAGACTGCTCTAGGGGCTAAGGCACTGGATTGAGAATTGTGACAGCTGAAGTCTACTCATCACTCTGCCACTGACACTCTGTATGAACATAGGTAAGTCATTGCCCCTCTGATTCTCTGTCTGTCTTGCCTGTTTAGGTTGTAACCTCTGCAGGGCAGGGACTGTTAACCATCTGCTTTGCTGGAAGAGGTCTGAGTAATTGGCACTTCACTGGATTAAACCTTTTATTAAGGAATTGTTTTGAACTAATTGTAAATAAATACATCCCATATAAAAATGAATTAACCCACATATGTATATATCTTAGCTACCAGTTTGTTTCTAAAGTTGGAGAGATGCTATTATGAATGGGAAAATTCAAACACGGCTTTCTTTCTTTTTGAAGATGTGTATTCAGGTCTGTGGTTTCATATCTGAAGCAATATTAATCTCTCTTCCTCTTCCAACCAGTCAATATTGAAAAGCTGCTTGTATTGACCACTAATCTTAAATAATTGATAACTCAACTCTGTCCTTTCCTGCAGTCAGCACTAAACTCAAAATTGCCATAAACGCAAACTAAAGATGTGGGATTGAAATGGCAGATGAGGACTGGAATGATACTCTGCTTCATGTCTCTAAATCCCTCAAGATGCAACAAATGTTTCCAGATGCAGTTCTTCAATTACACATAGATTAAACTATTCTCCAACTTTGATCGTCAAAATCTGGAGGGCTACCCCACAATATATCCCAGAATCCGAACCCATAATCAATGCATTTTTTCACTGTTTTAGAGGCTTTCCCAAATCCACAGTTCTCATTCCCATACCTATAAATTCTGTTTGGGAATCCTAAACTCTTTATCCCTTTTTTTAATGCCTTTTGGGAATTGACCGTAATTAAGTTTGGAGCAAAAGGAATCTGGAAGTAGTGAATTCCTTGTGTGACCATTGAAACTTGGATGTAAGAATTGACCAGCTCTCTCAGATTCTCATGTGACACAAAGCTTATGGAAATAATCTGATATTTTTGATAATAGTGCACATTAGCGAGGAAGGAAACTGAGGCATGGGGGCATAAAGTGACTTACCCCCCACAAGATCACCTAGAAATCAAGTGGAAGAGCAGGGAATAGAGCCTATTTCTTTTGAGTTTCTAAGCCCTGGGCAATGCTGCTTCCATTTTATGTCTTATTTCCACTTTTTGCCTAACATCCCACTGAAGTCATGTTTATTACAGCTCCCGCTGGGTGTGTAGCAAGAGAATTAGCATTTGGAATGATCCAGCCTCTACTCTGTAGGGGCGCGGACCTCAAACCCATTTGGAAGGTGATGAGGACAATGTAGAGTACCTGGCACATTTGAAAGAAGACGGTACAAATCTCTAGCAATTCAACTGGAGAGAACCATACGGCACTGGCAGACAGACTAGCCAGAAGGTGTACTAGATCTTTTCTGTCTCTTGAGTCTCTTATTTTCATTTCTCGGTCGTCGACCCGAGATTCTTCCTCTACAGCAGAGGCCATGTCTGAATATGCAGAAAAAGCACCAACAACGTACCACCCCTGCATGCTTAGTGCTTGGTTCACTTCCTTGTTTCTGTAGTAGTGGTAGCTAGTTTTTTGGTTTTAGTACACTGTCACACCTAGATTACACTATCAAAACAAAAAGCAGTCAAGTAGCACTTTAAAGACTAGCAAAGTAGTTTATTAGGTGAGCTTTCGTGGGACAGACCCACTTCTTCAGAGCATATCCAGACCAGCTAGATTACACGTTCTTCAGTGCCACGCCAGTGTCCCATGAGCTGTGTGTAAAATACTATGTACACCACTGATGCTATAAAAATAAGAAGTCATAATACTGTTTATGAAATGGCAATGTGAAGGCAATCATGCGAATAGATGTGGATGGGAAGGAACAAGCAAAGAGGTGAAAAACTGCTGCTGTGTTTGGATTCTGAACTGCAGCATGGCAGGTAAACAGTGCTTGCTGGGTCCATCTGACTGTTCTCAAAACCAACGTTCCCTACAATCTTTTCTGTCCACATGTGGATATTTCCATCCATGTGCAGAATAAATTTTTATGTGCAACAAAGTATTTGCAAATGTGCACCACCAGTAGAAACAAAAAAAGCCCTAGTGGCTGGCACTCTGTTACCATACAAAAATAGGGCACCCCTTGGAGGGAGTGTATCAGTATCCACCCATGCACGTTGTATTAATACATTACTATATAGTACATTAATACAACGTGAGGGGGTAGATACTGATATAGATACACTCTCTCAGGAGCGTCCTCTTTTCTGAAAGATCACATATGGTAAACCTTGCTAATCAGCTGGGCAGCATCTGAATCTCACCTGAGGGGCCACACAAGTACTGAGCTTACAGGGAACGCTGCTCAACTGTGATAAGTGAAGATTGCACACAAGGAAAATTTGCCTATGATACAGTGCCTGCCAGACTGGGAATTTGTGGGGAAAGCATTTAAACAGGAGTAAAGGAAACTCACCCTCTCTGGATTTTTTTTTAATTTATTTTCAAAATTCATAGTTTAGAATTTCAACTTAACAGGGATTCTGGTCCAAAGCTTTTGGGGCCTATGATAAGGTGGGGTATGAGGCCAGAAGCCCAAATTTTATAAGGATAGTTGTGCTTTTCAGGACTTTGTTTTATATAGGTGACTCTTGCCCCCACTTCCATCCTGACTTTTGACACCTACTATATGGTCACACTAGGGCTGCGTCTACACTTGCATTACTCTTTTGAAAGAAGCATGCAAATGAGGGAAATTGAAAATGCAAATGTGGTACAGATTTACATATCTGGTGCCTCACCTGCATATCTTCTTTCGAAAGAAGAAAAGGAGTGGAGACGCAGCTCTTTTGAAAGTAAACCCCATCTTCGAAAGAACCCTTCTTCCCTTTTTTTATGGAGATTTCAATTTCCCTCATTTACATGCCACTTTTGAAAGAGGAATACAAGTGTAAATGCAGCCTAGGATGGGATCGTGCTTCTGCCTCTTTCCATGCAAAATAACCCTCAGAGACCTTCTTGTTCTGGTTCTACCATGTTCTCTCTGCCATCTATACAAACGTGCACAGCTCTAAATATGCAATACTATAGAATCTTTGGCTGTGTCTGCACTAGCATTGCACTTTCGAAAGAGGCATGCAAATGAGGAAATTGAAAATGCAAAGGAGGTGCACATTACCATATATGGCACCTCATTTGCATATTCTTCTTTTGAAAGCAAAAAAGCAGCGTAGATGCGGCTTTTTCAAAAGTAAACCCCATTTTCGAAAGAACCCTCTTCCTGAACCAAAATAGGAAGGCTTCTTTCGACAATAGGGTTTCTGTTGAAACAGCTGTGTTTACACTGCTTTTTTTTCCTTTCGAATGAAGCTCTTCCAAAAGGAGACTATGCAAATGAGGAGCCAGATATGTAAATCTGCACCTGTTTCGCATTTTCAATTTCCACATTTGCCTGCCTCTTTTGAAGTGCAGAGGTAGTGTAGACACTGCTTCTATGTCCCTGAACCAAGGAGAAGGAGGCAATGGAAATTCCCCAAGGCTGTGTCTACACCTGCATTCCTCTTTCAAAAGAGGTATGCAAATGAGGTAAATCAAAAATGCAGACAGGAATAAGGGGACTTCGAAGTAGGCGGGGTCCTTTCGAAAAGGAGCCACGTCTGGATGAGCCGCGTGGTGGCGAGTCGCATCTATTTTGAAGTGCCGCAGCCGCCCGCATTCTAATGAGGCGCTGAATATGTATTTCAGCACTTCATTAGTAAACTTCAAAATGGCCATTTGCATGGCCATTTCGAAGTTTTGGTTAGTGTAGATGTAGTCTTTGTAACACACCCCAGTGCTTCACCACGCTCCTGCTGAAATGCCTTTTCTTAATATCCAATTTATACCTCTCCCTCTGTAATTTCAAACTAATGCTCCTTGTTCTGCTATCTTTCTCAACTGAGAACAGCCTCTTTCCATCCTCTTTAGAGCCCCCCTTCAAGAAGTTGAAGGCTGCTATCAAATCATCCCTCACTCTTCTCTTCCACAAACTAAATAAGCCCAAATTCCTCAGCTTCTCCTCATAGGTCATGTGCTCCAGCCTCCAAATTATTTTCATTGCCCTCCAGTGGACCCGCTCCAATGCATTCACAGACTTTCTATTCTGAGGGACCCAGAACCGAATGCAATATTCCAGATGAGGCCTCACCAGTGTTGAATAGAGAGGAATAACAACTCCTCTAGATCTGCTGGAATTCCATTTGGCATCAGTCACATAAAAAAATACACTCAAAGTTTACAGTATGGTTGTTGGAATCACTGGGTAAATAAACATTTTCCTAAATACTTAACACACATAAAAATTGCACAGCTGATAAAAGTATGACAAACATAATAAAAAGTAATGTTTAATGATTACACCAATTCAATGAATTCTGTGGAAAAACTCACTTGTCTAAATATGAAACCATTTCCTGCCACCCTTCTCCAGAACCAGAACATGAGTCCCTTCCATAATGTGTCTGAGACCAGTAAATGGGGCTCACACCACTCAATTCCTGCCAAGTGGCTGAGGTGGTCCATTTTGGGGTTATTTAATTTGTGCCCTTAGAGGAGAGTTTTATCAACACCTAGGCTACGTCTACACGTGTCCCAAACTTCGAAATGGCCACACAAATGGCCATTTCGAAGTTTACTAATGAAGCGCAGAAATGCATATTCAGCGCTTCATTAGCATGCAGGCGGCCGCAGCACTTCAAAATTGACGTGCCTCGCCACCGCGCGTCTCATCCAGACAGGGCTCCTTTTCGAAAGGACGCTGCCTACTTCGAAGTCCCCTTATTCCCATCAGCTCATGGGAATAAGGGGACTTCGAAGTAGGTGGGGTCCTTTCGAAAAGGAGCGCCGTCGGGACGAGACGCGCGGCGGCGAGGCGCGTCAATTTCGAAGTGCCGCGGCCTCCCACATGCTAATGAAGCGCTGAATATGCATTTCTGCGCTTCATTAGTAAACTTCGAAATGGCCATTTGCGTGGCCATTTTGAAGTTTGGGACACGTGTAGACACAGCCCTAGGGTGGGATTTTCAAGAGGTTCCCTATGGAGTTAGGAGCAGAAGTCACATTGAAAGCCTGTGTGAATCATGCTCCTAAATCTGGTAGGTCCTTTTGAGAACAATACCCATATGTATCAAAGAAATGATGGAAAGAAGTCTCCCGAATAATACTGTAGTGAGAGTAAAAAATTCAACGAGATTCATGCTCCTAATTCCCTCAGGGCTTTTGAAAATTAAACTCAATCCAGTATGTACTGAAATCAGTGGGAAGACCCTTAAAACTTAAGGATGTGTATCCAATATGGAGACAGCACTCTCTGCACTGGGCAGAGAGAAACACACATAGAAGCAACATCTACACTTGCATTCCTCTTTTGAAACAGGAATGTAAACAAGGGAAATTGAAAATGCAAATGAGGCACTGACTTACATATGTTGCCTTTTATTTGCATAATCTATTTTTGGAAGAGATTCTTTAGAAAGACATTAAAAAAACAGTGTAGACAGAGCTCCATTAAAAATAAACCCCATCTTCAAAAGAACCCTTCTTCCTGAAACAAAATAGGAAGATGGGTTCTTTCAAAGATGAGGTTTATTTAAAAAAAAAAAATCTACACCTTTTTTTTCTTTCAAAAAGAGATGATACAAATGAAGCACAAGATACGTAGATCAGTGCCTTCTTTGCATGTTCGATTTCCCTCATTTGGATTCCTCTTTCGAAAGAGGAATGCAAGTGTAGACGTAGCAAGGCTGTTCTCATCAGCTATGTCTACATAGCAGCATTATTCCTGAATAAACTATTCCGGAAGAGGTATTTTGGAATAGTTTACTCTGAAATACCACAGCTATACACAAAATGGATTTCAAAATACCGCTCAGCCATTTCAATATAGGCTCTATTGTGTGTAGATGCTCTGTTTCAAGATAGATCCCTTGGATGCACTGTAGCGTATTTAAAAATGAGCTCTATTCCATGTCTACACAACGCCTATTTCAAAATAAGTGCTATTCCTTCTCCAGTGAGGTTTACAACGCATCCACTATTTTGAAATGATTTTGAAATAGCGGTTCATTGTGTAGGCACGAGGGCTATGTCTACACTATCCCCTCTTTCGAAACAAGGATGCTAATGAGACACTTTGGGATATGCTAATGAGGCGCTGCAATGACTGTGTGGTGCCTTATTAACATAACGGCGGCCGCGGCACCTCGAAAGTGCCGCTTTCAATCGCACGCGGCTCGTCTACATGGGGTCCTTCTCCTAAGGGCCCTGTGCACTTCGAAATCTCCTTATTCCTATTTGGTTATAAGAATAGGTCCTTTTCATAAGGGCCTGCACACTTCGAAATCCCCTTATTCCTATAACCAAATAGGAATAAGGGGATTTTGAAGTGGGCAGGGTCCTTTGAAAAGGAACCCTTGCAGAGGAGCCACGCGCGATCAAAAGCGGCACTTGCGAAGTGCCGCAGCCACCGTTATGCTAATGAGGCGCTGCACAGTCATTGTAGACATAGCCTAGGATTGTTATTTTGAAGTAACAGCTGTTTTTTCAAAATATGTTTGCTGCGTAAAAAACAACGGGAAGTCCTGTGGCACCCTATAGACAAACAGACATATTAGAGCATAAGCTTTCATGGGCAAAGATAGAGAGGCATCTCTGTGTTTGCGTATACAGACTAACACAGCCACCCTCTGATACTTAGTGGTGAGGGGAAAGAGGATGGAAGGGAGGGCTCGCTCCAGGGCATGGGTGGCCAAACCGTAGTTCATGAGCCCCGTGGTGGCTCTTTAAGAGTTAAGTATCAGAGGGGTAGTTGTGTTTGTCTGCATCTGCAAAAACAACGGGACCTGTGGCACCTTAAAGAGTAACAGATTTATTGAAGCATAAGCTTTCGTGGGCAAAGATGATGAAGTGGGACTTTGCCCATAAAAGCTTATGCTCCAATGAATCTGTTAGTTTGTAAGGTGCCACAGGACTTCTCGTTTTTTTAAAGTGAGACTTGTGGTGCTCCCCCATTCCCACCAGACAGACTTGGGGTGGGAGAAGATCAGAGCTTCTGCCCTGCAGTGGGATGGTGGGTCTATGGGCGTTAGCCCAATGGGGGCGGGATCCAGGGGTTTCAGCCCCACAGGAGATGCATGCTGGGGCTCAGGGCTTCAGCCCTCCCCTTGCTGAAGGCCCAGACCCAAGCTGGTGCTTCCTGAAGGGCTGAAACACTTGGTCCCAACACCCTGCCCCAGGGCATAAACCCTGTGGCCTCTCATGCGTGCCTAGCTCTGAAACTGCTGCAGATTATTGTGCATGGTTCACAGGATAAGCAAGTTTGGCCACCCTGTCCTGGTGGTTCATGCTATGGAGAGTCTGGGCTGGGAGTAGCCTTTATGCAGGCTGGGCCAGGCTGCTATAAATTACAGCAGACCCCAAGTATTGCTTTAGCTGACACTGGTGCCTCTTTCCGTCTCTGTGACAGTCTAAACTCCAGGTAGCACAGAAAAGCACCATCTGCTCCCCCCTTCCTGACCTGTGTCTTTGTTGCTTCCCTTTGTAGGTGCCACCCCGATCTAGCACCAAGTTTCTAAGTGTAATTGCTTTAGCATTGTCCTGGCACTGAAACCCGTGGTCATATGACTACAGTTATTATGCCTTTTGTGCATGCCAAGTAGGTAAGGATAACAGCCTGTGTCAGAGACAGAGGACGAACGTGAGAGGTGTGGGCCATTTGGATTCCACTGGAGAACACCAGTGTAAAGGCAAACTTCCCCTCTCCTGATTGTTAAAAATTTAAGGGCCAGCATCCTTTTCTTTCGCCAGTCCTTGTTTTCTTCTTTCAGACTTCCTTCGGCTCTGTGAAAAATAATGCTGGCCCTTTAATGGACTTTGCAACTTGTTCTTTCATATGGTAATAGCAGCCTCTGGTGGTTTGTGGCAACATTTACAGCAGCTGATGAACTGCAGCTCATTTCCCTGGGTGCATAATAAAAATGAGCTGGGAGAGCATGCATTCAGAGTAGAGAACAGTCTTCCTCCAGATGACAGCTTGCATGTAAATTAGGTCTGGTTTTGGAGGTATGAAAAGTATCCCACTTTATTCTCTTAAACCCAACTTTTCCCCTGAAGAACTTGCCTCTTTTCCAAAAGATCATTTCAGGTTGGTGGTGCAGCTTTTTTCATCTGAAGAAGTGGGTCTTACCCACGAAAGCTCATGACCGAATACATTTGTTTGTCTCTAAGGTGCTACTGGACTGCTTGTTATTTGCTTGCTTAATGTAATATTTATGTTACAGTAGCATATGAAGGCTTCCTATGGTCCTGTCTTGAAAAGTTTGCCAAAAAATAGGGAAGGCAAACCAAGGGAGGATTATCTCTGTTTTGTAGCTGGGATACAGAGATAAAGGGAGACTAGTTCCACATTCCAAACTACCCAGATTTGGTGGTGGGGAGGAGCGGGGGCGAATATCAGATGGCTTGCCGAAAAGCAAACAAATTGTATGCAATAGAAGCACATTGTTCATGCTTTAAAAAAAAAGCTGGTATAACTGCTTATGAGAAAAAGTTTTAGGGCTGAAGCTGGATTTCCTGCCCCATCCTGTCTACCCAGAATACACCACTAGGTCCTTTTTAGGTATCTCTCATAAACCTGAGAGTTGCAATAATGAGGCATGGAATGTAAGGACTGTAAGACTCTGTTGCTAGAAAGTAGTGTGTTTGCTCCCCCTAGTGGGTAAACTGCATTACTTTCTTATGAGTTGGTTTGGTTATACTTTCTTTGCACCATTGCATTATTGTTACAGAAGTTTCCAGGCTTTTTTTTTTTTCACTACTTTTTTTTTGGGGCGGGTTTTATGCTAGTGCATTAGATAACAAACAGGACTAGTTGTGTACTCAGCATTGTAGTTGTAGCATACTGGCCAGTCTTTATCTGGAAATCAGAAAGTTCCTTTGAGAGTTCTTTGGAATTAATGAAAACATAAGCAACCTAAAAAAATCCCTAAGATTCCACCTAGAAATGGGCCTTTTAATTACTATTTGGATAATAAAAAGGCCCCATTATTCCATCTCCTACATTCCTTCTTATGGTACACCAGAACACAATTAAGCATATTCATCTTTCTCTGATGCAGCTAGTGTTAACCAGTCTCAACAACCAGAGCACCTAAAAATGTGGTTCTGATCTAACTGGCCTCTTTGCACTACCAAAATATAAACTTCAGCAGTAATGCTAGATGGGTGATGGATCTGTGTGGATTACAGAAGTTCCTAGATGTCTAAAAGCAACCTGCTGAAACTGACTTGAGACGGGAGACAAGGGGTCAGACCCACCAAATCAACAAATGCCTCAGCAAATGCTTTGTTTAGTTAGAGTTGTTAGGTTTTGATGGCATCAAGGAGCAGTGTTCTGTTGTGAATCATAGTTTTTTTTTTTGTTTTTTTTAAGATAATGGGAATGATGCCTTTCTAAAATTATCTGCATTGTTTAGGTGTACAATGCTTCAGGATAAGCAGAACCAATGGATAGAACTGAAGCTGGACACATTCAAATGATAAATAAGCCATGTGTTTCTAACCATAAGGCTGCTCAACTATAAATTGGCGAGGGAAGTGGTGGGATGTCTTTTAGACTTGCTTGCTCTTCTAGAAGATGTTAGTCAAACCTGCTATGAGGTTCAAGCAGGGGAAATTGCATGGAATTTGGTGGCCTGTGTATACAGGTTAGTTTAAATGTAACAGTCCTTTCTTGCCTTAGAATATATGAATCTATGAATTGCAAAAGCTTATAGGATAACATAGGAGATGTCGCAGCTTAGATTGTGGCACAGAAATGCTGGCAATGTTCATGGTTTGCTGTTCCAGAACCAAATATGGTCACTGCCACTTTTTAGCAACTCACTTCACATGCAAAATTTGCTATTATCGAACAGTTGCCAATGAGCGAAAGTCTTGGTTTCCAGTGAATATGTGCATGTGTGACAAGTGATGATGTACAGTAGCTGCAGAAGTAGAGTCACGGTTTATTTCAGTTTTGTTTGATGCAGTGTCAAAAATAGAAAAGGCAAAAATCAAATATGCCAGAGAATCATAGAATACAGGAACTGGAAGGGACCTCAAGATGTCATCACGTCCAGTCCGCTGTCCTCACAGCAGGACCAGGCACCATCTAGATCGTCTCTGACAGATGTCTAGTCAACCTGCCCTTAGATATCTCCAATGATGGAGATTCCATAAACTCCGTAGAAAATTTATTTCAGTGTTTAACCACACCAGCATTTAGGAAGTTTTCCCTAATGTCCAACCTAAAGCACATTTGATACCAGCTCAGTATTCTATACAGTGGACTAGATCAAATTTTAAAATTCTTGGCACAGTCTACATAAGCGGATGAGAGCTGCAAGATTGACAAGAAGTGCATCAGTAATTGGGGTGTGTTTTTTGTTTGGTTTTTATTTTCAACTTCCAGAGCTTGTAGGTGTGGGTGCTCCAAGGCCACCAGCATTGAGAGAAGCCAGGGCTTGTGAATTCAGACAAGTGTGATAGAGGCTTTGAAGTTTTTAGGGACACCTTAGTCCATTGGCTTCATGACTCAGGCTGTGTTTGGAGGAAAAACAAAACAACAAAAAAGCAATCCTGGAGCATCTTAAAGATTCACAATTATTTATTAGGTGGAACAGACCCACTTCTTCAGGTCTGGAGAATAACTGATAACTGAGAGAGATTGTGAAATAAGGAAAGGCATTCATTGATGGAGAATGTATAAAAGAGCTTTAGCTAAGTATAAGAGCAGCTTGTAAGGTGATTATAAAAACAAAATTGTTCAGATTCTAGCATCCTCCTGAGAGAGAGAGAAGGTTCAGGGGTGAAAGGCAGGAAGACAGTGGTAGAAAGACACACCTGTAAAGTGTGAGGAAATAGAATACGTAAAAAAAAATTGATGAACATCCTGCAGTAAATTTTATCACATTACAAATCATTGTGTGTGTGCTGTTCTTAAAACAGGGGTTACAAAAAGTACGGTTTGACATTAATAGGCACCATATCATATTCACATGCATCGCAGCTCTTGAATTATTGAGGTTTTTTACCAAATTTGAAAAAAAAAACCTGGAGCCCAGGGTGTGGCACAGAATGATCCCTATGGTGGCTTTCAGTCAGCTTGGACTTGCCTAAGTGTTGCAGCTCTTTCTGGAAGCTCCACCTCAATGTGTGTTATGAACCCTAGCCAGACCCTGCTCAACTTACCTTCTCCACCATCTCTTGCAAGGGGCTTGTGACAGGCAGTCTGAAAGCTCCTTTCCATTACTCTTGCAGGGAGAAAATCCTACACCCTAGCTACGTCTACACGTGAACGCTACATCGAAGTAGCTTATTTTGATGTAGCAACATCAAAATAGGCTATTTCGATGAATAACGTCTACACGTCCTCCAGGGCTGGCAACGTCGACGTTCAACGTCGACGTTGCGCAGCACCACATCGAAATAGGCGCTGCGAGGGAATGTCTACATGCCAAAGTAGCACACATCGAAATAGGGATGCCAGGCACAGCTGCAGACAGGGTCACAGGGCGGACTAGCGCTTCCGGGGCAACAGCTAGCCGCTCCCTTAAAGGGCCCCTCCCAGACACACGCAGCCTGCACAGCACGCGGTCTGAAGAGCCATAGGCACACAGACCTCGGGCAACGCAGTCATGGACCCCCAGCAGCAGCAGCAGCAGCAGCAGCAGCACCAGCACCAGCAGCAGCAGCAGCCAGAGGTCCATCCAGCCCTCCTGGCAGGAGCAGGGCTCGCCCTGCTCCATGCCATGCGGGAGGCAGCTGAGCACCTCCTTGCCACACCGGAGGAGGAGGAGCAGCCTGCAGGGGAGCAGGACTCAAGCCCCAACCGTTCAGCACCCCGAACCCCGCCCCCACCTCACACGTCGCCGCCTCTGGAGCGACCCCACCAGCACCGACTGGTGGGAGCGGCTGGTGCTTGAGGAGTGGGACGATGACCGCTGGCTCAGGAACTTCAGGATGAGCCGGCAGACATTTATGGAGCTGTGCCAGTGGCTCACCCCCGCACTCAGGCACCAGGACACCACCATGCGGCGTGCCCTCCCTGTGGAGAAACGGGTCGGCATCGCTGTCTGGAAGCTGGCCACTCCAGACAGCTACCGATCCGTGGGACAGCAGTTTGGTGTCAGCAAGGCCACCATCGGGGCTGTCCTCATGGAGGTAAGAGGACCCACGGGGGGGGGGGAGGGCAGAGGAGGGCAGGGCAGGGGAGGGGAGGGGAGGGGGGCCCGGGCAGGGGAGGGCAGGGCAGGGCCCCGCACACCCAGCTCACCCCTCATTGGTGCTCTCCCATGTTCTTTCCCTGCAGGTTGTGCGTGCCATCAACACCATGCTCCTGCACAGGCTCGTGAGGCTGGGGGACCCAGATGCCACCAGCGCCGGCTTTGCCACGCTGGGCTTCCCCAATTGCTTCGGGACTCTGGATGGGACTCACATCCCCATCAGCGCCCCGCAACACAGTGGAGGACGCCACATCAACCGCAAGGGCTACCACTCAGTGGTCCTGCAGGCCTTGGTGGACAGCCGGGGCCGGTTCCAGGACATTTATGTGGGCTGGCCTGGCAGCACCCATGACGCCCGGGTGTTCCGGAACTCAGGCCTGTGCCGCCGGCTGGAGGCAGGGACCTACATCCCCCAGTGGGAGATCCCTCTGGGGGACACCACCATGCCCCTCTGCATCATCGCAGATGCGACATACCCCCTCCGGCCCTGGCTCATGCACCCGTACACGGGCCATCTCTCCGCCAGCCAGGAGCGCTTCAACCAGCGCCTGAACCACGCGCGCCAGGTGGTGGAGCGCTCCTTTGGCCGCCTCAAAGGGTGCTGGTGATGTCTCCTCACCCGCCTGGATGCGGGGCCCACCAACATCCCCCAGATTGTGGGTGCCTGCTGCGCCCTACACAATCTGGTGGAAAGCAAGGGGGAGGCCTTCTTTCAGGACTGGGCTGTGGAGGCTGGCAGGGCCGACGTCCAGCCACCATCTGCCCCCAGTCGCCAGGTGGACCCCGAAGGGACCCGGGTCCGGGAGGCCCTGCGGGCCCACTTTGATGATGAGGCCGCAGCGTGAACTCTGCAAGGCCCTCCACGGTCCCCCACTTCCTCCACCACACTCCCTGCCCCTACGCCCACACCACAGAGCACCCAACCGCACCCCCCCACACACACTTTTCCTGGACAAAAGACAGCACGCACTTGTGGCTAAAATTTAACTGGTTTTTCTTTGAGAAATTTGTTTTTTTGGAACTATAATTAAAACAAGAACAAACTATATACAAGATGTGTGTAACAAAAGTAACGTGTACAAATAAAACAATAGTAATAAAAAAGTTTGTTCACTAAAAAGAAAACCAGGGATGATAAAGGGGAGAACTATTTACATGGGGGGGGGGACGGGGCAAAGGGGGGCCCCAAAAAAGAGAACTAAAACTGTCCATCATCCTTTTTTAAAAATCAACTATATACAAGGGGTGGGGGGCCACATCCCGGGCCCCATGCCCCTAAAGTCCGGCACTGGGGGTGGGCGGCCGGGAGTCCCGCCGCGGCCGCAGCCCTGTCCAGGGCTGGCTGGGGGCGGGGCGGACCAGAAGATATGCCTGGCGAGTCTCAGCTGGCTCCAGGGGTCCCTCGGCGGTCCGGCCCTCGCTGGTGGATGGCGGGGCGACGGCGGACGGGACGGCGACGAGCGGAGCAGCAGGTGGTGCGGCGGATGGAGCAGTCGGGGCAGGCGCTGCGGCGGCCAGCACAGCATGGGGAGCCAGGTAGTCCACAAGGTGATTGAAAGTGTCCATGTAGGCCCCCCATGCCTCTTTGCACCAGGCCAGTGCCCACTCCTGCAGTTCGAAGCAGCGTTGCTCCACCCGCAGGCGCTGCTCTGCCACCTCCAGCTGCTGACGGTGGATGGCCAGCAGCTGGGGGTCCATCGCCGTCGGCTGGTGGTGGTGCGGGGTCCGCCGTCTAGCCCACCGTGGGGCCGGTCGGTCCTTGGCCGAGGGGCTTGCCTGGAGTGATGGCCCCGGAGGGGTCTCTTGGACCACTGATGCGTCGCCGGCGCTCTCTTCTGGTCCTTCCGATGGTGCAGGTGCGGGACACAGGAGAGGAGGCGGGGAAGAAGAATGGAGACAGGCGTTAGTGTGGGCCCCGAGCTGTGGCCTTTGTCCCCCCAGCCCTGTGCTGCAGGTTCCCCATCCCCCTCCCCAGGAGTTGCTGCTGTGATGGATGGGGTTCAGGGGTCCCCCTGCACTGCACCCCGTCCCATGGTGGGAGTGACTCTCACTTCACTCAGCAGGGTCTGACAGGAGAGGTTTCTTAGGCCACAAATGCCCAGTTTCTCCCAGGAGTGACAGCACCAGCTGTCAGAAGAGACAGTCCTTCCAACCTGTCCTGGGGAGAAGACCCCAAGGGGTGCCCCTCTGGGATGCAGCTTTCCCCCTCCTCAGGCTGGCTGCCTTCCAGCTCTCCCTTCCCCTAGCCTCTACGTGCGGCCCCCACCCTCCCCCCCCATTTCAAAGCCAGCTCGGCTCCTCCCTCCTCTTTGTTCAGGGCAGAGGTGTCACCTGCCAGCTGTAGCCCCAGGATCATCCTTTGCCCCTGGGAGCTATTCGGCTCTTGTTGCTCATATCTAGCCTGAGTCTCCCTTTTGCACTCCCCCCACTCCATCACATGCTGCCGCTGCTGCTGCTGCTGCTGCGGGGTGTCCCATCCCCTCCTCCCGGGGTCCCCTCGAGGTTCCGCTCCCCCCTGTCCCGGGGATGGGGCATGGCACTGTCGTGCGGGGTGGTGTGGGGGCAGGGGCTGATGCACTGCTGTGAGGGACGTGGCCCTGCTGTCCTTGGGGCCATGGCCATGTGAGCATGTGGGGGGCCCTGGACACATATCTATTACCCCCGCCCCTCAAGCCCAGGGGTGTACACCAAAGGCGGGTACATACCTGTCGGTCCACTCCCACGGGCCGGAGATCCCCGGGGGGCGGAGGCCCGGCTGCTGCTCCGGGATGGCAGGAGGAGGATCTGCAGCCCGGATTCTGCAGAGGAGGAGCCCCCCTCCTCCTCCTCCTCCTCCTCCTGCCGCGATGGCCCGGGGGTGGGCTCCAGGGGGGGCCCCCGAGGTGCGGGGCTTACCTCTGGGGTGGACTCCGGCTGAAGGGCCTGCTGGGGCTCGTCGGCCGAGGTATCAAGGGTGGCCGGAGGGGAGGAGGTGTGCTGGGGGCCCAGGATGTCCCTGAGCTCCCTGTAAAAGGGGCAAGTGACGGGGGCAGACCCAGATCGTCCGGCCGCATCCCGGGCCCGGGCGTAACCCTGCCACAGCTCCTTCACCTTACTCCTGACGTGATCAGGAGTGCAGGCAGGGTGACCCCGGGCAGCCAGGCCGTCGGCCAGCCGAGCGAACGCATTCGCGTTCCGCCTCTTGCTCCCCATTAGCTGGAGCACCTCCTCCTCGCTCCAGAGCCCCAGCAGCTCCCGCAGCTCGGCCTCCATCCAGGAGGGGCCCCGCTGCCGCTTGCCAGCCCGGCTGCCCACCTGGCTGGGCTGGCTGCCCTGGGTCCCCTTGGGGGGGGGTCCCCTGGGGGGGCTGCCGGGCGGCCATTGAGGGTCTTGTGCCTCCTGTGGCTGCTGAGGGACGTGCAGGCTGGCCGCGTGTCTGACCTGCTGCCTGCACGTTCCCTCAGCTTCCTGCACAGGAAGGGAGGGTGAAGGGACCTTTAAGGGGCCGCTTCACACGGCCACCATTGAGCTGAGGGGCTGGAGAGAGCATCTCTCAACCCCTCAGCTGATGGCCGCCATGGAGGACCCCGCAATTTCGAAGTTGCGGGATGCGCAACGACTACACGGTCCCTACTTCGACGTTGAATGTCGAAGTAGGGCGCTATCCCCATCTCCTGATGAGGATAGCGACTTCGACGTCTCGCCGCCTAACATCAAAGTTAACTTCGATATAGCGCCCGACGCGTGTAGCCGTGACGGGCGCTATTTTGAAGTTAGTGCCGCTACTGTGGGCCTGTTTACTCTGCTCTGACATAGTGCCCTGATGTGATGGAGTCAGAATCTCATCCTATATCCCTACCTCCAGGTCTGCTGTCTAGGCTTGATCCAAAGCCCAGTGAAGTCAGTAGCAGTCTTTCCATTAATGGGCATCAGTGATCTTTGGATCAGGCCCTGGCACCTGGCACATATGCTAGAATTGCTTTTGTTTTATGAAGTATGTTTAAAAATGGAGAACTGAATCCCAGCCACATCCACCAGGTTGGAAATTTTATTACAGAAATATTTGTCCCATGTTTATGGAAATATTCACTAAGCTTTCCTGCAAACCTGGAGCTGGTTATGCTGGGCCCCTGTCAGCATGAGAAACATCAGGTTAACACTGTGGTGGCTCTGCCATTGGAGGGCAGCTAGGGAACTGCCCCACTGAGATAAGGGTTATTTAAGGCTATTTCCTTTCATCTGAGAGTCTGTGCTCTTCCTCCCCTCCGCCTTCCATAGTACGTGTTTGCAGCATCAGTATTTTGCCAATAGCAATAAAAGGCCATAATGAGTACAGCTGGTCAAAAGCTTTCCTACTGAAAGAGGTCAACAACATCTTGATATTCAAAATTTATCGGGGAAAAGATGAGACAAAAATGTCCACAATTGCCTCCTCATTTTGACCAGCTCTGCAGTTGGTTAAAATATTTCAAATTTTGCATTTATTTTTGGAGAAGGTGGGAGAAGGGGGAAAATACAAAAATAATGACTGAGATGTTCCCTTTTCTTCTTTTTTACTGCCTCTACTATTGAGCTATCCTCATTCCCTGTAGAGAAGAGAAACCTGTACTGAATTTCCCTTCTGAACAGTGTCTAGCTGATCAATACATGATTTAATATGATCAGTCTGCTGCTTCTCCCATGAACATGCTGTGTTACCCACAGGAGAGGTGGACTCTGGAGTAGAGGCTGGGGAAAACCAAAGAGTACAAAAGGGCCCATGGTTTGGGTGCAAACACCCACTACAAAGAATTTATTAAAGGGGGAATTCTGTATCTTACTAAAGAGGATAAAAAAGAAGCTGGTAAAGTGCAGGTAGGAGGTAGCGAGGAACAGTCAAACACAAAAGTATCCCCTTATATGCAGCTGAATATTCAACTAACAAATGCACATATAGAAATGCTAGAAAAACTAGGCCCAGTGGAGACTTTGTGGAAGAGCATAGTGAATAGGATATGGAAATGCCAAATGTATAGGGATGACAGACGAGGTCATATTCAGAGGATGGGACTGTAAGGCTGTGTCTACTCTAGCCCCAGAAGTTCGAAAGGGGGATGATAATGAACCTAATCGAAAGATGTGGATAGGAATAAGGGGATTTCAAAGTGTGCAGGTTCCTTTGGACAAGGACCCCGTGTAGACCAACCGCTTGCGATCGAAAGTGGCACTTTTGAAGTGCCACAGCCACCGTTATGCTAATGAGGTGCTGCATATGAGAAGACTTAGGGATGTGTGGGTGGGGGTGCAATTCGTTGCACTCTGTGTGAGGAGTTAATAAATGAGAACTCCCAAAGGAAGCACCTTGTTCTCTATTCCTGCATTTGATAGGGTTACCAAATGTGCCATTTTTGCTGGGAATGACTTGGAATCACGCTCCATTTCCTGGAAGCTACCTCAGCTGAACCCAGAGATTTTGGGGACTAACAGTCCAGCATGGCAGTGGGTGAAACCAGGCTCCCTTGTGGGCTTTCACTCTGCGCCGCTCCCAGAAGCACCTTCCTCATGGCCTCAGGTGGGGAGAGGGGGTCTTGGCACACTGCCGACAGCAGGAGTGCTGACCGCAGCAGCTGTTGGCTGGAAACTGTGGCCAATGGCAGCTGTGTGGTTACAGCCTGCAGGCAGAGGTGCATGGAAATCTCCCACAGCCCCCCTCACCCCCCCAGGAAAAGCCACTGCCAGAGGGATGTAACCTGGGGAGCCACACCACCTGGGGTAAGTGCCGACCCTCTGCCCTCTCCCACGTCACAATCCCCAGCCCCAGCCTAGGTCCTATGCCCAACACTCTAACTCTCATCAAGACTGTGGTGTGATGTGATGGGGGATATGGGTGTACGTGAGTGGCTCACAGAAGGTGTGGGGCTCCTGCTGAGGGTAACCAAGGCAACCAGGTGACTCCTCTCGACTGCAGACAAAGGGGGAGGTGGAGCCTGAGGGGTTTGAATTGGAACTAGGGGATGGGAAGCAGTTAGTCTGGGCTGGGAGAGACAGAGAGAGAGAGACAAAGGAGGGGGCAAGGCCCCGGCTCCGGGGGCACCTTGGGGCCTCCTCTCCCCAACATGGATTGGATTGACTGTCTCTGAGTGCGGCACTGACTCTTCTGTAAGACGCTGTGTCCTGTCAGCTAATAACCCTGCTGGTCTCCTGATGAGTGAGAGTCACTCCTGCCTGCGGACAGGGTGCAGAGCTTGAGGACCCCTGAACCCCATCACATGTGGCTCCTCCATCATCCAGGCTCCCTCCCAGAGTCTGCACCCCCTCCGTCTCCCCAGTCCCCCGTCCCAGCCTAGATCCTACACACTGCAACCAAACTTCCTCCTAGAGCCCATTTTCCCCTCCCGCACCCCAACTCCTTGCTCCAGCCTGGTGAAAGTGAGGGTAGGGGAGAACAAGCAATGGAGGCAGGAGGACTGGAGCGAGCAGGGGTGTGGCCTCAGAGAAGGTGTAGCACAGGGGTGTGGCCACAGAGAAGCAAAGGCAGGAGGTGGTGGCAAAGGTCTTTGGCTACCCTCGCATCTGACTGAATCACTGCAAACTAGCAAGGTGAAGAGGAAGAGGGCAGCAGGCTGTGCCACAAGGGGGTGAGCTCAGGGACCGACTATGCTAAGGAGTGGTGAGCGTTCTGCACACACCACCCCTTTTTCTTCCTTCCTTCTGCACTGCTACAGCCTACCCTAAAATAAACAGGCTCATCGAGTGCCGACGTGTGGAATGCCAGGCCTCCTCAGACCTCTCAGGCTGATTTGAATAGACGCCTGGCCAAAACTTTCAAATAATGCATGTGTCATGGAGTCGCACCAAAATCAGGGCTAGGCAAAGCAGAAAAATATTCCGCAGCTTGGAATAGCATGACAGGGCCACCGGAGAGGGAAGGGATTACAGCTTTGACAATAACAGTAGCATATGCAAAAGCAATTTTTCACATGAAAGGATTTGGAAAACTGTTGTGCTTTGGCAGGAGCTGGGAAGCCATTTCTGAATCACTGCATAATGGAAAAGAGTTTTCCAGACCTGGATCAGTACCATCAACTGGGAGCAGGCTGCTTAGAGAGCTCCCAGCGTGTACGTGTAGGGTCTGCCATGATGTGAGGCAATAAAGATGTGGACTTTTCATTGTTGCCCTAATATTCTGCATTACTTGTTTCAAGCGTGTGTTATCTCGGAGAGAGAATGGGATGGGGAAGCCTGAAACTACAGGTCCAAACTCTCTGCTGCCAGACTCTCCTGTCTGGCAACATCTGTCGTTCAGCAGGATCACAGATGTTGCTGGGCCAGAGAGGCCCTGGAGCAGTGGGGACTGTCTGTGAGTCTAGTCATGCTGAGGGCAGTGACCCGGAGTCTGGCCCATGGTTGGGGGTAGGAGGCCTGCACAGGAGTAGAACTTGTCCTGCAGCCAGGACTGCAGCTGGTTCCACAACTGGGGAGCTGGAGGAATGGAGGCCAGCTGGCTGACTGGTTGAGGTGGTGACGGGGGCAGGAAATTCAGCAGCAGAGGCCGGTAACTGGGGCCAGCAGCAAGGTCAGAGACTATGACGGGAGCCGAGCTGGGAGGCTGGCAGCAAAGGAGCTGGAATAGCTGGTGTGGCAAACTTGCTTGTCAGGTCTGGAGGGTTCTGGACAGGGGTGTGACCTCAGGGAAGGGGTAGGGTGTGTGGCAACCTGCTGGGAGGTCCAACCTGTATGACAACAGGTATTTCTGAGGAACTGAGTATAAACTCTGCTGGTAAAAGCAAAACCAGGTTTCCAGATATGTGAGGGAAAAGTGTCAGTAAATAGCACTCTGGCCCTGTAAAGGAACATAAAACACATTACCACTCTATTGTTGGTCCCCAGCTCCCCTTTCCTACGGTTTAGAATTTCTAGAGTGTTTATTAGACTTTCTTTTCCTTTGTGAATGCCCAAATTGCTAATAAATCAACTATAGCCTCCCAGCTCCTACTGTCTTTTCCTTTTCATTAAAAGTTTCTTTTTCTTTCTCTCGTTAATTCACTTCCTTTTTTTTTTTCCCTAGTTTACTACACACAGGCTCTCCAGAAATATCAACATCCGGTTCATTACCAAAGTTGTTCCCTGAAAGCTGAGCTGGAACAGCACCTTGGCACTTCCTCTCCCTTTCCAAAAAGGAGGACTAATGGTAAGAAATTATCGCCACTTGAATATAGGCAGAGCAAAGGCAGTCAGCAGACATTAGAGGTGGAAATCCAAGCTGTATGGAAGTCAATGAGCTCTACTGAAGCCATTGGGGGTTTTGTCATTGACTTCAACAGGACCAGAATTATACTGAAGAGCTTAAAACAAAACAAACAAAAAACAAAAAAAGCAGAAATGTAGCACTTTGAAGACTAACAAAACTATTTATTCGGTGATGGGCTCTCATGGGACAGACCCACTTCATCAGATCAGTCTAATTTCCAACACTGACACTTATAAGTGCAGAGAACCAAAAAAAAAGAAAAATGCAATAAAACCTGACAAATCAAGTACATGGGACTGAAGTATGTGGCAGAGGGATGGGGGATGTTAAGTAGCCATGGTGGAAGTACAGAGCTGTAACCCACGTAGTCTGCGAGATTCCCTCCTGCCTGAGGGTCGACTGGGTGGGCACCAAGATCGTGGGGAGGTGGGCGGGTGGCTGCTGCAGGGTCAGGCTTGGCAGCAGGAGCAGGGGGGAAAGGCGACCTGGGGGGCATGGGTGCCAGCCATGTCCATCGTCCACCGCAGGGCATGGAGGAGGACACGGGGCATGGGGTCAGAGGGACAAGTGGCAGCAGGGGGAGCACTGGCTGCACTGGGAAGGGGAGTGGCAGGGGCCGCAGGCTCAGCAGTCTGGGCCAGCCAGGCCTCCACGAGGTCCAGTAGATTGTCAGCCCAGGCCAGCCACTGGTCAGAGGCCACACCCACTCCAGCTGCCACTCCTCTTCCCAATACAGCCGCTGCTCCACAAGGTCATCTTGCCACCGGAGGACAACTGTGTGAGCATGGAAGGTGTAGTTCCTCTGGGTAGCGATGTCCCCTCTGGGCGCGGGCACACCCTGGTGGTGGTGGGCTGCCATCTCGCGGGGGTGCCATTCTGGGTTCCGCTTGCTCTGACTCCTCCCTGGGGCTGCGCTGGAGGTGGGTGGGGAGCAGGGCGGGTCCTCCGATGGTGCAGCTGTGAAGGGGGAGGGGGAGAAGGTGAGTCCTTCACACAGCACCTTCCCTGAGCCATTACCCCCCCCACCCTCCGTGAGCAGCAGCCCCCACCCCTGGGCTCTGAGTGTGCACACACATGACTTTTGCATGGCAGGCCCAGCCACACAGGGAGCCTGTTGTGCCATGGGGACCGGCCTGACCCTGGCCGCACCCCACATCCCAACAGACTAGTGGCCCATGGGGTGGGGGACATCCATAGAGGTGTCCTGGCATGGGTAGCGGGCAAGCCAGGCACAGCCATGCCCTCCCCGGCCCCCCACACATGTGTGCAGATCATAGCACTGTCTCCTGGGGCAGCTGCTGCCTATTTCCTGCGAGCCAAGAGTCGTAGTCACTGGTGGTGTGCCTGGGCTTGGTCTGTTGCCTGTGCAGCTGTCACTTTCCCAGCTATGGCAGGGGCAGGCTGCCCCCCTCTTCCAGGGCCCTGTGGCTGATATGGCCACTTCCCAAGGGTCTTTCAGAGGGCCAGTAGCCATGCTCCAGGGCTGCCTGCTGGGTGTGGGTTGGACACACTGCCATGTACATGGGCACATGTCTGGACCCGTGGCATGGGTTCCTGCCCAACCTGTTATGGAGAGTTCTGTGGCATGCATCTCCTGGCCCCTGCCCAGCCCGGGGGTTTGCAACCTGTGGGGTACTCCCCAGACTGTCCTGTGAAGCGGTTCAGTGATGCCTGAGCTGATATGGTGGCACTGGATGGGCCCAAGTCCAGGTCTATGACAAGCATCCCTTGGCTGGACTCAGAGTTGGAGGGCAGGTCCTAGGCTGACTCTGGTGGGGTTTCCAGCTCTTCTGCCACTGGCTGCATCTGTGGGGCCTCCTCCCCATTGTCAACCGTAGCATGGCTGGATGCGCTGTCGTCACCCTTGAGTAGGTGGTTGGACCACTTGTAGTAGGGGCAAGCGGCCGTCCCTGCCCCTGACCTCTCTTGTTTGTCCCGGGCATGTACGTGGCCCTGGCAGCCGCTCTTTCACCTTTGCCCACACCTGCTCAAGGGTGTGGGCTGGGTGGCCAGACTCTGCCAGGGCTCCAGCGATGCATGCATAGCTTGGAGTGTTCTGGTGCTTAGTACTGGTGTCCCGGCAGACCGGCTCATTGGCCCATGGGGCAAGCAGGTCCTTGAGCTTGGGGTTGGACCAGGATGGGTCCCACTTCCTGCTGCCCCAGGGTGCATCCTAGGAGCCTTCCTCTGCATCCTGGGAGAGGCCAGGGGAGCCTCAGGCAGCCTGTGCCATCTTTAAATGTTTCAGGGAGAGGCTGCCAGGGTGTGGTGTCAGCTGCTTGTCGCAAGCCTGGACCCATGCCTCCAGCTACCTGCATGGGGCTTCCAGGGCTGCCTGTCCCTTTAAACGCAGCCGGAGGCACAAATGACTGAGCTGTGCTTGTGGTGGGGAGGGTAACTCTGGGCTCCCGCTGGCTGGCACCATGGAGGACCCCTCTGTGAACAAAAGGGTCCCTGGAGCATCTAAGTGGCTGTTTTCTCAACAGAGTACTGTCAAGAGCCATTACACATGCACAGGGAGAAGTATAATACTGCCGGCGGATGTGATGGGTTTTGTCGGCAAACTCCCAACAGAGCACATTTTGCAGGTAGACGCTGTGAGGGTTTTTCCCACAAAAGCCTGCTTTTATGGGAAAACCCTCCCGTGTAGATGTAGCCAGCACGCTTCACACTTATTTGCTGACATAAAAAATATTGAGGCGTGAGGCTTAATGCCAAGTTGCGCAGGCAGGAAGATTTTCTAGTGGCTATGGAATATCTCCAAGTAAACAGTTACTGGAGGATAGATGAAACATGAGCTCTTTAAAAAATTGCACTTAACCAGAAGCGGGTGTAGATGGTGTCACTAACCCAGGAGTTAGAAATTGATGTGTTTCAACTAATTACTAATCACCCTAGAAAAGCTTACTACACCTGGGAGGGGTCCTAGACACTGCAGGCCTGGCTTGCTCCAGGACTGCTTGGAGGAAAGGTAACATTAAATAAGGGCATTCCACCTCTGAGTGCTATCTCAGGGAAACTGCATCACCTTGAAAAACCAGGTATAGAATTTGGGCAAGCTTGCCACAGGCTGAGTGCTGCCTTGTAGCCCCGTCCCTTCTTTAGATGGGACTGAAAGCATCTTGCTGAGGGGACATCACCCAAGTACAACTATGTTTGAAATACAGATACAGAACCAATATTTGTACCTTCAGATGCAAATAGGATAATCATTCAGCAAATCCTAACTTTTCTAATGACTTCTTATATGACCTGTCATGCAAAAAAGGCATAATCATAGTATCATCATGTCCTGTCATGTCACCATGAAGAACATGGGGTGCATTGTCCAGCTCACTTAGGCCATGTCTACACTAGCCCAAATCTTTGAAATGGCCATGCAAATTAGATGTAGACATAGCCTTAGTGGGAGGTTTAGAAGGAACCATTACCTTCTGCCAAACAAACAGAAATGCAGTGAGGAGAGTGAGGACAGCTTGGGTGACAGTGCTGAGACCTGGCCCTGTTGATGCCTACAGAGTAAGTTTCCTGGAGGCCTTTTGACCTACCACACAAAGGGGACTAACATCTAACAAGTACACTGAATCATGTATTCAGAATTCTGGGCAGCAATGTGCCATGCTCATATGTTTTTCCAGTGGCTTAAAGCATTAAGGTTGTGAGACTCCAACTACTCTGTAGAAAAGCATTTGCGCTCAGTAATCCATGCATAAAGAATATAACACCAGTGTGGTTGCTTATAATGATTTCTTCACTTTGATGCTATCCACAGGAGGCAAGTGGGTTATGTGCTATGCAGCAAACGGATGTCTCAGTACACGTTGACTAATATGGGTGACCTGGAGCAGAATAAGGTACAATGTCTCTTGTTCACTTCCCGGCTTTCCATTACATGTTGGCTGTGTCTTCATTTGCACTCCTCTTTCGAAAGAGGTATGCAAATGAGGGAAATCAAAAATGCAAATGAGGTGCATATTTGCATGTTTGGCACCACAATTGCATATTCTTATTTCGAAAGAGCTTCTTTCGAAAGAAGAAAACCAGTGTAGATGCTGCTGTTTTGAAAGTAAATCCCATCTTTGAAAGAATCCTTCTTCCCTTTATTTAATGGGAAAAAGGATTCTTTCGAAGATGGGGTTTACTTTCGAAAGAGCCACATCTACACTGGATTTCTTCTTTTGAAAGAAGCTCTTTTGAAATGAGAATATGCAATTGAGGTGCCAAATATGCACCTCATTTGCATACCTCTTTCGAAAGAGGAATGCAAGTGTGGATGCACATATTGCTTGCTACAGACTACTGATCTGATTATCTGCATTCTCAAGTGCATCTGGTTTAAAAAGCATTAGGGGACCAGATTCTCACCTCATTCTTTTAAACCAGCACAGATCCAGAATAATTTAGATGAAGTCAATTAATTTACGCTGCAGTTATATCAGTATAACTGAGATCAGTATTAAGCTCACTTAAAATCAAGAAGTCGGAGAAGTAGAATTGCAGGAATCTAGCTGATGGGTTCAGGCTGCGGAACAAACTTCTGGAGTATAGTAGAGTTTCTTCACATTTAGGTAATGGGCTACAAACCCTTACTTTGATTAGTTTTTATTTATTTATTGTCTTGAGAATTTATCATCGTTTATCACTACAGCCAAAAACAGGTGAAAATTAGTTGGAAAAAAACCCATATTTTGCTGCATATATTTTGTGGCCAAAAGGATGAGGTTGAGAGGGGAAATGTTCAGTAGATGAATGGTTTGTTGAATGGAATTCAGGGTGATTTGCTGAAGAACTAAAACAGAGCTCAAAATTCGGAGCCACCCTGGAGTTTAAGAAAATGCTAGATCTCTAATCTTCAGAGAAAACTTTTCACTGGTCAGTTTACTGTTGTAGACTTGGAACTATTTGACAATTAATATTTACATTTAATAATTGGGCCACGCCACCTGCAGCACATGCACTAAACTTCATCCTTGTTTCTCCTGATTTTGTTTTTAAACTTTCAAGTACTTGGGTTCTGAAACCTACTCTGGTAAGAATTTCTTTTTCTTCCCACTTTGTTATGTTAAATCTGTGATAGATAGGAGGGCTACAACCCCTTTCTGGACATCCCAGTATTTGGTTAACTAAAATGCTTGTAAAAGATTAAACCCAGAGATAGTGGGTCCTGTGGGATTTTTGAATCATAGCAATTATCTGTTGGATGAGTCCTTTGTGTAGTCAGAGGAGAAAGACAGAGATGGATGAAGTCTGACAGTAGGCTTGAAGTATGCAGTAATATCCAGGCTGTGAAAGCAATCTTGGAATAATAGATACGTAAGCAGAAAGGAAATGAATGATCAGATCAGATTATTTATTTATTTATTTTGGGTCTGATGTGGGATTTCGCAGGCTGGCTGGTACACCCCTCTGAATACTGTATCTTTTAAACTGAATTCCACGGAGGTAATTCTCTGCATTTTTAATCAATTTATTTAGTTGCTCTGTAACACCTCACAACCAAGTATACTTAACAAGCATGTTGTCTTTGTTTCGTTAATCACGTTTTTTAAGACTACGATCTTGTTTCCTGTGTCCTACAGTAGGTTGTATGTGTATCCATGCCTAAGACTGAGAGGCGTGCTAGCAGAAATTGCTGTTTGTGTCTCTTTGTTTTCGAGCTTTCTCCTGAGGGAGGGTTAAGAGCTTGGAGTTAAGCCACAGGGAGACAGTCCAACTGTGTCTCCCTGGGTTCTATAAAGGGGTTTTCTCACTTGGGAATCTGTGACATTGGGCAACTTTTAAGCTAAAGTCCAGTGAGGCAATTTATTTTTATGGCTTTTGGCAGTCACTGCAGCACTTCATTAGTAATCTCCTGACTCCTTGCTTACCATGCTCCCTTCAAAGTTAGGAGCTAGTGTGGACACAGCCAAAAAGTCTGCACAACCTTTCAAGCATGATGGGAAGTAGTGAGGTTCCATGAATGATACATGGGCTAGAACAGGGGTTGAGCAACCTTTCTATGTAGGGTCTCACATCTCCTCCCTGCAATTAGCAGCCCCCGCCACGCACACGCACATGCACACGTATACACACAACCTGTCTAATATTATCCAAACCACTGGAAATTTTGGTTACGTTTATATGAATATACAAAAAAACCTTTCCTCACGTGTAAGAAAATAATTATATAGAATGTAAAAATTTTATTAATCATTCTATAAATATGAAAACACATACAAGAAAACAGCATTTTCAACATTTTTCATGAAATGGCTGAGCCTGAGACCTGGCAGCCAATCGTACTGTTTCCCCCTTTATGAAATGTCATGCCCCCCGGGGGGGCCACCCCCCACTTTGCACGCCCCTGGGCTAGAACAATAAGAAGAGAGCTAGAAGTCAATTTATTTAGTTCTGTCACTGCTCCTGCCATTGACTGGGCTTGATAGCACATCACGCAGATTACTTTGGCAGCACAGTGCCTCTGGCTCTTCATGCTTTATAACTGGGGTGTTGTGTAGATAGTTATGTTAGAGCAAGGGAGATACCAGCATACTGTGGTAACTAGCGGGCCGGTGCCTGTGAGATTCTCAGTAAAGGAGTGCAACTTCGGTGGCTTTTTTCCCCTCCTTCTGAGCTAATTTTCCTTAAACGCTCTGCAGTTCAACTTGTAATGCCTTGAAGGGTAATTGTCAACACCTCGGAGTCAGGATTTTCAAATACATGGAACAGAGCTGCATTCCCTAACTGGCATTGAAATTAAATTTCTGTTGAGTGCCTAACTCCTGTAAGCTCCCTCCAACATCCCAACCTGGGTTTTCTTAGGCTATGTCTATACTAGACTAGAGAATCAACCACAGATACACAATTGGCATAGCTAGAATTGTGTAGCTAAAATCGATTTATCTGCAGTTGGCTAACTTGTCTGTCTATGCAGGGGAAGGTTGATGGGAGAGTTTCTCTCTTTGACCTGCCTTCCTCATTGTGTGTTTCGAGGAATGCAGGACTCATCTGCAACCCCTGAGAGCTCAATTTCATGTGTCCATACTTGATGTATAAAGTTGAACCGTGGAAGATTGACCCTGAGCAGGTCAATCTTCCATGGTAGTGTAAATATAGCCTTATTTCCTAGCTTCCTCAGCCTTTTACAAAGGACATGCAAAGAGCAGGAGTTGGTCACAGATCATCTGCCTTGGAAGCTGAGAATTTCAGAGCTGCATAGTGGTTCTTAATGCCTAGATGTCATTAATTGTAATGGAAACTGAGTAGCTAAGTCCATTTGGTGGACATGGTCTCCACCTGAAATGCCCTGGTTGGGAATCCATCTCAGTACTTCATATACATATTTGTGTATAGGTTCCATACATCACATTGTATGTACCTTTGAAGACCAAACTCTATATTTCTGCTTAAGGCTGTATGTACATAGATACTCTTAATAGCTATTTCAGGCTTCCAGAAATCAGATAATCTTGATAAGACACTAGTCTTATATATTGCTTTTGGAGCCCCTTAAATTATATGCTTCAAAAGCTGGTACACATATGTTAGTTATTCAGTGCTAAACTCTGCTCTCCATTTTCCTTACCTCAGGCCATCTTCTTGCTATCTGCCAACTAATTAATTTGCAGAGAAGAGCTGCGATAGCTCACCTATTTAGTGCTGCCAAAAATTAATAATGAATGCATGTGACAATAATTACATGCCACATTTGACTCATTCCCATATGTCATTCTCATGCCAATCAAAACGGGAACCAGAAATGACATAACCCTAATTCATTTTCTTCCATCCAAGACAGCAGCAAAGAGAGGGCATGGATATGGCTTTCAATAAGTCTTTTGGCTGCCTCAGGGAAGGCAAGGGGAGGGAAGGAAGATTGTCTTCAATTCATTCTTCTCCTGCCAAAATTACCCTGTCCTGCCATTTATAGTCTCTGCCACCTCCCATGACAATATCACATGTGGCTCAGCATTCTGGGAACATTGCCAAGAAGGCCTACAGATAGTCATTCTAAAATACCCTAATTAAAAAGGTTCTGGCTGGGCAGAAAATGCTCATTTATCTGGGAATTCAGCAACTGGCTGAAGAGAAGGTCACTTGGAAAATAAACCTACAGCCAGCAGGTTCCTCAGTTGTCTTGGTTTACATTTCTATTGACTTTGTGGGCTGAGAGAATTTGCAAGTTGGTCTGCAACTGCTTATCCACTTTAAACAAGTGCTTACACAGTCCTCAAGAAGTCCCACGGCAAATGAGCGGCAATTGACGCTCTTGGGAGTCATTCATGAACCTACAGTCAAATAGGTCAACATTGGGTTGGCTCTTAGACCTGCGAGGACGTTGAAGTTTCACAGCTTCTGGAGCGATTCAGCTACTCTATTCAGGGATTGTACAGCCAACTTCAATTCAAAGAGAGGGTGGGAAAAGATGTCCTTACAAATTGCTCATGAGGTGAAATCCTCATTAGCTTACTGCAGCTGGAAGTTGTCTGATCATCTGACTGCAATTCATACATGCATCAAAGTTTTCTTTTTCTTTCAGTGTTGTGTGCAAACATTCCATATCACTTCTTGATCTTCCAAACCAAACTCCAGTCCCTCATGGCAGGCTTGCTCTGGCTGTGGGAGGCTACGTCTACACGTGCCCCAAACTTCGAAATGGCCATGCAAATGGCCATTTCAAAGTTTACTAATGAAGCGCTGAAATGCATATTCAGCGCTTCATTAGCTTGCGGGCGGCAGCGGCGCTTCAAAATCGACGCGCCTTGCCACCGTGCGGCGTGTCCAGACGGGGCTCCTTTTCGAAAGGACGCCGCCTACTTCCAAGTCCCCTTATTCCCATGGGAATTCCCCATATTCCCATGCGGGCGGCAGCGGCACTTCGAAATTGACGCGGATTGCCGCCGCGCGGCACGTCCAGATGGGGCTCCTTTTCGAAAGGACGCCGCCTACTTCCAAGTCCTTTCGAAAAGGAGCCCCGTCTGGACGTGCCGCGCGGCAGCAATCCGCGTCAATTTCGAAGCGCTGCTGCCGCCCACATGCTAATGAAGCGCTGAATATGCATTTCAGTGCTTCATTAGTAAACTTCGAAATGGCTATTTGCGTGGCCATTTCGAAGTTTGGGGCACGTGTAGACACGGCCGGAAAGTTTGAAAGTTATTGTATTGACATTTGTGTGTAAGCACTGTTCATTGTAGCATAATGTCCATTCTCAAGAGAACTTTGAGCTTCATTCTGATTTATGTAGATGGGTAGGTTCTCCAGAACAAGAGACAAGATCCTTTCCAATGGCAAAGTCAATTCCTGCATTATGTGGCTGATTTTGTGGGGATCCCTTCCAGAGGAAAGCAGACAGCACACCCTCCTTAGTCCCTTGAGAGTTCTCATCAAGCTTGTCTCATGAAGCTTGAAAGGATCTTGTCTCTTGTTTTGGAGAACCTACCCATCTACAGAAATCAGAATGAAGCTTAAAGCTCTCTTGAGAGTGGACATTATGCTACAGTGAGCACTGCTTACACACAAATGAACAACTCCAAAAAATCATCCACTCAGGTTTGCTCCATGTGAAGAAAAGTTGAATGTTTAATGCTTGTGTTGGCCATAATTCTAAGTGGCACAAGTGTACTTGGCTAACATGGCATTAGCCAGACGAGTAGCAGTGGCCTACACTGCTGCTGCTATGTTGAACAACATCTTGTGATACTGTCCTGACTCCCTGAGAAACAGAAAATGAATGGAATGTTTCCTCGCTCATATCATTAGAATCTGATTAGGTGTTGGTCCATCAGTGTGTGTAAAACTTGGGTATTATGTGGAGCCCATTGTGGGATGGACCTCTATCTTGTTCAGTCAGAGCTGTCCCTCTCTTCAGCTGAAAATGCATGGTTTTTTTAAAAAAGTCAACTGGGTAAGTATTGGATAGCTGAAAGATCTGTCAATCACTGAACTATTTTCAACAGTTTTAGAAACTGGTTCAGTGATGTATTTAATCCTGTGTGACACTGATTCGGCAATCATTAGCACTGTTGTGAATTGGACTGGGTATACAAAACTGAGTCATGCAGACAACGATGTTCCTGAAATATCATTTCTCCTTGATATCTAGTGACCAGCATAAAAGGTCTTTGACTCTTTGGCTGTGTCTACACGTGCACGCTACTTTGAAGTAGCGGCACTAACTTTGAAATAGCACCCGTCGCGGCTACACGCGTCGGGCGCTATTTCGAAGTTAACTTCGACGTTAGGCAGCGAGACGTCAAAGTCGCTAACCTCATGAGGGGATCGGAATAGCGCCCTACTTCGACGTTCAACGTCGAAATAGGGACCGTGTAGACGATCCGCGTCCCGCAACGTCGAAATTGTGGGGTCCTCCATGGCAGCCATCAGCTGTGGGGTTGAGAGACGCTGTCTCTCCAGCCCGTGTGGGGCTCTATGGTCACCGTGTGCAGCAGCCTTTAGCCCAGGGCTTCTGGCTGCTGCTGCTGCAGCGGGGGATTCATGCTGCATGCACAGGGTCTGCAACTCGTTGTCGGCTCTGTGGATCTTGTGCTGTTTAGTGCAAGTGTGTCTGGGAGGGGCCCTTTAACTGAGCGGCTGGCTGTTGAGTCCGCCCTGTGACCGTGTCTGCAGCTGTGCCTGGCACCCTTATTTTGATGTGTGCTACTGTGGCGTGTAGACGTACCCTCGCAGCGCCTATTTCGATATGGTGCTGCGCAACGTCGATGTTGAACATCGACGTTGCCAGCCCTGGAGGACGTGTAGACGTTATTCATCGAAATAGCCTATTTCGATGTCGCCACATCGAAATAGGCTACTTCGATGTAGGCTTCATGTGTAGACGTAGCCTTTGACTGTTAAGCCCAGGTGGAGCGTGCTGCCACCTGCTAGGAAAAAAATCTGCCAAATGCAAATGATGTGATTTGCCCATGAACTTCAGTAACTTCTGAGGTTTCTATAATGCAGTTACACCTGTGTGTGAACCACCCACTCTGCCCTGACACTGCTAACAAGTACTAATGGCTAATCTCTGAGTGCTTATCCCAGTGATATCCTAACAATGGCAGTGGTGCTGCAACTGATTTTGGAGAGCACTCCTGCTTTACCCTGGCTATTTTTTTTTCTCAAACTAACCAAGGTGTTTGACAAGGTCAACTGCATTGCTCTCTGAAGTTGCTCGCTAAATTTGGATGGCCAGGGAAATTTAGTTAAAATCAATCAGCAATTTTGAATTGCAGGATTTGACTCCAAACTTCCTGCAAAAATAGTGCATGGCTTGAATAAAGGATTTTGTAGGTACAGAAGGAGGGCTTAAGTAAGAAAATAGTGAGACAGTTAAAATATTGATTGGTTTCTCATTTTACCCAGCCAACTGTGGGGTTTTATTCAATAAGTCATGTTGCCATATCTGACAAAGAAGCATTGACTTGTGCTTTTTAAAAAAAAAACAAACAACCTCTGCATCAGTGTAGCCAGACAAAATAGCAGTGATGATATGGAAGGAGAGAGCCACACTTGAACACTGCTCTGAAATTTAGAGGATGCTGAGCAGATTCTGTTGAGGACATAGATAAGTGATAGGAAATAGTGAGACAAGACACAAAAAGAGAATTCTGAGTTGGGGTGGCCAGGAACTGAAAGACTGTATAAGGAAAAAAATGAAAAGTATTGTATAAATAATGCCCTGTTAGGTCATCTCTTTGGTATGAAGATCAAAGGCTCACCACTTGATGTCACTATAACACTAATTTTTTTTTTCAATTATTTGTCTATTCTATGTTTTTTTTTAAATTAGCTGTGAGTACCCTTAATACATAAGGATGAAAGATAGCAATTAAACTGAAAACTGCTCATGGTCCCATGATCCATCAATGAAAGTTGTCACACAGGAAGCTGAACAAATAACATAAACCCTTGAAGTGTACTGAATTGACTCATAATAAGCTGATCTGCGAGATCAAGAAAATTCAAGGCTCTGCAATCCCTCAAACCGCTTTTAACTTTTTGCAAAACTAGTTGAAGTCTTCACTGTTGTTGTCCTTAATAACTTAATCCTTTTATGCTTTTTAAAATTAACAGTTTTTAGCTAAAACACTGGAGGAGGCCTCTGGAGCACCTACTGAATCTGGAGACCCTCTGGAGATGTTCTATTTCTGGATCTGCCTCAGATTTCTTGTATAATTCTTTAGCATTTCTGGGCCTGCCATTAGGTCCAGGGACTGAACTTGATGACCTCTTGAGGTCTCTTCCAGTTCCAGTAGTCTATGATTTCTATTTCTCATGTTAGAAATAGATGTTATAATGCATCTTTTGTAAACACTTCTGTCTCATCGTTTCAGACAAACTCTTTTTAAAGCATTAGCTGCGAGTGTACAGATGCTTAATGAAGGGGGGCAAAGTTTTTAAGCACTGTCATTGAACATATGCATATGTATACAATTTCAAACATTGTGGACTTGTCTGCATTAGCTCCCTACTTCAAAGGGAGCATGATGAGTAAGGTGTCAGGAGATTATTAAGGAAGTGCTGTGCTGCATATGCAGCACTTCATTAAGCTAATTCTCCCCCATGGCAACTTCGAAGTGTTAAACTTCGAAGTGCTGGCTTGCGTGTAGCCGTGGCTAACCCACCGGTATTTCAAAGTGCCTGGGCAACTTTGAAGTCCCTTTACTCCTCAGATTTTTTCCCCTCTTCTCAGAATCTGTCCTAAGTGGAGTTCATACTAGTAACATTTTGTGTCAAATTTTCCAACTCATTTGTTGGTGGGTGGGATAAAGTTTAGGGGAAAGCGTCTGTCCATCTATGATTTAACCACCAGACTTCTAACAGAATACATATAATTTAATATTTGAAGAACTGCTCATTAAAATATTAACAAAAGCAACATTATTTTGAATACAATAGCATGAATTAAGGTTTAATTTACTCAGCTTTATTTTAGGATAGCTCCATAGAAAGAGAGCAAAAGGCATCATGAACAACTAATTGCATGATGTAAGTGAAAACATTATACGTATGAAACCTGTAAACTGGGTCACTGAAAAGAAACTCTGTTAAAAGCTAAAGTGACTGAACAATTCAATTTGAAACAACTTTCAGGCTGGTTATTTACTCTGACAGCACCAAAGCACAGTGGCGTAGTCTTAGTAAGTGAAAATCACTACAGTGATGAAAATGGCCCTTAATGTAAAAATCAGGACTGCTGACCTTAAAAATAGGTCTTTGTCTCTAAAGAGAATGCTTTAGTTGGTAGAACGTTGCCATTAACCTATGTGGGCATATGCAATGGGGAGCCCATGTGGCACCTTGCAGACAGACAGATTTATTTGGACGTAAGCTTTCATGAGTAAAAAACACTTCATCAGACTCACAGAGAGGATGAAGCAGCTGCAGAAGTGTGGGCTTTTTTGTTTTTGTTTGTTTTGGTGTTTTTGCCTACAAAAGCTTATGCTCGAATAAATCTGTCAGTTTGAAAGGTGCCACAGGACTTCTAGCTGTTTTTACAGGTACAGACAAGCACGTCTGCCCCTCTGAGGCCATGTTTACATTCCAGAACTATTTCAAGATATCCCAAAATAGTAACTCAGCATCTAGGAAATGTGCCCAGTATTTTGAAATACCAGGTATGCTATGTCAGCATCCCTCTACTCCTCGTTGCAAGATGGGTGAGGGATGCCTCAAAATAATGCTGTATTTTGAAGTTAAAACCCAAAATACCCTATTTTTAAACTGACTCAGTATAGGATACGAGTTGGGGCACAGTGCAGACGTAGCTTGATATTTGTGCATATGGTGATGAATGAATACAACAGAATCCCCGCTCATTAAACCTTCCAATCCTGTACTGCCTACACTGTTCTTAAATCAATCTGTGAGCTTTCTTCCTGTTTTTGCTCCCTGTTATCTCTGATTTCCCCAACTCTTGGCTGACTCACTGATGATCACATGTGACCCTCTTGTACGACTCATTGAATCCTGGCCTGGAACATCCTTTCTTTATCATTCCACCTGACTGACTTCAAATCTCACCACCAAACATGGCTTCTCTATACCAGTCCCAGCCTGCTGGGGCTCCCCAGTGGCCTGTATACGCTCAGCTGCCACTTCCCCCATGCACCTCTTGTGCACAGGGGAATGGATTCCCCATACTTTCTAATCCTCTCTCTCTCCCACCACTTTCAGGGTACCACAAATCACCTAATTCACACTCTGTCCCTGGTCATCACCCTCTCTGCCTGGGTTGGAATGCCATGGATCAGCTGTTCATGGCATTCCAGCTCTGGGATGGAGGTGGAAGTGCAGGGAAGTGTGAGTTCTGGTGCCTGAGAGGCATTGGGAAGGCGGGTACACAGGATGGTGGTGGGCCCATAGTTGGAACTCCAGTGGCCGCGGGCTGCTGTGGCCCACTGAGGTGAAGGAGCATTATTCATGCAGCCCTGCTTCCAGGGTCCCCATCCCTGCTCTGTACCATTTCCCTTGGTTTGCTGCTATTCCTCTATCTAGTTTTATTTAACTCATTATAGGCTACGTCTACACGTGAAGCCTACGTCGAAGTAGCCTATTTCGATGTGGCGACATCAAAATAGGCTATTTCGATGAATAACGTCTACACGTCCTCCAGGGCTGGCAACGTCGATGTTCAACATTGACGTTGCGCAGCACCACATCGAAATAGGCGCAGCGAGGGAACGTCTACACGCCACAGTAGCACACATCGAAATAAGGGTGCCAGGCACAGCTGCAGACAGGGTCACAGGGCGGACTCAACAGCCAGCCGCTCCCTTAAAGGGCCCCTCCCAGACACACTTGCACTAAACAGCACAAGATACACAGAGCCAACAACAAGTGGCAGACCCTGTGCATGCAGCATGAATCCCCCGCTGCAGCAGCAGCAGCCAGAAGCCCTGGGCTAAGGGCTGCTGCACACAGTGACCATAGAGCCCCGCACGGGCTGGAGAGACAGCGTCTCTCAACCCCCCAGCTGATGGCTGCCATGGAGGACCCCACAATTTCGAAGTTGCGGGACGCGGATCATCTACACAGTCCCTACTTCGACGTTGAACGTCGAAGTAGGGCGCTATTCCGATCCCCTCATGAGGTTAGTGACTTCGACGTCTCGCCGCCTAACGTCGAAGATAACTTCGAAATAGCGCCCGACGCGTGTAGCCGCGACGGGCGCTATTTCGAAGTTAGTGCCGCTACTTCGAAGTAGCGTGCACGTGTAGACACAGCTATAGAGGGTGAAAATGAAAAATGCCAAAGAGACAAAACCACACTGTATCATCACACCATCAGCAAGACCATCGCAGTTATCCACAGAGAGCTCTGAACAGTGACAGCAGGCTCAAGTGCTGCTGGAAATAATAAATCTAGGATATGCATCACTGAAGAGAACTAAGCTCTACACTTTGATTGAGTTGGGTGTCTATTGCAGATCCCCACACTAATTCTGTTAAAAAAAAGATACTTTCCACTAACTCCTACAATGCAGCTAATTATATTTTTATATATTATATTCTTCAGGCAACTTCTGCGGCACCGTGTCCTGCAGAAAATTTACTATACAAAATATCACAGCTAAGAAGAAAACTCTGTTAACTTAGAAGGAAGTTATATTATCAGAGAATCATAGAAGAGTAGGACTGGAAGGGACCTCGAGAGGCCATCGAGTCCAGCCCCCTGCCCTCATGGCAGGACCAAGCACTTTCTAGACCATCCCTGAAAGCCATCTAACTAACCTCTTCTTAAATATCTCCAGTGATGCAGCGTGTACCACCTCCCTTGGCAATTCGTTCCAGTGTTTGGTCACCCTGACAGTTAGGAACTTTTTCCTAATGTCCAACCTGAACCTCCCCTGATGCAATTTAAGTCCATTGCCTCTTGTTCTATCCTCAGAGGCAAGGAAGAACAAGTTCTCTCCCTCTGCCTTATGACACCCTTTTAGATACCTGAAAACTGCTATCATGTTCCCCCTCAATCTTCTCTTTTCCAAACTAAACAAGCCCAATTCTTTCAGCCTTTCTTCATAGGTCATGTTCTCTAGACCTTTGATCATTCTCGCTGCTCTCCTCTGGACCCTCTCCAATTTCTCCACATCCTTCCTGAACTGCGGTGCCCAGAACTGGACACAATACTCCAGCTGGAGCCTAACCAGCGCAGAGTAGAGCGGGAGAATGACTTCTCGTGTCTTGTTCACAACACACCTGTTAATGCATCCTAGAATCATGTTTGCTTTTTTTGCAACAGCATCACACTGTTGACTCATACTTAGCTTGTGGTTCACTATAACCCCTAGATCCCTTTCTGCTGTACTCCTTCCTAGGCAGTCCTTTCCCATTCTGTATGTGTGACACTGATTGTTCCTTCCTAAGTGGAGCACTTTGCGTTTGTCCTTATTAAACTTCATCCTGTTTACCTCAGCCCATTTCTCCAGTTTATCCAGATCCTTTTGAATTATGACCCTATCCTCCAAAGAAGTTGCAACCCCTCCCAACTTGGTATCATCTGCAAACTTAATAAGTGTACTTTCTATGTCAATATCTAAATCGTTAATGAAGACATTGAACAGAACTGGTCCTAAAACAGACCCCTGTGGAACCCCACTAGTTATACTTTTCCAGCAGGACTGAAAACCATTAATAACTACTCTCTGGGTACGGTTATCCAGCCAGTTGTTGACCCACCTTATAGTAACCCCATTATATTGTAGGCATTCTCTTATATATATATATATATAGACAGAGAGAGAGAGAGAGAGAGAGAGAGACAACATTGGACCACATTTTCTGAGTGAAAGAGACAAGATTTTGAACTAGGGAGAGCTCTTGCTGTATTTCAAGTACACATACCTACCTACCTCTTTATCCAAGCTAGTAACTTTCATTCCACATTGAGCAAGTTTATCCAGTGTCACTAGCTCAGTGGTTCCCAACCTGGAGTCCGCGGATCCATGGTGGTCTGTGAGAGCATTGCAGGGGGCCTGGCAAAAAAATAAAAGGTAGGCAAAACTGAGTATGGAGAATAGGTTTTAAATAAATTGCAAAATTACAATACAATATGGATGGGTCTACATGGCGTGGCTTTCCCAGCAGATCCATGCTAATGAGCAGCCCCCAGATTGCAAATGGCCACAGATTAGGATGGTCCCACAGCTCAGTAGCATAGCTGTGTGAGAGCTCACTCTCGGCAGAGGGCGGTGCTGGCAGTAAAGAGACTATGTGGACGTCCCCCTTCTGGCAAAAAAACCCTCTGTCGCCAGACCCTTTTGCCTGAATTTTCTCAAAGGGGCTTTTTGCTGGCAGGGGCACGTCCACACCAACCTTTTACTGCCAGCACCCGCCTCTGCTGAGAGTGAGCTCTTGCATAACTAAGTTAATGAGCCGTGGGACCATGCTAATGAGCGGCCATTTGCAATTTTGAGGCTGCTCATTAGCATGGATCTGCCAGGAAAGTAACGCTGTATAGACCCAGCCTATTATTTTAAAATTAAATTAAATGTCTTCCAATAATGTTATTAATTGCGGTTGGAAAATCTACGTTGTGGCGCCTTTGTGTGATGAAACCATAGTGATGGTTAGAAGCATACAAATGTGTGCCAAACATTCAACATGGCTCTGTGGCTGAAATCAGGCTTACTGAAGAGAGTGTAATGTCCACAAGTGGAAGGTCTAAATGTTAATTATTTACTTTCCTTTTTCACTGAACGAATTCTACCTCCTATGTGCAATTGGCTTTGATGGGGATCCATTAATGGTTGTAGGGTAATGGGGGGTCTGCACTAGACCATAATCTTAACCTTTGGTATTTAGGATGTCATCACTTTTTTATCTCCTGCATCTGCAGTAACAAGCCCAACGATGCACCTTTTCAAACCCATAAGTGTTAAATGCAATCAGCAAGAAATAGAAGTACCTCCAAAGCATCGTGTGAAAGTAGCAGCTGAAAAGTTACAGGCAACAATAAATAAAGACAATTAACCCCAGTTAATAACAGCTATTGAACTTTCACACCCCCGACAGGTTTCAAAAAGAGTTATTCCATATTGCTGGGGACACTTATTTGCAATTAGCTGTTTCTTCATGAATTGGGCTAGTATGGAGCAGTATAAAGTGAAATGATTGCTGCAGTCTGTAATTGTTGATGCCAATGTGGATAATGAGGAAATAAAACTCAACACAGTGGTAATTGGATTAAAGGTCAGGGTCACTGTATGTATCGAAATACAATAACTCAAGCTGCAGAAATGCCAAGCAGACGATAAAGCCAGATACGTTCCGAATACAAATGAGTTGTTACCTCCACAATTCAGGAACCATACCCACATTGGAAAGGAATCTGTTTATTGATAGGAATGCCTGTGCCTGGTCATAAGCCTACATCCAATATCGCTAGTCATGAACCGATGAAAAATTTGGGAAACAAATTCGTATGAATTTCAACTTCTGGGGATTTTTTGAAATGGTTGTGATTTGCCAAATGTTCCAGAGAGAGGAAGTGGGCCGAAACAACCTTGTTTAATCTGCCAAGCTCTATTTGTGATAATTGTTTTGAATGAATGACAGGACCAGATCCTTAGCTGATGTGAATTCTTACATGTCCACTGCAGTCACCAGCTGAGAATCTGCCTGTGCATGTTTACCAACCTAGCTCAGAGCTATCTAGTCTGGCTCATTTTCCAGATCTGAAGAGGTGGGTCTGTCCCATGAAAGCTCATCACCTAACACATTATTTTGTTATTCCTTAAAGTGCTGCAGGACTGCTTTTTTGTTCTGTGGTGATACAGACTAACACAGCTAACTCTCTGTGAGCAGTCTAGCTCAGTACTGGTAGAAACAATTTTTTTTGGGGGGGTGGGCAAGGGTCACAGAATATTATTTAAAATACAAACTTCAGAAACACAAACACGTCTCAAATTTTGACTTTGATTTTAAAAACGAAAGTCTTCACTGGATTGCCAAGAAAAGCTCTCAGAGGTGAGATGTTTGTCCATGACATGATCCAGATTGAATTAGTTCTACACACTTGCTCATCAGATGAGATGATACCCTGCAGCACATAAACAGGCAAGTGGAAAGAAAAATAAAAAAAGCAAACACATAAATCATTTTGATTTAATAAACATCATAATCCAACAGCAATCCCCATCAGCATCTGCACTCATCTCCTTCGATAAAGAAAGTGGGTGGGTTGGGTTTTTATTTAAATTTTGGCAGTTATTGGGGGAGAGCAGCCAATTGCACTGACAGGTGAGAAACAGAGACAGGAAATGAGGCAGGAGAGATGGTAGGGAACTGGGGGTGGAGCCAGGGGAGAATTGATAAGTTAGGGTGCATCTACACTTGAATTCCTCTTTCGAAAGAGGTGTGCAAATGAGGGAAATCGAAAACGCAAATGAGGTTCAGATTTGCATATTTGGCACCTCATTTGCATATTCTAATTTCAAAAGAGCTTCCGTCGAAAGAAGAAAGCCAGTGTAGATGCTGCTCTTTCGAAAGTAAAACCCATCTTCAAAAAAATCCTTCTTCCCTTTATTTACTGGGAGGAAGGATTCTTTCAAAGATGGGGTTTACTTTCAAAACAGCAGCATCTACATTGGCTTTCTTCTTTCAAAAGAAGCTCTTTTGAAATTGGAATATGCAAGTGAGGCACCAGATACGCAAAAATGTACCTCATTTTCATTTTCAATTTACCTCATATGCATACCTCTTTCGAAAGAGGAATTCAAGTGTAGGCGCACCCTTAGAGTAAGTTTGCATTTCTATTTCTGAATTTAGACTGAATCTTGAAGGGAGAAAATGTTACAGAATGAGATACTCCCCAGCACGTCCCTGATTCCGTATTGGATTCACACTAGCATAGAACTCGAGTGAAGGAAGGGAGAAAATGTTATAGGATGAGATACTCCATAGTACGTCCCTGGTTCTGTATTTGATTCACATTAGCATAGAACTCGAGTGATGGAAAGATGTCTAAGGGAGCTTTAGTGTAAGGGAGTCTAACTTCCACAAGAGTAACCCCTGAATTTGTCCTTGAATTTACATGGCAAGATTTCAAAGACAATGATAGTTTTCATGGGGCTGACTGTAGCTTGATCTTTAAATCAATAAATAAGATCAGGGTGTATTTTTCATCCCAGTTCTCTTACTAAATCTGCTTGAGATGTAAGAAATTCTACCACCCAAATTTTTGTGCTGCCAAATGTTTCAAGACATTCACAACCTTTCACTGCCAGTAGTAGGTGTGCTCCCAACATGAAAATAATTATTCATCCTCCCCTTTGTTGTAAGGCAATCCATGGATTGAGAGGAATGAATTTGTTCAGCGTGGTAGTGACTCCAGTTACCCAATGAACTATTAGCAAGAACTGATGAGCACCCTCATCAAAAGTGGCATATTTACAATTCTACAACTGTTCTCATTCTGTGACCGTGGTAAACAAGAACAATTTTCTTTAACTTTTCTCAGAACTAGTTTCTTATCTTTGTGGAAGCAAAAGTGTGAAATAAAACTTCCATTAAACTAATTCAAGAAACTGAATTCAGGAAAGGAAAAAGAAACATTGTATTACAATGCACTGAATATGTTATTGTCTCTTGCATGGGTAATAGGACACTGGGCTTATAACAAAATTACTCCTAGCTGGGGTAAAAGCTGTCAGATGTGGTGAATGAACTTTTTTGTCATGAACCGAATGAACGGTCATAATTATAAATGTTTTTCAAAGCTGTTAAATTTTGGGATGTCACATGACATGGTGTCCATAGACGACTCTATTGCTGCAGCTGCTCTAAGGCTTTTACAGAGGTACTGCTTGGCTGAGAAAGAGATAAGGAGGTTAAGTATGAGCCGAATTTAGCACAGTTTATTGACATAAAACTTCCATTGAAGGGAGTATTTCCCTCTGTGAGTGAGACCAGAATCTGAACAATATGTTGCATTATTTGGGCTGCTAGTTTAAAAAGCATCAGCATTGTACTGATTAAAATAGCTGGAAACTTATTTTCTTCTGATCCACTTTCAAAGATGTCTTCTATTTCTTTCACAGGGGAAATCTCTCTCCCTCTGGTTGAGATGTGATACTTGGATCAAATCTGCATGTTGCACATCTGTAAAATGCCTGAGCAATGCATCCTACTATTGCAGGCTATGACCACAGATTTTTTCAGAGCCACATACAGGGAACCTGGATACCAAATTCCCATCAATTTTTAAAATGAATGGAATCTGGGTTTCTAAATCTTGCAGATGGTTTTGAAACGGTTCTCAAGATGCTATAAGCCAGAGCTGCCTATGGCCCTGTACATGAAACAGACAATACATATCTTGGCTGCACATAGGATAGGAACTTAATTGCTTTCTCCAACAGCCAGTTTTTGTTAAGATGAAGAAAATTTAGTGTTAACAGTCACGTACGTCAGAATGATTTGTGCTCTAGGCAAGACTTCTGCATGGGAATGAACTTTGTCACCGTCTACTGCAATCTGTCAAATAGAGCCCCGAATGACTTAGGGGTGAGGCTATGAGACCCAGTGAAGCCTTTAAGGTCTATTGTTTAGATATATTATAGCACAGATAATAAATCCTGTATATTTACTGCAGATAACCAATGTGTATTATACTGAAATGAGCCTTCCCTGCTGTGATGCTAATCACAAAATAATAGGCTTTCCACAAGGATGAGATTTCTGCTCCAAGAGTGGGTAAAGATTCAGCAGCCAAAATGTTCATATAAGGCATTAAGGGAGAGGTCTGCACAAACTCAACGGGCAAGTGGGCCCCCCCCCATTGAAAATAACCTCAGTGGTGACACAATGAAAATGCCGTACTTACAGAGGAATAGTAACAGAGAGGTCGCTGTGTTAGTCTGTACTCCAACAAAACAAAGCAGCAGAAATGTAGTGCTTTAAAGACTGACAACATGATTTGTTCAGTGATGAGCTTTCATGCAACAGATCCACTTCTCTGTCCCATGAAAGCTCATCACTGAATAAACCATTTTGTTAGTCTTTAAAGTGCCACATTTCTGATACTTACAGATGGTTCTGGCATTTGGGGGTGGGGGAAGAAGAAGTCTCATACTGAATTTCACCAAAAATATACAAAAAATGGTGTGGGGGGAGACAGGGAAGAAGCCTCAGATTGAACCTAGCCAGAGAATTGCAAGTGAAATCACTAGTAATAAAAGTGATTCCCGCCTGCTGGAACTGGTGTGTAATAACAAGCAAAACATCAGAACAAATTTAAAGGCAATGCAAATACAAGCAGTCTTAAAAGGGAGACAAGATCAAGGCAAAAAAGGGAGAAAGCCAAAGTGTGTGTGTGGAGGGGGAGGGGATAAAAGATCAGGCTGTGAGGGAAGAGTGAAATCTTGATCTAGCTCGGGTCAAAATTGCTGAGCTACAATTCAGCTGCAAATTTGACACCATCAGCTCAAGATTAAACAAAGACTGTGAATGGCTGGCTAAATACAAAAGCAGCTTCCCCTCCCTTGGTGTTCACACCTCCAGATCAACTGCTGGTAGTAAGCCTCACCCTTGCTGACTGAGCTAACCTTGTTATCACTAGCCTTGCTCTGGCTTATTTATACCTGGCCCTGCAGATTTCCATGACCAGCATCTGATGAAATGAGTCTGTGCTCACGAAAGCTCATGCTCAGAACTTTTCTGTTAGTCTATAAGGTGCCACAGGACCCTTTGTTGCAATGATGAAGATGACAATCAAAGCCTGATAGTACGATAGTGGGGGAACAGGGGAGAGAGATGCACTGCACTACAGTGGAGGAATGTTCTTCGCCTTTTGGCCCAGCACAGTGATCAAGTTAAGATGACCTTATGGAATTCTTAAAAGGAGAATTCTTTTGGGGTGGGGCTCGGAGGACTTGGTTATATCCAACACCCTTGACAAATGGCTGACGTCAATGTAGCATAGAGGGACTAGCAGACTGGACCAGGACTCAGTAGGCCTACTTTCTATTTGTGGCATTGGTGCTAGCTTGGTGAATGGATCCGGGGAGGTAAAGCCACCTCCCTGTGTAACAGTTTCCCATCTGTCAAATGAGCATAATGATCCAGACTTGCTTTAAAGAAGTTTCAGATGGACTAATGAGAAATGCTGAGAAAGGGCTAGCGAGGGAGAAGGGAGGCTCCGGGCTCCAGGCTGGGGGTTGTCCCTCAGACACAGGTACAGTTTGACTTGTATTTTGACATAAGAACATAAGAGCAAAATGTGGGACGCGCATGGGGTGGCTGTACTCCTCAATACCACAAGGAGCGAGGGAGGTCAATGGGAAAGTTTCTCCCTTCAACCTCCAGGATGGCCAGGTAAGTTGATTGTAGATAAGTTGATTCTAGCTACACAATTCTAACTAGAATTGCGTATCTACAATCAACTTTAATGTCTAGTGAAGACCTGGCCTCAGACCTCACAAAAACAATGTTCATTTGGTAGCTCAGGTTCTAGGCTCTCCAACATGGTAAAATTTCACTGGGAGAGGTGGAAACATCCCACAGTGGAACCCATTGAACACTGGACATGAAGTCTTAGGCATCATTACAGTAAATGCCACTGGCTGTTCCCAAAAGCCTTCCCTTCAGTGATCAGCTTTTGCCTTCAGTTTCTCCAAGAGAGCCGTAACTCAGGCAGGTCTACACTACCAAGGAAGGTGGAATTAAGGTACACATTTCAAGGTATATTAATTATGCATGGACTATGCCTATACTCCCATTGACGGGAGGGGTGGGGCGGGGCGGGGCGGGGTGGGAAAACTGTTGCTGACACAGGCGCTCTGTACGTTTGACTTAGCACAGCCGCACCAGGCATTGTAAATAGAACTCTAGAAGATTGACCCCGGCAGGTTTGATCTTCCTGGTAGTGAAGATGTACTCTCAGAGAAGCTCAGCATCACAAAGGGGAGTACAATGTTGACAGCAGAGTTTATTTTTCCCTTGCTACCAAAGCAGCAGCATGCCAGAAATGCAGCCTCACTAGTAGATCAAGACTGTGTTAATTGTCTGACTTAAGCTGAGAAATCTTGGGGAATGCCTGATTTTCTGCTGCCATGCATCTGGCATAGTGACCGATCCCTGTGCAAAAGCCTGGTTTTTATGTCCACTTGGCACAGGGATCGGATTGGCACAGAGAACAGCAATGGTGAAGCAGGCCTAGTGGATTCCCAAGGAATGAGTCTACAAAAACCTTTGCTTTCAGCTACTTCAGGGTTACACCATTGTCCCCCTTTTAGGTTAGAGTATGCTGCCTGTCCCTAGCAAAAGGCAGTGCACTACTGCCTATGGGGAGCAGCCAGAGCCAATCCACCTGGAATGGTCTAGCATCAGGGGTTGAGGGGAACATGAATGCTGCTACAGTCCTTCATAATGTCAAGTATATTCCCCTCAGCTGGCTCATGGGGGTGACCAAAGTGATGACTTTGGCTCCTCCTTGCCTCTCTTCTTCCTTCCCTTCTGAGGTCGTGTACGCCCCCAATGAAGTGGGCTGGGGGGGGCGTGCTGTGATCTCTGGGTGCTAAAGGCTGATTGCCCTCAACCCTGCCCCTTCTACCCTCACTCTCCCCATTTCTAGGGACATATCCACCCCCCCAACTCTTAAGTTTTTTGTTTTTAATTTAATTTTTATCCCACTTCTTTTTCCTCCAAATCCATGGAATCAACCTTGCAGTTTTGTCAGGAGACTTTCTCTGCATTTGGGAGCTCATTGAAAATTCCATCTCCTGAAATCCCATTGGTCCAATCTGTTGCCAGAAACAAACAAACAAAAGTTCGTTCCCAGTTTGCTCCTGAAGCTTAGGCTTTTTGTTGTTGTTGTTGTTTGCTGTTTGTTCTAAGATTTAAATACGCTTTTATTGTGATTGACCATTTCTAGCCATGAACAGAATTAGAAAAGCCAAAATACTTTGTGTGTGTGTGGTAACTGCCCGTAACACATAAAGGGTGTGGCTACACCAAGGCTGTGTATGGCCTCTATTGGAGAGGTAACCCGGAGAAGCCTAGAAGGTATGCAGGCTTCCTTCCTGGGAGGAAGGAGAAGTGTTGGCTGCCTGGTGATAAGTGGGGGTGGTTTCCTTTTCCAGTAATACAGCTCACATTTTGGTATTTACTGAGCTCCTGCCAATGCCACTGTTTCAAGCGTTTTGCCTGCTCTGCTGATCCACCATTCATGAGCCTGTGAAGTCACACACCACTCCTGTGCGAGATCATGCTGCTGTTATATTTCCGGACGTCCTCCTTTCCTTATGAACCTCCATTAGCCACATCACCCTGTAAGGGATGACTGATGTTTGTAGTAGAAACTGAATGGGGCTCTGGAGCTAACTATGCACCGGCCCATGTGTTAGTAGGTGGATCTTATCTCCCTCATGCTGATTATTTCCATGTTGTGTGTATTTCACCTTTATGGGCAGTCCTGTTCCACCTGTTCCACAAACAAACAAGGCTTGCATGGCATGGAATCAACTAATGACCCTGGGTTGTGCAGATGTATCTTGTTGTGAGCCTGGGCAGGAAGTGTGCAACTCCTGCACACCTCAGCAGGGGCACTGGTTCACTGGTACAGACACAAGTATAGCATAGGGATGATATGCATCTCTTAGTGCAGAAGTTCTTAAACTGGTCTGAGCTCCATTCAGGCGGTCCGTGGATACTTCCGTCTAAGATGTGTGCCTGGGCGACCACCCATGAAAGGGCTGCCCATCTAATTAGTGCCTCGCAGGTGTGGCTCCACAAATTAGGTGCCTGGACCGTGCAGAAGAAGTGCATGTAAAGTCAGGTGGTGTCTTTGGGGAAAGTAGAGAGTAGGTGGGAGGGGGCTGTAGGATGAGAAGAGGGGGTGGAGGGAATTTGGGTTGTGCAGAGAGGTATGGCAGCCAGAAACAGAGGCAGCTGGAGGCCCGGGGCTGCAGACAGAGACAGTCCTCCTTCCCTGTGGCTGCTCTTGTAGAGAGAGACCCCTACTGATATTAAAAAGAGTTGTGTAGTTCATATCTGTAGAACAAAAAGGGTTAATTATTCAGGGGGTTATATAATGTTTTTATCCCAAGTGCTTTACAGTAGATAGTTAACAGTACAAATGACATTTGGAAAGATCACTCAGTGGTTGGCCGAGACCTTCAGCAATATTCAAGTGGTCCAGGGAGGTAAAAGATAAAAACATGAGAACCACTCTGCTAGTGGATCCCTGGACGCTCAGCCACACCCCAAACCACTCCTACCACACCCAGCAGGAGAGCAGCAGACCAACTGCAGAGATGCCTGGAATCCAGAGCTTGCAGCAGTGGTTTGCAGATCACCACAGGGGACAAGTTTATTACCCTCAACAAGTCTTGAAGTATATCCTCAGTGAATAGTGAAGTTCCCCAGGTTGCACCCTATATAGAAGTGGCCATGAATGCTTTTGTAAGGTGAGGTAGTCGAAAATGCAGGTGCATGGAGAAGTTTTCTCATGCTCGTGGTGGAAGTTTTGTCAAAATGAGAGAGACCAGAACAGCCAAGGTGTTCACCGGGGGAAGTCAGCTGAGGTTCTTGTTCCGGATAGGCTGAAAATGTGATCTCCCATTTCATTGACAAGTGAATCAGCCTGAATCAGACTCTGGCTCCTCCACTTTTTGTATACAATGAAATATTCACTGAGCTATAGAGACTGACTTCAATAACCATTGGATAGAGCACTTTTCTGGGATGTGAGGTCTGTTTGATTTAGAGCTGTGACTTCAATCTGCAGTCCAGGGGAGCCCCTTAACCATGGTGGTAGGACACCACCCCTTGTATTGTTTTTAACACTTTTTTAAAAAAGTCTATTTTGTGTTCTTGCTTTCAGGCCAGCCTGAACCCTGGGAACACAACCTGACCACTGAGGTCCATTAGAAAGACAGTGCAAAGACTCCTCTGATTTCAGTGGCCTTTGGATTAGGCTGTGAGCTGGCAAATGTCTTACATTCAGTAGCTTTAAAAAAAAGTCTTGCTTTTCATGCAGCTAGTTAAATCAATCTTGATATTAGTGGGACATATTCTAGCCCAGGGGGCCCTGTGGTTAATGAGGTGTTTCATCTCAGAGCGCTTTTCCTGTAAATCCTCTTGTAGATTTAAATTAAACAACAAATCCAATCTTTGTGCCTCCCACATTGTTTATAAGCTTGGGACAAATTTTCTCTCAACCTTGCTGCAACTACACATTAAAAAAACAATATAATTATTGTTTTAGCTAAAATGTCTGTGGGAATGAAAATGACAGGTGGGAAATGCATCCTTATTTGTACAATAACAGGTGAGGGAGATAGATTAAGATTCTAAATGCATAAGGGATTTTTGATGCAACAGATTTGCAGCCCTGTGTGGGCTTGGCATACAATGTGAAGCTCTAAAAGGAACTGCAGCACCTTGCAGAGTGTTAGCTTTGCACTGCAGTTTTGCAATAAGGACATGTAAGTTGCCAACCTCTTTTGGGGTTCCTGCCCTCAATTATAGGTGAATTAGGTGTAGCTCCCCAACACTGGCATGGATATGTGCGACTTGCCTTTTTAGGAGTGTATGGCTTGTTTGGCTTAAAAAGGGCAGTGGATTTCAAGGTGGGAAATGTGCCAGTTAAAATAAATCAAGTGTGTTGTAATGAGAGGCTTGGGGTAAGGCTAAAGACTGAGGACAACAGTCAGTGCTTTTTTAACATACAGCAAAGCTAAAGGACTCAAGCCTGAACGAAGTTGCATTCAAGCAAAAACTGTGCTAGGTAGATCCTGCCCACAGGAAAGCAGCAAGAGAGAGAAATGATAAGTCACAGGGCCTGAAACCATATTAAAACACCTACAACTACCCAGAGCCAGGCACTTAGTGATACACATGAACACTTCCTGCCTCGTACCATGCACTCCCCATACCCTCCCCATAGATAACAGCTTAGCACCAGGCACATTCCCACCCACGTTCAGGAACAGGTCATAATGACAGCATGATGGATAGTGTTGTTTTGATAGTACCACCATTATCCCGCAAGTTAATGGATAGATCTAGTTACACTAAGGGGTGTCAATGTATTACAATGAGGGGGTTGTACCTGGATACATAACTTGTTTATACCTGTGTGTCAAAGTGTGTGTAACGGACTATGTCAAGTGACCTAGGGGATGACGGAGCCCCCTTGCCGTCAACTGAGTCGCGTCCATTGTTGTGGCGTATGCATGTACCAATGTAAACTGTTAAGTCGTATTGGAGACTCATGAGGTTGTTGGAGACCATACCGCAACGACAATAAAACTGGCTCCAGTGCCTTCATATCTCGCTTGATTTGTGGTTTTTGGAGGGCTCTCCGAGGTCTGTAGTGTTGGCTAACTGCAGGGTCTACACTGTTGTCCAAAGAGAGCACACGCACGCAGCCAAAGTGATTAACGTCAAAGTGAGCAGACTGGATGGATGAGCACCGTTCCGGTAGAGACACCTGACCACAAAGTCTCCTGTGCCTTTTAGTAACATTAGTAATAATTATCACAGATATGTCCAATGTTATATAGATTGAATACGTGAGATCAGGCTGGCTGACAGAGGCAGGATGGGGGACAGTAGCACAGGGTCCCAGCATTTCAAAGGGGCCCAGACCTGCAGTCACCTCTGTCTCAGCAGCGCTAAGGGCTGATGGTGAAATTCCATCTTGTTCTAAGGCAGGAAAACTGAACCTGGCAGTCACTCAGTGGTAGATTTTTTTAAAGGTATTTAGCTGCTTAAATCCCTCTAGAAAGCTGATCTTTGGTAACAATAAATGTCCTTTCATTTTTTAGGAAGTTATTTTCCCCTTGCTCAGACCCTCCTTCTCCCCACTCCTTGGTCATCCCCTTATTAGCAAAGCTGAATGGACTTTTTTTTTTTAATTACCCTTCCTTTCCAGCCTCTTGTGGTAAAGAGTCGTGAGACTCTTGTGCTAACACTGCTGACCTAAAATTTTATGCCAAAACATTTTTAAAGGAAAGCTACAATTTCTCTTGAATTTGTAATCAACACGTCCAACATTTTGTTGTGGTGCTTGTTGTTTTCCAAAATTTTCCTCAAAGAACAGATAGCTGTTTACTCATTTATTTTACTGATTTATTTATCTATTTTTCAATATCAAGTCTAGTGATCATGAAACAGGAGATAGAGCCTTGCTTGCGGACCTCAGTGTACATAACAAGTTACAGTCACATGTTTTATGATTTGAGCTGGCTTGATGGCTGAAATAATGGGCTGTCAATTTTTTACTTCAAATTAGACAGCAAATCCTGATTGGACTGTTTTCACTTTTTAGGTCAACTTCATACAACTTTTGAGAACTTGAGCTTTAACTATTTTAAAGTAATTGCAAGCTCAATGGTTTGACTACTGATTTGCAAACCATCTCCAGATCTTGAATTATACCCTAAAGAATTTCACAAATGTTTAATTGGCTACGTCTACACTAGCCAAACACTTCGAAATGGACATGCAAATGAGTTTGCATTGACCCCTATCACACGTAATTTTATATCATTCACTTTTTTTTTTGTTTTTTGTTTTTTAACATGGAACAGATTAAATCTCTGTCTAATAGTTCTCAAAATGTAGTTGTAAAGCTGGACTTGTCATTGACTGGTGTCATTGTGTTGCCGGTGGTATCCCACTCAGTAGTTAACTTTGAGACTGTTGAGATCTAGGCTGAGCTCTTTTTTTCAGTGGGTGAGTGCGACAACTGCTTTCCCTATGAGTCTTTGCGGTCTGGCATCAAAATATTAATGAAATTCATCTGTAACTGAGACCCGCTAGTCAAGTTCTCGTAGCAGGGGCAGATAAGGACAGGAAAAGTGGTCTACAGAATGTAACAAAAGCAACTATAATTACAATATTTATGTTCTATTGACAAAGCATTATATTTTATTGCATTGTTTACGAATAGAGAAGAAAAACCAATCTAACTAAAGGCAGTAGTATGAAACCCATCAAATATTTTCAACTTGGTTCTAATTCAATGCCTCCCTACTTGAAAACAGCCAACCAACACATAATTACACTTAGCCTTTCAAGCCACACTGCAGTGGTCCTTGCATGACACAATTGTATGAGAGACCTTCCTGCTCTGGAAAATACATGGAGCTGTGGGGAGTTCACTCTGACTCTTGGGCTACAATAGGCAGGTAAGTTGATTGCAGATACACAATTCTAGCTATGGCAATTGCGTAGCTAGAACTGACTTATCTGTAATCAACTTATCTGGCCAGCTTCACAGAGGGAGTTTCTCCTGTTCACCTTCCTTATACCTTATGATATTGACGACTACAGGGAGCGATTGCTGACTCCAAATAGAAACCCACGAAACTGAACTATCAAGCATGCAAAGTCAATCACCAGGTCAATCTTCTGTGTAGTTTAGATATATCCTGAATCAAAGCACTGCTGATCTACAGATGAAAGTAATGACTTTATGTGAGTGAGCGATTGTCCAGGTAACATTTTTGTGGCTTCATCATGCAAATTACTTCCATTTACAGACCTTCTTCATTGACTTCAGTGGTAGTCATTGATTTACATGGAGCACATGCAGACAGACCTTCTAAATGGGCATATATCATATTTCAGATGTATCATGCTTAATCACAAGGAATATAGTGATCTCTCTACATGCCTCATTCATAAACATTTTTGAAGGAACCTGACATTCAAGTTGATCCTGAAATTCTCTTTAGGAAAGTTTAAGTGTGGATAAACTTTGGTTGAATTTAACTGAATTTGCCTTGAGATAAAAGAGATCATGGCCAGGGTTGCAACTCAAAGGTACTCTGCGTTCTTTTTCAGCTCTTGTGGTATCCTGATAGGTGACCATCGATCACCCCACTGCTCTGTGCATTAATTTTCCCCTTTATAAAATACGGCTTATGATACTAACCTACTTTTGAAATTTGCTGATGAAAAGTGCTATATAAGAGTTAGGTGCAATTTTTAAAAGAGATTTTCTCTTGAAGAATCTATTAGTAGTATGTGTTGAAAAGTAACCAGGGAAATACTGAAGTAATGGTGGGGAAACTAATGAATGGCACAAATATGAAACAGGGTAAACTAATGAGGATTGTGTGTGCATGTGTGTGAGAGAGAGAAGTCTGTTTTAAGAAATATGTGAATAGGCTCATGAAATTTAAGGCCAAGAACTCATATGAGCAGCATTTTGAATTTGATTCTTTGAAGTCATTAATCAACTCGTCTTGAGAAATACTGGCGGCTGGGAAGACTCAGGGTAAAGTTTTGCATTCAGACCCACTAGGGAGAATGAGTGCATAATCCTATAGTCATAAACATGTAGGGCTGGAAGGGAGCTTGGGAGGTCAAGTCCAGCACCCTATGTGAAACCAGGATGAGGTAAGTCTTGACCATCACAGATGTCTCCCAAGCTGTTCTTCAAATCTGCCAGTAATGGGGATCCCACAGCCTTGCTTGGAAGCCTGTTGTAGGGTTTACATTCTTTTTATAGCTAGAAAGTGTTTCTTAATACCTAACCTAAATCTTCCTTGCTGCAGATTAAATCCATTATGTCTTAGCCCAGCTTCAGTGAATGTGGAGAACAGTTGATCTCTGACCTGTTTGCAACAGTCCTTAACATATGTAACAATCTCAGTCCCCCATCCTCACCATCTTCTTTTTTCAGGACTACAGGGCCGCGTCTACACGTGCACGCTACTTCGAAGTAGCGGTGCCAACTTCGAAAGAGCGCTCGTCACGGCTACACGTGTTGGGCGCTATTTCGAAGTTGAAATCGATGTTAGGCGGCAAGATGTCGAAGTCGCTAACCCCATGAGGGGATGGGAATAGCGCCCTACTTCGAAGTTGAACATCGAAGTAGGGCACGTGTAGCCGATCCGTGTCCCGCAACATCGAAATAGCGGGGTCCGCCATGGCGGCCATCAGCTGAGGGGTTGAGAGACGCTCTCTCTCCAGCCCCTGCGGGGCTCTATGGTCACTGTGTGCAGCAGCCCTTAGCCCAGGGCTTCTGGCTGCTGCTGCGGCAGCTGGGGATCCATGCTGCATGCACAAGGTCTGCAACCAGTTGTCGACTCTGTGGATCTTGTGTTGTTTAGTGCAACTGTGTCTGGGAGGGGCTCTTTAAGGGAGCGGCTTGCTGTTGAGTCCATCCTGTGACCCTGTCTGCAGCTGTTCCTCGCACCCTTATTTCGATGTGTGCTACTTTGGCGTGTAGACGTTCCCTCGCAGCGCCTATTTCGATGTGGTGCTGCCAAACATCGAAGTTGAACGTCGACGTTGCCAGCCCTGGAGGACGTGTAGACGTTATTCTAGACTATTTCGATGTAGCGTGCACGTGTAGATGTAGCCCAGTTGAGTTTTTTAAGAGAGAGTGCCAGACTAGAGAAGTTCAGCCCATACGAGAAGAAACAACAACCCTCTGCTAGTGGTGATGGACAGCAGCCTCTTCTTTTATGACTTTTTTATTTCCTTCCAAAGCTTGACTGTTAATGTATTTGCCCACAGGCAGACTTGAACCTGGTACCTCTGGAGCTTAGGCACCTCTATAGCTTGAGCAGAAGGTCAGGGGGCTCTGGGCTAAGGCTGTAGAGGACACTTACTCTTCCTCTGTGAAGTGGTCTAGGTACCACTACAAGGGCCAGTTAACCACACACAGGTGTATGGGTTACATTAATATTTTAGTGCAACACATCTCCAGTATTCATTTCCCAAGCTTTGTCTGAAAGCATCTGTTTCCTTCCAGACTTGTGGTTCTCCATCTCATTTAGCCCCCGCTGCATGTTGCTTTTGTCTATATGTAATCCACACACCTAGTGGGTGTGGTTGACGGGCCCATCTAGTGGTAGCTAGACCACTGAGCATCACCTAGACAGCCTTAGCTAAGAGCCAATTGACTTTCAGCTTAGGTAGCAAAGGCTCATGCACTAATCTCCAGAGGTCTAAGATTTGAGTCTGCTTGTGAGCAGTTATATGCCCATTATGCGGAATCCTGAATGATAAGCTCACATTTACTGCCTTGTTCCAGTAGTAGGAATGGTGCACAGAAAGGGAGGTAAGTATTCATTTTGTTTCATTGGATGCAGAGGGTTTTTTTTCACCCCTGTAGTCAGAGTGGACCTCTGCCTCCTTCAGGGCCTGATCCACACCTACTGAAGAAAGTCCCTTGCTTGACTTCCATGAAGTTTGGCTTGAGGTCTCAATACCCCACAGTAGAGTTGTCTGGAGGTTTCCATCTTGGAGAAGGTGATTCATGCTCCTGCTACATCTTGCTTTTTTTTCTTTTTTTCCTATTTCATTTCAGGAAGAAGGGCTCTTTCAAAGATGGGGTTTATTTTCAAAAGAGCCCCATCTACACTGCTGTTTTTCTTTCGAAAGCATCTCTTCCAAAAAGATATTATGGAAATGAAGCACAAGGTATGTAAATCAGTACTTCGTTTGCATTTTCAGTTTCCCTCATTTGCATTCCTTTTTTGAAAGAGGAATGCAAGTGTAGATGTAGCCTAAAAGAAACAAGAGAGAAGGAAACTCTTGCCTTTTGCCTGGGTGCAAAGGGGGTGTTTTATATTTTGTGGAGGAAATTTCTTCTAATCTGTGCCTCATAGATAAAGCTCAAGCTCCCTTTGGCTATCGCACTAATGCTACATAGCACGGTTCTGTCATTATGGAGCAGGAACTGTCCTGTGGCATAATATTAAAGCTACTTTCCAGTAGAGTGAAAGATTTGCAGCAATGCTTCTGAGTCATGTTTTCTGTGATGGTTCATATAGCAGGTAATGAAGTGTATCGGCCTTGATTCAACAGTTCAGAATACACTACATTAGAACTAAGTTTTTCATGACAAGAAATGTGTCCAAAAGCTTAAGAATGAGCCTTGTTAATAAGTAATATGATGCCACCTCTGTGCTTCTGCATCAGGCTAATTAACAAATGGAAAATGGTTGTTATCACTCAGTCCAAAGCACTAGCTATCTCCATTTTTGTAACACAGCTGGTGCCACACAAATAACTTGAGGTAAAACACATAATTGGGAAAAGACACATATACCCCAAACCCACTTAACAGCAGCAATTGCAAACCAGAATAATTAAAAACCGTTATCCAAACCCTAACTGAATGCACTCAGGAGTGGAAAGAATTAAAAAGAACTCTGAATGTGAACACGTTTACCAAAGCATTTTATCTTCTCTCTTTACCTTTCTTCATTGAATTACCAAAGGTTGATGAATCACGAATAAACTTTAGAAATGAACCTGCCAAGAAGAAGGCGATTTCAAGAAGAGTGAGATCCCTCCATTGTTTTCCCATCAAGGCCTGACACCGAGTGAAGAGAAAGTGGCTACATTTGCCCAAAACTGTGGGGAGGATGAGACAAGGCCAGTCCTGTGTGGATTTTCGGCTGGCTCGTTTAGATGGCTCAGAATGGTGGCTTTTGGGAACCATGTTGTGAGGCACTTAATTCTCCTGTGCTTCGTAAAGGGAGCCTGATGTGGTGCTGTGGATGCCGTTTGACACAACTGACTCTGCAGAGGGAGAAAATGAAATCTGACTGCTCTGGTTTATACTGCATGTGAGGGATGTCAGATATTTCTGAAGTTAAACAACCAGATGGGTATGCAAATTGCAGTCATAATAGCTGGCTTATATTGCTGTTTAAATGAGTCTCTTCTGATCCTGTTGAGCCAAATCCAATTTCACTAATGAAATGTGTGGGTTAGCATTACAAAAGCTAGGAGGAGGGAGGGGAGGTCACAATGGGCATCTCTGCTGCATGTCAGAAAGAAATAAAAATGTATTCCCATATTTCCCCTGATACCATTACACACTAGGTTAGCAATAATCTTCTGAATGCAAATTCTCTGTGATCTTTGGTATGGAGGTGCAATATGGTAATTATGAGATACCTATTTCTGGAACAACACAGAGAAAGAGAATTGGGCTCCAATTTATAATGGGTTCCTTTGGTTTCAGCTGGGTTTAGTAGCTGGGTCAGATCCTCAGTTGGTGTAAATTAGCCTGGCTCCATTGAAATACTTTCGTCAGTGGAGGTACGTTTATTTCCACCAGCTGAGGATCTAGCCCATCCTCTTCACATTTGGTCATACTGCTGCGTACCTGACCCTGCACCACGGAAGTCAATGGGCCCCTACCATAGATTTCAATGCAGGCAGGGTTGATCTCCATGGGTAGTTAATTGGAGGTGGTTGCTTAGCGGAGGTTTCAAAAGCAGCTACCTTTACCTACTTTTACATCTCTGGTCTCAAGAGGAACATTTGCAAGCACTGGTACCTAAACTTAAGCGCAGAAATGAACGGTGTAATAGAAGGAGGTGCTGATAATCTCTTCAAAGTCAATTCAGCACCTCTTCTAGAGACCAAAACAAAGTCATGTTTACTATTTTGATCAAATTTGGGGTACAGTAGTTCTGTGTATGATGCTTATATGGGCCCCATTACTGTAGGATCTGCTTACCTCACAGTCTTTAATATAGTCATCATCACACCATCCCAAGAGATGCTATTATCCCCATTTTGTGGGATGGGGAAACTGAGGCACAGAGCTGCTGCCTGGCCCATGATCTCACAAGAAGTCTATTGAAGAACAGGTACTTGAATTCAGTCACCCTAAGCCATAGACTAGTGCCCCATTGATAGGATTGTTCTTCCTTCAGAAAATTAAAATCCAAAATTCATTACCAACTTGAGGCATCAAGAAAGATTTTATTACAATCCTGGTGAAGAAGTGAAATATAGCTGAAATGCAAGACACAATCCTTTGGAAGGAGCTGTTTGTACATCTGGAAGGATTTTGACAAATACAGTCTTTTCCCCCCACATAAATTGATAGCAGCTGTCCAGAGGAATTAAGATGGTCTGAAAACAGAGATTATTTTAAGTGTGATGAGGCGATAGGCTATACTAGGGTTCATCCATCATTGTCACACCAAGAAGTTATTCTAGTCTGAACATCTTCAGTAATTTGAACGAGGCTGTCCTGCTTTCCCTGCATAGCTGACTGTGTCCAGCTCAGCTTTACGTGCTCTTCAGAGGAGGTTATCCCATTTTGACAAACACTGACCAATTCCAGTGTTCCCCATAAACTGAGCGCTTGGGCAGCCACCCAGGAGAGATTCAAATGCCACCCAGCTGATTAGCAGACTGCCCACAGCGGGCAGCATGTGTTTCTATTGGTGGTGCACAACATCATTGCCTCAGTGCATTTAACAAAATTTATTCTGCACTGTATGGAAAAAATAGAGGGAACTTTGATTATGTCTCTTATTTGGCTTTGAATAGTTCTAGTAAGGCTACCTTTGTCTGCCTCATGATTAGTTCAGTTACCTCATAGGAAAAGATCCAGTTATTCTTCCTCATGTTCTACATTAAAATGATGAGGAGGATAAAGGGCTTTACGGATTTTATTGAGGAGAATTTTTGCAGCAGTTCATTGTAAATCACTACATTAAAAGCTAAGCAATGCTGTGCCTCAGTCAGAGGTTTGGGTACTTTGGAACAGCAGGATTCCCAATGCTTTTGTGAGTATTAAGAAATCCCACCTCACGTTTAGCAAATATCTCCCCGAAGCAGGCAATTTACAGGAGCACTGAATGAAAGCAATTACTTCCTTTTAATGCAAACTAAGCTACAGGCCTCCAAACATTAAAAAATTGATCTTGTTTTTATCCCCTTGCCAGGACCAGCTTTTCAAGCTCATCTATGTGAATTAGTCCATTCTTCAACTGCATCATTTTGCTAATAGAAAAAAAATCCTGACATCACATCATCACAAGGTTAATTAACATGCCCACCTATATGTGCAACTGCTGGCTGCAATCTCTGCGTAGGTAGCAAGCAATGTGCAGCAGACAGGAGTCTTCATCATCATAAAACTTGTGTTTAGTGACCACAGTATGAGCGGATTTACATTTTTAAGAGTATCTCATAATAGTGTCCAGCAACTATCACACTAAGGCTACGTCTACACGTGAAGCCAACATCGAAATAGTTTATTTCGACGTAGCAACATCGAAATAGGCTATTTCGATGAATAACGTCTACACATCCTCCAGGGCTGGCAACGTCGATGTTCAACTTCGACGTTGCGCGGCACCACATCGAAATAGGCGCTGCAAGGGTACATCTACACGCCAAAGTAGCACACATCGAATTAAGGGTGCCAGGCACAGCTGCACACAGGGTCACAGGGCAGACTCAACAGCAAGCCGCTCCCTTAAAGGGCCCCTCCCAGACACAGTTGCACTACACAACACAAGAGCCACAGAGCCGACAACTGGTTGCAGACCCTGTGCATGCAGCATGGATCCCCAGCTGCCGCAGCAGCAGCCAGAAGCCCTGGGCTAAGGGCTGCTGCCCACGGTGACCATAGAGCCCCGCAGGGGCTGGAGAGAGAGCATCTCTCAACCCCCCAGCTGATGGCCACCATGGAGGACCCGGCAATTTTGACGTTGCGGGATGCAGATCGTCTACACGGTCCCTACTTCGATGTTGAACGTCGAAGTAGGGCGCTATTCCGATCCCCTCATGAGGTTAGCGACTTCGATGTCTCGCTGCCTAACGTCGAAGTTAACTTCGAAATAGCGCCCGACACGTGTAGCCGCGACGGGCGCTATTTCGAAGTTAGTGCCGCTACTTCAAAGTAGCGTGCACGTGTAGACACAGCTTAAAGGTCCAAGTCTGGCAAAGCACTGAAGGAGGAAATTTAAGGACTTACATAAAATGCTGCTTTTGTATGGCCTTTCCTCTCTTTGGCTTGGGTAAACATCTTTTAGCTATTTTTACAACATAAGAACATAAAAACATAAGAATGGCCATACTGGGTCAGACCAAAGGTCCATCCAGCCCAGCATCCCATCTGTCGACGGTGGCCAATGCCAGGTGCCCCAGAGAAGGAGAACAGAAGACAATGATCAAGTGATTTATCTCCTGCCATCCATCTCCTGCCCTTGTACTGAAGGCTAGGGCACCATACTTTATCCCTGGCTAACAGCCATTTATGGACCTAACCTGCAAAAATTTATCGAGCTCTTTTTTAAACCCTAATAGAGTCCTGGCCTTCACAGCCTCCTCGGGCAAGGAGTTCCACAGGTTGACTGTGCGCTGTGTGAAGAAAAATTTCCTTTTATTAGTTTTGAACCTACTACCCATCAATTTCATTTGGTGTCCCCTAGTTCTTGTATTATGGGAAAAGGTAAATAATTTTTCTATATTCACTTTCCCCACACCATTCATGATTTTATATACCTCTATCATATCGCCCCTCAATCGCCTCTTTTCCAAACTGAAAAGTCCCAGTCTCTCTAGCCTCTCCCCATATGGGACCCGTTCCAAGCCCCTAATCATCTTAGTCGCCCTTTTCTGAACCTTTTCTAATGCCGATATATCTTTTTTGAGGTGAGGAGACCACATCTGCACGCAGTACTCAAGATGTGGGCGTACCATAGTTTTATATAGGGGAAGTATGATATCTTTTGTCTTATTATCTATCCCTTTTTTAATAATTCCTAACATCCTAACAAAACATTAAATTAAAGGGGGAAAGCACACACATGCAATCATGAAGCATGGCTTTGTGGGATGCCCCTGGAAAAATCAGCCAGCTAAAGAATACAGTTAATCGCCTTGATGAAAGGGTTATGTTTTGAGTTACTTGAATAGGCCTTGCAAATCTCTTTGGCTACTGGTGCGGTTCTTGTTTATTACAGAGTAAAGTGCACACCGAAATTCACCATAGACTTAGCCATGTGGGGTGCACAACTCCATCATCCCAGGACGTACTGTGCTTAAGAGAAATGCCCACTTACACTCTGAGGCCTACATCTTCAGAGGTAGTGAGGTTGCTCCCCTCCTCATCACATCACCTAACCCCAAAGCAGCTGCCAGGAACGGAATCCTCAGCCCTGAAGTAGGATGCATGGAGAGAGTTAGGTACCTAAGCAAGAACTCTCTCCTGCCTAGCTCAGCCTGCTGGCTTCTGAAGAATTGCGGAGGGGAAGGAACTCAGGTATCTAAGCAGGTGACCAGCTACGTCAGAGATAGGCACCTTCTGTCCACTGAAGATTCTCCTCCACAATCCCTCTCGGAGTTTGCCCCACATGTCTCTGTACCCTCAGCCAAGGCTTTGCCCATTTCCCTGCCTTTTCCTGCCTCATGGGGAGCGGGAATGAATATAAATAATGTCCTGTTTCTCCTCTATATTCAGCTCAGTATGTCCTGTGTAAAGGGAATTTTTACTGCCGTGCCTCATCCTAGCTCAACATTATTTAATAGGTCAAATGCTACTGCTAGGATGTGTAAATACCACAGGACTGAACATGGGTGTGTGGCAGAAATGGTCTATGTTAGAGGAGTTTACCCATTCTGTCAAAGAGCACAGGGGACTCCATGCGAGTGCCAGTCTGAAGTGCACTAATACGGGAGGTAGTTCAGGGAATGATTTATCTCTGGATACAGAAGCTGGAGGCGAAGGACAATTTTATGACATGTTCTTTGTGACTAGTTAACATTCTATTGTGTATACCTGAAAGTGAGTTGTATAGGCAAATGCCTCTGCAGTGATTTTTAAATCAAAGGGTTTTTTGCTATCCACCTGGTCTGTCCCATGCATTTGTGCTTCTAGAGTAACTGAACTGAGTAGCCTAGTATCCATCTCTCCCAGAAATTAAAGGAAAGCAAGAAGAATATTGGCGTTCAAAAGGAGTTGTTACAGAAAGATTCTGAGAATAGGATGGATGCAGAAGGTCACCAATGAGGAATTATATAGAAAGATACAGCCAAAAGAGAACCTGTTGCAGAAGGTTATAAAACGGAAGCTACAACTATTTGGGCATATTTGCAGAATGAACGACAAACGAAAAATCAAGACCCTGGTACTCGGCATAATGGATGGGTTGAATAGGTGAGGCAGACCGCAGAGAGAATGAATAGATGATATAGTAGATTGGTGTGGGGCTAGTCTACAGAAACTAAGCCACTCCACACTGGATAGGGAAAGATGGAAGGAAATAGTGAGAGAGGCATCAGACACCAACGGGCGCTGAGCCCACGGTTATTGATGATGATGATAAATCACTGCATGCTTTTCTTTGGCTGGCATGCATGTGTTAGTAACAGGTCTCCCAAACCAATCTGAAAAATGAAGGAAACAACAATCAGTTAGTAAATAGGGTGCAGTGTAGCTTAGGAGATGGGGCACAGCCTTACAGGTCAGGAGATGTGGGTATCTCTGCTGGATAATCTGGGGCAAGTCACAATTGCACAGATCCTCGAAGGTATTTAGGTGTTTTCTTCCCATTCCCATTAGGTGAGTAAATAGATTTGAGTTCCTTCAACTCTTGGATGAATGTCATCTGCTCCTGGTGACTTATTACTGTGGCATTTATCAATTTGTTCCAAAACCTCTTCCAATGGCACCTCAGTCTGGGACAGTTCCTCAGATTTATCGCCTAAAAAATGTGGCTCAGGTTTGGGAATCTCCCTCACATGCTCTATGATGAAGACTGATGCAAAGAATTAATATATTTTCTTTGTAATGGTCTTATCAGCCTTGAGTGCTCCTTTAGTATCACAGTTGCTCAGTGGCATCACTGGTTGTTTAGAAGTCTTCCTACTTCTGGTGTTCTGTAAAATGGTGGGCTTTTTGAGTTTTTGCCTGGCTCCTCTTCAAATTTATTTTGTCCTTCCTAATTGTATTTTTATACTTAATTTCCTAGACTTTGTGATCCTTTCTATTTTCCTCACTAGGATTTAACTTCCACTTTTTAAATGCTGCCTTTATATTCCCCACTACTACTTTCTCTGTGTTGTTTAGCCAGCATGGCCCTTTTTTGGGTTCTCTTACTATGTGTTTTAATTTGGGGTGATCCTTTTCACAGTGTCTAAAATGTTTCCATGCAGCTTGCAGGAATTTCATGTTTGGCTATGTGCCTTTTAATTGTATTTAACTAACTTCCTCATTTTTGTGTGGTCCTCCTTTGAATGCTACAGGATTGGGCTGTTGTATTGTTTTTCCCATCACAGAGATGTTAAATCTAATTATATTCTGGTTATTATTAGAAAGTGGTCCAGGTACATTTACTTCTTGGACCAGATCCTCTGCACCACTTAGGACTAAATCCAGGGCTATGTCTACCCTAGACAGTGTTGTAGACAAACCTGGGGTATTGTCAACAAACTTGTGGAACACCTACACACAAAATGAATTTTGTCAACAGAAACTGTCGACAAAAAAGCCATGTCAATGCTCCAGGTGGCCCTTTTGTTGACAGAGTGGATCAAAAGACCAATCCACTTTTATGTGTCCACAGAAGTTTTGTCTGCACATGTGTTCTGACAGTAACTTTGGTAGACAGATGCTTCCAACTTCAAATATGAAGAAAGGGTGATCAATATTGCCTTTCTATATCTGAACATGGAACAGGGGAAACATAATGCCAGAGAATGTGATCCTGGGGTGGGAGGGAACAAGGGGGTATATTTTTTTGTGTGGGCACATTTCTATCTCTTAATTTTCCAATGCACCAACACCTTCTGGGAAGGTGTACCTCTTGCTAGCCGACAGTTTGTTGGGCAGTCATCTTGCTGTGTAAATTTTTAAGTGGTTGTGACAGAGCAAACTAGTGGCAATGAACATCTAATTACCTCCTCTCTTGAAGCAAAATGTTGTTTTGTCATGTGGTCAACAAAGTGTGAACCTTATGGCAAAACTAAAAGTTCTGAAATCTCATCATTTGTCTCAACCGAAATTAGGACAAAATGGAAATCTCCGTTTTCATAGAGCAAGTTAAAAATGTTTTGGAAGCAGCAAAACGCTGTCTGATCAAATTGCAGTACTCCATTATATCAGTTCAACATTAAACTGGGTTTTCATATGGTAGCATCTTGCTTCCTGGAAGGTGTTAGTTCAGGTGTCCTATTTTCTGTGATGGGCTGAGCCACAACTCTCATAAAGCAGCTCACTGCCATGGGCAAATCTATTTTAATGTTGAACAATCTCTCTCTAAATTAGATGTTTTGGGGTTAAGATTGGTCAAGTTTACCTAAAATGACATTGCCTTGAGTGTTTTCTGATAGCAAATAGAAAGATTCTAGAAAACGTGAATTTTTTCCCTATGGGGAGAATGAGTTTGTACAAACTCCATTTTCTGTCATTTGCATGGTAAAATTGACAACCAGTTCTAATGAATGAAACTTGTTTCCATCCAGTGTCAAAATGTTTGATGGCAAAGAATACCTATGGTATTTCTCAACCCAGAGAAATGCCTTCTCAGTGTAGTTTTGGTGATGTGACCACATCCTCCCTGACTGAATTGACCTGATTTCTCCTCTCTTTATGTTCACAACTCCACATTAAACTGCTGATAATAGGCCACATCCTCTGGAACTGAACAGAATGTGTCAACTCTGGCCCTCCCTGTGACTGAGACACCCTCCTTTTCATAAGCTCATATTTTTAAACCTCCTCTGGAACTCCTCACTCGTGCATCTAAGGAAGAGGGTCTTTACCCCTGAAAGTTTACGCTCCAAAATATCTGTTAGTCTATAAAGTGCCACAGGACATCTTATCAGTCTGATTGTAATTTGATCATTACTTACTTCTCCAGAGAATGCAAAGCCAACTGTGTCATCAAGCCTGCAAGACTTTTTCTAGGATGGACTATGTCTTTTGAACTTTGGACTTTTGCAGATAGTCCCCTAGAGTTTCTCATAGAGCAATCCCTGCTTATCAGATGAATTAATTTCCTAAGGTTAATTGCTGCCTGAACTAGCCACTTTGGGGTTTGGAGGTCTGGGGTGCTGTTTTCAGAATAAAGGCAACAAGTCAGCTGGCTTGCCTTAGTTTCTTGTGAGCAAAAAGAGGAGGAGAAAGCCAGACCTCTTGATAGCTCCTCTAAGGTATATTCTTGCTGTCTGTGTTGTCTGTCTACTCTAACTCTCCTGGGCCTTGAACCACCATAGAACTCTTAGCAAGAGCCTTTATCATCCCTGAGAACTGGATGAAGGCTCCATTTGTTCTGGTTTTGATTTGTCTTCTTTAGGTATGCAGAAAATCACACAGGACCACGCTGGCTATGAGCCAAGATCACATCCTCATGATTATGGGTTGAGGACCTACAGCTGAGGACCCAAATGGACCTACAGTCAGCATCATATGCAGCAATCCTCCCCCAGCCCTCTTGGAAAGTTAGGTTTGGGTTTTTCTGAAGGGGGGTTAATAGGGAATTCTCCCCTAGACATATCTGAGGTTTTTTCTGTCCCTTCCGGATGCAGCCACAGAGCTTTCCTACCCAGGGCTCTCCTTCCATCCTGTGGGATGTCACTGTTAGAGCTGATCAGGAAATGCCACTTAACAAATGGGGGCGTGTAAAATTTCTTTGAAACTGGATCAATATTTACTAAAATTACTATTCAAATTCAAAAACAACAAGAAGTCCTGTGGCGCCTTATAGACTGGCAGATATTTTGGAGCATAAGCTTTCATGGGCAAAGACCCACTTTGTCAGATACATGAGTGGTGGGGGGACCTTCAGAGGAGGATTGAAAGAGGGAGCTTCAGTAAAGGGGATGGCCAGAGCTGACAAGGTCTATTCAGTCAGGGTGGATAATGGGCCATTTCCACCCTGACTGAATAGACCTTGTCAGCTCTGTCCCTCCCCTTTACTGAGACTCCCTCTTTAAATCCTCCTCTGAAGACCTCCCCCCCAACTCATGCATCTGACAAAGTGGGTCTTTGCCCACAAAAGCTTATGCTCTGAAATATGTTAGTCTATAGGGTGCCACAGGACTTCTTGTTGTTTTTGAAGATGCAGACTAACTCAGCTATGTCTCTGAGACTATTCAAATTCACAAATTAAAAACTTTGAAATGTTGACTAAAACAAGCTGACTTTCAAATTTTCCCCCTTTCATAATATGACCTTTATTTTTATATTTCATTACTTGGTAATAGAAGCAGTACATCCCATAATGTGGCTTGACAAGACATATATGTTTTATTAAATAGCATGGTTGAAATACTCTGAAATAATATAATGCACAAATAAAAACCCTTTCTCCATTCCTTCTTTAAATGCTGTTTTGTCCCTCCACTCCAAAAAAGCCCCTTGTGCTGTGATTTCAAATGTTTAGCAATAAGGTTCTAGCCATACCATCATTGTGAGCTGGAGTGTGGTTGTGACATCAGCAAAAAGAGCCAATCATAATGTTGTTGGTCTGGGGCAATGCACCAGACATGAATGCTTAAGTCTACAATAAGAGATCAATGGAGAGATGATGACATGAGAGAAAAAAAAGACATCCTTTATGAAGGGCAAAAGTCCGAGTGGAGTAAAAAAGAGAAATACTAGAAGAAAAGGAAATACCATTTACAACTTACCTCTAGGTAAACATTTACAAAAACCATTACACTTGTTTAAGTTTCCTTATTAAGGAAATCTTGGTAGTGACTCCATAGTTGAAGATGACTCAAGTTTTGTGCATAAATCAAGGATTCAGCCTCTATTTTTCATGAAAGAAAAGTATAACGTGGTCTCCATCGTATTACTCTGGCTGTGGTTACACTCTTGAGTTTTGCTGACCAAAGCCTGGTTTTGTGGACAAAACTGGTGGAACGTCCACACACAAAATACATTTTGTCGACAGTCTGTCAACAAGTCAGCACTTCTACCGACGAACTTCTGCCACTCCAAGATGAGAAAGAGTGCCTCTTGTCAACAGGTCCTGTGGCCAAAAAAATCTCTGTGGACGCACTAGGGGCAGGGCCTTCTCTTGACAGACAGGGCAGTCAGGACAATGGGCAGCCCTGTCTTCTGTGCTTCCAGGTTCCTGTTTTGTTGAGTGAGTGGCCGGGCAGTCCAGCTGCTCTGTCAACAGAATGGAGCACTCTCTCAATTGGCTTTTGTGTGTGGTGCACTCTGTTGACAGAAGTTTTTTTCAGGAAATTTCTTCAGAGAGTGACTTGTGTCGATAGATCACTGGAGTGTAACCCTAGCCTTTAAGTACAGAATCCATTTTTGCAGAACTTACAAATAATATAGTTTGGCTTGATCCTTCACTTTAAGTGGTGAGCATTATGTAATAGAAATCTTTCTTATATGTGTTCCATCCTAAGAGAACTAGGCCTTGGGTTTTCCTCTTTAGTACTACTGTGTGAATCAATTCTTAAGTTATGTGTGTGCTGCAGTCACAGGTAAGTAACTCAGCAGACAGCTATTTTAGTCTGACTTCTGATTAGGAGAAGGAATCTGTTGCGAACATTAAGGTGGAAGTCACATTGGGTGAAACTGATCATGAAACAATAGATTTCATTTTTATAAGGAAAGGGATCGATTCAGGTGATGGAATAAGGATAATGCAGACTTCACTAAACTCAGAGAACTGGTAGGAAAGTTTCCGTGGTAAGAACATTTAAGGGAAAATATCCTTCCGAGCAGCTGGAAGTTTCTAAGAGAGACAATATTAAAGGTACAACATCAAACTATCCCACTCTGAAGGAAAGATAGAAAGAATACTAAGAAGCCAATATGGAATCCTACAAAAGGTGGAAATATAGATGAATTGCTAAGGATCAATCCAAGAGAATAGAACAAACATCAGAAAAGATAAGACACAAACTGAGCTACACCTAGCAAGAGACATAAAGAGCAACCAGAACAGATTCTATAAATATAGTAAAACGAGAAAGATGAAGGAAAGTATAGCCCCCCCACACCCTGAGCAGGAAAGAGAGTTGACATTCAACAATATGAATAAAGCAGAAGGGGTGAATGTCTGTTTTGTTTCTGTCATCAATAAAATGCACTACCAGATGATTAACACAGTTAATATTAAGAACAAGGGAGAGGGAAGAATGAGGTCATTGAGACCAGGCCCTTGCCCTCAGGGTAGGACTAAGCACCATCTAGATCATCCCTGACAAGTCTTTGTCTAACCTGTTCTTAAATATCTCCAGTGATGGAGAATTCACAGCATCCCTGGGCAATTCATTTTAGCTTTTAGCCACCCTGACAGTTAGGAAGCTTTTCCTAATGCCCAATATAAACCTCAACTAGAAGTCTTTAAGCAAGCAGGGCTTGAGGAGCGTATATATATTTTCTGGACTATGTCATACTTAGAGGCCAGGTGCAGTGGTGGTAAAAACAAAGCAATTCATGCCCCTATTCTGCCCAAGAAAATCTGAGTCAAACAAATCTACACATATGCCCATGCTACTGATTGGCAGCTATTTTCTTTCTCTTTCAGTATATCATGGAGTCCTCAAATGAAGCCTTTAAACCCGAGGGCAGCTTAGCCAGGGCAAGCACCGTGGATATTCCAGTAGCAGCAGAAGGATCATCAGACTCAAGATGCCCTATCTGCTTGGAGAGAATCCGCAATGTCTCCTACTTGAATCCTTGCTTCCATGGGTTCTGTTTTGTTTGTATACGGGAGTGGTCGGAAAGGAAAGCCGAGTGCCCACTCTGCAAGCAACATTTCCATTCCTTCTTCCACAATATCAGGGCTGACAATGATTTTGAGGAGTACATCTTACCTGCTGAGAACAGATCCTCTGCCATGTGTGAGGTAAGGTCGGACTCTGCTCAAAGGCCTGATTCCCCACCAGACCACGGGATCCTACATGATGGCTTTTCAACTCCACGATCTCGAGCAAGGGAGAGAACAATAGAAGAGCTGATGAGACAGTTGGCAATTAGGAGGCCGTCTCAGCCAGGGGGAATATCACTGGGGCAAGTACGGGAGCAGGTTACAATTAAGTTCAGAAGAGCCCTGTATCAATCTGGGGTGTGGGTGAGGAATGTCCAAGCCGGAGGTTTCTACCGAGATATTTCAGCAGAATTTTTCCAACACAACCCTTCCCGCCTCCACAGATTGGTGCCATGGCTCAAGCGTGAACTCAGAGTACTGTGTGGCACTCGTCTGTCTTTGGTCAACGAGATACAGCATATCATCCTGCACAACATGACACATTATGATCTGGAGAGTCAGGCCTTTGCCGACATTTTACAGCCTCACTTACTGTGTTATACTAATCACTTCCTACATGAATTCATCAATTTTGCCCGTTCTCCATTCAACATTAAGGCATATGATTGGCGAGCCAATTATGATATTCCCTTTCTGCTGCATGAAGAGGGATACCCATTTCATACTTCATTCACTATGTCATCAGAGGAGGAAGAGGAGTCCCAAGATTATGATGAGGATGAGGAAGATGAATGGGAATCAATAGCCAGTAATGATGAGGAATCTTGGGATGATGAAATCCCAGGCTCAGCTTGTTCCAGTTTAGAACAGGCAGTTGATGACTTGATTTCCACTCTTGGTTCCTCTGATGGAGAATTTGTCAGGAGAGACAGTTTACAGAGGTTGTTTCAGATACACACATGCTCCAATGAGGACAATAATCACTCTTCTGACAACCATATCACTAATTCACTAGCAGAGGGGATGGTGAACACTTTTGAGCCATTTTCTCCCCCTGGAGAGACTGAACATCAGGGGGAAAAAGAGGAAAAGATGCTGCAGCCTTTGAGGGACCCCAACTCTAGCAATAGTCCTGCTGGTGGACGTTTGACTGTTTCCAGTGATGGCCAGTTTGATAATCAAAGGCACGACACACTGCCTCTACCCCAGCAGAATCAGCCTGAGACGGAAGCTGTGTATATCACTGAGCACACTCCATCAGAAGTAGAAGAAATTGTTGACAGCAAAGCGATTCAAGCCAAATCCAAAGAGCCAATTACACTTGAGTTGATTCAGTCCACAACAAGAGAGGCAACTCGGAGTGAGCAGCTTCTGTCCCAAGAAGAAACAATTGTGAAGAATGAGAAACCACCCTCTTCCACAGACAATTTGCCCAGCAACTTCTTTAAGAAAAGGGATCGTAGGTGCTTCCCATGTATCAGAAGATCATAAATTACAATGGAAAAGCTGAGGAGACTCATTATGTTTGTCTCTGGCTGAGATGATGCTCAATATAAGCAAACTGATAAAATGTTATATTTGAAAAGTGTGTGTTTAAAATATTATAATGACGATCTAGTGGTAAGCTGGAGAAAACATTCCTGATGATCACGTTTCATTTCATAACTAATAAGCATTTGCCATAGACTGGGGATTCCTCATGGCTTTATTTAGGCTTAATTACTGCAAGTTGCACCTCCCTGGATTTGTACCCTGGGGACCTCACTGATCCCTAACAAGGGAGTTTGCTGGACCCAGAGGAGGGTTCATTCTGGTCCCCCTTCCGGGCTTATCCTCAAGTGGCGCTCCTATCCGCCTTGCCCAGTGACATTCCTGGACCCTGGCCCTGACCAGATCCACTAACAGCCCTGGCTGGGAAGCCAGCACCGGCCAGTCCCATCCAAGTAGCCAGATGCCCAGCCCTGCTCAGGCTGTACGCCCTGGCTGGGATCCTGGCTACCTGGCCACTCGTGGGCTGCTGGCCTACTGCCACTGACCCTCCCACCCCATACCTCTGATCAGCTGGCACTGCTGCCCCCCAAGTTTCTGGTTGCCAGGGCTCTCTAGCCCAGGAACTTCCATGGTTCTGCTAGACCTGAGAGTCACCGTTTTTAGAGGTTCAACCTGTATTTGGGAAGGGAAGGATATTTGCAGTTTGGTAGTGGAAGGTGAACTATTTGTCTGCGGCTTCTAGTAACTTGCCCTGGAACCATGCTGGTTTGTTTCTTGCTTCCCTTTCACTTCTTGGTACAGGGACAGATACGCCTTTTGTGCTTCCCACAGCACATTAAGGTGAAAGGGAGCTGGTCTGGCATTTCCATGGCAACTGCAGTTTCCACCAAAATTATTTCTTTTGCAGATAATCCTGTTCCAATGGTATTGTAAAGAGACAATCTTACTGAAAATTGGCCTTTGTTCTTTAAGATAGAAAAAAAGTTGTAGCTCAGGTGCTTGTCAGGTGCTTGCCCACTGGCAAGTTTTCTGTACTTCAAGTCATTCTTCTGGATCTTCCGTGTACCCAACCCAAGCCCCTCAATTTTTCTGTGTCTGTTTTTGAAGTGCCGAGCTGGACACAATATTGCAATGGCAATCTCACCAATGCCACACACCAACAGGAAATGGGAGATCTAGGTTTAGATCTCATTTACTAGTTGTCAGCACAGGCCTACAAGTGTCATTCTCAGCTGGTAAATGAGATCTACAACTTAGCATGGGTGTGGCCAAGTTTCCCGTGGTCCCATAAAGTTTGTTTGCAGCCACCAGTCCTGGCTCTCAGTGTTCTGTGCTGTTATTTAGCTGCAATTTACCCCTAGATTCTTCTAAGAGCCCAACAAGCACTGGAAGCATTGGTAATGTGCTAGACAATATTGACCTCTTGTGATCCGGCAAATTCTCTCATTTGGCACTTGTCAGTTGCCAAGGGAGCCAGACTAGAGGGGTTCAAACTTTGTAATATTTTTTTAAGAAGGTAATTTCTAAATTTAAAAAAAAATCAAAATCACCATGAAAATGTTGAAATGGGATTTTTTTTGTCATTGTCGGAACTTTTTTCCTTTTTTTTCCAAAACCAAATTCCCACCAAATCGATTTGATTGGGCAAAACGCTTTGATTTTTGACCAAACTGCATATTTTGACAATCTGGCTCAATCAGAAGTTTCTCTGAGCAATCTAACTATAATCCCTATTTTGTAGGTGGCAAAATAATACACGGAGAAACTAAACTGACTTGCCCAGATCACAGAGCAAGTTCTAGCAGTTTATGGAATTAAACTTGGGTTTTTCAGAACTCAGTCTCCTGCCCTAAACACCCGGCCATTAAATAATGTCAAAAATGTTTTATCCCACACAGTAATATCAATAACAATACTCCATACCAAAACAAGTTGCCCAACCTCTTCTGTAGGCATCTGACTCTTTCTAAAACACCTCAGTTATGTCTACACTAGCCCCCACCTTTTGAAAGGGGGATGCTAATGAGACACTTCTGGATATGCTGATGAGGTGCTGCAATGAATATTCCTATTTGGTTGTAGGAATAAGGGGATTTTGAAGCATGCAGTGTCCTTTCGAAAAGGACCTCATGTAGACAAGCTGCGCACAATTGAAAAGTGGCACTTTTGAAGTGCCGCAGCTGTCATTATGCTAATGAGGCACTACATATTCATTGCCATGCCTCATTAGCATATCCTGAAGTGTCTCATTAGCATCCCCTCTTTCAAAAGGGGGGCGGCTAGTGTAGACGTAGCCTTAGTGGGAGTGAAATGTATATTCCACTGTGATTGCAAGTCCCCATGAAGTGAAGAAGAACCAACAGTTTTGGTGATTTTAATTAAACAAATGACTCAGAATAAACTTTTACCATCTGTTCTGCTTGCTGATTTGTGGTGCAAAAAAAATGCAAAAACCAAAAAAACAAAAACACCCCCACATTTTCCAAACATATCAGCTAATTAAGTAAAGTGATTTGGGGATTTACTAATACAACCTATCTTCACAGCTGTCAAAGTATTACCAGAGTGTATTTACATTAAGATTTTTCATGACTAATCAGACACTTCTGCATAAATTTAAAAGGGAAAACAAATGTAGGCTAAAACAGACCAAAAAGGCAGAGGTTTTTGAAGATGTAGTGAATCTCTTTGAGATATTGCCGTTTATTTAATAGCAACATATACAATGTGCTGAGCAGCAAAAGGTTAGGGATGTTGCAGGGAATAGTTTGAATAAACATCTCTTTAGTATGTTCTTTCCAAGGCTCTTCCAGATAAAGGAGTAAGACCACGGTTAATAAAGTGCTACTCTATCAGCGTCATAATTTAAGGTCTCAGACTTATGCACCTGCTTAATTTTAAGCACATAAACAGCACCAGTTGAACTCACCCAAAGCTAAGAAAGTGTGCTTAACATTTGCAGAATCAAGGACTGAGGCTGCAAACTTTTTGGGACAGGGACTGTCTCTGAGTTTGCATCTGTGCAACAAATATCACAAGGTGTGTCTGATCTTACTGAGGGTCTCTAGATATTACTGTAATAAAATGACAATCAACAAAAGAGCTGGATTCTGTTTTGCATGCAACACAATTGCCTGCATCCCCTGGAGTATAACCTTCTAAAAATACAGATAAGTGATAGTTTAAATTCCCCTCTTTTACATCACCTCCCAAACAAATCCTTTCTCTCCTCCGTATTCCCCCCTCACACTGATTTCAGTTGTTCATTTGAAGCCATGCAGACGTGCTCTAGAGGTGCAGGTGTGGTGGTAGAAGTATTTTGGAATCTTGAACCTTAGTTGGGAATGAGACAAAAATACAAAAATGAGCACCACGTGATTTCTCTCAGTTAAGCTGGAATTAAAGGAATAACTGGGAGGTGGTACCTTTTGCAAAAGAAAGGGGATGCTGTAGGTAACCTGCAGTAATCAGCAATGGATTTGGTGCTGTACTAAGCTTCCTTTTGATGTGTTGTCATTAGCCCTCCACATCTAAAGAGTTTGAGATTGGACCAATATGTACCTGTGGGCCCAAAGTCAGACCTTTAAAGGCATGCAGACACTTAAAGATGGGTGCCCAGTGAGATTTTTAAATCTTGCCCCAGCTGCTTAAGGAAATTCTGTAGTTTGTCAGCAGGGCTATGTCTACACTGGCACAAAACTTCGAAATGGCCATGCAAATGGCCAAATCAAAGATTACTAATGAGGTGCTGAAATTCATATTCAGTGCCTCATTAGTATGCCACCGGCCGTGGCTCTTCGAAATTGTCGCTTTTTGCTCCCACACGGCTCGTCCAGAGAGGGGTCCTTTTTGAAAGGACCCCACCAATTTCGAAATCCCCTTATTCTTATGAGCTGATAGGAATAAGGAGATTTTGAAGGTGGCAGGGTCCTTTAGAAAAGGACCCCCATCTGGATGAGCCGCACAGGAGCTAAAAGCGGCAATCTCTAAGAGCCGTGGACACTGGTGTGCTAATGAGGCACTCAATATGCATTTCAGCGCCTCATTAGCAATCTTCAATTTGGTCATTTGCATGGCCGCTTTGAAGTTTTGTGCCAGTGTAGACATGGCCCAAATGACAAGTGTAGGTAGAATTCATTGTGAAGTTGGGGCCAAATATGTAACATTGGCAGGAGGCAAAATGTTAGCTATAACACAAAGGTTGGGGGATATTTTTATTTCCAGTCTTGCGTAAATAAATAAATGAGTGAACCTAATGCTCCCATCAATAAAGTACCCTCTAGCAAAAAATTGGACTGCTTTTACCTCCATCAGCCATCTCCGAATGGACACAGATTTTGATTAAAACATTTGCTTTGGAACAGTTATTGCCAGTAGAGGCAATAGGGCAAAACGTGATTAAGCGTAGCCTTATGGAACACTATCAAATCCATGCCACCAAAGCAGAAGTTTGAAGAGGAGATGAATTAGTTGCACAGAAATGTAGCTTTCCAAAGATAAATGGTACCAATTTGCATTTTTCCTCCCATTCTGAAGGGCAAAAGAAACCAATAACATAACAGAAGCCATATTCTCTCCCTACCTTTCTTTAGTGCTGTATAGTTTATTTTCCACATGGAAATGACAGTACTCCTGCCATCAGCAGGAATGAACTCTACAATCATCGGATATAATAAAGAGTCAAATGTATTTCTGGAAAGTGAAAATATGTACATGTAAATGAGTTGACGGAACCTAAGAATCATGCCTCTCATTTGGCAGCATGAGATGATTACCTGGATGCAGTTTAAAACTAATGTGTATCCTCTGAATTTCCTTAATATTGGGGAGGAGGGGGGGAAACTTGCTTATGGAAGATTTGTGGCCAGATCCTTGGCTGGTGAAATCAGTAGAGTTCTATTAATTTATGCCTGCTCTGAATCTGACCCTTAGACCACAGATCTAATAGTAATAGTGTTGTCTGTTATCTGCTGGTAGTTACAGACTACACATTGGCAGACAAAAAGGTCAATTACCCTTTCCTCTTTGTAGCGAGGTGCTGTGGCCTCCCGCAGCCCCAGAGGCAGAGGAGGCTGTTCAGAGGCCCTGGTGGGTGGGACCTGAGCCAGCACACCGGTACCCCGCCCCTCAGAGGGCAGGGCCTAGAGCCAGAAGGGCCAGGGGTGGGGCTCGAGGCCCATCAAAGGCTGGGCCGCCATGCAGGGAGGACGGCCTGTGACCCCCTAGCCCCTCCCTGGTGGGGTAATCCCTTGCCCCTCTAAAGCCAACCCTGGTTCAGGGAAAGCATTGTGACTGCTGCCCCACCCTGAACTAAGGGCTGGGCTTCCCAAACTGTGTGTCTGACTGCTGCCCTGCCCCAAACTGAGGGCTGGGCTGCCTCGCCACTGCTTGACTGCTGCTCTGCCCTGAACTGAGGGCTGGGCTTTCAAACTCTGCATTTGAGCCTGGCCTTGCCCTGAACTGAGGGCTGGGCCCCGGAACTGTGCACTTACCTGCAGCCCTGCCCTGAAGTAAGGGCTGGGTGCCCAAACTGTTGGTGGAACTGCTGCCCCTCCCCAGGCAGAGGGCTGGGGCTCAACTGTCTGTTGGACTGCTGGGCTTCCAAACAGCCTGTGTGACTACTGCCCCGCCCCCGACTGTGGGCGGGGCTCTCCAGCTGCTCGCCAACCGCCAGCCGTCCCTTAAAGGGGACAAAGCCCTGGGCCAGCCAGTTACCTGGAGGGTGAACTATGTTGGCCCATGCCGCCCAGAGGGGGCACTGCCATGGGCCAGGGCTGTTTACACTCTTGCACCGGCTTCTTAAGAGACAAAACAGCATGTTTGTTTGACTACTGGACTCAATGAGACTAGTGCCTACTATATCAAGGTGTTCCTTGTGAATGATACATATGTCTGATGTCATTGATTTTTTCAGATCACATTGGAAACAAACTATAGTAAACTATTTCATATCCAGCAGCCTCAGGACCGGGAGGTTGTCGGATATTCAAATATTCTGGATAATAGAGAGGTATACCTGGCAATGCCTAACACTAAAGAAAAACAAGATTGTTTCTGAATATCTAAACAAAAATGTATGCAGAGTACTTTATTTATTGACAATAGTAGTATTGTACACTGTAACCATACAAAGTATTTGCTGTATTTATTTTCACTGTACTGTACTTATGGAAAACATAACTAAAATTTACTTATGGTTAAAATGTCTATTATTTGAGAGTTCCAGATGATAGAATGCCATTTAAGACAGAGTTTGCTGTACATTGTCTTTGGCACTAAATAAGAAAAAATTTCAGGCCCACCTTTCATATACCTGGCTTCACTTGGTAATAACTTACTATGATCATGGTGGTTTTTAGAACCCTCTGTGGCCCTAGTTCAGCAAAATACTGAGAGCATATGCTTAAACAAAACTTTCAATTTTATGTTCATGCTTAAGGCTCACTGATTTCAATTATGATTCATGCATCTGCTTAAAATTAAGCATGTGCTTTACAGAATTGCGATATATTCTATTTTAGACAGGAATTTTGTGTGCATGTCTATTGTGTCTTTTTCCCCTCTTCCTCATATATACTCTACACCTCTCTTTGGGATGTGAAACATTTCTCCATTTCCAGATTGATTTCCTGAGTATCCTGCTGCTTCTGAAATGAAATTAAAATCTCCTGCAATTCCAGGAAACACTAATTCACATTGAAGTTCAGACTCGCAATGTTGTAAAATATTTATATGCAGTCTCACGTTGGCATTAAATTTTTCAGAGAGGTTAAGGTCATGAATCATGATAGGACTCCAAATGAAACAGTTCATCATACTGAATTTTTATTTTCATGTTTCTCTTTCTGAACTGTCTACAATTCTTACACACGGTGCTGCAACTCACACTGAAGACCTTAATTCTGTATAATGTCATACATAGTGCTTTGTTGAGTCAAACACTTTAATTAAAACAATCATGTATATCATTGAAGAAACGGCTTTATTGCAGTCTGTGATGTGTGTAAAGTCCTGGACAATGGAGGCAAAGGAAGGCAATGCTTTCCCAAATTGCTTTCCCTGGTGCATGCCTCAGAGGCCTCCAGGCTCCCCCACCCCAGCCTGCTCTTGAAGTGGCAGAGGCTGAGGCAGACAGGCTGTGGCTGTGGCCACACCACCCACTTGCTCCCCAGAGCTCTGGGGCTCCCTTATCCTGGGCTGGGTGCCAGATGTCTGTGGAGGGGATGGGCAGAGGCCAGTGGCCGCAGCAGGGTTGAAGCCTCAGGCAGAAGGGGCAAGGATGTGGTGCTGGTCTCCCGCAGCCATGGGGTCACCCACGAGCCATGCGTAAAGTGCTTGGGGTACAAGGAATTCATATTTTGAAATAAGACAGAATTAACCAGAGACATTCGAACAAACAACTTGTATCCTCAGAGCAGGGGAAAGATACGGGGCAGTGCAGCATAACAGAATGTCCACCCCCAATGGACTGGAAGTGATTAAGGAGGTCAGACAGATGTATTATCTCTACAGGCTGCACCTGGAGTTACAGCCAGGGAGCAGGGATTGATTGCAAGCAGGTTCAGCTGGGCAAGAAGCTGACAACACACACTAGGGAGGGACAATCATTGCCTGGGTTGAGAGAGATGGTTTGGAAGTTGCTGCTGGGGAAAATCAGCAAATGCTCTCTGGGAGAAGGGATTGTGAGCTGGTTCTCCCTGAGAAAATGGAGGAACCAGGAGTGGTAAGAAGCAATCAAAGAATGGAGCAGTGAGAGCAAAGCCCAGAGCTGGACAATTGAGGGAGTCTGGACTGGAAGCCAGAGTTGGAGAGTGGGCCCAGGGTCTCCCACCAGCCACTGAAGGACTGGCAGCTATGGTGATGAATGGGTACACTGTCTAGTACTGCTGAGGGAAGTCTTCCATATACCTTAGACTGCAGAATGCTGAGTGACACAGCTGGAGACTGAGCCATGAAGAGGCTGCTGTTTTTCTTGGACAGTATGAGGGGCCACAGACCTGACAGAGAGGAGGTGTGATGTTGAGTGACTTCAGGAACGAGTGTTGGCCTCAAGAGATGCTCACCAGAGTGCCTGAGAGGAGGTGCCAGGTTAGCAGTGAGTTTTTAAATCCCCCTAACAGGCAGGACGTTATTTCACAGCTGGAACCATTGAGAAATTTTACCATTGCAGTGTGATGAAGGACACAGAACAAGAAATGGGGGAGAATGTCTGCAAGGTAGGCCCTGATCCTGAGGATGCTGATGTGCTAATTTCATTAACATTTCAAGTAGGCTACATGGAGAGGTGAAGGCTATTGTATATGTAAATGTTAGCAGGATTGCACCAGTGATGTTTTACATAATCAAGAGTGAGTGTGCATATTCAGCCAGAACAGCCTTCCTTTTAGGCTAAGGCACACATAAAAGAAAAACAAGTAAGTTTCTGTGAAAAGCAACTAAATTTCCCCTGTAAGGGGGTCTCTTAAAATGGCTGCCTTTCTCTGCAAACAGCGGCAGTCATAACAGCAGGATGTGCAAAGGTCACAGAAATCAAGGACAGAACAGTTATGTACTTACAGACATGACTGTGAGGAAAAATGCTGCTCATCCAAGGACCAGGATGATAGGTGTGTGACCAAGTAAGAAATCATCAATGCTGGTGACCCAAGAGTCAATTGACAGTGCTCAGAAATGCAGGAGGTCAACTTGTAATGCCAGGTATTCACGCTGAAGCTCTTTTATAAAGGAAGATGCCTGGTAGAGGCTCTGGGGAAACAATTTTGTGTAGCTGGGCCCAGGACAGGTTTATGCTTCTCACTGGAAGTCCTACTGAATTTGTGTGTGTGTTTTCTAGCTGACTGTGTCTTATTCCCTAATAGCTTTAGGTCTGAAATGAGACAGAGTAATGAATATATTCTAGTCCATGTGCTCAGGGGGTATAAATAGGAGCAACTCTGTCCAACAGGAAAGCTGAGTTGATTTACACTTGTTGAAGGCCTGGCCTTCTTTAACAGCTTGTGCTGTAGTTGAGAAAAAACTTCAAAACGCTGGTTCTTCCTCTGCCTTCTGGGGGAGGCTGGAACACCCCTTTGAAGAGGGAAGATGCCTACAGCTGTTTAGAACCACAGTGTTTTTCTGTGCTGGGAGGGTGGAGAGTGGTTTGGAAGATGGAATCCAAACCATTTGTGCTTTCAGATGTATGGCAGATGTGAACTGTCCTCTTCTCCCAGCATTCAGGGATGGCTATTGTGCACTGTCGTGCAATGATCCAGCAGTGGAAGTAGATGTTTACTTCAGACACCAGATTCTGAGTAGAAAGCACAAAGACAAGTTACATCAAAACCTTATTTTTCTACTACTGCTTTTGCCCAAAGCGCTCCTCGAAAGCCCTTTTTCGGCAGAAGTGATAGTAATCCCCTTCCCTGGCTCTATTGAATGAGTGGTAAGGATTAGATCACCTCTCTCTTTAAACAGAGAAAGAAACTTTGTGAATTCAGAGCCACCTGAGTGGTTCTATGACCAGAGTATGTGGTATATGTTCTATAGTCACCTTTTCTCATTTCTGTTAATTGCTTGTGCTTTGGCCTAAATTAGATTGTAAGCTATTTAGGTCTGGAGCTATGCTTACTAGCATTTTGAGCACAATAGATTCAGAATCCTTGCTGGCTCCTCTGATATTTACATTAATTTTTGGGACTGAAGGGTGACTGTTTTTCATTTTGTCATGAAAACTGTCCACTTTACTTTTCTGACAGCTATACTGCTGTGGTTTGTCCCATATTGCCATAATAGGATTCCTTACTCTCTGCCCCACAAAATGTAAAAGCTTATTCCCTGGAGCCCAGTGTTTTTTCTTTTTTTGGCTGCGTCTACACGTGCACGCTACTTCGAAGTAGCGGCAGTAACTTCGAAATAGCGCCCGTCACGTCTACACGTGTTGGGCGCTATTTCGAAGTTGAAATCGACGTTAGGCGGCGAGACGTCGAAGTCGCTAACCCCATGGGCTACGTCTACACGTGCACCCAACTTCGAAATAGCTTATTTCGATGTTGCAACATCGAAATAGGCTATTTCGATGAATAACGTCTACACGTCCTCCAGGGCTGGCAACGTCGATGTTCAACTTCGACGTTGCTCAGCCCAACATCGAAATAGGCACAGCGAGGGAACGTCTACACGCCAAAGTAGCACACATCGAAATAAGGGAGCCAGGCACAGCTGCAGACAGGGTCACGGGGCGGACTCAACAGCAAGTCGCTCCCTTAAAGGGCCCCTCCCAGACACACTTTCATTAAACAGTGCAAGATACACAGAGCCAACAACTAGTTGCAGACCCTGTATATGCAGCACGGACCCCCAGCTGCAGCAGCAGCAGCCAGAAGCCCTGGGCTAAGGGCTGCTGCCCACGGTGACCACAGAGCCCCGCAAGGGCTGGAGAGAGAGTATCTCTCAACCCCCCAGCTGATGGCCGCCATGGAGGACCCCGCTATTTCGATGTTGCGGGACGCGGATCGTCTACACGTCCCTACTTCGATGTTGAACGTCGAAGTAGGGCGCTATTCCCATCCGCTCATGGGGTTAGCGACTTCGACGTCTCGCCGCCTAACGTCGATTTCAACTTCGAAATAGCGCCCAACACGTGTAGACGTGACGGGCGCTATTTCGAAGTTACTGCCGCTACTTCGAAGTAGCGTGCACGTGTAGACGCAGCCATGAGCGGATGGGAATAGCGCCCTACTTCGACGTTCAACATCGAAGTAGGGACGTGTAGACGATCCGCGTCCCGCAACATCGAAATAGCGGGGTTCTCCATGGCGGCCATCAGCTGGGGGGTTGAGAGATACTCTCTCTCCAGCCCTTGCGGGGCTCTGTGGTCACCGTGGGCAGCAGCCCTTAGCCCAGGGCTTCTGGCTGCTGCTGCTGCAGCTGGGGGTCCGTGCTGCATATACAGGGTCTGCAACTAGTTGTTGGCTCTGTGTATCTTGCACTGTTTAATGAAAGTGTGTCTGGGAGGGGCCCTTTAAGGGAGCGACTTGCTGTTGAGTCCGCCCCGTGACCCTGTCTGCAGCTGTGCCTGGCTCCCTTATTTCGATGTGTGCTACTTTGGCGTGTAGACGTTCCCTCGCTGTGCCTATTTCGATGTTGGGCTGAGCAACGTCGAAGTTGAACATCGACGTTGCCAGCCCTGGAGGACGTGTAGACGTTATTCATCGAAATAGCCTATTTCGATGTTGCAACATCGAAATAAGCTATTTCGAAGTTGGGTGCACGTGTAGACGTAGCCTTTGTGTGTTGGTACTTGCCAGTACTGAGTACCAGTACCTTGGCAGCCCCAGCCATGGCATTGGCTGTGGGGACAGGACAGGGAGCCAGCTGAATGCTGTCACTTTTTTTTTAAATCAACAAAAAGGCACTGCCTGGACCTAAAATACTTCTTTTTGAAAAAGAGAATAAACTGATGAAGATTGTTTCATGAGGTCAGAACAGAACAATTTCTGCTGTGGAGGTGTTACTCACTCAATCAGTTCTTGCTTTTTAGTTTCACCTGCATGATTTATGGATATCTCCAAAACTTTATTATGAATTTGCTTCATAAATTAATATATGGGTTAGTAGATGTAATGCATTCTTATCATGGGGACTCTCTGTGCCAGTGAAATGTTCCCCAACATATCGCACATTCTAAATGTATTTGCTTGTCATGCCGTCTGTTTGATTAAATATTAAAAAGTCAGGGACATATTACAAATTTGACAGCGGTGACCTTATGCTTGTGTCTTAATCTCTAGACAATGTTGTTGATGAATTGAGCGATCAATAATACACTGCAGTCATACGTATCCGGAAAGCAGCCCTTAAATGGTCTTACAGCCTCTTCTGCCTGTTGTGTTGCGCTTGTGAATTGAATGGAAAGCATGGTATTTGCTATATTGCACAGCATTAAAAGTGCCAATGTCTGTGGCTCTCAAGAGCTTGAGTCTGTGTTGGCTTCAGTTGCCGATGAGTACAGGTATTGGGGATGTGTTAGATTTGCCAAGTCTTGATGAGATGGATGCATATAATCATGGAACAGCCAGCTAATTTCTTAAGAACATGCTCTTTTAAGTAACATTAAAAAGACTTAAACCAGAGGAATTTGGAGGTTGGAGTGGGGGTGGAAAATCTCTGCTGCACAGTCTAAACACATTTCCGCACAGGCTAGGTGCAACCACAGACTGTCCCACTATGTGGTGTGTACTTCTAGTCCATGAGAGTTCAAAGCCGCTCATGTATCGTCCTGTTTTGGGAATGTATATCTGAATATGAATACTTAGGGCACTAACAAGGCCCTGCAATCTCTGTCCATTGTGCTGTTTGCCGGAATGGCTAAATTGTGCCTTTCTAACCCATTCAAGAGGAGAGATTATCAGTCAACCTCCAGTTTGGGTGGGAGGCAATGCACAGTTTTTGTCTGGTTCCTCCCTTTTGACCTATCTGGATTTAGAGTTTCTGCCAGGATTTAGAGTTCCTACTGGGATAGCTCTCAAGGTCCCTGGAAGACAAAACTTCCCACCATATGAAGGTTTGCTCCCAGAGAAGATGGGAATATGTCTATAGAGGTAACTAACTCTATATGTTTCCAAATGTCCACTATAATTTTGTGTCTTGATTTAGTTGGGTACCAGTTTTAACTGGTTTCCAAAGGCGCTGTGAGCATAATTCGAAGATTTGGTCTGGAGTGCATAATTTTGAGCATCAAGAGTTTAAGGACAGATTTTGAAATGCAGACTTGGTTAACACCTTGGTTAAAGCACATTGAACATCACAGCTGCTTTTAAAAAACAGTAAAACTGGCCCTTGAGGTTTGGGTTTTTCTCTCCCAATTGTCAAAGGTTTGACTAGCTCCACAACTGGCCAGAAAATCAAACGTGTTTTTTCTTGAATACTTATGTTTTTGGTAGAATTTGATTTAAAAATAACTTGAGATCTGAAATTTTGCTCCCGAACCATTTAACTTTTTCTTTGGAAAACGCTCTCATTATCCAACATTCAGAAAACATAACCACTTACTCATGCAGCCACTGAGGTAGTCCGAAGTCTGTCATCTGAGCAGAGCTTTGACTAATTCTAAGCGTAGTGTTATCTTTGCCCTTTGAGTTAAAGAAACTTGATAAAGAACAAGGTGGACCCAGCAGCTGGTGTTCCTAAATGTTTAGGCTTGCACAACTTTTCATTACAGACAATAAGTTTAATGGCTTGGTGGTTTTATATAATTCTTCAGCATCTAATGGGATAAGGTAACAGAGAGAGAACCATGCTAGTCTGTCTACTATGAAAACAAAAAAGCAGTCCAGTGGCAGTTTAAAGACTAACAAAATAATGTATTAGGTGATGAGCTTTCATGGGACAGACCCACTTGATCTGAAGCAGTGGGTCTATCCCACGAAAGCTCATCACCTAATAAATTATTTTGTTAGTCTTTAAACTGCTACTGGACTGCTTTTTTGTTTTCATAGTAGGTAAACTAGTATGGCGAACAAAATAATTTATTAGGTGATGAGCTTTCGTGGGACAGACCCACTTCTTCAGATCAAGTGGGTCTGTCCCATGAAAGCTCATCACTTAATAAATTATTCTGTTAGTCTTTAAAGTGATACTGGACTGCTTATTTGTTTTCATAATGGGATAAACTATTTTGTCACCACCCAGTGACAGATAGGGTAACTTCTTTTGGTACTGAATGGACTTTCCAGGGCTCGACCAAATATATAGCCTGTAGGAGAATGCACTTACCAATTCTATATCATCTGTGACAGCAGTTTGCATCTCTTCTGCTGGTTTCCATTTTAACTTTTCTAGTGTGACTTCCATGCAGTTCTACCAACAATCTAACTTTCAGAAATTTTACATGGACAATTCATTAATGGGTTTTCTATTGACAAAATTGTCTGTCTGCCACAGAAGGCGCTTGGCATACCATATTCTCTCAAATCTACTGAAGTAGTCAAGTTGCATACCCTTTGCATAAACAGAGATTCCTAATCAGTTAGTTTATGTCTACAGTAGTGAAGGAAAGTTGACTGCAGCTATGCAATTCTAACTATGGCAACTGCATAGCTAGAATCAACATATCTGCAATCGACTTACCCGGCCATCCTCACTGAAGAAGGTTGATGGGAGAGTTTTGCCGGTCAACCTCCCTTATTCCTCATATCTCGTGAGGAATACAGGGGATGATGCTGACCCCAATAGGCCCTAGAATCCTAAGGCTAGAAGAGACCTCAGAAAATCAAGTCCAGCCCACTGCCCAAAGCACAATCAACCCTAACTATGTCGTCCCAGACAGGAGTTTGTCAAGCCAGGACTTTAAACCTCTAGGGATGGAGATTCCACCACTTCTCTACGTGCGTCATCCCCTTCCTGGTGAAATAGTTTTTCCTAATATCCAACCTATACCTCCTGCACTAACCATTGCTCTTTGTTTTGCCATCCATCACAACTGAGAACAGCCTCTCTCCATCCTCTTTAAAGCCCCCCTTCAGGAAGTTGAAGGCTGCTATCAAATTGCCCCTCACTCTTCTTTTCTGCAAACAAAATAAGCCCAAATCCCTCAGCCTTTCCTCATAGGTCATGTGCTCCAGCCTCCTCATCATTTTTATTGCCCTCCAATCTCATGCTTCCCTTGTAGACGTGTTAAATCAAACCCTGGAAGATTGACCCTGAGCAGGCCAATCTTCCGGGGTAGTGTAAACATAACCTTTGTGGTAGTGGATTTTTCAACTTTACAGACCACTGCAATAACAATTTTGTTATTGTCAAATGTTTATATGAAGCCATATTAATGCAATGTTAACAATCAAGCTTCTCTGAAATTCAACAGCCGCCAAACCTGGGATATTCATTTTCAGTACAAAAGTCCTAACAAGAGGCTTCTGATTTAATCCATCTAGGAACTTATGGAATTTTCTTATCTCAGGTAGAATTCTCAGAGCTTCTGTTAGTACCTGAGGATGGATTTTTACTTATAACATTAACGGAGTGCAAGTGATTGTCTCTGCAGGCCCAACTATTCCTCTTAGGTTGTATTTACAGCTGATCCATCATGTTCCAGAAGTTCTGATTTGAGATTGGAATCTACTGGCAAACTTGCACTCATCTCTGATATTAGGTGGTTGTTCTGCTTGACTATCTATAGCACAATGCAATTCCTTCCTGTAAGAAGGAACATTCCTTTTAATGTAAGTTATATAAACGTTCTGCCAGAACAAACTAGGATCTGAGTTCTGACACCCTAAAATACAGTTTTCTCTGTATGGGCTTAAAAAAAATGGGTTCTCAGCAGAGGTTGGTTGTTGGGTTGGTTGTTTGTTTGTTTGTTTGTTTTTTGTTCTCAACATTTAAATACCATTCTACGTATATCATTTGTATTGCAATATCTTGAAGCACAAATCACGAAGTAGCACCTCATTTTACCAGGTGCTGGACAAACATAGAAGACAAATTGTTTTTGACAGAAAAATCCTACAATCTGTTTGCAAGCAAAGAGACAAGAGGCCAAAGAAACCGTGATGCCCTATTGGTCAGCATGAGGTCTCAGAACACTAGCTGCTCGTTTCTAGGCATTTTGCCAGAGGAAAGCTTAAGCTGACTTTGTGAATGCTTAAAAAGTGATTGTGTCCCCCCCATACACACACAAAGCCACCATGTGAGACATTAAAAAAGTGCTGAAAATCTTGGTGTGAGGAAATCTTGGTGGCTAGTGTTCTTGGAGAGGGACAAGTATCAGAGAGGTAGCTGTGTTAGTCTGTATTTTCGAGAACAACAAGAAGTCTTGTGGCACCTTATAGGCTAATGGATATTTTGGAGCATAAGCTTTCGTGGGCAAAGACCTAACCATGAGATGACGAAGCGGGTCTTTGCCCATGAAAGCTTATGCTCCAAAATATCCATTAGTCTATAAGGTGCCACAGGACTTCTTGTTGTTCTTAGAGAGGAAATGTGACCTAATGGACTGTCTGGGATTTGGAACCTGTTCTATTCCTGTCTCTGTCACTAGTCTGCTGACCTGAACTTGGGTAAGTACCTTCATTTCTTTTCCCATCTATAAAATGGGGATGATGACACTGACTTTATGGAGGGGTTTGAGATTTACTGATAGAAAAGCTTTAAGAGCTGGGTGGTAGTGGTTTTATATCTAGTCTCGTAAATACAACAACATTCAGAAGCAAAACAGGAATTAAGGAAGATGACTGCTTGAGTTTTAAGTGGAGGCCATGTATCACCTTAATTGGTGCTGAAACAATTATGCGTGCTTCAACAGGACTGTTAGGCTGTAATTGAGCAAAGCCCTCAAGCTCATGCTTAAGTTTCACAGAAGTCAGTAGGATTTATGCATGTATTTAAGTGCCTCACTGAATTGTGGCCTTCGTGGTCAAACTACAGACGAATTATTACAAACATTTTCAAAGTTAACCTGAATGCAGAATTGTTTTGCCATAATGTATTGGCAGTATCAGTTGGACTAGAATAGGGGGCGCATAAATGGCCAACTCTGGTAGCAATCCAACAATTATCTGGTGGTGCTCCTTGAAAATATCTGATCCTGCAGCGTGTAAGGCAGTCGGTGCGCTGGATGGATGCAGGATCAGGCCCTCAGTTAACATTTGTAGTGACCAGGCCAGGAGTCAGCAATCTTTCTGAGGTGGAGTGCTGAAATTTGACTGTTTGACCTCTGTCTATAGTGCGAACACTGGTGATAGTTTTTGAAGTCACTAATCATTCTAGAGACATTCATAAACAGACACCTGAGGTACATCCTTTGCATCAAATGGCAAAACTTGGTCACAGATGAGGAGTTTTGGAACAGAGCAGGGCAAGAACCACCTGACAAAGCAGGGATGGCTTCGCCACACTCTTAGAAAACCATCATGCAGCAGAGGCCACCAAGCTCTTACTTGGAACCCACAAGGAGAATGCAAAAGAGGAAGAGATGGGACAATGTGGAGAACCTCTACTGAGATCAAAGAACAGCAAATGGGGTACTCCTGGGGTCAGCTAGAAATTTTGTCCTGAGACAGAGTGAGGTGGAGGAGACTTATGGATGACCCATGCTCCACCTGGAGTACGAGGATTTACATGAAGTAAGTCAATAGTCCTACTTACATCATCTCCGTTAATCGATAAACTGAGATGCACAGCTTTACTGTTCAGATGGTGGTTGGCAGCATTAACTGGTCTTTTGTTAATCCAGAGGCAGTGTAGCTTTGAGCACGCTCCCAGCATCATGCGGGGCAGAGGGGAGGGGCTGAGCTCTTGCCTGGCATGCTGATGAAAATTGACTCATGTACCACTTTTGCACCCATGCTGCGGGTTGCTGACACCTGGAGTAGGCCACCTGATCAATGTAGAAAAGCCAAAGTGAATAGAATAGCAATTGCATTCCATTCCTCCTGTTGCTGCAAGCGACCCTCAGAATCGAATGCCACCGTGCACTTAAGCAGTATGTAGTATGTATATTACACAGGTACTTCAGTCTCATTGGGGAAACCTTTTAAAGGAGGTCTACACCCAAAGTTTGGTCAACCGTATTGATTTGCTGAAAGTCTGCCCCCAGTCATGTGTACTGATTTGCTCCGTAAACTTGCCCATCATGAAAGCTAACAAATTTGTTAGTTTCTAACATCATAGGACTTCTTGTTGTTTCTGAAATTACAGACTAACACAGCTACCCGTCTGCGATACTGTAAACCTTGTTCATTGTCTTAAAAAAAATTCCACTGCTTTCCCTTGGAACCTATTATATTTCAAGCTGAGTCTTGTTTACAAAAATTGTAGCTCTCAACTTATTTATCCCGAGAAGTGTAATATTTGAGAAATTACTGTACCAGTAGTTTTCCAAAACAAAACTGAGGCATAGTCTGATCAAAGGCAAAGTGCATAACCATTTTTATTAGTTATCGACTTTGTTAGGCATTCTGCTGTTTGAAACAAATTCTGCAAGCCAAAAGCAGGCAGTCTAGCAAGTGTTTTATACAGCTCACCAAAATACTTTGAGATTTGTAAAATAAGACTCTGGTGTTAGGTAAAAATAATCTACCGTTCTCCATCTTTTAAATAGGAATCTGCAAATTCTCTTGAGAAAATAACTGCACATACTCATGGGACTGCCGTGAGGGCAGGGGACTGCACTGGATGACCTCTTGAGGTCTCTTCCAGTTCTAGTAGTTTATGATTCTAGTCTCTGAATTTATAGTCTTTGATGTCTAAACATCTTTAATGTCTGAAATGTTTGAAACTTCTGATATGTTTTTGAAACTTCTGTTTCCTCACTGGGGTCAGGACTAGAAATTTTGCATGAGAGTCTCAAATATCAGGTTCCAGAAAGCAATGTGAAATTCCATGAGTTATAAGTTTCTCATCTACTAATGGCTTCCCAGAAGCATTAAAAAAAAAAAAAAACTACTGCAAATTCTACAACTGCCCGCAGTTACCCATATGAATGCTGGAAAACCATAATTTCAGAGTATAAGTGCAAATATTCAAACATTATGAGGCAGCTCCACAAAGTGAGTAGTTTTAAAATGAGATTTCAAAAAAGAAATTCCTCAAGGCTACCTTTTTGTGCTGTGCCCAACCATTTTGCTGAGCCATTGAGGATGAGAAGCTCCTAATGAATGTAGGCTGAGATTTTCATATAATAGCGTGACTCCAGGAGCTGGCACTTAATTAAAGGAGTACAAGACCTGCAACTGACAACACGAGCTGTTAATACTGCTTCCTAGTGCTTCTTAGGGCCTCATGCAGGGCTCTCATTCTTTTGTCCAGTTGTGAGCACTTCTTCCTCCTGGTTTGTTTGATTTTTTTTTGGGTGGGGGAGTGGACTTTTTTTTTTTTTTGTTCTGGTCGAACTATAGGATCAGTATTATTTGCAATAGGGGGTGCCAGAATTAAATTAACCTGTTTTTACGAGTGGCATCTTACACTCATTCTAGATATCATCATGTTCTGTAGACAACAGAAGCTGCTTAAATTGAATCAGACTTTCAGATCAAATCATCCTATTTCCTCTACATTGTGCCTGCTGCCACCGGCTTCACCTAGGCAAAACAGAAGTAAAAGTATTACCATTGTGATCTGTCAAGATTTTAGCTGCGTTTATGACAACTGTAACTCTATTGGCTACAAAGGTAATTCCATCCCAGATGGTGTTGGAAAAGTGGATAATGAAATAACAGTTTCTCTGTTGAAGCGCAACACATCTGACTAATCCCCAAATGTTTGGCACCACTGCCTGACACATTTGTGTGATAGCTTACACCAACCAGTGTGGCTGTAAGATTTGGTCAAATTAGACCGCCGGTCTGGCAGCCACTCTGCGCTGGTGTAATGGCTACTGAAGGTGCTGAGCGCTGAAGAATTGATTCAAAGAATTATTGTCACAGTTTTGTAGCCCTCGGGTTTTTATGAGAGGGGAATGTTGTGCTTGAGGGACAGTGGCTTGTTTTTTTGTGAGGTGAGAGTTCCAATAAAGGGCAATTTTTTTCACGTTTGTTCAGATTGTAGTATCTTACTACTTGCGTTGCCATTCATTTCCCAGCCATTACTTGTGGAGTAACTGGCTAGAGCTGAGTGGGAGTATAGTAATCATAGGTAGCTCTAAAGCAGTGCTTTTCATCAGTAGATTTTGTGGACATCAGTACACTTGAACCTCTGTGTTGTGGGTGTCCCTAATCCTATGATTCAGACCCCTAAAGGGGGACGCGGAAGGGATCACAGGATGGTGATCCCCCCTCACCTGGGGGAAGGTCAGTGTAGCAATTCATTTCTCTGGAGTCTTTTCCCCTCCTGCTCCTATAGCAGCAGAGGGTAGTGCCTGGAGGTTGAGGAGGGGAATGCCACATCCCTCTCATGCTCCAACCCTGCACTCCCCTTCTCCTCACACACCCTTCTTGCCTCCCAAATCTCCCATCCCCACCCTCAGTACCATCCATGGTCCAGAAAATTCCATAATCCTGTTTCCCAGGGTTGCCAGATTAGAGGTTCAAGTGTATCGTTATCCCCATTTTATAAAGGTGAAACTGAGACACAGAAAGGCAACATGATTTTCCCAAGGCACCCAGTGGGTCAATGGCAGAGCTGTGAATACACCCTGGGTCTCCTTAAATGAATGATCCAAAGACACCCCCAGTCCAGTTGCAGTATTTTTGTAGTTAAATAGCATTCCTAGAGCCAATGTGTTCAGAAGACATAATCTTTAAGAAGAAATTGAAACAGGGTTAACTGTTTTTTTTTCTCTCCTATCACAGTCTGTACATTGAGAATGTGGTTACTAAATGCAAAATCATCTGTATTCAACTCCATTACTATCAGGCATGCATTGTTAATGTCAGGAGGGTGTAATTTAATTGTGGTGGTTATTATGCCAGTTATTACTGTAGTTGGCCACTGAGCTACTTCTTCACAGCCAAGAGGCTACTTGAATAGCTATGGTGGTATGGTTTGTTGGCATGCAATATGACAACATGTTTTTGCCTTATGCGTAGGACATTTTTGTTGTTAAATTCACATTCCACATCATAATAACAGTTACACTGTGTAGTATGAGAGGGTTGTGGTCCCTGGTCACTTAAAATCATGTGAATACAAGGGACAGCAGTAGAAATATCATAAGGAAAAGTAAAAATAATAATCATGAGCTGTGCTGCTCTGTTGACAAACTCAGCATTGTTTCAGAACTTCATCAAGTTGATTTCTGAGGAAGATGCAGTCGCCCTAATGGGCTTCCAGTGTCCCTCCGTGACAATAGGTCTTTGTGTATAAAAGTAGTAATGGAGTAGAAAGAATGACAGGCCACCCTCCCCCGAGGCAGCACAGCTCAGACCTACCACTTTAGATGCCTCTGTTACCCTCTCAGAATTTTCTGTTAGCTACTATCCCTCTTCCCTGAGGGTGGTAACACATCCATGCATCAAAGACCTCCAGACAAACATGAACACGTGCACAAGGTTACTTGGTGCTTCAGCAATGGTTAAAGCTGTCTGTTGCTTGCATACGTCTACCAGTATCAACGTGGCAGTGTGTAAAAGCTCAGATGCTTACTAAAGGCAGCAGTCTAGCAACTAAACCTTAGAGACATGAAGCCAGCAATTACAATGCAACTAATAGTTCAAAACTGGTCACTTGAGTTCAAGCTATGTTGAGTTAGTGTTTTAGCTTGACTAGTCTCACAGCTGCAGCTAAGGATAACATGGCATTTCCATTAAGATGTGCTCACTGGTGTCCAACTTTCTTTCCATGTGTAAGGGGACTGTTTTTGTGGGGAGAACTGCATCTACACATGCCCTCCCCTTTCGGAGGGGACATGTTAATGAGGCAGTTTGGAAGACACTAATGAGGTGCTGAGATGAATATGCAGCACCTCATTAGCATAATGGCAGCCATGTGCAATTCGAAAGTGCCGCTTTTGGAACACATGCTGCCTGTGTGGCCGGGAGCCCTTTGAGAGGACCTCCCTGACTTCAAAAGCCCCTTCTTCCAAAAACCAAATAGGAAGGAGGGGCTTTTGAAGTCAGGGAGGTCCTTTCAAAAGGCCCCTGTCTACACAGGCAGCGTGTGTTCTGAAAGCAGTACTTTCAAATCGCGCATGGCTGCCATTATGCTAATGAGATGCTACATATTCAAGTCAGCACCTCATTAGCATATTCCAAACTGCCTCATTAACATGCCCCATCTAAAAGGCGGGGGCATGTTTAGATGCAGCCTAGGGGTTTTTTGGTTGGTTAACTCCCAATACCAAAAGGAAGCGGAAGGTTGGATGAGGAATCAGGATGCTTAGACTGACTTCCCTCAGGAACAATGGGAAGAGGCCAACATTCCAGGTCAGGCTGACTGACATGGCAGGCAGGGTAAGGACAGGGTCAGAAGGCTGTGGGAGGGGAGCGGAATTCGTCTGGTTCAGACAGTGGGGCAGAGCTAAGGAGAGAGCAGGGACCCAAGCTGAGCTGAGAAGCAGAGTCATGTCATCCAGAGACACAGCACAAAAAGCAGTCAGTGCACTGGGAACAAGGCTGCAGCTGCAGGGCCAGAGAAGCAGTCTAGGGAGCTGGGAGCAGTACAGCAGATAGTGGCAATAGAGTAATCTGGAGCAAGGCACGGTGAGCTGTGGTGAGCAGAGTGGGCCTTTGGGCAGAGGCTCTGTTCAGGGGGTGTCGCCAGCCAAGAGGCCCTGCAGTCCAGACTTGGAGGCAGATCTCATCCCAACAGCAGGCATTGATGCTGGGGAGAAGGATCCTGCCACCCAGAGTATGAAGGCATGTGTCTACAGCCAGAGTATGTGTCCAGCCCACAGCATCCCTGCAGCACAGTCAGGGTTTGGGTTGGAGGCCTGGTAAGGGTAAGGAACAGATGCTGTTTGTGGTCCTATGACACAGAACAGAGTGATTTTTTTAAAGCGATTAATTGTATTTGTATGAATTATATGTAAAGGTCAATGGATCAGAGAAGCTACAGCGTTGAGAGAGCTATCCACTCGAGCTCCTGCCCTAGGAAATTCCAGTAAAGTTGTGGGGTTGAGCCCCGCAAGAATCCTGGGTCCAGCCTTGTTGGGGCTTTGAAGACTCCGCCGTACAGAAGAGTAGAAGGGAAACCATCAAAGTCAGGGAGGCCTGTAGATGAAGGAAATGAGAGCCAGGACTCAGATCCTTTCACTAGCCCATTTTACTGGGATATTGCAGAAATCAGGAAAGTACCCCTGAATACTGGGACCATTCCCCTGCTGACACACACAATGCTAACCTCATCTGTACATTCTTTAAAGGTCCATGATCTTTAATCCCTTTATTTTTGGTTGCCTCATCCTTTGATCTTTCTATTTGGTACTTAATGGCCTGCAGAGGCACCACAAAATTACATGACAGATGTCTTTGCCTGCGGGAGGTATCTGTGTTTAAGAAACTGTCACAAGAAACACAGTTTCTCAAACTGCTTCTGTTCCTTTCTGTTGCTTTAATCTGTGCCTATCTGTTGCCTGCAAAATAACAGGTAATCCTTCACAAGATCAGAGTGTTGGCTAGCAGATGGATTTATGAGAATGCCAGCTCTTAGGCCTGGATCTTTAATGCTTTTTTGGTATCAGCCTCTATTTAATTTCTATCAGTTGTATATTGCATACTCATGAAGATCTGGGCCTTGACTCCTGTAGTGAAGAAAAGCACCTGCCAGAAACGTGGATCAAAATCAGAATGAGTGCGGGAACTAGGTTTCTAAAGTTGGCCGTGCCACTTCCAGAAATGATGCACTTCAGGGAATAGACTGAGAACCTTGTAATTCTCTTGTCCTTGAAGGCAGAGGGGTTCACTCCACAGGGCTGATGTTCCAGAATCAGTCATGCGGTTTCAGCTCTAATTAAGAAAATAGGCAAGCTCAGTGGTGAGCAAGAAATAAATGTCTTCAGTCCTCCTAAATCTTCGCACACAGCTCAACATTCCAAACACGTGCAGCTCACTTGAGTACTTTGTTATTGCAAGTGTACAAGCCTTGGAAATGGGTGTGCATCAGGAGCCAAGTAGGTGCAATATTTTTAAACACCTGTTTCTGTGCACAGGATCTCTAACATCAAGCAAAAGTTGATGCCCTACTCCATGTGCAAAGTGTTTTGTTTTTTGCGCTTCCCTGAGTGGTTTAAATTAGGAGTCTCCTTCTTTGTTAAGTCTTCATACAGATCCAGTTGGTGTGATTCTCTGGCTCTTGAACATCCCAAAGGTTTCAACAGCCTGTTGGGCTAAGTGGCTTCAGGCTTGCACAGGCAACAGCCATGGTAAAGTATAAGGAATATTGAAGTTAGCAGTGTTTAAATAACCAGGCTTTGTCTTCAGGCACAGACATGACTCTGCAGAAACCCTGACTGGGATCCAATCTCAACAGCCAGCTTTACAGGAGGAATATAATAGCTCAGTTCAAACCCCCTTTTATCCTTTAAAATAGGGTTGGCTGAATTGTGTCTGCCGTACTAGGTGGAAGTCACTGGAGTCTTTGAGGGACAGTCTGCCTGTCTGAGCAACAGCAGTACAAATATGGATATATTTCATAGCTAACTTTTTGGTCCTTTATTTAAGTATTTAATTTATTTATTGACTAAGTCAAGCATGTACTGTATACATATTTGAAACTTTTAGTTTGGGCAAAAATTCCCACTTCTCTATTCACACCCAGGAGTCTGAGCTGAATTGAATATGAAGGGACTCCAAGATGCAAAATGGTAGTTGATTGAAAGACTAGATGTTACATGACAGGTCTGAGAAATGTTTGTCTTATGGTTTGGATGTACAACTGTAAATTATCCCCCGAGTCTAGGGTCACTTGTATCTTTTTTTTGGGACACAAACTAGTCTGTAATTATCACAGTTAGGGTAGTGCCTTGAGCATGAGGCTTTGTTTGAGCACATAACGAGAAACACCCTGTCCTTAAGAGCCTTCAAAATGAACAAAGGGCTTTCACTATAAAGACATACAGAACAGGATAGGGAGGGAAAAATGAACGGACTTTCCCAGTGTCACAGAGCAGGTCACTGGCAGATCTGAAAATACCACCAAGGTTGCCTGATTCCCCAGGCCTGCACTTGAACACACCTATGAAAGAACTTCAGTTCTGGTTTTCTGCAGTTGGGCCCAGATTACTTTGTTGTGGCAATTAAGCTCCCAAATCCCTCTGAATCTGGCCCTCATTTCCTCCCACTCCATTGGGCTAATCCAAAACCCTAACCAACCTGACCTTGGGAGAAGTTCAGTAATGGATCAGGACTGGCTTGTGAATCCGGGAGGTTGGACCCATCTCTCAGTATTAGAAAAATGTGATTCAGAGCACACCCTGCTTTCCTTTTTGTCAACGAGAACTGCTAAGTCTTTGAAATGAAGAGCCCACAGAAAGCGAGCAGCTCTAATCTTTCAGTGCTTGCCTTTGGAAGCGAACATAAGGTATTGTTTTCTAATGCAACTGTCCTCTAGCATGCTTCAGATTAGGGCTGGACAACAATGAATGGTGAGTGGGCTGCATGAATGGCCCTCCATGTCAGTGGGCGTCTCATCTCCACTTCTCTCTCATGCACCTCTTTTACACTAGAGCACCAGAGCCACATGCTTACCTGCTCTCCTTCACTCCCAGCACTTTTGAAGTACATGAATCGCCTGATTTTAACACTGTCCTGACTCCTTCCTGCCCCTCCCAGAGCTGGAACACCACAGATCAGCTGTTCGTGGCATTCTAGCTATGGGAGGAGCGTGGATGGAGTGTGAATCAACCAGTTTGTGGCTCCCCAAAGTTCTGGGAGGGAGGAGAAGGTATGTGAAGGGAAGGGGTCCAGTGCCCCAGTTCATGAGGCACATGAGTAAGGCATGGTGGGAGGTTAGGCCGGGAGGTCGCAGGCCACAGGTTGTACACACCTGCTTAGACTGACACTTTCGAAGCTCCATGGAGGATCTGCATACCTGCAACCCCGTTAATGTTAAAAGAATTTCGGAGTTCAAGTTTCTTCAACCACTTTTTATAATCATTTGGTGTATATATTTATACCTATTACTCATTACATTACAAACGACTTAATGATAACGAGTTGGCAATATAAGCCAAATACACTTTTCTGTCCCAGTTCAGATAATCTAATGCATGCATCTGACTCAATTTAGTATCTAAGTTTGTCTTTAATTTTCATACGAGAATCCATATTCTCTTGGGGTTATGAACATGAACCTCTAATAATTTTCTGTCCTCTTGTTGCATGTTTTGGTGGGTTTTTTATTATTTTTATAGAAAATCTCTATCTACAATTTCTCTTGGAGGTTTCTGTCCTTCTTGACACCCATTTTTCTGAAATTCTTTTGGCACAAAAGCCTTGAACACTTTTGTTCAGTAGAAATACTGCATCTGCTTCAGTCACTGCAGATTATCCCAAAACAGTCTTGGAGCATGTTAAAATAAACCTCAGGCTTGACAAACTATTGCAAATGTAATTCTGGGCTCTCTTATAACCAGGAGAGGAAACACACCTATGGTAACGCAGATCTCTAAATAACTGTTGGAGAAATACAGGCAGCTCAGAGAATGGAGGGTTATTCTGATTTCAGATGACTAAATGGTATGAAATGATGGAGGTTGTAATTCTTCAGATCTCCCTAATTACTTGACCACAATGTAGCACGACACAGTTTTCTGATTTCTCATTTAAACCACAGCATTCTCTCTGATGCTGAAAATAGGCCTCACAGTACATTAGTTACACTGCCGGAGTGGTACAGAAAGGGACAAATGGCAGGAAAACAGAATATCTTTCCTGAGGGATCTCTTTATTTCTTTTTAGTGTTGGGTAGGGGGAGAAGTGTCCTACATAAGGATAAAGATGTAGGGGAGACTGCATGGAACCCACATGAAATTTTTCAGCTTGCTGTTGACTCTGGTGTGGGCTGACCATCCTGCCTGGCTTCTATTTAAAACGTTCAATGTAATTGATACATGCCCATTGAATGTATAACTGAAAGCAGTTCCATCACCATATCTTGCCCTGATTGCCTTGAGATAAAGGCACAAAGCCTCTTTTATATTCAAGTATTCCCTTTCATGAGCTGTTGAATCAGGACTACTATTGATTTATATTCTACAGTATTTCATGGCACGATCCTATCCAGAACTTGGCCTATTTAGTCATAATTTATGACTTGGCTAATTTAATTTCTTATAGCAACATTGAAGGTTGTATAGTATTATTTATTTTGAGCTATTAGAGATGTCACCTGAGGCTTTAAAACTCCATTCCAATTACCTTCAACTGCCTGTGTACGTTTGAATAAACCAAATTGAAGCTGAGCTGTGCGCTGTTGAGGGTTTTAAGATTGTTCTGTCTTTGCTCTGCTTTTGAGACTAGTCCCTTGAAATTCTGTGCTAACAATGGAGATGTGTGCTTTCATATCTGACTCCTATCACGTCAGATGTATCCTCATTCAAATCACTTGATCGGACGTTGTTTTCCTTTTTCACTCAACAGGCCTTTCTCAGTATCCATGCAAGAACACTGACCATGCTTACACACAAACTATTCATTAATGTCTTTCACTCATCGCTGATTGGAATTATCCAAGGCAGCTGCTTATTGTCTGAAAATGCCAATTTCTCAAAACCAGCACATTGTGGGAAATCAAAACAAAAAGCAGTCAAGTAGCACTTTCAAGACTAGCAAAATGGTTTATTAGGTGAGCTTTCGTGGGACAGACCCACTTCTTCAGACCATAGCCAGGCCAGAACAGACTCAATATTTAAGGCACAGAGAACCAAAAACAGTAAGCAAGGAGGACAAATCAGAAAAAGATAATCAAGGTGAGCAAATCAGAGAGTAGAGGGGTGGGGGGGGGGAAGGTCAAGAATTAGACTGAGCCCTATAGGCCCTATAGGCCTTGTCTGCATACTTGGCTCAGTCTAATTCTTGACCTTCCCCCCCCCCACCCCTCTACTCTCTGATTTGCTCACCTTGATTATCTTTTTCTGATTTGTCCTCCTTGCTTACTGTTTTTGGTTCTCTGTGCCTTAAATATTGAGTCTGTTCTGGCCTGGCTATGGTCTGAAGAAGTGGGTCTGTCCCACGAAAGCTCACCTAATAAACCATTTTGCTAGTCTTGAAAGTGCTACTTGACTGCTTTTTGTTTTGATAGTGTATAGACTAGCACGGCTTACTCTCAATTTCTTGCTCAGAATTACTTTCACTTGAACATACCAGCAGACTTCAGAGAGATGGGGAAACCTATATAAAATTTCCATCTTGTGTTGTAATCATTACCCAATGCTGTTTTCCAGACAACATATAGGTGCAATAATCTACGTAGCAAGTCTTTGCCTAGGTAAGGATTTCTAAACCAGGGCTAGATTGTGGCAAAAACAGCTGAACTGCCCAGGAAAAGGACTGTGCTTCTGTATTCCCCTTGCTCTGATGAGTTGCTGTAAGTCTATCCTAGCAATAAATTAAGAAATCCCTACTGCTGGCTTAGATGTGGTCAATAGAGCTGAGCAAAATGTTTCAGTGAAAACTTTTTTTGTGGGGGATGAAGGGCAAGAGAGGAGGAAGCAGGTTCAACAACACAAACCTTTTAATGAAGCTGACACATTTCACAGATCCTTCATTTTGGAGAAGGAGAACCAAATGGTTGATACTAATTCAACATTTTTGTTTTGCTTGAGAACAAAATTTAAAAACTTCTCTCAAGTTATGAAAATTAGGGTGTCCTGTTCTGGCTGGGACACTCCCCTTGTAAATCCCTGTCCTTGACGTCCTGACTTTTTGGGCAAAATTGTACATTTTTTCCTATTTCCTCTGAACAAGTGGCTGACTTTTCCAAAAAGAAAGTAGAATATACATCCCCAGTATCAACTGGGATGGAAGTGATGGAATAACAAAATGCTGTATGTCAAACTCCCTCGGCTCCCCTTCCTTTGAGCAGCCCCCTGGGAAAAACAAGGGCTGAATCTGGAGCTCAGCTCATTAGTGTTCAGATCAAAACTTCAGAGGTGACCACTGGCGTTATCAGAGGTTTAAGATCCAAGATGCGCTTCATTGATCCTTGGGACTACAGTATTTTGTTTCCACTGATTAAAAACACATTCAGACATTGCCAATGTACATATTACCTTGTGCAAGTGTAGGAAATAGCTCCAAAGATGATATAAATTGTAAATGTCATATTGGAGACATAACTCTTGCAAAGTCCCCATTGAAATTACCAAGGTTTCTTCCTACTTTAGTGTCACTATCATGAGATGCAGTACCATGAAATAATGGATTGTGTGCAGGCTTGTAACTGTGCTGATGTCATCTGGGGCAGGGCTCCACCCTACCTCTCTGCGGCTGTATTATGTTACAGAGACGTTACCCTTCTGTGGCTGTATTACGTTACAGAGCTGTTGGTGTTGAATTTAGTGAACAGAGAGATGCACCATCAGCAGAAAATGCTGACACTGTAGCAGAAGGCATTGTATTACCAGTGTGCTCTACTTGAGCAAAGAAACTGAAGTGCTTTTCTTCTTTTTGCTGGTAGCTGTCCAAGGGCTAGTTAAAGATCTGTAACCGTTGATTCTTTTTCTGAGGATGTAGGAAAGCTTAATGGTGTCTTTAAATAAGAACCGAGTGAGCTAGTAGTAAGGCATATTTTTTTTCAAATGCAGTAAGGATAATAACTAATGGAGCTACGGATCTAGGTTAATGATATATTCTCCATTATTGGAAACCTTTGACAACAATATTGGATGCCCTTCTGAAAGATAATGCTCAAGTTCAGCCACAGCTATTTGACTTGAGGTGGGACTTAATCCAGGGAAGTCATCCGGACCATATGGTAAGAGAGGTCTGAGTAGGCCTTAAAATCTATGATGATATTATTACAATAAAATAGCATATGAAAGACACACATCTAGGAAAATAATTCTAGTGATCACTTTGCCAGATAGACAATTAAACCAGAATCAGGAGGTAATAATGGTAGATGAGAAATAAAAATAGGACTTGAGAGGGAAGAAAGAAGGCTGTATAACATCAACTTTGAATACAGTTTATATTGTGTGTGATTTTAATTAAAGGAAAACGAGTAGTAAGAGGAAGGGAAAGTAGACGAATAACATGTAGATGACTGCTGTTGGCTGGTTAAGAAGGAGTTCTGTTCAGTGGCAGCTATATGGCTGCATCTACTTTAGCAAGTTCTTTCAGGGGGAAAAAAACAGGCTTTTCTGAAAGAACAAGTGGAGTGTCTACACACAATCTGAAATCAAAAGAAAGCAGCACTTTTTCCAGCAGTCCTCTTCCTCTCCCAGATGAGGAAGAGCACCTTTTTCTGAAAGATTCTTTTGAGGAAAAAGTGTGTGTAGACAGTTCAGGCCCATTTTCTCGAAAGAGCATCCTCCTGGCACTGGATTTTTCAATCCCTGGCCTGCTCTTTTGAAAGAGCACGGACTGTGTGGATGTTCTCAGTCAAAAGAGCGGATGGGTCTTTCAGTTTGATTTTTTTGTGTGTGGATGCACTCTTTCAAAAGAAATGTTTTGGAAGATCTCCTCCAGAAAAACTTCTTTCAAAGGATCCCTGTGGTATAGGTGCAACCTACCTGAATGTCAAAGAAACAGTTGAATGTGGACAAGAAAAACATGATAAGCAAAGTCCTGTAAAACATGCAAGATTCCAGTCTTACTATTTAGCTCCAATTTACTTCTAAGAGCCCAGTAAGCCGTGGAGGTGTTTGGTAACCCTGCTAGACAATATTGACCTCCCATGGGCTAGCAAATCCTCTAGTTAAGCGCTGGTCATCTCCTGAGGGTGCCAGACTAGACAGATTCAACCTATATATGCAAAGGATTGTAGGGCAATCAGTACAGTACATGAAGTCACCACTTTGATAACTTCTGAGCTTCTGGCCAGTCTATTCCCCCTGCACAAGGCATCTGACAGACTGTTGGGCAGAAAATCAATGCAGTACTGAGCTAAGGGGTTCTTTCTGAGAATACTTCTTCCGTACCTATATCTACTACCAACACAAGAGAGCAGCAGCAGAAAATCTAATGTTCAGGCCTATGAATCACATAGATTCCAACTACCATCATCCTCCCTGGGCCCTGTTCTCTCTGCCCTGAGGTCTTCGGTTAAAGCTTCTGTTGGTCTGCTCTGGAGCTGGGCAGGTAAACTGGGACAGAACCAGGCAGACCTCCTTAGGAACATCTGAAAGTAGAGAATTCCTGAGAGATCCTGATTATGATCACTTTTCTTTGATAAATTCCAATGCTGCAAGATTGTTAGAGGGGGCTGGAAAGTTCCAACTCCAGGAGCCAGAGTTTTGAGAAGAAGTACCAAATATCACAACATTGCAATAAAATTTTGAGTTGGTATGACTGCTATGGCACCTGTGCTTTGCTGCTTTTGGCCAGGCATCCTTTCCTGAACACTGTATCTTCAATATGCTTGCATGAGCTCTCATGGTGCTTTTGCTGTAAGTTTCAGTATTGCACATGAGTGTATTTCAGATTATTAAAGAAACCTGACGTGTTCTTTTTCTGATAACTACCAGGGCTTTGCTTATCTCTCTCACCACAACCCTCTTGGATTTACTTCCTGTTTCCCTCCCCACTTAAAAAAAGTCAATGGTAATGACTTGCATCCCATAGGCAAAGAATAGAAGGGAAAATATCTGGGGCAATTTTCTCTATTCCATTACCCGCTTCACTACTTCTAGAGCGTCTCTCTCTTCCAGCCACCTCCCTATCCTCTACTTCCACACTGCTTCCTTCTTTCCTTCTGGATGGTTTGGCAAATTTCACTGGTGTAGATAAATTCCATCATGCTAGAATGACACTTACAGGACCCATGTCGGTTGGTATTGTGGTAATTTCTAAGACCTGCCCATTGTGGACTAGGACATATTTGGTAAGTGCTCTACAAACACAACAAAAAGAAGGTTCATGCCCCAAAGCGCTTACAATCTGACAACTGCATCGAGGGCAGTTGTTTTTTCTGCCTTCTAGAACAGCCATGACATCAGTGAGAAGGCACTGATTTAAAAATAGCTTTGTTAGCTTTACTATTGGGGGGCCAGTGGAAGCAATATGAGGACATACTGAAGGCACACATGAAAAAGTGCAGCATCAGTATTGACACTGGGAAGAGCCTTGCCCAGGGCCAACCCCAGTGGAGAACAGTAATCCACAAGGAGGTGGCACAATTTCAGATGTCCCACCGCAGTGCAGTCCAGGAGGGGTGGAGAAGAAAAGAGCATCAAAAACTGCCCCACACCCCTCCAACAGTTCCCAACACCTGCCCTTTCTGTGAGAAGATCTGCAGCTCCAGATTTGGGCTGATCAGCCATCAACAGAATCACAAATAGAAGGGTGACATGAAGATGTCCTACTCGTTATCGAGTGACCAACAAAAGTTCTGGTCCATTATTACAGAGTACACTAAGAAATAGAATATGGGCAGGAATAGATATTGTAACATGACAGTCCTAGTTGTGGTTGCAAACTAACACACATTTTCTGTAAGGAGGTGCTTTAAACAGCCCCTTCTACCAAGATTTAAAAAAAAAATCCTAATAAAAACTACATTAAAAGATCTGGGAGGAAGCAGAAGCTGGAATAAGTCACAGTAACAGTGACTATAATACATGCATTGTCGGCTTCGTCTACACTAGCAAGTTCTTCTGACAGAATTTTCAAAAGAAGGTGGGGGGTCTTTTGAAAGAGCCAATGGAGCTTCTACACACAAAAAGCATTCTTTTGAAAGTAAATTGAAAGAATGTGGCACTCCTTTCGAAATCATTCTTCCTTTCCCGTTTCAGGAAGAGCGCCCCTTTTCGAAAGCTTCTTTTGAGAGAAAACATGGGTAGATGCTCCGCAGCGCCCTTCTTTAGAAAGAACAGTCTTCGTTTTTGATCCCTGGCTCGTTCTTTTCGAAAGACTGGGGGGCAGTCTGAGTACTCTCTTTCTAAAGAGCAGATCACACTTTTGATCTGCTTTTTTTGTGTGTGGACAGACTCTTTTTCTAAAGAAGCTTTTTTGGGAGAGATCTCCCAGGACACTGTCTGTAGTGTAGACGTAGACTTCTTGGCTGATTAGAAACTGTTGCTTTAGCAGTGCTATGCCTACTGACAGACAAGAGAGTGAAAAGACAAATAACTCAGGTAGTAAAATGCAGGTGCTGAAACAGTCTGTGTGAAATATGGGCCATAAAATAACTCGTAGTGGCAAGAGCCCTGAAAGTATGAAGTAAGATCTGTGTGTTTTGCCTGAAGAGAGAGGGAGAGGTTTAAAGAAGGGAGAGGGTTAGGTTTAGTGGCATAGAAAAATAGGACTCGGTGTCACACTGCAGCATGATGAGAATATACTAAGCACCTTAGGATGGTGAGGGGTAGATGGTGCACTGGATTTATAAGTACTTTTTGAGCCTCAAGTATTTTTGGTTTAGAGACATAAGTTAACAGCGTATTTTCTTCATGGAAAAAGTAAAAGCTCCTAAATAAAGGTTATGTATACGTTTTAACTTTTGTCAAATTTATCATATGTATGGAATGGATTGAACCAAACATATGTGTTCAGAGAATGTGTCCCACCTATTTAGTCTCCTGTTTTCCTCTGTTACAGTAAACTCTTTCACATCCGGCTACTCGGGGACCAGGAGGTTGCAGGATATTCAAAGGTGGCACTTAATGGAGGAGCAGTTGCAGGATCCCTGGCAGCAGGCAGGGGACCCTGCCAGCCCCATGACTGGGATCTGGCTGGGGTGTGGACCCCTGCCAGCAGCTCCAGCCCTGGGAACCTGGTTGGGCTGGGGAACCCTGACAGCTCCTGCCCTGGCTGGGAGAACCGGGGCGGAGCTGGCAGGGGATGGTGCCAGTTATGAGAGTTCCAGATGAATGAATACCAGGTGAGACTGAGTTTACTGTACCTGGGGGAGGGGGGGAAGACCACTGTAACAGAGTGTGACTCGTTACCACGACACCTCCTGCTGGCCATTCTGGAACTAGCTCACCATCACCTCCTTCTGGTGGTGATGCCCCATTGCCACTGTCTCCACCTACTGGACCCTCATTACTCCCAGATCACACCATTGTTTTCACGACGCCACCCTCCAGCTATGCCCTAAGCTGCTATCTCCCCCACCCTTCTGGGGGAGAGGTGGCCCTTGGTCCCACCGTTTGCTTCAGCATCCAACTGCAATTCTAGTCTAGCCCTGGGCTTCACAGGCAAACGACAATGCAGATTGAGCCATTTCCCTCACTGAAGAGTAGGGGCAAACTGAGGGGACCCAGGCCTACCCTCCACTGTGACCCAAGCCTGGCTTCTTTTCTGGGTTCCAGCCCTATAGCGGGGACCCACTTACTGCCCTTCATCCTATTCCCAAAGCTTACTTTTCCTGAGTCGCTCCCCCCACATAGGACCCCCAGAGGCAGCAGTGTGTAAAATCTAGTGGTGATTTCAGCACCCCTCCCTCTATTCCTTTATCCTGCTGTGCCTCTGTCCGTATACTCCTATTTCCTAGACTCAGCGGGAATGTATGTGTAATGCCGTCAGACCCAGGTTGTAGTACCCAGAGGCACTGAGATCTCATACTAGGGTGAGTGAAGTCTCTGCTCTCCAGCCTTGGCTGAGAGCCAGTTGGCCTTTAGCTCATGTGGTAGAACACAGTGCTTTTTGCCCTTTTGATCACAGGTTCAATCCTTGGTGCTGGCGACCTGGGTCTGTGGGCATTACATATACAGCACTGGGAATGACTCCATCAGCTGGAGGAAGAATGCTCCTTTGTTAGGAAAATTCATTCTGGAGGCAGCAGAGCATGAAAAACTGTGACACGAGAATATGAACAAAGCGAAATCAAGTACATGGAGGTACCGAGAGAGCTCTGCAGGAAGGATCTGGGGGGGGGGGTGGGGGGCGGGGGCTGAGTGCCCACAGATCCCACTGAAGTCAAATGAGAGCTGTCACTGGCAGTGGAGGATCTCTTTCAAGTGTCTCAGCACTTGTCAGGATTTGGCCCTTGGTGTGCTAGCACCTGATGCTGGAGAAACAAATGCATGACCTGCACGATCTAAGGCAGTGGCTGCCCACTTGAGTGACACACCCAGGAGTGAATTAGGGAGCTTAGGAGCTAAAACAGTGAGCTGCCACAATAGGAACTGCAGCTCTGGAGCTGGAGGTCATGTCTGATGTCTGAAGGAAATGACTGTCACAGAGGAGGTCTTTAATGCACACTCACCAGTAACAACAGCTAGCAGAGGAGAAGCGAGCCCACAGAAAGCACAGTAAGGACCTGCCAGACACCCACTACACATGAAACAGATGCAGCAAGGACAGTCATTCTCGTGTGGGCCTTCGCAGTCACAGTCGATGCTGCAAATGATGATCCCAAATGGAACTACAAAGGGTGTGATACATAGTCTATGTAGACTGAAGGATGCCTACTACTAGTAACAACAATTAGCAATGTGTGTGTTAAATCATGCCTGTGGTGAGTGGAGAGGGGTTTAATTCCTGGAGAGTGAGTGACTGGGACAGGGACCCGCAATTGCTTGTTCTACCCATGACAGTCAAAGATGGAACGTTTTCCAACCTGTCGTCTGCTCCCCATGTCTTGAAACGTTTTTGGAGGTGAGAGGAGCATCTTGAACTCAAACAGCATCACCACATACCCTGGTGAGCACCTTGTCAGTCAATGAAAGACCTGACACCCCTTTGGAAATGTATTTAGCCAGGAGAGGAGGTATCTCTGCTTTCTGAGGCATTTTGGTGGACTTTCAGCATGCTCCATGCTTTCCTATATGTCCTTCCCAAGGGCCTGTAGGCCATGTATTGCCATTGGGGTGCTGACTTGGGTAATGATTCAGCAGCTAAATGGGCATTCCTCCTAGTCACATTGAAGGCTTAAATAGCTTCTAAGCAGGATGAGTCTTCCTGGCTCTGATATCTGGGAGATTTGCAGGAGTTAAGGCAGTTCCACAGTCACTTCTAAGCAGAGGCGAGCCAGACCATTTAATCATGGAAAAAACCCTGCCATGGCATCTCTTACATCTCCATTCACCTTGGTTTAAAGCTTTCAGTAAATAATGCTGGAATGGAGGTTAGGGGTGAGAAGACGAGCTTCCACCTTTGGGAACAAAAGCAGATCTTGGGGCCAGATTTCCCCTTTTGAGTGTAAGAGAGAATTAAGGGGGAAACAATACCTGAGGGAACTGTGTTCCACATAACAAGAGAGTGCTGACTGCCCCGTCGCCAGCTCTCCATTTCTAATATGAGCAGCAACGGGTGGGTGAGTTTCCAGGGGCTGAAACATTCCATTAAAGGGGGTGACTGCTTGCCCAAATACAGCCAGAAACATTTGTTATGATGCCTTGAGATTCAACAAGTAATTCGACAAACAGTTGACAGTCTGTGATGCATGCCACCACCTTCCTAAAGAGCTGCATGGGCCGTTCTTTCTTTTCCTGGTGCAGGGGTGCCTTCCTTTTCACCCCAGCATGGATTTGGGAGCTGTCTCTTCATGGCTTCCATAATGAAAAAACTTTTGCAAACTTTAAAGCTGTCATCCTGTACTTGGCTGCTGCCTCTCCCCTCACTTCCTTCTAGAATATTCTCTACACTCCCTCCTCCATGCTACCCTTCTTTTACCCCTGAGGAAATGGCATAGTCTCTCACCTACAAGCACTGGTGTGAGAAATCCATGTCTACTCGAGGTTTATCCCTGCTTAAGAAGGAAGATTGTTGGAGGTTTGGAGGGTTACTGTCTAACAAAAGACTTGTGCTGTTCAAAGTGTGGATTATACTGGGAAAATAATAAATGAGGGAGGAACTATGTTGATTATATGAGAAAAGTGGCTTACTGTTGCACAGAATATTTTTTCCAGGTGTACATTAAGGGAATGTAGGTTATGTTTCATATCTGTCAGCTCTGAAATAGTTTCCTTTCTTTCTTCACTTGCATTTAGAAGTTGAATAATCAAGAATAATTGGGATATATCAGGGAAGAGTCCAAATGATTTCAGGGACATCAAGTCACTGACATAGGATCACTTGAAGTATAGTAAGAATAAAGATAAATAATTATGAAAGATTGGCAGTAGAACATGTTACCATGGCTACTATGCAATATAATATCAGCATGCATCTTGAGCTCACCCATATGTCAATAACTTTAACTTTTCAGTTACAGTGAATGAATACATTTAAATACGTGTGGGGCATGCAGGAATAACTCAGTTTCTACTGCTCCTCTAAGACCCATCTCCAAGATTGTTAACGTTTTAATGGGTTCTTCATTGAACAAATATTTGAATGGAAAAAAAATGAAATAATTGTCATGCAAGGAAGTGATGCTAGGGAACAGCCTTGGATTATACTTGTATTTGAATGACAATTTCTGCTGCTGTTCATGGATGCTATTCGGCATGCTATTCTGCATCTTCCAGAATCCCTCATTACCACGTCCCCTCCAAAAGGAGGGGGTTAGGGTAGACATGGCCTTTGCAAGACAGTAACAACACGGGCAACACTGAACATGCACAATGGTAAATAAAATGTCTCATGGCCCATACACAGAACCCCAAATGAGCTGCATGAGGCCCCTGGGCCACAGGTTGCCCACCACTGATCAGAGGGTAGAGGAAACAAATGGATGTGGAGAACAAGAGGCAGGGCAGGGATGGAGGGGGACCCTATGGTGTGGAGAAAAGGGGTATGCAGAAGCAGAAAAGAAGAGGTGTTGCATGGTATATAGGAGCAAAAATGGGATGCAGGAATAGGAATATGTAATTTAAGGTTGTATCAATGCATGTGCACAAGGGGAGAGATTGAAGAGTGGGGGCAGATGTAAATCTGTTTCCTAATTTGAGTACTTGACATTTCAACCATTATGTTCTTTTAATGTTTTTTTCTGCATGTAATATTGTTAATTCTTTCCTCAGAAGGAAAGCAGGTGAGTAGGTTAGGAACCAAAATGAGAGCAATAGCACTCAGAACAGAAGCATATTAAAATAAATGTAAGTCTTCCCATTTACTGCTTTCCCCCTCTCAGCTTTTAAGACCTGATCATTCGCTCATGGAAGCTGTCTTTAATCTTGAAATCATTCCAGTGTTCTTGCTCCATTATAAGGAGAACTGGCATGAAACTGAGCCCTTGTACATTTTTCATTCCCATTCTAATATAGCCATATTTTCATAATCCTGTCTATAGTATTATTTGCATCCTCAGTAACATGTCTTGTCTTGTTTCTAAACATGAGATTCTAAAGAATTCTCTAGACAATTGCAGTGATTCACGGGAAATTTTGGACAACTATGATTTAGCTGTGAGGACTGCAGGACTCCAAAAAAGGGAAAAAAGAGTTATCTGTATATATCATGCATTTTACCCCTTTTCCCTGATGTGCAGCATAGTACATGCCAAAGATTATAGCATTCTGTTGTCCATTTTAAAATGTTTTTGTATTATGGGAACTCATCCAGTGCCAGGTTTAAACTGAACAGTTTTGTAACTAGTTAAAATAGCTAACTGGAAATAATTTTCCAGTTCATTTCTAAATGACCCTGGTAGCCTCTGTGCTCCATGGGTCAGGCTGACTTCTCTCATTCATCACCCGATGAATGCAGAACTAGACAGGTTCAATCTGTATTGCTTCCTCCATATCCACCAGCCCAATAACACTGTCAAACAACAGTCCCATTAAAGGAGATTTAACAACCTGATTCTAGGCAATAGATTCCTTTTTGTGGGTTGCTGACCAGAGATAAAAGCAGGGTGCACAACCCTGATGGTGGCCTCTTTCGTTGCCTAATTTAAGTGGCTTCCAACTCGTATGTTGGCTTTTGTGGATCACAGTCTAAGGAGTGTAATGTCTCTCCATTGATTGTATAAGGACCCTACACCACTAATTTTATTTGTAAATCACAATGGTTCCTCCAAATCTCAGGCTGCCTAGCGGTAGCACACCATGTTCAACATTGATGTGCCTAAGGAATGGATGTGGTTGGCAGAAGGGATATGTGCAAGCTGCCTGCAACAGCACAACTTCATGAGTAAAAAGCTGACACTGAAAGCCCACACGGCTTGCCCGACTTTAGGTTCCATTGCATACTTTACCAGGCAGCTGGTATGCTCTGACTGCTATTTCTTTTTCCACTTGTTTGTGCTTCCCTCCCACCATCTGTCTGTTATATCCACTTATGTGACAAAGTAGAAGAAAAAGGTTAGTCCTCCCAAGAAGCAGCTATAGGCAGTTTGTCTAACCTGTGGCTTAGAACTAGGGTTCCATCTAGTTCGCTCCAACTGATTAGTAATAAATCCTACTGTGTAAGGGAATGAAGCCATATTATTCAGGTCCCATGGCAACCTCAAAAGCTGAAGGTATGTGAAAGTAAATAGCTGCTGAGAGGGGAACTCTTTAAAGATGGTGTCTGAGGAGAAGTGATGACAAGAAGAAGTGGTGTGGGCACGGGCTTGGGCTTCCCTCTCTTTGAAGGCTTTAGGCATAGAAAACGCTGTGGGGAAGGAGGTCTAGAAGTCATTGCGTGTATGGGGTGGTGAAATAACACTTCCTCTTTCTCTAAAGCATCAATACTTTTTGTGCTGAGCTATTTCAGGGCTATTTTTGTCTTCTAGCTGCAGATCTCTGAACATCATCTGTCAGTAGTGGCAATAATATTTGCCATACACTCAGTGGTGATTTCTCCGAGGTGGAACTGCAATTAAAATGTCATCACAGCTGAGTAGTCCAGTGATATGCTTATCTGTGAAGCAAATATTTTGATGGGCCTAACCTCACAATTAAAGGGTCTCTGTTGTGAAAATATGGACATAGAGAGAGGTAATGGTGGGGAGGGAGGAATGGAAAGTGATGTACTTGTAAGAAATTAATGTATTTGAAAATTGTGTTAGATTATGTATAAATATCAAGTATTACCCTATTAATTTCACAATAGTTATTCGTTGGAATCTTTAAAGTAACCCATCATATATATTTTGCCAAAGCACAAATTTGTGCCAAACAAGTAATACTAAGTTGGCATTGTTCCCAGAAAACATGTGTTCTGCCCCTCCAGCATTTTTCTGACTTTAGGTCTTATCACATGAGACTAATAGTCCATTTGGTCATTTAGTTTTTGGCAGTGACCACTATGTTAGAAGCTGGAAAACTATATGATTGGTTATTTTTCTTGAACCCATACTTTCAGAAGCATATGTTTTGAAACAGAAGACTCTGTGGCCCTTACTAACTCTCTTAGCTCATGTAAATTTTAACACAAATTGAAGCTCTCTAATCTAGCACTTTAGGACCTGACTGGTGCTGAATGAGAGAATTTGCAGGACCATGGGAGGTCAATCTTGTCAGTCGTATTACCAAAACTTTCACTGCTTACTGGGCTCTTAGAAGACATTTAGGGATAAATTAGAATTAAATAACAGCACAGGACACTGAGAGCCAGGAGTGGTGGCTGTAAACAAACTTTATGGGACTACAGGAAACCTGGCCACATCCTTGATAAATGGTCATCCAGCTAATTGAAATCATTCTGGATTGTTGTTGTCAAATGACAGTCTGCTGGACTAGAGTTTCAATCTGTAGTATCTTGCACAAATATAATACAAGTGAAGTATTTTGTAACAATTAGTTTGTTTATATCCTTGTAGTTAATAATCCTGGAATATATGGATGAATATGCTAACCATTAAGCATTTGAATAACCCCTTTTGATATCTACAGAGAAATCATGAAAGGCAATGTATGCTGTTCCCAAATCTGCCACTGCCAGGTTGGGAGGTCTTGAGCAAGGTGCTTCTCTCCCTGTGCCTTAGCTTATCCTGCTGAAAAACTGGTAAGTGATACTGTGTAAAGTGTTTGGAGACTCCTGCATCCAGCTCAGTTAATACAGCTTCATTCTATACTCATTTGTATTCTGTCAGCTTGTTTTGCTGATCAACTGCTACACTAATGTGGAAGGAGTTAGTTTGTCCTTCTGATTTCTTCTTAAGGTCTCCGAACTAAGCCTGTGGTTTTAAAAGAATCTGAAGAAAATAAACGAATAAAATGTTCTGTGCCCCTTTTGCCCCAGTCACTGTTGTTCAGTGGGGAGTGTAAAGAATAATCTTCTGATAGCATCTTTGCAATTCGTTCTTTATCCTGTGTATCTGTTCTCCCTGATGGGATTTCTAAGCAAACAGCCAGCGGGTGTACTTGACCATGTGAAAAATCAAAAGGGTCCAGTGTTGGGTGGTTAGACTGAGCGTACATGCACATGTGCAAAAAAATCTGAAAACCAAGGAAAGATATCTTGAGATGCTTCTAGAAGAAAAAATGTTTTGTCTGCTGGTAACAGATAAACAAATTATGCCATTGCCCATTTGCAGTTCAAATCTGTTGAGCCTCTCGATTGCACAAATATGCTGGAAATAGATGCCTAGTAAGTGAAATAGATGTTTGCACTGTGTTAAAGCTTAATTACAAATTTCAATGCCTCTGTACCTAAAGGCCCCCCAACAAGATTATAAAGCAAAGTTACATTACTACAGATTTCTTGAACAAGCTTGGGTGACCCAGAAATTGAAACTGATGTCTTAACTCCGTGTGACCTTGGAGACAACACTAAGGCTATGTCTACACTAGAGAGTTTTGTCGACAAAACTGGTGTCTTGTCAACAAAACCCACAGGGCGTCCATATTACCAAGGCATTCTGTCAACAGTAAATTGAAGAACTCGGCACTTCTGTCAACGTTGTTCTGCTGTTCGGCCATGAGGCAGAATGCCTCTCTAGACAGAGATCTGTCAACAGAAGCCAGTCTGGATTTCTTGGGGGGCCTTCTGTCAACAGACAAGACTTCTGGGACACGAGGCAGCCCTGTCTGCTGTGCTGCTGGATGGCCATTTTATCAAGAGAACTGCCGGGCAGTCAACAGAGCAGATCACTTTTTCAATCCACTTTGTCGTCTGGATGCAATCTGTCGAAACAATTTTTGTCGGAAGATGTCTTCCAACGGTAACTTCTGTTGACGGATCACTCTAGTGTAGACATAGCCCAAGGGTATATCTGCACTACACGGTGTTGAGCAGCACAACTGTGTTGACAAAGCTGTGATGTTAAAATTCAGGAAGTATGAAGAGTATTTTTCTGCACATTTGCAGACCAAAATAATGCACCCCCTATGAGCAGTGTTTGCATTATTGGAAAGAGCACTGTTTACACTAGTACTTGCTACAGCAAAGTTTTTATCATTTGAGGTGTGGGGGTATGGGGAGAGGATTTTACGCACCTCTGAATGACCAGTTTTGTCCCTCCGTTGCCAGATGAGAGAGAGCTTTGGGGTTGATCTTCCCCGTAGTGTAGGTATTCCCTGTCAGGGCCAATCTTCCAGGGTTCCATTTTGTGTGCCTAGTAGGCGTACATGAAATTAAACTACCTGGGGTCATCACAAGGAATAAGGGAGATCAATGGGAGAATTTCTCTTGTCAACCTCCCTCTGTGAGGACAGACAAGTAAGTGAATTCTAGCTGTGCATTGCTATGTATCCACAATCAACTTTAGTGGTTCGTGTATACCTGCGGCCTATGCAGTCATGTCTCACCTATAAAATGGGACTAATGGTATTTCCTTTCTCCCTACCATTGTCTGACTTTCCTTTAAAAAATTGGATAAAAGCTGTCCCATGCCAAATATATGGTACCTAGTACATTGTGTTCCATCTCAGTTCAAACCTCTCAATGCCAAAGTAACTGGATCTTTGGGGCTATATCTGATACAATCAGGAAAAGGACATTTGTCAGCCCAGCAGCCTGTGTGTCTTTTGTGATAGTCGTTTCAGAAACTGACTATTGCTGTTCTCAGTTTTCCCAGACTGATGCTTCTGGACCAAGGACAGCTTCTGCGACGCATCTCAGCAATTCTGGTCCTGGGGGCCAATCCTGAAGCTATAATTTGCCTGAGTGCACTCACAGGAGTCGACGGAAGTATTCAGTTGAATAGGAGCTTCAGTGTTGGGCCTTAAGACTGGAAAACTTATGAAACATGACACTAAAAATCTTAAAACAGAGACCAACCCTGCCCAACCCCAAGCTGTGCTGTGCTGCACTATGTGGCTTTACAAAAGAAAACATACAACCATTTTTCCCAGACAGGGTCGGGGTGTGCCTGGTCCCCGGTGTCTCCCAGATGGAAGGCTGACTTTTTTAGTGCAATTGTTTTCCTTCATTTCTCCCTTTGGGGCCATCAGGCTTGGGGCTGGTGCTTTAAATCTTTTAGAGAAACACTGTTGTTCTATCAAAACAAAAAGCAGTCAAGTAGCACTTTAAGGACTAGCAAAATAGTTTATTAGGTGACCTTTCGTGGGACAGACCCACTTCTTCAGACCATGGTCTGGCTATGGTCTGAAGAAGTGGGTCTGTCCCATGAAAGCTCACCTAATAAACTATTCTGCTAGTCTTTAAAGTGCTACTTGACTGCTTTTTGTTTTGATAGTGTATAGACTAGCGCAGCTTCCTCTGTGTTACTGTTGTTCTAAAGTGGCTTTTGCATAGTGGCTGCAATTTGTTTCATTGCCCTGTCCAGTACTTAACCCCTACTGTATCTAAGCTTACTCTATTCTCAAACAGTGAATAGAACTGATTAAACTTGTGGTTTTTCATCATCAGTCTGAACAAAATAGTTTTTATTTGAGATCTTTGGCTTTTGTTTTAGTTTTAAGGAAGGAATTAAATTTTATATGAATTCTATTTTTTTTTTTTGTATTCTCCCCAGGTTTTTAAATTATTCCCTGCCATTTTCCTGGAGTTGGGGAATGAGAGAAAATTATGGGGTGACACTTGACAGGAGGCTCTTCCAGATATTTGAATTAAAACTTGAAATAGGTTTTTAAATGAAAACGATCTTTATATGTGAAACTGGGGAAAACATCTTTTGCAATTTTTGTAACAAAGTTATGATCAGTAGAGATAAATGATAAAAAATAGGAAGCAGAGATCTGATGGAGTGTTAGGAAAAAAGCCAAAGAGACTCTTTCAAAGGGGGAAGACCTGACAGTCACCTGTCAGCTGAAACTGTCTAAAACAGCTGAGTTTAATAATGTGCCTTAACCTCTTAGAACCAGAGTTCCTTTACAAGTATTTCTATATTAAAAATTCATGGCTAGTTGTGGCCTACAAGTAACTTTCAAAAAAGTAGTTGAAAGAATTTCAGAAAAAATACACAACACTGTTACTTTCAAAAGACCTTGTCCAATAGAGGTCAGAAGGGCAAATAAATAGCTGGGCAAATAAATTTAAAAGTAATTGGTCAGGGATGGTGACAGGTCCTGCTGTGGGTGCAGCGGCTGGACTCAACGACCTCTCAAGCTCTGTTCCAGCTCTATGCGATGGGTATATCTCCATACATTAAGCTAATGTAAAATCTCTCAGTTTCTTAAAATCTCTTTTAGAAACGAGGGTGGCAGTTATAATACACACGAACTCCATTTTTAATGCGGCTTCCTAATATATTTTACTGAGAGGTGAATGATGCGTGTTGCTTGCCAACTCATGTTATGCTGGAGCTTGGAATTCTATACTCCATTTCAAAGGCAATGCAAGGTTAAACTTGATGTCAGTTTGATTGGCATGTGCCACGTCACCACAATTCCAGTGTGCAATTCATTTAAAATCATAATTGAATGTGGAAAAATATATTAATCTAATTAATATTTTATACTGGCAGTATTTTCAGGAGAGGCTAATGCAGGATGTAGTAAAGACTTGCTCCCTGCACTGCTTACTTTAGGAGATGCATGCTAATTAGGAGATGCATACTAATCTATCTGGGGTTCCTTCTGTGTGTAGTTAACGTTGTTCAATTTAGACATGTCCGGTTACACGAAACATATCCAGAGGCTTACACTGCAAGCTTGAGGTAGAGATCTCTGCATTGAGAACTGTTGTCCCAGTTACAATTTTGAGACCATACAGGCTTGTGGCTTCAAAAACTCATTAATATAATGACCAGTGTCAAATTAATTTCAGCAAAATTACCTTATTGGTTGGTTTCGGGTGAAGACAATTATTCTGTATTTCCCACAGTACTAAATATCTGATTAAATAAATAAGTTTAAAAAGTTCATTGTAATATTATATTTGTGTATTTATATCAAGTCGTCCATGTGTTGCAGTTGGATTGTTTTCATTTTGTTGCTACAAATGGCAGTCAGATGAATTCCCCAGTCTTTCTCTCATCCATTCATGCTGTAAACTTTTTTGGGCAGAGACTGACTTTTAATATGTGTATATGTACCACTTAGCACAGTGGAACCGTGTGGGCAGATGGGGAGGTGTTATAGTTCCTACAAATAATGGATGAATCCTCCAAATGTTATCACATTGACTGAGATCCGCCCCCCCAACAAATTTGTATTTGGGGTGTGATACTTGGCAACTGATCAGAACAGCCAATTAATTTAGCAGGGAAGCAAAGCCTAGTTCTCCTCCCCCTCAACAATAGAGATTTGGACTAAGGACCTCAGTGTTGGATGCAAAAGGTCTAGAAATTGCCATATTGCAACAGACCAAGGGTCTCTTTAGCTGAGTATCCTTTTATAAAACCAGCAGATCCAGATTGTCAGCAGAAGGAATTGAACCCATCACCATAGGGGTGAAAGCTCTGCATTCTACCACATGAGCTAAAAGCTAGCTGACACTCTGCTAAGGCTATAGAGCAGAGACTTTGCTCTGCCTAGCACATGGTCTGTTACATCTTCTTTGGACAATGAGCAACAGAAGTTTCAAAGAGGATGCCCAGAACAACCCTCCACTGATCTATCTGCTGTCATGCAGATGAACCACCAAGCAGCTGGAGGGTTAGGAACACTCAAAGCATAGGGTTTTAACCTGGATACTATTAGCTAATAGCCACTGGTAGACAAATTCATGGGGGACAGGTCCAATTCTTTCTTTTGGAATCTATACTGTAAGCCTTCAGCATCACCCTGGCAATGAGTTCCACAGGTTGATTGCACATTTTTGTGAATGAATACTACCTCACTTGGAAACAAAAAGCAGTCAAGTAGCACTTTAAAGACTAGAAAATGGTTTATTAGGTGAGCTTTCGCGGGACAGACCCACTTCTTCAGACCATAGCTATGGTGGGTCTGTCCCACGAAAGCTCACCTAATAAACTATTTTGCTCGTCTTTAAAGTGCTATTTGACTGCTTTTTGTATTGATAGTGTATAGACTAGCACGGCTCCCTCTCTGTTACCTCACTTGGGTTATTTAAGACCTCCTGCCTATGAATTGCACTGGAAGACTCCAGTTTGACTGTTCTCATTGTGTGTCACAGCTGAGAACGCCAGATTTAAGACAGACTGATTTGAAAACAAAGGGCAGATGCAACCCAAAGTGGTGATTATTCTCAGCAAGCCAGTAATGAAAGTGAGCTGCTCCTGTCACAACACTGGTTAAGAAGAAGACGAAATACAGGCTTCTGAGGCAACCCACCACTTTCACCACCCATACATCTGGTCTTTATGATGAAATGCTTCATTTTCATCATATACAATCTTCTCCTAATCCCAAAGCATTAACCATTCCCCTGGGTTATATATAAATTAAGCTCAGAGAGGTGGCTGTGTTAGTCTTTATCTGCAAAAACAATGAGAAGTCCTGTGGCACCATATAGACTAAAAGATGTATTGAAGTACAAGCTTTAGTGGGCAAAGGCCCGCTTCATCAGATGCATGGAGTGGAAATACTTAATAATAAAGGTTGTGTGTCCACCCTGAAGGTCATGAAAGTCACTGGGCCTGCTGCACTTCCTGCAACTGGGGTAGTCTCAGGCCAGTTCCCTACTGCAATACTCTGGGTGTGGGAGGGGGCTCAGGATTGTAGCAGCAACTTGGGTGGGGAGGGTTCGTATCTCAGTGGCGGAGGGTCTCTGGAAGCAGTCGGCAAGTCCTAGGATAATGTCCAAAAAAATTAAGATCTCATTGCACTCTATAGCTACGTCTACATGGGGATGCTACATCAAAATAGCTTATTTCTATGTAGCGAAATCGAAATAAGCAATTTCGATGAATAGCGTCTACACGTGCTCCAGGGCTGGTGCCGTCGACGTTCAACGTTGACGTTGGGCAGCACTACATTGAAGTAGGTGCTGCAGGGGAGCGCCTACACACCAAGGCGGCCCACATCGAAATGAGAGTGCCAGGAACAGCTGCAGACAGGGTCACAGGGTGGACTAGCACTTCCAGGGCAACAGCACGCCGCTTCCTTAAAGGGCCCCTCGCAGACACACTTGCCTAAACAGTACAAGATCCACAGAGCCGACAGCTGATCTCTCAACCCCTCAGCTGATGGCTGCTATGGCGGACCCCACTATTTCGATATTGCGGGACGCTGATCTTCTACGCGTGCCCTACTTCAATATTCAACGTCAAAGTAGGGCGCTATTCCCATCTCCTGTTGGGGATAGCGACTTCGACTCACCTCCTTACGTCGATTTCAACTTCGAAATAGAGCTCGCCACGTGTAGACATGGCGGGTGCTATTTCGAAGTTGGCATGGCTACTTCTAAGTAGCCGGCTCGTGTAGACGTGGCTTATTTATAGCACATGAGATGGATGCTGACATTAGACAGCTGAGTACCAAATGTTATGCCAGGCCTGGAAATCATGTTTACTGTAGCTCAGTGTTTCTATTCACAACTTGTACAGTTCTAAGATGGCAAAAGTTTTAAATTGCTCTGTATGTAATAGATGAGTCACAGGCAGACTTAAGTAAAACAGTTAAAAGTAGCATATTACCTGGACGTAGTCATGTCAACAATCCTCACAACATTATGAGCCCTGACTTCCTAAGCCTGATGTTTTTTATAGTGGCAAAAGAGATCCCAGAAATGAATTTTCATATCAAGTATGGTGAATTGTCTACAGTGAATGAGCTGCCTGCCTTTCCCTCTTGCGCCCCTCCTCCATTTTTACAGTGGTTTAATGTAAATCAATGTCACTCTGAGCTGAAAATCTGATAGAAGAATTGGGAATGAGGGAATCTCATAGTCTGGGGTTTATTTCAAAGCACCTGTGTCTGCATGGCCAGTTTGTGTTTCGAAAGCAGCATTTTCGAAGAGCAACTGGCTGCCATTTTGCTAATGAGGCACTGAACAGTCATATCAGCACCTTTTAACCAGTTCCAATTTTTGCCATTTGCATGCCCCTCTCAAAGGGAGGAGCAGGTGTAGACAGGGCCATTGTATTATAAAGACCTTTTACATCACACTTGAGGCACATCCAACTAACTTGCCCAGAGAGGGGGCCATCTGTGATTTGCAGAAGTTAGACTAAATCTTCAGTCTTTAACATCTCTGTCTTCTTGCCATGTCAGGGTTGCTCCCCAGAGAAGACTTCCTACTGTTCTACCTTGTCTAGTTTTACAGGGCTCTAGAACCAGAGCAAGTACAGATAGACAAAGTAAGAAAAATACTATGTGGGAGCTAATAAGAGCCTGGAGAAACTTTTCTAACATTGCGTCAAAAAATAAAGGTAAGTGTTAACGGCCGTAAAGCTACTTGAATCTCTACGGCTGTGTCTGCACTAGCTCCCAACTTCGAAGGGAGCATGATAAGTAGGGTGTTGGCAGATTATTAAGGAAGTGTTACAGTGCATATGCAGCACTTCATTAAGCTAATTCTCCCCCGTGGCAACTTCAAAGGGGCAAATTTCAAAGCGCCAGCATGTGCGTAGCTGCGGCTAAGCTGCGGGCATTAAAGGGACTTTGAAGTAGCCGAGGCACTTTGAACTACTGGAGGGTTAGCCATGACTACGCACACACCAGCACTTTGATGTTCGTTTCTTCAAAATTGCCATGGGGGAGAATTAGCATAATTAAGTGCTGCATATGCACTGCAGCACTTCATTAGTAATCTCCCAACACCCTACTTATCATGCTCCCTTTGAAGTTGGGAGCTAGTGTAGACGCAGCCTACAACTGCAACTGTTAAATAAATCTTTAGTTCCATAAGTTTTTGTGAGCATGAAAATGTAACTCAACACACTCCATAAATGCTTAAAATGCATAATTGTGCTCAATTTAAAATAAATCACAGAAAATGCTTTCTTGATAGTCACCAAAAATATGAACTCTAAATCTCTCTGCTTCTTTTTCCCTGCTATTGAAAGAGTATCTTTCCCTCCCTTCACAGGTATATTATAAAGTTAAATATTTTGATTATGAAGCCTTCAACTATTACAGTCATAAGTATGCTAGAAAATCCCTTTAAAAATGAAGAATTCTGTGTTGAGGGTAGCATTCAGATATCTTTCAGAACAAAAGATTTTGGTCTATGCCTTGTTCAAGCAGAATAAAAGAGTAACTGTACTTAGTAATCTATGAACATTTCATACACAGAAGTCAGTGTGGGCAAAGGAGCAGAGATAGTTGTGAGAGAACCAAATACTGAGTCCAGCATCACTAGTGTGCAGAGTGGGATGGGTTTTGGAGTGAGGAGGTGAGAACACAAAAAATATGGTGAGATACTCAGGCAGTGGCAGAACATTATATCGGAGTTTGAAGGAGAGGGCAAGTCACAGCATCAGTTATGACAAGGAAGAAATATAAAAGGCAAAAAGAGGTTTTAACAGCAGGAGAAAGAGAAAGATGAAGGAATGTGTAGGCCCACTAACACAGTGGAAAAGGAGAGCTAATAACTGATTAAGATGGCAGCTGAGGTTTTTAATTCTTATGTTGCTTCAGTCTTCACTAAAAATGTTAATGATGATCAGACATTTAACGCAATTAATATTAACAACAAAGAGGTGTGGGAGGGGAGGAACATTAGCCAAGAGCAGGAAAGAAATGGTTTAAAGAATTCTTATATGCATCTAATTTTATGTGTCATCAAGGCCTAATGAAAGTTATCAAAGGGTGCTTGGAGAGGTAGCTGAAACCACCTCTCCACCACAAGTAACTATCTTTGAGACCTCCTGGACAATAGACGGGGTTCCAGAGGAATGTGAAAGAACAAGCATAGTATTTACCTTGGGAATGCATAACAAAGAGCACCTGGAGAGTTATAGATGTCAGCATGATTCTGATACTTGCAAAGATACTTGAGCAACTTATTAACCTATCAAAGAGTAACTATCTAGAGTAGAATATAGGAATAAGGAATGTCCAACATCAATCTAAGTTTCTCCTTTGACAGGTTCTCTGGCCTAGCGGATGGAGTAACTAGGTTAGAGACACTCGAAGGTCGGGTTTCCTTGGGAAGTGGTAGGATCCTCATCCCTGAAGGATTTTCACAAATAGATGGAACAAACACTTCTCAGGTGAGGTGTGATGGGATGCAGTCCCAATGCTGGTCATAGGAGGGCTGAGTTGGGCCTGGTAAACCTAATCAGCCTATTAAGTACTGAGCAGGGGAGAGGTTTAAACTGTGAGGGGCCACAAACTGGAAGCAGGCACAGCTGGATACAGCCGAGTAGTTGAGAGCTGCAAGGGTGTAGGTTGCAGTCACTTCCTTGGAAGGAGGAGGTGTGTTCAGGACTACAGGAGGAAGTTTAAGGAAGTTGGGAGCCAGGAAGATAGGGGAAGACTCAGCAGAAGAACTTCAGGGAAAAGGAGTGCAGGCCTTGATTGCTGATTAGAGGGTGTCGGGTCTTCCCTCTACTGAAACCCAGAGTAGAGGGCAGGCCTGAGTTCACCTACTGGTTACTGGGTGTGAGTCACAGACCAGGCAGAGGTCAGTGGGCTGCTAGGGATTATTTGTTGTGAAAATACTTTGTTTTACCCACTCATCCCACACCACAACCCTGAAGTGCAAATGCACCTGGCCAGAGGGCTCCATCTTAGAGAGGAGGATGCAGTTTCCAGAGTAAGACAGGCCCCTGGGGTAAGAAGGGATGCATAGGGACACTGCAAGAGGAGGGCAGCACCTGGCAGAGCTAATTCCTGGGATGGCCAGGAGGTAGTGTCACTCAAGAGAGACTGTCTAAGTTTAGTTGGTCCCACCTGAGCACAGGGACTGGACTCAATAAGATCGTGTGGTACTTGCAATGCCGACATTTTTAAATGGATATATATATATATATATATATATATATATATATATAAAAACTTGCTTCTGAGAAATGGGAGCATTGAAAGAGGGTGTATGGGAGTTGGTCAGAAGGACAGACAAAGAAAATCATTGTAGAAGTCCCTTTTTGGACAGTTTGGAAGTGAGTGAACGCTCCCCAAAAGGACCAAAGAGGCCTCAGTCATCAATATTTCCTGCGCATGGTGTACATTTAGACTTCTGAAGAATTACAGTAAAGGCAGCCTCAAAGTCTTATTTTGCAATATAGAGCAAAAAAGAACAACCACATAACTCCCCAGATATGTACCTCCCATCTATGATCCGTTTCTCTGCTCACTACACACACCAGATCAGTGGAGGACTGTGAAAATATTTCTTATTGAGTAATACCAAGGCTAAGACTCCCTCATGAATGGTTCAGCAATATTTAAATTCCCTTGTTTGGTACTGATTGTTAATAAGAACTAAAGCTATAGTGTACATAGTTTGTTGCATTTCCTGATATGCAGTGGAGCTAGCTGAAAAAAGAATACTAGCAAGATCATGCATAAACATCTATATTGTTACATGAACCACCCAAGAGAGTGATAGAAAGTGTATATTTGGAGGTGAAACCCATTCACCAAAACTGTTTTGCATTTGTGTACAAGCATGAGAATCCCTTATTTGTCATTGGGAAGGGTTATTTTTGTATAAGTAGTGGAGGGATTTGCCTCTTCTTATATCTCAAAATGTTAGTATCATAGCTTGGCTCTACAAAAGCCATGAATGTTAACTTCAGAAGGCTGTCTTCCACTGTAAAAAAACTTCCAGTTCCTTAAGTGGAGAAGGAACAGAGAAAATGCTGATGCACTCTTTGAAACTTGAACATCCCTGGCTGTCTAACCAGGGAGAACCCTTGTTAGACACCTTTTCATGGGCGAGTGGCTTTTTAGTTAGTAACAAAACATGTAACCCAGGCACAGAAGCATGTCTAAGGACTTTGACTAGGGGATGTCAAGGATCTAGTCAGCAAAAAGTAATGCAAAACACACAGTCAGACCCCTGAGAGCTGCCTCTCAGATTCAGTTTACACAGATTTATGTGAGCTTGGCAAGTGGCTGAGTACCCATGAACTTCAAAATAAATAGCACGTTGGCTTTTAATGTTTCTCTGGAGCTTTGAAAACACATGGCATAGATGAGACTACCATTAATTAGATTCTTGGAGGTTGAACTATAATGAGCATGCTGAAGTTCACTCATCACAAGGACTAGTAATGACACATTCCAAGAAAAATATTCTTAATTCCTAACAAAATGCCAAAGTGTTATCCTCCACGCAATACTTTACTTATATTGATAAAGACAAATTCCTCAAAAGCTGGTGCATGTGACTTTCCTCAAATTTCAGAACTATGTGAGGAAACCAAATCAATTACTTGAGACAAAGTAGGAATCTTCTAATTTTTATGAGCCTAGCTGTGCCTCAGTTTCCCTCAGTGTTTTTTGATACACAGGGTGCAAAGTGTTAATGCAGCATCTGGAACAGAGCAGGCAATGGTATGTGCACATATCTTCTGTTAAAAGGGAATAAATACAGTCACTGAAGAAATAACTGAAACTGACCCACATGAACAGAGGGTTCAGCGAGACAGAGAAATGCCCTAACAGCTCAGTTAACAAAAGAAAACCCCAGCGAATAGGATTTTCTAAGATTTCCAAATGTGGTTAGTCTGTTTGACTGGCCTTGAACACTGAGTAGAAGTTTTCAGTGAACTAACCACAGACATTCCAAGATCTTTCTGGAGTTATAGAAGATCAACAAGAGTGTATCAACACTTCAAAGAACTGATGTAGAATCGCTTCAGAACCTGAGCAGCACTTCATGCATTTCACACTCAGCTTAGATGTTTTTAGCAAGAGGCAAGTGACTGAGTTTCCACTAATGGAACTAGCTACTTAAAGAAATAATTATTCATTGAAAATGCTAAGATTTATATTTGTGTGAAATTCCTCAGGATCCAATGAAAGGACTCATTTCATTTAACTTAAAAAAACCTCCTGGTAGAGCCAATCACTGTAGAAACAAACAAGAAAAAAATGAATATTTTTACTCGAGTATAGGAACTTTGGGTAAGAGTCGTTTGTAGTTGCCACTAAAATGATATATCTCTACCCCTGTGTCTACACGTGCCCCTTCCTTTCGAAAGGGGCATGTTAATGAGCAGGTTTGAAAGATGCTAATGAGGTGCTGCAATGAATATACAGTGCCTCATTAGCATAATGGCAGCCGCGGCGATTCAAAAGTGCAGCTTTTCAAATTGCGCGCTGCCCGTGGAGACAGGATCTTCCGAAAGGACCCGCCCAGTTTTCAAAAGCCCTGCTTCCGATCACCAGATAGGAAGAAGGGCTTTCGAAAACTGGGGAAGGTCCTTTCAGAAGGTCCCGTCTCCTTGGGCAGTGTGCAATTCAAAAAACTGCACTTTCGAATCACCACAGCCACCATTATGCTAATGAGGTGCTGCATATTCATTGCAGTGCCTCATTAGCATCTTTCAAACCCACTCATTAACGTGCCCCTTTCATAAGGAAGGGGCACGTGTAGACCCAGCCTATCTGATCGTAAATCTGAGCCATATTTACCCATTCTTAAATTCTGTGGGTATCTGGATCTCGGCATGTATATTTTTCTCCTTGGCTGTGTCTACACTAGCTCCCTACTTCCAAAGGGGCATGGTAAGTAGGGTGTTGGGAGATTATTAATGAAGTACTGAAGTGCATATGCAGCACTTCATTCAGCTAATTCTCCCCCGCGGCAACTTCCAAGTGTTAAACTTCAAAGTGCCAGCTGGCATGTAGCCATGACTAATCCACCAGTACTTCGAAGTGCTTGGGCAACTTGGAAATCCCTTTACTCCTCAAAATTATGAGGATAATAAAAATAGTTTTTTTCCACAGATAACCTTTGCTTATGTAGAAAATGAGGTGGGCGCTCTTAGTGAAGAGGGTTGACAGTGAGCACAGGAAAACTGAGGAAGCCAAATGTTATTTTAGTGAAGGTACGTGGTAAATATTATGCCCTGACTTCTTCCCCAGCCTAGGTTTGGGTTTTTGAGTCCCATAGAAGCGCCAAGGAAGCAATTTGTTCTCCCTTCTGAATGAGGTTGGGAAGTCAGTGTGAAGAAAAAACCCTTGCAAATGAGACTGGCTCAGCTGATTTGTTCTGCCACTTGGAAAGGAATTGAATTAAATGTCCAGTCAAGTTTATTCCACTATTGGGTTTATTTCCTAAAAACGCTTCTATTGCCAGAAGGGCATCTCCAATTATTCACTTGATAAGAACAGATGTGCTGGACCTGTTGATTACCATGGCCTCTTCCATCCCTCCACATGTAAGTACACTCAGTTTACCAACAGGAGACAGGCAAGACCTGAAGAAAATTACACCCAGCCTTGTTCATACAAAAACAATTGCAGTTCATTTTCCCTTTTATAAAATCAGATCAATATACAGTGCAGCATGGAGCTAAATTAGGATTTTAGCAGGACAGACAGAACAGAAATGAGTTCTGTCCACTTTTATATATTTGATGCATGTACAGATGATAAATATTGACAGTCTCTGACATAATTTGATGGTAGAACTGTCTAGGTGCTAGTTTTGGCAGCAAAAAGGAATGGCACCTGTTGCTTCTCTTTGAGTGCCAGCTAGAGTGAGTGGCACAACCTCTGCTTTACCTATTCCTTGGTGATGCACTGGTATGTATTGGGTCTGTGAGAGTTGAAGTGTGTCCCATACTGGTGATGTAGCCCTCTGTCCCCAAAAGAAACCTGTATCATGAAGTCCTGGCCCACTGAAGTCAATGGGGAAATCTCCTGTTGACTTCAGTGAGACTAGTAATTCACGCATAATGAAGACTCGATTGTGTTTAACGTCTGTGCCTGGGTCTACACTAGAGAGTTCTGTCGACAGGAGAGGTATCTTCTGTCAACATAACCCAGGGGGCGTCACAGTGTTATGCCTCAAAAATTTGAGGCATAACAATCTATCAACATAGTGCTCTCGGTGGAAGTGCAGTGTAGACACTTCTGTCGACAGAGAGGGGCTTCCGGTTGATGGGCAGCCCTCTTTGAAGAGCTGCCATTCCGCTTTCTGGCACCAGAAGGCAGTGCAGTCTGGCAGTTCTGTCGACAGAGCAAGTTGTGTGTACATGCAATCTGTTGACAGAGGCGCTGTTGAGATTTTCCTGTCGACAGTGACGTCTGTCGACAGATGCTTCTAGTGTAGACATAGCGGCTGGGTCTACACGAACCCGTTCCTTTTGGAAGGGGCATGTTAACAAGCAGGTTTGAAAGATGCTAATGAGTCCCTGCCATAAATATGCAGTGCCTCATTAGCATAATGGCAGCCGCGGTGATTCGAAAGTGCAGCTTTTTGAATTGCGTGCCACCCGTGAAGACAGGAACCTTCCGAAAGGACCCCCTACTTTTCAAAAACCCCTTCTTGCTAACACACAATGAGTGCCTGTTTTGTCGGGAGAACAGCCAGGCAATCCAGATGCTCTGTTGACAGAACGGAAAGCTCTCCCAATTTGCTTTTATGTTTAGCCACACGGTCCACAGAAGTTTTGTCAAGAAATCTCTTCTGACAGTGACTTCTGTTGACAGAGAGCTGTCGTGTACCCATAGCATATATGAAGTCCTGTGGCACCTTATAGACTAACAGTTATTTTGGAGCATAAGCTTTTTTGGGCAAAGACCCGCTTCGTCAGAGGCATCTGACGAAGCGGGTCTTTGCCCAAAAAAGCTTATGCTCCAAAATATCTGTTAGTCCATAAAGTGACACAGGACTACTACTTTTTCTCGAAGATACAGACTAACATGGTTACCTCTATGATACTCATAGCCTAGGGTCCACCTACCTTATTTGTCTACCTATCACAACATGTTTGGTATGTATGGTAATTAAAATTAAAATGTGTATTTTAGATAGGGTGTTCTTTTGAAGAATTTATTTTAAAAAACTGTCTGAAGATCCAAGCATTTAAAGCTAACACTGAATACTCATGCTTTTGTCAGTCAGGTTAAGGTTGGCATGTGCATTTTAATGGCCCCGTTTACCGCTTAGCGGTTGAGTGCTAAGACCCAGGGGAGGCATTGCCTCCCTTTGCCTCTTATACCCATCACACATGCCTTCAGGGGTGCAAGTTACCTCAGTGATAGACTCAAGGAACAAAATCTATGTTACTTAAGAAAAAGAATGTTACAGGGAGACTGGAGCTGCATCTACACGTGCACGCTACTTCGAAGTAGCAGCACCAACTTCAAAATTGCGCCCGTCGCGTCTACACGCGTCGGGCGCTATTTTGAAGTTAACTTCAACGTTAGGCGGCGAGACGTCGAAGTCGCTAACCTCATGAGGAGATAGGAATAGCGCCCTACTTCGACGTTCAACGTCAAAGTAGGGACCGTGTAGACGATCCGCGTCCCGCAACGTCGAAATTGCCGGGTCCTCCATGGCGGCCATCAGCTGGGGGGTTGAGAGATGCTCTCTCTCCAGCCCCTGCGGGGCTCTATGGTCACCGTGGGCAGCAGCCCTTAGCCCAGGGCTTCTGGCTGCTGCTGCGGCAGCTGGGGATCTATGCTGCAGGCACAGGGTCTGCAACCAGTTGTCAGCTCTGTGTATCTTGTGTTGTTTAGTGCAACTGTGTCTGGGAGGGGCCCTTTAAGGGAGCGGCTGGCTGTTGAGTCCGCCCTGTGACCCTGTCTGCAGCTGTGCCTGGCATCCTTATTTCGATGTGTGCTACTTTGACGTGTAGACGTTCCCTCGCTGCACCTATTTCGATGTTGGGCTGAGCAACGTCGAAGTTGAACATCGACGTTGCCGGCCCTGGAGGACGTGTAGACGTTATTCATCGAAATAGACTATTTCGATGTTGGCTGCACGTGTAGACGTAGCCTGGATTAGTTTACATGGACCCATACGGGAAAGACATGTTTCATAATGGGCTTGTCGCCCTCTTGCTTCTGCCTTTGCTGTACTCAGAACCCCCCCCACCAACTTACGGTGAGTATATAGGGCGTTACAGCTAGACTTCAGAAGCAGCAGACCAGAGCTGCTAGTCCCAGGGAGCAAGTGGCCCCACCTCTTTTATTCCCGACCCCCAGCTTGCTTCCTCCTAGCCTATATCATGCCTAACTGACTACACTGGCACCTCTTTCTAGTTCTTGTTGGGTTCTGGGATATGGGCAAGACCCTGACACAACTTTTGGGGAGAATACACAAGTCTCCCATAACTGAGTTCTTGGGCCAACCAAAATATAATGGACAGATGTGAAGCTCAAAGGGTCAAAAATGGGAACCTGAAGGAGGTGCAGAACAGACTCCCAGACAGCACCCACTGCTCCTGGAAGGTGTCAAGAAAGCCAGCAAACACCATCCGGAGGAACTCTGCCCAGTTATGTGAGTGAAAGGGAAGATCAGAAATAGGTCCCAGAGTAGCAGAATGCTCCCTGGAGACCCTCCTCAGCTTGGTCTTATAGATGGCCACTTTGTCTAATGCTAGGAGGTGACAAGTCCTGTGACTTTGAGGCAAAGTCTCAGGTGTGCATACATGAAGAGGGATGGGGAGAAGTGCAGCCAGAAATGTTACTTTAGACTGGATGTATTGTTGAGAGTGGGAGTAGCTAATCATTGGAATAATTTCCCAAGGATTGTGACTGATTCTCCATCACTGACCATTTTGAAATCAAGGTTGGACATTTTTAAAAAGCTGTACTTTAGGAATTATTTTGGGAAGTTCTCTGGTCTGAGGTCACACGAGGTGAACGCTGTGGTCCCTTCTGGCCTCAGAATCTATGAAAAGGGAGGCAGAGGAGGAGGCTTGAAGTGTATTATATCTCCTTGGCAATTATGTGATCCTCTCCCATTAGTTGTCTATTACCATTCCTCCTGGCAGGTCTCTTTGATCACTACCGTTTTTTCCAAATATTTGCCTCCCGTTCGTTGTATCTCCATTTTAATATACTTCTTAGGTAAAAATTGTTATAATTTAAAAAGCCCTTTCCTAATTTTCCAACAAGAAAATATTCTTCCTCTATTTAAATTATATATATACCTCCAGAATTTGCTGCTTTATACATTGAGCATGATAATAAATCTTTCTGCTGCTAAACTCTTGAGACAGTGGTAATTTCTCTCATGTACACTAATGCCAGATAGATGTTTCCCATTTAGCAGCTTAGTAGCATTTGCCTTTCACTATAATTCATCTTTTTTCAGTAAATTTCCTGGAAATGGTGAACTCCCAACATAGTCATTAATAAGGAAATGAAGTTTATTGCTTTACAAAGTGATTTTCCTACATTCAGTAGTGGCTGGAGCACAATAAAATCTATTAGGTGTCTCAACATTTCAGTAATAGACACTTTTATTATTTGCGTTAAGATTGTATCTGCATGATGCAGTAAGGGATTGTGATCCCATTGTGCTTAGTCACGATATAGAGATTCAAATAATAATGAACTTCAATAACATCGTGATCTCTCTGCCCTCCTTCTCCTTTGCCTGTGAAATGCTGGCAAATTAATCAAATAATGTATTGATGTGACTCATGCTCAATACTAGCAATGGCAGAATTTAACACAGCCATTTTTAAAGCATCCCCTTTGTCAAGCGACCCCAGAACAATCTGCCTATAAGTAAAATAATTGTTGATTGAATCAGTTTTATCATCTACTAAAGCGATGGCCATATCTGTGAAATGAATTGGTGGATTCCTACCTTTTAGAGATAGGATCTTCAGCCTATGCTTTATTCCACTGTTTGGTATGGTTTGTCCTATCTCTAATGCAGTGATATTTCACAGGGGTGGATTAATGGTGTCACAAAGGGCAGTTAGACACAAGCAAAACTTGTTTTAGAAAGTTGCTGGATTTGGGTTCCTACTGTGCATTTATGCCTTCGAAAATCTCTCCTTGTAAAGTAATTTAGTGTGGCTTGCACTGAGGCCTGGCAACTCAGAAAGCACTTAGGGCATGGACAAAGCTTTGGCTGGGTTACTCTGAATTTTTTTTGTTTGTTTTTTATTAAGTCTTATAAATGCCCCCTTCCCCTGCACAATTTTCAGCCGACAGATTCTGTTAGTTGGTTCCTTTAGCAGTCGAATGGCAGACGCACCAATCTGTTAATACACCTCTTGAATACATCCATCTTAGGCTCTAGATAACTTATTTTTTCTATGACATTTGGTTTCCAAAGCACTAATATTTCTGTACCTTAAGTTAAAATAAAGGAAAATGAAACCGCCCAGGGATGGTGATCAGTCCCCTGCCCTCACAGCAGGACCTGACTCAATGACCTCAAGGTCCCTTCCAGTTTTGTGCAATGATACCTCCTCGGGGAGGGGGCGGGGACGAGAAGAGGAGGGATTTTTCAGTGGTTTGAGCATTGGCATTGTAAACCCAGGGTTGTGACTTCAATCCTTGAGGGAGTTTTTCAAGGGTCTGGGTGGGTTAGATTATGAGAAAAAAAACCACAAAAACTATCAGTGATGGTGATAAGTTCTGCTCTGAGTGCAGGGGACTGGACTCAATGATCTTTCAAGGTGCCTTCTAGTTCTATATATACATGCACACACACACACTCCTTTTCGTGATTTTTCCAGTTTTCTCATCCATATGGTAAGCTGGAAATCATTAACACCCAGAGGCACAGAGAATACTGATAAGGGAGAGTGAAGTCCCTGGTCTACAGCCTGGGCTGAAGGCCAGCTGGCTTTGAGCTCATGCGGTAGAAGATGTCTTTGGCCCCTTAAATTGCAGGTTCATTCCCTCCTGCTGATGACCAGCATCTGTTGGCCTTACATAACACTTCAGCTGAAGGTTCATAGTTTGGTCTTAAAGATTTCTCTTTGGTCAAAACGGATGATTAACCCCATCTTTCTTGTGATGCTGGGCAGTTTTTTTATCATTGCCAGCATTCTGGATGAATTGTCCTCTAGAAGAGCCAGGACAGTGAATTCTGAATCTCTCGTATCTTGGTTAACCCATTAAACTTGCCTATTGTAACCCATTAAACTTGTTCTCAAATGAATCACTGGCAAACTGGAGCAGTGAGGTAATACTGGACCTTGTCTCACTGCTGTGCTTGTGTTGAATACTGAAATTTATCTATTCATAATAAATTCCAACCCTTGTGAAGCCCTAATAGCAGCCACACTCCCAAGAATATTGCAGAAATTATTTAACAAGTTGTCACATACAATAGGGCTCTTGACCTGTTGTGTCTAAAAGGTGCTTGTTTCTCGTGTCTGTTTCTGGAAACATTGCAGGACCTGTTGTTGACTAGGGTTATCATATTACAAAAACACAACACCTCTGAGAGGGAGTGTATCACTAACCGTATCTGCCAACTTTCATTGTATTAATGTGTTTATACTATAATACATTAATATAACGTAAGTTGGTAGATACAGATAGAGATACACTCCCTCTCTGAGGTGCCCTCTTTTTTGATAGGTCAAATATGCTAACCCTACAGTCGACAAGGTGCTGAGACACACACATTTCTACTTGGATTCTCGAAGTAAATGTCCTTTGCCTGTGACGTGCAGTTGCACATTGTAGCTTCTGTTGCTGTAAATCTCCATAGGTACTGCAGAGTCTGATCTTTAAAGCTCTCTGATGTTATCGTTATTAACTGAAGCATCATTTTTTGTTCCCTAGCTACTGTTGTTTGCACGCTGTGGAAACTATAGGTTATCTCCCAAACAAATTAATAACGCTTGTGAGTTCTTGGCTTTATTTCCTAGCCAACAACACAGGGAAAAAAAAAGTTTAGCTGGAGTGCTGATAAGCCATTTTAGTGTTTTTTGTCAGAATTCATGATGGCTTCCAGCTCCAACCTACTAATTTGATTTGCATTCAGTGTACTCATTATTTTTATAACAGTGCCTGATAGCTTCATCTTCCAGTCTCTGCTTCATTATCTGCTATGCTAAAGAGACTTATGGTGTTGGAAATATTTCCTCTGTGTATAGGTACTTATAAACAGTCATTGAATCACCACCACTTAACCATTTCTATGATGATCCAAACAATTTCCTTAAGACTTCCATTGCAAATCATGTATTCTGTGCCTCAACTCATTCCTACTAATTGCTCCTCTGAATTCTTTCTTGTTTTTCCATATTGTTTGGTATATGGTTAATTTTGTTGGTTATGAACCAGAATCACAGACATGAGCCCTTCCAAATGATGGGGAATACTTCCAAACTCTGCATCTGAAGCCCACTTCCAATATATTCATAATAATGTGAAAGTCACTTAGGTTTCTATTCAGGCTGAAATAGAAACAGTTAATTTATTGTTTTCTTTGCCCTCTCACTCTACTTCCTGCCTGTTTTCCATGGCCCTTAAATTAACATAAGTACACACTCACAAAGTGTCTCTCTCACCTATTCCCATGAGCACATTGTTTCCTAAGATAAAAGGCCAAGTTGCATCTTAAAATGACTCTAGTATGTCAGATCTACTGTCCCATTTCATATGGGCATATGAAAAAGAGAGTGAAGAGATCGTCCCCAGAATAAGATCACATCACCTAGAAGTTTGAACTGTTTGCATGACCTGAGAAGCACTTCACAAAGGCTGAGGTATTGTTGTTCTGTGTATAGTTACCCTGTAGCTGGAAATTTGTATAATGCATCTGCCTTGGGTACCTCTTCTAGCTCTGCAACTGACTCTGACTCATGCATCAAGGTTTTGAGGCCTCTGCCAGGTGAAAGATGACTTCGATTGTCTGCTCCTTCATTTTCCTATGCTCAGAGGCAGGCACCTAGCATTTTGCCTTCAAGGAATTCAGCTCCCACTTCAATCCAGTGAAGTTCCTGGGAGAGAAGGTTGCTGAACTGGGCCCTGCAGATGGAAGTTTCAAAGGCGTTGAGCATTGGATGATTAATTCTCCTGAAACTGAGAGTGAAACTCCCATTGATGTCACTGCAAGTAAAAATAGACCAATCCAGAACACACTTGAAAATTTCATCCGTATGGAATGAAATACTGGAAAGAGACAGCCAGTGACAATCATTAATATTATCTTTTTATCCTAGCTTAACATACCTCCAAATGAGAAATATTCAATAACAGCTCATTTGAATGACATATACTTACTTTCTGCTGTATGCCAACTTTAGAATTTCTTATCCAATTGATTGGTTGCCTGCTTTAGCACCTCCTTGGATATGCACAGCAATTTTGCTGGTTTCATTTAGTTATTTATCTTACAAAAGCTCACATCTCTCTTGATGTCTGCTTGGGTGTGCAAAAAGATTTGAGCCTCTATTAATTATTTCATAGACATTCATGCCTAATTTGACAAGTTCTTTAGAGGTTATTAAAAAAAATCACACTATGTGTTCAAGTGTTTCTACAGACTAAACAACGGCTGGATTGGGGGTTAAAATAGGGATGTTTAAATGCATAAGCAAATCTAGCATTGATACCATTGGTGCATGTAAATGGGCTGCTGGTTTCCCAACAAAATTGCAGGTTTTCTTTTTTTCCCCTGTGGGTATACAGAGCAAGAAAACATTAGCCAAGCATCCATATGTAAACTCATCAGAATGCTCCATAATGCCCACTCTAGGTCCATTACCTCCTTAGAAAGCCCTATAAAGTGTTTAGGTATCATCGGCAACAGAATGAATGGTGTGGGGGTGCGGGAGGTGAGAAACAAGCTTCATTTTTCAGAATTCATCCTTTGAAATGGGGAAAAATAAAGCTACGTTGAGGAGAGGTTGAAATCTACTTTGTCACCTATTGAGAGAGTGAGATTTGGAAAACAGCACGTTATACATCAGATCCTATGCTGTGGATGATCACCAGCAACAGTCACACAAGGACAAATTATTGCTCTTTGCTGGCATTCTGCAGACTTAAAGACTGAAGGGCTCTGTTGCAGAATGTAAACTCCTTTATGTAAACTTGCTTGCTGAGAGCAGGATCTGCTGAGTGTTTACTTCCTTCGTGTGAACACCATTGGGGAGTGATGGGGAGGAGGGAGGAAAAACACACACCGTCATTGACAATAGCATGGAATCTGCATATAAGAGTACAATTTGCCCAGGTTTTGAAAGAGCTTTAGTACACATAGGTCCAAGCCTTCACCTAAGTCATTTTATTCGTGTGCAACAAGAAGTCCTGTGGCACCTTTAGACTAACAGATATTTTGGAGCATAAGCTTTCATGTGCAAAGACCCACTTTGTCAGATGCTGAGTGGGGGTTCCAGAGGAGGGCTTAAATTTATAGGCTCACAGAAAAAATTTAAAACAAAAAGCAGTCAAGTAGCACTTTAAAGACTAGCAAAATAGTTTATTAGGTGAACGAAAGCTCACCTAGTAAACTATTTTGCTAGTCTTTAAAGTACTACTTGACTGCTTTTTGTTTTGATAGTGTATAGACTAGCACAGCTTCCTCTCTGTTACTATTAAAAAAAATTTATAGGCTCATGAAAAGGAGAGAATTCCAGTCAAGAGGAGAGCCAGAGTTGACAAGGTCAGTTCAGTCATGGAGAATGTGGTCCATTATCAGCAGCTAATGTGGAGTTGTGAACATCAGGAGAGGATAAACCAGGTCAATTCAGTCAGGGAGGATGTAGCCCATTATCAGTAGCTAATGTAGAGGTGTGAATGTCAAGAGAGGAGAAACTGCTTTTATAATTGGCCAGGCACTCCCAGTCTCTGTTCAATCCTTGCTTGATGGTGTCAAATTTACAAATGAATTGCAGCTCTGCAGTTTCTTTTTGGAGTCTGTTTTTTGTTGCAGGATGGCTACTTTAAAATCTATTAGTGAATGTCCAAGGAGATCGAGGTATTCTCCTACAGGTTTTTGTTTCTTTTACACAGACATGGTTCAGTTTGGCCAATGTATATTGCAGTGGGGCACTGCTGGCACATGATGGCATATATTAGTAGATATGCAAGTGAATGAGCCCCTGATGGTGTGGTTGATGTGGTTAGGTCCTGTAATGATATCACTGGTGTAGATATGTGAGCAGAGTCGGCACCGAGGTTCGTTACAGGGATTGGTTTCAGGTTTAGAGTTACTGTGGTGTGAGCTCTTTCTGACTCTAGAAGATAGACCTCACAGGAGTGAAGATGGCCACTAGTGTATTTGTTGGCAGGACTGGGCTTTAGAATGGAATCCCTATATGTTGGGTCTGATACTGTAGTTTAAACAGAACTTAAAGGCTTAACACAGAAATTACTGAGTTTGGTTCTCAGTGTGTGAAGGAATGACTGGATGATCATAATGGTCCTTTCTGAATTTACTTTCTGACATATTTTAAAATCTCAGGGTCAGATCCTTATTTGGCATCAATTTCAATGGGAGAACAGGTAAGCCAACTAATTATGAAAAGTCCCACCCATAAATTTCAAACTGGTTCCCTACCAGTGGGGATTCCTTATCCTTAGAGTTTGGATTCTATGCTATGCTTTCTCATAGCAACCTCCTGTGATAAAAAATGTTTCTGTATCTTCAGCTTCCTTGAACAATAGCATTTCTGTGCAGGTCACCTCTGAACAATATGCAATGACATTTGACTTTAAAAGGCTTTGATTCACCTCCAGTACACACCTTTAGCTATGCGTGTGTTAGGATACCACAGGGATAAAATTCACCTGGCATTTGAAGAGCAGATTAATTCTCTCTCCTCAATGCAACTTAAGCAATTCATTGGGTTTGCCTGGGAGGTAGGGAGGCAAAGTCTTAGAGGGGTGGCTCTGCTGTAACAGAATATAGCTAAATTCCTGTCTGCAGTAGCCCAACAAATGTTTCCCTTGAACTCAACCATATCATACATGGTTTTTATGGCTACATTGGCCTTGACAATGCGGGATGGGAAAATAGATACTGTGGCTATTTTTCAACTCATGAGCTGGAAAAGCCACAATCGACCCAGACTTGCCTCTTGGTTCATATAGATCTGTCCTCCCTATTCACAAAGACCTTCTGCTAATGATTTTCTGAGATTTTTTTGACATTTCACCTGCTCAGATTTGTAATCAACTCCTCTCTACTGGCTGGATGTTCCATCTTTCCCACTATGACGTGCTTCTTGTTTATATTCATGGTTTTCAAATACAAAACAGCAGAAATGTAGCACTTTAAAGATGAACAAAATGATTTATTTGGTGATGAGCTTTCGTGGGACAAACCCACTTCATCAGATCAATCTCATTTCCAATACAGACCAACATTTATAATTACAGAGGACCAAAAACAAAAACAAAAAAAATTGGAATAAAAACTGACCAATCAAATACACAGATCCGAAGGAGGGGATGCGGGGTGGGTGAGGGATGTTAATTGTCCTGCCTGAGACAACTGCAAGCATCAAAGGAAGAGAAGCAGTCCTTGTAATGCATGAGGTAATTGATGTCTCCGTTCATACGACGTGTTAATAGGTAATGGTTTTTCCTCCAGGACACAAATTCTCAGGTCTTTAGTAGAGTGGCCCACTCCATTGAGGTGTTCACTGACCAGCTTATGTGTATTGTGTTTCTTGATGTCTGCTCTGTGTCCATTTATTTTAGCAAATGTTTTGCCCAGTCTGTGCAATGTACATAGTGGCAGGGCATTGTTGACACTAATGGCATATATAATGTTGCTGAAAGTGCATGAGAATGTGCCTTTGATCTTGTAACATAGTTAAGTCCAGTGTGTGTGCGTGTGTGCACGCACGCGCATGTGTGCAAAGAGCTGTAGAAGTATTGTTTCTTTGGATGCACATTCGCTGTCAGATATTCCTTAGTTTTCCCTTAAATCCTATTATAAGGTAAAGAGGGATTTCTGCCATGCTTATCCCTGAGCTGAGGAGGGGTTGTCACATTTATAGTTTTCTTTCAGTTTCCTGTGCAGACCTATGGTGCTATTATCTAAATATTCCCAATACAATGAACACACATCTGAAATGAAGTTACGGATAGCCAGTCAGTATTAAGAATTAGAGCTTTTTGCTGCGTTCAGGTAGAGACACCAAACCAGAAGATTCTATAGAGGCAAGTTTTAAATTATACTAGATGGAAGGCTGTGTGGACTAGACTAAAGACACCTGGGTTCAGTTTTTGGATCAGCCTTTGGCCTGTTGGGTGGGCAAGTTTCTTTACTGCCATTTTCATCCATTTCTCCATCTGTAAAATGGGGATAATTGGTTTATTTTGTAAACTGGCTGAGAGGAAGTGATGACATGCTATATCACAGCAATGTGTTAGGGTTTTGAATCAAAACTAGATTCATATGGACTGGGACAGGCCTGCCAGAAGGATAAAGACTTCATCTGGCAGGATACAGAGCACCACAAAGGGGCCTTCATTCCTGAGAAACACTTCTATGCATTGTTGAAACCCTGACTGTTCAGCACATATGGGAAGTATGTTTCATGAGAAGTTTTTTGTTCATTTGTTTGTTTTTGGAAACCTGCCCCCCCACATACATTGTGACTGAAAACACCCTAATTCACATCCCATATATCATTGTAATAATATGCCTTGAGGTATCATTTAAAAATGAATGACACACTGATCATCAGTGTTCTTGTGTAATGAGTGTATATATGCAACTAATAGTCAGTTATGATGAACATAAGATGAAAATGTGACCATAGTGTGTTTTCCAGCAAGTCTGGCTAAGGGGGTACTTTGGTTTCTCAAAGGACAAGCTGACACTTTAGCCTGTGGTCACCAAAGTTGAATGGCGATCACTTGTCAAGTAGCCATTCTTTGGGATGAACAGGGCAGGGGGAGGGGAAGGAATAGATTGATCTGCATTTCAGCAGCCATTATCATGGACCCATTCACTGCTAGATTGCATGTCCCCTTTCTCATAGCAGGAATTCACTTTAGATAGAGGTAACCCTTAGGAAAATGAGAGGTGTCTGGATTATAAAAGTGAAAGGCAAAAACACTTTATTTTATGCCCCCCCATCCTCACAACTAAGAAGAAACCAGACCATTGATTTTGGGGACAGGAATTTGGTCAGCCATTTTTCTGGGAACCTGTGTTAAGCATTTCAACTTGAGCCAAGTCTGGCTTGTTAATTTTTAGCTACTGGAAAAAAATTTATCTTGATTTCTCAAATTTTTTTATTCTAATATTGGATACTTAAATGTATCTCTTTCTTTTTAATCTAACATAATCCAGGTTTATGTTTAACGTGATCTATTTGGTAAGCCCAATTAAAGTGGCAAACTTTAGAATATTGTCCTGAAAATGTATTTATGTTCTTAAGTCTGAATCTCTCACTTATTTTGATGTTCAAAACAAATTTGCCCATCCATAACAATGAAGACATTGCAATAGAGAGAAAGCAGTGCTAGTCTATATACTATCAAAACAAAAAAAGCAGTGAAGTAGCCCTTTAAAGACTAACAATCTTATTTTGTTAGTGTTTAAAGGGCTACTTGACTGCTTTTTTGTTTTGAATGAAGACATCAAATCAGCCACAGACCTTCAGCGTACCATACCTTGTCTCTGGCTGAATGTCATGTAGTCACGGTTTTATAAATTAGCTGTTACACAATAATATCTGCTAATAGACATCACATAAATAATTTTGCTTGTGCACATTGTCCCAGCAGTAGCTATCTTAAGTGTAGATAATTCAGTGTACAGTCTCTGAATCACAGATGGTGGTGTGTGGAGGCTTCCTCGTATATAACCATCCCCTGTCAGTTAGTTGACGGATATCTATTTAAACCATCTCCTATCAGAGACATAAATATTTAATGAAGGATATTTATTTACTTGCTGTTGGTGTTGGCACGTATCCCATGAAACATGCATGTCTATGATATATTTATTCTCACTGCTACAAGCAGTGACACACACAACTCAACCATGGCTAAGCACCGTATTCCTCTAGCTCCTGATATTTGTTCATTTAACCATTGTGTCATGCATGTGCAGACTACATTTAGCAAGGCTGCCAGATTACTTTACTGGCCCTGTGAATTAGTGCTTGTTTTTTCCCTATTTTCGTCCCAGATATTCTTTCTCAAAGCTCCAGGCCATAATTGTCTGAATGTTATGGCAGCTGTCAGCAGATGTCACTGTTGCTCAGTCTTCCAGGTTCTTTAGTGTGTGAGTGGATGTTCAGTCCTGAGGGGAGATGCTGTGACTGTGTTTTTGTTATGCAAACTTCTGACAGACAGTTTTTGGAGAGATGGGTGTATGAAAAGAGCAAGTGAGTTTACTGTGTGGTTTGGGCTCTCCTTAGAGTCAATTACTGAATCAGTTTATTCTCTGGGACTTGGGCCCTAGGGTTGGGCTGAAATATTTTTCAGAAATGATCACCCTGCCTGCTGTTTGTCTCTGTCTGTTATAGGACTCATTTATATGTGTAAATGAAATTTAGTTACATTTGGTTTATGTAGACAATTTCCATGTCACCAAATCTCCTCAGTAGGGAAGATAACCTGCAAAGTCCCAGATATCTGCTCTCACTTGACACGTAGGTGATGCTGATGTCAGAATAAGTAGATAACAGTGGAAGAAGGAGCAATCTTATTCAAACTATAGTAACACTTTAAAAACCCAGTTGAGCTCTAGGCTGTGATGTCTCTGCCCCTCATTTTAGACACTAAATAAGCAAGTGTAACTGAAAGTAACAATGTATGTGAGTTCCTTTAGGTTCACTCTATCCAATCTGTAAAGTATGTCTTCATTTTGAACAACCCCCATCAACTCAAAGTAAAAACTTCGAAATCTGAGTTTCACCTTAGTTAAGTGTGAAATTATCTGTCTACTATACTGCCTAGATTCACATCTCATTAGGCAAACATGCAGTTAGGTAGTAAAGATGGATGAAGCTTGCAAAACAGGTTATTGTGGCCCATAGAGAGGCGAGTACAGCCTCAGGCAAATTACCCACCCATATAGACTCAGTCACTGAACCGAGCATTGAAGTGCCTCTATTCACTGGCCACAATTGTTGACGTCTTGCCAGAACTTTCCAAATCCATAATCACTACAGGCTGATGGGAAGAACAGGCTTAGGCAGATAAAACTGAATGAAGAGCCCAGCATGCTGACAAATGTCTTAGTACAGGAATAGTGTGGTGATCTGAGGAGATATGGAGATCATCCTAGAACTGAGACAGAACCATTGTTCAGCCAGCCTCACAGGTCACTCCCAGTGTTGTCACCTGATGAGTACACTAAACAATATAAAAGATTATATAACCCACTGAGCCTACCATAAATGTAAGGTGATGAGTTTTTCCTGTTGGAGCCACATTGCAATAGTAAGTTGCTCCAGCCAGCCTCCAAACCAAGACCTGGTCTTTTGAGTCTCAGGAGGAACAGCAACTCCATCTGCTCGATGTCACTCTAGAGCTTGGAAAGTCTCCCCAAACCTTAGCTTGCTCCTGCTTCATTCTTGTTCCAGTCTGGTTGTTAGTCCTGCTTTTCCAATCACACTTTGGAGTCCTGATTCTGGTTGTGACCCATGCCTCTGACCCCTAGGCCTGACCATCCCCTCACTGTTTCTGACAGTAAAGATGAGACCAACTCAAGTATATGCTAGCAACCTCTGTCCAGAGGGACGCAGGAGAGGGTGTAGGTATCAGTTATGTTTTTACTATTCAAATATTTGTATATATGGAAAATGTATCATCAATGGAAGTGGAGTCAGGGAGCCTGCGCTCTAGAAGAACTGTTAAGGGGATGCCAGGAAACCAAGGTATGTGGAGAGAGAATCTGGAAGTAACACCACCACATGGACAGACCAGAACATGAGTTTTAATAAAATTACACTTACGCAATTTAATATGCAGGGAGTGAAGCAGAAGGCAAATTAGTTTTCAAGGAGTAGTTTAAATTATATTTACAGGTGTTGAAGGAGAATGCTAAGCCTTTAAAGTGGGTGATTCTAACTCACCCAAGTGTGTAAAAAAAGGCTGGTTGTCAGCAGCAGTAAAGGGGCTTCTTGTGTTTTGTTGGACTGACATAGCAATGAACTGGTGATGTGTTTAATCCAGACGTGATCCTTATATGGGAAATTTAAAGCTCAGTGTTTGAAGAGACTCATATAAACTTTTAAGAGAGATCTATTGTTTTCTCATTTCCTTACCTTTTAAGATGGCTGTTTTTATACCATATTTAGTATTTGGCCTGAATTACCATCTTATCACACAATATATTTTAATCTAAGATTGCTATAAACTTTAGTCCCCATGCAGAATTAATTTAAATACTGACACTGTGTGTGGGTGTGTATGTACATAAAGCACAATTGGTACGTCTTACCTCACTTTAAGTGTAGCAGAGCAGCTATTTATGTACATTTCATTGTACAACATGAATTTAATCGAGCATGTTCTTTTTATATGTGCACACCGTTAATTTCATCACCTTTTACACCTTTTTGAAAACTACTGCGGTCTTTAGTTAATGCAAATCATCCCTTAGCAATGAAATCAGCTGTGGTTTTGTGCAGCTCATGCCTATTGACTGTGACAGTTAAAATAAACTCACATGTGGAATCTTACTCTATAAGGTTTTCTTCATTATTGATGAACAACTGAAAGCAAAGGCAAAGGACAGCAAATCTAGCTAATCCTGGAAACGCTTTATCTGATTCTATAATAAACCCTCAGCTAGGGTGACCATATCTCCCACGGCCACATATGAGACGGGGCTGGTGGTGCTCCCCTTCCCCAAGCCTTGGGGAAGCAGCAGGGATGGAGAAGCTGGTGCACCCCCCCAAGGCTCAGAGAAGGGGAGAGTAGCTAACCTGCTGTTTCCTTCTGTTGTGGAGAGCACGTACTGACTTACAGTATGTGCTCTCCGGCAGACTGCTGCACCTGAAGCTGCAGCAAATACGGAACAATTAGTCCCTTTTATAAAATAAATCAGGACATCTTTTTGGGGTCCCAAATATGGGAGCATCCCACCAAAAATGGAGTGGATGGTCACCCTACCCTCAACCCTTCATAGCCTGGGCCAGCACATTATTTTAGTTGCCTACTGTCAGCAGCTTCCTAGCATTGTGTTCCTGATAGAATGGCTGTCTGCAGCTTGAAAGAGCAGATGGGAAGTTTCCGTAGAAAATCTCAGAGGTGATAATACCAGACAATGTAACTGTTTGGTTTAATTATTACTGTAATGGCCCACTGGTGGAGAATGTGAAGACTAAATTAGGTATTTCAATGCATAAGCCTATTATGGTTTGTGTTTCTGTTCCTGGTCTTTTATGGGCTATCTTTACAAAAATGATGCTTCATACTTGTGCAAGTAAAATGTCCGTCTCAAGCATTTCAATAGGTTTAGGAGCAAACATGAGACCCAGACCAATTTGGTATGAGAGCTCAGAGCTGTGTCCTTCTATTGAAGCAGTGGTAATAGCTTCTGAGTGTAAGGGAACAAAGGGATCCTTTGTTGCTAAGAGCTTGCAACAACTTTCTGAAATCTGCACTCAGTTTTTGTTTACTTATCAAAAGTAATATTCATGGCTTTCTTGGGTACCTTCCTACAGAAAAGCTTGCTCTGCTTGATAATAGTAATGTTTACTCATCTGGATGTATTTTTAAAACAAGACTGTGTGAATCAATATGCATTAAATGTATGAAGAGCTGAGTAGTTATTCTTTTAGGTCTAGAGTTTGAAAAGTACATAGGGACTTCCTGATGCTGGTAGGCACTTCACTGATATTTTCAACTCTCTCTGAGCAGGGTAGGTACCTAATTCCCATTGATTTCTGTAACAGTCACTTTTAAAAGGTGACATAGCATGATTGAGTGTGTGCTCTTTCATTCCCACTTCCTGTCATATAGTTTGCGTGTATATAAAGTGGCACACTTTTTTCCAGTTGGAAAACAGCCAAAGTTTGGGACAGTAGGAACAGGGAGGGACACTTTTCATGCTTTGCTCTTATATTCTGCTGGTGGTGGGAGTGTCTAAAAACCGCCAAGTATGAGGGTAATTATTTCCTTATCCAGCTGGAAAGCAGACGGAAAATTGGAGAGAGTGGAGGAAAACTTGAGCATTTAGCTGTAACTGTTGATGTCTATGTGGTTGCTCAGCACCTCTTGAAAATCAGGTCAGCAATGGTTTGGATAATGCCTAGTGGTACTTCTAATTAGAGTACTTAATTCAGAAAACAATACCTACTGAACTGTACTATCCATAACAGAGATTTCTGTGTTTCTGAAAACACAAAAAAAAAAGCCTGGTAGGTTTTTGGAGCAACAGATCTCATTGTGTGAGTGGAATAATTCTCAGATCAATATATAATTCAAACAGAAATGAGGGTAGGATCCAGTAACAAAATAAAAACCAGTTTGGATGGTAGAATGTGGATCAAGGTTCCAAATGCTTCAAAAGTCAGGAATGTACATGTCCAAAGTTTTGATCTGGAGCCAGGCCTTCAAAATGGTCAAAAGTAGGTGGCTTGAAGAAAATAAAAGGCAACAGCTGTCATGTATGAGGTCCCAGATTTGTTGTGTTCTCAAAATTGGGGGTTGTGTGGTGTTTTGACATTAAAGATGATGCCTTTGCTGCCCATGGAGAGGCTAAGAACGGAATGACAATTGAGAGGGCTTACTTTAGCTTTACCATTCTGCAGGCAAAGGGTGGTTCCATGCACGGAAGAATTGCACTGCTAGTGCATATACGCTATCAGATTTATAGCTAAGAAGAGGGCTGGCTCATCTCTCCAGCAGGAATTATACAAATATAGTGAAAATGAGTCATATAAAGAACACTATTATATCTTCTGCACAAGGATGATAGGATAATAGTCTTTTTTTTCCCCCGTAGGGTAAATAATCCAACTCCATTAATGAGTAATAAAGTATGGGGAAACATTTAGGAACCTTCAGAAAGCCTTTTCCCCCATATTTGCAAATTTTCATTTTGGGAAAGGACGTCAATTCAGATGTATAACATGAAGAACACAGAGACGAAGACCCAAACCTGTGGTAATGTACAAGAACACCTACTCCAGAGATGTTGCTGGCAAGAAGAGAACAACTCCTTATGTAGCTCTCTGAAGTTGATTAAGACCAAACCAGCATGTCAGGGAAGTTAAATCCTTGTTGTTACCTGGGAAATAATGAAACAAAATTCTTTGAAACTGAAATGTGTTTATTTCAATGAACACTTCTTTTAAGGTTGACTTTAGTGGCATCAAACTGTATAGACTAGTGGTTGAATATTGATCTGGGGAATCAGAGTTGAGTATTGATCTGGGGAATCAGATTCAAGTCCTTCTCCTCTCTCTGAATCCGTGTTCTAGAATGAAAATATCTGCTCTGAATCACACACAAGTGAAAAAAAAATGAACTCAAGTCCTCCATGTTCGCTGCTAGTGCCATCATCACTTTCTCTTGGGCATTTCAATATCTTTCCCCAAAGGGAGTACAGCCATTGTGATGTGATTTGTTTTGCTAGAATACCCAAAACATTTTGACTTTGTTCCAATGGAGAATGATAACAATTTTCAAAATCTTGGAAGTTGCCATGAAACCAGTGTCATCTTTGTCAGCTCTACTTGTTCATGATGCCGATGAGATATAATTCAATTGAACTGCCTCCTGTAGGCTGCAGTAGATTTTTGGATCAGAAACCTAAAAAAATTCAAGGATTGTATTTCTTGGAACTGAGTGCTGGGGATGTGCAAAATCGAGAGGGAGCTAAATTAAAATCCGAAGAGAAATTTAATGGTTCAGTGTTTGTTTATAGCTACGAGTGATTCATTTTTAATGCCTGAATTGGATAAAGTTTCTTCTCTCCCCTGCTGTCAATTTTTTTTATTCCCTTTTTTGTTTAAGATTGGATTAGTGTCTGAGGCAGAGATGCAGAACAAAGTATGGCAGATTGGTAAAGAAACATATGGCAAAGTGAGCTAGGGAATTTATGGATCTAATCCTCCTTAAAAGGTTTATTTCTTCACGGGCAGCAGCATGATGTTTTAAATTTTTTAACTTAACAATGCAATTTGACAAATGTGCATGGAATAAGAAATACATTCATAACCAGAAAATCAGATGGAATCGCACCTAATTGCTGAAGGAGATAATTCTGAGGCATGACTGTATTGCTGATTCATCAGTGTTTTGTCAACTTGAAAAAGAGTCATAATGATCTTAAAATATTCAAAATATTAATCACCCTGACAGTCTCTGACATTATGACAAAATAATTATGGTCCCTTATTTTCAAAGGACTGGAATGAACAAAATGTCTGGATTCCAACATCACTGAACTGAAGGGTTCACCAGAAGGCCCATGTGATCATCCGGTGTAAATTGGCATAACACTTCAGTGGAGCTGTGATGATTTACCCCAAATGGAAAGCTTGTAGGTGGTCCTTTCACTTTGGAATAACCCAGACAAGCACTCATCCTGAAGTCTGGAATGGTGGATATCTGGATTCGCATGTATTTTTGACTAATTTCCTCTAGTGTATGGCTCTTTCATCTCCATTTCCTGTTTCAACAAATATTATTTCATTTAATTTTGTTGGAGCAAACCTTACAACTTATGACTCAGGCTAGGTCTATGCTGCTGTGGAAGATCAACCCATGCAGGATGGTTCTTCTGGGGTTTAGTTTCATGCATGTGTGAAATAGCACTTTGTGGGGCAAAGTCAACCCTGGAACTCCTTGCAAGTGGTGAGGATTAAGGGTACACTTAAAGGGGGTTCCACGAGCCATGATCGATCTTCCAGAGATCGATTTTGCTGTGTCAGTGAAGACATGGCAAAATCAATCTCTGTCTTCCATTGACGTGGTACTCGATGCTACCATGTGGAGTAAGGGACACCAGTGTGAGCCTGAAGAGCATAGCGTTTGTAGCTACACTAATAGCATGGCTAGAATTGTGTATCTGGGATCAACTTTGATCCTAGTGTAGACCAGGCCTAAAGAAAGTCGAAGGGACAAATGCTTCTGTTGACGTTCTTCCTTGTAAACAGATACTAAAGTCATCCACTGATTTATCAATTTTAGCTACACAATTGGCATAGCTAAAACTGAGTATCAGCAGTCAACTGCTATGTCTAGTAGAGACATAGCCTCATTCTTCAACTAAGACAGGTGTTGATGAGCCTATTTTACATTAGACCAGCAGAGATGGATCACTTAGCTCATGACGTAAAGTGTTTAGATCCAGAGGTATCCAGCTCAAACCCCTCCTGCTCACAAGCCATCTACCACCATAGATATGCATAACAAAAATTCATGAAGACAAGCAGCCACTCCATAGTGGTAGAATTGGTAAACACAATGGAGTCACTGCCTGACAAGCACACTGGGGAGAATAAGGGACATGAAGGGGCATTCTGCACAGTCTGGAGCTGAGATTTGTGGTGGTGACCTGTGTATTTACAGAGGTTGGAATGAAGTGCCCATGTCCGGTCACAAGTACCAAGTTGGGATGAGGTGATAAGAAGGAGGAGTCAGTGGGCTGAAAGTGCTAAAGCTCTCTGCAAGTTGTTCTATTAGCTATGCAGGCTGACTTCCTTGAGTAGATTCTCCATATGTGTTGTCTGGTGTTCCCACAACCTTACCCAGTACAGAGCTACTAAGAAGCAATTCCTTATTTTAAAGGAACAGCCTGTTACCGGATGATCCAAAGCCCCCTGTGGACATTGTCTGGCCCACGGTTGTTACAAATAGATGTAGTTTAAAGAAAAAGGGGAAGTGGGCAGCATAGAATCCATCTCAGGGCCGGGGAGCGGCAAATAACTCAGGCTGTGTCTACACATGCTGCTGCTTCTGGAAGCAGCACGATAATGAGCTATCTGGAAGATGCTAATAAGGCACGGATGGAAATTTTCTATGCCTCATTAGCATCTTGGCATATGGTTTTCAGTCCGGAAGAAACTCTTCCGGACTCCAAAGTACACATGCAGACATGCTGTCAGTGGGGATCTTCCAGAAAGAAACCCTCCTTCCGGAAGCCCCTCTGGAAGAAGCGGCATGTGTAGACGCAGCCTGTGTGTTTATGGGGCCTCATCCAATGTCCATGGATTTAAATGTCCCTGTGGTTTCAAGTAATAACAGGCATGAGGGCCTGTTTTTAGGTTTTGCCAAAAATGACCAATTTTACAAAATTCATTATTCGGCTTTTATTCGTTTTAAAACCTGAATTTTGGATCACATAAGTATATGAAAATGTTGATTAGATTAAGTCCTATAAACTATATGGACAGAGTTGTTTAGGAGGTTAATCTAAGGACAAATGCAGGCCTGTGAGAGTACGGCAACACAGTGGAAGTGCTGCACACTCAAACTGTGTACATTTACGTATGTGCTGTTCAGTTCTTAGGCTGCAGTATGGAAAAGCATTTCCTTTCTATAACCATACTTGTTTTTATTTGTTACTTTCTTCTCCCTTCCTGACAAAGGGCTTGAAATGTAGATGACAGTGATTATGATGTGATGTCACAGGTACGTCACAACTTATTTTCCAGGTGGGGGAAATGAAGGCATTCCATTTCTTCTAAATACTCCGCCACTGCAAAATTCATCCATCCCCCAAACTTCACTTTCTCCTTCCAGAACACACCCACAACACTGGGTGTGTATTAGTCCTCAGAATATAGACAATGACAACTCTAAAAGGGCTCTTTCTCTTACCAAGGCATTTGAATAGGCCATTTACAAACCTTTAAAACACACAAGTGGAACAAAAGCCAGTAACTGTCCCGAAGTAATGATTATCACTGTTGATAAATATGAACCCGTGATAGGGCTAATGGCCACTCTGTGGAAAGCTAATGGGCTAGGAGTACAGAAACTGATAACCACAGTCCTTCTCACACAAATAGATGGTCTCTAATGAAAACATTGACCAGTAACTTGAACTGGAGTTGAGAGTCATCATTAAAGTTCTTAAGAGAGAAGTAAACTCTTCGATAACACTCTAAAAGAAGCACAAAACAAAAATTTTGCAAGTTAAATGCACATGAAGAATAAAAATGAGGGTTTGTTCTCTCCTCACCTAACATCTTAAAATATTTTAGGGCAGTATTTTGATGCATGCTGCTTTTCATGTTATGTGTGGCATCCTTTCAAAAATGGCTTTTTTGCTGCAAATATTTTATTGCGTTCTCATTTTCTCTGTATTTCAAATGATCTTCAGACTTTATTGTTCTTAATTGCCAGTGCATTGCAAGCTTAGGAGTCTGAGAAGACATGAGGCTATCACATTTCATCTTTTCCATCAACCTTAGTGATTGGATTAGGCATTAAAGCTCAAGATGACATCTCTTAATCCTGGGTGATAACAAAGACACATCTCAGAAGCCGCAACTGAGATTGGGACCCGTAGCACTGGAAGCTGTACAGAAAAGCAGGGTCAGTGTACACTTCAGCTGGCACCTTATATAGGTACCTCTTACCCCCACATCCTGTCCTGATTTTTCACACTTGCTATCTGATTGCCCTCACTCACAGAGAATCATAGAACACTAGAACCGGAAGAAACCCCAAGAAGTCATCGAGTCCAGTCCCCTAACCTCATGACAGGACCAAGCACCATCTAGACCATCCTCGACAGATGTCTATCTAACCTGCTCTTAAATATCTCCAGTGATGGAGATTCCACAACCTCTCGAGACAATTTAGTCCAGTGTTTAACCACCATGACATCTGGGAAGTGTTTTCTAATGTCCAACCTTAACCTCTCTTGCTGCAGTTTAAGCCCATTGCTTCTTGTCTTATCCTCAGAAGCTAAGGTGAACAATTTTTCTCCTCCTTGTAGCCCTCTTTTAGGTATTAGAAAACTGCTATCATGTGCCCTGTAAGTCTTCTCTTTAAGGATCCCCCTTAAAATGGTGAGGATCTTCACATCTATATACATACATCGCACAGGGAGTTCATGTTCACCTGATTATTCATCATGACCATGATGATTTTTTTCAGTCACTGCTTCCCTGCACAGCTTCTCCCATCCTAGAAACGAGTCCTGTTTTTATTTCTAGATTTATTAATTAACCTTTGGACATATTTAAACATACACTATTTGCATTAAGATTTCCAAGTGATCAAGATCACTCTTTCAATGAACTGGCTTCAGTGCCATAACTAGCTAATTTTGCACCTGGGGCAAGAATATAAAATTGCGCCACCTCATAAATATATAAACATAAAGGTTATTTTGTAGAAAAAAGGAAGTACATTAATAACAACACAACATTTATTCATTATTGTTATGAGATTTGCATAAGAAATCAATTAATACAGATATCTTAATACCTATAATTATGTTATCTATACATTAATACATATGAAATATCACCATATCAGATACTATTAGGTGTTTGTTTATAATTGTACTTTGCATGCTTTTAATTAGGTAACTACATCAGTAATTGGGTTGAAATTTAATATTCGCTACCTCATGTTCTACTGATAAGGTGGATATATCTGATAATCTGTCCCGACCCATGGACATTCAAAGGTAGTTCTTAATTTTAGTTTAGTAAAACTTCTTTCACGAGAAGCCACAGTTACTGGCAAGTAGACCAACATTCACAGGACTGTTTCCAAATCTGGATGAGATTTGGCAAGATTATATTCACTTTTTAACTGTAGGACTTCCAAACCAGTCTCAAATGAAACGTTTGGCAGCAGCGCAAGCGCCTGATGTTTGAGGCCGAGTCTCTGACCAAGTTTCTGAGGCACTTAAATTGCTGTCATATTTAAACCTTAAAGCTACTGCTGCTTTTTGAAGATTGGCAGGATATATTTTAACAAAGGAACTTCTACCCATCCTAAAACACAATGCGCAACTGATAAGATCAACTTTATCCCTCTTCAGTTCTTACACATAAATGCAATAGCCTTTAATGGCTCACAGTCCCAATTAAAATAGTTACCCTGAAAACTGGAAACATGTGCTTAAGGGATTGCCACACTGACTTTACCATGGACCTCATAAAGGGAAAAATCTTTTAAGAAATCTGACAAAATCTTTGTTGCAAAGCATATTATTTTACTATACAGGTGTGTTGTGAACAAGACACGAGAAGTCATTCTTCCGCTCTACTCTGTGCTGGTTAGGCCTCAGCTGGAGTATTGTGTTCAGTTCTGGGCACCGCAGTTCAAAAAAGATGTGGAGAAACTAGAGAGGGTCCAGAAAAGAGCGACAAGAATGATTAAAGGTCTAGAGAATGTGACCTATGAAAAAAGGTTGAAAGAATTGGGCTTGTTTAGTTTGGAAAAGAGAAGATTGAAGGGAAACATGATAGCGGTTTTCAGGTATCTAAAGGGGAGTCATAAGGAGGAAGGAGAGAACTTGTTCTTCTTGGCCTCTGAGGCTAGAACAAGAGGCAATGGGCTTAAACTGCAGCAAGGGAGGTTTAGGTTGGACGTTAGGAAAAAGTTCCTAACTGTCAGGGTGGTCAAACAGTGGAATAAATTGCCAAGGGAGGTTGTGGAATCTCCATCGCTGAAGATATTTAAGAACAGGTTAGATAGATGTCTATCAGGGATGGTTTAGATAGTACTTGGTCCTGCCATTGGGGCAGGGGGCTGGACTCGATGGCCTCTCGAGGTCCCTTCCAGTCCTTGTGTTCTATGATTCTGTGATATACCAGTTTGAAAAAGTTGACTGTCCTCAGTGCAGGCAGGGGTGCTGAGGTGGTGTGAAGCATGAGTGAAGATAGCATTGTAGTTGTCTTAAAATAATAAATGTTTACATTATTTTTCTGAGCCCCCTCAGCTATGCACCAAAAACTAACACTTCACTCACCCCACCCTTGTTACAGCACTGTTTAGCTGCTTCATTTTTTACCACTCTCCAGTCTTTGTATTCTTGCACATCTTGTTAGTGATGATTTCTTTCTTTCACAGCACTGATAAAATGTTAAATAGTGCAGAGCCCAAAACAGTTCCTGTGGGATCCTACTAGAAACACACCTATTCAGTGATGATGTCCTGTTTTCCTCATATCGCCAATTAAAAAAGTTCTCTTTAGGAACAAACATGTGAAGACCTAGATTTGCATACTTCTAATATATGCCAACCATAATAAAGCAGATGATTGCTGGTCAGAGCAGAGTTCAGCCTGAGCAAAAGCAGTTTGGAAGCTTTAAAGAAAGCTTATATTAGAATACATTTACATTCCTACCAGAACAAAAGACATAGACATTGCTTCAGCACAGAATTTCCGCTCTGATGTTTCAATAGCTATCCCCCTGCCTTGATGGGGAAGGAGGAAATGTGCCACTTCATTATCTTCTTCAGTGAACAAATGCAAAAATCACAAGGGTATGTACATACCTTTGCCAGTCATTCCAACAGACTGATCACTCTAATAGGAAAGGTTAGGGCAATGGTTAACAGATATGGTCACCTGCTTTTCCTGGACAGTTGAATATTGTCTGCTTCCTCATATCTGTGTATCAGGTTGTCAAAACAAGGCCTTACTTGCCTCAAGAAGTCCTGTGGCACCTTATAGACTTACAGATATTTTGGAGCGCAAGCATAAGCTTTTGGGGGCAAAGACCTGCTTCATCAGATATCTGTTAGTCTATAAGGTGCCACAGGTGGTCTTGTTGTTTTTGAAGATGCAGACTAACTTTGCTACCTCTCTGTTACTTGCCTCAGTTTCAGAGAGTTTTTAAGGAGTCGTAGGACTCATTGTTTTCGGGAACTACAGCAGTGGTGCAAGTAAAATACATTGTTTACTGGTTCAGCAGGATGGGGCACCAGCTAAGAGGTGCTAGGTAACTTCACCATGTGGAAGGGAGCTGAAGCCTCAGCCCTACCCCCTGCTCCCATACGGAGCTGCCTCTCCTCTGGTGCCATCTGTGCAGCATGCTGTGGGGGGTGGGGGTAGGGTTGGAAATCCTGCTCCTTTCTGTCCTGGGAGGGGCAAGCAGTGAGGAAGGGAGCAGAATGCGGACAGCCCTTCTGGCTGTCATATCACACTCAGATCCCCAGCACCCCCTTACCCCCTTTCTGAGGGGCTATATGCAGCTCTATGGCAGGGCTGGGGCAGGATGGTGTCTTTCAGGTATGCCATACTGTCTAGACAGGACTTGCTAATATGGCATCATTCACCATACAACCCTACTCGCACAACTTATTTAATAAGACATTTTTTTCTCTGATAACAAAAAGTAAGGAGCTTTACAAAAACAAAGTGAATGGCACCTTAAAATTACAATTGTTTTTGTTTTTTGTTTTCCTTTCTATTCAAAAGGCAGCAGAAGAAGGTGGTCAGATGTCCAGGTTTTGAGAGCCAGTCTTGATATTTTGAGCTTTTTCTTATAGAGGAGTCTCTTACCTCCCATTTCCCTCCCAATTTTTCATATTTGGTCTCTGGTCACCTACACTCCTTAAATCACTGGTGCCGTGTAAGATATATATTGTTCACATACACAGGTTTTACACTGATATAATGCCATTGACTTTTGTTGAGGTATTTCTGATTTACAACATGCAAGTGAAAGGTGACTCGGATCCCATGTAGAGCTGAACAACATTTTTTAGCCAAAACTTTCGCCCAGGGACAAATATTGATTTGGCATGACTACAATGTTTTGTGAAATAGTCATCTCCATGAAATTTTTCACATTAAGCCTCCATCCCCAAAATTCCATCAAAGCTTAAAGTTTCTTTTGAGGCTTTAAATACATTTTTTTTCAATTTGAAAAGACTTTTTCTTCTGAAATATTATTTATAACTTAATTATCTAGAATTCTTAATCAAAATGAAGGATTTTGCTTGAAGTTAAACATGTTTAACTCACTGTGAAACAAAACTTTTTATTTATTTTATTTTAACTGAAAATTTTAAAAAGCTTCAGGTTGGCCTGCAGCAATTTTTTTTTTTTTTTTCAGAATTACCAGCAAACTGAAAAATCATTCACCTGTAATCCCGTAAAAATTATTGCTACTTTTAATAGCTACAAACTCCTTTAAAAATCAGCCACATTCGTTAATCAAAAACAGACACATCCACTCACTAAAATACATGCAACAAAGGTACGCGAGGCAGTATATTTTACCGTACCAACCTCTGGTGAAAGAGACAAGCTTTCGAGCTACATAGAGCTGGATCCATACAACTCTAACAACAATGCAAACAATAATGTAAGATGCATCTTTCTCAATCTTCTCTCTTCTTGGTGGTCAATTGATAACAAGTAGGACAGCTTCTTGCTATGCTCTTACTTGCATTCCTTGATGGCTGACCAGCCTGATTCTGGAGCCTCAGATCTCATCACAGAAGGGGCAGGTGTTAGTAGCTATTGGAGGACCATGGGGCCGTCGTTGCCTCTCTTTTCTTCTGTGCCTCTTCTTGTCTGTGCTGAGGCAGGACCTCTTAGATTGGGCCACCCCCTCATGCATTATCTCTGTCCACTGGAGATGGTCCTAGGCAAATTTTTTGAAAGTCTTTTGATAGTTTTGTAGGCCTTCCCAATGATGTTTACCATGAACAAATTCTGTATCTGGCTTCAGCAACCATGAGTTCATCGTCTTTTGCTCTTTGATAAGCGAAGCCTATGATCACTAAGATATATTTAATAAAAATATCATAGAACAAAGGTGAAAATTAATACTAATCTCTTGGGTATAAAAATCCCATGGTTTGGCCATCCTGCCTGAATAAGTATCTTTGGACTGTGTGAAGAGATGCAGGTTAGATGGCAGTTTGCAATCTTATGACTGTTGCTGCATAAGCAAGATCACGAAAGGGCAAGAAAGATGAGGCTTCTCTAACAATACATTTGTCAATTCATGGCACGTTATTTTTTGTTTGCCTGCATAATACAACTTTAATTGCATCATCATCCTCATATCTGTGTACTCTATATCAGGAAGAACAATCCTTTGCATAACTCAAAAATCACTTTACGCTACAGAACGTTTTACTAGTCCCTTTTATCCAGTATGTTCCCTACTTCAGGATAAGATGTAGTTTCAGTATTCATCTGGAGCACATAAAAAAAATTAAAGTCTATGGGCAAGTAAAGAAAATAAATGAGACAGTGATCACTCTGTGAGGAGCCAGTCAGTTTATTTGGTGGTGAAAGACAGGGCCACACATCCTTTTGAGAAGGACAGGGACTCAATTCAGAATCTTGCTTCATAATCCTGAATGACCAGGAAGAGCAAGGCATTGGACAGAGCCAGGAGGTTGTGTGTGACGGTGATGTACAGGGTGTTTTGTTAGCAGTTTAAGATGTGCAGCAAGCAGGAAGACTTGTAACAAAGATTTCTATTGAACTTAAGTAGATGGTAGTTTTGTATACTTGGATACCTGTGTTTCTAGGCCTGTTTTACTCTGGAAAATTATACAGCACAAGGCCCTGTGGAGATGATATTTGATCTCATAAGGTAGTTCGTAATCTGCATTCTTGCTTAATGCTTTCTCTGATTCTGCTATTGTGCCCTATTGCTCTCCTGCCTCAAACATCTGAACATTTTGTGCTTGGGCCCTCGTAAAATTATGACATCAGTCGAGGTGATAGAGTGGTTCAGGCTTGGGGTCACCAGCAATGTTCCCTGTAATTTTTTCCTTGCATGTGTGGAATAAATTTCATGGGCACTGAGGCATGAGCAGATACGCACCACCAGCAGAAACACAGGCTGCTGGCTGTGGGCATTCTGCTAATCAGCTAGGTGACAACTGAATCTCTCCTGGGTGGCCACTGAATCATTCCGCTTGCGGGGAACACAGTATATACAGAGGGAAGAGCAAGCCACAGAGAGAAAGTAAATTAGAAAGCAGCATGGTAACTAGAATTTCCACATTTGGTTATATCAATGGGTTTTTCAGAAGCACTCAGCATGGGCCTAACTTTTCCCCCTACTGGAAAATTGACTTCAGTGAGGGCAGCTTTAAGTCAATGTTAATGTGGCAACAGCATCCTGTGGCCTCACTCAAGGGAGTCACTTAGGTGAGGTGCATTTAGGGGTGAATTAGAATGAAAGAAAGCACAGAACCCTGAGAGTCAGGATGGGTGGCTGCAAACAAACCTTATAGGACTGTGGGAAGTTTGGCCACACCCATGAAATGTGGGTTGTTTGTCTAACTAAATTTATGCTGGACCATGGATGTTGGTGGACCAGAGAGTGCCAGACTAGAGGGACACCCTGTAGCTGTCCTTTGAAATATCCATCATTGTCATAATTCTAATGAAACTGGGGGAAAAAATAACCGTACTTAGAAGATACACTCAAATCCACTGCATTTTGCTTGGCCTTCATTGCTAAGCTATTTTCCCACAATGAACTAGGCAGAGGAGAGCTGGATGTGACAGAACATACTGGTTTTAGCTAAAATATCCCTTTTTCATTTGTGTGCAGAAATGGCTGTGTTAGCACCAAGGGAAAATAAAGACTGCTCTCCCCAATAACTTTCAATAAGCTTTTCCATGACAGCTTTATTTAAGATAGTCTCTTGGACTTGATTATCTTTTTCCTTGTACCGTGTGAATATAGCTCACGGTAAAGCTGTAAGTGTAAAATGCTACCATTCTAATTTGGTTGTGGTTCCCCCACCCTCACTTTTACTGGTGTCTGTGAAAGGCAATGGAGACCCACGTAATCTATGTGGTGCTAACAGATTGTCATTAGTCTGCTTTACTAAGGCCACATGTATATTACCCAGAAGACTGAGCCATTTAGGAAGGAGCCATCTTCCAGGGTTTGATTTTTGTGCACTATCAGAGGTCAATGGGAAAAGGTCTCCTGCCAATCTTCCTTAGCGAGAATGGGCAGGTAAGTTGATTGCAGATAAGCCAATTCTAGCTATGCGATTGCTGTGGCTAGAATTGCGTCTCTGCCATTGATACCAGCAAAATGTACAACCAGGGTAACTAACAAAGTGGTAAGAGAACTCCTCTGGTTAATACACAAGCATGTGTTTGTTGTGCTACTGCTTCATTCTTCTCCACTCACCATTTTTTGACTTGCCCATGAATTTGTTGATTCTAAGTTATGTTCTAAAGTTCATAGAAGTGATGCAGCTGGTCACTGAGTGTGGACCTGGATGTATAATATAATAACACTTACTGAAATAATACAGACAGTATCACTTTCAATCTTATCTGAACTGGGCTGCTAATTTTATAATGGAATAATGCAATTACAATTGATTAAACCTTACCATGGCTAAATGTTGTTTTATGCTAATCCGATTTAAATGGAGTTACTTGAGACTTGCAGTAATATAACTGAGAGCAGAACCTGCCCCACAGTTAATAGTTATCCATACCCCATAGTTTATTTCATGAGGGGAAGGAGAGGACAAATTCAATGTCTTATGCTTTAAAGTCTAATGTACTAAAATTACGATGCAAGTAGTTTCAAGTTTCCATTGGCAGTATTAGCCTACTGGGGGACTAGGGAAGAATGTTTTGTCTGCTCCCACATATATCTGACTAAAGAAGCAGTCGTGGGTCCCCTTTTCTGTGTGTCCTGAGCATCCATCCTCTGTAAATTAGACGCCTTTAGGGTGTCTCAATTTGGAAATACCAAAGTTAAGGCACAAAAGAACATTAGTTACTTCTGAAAACCTCATTATGTTCAGAGGGAACCTCAGTTTTCCCAATTAGCTTTCTATGGCCACCTGCATGGAACTTCCAAGGAGTAGTACAGGTTACAGGAAGGAAGTATCTGGAGGGGGCACCTGTGTGGACAAGGCTGGAATTTTACTAATAGGCTAACTATGGTTATATAAGTAGCTCATTTTAAGTTTCCAGGCATGGAGCCCTTAATTACATTATTTCCAGAATTCAGTAAATGAAACTTTGCCCATTCTGTTTTTGTCAATATCAAAGTGAAAAGGGTTACCATATTTGAACTTTGATAAAAGAGGACACCCCTGAGAGGGAATATGTCTGTACCAGTATCTAACAACTCATGTTGTATTAATGTGTTACAGTATAAATAGTATAGTATAAATAATATAGTTTACACAGTGCCAAATTTCAAAATGCAGAGCTATTTTGAGGCATTCCTTATCCATCTCGTAACAAGGGATTGAGGAATGCTGAATTAGCGTACCTAGTATTTTGAACAAAAATTGAAATACGGGGCACTTTTCCTAGATGCAGAGTTACTATTTTGGGATACCTTGGTATCCCGAAATAGCTCCACAGTGTAAATATAGCCTTAGTGTTAAATCACACCTCATGGTTATTTAAAAAAAAAAGAAGAATCTGGGATTGAAAGTTTATTTCCACAATATAATCTGTTAGAATTAATCCTGGATTTATAACCCTGCTTGAATATTCATTGGATGCAGCAGAAGTTTCCCTGAAGAAGTAGCTTGCATTCAGGCCCAATACAAAAGAGTGTCAAAACATAGCTGAATGAAGTTTCAAGAAATCAGTGTTATGAATGATTGAAAAAAATCAGGAAATCTGGTGAACTGCCATTCACTTAATTATATTGAATGATCTGTCATCCTGCATTCGCGTTACATATGAACTTTTCGCTGTAAGTTTTATATTACAGACACCTCCTTCATAAAATATATAAATATTTTCATAGTTTGTGCTGTGGAAGTTTGTTTCCATCTGACCTGTTATCTTTGCTGTCCTTGTTTTCTTTAAGAATACTAAAATGAGTTGCATAGTGACTGACAGAGCACAGATACAGAAAGTATCAAGGAGGAATGAGCTTTACTTTTGTTTTTCAGTAAATTATTTGTTACAATAGAAGCCCAGATCTTACTATAAGATTTTGGGACATATAAATTTACGTGGTTAATTTTAATACTGTGAACTTTAAGTTTTGTAAGGGAGTGCCAGGAATTTTTGATGAAAACTTCCAAATAACAGTTGTGGTTTTTTTTTATATTATCAATGATAGCTATTACTTGGGAAATTGCCCCTTAGAATTTCCCAGAGGCCAAACTTTACATTTTGTGCAATTATCAGAAACACACTTCTTCAAGGATATCTGTGTTGGAATGTAGCAAACTTTTTTGAAATCTCAAGTTACTAGTAGCTTTAGTATGTGAAGGTAAAACCCGAGAGAAAAATCTTAGAACTTTTACTTTAAATATTCCACAGATGTGCCAGATGAGGGTAACAGTTATAAAATGACAGTTGCCCTTAATTTCCAAAACCAGTACGTTTAAAATCACTGAGGTGGAAGGCCTCAAACTGTAGAGCCACAGATATTTATAGCTCCTCGTAAATAATCAAAAAAGCGATAGTGTTACTAGACTGGAAAAAAAATTCCTTTTTGTGGGATTCATATATTATTTCCTTGCCTTCTAAATAACTAGATGACAAACACTGAAGTAAATTTATATTCACCGTGGCTCATTTGAGGGTAAATATTCTGTTTGTTTTCCATTTTTTCTATTTAATCTCTGTGCAATAAATCATTATGATGGCTGAAGCTTGAAATCCAGGAAAACACCACTGGATTTCTCACACTGCCATGCTAACTCTAGCAACTTGATTAAATGACTTCAAGGGATGTTTCCCGTTCATCCCCATCCCCCTTCATTTTCATCTGAGACCACATCAATGGTGCTCTTTAATATTTATATCAATAAAACGGCAAAATGTCAGTCAGAGGCCCTGAGCCGTGCAATCTAAATTGTTTTCATGATTTCCTTATAAAAAATGTTCAGTGGCCCCTGTCACATTAAAATTTAAAGGCAGATGTAAAAAAGCAGTTTCCATTTAGGCACCTGAATGAGGGGCAGTCTTTCTAAAGCCATGGTGTCCAACATGCTGGCCACATGTGGTTCTTTGGCTGGTTGAGTGTGGCTAGTTGGCTTGAACAATGAAAATTCAAAAATTGTTGCAGTCAAAAAAAAAAAAACTGAAAGTTTTTCAGAGAATAAAAAACAAGTTCAGAAGATATTTCTGAATTCCAATGCCACTTTCTGTTAATTTGACCCATCTGGAGGATTTTCAGAATAATGTGGATAGTTCACTATAGCAATAGTTATCAATCAAAGCATCCTGTCGACCATCTCCTCAAAGATCGACTGCCCCAAAAAATTCATTAGCATCTTGAGTGTGCCTCACAACAACATGACTACTACAGTATTGAGCAACGACCGATCTCAAAGTGACCCCTTTGAGGTTAAAACAGGAGTCAAACAAGGATATATCATTGCCCCATCACTGTTCTGCATCTTCATTGCCATGACCCTTCACCTCATTGATGGCAAGCTTCCAGATGACATGGAGACTATCTATTCAATGAACAGGAAGCTTTTCAATCCCAGGAGATTGAAGGCTGATAGCATGACCTCCATGACCTCTATCATGGAGCTCCGATACGCAAATGACAACATGGTTGCTGCTGTTTCTTCTGGAGTCCTTCAGACCATCTTAAGCACCCAAAGCATACAAGAATCTCAGCCTCATACTGAATGTCAAAATGACCAAGGTGCTCCACCAACCCTTGCTGACGGGACAATCCTATGCACTTCATATTGAAGTCAATGGAAAACTGCTGGAAAATGGGGAGCGCTTCCCATACCCTGGAAATCAACTTTCTGCTAAAATTGACGTTGATGCAGAAATCCAACATCGTCTGAGCTGGCTCTGCTTTTACCTGCCGGAGCCAAAGTATCTTCAAAAACTGGGACATCTATGCCAAGAGAGAGTTCCTTGTCTACTGCGCAATGCCTATTCCAACACTACCGTATGCATGGGAAACCTGGACAACATGCAAGCACTATTTGATGGCACTTATACAAGATTATCAACACTGCCTCAGGAGAGTCCTAAATATCTCTTGGGAGGATAGGGGCATGAACACATATACAGACATGTCAGTATTCAACATCTAAACTAATATCAAAGGTAATTTTAAACATCTTGGTCAAAGATTTCAAAAGTGACTTGAATTGGAGTGATTCAATTGTTAAATGCCAAACTTGAGGCAACATGAAAGGATTTTCAGAGTATGTGTGCTCTCCATTCTCTAAAAAACTCACCTGCTTTTTGGCATCCCACATTGAGCAATCACATTAATAGTCACTTTTGAAAACTGTAAACCCTGATTTACTCAATGATCTGTTTACGTTCTTGTCTGTCCCTGTATTTTTTTTACTTTGTTTATAATTGTTTGTAATTAAAAACTATGTAGGGCCCTTTTTTCAGAAATTACACTGGAATTCTAAACTGATCACAGCAACATTGCTGTGCACCTGAACATTTAGCATTCCAAAACTGACACTCTGGAATAAGTTTAATTTGACAATGGCTTTTTCAGCTCAGTTTCAGCTTTTGCTTTTCAGTGCAGACTTATTTTTCTGTAAGTTATGTAAAGGAAATAATCATTTAGTACAATGAATCTGACATATCTGCCAAGTACTTTTATGGATTTTTTTTTTTTCAAATAGGTGCTATAATGTTCATCTTAGTCCTTGAATGACGTTATCTCTATTCAAGTTGGTTACAGGCAGTTGAATCTCTCAGGACAAAGAATTAATGTGAAGCATTAAATTCTATAATGAGAGCTGTATCATTCTGGGTCAAGTCATCCGAGGAGTTATGAACCAATGTATTCTTGGCATAGCCATACTATTTATTACTTCATCTACACCGATTAACAAGGAAAATGTGAGATTTAGCTTAGGTATACTAGAGCATGTAGATTTTATTGCAGAGCACAGGAAATATGTGAGACACTACACTAGCAGCTAAAAGAAGGAAATTTCTTCCCTCGTGGATGGCTCACTGGGACACTTATCCTCAAGAAAATTAATTACATAAAATGGGTGGGAGGTGTTCCTGAAGGCTTGTGTGTGGAGAGATGAAGGTTTTGCAGGAAAAGAGCAATAATCTTTTAACAGAAAATTAGATTTAGCCTAATTTAGCCTAATTAGCTTTTCAAATACAGTCATACCCCAAGATACACCCATTGGGGTTACCAGAATTTGACTTTACGAGGAGTTTCATTTAATACCCCTACTTTGGCTTATGAGGCATTTCTTCGCATTTACAAGGACTGATTTGGATTTTGTGCGCCTCAGTGGGATGCGGCCGCCCTGCAGCGGGAGAAAGGCCATGGCTCCAGGCAACAGCTGCCCGCAGCTGCATCCCGCCCAGCGCATCTCTCTGCAGCACCCGGCAGCGGTTTCCTGGGCAGTGGGTGCCCACCTCTGGAGCTGGGAGAGGAGGGGACAGCGCCCATCCTCAGAGCCGCTGCCCCAGGCACCTCGGCTAGCCCCTGCCTTTACCTTGACACTGCTGTGGCTGGTCTAGGTCTCCAGTGGCCGTGGGCTCCCTACGCTCCTGGTGGTGCAGGCCAGGGTCAGGTAAAAACTGGAAGCTCAGGTAGGTGAGCACCGAGGGGGTGGAGTCGGCTGCATTGATCTTGATGAAGAGGCTGTACAGGGGGGCAGCAGCACCCTGCGGGAGGATGGCGATCTGGTGCGGGGAGGTAGACTCATCTGAGTCCCGGCAGTGGATCACACCGCTCTGTGAGACGTGGATGCTGGGTGCGCAGCCCATCCTGGCCCTGCCACTGCTGCTCGCCCCCCAAACGGGTAGGGGGCCACCGCCGGCCACGCTGTGCAGCTGTGCCTTCGGCACCTCTTGCCACCTGCAGCGTTCCATCCCATTTAGTGCCTGGGTGGCCCGCCACCATCAGGGCCTCTCTGCCACGCAGCCCCGCACGAGCAAGGCATCGCCCAGCCAGGGGCCCCCTGTGCTTGCCTAGCTCCCTGCACGGCGAGCCGCTGGCACTGCCCCCTCCCTGCTTAATCTAAGCTGCACTCAGGCTGGGCTGCCTCCCCATGCCCTGCTCTGCCCTGCCCACCCCCTTGCACCGGCTCCACTTCTGCAGCTGCGGGCAGCTACCCAGCTTTGCACGCCCCTCCCAGATGTTCTTTGATTTCCGTTCCCCTCACAGCCCTGTCTCTGCACCTGAGACAGCCCCCCGAAAGCATGTACACAGCCGTATTATAGAGTAAGTAATGAAGGGAAAATGCCTTGTAAGTAATGAAGAGAAAATGCTTTGTTAGGTTGTGTTATGATAACTTATGTTAACTATTGAAGTAATTGTGTTCATTTTAATGGGATTTGGTTTTGTTTTAACATAAATGGGTGTAAATTTTGGGGCTCAGGAATTCATAAAATGTTTTGACATTGAAATTATTGGTAATTACATTTTCGACTTACAAGAAATCGCCCTAAGAGGGGTTTTTCAGGAATGAATTACCCTCGTAAGGTGGGGGAAGACTGTACATGAAAATGTGGTACCTTCTGATCCTCCCACATCATACTTGCTTCTCCTGATTCCCTGGCCAACGTGGAAATATAGCAGAAATTCCATGAAAATCCCCCTACCTGTGCAGTAGATATGCTATTGTGTGAGGCAGTGGTCCCATGTACTGCACTGGGGGCAGAACGGTGAAGCTGACTGATGGTCGTGGCCTCAGAAGGCAAAGTGAAAAATGGCCCGCAGCAGCAGGAAGTGGAGACCCCTTGTTTGGAGCAGGCTGTGGCTGGAAGGCATGGGGACCGGACTCAGGTCTGTGCAGACCTTGTGAGGAAGTATCTGAGAATGGGGAGGGACCTGAAACGAGATGGCTGTGCACAGGAGAACATGCAGAGAGTTTTTTGGGGGAGGAGGGTACATGGAGCCAGTGGATAGCTGTGAATCTCAAAGGAGCAGGAGCCTGAAGAATGTTTGTAGAAAAAGTGCACTGACTACTGAGGACTAGCCTGGGAAGTGGTTCATGCATAACCCACACACTGCCCCGTTTAGTAGTGCTTAGGTCACTTACACAGAGAGCTAACAAGTCTCCTCTGCAGCCTTAGATGAGCATCAACTGGCTTTTTAAGCTCCAGAGGTCCCACGTTCAACGCTGCCTGTCGGTAGTTACACTTGCAATGGGTGTTGAACTTTGGAGGGACTAAAGGCATTGAAAAGCATGTACATGTACAGCCAGGGTCTGTTTGCATGTGTCTGTGTGTGGTGGTGGGGGTGCCTTGCCCTCACCGTTCCTGCATTTTGAGCAGCCTGCTTCCACGAGCTGCAGAGAATGTCCTGACACAGCAGCAGTGGGACAATGCTGTAGTGCGCTAGCATGAGACACCATGAACTGACCCCAGTCAAGAGACCTCCAAGCAACCTACTTCTATTTAATAGAGGACTGGCCTGGTGAGGGCACTCCTGGCACTTGACTTGATCAAAGCTCCCATATATTTTTGTCTTAAAATTTAACTGGCTCAGACATGGTCCGAAGGGTATCTGCAAACTTTCCTTTTCTTGCCAGTCCAAGTAAAATATCCATTCACTTTAGCTGTGTGTCTGAGTGCTTATAGAGGTCCACCAGGACTGGCATCTGAAGGACCTAGCAGTTGAAGCACCTTCAGCTCTTGCCTCTGAGTCCTGGTAAACATACATTAATGTGTAACTTAAGAGTCTACTGACTACAGTATGAAAGAGCCTTATCAATTACAGCTGAAATTTTGCACCGAAGAGCTTTCAGTAAGACTAAAAAAAATTTCATTTTAGTTGAAATCTTCCAGAAAGGAGAGGGAATCCTACACTTTCTGATGCGTTCATGGAGCTGATCTCCTCCGTATTATGGGTTGCTGGATCCTGTACCATTTGCACAGAACTGAGGCCCAGGCCACCGTCCCTGCTTTGTTGTTTCAAGCAGGTGGTGGCACATGCAAAAGCCTTTCCTGATAGTTTAGCCTGAAATCACTGAATCTCCTTTCTCAGATCCACACAACTCCAAATCTTCTACATGTTTTGTTTCCTATGTTTGATTTTTTTTAAGGCACGTTGGAAGAAAAGCTAAACACGTATTTGAGAAAACAAAACCCTTGAAATGTGAATATTGTCCCCGCCCCCCACCAGCAGCTCAACCTTTATAAAAGTTTAATTTTGTATCAAGCCAGAAGAATTAAAAAAAACAAACAAACAAACTTGTCTTTCAACGATGAGCCCAATGGGGCTGTCAGGTTTATGAGTTCCGTAGATAAACAGCAGGTAGCTCAGGATTTAAAAATCCACAAACCTAGTGGGGCATCTCTTAAGAATTGGCAGTTCTGCCAAAGATGACAGTACAGGTTGAATTTCAATTGTTTTTTCATCGAGATTTCCCCAATGTGCCATACATTCTGTTAAGTGCATTGAAATATCAAAAATGAATGGATGAAAAGCGTACAGGCATTGGTCTGAAGTGGTATTTGCATGAATCACCAGTTGGAAAAGAACAGGGTTAAAGAGTCCATAAGCTTCAGCTGACCTGTCTTTTTCTTTCTTACTTTTTCAGTGGTCCCATCATATAATGCTCAGTTGCATGAGACTGGATTGTTATATCTAAACAACTTTTTGGACACTTTCACTTTACACTGATTAATGCAGACCGTCTAGGTATTTTTGAGATATACAGTTACAGCATATGACGTGAGACATGTAAATCAGCCTTATCTGTAATGTGTATATGAGCATGATCTCACACTAATTTTTTTTCCTTAATAGATATAGATATAAAACTGACTTTCTGATCATAAGACAGTAACATCTGACTATTTAAAAAAAAGAAAGCCAGGTTTTCAAACTTGTATCTGTGCAATTGATTGTCTTGCACATGCTCTCGGGGTGGATAAATCAGGATTTCCTCATGCAAAGCTTGTCTTTGCAGGTATATAAAAGTAGCTGCATGTTCATAAACTGGGTATGCATAATTCTGTATTAGAAAATCAGACTGAATACCTGTGTATAAAACAAGGAACATGCAGGTGGATGGGAAACAAAAATAGATAATTTTAAGTATATATGGCATGTCTTTAAATGGCTATTAGAAATGGAAAAGGGACATACAACTCTGTTGCCAGGTGGGGTGCGGGTTGAGTTTTACCTATTTCAGCATCGCCCTCTTGGGTTTATATGTAAAACTTTAACCCTATAAATGCTGCATGCACACTGAACTTCGCTCACACAAATAATCCTCTGAAGCACAGACTCATTTGTGGGCAGTTATGCATATATATAAATCTTTGGGGGTTGGAATCAATGAGAGAGAGGAATAAGTACTTGCATAATTCTAGGCAGTTCCGTTGTCTAATTGAAATCCAATTGGCCTCATGCCTGAAGAGTTAAGGCTGCGCCTCAATGTTCACACACTGGCCCCTGTTCTGTAGGACCATGAAATGAAGAAAATATAAAATAAATAAATAAAATAGAGGAACGTGCAATCCCTGATCTTCATTGCATATACAGGGCGCACCTCCCTGGTTTGGCACCCTGGGGACCTGAGCAGTCCTGGACAAGAGATTTTGCCAGACCAGGGGAGGCCTTTGTCTTTGGGGCTCTCCTCTGGCCCAGCTGATGTGGCTCCCCAGTCCTGCAGCTCCCTGACCGGCTCTCCAGCCCCACTACTCCCCGACACCTTCCCAGCCCTCAGGGCCCCAGTACTCTCCCCTGGCTCTCCAGCAACTGGGGGCCTGCTGGCTTCTCTTCCTCCTCCTGCAGGGGCTCGGGCGGGCCTCTAGCTGGGGCTCATGCCCCAACCCCATGCTCTGGTGGAGGGCTCTGCCCCCTCTGCCCCAGCTGCAGCAAGCTCAGCAGGGGCTCCAGCTCTGCCTGGGCCATGCTGCTGGCCACTGCTCTGGCCCCAGTGAGAACACTAGAAGATTTACCCAGTTTTGCTTGGATCCTTAACTCATTTTTTTAAAAATAAAATGGCAATGTGCGTGCTTCATGTAAATTCTTGCTCTGGGCTGGGGCTGAGGATGAGTGGAAGAGGGGTTCAGTATGCAGCTGCCCCAGTGATAGAACACTATCCTGGCCCCCTCACTGCAGCAGCTTGGGCCGGATGAGAAGCACCTGGGCCGGATGAGAAGCACCTATCTGTGGCCGCTGCAGCTCCACTGGGCACAACCAGAGGAAGGGAACATGTCCCCTGGTAGGGACAGGTGTAGGTGCAGATTCATCTGCCTCCTAAGCTCCCCAGCCAGAGTGAGGAATTCACTCCCTGATGAAGAGGAACAGCCAGCATTTTTCCTGTACCGTGTGGGGCAGGGAAGCGTCCATCAGACGAGTCACGAATACATTACTCCCAGTCCCAAGAGCACCAGTCACTTACCCCAGGTGAATTGTACTCAGAGATCAAAACCAAAGACAACGCTTGTAGCCAATGCTGTAATAAATGAATAAGGAAAAGACATAAATTATGTACAAGGTTAAAATAGGAGACATATGCATGCAAATTACTGGGTTGTAGATTTAAAAAGGCAATAAGAGCCTCTGTAATAAACAGCTCTGTATGTCCTTAAAGCTGATCCATGCCAGGCAACACAGTGATATCTTGCTTATGTTTAGGAAACTTTATCCCTTACAATCCAGACAGTATAACAAGCAGGTGGGCAATAAAATGTAGCACCTCTGCCTAACAGTACACACTAAATGCTTCCGAAATTCTTGCCCTAAAAATGCTTGGTTATACTTACTTGCCCTAAAATTATTAATGATAAATGCAGGAAGCAAAGGATGACGCAGTTAAATCTCCAGAGACACAAGTTTGGATGTTGATAGTGTGAAGTAATGAGCTGTTTTAATCATGACTCTTTCTGAATTTGTTCATTTATAATGACACAATTCATCTCTACTCTTCTGAGAGAGCCTGGCAGCACAGATGGAAATCAGCACTGTTCCTTCACATAATGCAAGTCCCAAAGATTAAAAGTCTCATAACTATTAAAAGTTTCCTTTTGGTTGGAAGTTATCATATTGGAAATGTCAATGAACTCTTCTTGAAACTGGTATCACAGAAAAGGGGAATTGATATTGTGAAATCTGATTTAAAAAGAAATGCTCTTTCCTTATGTAGAAAGTCTCGCAAGAAACAGCTGCAGGTCTTGAGGCCTTTTACCACCAGCTCCGAATCATCTCTGTTTTTAATGGTTGTTGAAGTACAGGAACATTTTAAAGAGAGGGAAAACTGATTGCGTAACTCCTTGAAAGATTCTGGGATTGAAGGGCAAACCTTTAATTGAATATGTGCTTCAAAAACCTAGAAATAGAGAAACAGGACTGGATTCTTCAGTGAAGTTCTCAGGTGGATCCCGCCCCACACTTCTATATAGTGAATAAATTATCCTGATATTAAATAATCAGTGGTAAATCTCATTTTCCCAATGCAATTTGTCAAAGCAATAAACAGCTACATGTTTTATTACCTTACTGCTTTATTACCACCTCCAGGCTTCACTTAAAGGATAACTTAGCTGGAGGTATCTGGCATCAAACGTATAGTTGCGTGACTTGTTTTGTAAAACTAAGGATCTGTACCTGGTATGTGGTCTCACTGGAAGAGAACAGAATTGTTTTACTTGCTAAGGTAAGTACAGGCAGAAATAGAGCAAGGGGGAAAAAAAACAAATCTTTTTTTTAGAAGTGAGGTGTGCCTTCAGCTGTATCTATCACTAGTTGAACATCTCCACTGAAAACCTTCCCTTCTCCATGTCCAGTGCAGGGCAAATGAAGAACAGACTAAAGTAGAGATGAATCAAGATGATTATATTTGATGGTGAAGTCCAGAGGTGGGAAAAGGGAAAATGTTAGGCACATAATGATCTATTTAAAAAAAATTGTGAAAGAATGACTTAAGTGAGCTTGAAGCTCAGACCTCAAGAGAGAGATCCCTCCTTTGGCATCAGATACTAAAACCTGTGAGATCCTATGTGTTGGGGATGGAGGTTAAGACCTACGAGTTGGTAATTAATGTCAAGCTTCAGAGGAGGAACTCTGGGGAGTCCCTGCAATGGATGTTGGTCATGGGAAGAAGACACTCTGGATCAGATAGGCCATGTCTACATGTGCACGCTACTTCCAAGTAGCGGTGCCAACTTCGAAATAGCACCCGTCATGGCTACACATGTTGGGCGCTATTTCAAAGTTGAAATCGACGTTAGGTGGGAGACATCGAAGTCGCTAACCCCATGAGGGGATGGGAATAGTGCCCTACTTCGAAGCTGAACGTCGAAGTAGGGCACGTGTAGACGATCTGCATCCTGCACCATCGAAATAGCGGGGTCCGCCATGGCGGCCGTCAGCTGAGGGGTTGAGAGATGCTCTCTCTCCAGCCCCTGCGGGGCTCTATGGTCATTGTGTGCAGCAGCCCTTAGCCCAGGGCTTCTGGCTGCTGCTGCGGCAGCTGGGGTCCATGCTGCATGCACAGGGTCTGCAACCAGTTGTCGGCTTTGTGGATCTTGTGGTGTTTAGTGCAACTGTGTCTGGGAGGGGCCCTTTAAGGGAGCGGCTTGCTGTGGAGTCTGCCCTGTGACCCTGTCTGCAGCTGTTCCTGGCACCCTTATTTCGATGTGTGCTACTTTGGCGTGTAGACGTTCTCTCGCAGCGCCTATTTCGATGTGGTGCTGCGCAACGTCGAAGTCGACGTTGCCAGCCCTGGAGGACGTGTAGACGTTATTCATTGAAATAGTCTATTTCGATGTCGCTACATCGAAATAAGCTATTTCGATGTAGCGTGCACGTGTAGACGTAGCCATATTGTCCAAGGAAGCATGATGATACATGTTTTAGGTGTCTCCCTTTTCAAATTTGCCTCAGGGTGGCTGGTTTACTTTGCTGATGCTGTGGAGCCACGAAATCTTGAACCACACATGAGCTGTCTCTGCAGCAGAGTCCCTCTCAGGTGCCTTTGCAATCCTTTATTGTCCTGAGGGAGGGAAAAAATGGAACAATCCATAGCAGAGACAGGAAGAGACCTGAGGTAAATGGAATATTGGACTGGCCGTCGGAAGAAAAAGCTGAAATAGTCCAATTTTTGGTCCTTCTGTGCTCTCAGTAGGCAACCAGCTTTCAAGGTGGAGTTGTCAGATAACATTTCAAGACTCCATTTTGGATTTAAAGAAATCACTGAAGCTTGACCAAATAAAAGATTAGTAAGATTGACAATACATTTTACCTAACCTGTATCCTAAGAATTCAAAGCTAGTAAGTGATTATCACTGCTAAGGTTAGCTTAGGTTTCTTCCTGAAACAAAAGAGGGAAAAGTGTTCTTTCAAAGATATTCAAAAAAGCCCTGTCTACACTGCTTGGTTTACTTTTGAAAGCATCTCTTCTGAAAATAGATTATGCAAATGAAGCACAAGACATGTATATCAGTGCCTCATTTGCATTTTCAATTTCCATCATTTGCATTCCTCTTTCGAAAGAGAAATGCCAGTGTAGACGCTGCCCTACAGAAATCATTTTAACCCTGCCTTGACACTCTTCATCATAGTTAAATTTATATAATCTCTGGCGAGTAATATAGATAGTCATAACATTTCAGTGTACAGTTAGCAAGGACTGAGTTCTGTCCTAATTCCTGGTCACATCAGAGTAGAAAAGGGCTTCTCAGCTGTCATGTATCTCTACTCAAAAGGAATAACTGAAACACAAACTATCCTTTTACCATCGCAGTGGGAGATTCTTTGTGCAATAACCTCTCCTTTCCTGTCACATTTAAATAATTTTTTTTTACTTAAACAGTTTTCCTTCAAATTGATAAATGCAGACTAATATGCTCCTCACTCAGTGTAGAAAAATCTCCATTCCATTGCTAAAGAAAAGCACTTCCAGTATTTCTCTGTTAATTCCACTGTAGAAAGGAGACAGATTATTTAATTTTCCATGATATCTCATTTCCATTTACCAAATGCCATTTTATTGTCTTTCCAATAATCTTTTAAAACTCATTTTTAGAATTTTGACTAAGCAGTCTGTATTCCTTTTCCCCTCCTCACTCTTAAAAACACTTTAAAATGTCCAGAAATTCACCTGCTCATCCCTTGATAGTAGAGTAAAACCACAGAATAAATGTCAATATTTTTGATCCTTTTTGAGCTGTCAGTACTACTTGCTCTTCCTTTGGCATGTTATTATTTATGTGCCTGACAGCTGAACAGCTTTCTGCATATTTATCCTTATTTTTTTGCTAGGAAAGGCACAATCTGGTGGCTTTCCTGAGATGAAATAAAATTTCAGATATACACAATTGCCAGAAGATTAAGGAATGGGCCAGTTCTGCTTACTTTATAGCCAATGTGATTTTTGCCATTGAATTCCATAATAGTGGGAATTGGTCCTCATTCTGCTCTTATTGAATCAATGATAAAACACTCTAACTTCTGAGGTGCAGAATTAAGTCATTAAGATACAAAACTCAGTAGTGTCAGGTTGTTAAGCAAGACGTATCTGTTGTTATTTGCTACTGGATATCTGCTAAATTGAATATCTTTCCTCAAAACATCCAACGAACTGGTCAAAACTTGAATTTCAGTTGACAGACGATAGATGTTATGGTCCTCTGTGTGTGATAATCTTCTGAATCATGATAAAGATAATTATCTTGTAACTCCGTGAATTATAATGGGTAATTCCTCTCCATAGGTAGCTATAAGGGTGTGGGTTGCCCCTAAGGGTTGGAAGGCCACAGAATGGAAACAGGTCTGGGCTGGATCAGGTGTTTCGAATGTAAGAATAGCAGACACTGTCAATGAGGAAGAAGCAGCAGGGTGAGAGAGCAAGGTTGTAAGGCAAGGGGAGTTGTGACTGGTGTTGGGACTGCAGGAGGTATACTGTGGAAGAAACGCCCCTAAGAATAGAACTCAAGAAAAGAAGCAGGATAATAGTGGGGTTTTGTTTGCTTGTTTTCAGTTCTGGTTTTCTGTTTTGGGATATGGAAAAAGGAATAAATGTCTAGCCACAAGGGCTTAGAGATTTTAAGCCTGCTGAGAAGACATTATGGTTACATCTTCATGAGAAGACTGTCGGCAGAAGTCATTGTCAGAAGGGATTTCCCAGCAAAATTTCTGTCAAAAGATTGCATCTACACATAGAAGCAGGTCAAAAGAACAATCTGCTCTGTAAACAGAGAGCAGCCAGACTGCCTGGCCCGCTCTTGAGATAATGGGTGACTGGAATCTCTACAAACTGGGCTGCCTGGTGAGCCAGAAGCCCTGACTGTGAACAAAAGGGTTCCAGAGTGTCTGCATGGCTGTCTTCTTGACAAATGCTGTAGAGAGAGGCGTTATACCTGAACAGGGAGAGATATAACGCTGCCAATGTGTGTGCCAGGTTTTGTCGACAAATTGTCAATACAGCGCATTTTGTGTTTAGATGCGCTGTGGTTTTTCCTGACAAAATCCCAGTGTAGACATAACCTATGGGACTACTTATTTAGTGTGTGTATAAGGAGAGAGTCCTGAAGAGGGAAGGAAACTTGTTCGCAGGACACTGTCCAACCAATCCTGGCCATGAGGCAGCACTCAGTAAAAGGCAACCTTGCAATGGTAGTGTATGTCCATATAGGCATAGAAATAGATTGGTAACTATGTATTCTGTATGCATGTGAGATAGTAGTTTTACTTACTAATAATATATAGGTTAGAGTCTTTGATCAGAAGTGGGTAGACACTTCATAAATTCTGGTGCAATGTGATTTGTTAATATACCATCCCAAACATCATGTAATTGAGATGTACAATAACGTGATTAAATTTTGAGGCGGGGAAGCCTGCCTCTTATGACATCAATTGAAAGATGGAAAAACTAGACCTTTTGACATTTATCTTGTATGTAAATGTCAGGCATTAAAATGAGAGAGCCATTAAAAGCATTTTAACGGATTTCAGCCAATCTTCTGTCTTAGAAATAATTAAAAGTAATAGAGCTTCCTGTCACAGCCTTTCAGAAGGATTTCATTTCTACAAAAGCTCTCCCTTTTTTAGTGGAATGGTTAATAAAATGTCATCTGGTGCCCTATGTACTCTAAATTATGGTTATGCATAGAAAAATAAATTGCTCTAAACTTCTGAAAGGTGGCCAGGAAGCATGGAGGCTCTATATTGTGCAGCTCTGGATTTGCATGTCTTATTCTAATGATTTTTGGTGGTTGAGTGAACCAGTTTTACTAGTGCACACAGATTGAAGCTCTGAATTCAAAAGGAGACATTATTTTCAATGGGCTTCAGGTCATGCGTGATGTTTAAAAGGTTGGACAACTTCTTTTGTGTGACTCTTGTGTTGACAAAACAAGAGTTTTACTTAAAGACTGTCTTGGCATCCTCTGCTGTACATCAGTTCATGTAGAGGAGTGTAATTAGGGCTGCTTGTAACATCAACTTGTGGATCATTTTCTGGTGGGAGGCTGGTACACAGGAGATGGGAAGAGAGTTGACATGGAAACACTCCAACCGTTGGCTTGAGGAGGAGGAGGAGAAGAAAAAACTGCTTCCTCTGTGTCTATGAATCACAGGAACGTACCATGAAAAATTCTTGGTAGGGTTTGGTTTGGTTATTAGTTTGTATGTGAAAAATGATGGTACTCTGTCTCGCAATGACATTCATTGGGGTGACCCACTTGCAAGATCAAGACAATGGGATCTGCGTGGAGAGGCCGCACAGGTTAAGCCAGTAGTTATCAAAGTTATTTGATCAGCTCCCCACCTTCTTTGCATCGGTAGTTGTTTAAACACTTCCCCAACAGACTCACGTACCATGCCCAACTCTGAAGGCAGCTAGTTCCAGGCCAGCAACAGTGCAAAAGTAAGGGTGACCTCTGCTGTACCTGCAACCCAAATATGACAGCAATGGGGGCCAGTTTTGTTTCCGCTCTCTAGCCAGACAAAAATAAAAAGCAGGAAGCAAACAGCAGAAAAAATAACAAATTATATTTTAAAAAGATAGTCATGCAAATAATTTAACATAAGTAAGGATATTTATTTTTAAATACAGATTGAACTTCTATAGTCCGGAACTCTCTGATCTGGCAACCTACATAGGGTGGCATGATTTTAGCTAGTTGGATGACCGTAATGTTTGTTTACAACCACCAGTCCTGGCTCTCAGTGTACTATGCTGTTATTTAGTTGTAATTTACACCTAAATGTCTTGTAAGAGCCCAGCAAGTGGTGAAAATGTTTGGTAATGCTGCTAGACAACAGGGACCTGTGGTTTGGCAAATTCTCTAGTTCAGCACCTGTCAGGTTCCACGGGTGCCAGAATAGAAATGAAGTGGGTCTTTGCCCATGAAAACTTATGCTCATACATTTCTGTTAGTCTATAAGGTGCCACAGGACCCCTCGTTGCTTTTGCAGATCCAGATTAACATGGCTACCCATCTGAGACTAGAGAGGTTCAACCTGTACACGATGAAGTTATGAGTCTTCCCATAAAAAAAGCTATGTTGGAAATTAACCCATGGGAAGCAGTGACAATACAAGCCTACAATACCAGCTAAGTCCCATGAAGGGTAAAAGTTGAATTATTATGGAAACCCTGATTCAGCAAATAATCCATATTTAGAAAAGCGCTTAAATCTGTGGCTCACTTTAATCACTTTCTTAAGGCCCATTCGTATTAATCACATCTAAACATGCACTTAACAGCATTGTTGAATTGGGAACAAAAGTAGAGCTCTGTATCCAATGGGTCAACATGTAACAGAAGTTGGGAGATGGGGCAGTTGAGGCTTGGGTTTAGTTGATTTAAATTACCCCCTTATGTTTTTGACTATGAATATGCATAACTCAGGTTACTCGCCCCATTTTGCATAAACTGTATGTCATTCAAAAGCATGTGATTCCCTGAATGTGTATATTCTATTTGTATGTAAACAAAACAGCAGTCATGTAGCGCTTTAAAGACTAGCAAAACAATTTATTAAGTGGTGATAATTTTTCTGATTTGTCAACCTTGATGACAATTTTTGGACCTCTGTGCTTTATATATTGAGTCTGTTCTGGTAGGGCTATAGATCTGCAGAATTGGGTCTGTCCCATGAAAGCTCATCACCTAATAAATTATTTTGTTAGTTTTTAAAGTGCTACATAGCTGCTTTTTGTTTTGATAGAATATAGACTAACACTGTTATCTTTCAGTTACTATTTGTATGTGATGCTGGAAATATAAAATGTAAACTCAATTTTAATCAAGATCTTTTTGTGAAGATCATTAGTGTCACATATGAAATGTAATGGCCTGGCATTCAAGTCGATGATCTGTGAATAGGCTTGTTTTTCCCGAGAGCCTGGATTGTGGTTTGCTCTACAGAGACGGGTGACCAAGCCACCCGGTGCTGGAATCCATCTTGAATTTTGTATTCTTCCACAGGGTGGGGAGAAAAAAATGAACAAAGAGTTCTTGCCCTGGAGAAATTCTATTTAACGAATGTAAAACAAATTATTGTCTTCATATGAATTCACAGACTGCTGCCCCGGGAAACATATAACGCTAATTGGGGCTTGAGGAGGGAGAAAAGCGCTGGACCCAAGTCATAAAAATCAGCTCTAGCCTGCAGAACTTTACCTAGAATAAGAACTGGGGTGAGAATTTATGATTTGTAACAAATTCTCCTAAGCTACAGGTACACTACAGTGATCTGCTGACAGAAGTCACTGTTGGAAGAGATTTCCTGACAAAACTTCTATCAACAGAGTGCGGCCACGCACAAAAGCCAATCGGGAGAGCATTCAGCTCTGTCAACAGAGTGGCCGGACTGCCTAGCTGTTTCCTTGACAAAACAGGGACCCGGAAACACAGCAAACAGGGCTGCCCATTGTTCTGGATGACCTGTATGTTGACAGAAGATCCCCAAGAGCATCCACACAGCCTCTTGCCAACAGGACCTGTCGACAGCAGCTTGATGCCTTGTGGCTGAGGAGCAGAACGCTGCTGGTGAAAGTGCTGAGTTTTGTCAACAAACCCTCAACATAAACGCATTTTGTGTGTGGATGTTCCACCAGTTTATCAACAAAATCAGGGTTTTGCAGGCAAAACTTGCTAGTGTAACAGTAGCTTCCATGTACTAGGCTTAAGCATGCTTTTCTTTGTTTGCTTGTTTTAGCTTAGTAACTTACTTGGCTCTGTCATCATTTGCCACCACTTAAATCTCACTTTTTAAATTTAATAAAATCCTGTTTGTTATAAAACCCAGTGCAAATAATTATCTGGGTGGGTGGGGAGAACAAGAGCTGTGCATATCTCTTTCATTTAGAAAGGGGGCTAGCCTTATGAGCTTTCTCTGTGTAAATCCTTCACACAGAATAGGACATCTTTATTGGGGTTTTGTTCCCATTGGGGTTGTGCTCCTGGATGCTGACAAGTCTCTATAACTGAACACCTCTACGTTGTTCTCAGTGTGTTTGTTGATATTCTGGGGGCATGGCTGTTTCCCCAACTCTGTACCTTTGCTGGGGAAGACTCGAGATTCTGACTCAGCGGACAAAGTGGCTGGGCATCGCAGAGTGCAAGTAGGTGGGCTCAGTGGTATGATCAGGCCATGGGGTGACAGTCTCAAGGGCATCTTGGTCACTCTGCACATGGTTTTCCCCTTTATCACAAGGTAACTTATTTCCTGGTGCATGGGACCAGTCCTCCTTCTGAAGGAAAGAAATCAGTGAGAAATTCTGAGAATTTATAGTCACCTTGCCAGAAGCATCTCTGTTACATTCAGGTATTCTTCTGGCCTCCATTCAGGTGCCCTGATTCCATGCCTACTGATACAGATAGTTGCACCTTCAATGATTGATTTTATTCATATGAATTGGATAGGGTTCTAGTTGAGCAAACAGACTAGTTCAAAACCCTAATGTTATGACTGAGAATACAGGGCTAGATGTGCTTGACCTCCATTGACTCGACTGGCCACCCTCTCTAAAAACTGTCCTAGCAGAACAGATGGGAGTTCCATCTAGTCTAGTGTCATATTGTCCATGGTTGTCAACCAATGATACTTCACAGAGAAGTGTAAGTCTCCTTTGATGGACAACACAACATACCCAAGGGCAGAATTTGTCATTGGTAGTATCACACTTCTTTTAGGCACTTTGACCTTTCCTGTTCCTCTAAGTTGCATCTGAAAAATATGCTCAGAGCCTGTATCTCTCTGCTCTTTGGTGGTCTGCAACAAATAATAAAGAATGTCATCTTTTAGGATTTCATGGGTGGTGTAAGACCAGAAATGCTGAACTCCTAATTGATTTTCTGTCTTCTGGATCACAGGAGCATATGTTTAGTGTAATGGTTGTCTAGAGAGATGTCTGTCCTTGTAGCAGTCTCTAACTGGAGATATTAAATATGTCATGGCATTGGACTAGCAACACCACAGAACATGTTGGGAGAAAAGGAATGTATCCAAAATACTCTCTTTATTAACCAGACACAGCTATATCTGATTGCATAATTACACTGGCAATTTATTCAGAAAGAATTATTTTCTCTATTTGCAAATTCTCTGCAGAAAGATTGCATTTTAAAAATATGCAGTGGTACAATGGGGGAAAAACTAATGTAGTACATTTTAATCTAGGGTAAAGAAGATGCAACTAATCAGGAATGGTGAAAAAATGTGTGCGTGTGTGTGTTCATATTCAAACATAACAAATCACAGTCTATTGCTCAAAAATTGTGTGTTTGATATTCTAGCTGCATGATTATTGATCCAAGTCATGTGGCATTGTTTCTGTTGCTTGTTTGGTTAACCTAATCCTTATAAACTACTGCTGCTCTGACTTAAGCCAAGTTTCATTTAATCGCAAATTTAACTTCATCTCCTTTTGAAATGACTGTTGGTTCTAGTCCTGAAACTGACTTTCCATGAACATTCATCCAATCAAAATGTTCCTGGCATGAACGTTGGCAATACAAACAAAAATAAATATCACCCAAAAGACAAACAGAATTTTATTTAGAAATATCTGAAATGCTTGACTATCCTTCTGATTCTAGGAAAGACAATAACATGTACATTCTTTCAGTCATGCTGTATACCATATTCTAGATGCATTGACATGAGTATGTCTTTCCATGATCACTTCCAGCATGTCCTGTTTTTCTGCAGCCACTTAGTTAACCTACGTTTGTAAGGTTATATTTTCGTTACTAATGGCCCAGTGTTACGCAGTCATCTAGTGGGCTGTTGTCAATCCGTGGAAGCCAGTCGAGTTAAACCCATTGATTCCAGAATCTGGTCCAGTGGTTTGGTCTTAGAAAGATTAAAAGGCATTTCTCACTTTAGATTGTAATTCCATTTGTCCTCCCGACTCCTTCTTACCCTTCAGTCTGTTTTCTTTCTCTGTCCTTCAGACAGTGTATTTTCACATCGCAATGATGAATAAACTTGTCATACTTATTTTACTTGTAGCATAATTTGCAGGACTAATTTCCCTGCTTACGATGCCAACATGACATTTCCAGATGGATTTTTTAGGATAATGTCATGAATCATAAATCTCGAGTCTTCTCGCATTATAACAATGACTCTGCTCTACCTTTCGCGTTCTATAAAGTTAATGATTTCCAATGAGACTCCCATAGCATATCTAAGGCATACCCAAACCAAGTTTATCTGGTGTTGGACTTTCAGAAATGTTGCTTATTCCAAGTTGACCTAAGATGAGATCTAGACATGTTAACAAGGTATACTCACGGGAATATTAGTCTAAAGTAACATAACCTGTGAAATTGTACAGGTTAAGTGCCAACATCAGTGTGCATGAGCTATTAGATGAATATAGCCTGTCAGTTAGTTCATGTCTGATAGAATTCTGAAGAGTATTTTAGGCTGTACACTGTAATATATCCATCAGCATGCCTGTTAAGGGGAACTGCCAGTCAGTTAAGGCACTGATTCTGCAAAAGCTTAAGCATATGCTCACTTTTATGCAGTGTGAGAGATGCCGTTGTTGTAAACTGGACTACCCAGAGTATAAAGGTAAACATGATTGGGCCTGGTCTATGCTATTTGTGCAGCTGAAGTCAACATACTTATAGTCATGTCTTGTGTGCAGTAAGGCTGGTGCAGGTTGCTCTCCCATTGATGCTGGCTAGTCTTCATGTGTTGGAGGAGTGTCAGCGTCCAAGGGAGCAAGCTCACAGATCGACTGATCATGTCTACATCAGACACGATAAATCAACAGCCTATGGATCCATCACAACAGCATCGATCCCTAGCTTTGTGTAAACATTTCCTACGTCTTTGCAGAGCTAGAGACTTAGACTGCATGGTCTTTGGGGCAGTAAGTGCTTTGCACTCTTTCCAGTCTCTAGCACAAAAGAATTGATAGTTGGTATTGTAGTGCAAATGCACTTTATTAATAAGGGATTGTCATATCTGCACATCTTGTGGCTATATTGAAGCACAGTGGAGAAGTGACAACCTTTACTTGAGGACACACTCTAGAGGATTGTCTATGTGGAAGCCTACATTGCAACTACCCTGCTTAATTTTGGACTGTGGGTTTGGCATTTTCCACAACCCTAGGGCTCACAATACACTTGCAAGAACCTCAGTTGCCCTGTCTTTTGGTTGATGGAATGAATGTAAGGGCCAAACCAACCTTTAAGAACCCATTTGTAAACACAGGTCCTGATCTCTTACAACAGCTGAACATACAGCATAAATTTGCTAGCTATAGAAGACAGAAAAATACCTCAAAAAGTAGTAATAAAAAGGTTAAAACAAGCTAAATAGAATGACAATGTTGAATACTATTAACCCCCTGGGAAATCAATAAAGTAATTTACTGGTTTTAAACTGATTTTTAATGTAATCCCTATAGCAGCTGGTTATTTGCTTGAAGTTATTGATCCCTTAGAAGAAAGGCAAGTATGTATCTTTAGCAATTTGTTCGTGGCTCTCTCCAGCGGAATGGCAGTCTATTGCAGGTGAAATTCACACATTTAAGCACATATACTAAAACCAAAGTGACACTTTTATTAAAGCCATTAAATGAGCAGAACATTGCTTTTCTAGGGATTTGAGTGTCAGTACGATTTACAAAGCTTGCAGCATCTTAAGAGAGTGAAAGGGAAGTGCTAGGACCAGGAGAGCCTTAAACACTGAATGAAATGAAGTCTGCAACCGTGCAATTACGCTGCTGCATTCTGCTATCCAACCGTTGTCGCTCTACACCTTGTGGGTGGCTGCAGTTCTGTGCTCCACTCACAATGAACCAGAAATGGGTGAATAAGGTCCTTTCCTCCATCCCTCTGTTATCAGGTTGAACCTCTCTCGCCTGGCACCCTCGAGACCTGACTGGTGCTGGGCAAGAGAATTTGCTGGATGATGAGAGGTCAATATTGTCTATCACATTACCAACACTTCCACTGCTTACTTGGCTCTGAGAAGACATTTACAGATAAATTACAGCTAAACAACAGCATGGAACACTGAGAGTCAGGACTGGTAGCTTTAAACAAATTTTAGGGGACCACCAGAAACTTGGCCCTACCCATGATACGTGGTCATCTGGCTAACTAAAATCATGCCGGATTGCAGATGTTGCTGGGCAAGAGAGTTCTGGATTAGAGAGTTTCGACACATGCACAGGAATTGACAGGCATTTCTGAGGTTAGTAGATGTTCATTCTCTGTCCCTGTGCTCAGCTTCTCCTGTCCATTTTCCACACTGGCCTACCTGGAGCCATCCTCATCCAGTGCTTCCAGGGCTATTAGGTTTTGTGGGGATACTTATGCTCTGGGGAGGGGACCAAAAATAAGAGATTCAGCATGTGGGGGGGGGGATCTCCAGAGTGGGGTGATGGTTAGGATGTGAGGTGAGATGAGGGCTTGTGCAGGGGGTGTGGGCTCTGGGGTGGGGCAAGGATGAGGGTTTGAGATGGAGGAGGGGAGCCTGGTGTTTGGAGTGTGGGAGGAACTCAAAACAGGGTGAAGTCTTGGTGGGAGCTAGGATGTATGGAAGGAGTTTGGGGTGTGGGCGCTTCCTTGGGATGGCGCCTCTTTGGTGACGCAAGATGCGGTGGGGAGCAGCAGGCACCTGTGCCCCACCCCATCACCACAGCTCCCTTTGACTGCAATTCCCAGCCAACGGAGCTAAAGGACAGAGTGCTCAGGCCAGGGAAATGTAGGGACAGAGCTTCCCAGTGCTTGCAGCTCCAGTCCAGGTGAGAGGAATTACAGGGGGGGCAGACCTGCATCATCCTCTCCCACCTTCCCTGCCAAACAGAGCCACGTTAACACATAGCGGCTTTCATGACTGCAGCCCTGGGCTAAGGGGCCCTGCACAAAGATCTGCAATACTGATGGCCCAGAGGTCTTTTTGCATGGTCCTCCTTAGCCTGGGGCCCTGGACACAGCCACTAAAGCCACTTTCATAACCTAGCCCTGATCTCAGAATACGTATATCTATATAGCAGGTTGCAGATAGTATTCTGCACTCAGCAGTGCCCTCGTTCCACGACCTCCACAGAACTCAGATAGGCTTTCTACTCTTCCTCTATTCCCTGCTTCACCCGTAGCTTGTTAGTGTGTTGAGATTCTGTAAGTTCAATGTCATACGTGAACCCGAACGTTAATGCTACTTGATTTGTGAAAATATTTTGTTCAATTTCATAAAAAGCTTTTTAAAATTAAATGCTGGACTTGGATAAACCTTGGCCAGCAATGTCTTTTTTGTTTATGTTATTGTTAAACGTTTGCATGACCATATTGTGTAGACATCCCAATCATGGACTAGGACCCATTGTGCCAGGCTGTCTAAGAACACAGAGCAAAAACACACTTGCGGCCTGAAAGAGTTTACAATAACATGTCATGTTCTCTTCTGTTCAGGGGAAAAATCTCAGACCCAACAGCATCTTCAGAGCCCTGCAATGGTTCATCTCCTCTGACTTCTTCAAAAAGCCAAGGCGTCTTATGTGGCTGACCTAAGCTGATTTGGATTTCCAGTGGTGGCATGGAATGAAGCATTATTTACGTTTCTCCATGTCATATATCCACAGTGTGCATATATTTCATGGCTTCAACAAGTTCCTCATAAAGACACAGGATGTTGTGCTGTTGTTGGATGTCTGGCTTGCAAATAGTTGGAAGGCAGAATCAGAGATGATATGTATCTAATCTGTGGTCTCAAATTTCTAGTGCCTCTGCAGCACTGAGGACATAGTGAGATTCCACTATTGAGCCATTTCTGACGAGGGTATGATCAATTTCTCTCAGGGCATCTCCACTATGTAGAATCCAGGTCCCCAGTCATGGTTGTTATCTCTCTCTCTCTCTCTCACACACACCACACACACACACACACACACACACACACTTTCTCTCTCTCTCTCACACGTACACTCATACACACACACACTTTCTTTCTCTCTCTCTCTCATAGACTGAGATCACTGCTGATTTTGTTTCACTGCATTACCATGAACTTCCATCTATATTCATGCATTGTCAGTTGTTTTATACTTCCGTCATAGTATCTGTGGGGTAGGAACAGTCTCTCTTCTGTGTGCTTTTACCAAGCCCAGTGCAATAAGACCCTGCACCATGACTGAGGCTCCTAGATGCTACCACTATGCAAATAACAATAAAATGAAAAAGCATCCTGAGGCTAAAAGAGAATTGGACCCTGAATTTGGAGCAAGGGGAGGGAGTTGTTTTATGAGCAACATTTTTTCTTGAATTTGCCTTCCTGCATTGCCGTTACGACACAAGCAACATTAGACTACCTTGTTTTTAAATGCTGACCCATGAGTGACTCCTCTCTCTCTCTCTGAAACTGGGGAGAAAATTCTGCCCTCAGCAAAGTACAGTTCTTCTTTTACAGAGTCATTTTAAATCAAGGCTGTCTTTGCCTTCTCTGTGAAACCAATACACTGTGCATTTGATAGCAGCAGCCATGGCATAACTCATGTATAACAACAAGAAAGTAGGGTGTTTTTCTCCATTTAGCCAGTCAAGAATACCTCTTTCATACTATGCTACCCTTTTTGATTGTCAGCACTCTTTGTAAGGAGTTTCATGAAGAAAATTTAACCTGATTTCTTTGCTTCTTAGGCTATATCTGCTCTGCATTAATTATTTATTGTTTGGTGTCGGACAGACCCACTTCATCAGATCAATCTCAATTGGTCTGTATTGGAAATGAGATTGATCTGATGAAGTGGGCCTGTCCCATGAAAGCTCAGCACCAAATAATCATTTTGTTAGTCTTTAAAGTGCTACATTTCTGCTGTTTTGTTTCATTTAAGGAAAGTAATTTTTTTAGTAACTTCAAATAAACATTAATGTTGAATTTTGAAAATATAAAGAAGGAAATATTGTGACTCAGAACTTCTTTTTCTTTTGAAACTATTTGATAAAATTATCTGAATTTGTTGAACATTTCAAGCAAAAATTGTTGCTCTACTCTGGATATTCTAATACATGGCTCAATGTGTATGTGGAAAACTACAGTAACAGAATTAAACTGGGAAATGCAATTCTCCAGGCAGTGGTACACCACAGTTGAATTTAGTCCATTATGTATTTTGCTTGTTTCTTTTTTTCTTCTCATCTTCAATTCCTTAACAAAGGACAGTTGAATGATGAAGGCGTCTCTGCAATGATAGCAAACTTCCACGGGGACCAAGGAAATGAGGCCAAAGCAACGCTTTTGTATTTGTAGTTATTAATCAAATGTATCAATAAAGATGAAACTGTGTGTGTGTGTGCGCACACCTGAAGCAAATGCTGCATCACCCCAATATAGTGTGCCAAAGCTACATGTTTGCTAAATTTAATGCCACGAATGATGTATTGGACCTATTGAAGTCCCAGGCAATTTGGCTATTAACATCAGTGGAGCCAGATTTTCCTCCTGAGAGTTGTTTCCTTTTAATTTTTTTTCACTATGTTTATTCAGTTTCTTTGTAAGCCAGCAGCATTATGAAATGACAGCAGTATGAGTCAGAAAACCTATTATCAACTTGCCTGATGTTGCCACACTGCAATCACTCATCTATCCTCTCATCAGACAAATGTTAACATGACATCTGTTACACCTAATTCTAGTAACAATCGAGAACCACTCCGCATGCTAATAATTTATCATGCTTACGAAATCAATTTTGCATGGAATATACCATTTCCGTAAACATTACAAAGTTGTTTATCTTCCCGTAATAACTATTTATGAACTGACAGGGAAATAAACCCCAAACACCCTCAGCAGGCAATGGCAACTTCTAAGGCCTTTTGTCCAGACATTTCTCCTCTTGTACCTCGTAATCATCACTAACTAGACAAATCCACTTCCACAATTGAGAACTCATGAGGCTTTAAAAATACATGTTAAACAGATGGAATTATAATTGCATTTTATTAATGGTGTAGGTTAGAATTTCATATTATAGCAGAGAAACATAACAATGATAATCTGGGAACCAGAATCACACAATGCTCTGTGTACAAAGAAAAATGAAATATCTGATTACAGAAGGAAGACATGCAATGCTTCATTGCTTTCTGGCCTGTCAGGTTGTATTTGTATAGAGTATTTAAAAGTGTCTTCTATCCCTATTCATCAACCAGTGTTATGTCTTAAACATCATACCATGTTGCACTTTAATCAGATGGTCCACCAAAATCAGCCTACTCTGTTTTTTTTTTTTTCTTAATATGAGTTCCTGTGGTATTTTCTGATAAAGGTGTCTAGCAACAATTTCTTTCATTACTTCATTTCATTCTGTTTACTTTATCCTACAGGTTCCATGGATTTATTTTCACCAGTCTGCCTCAGGCCAAACATAACTCAAAGTAGCAGCAGGGCCAAGAGCCTCCATGAGCCCCACGGCAAGGTGGGAGAGGGCCTCTGCTCTGTGCCCCCGGAAGGGTTGGGGCCAAGGATGGAAGAGTCTGGGCCTCGGGCAGTCAGGTCTTCATGCTACTCAGTTCTCAGCACTGCACCTCCCAGCTGTGCCAAAGTAGCAGCAACAGTGGCCAGAGTTCCATGCCCCTTGGAAATGCCTGGCCTCTGTGCCACTGCCCTCTTTACTCCCCTTACGTTGAGAGGCCTGCAAAGTAGTGAAGAGGTTCCTCTGGACTTTGCAGCATAATAACCAATTTCACCACTCTGTTACCTTTGTCTTCATAGGAAGTATATTACTTTCCCTCTGACCTGTTTTGCGACAAGGATGGTAGTCTGGGTTGCACGTACTCCATCCCGTGTGTGCACAAGATGGGGAGGACCGAAGCAAATACAGAGGTGGCTTCTGTGAAGCCTCCAGCAAATAAAAAGGGTATATTGGCACAGAGGAGAAAGTGAACATGATCAAAGGATATGGCCAATGTACAATATACTTCAGATTACAAGTTGTCCCTAGGAGTAGATTTGCATTTCTGTAAAGTAACTATGGCATTGAATCTCTGACCCAGATCAGCTGCTTACACTCATGGGACTATACAATTGCAGTGTAAGTGCTTTGGCTGGAGACAGGGCTCTAGGAACCCATGATGGGTGGATGAGCTCAGAGGCCAGGCTGCAGCCAGAGTCCACAGACTGATTTTATGGCACTACGATCCTGAGTCACCTGGCTCAGGCCAGCCACAGCCATGCCATGTGTCCTTAATGTAGTCTCAACATATCCTAGGAGACCATACCCCATTGGCAGAGTTTAGAGCAGCTCCCAGGCTGTTCTAACCTGAAAAAACCTGTCAGGCAACAGCTAGCTGTATCAAAGACACTGGCTGTAGACCACATTTGGAAATAGTTTTATTGATGTCAGAAATAATGATTTATGCTCTGTATCTATAGATCTTGGAGAACTTTTCAAAGTGGGGTAAGCACTCCAATTCCATTATAAAGGTGGGACAACTGAGGCCCAGAATGATTAACTGACATGCCCATATCATTGACAAGGATAGAGCCCCTAAATAATGGTGGTGTTGGATTTTTTGTTTTCAGGGGGACTATGCCACCAAATTTAATGCTAAATTGTAAGAATAACTTCCTGATACTGAAAATTTGCTTATTTTTGGGTAGAACACAGCATCTATTTAGTGCTGCACAGTAGCAGTACACAGCAGCTTAGTACAGGAAGTAATGACACTGAAATTGAAGAGACTCTGTCTAATTTGGTTTAATGTAGCTAAGTAATTTTTAAAAAATGAGTCACCATAGAATGGAGGAACATGATGCAAAATTTAAGATCTCTACATCGTTTATCAGGATGTTTTTAGGGGATGCTTTTAGGCTTATCATAATTACCCAAACTGGGAAGACAATATATTTTCCTTATGGTTATTGCAATATAAATAGTAAATTATGCTATATTTTTGACCTACAGTGTTTCTCAGTTAAAAACAACAACAACAAAAAACCCCACCCTCATTAGAGTAGCAATGTACATTAAGTCTTGCTGGATCCTTACCTGGTGTGAACTGGCAGGGCTCCATAGAAGTTGCTGGAAGCCATCTAAATGACAAGTATCAGAGGGGTGGCAGTGTTAGTCTATATCTGCAAAAACAACCATATGTGTATATTTTAATAAATTATGTAAATTGGGATGATGGTGCTTATATAGTTTATGGGAGCAGAGTGTGCTTTTGTTTTCTCTTATGAAGAATTGTAATGTATAGATCTCCTGAAATAAGGAGGAGGTATAGGAAGTTCATGTGTCATTAAAATAAAATAATCACTTGCTGTGCAAATACCTTAGAACATGCCATTCCGAAGGATTTGTGAAAGACTATATGCATATACAACTTTATTATATTATATTATAGGTAAAAATATCACCCTCACACTGTAACTCTACATTTCATTACATTGAAGAAGCTAATTTGCTGTCATTGCTGTTTGTTACACAACCTGAAAATAAACCCTCATGACTAAGGTTGTATTTTTTGGATTTGTGGGCAAATATTTGTGTATGAAATGTCATAAACATTCATGTTTTGTGGCTTTGCGTTAACATAGGATGTTTGGGTTGCAGGCTGTGCATTCACTCCAAGATCCGTCATTTTGAGTACATTTAATGTTATCGCTTCTATTTGTGTTAAGTGTTTCTATGCAAATGAGGGTTGAGACCAGAATACAAATGGTTTCACAAATCAATTTCCTTAATTAGACTGTATAGCATATCCCCAAAAGTAATTGCTTGTTCACAGAATACTGGTTCAACATATTCCAAAAGCTGGTACAAACTAACAATAATTGGAGTGAAACTTCCAAAGGGGCTTCAGCAGTTGTGACAAGATGTGTGAAGGTGCACTGGACAAGAAAGGGTTAAATAAGGATGTGGTGTAGGCTTAGGTAGCTGCTTTTGCGAAGTAACAGAGGTACATCTGCAATGCATCTGGGAACATTCCATCCCAGAGCAGGTAGATGGATGCACATTAGGTCGACCTGTGCTAGCACACTAAAAATAGTAATTTAGCCATAGATAGCATGGCAGTAGTTCAGTCTAGTAACTCAAGTACGTATCCAGGGAGCTGGGGGTTGAATTTGTTCTCTTGCAGATATTCATGTCTACTACCCATTGTGCCCTCTCTACACTATCATTGCTAGTGTGCCAGCTGAAGCAGAGTTGGTGTGTGTCTGTCTACTTGAGTTGAGAAACATTCTGCAATGCAGACATACTTTTAATCTTGTCATGTACCCATCTTCAAAGCAGGTATGATCTTTATTCCTTTCTCCCACCTTTTTCTGAGTCATCCATTTTGATTACAAGATCTCTAGGGGAGAGGCTCCATAATGTTGTGACCCCACACCCTGTATGCTTCACAGTGCCATTATTGTGAGATGATTATGGCATAATTCTGATATATTTTGTGCAGGGTTGGTCATCTGAGATATTATTGAAAGGTTATTATTTCCAGAATATGATTACACTATCTCTATGCAGGTAACAGTTTTGTATCTGAAGTTAGGAATATCGACTATATATCTGTTACAAATTTGTTTACGAATGGGGAAAGCCTGCTCGGCAAAAGACTGTCAGTCTTGATGGCTGGCTGGGAAGGGACCACACAGAGTGAGGAGTCATTAAGAAAAATAATACTTAGGGGAAAATAATCACCCATTAGGAAGCTTCTCTGAGGATGCCATAAATAGCCTCTGACTCATATGTCATATAGCCTCGTGACTCATGTCTGCTGTGACACTAGAGGGTCATGTGATCAGGTCACCTGGTGCTGGCCTCCATCTTGGAAAATCTTTTCTTTCCACTGAATGGCATGTGAATCCAGATTTGCAACAAAGGATTCCTGCCATATGCAAGACCTATATAAGGCAGAGGGGTGATATTATCAAGGTCCACTCAGAAAAGGGTCCTGGAAACACCTGAGGAGCAAAGACTGAACTGGGGGGAAGCTGTGGACTCTGGCTAAAGGAATCTTTAGCCTGTGAATAAAATACCTGGGGTTCCCAAGCTGTAACTTAGTGCTTCTTGCCCCTTAAGATTCTGCAGCCTGCATGATCATAATTTAGGGTTCGAATTTGCTATTCATATCCAATCAAGGTAGTGTATTAAGTTTAGGTTGTGTGTTTTGTTTATTTTGCTAGGTAATCTGCTTTGATCTGTTTGCTGTGCCAAATACTCATTTAAAATGTATATTTTGCAGTATATTTTAATACGCTCATTTTTATGTTGTTTGGAAGTGTGTGGAAGCTGTAACATGGAGCATAAAGCTGTTGTGTTTTTCCTTTCTACATTGAAGAAGGAAGTAAATTTCATGAGCTTACACTGTACGGTTCTCTATGGAGTGCAAGATGGTGTAATTGCAGATTTACACTGCAACGGTGGCAGTGCATGCCTTAGATACTGGGAGGTACCTGAGCTGTGCCTCCCTCTGCAGAGCTGATCACAGCATCTGTATGTACTGTAGCTGGCTGTGTGCCTGGTGAAAAGTGCAGGCTGAAGCTTGGAGGACTTGGCAGTTTGTCACAGAACAGTGCGAATGGAAACCCAGGCTGGCAGTGAGCTGGGGAGCTCAGTGGCACCCAAGTTTTAAGTGGTACCCTCGGGGGAACCCATCACATATGTGGTTACAATGTGGCTGCCAACAGAATTGTTGGATCCCTGAGCAAGGTGGGGGATGTGCGGCCAGCTCTGGGTCTCAGGCAGAAGGGATGGGGCCTGGGCAGGCCTGGAGGCCAGCCTGCCCCAGCCAGCCCTTCAGCACTTCTTGGCTTGTTCTGCCTACGTTCTTTTCAATAGATGAGTCTGTGGCATCTGCCCTTTTTCCTCCTGTTGGTCGCCCTGACTTACAGCACCTACTGAGTTGGAGCTTTAATTTCAATTGAGAGGATTCTACAGTAAAAATATCGAGAAGAGAGGTGCTATTGTAATAAAGTAATGTAGATATTTAAAATCGAAAGGTGTTGGAGCAACAATAGAAATATACTGTGTTACATACAGACACCCTGATTTGGGTGGCTCAGTCCCTTTTCCCCCTCAACCTCTCTCTTTTCACATTCAACGCAGAGGGAAAAACTCGATACAAGTATCAGCTGTGCTTGGTTGTCAGCTTCACTGTGTGTCCCTAAATTTATTAGGCAGTAGCTCATAGCAGCTTCATTGTTCCTGAGGATCAATTTCAGGAGAGCCAAGCCATATGTCCAATAGAAGAACAAATATAAAAAGAAATGGCAGTCAGGCAGTCTGGCCAGGAACATGACCACAAAAGCATCCTAGAGCAGCAGGAGTATTGTAGTCTCCCTACCTTGGTTAGAGAGAATTAGAACAGAAAACACTGGAACGTCAGAGTGCAGAATACTGCTGTCATTTAGAGACTATACTGCTCGCCCAATTTCCGGCTTCTCATTCAGATGGTCTCAATTATAATTAAAGGGAAAGAGATAATATGGTGTTAGCCAGTTTCATGGCTACCCTTGTAAGAAGGACTAAACGGCAGAAATTTGATCTGTTCAGACTGTAGTTCTAGGGCTAATGTCTCCTCACGCTCCAAAGAGGCAACATTTCTATCAATTTTTTTTATTTCAGCATACAATTTCAAAATAACTGTGGTCCTACCCAATCCTCTACAATTATTCAGGAACCAAATACTATTTAGTTTATAATTTTTTTAAAAGACAGGGTGGAATCTCTGGCTGTGTGTGTGGTTTTTGTAAAAGTACTGGCAGATATTTTCCGTAATGGTCTAATTCCTCTCCGTACATGTCTAATGTTCCCTAATAGTCTAATTCTTTTTTTCAAAACGTTGTTCATCACTGAGGAAAATAAAGCAGTAGTTTGTATCTGTGTGTAAAGGTCCAAAATCTTGGTTAAAGAAAAGGGTGATGGATAGCACTCCTCCACCATTTCTGGTGCATCCATAACCACCTGCTAAGGCATTCTTTAACCTCTTCAGAAATGGTCCATGAGTGGGTGTGGGGAATGGTGTCTTTGATAGGAACAAAGGAGCATGGTCCACATATTGTTAGCACATGCATCTCCTGAGGCTACTATAGCATCACAGACATGTACCATGCATATTGTTCTTAACAGGATGTTCCTGTGATGACATACATGAGATTGTGTCTGTCCTGGAAACAAATGCACAGTTACATGTTTTTTTTTTGCCTCGTTTGTATACTTATTTGGTGGGAGAGGGGAACAGAAGACTGAGAGAATTTAGTCCTAAAAGGAACCACAGACTTTACGCGGGCCAAAGAAGCGCACAGTTGCAAACTCTGCAAATAAGAGAAGACTGCGTAGAAAATCCAGGCAAGGTGAATTGCACAGATGTTCAGGTGGAGAGAACCAGATCTGAGGCCCCCATTTTAGTGAGGGAAAAGTAGGATGGATAACAGGATATGGAGGGAAACTGGGAGGCTATGCTAGAGGGAGGCCAGGACAAGGTGTATTTTAGGGGAGAAGGTGTTGGTGAGATGGATGGTGAGGGATGAGAAGGAGGGAACATTAGGGGAGAAGGAGGGGACAGGAGGGGATTTATATTGGTGAGAGGGAGTAGAGGAGCTTGCAGCATTAGAATGCTACGTGTCCCCCCTCATTATCTGACCACTTTCTGCTGCTTGTGGCTTAGTTTACTAGAGCATGTTGGGCACCACTTATAGGAATATTCATACAGCCTTGTTCAGAAGTTTTAGAAACATTTATATGTACAGTGGTGTAGCAATTTCCCAAATGCATTGTATAAGGAACTTGTCCAGCATTCAGCCTGACCACATCCTACAATCCTGCCCTGCTGTTATGAAGCTGCAGTAGTTTTTATAACCTGGGTTCATACGTCAGAGATGTTTATTCTGGCTTGTAGCAAGGAGGGCTCCCCACATCCTAGCGAAGAAGTTCTGCCAGCATATTCTTTCTGGGTATTTGAAATCAGGATATATGTTTCATGGATATGAGAGTTTCAGCTTTAAAGTCTATTGGTAATGAATCTACTGGCCAACATATTGCCATTTTGTAGAAACTTGTTTTATACCAGCACCTGCACATATCCCATGAGATAATTCAGGAATGACATTACTGCATGCATGAGTGATGGCTCCTTTTCTGAGAAACTTACCAAAAAGCTGTATTTATTGCCAGCCAAATTTAATCTTCCATGGCAGAAGCTAAAACAATCACTCAGTGATCTACAGACCATGACCAAACAGTTCATTCATTAACTGTTCACACTGTAGACTGGCATGTGAATGGCCAACAAGAATGATGGGAAACGGAATAGAGTTCATGCAACTAGCATGCACCAGGCATCTAAGCCTTCTCTGTTACAACAGACAGAACTAGGCTGCCAAGCTCCATACCACAGATTTACACTGCATTTGCTGCATCCTAGGGAGAGTAAAAAGACAGAGGCTGAGAAAGGAAAGAAGTTTTTAATGCCCCAATTCAACTGCATACAGTCAGTATGCTGGAACTGGCAATTGGGGAAAATAATCTGCACTGGAGATAGGGCAGGCACAGACTTCCCCTCCATCTGACACAAGAGAGGAGCCAGACTTTGCCTTGCGCAGTTGTCATCTGGCTCCCAGTCTTTCCAGCACCCTCATCCTGTGCTGTCAATTTTCCAAGAGCTTTTCCGTTGACTTCCAGCCTGGACATCCATGCTTGTCCCCAGTCAGGGTTTTATAGAGAAGCAAGCCACAAACCCATTCTGAAAAAAGCCTCCAAAAACCAAACACTGAAGACAGAGGAAAAGGCTCAGGGAAATTTAGAAGGAACTTAAATTGGAGAGAAGGAAAAGAAACAAGAGAGTAAGTGACAAGGAGAGACAAAGTAGATAAAATTCCTCCTCCTATTAGGGATGAATTGGGATAAGTAACTTAATGTTTTAAGTACTTTCATGAAAAGTTTACCTAACACTGCTGAGACATACAAAGGAGCCAGGATTATTCAAATGTAATAACATGTCTGGAGTTCTTTCAGATAATTGAGGCTTAGGTCCTATATGACAGGTAAGAAAAATGTGTATTACATATAATGTGGTACTACTGCGCTAATTACAGATGGCTTGTAAAACGGGGCTGGTCAGTTAAACCAGCCAAAGTACAAATCAAAGGAAAGAAAATAATCAGCCCGGTACAATGGACCTTATTTTGGGAAGACACCTATAGCCACTTCTTGCATCTTTTTATTTTATCACTACCACCTTCCACTGTAGTTTTCTCTTTGTGTGTGGTTTTATTGTGCCAAGCAAACACTTACTGCTGTTCTCCAATTCTTCAACATCTCTGGGAACAGTGTGAAAGTCATTGTCGTTACCAGCCATATCATCTTCCCTCATCTGAATCATGCACCAGCCACAAGTCATTTGCCCGCATTTTTCTATTGATTCTCTAGGAATTCCACTTCTACAAACAGACATTTTATCACAAATTTTTGAGCAAAACCCCCAGTCCTCTCAAGCAATAGGGGAAAAGTAGATGGAAAAGTTTTTTGACCTACTGTATTAAATCTTCCAACTTGGCTCTTTCGTGGCAGCATGGACTAATGGAAAGATCTGATCAGGAGACCTAAATTCTAGTCCTGTTGCTGACTAGATCTGTGACCTTGGACAAGTCGCTTAATCTTTATTTTTCTGCTTCCCACTCTTGTCTGTTGAAAGTGTCTAACAATCTTGGAGCAAGAACTATCTGTTGTAATGTGTTTGTACTGTAACTACTACAATAGAATGCCAATTTCACTTAGGGTTCCAGAAACTATTGTAATGCAAACACTGATGACAAATATATATATTTTTATATTTCTCAAGTAAAATAGGTGTCGAACAGAACTTGTTTATTAAATCTGTTTTCCATGAGAATTAAATACTAGTAATATTGAGTGTTAGCCATACTAAGAAGCTCTGTGATTTGATACCACATATATATTGAACTGGAGACTGGGTGGAAGAAAGAGATATTCCCACTCAGATATGTGTCTTTTTCTGCTTAATTCCCAGAGAAAAGGAACCTGCCAAACTGAATCAGCTCTGCTGAAGGTAAATGGGTTCAGTGACACTATAACAATGCTTCTTGTTGCTCCCCAGTAGAAAATGTAATTAGAGACAGGTCATCCAGGCTACAGTTCACTCTCTCACCAAAAGAAATCATGACAGCCCGAGTTTAAAGTTGGAAGGTCTGATTCTCAACTACACTACAGCTCCTTTACACCACTCTGTCTTACACAGTCTTACCCACCCATACAACACCAACCTTGACTGTGTTGACAAAATCCAGCACATTTGTTGGCAGCCTTATGCCTCAAAGCCACGAGGCATAATGCCTTCATGGACAGATATCTGTAGACAAAACAGCTATGTAAACACCCCTAGGGGTCTTCTCTCGACAGACAGGGCTTGTGGAACAATGGGCAGCCCTGCCTTCTGTGCTTCTGGGTGCCTGTTTTGTCGAGAGATCAGCTGGGCAGTCCAGCTGTTCTGTCAACAAAGTGGAGTGCTCTCCTAACCGGCTTTTGTGTGTGGCTACACTCCATCAACAGAAGTTTTGTCGGGAAATCTCTTCGAACAGTGATTTCTGTTGACAGAACACTGTTGTGCAACCACAGCCAACAAGTAAGAAGAGCAAAAATGGCCTACAGTGACCTAAAAAGCAACAGAGACTATAGAAAATACTTTTCAGGGTGAAAGTAACTTAAATTTCTTATGCATATTAGCATATCACATTTCCCTCCGCTCTCATCCCCAGGGGGGAGTATGGGACTTAGCCCAGGGTTGTCTTGTCAATGCAGCTGGTTATTCTCCCTCTTACTTTAAGATCAGAGATGGTGAATACAGGACTGAATGGATTATTTTTCCCCTCATGTAAATGCATTTAGTAGGCTGGTATTTTGCTTATACTGTATCTCTTGATTTAGTGATAAAATTACAAAAAAAAAAAGCTGTCAAGATTAGAAAATAGAGTGGGGCAGCAAAGGAAAGGAACACTGCTTCATAATGGAAAATGTAGGATGATGATAAAATCCATGAACCCTACAGAAAAAGCAAGGGAGAGCAAAACTTGTCAAAGGAAAAGTAATTTTGTACTGGAACTTCCTAGTATGATAGCAGCAAGAGCTGGTGAGTCACAAAATATCCAAACAAAGGCACCATTAGCATTCCACCTGCTAGACTCAAAGGCTCCGAAAGAGATCCTATTAACTGAGGCTTAAACAGACACCACATAGTGAAGGAATGTTTTCTGAAATGCAGGACAGAACCATGAGCTGACAAAACATAATAATCTTACATGGGAAAACAGTTTCCCATATCTTATTTCATGAATAAGAACATAAGAACGGCCATTACTGGGTCAGACCAAAGGTCCATCTAGCCCACCATCAGGTCTGCAGACAGTGGCCAGTTCCAGATGCCCCGGGGGGATGGACTGAAGACAATGATCAAGCAACTTATCTCCTGCCATCCGTCTCCAGCCTCTGACAAACAGAGGCCAGGGAAACCACTCCTACTCCCTGGCTAATAGCCTTTTATGGACTTAAACTCCATGAATTTACCTAGCTCTTCTTTGAACTCTGTTATAGTCCTAGCCTTCACAGCCTCCTCTGGCAAGGAGTTCCACAGGTTGACTGTTCACTGTGTGAAAAAGAACTTTCTTTTTTTTTTATTAGTTTTAAACCTGCTACCCATTAATTTAATTTGGTGTGCTTTAGTTCTTATCTTATGCGAACAAGTAAATAACTTTTCTTTATTCACCCTCTCCACACCGCTCATGATTTTATATACCTCTATCATATCACCGCTCAATCTACTCTTTACTAAATTGAAAATTTCCAGTTTCTGTAACCTGCCCTTATACGGGACCCATTCCAAACACCTAATTATTTTAGTTGCCCTTTTTTGAATCTTTTCTAATGGCAAAATATCTTTTTTGAGATGAGGAGACCACATCTGTACACAGAATTCAAGATGTGGGCATACCATAGTTTTATAAAGGGACAGTAAAATATTCTTTGTCTTATTTTCTATCCCCTTTTTTAATAACTCTGAACATCCTATTTACCTTTTTTGACTGCCACTGCACACTGAATAGATGTTTTTCAGAGAACTATCCACAATAACCTCAAGATATCTTGCCTGGTTAATTGTAGGTAAATTAGCCCCCATCATATTGTATATATATAGTGGGAGTTATTTTTTTTAATGGCCATTACTTTGCACTTATCCACATTAAATTTTATTTGCCATTTTGTTGCCCAGTCACTCAGTTTGGTGAGTACTTTTTGAAGTTCTCCACAGTCTGCTTTCATCTTGAGCATTTTGAACAGTTTAGTATCATCTGCAAACTTTACCACCTGACTACTTACCCTTTGCCTAGACCATTTATGAATAAGCAGAATAGGATTCATCCTAGGACTGACCTTCAGGAAACATCACTCATTATATTTCCCCATTCAGAAAATTTACCCTTTATTCCTACCCTTTGTTTCCTGTCTTTTAACCAGATCTCAATCCATGAAAGGATCTTCCCTCTTATCCTATGACAACCTAATTTACCCAAGAGCCTTTGGTGAGGGACTTTGTCAAAAGCTTTCTGGAAATCTAACTATAAGTATCTAATGTCAGTACATAAATAAGTATGGAAACATTATTGTGCACAGGGTCTTTATGGCTCTAGGATTAAAAAATGCAGAAAGTGAGACATCACCATTTAGCGAGCAATTGGAAAGATGGAGGATTTTGAGAATCAGATGTGGATCTAAATCCTGTTCAGTTTAAGGTCACCTTGACTTTACTGGGATTCCATAGATGAGAAATAGTAACAGACAGGGTTCCGTGTTAGTCTGTATTCTAAAAAAACAAACCAGCAATCATGAAACACTTTAAAGACTAACAAAATAATTTATTAGGAGATGAGCTTTAATGGAACAGACTCACTTCTTCAGATCAACAGCATTTCCAGTACAGGCTGACAGTTATATAGCACAGAGGTCCAAAAAAAAAACAAATTGCAATGAAAACTGACAAATCAGATACATGGAACTGAAGCCAGGGTGAGGTGAGGAGGGTAGATACTACCAGTCAGTTTCATAGACGAGAAAGTTCAACAAAATTTGTCCCCAGGTCAAGGAAAAGCTAGTGGTAGATCATTCTCTGAGGCTACGTCCACACTGCATTCCCCTTTCGGAAGTGTAATGCACATGAGGGAAATTGAAAACGCAAATGAAGCACTGATTTACAAATCTCGTGCTTCATCTGCATAATCTCTTCTAATCATGTATCCAGAAGTGATTTTAAAAAATCAAAAAAACAAACAAAAAAAAAACCAGTTGTGTAGATGGGGTTCCTTCAGGGAAAGGAATAAAAAAAATCAGAAGAACCCTTCTTCCCAATTTGTTTCCAGAAGAAGGGCTCTTTCCAAAACCGGGATTTTTTTTCCAAAAGGAACCCCTTCTACAAGGATGTGGTATTTTTTTTAATCACTTCCAGAAGTGCAATCAGAAGAAATCATGCAAATGAAGCACAAGATTTGTAAATCAGCTTTTCTTCTGCATTTTCAATTTCCCTCATTTGCATTCAGCTTCCGAAAAGGGAATGCAGTGCAGACACAGCCTGAGTGTTTGGTCACATCAGTTCCACTCTAGGTGTGTGGGTGGGTGCTGTCCCCAAAGACAAGACTCCAGGATGCTGGGCCTGTCTGGATGCCAACGTTATTCATCTTCTGCCCTGTAATGGAGACACACCAACCACTGTGGCTGCTACAACTTTATTATGTGGCAAAGTGAGGCCAGGTTTGAGAGTTCCCTCTTGGAAGGTTCTGTGAGAGATTTCTGAGCAATGCTCAATGAGAATATGGCTGCAGCCAGGGTCAATCTTTGGTAGCAACGGATGCAGCAGATTCTGCCACCATTCTTCTCATACCATTGCATCTTTTATCTCCACATGACATGCTTCCTGGCTGACCCTCTCTGGGTTGTTTTGAGGCTCATCAGTTAATACAGAACCTCTCCTTTGATGGCCAGACCCTATTTGAAGAACAGAGGGACATCACACTGCATGAGCTGAAGGACACTGACATCGCTCTGAAAACATGGGGGCTCTACATCCCAAGCCCAGCAAATCAGTGCCTCAAACCACAACCAGCTCAGGATCAAGGGAGACCAGTGATAGATTAACATAAGAGCAGTTGCCCCAGAGTCCCCAGGAGTGAAGGGCCCCAAGTTTCCATCACTCCATTTTATTTAAACAATTTACTTTAATGAAAGAAAGAAAAGTCACATTGTTCTTATCTTCAAATTAAATTAAGGGTAGTTTTATTGTGTGTCATGTTTAATAAGCATATTGACATTACATTAATATATTGGAGGGGGAACTTGTGACTGTGTTGTCTCAGGGACCCACCTGTTCTTAATCTGCCCCTGAGGGAGCCAGTTCTGACTGGACCTGCCACGGGTGCTACTCTCTGCCAGAGCCTCCTGCCCACACACTCTGGCTAGTTGGGATCAACCTGCTATAAGTAAGGAACCAAAGCTCGGTTTGAGGGTGTGCCTGTGGATGACCTACCAGATTACTCCCCAGATACAATTTCTCTTTTCTTTTCTTTTTTTTCTTTTTTTCCAACTGCCTTTTCTTTTTCCTTTTCCTTCTAATGGGAACTGTGATAACCTTGGACCACTGGCTCCTCAGCATGGTGTCACAGGGCTACACCCTCCAATTTCTTTCTAATTCCCCTCCCGCACCTTCCCCCATTCTTCTCTCTCTCAAGAATCTTCTTGTACACAAGGTTCAGGGGCTACTGTATATGGGTGCAGTGGAGAAGGAACAAGGGATTCCATTCTTAGTCCCACTCACAGCAGCACTAAGCACCATCTAGATCTTCCATGTTCTTTTCATTGGCATCAGGTTCAACACTGCAGATAGATTTAGAGAGATGCAGATGGATGAGGAGACACTGTGTAGAGCTGCTTTAACCCTCTTTCCCCCTACAAGGAAATGGATTGATTAGGTAATGCTAGATCATACGTGAAGAGGAAATGCATTTGACAGCTAAATGGACTGATTTCAAAGTAATCCAAATACATTAACAGAATCCCAAAGTTAACAGAGTGGAAAGTTCCTCATTGAGATTATTCAGTGTAAAACCTTATATTTCTCCAGGGCTTCTGATTTATTTTCTTTCTTATTATCTTGATTGCTGTTTAACTTGTAATTTCTCTTGAGATTACCCAGGGAAAATAAAATTCAATAATATAACAAGACTAAGTATTTAATCTCTAGGTCTGTTCTTCATACGTTGATTAGGCTATCATCATTTTGTCATCTGATTGCATTTAATTGCATAGGTTTTGTCAGATAAGAATCATATTTGGGGAAAACAGTGTCAGTGTTGGGGCTTAACAATTATAACAACACATTAAAGTTACATATGGGACTGATCCCTTCCCTTTAAGGCAGGTATTAAACCTCCCATTGTCTGGACAGAAGATTGAGCCGTCTTTATATATGAACTATAATTTACACTTGGAAAAAGAAAAATAAACAATTTCCGAATAAAGCTCTAATCTGAATCTCTGTATCTGGTGTCATTCTAAAGATTATTATGCCCAGAAGGAATTTATGTATTTCCAATCCAAACAAGTGAATAGCAAGTGGGAAAAGACAAAGGTGATTTCACTTCTGTGTAAAGCATTGCAGAAACCTACACTGGAATATGGCATCTAGTCATAGCTGGTCCTAAGGGGGCATAGGTCTTGGGGCAGCCCCCCCTCCCAGGACCAAAGACACAGAGCATGGGACAACCCCCCGCTGCAGGCCCTACTCCTGCCCTCTTCCAGTCTGCCCTCACACTGCTCCACTCCACCTCTTTTCCTAAGTCTTGCCCTGATCTGCCCCCTCCCCGCACAATGAGAATCAGGGGATTATCTTTACAGAGAGTGGCAGCAGGGCTCAGCCCTACCTGCATCAGCACAGCATCCTTTTCTACACTCCTCATCACCACAATGGCAAGAGGCAGGAAGCAGAGTGGGGCCAGGGCTGTGGCTTTCCATCTCCCACCACTGCAGTGAAGGAGAGCTCAGCTGGCTAAGTGATCCGATGGTCCCTTCTGGCCTTAAACTCTGTGACTCATATGCAGTTTTGTGTTGAATGATATGTATTTCATTGTGATGGTGATGCAAATACTTACACTTATTTCATGTACATGTGTGTGCATCACCAGGAGCATTCTATCTGCTATATAAACCCTGGACTTTGTTTTTCCACTCCATTTTTTCATCTGAGGAAGTGAGTTTTACCCAAGAAAGCTCATGACCTAATAAATGTATTAGTCTGTAAGGTGCCACAGGACGGCTTGTTGTTTGTGGGCTCATAGAAGACATTTAGGGGTCAATTAGGGCTAAATAATAGCACAGAACACTGAGAGCCAGGACTGGCAGTGGTAAACAAACTTTATCGGCCCACGGGAAGCTTGGCCACACCCATGATATGTGGACATCTTGCTAACTAAAATCATGCTGGGCTATGGATGTTGCTGGACCAGAGACTGCCAGACTAGAGAGTTTCAGCCTGTAGCACTTTTGATTTATGTTTGCTTTAGGACTCATGTACCAACCCAGTAAGAACAGATTCCCACTACTATGCTGCAGGAAAATTGGAAAGTTGGTGTCCAAAAGGAAAATGACTAAGTATTTTTAGGGGAAATTGTTAACAACACAATTTATTTTGTTTAAACATGACCAATCACAACTAAAATTTTAGCAGGTTCTGTAGCTGTCAAACACCAGTATTTTCTGCTGCATATATTATAGATTGAACAGTGTAGTTGCCAGCCTGTTACTGTGTTTGAGCAAATACTCAAACAATCAGAGTTTGACATTTGTGCACTTAACACAGTTAGGCAGTATTTAGAACTCAGCAGTGGTTTCCCTAGGTTTCCATTACGAAAATACTCACCCACACGGAAAATTTAAGAAGGCTTAAAATCTCTGGTAGTCTGAAGTAAAACTAATACAGCTCTATCTCGCTGTGCATGCTGTAGTATTGCTTTGCCGACATGTGGATAGAGTTACAACCCATCCAAGACCCTTATTTAATTAAACTGTAAGGTAAAAATCTGAACTGAAAACCTAGTCCCTCGTGTTGTTTGATCCTACAGCTTTCTATAGGCTAGTCTTTATTTCTAGCACACAGCAGAGCATGTGATGCTGCCCCAGAGCGGCAGAGGAAAGGAATTGTGCCTTAGTGGCCAGAAGCAAATTAGTATGCATTAGGATCTGTGCTCTGCTTTCTGGCTTGTTCCACTCATGGGGCTGAGCAGCAATGGGCCATGTTTTGCTGAAGGTTGTATCTAAGCCCATAAACATCTGTACCAGGAAATAACACCAAGTTAGGGTAGGTGTTTAAGATTTTACCTTATTTGTTAGTTATCAAAGGGGTAATGGGCAAGTTATCATAGTATTTTTTTCACAAATAGCAAGTTATAAGCAGTTCTGTAGCACCTTAAAGACTAACAGATTTATTAGCAGGTTCCTGCTCCTGTCAGGGGAGGCACCCACTGCTGTCAAGGCAATAGCTGCAAGTTAGGCTGCTGTCCCTGACAGGAGAGGTTTCCTGGTCTCCGGAGTGGCTCCCGGCCCCCTCTTCTTGCAGAGCTGGCAAACTGAGCAAACTGAGCAGGGCAGCATCCCTTGTTAGTTTCCTGGCTCCAAAGAGCAGAGGTGAGCCAGGAGTCTGGCTGGCCCCTGGTTCCTGGCTCCCCTTCTGCCTGATTCCCAGCTTCCCACCACTTGTGGGACCCGTGGGTCAGTTTCCCAGTTCTCGCAAGCGACAAGTATTGGGGAGATGAGAACTAGGCTGCCGGCTGGTTCCCAGCTCCCCACCACTCTGGGAGCCAGGAAACAGACACACAGAGCTGCTGGTAAGATATAACCTTCAAGTTCATCCTTATATAAGTTGTGCAATCTGTACTATTATTTTTGAAGTAATTATTTGTTTTTCTTGAGGTAAATTTCCAGAATGTTCATCATCCAAATCTTGGATGAAATTGTCAAGGCCATACATGTTGTTGTTACAGTTTACATGTACTGAATTTTTGGTCCAGGGCTGTGCCAATATGTCAGTCTGATGTGCCTTAGTACAGAGGTAAAATATGCAAAGTGTGTGTTTATTTTTGTGCTGTGTGCCAATAATGGACTATGTTCTCTGTTTAAGATCCTGTTTATGATATACTTTTGTGACTAATTACTGTGCTAATCAAAACAAGATAGCAAGAAACAAATTGAGTGCTTTATTGTTTTCCTCTGGTGGATTAAACTGCTGTAATCTTTTAAAAACAGTTTGCCTTTCCCCTCATCACTTCACTGCTTTCAAACCGATTACATGCTATTGTCTCTCTGCAAATTTAGTTTAATTTTACAGTAGATCCTCAGAGATATGAAGACCATGGGGCTGGTGGATGTTCATAACTCTGAAATGTTCATAACTGAACAAAAAGTTACAATTGTTATTACAAAAGAGAACAGCCAAGCATTGGTTTCATACAGCTTTGAAACTTTAATATGTGGAAACAAAATGCCGCTTTCCATTTTTATTCTAGTCTTATGTTTAACACAGTACTATACTATGTTTGGGTTTTGTTTGTTTGTTTTGTTTGTTTTTGTTTGTTTGCTTGTTTTTGGTCTTTGCTGCTGCCTGATTGGGTATTTCTGGTTCCAAATGAGAGTTGTATTTGGTCAGTTCATAACTCTGAGGTTCTATTTTATAAAAGTTCCGTGTTAAGAAATCAAATTTTTAAATCAGTAGTCACCACATTTTCTCTGCTAAACCTGACCAGTATCAAATCACGGCATATAAACAAGCAGATAATCTGCACAATTTGTCTCTGCTCCTATACCATATGAAAGAGTTCTCACTTTGCAAGAAATGGAATTCATGTCCTCTTAAACAACTAATGTCATCTTGAATAATATGTACAGACATTTGTTTCTTCATTTCATATCTTCCCTGTTCATAAGCAAGTCAGATTCTTCTTCAAGGAGTTTCCCTGTCTTCCACTTAGGTGTCTTGGTGCCTCGTGTTTGTAATCTGAGATTTGTGGTAGCAGTGTGCCACTTGTCTGTGCCTACAAGACAGCCATCTTTGTGCCACTCCAAGCTGTTACCCAGTGTGTACAGCCAGTCACCCCCTAGTTCCTTTTCTACCACCTTTGCCTTGAATCAGAGTGACATCAATGCCCCTTTTAACTCTATGTATTAGTGAATTTCCTTCCCCCATCCCCTCAGACAGTCACCTTTAACTCCTCTATTTCTCCTGGCTTTTGTTTCTAATATTTGTTGTGTCTTATCAAAATGTCAGGCATGTACAGCTCTCCTGGCTTTCAACGCTGCCTAACCTAAAGATTCCCCATACTGGTTTCTAATGGCAATGTGTAGTGTCTGGTGCTTAGATGAGACACATATTGCTCAGAAGTGTCCCCGTGGCAAAAAAAAAAAAAGGGGAGCCAGCATGAAAAGGCCGGGGATCTCCAATTAAAAACCCCAGATGATGGAAAAATCCCTAGACCAGCCTGACCTGCCTCTGTCCACTACTCAGAGGACCTAGCAGTGTCCAGACCTCCACACCACCTGCTTGACTAGTACCAAGAGGCCCCTACTGGCTCAATACCCTGAGGACATATACCTGCCCATGTCTAGGGACTTGCCACTTGCCCGCTACCTGGAGAACATAGAGCTGCCCAAGTATCGCGACCTGCTGCTTGCTTGCTACCCAGTGGACATAGACGTACCCAAGCTCCCTGATGACATGAATGGGCCCAGGAACCACTGGAGGAGGAAGTAGGAAGTAGCCTGGGGCCAGCCCTACCTGAGCCAGTGTCACTGAGTTGCAGCCTGGATCCTCACTTGCCAGCAGCTAGTAACGGCTGCTATTAGGGACGCCCAGGCTGGGGCTCAGTGGAGTGGGTGGACCTGCCACCTCCTGCACCTTCCCCTCACTGGGTGGAAATCTTACCCCTCCGGACCCTCACCAGATCCTTTGTCTGCTCAGCCCTGCTAAAAAGAGCTGAGCTCCATACTAATTGCTGCCATGCCCTGAATCAGGGCCAGCTTGTCTATGTACTGTAGCAACATGTTGTGGCCTTCCCTCACCTTGGAGGCGGCAAACCCTAACATAAACCTCTGCAAGCCACCACCGAGATTAAGGAGGTGATTAACACTGCTGTGCGGACAAACTTTATCTCCTGGGCAGCTCAGCATGGCATCTTTTCCTCTTCCATGCCATCTGCATTAGATGACAGTCTTTGGCAAGAACAAAGGGCCGGCCCTCTCATCTATCAGATTGCCGCTTGCAACTATTTGGCTTCCGCCTGCTGAGACAAGGTCAGATGGTGTTCTCACATAATGTCAGCCCATTTCCTGCAGGATCTCACTGGTTTTTATTCATGATTTGCTTACTAGAATACTCCAGTCTCCTTTGACCTATCTAGGTTGTTTAACCACCTGCATCCTGCCATAACGCATCAGCAGTGCATGCACAGCAGGTCTATAGAGGAGCCTAACGACTTTCAAGGGAGGGGATCAGCAGGAGAGACTGTATTGCTGTGGAGCATCATGGGTTTGCCACCCTGCAAGTCATAAGGTGGTGCTATTTTTAAAGTATTTTTTCTGCCTGCCAATGCGCTTTAAACCAGCTTTTCTCCGAGAATTCAGTGCTTGGAATCAGACTTACTCAGCTCTTACTAGAGGGAAAAGGGGTGTTGTATGAAGAGTGTAGCTAGTTTCTTACTTCCTGGAAATGCTTTGTGTCTTTCTTGTATGAGTCCCTTAAAATAAATTAGACTTACTCTGAACCAACTCCCAAAGTCTTGAGAGCAGTACCCCAAACACATTACTCTGCCATGTTTCAGCTTCACTGCAAACGAGGTTACGAGCTTGTTTCTTCTGCAGGGTGATTCATATTTAAAATATTGAGAAGAATCTGAGTCATGAGTATCTAAACTCCTATCACAGTTGAATGTACCTATGGTGTCCAGTAGTCTAGCTATATAATTGGAAATCGTGGTAGTACATTAGGCACATTTTTGTAGTCCAGGTCTTGCGACTATATCCACATGGGGAGTCTAGGATTTGCAGAGATACAGAATTCTGCCCCGACAGAGGCCATTACGGTATTGTGGCCATAAATACTGGTGTCTATGGAAAGAATTCATAAATAAGCTTAGCAGATCAGAGTTCAGGTTATTGGAATGTGAAAAGTATATTTTGCTGTCAGTATAAACAACCATATGTGCTGTCTGAGTAAAAGGAATAGTTGTGTAATTTTATTTTAATGAGTCCTTTACAATTCCTTTAATTCCTGAGATTTTTGTCAAGACAAGGCTATATCCATGTACTCTGTATAGATATTCTATTATATTGCTATCTATTCTGACTCCAGTGTCACTCCTCTGCCAAACAACAGCAACTATCTGCGGCCTTGGGGGTTCATCTGTCCAAGGAAAGTTGGCCCACAAGGCTCAGTGCTGAGGTATCTGTGAGGACTCAGAGGGAATGTGTACACTTGGGCTATGTCTCAATTGCTGAGAGTGGCTGGCAGAAGATATGCAAACTGTGCAAAGCACTTGGGTATCTCCTGCCAACAATTCTGTTGGGAGGGGCTTTCCAAACATTTGTGACATGCACATGGGGCTAAATGTGAGGAAAACCCCTTCTGCCGATACCTCCCTTCTTTTTGTGGAATGAGGATGACCGGGATGTTGGTAGATGGTTCCAGAGTGGCAGATTCCTATTGGGAAACCACTGGGCTCCCAACAGAAGCCTTCAGTCTAGACATAGCTTCAGAGAGGGAGACATAAATTCTAGCTCCAGTAGACATACCCACATTATAGAGGTATGAAATAGCATTCATAACTATAGAGTGTAGCTGTGACAGAGCAAGCAGAGGAATAGATAGTCACTCTAGTTATATCCCCATCCAAAATGCTGGGCAGATACTCAGGGCACCAACTCCTCACTCTTCCCATGCCTCCAAAATAGCTACACTCTATTACTAGTGCACAAGCGCTACCAGAGATAAGCTAAGCAAGTTTCTCTAAGTTGGAACTTATTCCTCCAGCCCTAAGTGCAGATGCAGCCAAAGTGTAATTTGCTTTCTTTACACATATGTCAACCCTAAAACGCAATGCCAGACAGCCTACAAGTCAGTTCCTTCTTCCAGAATCTCTACTTTGCAAGGGTCCAGTTCCCGAGTAGCAACTCTGCCTCAAGAATTAAGTCTCAGGGTCCAAGGCAGAGAGCAGACCCTCATTCTGCTTTGATGGTGCCCTCTCTCCTCAAACTGTTTTTACATGGATATTCGTAACACTAAACTAACACCACAGAATGCTTTCCCAAGAGTCAAGGCTTGCTCGCGCTCTAAGCACTTGGAAAATACATTACGGTGTCCCATAGTGATGCCTGGCATAACAAAAAAATAAAATAACTATTTCAGAAACCTTTAACATTTTTATTACTTTCAGATTCATTTGCATTTAGCAAAAGAATAAGTAAATCTCAATACTTAATCCTGTCATGAATGCAGAGAACTGAGCTCTTGAGGTATTTTCCTGTCCTGTGATTCTATAAACAAGCATTGTGTCTTCATTTTTAAGACCTACACCACACAGAAAAAAAAAAATTCATGTAAACACCTTCCTTGATAAATAGGAGGATAATTAATGTATATCACCATTTGCTTTTTTGTAGGAATAGTTCCCCTGCATATCCTTTTGTGGGACCTGCCCCTTTAAATTCAGCAGAGAGCAGCAGCTGCAGCCATAAGGTGGCTGTTGTGCATCTGGCTGGAGTTTGCAGTATCTTCTTCATCCAGCAGTTAAGTGTGCTTTAATATCTTTTCCTCATACTCTTTTTTTTTCTTATCTTAACTCATGAGGAAATAAACATTAGCTTTTATTTAGAGAAAGAGAAGCAGTAAGTTTGGTCAACAAACTGCCTTTCTTAAGCTTTACACACACACAAAGGTCTTTCAAGCTTTGTTAACACTATTGTTTCTTGCAGCTAATATCCATTGAGCTTTCTTTAGCATAGAACTATCAATATGATGGGGGGTAACCTTTTTTTCCAATTAATTGTATTAGAAAAAAATGTACAGGTCAGGTTTATGTTTAAAGTTTTAGAGCAATGAAATTGGTTTGGCAATAACAAGTTAGCTTCATCTGAGAGAAATATAAGACACATTCCGTATGTTTTTTTCTATAAAATGCATGCACATGACAGGATTGTACAGGCTTCTCATAACAGATGTATGAGTGATATGAGACTTGAAAGACTTCTTGATCTGAATCTCTCAGAGACTAACAAAACGTTTTTGCTGCAAGCTGGGATTTTACAACCTGGAGGTGACTGAGAAGAGGAGAAGGAGTGGTTATATAAATCGATCGCAGCATGACTGTGTAAACGCTATCATAAAGGCCCTTTCTAAGCATTTTTACAACCTTCTTTATCCTCGCTACATATACCCAACTAATTAAAATTCTTTGTATCCACATGTTCCCATCACAGTCCTTGTGTTCTGCCTGTTGTTGGTACATGGGGTTAAATTCTCTAAGGTTATGTCCTCTGATGGCTGTTTCAAAAGGAGCCAATCAGCCACATAGAAATGCTAGTTGTAAAAACAGCTATTGAGAAACACGCTTAGTCATTAAAATGGTCAGTTTAACCAAGGTGCAATCAGACCTCTCCAGGCCCTTTACATGACTGAATAAATACCTGATAAGTTGTTGGAATGAACGAGCTATCTCTTATTATCATATTCCACCCGACCTCATTCACAGCTTAAGTAGGTGGGATTTTAATATTAGGTCTCTCTGGAGCTGACCTCCTAGCAGCTTGTCTCCTGTTGTCCTGCACATTATGCAATTATTTATACTCGGTCAGAGTGGTTGTAAAACGTTCCCAGATTCATATGGCAATAGCCTGGATCCTCATGCCTTTGGCTTAAATGCACAAGGTGCAAGACAGCGAAGAATCAGGTTTTGGGGTGCTTATATGTGAAATAACCTCTTAGGGGCTATTGAATGGTATGGAAAGATTTCTCCTTCCCTTTACTCACTCCAATAAGCTTCGATTCAGACCGTTGTTTCCTGTGTCCGTGTAAGTTTTTGATCAGGTAGATTTAGTAGTGCTCAGCCATTTCCACGCCAGCACCCCTTTTCCATTATGCTCCCCTCATGCCTGAATCCCCTTCACATCTATCTAGCTGTGGTTGGGTAGGGTCTTTGGCAGGGAGGGCCCATTCTACTCTCTCCTGTCCAAATCCAATATAGTGTGAACCAAGGAAATAGGTATGGAATAAGTGGTCTTAGGGGTTTAGCTAAGAGCAGTGAAATCTCCCGCCCTGGGAGCACAGTGTTTTTGTCACAAGTGGCTGCCTGTGAGTGGAAGCACTGGTCCTCTGAGGAGGGGCCCAGTCATCTTTGCAGAGCCCCTCTGCAGGCTGTGCCTGGATAGATAGCTCATAATGCATTCCTTGGTTTCAGGAGAATACATGTACAACATATATTGCACTGATAAACTAGCACTTCCAGGCATTCCATTTCAGTCTGGTAGGCTGTGTCTACACTGCAAAAATAACTTTGAAGTTGCTTATTTCAAAGTACCACTTTGAAGTAAGCAACTTCAAAGCAGAGCATCTACACACACCCTACTTCGAAGCTAAACTTCAAAGCAAGGCACTGCTCCATTCCTGGGAATGGAGTATGGACTTTGAAGTTGGGCTCCCTACTTCAAAATTAACTACTAAGTAAGGGGAAAAAAAAAAGCGTGTAGACTCTCTGCTGGCTACTTCAATGTAGTGCCTAACTTCAAAGTTAGTTCCTAGTGTAGACAGACCCATAGTGTTGTATATTATAAAAAGAGGTGTTTTCTCCTCAGTGAATAAATACAGCTGTAGAAATACAGTGGTGAGTTAGTTAAGTGTAAGAAAACTAGGGGCGGGGGGGAAAGGCTAAGACTGCCAAAGAATTAAAAGGTAGTGGTCAGTGAAATTTGTAGTCCACCAGGATAAAGAGAATTTAGAGAGCACATCAGTGATCACACAAACCCCAAAGTGAGAACAGACTAATTAGTTCATACAAAGGAGGAGGGTCTATATTCACTGCAAATCTATTACTGCAAACCTTTTCACAGAGCTTGAATCTGTAGCTGCAATGAGGATCTTAATGCTTTCTCTCCCTGGGACAAACACATTTGTCATTAATTTGCTTCTGTTTATATGCCATAGAAATATCTCAAAAATGTGTCTCCTGCTGCATTTCATTATGTTCAATGCGTTAGAATGCTGATAGTTTTTTTTTGTTTGTTTGTTTGTTTTGGAAAATGTGACCTGCCTTGTATTCTGTGATATTTAAACGAGAGAAAATGGAATTGTAACAATTTGCATTGTGTGTGTGCAAAATTAAATGGCTTACAATTAAAGTATATACTGTCCCAAAGTCTGTTGATAGCCAATTTGGGTATCAACATAACAATAACTTTCCCTTTCTTGAGCAGAGAAATTGGGGTGCACATGCACTGCTGAGGGAACAAGCTGTAAAAATAAGCCAACTTTTTTTTTTAGTGAATCTTACTGACGGCATTTCCTGATCTAGATCCAGTCCTGCAACAGGGACCGCTTTGTCAAACCACAAGGAGGATTTAGGGATTTGCATAAGGTGCTTGGCACAACTTGTTTGTGCATCTAGCACCATTAATGTCACTGGTCCTCCTCTTACGTACAAAGTTATTCAAGTGTAAGAGTTTGCAATAAGGCTGGTTAAAACACGTCTAACTAAATATTTGCCTTTGACAAATGAGGTGTGTCTTTTCAGTGCAACTATACCCTCAGTGATCCAGCAAAGGCTTCCAGCTCCCCAACTGTTGCCTCATTGATGTGGAAACTCACATTGCCCTCCCTTCTGACTGGAGTATTTCCAGGCTTCACAATCCCTTGCCTATTCTGTGTTGTTTCAGAGCTTGGCAGATGGCCTACACAGGCCAACACCTGCACTATGTTTGTTCTTTGGAAACTAGTAACAGAGCAGTTGCCCCAGTTAAGCCACCAAAAAGCTATCTCTAACGAAGCACTTTTTATTAAGGTCAAAGCCATCCAAAGAAAACATATTAAACCAATGAAATCATCTACTCTTATGTGCTCCTCCAGGCTCACTCTGCACTCAATTCCAATAAGGGCCTTGGCAGCTGAGCAATCCTTCCACCCCCTACATGAGTGTATTAAGGTGGTCTGAATTTCATACCACCCTTTTGCCTTGAACATGAATAAGATTCAGGACAGGTCTCCACTGGGTATCTTGTCCAAACTCTGTTGCTCAAGGGTATGAAGAAGCCAAAGCTGGAGTAATACAACTATGATGTCCAGACCCTGGTGTAGACAGCATGTCTCATGGAACTGGCTTACTTACTGCAAGAGGAGAATCCTTCATGTTGATGTAGTGAGTCTCTTCTCTGCTCTCTGGCTGGACTACATCTTCCAAGATGCACCCTCAATTTCTCCCTGAGGCTGAGCTCTCATGGTGCATGATGGGAGAAATAATTTGGTCATGTGTTCTGTCTCTTCTCTATGGGGACATGTAAGACTCGGAAGTAAAACTGGGACTTGTTGCAACAGCTGAGGTGGTTGGAACCAGTAATATTGGCTCTCTACTCAAAACAAAATGTTTCTTTGGCTCTGTCAGTTTTGCTTCAGTTAAAATTATTGGAATAAAATATCTTGCCTTTTTCTAAATAATGTTTGGAACACTTAATTCTGCACAAACCGTTGCTCTTTTGTCTTTTCATCCCAACTCACAATGGGAATTAATGTCAAAATATTGCAGTTCCTCACAGTATGGGAAATCCATTTTTACCCAGGTCTAGTTGGCAAGATAATGGTTGTCTTTTAGTAGGTACAGCTGCGGGTAACTGGAAAGCAAGTATGTGATCCAATCCTCACTCTTTACCTGTGGGTGGAGAATAATTTCTTAGGAACAGTGACAGTGATGTAAAATTCTACATAACTTTCTCCAGTCTATTCACTATTCTTGTAAAAAATGAGAGAGGAAAAAAATAACACTCCTTTCCTGCAAAACAGTGGAACTGTAAGATTCCAGGAAATTAGGTGACTGAGCAAACAAAGTGAGGGATAGAGAATAAGATCAAGGTTGTGGCCAAACACTAGCCCCCTCCTTTCAGAGGGGGCATGGTAATAAGGCACTTCTGCAGATGCTAATGAGGCACTACCATGAATATGCAGTGTCTCATTAGCATAATGGCAGCCATGCACACTTCAAAAGTGCTGCTTTCAAAATGCATGCCGCCTGTGTAGCTCAAGGCCTTTTGAAATGCCCCCCTGATTTTGAAAGCCCTTTCTTCCCGCTTGGTTTTGGGAAGAAGAGACTTTTCATATCGGGGTCATTTTGAAAGGCCCCCAGCTACTCGGGTGGCGTGTGTTTCGAAAGCAGCACTTTCGAAGCGTGTGCGGCTGCCATTATGCTAACGAGGTACTGCATATTCATGGCAGCACCTCATTAGCATCTGCCGAAGAGCCTGATTACACAGCCACAGCCACAGCCTGAGTATCTTATTACCTCTGTATAAATCCATGGTAGGCCCACAGGTTGAATACCGAGTACTCCTCTCAAAAAGATATATTGGTATTGGAAAAGGTTCAGAAAAGGGCAATAAAATTGTCAGGGGTTTGACTCCAATGCTGTATGAAGGGAGATTAAAAAGACTGGGACTTTTCAGCTTAGAAAAGAGGAGACCACCGAAGGATATGATGGTGGTTTATAAAATCATAACTGGTGTGGCGAAAGTACATAAGGAAAAGTTATTTCGTTGTTCCCATAACACAAGAAATGGGAATCACCAAATTAAATTTATATGTTTAAAGCAAAAGCATGGTCAGCCTGAGGAACTCCTTGCTGGAGGAGGTTGTGAAGGCCGGGACATTAACAGGTTTAAGACAGAACTAGATAAATTCGTGGCGGATAGGTCCACCAAAGTCTATTAGCCAGGATGTGGAGGAATGCTGTCCCTAGCCTCTGTTTGTCAGAAACTGTGAATTGGTTAAGGGGGAGGGACCACCTGATGACACCAGCAATTGGCCACTGTTGGAAAACATGATACCGAGCTTGACGGATCCTTGGTCTGACCCAGTATGGCCATTCTTATGTTCTTATAATTGAGTCATGCCAGAAGCAGGCCATAGGAGGTCACCCGGTAATTTTTGTATAAAATTCATAATCAAAGCTGAATGTTTTAACATTTTACTGTGTTTTTCTGCATGTCGATCTATAATATTTCGGTCGATAGAATGTTTGTTTGAATTTGTTTTAACTTTTGATCGTTGCCATGCTATTCCTGGCAGGATGGTTGCAGGCCCATGAAGTCAGGGGGGAAAGGGAGCATGTGCCCCAGAGCCTGGCGATTCAGAAGAATCTGGGACTCCTGGCTGCCACCAACACTACAGCTGTTGCAACTGGAGCCTCAGGCCCTTCAAATCACCACTTGAGTGCCACGCAGTGTAGTCCAGAAAGCACTCTGGGCTCCCTGTGGGAAGTTAGCCCCACCTGTTACTCACACAAATTTCTTTATCCCTTCCACCCTTCAGGGACAGACACACCTTTACCTGATCCGGAGGGCTCAAGGTATGACTTTGTTAATTTAAACTCCCACCCTTACTAATTCTTAGGGCTCAAGGAACAATTCCCTGTGGATGTGCAGGGTCTGTGCCACTGAAAAAGCCTTACACAGTAATACTGTTATTCTCTATTTATTGACAATTACCAAGAAACCTGAATACATGCTAAGCACACAATATCATTCTCTCCAATCCTGTTAAGGCAGGCAGACGTCCCCTGCTGAGACAAAGTCGATCTCTCTGGGTGCTGGTTGCTGCATCTCAGGGTCTGGCAGTGCTGGTCTTGTGAGTGAGTGTGCCCAGGTTTTTCCCTTCTTCTTGGTGTTCTTTTTTTTTGGTGTTGCACTTCCTTCCTTCTTCCTGTTGTTTTCCTCCTTAGGCTCCAGTTTAAGTAGTGAAACTTGAGTCCTGTTTAGCTATACCTTGACCATTACTTTAGTATAATTTTACAAACCAATCATAACCTACTGTAACAGAATTACCTAACCAATCATAACCCATCACCTTAATTTGATTTACACCTTGCAAAATTAATTAATTATACAGCAGACAGAAGCAATGACAAACCAGACAGATGATACAGAAAACAGAGGACAATCATCATAGAATGAGGAATCCACAACCTCAGTTCAGTAGTTTCTCGCCGGATGAAATGCTATTAATTAAGCTTTCTTTACCCATCTTGAGATCTGCTTTCTTCTGTTTCGTGACAGTGGATGGCATTAGGATGTAGTCTCCTCCTAACAGCCTGCGGTGACACTATTGTAATGAAATTTAGTTGGAATGTGAGTGTGTGACCTCTAGCATTGCAGTTAATGGAATCTGCTGCACTTTATGCTGGTTACAAAGGAAGGTTCTAGGTCTGAGAATGGTTGTAGAAAAAATGTATTTGTTATACTGTTACACTCCCTATCTCTCTGGTTCTGCCTGAGGCCCCTCCCCTTCCAGGGGTGTGGAGTTGGACACCTTCCTACTTTTCCAAAGGCCCGGTAAGGCTGTCAGCCCCCTTGGATGGTTGACTTTGCATGTTTGTTGCCTCAGGCAGCTAAGTGTAATTTTTCATTGCCCTCTAATTATTTCACTTTCCTTACTGTGTTTATATTGCTGTATATATTGCTGAATATGAGCTTTATTCCAGGTTTAAAATTAACATCTAATGCCAAATAAGCAAAATATGTTGTGAGTAAAGGTCATATTTTTCTGATCAACCTATTTTTTAAAATATCTCTGGTTTGAAAAATATGTTCCACTTTTTAACATACCGGACAATAGAATAAATACCAACCCCAGAAATAATGAGACATGTTTTCTTATGATTCATTCATACCTCAGCTTCAAAAATAAAATTAAGAAAGCATAAGCATAAATTGATGTTTTGCATAATTAGAGCTGGTATTTTAATACATATCGTTCGGTATGTGCATTCACTTCATGATGTGCATATTTTAGTTTGCATATTTTAGTATGCATGTTACCATTTCAAATGCTGATAGGTTGTATATGTTTGCAAAGATTAATTAGATCCCTAATAGTGCTTCATATAGAATCTTGTGTTGATATTTTTGTTTTGGTTTAATACAGTAAGCAAGTCATTTGTGGGGTTTAGTAGCTGCGAATGTGCAATCTTTTCCAAAATTGTTTAAGTGCGGAGGATAAGCATTTCCTCTGCAAACATTATTTACCTGGCTAATTTGCAGCATACTTGAGTATTGCGTAATTACAGACTGCTTATTACAAATACTTATAATGTCTCAGTACCATAGCATCTGAGAACCTGAAAATCCTTAATGTATTTATCTTCATGCCACCATCTCGTGAAGCACAGTTATCCCCATCTTACAAATAGGGAACTGAAGAACAGACACACTAAATGACTTACTCAAGATCTTTCAGGAAATCTGTATCAGAGAACATAATTAACCCCAGATCTCTCAGGCCTATGGCTCAGACGATCTAACAATCAGACCAACCTTCCACTCCATCATAGCACTGTTTATCTAATGGGCAGAAAGGATTCCATTATTACATGCAAAAGTGTGTGTGTTAATGGCGATCATTACTACAATGGAACAGATTTCTAGCACACAATAGATTCTGGTAAATTTTGTGTGTTTTGCATTAGCCGTTCAAAATATATTCATTTTTATGACAGAGGTTTTTCATTATCCTTATTGGCAGTGCCATGACATACAAGGAATTGAGGCTATACATTGCCAAGCAGTGAGTCAAATGCCATCACTAATACCTCTGGCAGTGCCAGATTCCTGGTCAGACATCCTACTGAATCAGGCAAAAGATAAATGTTTTCATGTCCTTAACCAGGAGGATTTTTTTTTCTCTAAAAGGTACATTTACATCCATTTGCAGTCAAGCTGATAGTTTCTGACTTACTGAGACTAGATTTTGTTTGAATAATACATACTGGATCATAGCCCTCAAAGAAAATGCAATATTAAGCTCATCGTCCATTTTATCTGAGTTTTAAGTTGTACATTTTGTTGGCTTTGTATTAGTAAAGAATTATTTCATTAGTGTTTCTTTTTTTGCCCTTGATTATGCTCTGAGAGCTAAGGCAAACTTCAGAAACAGAGAAGGTAGGTATTGTCAAAGTTTGACTCAGACTCACAATTTATCAGACCACTCTGTTTTATTAGCAAAGCCGCTCTGCTAATACATTTAGAAGTGAGCCCCCCGAGTGGGGCTTGTGTCTCTTAATTTATACAGTTTTTTTGGAGAACAAGTTACAGAGAAGTTACAGACAAAAGAAGAAAAAGATTTTAGTCACCACCCTTCGAGATCCCTGCGACGAGTTACATATCTTCAATTACCTGCCACCCTTAACAATCTCCTTTAACAGCTTCCAGTTAACTTAACTAATTGCCCTTCACACCTTCCATTCTGATGCCTGCTTCTTAGACGTGCTGGCTCCATCTTAATTGCTTCTCCATTCAAAAGCTAACTGTCCCTAGTGTGCTCCCTCAGATACTTCGTAACATGTTTTGGCATGCCCTCTCATATACAATGTATCCAGCATGTCCCCTTATACAACGTTATACTTGTACAATGTTATACTTCCACAGTATATGAGATGTTTAAGGTAGGAATAAAATTTACAAAAGCACCTACGTGCAATATTCTAGAAATATTATATGGTAATATATTACCAAGACAGCAGAAGTCTGTAATAGCGTTCAACTAATGGGTGCTGCTGCTGTTGCCTTTTGATTTTGTACAGGGTTTCTCTATGAAAGATTAATTTCCAGATGATCAGACTAAACCTTTCTGCAGATTATGCAAATCTGTCCAAAATCAAGTTTATTGTGGACTACATGCCTCTAAAGTAAGTCTGTGGCATACAGCAGCTCCTGAACAGTTGCCTGGAAGACCTTCAGAGAAGATCATAGTTCTGTTCCAATTAAATAATCTCCAAAGGATCAATATATCTTGATTACTGACAATTAAGTCTCTTACAATCATTGAACATTGCTGCATAGAAGAGATAAAATAAAAATGGATCATCAATACAGTTCCGCTTAATACCATAGGTGAGAGGAAATAGATCAGACAGCGCAACAGTTGTGCAGATTTGAATGAGTATTTCATATGGACATACCTGCAAAAGTCGTGTTGCTGTTTCCTGCACGTCTTCTTCATCTGAGGGCTACATATCGACTACGGTTACACTGACCTAAACTGCTGGCAGCAGTATGCAAATGAGTGGCCTCAAAAATGCAAATGGGCATTCATTTGCATATTCACTTGCCGACAGAGGCTGCTGCTCGCAAAAGAAAGCAGTGTAAACATGGTTCTACCTGCAAAACCATCCCCCTTCATCGGCAGCCTCTTATGCCTGCCTGATTTTTTTCCAGACATAAGAGGCTGCCAATAAAAGTGGGGTTTCACCAGCAGAGCCACATTTACACTGCTTTTTTGTGCTGCCAGCAGTCTGGGTCAGTGTAACCGTAGCCCCCATATCTGCCTTTTGTTTCATTGGCCTTAAAATACATGGTAACTTTGGTGGCACATGATCAGTGATGTTGCATTTCAGATGTCCAAAGTGTACTCCAGTTAGAACCAGTCCAGCGATGGAGAGTAATGAGATACTGCAATAGTTACAACAGTTACGTGTTTTTTTTACCCTCTCTTTTGCATATAGTGACAAGGATGATGTCATGCAATACTCTGTATTGATAACTCGTCCGTGGAGTCTTCTAGGCAGGATCTTACTTCTCTACAGTAGGATCGTGACATTTGCAAGGGTTTGGTGTTGAGAACCCTCGCAAATGTTTAATTTTTGCAAATACTGAACACCCGCTGGGTCTCAGAAGGAAACTTTCGGGATCCGCTGCAGGTCCTCACCCCGTAGGTTCTCATTTCCAGAGCTGCTCCCAGCATTGCTCTCTTGCCACAGGTGTGAGCAGCTAGGAGAGCAGAACCCAACAAGCTCCCAGGCTCCAACATTGCGGGCAGCTCTGGGAAGCAGCAGAGGGCAGCACAGCCTGGAGGTGGGGCTGTGGGGAGCCAGTCGGTGGCCATGCTGTGCTCCCAGCTGGAGGTGGGGCTGGGCTGGGTCCGGCAGATGCTGCTGCCTGGAGTAAAATGATTGCCGCTGTGGCACAGGGCGTTTTGGAGCCACTGAAGCTGCCACGGCTGCTGGAGTGGGACCCCTACCTGGCCTCCTTTGCGTCTGACTTCCAGTGCAAATACTGCAGCCCTGTGCCTCGGCCTTGTTCCCATCCTGCTCCGTTCCGCCCGCAGCCATGGAATGTTTGAGGTCCCCAGCCCAGTGTGTGTGTGTGCACTGGGGGGAATCTTTCTGCTCCACCCTCCTACCACATCAGTGACCTCACGTGGGTCCCTGCAGTGGTAACCGCAGCTGGCGGGCTGAGAGAAGAGCTGTTTGGTAGCTCACTCTGCCCACCAACCAGCCTGCCAAACCCGATATGGGAAGTGAAACTCACTCCCCCAGCTGCTCAAGCATAATTGAATTTGCTATTACACTCATCCCTCATTTAACAAGTACTTTACTAACTAGTACTTGCTAAAATGAGAAACATATATACCTACATTTATTCACTAAATGAGCAAACTTTCCCTGTCTTAGACACACACACACCCCCACACCCCTCAACAGCCTCAGCCTTAGACACACCTCCTCCTTTTCACCAGGGCTGCTCTGCTCGGGGGCTCCACCAGCCTCCAGCTCCCAGCAATTAACTCAAGTGTTAAGGTTTCAGCCCCAAGGCACAAGGTAATTGCTATCTCTAGTGATAGAGGTACCTGCCATCTCCAGCAGCTATCTCTATTGATAGATATCTGCCTGAGGCAGCAGTGTTAAGAAACTGCAAATGGCTTCTTTAACAGCCACATGCAGCTGGGAACTACCCAGCTGGTGACCTTTAACAAATCTAATGGGACCCATGTTTGGGTCCCGACCCATAAGTTGGGAATCCCTGCTCTACATACATACACTACATCCTATTTCTGGTGCCAAACTATTCGAATACATCAGAAAAGTACCTAAACTCAGCTGGTTCATGTCAAGTTAGAAGCACTTGGAATGAATTGGAGACTTTTACATTTATTTTAATGGGAATTTAGAGTCACTCTTATGAGTTTTCTCCTACACGAAGAAATATGGAAACCAATTGTGCTCGTATAGCAGGGGATGAGTGTATTCAATTCATGAATGTTGTGACCTTCCAGTACTCGAATATTTCTGAAGTAGGCATCACTGCTCTTTGAGCCTTATTGAACATCCACTTCTAAAGATCACTGAAACGCTTTTGCAACCTCTGAAGGACTTTACTATTATCAATGACCTATGTTAGCCCCTCTGCACTCTTTAAAGCCACAATGGAACCTTTCCATTGACTTCAGTGTGTATGAAGAAGCACATACTGAATGCTAAACTCGGAAAATTTCATTCCTTTATCACAAACTCCATTCCCTTGATGCTGCCAAATATCCCATATTTCCAAAGACAAGAGATTAATACCTTATCTGTAATTTGATTTTGTGGTAAAGCAAACTTAATTTTTATCCTGCCATAGAGCAGGTTGAAAGGAAAACACCGATATTTTCAAAAGTGCTTTCCTAAAGTTATGCTCAAGAAGACCTGGGTTTCAAAATAAGTTCAGTGCCCACATTTCAAGGTGCACCAGTAGTCCTGGATGTCTTTATTTAAAATCAAATAAATGTCTAAATTCTGTTTTTTTACTCAACTACTGGAAAAGATTACCCAGGGGTGCTGCTAAATCTCTGTCAAGTAAGGTGTTTAAGAACAGGTTAGACAAATGCCTGTGAGGGATGGCCCAGGTTTATTTAAGCCATGTTTATACATACAGCGTTTCAGCAACATAACTATACTGATACATCTGCATTGCCGCTGCATGTTTGGTGAAGAAGCTCTATGCTGAGGGGAGAGAGCCCTCACAGAGAGTCACAGAAGTCAAGAGCTAGAAGGGACCTTCAGAGGTCATTGAGTCCAGTTGCCTGCCCTCACGGCGGGACCAAGCACTGTGTAGACCATCCCTGATAGATGTTTATCTAACCTGCTCTTAAATATCTCCAGTGATGGAGATTCCACAACCTCCCTAGGCAATTTATTCCAGTGCTTAAACTTAAACACCGTGACAGTCAGGGTCATTTTTAAAAAAAAGAGAGAAAGGTTAGGCCATTACAAAGAAAACCCTCTGCTACCAGAAGAAGCACTCCAGTGAACAAAGCATTGTGCATGCTAGAGCTCATGTCAGCATAGCAGGTCACTCAGGGTGGTGGTTTATTCCGGGGCTCGCTGCCCCTGGAAAGGGATACTTCAGCAGCCATGACGGCAGGAGCTCTGGGCCTCCTTGAAATGCTGTGCCCCCACAATGCCATCAGCGAGCTTTATGAGTGAGGTAAGTTATGCCACTATAGGCTGAAGTTTAGACATAGCCTCAGTCCTCCCCCAGCTCAGGGAGATAGACTGGACATTAATACACTGCAGCACATTAGCCTTTTTCACACCTGCTTTACATTATTGGCTTATGTTCCATTTGTGATTCACTATATCTCCCAGGCGCTTTTCAGCCAGTTAATTGCCATTTTGTAATTGCACACTCAAGGTTTCTTCTGAGTAGCTAGCAGGCTTAAAACAAACACAGGGAAGTATTTCTTCACACAGCTCTCAGTCAACCTGTAGAACTCCTTGCCAGAGGATGTTCATCCCATAGGACTGGAAGGGACCTCCAGAGGTCATCAAGCCCAGTCCTCTGCACTCACAGAAGGACCAAGCACCATCCCTGGCTGTTTTTTTAATGGTCCAGACCCTTGAAAGGCCACCTCAGGGATTGAACTCACAGCCCTGGGTTTACAAGGTGAATGCTCTAACCACAGAAAACCAAAATTTTAACAGAACGAGGTAAATTCGTGGAGGACAGGTCCATCAGTACTTTAGTGAGGATGGGTAGGAGTGGTGTCCGAGGCTGAAAATGGGTGATGGGAGGGATCGCTTGTTGATTACCTGTTCTGTTCACTCCCTCTGGGGCATCTGGCATTGGCCACTAGTGGAAGACAGCATGCTGGACCAGACAGACCTTTGGCTTAAACCAGTTCTTAAACATAGTATTTTTAGCACTAACCTTGCTGATTTGAGACCAATTTCAAAATTTGTCAAGGTTATTTTGAATTTTAATCTTGTTCTCCAAAGTGCTTGCAACCCCTTGCAGCTCTGTCAGCCGCAAACCTTATGAGCATGCCTTCCAATTAAAAGAAAAAAAAACTTAAAAAAAAACATTGACTAATGCTTTATGCCAGATAACCCTGGCAGGAGCTCACTAGCTATGGCCACTCAGTTTAACAGTGAAACTTTGATAGTTTCACTGAAACTGTTCAGTGAAACTTTTTGGGTTTACTTGTTCTTGGAGCTGGGGAATGATTCCCAGCTGGAAGAGACATCCCCTGCTCTAGTTCTCTTTGAGCTAGCATGCTAAAAATAGAACCTAGCCAGGTGGGACAAGCAGATGACATATTAGCCATGAAAACTGTTTAACATCTGAGACCCTGGGTATGTATTTGGGAGAGGTAGCCAGTTCCTCCAACTCATGCTACTGGAGCTGCACTCTATTTTTAGCACAGTGGTTTGATCAGGGGTATCCCCAGTGTGTTTCCTGGACCTGGGAATCACACCCAAGAGTAGACAGACACTTTGAGAATAGTTTTTCCATGGATGTACAGCTACATTATCATCATTTCATCTAGATCACATTTCTGTACTTTGCTTCTGGGAATGTCATGTGGTATTCTGTCAAAAGCTTCCTATAATCAAGATAAATTATGTTTACTGCTTTCCCCCATTCGGTAGGCCAGTAACCCTGTCAAAAAGGGAAATTGGGCTGTCGTGGCATGATTTGTTCTCAATGTATTGACTGTTATTTACTGCATTATTATCCTCGAGGTGCATATAAATTGATGGCTTAGTCATTTCCCAGTATCTTTCCAACAATTATACATGTAAAATTCCCTGGATCCTATTTGTTCCCCTGTTTTTAAAGGTAGATATTGTGTTCGACCTGCCCCAGCCATCTGGGTCTTACTCTGCCCTCCATGAGTTCTCAAAGAGAATCACAAATAGTTCTGAGATACCTTCAGCTAGTTCTTTACTGAAGTAGTTGAGGTGTCTTGAGTCTGCTCTCAGTAAATGACTGTGGTGGTTGACTGAGGGACTTAGCTGTGTACTGTGAGTTTAATCACCCACAGAAGCAGTTCACTGTCTCATACACTACTTCATAAATTTTGCCCTTCAGGTCAGGTTGACAGCATAGTAATAGGCTGAAAACAAAAAGAAAAAGAAAAGCACACATAGTGAGAGTAGAATTGCATGGCAGCAGAAATGTTTTTATTTATAGGTTTGTATTTGCAGTGATAGGCTGTGATCTAGGGCAGTGCTAAACATATGGGAAGCTTACGTATATGAGCACTCCTCACTGAACGTAAGAGCATCTTTCAGTACTCTCCTGAATCAGGGATTCATTACTGTAAAGGCCATAACGGTGTTCAGAAATACTATGGGGTAACTCCTGTGTCGCCTGTCAGTCGAGTGGGTTGCATGTTTAAAATTGTAAAATAATGTCTGTGGTGCCATGGCTGCCGTGCCTGCTTTGGCAAAGCTCACGTTCACTTCAGTGGAATTGGGATTTGACTTTGGATTACCAGTGTGCCATTTAGTTCATTTGTAGCCTGTTCCAATTCCCATGAAAGCCAACAGAAATCTACAGGTTTTGGATTAAGCCTTCATCATCAATTTTTTAAAGCATTAGAAATATTTGAGTCTTTTATGAGCTCTTGCGATGTGTGCCTTCCTCAGTCTCTCATGCTGAAATTCTCAAAGGTTTGGCAGTAAGAGAGTGGGCGGGGGTGGGGGGTGGAGTGGATTTGCAAATTCCAATGTGGCCTGATTAGGGGATCTAGGTGAGTGCATGGGGAGAGTCTGGCCCCTCATGGGATTTGCAATGCTCCATATGCTGGATTTTCAATAGGAGCTAGGTTCCCAACTCAGTTACATTTGTAAATCTAGCTCTGTAAACTCTCCCTTTCACTGGAAACAATGTACATCCATGGGAGCTGAAACAATATTGAGCATGTCTGAAAATCCCTACATATGAGATGGCCGTAGAAAAGATTTATGGAAATATGTATCAAATGAGCTAGGGTTCTTAAATATAATAATTTGTGTATTAGATATAGAGAGAATTTGTCTGCAGAAATTTTATTTCTATTTTTATTTTTATTTCTGTCTTATTTGTTATGTTATAAGATAGATATGCTTTATAAAGGTCACACAGATTTTTTCATTTCTTTGTCATGTATGTCTTAATCTAACTCTCTCTGCTGTATGGGGAGGTGAAAAGACATTCCCTTGAGTACAAATAGTAAAGACAATATTAAGTCTGATGCAATGGTAACTCACATTAAAAACAAAGAACTTGGAAATAAAGGATAATGTTTTAGACATTGGAGTTAGCTGAAACTATAAGAGTAGCTTTAAAAATGTTGCTCACTGTACAGCAGCTTCAGTAGGCTAAATTAATTCTGCCAGAGTGCACTTCTCTAATTTCAAATCTGTTTGTTTCTCCAAGAAGCTCTACCTTTTTAGCTGAATTTTGATCCCTTTGAGGTGTATGAAAGTCTTTCTACCTGAAAGGGATAATCGTTTAAAATTTGGTTTAATAAAGATCTATGCGTAGTCATATTCATTTTCTTTAATTTCTTTTATCATTTGATTTTAAGAATGATTAAATGCAAGTACCACATTAAAAATCAAATTATGCTTATCCTAGAAATGATAAATAAAAAGGAAAGCTTGTTCTTTTTGCCTATTACAAGTTGCACCTTTTTAGTCCCGCACTTTCATGACCTGACTGGTGCTGAATGACAGAATTTGCTAGTCAATGGGAGGTCAGCATTACAAACCCTTTCGCTGCTTAATGGGCTCTTAGAAGACATTGAGGGGTAAATTACATAACGCTGCGAGCCAGGATTGGTGGCAGTAAATAAACTTTATGGAACCAATGGAAATTTAGCCATGCCCATGATAAATGGATGCCCGGATAACTGAAATCATACTGGATTACAGATGCTGTCAGAGGAGTGTGCAGGTGAGAGAGGTTCAACCTGTATTAATAAATCCTAGATGGTGAATTTTGTTCAAAGCTTTCACATTACAAACAGAAGATAAATAGGAAAGCATAACCATTTTCAAGCCTCTTTTAAGTACCTCAGATGATTCTGTTCCACTTTGGCCAATTTAAACTTATACTTTTAAGTGAACCATATTCAATACCTTTAGTAATATTTACATGCAGGGGGTAAATTAACCAAATTAGATTTTTTTCTGCTTTTTAGTGGAGCTGTAAGAGCTCATTGGTAGATCCAATAGTCAATTAACTTAATTCAGTTGTACAGATGTATCTATCATTGCTTAAATTAGAAAGTGAGAACCAATTACTTAATGAGCTCATTTATTATAATTTTTCTTTTAAGTTTGCAATTACTGAATTAACAAAAAGCAACTGGACTCTTAGATAAGTATTTCTTACTACAGCCTAATAAGATGAAGATTCAAAAAAATTACTTTCTTGGCTTTGTAAAAAGACACTTCACATCAGTTAGAGATAGCAAATGTACATTCCCTTTATTAGAAATCTTTTCCAAGAGATGTCTGGGTATTTGAAACAAATGATTGCAATAATATTGGAGACAAGCTGGGACTTGTTTGCAAGGGGGAGAAAAAAAAAAACCAGAATGCCGAAGGTCATTTATTGTTCGGAAATGTCTACATATGGAGTTTCTCATTTTAATTTAATTGGAATTAGGGTAAACGGGAAAAAGTCTTATTCCAGAAAAAAGAAAAATCCAAATGGAGTTATTGAGTAATACTAACTGCACTTTAAGTTCACATCCTACTTTAATCCAAATTAACTTTCAAGTGCAGACAAGTTCTTAGATAATACATGTGTAGGTGAATTATAGGCCCAGCTCCTGTAGGTAGATTTGGGCAGACTTTTTATAACCCACCTGTAGTCCTGCTAACAGTACTTCATGCAGATGCAAAGGGCTGCTCACCTGACTCCAATTGCAGAGTCAAAGCCATAGAGTTTGAGGCCAGGTGGGACTTTCAGATCATCTAGTCTGATTCCTTGTACATCCTAGGTGGCCAATTACACCTCACACCAGATTCACAATCTGAAATTAAATGAAGTGATCACAGCTCATAAGAGACTAAACTTCACCTGCTGTTTTCATTGCCTTGTACCAGTAACCTGATAGCTGATACTAGAGAATGATATTTTAAAATGGATGCAAATTTCAATATTTGGTCAAAAAGCAACTACTCCGCCCCACACCCCAAACGTTTTATCTGGACTGTTAATAGCACAGTTGCAGAGGAATGCATGTGTTGTTTATTGAATGTGGAATTTCAACACTTGTGATCCTTGTATTCACAACAGTCATCAGTTCCTCACATGAACAATCCCAGTAGGGTCAGTGGGCTCACTGGTGTGAGTCACTGCTCAGCAGTGTAAATAAGGGGCTCATGGGTCTGACCCATTCCAGTAGTCTTGTATCTAAGCAGTTGTGCACTTGTGGTGGATGACTGGGAGGTTGACAGGGATAGGACAGTCCCGTTGTATATTAACAAGACTTCACGAGCTCTTTGTTCTCATTAGGACTCCATGCAACCTGATTGATAGCTGCCTGAGCACCATGGTAAATATAAGGTTCAGTATTGCTCACTTGTTTGTAGTCCCAGAGGCACCAAGACCACTGACAAGGGAGAGTGAAATCTTTGCTCTACAGCATGGTTTCCCAAACTGGGGGGCATAAAGAAATTTGGGGGGGGATCTGGGTCACCTCATGGCCCCCCCTTTCTTTTCCCCCACCCCAAGAATGAGCCAGCCTCTGGAGCTAGGGTTAGGGTAAGGCTAATGAGGTGCTGAATATGCAAGCCAGTGCCTCATTAGCCTGTTCCAAAGCGACTCATCAGCATGGCCTTTCTGAAAGGGAGGGGGCATGTGCAGACACGGCCATAAAGGTTTTTTGTGGAAAATAAAAGAAAAATGTGTATGTTTTATTTAAAAGTTTGTATTTTTCAAAAATATGGAGTGATTTCAATTTATTTTTTATTTTGGATTTCTTAAAGGGGATTGTTTAAAATTTCTGTTTCATATTTTAAAATGGGAATTCCATCAAGTGTGTATTTTTAAACTGTTATCATTTAAACTATTATCATTCACTATGTTTTAACAAAACAGGGCTACAGACAATGTGGTTTCCAATACCATTTTCTTATAGCTTTCAAACCTTGAACATTGATTAAGCTGTGATGAAACAAGGCACTACTCCAAATTGCTCTGTGAGGTTTATTAAGAAGAAATCCTATTACAGGTTCATTCTATTTTTTGGCTCATCTTGGTTCAGTCTTTTCCAATATTTGTTTAGTTATGTTAATTTTGAGGACTGTACGAGTGTGTCTACACAGGCACAAATCTTCGATATGGTCATGTTAATGGCCATTCTGAAGATTACTAATGAAGCGCCGAATTGAATATTTGGCGCCTCATTAGCATTAGAAAGCTTCCGGCTGTGGCTGGAACAGAATAAGGGGATTTCGAAAGGTGCAGGGTCCCTTCGAAAAGGATCCCCGTGTAGCTGCACCGAGCCCCACGCGTTCGAAAGTGGCACTTTCAAAGTGCCGTGGCTGGAAGCGTCCTAATGCTAATGAGGTGCTGAATATTCAATTCAGCGCCTCATTAGTAATCTTTGAAATTGGCATTAGCATGGCCATTTGGAAGATTTGTGCCAGTGTAGGCACACCCTACTAGATTTGGTGATTCTGCCTCTTTTTTGTTTGCTTATATGAGAAGCAGTTCCATTTCAGGCACATCCCATTTTCCTGGCACAAGCAACCTCTTACATTGCTTTTGAGTTATGAAAAGAGAAAGCTATATATGAAATTTGGTAGTCCAGCTCTTATAGTTTAGAAGGAGTTCTGGATCAGACAGACAAACTCTCTAAAATATACAGTAGATAAAATGAAAGCTTTCTGTGAGGTGAGAGAGAATATGAGAGGCCACATTTTTCTTGTAATAAGTGTGTTTTGAGTATCCACTTTTTTAGTAGCAATGCCCCATTTTTGCTGTTCTCATCAGAATAAGAACATATAGTGGTTTTCTTGAACTTGTTAAAGAATTAATGTTTTATCCTAGGGATTCATAAGAGATTAAGTGTATCATTCCCAGGCTAACATGGAAAAAGAGAATGCCTCAAATAATTCTGTTGCACTTTGGTCAACTTAATGGTGCCATTGTATGACAAAAAGGAAATATTTTTCCTGTTACAAAAGAGAAGGGAGTTTCAACAAAAAGATTGGGTGACGAAGCCCAACAATTTGGAGGGGAGTGAGAAAGGAAAGAAATAACCCCTAGAATCTGAAGTAGCATTTCCTTTTTCTTAGTTATTGCAACAAAATTAGCTAAGGCCAGATTATCTAAGATGGGTCTATGCAACGTGCCAATATGTTTCCATGCCTATAGGTGGCCAAATGCCTAGTTTTTGAAAGCACATGTTAAGTTTGCTCACTGCCCTATAAAAACCTGTTACATTATTTTTAATTCATATTCCTTTTAAAGTGCCTCTGCTTTCTCTGGTTCTACCTTCATATGTCTGTGCCATATTATCCTTAGAATGGCTATTGTAGTGGTGTCTTCTGACCTGCTTTGGAAAGAGAAGTCTCTCAGAAGGTCTGAGAAATTTTCAATCCAGTTTTCCGGGTTATAAAGGTTGAGATAAGCATTTGAGCCCTTCAGCGCTTGTCTGCACTAGACAGACAAAACTCTAGGTTTGACCTTCACTAATATTTGTTACACATCATTGTTTGATTCACAAAATCCTACCCAATGATAGGAGAATCTGGAAAAAGATTTATATATTTATCCATGACCTTTCTGCTCTGAATATCTTTTGAGAGCAGACTTCGTCAGAAAAGCCTCAGTAACTTTTGTAAAGCACCTTGAAACCATGGAAAATCTCTCTTGCTCTTGTTGTTTACTACCACCAAAGATCAGACTAGACTCATTAGATATTTTCCTGACATTTATAAGATTTTTATATGTTATTTAGCATTTAAAAAAAAAACTTGTTCAGGTGGAAACCAGATAACAATCACTACTCTTGCGCGGAGACTGTTTGAATATAAAACATATTAAGTGGAAACTTGGTAGATCTAAATCTCCAGAAAATAACATTTTTCCACGAGAAATGCTCTGCCAAATGAAATTGCTAACTCACACAAAGCTCTTCTTGAGCTCTTTCATGCTGTAATATATGTCCCCAGGGCTAGAGAGGGATATTGGAACTTAGTGGCAACCATATCACTAAATCCCCTTACAAGACTTTGACAACTGTCCCCATTATGTCTTCAGTCACCAAGTGGAGCACAAACTTAGTTTCTTATAATGTTATGGAACATAAATGTGCAGCCTCACAGCAGGATTTTGTAGTCAGACTAGGTGACCAGACAGCTAAGTGCACAGACTCTCTCTGTCTCTCTGTCTCTCTCTGAGCGTATATTGTGGTGCAGCCAGCAAAATTTGAGGGAAGATGTTTGTAATAAGACTTTTAAAAGACTAGTTAATATTCTAAAATTATACGTCTTCCAGCAACTTAGCATCAAAACAGCACCACAAGCAAAATGGTACTGCAAACAGTTTGTGCTGCTAGTATCCTTGAATCCTTGGATTCAGCTATAGTGATAGCACAGTTTAGGCTTTTGGATCCAGCTTGTTGAGTATAGTCTCTATTCCCTGCAGGCACATGCTGTGGTTCAGCTTGGCCTAACCAGACTCTTGTGACTGTTGGTGGGTGCCTATAAAATCAGAATGTTAAAAGCTGAATTAAGCTGGGATTTTGCAGGGGTTCAGAAAGAGTTAGATGCTCCACTCTGAAAGTCCAAGGAAGCCGGGAGCCGAACTCCTTTTTTACCCCCTTTGAAAGTTACAGCTTTTAACATGAAGGAGCCCATTCCTGCCCCATGTTCACAATGAAGGAATGGGCTCACAAGGGGAGTAAGGTATTATTCGATGTTGCTGAAGTGGCAAAAGTGAGCCCTTGCTGCTTCAGCCTGAGTTTGCAAAACTGGAAAAAGATGTGGATGTAGTAACACAATACAGTAATTCACGAGTAATTATAGTAATAGTATGTAATAATTAAGTATTATGTACAAAATTACTTCCTACAGTTACATATGGAACTTAAGGCCAGAATGACCATTAGTTTTTCTATTCTGCCCGCTTGTGTACCACAAGCTATTCAGTTCCACAGAGCTCTCCCTCTTGTAAGCCCAGTAACTGGCATTTGGCTAATGCATTTTCCCAGCAAGGCAGGCACTTGATTTTAACACACCAGAAGCTGAAAATTCTCTCCCACTAGATGAAGAATGCTGAAGTTTGGATGAGTCACTGGTGGAATAGGCTGGGGCAAAGCAAATCCATGTTTTTAGACCTGCAGCCCAAGTCCCACGAGCCTGAGTCAATTGATGGAGGCTCTGAGGCTCAGTGCCATGGAGTTTAATTCACAGTGTAGGCAAAACTGCTGACCGGCAGAGGTGGGTGGGGAAGGGTGGAAATTGCCTTGGGGCTTGGCATTTTGAAGGGACCTGCAGCTCCTGGATGTTGCTGGTGCTACTGCAGCAGTGGTGGCAGCTGAGAATCCCAGGCCCCTTTGAAATGCCACAGGAGCATCACTCCACTGCTGTGCACAGCTTCTGAGGGCTGGGGAAGGGGCCAGTGCTGTTCTCTGGGTGGTCCTAAGGGCTGACTGCACTTGGCCCCGCCCCTTCTGTCCAAGGCTCCACCCCTTTCAGAGCCACACAGCTACCCCCACACACCTTGCCCCGACGGCCTGCAATGGCTGTCTGCACCACTGAATGTAGACCTCATAGGTGATTGCTACATCTAGGGGGAGAAGGTGCAGGGACCACCACCAACAACAAGAAGGGACATGAGGGGGTGCCTTATGTAACAATGAAAATTTTGGCAGGGGCATAGGGTGGTGGAGCACCTCTTGAGTTCTACCGTGAGTCACCGATTGTAGGCCTTGCTTAAATGGCAGCTTTGATTTTGAATAGACTACGCCAATGCTCAGAAGTCACACAAGTCTTTAACAATCTTGCTGACTCAAGGTCCAGGGGCATGTGAAACTGCTGATCAATGCAAATGACGCTGAATAAACTGTGCAGATTTCTGCTTAGCATATCCGGATGGGACATCACAGGCACTGACACATCACCTTGTGCCAGCAGAAAAATATAAGTGACTCTATCTCAGAGTATGTGCTTCGAGTGCAGGAAACATAATGGCTAACTCATTGGAACTGCTGAGCCTAGACAAAAATAAAATGTCAAGCAATGTAAGCAACTAGCCTCCTCCAAAAAAGCAGCGAGACTTACATTGTTTAAGAGTCCCCATATTCTGTTTCCCAGACAGGGGAAAATTCTTCAAGCAAGCCCAGTTACCAGGCACCTCATGATAACTTGAGGGGCAGGGAAAAACAAGCTAGCAAGGAGTCTTGTGGAGCCTCAGAGATTATTAATTGTATTGTGGAGAAAGCTTAGGTCATAATAACGTGCTTAGTATTAAAGGTGCCACTAAAGTAGGGAGGTTTTCACATTAGCCTGCTAAACCCAGGGTTGTGAGCTCAATCCTTGAAGGGGTCAGCTAGGGGCAAATAGATTTAAAAAAAAAATCCATGAGGGTGGTGATAGATCCTGCTGTGAGTGCAGGCACCTGGATTCAATGACCTCTCAAGGTCCCTTCCAATTCGGTGAGATAGGTATATCTCTGACTGCTGATTGTCTTTGCTGAACACTGCTAATTGTCTGAAGTGTGAGGGAAAGAGAGAACATTCAGAGGCCATAAGAAAACCAGAATCCTGCTGGGCTGAAGCAACCATGCTGAGTCATCAGGGACCATCCCTCCTACTCTCTTTAGGAAGTGTAAAAGCAATAGTCAAAAGATAATGTATTTAACTCTAGCTCTTCTAAGAAATAAAAGGAGTGTTGTCTACTCCCCTGAAAAACAATAAGCAAATGAGGAGGTTAGCGTGAAGACTGGACACCAGAATGACTGGCAGTATGGTAACCGGACTTGGCTTTAATAGAAATTCAAAGCTAAACCCCGAGAAGCTCTCCATTAAGTGGCACGATATTATATCGAGAACAACAAGAAGTCCTGGGGCACCTTACAGACTAACAGATATTTTGGAGCATAAGCTTTCATGGGCAAAGACCCACTTCATCAGATGCATGAGTGGGGGGGCAGTTCCAGAGGAGTTTTTAAAGAGTGGGGTCCCAGTAAAAGGTTCTGCCATTACTCTACTGTCGCCTCTGCTCAAGCTGACTGATGTACACCCTGAAGAATATATCAAGGCTGCATTGAGAGTTGTCATATGTTCATGCCAGTCTCTGCATTGCTGCAAACAGCAAAGTCAATGTTTAGTTGTACAGCTATATGTTTTACAATGTATTTCCCCATTAAGCAACCTGAGCCAGTTGCAGAGGAGGTAATACTATGCAAAATGGCAGAGGCATTTCATTGATAGCACAAGTGTAGTGGGTAAAACTTGATGGCAAAAAACATCAAGTGGCTACAGAATTATCTTGGCTTGGGTTAGAGTCTGTGTGAGTATTCTACATAACATATCTGCACCACTGAGTACAGGAACTAGGCAAACATTCTAAACTACATTTGGCAATTATAGGTTTTTTACAGAAATGACTGCAAATTTACTTTACCTATTTAATTAAGCACTAGTAAATTTAGTTAGCAACCTTAATTTGTCAGTCCTTTCCGATTCTGAGTGCTTTTTTAAACTACTGCAGCTTTAAAGTTAATTGTAACACAGGAAGGACAAAGGAACTGTAAAACAGTTGAAAATGCCTACTATAGAATCCCCCTGTTGCTGGAACCTCACTGCTGCCACACCTGTCTTGTTGGTTCGTTCAGTTGTCAGGATTTGTGTAACAACTATGTCATGGTCACAATTTAGTTTCCCAGCGGCAGCATCAAGTCTTAAGGGATCCAGGACCAGCCTGGGGATGAAGGCCTGTAATGGGCTCTCTACTCACTCTCTGCCACTGACCATAGGCTGGTTCAGGAGTGAATTCGGACACATCTTTTCTGATGTAGAGTTTCTCCAGCATTTTTTTTTAAATCTCTGTAAACTGCATTTTGTTAAATTTGGTCTCATTCACATAATAAATGTTCTCTTCCCACCCAAATAAATGGGAGAAGGCAGTTGGTTAAGGCTGTCGATATTTAACACATCAGCTGCTACAGTGGCACAGCTCTGGTGCCTCATTTATGCCACTCACGCCATACTGTAGGTGCTTTCTACCTCAATGAAAGAGTTCCCCTTCCCCCAGAACACTGATGGAGTTAATCCCCCTCTCCAAGTTCTATCAGCCTACCCATGCCTACAGACCCCACCTAAGTATCTCCATCTCCATATATTTCATAGGGTGTAATTTTTTTCACAGCCCTGAATGGTGGCTCTAGGTTGATCTACTGCAGTAGCATGGGCAGCCAGAGCCTTGGGCCTCTTTGATTTGCCCTCAGAGTGCCACTCCATGCAGCTCTGAGGTTTGTGGGAAGGCAAGCTGTGCTCTAGGCAGATCTAATGGCTGAGTGCCCTAGGCCCTGCCCCTTCTTCTGAAAGCCCTTGGGGAGCTGCTCCCTACCAAACACCTTGACCCAGGGCCCATGCCAGCTGTTGGCCCTGCTGAGAACCACTCTTCTGTCAGCATAGTTGTCTACTTGGGAAAAGAGGGGTGAAGTTCTACGTTGGTGTAGTAGGATGGGGAACATTTTTTCTGTCTGACTGGTATAGTTATGATGGTATAAATTGTCAGTGTGCTAGACCACACCTAAATCTCAACATAATTGACAAAGACACAAAAATAGGCAGCACCGACGTTCTCAGGACCAGTTCCAGGGATCAAAACACAAGCACAAAGCTGCCTTTAGCAGCAAACAGGTGTATGTCTTCAGTTTGTCCCAAAACCCCCATGAAGAGAGGAATGGGTGATGGAGATTGCAGCAACCAGTGCAATGGGACAGTAGCTGCTTGTGAATGAATAGTATGACAAGGAAGCAGAAGGAAGACCAGTTCTATCTAGAGCTGCTTGGGAGAAGAGAATAGCCCATATCAAGGGTGTGCACTTGTTTAAACAAAATCCAAACAGTGTTTCAAATAGATGGAATTCAAGGGCTTTATTCCTTGGAATAAAAATAATTCCATTGCACACAAGCCCACTGTAGCTTGATTGCAAGTGTTCAGGCCCATAATGCCACATGCTGCCTCTCAGAGGTGGCTCACGTTCATACCAGCCTTTCCATCTATCTATTTTACACAGTTAACTATTATAGCAGATATGGCCCCTTTTGAGGTTAGCCACTGTGAAATATAGAGAAAACAGCTGCAGTAATTGCGATCACTTTTTCAATGGGGCTGGGAGACAGGGGTACGGGAAGATTGAAATACCTGTCCAACATACCCAGAAACAGCCTGGCAGCATTTGTTTTAATAACCTTTTCTTATTTGTGGTCTTTGTTCTCTATTTATACCACATAGGCTGTCTTTGAACAGCCATTAATTGCCAAAATGCAGGTCCACTGTATCTCTTCATCTCAGTAAGTCCCACTTTAAGTCACCATGGCTACGTCTGCACTAGCCAAAAACTTCGAAATGGCCATGCAAATGGTCATTTTGAAGTTTACTAATGAAGTACTGAAATACATATTCAGCGCCTCATTAGCATGAGGGCAGCCGCGGCACTTCAAAATTGACGTGGCTCGCCGCTGCGCGGCTCATCCAGACGGGGCTCTTTTTCGAAAGGACCCAGGCTACTTCGAAGTCCCCTTATTCCTATGAGCAGATGGAAATAAGGGACTTCGAAGTAGGTGGGGTTCTTTTGAAAAGGAGCCCCGCCTGGACGAGCCGCGCGGTGGGGAGCCACATGAATTTTGAAGTGCTGCAGCTGCCCGCATGCTAATGAGGCGCTGAATATGTATTTCAGCACTTCATTAGTAAACTTCGAAATGGCCATTTGCATGGCCATTTCGAAGTTTTTGGCTAGTGTAGACACGGCCCATGAGTCAGAATCTTAAACTGCATGACATGTCTTTGCTCTGGTCTCTGCTGCCTTTTCAGGTCCATTTCAAGTCAGATGCCACACAGCCACTTCACAGGTTAACTTCTCTTGTTCTGTTTCTTCTCCACTTACCAGTGCCAATAACAGGATGTCCTGGTTTTCCAAAGTGCAAAATGCAGACAAACAAACAAACTCTTCTGTATCAACTGGCTCCACCATGCCCATTTCCTATAGATCTGCAACATACATAATCAATCATTTTGTCATGTTACTGATCCAGCTTAGGTGTCAGTCTCATTACTGTGTTCATTGCACTAGTACCTGGGAGTCCAAGACAAAAATGACCCCGTTCCTTAATACAAATGTGAATCACTAGTCAACTGATTTGTTCTTCCCCCTCTTTTCCCAAGCTGCTATTTTATTATGATCATATGCTGATCTCATTTACTTAGAGATAAATCTACTGCAGTTAATGGGGGCTCCAGATTTGCACTTATGTACAAAATATTAGAATGTGGCCCTTGGTGTCAAAATTCATACATATATATATACACACACACGCTCTCTGCTTATACATACATATATATATATGTATACACATGCGTGCGCTCGTGTGTGTGTGTGTGTGTGTTTATATACATAAGCAGAAATAGCAATGGTGTATTCCTACCTCTTAAAGCAGTTAGACAGTGCTTCTCATCCTTATGTAGGAGTTGTTTTCACACGCAGAATGCTCCCTTGCGGAAGACCTCCACTGCTTTTGTCCTCAGTTTCCTCCCTCCAATATTTGGAGCTAGATCAATAGTTGTTGCAAATCCATGTGTCAGGTGTAGAATTATCCCTGTGTTGTAAACTCACTATCCGCTGATTCGCCCCATGTGCTTGTCCACATGCCTGATGGTGAGAAATAAAGCTCTTAAGCTGCTTGTGCTTTTACACCCAAGTGAGGCACACTGGGGTTGGCCCCACTGTGACCAACGCTTCAAGGAGCATGGAATTGTTCTAGTCTGGTGGTTGGTAACGAAGGCTTAGTGGCTGGAAGAACAACTGAATCTCTTTGGGGACACTTCATACTATCTCCCGTGGAAATCATTAGACTTCCTCTGCCTGCACATTTAATGTCAAATTATATGGCAACCTTCATCTTTTGGTATTTTAATCTTTATTTTTTTCAGATAAAGCATTGTTTCAAATAATGGTGTGGAAATTTATGACAGGTACCTTGGTTCCCTGAATTTATTACACTATAGGGTTTTATCTACCTCCAGGAGTCCTCAGACTAATTAATTCATGACATAACTCTTCAGACAAAATCCCACATCCTTTCAAAGTGTCGCAATAGAGTCCCTGCCTAAGGACAAACTTAAAGATTAAGTGACTGCTCACTGATCATTGAGTAACACTCCTACCACCTAATTAGGTTTGCACACTAGGGAATAGGTAAGCTGCATTAAAGCTTATCTGGCACCTGCTTATTACCTTATTTTATGGTTAATATGCAAAAATATGTAACTCCACACTCACCCAAGAGTCTTAATTCCAAAGGATTTGAAAGCTCTATGACTCCAATTCCCTGAATCCATTAAAGTGTGTCCATTTATTGAATAGGCTCCACCGATTCCATCATGCTGTAGGCGAAACCTAATAAATTCAGCTGGTGCTGGCACAGAATCAGTACACAGAAGACTCTAATTACTATGCTGTGGAAGATGTAAGCCAGATGGACAATTGTGCAATTGTGCAGGGGATACCTGGCCAAACTCACCAGAAGTTCCGTCTGGGAAGCCAGCAGCAGGTCTGAAATACTTGTGCTCTGAAAAACTACAAAGTCAAATCTCAGCAGTTAATTACACCTCGTTAGGTAGATTAAGCTGAGTTTCATGCAGCCTATTTTCAGGTGAAAACATACACATTCCAGCTCTTGCAAGGCCTGACAGATCGGTTCATTATTCTCATCCTGATGAACTGAGCCAGAAATACCTCTCACTCTGCCTTTGTATAGCATGTTGCATGTTCATTTTGTCCATCTGCACATGGCTATGATGTCCTTTATGATCAGGCATGAAAAGCTTTTCTGAAACTCTGCCAACAGTATTCAGGTGAGGACTGAGATGTGAACAGACACAGCATTTAATTGAAGTGCTGTTTGCAGGAAGAGCTAGTTGCGTTAACTGTCTGTTTCAGTGGGTTTAATAGCCAATTGCCCAGTAGAAACAAGGCAATGTTCATATGTGTGGTCTTTGTGACATGGCAGGATGCCTTTCGAGAAACAGATTGGAGTTGGTCACAAACTTTCAAAGCAAAGGCGGTTTTTTTGGTTTCTGTTCACAGTCTTTTCTCAAGATCAAACTTTACAAGTTGACTCTTTGAAACTCTTCATCACACTTTTTAGCAATATTTATATAGAAAATACATTGAAATGGTTATTAAACTGGTTATGCAAAGATTCCATTTGTTCAAAACCATTTTTTTTCAGGAAACATGCAATCGATCGAACAAACAAAACCCTTCCTGCAAAGAAATAAACAGTGGTTTGGACAAAAAATATGTGTGTGCAGGAGACAATGCGTCTTTTTATAACTATAAATGGAAACAACTTGGAATTTCTTAAAAATTGAAAATGTTGAAGACTCTTCAAATGACAACAATTTTATAGTTACTGCACTGAAATAATATAACTTTAACTAAGCCCCACAACTTCAAATATTTAAATGCTTCCTTCTCATTAATTTTAGTGGGAGTTACATACCTAAATACCTTTGAGAATCTGAATTCTAATTACAGAAACAAAAGGAAAATATTTGTTCCTTAACTGAGCTAACTAAAACCTAGAATAAGATGGCTTTGTGTGTGTGTCAGTGTTGTCTTATTTTTGAGAACCTGTGCAGAATAAATTTTGTGTGCACCAAGGCGCATGCAGAGGTGCCGCATCAGTAAAAACACTTGCTGGTGTCCGTGGGCACTCTGCTCATCAGTTGGTTGGCATTTGAAACTGCCCTGCACGGCTGACCAAGTGCATGACTTACCTGGAACAAGGGTTGGGGGAGGGAGGGGACGTCTCTCTGTGTCTCTTGGTTCCGTGGTTTCATTTCTTTCAAGGTGCCATGTATCAGCAACTGAATCATGCATAACCTTATTGATCTCATTAAGAACTGAAGGTATTCAGCACTTTTCATAACAAGCTTTATGGCCTTAGGAGATCAACCTCCCATTTTTCTCTTCAGAAAATACTTTCAGTCCAGTCACTTTTTGCTATTGGTTTAGTTGGAGACAAACATCTGTTATGAAACCACTGTCTTTTTAACAATGGTATCTGACATTGTGTCAGTAAGGCCTCTTTCTCAGCTGACGTCCTGTCATCATACAGCAGGAATCTTTCTTCTACACGCTCTGCTGGGAGCTGTCAACCTAGAGGGAGCCATTTGAGTGACACAGAAGTAGCCGTCTGCCTGTCCTGTAGTCTTCCAGTGGGTAATTGTTCTGGGTGGAAGACATGGCTTCATATGAAACCGATAGTCAATGAGTCAACCACAAAATATTTCCTATTTTAAAGAGAACAAATTCAACATGAATCTAGATTTGGATGGCTGCCTGCGTTAGTTTAATACTGTAATTACAGGTCATAAAGACAGGGTTACGGATTAACAGGTCATAAGCAAAAACAAAAACATCCACCATGACTCTCAGGTGGTTAGAGGAACAGTTGTGAGTGGCAATTTTGAGGTTATGCACAATTTTGCTTATATAATTGCTTCTAAATTTTTAAATGAATTTAAATACAATATCACTTTTCTTAAAAAGTAATCAAGGATGTTTGAGAAGGTCTTAAACTTGAAAGGGTTGGTGTTCTCTTGTGGGTCTTTTTTTCCTCACTCTGAATGCAGGAATATTTGGCTAGGCCATAACATGTGAAAAGTTTCAGATAATTTCCCACTGAGGGAACTGATTTGCTCAGTGTTGAAGATTGGAATTCATCCTTACTTGCTTCAGATTGGAAGCACATCGTAGTTCTCTCTGAAAATGGGGAGTAAAAAAAAAAGGTGGAAGAGGAGGACCTCCCCTAAGCAAGCACCTGTAGTCAGTCACAACTGTAATTAAGCTTCCATTTATAACAAAATGATAGAGGTCTAATTGATCTGTGGATGGTACAGCAATGACTAATGTGTGTTAGAGGTGATTACAAACCAAGATGAGTCTTGCAAGGATTAGACTTCGACAAGTAAATGTCATTAAGCATTGATTTCACTTGAAACATGCAAACTGATGGAAAAAAATATTTCCATCAATGATGATTGAAATTTGCAGTTGCTTGAACTTAATAGAGTCAAATTCCAGTGACTTAGACTTTTCAGTTATGCACGTTACAAAGAACTAGTAGCATGTCTGATTGATTTAAAGCTATACACTCGGTGTATGTTGGTATCTGAGGATGACAACTTGTTTTTAATGGCTTATAAAGCTTTAATTTTTTGAATCTCAGTTTCAGATCTCATTAAATAATTGGTTGACTCCTCACCTGCTGATAATTTCCCATAACTGTGAATATTCAAATGGATAAAAATTGAAAAAACAAGTACTTAAAATAAACATTAACATCTGTTGAAATTACAAAGGAATTTGAATTCTGCCAGGTTTAGCTGTGATTATTTACCTGTTTACTCATAGATTCTTACAGAATTCAACAGCAAATGATTATTAAATTTTCTTCTTCACTTTCCCTTTTTAAATTGAAACTTACTTCTTTTTCTTTTTCTTGTTTTGGTTCTGAAACTCTTTTCCAAGAAAAGCCAACTGAGTATTCCTCTTTCTGCCATGGTAAAGTTGATCCATGTAACCCATCGGTCAATGTATATTACAGTTCCCTTTATTCTGGTCCACAGAAGGTATGGCTCTGTTACAATATCATCTCAACATCACTTCAGCTCAACCTGTAAGAACATAAGCTTTTAGCTCTGGAGGTTCCCATTGTGAGATCTGGTGCCTGCCAACATACCAACATTTACCCAAAATAATGATCCTGTGTTGGAAGGTCATTCTTGGGAACATGTCATGTACTGCAATTACTTTAGGTCTTCCAGCAAGCCTTGTGGTGGTGAGGTGGTCTGCTGTCCCACCAAAATGTGAGACTTATAGTGCCTCACACAGTGTGCTGTGATGCTTTTCTGGTTTCTAGACAGCATGTACTTCATCTGTGCAAGTATATATGGTGTATTTGTATAAGCTGGTAAGTCTAGCCTTGCTGGGGTTATTAGCTTCACCAGTTCACATGCTTTCTGGTCATAAGGGCTACTTATAGCTGGCTCCTGATTCAATCCAGCCTTTAGCACTTTCCTCTCTTGAAGCTATTTATGTCCATTTCTGATTTCTAGAGGACAATTAACTTACCAAGGGCACCTCTACAAAAGTAACTGGTAAGGCATCCATGCCTTCACACTCAGTGGGTAATTAAGCAACAGAACAGAGGCAGCTTCCCACAATATTGACTCAAGTCCACAAACCTTCTGTGAGGATTGAGGCTTTTCATTATTCACAATTTCCCTCTGTTTCATGGGAGACCCCATAAAGCTCAGCAGCCTCCCTCCAGCAGGCACAGCCAGGGGAAGGGTGCCTGTCCTTCAGCTGCTGGGGCAGGTTCAGGTTCGTCTGCTCCTGGAGCTCCCCAGCCAGAGCAGTCCTGCCAATGGGGCGGGGGAAAAAGGGCAGTTGACTGCAGCCTCGCGTTTTAGGGGGGCACAGAACTGCAGCTGCTGCCACTGCTACTTGGACATCAGCGGCATCCAGACCTCTGGTCCCTTTTAACTGCTCTGCTGCTGCATGCAGCTCTGAGGGGTGGGCCTAGCACTGCGGTCTGGGCAGTACTAAGGGCTGATTGACCTTGTCCCCTCCCCATCTTCTCTTGCTTCTGCCCCTTCTAGCTGGGCTCTGCTCCTTCTGGGAGCATGGAACTGGGCCCCTCTCTCACCTCATCCAGAGCCTGCAGGGGCGTTTGGCCCTGCTGAGCCTGGGGGATGAATGCAGCAAACTGTGGACTTTCCCACTGCTCATTTATGAAGGGGAGCAGCTAGCAATGTTCCCATATAAATTAGGGGTTCAGGAGAGCTTCAACCCCCTTCCCCCCCAAATCCCACCCTTCTTCAAGGGAACCTGAGAGGTGAGAGGCTCAGAACTGAAGCATTCCTGGAAAGTGTGTGTGTCTCCATCCAGCCTCGTTCATCTGCCTGGTGATTCTGTCTCTTTTCTGCAGGATTTTATAAGAAGCCATCCCATCCCAGTCATATCCCATTTTCCTGGCACAACCAAACGTACTTCTTTTTTTCATAACTTAAAGCTGGTTGTTTTGACTGTTACGGAACTACTCCAGTCTGAATTGTGGAGTTCTATAAAACTTTTCCTTGCAGTAGGAGGTCAATGTGGTTACCATACCACTGCAGGAAGTGACCTTTTAAATGCAACAACTGGGTGGAACTGAGAGCTAGGCAGCAATCTGTGGTATATTTGTTACATTCCTCCTGCAGAATTTTAGAGATGTCAGTATATATAGCCCTGGATAAGGAGCTAATGGAATCAGCTTTTCAAGGACATGGGATATTTTACTGCACTGCAGAACCCTCTCAATTATTTTTCAGGTAATTTACATTAATTTGACTATTGCTTTCAGCGGTCTCATGGAAAAATGTTGTAGTTAGTGAGCCTCATGGTTAATTACTTCACAATTACATTTTTAAGGTTTTAAATTAATATGTATTATAGTGTCTTTTGTTCTCACTGGTGTAGTTAAGGATCTGTCATGGTTTTCATTATGAACACATAATTTCAGTGAGTTGTAATTTATCCATAAGAAATTTGCTTCAGACTTCATAAAAAAGTCCCAAGTCCAGAGGGAATATCTTGATAAAAACTCACAAATCTGGTTTTTCTGCCTTTGGGTTATTTTGAAGCAGAACTTAATTTTTTCAAATGCATTGTTGCAATTCATAAATAGTTCTGCATCCAAATGTGGCAGGACATACATTCCTATTGACTCACTGCTGTTTCTGAAATAAAAATACACTAATTAGCTCCCCGATAGCCGAAAATAGCTGAACACCTACCTTAAGTAGTTATATTTAGGCTTAATTTCACTATCTTTGCTGTCCTTGAGGTATGCTAAACAAATAATACACCTTTATCAACAGATATTTTCTCATCACACAGTATTAAAATATAAACAACAATCAGAAAATCCTATCCAAAACACTTTTCATAATAGTGACAGAGAGGGAGATGTGTTAGTCTGTATTCTATCAAAAGAAAAAAGCAGACATGTAGCACTTTAAAGATAAACAGAATAATTTATTAGGTGATGAGCTTAAAGCTTTAAGATGATCACCTAATAAATTATTCTGTTAGTTTTTAAAGTGCCACATGACTGTTTGTTTTTTTACTTTTCATAATACGGTCTGATCTCAAACCTATTGAAGTCAATGGGGGGTATGTTTACTTCAATGACCACTGGATCAAACTCATGGCTGTTCTTTTTTGCTGTCACTTTAGCGAGTGCTAACTGATTAAACCAAATAAGGTTTCTAAACCCTATTATGTAAAATAATGGTTTCCAATTAAGCTGTTGCCAACAGCTCACTGGCACCCTCATATAATTATTACTTTCAATTTGTTAGTTACTTTCTCCCCCCTCTAATTTCCTTTTGTGTTTATTTCTATATGTCCTCGCCGCAATAGGATTAAAAGATGGAGTTCTGCAGAGGTCTCTAGATGAAGCTGTACCTGCTATGCATATGTAACCTTTATTCCCCACACTTCTTCTCACTGCTTGTTTAAAATTTGTTGGCAGTTCTCAGCTTTATATGTGAATAACAGCAGGAAAAAACAGTATATACAAATCATTTACACATTGAAGAAAATAAAGGACAATCATGGAAGCAAATCAGCACTTCAGAAGTAATGTGCTTGTTTAGCCCAGATAAACAAAGCTTGTGAATTTTTGAAACAAATTCCAGGATGGGCTTCAAGAAGCAGTGGTGATCAACTCACACAGTTCAAATTCTTGTCCTGCTGGATCCCAGTCCCTGGAACTCCCAGACAGGCCCTCTCAGAAAACGACAGAGGCCTGGGCCATTTTGAGTTTAGAGGGCCCAGCCCCAGGCCCAACATATCTCCTCATCCACAGGGTTATAAAAAAATCAAAAGAATATATGAAAATGAACAGCTGACATGTTTATTTATTATCAGTTAAGTTATTATACCAATAGAATGTGCATTAAAAAAAATGTAACTTTAATTGTGAGTTTCCATGGCAAACAAAACTCTTCATCTTAGGTATGTTTTTTTCTGCCTTTGTTGTGTGCAAACTTGTTTGTAATTGAAGAAAATCTAATTCACATGCAACATCACTGTTAATGTTACGTATGACAAGCCCATTCAAACACTCTTGTCCCATCATAGAAGGGTGATAGTTCTTTACTTCTTTTAACACATTGAATGTGTTTTTACCGGAAGCCACTGGTGCAGTGAGACTGGCAAACATACACAATGCAATAGTAATATTGGGAAATACAAGTGGTAGGCCAGGATCAAATATTTCTTGAAGCAGTTCTTTTGGCTTGCAATCCAATTTTAACATTGGAATGTACACCTTTCAGGAAGACAATTTCATCACAAAAATTCTGTTGAGCTGTGTCTACACTACAGAGAGCTTACAAAAGAAGTTCTTCCAGACGATCTCTTCTGAAAGAACCTCTTTTGAAAGACTGTGCGCACACACAAAAAAGTGGATCAAAAGAGTGATCTGCTCATTTGAAAGAGAGCGTCCACACAGCCCCCTGCTCTTTTGAAAGAATAGGCCAGGGATCAAAAATGAAGCATATTCTTTTTGAAAAAAGGGCCCTGCAGAGCATCTACACACATTTTCTTTCGAAGAAAGCTTTCGAAAAGGAGTGCTTTTCCTGAAATGGGAAAGAAAGAGTGATTTCAAAAGGAGCACCAGTATCTTTCAATTTACTTTCAAAAGAATGCTTTTTGTGTGTAGACGCACCGTGGGCTCTTTCGAAAGAGCCCCCTTCTTTTGAAAAATCTTTCTTGATAGTGTGGGCTCAGCCTTGTTGTATCTTGGTTGAAACTCCTCAGCTGCTGAACATAGATCTTTATCACTCAGCTCTCTGAACTCCCAAAGGAATGCAAGAAGGGTACAAATTTGTCACAGAGACTCAAATTGATGTATAAGCCCAGATTTGATGGAGTCAAAAGTAATACAAAAAAATGACTCAATGGTGCCTTTCTGCATCAGATTGAGATGTTAGGCTGTGATTGGTGGAAAACTGAAATTGTCAATATTCTTGATTTGGACTTAAAAAGGATTGTATCCTATTGATTACCAATCTTTCGAATATTTTTAAGAAGTTGTTCAATATTATCGCTTTCAACATCCTATGTAGCATTGCATGATTCAGTTACAAGATTAGTTTCATGGATCATTTTCAGCAGCTTCATCCACATGGGCCACATTCAAATGAATTCAGATTAGGATGTATACTTTTGAATTGAGTTAAACTCAGTCTGAGACTGTGCTGTGAGAGTAAGAGATTCAAGCTCACTTAAAACCTTTCTCACAGAGTCCAAATGCTGTGCAACTGGGTTAATGCCATTGATCCGAGCTGACCATCTGGTCAACATATCATGAAGAGAAACAGGCAGATGCTGCTTCAGAATTTCCCGCTTTCAAGGACTACTACTGAGGAAGTTGTATAATTGCTGGATTGCTCCAAAGTATGTGATTGCTTCCCTGCATGTTTCAGCGCTATCAATGCTGTCAAGATTTCACAGAATCATACAGAATCACAGGGCTGGAAGGGACTTCAGGAGGTCAAGTCCAGGCCCCTGCTTCAAGCAGGATCAACCCCCTGGGTTTGCCACAACTGGACAAAATACAGCTTGGATTTTACTCCAAAAAGACTGTTTGTACTCCATTGTACTTCCCACTTATATTGGATCCATTGTCATAGGCTTGGTCAATACAGACTTGAACATTTAATTTGAAGCTTTCCGGAATTTCTAGTACATGAGCAGCATTTTTTTTTATGAAATTATCGAACAAAATGCATTGTTCTTCAAAGGAAACCTTTGAACTTCTTGCAATTTTAGCATAAGAAGCAACCAGGTCATCCGTTCTTTATGAGAACAATCTGGTGTTTTGCCTCAATAATAACTGAAAAGTATTCTGCGTGTCCTATCTCTTCGGCTGGGTCTACATTACAGAGTTTTGTCAACAGAAGGGTCCTTCTGTTGACATAACTCAGGGAGCATCTACGCACTTAAACGGTGACAAGAATCAGAGAAGTAGCTGTGTTTGTCTGTACCTTCGAGAACAACAAGAAGTCTTGTGGCACCTTAGAGACTAACAGATATTTTGGAGCATAAGCTTTCGTGGGCAAAGACCCAGTCAACCCAATCAGATCTTTGCCCATGAAAGCTTATGCTCCAAAATATCTCTTTGTCTATAAGGTGCCACAAAACTTCTTGCTGTTCTCTATGCACGTAAAGCATTCTGTGGACAAAACTCAACAGAACTCTGCATTTTCCTCAACAGTATTATCCCTCAAAAATTTGAGACATAACAATCTCTGGACAGAGTACTGTCAGCAAAAATGCAGTGTAGACACCTCTGTCAATAGAGAGGACTTCTGCTTGCTGGCCCGCCCTCTTTGCAGAGCTGCCATTCTGCTTTCTGGCACCAGAGAGCAGGGCAGTGTGGCAGTTCTCTGTTGACAGCAAGTTGGGTGTAGATGCAATCTGTTGTCAGAGGTTCTGTCCAGATTACCTTACCCTGTTGACAGTAACTTCTAGTGTAACTTCTGTTGACAGATGTTTCTAGTGTAGACATAGTCTTCAAGAATTGTTGTTTGCACAAGCATCCCACACAGCTCTATAAACTCATTTTATATTATGATAGGTTTGAGATTAAGTCCATTATCTATTGAAGTCTCTTATGAGGTCACTGTCTTGTGATTCATGAACATGCTTGACATGATTGTGAACAAAGGATGATTGCCAGATTAGGTATAAAGTTTATTAAACAACTAAAATTAAAAGTATTTATTATTACAAAAAGGGCCTTTAAAAAGTAATGTAAAACTGGACAAAGAGGTAGCTTTCAGCTGAGCCTCATGGGCCGTGTCTACACGTGCCCCAAACTTCGAAATGGCCATGCAAATGGCCATTTCGAAGTTTACTAATGAAGCGCTGAAATGCATATTCAGCGCTTCATTAGCATGCGGGCGGCAGCGGCGCTTCGAAATTGACGCTGCCGCCCGCATGCTAATGAAGCGCTGAATATGCATTTCAGCACTTCATTAGTAAACTTCGAAATGGCCATTTGCATGGCCATTTCGAAGTTTGGGGCACGTGTAGACGTAGCATGTAGTTATTGTATATAAAGATACATGAGAAAAAACAGGAATATAAAAATCTATGCAGAGAAAACCATCTAATTTAAAGGTTAAATGCACCGTCAGACCAAGCAAAATCACTTTATGGTAACAGAATTAGGTATGACTTTCACAACCTCGAAACTATGCAAAGACAGTAAACAGGATTTCGTAATGTAGAATCATTAATCATAGAAGCTGCTCCAGTCAAGCAGATGAAAGCTCAGATTTGACTTTAAAAATTGGAAAAGGCCAAAGTCCCACAATGTTTTAAATCAATTTTTTGCAGGTGTAGATATAGATTCTTTTGTTGTCTCTGTTGTAACAGCAAGGTGTATAAGAAAGGGAAATGATATGGTAGAAAAATGCCAACATTTGAAGCCCTGTTGTTTCCTGAGGCCTTGGGCCAAATGACTCTTCTGCCTGCCTCTCCCACACCTATGTAGGTCCTGCTCCCAGACACACCATACTGAAAATGCAACTCCTGGCATGGCCTGATGAAGCTTAGAGCATAGTTCAGATTAACCTCATCAGTTTTTAGTTTAATCATCTTTCCAACTAGTTCCTCTTCCTCTCTGAAACGTGTTAATTGTTCATTTTAGCACCTGATTCACTGTCTCCTCAAAGATTTGGAGGAACTTCTGTTGGCTTCACTGGCTTTGAATCAGATCCTAAATGTCCTACTGGACGTAATTTAATAGTCTGTGTTGTCACCAAAAATCTCAAAACTGTAGGGCTAGCTGGAAGTTTGCAATCATTAATTCCTACCCATTGCACCAAAGCGCAAGACCAAATAACCCTCAACTATTTTGAACGGATATTTGTCCATCCTCTTAAAACCTCCAGTGATGGGGATTCCACAGCAACCTTGGAAGCTAGTTATAGAGCATTTTTACCCTTTTATTTGGGAAGTTTCCGTACTCGTGCATCTCATCGGAGTTGTGTTTATTTTTAGCAGGCAGAGGGTGTTCATTTTTAACCATGGTGTTATTGAAAATGTTGGCTCTCTGCAGGCAGTCTTCTGGTAATTGCACCTTGATGAGCTGGTTGAAAAAGAAATTGAGGAAGGGTAATGAAACAATATGAAATATTTCTCAGAAACATGCTGTCTGAGCAAACATTTGTTAGCTGTTCCTAATTTTTTGCTACCTAGACTGCTGTTTGGAATTAAATGCTCTCCTGAGCTCACAGTTTGGAGCTTTTCCCAGGTGAATTGGATAGGCCATGTGAGACTAAAGAAATATATTATTGCTTTGTATTACAGCTAAACCAGCAAGAGCCAGGAAAGCATCCAGGAAAATGTGTACAAGCACATTAGGCTCATGATGGATTCTCCTGGCAAAGCAAGCCTCAAACTTTCCTCACTATGTTCTTGGATAGCAAACATCTGATATGTTGAAGCTAAATTCTGCAGAGTAGATTCATTTTCCCACTACGAGCAGTATGGATATTTATTAATTAGTAGGGAGTTTCAGGGAGATGAGTGGGTCTTATGCTGGCAGATTGTTAGTGTTCTCAATTCAGGGCACATCATTTTCTAATTAAGGTGCTGGGCTGTCATCCTCAGCAGATATGTGTTCAGTTCCTGACTGTGCCACAGACTTGTGTGCATTACACAATAATCTAGGTGACAGGCACCAGAATCTGAGCACTGAGCTTAGCCTAGCATGTGTGTGATCATCAGCACAGCAAATCCCTATCAACATTCATGCTCTTTGCGTTTCTTCACTCTACTGTGCATGTCTTGGGGGGCATAGCCTTTGGTTCTTTGGGCTGAGATGTTCTGGGATTCTTTCCCAGACAGTCATCAATTGCCAGAGAATTTCTCTGTCCTTCCAGCAGAGTTGTGGGAGAGCCATAGAGGACTATTGGCACACTAGTGGTTTTTGCCAGCATCTTCATCCTAGTCCAGCCCGGCCCATACCCTCAGCTGAGCCAATAAGTCCAGGCTTAGAACATTGCCATACCCAACTTAGAGATTTGTCTGATGATAGCGGGTATTTATACTGAAAACTAAAGTAAATTACCAGGCTAACTGTGCAGTGAAGATGTACCTTCTGTGACCTTGAGGAAGTCCCTTATTCCCATTTAATAAGTGAAGAAAGGAGATAAAACTCTTCCTCTTCCCACTCATTTATCTTCTCTATAGAGGTTGCATGCCATGTGGGGCCAAGGCTGTCTCTTGCTGTATGTTTGTATATCACCTAGCACAATCCACCTTCAGTCTTGTTTGGTTTCCATAGATGGTACTGAAATATATCAAGAGGACAGTGGAGAACAAAAATCAACATGTTGAAGGGTTTTTTTTCTTCCATTTGTCAGAATTCAACATGGGACCATTTCAAAAATTCTTATATAGGCAGCATTTTTGAAAATCTAGCCTACCCTGAACAGACCCTAACTTTTCCATCTTTAACACGTTACTTTGGCGGTGATCATAGAACACTAGAACTGGAAGGCACTTAAGAGGTCATCAAGTCCAGTCCCCTGCACACATGGCAGGATCAAACATATCTAGATCATACCATTCACAAAAGTAGGGACAGATTTTTGTTGGATATTACTAGTCCCCTGAAAACTATCATAGAATCATATGGTTGGAAGAGACTTCAGGAGTTCATTGAGTCCAACCTCCCCACTGAAAGCAGGAACAGTCTCAACTAAGAACCAGTTTAGCAAAGCCCTGGGTGGAATGATTTAAAGACCTCTAGGGGAAGAGATTCTACCACCTTCCTAGGTAATCCATTTCAGAGCTTCACCACTTTCCTAGTGAAATAGTTTTTTCCTGATGTCCGGCTTAGATCTACCCCACCACAAATTGAGACCATTGGTCCTTGTTCTATCATCTGTCACTACTGAGAACAGCCTATCTCTATCCTCTTTGAATCCTTCTTCAAATAGTTGGAGGCTGCTGTCAAATCCTCCCTCACTCTTCTCTTTTGTAGACTCAATAATCCCAAGTCCCTCAGTGTCTGCTTCAGCCCCCTAAACATTTTTGTCTCTCCACTGGACTCTCTCCAGTGAATCCATGTCCTTTCCGTACTGGGGGGTTCCAGAACTGGGTGCAATACTCCAGACAAAGCCCCACCAATGCCGAATAAAGGGGAATAATCCTCTCCCTAGATCTTCTGTCAATGTTCCTACTAATGTATCCCAGTATGCCATTAGCCTCTTGGCTTCAAAGGCATCCTGCTTGCTCATATCCAACTCCTCATCCACTGTAATCCCAAAGTCCTTTTCTGCAGAACTTGTGCATACTGAGTCAGTTCCCGGCCTGTAGTGGTGTTTAGGATTCCTCCATCCTAAGTGCAGGACTCTACATTTTCTTTGAACCTCATCAGATTCCTTTTGGTCCAATCCTCCCTTCAGTTTGTCTATATATCCCTGAACCATACCCCTTCCTTCCAGCATATCAACCTCTACCCCTAGTTTAGTGCAGATTTGTTGAGGTTGCAATTCATCCCCTCATCTAGGTAATTAATATTGATGTTGAACAAAACTGTCCCCAGAACCAACCTTTGAGGTACCTGACTTAATACTGGCTACCAAAAGACACAGAGCCATTGATCACTACCTGTTGAGCCCAATGATCTAGCCAGATTTCTATCCACCTTACAGTCCATTTATCCAAGCCATTCATCTTTAACTTACCAGCAAGGATACTGCAGCAAACTGTATTAAAACCTTAGTTGAAATCAACGCACATTACATCCGCAACCTTTCCCATATCCTCACAGCAGTTACCTCATCATAGATGGCAATCAGGTGAGGCATCACTTGCCTTGGTGAATTCATGTTGACTATTCCTGTTCAGTGCATACAGAGCAATGCTCAAAGAGAAGATTAAGACTATAGCCACAGAGAAAGACCTAGATAAGAGAGTCGCAGGGATAGCCATTGCTATAGAAATGGCAATTGAGCAGACTGTTCCAGAAGAAGAAAAAAATCAATAAAAAGTGGATTACCTAGAAGACCCTGAAGTTGGTTCAAGAGAATAGAGTGTTGAAGATCAAAAAAGATGTTTCTGAGATGGCAGAACAGCAATATAGCATGAAATGCAATGAGGTAAGGGAAGCAGCCAGAAAGAATAAGGAAAAATGGTTAGAAGATCAATGTGAAGATACAGAGAGGTATTACGGTGAATGTAAGACCAGAGAGGTATATAAGATGGTTAGGAATATTAATAGGAAATGGCAACTGAAGCAGATGGTGATCAAAGATCAGAACTAAGTGCTCATGAACAAGAAGAAGACTGTGCAGCGATGGATGAGATATTGCACTGATCTATACAAAGCAGCGTTGTACCCAAGTATCTCACAGGGACTGACAGAGGAACTGAAAGAGATGTCTCCACCTAGCATCGAGAGCGAGACTGATATTTTGAAGGAGGGAGTAGAAAAAACAATGAAAAGACTAAGGAACAAGAAGAGCCCTGGAAATGATAAGATCATGGGAGAGATGATCAAATACGACGGAGAAAGCATGATTCAGGAAATACACTGACTGTGTAATATAGCATGGAAAGAAGGGAAGGTGCCTAAGGAATGGACAAGATCTGTGCTAGTGACAATACCCAAGAAAGGAAGTACATTGGAGTGCAAGAACTACAGAACTATCGCTCTAACGAGTCATCCAGGCAAGGTGCTGATGATGATACTGATGGAGGGACTAAGATCACAGATAGAAGAACATGTAGCAGATGAGCAAGCAGCGTTCAGATAAGATAGAAGTACCATACAGCAGATATTGACGCTAAGACTGATAGAGGAAAAAGCTCAATGAAAGAACAAGAACATATACGCTTGCTTTGTTGATTATCAAAAGGCATTTGACAGTATAGATCAGAAGGTGACTTGGGCAGTATTGGAGTCATACAGAGTGGATAGCAGACTGATACGGTTGTTGAAGGATATGAATGACAATGCTGAGGCAGCGGTCAGAACATGCAGGGAGTTGGGAAGTTGGTTTAAAACAAGTAGAGGTATGAGACAAGGAGATCCAATGTCTCCAAATATCTTCATCACACATCCGGAGAGAGTGATAGACAATATCAAGAAAGAGGTAGAAGGGATATCTGTGCATGGGAAAAGAATTAACAACCTGAGGTTTGCAGATATAGTTATCACTGAGGAAGATGAAGAGAAGCTAGTGAAAATGGTACAGGTGTTAAACAAAGAAGGGAAGAGGTATGGACATTGATAAAACTAAAACAATGGTATTTGGAGATAAGGAAATAGGAAAAAAGATCAGTGTTGATGGTATTGAACTAGAAAATTTTGAGAAGTTCACATCTGGGGAGCAACGTAATGCATGATTGAGACTGTAAGAAGGAAATATCGACTAGAATAGCAAAAGCAAGAATGAGTTTGAAGGCAATGGATAAGATCTGGAAAAGCAAAGTGATTCACTTAAGAACGAAGCTGAGCATCTTGAAAACGTGTGTATTCAGCAGCATGTTGTATGGATGTGAGACATGGGTGATAACGAAAGATTTGAAGAGAAGAATATTGGCGTTTGAAAGCATTTGTTATAGAAAGATTCTGAGAATAGGATGGATGCAGAAGGTCACCAACTAGGAATTATATCAAAAGATAAAGCTGAAAGTGAACCTGCCGCAGAACATTGTAAAACAGAAGCTACAACTATTTGGGCATATTTGCAGAATGAAAGACGAATGAAAAATCAAGACCCTGGTATTCGGCATAATGGACAGTTTGAATAGGAAAGGCAGACCCCACAGAGAAAGGATAGATGATATAGTAGATTGGTGCGGAGCTAGTCTACAGAAACTAAGCCACTCCACACTGGACAGGGAATGAGGGAAGCAAATAGTGAGAGAGGCATCAGACACCAATGGGCACTGAGCCCACAGTTATTGATGATGATGATGATGATCCTGATCACTTCCTCTCCTCCAAGTGCTTCATGGAGGGGGCTGAACTAGGTGACCTCCTAAGGTCCCTTCTAGCCCTAGGATTCTATGATTCTATGATAATTTTTCCAGGGACTGAGTTGAGGCTGACCTGTCTATAGCTTCCTAGATTCTCCTTCTTTCTTTTTTTAAAGATGGACACTACGGCTACGTCTACACGTGAAGCCAACATCGAAATAGGCTATTTCGATGAATAATGTCTACACGTCCTCCAGGGCTGGCAACGTCGATGTTCAACTTCGACGTTGCGCGGCACCACATCGAAATAGGCTCTGCGAGGGAACGTCTACACGCCAAAGTAGCACACATCGAAATAAGGGTGCCAGGCACAGCTGCAGACAGGGTCACAGGGCGGACTCAACAGCAAGCCGCTCCCTTAAAGGGCCCCTCCCAGACACAGTTGCACTAAACAACACAAGATCCACAGAGCCGACAACTTGTTGCAGACCCTGTGCGTGCAGCATGGATCCCCAGCTGCCGCAGCAGCAGCCAGAAGCCCTGGGCTAAGGGCTGCTGCCCACGGTGACCATAGAGCCCCGCAGGGGCTGGAGAGAGAGCATCTCTTAACCCCCCAGCTGATGGCCGCCATGGAGGACCCGGCAATTTCGACGTTGCGGGACGCGGATCGTCTACACGGTCCCTACTTCGACGTTGAACGTCGAAGTAGGGCGCTATTCCGATCCTGTCATGAGGTTAGCGACTTCGACGTCTCGCCGCCTAATGTCGAAGTTAACTTCGAAATAGCACCCGACGCGTGTAGCCGCGACGGGCGCTATTTCAAAGTTAGTGCCGCTACTTCGAAGTAGCGTGCACATGTAGACACAGCTTACATTTGCCTTTTTCCAAACTTCTGGGACCTCCCATGATTGCCATGAGTTTTCAAAGATAACTTGACATGCAGTGAAAGGATCTTAGAGCCAGGAGGCATTATACTAATTTATTGAGGGCTTGGAAAAGGGTACAATAGATACATAATTTGCAAACTGCCCTCCCATGAAGAAACATGTAGTCCTTCATTAGAGGAAGCAAAACATGTATTTTGTCTTTCCCTCTCTTTTCATCCCCATGACACCCGCCTGGCTCTCCAAAGTGTAAACTTCCACCAATAGTGAGATAACACCCTGTCTTGGTATGCCACAGGATCTTTATTTCTAGTAATTGGTTCTGACTGTTTTTTTCTTCATATAAAACATATTTTCCTTCTGAATTTTTTTTTCTCAAAAAGAGAATCCAACATTTGTTTTAAATGTGGAGATAGCAACCCCCCAAAGGGAACCAGCCACAGGAAACATTATAAGAAATTGAATTTGTCTTGGCAGCTGGTATCACAAACACACATCAGAGCATCCATCACTTCATTTCAGTTGAAATGAGAAAGACAGAGCGACATTCAGACATTCAGCTACCAGCAATTTCTGTTAAGGAACATTAGAGGACCTTCTTTAAACTTCCTCTCTCACAGGAGCCACGTCTACACGTGCCAGCTACTTCGAAGTATCCACGCCAACTTTGAAATAGCGCCTGCCACATCTATACGTGGTGAGCGCTATTTCGAAGTTGGCATCCTCATCAGGAGATGGGCATAGCGCCCTACTTCGACGTTGAACGTCGAAGTAGGGCACATATAGCCGATCCGCGTCCCACAACATCAAAATAGCGGGGTCCGCCGTGGCGGCCATCAGCTGAGGGGTTGAGAGACGCTCTCTCCAGCCCCTGTGGGGCTCTATGGTCACTGTGTGCAGCAGCCCTTAGCCCAGGGCTTCTGGCTGCTGCTGCTGCAGCTGGGGATCCATGCTGCATGCACAGGGTCTGCAACAAGTTGTCGGCTGTGTGGATCTTGTGCTGTTTAGTGCAAGTGTGTCTGGGAGGGGCCCTTTAAGGGAGCGGCTTGCTGTTGAGTCTGCCCTGTGACCCTGTCTGCAGCTGTTCGTGGCACCCTTATTTCGATGTGGGCCGCTTTGGTGTGTAGATGCTCCCCTGCAGAGCCTACTTCGATGTAGTGCTGCCCAAAGTCGATGTTGAACGTTGACGACACCAGCCCTGGAGGATGTGTAGACATTATTCATCAAAATAGCTTATTTCGATGTCGCTACATCGAAATAAGCTATTTCGATGTAGCATTCACGTGTAGACGTAGCTAGGGAGGGATAGTCACAGAGACCATACACCATCACCACCTTTAGATTGCTTATCAACACAAGTGAAATTATTATTATAAAAGAGTTTTTATGCTTGGAATGTTATTGGAACTGCAAAATCAATCAATAGTTACAGATGAACCTGCTTCTGAGTTACAGTAAGAACCCTTTGCACTGATCTGGTAATAGGCTTTACTGTAAATGAATACTGAGACCTATTTATACACACACATACACATCTAGTAAGTTCCCTACTATTGCATGCATGTGAGGCAACCTTGTTGAAATTTATATAAGCATTTAAAATGTGCTTGTCTGAAGCAAACTAGATGTAAATTAATAAAATTCCTTTTCTCCGGCGCTGTGCTCCAGCTTCTGAATAAAACTATTGGTCATTATCTCATTTGTGCTGAGGGAACAAATGCAAGTGCCTAAAACCCAGATGGCCCCTCAGGGTTAATCGGTGGTTGGTTCATGGTTTTTATGGCTAGAGAGGACCATTATGATAATTTAATCTGGCCTGCTGTGTAACACAGGTCATAGAACTTTGCTAAAATTTCCAGAGCAGATATTTTAGAAAGGAAATCCAATCTTGATTATAAGTTGACCATGATGGGCAGTCTATCAGGACCCTTTGTAAATTGTTCCAATGCTTAGTTATCCTCACTGTTGAAAATGTGTGCCTTATTTCCAGGCTGAATTTGTCTAACTTCAACTTCTGGCCACTGGATTGGATTAACCTTTCTGTGCTGGACCCATGAGCCCATTAACAACTATTTGTTCTCCGTAAAGGTAGGTAACTGCAGCTTGCGATGAAGTCACTCCTTAACCTTCACTTTGCTCATCTAAATAGATCAAGTTTTCCAAGCCTCACTGTAATGAAAATTTTCTAATTTGTTAATTTTTATTGTGGGTCCTCTCCAGTTTCTCAGTTGTTTTAATTTATGGACACCAGAATGGAACATGGTATTCCAGCAGTGCTCTCACAAGTGTCAAATACAGAAGTAAGATAAAGTCTCCACTTCTACTTGAAACTCCTCTTTATATCCAAGGATCACATCAGCACATTTGGCCAAACTTGAACAGAGAGCTCACATTTGCATAGCCATCTTGACCCCAAATCTTTCTCAGGGTCACTGTCTCCCATGAGCGTATTCTATCATGTCGTTATCTTCTGCATTCTTTGTTCCCAGATGCACACATTTGCATTTAATGATATGGAAACACACATTATTTCACTCAGCTTAGAAAAGATCTAGATTGTTCTGAATCAGTGACTTTCTTCCGGATAATGGATATAAACGCCCCAATACCTTTTGGCCAATCATGCTAAATAAGGCAGTACAAACACCTGCTTGGTGATTATTCTCTGGCAACTTCATGTTGAGACCTAACAGACCACTTTAATCTTCTTAATGTGTGTCATGTTAATTTCATATCGTTCAAGCTTTCTTAACGAAAATGTTGTGCAGCACTAAGTCACGTGCCTTACAAAATATGAAGGTTATCACAACAGCACCAATATTTGTTTCCACCAAATCTATAATCTCATGAAAAAGAAATCAAATTTTGACAGAATCTATTTTCTATAAGCACACATTGATTAGCATTTATCATATTACCTTTGTTTGATTTTTTTTTTAATCACTTGAGTCTTACACGATCTGCTCTGTTGTTTTTCTGGGGATGGATGTCAGACTGAAAGTGTCATCCCATTTATCCTTTTTAAGTCTTGTGCAACATTAATTTTTATTCAGTCGTCTGGAACTTCCTAAACATGGGCTATTAGCATGGGAGAAACATGAGATTTCATTTCAACACTGGTAAGGACAAGAGACTCGGTTCTTGATGAAGTGTCAGAGACACCAGTTTAGGCTGAACCTCTCAGGTCCCACATGCTTGGGAACCTGACTGGTATACAAGAGAATTTGCCAAACCATGAGACGTCAATATTAACTAGCTGCATTACCAACACTTCTGCTGCTTACTGGGCTCTTAGAAGCCATTTAGGGGTACCTTACAGCTAAATAACATCACAGACCACTGAGAGCCAGGACTGTGGGAAACTTGACCACCTGCATGATAAGGGGACGTCCACCTAACTAAACTCATGCTGGATAATGGTTGTTGCCAGAGGGCAGAGTGCTGGACTAGAGAGGTTCAACCTCTATTGTAATTTGACCCAAAGTCCTGAAAATATAACCTGCACTAAACAGCTCTAGAATATAAGATATACTAAATGTTAATACACTCATTTCTTTCTGTTCTTTATCCAGGTGCAGAGATAGACAATTTGTTAGTGATAAAGTTACTCTTTCTGCTGGCTTTCTCCTTAAAACGCGACTTTGGAAACTAATTGAAATCTTCCCAGATGATATGATATGCTTATACATCACTTTAAAACATCAGCAAAGAGCTGGCTGCTCATTGTTTAATCACAATGCTGCACTGCTCACTTAAGTCAGAAGAAGCCGGATGGTGTTTGATCCAACAGTTCCTACCCAGTAGCCATGAAGAAAGTGCATGGAAACATATTGATAATTAGCTGAAGAGTCTATTAGAACCCTGCCCTTATTGAGTTCAGTGTGACTTTCAAAATTAAAAACACAACAGTTCTGCTTCATGTTTCAAGCTTTTATTTTTCCTGTTGAATTGCATCCCAGCATTGATAGTTTTACATATAGATTCTTCCCAGAAAATTGGGGCAGTTTTGTGGATGAAAATGGGGCCGATCAAATCAGTTACTTCTACCTCCTCTCGTACTCTTTCACAACCTCTGTTTCTTTCTAACAGGCTTTGTACAAACTTTCTCTGGTCCTAGCACTTTATTCTGTTACTCTCTGTGTTGAAAAGAACTAACTGTCTAACTTCTTAGTATTTTTACTTCTGTGTTCTTATTTTATATCTACCCATGCAGTCTTGTGTATATTTTATCCCTCTGGGTTTTCTCTCTCCTTTTCCAAAAAACAGATGCCTTCTACTTTCTATAGCCTTTTTGCCTTCTACTTTCTATAGCCTTTTTGAAAAAAAAAAATTATCTTGTCCCTGTGTGTTTATCACTGCCATATGCTTTATTTTCTCCTTTGCTATATTAACCATTCCACAATCAGACGTGAAAATCTGCGAACAGTCTTCCAAATGTGGTTTTGCTAGCCTCCAAGCTAAGAATTCCCATATCTAGTAGTTAGTAAATTTCTGTATGCATCTCAGAATGATGTTTGTTTAATTTCAACAAATGTTGTCTGTGTCTTACAGTAGTGGTTATTCACCACTACTCCTAGTACCTGCTTTTTGTTCACTAGCATTTGGAATCGACATTGGGTGTATATAAAGCTTGGTATCATTAAAAGAAAGTTGCACCGCTAGCAAAACTGATTACATTCACGTTTGGTAAAAATGAAAAAACTGAAAATATGTTCAAGTGCTAGATGCAAAGCTTATTTTGTGATGCTACAGTACCTTTGTTTACCCTAAAAAGATTTTATTCCAGCATTTTGTCTGCAGGTGAAGAGAAGGAACAATGTTTTCATTAATCTGTGATGGTCACTATAGAATAAATCTTTAGGGTATTGCTGGGTGTATGAAAGACTTAACTCTTGCTATGAAATTTGAACTGCTTATGGAATTTTTATACATGATATAATAGAACTATTTGTGCTCTTTAACAATAGCAGGGTCTTGCTTGAGCTTTCCATTGTAACTTAGTTTTTCTGTGGCCGCGTCTACACATGCACACTCCTTCGAAGTAGCGGCGCCAACTTCGAAATAGCGCCCGTCACGGCTACACATGTTGGGCGCTATTTCGAAGTTGAAATCGACGTTAGGCAGCGAGACGTCGAAGTCGCTAACCCCATGAGGGGATGGGAATAGCGCCCTACTTCAAAGTTGAACGTCGAAGTAGGGCACGTGTAGACAATCCGCATCCCGCAACATCGAAATAGCGGGGTCCGCCATGGTGGCCCTCAGCTGAGGGGTTGAGAGATGCTCTCTCTCCAGCCCCTGCGGGGCTCTATGGTCACTGTGTGCAGCAGCCCTTAGCCCAGGGCTTCTGGCTGCTGCTGCAGCTGGGGATCCATGCTGCATGCACAGGGTCTGCAACCAGTTGTCCGCTCTGTGGATCTTGTGTTGTTTAGTGCAAGTGTGTCTGGGGGGGCCCTTTAAGGGAGCGGCTTGCTGTTGAGTCCACCCTGCGACTCTGTCTGCAGCTGTTCCTGGCACCCTTATTTCGATGTGTGCTACTTTGGCGTGCAGACGTTCCCTTGCAGCGCCTATTTCGATGTGGTGCTGCCCAACGTCGAAGTTGAATGTCGACTTTGCCAGCCCTGGAGGACGTGTAGACGTTATTCATCGAAATAGACTTTTTGATGTCGCTACATCGAAATAAGCTATTTCGATGTAGCATGCACGTTTAGACATAGCCTGTGTGTTTGGAAGTTTGGCAAGCTGTGTAAGCTGGTATAGAGGTTGCTAATGTTTTTTGTTGGACAGATGAATGTGCCAACATTCGGTACTAAGAAAGTGTGTCTACACTCAAGCCACTTATTAAATGGTTGGTCTGGAAATTTCATTTTATATAAACTTTTTGGTAGTTAACTATAATCAAAATGGTCTTCCTATTTACTAACATATCTGTGGACAATCTCATACGATAAGGGGGAGGTCTGTCAGATTTCATCTTACATTTTATGGTTAGATACCTAGAGGATTCACAAGATGGCACTGTGCCACACTGCTTGTACCTACGAGGATGACAAGAGGATACAGAGGTATGGGTCGAGTAGACCGCATATTGGTCTCAGTGTCAGCAGCCCTGGGTCCTAGCCCTGATCGTGCTACTGACCAGCTGTATAATCTTGAGAAGTAACTTTTTCTTATCTGACTTTTTGTTGGGCTTCTCTATGGGGAAGAGAGGAGGCATGACAGAGAGGGCATGGAATAGCTTCCATGTGGACGTTCTTATTCTGCACTTTAGGTGGTTTAGGATAATTCACATCTACCTAAATGACAACAGTGTAGAAAATGCATGTTCACATGGAGAACTGGTGTTGAACAGTGCACCTTAAATTCATACCCTAGGTATTTTGTACTAACTTCCCCATCAATTCCATACCCCACTTCCCCAGGCACACAAGCATTTAGACTATAAGGTCATCAGGACATGAACCCTCTTAAGATGTGGATAAACTAGGCCTGTCACAAATGTTAAGATCTTAAGAAAATTAGAAAGGCCATTACTGTGTCAGACCAAAGGTTCATCTAGCCCAATATACCATCTGCCAACGGTGGCCAGTGCCAGGTGCCCCAGAAGACAATGATCAAGTGACTTGTCTCCTGCCATCCATCTCCAGCCTCTGACAAACAGAGGCCAGAGAAACCATTCCTACCCCCTGGCTAATAGCCTTTCATGGACTTAAACTCCATGAATTTATCTAGCTCTTCTTTGAACTCTGTTATAGTCCTAGCCGTCACAGCCTCCTCTGGCAAGCAGTTCCACAGGTTGACTGTGCGCTGTGTGAAAAAGTATTTTCTTTTATTAGTTTTAAACCTGCTACCCATTAATTTCATTTGGTGTCCTCTAGTTCTTATATTATGGGAGCAAGTAAATTACTTTTCTTTATTCATCCTCTCCACACACTCATGACTTTATATACCTCTATCATATCCCGCCTCAGTCTGCTCCTTTCTAAACTGAAAAGTCCCCGTCTCTTTAGCCTCTCCTCATATGACAGCCATTACAAACCCCTAATCATTTTAGTTGCTCTTTTCTGAACCTTTTCTAATGTCAAAATATCTTCTTGAATTGAGAAGACCACATCTGTACACAGTATTCAAGATGTGAGTGTAGCATAGTTTTATAAAGGGACAGTAAGATATTCTTTGTCTTATATTTGATCCCTTTTTTAATAATTCTGAACATCCTATTTACTTTTTTGACTGCCGCTGCATGCTGTGTGGATGTTTTCAGAGAACTATCCACGTTAACCCCAAGATCTCTTTCCTGATTAGTTGTAGGTAAATTAGCCCTCATCATATTCTATATGTAGTTGGAGTTAGTTTTTCTAATGTCCATTAATGGTCGTCCATCAATCTGATGATGACAAAAATGGCCATTACTTTACACTTATCCACATTAAATTTCATTTGGCATTTTGTTGCCCAGTCATTCAGTTTGGTGAGATCTTTTTGAAGTTCTCCACAGTCTGTTTCATCTTGACGATTTTGAACAGTTTAGTGCCATCCACAAACTTTACCACCTCACTACTTACCCCTTTCTGTAAATCATTTATGAATAAGTTGAAGAGGATTGGTCTTAGGACTGACACTTGGGGAACACCACTCATTACCCTAATCCATTCAGAGAATTTACCATTTTTTGCTACCCTTTATTTCCTATCTTTTAACCAGTTCTCAATCCATGAAGGGATCTTCCCTCTTATTCCATGACAACCTAATTTACACAAGAGCCTTTGGTGATGGACTTTATCAAAGGCTTTCCAGAAATCTAAGTGTACTATATCTACTGGATCCCCCTTGTCTGCATGTTTGTTAACCCCTTCAAAGGATTCTAACAGAGTTGTCAGACATGATTTTCCTTTAAAGAAACCATACTGACTTTTGCCCAAGAAATTATGTTCTTCTACGTGTCTGACAATTTTATTCTTTACTATTGTTTTGACTAATTTGCCTGGTACTGACTTTAGACCTACTGGTATTTAATTGCCAGGGTCACCTCTAGGGTCCTTTTTAATATCGGCATCATGTTAGCTGTCTTCCAGTCGTTGGGTACAGAAGCTGATTTAAAGAATAGGTTACAAATCACCGTTAATAATTCCACAATTTCACATTTGAGCTCTTTCAGAGCCCTTGGGTGAATGCCATCTGGTCCCTGTGATTTGTTACTGTTAATTTTTTCTATATGTTCCAAAACCTCCTCTAATGACACTTCAGTCCAGGGCAGTCCCTCAGATTCATTACCCACAAAGGAGAGTGCAGGGTTGAGAATCTCCCTAACATCCTTAGGGCTCTACTCCAATACAGAGGTCAGAAAATAATAATGCAAAGATGAAACTGGGCATTTTCTAAGTGACTGAATTCAGTCTTGTTCATTAAGCTGTTGAAGTAACAGTTTAAATGTTTTTGAACTATAAGATTTCCACTTCCACAGGAGTACTACCAGTAGCATGGCCAAAGACACACAACCTAGTAGGTAAAAGGTTAATAACCAAAGCTGTTGAAGAGTTTCTGTGCAGTGTAATTCTGGCACATTCTTATGGAGCAGGGGAAGGATGGCACACAGCCACATGCTGTTACGTAAATTCCTGCTAATAATTGTAAGGATAAAGCCAATTATTATCCAGACGTCCTTTGGAAATGCTGATGAATAAACTGGTGATTATAAAACACTTCTGATATAAGTGCCTCTGATGCTCTGTTACATGGAGGGCCCTTTCACTGTGGCAGTACATTGGTGGAGGTTGTAGGGAAATGCTCCTGATACACCACCTTTGGAGGTCACAAAGGCTATAAAGCTGTTGTAAGGGTGAGCTTGAGCTCCTACCTGTGTCAGAAACATTGCCAGCGTGATGGAACAAGAGCTGTTCTCTGCTTCCCAGAGCCATGAGAATTAAACCAGGCTAGCAATTCCTACATAAACCCAGTACATGGCGAGTGCAAAGCTGACTTAAAGTTATTCTCTCCCCTGTCATGCTACCTCTGCTCCAAGCACGGGGGGAGAGTAACGGTATCAGCCTCAGTGTTTCATTTTACCTACACTGATGACAAGGGGCTCCGATTTCCTGTATACAGCCACATTACATTTGTTTGGGGATAATGCAGTTCAGATGACAGCAGCAGATGGAGGATAATCAGTCTTCCCTGTCAGCTCTGGATTGAGATATTATGACAATGACAAGCTGTTTCTTATATCCTAAAGTGAAACTTAATTGCACATATTTTTCATCATAATCTCCCTGGGGGAACACCTACAGCACGAGCTGACTCCAAATATAATAGAACCAGAGTGGAAGTGCAGCTTATCAACAATTAATCATTAAAATGCTCATAAATCACCTCTTCACTGATGACAGGCTTATACTATTCATGCTTTCTTATTAGGATCCTGTTTCAATTTCAAAAAAATTCATGAGCTGTTCAGTTTTTGGGGCTTTCATGAGCCTTCTGAATTATGGAGGCCCATTTATTTTAACAGAATCTCTCTCTCTGAATATGTGAAATCTGTTTAGAAAACACCATGACAGCATCAATTAAAAAAGTGTCTTGTGTAGAGGCACAGTGAGGACTTTGGAGTATCTGTGCCTGAATTCAAACTGCACATTTTTACTGTATATTTCATACATATATGAGCAGATGGGAATAAGGGGACTTCGAAGTAGGCCGGGTCCTTTCGAAAAGGAGCCCCTTTTGGACGAGCCGCACGGCGGCTCGCCACGTCAATTTCGAAGTGCTGTGGCCGCCCGCATGATAATGAGGCGCTGAATATGTATTTCAGCGCTTCATTAGTAAACTTTTGCATGGCCATTTTGAAGTTTTTGGCTAGTGTAGACATGGCCATTGTCTCGGAAACATTCCCACATCAGCTTCCTCCTAAATGATACATCATCGGAATCAATATTTCCTTTATTTTCTGCTCTGATTTCAGACTGTTGGGGCAAGATAGTTTTACAAAGCAAAACAGAAGTCACAGGATGGGCTTTTGTAGCTTGGCTGTAAAGTAACAACTTTTATTTTTTCCAGGACTGCAGAGATTTAATAGAAAGTTGGGACCTCCTTCATAGGCCACTGAAGTCAGTGGGCGTCTTTTCATATGTTATAGGAGCAATATATTTAGCACAACGCTATTTGGTCCAGAAACATCTGTGGGCCAGCAATATTTTAGTCGGCTGCTTGTATAGCACCAAGCACAGAAGCATTCTGGTCTATGACTGGCTTTGTGAGGGAATTTCTTCTTGAATTCCTCCCCCCCCCCCACAGGCACACTTCTGCCCCTCTGCTCTCTGATTTGCTCACTTTGATAATTCTTTTCTGATGTATCAACTTTGATTACTTTTTTGGTTCTCTGGGTCTTAAATATTGTGTCTGTTCTGGTATGGCTATGGTCTGAAGAAGTGGGTTTGTCCCACCAAAGCTCACCACCTAATAAATTATTTTTTTAGTCTTTTAAAGTGCTACTGGACTGCTTTTTTGTTTTGATAGTTTATAGACTAGCATGGCTTTCTCTCTGTTACTATAAATAGATCTTCCTGTCAAAACAAAAAAGCAGTCCAGTAGCACTTTAAAGACTAACAAAATAATTTTTTAGGTGGTGAACTTTCGTGGGATAGACCCACTTCTTCAGACCATAGGTTGACAAATCAGAGAAATTGTAATCAAGGTGGGCAAATCAGAAGAGAAGAGGGGGCAGTAGGAGATGGAGAAGTCAAGAATCAGATAAAACAAAGTATGTAAAAGAGTCCATATAATGGCCCAGGTAATTGGCGTCCCAGTTCAAAACCACGTGTTATTGTGTCAAATTTGAATATAAAAGAGAGCTCGGCACTCTCTCTTTGCAAGCAATTCTTAAAGTTCCTTTTCAGTAAAACATAGACTTTCAGGTCATTAACAGAATGGCCAACTCCATTAAAGTGCTGGCTGACAGGCTTGTGAGTTAAGAGCTTTTTGATGTCTGTTTTGTGTCCATTCATTCTTTGTTGGCTATCTCTCTGTTACATATTTCTGTGTTGAACATGTCAAGATTAGTAAAGTAACTGGCCTGAAATCATAAGTCAGGGTGAGAGCTGGAATTAGAACTTGGAAGTTCCTGGCTCCAGAAATCTGAAGCATGCCTTAAGGCCACTTGGCTTTAGTAACGTGAATTAGTGTAAACTTCTACACTAACTTGAATTAGTATAAACCTTTTTAGTGGGTTTCTTGCATTTTTCCTTTGTTGCATCCATGTGTATGTAAAACAGGTTCAATTGGTGAAGAAATTACTTTAAGGAACATGCAAATATTTTTCAAATTTCTTTTCGCCCAATCCTACAATTTATCTAGGTCACTTTGGACCTGATCCCTACCCTCCAATGTATCTACCTGTTCCCTAGCTTATTGTCATCCGCAAATTTGCTGAGGGTGCAATCTATCCCCTCATCCAGGTCATTAATAAAGGTGTTGAACAATACTAGCCCTAGAAATGATCCTTGGGGCACTCCACTTGAAACTGAGTACCCTGTCTGCTGTGCTTCCAGTTGGCTGTTTTGTCGAGAGAGCAGACGGACAATCTGGCCACTCTCTGCCAACAGAGCAGGTTGATCTAACGATCCACTTGGCCGTTGGGCCACAATCTGTCGACTGAAGTTTTGTTGGAAGATATCTTCCAATAAAAACTTCTGTCAACAAATCACTGTAATCTAGACATAGCCTAGTGAAGTTGTAGTAGGCTAATAAAGAGTTTGATTGGTGGGAGATTGTTGATAAAGTTGCTGTGGAAATCTATGAGGCAGTCAAGGTTGTTTGTCTAGAGGATGAAAACACCAGTCTCAGATGTATCGTTCATTTAATAGAATATTTGTCCATGAGTTCTTCCTCCCACTAAGAGGTTGGCATTTTGGGGAATCATCCTAGTACAGTGATAACTCATATTTGACTGAGACACAAACCCAGAGCTGCATCACACCCTGACATGACAGCAGATGAAAAACCTGCAAATATCTTCTATACTCTTATAATTGATATCCTGTTTACTAATTTGCCTTTCAAAAGTTTTAACTATAACTGTAATAAAAGGTTTAAAAGGTGTTAATAGTATTTGCTAAGGTACAAAGCAAGTTGAGGTGTGTGTATACTGAACCCCAAACCTTTTCTCCCCACTCTTTTGTGTTGCACAGTGACTGGTTTTGGACAACAAAAGGCACATCCAAAGGCTGGAAGATGTGTTGTACCCTTGTTATAAGCTGAATTAAAACTCTACTTAGCCCAGTAGGTGTGAAATCAGCCTTCAATTAATGGCATAATTAATTGAAGACAAGTAAAGCCTCACAAAAGACAAAAGCAGAAAACAACAGAAAGCATGAAGGAGCAACTAAAGGCATGTGGCTGATTGTAGAGGAATTCCTAGGAAAGGAGTTCTTTGTTGCATTCTGTTTTTTGGGGAGGATTTTTTTTTTTTTTTCGCCAGTGGTACAAATTGGAAACAGTATTTTTGTTGCTGTGAGCAAAGTCAGCTGTTTCCTAATATTTGAGTCCTTCTGCAATCAGGGACAAAGGATGTGTTGTACATGGTTTGTAAATAACAAAATTGCATCAAATAAATACCTTAGAGCTACCACATTTTGTTCCCAACTGAAATGCCTACAGGATTCCAAGCTGTATCGAGTTACATGGGTCAAAGAAGGTCAGTGGTATTTTGCCTTCAAGTAAAAAAAGCATACATTCAGAGGGCCAGTCCTGAAAAACTTCTGCTGGCACAAGTGGGTTTTGAGAGCACAGAAACACAGAGCAACATTATTATGAAACATGTCTGGTTTGTGTAGGAATGACCCTTTAGTGCTTGGAGAAAATTGATGAACACTCAGGTTTGCTCAGTTCCCATTGAAATCTGGAGGAGTTATTGCCTTCAGTGGAAATGAAATTAGGCCAGTGCTCAGTGCTTGTGAAAATCCCACCCTAAACGTGAATCCGTATATTCACAGAATCACAGGGCTGGCAGGGACCTCAGGAGGTCATCTAGTCCAGCCCCCTGCTTCAAGCAGGATCAACCCCCACTAAGCCATCCCAGCCAGGATCTTGTCCAGCCGGGACTTAAAAACCTCAAGGGATGGAGAATCCATCACCTCTAGGCAACGCATTCCAATGCTTCACCACCCGCCTGGTGAAGTCGTTTTTCCTAATATCTAACCTATACCTTTCCCCCTTCAACTTCTGACCATAACTCCTTGTTCTGCTATCTGACACCACTGAGAACAGTTTCTCACCCTCCTTTTTAGAGCTCCCCTTCAGGAAGTTGAAGGCTGCTATTAAATCACCTCTAAGTCTTCTCTTCTGTAAACTAAACAAGCCCAAATCCCTCAGCCTATCCTCATAGGTCTTGTGCTCCAGACCCTTAACCATTTTTGCTGTCCTTCGCTGAACCTGCTCCAGCAAATCCACATCCTTTTTCTACCGGGGGGCCCAAAACTGGACACAATATTCCAGATGTGGCCTCACCAGTGCCGAATAAAGAGGAATAACTACTTCTCTAGATCTGCTCAAAATGCTCTTCCTAATGCACCCTAGTATACTGTTGGCCTTCTTGGCTACAAGGGCACACTATTTACTCATATCCAGCCTTTCATCCACCGTAACCCCTAGGTCCCTTTCCATCGTACTGCTGCTGAGCCTGTAACAATATTTGGGAGTCTTCTGCCCCAGGTGCAGGACTCTACACTTCTCCTTATTGAACTGCATCAGATTTCTTTTGGCCCAGTCCTCCAATTTATCCAGGTCCCTCTGGATTCTCTGTCTACCCTCCAACGTATCTACCTCTCCCCCTAGTTTTGTGTCATCTGCAAACTTGCTGAGGGTGCAATCCAGTCCCTCATCCAGGTCATTAATAAAGATGTTGAATAACACCGGCCCCAGAACCTTGCGGCACTCTGCTTGAAACAGACCGCCATCCACATATTGAGCCATTGACCACTACCTGTTGGGCCCGACCATCAAGCCAGCTTTCTATCCATCTTATAGTCCAAGGATCCAATCCATATTTCCTTAACTTGCAATCGGAGGTGTGATTTGTCGCTTGTGCAGGCATACCAAGGCTAATGTAGTCTAGTGAGCACAGCTACAAACAGTGAAGATTGAAGAGCATGGACCCTGGCATCAGCTAGGACAGGACTGGATAATAAATAGCTTGTGGGCAGTCATGGCCACTCACAGCTCCCATTGGCCACTGCTTCCCTCAGCAGTCATTGGTGGGCCATGGCCAATGAGAGCTCTGAAGGACCGCAACTGAAGAGACTCAGGTAAATGAAGCATCTGGCAGCCCACCAGGGCTAACCCTAGCAAAGAGCATCCAGCTTGTGGGCTGCTGATTCCCCAGCGTAGGGCTAGGAGCATTAGTCTGTCCCCAGGTACCCAGGTGGACTTGTCCTGGCCACTCTGAAGCCTGTGCCACTGCATCTCCACCACTATTGTGGGTCATACTGCCTTGATTGAAGCTATGGCCAGTATGCCCCCTTAAGCTGCCACACCACCTCCAATAGCAGTATAGATACACCTGAATAAGCTATCAGGAAAATGAGGTTTCAATTGTGGGAGCAGAGCTCTTTTATATGCCTGGGCCTATATGAAGACTTCCTTTGTTCACAAGACACAACGTATACATTTTTTTAAAAAGTTTATATTTTGTACAAATCAATGCCATTTTTGAGGACATCTTGTCCATGTCTAGATGCCAGGTGGTATCCCAAAATAACTGCTCGCGTCTATGCAACACACCCATTGTCTTGAAAGAGTTTTCAATACAATGCACACGCTATTCTGGCATCCCTGCACATCTCATTGCATGAGGAATATGAGGGAAGCCTTGAAATAGGGCTTTATTTTGACATGTGGCATTGTTTAGACAGCACCACTTGCTGACTTAGCCTATTTCAAAATCTAGTTGAAATAAGCTACACAATTTGCATTGTGCAAATTACGTAGATTCTTTTGAGCTTACGGTGCCATGCAGACATAGCCCTTGAGACTTGGGTCTGAGTAATTTGACTCTGAAACAGGATTATGGAAGACAAATACAGAAAGAGAAAAAGGAAGATACATCCGGGTATTGAATACTGAAACCAAATGGGCAAGGGAAAGACCATGTGACAATGCAAGCACCTATTTTGACCTCCTGTATCACCCCTACCACCACAAACCCTGAGGGTGGGGAAAGCCTGTGGGCAGAGCAGAGGGCTCAGACGATCCCACCATGCACCATAGAGTCTATAAGGGACTGCAGCCAGCTAGTTAAGATCAGAGCATCTAAATGGCAGCCTTTAAGGTGCTGTAGCTTATGCAGGGCTGTGGCAGTTCTGCCCAGCAAATCCAGGAGCTGGTTCTCTCACCTTAGTCTCCTCTGCTGCTGAGAGAATCCAAATCTAAGCTTCTGCTTGGTTGAGTTCTAAAATACATGTCCATGCAAACCACCTAATTATCCTCCTTAGAAGAATTACTTGCCATGATGCACAAAACTGTCTCTCGCTCTCTCTCTCTCAGGCTGTGTACAAGATAAAGAACCTGCTTACCCAGGCATGCACAGCTGTATGCATGTCATTACTCATCCAGCTGCAAAATGCACCCTATGTTACTGTCTTTACTTCAGATACTGAAGGTTGGTGGGTGGGATCCTACTGCACAACAATGTAGATGTTTCTTCCCAATGATTTGGCTGTTAATCTGTCTGTCTTGTGATTGCAGCAAAGTTGACTGTAAATGGCTCCATTATTCAGCCAACTGCAGGCACTCATTTTCTTTTAAGTGTTTAGCATCACTGTAGAGTTAAATAATTGTAAGCTTCCCACATACTAGATAATTCTAGGTCTGGACTAGTTACGTGATTATACATGTACTGGTATCGTCTCTGGGATGGAATAACCAGACCTGCAATAATGATTAATTCTGTCATTTTTTACAATAGAGATGCATACCAAAACATATTTCTTAGAATGATTTGTTCCCAGCAGATAAAGAGACTCACCTCACCCCATCATGCACAGCAGAACCCTGCTGGAGTTTGCATTTAGTCACTTGCCAAAACATCAATTTCAGTTCATGGGGTAGGGTACCTCATTGAACTTGATAACTGAATACAAAATATTTGCTCCAGCAAAAGAAACAGAAAAGGATTCGAATGGGAATGGAATCTAAACATCACCTCTGCCCTCGACACCAAATTAATGTGCTATTCAGATACAATTATAAATTACTTTTCTCTGCAATTATCAAATGTTGTACATCCATGCTACGCTTTCTTTTGTGTTCTTTTTAAGCAGTCATTTATCTAGTGTAGCTCTGCAAGATCTCTGAGCAGCTTTTGTCTACTCTTGATTACAGTGCATTGGCTAGCACAATAGAAATATATCTACAAGCTTTTTTGAATTAAAAAGGGTATTTATTTATTTATTTTTTGCAACCTGTTTTTATTCACTTTTGGAAAACAGTAGGAGTAAATTTCTGTCCACAGAAAACTTGTCACAAATCCGTCTTCAGTGAGATACTGTAATATTTCATCTTGGATGCTATTTTGATATATTAACATACCCTAAAAAGAATTGCTTACAAGCCACAAAAAATGAAATCCTGTGGACCCAGAATTTCAAAAAGAACTGATATTCAAAAGTGCTGAGAAATCAACAACTTTTATTCACTTTGAATGATTTTTGCATGCTTCAATTCCCCATTGCACCATCTCCCTGCCTTGTTTGTATCCTGAGTGTGCAGTCCTGCTTCATGAGACACTTTAGTAAATTTAATAGCCAGTGCAATAAATATTCTCTTATGTGCCTTGGTTACAGTATTTCCTCCTAAGTAAACATGGATCAAAATCTCTTTATAAACACAAAGATTCACTTATTTTTATAGACTGTTACATACTACAGACTTCTCCAGTGCACACCTCACACCCTTATAGAGTGATTTTGGAGCCTCTGGAATTGTAAACGTTTAGGAGTTTTATCAATCCCACCCAATCTGCCAGTCTTTTGTCATCCTTATTGCTTTCTGGATTGTACACTTTATACATAGAGATCAGGGCACTACATAAGGAAAATCTCATTGGTCGTGTCTACACTATCAAGTTCTTTCAGAAAAGCAGGCCCTTTTTCAAAAGAACCTGCTGAGCATCCACACACACAAAATGACTCTTTTGATCTGAAATCAGGAGAACACGACACTTTTTCCTGGGGCTTTCTTTCATGCATCTGGCAAAGTGGGTCTTTACTCATGAAAGTTTATGCTCCACAATATCAGTTAGTCTTTAAAGTGCCACAGGACTTCTTGTTGTTTCAGAAAAATATGTGTACAGATGCTCCAGGGTCCCATTTTTTTTAAGCAGGCAATCCTCATGGCACCAGATATTTTGATCTCTGGCCCAGTCTTTTGAAAGACCACGGCCTGTGTGGCTGCAGTCTATCAAAAGAGCAGATTGATCTTTTGATTCAGTGTTTTGTGCGTGGACACATTCTTTCAAAAAGTTTTTTTGGAACTTCCAGAAGAACTATTTTCAAAAGATCACTTTCGTGTAGATGCAGCCATTATGAAAATCATATGCATTAATCTGTTGATAAAACATTTTAAAAACAATTCACTACTGATGCAAATAGATTCAATGTTCTTAGAGTGTTTGTTCATATCCATTCCACACTAGGGGTGTGTGTGTGTGTGTGTGTGTGTGTGTGTGCTTGTCACATTCACCAGTGCCAGCCGTTTTTCCCTCATCAGTATCTGTCGGGGACCATCTCTGGAGCTCTGTTGAGTGGCACCAGCATGATGCAGCTTAAGGGGTATTCTCAGTTCCTTCTTTCCACCAGAGGTGGTCCTGGTCTGAGGGAGGAAGGCTGCAACTTATACTAGTCTTCTTCCCTTGTTGTATGCTAACAAGCTTTCTCTAGTGTAAACAGTGTTGTAGTTGATAGTTTCCTTTGGCAAGTTAGTATAACTTCCTACTTCTCAGCTAATGGCTGCTTCTCTTTTAATCTGGCTGCAGGCAAAGGTCTTAGGTTTTAGGCCTGACAATATGGCTACAGTAAGAGGCCTTCACCCTACAGCCAGATGGTGACCAGTCCACCTTGGATGCCAACACTGAGTAGATGTTCTTGAGACAAAGGCAAGTGTAACCCACACACCTACGTGTGGTTAACTGTCCCATGAAGCGGGTCATTGCCCACAAAAGCTTGTGCTCCAAAATATCTGTTAGTCTATATGGTGCCATGAGACTTGCAGTTCTCGAAGCTACAGACTAACACAGCTACCTCTCTGATACTTGTCCCATGAATTGGTACCTAGACCACTTCACAGAGAAAGAATAAAGTGTCCTCTACAGCCTAAGTTGAGAGCCAGCTGACCTTTAGCTCAAGCTGTAGAGGCTCCTGCGCTAAGAGGTTCAAGTCTGCTTGTGGGCGGTTGCACAAGCTCCAACATCAGCAGTACTGTCTATGTCTTCCTCTCTACAATTGCCTATCCTGGCTGCAGGGACGGGCACTGGCAATCAGTGGCCAAGGCCTTGATACTGCTGAGGGGTTTAATGAAACCTCTCAGGTCACCTCAACACCCCATCTTCCTTCACAGATACAGGCCTTAAAGGACAGCATACCCATGAGGTCCTGAAGGAACTGTTTGCCGCATCTCTGGGGAATGGGGCAGATCCCATGGCACTGGTATCTTCATTGTCGTCCCTGGACAAAACTATTACAGGTCTCACTCCCCTGAATGGTGACACACAGGCATACCAGGAACATCTGAAAAAGGTTGGTTCCAACCTGGGGCTCCATGCAGAGAGGTGAGAGGACACTTGTTTGATGTATAGTGTTTTTAGTGCCCATTAGGGAGGCTTTGCCATTGTATAAAGGAGTGTTAAAGTTCACTAACTCCCTTTGGCAAACCACCTCCCCCACTTAAAAAAAAAAGAACAAATACAAATACTTCATTCCAGGAAATAACCAGGAATATTTGCACAATCCCCTGGTCCCTAACTCAATAACAGCTGAAACAGACACTCAGAGGGAGAAACAGGGCCAAATGAGGGCTACATCAAAAAACAAGGACTTGAAGAAACTTGAGATGTTAGAAGATGATACATTCATTCTCCTGCCTTCAATTGTGGGTGGCCAGTCTCCAGCCACTGTGGTTTCAACATATGGCAGCCCATTGCTAAGTTTGAGGAGTCACACCCTGAAGGATCTGAGAAGGAATTCAGGGTGATTCCCTATGGTGGGTACAGCCTGCAAGGTAATTCCTGATGCTGCAGGTTGTGCGGCTCCAACTGTAGCCACAGGTGTCTTGGCTGTTTCTCTCTGGCCTGTCAGCAGAAGCTCAGCAGTCAATGCAGGACCTCTGCTTGAATGGCGGAGCTCTGTTTACAAATGGACATCAAATTACATGGACTTAAGGACTTCTGTGCTACCCTGGACACTTTAGGGCCATGCATCTCCATCCCAGTCCGTAAGCAATTGAGACCACAATAGTCTCAGGGTCAACGGACCCAGCCCCAAGAGATGCCATCTCACAAGAAAAGTAGGGGTACAAGTGCCACCCAAAAACCCATCTTCATCCTCTCTCCCACTGGGCTTTACGCACAATAAGACGAGAGCTAAATATTCTGAGGGCAACCTGCCAGACTGTTCCTTGGATTAACATACTCCATCTTTTTCCAGCTGCCTTTCATTTTTCCTGCCTATGTGAATGGCTGCAACCTGGGACTGATGGGTGCTGAACATAGTGTTGCAGACACTATATCTGCATCAGTTTCTTTGCACCCTCCCCATCCAACCTTGCCTTCTTCAGAGATTCTTCTCATGAAAGTCTCCTATGCAGGAGGTTCAGAAGCTGCTACTGGGTGCGTGAAAGGAGGTTCCTCTCCCTTACATGGAAAGGGGGCCCCACTTCCAAGACCTTTTAATGCTGAAGACCAAGGGTAGTCTATGTCCCATTCTGGACCTGCAAGACCTCAACAGATACTTAAAGAAGCAGAAGTTCTGCATTGTCTCTATTATTCTTTCCTTGGATCTGAGACATTGATATATTCAACAGAACAAAGATTTTGACAAACTATGGGAAGATATTTTTGTACATTTCTAATTCAAAATTGAACATATTTGGAGAAATCGGATAGAACTATCACATGGCATGTTTTCTTTATCCCTGTTTGGCTCAGTTAATCACACGTGATCATGTCCACTTAGCCACTCACTTACTTTGTTAGTGAGAGTTGGAAATTTAGGTAAATCTGTCTAATCTGAACAGAAAAATGTGTACAATTTAAAAACATTTTCCCTAAAGGCAAGCGCTGTTTGGGACAGAGATTTTCCAGCTTGTAGGAAATTCAGAATAATGTGTTTTGTTTTCCTCCTGAATTGGGGAAAAAGAAAATTTCATGTAACAGAATTTTAAAAGAAATACTTTTCCTCTTGGAAGTGCAAAAAGTTTAATTAAAGTATTATCAAAACATTGTCATAGTTTTAAAAATAAATTAAATTAACAAATAAAAATTAATTGTGTTAGCTATTGTTTTTAAATGAAGTGTATTCACATGATCAAAAAGAAAAAAAGTCAGATTCATTTTTACACTTTAATGGCAAAATAATTTGTTAATATTGACATGTTCCCACAAAATATTTTAATCTCATTGAGAAAGTATTTTCTCATGGAAAGCTGCTCCATGTCAATTTTTTGACTACTTCTGTTACTCCTAGTTCCTATCCAATTTTGGCAGCCAGTGGGCTATAACTCTTATTGTTGATACAAGGTGGGCAAAGTAATTCTCTCTCTCTCCCTCGACCAGCTTCCACTAAAAGATCTAGCCTTGCTAATGTCTCTCTAAAATCTTCTGACTAGCAAGGCTATACCATTGCAAAGCATATTGTAACCCTTTGCAATACCATCAGGGGTTGAAAATACTTTCATTGTTTGTTTAAATTGTAGCACATGATAATTATATGAGTGGGCATTCATTTTCTTGATTTAGGCATTCCAGGGAGCTGTGCACGTAGGAAGGAAAAGGTGTGTTAATAAGGACAGAAAGAGTAAAAAAAAAAAAAAAAATTCATAGTGAGGAAATAAATACTTATTACTAATACTGGTTTGAATTTCCAAAATATTTATTCATTCATGAGCAATTTTTTTTTTAAAAAAAGAGAAAATCTCAGCAATTTCCAACTATCTCACCTTAAACCTTCCATCTGGAATTATTCATCTCTCTCTGAGAGTTTGTGAAGCACAAGTCACATCTTGTAAAATCCAGAACAGTGATTTCAGATTTAATAATGTCCATGCCTCTATAGCCTATAAAAACACATACTTTTGTTTATGTATGCATGCAGAGCAGCCAATTTTATGAGATACATAGAGTTCAGCTCCTGCTAGGAGCTAATATTTATGTTTTTATACATAACCATTTAATATAGTGTTATAGCATCTCAGGCTAGACAAGTTACATTTTTCAGTCATTCAGGGTAATTAGTTGATTTAGATCAACGTTGTTTCTATTTCTGTTCCCTTCTGACAAGACAGCTAACTCATGGCATTATGGCAGATCCACTCAGACCCCATGAAGCATGAAAATATCAAGGGATAATATGCTGATTTTCTTGTCCTAGACTCAATCGGCTTTTGTGCAGTAACATGCTATTTAGTTAGTTTCTGGCGGAGCCCTGGGAAATAATCAGTATTTTGCTTCCATTAAAAATTGTCTATGTGATATTGTGCCAAAAATACTCATTATATGTAGACAGAACTCATTAAAAGAAAAGTTGTCTCAAAAGAATAAATATGAAGCTTTATCTTCTTCAGGAGCGTAGAAAAAATGTTTGTTTATCACATTTTCTTGCATTTGACAAGCTGACATAAGAAATCTTTTCCCAGTTGCCTTCTACACTTCTAGGTTGGAATGGGTGAGTTTGCAAAAACTGCATCCTAATGAGGAGTGTTCCTTGAGGAGGCCTGAAAATGAGATAACTTACAGGTCAGCTTTGCTGAACTACCTGTTACATTTCATGCCGGTTGTAGAACTAGATATGGATACGAGGTGTGACTGTGACTTATGCATATGCATCATGGGTGTGCCTGTGTGTGTGTGTGTGTGTGTGTGTGTGTGTGTGTGTACGTACTGCAGTCATGCTGGAAGGGCATAATACGTGGGGCTCCTCCGGGGTCTGTTGTGGGGCCTGTTCTATTCGAAATCTTCATCAATGATTTAGATATTGGCATAGACAGTGTGCTTTTTAAGTTTGAAGATGATACCAAGCTGGGAGGGGCTGCAACTGCTTTGGAGAATAGGCTCATTGCTCAAAATGATCTGGACAAACTGCAGAAATGGTCCGAGGTAAATAAGATGAAGTTTAATAAGGACAAATACAAAGTACGCCATTGGGAAGGAACAATCAGCTTCATACATATGGAATGGGAAGCGACTGTCTAGGAAGGTGTACTGCAGAAAGGGATTTAAGGATGATAGACCGCAAGCTAAATATGAGACAAAAGTGTGATGCTGTTGCAAAAGAGCAAACATGATTTTGGGATGCATTAACAGGAGTGTTAAGAACAAGACATGAGAAGTCATTCTTCCGCTCTACTCAGCACTGATTAGGCCTCAATTGGAATGTGGAATGGGTACCACATTTCAAGATAGATGTGGAGAAATTGGACAAGGTGCAGAGGAAAACAACAAAAATGATTAAAGGTCTAGAGAACAAGAGCTATTTTAGAAGACTGAAAGAAATGGGCTCGTTTAGTTTAGAAAAGAGAAGACTTAGAGAGGACATGATAGCGGTTTTCAAGTTTTTAAAAGAGGGTTACAAGGATGAGGGAAAAAAATGTTTTTCTTGGCCTCTGAAGATATGACAAGGAAGAATGGGCTTAAACTGCCACAAGGGATGTTTAGGCTGGACATTAGGAAAACCTCCCTAATTGTCAGGTGGTTCAACACTGGATTAAATTGCCTAGGGAGGTTGTGAAATCTCCATCACTGGAGATATTTAAGAGCAAATTAGGTAGACATCTGTCAGGGATGGTCTAGACAGTGCTTGGTCCTGCTGTGAGGACCACTCGAGGTCCTTTCCAGTTCTAGCGTTCTATGATACTATGTTGTTCAGGGAAGTGAGTATTTGTAAGGCAAGACTTCAGTTTACAAGGAGATGGGGGATCTCTAGAATACAAATAATAAAAATAATCAATAATTAACCATTGAAATTGACTGCCTGGCTTTAAAAACTGAGCTATGCTTCTATAATATCAATAAAATTATATTTATTTTAATAAGGATGGCATCACCAGATACATTGACTGTAAAATAGGCACACAATGTTGCTCTTAGTCCTCTGTTCTGGGTTATATAGACACATAAGAGGATCCCTAGAAGAGAGACATTCCCATTGTCCCAGGCCTTGTCTGCAGGATGATGCAATTTGCGGCAGGCTGGGATGCGAACCGACTCCACATCGGCCTGCTGTGGATTAGCTGTCCTTGTGGAACCTGCTGACACATTTTAACAACTCATTACCGTGTTTTGATCCAGTCCTGTTTCAGTGCATGTCAGAAGAGTTCCCAACGACAGTTTTGCCACTGTGGTATAGATTCACACACCTGCTTTTTGTGAATTGTTTCTTTATGTAGGCAAGCCCCTATTCTATGTATAAAATATTACTTACAAAAATAACCAGGAATTGGGGAAATCAGATGCAAGATCATTATGGGGTAACTTTAGGACTATAAGAACAATGAATTGCATATGCTATTTTAGTACATTTGTTAGAAGTAGTAATGTTGCTCACTTGTTTTTTACCATGTAGAAACACTGTATTTTGGACAGTCCATGAGTATCATGTTCTCAATTACTGTCCTCTCTCCCAATCTTTGAGGCAGTATAACTATGCAGAGGATGCCGTATTTGTTGTTCATACCAGGTTGTTGTTATCTCTGAATGCATGTATAGAACCACACTAACCTTACAAAAATAAGCTTCTCTTCTTTTACCGTATACAGTAAACTCTTTCATATATCCAGCAACCAGGGGACCGGGAGGTTGCCAGATATTCAAATATTCCGGTTAATGGAGAGCTGCTGGGGGGAGGCACAGGCAGTCATCAGTGGCCCCCGCAATAAGAAAATTCAGCACTTCCCACCCCCCCCGTGTCCGGTCCCATTCATCTGCTGCCCTGGGTTTTGGCCCCAAATTTCCATTTTATTCTGTGCAAGATTATTTATAATTTAATATAGCATTCCTCTGAAGCTGATCTCATTTTCATTTGTTTTAAAGTAAAAGGGGGATAAAATTGGTGTCTGTCTCTGAAGACTTATGATCAGTTGCTGTGATATAAGGAAAATAAATTAGTAGTTCCTGAGATTTCTCCGAAGCAAAGCCATAAATCCCACCATTTTAGAACACAAAGATGAAAAAGTTGAACATTCTAATCTGACATTCAAAAGATGCATCTGCTCTATTGTTCTGAAAGTATCACAGTATGTTCTGGTGTGACAAACAATGGTGCTTTTACAATAAGCAGATCAGCACCAGAGGAAGAAATCAAAATGTACCCTGAAATATAATTCATGATGTATTTGTGGCCACAGTTGTTTTTCACCACATGCTTGTTTTGACTCTATCCAGCATAGCTTTTTAAAGGAAGCAGAAGGGCTGTTTTCCAGCTACAATGCAACATAAAAGCATATTTATTGGACCCAGACATGCTTAAATCAGCATCTTGTCTTTCTTGAAAGTTGTTTACTACTCTCGATGCTCATTCAAAGAAATGGTCACTGAATTCTTAACACATTTACAATGTATTTCATTGTACGGCACAGGTAAAATCCAGGGGTAATTAAGTAGATGTGAGAGCTCCCACTGACGTTAGTAGGCTGTGATTTCACCGCAGAATTTTCTGCGAGGCTTATACTTGCAACAGCCCCTTTTTCAGTGATATTAAACCTGAAGGACCCAGCTACAAAATTAAAGCCCCAGTCCTTAAACTGACACACACACAGGGAGGCATTTAGGCTGTACATTTCACCATGCTCTCAGGGAATTGAGGGCTTGAGACCCTGAATTCAGAGGTGAAGTTCTGGTAACTTTGGAACAGCTAGTTCACCTTTTGTAAATAGGGTCAGCCAAAGTTTAAAGTCAGACTCTGGCAATTTCTTTGCTCGCAGGTCTTGCAGGAGTGTCTCTTGAAGGGGTTAGGTTGCAGAACAGCCTGTGGAGCACTGAACTTGTTCCTTTTTTTGTGTTTGTCAGTGATGCAAAATTACCAGTTGGGTCACTCAGTGTAATGTCTATAACATATCGAGCTCCTGGGCTGGCAATCAAGCTGGCTTCACTTGTCTTGAAGGAAACCTCTAGAAAGTTGAACCTCACCATTTTTGGGCACGATGCCGGGCAGACGGGTTATACAAGTATTTGTAAGAAATTTCAAATAATGAACTAGATTCTCTTTTATAATAAATCTTTGTTGCACCAGTTTAACAATGTAAAGGAGCTTGAATGGGTGTCTGACACTGCAATCAGAGAGGGGACTACAGCTCACAGAGGCAGATTTCTGTTAGCTCTAATATAACTAGCATGGCTAAAAGGAGCATGGCAGGGATAGTTCAGTGGTTTGAGTATTGACCTGCTAAACCAGGCATTGTGTGTTCAGTTTTCAAGGGGGCCATTTAGGGATCTGGGGAAATAAATTAAGTGATTAAAAAAATGTGCTTGATCCTCCCAAGAAGGCAGGGGATTGGACTCAATGACCTCCTGAGGTTCATTCCAGTTCCATGAGGCACGTGTATAGCAGTAACACAGACTTATGAATTATCCAGGCCCACCTGGGCATGTGCTGAGGTTGCTGACTCATGCCACCTCATCTTTGCTGCTTAGTTCCAGCCATCAGTTACCCGAGCTGCCCTTGCACCTCACATTGCATCTAGACATAACTTTGGGTGTTGTGTAGTTTGACAGTTAGTAAATAGCAGGCTAGTGAGCTATGTATTTGCACCCCCAGTTGCAAAGCTAGTTGAGCAGAGAGTGATTTTGAAAAGCCCACCTTACATTCCTTGAAGTAATCATTTGTTATGACCAGCAGCGCTGAGAGGCACCACAAACCCCCTGTGAGTGAACTTAACAATTGGAACAACATCCAGGTTCTTGGAAGATTCTCGGTCACTGAACTTCTTGAACTCAAGATGGAATGTTTTTCTGAAAAAAAATCTGCTCCAGGCATTATTTTATTTTATTGTGAAAGTTCTGTGGCCTGGGTTGGCAGGAGGTCAGGCTAAATGATCGCATTAAGGCATTGGAATCCATGAAGATAACTTCTTGGTGCTGTGAGAGTTAAGGACACCCGTAAGATTGAACCCTAGATGGATCTGATTAAGTCCCATCTCGTTTTAATGTGTAGCCTAGCATGCTTTAAAACAAAGTCTCACTCCATTATCCAAATTCAAACAAAGTCATTTATCAAGTCACTTCATGAACAGTATCCCCCTTTTGTACCCAGTAGCTATCATTACATATGGGAAAACTGAAGCAAGTTATAGGTTTTGCCCACAACTACACTGTAAAAAAAAATAGACCCAATTTAAATTCAGGTCCCTTCACTTTAGCTCAATCCTCCAGCCCATGCAGTTTTTTGATATCATGGAAGGTAATAAAGATGGCCTAAAATTGAAAATATAAAAGATGAATGGTATAAATCACTGAAGTTAAATGCCTGAAATTAAACACATTAAACAACTTTGCTGAATTGGGACCAGAGTATTTTGTGTTTCAGTTAGCAAGGTAAAAAATAAATACAGTACTAGATAAATTATATAATTGCTCTAATTTCTACACTGTGATTTATCTGGGCAGCAGAAACTGGCTGACCTATAAGAGGATGCTAATGACATGGGGATTTGTCCATTCCTGGAGGAAAACAAAAATTTCAAAATAAACTTTTAGGCATAAGAAAATTTAAGAATATTAAACAAACAAGTAAATTGGAAATCATGAACACCCTTAGTAAGGAGAGAAGGAATGAAGATGTCCATCTGTTTACACCTGTCTAAGGTTCTATAACCATTGTCTCCAAGTGCTACCCCATTATTATCCTCATCACATGATGATATTCAGAGAGTGATTCTGAGCTCATGGAGATGAATGGCAAAACTCTTAATGACTTCAATGGAAACAGGAGGCAGAGTACCTGTGTTGTGCAGAGTCCCCAGAAATGTATGGCAGAGGGAAATCAAAGCATATGTATATATATATACACACACACACAGAGTAATTTTGTAGCTATAATAATTATGGCTTCAGTTTTTCATGTATTCAGTGGGACCAACAGCCACTACATGCCTGGAGCAAGGAAGGAGTGGAGCCTGACTCTGCAACCCAGAAGGGGCAGGGATTAAAACAGTCAGCCTTTACTGCTGCTCAGATTACAGCACTGTCCCCCACCCACCCACAGTCCAGCAGCATTTCAAAGGGGCCTAGATCTCCACCTGGAGCTCTGTGTCCCGTGTAGCTGCCCCCTTTGCATTTCCATCCCCCATCAGAGGACTTCATGCATTGTGAATGTGCTTTAAATGCACATTTCTGTTTTCTAAAAAATGCAGAGGCTGTTTGTTAGGCTTAGAACTGCATATTCATGTGCAGCCAAGTTTACTGAGACTGTGAAATACATATTCTTTCAACATCTAAATTACTGGCACTCATTTAAAGAACCTGAAGTACCTTGATGATCAAAGGTGAATGAGTTTCAAGGCAGTTTAATGAGCTGGTAACTGACATTAAAATCCACCTATGACAGATAACATTTTTCCAAATAATATAAATGGAAATGGAAATACAATTGAATTCTTGGAATAATTAGTCATTGATAAGAAAAAAAAACAGAAAGTACTTAGTGTGTGGTTTCATTAGACAGAAAGATTTTTGTCTGCTCTTGGTGTTCGCTTGGAGTGATAACTTTAATATAAAATATGGTAAAAACTAGTTTGCATTCACTGAGAAAAATATGTATTATTGGCAGAAATAACACTTGCATCTAGGAAATCATTACTTTATACAGCTGGGACCAAATCATGTTCACTTGACTTCTTTCAGGGTCTTTATACATTCTGATGAGATTGCCTGAGTAAATAAAACAAACACAATTTAACTCTCTGTGGCTATGTCTACACTTGACCCCTTCTTTGAAGAGGGCATGGTAATCAGTGTGATGGGAGATTACTAGTGAAGCACAGTAATGAATATGCAGCACTTCATTAGGCAAATTCTCCCCCACAGCAACTTCAAAGTGTCAAACTTCAAAGTTCCAGAATGCCATGTAGCTGTGGCCACCTCAAAGCTCCCGCCTACTTCAAATTGCTTTTACTCCTCAAAATTTTGTTTGTTTGTTTTTTTTCATCACCAACATATATGGCTATCAGTGCACCAAAAGTAACCCTTAAACTGGATTAAGAAATACTGGTATAAATAAATCTTTTCTCCATGCATCTGAGCAAGCAGGTCTTTGCACATGAAAGGTTATGCTCCAAAATATCTGTTAGTCTATAAGCTGCCACAGGACTTCTTGTTGTCATTTCTCCTGTTTAATTAATGACATGTTCAGTGGTGGTAACATTACATGACAAGCCACGAATATGAAAATCAGCAAACAGCTTTCATGAACTTGAAAATGTTTGGAAAAGTAGTACGATTGACACACACATCTGAATTTTCAACATCAGTATCTAGTCCATTCTCCTTTATGGAGACAAATCATGGCGATCTACAACAGAAATTGTAATTGAAATGTAATTTGGTCCCTCGTCTGGAATGTGCATTTGTGATCAACCTACCAATATTCAGCACAGCTTGCAATTAGGACTTCTTTAATGAATGCATGGGAATTTTAATTAGCCCTGTAGCAAAAAGGCTAGCTTTGGATTTCAGTTTGCTTTGCTAAAGCATAGCTGTGGGGAATCGTCTGAGTTTTGTGGCAGGTTTCTAAATTCATCAGCACCATTAAAATCTAGTCATAATCATTTATGCTTAAATCCTTTTTCAAATAAGGATAATTGAGTGGAATGTCTGTGAAAACAGAAAATGTTATAGCTGTTTCTTTGTTTGTTTCCTGTACTGGTAATTAACAGAAGCGAGAAGTATGGTAAAGTGACAGTTTATTACAATCAACAGCAAAAGTTAACCATCTACTGTTCTGTATTTGTACAGCTCCTAGAACAATTGGAGCAGATTGTTGGTGGGCCTTATGCACTACCACAGTAAACATGATTAATAGTAATTTGTTATATTTTTATAGCATCTTTTACTCAAGAGTTTATAGGCGCTTGACAACACAGGCCCGGAGTCTGTGGCAGAGTGCCACATAGTGATGGTGGGGAGAGAGACCAGGGGGAGGTGATCCCCTCTGGCTGCTGCTGCCATCTGTCACCTGCAACCTGCTGCAGGTTATCCCTGGCCAGGGCTGGTCAGGGAGGGTCCAGGGTGAGGGTGGAAGCAGAGTGGGGAAGGGAAAGGGAATGCAGTATGGGGGTGAGACCAGGATTATAATCTATTAAATACTAGACACTGGAAATTTGTATTTTGTTTGTACCCATTTCTCTCTTTGATCTCACTATTTTGATCTGTTCTTTAATGATAAATTTATTTTGGTACTAAATTGATCTCAGTGCTGTGTAATGAAGAACAGTAGTGTCTTCAACTGGTATAGCAAGCTGGTGTCTGTGGCTGGGTCTACACTAGAGAGTTTTGTTGATGGGGCGGTTCTGTCGATATAACTCAGGGAGCATCCACACACTTAAAGCATTCTGTCGACAGAACTCTGCATATTTTTTTCCCCCCTCGACAGTATTATTCCCCAAAAATTTCAGGCATAACAATCTCTGGACAGAGTACTGTCGCCAAAAGTGCAGTGTAGACATGGCTGTCAACAGAGAGGGCTTCAGGTTGCTTGGCAGCCCTCAGAAGAGCTGCCGTTCTGCTTTTTGCCACCAGAGGGCAGTGCAGTCTGGCAGTTCTCTGTCGACAGAGTAAGCTGTGTGCAGCTGCAATCTGCTGTCAGAGGTTCTGTCGAGATTACCTTACCCCATCAACAGTAACTTCTGTCAACAGATGCTTCTAGTGTAGACATAGCCTGTATATATGCTCTTTGGAGACTGCAGACTTAATTTCTGTGAGGATCCAGTGAAAGGGGTTAATGCCTGACAGAGATCTCTGGGGAGCTCAGAAAACAGGATTTAGTGAGGTTACTTGTAAGGCAGGGTTCACACTGGGAGATTCTTAAATACCTTTTTGGTTAGGCAGACAAACTAGTGTGGGTGGAAGCAGGCACACAACACAACTGCCATCCAAGCTCTATTCTGCTAAGGCAGAGGTAACCCTGCTTAGAGGTTCTGAGAGACAATCAGCCACATAGCTTGTATGTTATGTGGAGAGACAAGAAGGCTCTTACGGCCAGTGTGCTACCTTGGGAGACCTTCATTCAATTCTCTACCTTTGCAGTGGACTTCCTGTGACAACTTGGGCAAGTCCTCTCTGCTTCAGTGTTCCAGCTATGAAATTGTATGAACAGCATTTCTCTGCCTCACAGTAGTGAGATGATAAATACAGTAAAGACTCTGAGCAACTCAGATAGAACCACAATTAGGGACCATAGAAGTACCTAATTTTGAGGCAGAGATATTTCTGTTCCCTGAGAGGACAAGCGGAACTCAGACTATGTCTTCACTTCAGTCACAGATGTGACTTCCGACCCTGTAGATAACCTCCAAGGCAGCTTTGACCTACCTAGCTCTAGTAACAAGAGGAGTGAGGCTGTAGCGACAACATAGTAGAACTATGGGTGCATGGGATGCTGAAGCACCTTCTGGCTTGATGTGGTTTCAATTATATATCAGTGCTACGGTTTGGTTCAGTGGTTCTTAGCTCTCTGGCTAAAAAAAATTGTTCTAGGACCCATGGGTGACAGTGGTTAGCAGCTCAGGTATATACCCAGGGCTCTGCGGGAGGGGATTTGTTTAATCCATGCTGGTTTGGCTTAGTTTCTATTATCATTTTCTCTAGCTAGTTAGTGGGTATGTTAGGGGTATCACAGTCACTCTGGTGCTTGCACTGTGAACACACCATTAGAATCAAATTTTTAATGCAAATATGACCTACAAATCAAGTTTTTTTTTGCAAACACCATTTGCTTAAAAATAGTTTATGGACATTTCTATCCATGAATCCTTTGTGTACACTTTTTAATTGGTAAACATAAGCACAAGTGGTGTGAATAAAAATCCAAGCAAACTTGATAAATGACTGGAGTGGACGTTCAAGAAGCAAAAAACACACTTTTCCTCCAGCTTCAGCTGTTACATTAAATCATTGTTGCACTTTAAATAGCATGTGTTTGCTTGTATTTTTTAGGGATGATTTTCTCCCTTCCCTTCATGACACCAGGAAAAATTCCCAAATTTGTTACAAACAAGAAGCTTATTTATGTGCCATATAGTACCATTCAAACTCAGTAGCTGAGATTTACTATGTAGTTTAAGACATTGTTAAACTTCCCAAAGATCTCTAGGCTCTAAAATAACTTCTGTTGCTAACCTGAGAAGGAAGGAGAGGATGATTTTATCCAGTCAGCACCAGCACCTTTTAAAGATGATGGCAAACGATCCGCAAAATGCAAAAACCTTTAAAGTAACATCAAAATTACTTCCATGGTGGCAGAGCTGAGGACAGACTTCACTGGGCTCCCCCAAAAGGACAGGGCCTCAGACAGAAGGGGCAGGGCTGGGGGCTTCCCTCCCTCACCCAGCACTTCAGCACCATTGTGGCGGCATTATAAAGAACCTGGAGCACTGGTCACTGCTGCTGCTGAGGTGGCAGCTGGAAGTCCCAGCCCCTTTTACGTCTCTGAGCCCAAGACCAGCTGCCTCCTTTGCCCTGCCCCTCCCCTCAGCGGCCCTGCATCGTTATACGTTGTTCTATACATAGTCATAGTTCCATTGAACTATGGCATCACTCGTGTGGAGTGTTCATCTCCCACCCACCATCCTGAACCCCAGGAGACTGGGAGGTGCAATAGGATCTTGAATGTCTAACTTCATTTGGGATCTGCCATTCTCCTTCTGAGGTGTTTTTGGTCCTTCACACATGCAGGACTTAGACCAGGGTATTAAAAAGGGTTGACTGCCACTCCCTTAGCGGGAACTACGCACGTGAGGCAGTGTTGTAATCTCCTCTTCTGGCTACGTTAAGCCTCTTGGCATTCTCACAGTAAGACAGAAGGTAGATCACCAGAAGGTGTAAATCAGTATAACTCCATTTACTTCACCTTCGGTCACACTGGGCTTGCACACCACCTTACACCAGCTGAGCTTATGCTTCCAGAACCTTGAACACATTCAGTCTGATATAAATCTTCTTCCTAGAAATACAAGTACTGCAATTGTCTCTCCAGCCACCTTCATTCCTGAGTGCTTTAATAATGGGGGCAGGACCCACCTGCAAACTGTAACTTTTACTTTTTAGTTAACTGCTTGATGGCTACGGATACCATACCTGCAGGTGGCTCTCACCATATAGCTGATATATCAAGTCCAATACACCTCAGCATCCCATGAACGTCAGGGCAGTGGGTACAGCGTGATAGCCACAGAGACTGTGCACTGCAGGACCGAGAGCTAAGAGTTTACCTTTGTTTACTTTATGATTACTCCCCAAATTGTTTCTTCAGGACACATGGAGTAGATTTCCAAAGCAGCCTTACAGACTGATCTCCTGCCTTAGTTGCACCCTTAGCTCAAATCATCGAATCCCAGGGAGACCTCCGTTGGTCATTGAGTCCAGTCCCCTACATCCCAGCATTGTGTTTTGAAAATGTGAAAACTATCACCTGACTATTTTTATAGACCAGTTTGAATTAATTCTGAATCAACAAATTGAGCCTTTTGTTAACTCTTGCCAACTGTTGGATGTGTTTGAGAACCAACTTCACTTTATGAAACGTTTGCTTTGACTAGTCGCTAGTTTTAGCAGGTGTGTGGTCACCTAAGGCAGGTGACAATGTTTCTGCACCCTGACTGGAAGGATGACGCTTTGGGTCATGAGAAAAACAATGTATCATTGAGGCGTAGACAATAATAAATAAAATTAATGGGTTTTGTTGTTTGTTAATGGATGGTCTTGTTAATATAGCTGTTTGTAAGGAGAGCTCTTCCCCATGCATTTGTATGAAAGAGCTGCCTAGGCCTGGTGCAACACGTCTACAGTCAGTGGGAGGGGAGGGCGTTGCACAGAAGTAACTCTAGTGGTAGGGAAAAATCTTTTCTAAACCAAGGTTCTCAGGAGCCTATCCTTCCCTACCCGCACCCCAAAGACAGATTCAAGGCACAATTGAAAGGAATTGTTCCCACTAATGCTTTACAAGTGTCTTTCCTCTTCAGTAATATACTTGTGTGACAATCCAATGGGATCACAAGGCAATTAATAATTGACATTTACTTAATTAGTCTCGGAGGGGTAGCTGTGTTAGTCTGTATGTGCACAAATAATGAGGCAGGAAATCTTCCCTAAAAATAAGCAAATGCATGGGGGAGTTGTTTGTACCCATGAAATGTCCAGATAAATCGGTGAGTCTTTAATGTGACGCAGGACTCGTTATTTGAACAAGTGAATCACTTCTGAGGTCACAGTAGGCCAGGCAGCTTAATCCCTCTTTCTTCAGCCTCTTAAACATAAAATGGATCAGTGGAATGCTTGACTTGAATGACCTTTGCTGCTGCTTTCTTTTGCTGCTTCTGTTGTCAGACCCTGTTGCTGCAGTCAAGGAAAGAGGGCAACACTAATGAATTAGTCTCTTGTAATAAGTGAGGGGGCAATTTGCATAATGTCTTTGCACTTACTCCACCTTGTTGGTTTTTCTTCTCACTCCCTAACTTCGTCTTCCTAAAGAAGAAAGCTGTTTATGTTGAACTAAAGGCCACTTCTTCTATCTTGCAATTAAGTGCTCCAAGCGTTTAAATTCTGATTACTATGCTGGTTCACTCAGCAATGTAATTATAATGTTTACAGAGGGCAAGCCATGTCAAGTTGAAGACCTTGTTTGATTCATTTGCTGAAATATTGTACATGGAAGAAGATTCATTTTTCATTTCCACTGTCCTTGAGCAGAAAGAGAAAAGAGCACAAGTGCAAGTAAGAACTTTACCAGAATTTTATCAGAGAGGTAGCCGTGTTAGTCTGTATCTTTGAGAACAAGAAGTCCTGTGGCACCTTATAGACTAACAGATATTTTGGAGCATAAGCTTTCATGGGCAAAGACCTGCTTCATCAGATGCATGAGTGGTGGGGGGGGAGTTCAGAGCAGTATTTTTAGAGTGGAGTCCCCGTAAAAGGGAGGGCCAGAGATGACAAGATCTATTCAGTCAGGGTGGAAAAGCCCCATTATCAGTAGTATGTATGAAGAGAGGAAAAAACAGCTTAGATAAAACAGGGGGGATATGGCCCATTGTCAGTCTAATGTCACATGCATCTGATGAAGTGGGTCTTTGCCCATGAAAGCTTATGCTCCAAAATATCTGTTAGTCTATAAGGTGCCACAGGATTTCTCGTTGCACCAGAATCTTAGAAACTTCAAGCAATGAAGCAACATTTTCTAAACCACCTAAGTACCATTTTCAAAAGTGATCTAAGCACTTATCCTGTCTCATTGCCTGTTTTTCCCACCGAGACTTAGGCTCCTAGATGCTTGGATATTAAGTGGGATTTTAAAGAGTACCTATGTGAATCCTTATGTGCCTAAATAACCTTGAGAAATCTGACTCTTAAGCACTTCAATTGATTTCATCTTCATGACTGTCTTTCTCATGTCTTTGTCTAACCCTTACAGCTACATCCATCCTGCTCTTACCATTGGCGATTACCATTTTTCTCAACTTCACAGATATTATATCAGATTTCTTTCCTTTTGACATAAAGTCCTGCTTCATTTTCTCTCTCCCTGCCCCTTCTTTCAGCTTCTTCCTCAACGAAAAACTGTTACTCACAGAACTGTAAATCTAGATAAGGGACCTCTGGAAGCATTGCAGCTTTCTTTATTCTATTCCCAAATAATTTTGCAATCATGTCAGAGGTGATACAAGGAGAGTGCACAGGGGGTCACATGCACCCCCGAGTGTCCAGGGGGCCCCCTGCACTTACCGTCAATGCTGCACCACTTCCAGTGAATACAGGGGCAGTCCTGACTCTGCCGTAGAGCAGGGTGACCCAAAAGCAGGATGGAGCAGGGGTAGAGGGGGCAGACATTGATGGAGCATCGTGTGCGGGGTGAAGCTTGAATGGAGATGATAAAGTGGTAGGGCTGAGGCACATGGCCATGGCCCTGCACCCCAGAATCTGTGCAGTAGTTGCTTCTAATGTCAGTACTATGTTAATATGTTAGAACAGGGGTCAGCAAACAAAAGAGCAAGGAGAGCCATTTTTTTTCCAAATTCAGCAAAAAACGCAATAACTCAAGAATTGCAATGCATGTGAATATGAGTCAGTCCTTAATAAATAATGTCAAACCATACTTCTTGTAACCCCTGTTTGAAGAACAGCCCACACACATATCCCATAATGCATTGCACATATTAGACGGGGAATTATCCAGGGTTTTAAGTTCACATACATTTTACTATTTAGATAGGAGTTGTTCATTGTTGGACTTTGAGATGTTCCCTGTTTATCATAAATAATCAGGAGGGTTTTTTGTTTGTTTTTACTTTGCAATTATAGCGTCAGGAGCCACAAAGAAGTCTTGAGAGAGCTGTGTGCAGCTCTGGAGCAGCACGTTGGAGACCCCTCCATTAGAGCATCCATCAACTAATATTCTGGTACATTATGTTGATGGAGAAGTCTGGCTTTTACTTCTTAGTAGCCCAGGAACAAAATTTTAGTGAACAACCCAAATATTATTAACTCATATCCTTGGGTTTTAAATTTTCCTTCCTACTTGAAGGGGTAATTCAGTTTCCCTATCCCTTTCAGTCACTGGCCTCTCTGCTAAAATTAACAGTAAAGGTATCAATTCATTTTACCAACATTTATTACATCAGAAATCTTGTCTGGGAGTTAAGTGGGTCTGCTTTGACTTTATAGGCTATGGAAGGCATGAGCAGGCTAGGACAAGTTTAGTTCCACTGAATGCCATCACTTAATCAATGAACGATTTTGTGGGTTTCTTACATGATGTGAGTTAATGATGAGTCATTCCATTTGTCATGTTTAAACCTACTCTTTCAGTTTCCTTGATTATCACTTGGTTCTCACCTTGTGAGTGAATGGGTGAATGAGAACACACAAACATCATTTCCCATACGGCCTCTTTAATCACGTTGACAATAAAAAGTAGTCCAAGGCCTGGGCTGCATTTTAAAAGCTTTATGAGCAAAACCCTTTCACTTAGGGGAGTGGTTTTTTTTCCGATGTGGATGCAGTTATATTGGTACAGAAATGCCTTATAGCTTACTTTTCTTCCCGTATGGGAACAGCTATAACCATATACAGCTTGAAACGCTCTAATTCTGCACCCTCGGGACTTGCCAGTGCCAAACAAGAGAATTTGCCAGACTAGCAGCAGTACCAACTCTTCCATTGCTTACTGAGCTCTGAAAAGACATGTGGAGGTAAATCAGACCACAGGAAATTGAAACCACAGGAAACTTTGCCATAGCCATGATGAGTGGTTTGTCTAACTAAAATCATGCTGGATCACTGAGGCTGCTGGATGAGAGAGTGCTGATGATCATGAATGTCAGATTTCCCCAAACTCCTATACCAAAAAGCAAGCTGGTTTAGATAAAACTTCAAAGTAAGTTTTAATAACTACAGAAAGTCCAAGTGGTAAGTGTTATAGGCATAAAGCATGAAAACTGGTTCCAAAAGGAAATAAAAGATTACAAAACTCTCTCTCTCTCTCTGTGTAACTTTGCCAAGGCGAAATTTGAAGCAAACAGCTTTATGCTACGTTTGTGGATGTTGCAGGAATTGTATGTTCTCAGCATACAGGCTGGGGTTAAATTTTCGTGCCTGTGAGAAATCTTCCCCAGTCCCAAACTTTCAGAGGCATAGCCATGATTTCAGCAACAAGGCAGGCGGCAACAGCTACATTTTGAAAATCGTGGTGGCTGAACGCACAGGTGTCATCAAGACACACAGCAGCTTTTTTGCCCAGATCTCATGGCCAAACATGTAGAAGCTGTGCACACCGACTTTCACCTGGGACCTTCCCTGGAACATGCAAACTGGAGCATTGCCATTCCAGCTGAACATCCAAGTGGACCCCCCTCCATGTAACACAACACAGACCAGCAATTATGCTGGTGTCAGAAAGAATAAGGCTGAATTTTTCAGACCTCCCTGGAAAATCTGAATGCCCAATTGAGGTCCCTCCATTTTAATGGGAATTAGTCCCAAATTCTCCCAAGTAACTAGGAAAATCTCCCCTTAGATATAAAATTATCACAATTGTGGAAACCACGTTTAAAAGAAACTGCAATTATGGAATGACCTAGCCCTGTCCAGAAAGAATATATCTTATAACGTACAGCATACTCCTAGCTCTGGAAAAATAGATTTCTTGTAACTTACAGCATCCTCCTAGCTCTGGAGAAATAGATGTTAATCCAAATGATAAATACTTGCTGATGCACATTAAGTTGTGGTAAATTATGCAAATGCTAAATTTCTGGGCTGTCTACAAAGGGAGGGACTGACTGATTATTAAAATATCAGGGTCTTCAACTTGGCATGCACTGAGGCTATTTTTGAATGTTAGGCCTTGTCTACGCTTACAGGCACCACTGGCCTTCTTAAGCTATGCCAATGCCTAAGCTGAAACTGACATACTTATCACAGTGTCTTGCATAGTAGGGCTCAAGGCAGCTGCTCTCCCATCTTCTTATCTTGGTGGAATACTGGCATCGATGGGAGTGACCTTGGAGATTGACTTATCATGACTACAGCAGCCACAATCAATCTTTGACCCGTGGATCAGTTTCTTCAGCTTTGTCGGAAGCTGGAAAGGGGTGACAGGAGGGATCACCTGATGATTACATGTTTTGTTCATTCCTCTGGCACACCTGACATCCTGTCTGAAGACAGCATCCTGAGCTAGATGGACCTTTGGCCTGACCCAGTATGGCTGTTCTTACATTCAGTCCACTGTGCAGCACAGGCAAGGCCTAAGGTGTGTCCACTTCTCTTTTACATGGCTATAGATTAGGCATCGTGGCATCAAAGTCAGCAGAGAGAGTGTAAGCATAAAAGAGAATAATTGGAGCCTTCAGATTTATAAATAACCTCCCTCTGCATGCCAGATTAAAACCAGAACTTGAATGGGCCTATAATTCTGACATTCTAGGATAATAGGCTGAGGTCTTACCTGTGTTTCAATCCAGACTATGATAAATTAGTGCCAGAAAAAGTATGAGAGAAGCATATTGAGATTGGCTTATGCACATGTAAAAGGATGAATAAGTCTCTTCAAAGATGCCGTCTTTCCTTGTGTTGCCACCTTCCTGCCCAAGGTAATATCTGTGACAAATGTAGTCCCTGCATTGATGGGAGTACTTCCCTGCTGGTGTGGCTGAGAATAAAGCAGGTCTGCTGCGCTCCACCCTCCTTCCTCACTGACATATATGCAGGCCGGGCAAACTGTGAGGGATTGTGTGCTATCCTTTTGGGTGTTGCAGCCTAGTCGTTAGGAATGGAATGTTCTACCTTTAGATGCATGGGCCACGTTCACCGTTGCCCTGTGCAGTCACTTATGCTGGAGCAAAGCAGGTATCAAATGATACTAAACTAGGATGAAAACAAAAAAGAGGTCCAGTAGCACTTTAAAGACTAACAAAATAATCTATTAGGTGATGAGCTTTCGTGGGACAGACCCACTTCAGATCAAAGAAGAAGTGGGTCTGTCCCACGAAAGCTCATCACCTAATAAATTATTTTGTTAGTCTTTAAATGCTACTGGACTGTTTTTTTTTTTTGTTTTGATAGTATATAGACTAACACAGTTATCTCTCCGTTACTAAACGAGGATGGTAATAGTTTGTGTAACCACTCACAGGTGGACGCAAACCCTGGACCTCTGGAGGATAGTACAGGAGCCTCTACAATTTGAACTAAACACCAGCTCACCCTCAGTTAAGGCTGCAGAGGACACGGATTCTTACTCTTTGTAAATGTTCTAGGTGCCACTACATGGGACAGTGAACCACGCCCAGTAGGTGTGTGGGTTACATTTGTACCCACTTTGCACGGATGTCAATGACAGTCCAAAATGCAGGGAAACAGAATCTGATCCACTGCTCCTCCTAGTTCCACTCACGGTAGTGGTCACGTGCTACTCCTAGTACAAGATGTTGCTTTATAGGGCGCAATATGGCCCTAAATGGGGGCAGTTGAAGAGAATGAGTGCGTCTACACTAGGAATTAACTTTGAAGTTAACTTTGAAGTTAAGCACTACATTTAAGTTACCAGAAGAGAGTCTACACACATTTTCCCTTACTTCAAAGTAGTAGGGAGCCCAACTTCAAAGTCCTTACTCCATTCCCAGGAATGGAGTAGCACTGTACTTTGCAGTCTAACTTCGAAGTAGGGTGTGTGTAGATGCTCAGCTTTGAAGTTGCTTACTTCGAAGTTGTACTTCAAAGTAAGCAACTCCAAAGTTATTTTTGTAGTGTTGACACATCCACTGAGTTGTCAGCTGCATGTCCTTCAGGAATCCATATTCCTTTCATTTTTTCTCACCAAGGGCATGGGGTGACATTTGGATCACTCATTCCCTTCTATTCATTACAGAATTTTGGATGTGAGTCAGTTGTCTGCTTTGAGAGCAACCTGGAAGGCATTTATTGCCCTGGCCTCTTTTGTTGGACTGCAGTGACAGGGCTTTGAGGCTATCCATTGCCATGGCCACAATCCAGGTTTTACAAGCCATTCATTTTAAATTACATCCTGGGATGTGCTTTTTAACAGCAGAAGTCACTCAGTGTTTTGTACAAAATGCGGCAAGAAGCTTTTCCATTAGAGAACATCAAAACATTGATTTAGCAGTTTCAGATTATATCTTTGCTGCACTAAAAGCCTGTGCTTAAAAATGTGGCTCTCTTGTTTGGAGTATTTTTATTTTTAATGGATTTATAGGGCTAGAGATAGGACTCTTCTATTTTGAACCCATATTGCCACAAAATGCAGGCAGCACATGCTGTCAGATTACACATATTGATCAGATAGTAAGTCTCAACCTTGAGAGGTGGGGACCAACTATGAGGCTGAGAGAATAATCTGGTTTCCCCACCTTTAAATGCTTGGGTTGTTGGCTGGCTCAGTAGTTGCCACACACAAAACTAGGATACTAAGCCTCTCACTCTGTGTGCCTTTGTCAAATCCCTCCCAAACCTGTATCCAGTCAAACCAGATTTGCGGAGCCTGGCTCAGCTGTGTTTAGGTGGCGTTATTCTGAACGTCTGCTGTGAATGATGCCCCATTCTGATGTCTTGGGTGGGCAGAATTTTATTTTTCTTGTTTGGAAGAATATTTTGGGTAGTCTTCCACTGCTACCACACTTTCTGCATGGACCAGGCACATTCTTCCTTAGCTCATACATCCCTTTTCCTCTTTTGTTAGTCTTAAAAGTGACTGTCTAAGTTATCCTGCCCCAGATAACCCTCATCTGATCTACTTAACCTGCATCTGACAAAGTGGGTCTTTGCTCACGAAAGCTTACGCTCATACATTTCTGTTAGTTTATAAGGTGCCACAGGACCCCTCGTTGCTTTTGCAGATCCAGACTAACACGGCCGCCCCTCCGATACTGATCTACTTAGAGCACCACGTTCTCTCTTGGAAAATGTAGATATAATTTCACATTCTAAAGCCATGTAAAATAAACCTGTATGGGAGCTCTTGCATCTCTAACATTTTCTATGCCAGGCAAGTTCAGTTGCATGCAGTCGCTCAAGAATCAGTAATATCTATCTGGAATTTTGAACTGAACGAAAAGCAAAATTGGTACTGGATGTTAGTCGTGTGTCAGATATTACACTGCATGGTGGAGGAAGGTGAGATGTTTAGCTCGTGCACCCTCTTTTCTTTTATGGCACAGTCAGTAGGATAAATCAAAGAGTTCAACTATTTGTGATCATTAAAATGTTTTTAATTAGAACATTTTTAAATGTTCGCTTCACGTGAAGTGGTTATGGACTCCCAGTAGTTTCCTCTGTCCCACAACACGTTTCCTTTATAATTTTAAATCAAGGCATATGGTGGAAAGTACCTTGCTCCGGGCATAGCTGGTATTTCTCATGAAGATCTCTGAAGGGGGCTAAAGTTTTCTGTTCAATAACTTCCAGGGGTAAGAGTCCTTTGGTGAACCAGATGGGTTTGGTTTTTCAAGATATGAGAAATATTAAATAAAGCATTGTTTAGATTGTCATGGAGAGAGTTGGTGAGATTAGCAGTAATGAAAATAGAGTTGATTTTCTGAACTCTACAAGAAGAGGTAAATATTGTGTGTGTGGGGGGGGTGTCTTTAAATGTGAAGGCAGCTGTTTAAAAAAGCAGAAATACAAACAAATCTGAAACAGTTATTTGATTTCTGTTCAATTCCAAACCCAACTGCGAGTTGAGAAGAAAGTTGGTGGGACAGAACCATTTGATCAAAAATCATAATTGAAAAGACAGGTGATACACATACAAAGTTGATAATTCCACCACTCTCATTTGGTTATGACTTTTCAAGCATCTTGTGGGTTACTTGTGGAGTTGTTCTATTTTGTAAAAATCATTATACAACTCTACTTATTCTTGTGAAAGTTGAAGCAGGAAACTTAGGAGGAATTAAATTTGTATATACCTCAATCTTGGTCATACCTTCGTTTTAAAAGTGTCTACCTTTCTCAGTAAAGGTAGTGGGCAGTGAATGCTATTTCGTAGTCTTTTTTGTCACTTCTGAGTATGACATCTATATTTGCAGATACTGTCTTTCATTGATCAGAGCATGTCCTGATGCATAAATAGGTTATCTCTTTGCATGAATGGAAGGAGAATTGTATTTGAGATGGATTTGGTGTATGAGAAATCCATCATTTGAGACTTTTTCCAGTTATCTGAAATCCTAATCTCCCTGGAATAGTTTACTGCAGGTAGTAGCAGTGGATTTGAAGAAGGAGGATATAAGAGTGAGCAAAATATCATCTGTGTCTAGATTAATCGTATACAGGCTTTGTGTTGGATGATCTTTTCTGGCTTCTTAATAAATTCATTACCAAACAATGCTAAATATTTTGTCAAACATTAATAATTATACCCAGTAACACCGTTAAATATGTGTATGAATTGCTTGGTTTCCACAATCAGTTTCTTTTTTCAGGGCTTGTCCCCAACATTTTATTTTCCTTTTTAAGATCATGCTTCCTGAAACCTAACGTGAGTTCCTAGTCTGCCAATCACCCAGGGCTGTCTACACTACCACCCTCCTTCGAAGGAAGAATGGTAATTAGGGTGTTGGGAGTTTACTAATGAAGTGCTGCACTGCATACACAGCCGTTCACTAAGCAAAATCTCCCCGCATGGCAATTTCGAAGTTTTAAACTTCAAAGTACTAGCTCGCGTCTCGCCGCTGCTCACCCGCTGGTACTTCGAAGTGCCCGGGCAGCTTCTAAGTCCCTTTACTCCTCAAAATTCCCACGGGGGTGGGGGCGGAATTTGCTTAATGAAGTGCTGTGTATGTAGCACAGCACTTCATTAGTAAACGCCCAACACCCTAATTACCGTCCTTCCCTTGAAGGAGGGTGGTAGTGTAGATACAGCCTCAGTGCAGTACAAATGTATAGAATCATAGAATGCTAGGGCTGGAAGGGAACTTAGGAGATCATCAAATCCCATCCCTTGCTCAAAGCAGGACCAATCCTAACTAAATCATCCCAGCCAGGACTTTGTCAAGCCAGAACTTAAAAGCCTCTATGGATGGAGAATCCACCACGTCTCTAGACAAAGCATTTGAGTGCTTCACAACTCTCCTGGTGAAAGTTTGTCCTAATATGCAACCTACACCTCCTCCACTGTGATTTGAGACTTTTGCTTTTTGTTGTTCCACCTGTCACTACTGAGAACAGATTCTCTCCATTCTCTTTAGAGCCTCCCTCAGCTTCTCCTCATAGTTCATGTGCTCCAGACCCCTAATCATTTTAGTTGCCCTCTGCTGGACCTTCTCCAATGCATCCACATCCTTTCTATACTGGGCAGGGGGAGGTTGGCAGAACTGTACACAATACTTCAGATGTGATCTCGCCAGTGCCAAATAGAGGGGAATAAAAATTCCTCTAGATCTACTGAAAATACTCCACGTTATGCATCCCAATATGCCGTTAGCTTTGTTGGGTGCAAGGGCATACTGTTGACTCATATCCAGCTTCTCATCCACTGTAATCCCCAGGTCCTTTTCTGCTGCAATGCTGCTTAGCCAGTTGGTCCCCAGCATGTAAAACAATACTTGCGATTCTTCCGTCCCAAGTGCAGGACTCTGCACTTCTCCTTGTTGAACCTCATCAGATTAAGTATTTCAGTCTCAAGTTTGTTAGATGATGATAGCCAGCTATTTGAGGCTGTATTTGATATCTGATCTTCTGTGACCTTGTCTGATGCCATTAAATGCTGCCATCAGCCAGATTAAATTTATTGATGTCCAGAGACAAAGAAAATTCCTTTTGTCTTAGCAGCAGACCTCAGCTTTACTTTGTCATTAAATCTTAGCAATTTAAAAATGATAGGTCTGGGTTGGTGGCGGTTTTCTCTTCCAGTCTCTGATATTCGACAAGCCCTTTCAATTTTCAGGAGAAAACCAGGATCCAGTCCCATACCTTACAGAGCATGTTCTGAAGATGACCCCATAACCACAACTGCTGGTCAGTTTTCCCATTCCTGTCAGTGGCAGCAGCCAAGAAGCAGGAGCTGGGAAACTCCTCCTGTCAGGGGTGTCAAGCATCAGGCTGCCTCTGCAGACAGAAGCAGTTTCCCTACCTGGTCAGGAGTAGAGAAACCTCTCCTGTCAGTGGTGGCAGCCCAGGGGGCTGCAGCCCCTGACAGAATCCAGGGAACTTAGTAGCGCTGGTCAGTTTCCCTCTTCCTGTGAGTGGCGGGGAGCTGATGCCTGGCTCCCAGCTGCCCATCACTCACAGGAACCAGGACATGGAGCAAGGGAGCAGTGCTGGTCAATTTCCTGGCTTCCCTTAGTGGTGGGCAGCCTGGAGCCAGGCACCAGCTCCCTGCCACTCAGCATCACATTAACCTGAGATGCGTGCAACTCGAGTGAGCATATCTTGGGGTTTTATGATACTGAGCTCTTGTTCTTCACCAGTTGCTGATCCTGTCCTTCCTAGCAGAGGCTCAATGCCCTGGCCTAGTTCCCCTTGGTGGCACATTCCCTGTTCTAAGAGCAAAACCAGATATTTCCTTCCCTCCTTCAAAGACTTTCCCCCCAGTGGGGAGAGAGGGAAGAAAGGGGAGCCCTACCCCACAATATGCACCCAGGCTTGTGTCCCATCCAACTACTGTCAAGGACTGCTACCTTTCTTCTTCCTACAAGGACTTTTCTGGAGCCCTCTTTATTCCTACGTCTCTATATCAGGGTTTTATGCCCCCTTAAGTCTTAAACGGTCAGTGCACCCTTTCGTATGCACACCGAAATTAAAAGTTTTATTCGACAGCTTTTCAAATCTGAGTCTTTTGTGCAGATTCTGACTCATCAGTGGTGGTTGGAGGGGGCAGGGATGATGGACACTGTCAAGATATAAATTACATTTTTAAAAGAATGCATTCAAAAATTTTTTTTGCTTTGTGATTTTTCAATTTTTTGTCAGAGAACATGCCACTTGAAGTATCAAATTAGATAGATCCTCTCTTGTTCTAAGTCTGTGATCCCTTTGCACAAATGAATGAAAATCAGGTGTAATTCCATTGAAGATAGTGAGAAGTCCTGTGGCACCTTAGAGATGAACAGGTTTATTGGAGCATAAGCTTTCCTGCAGAAACGCCCACTTTGGCAGAGGCATCTTCTAACAGAGTGGGTCTTTGCCCACAAAAGCCAATGGTCCAGTAAATCTGTTCATCTATAAGATGCCACAGGACTTCTCATAGTCTGTATCCACAAAACCAAACACAGCTACTCCTCTGATACTTGTCTCCATTGAAGATGAAGACATAAAAATCAGTAGGAGTGAATAGAGACACAGGCCCAATGGAGCAAAGTTGATTTACGTCAGATATGTATCAGAGAGGTAGCTGTGTTAGTCTCTATCTTCAAAAAAAGAAGTCCTGTGGCACCTTGTAGACTAACAGGTATTTTGGAGCATAAGCTTTCGTGGGCAAAGACCCGCTTTGTCAGATGACAAAGCGGGTTTTTGCCCATGAAAGCTTATGCTCCAAAATATCTGTTAGTCTACAAGGTGCCACAGGATTTCTTGTTGTTTATGTTTGATATGGATCTCACTGATAACCTTTTCTAAAGACAGAAAGTTAATTATTTTTCTAAAATAGAAGTCCATGCAAAATAGAGGTGATTTTTATATGTAAAAATCAATACAAAGAGAAATGACTTTCCATGGTATTAAATGTATCTACAGTAGGACACCATAGCGTGATAAAGAACCCTTTCTGCTTCTTCAGAAACTGAAGCCAAAGACTGAAGCAATGTTTGAATCTTCAGATTTTCATTATCTAAGCTAACTTCTGTGTGTTTTAGTTTTTCTTTCAGTCTTTGTTAATATTTTTGCTCCTCCTCTTCCGCCAGAGGTAGCCTGGCATTTGTGAAAGGTTCTGGAAGCACATCTTTCTTATCCTTGGGTCAAAGGCATTGCCAATTTTACTGATTAAGGTCCCTAATCTGATTTTAAATATACATAAAGCGGACACAATGTAAGAGAGTATTTTGTACATCTAGTTCAGATTTCTGCTGTCATTGAAGTAGATTTTTCTAAAGGCATCAACTGGTTCAAAATCTGTTTTTTAATACAGCAGCCAATTTGATCTGAGGCATCTTCTTTAGAACATTTCTTTGCTTTACAACATGGAGAAATTCTAAGATATGTTCAATACAGAAATATTGCCACTGTATGCATTACAAGATTCCTCAGCTCTGCTTTTATTGTGCCCTGAATCTCAAATAGGTGAAAGCCACTAATATCTTTCTGTTTTTATGCACAAGTCCTCCGTCCAGATAACCGGAGTAAAGGTTAAACACAAAGCACGTTTAAGAAAAAAATTAAATATTCTTCAAACTCATCATTGGCAGCATCAATCTTTTATGACATCTCAGATTAATAAGATTCCCTTTAAAGCACATTCACATAGCACACTGCAAACCTTTGAAAATACGCCAGCTAGGCAAATGCACACTTTAAAATAAATGTGGGATCTAGTCCAACTACCTTAAAACTGATGCTTTTGAGGAGCTAGGCCCTGCAGAGAAGGCATGATTCTTGCCTGAAGCCATCCCCAGTGGAGAATGATAATCCATGAGGGTGTGGCACAATTTGAGAGGTCACAGAATCACAGGACTGGAAGGGACCTCAGGAGGTCATCTAGTCCAGCCCCCTGTTTCAAGCAGGGTCAACCCCCACTAAGTCATCCCAGCCAGGGCCTTGTCCAGCTGGGACTTAAAAACCTCAAGGGATGGAAAATCCACCACCTGTCTAGGCAACACATTCCAATGCTTCACTGCCCGCCTGGTGAAGTAGTTTTTGCTAATATCTAACATACACCTTTCCCTCTTCAACTACAGACCATTGCTCCTTGTTCTGCCATCTGACACCACTGAGAACAGTTTCTCACCCTCCTTTTTAGAGCTCCCCTTCAGGAAGTTGAAGGCTGCTATTAAATTACCTCTAAGTCTTCTCTTCTGTAAACTAAACAAGCCCAAATCCCTCAGCCTATCCTCATAGGTCTTGTGCTCCAGATCCTTAATCATTTTTGTTGCCCTTCGCTGAACCTGCTCCAGCAAATCCACATCCTTTTTCTACCGGGGGGCCCAAAACTGGACACAATATTCCAGATGTGGCCTCACCAGTGCCGAATAAAGAGGAATAACTACTTCTCTAGATCTGCTCGAAATGCTCCTCCTAATGCACCCTAGTATGCTGTTAGCCTTCTTGGCTACAAGGCACACTGTTTACTCAAACAAGGGCACACTGTTTTCTCAAAACAGTCCCACCATAATGCAGGTGAAGAGAGGCAGAGAAGAAGAAAAAATGATCAAAAACTGCCCTGTACCCTTTTAACAGCTACAGCACCTGCCTTTTCTGTGATAAGATCTGCAGCTCCAGAATTGAGCTGATCATCCATCAACAGACTCACAGATAAGGGGATGACATGAAGATGGCCTACTCATTATTGAGTGACAGCTGAGAGGAGAGAGCTTTTATATTTATAATAGCATCAAGACACTCCAGTAAATATTGGATTTCCATTGCGCTAAGCACCGTATGACCCCAAAGTATAAACATACACCTAAGAGTTTACATGCTAAGGAATGCAATTACCATTCCCACTCCTCTAGGGAAAATATTTTCTGCTTAAATTGTTTTTGCAGGTTTCTTAAGCAAGCTAAGACAAGAGCTGCAGAGTAACTGTGGTATGGTCGCAGTATCATCTCAATTTCATTCCATCCACTAGCCTATGAATGCTTGATCATTTTGTCACCAAATACATTTGCTACTGGGCAAATATAATCACACACCGTAAGCTGGCTGTTCATTATAATTTTGCTTCAAGATGTCTACTCCAAAGAAGTGAGTGGGATATTCTTCTGTGCAGAGATCTGACTGGTACAAGGAGAGGGGTATGGAAGAAGGTCCTCAGGGAGTCTATTTTAATTTTGTAACAGTAATGAAGGGTCCTGCGGCACCTTATAGACTAACAGAAAAGTTTTGAGCATGAGCTTTCGTGAGCACAGACTCACTTCATCAGATGCTGGTCCTGGAAATCTGCAGGGCCAGGTATAAATAAGCCAGAGCGAGGGTGGGGATAACAAGGTTAGCTCAGTCAGCAAGGGTGAGGCTTACTACCAGCAGTTGATCTGGTAGTAAGCCTCACCCTTGCTGACTGAGCTAACCTTGTTATCCCCACCCTCGCTCTGGCTTATTTATACCTGGCCCTGCAGATTTCCAGGACCAGCATCTGATGAAGTGAGTCTGTGCTCACGAAAGCTCATGCTCAAAACTTTTCTGTTAGTCTATAAGGTGCCGCAGGACCCTTCGTTGCTGTTACAGATCCAGACTAACACAGCTACCCCTCTGATATTCTAATTTTGAAGCTTGCAGCTGTTTTGGCCCATATGTAGCCCAAGGACCAGTGCATTTCACAAGCAGCCCTGGGCACTACAAGTTGTGCACCACAAAATGTGGCATGCTGGGAGAACTTCCTAGTTCCTGCCAGGATGTGCCTTCTGCCCCCCAGCAGGGTCCCAGCAGAGACTGAGCTGGAAGCAGTATGCAGGCTGCAGGCAGAGAAGAGGGGCGGCGGGACTGTGGTCCTGTTTTGTGGGTTTTTTTACAGAATAAATCCTGCTCTTGGTGGTTTGCCTGAGTGGATCTGGTCTGAGGTACATACACATTAATAATACACAGTGCAGAGCACACCAAGGAGCCTCAGGTCTAGTGTCCCCCAGTTATGTAAGAAATCATAAGGCTTCCCTCATTCTGAATACCCTCACACTGGGCTAGTGAACAGGAGGGGTTACACATAAAGTAGAGCAGCCCCAGGCTGCTCTAAGGTGCTTCATTTTCATAGATTCCATCAGGAGCTGTTCACCAGTTGAGAACTGGTGGAGCAGCTGTTCTCTGCTACATCCTTGAGGTGATATAACCAGTGGGAAGAGAGGAAGGCAATTGTGCAGGATCAGAATCCTTCAGCTTGGAGCTCCTTGCAAATAGTAAAATTATCTGACTAGTTACAGCTAGATGTCAGCTTTTTGTGCTACCAGTGCACTGCAGACGAAATGAAATGGAGAGGAGGATGAGGCTCAGGAGGTTGAAAGTCAAGTGAAGATGTTCCAGAAGGAATACTGATGCTTGGCAGGGCTAAAGCCTAGAATCTAGGACTCAGAGAGCTGATGTAAAAAGCCAGGGCTGAAATACATTGCTATACCGATGCATATTAGCAGTGGGTAATCAAGTGTAAAGAAATTGGGAGACAGGATAGGTTATAAAGATTATATTGCACATCTACTGTAGCTTCTGCACTTGGAAAAGAGTCTTCTATGCGCATTATGTGTAAGTATAATTGCAAATGGAAATTGAGCATATAGAATACAGAGCAATGCGATTCTGCTGAAATTGGTCAGAGCTCAACTGCCAGTAATCACTTGACAAATCATGTAAGGACACAAGGTAGAATTTAAGTACAAAATAATACACTCAAGAACTTTAATTTATTACCAAATTACTGTGATAGCAAGTTTGAGCCAGAACAGAGCGTTCTAAAAATATCCTATCAGTGTTAAAGACATAATGCAGTTGGGAAATTACTTTTCCCTTGTTTTTTTGTTTGTTTGTTTGTTTGTTTTTGTTTGATTTTAGTTCTATACAGAGTCTGATCCCGCAAATTCTTAATTGCATGAATACGGGCAGTCAAGTGATTTAAAATAGTGGTTAATCGCATGGCTAAACAAAGGAATACCATTTATTTTAAACATTTTGGATGTTTTCTACATTTTCAAATGTATTGTTTTCAATTACAACATGGAATATAAAGTGCCCAGTGCTCAATTTATATTTTTATTACAAATATATGCACTGTAAAGAACAAACACCTCATACAAGTACTGTAGTGCAGTCTCTGTATCTATGCTAATGAGGGGTTCTGCTTATAATGATCCAAAGCAGTGCAGACCAGTGCATGTTGACTTCCATGATCTGCGTCAGATGCCACCAGCGGAAGGTTGATTTTCTTGTTTAGTGGTTCAAGTTCTATGGTTTCTGCATCAGAGTGTTGCTCTGTTAGGATTTCTGAAGGCATGGTCCAACCTCCTCCCTCTTAGATTTTGGATGGCACCTCAGATCCCTAAACCTCAGCTGTGAGCTGTAGCTATCTTTAGAAACCTCACATTGGTACCTTCTTTGTGTATTGTCAGATCTACTGTGAAAGTGTTCTTAAAACAAATGTGTGCTGGGTCATCATCTGAGATTACTGTAACATGATATATATGGCAGAGTGTGGGTAAAACAGAAGAGGAGACATACAGCTCACCCCTATGGAGTTCAGTCACAAATTTAATTCTTTTATTTTCTTTTAAGAGCATCCTCAGCATGGAAAAAGTGTCCTCTGAAATGGTGGCCAAAGCATGAGAGTGCATATAAATGTTTACCGTATCTGGCAGTAAATTTCTTGCAACACCGGCTCTAAAAGTGCGACGCAAACACCTGTTCTCGCTTTTGGGTTGCATTGTGAATAAGAAGCAGGCAGAACTGTTTCTCATAAGTGTAAACAAACTTCTTGTCTAGCAGCATTTCCAACACCTCCGCTTCTTACTGGGCTCTTAGAAGGCATTTAGGGCTAACTTAGATCTAAGTAACATCACAGAATGCTGAGGGCCAAGACTGGTGGCTGGAAGCAAACTCTATGGGACCATGGGAATCTTGGTCATACCCATGACAAGTGCACATCCACCTAACCAAAATCATGCACTAGACTAGAGAGGTTCAACTTGTAGTGCTTTTTTATGCCTTAATTTATTGGGTGCCCAACATGAGACAACTGAAAGAATTGTAATTTATCTAAAATTACACTTTACACACTTGTCAAAATCGGGCCCTTTTAAGGTGACTCAGACGGGGCACCCAGAATTTCTCATCACTTGAAAAACTTGCCCCATGGCAATGGCACTTAAAATTCTCAATTCTCACGCCTTTAAAATTTTCTAACCTAACATAAGATCTGTTGAGAAGATTCTGTGTAAAAGCTGGTGTAGCTTGAGATGCATCTGGCACAGAACACTTAGTTCCAGCTTTAAATGTGGTGGGGGCAGATTATCATTAACTTCATTGGTTTTATGGAAAATCAAACTATCTCTAATAGTCCATGGTCCTTTAGTGTTCAGACCCATTTCTGTAATGCTACTATACAACTACCCTTTTCCATGTGGTAACACTTTCCAGGTGCCATAAACTTTATTGGCTTTGGCTTAAGTAAATGGGAACCAGATTTCACATTTCTGTCTCAGTAACACTGTTAATCTTAAATAACACCATTTTATAGGGTTTGCTCAATATATTGAGCCATATGAATAATTTTTAATGGGCTCTAATATACTGCAGACATCCCACACAGATGGTTTTCAGCTAAGATCTAGTTTTTTTCCTAAGGCCAGGTCTACACTGGGAGATAACATTAATTTTAGATGTGCAAATCCATCTATGTCAATTGTGTAGATGGAGTCAACAGATCTAAAATTGATTTTTGCTGCCATTCCCACAGCGGGAGGTCAACGGGAGAATCTCTCCCATCTACTTTCCTTACTCATCATGATTGCCAGGAATACCGGGTTCATAGGGGCACCAAGACATTTTGATTTAGCACAGCCCCATTAGGCATGTTAAATCAAACCCTGGAACACTGATCACCAGTGTGGACAGACCCTAAGATATAATATGGAGTTAAATGTGATTTGATAGCTGATTAGAGAAAGCAATCCTGATGGCTCTGACCTTTTGCTTTTCTTCTGGATGTACCCTTCCTGGCTCCCACTGAAACCACCTCTTGGTACCTAAAGAGTCAAAAAGTAGAGTGGAACCAAAAGAAGGATTAGACAATTGTATGGAAAAGGAGAACAGCCACAGTTAAATTGTACAGGATTAAAATAATACAGATAGTCCCTTATTCTTCAGGACACAGCTCAGCCACACCCGTAGAATGGGAATAATAGCACATACCTCCGTGCTTCACGATCTACTGATGAAAAGTACTTTATAAGAGCATGTGGTATTATGAGTATTGTAGGCGGAGATGGAGAAAATACCCAAAAAGTTAATTGAGTAGAAGTGCGGCTGATTTCATTTCTGGATGCTTAAGTACAATCTGTGATGTGATGTGTGAGTGTGCACTCACATGTGTGCGTGTGTGTACTTTTACTCAAATAGTTTTCCAGAGGGACACTGATACCTTGTACTTAAGCATACTCCCCCAAGCAGCTGCACTTTGACTCAAGGTGCTTTTTGTACATTTTTACACCTTTTATAGTCACCCCCTATTAAGAGTATTTGAGTATGCCAGACTCTGGAATATTTACCCTCATTCCAACCCTAATGAGGTCCTCAATTATATTATTCTCCCATTGTTGATGGAGACGTGAGGGCTGATCTACACTGAATTTTTACATTAATATAGCTTTTTGTGTCAGGGGATGTGAAAAATCTACAACCCTGAAAGACATAGTCATACCAACCTAATCCTCAGAATAGGCTGTACTAGGCTGTGAGAAGACTTCATCTGTTGACATAGTTACCACCTCTTTAGTTTCCAACTAGCCCCTTCCCCCAAAAAGTTACGCAATCAGGAATTTTAAATTTACCCTCCTTCAGACTGTTAGCACAAGGACTATGTACAACTTAAGTTCTACTTCTGCCAAATGACTTTTCTGCACTGGGGAGAATTTCACCCTGTGAGTTTTGGGCACTTGTGTAGAATTACTGTCATGTCCATGAGCTGAGTAGTAGATATGACATTGTTCACAAGGTAACAGATACTCTGGATCAAGATGGATGTGAAATGAACTACGTCTGTTTATGCGACTAAGATAATAATTGCTTTTGAAAATAGAGTGACATATGTGGCTAAGTTCCATGTTCCCAAAAGTCATTTGAGAGCAAAGGTATATGAATTGCATTGAAAGGGAGTAGGTTATGTTTGGACAGGCTGCCCTCCCACTTTCATACAACCAAGATGTTGGCCTGGCTCCCAGGGCATTCTAGGTCCCTAGACACCTGCCCTTGGCCCACCAAACTAGGCTCCCAGGTACCACAGTCTGCTAGCCACTCAACTAGCAAGCTGATAAAAACCCAAATGTAGTGATTCTCCCCAGATTTTCTTTTCTTGGCTTTTCACTCTGTTTCTAAATCATTGCGTGCAATGGGGACTTCTAGGCACCACCCCAATAGAAATAATAACCAATGAGCCGAATAGTTGGAGCTCAAATGTTATAGGAAAGTGATCCTTGTGAGCCTCATCCAAGGGGGTGGCTTACTTCCTCCAGACTGTAGGGAAAATGTGAGGCAGATTAAGTGTGCACTTTTGACCTTGTCCTCTTCTCTGATTAGTCCTCTTGCATACATATGAATGTTCACAGCCATCATTGGCATTTTAAGTTTGTGATGCAGCATAGAGTGCCCTCTGTATGCATCTCATGCAGATGAGGAAAGCTGAGCGAGCACAAAGCTGAGGACTTCATTTGCCGCGAATGACAAGAGCATTTATTAGAATTAAGAAGATTTTTGGTTCTGTGTGAAGTGCTATCCATCTATCAGAAGCAGCTAGTGATTCCCCTATAATGGCCACCCATTTCAAGCAGAATTCAGCTGCATAAGCATAGCCCCTTTTGTCCTTTATGAAATTTTAAAGACCAGCTCTAATTTTAACACCAACAGGAGCGATCTCCCATGCATCATTTATGGTTTGTCCTCTTATTTGGGGTTTACTTAATACTCAATGATAGTTTTCAGTGTTCAACACTGACTTCTTATGGTCACAGTAAACCTCCAGAGGGAGGCTTTTTTCTTTTCCTTTAAAATGGAGCACTGTTTATATTAGACCATTTTTAGTTCTGTCTCTTGCTATTGACTTGTTTTAAAGGTTCTGAGGCCCATAAATTCCAGTTGGACTAACAGAATGATAGAAGAGAGGCTTTCTGCACATGGAGTCACTTAAAACTGACACGAGTCAAGTGGTGGATTGGTGGGTTGGAATATAGCCCTAATGTTAGAATGTTGACCAGATTATAGAAAGATGGATACTCCAGCATGGACAGATCCATAGCCCACATATTCATTAGGGATATTGCCTACAGTGCAGCAAACATCATCAAAAGTTTGGGCAGGAGGAAGACTTTGAAGAATTATCCTCACATTAGAAGATGTTAGAGAGAAATCATGCAGTATAAGAGTCACTTACGTTCATTTCCTCCTTCTCCCCCTCTCCACCTCCCCCAAATAAATCACTGTGGCTTCTGGATGGAATGTTCTACAGAGTAATCCATGACTGTTAACACAGTTAAGCAGCACAAGACAGTTCCCTGTTTTGTGTCTGGTGAAAGGGTGTTGTGACAGCTTTTAGAAGGCACGTACAATCAGTTTAAGAAATACTGAGATGATGATGTTTGGCTGTGACCAATGGCCATTTGATAGACAATTAGATAAGCACATGCCAAGGCCTTTCACTAGAAACTAGTTCCCTTTGGTATTCTCCAGATGTTACGCAAAAGGTGGAGGCTGAAGCAGTTCCTTGAAATTCTTTCAAATTTGCTCTGAAATTTTCACACTCTTCAATATTTTAGAGCCAACATTGCATGTGATAGCAATAACCGATAATGTAAAAAACTGCTAATTTAAGGTCGACTTTCCAAACTGACCACAGATCAAGTTTACTAACTTTGATAAGAATTGGATGAAGTTATTGGCTCCAATTTAGCTAATCAACTTGATTTTCTTGGGAGGTACTATAATGTGGAACAAACCTAATGGGTCAGGGTGCATAAGGAAGACTATTTTTTGGGTCAACAAAAAAGGTTAAAAACTTGCTTTCTGAGGCAGATACTATGGAAAGAGGAGATCAACAACTGCAAACTAGGCTAGCCTGACCATCTAAGTGCCCAAAAGACCCTGCCAGTGAAAGGTACTAGCTAATATGCCATTACTTTACATCTGGCTTTGATTCCTGAGATTGAAGATTTGCAAACTGAAGAGTCAGCCTTTGTCTCTCTTGCCTTTTTCTCTGTTTTAGCCTCTATTTTGATTGAGAAGGTTCTCCCAATATTTCTTGGATTACTGCAGGGAGTGAATGTGAGTGTCACTGTGTCTGTGTGAATGATAGCAGAGGAGTGAGTGCCATCAATAGTTCAGAATGGGGAAAGTGACAGGAATGGTTCTCTAAACGTAAGAACTTTAAGGATGTCCTGCCTTGTAAAATGATTTGAGTTTCCTGAGTGTTAAGTCTCAGAGAAAATGATCTGATTGCTGAGAGACAGAGCTCCCATTTCCTCTTCTGTTTGGCTGTGTCTGCACTAGCAAATTCTTTCAAAAGATTTTTTTTTGAAACAACGGGGCTCTTTCCAAAGAGCCCATGGAGCTTCTACACACAAAAAGTGTTCTTTTGATAGTACATTGAAAGAACGTGGCGCTCTTTTCAAAACCCTGTTTCAGGAAGAGCGCCCCCCATTCGAAAGCTTCTTTAGAAAGAAAATGTGTGTAGACTCTCTGTGAGGCCCTTCTTTTGAAAGAACAGTCTTCATTTTCGATCCCTGGTTTGTTCTTTTGAAAGAGCAGAAGTCGTGTGGACATTCTCTTTTGAAAGAAATTCTTTGAGAAGAGATCTTACGGAAGAGCTTCTTTTGAAAGATCTCTGTAGTGCAGACGTCACCTTTGTGTTTGGGTCATGAAAAGAGAGCAGGATAGCCACTGTACAGATAGGGATTTCAGGATGGGTGTTTCAATTGACTTGACTTTGTTGAGTGAGACATAAACTAATATGAATACTAAAATGTTTAGTCACTTTGGTTAATTTCACTGCTGTAGAAAACATACTTTAATTACCGCTGAAAAGTAAAAGGACAACCACCTCAAGAAGTTCCTAAATTAGAATTATAATAATTGACTCTCTGCTGTATTAACCTTGTGATTTGATATTGGCTCTATTCGTTTGATTGTCTGACTAATGATTTAATTTGGTATCTTTGTTAAACTATGTATTCAATTTGATAGTGGCACTTTAATTCTGAGGTTAAATTCTTGAATACTTTAGTTTTAGCAATATGTTTGGTTTTTTTCAGACTTGCTTTGTTAATTTCCAATTAGACTCATAACCTTATTTTTTTCTTTAAAACTAGAAACTGAAACTAGAGAAATTGGGTAAATTGGCTAATTTACATAAGAACCTGCTTGGCACTGTTGCTGATGAAACCTTTTGGCTACGTCTACACGTGCACCCAACTTCGAAATAGCTTATTTCGATGATGCGACATCGAAATAGGCTATTTCGATGAATAACGTCTACACGTCCTCCAGGGCTGGCAACGTCGATGTTCAACTTCGACGTTGCTCAGCCCAACATCGAAATAGGCACAGCGAGGGAACGTCTACACGCCAAAGTAGCACACATCGAAATAAGGGAGCCAGGCACAGCTGCAGACAGGGTCACGGGGCGGACTCAACAGCAAGTCGCTCCCTTAAAGGGCCCCTCCCAGACACACTTTCATTAAACAGTGCAAGATACACAGAGCCAACAACTAGTTGCAGACCCTGTATATGCAGCACGGACCCCCAGCTGCAGCAGCAGCAGCCAGAAGCCCTGGGCTAAGGGCTGCTGCCCACGGTGACCACAGAGCCCCGCAAGGGCTGGAGAGAGAGTATCTCTCCACCCCCCAGCTGATGGCCGCCATGGAGGACCCCGCTATTTCGATGTTGCGGGACGCGGATCGTCTACACGTCCCTACTTCGATGTTGAACGTCGAAGTAGGGCGCTATTCCCATCCGCTCATGGGGTTAGCGACTTCGACGTCTCGCCGCCTAACGTCGATTTCAACTTCGAAATAGCGCCCAACACGTGTAGACGTGACGGGCGCTATTTCGAAGTTACTGCCGCTACTTTGAAGTAGCGTGCACGTGTAGACGCAGCCTTTGTGTTTCAAATCAGCATCAGATCAAATCTGCCTGTTTTAGAATCCTGCAAGCACATACACACAGCCGTCCTTGGTGTTTGGGAACTGCATTGAGAAGCAGATGTGACACTTCCTTTTCAGAGGTACAGCACATACTTTCTCTGACACTGGTCTTTCCAGTGAAGAAGAGGGTGGAGCTAGATACAGCCCTAAATTGGAGTTGCCTGTATAAAATGTGGCAAAACTATGCCTTGCACCACTCTACTGTAAAGCATATTACACTGCCATAGCATCTGAACACCTTCTAGAAATGCAGCAAGCATCTTGTCTACACATCCATTTTCTATGACTATAGTTACACCACAGCGATCTGCCTACAGAAGTTACTGTCAGAAGAGATGGTCTGACAAAGCTTCTGTCTACAGATCAAGTCGATACATAAAAGCGGACAAATTTTTTGATCCATTCTGTTGACAAAAGGGCCCCCTGGAGCATTTACACAGCTTTTTTGTCTGCAGTTTCTGTTGACAAAATGCATTTTGTATGTAGATGTTCTGAGATTTGTCGACAAAACCCCAGTTTTGTCAACCAAAACTCACTAATGTAACCATAGCTAAGATGTCTGAATAGGTGGGAAAAGAGTCTCTAGTACCCTTCCAGAAGGACACAGAATGCAGCTTTGAATAGCAGCAAAGAGGAAGCCGTGCTAGTCTATACACTATCAAAACAAAAAGCAGTCAAGTAGCACTTTAAGGCCTAGCAAAATGGTTTATTAGGTGAACTTTCGTGGGACAGACCCACTTCTTCAGACCATAGCCAGACCAGAACAGACTCAACATCTGAACATCTGAGCTGGCTTTTATATTCAAATTCGGCACATTAACACATGGTTTAAATCGTGATGGGAACTTTCTGAGTCACTACAGGGGCTTTTCTGCATACTTTGGCTCAATCTAATTCTTGACCTTCCCCGCCACCCCTCCACTCTCTGATTTGCTCACCTTGATTATCTTTTTCTGATTTGTCCTCCTTGCTTACTGTTTTTGGTTCTCTGTGCCTTAAATATTGAGTCTGTTATGGTCTGAAGAAGTGGGTTTGTCCCACGAAAGCTCACCTAATAAACCATTTTGCTAGTCTTTAAAGTGCTACTTGACTGCTTTTTGTTTTGAAAATGCAGCTTTGTTTGTGAAGAGATGAAATGCTGTTGGGAGACCCTCTAATTCTGACTTTTTTAATTCTATCGTAGCTAAATATTATCCTCCAAACAAGAGCACCCACTTACATTTTAACATGTTCTTTGGCAGTGTCAATATCTGTAGCCCAAGAATAGTAACAGAAAGATAGCCTTGTTAGTCTGTATTCTAACAAAACAAAACAGCAGTCATGTAGCATTTTAAAGACTAACAAAATGGTTTATTAATCATCCAATAGATAATTTTGTTAGTTTTTAAATCCTGTATGACTGCTGTTTTGTTTTATATCCCAAGAAAAAGTAATCATACAATGCTGGGTTTGGTTTAATAATAACAGTGTATTTTTTTCCCATATTCACATGGCAGAGAAGGGTAATGGACTGGAAATCTCTTTCATGCAGTATCATAATTACATCAGGCATTAGCTCCCTAATGATTTTAAAATGAGAGAGGAAGAACTGAGGACCTGATTCTGCAAGATGCTGAGTACACTTGGCTGTCACTGAAGTCAATGTGAGCTAAGTGTTCTCAGCTGAATGTAGAATTGAGCTCTTGTTGCAGAATAGTACTTCAGGTAGTCTGGTGTTCAACTAGTGCTTTGGGGATAGCGAGTATATTTCAGTGGACAGCATGATGGAGTGGGTAAAAGAAGATCGGGATTATATTCTCACCTCTGCTGCTTACCTGGCATGTGACTCGGGGCAACTAATTCCACCTTTTCTTCCTTTTCTAGTCTGTCTGGTCTATTTAGATTGTTTTCTATTCTGGGCAAGCTCAGTGCCCGCTTTATTGGCACAAGAGAGGCCTAATCTTACTAGTGTAGCACTCATCATTTCTGCTACAGAGGAAGGCATAAAATCCCATCAGTGCATCTGACAACACTGTTAGCAAATGGCCTAGTAGATTTGTTTCTTACCAGTAAACCATCAACTTACAGTAAGAGTACATGAATGATAAATAATTTATACGTGTATTACCTGCTGCAATACTTCCAATATAGCTCAATAAACAATATCTTCAGAACTAGAACAAACTTTAAATTTCCTAATATTTTGGGGTCTGTCTGACCCCATCATCATCAAACAACAACAATAACCATGGGTTCAGCGCCTGTTGGCGTCTGATGCCTCCCTCATTATTTCCTTCCATTGTTCCCTGTCCAGTGCAGAGTGAGTTAGTATCTGTAGAGTAGCTCCACACCAATCTACTCTATCACCTAACCATTCTCTGTGGGGCCTGCCTCTCCTATTTGAATTATCCATTACGCTGATGTTCCACGTTCCAATTGATAGCATATGTGTTGGTTGTAATTTTCTTTTGGTTGCCAACTTATCAATCCAACCCCCATTCACTCGATTGGTGTCGCAGACCTTGTTTAGTCAGCCCACATCCAAGCCAGCATCTTTTATCAGTTAGTTGTTCTGGCATCAGATTTCATTTGTATTGTTGTTTCATGATCAGCGCATCGACATTCATCTGACCAACCGTCCTCCTTTATCGAGGCTTGGGACTGGCATGGAACCCTCAGAGGCTTCATGACAGAATTTGTCTGACCCAATTCATGCACAAATATAAATAAGAACTATGCCAAATCTGTGCCTCTTCCTATACAACATATTCTCAAAGTGAGATTAATTCAGTCTTTCCACATTAGTATTATCATTCCATCTGTTGCAGCTTTTATATAGCAAAAAGGCACTTAAAATCTTAAAAGGCACTTATAATCTAAAGGGGTATATTACACTCGCACAATGTTTAGATTGCAGATTCTTTGGGAAGTGATCTATTGGAACTCAAACACGTACAAAAATCTTAAACAGAACAGCAACGAGAATGATTAAAAGTCTAGAGAACATGATCTGTGAGGAAAGACTGAAAGAACTGGGTGTGTTTAGTTTACAAAAGAGCAGACGGAGAGGTGACATGATTGTGGTTTACAAGTACCTAAAAGAATGTTACAGGGAGGAGTGGGGAAAATGGTTCTTTTTAGCTTCTGAAGATGGGACAAGGAGCAATGGTCTTAAACTGCAACAAGGGAGGTTTAGGTTGGACATCAGGTCAAACTTAATATCAAAAGCATCCTTGGAATTCTCTGACCCTAATAACATTTGCTTCATGTATCATTAGAATTGCTGAACAAATTGTTTCTTTGAAAATGTTGTCAAACTGATTAGCTGGAAAGTCTTCTTTTCCTAAGATGAGTTTCTGGGAAAGACATAATTTTCAGTTAGATGCATTTTCTAGTAAGCCCACACTTGGCAAATGCTGTTGCATCGGGCAAAGACATCTCATGTTGCATCTCTGAATGCATGTGTAGTTTGCATATTGATGACTCACACATGACATAAATCTCAGTAAAACATGAAGTTTCTAGGGACTTGGTACAGAAATGGTGAAATGTTGGTGCAGGAAAGGAACACTGCAGACTGGTTTTAGGCTTTTAGGAAAGAATGTGTAGTATGCTGAGTACTGCTCCAGAATGTAGGAAAAGGCTGATGATGATGCATGTGTTCCAGAGAAGGTGACAAATCATGCTGAGAGTAAAAACTTTGTATGTCCTGAACAGCATCAACTGTTTGCTCCATTTCTTTAAAGTAAAAGGCCATCAACTACTATTTTGCTGTGTATATGTTGTTTTCTGTAATTGTCAATTTAGACTCTTCTCCTTGTCTAAATATGGGGTGTCGAATAACCCTCCAGAGTGCTGTGTAGTGTGCTTCTGAATCTAGGAATGCTGTAACTTGTTCATAATTTTGTAGTTCATTTGTTACAATATCTTTGTGGCACATGAAATGGCAAGGCTTAATGGTTTCCTTGATCAATGTTCATGTTGCAGCAATATCAACTTTCAACCCTGAGGGGGATAACTAGTCTTATTTTTTTCCAAATAGCATATTAATCAGATTTCTCAAAGGCTTAGAAATGTTATATCTTCAAATAAATGTTCCTGTTCTTCTGTTGGACATTAACTTGGTCTTGTCAAAACCTATGGGAACCATCACACAAATTTTACCAATTTGACCCGTACTGTAGCTGTCCCGGATGATGGTTTTCTTAGTTACCAGCACTTTGTGCAGAAGACTCTCTGAAATATGTATCCTCACATCAGAGTCACAACATACAGCCTTCCAAAAAGATAAGGTGTATTTATGTCCTCATTCCAGTTTTCTCCTGAAGGTGATTTTGAAATTTCATAGCAATCAAGCAATTTACCTGCCTCTCTCTTGCACAAAACATTATGCAAGTAAGAATGAAGAGCCTTCTCTCATTGGATGTTAAACATACTCCAGCCTTCTACATAGAATCAACTTCTTTGTGGTTGTGGCAGATAGGATGAAAAGTCACTCAATCTCTGCCCAGAAAACTTTCATGCTGAATAACATCATATAATCCCACTTCTTCGATGATGTGGGTATTTTGTCAACAACCAAGCCGTGTCTACACGTGCACGCTACTTCGAAGTAGCGGCACTAACTTCGAAATAGCTCCCTTCACGGCTACACGCGTCGGGCGCTATTTCGAAGTTAACTTCGATGTTAGGCGGCGAGACGTCGAAGTCACTAACCCCATGAGGGGATAGGAATAGCGCCCTACTTCGACGTTCAACGTCTAAGTAGGGACCGTGTAGTCATTGCGCGTCCCGCAACGTTGAAATTGCGGGGTCCTCCATGGTGGCCATCAGCTGAGGGGTTGAGAGACGCTTTCTCCAGCCCCTCAGCTCAATGGTGGTCCCGTGGAGCGGCCCCTTAAAGGTCCCCTCCCCCTCCCATCCTGTGCAGGAAGCTGAGGGAACGTGCAGGCGGCAGCCCAGACACGCGGCCGGCCTGCACATCCCTCAGCCACCCAGAACAGGGCCAGCACCTGCCATGGCTGCCTGGCAGCCCCCCCAGCGCCCCCAGGGGACCCCCCCAAGGGGAGCCAGGGCAGCCAGCCCAGCCAGGAGGGCAGCCAGGCTGGCAAGCGGCAGCGGGGCCCCTCCTGGACGGAGGCCGAGCTGCGGGACCTGCTGGGGCTCTGGAGCGAGGAGGAGGTGCTCCAGGTAATGGGGAGCAAGAGGCGGAATGCGGGTGCATTCGCTCGGCTGGCCGACGGCCTGGCTGCCCGGGGTCACCCTGCCTGCACTCCTGATCACGTCAGGAGTAAGGTGAAGGAGCTGCGGCAGGGTTACGCCCGGGCCCGGGATGCGGCCGGACGATCTGGGGCCGTCCCCGTCACTTGCCCCTTTTACAGGGAGCTCAGGGACATCCTGGGCCCCCGGCACACCTCCTCCCCTCTGGCCACCCTTGATACTTCGGCCGACGAGCCCCAGCAGGCCCTGCAGCTGGAGTCTGCCCCGGAGGTAAGCCCCGCACCCCAGGGTCCCCCCCCCGGAGGCCACCCCCGGGACATCGCGGCAGGAGGGGGGGGGGGGGGGGCTCCTCCTCCGCAGAATCCGGGCTGCAGATCCTCCTCCTGCCATCCCAGAGGAGCAGCCAGGCCTCCGCCCCCCGGGGATCTCCGGACCGTGGGAGTGGACCAACAGGTATGTACCCCCCTCTGGTGTACACCCCTGGGCTTGAGGGGTGGGGGGTAATAGATATGTGTCCAGGGCCCCCCACATGCTCACATGGCCATGGCCCCAAGGACAGCAGGGCCATGTCCCTCACAGCAGTGCATCAGCCCCCGCCCCCCCCACCCCGCACGACAGTGCCATGCCCCATCCCTGGGGCAGGGGGGAGCGGAACCTCGAGGGGCCCCCGGGAGGAGGGGGTGGGACACCCCGCAGCAGCAGCAGCAGCAGCAGCAGCATGTGATGGAGTGGGGGGAGTGCAAAAGGGAGACTCAGGCTAGATATGAGCAACAAGAGCCGAATAGCTCCCAGGGGCAAAGGATGATCCTGGGGCTACAGCTGGCAGGTGACACCTCTGCCCTGAACAAAGAGGAGGGAGGAGCCGAGCTGGCTTGGAACTGGGGGGGGAGGGCGGGGGCCACAGGCAGAGGCTAGGGGAAGGGAGAGCTGGAAGTCAGCCAGCCTGAGGAGGGGGAAAGCTGCATCCCAGAGGGGCACCCCTTGGGGTCTTCTCCCCAGGACAGGTTGGAAGGACTGTCTCTTCTGACAGCTGGTGCTGTCACTCCTGGGAGAAACTGGGCATCTGTGGCCTAAGAAACCTCTCCTGCTCTCAGACCCTGCGGGGTGAAGTGGGAGTCGCTCCCACCAGGGGACGGGGTGCAGTGCAGGGGGACCCCTGAACCCCATCCATCACAGCAGCATCTCCCGGGGACGGGGATGGGGAACCTGCAGCACAGGGCTGGGGGGACAAAGGCCACGGCTCAGGGCCCACACTAACGCCTGTCTCCATTCTTCTTCCCCCCCTCCTCTCCTGTGTCCCACACCTGCACCATCAGAAGGACTGGAAGAGAGCGCTGGCGAGGCATCAGTGTTCCCAGAGACCCCTCCAGGGCCATCGCTCCAGGCAAGCCCCTCGGCCGAGGACCGACCGGCCCCACGTCAGGCTAGACAGCGGACCCCGCGCCACCACCAGCCGATGGCGACGGACCCCCAGCTGCTGGCCATCCACCGTCAGCAGCTGGAGGTCGCGGAGCAGCACCTGCAGCTGCAGGAGCGGGCGCTGGCCTGGCACCAAGAGGCATGGGGGGCCTACATGGAGACTTTCAACCGCCTGGTGGACTACCTGGCCCCCCATGCCGCGCCGGCCGCCGCAGTGCCCGACGTGCCTGCTCCACCTGCCGCACCACCAGCTGCTCCGCCCGTCACCATCCCGTCCGCCGTTGCCCCGCCACCCACCGCCGAGGGCCGGAGCGCCGAGGGACCCCTGGAGCCAGCTGAGACTCGCCAGGCATATCTTCCGGTCCGCCCCGCCCCCAGCCAGCCCCAGACAGGGCTGCGGCTGCAGCGGGGCTCCCAGCCGGCCACGCCCAGTGCCAGACTTTAGGGGCGGGGGGCCCGAGACGTGGCCCCCCCCCTTGTATATAGTTGGGACTTATGATTTTGTGCCCCCCGTTTGCCCCGTCCCCCGCATGTAAATATTTCTCCCCTTTATCCTCCCTGGTTTTCTTTTTATTACTGAGCACACTTTTTTATTACTATTGTTTTATTTGTACATATTACTTTGGTTCCACACATGTTGCATATAGTTTGTTCTTGTTTTATATTTATAGTTTAAAAAAAAAGTTGTAAAAGAAAAAGCAGTTTACGTTCAGCCACAAGTGCGTGCTGTCATTTGTCCAGGAAAAGTGGGAGGGGGGTGCGGTTGGGTCCTCCATGGTGTGGGCGTTGGGGCAGGAGTGTGGTGGAGGAAGGGGCGGGCAGTGGGGGGCCTGGCAGAGTTTGCCCCGCGGCCTCATCATCGAAGTGGGCCCGCAGGGCCTCCCGGACCCGGGTCCCTTCGGGGTCCACCTGCCGACTGGGGGCAGCGGGTGGCTGCACGTCGGCCCTGCCGGCCTCCACAGCCCAGCCCTGGAAAAAGGCCTCCCCCTTGCTTTCCACCAAATTGTGCAGGGCGCAGCAGGCACCCACAATCAGGGGGATGTTGTTGGGGCCCGCATCCAGGCGGGTCAGGAGACATCTCCAGCGTCCTTTCAGGCGGCCAAATGAGCGCTCCACCACCTGGCACGCGTGGTTCAGGCGCTGGTTGAAGCGCTCCCCTCCCCTGCCCTCCTCTGCCCGGGCCCCCCTCCCCTGCCCTGCCCTCTCCCCGTGGGTTCTCTTACCTCCATGAGGACAGCCCCGACGGTGGCCTTGCCGACACCAAACTGCTGCCCCACGGATCGGTAGCTGTCGGGAGTGGCCAGCTTCCAGACAGCGATGCCGACCCGTTTCTGCACCGTGAGGGCACGCCGCATGGCGGTGTCCTGGTGCCTGAGTGCGGGGGTGAGCCACTGGCACAACTCCATAAATGTCTGCCGGCTCATCCTGAAGTTCCTGAGCCAGCGGTCGTCGTCCCACTCCCCAAGCACCAGCTGCTCCCACCAGTCGGTGCTGGTGGGGTAGCTCCACAGCCGCCGGCGTGTGAGGCGGGGGTGGGGGCGGGGTGCTGCAGGGTTGGGGGTTGAGCCCTGCTGCCCTGGGGGCAGCTCCTCCTCCGGTGTAGCAAGGAGGTGCTCAGCTGCCTCCCGCATGGCATGGAGCAGGGCAAGCCCTGCTCCTGCCGGGAGGGCTGGGTGGACCTCTGGCTGCTGCTGCTGCTGCTGCTGGGGGTCCATGAGTGCGTCGCCCGGGGTCTGTGTGCCTATGGCTCCTCAGACCGCGTGTTGTGCAGGCTGAGTGTGTCTGGGAGGGGCCCTTTAAGGGAGCGGCTAGCTGTTGCCCCGGAAGCGCTAGTCCGCCCTGTGACCCTGTCTGCAGCTGTGCCTGACATCCCTATTTCGATGTGTGCTACTTTGGCATGTAGACATTCCCTCGCTGCGCCTATTTCGATGTTGTGCGGCGCAACGTCGAAGTTGAACATCGACGTTGCCAGCCCTGGAGGACGTGTAGACGTTATTCATCGAAATAGCCTATTTCGATGTCGCTACATCGAAATAAGCTATTTCGATGTAGGCTTCACGTGTAGACGTAGCCCCAGTGTGACAAGATCAAAAGCATCCTCAGAGCGGCATTTTTAATGAAGGTCCTATTCAGGGCATATGTGAAACAGTGACCTACACCCATTATGCCATTATTCAGCGTTCAAAAAATGATGCCAAATTTGGTCAAGCTGTATTGCAGCGCATGTCCTCCAATCCTGCCACCTCTTCAAATTCTTCAGAGTCAGCCAGAGTGGAAGGCACATGTACAATCACTTACGAGAAAAAATAGTTGCTAACCTGTCATAATAGTTGCTCTTCTTGATGCATTGCACACGTCCATTCCATGACTCAGTCCTACCCCTCTGCAACAGATTTTTTTTCAAAAATAAAAACCAAAGGAGATGCAGAAGTGGCTGATGCTAATAGTACATGGCAACCAATGGTGCTCAAGCTATCTCAACAGGTACTCCTGAGAAAAACGTGTCTGGTGACTGTGCATGTGGTACATTTGCACCTAGAATGCAATAAACACATGAACACATCTTACAGAACAGACATGAAATCTGAATGTTTACATAAGAACAAATGTCTTTGATGCTAATAATGAAACTAGAGGAGTTGAGCATCAAAGTAGATAATACCAAATTAACCTACTTGGTTTTGGCAACAAAGTTTGATGGTAAATATAAGTAGATGAATTTGGTATTATCTATTTTTATGCTATGTTCATCAGACTCTGTGGCAACCATAAAGAGTTATTACTGCTGCAGTCTACAGAATAATTATTCTCGTTCCATTATTCTCATTAACTTTCTTTTTTTAAACTAGGAAAATGTTATTTTTCACAGCTCTTGATTGATGGGAATGCATCTTTTCTGCTGCCAGTCCCATCAACTATAAATTATCTTTCCATATAAGTTTTGACAAGTAATCTGCATAAGTATGAGTTTTCCGTTTACTAGATTTGCTATTATGACACTTGTGGTTCTGTTAGAGAGTTTTTCAAAAGACGTCATTAACAGAGGATAATTTACATTTTGCTTTAGGTTTAATATTAGACTTACTCTTTTGACCCCTGGAGTTTGAAAATAACCATTTTGCTAGAATTCATTCACTGACACGATGAAAATCCATCCTATTTTATTTTGAATTCTTCCCCCAATATGTCAGATGGCATTTTCCAGCAAACTGCTGAAAACTCTGAATACCAGCAGTGTTAAAAATGCTCGCAATGATATTAAGACTTTGAGAGTTACATCAATGCCTCAAGGTGGGTGTGACAGATAACATATCTTCCCTGCAGTCTCTGATGGATATGTCACATATGCTTCATTAAATTTAACAGCTTGTGGAGAAAGTATTAACCTTAAGCATTTTTATAAATATGAGTTCCAGACACTATCTAACTGTTCCTTTCATATGTCTTTAAAGCCTTTGGCCATGTTGGAAGGCATGATGCTGAACTTCTAACCATCATTCAGCTCACCTTTCTCACCACTTACTGTTTTGTCCAAAAACGGAGAGTGATGTTTATAGATTGACATGAAGTTTTTACCTGTTTTAAATTTTTTAAGTACAGGTTGAAGCTCTCTAATTCAGGACCCTGAGGACCTGACTGGTGCTGAACCAGAGAATTTGCCAAACTGTGTGAGGTCAATATTGTCTAGCAGCATCACCAGTACTTGGGGCTCTTAGAAGGCCTTTATGGGTAAATCAGAGCTAAATAACAGCACAGAACACTCAGAGCCAGGACTGATGGCTGTAAACAGACATTATGCGACAACAGGAAACTTGGCTGTATCCATGGTAAGTGAACATCTAGCTAACTAGAATCATGCCAGACCATGGATGTAGGCAGAGCGGAGAATGCTGGTTTAGAGATGTTCAACCTGTACAACAGGTTAAATAGCCCATATCCTGAGGGACACTGTGAACAAAAGAAACACATCAGCAGACTGCGTCAGAGGAATCATAAGAATAATGTAATATTAGTAATAACTTTAATCAGAGTCTGCACATAGATTAGAATTTTCGTAACAGGATGGAGAATAGTGACAGAGAGGTAGCCGTGTTAGTCTGTATTCTATTAAAACAAAAAAACCGTTATGTAGCACTTTAAAGAATAACAAAATAATTTATTAGGTGATGAGCTTTCATGGGACAGACCCACTTCTTCAGACCATAGCCTTACCAGAACAGGCCCAACACATACAGCACAGAGGTCTAAAAATTGTTATTAAGGTTGACAAATCAGAAAAATTGTTATCAAGGTTGGCAAATCAGAAGAGCGGGGGTGGGGGCGGCAGAAGGTGGGTGTGGGGTAGGGAAGTTAAGAGACAGATAAAACAGAGTATGTAAATGAGGCCAGGTAATTGCTGTCCTGGTTCAAACAACATGTTAATGTGTCGAATTTGAATATGGATGACAGTTCTGAGCATTCCCTCTGTAAATGGTTGTTAAAGATCCTTTTCAGTATAACACAGACTTTGAGGTCATTAACAAAGTGGCCCACTCCATTAAAGTGCTGGCTGACGGGTTTGTGTATTTGGAGTTTTTGATGTCTGTTTTGTGTCCATTCATTCCTGCCAACGAGTGTTTGCAGTCTGTCCTATATACATGGTGTGTGGGCATTGTTAGCACATGATGGCATATTTGATGTTAGTTGAGGAGCAGGAAAATGTACCCGTGATTCTGTAATTAATGTGGTTAGGTCCAATGATGTGCTACATGACTGCTTTTTTGTTTTAAGACTGAGAATAGTGTTCTCTCAGTGTTCCACCTCTAACAAGTACTTTGTTTTCTATCAGAAGACAATAACAGTTTCTTGCCAGTGAGTGATCAGAGAAGTCTTCCAAAGCAAGCACATCTACTGGTAGGACAAAAGCACTACAAAGAAAACACATACAAAATAATAATATTTCCTATATGCTTACTAATAAACAGACCAAAAATCACCCATCTTCCACATATGAAGTCTAGTAGGCCAGTGCCCCTCACATTCCTTCAGCGATGATTGGTGAATAATCCCATCTACATATTAAATCAAAAGAAGACCCACAAGAGACCTCAAGTTCATCTTTCATGCCAAAAGTACTATCTTTTTTCTTAGTCTCTGGAAAATCTGCCTGAACCAATATTAACAAACCTCTCCAGAAGATGGGATTTCTCTGGAGATACTTAAAGTTTCCGGAGTAATCACCTTCTAATGTTTTTAGTTCCTTTAGGAGCTACTCCCCTATGAAGTAGAACATGATCATTCACAAATGTAATGAAATGGTCTCCAAAGACCATAGGCTGCAATAGTTATTGCCCACCTAACCGGTATTATATATCCACTGCACTCAAGGAAACAAAGCAAAAAAGGAATTCTGGAGTGCAGGTCACATTAGGGCAGAAACCACATCAGTCACTTTGTGGTTTAGGATGTTGTGAAGGTGCATTAAGACATACAGCACACTATGAATAACCTACTGTAGTCAATTAAGAATAAAAGAAGCTCTTTCCAGATGGTGTTGTTTATCCCTAGTTTATACAAGTAGACAATCAAGACACAGTACGCTGTGCTAATAATCCATTTGGGTATTGATGAGATGAAAATCAAAATGTGGATATAAAAAATTAGATACTTTAATTTTTGTTCTAGTCAAAGCAGCTCCAATTTTATCACGCTAAAGCACCTGGCATTCAGAAACTCAGCTCTTTTCCAGAGGCGATAAAGTTAATTGGTGATTAAAAAGCAGGCAGTATATTGAACACCTGCTAGCCCAAGTCAGTCTTAAACAGAATATGGAATAGAATTGTCCAAACCCTGATTTTGATTTACTCTGATGTAAAGTAATATATTCCCTTTTCTATTCTCTGTGACCGATTGCTAATTATCTTTCAAATAAAAAATCCATGTCTGTGCTCTGAGTCTTAATTAAACCGTATACTGTCATTTTGCCTGTATTTTGGCATTAATCCCCTTTCACCCCACCTTACTAGATCTGCAGATGCTATTGTTGCTACATGTTATACAGACAGACTGTACCACTTTCTCTCTGGGTGTCTTGCAGTAGATCTGCTCTGGTAATGCTGTTCACAAGTGAGAAGGGAACAGAATGTTGGTGTTCATGGAGGGGGGAGAGACAATGTCTTCTTGGGCTTCCTGCACATTTTGGGATGGAGTTAGTGGATCTGCTGGCAATTGACCAATGGAAAATCATAGAATCATAGAATACTAGAACTGGAATGGACCTCAAGAGGTTATCAAATACAGTTCCCTGGCCTTGCGGCAGGACCAAGCACCATCTATATCAGGGGAGGCTAGCCCATGGCTCTCAAACCACCATGTGGTTCTTTGCTCAATAAAATGCAGCTCGTGCTCCAAGCCGCATGCCTGGACTGCTCACCGCTGCTCTGTGCATATATGCCTGTGCCTGTAAGGAGAAGCATCTATCTGAGGCGGTGGAGGCTCCAGTGAAAGCCAGGCATTGGGTTAGGGCAGGGGGATGGAGTTGGGGGCACCTGGCTCTGGGGGAGAGGTGGGTGCATTGGGTTAGAACATGGTGCTAGGGTGCCTGGTTCTGTAGTAGGGGTGGATGCATTCTGTAAGAGCATGGGGCTGGGGCCTAGCTCAGCAGGAGGGGTGGGGGATTAGGTTAGAGCAGGGAGGCTGGTGGTGCCTGGCTGTGGGGGAGGAGAAGGGAACTGGGTTGAATCCTTCCCAATTTGTCCACAACTTTCCTAAATGTGGGGCCCAGAACTGGACAAGGTACTGCAGTTAAGGCCTAATCAGTGCAGAGCAGAAGAATTACTTCTCATGTCTTGCTCACAAAAAAAGGGTAGCAAGGACTGAGGAAGCTATGACACCCCTGAAGCTGGTGGTCCCACATAAGTCTGGTACAGCTCTTTTAGTCTGTAGGGGGGGGGTTTCTCTTTTGTGACCCTGCAGCTCCTCTTGCCTCTGCCCCTGAACAATGTGAGCTGGGAGATTCTGGGGGCCAGGTGTGGGATGGGAGCAGGGGTCTCCCTCCCCACTGCCTTGCGCTCACTGCAGCAACGGAATCCAGAACGTCCGGGCAGCCTGCTCCGCTCCATTCTGCTGCCCTCTCCTGGCCTGGTGTGCTCGGCTTCTCAGCAGAGGGATTCAGAGTGCCCATGAGCCTGGGCACTCTGCTTCTTGCTGCCACAGTGAAGTGGAGTGCAACTGAGCAGGAGAGGGTGGTATGACAGAGTGAAGAAAGCTGCCCGACTACTTGTCCAGACCCTACCACCACAGTGAATGAGGGGCAGGAGCAAGGTTATCCCCACTGCCACCCTGTACCAGGTCCCTATAATCTCCTTGGTCCCTCCTGTTCATAGGATGATTGAGGCAGCTGCCACAGGGCTCCCAAATATGGAGCCTGCGGCAGCCATCCTGAATTGTCTTATGGATGGGACAGCTTTCCCTCTAGCATTTCTCCATCAGTCTGTATTTTCAATCCCTTGAACACTTTGCTGCATCTTCACCTCTGCTTCTACTGGCCTCTATGCCATGGTGGATCATCTTACTTTTAGTCCATTGGTACTTCAGGCCACAAATGTGCTTTGTCCCTCTTTTCCAGCTTACATGGTCTTGCTCTACTTTACACTGGTTACAGATTAACTTTTGGAAGTTAGCCTTCTTGGGGCCAGATTGATCAAGTGTTTAGCGTCTTGCATTTGAGCCCATATTTTTCCAAAGGCCTCTGCTCCCATTTAGGCAGCCTAATGAAATGGTCATGCTTTTTTTCTGCCATGCCCGCTACCCTGAAGCTTCCCCTATAAAACCAAGACCTAATATCACTTTTGAAAGTCTGCCCATATCTTTGACGGTTGCTCATCACATCTCTCTACATGAAAAAATCTCCAGTCACAAAGGATATCCTTGATAACTGAATCACAAAATGATTTGCTGACATATTTTTTTCCTCTGGGAAAATGACCATTTTGAAATTTTCTGATTGACATTGACATAACAAATGTCCTTTCCAGTCAGTATGTCAGGCTAAAAATGACACTATGGCTGTGCTTACATTTGCATTCCTCTTTTGCATTTGCATTCCCATCTTCAAGAGCCCTACTTCCTTAAAAAATAGGAAGATGTGTTGTTTCGAAGATGGAGTTTACTTTCAGAGGAGCTGCATCTACACTGCTTTTCTTCTTTCAAAAAAAGCTCTTTTGAAAGAGTAATATGCAAATGAGGTGCCAGATATGTAAATCTGCACCTCATTTGCATTTTGATTTCCCACATTTGCATGCCTCTTTCAAAAGACGAATGCAAGTATAGACACAGCCTTTATGTTTCCAAAACAAAATGTCAGATTTTCAAGGCTAGATTTTCAAAAGAGCTAATCTTCCAACAAAATGGAGATGTCAAATATGGAATGTTCCTTCTTAGGTATGTTAAGATATTTGGAGATTGCTTTCCATTCCCCATTGGAGTGTAAAGTTCAAACATTTTCAGAAAATGAAAAATTCTGAATTTTCAAATTGGAACAAAACTTTTTTTTGAAAACATTTTGAAACTCCTTTTTTTTTTTCATTTTGCAGTATTTTTTCAAAATGAGAAAGTGTGAGAGACCAATCTCAATCTTTTCATATTTTTCCAATTTGTAACAGGACATGATATCAAAATTGTTAAAAATTCCTTTGTTCAAACAATATTACTTTGGTGAGTAAGCACAGTACGAGTTCTTCTCAAAAATCTGATTCTAGTTATGGATGCCAAGTACATTTGAAAATGCATTTCTTTGGGTTTACTTTTTGTCTGTGTATACCATGTATACCAGGATGTAAGCTACTGTAGCTTGCTTGGTTTGTTGTTTTTGTTTGTTTGTTTTTGCAAAAGGCAGTGTGTATTTTAGCAGAGAATTGGAGGGGAAGAGTTTTTAAGGGTAACATATTCTCTTGCCTTGTTTAATGACCCCATCCCCATTTTATTTTTATTTACATTTGACTCATAAGCTTGGATTACCCTCAGAGGAATCATGTAATTTAAAAGCAAAGTTCACACCCACATCACATACTTTTTAAACTTGTTGCTCTAGTAAACAACCTGAGGAAAGTCCCTACAGCTGAGATTGCAATGCATATTTTAATTAAATTGCCTGTTTGGTTTTGCTGTACATGTCTATGTTTTTTGCATCTACAATCCCTGACTAAAATCAAAAGAAATCAGCTGCAGCTTTGGGGACTGCTATTTATTTATTTACTTATTTATTCATTGTTTGCAGAAAGAGAGAATGTGTCTTAGTTTTCTAGTCGCATTGTCTGTGGGGAAAAATCATGTTAAGTATCTGAGAGTGGTATTATAGAAGTCAGATCAGTATGTAGGGAATATCTTTCCCCATTATTAACTCAAGGTAAATAGCAGAAGGAAGCATTCCTGTCTCTTATAAGGTTTTTATCAAGAGACACCCCCCGCAACCCAATAGTCCATATGTGATGCATAATAGATAGTATGACTCATTGTGTGGCATGGGACACGGGAGAAGAGGCCTTCTTCAACAATTCTTGGGAAGATTTCCATGAGGATAATTAATCTTTGGTGAACAATTGTATGCTATACAGGAACCAACAGATGGAGTCAGGAAAAAATACTCCCACTCTCCACCATCTACTATTATTAAATTGTGATTATACAGGGTATAATGGAGGGTATGAGGTAACACTGACAGACCCCAGTTATCTGCAGATAGAAGCAAACCTGTGAACTCTGGAGCTTAGTTCAAGAGCTGCTATTGCATGAGCTAAAAGCCAGTTCATTACTAGTTGACAGTAAAGGAGAATCTGTATTTTCTCTGTAAATGGTCTCAGTGCCACTTGATCAGACAATGCACCGCACCCAAGAGGTATGCAGGTCAGAATAACCCACTACAAGGAACGTGGTCATTAGTTTATTCACTGTGTCAGTTTTGTGGAGAATTTTCAATGTGAATGGATAGATTTAGGCTCTGACCTCCAAATATAGGAATCTAAATGGAAGCAGATGGCTTTGGAGAGATTCCAAAGACCTGTAAATCCCTGGACTTCAAGCTACTGGGGGGACTCAGCACTTCTGAAGGTTAGACTATGCAGTCAGGTACCTTAAAAGAAGGAGGAGGAGGAAGGCACAGATGATTAATTCCCATTTAGGCACATATAGGAAGTGGCCAGGTTTTCAAAAATGCAGCAAAGAAAGCTACTCCAAGAACATAAGAACATAAGAATGGCCATACTGGGTCAGACCAAAGGTCCATCAAGCCCAGCATCCCATCTGCCGACGGTGGCCAATGCCAGGTGCCCCAGAGAAGGAGAACAGAAGACAATGATCAAGTGATTTATCTCCTGCCATCCATCTCCTGCCCTTGTTATGAAGGCTAGGGCACCATACTCTATCCCTGGCTAATAGCCATTTATGGACCTAACCTGCAAAAATTTATCAAGCTCTTTTTTAAACCCTAATAGAGTCCTGGCCTTCACAGCCTCCTCGGGCAAGGAGTTCCACAGGTTGACTGTGCGCTGTGTGAAGAAAAATTTCCTTTTATTAGTTTTGAACCTACTACCCATCAATTTCATTTGGTGTCCCCTAGTTCTTGTATTATGGGAAAAGGTAAATAATTTTTCTATATTCACTTTCTCCACACCATTCATGATTTTATATACCTCTATCATATCGCCCCTCATATCTATCATATCGCCCCTCAATCGCCTTTTTTCCAAACTGAAAAGTCCCAGTCTCTCTAGCCTCTCCCCATATGGGACCCTTTCCAAGCCCCTAATCATCTTAGTCGCCCTTTTCTGAACCTTTTCTAATGCCAATATATCTTTTTTTATATATATATATATATATATATATATATATATATATATATATAATGATATATATATCATTTCCTCTCAAAGCAAGCGGACCACTTTTTGAATATCTGGCTGCTGCCTTTATGTGCATAATTGGAAATTCTTGGGCCTGAGAGCTTTTGACAGAAAAAGTGAATTTCAAAACTTGCTCATAGGATCAGAGAATACTAGAAATGGAAGGGAATTTGAGAGCTCATTCAGTCCCGGCTCCTACGCTTATGCGGGGATCAAGCACCATCTAGCCCATCGCTGACAGGGGTTTGTCTAGCCTGCTTTTAAAAATCTCCAATCATGGAGATTTCACAACCTCCCTAGGTAATTTATTCCAGTGCTTAACCACCCTGACAGTTAGGATGTTTTTTTTTGGTTAATGTCCAACTTAAACCTTCCTTGCTGCCATTTAAACTGTTGCTTCTTTTTCTAGCATCAGAAGTCAAGGAGAGTAATGTTTCCCTCTCCTTCTAACAAACTGTTAGTTACTTGGAAGCAGTTACAATATCCCCTTTCCATCTTCTGTTTTCCAAACAAATCTAATTCATTCAATCATCTCTCATAGGTCATGTTTTCTAATCCTTTAATCCTTTTGTTTCTCTTCTATGGGTCTTCTCCAATTTCTACACATCTTTCCTGAAGTGTGGTGCTCAGAACTGGACACAATACTACAGTTGAGGCCTAATCAGTGCAGCATAGAGCAGAAAAATTACTTATTATACAAGAATTAATGGTATCAACAAGGGCAATCTATACGCCAACAGCATGCATAGCCAGGAAATTAGCAAAGCAAAGACATTCTCCATGATATAGAAGTTTGTTTTTTTTCTCCCCACCCAGAGATGGTGTTCGGCATATTGAGTTACTTCTATATCATGACAGTCAAATGCAAGCTTGGGGCCTCAGTGCTGGTGTGATCAGGTGACCTTGTGTAGCTATAGGGACAGACTGGATGATTCAGTGGTCTCTGCTGGCCTTAAAAGCTAAGAATCTGGCATCAAATTAAAGCCAACTGGATTATAAATATACAGCTTAGATACGTGATCATGCTTATAACAAAATGAGTACTAAGATGGCACTGGATTCTACCTGGCCTTTACATGGGGGTATAGTGATGAGGTCAGGAGAGGCAGATCCCACTTCCCTTGTATGGCCTGAGTAAGTGCCAGGCAGATTCCTAGTTCATTCCTATTCCTGTGGTGGTACATGGTAGCCACAGAAAGTGGGAAGGAGGCAGCATGTAGAAACATCTGCCCCTGCCCCCACCCCCCACACCCTGTAGAGGAAGTGCAACCTCCTGTTACTACAGGTTGGACCTCTCTGATCTGGCACCCTCAGGACCTCACTGGTCCTGAACTAGGTAGTTTGTCAGACCAGGGGAGGTCAATTCTGGCTCTCCTGCCCTGCTTGGCTCCCAGCACTGCTCCTGGCCTCAGCCACCCTCCCTCCTGGCCTCGTCACCAGCTGCCCCCGCCCCACCCCGACTCTGTTCCCAGTCTCAGCAGCTTGCCCCCACCCCCGGCCTTCCAGCCCAGCTCTACTTTCAGCCCCAGCTCAGCTCTAGCCCCCGCTAGGCTGCTGACCCTACTCGGACTGACTGCCCTGTTGCCATGAGTCCTGGCCTAGTTGCCGGCCCTTCTCCTGCCAGTCATGCTTGGGCTGCATGCACTGCCCAGGGTCCCAGCTGCCAGCCCTCCTCTGGCTGCCTGCCCACCGCCACTGGCCCCACTGGCATTCCTGGCCAGCTGTCCCCTGGCTCCTGGCCACTGGGGCTCTCTAGCCCAGGAACAGCCATGGTCCTGCTGAACCAAGCATGAGGCCAGACCAGAGATTCATCTTTTTAAGAGGTTCAATCTGTAGAGAATTCAGTTCTTCTTTAATCACTTACACATAGTGGAGTCACCCACACCTGATCATGGGCTGTGCCTATAGGCAATATCAACTCCTTTGTACCTTACAGCTATAGTTTTAAGCAGTTTTTCCTCAGAAGAATTTAATGTATTCCATATTCTTTCACATAGCACCATAATGTAAATGCTTTATTCTCAGCAGCTCAGTTCCCAGTGGAGATAATTGTAATAAACACACAGAATAACTGATGACATTTTCTCTCCTTTGGCTTCAATCCTCTGTTATCAGAGTTCTTGAAACAACACAGAAACACATTCTGAGAAATTATGAAGACATGGACTTGCACAATTTGGCAATGATTTTTTTTTTTTGAGATCTTGTCTTTCAGCCTTGTTCTCATGGACACATCTAAGCCTTTTAGTGGTGCCACTGTGAAGATTTTATATCTCTAGCAGGAGATGATGGGTTTCTGGCAGATGCTGTGGTATGGAAGTTATTCCAGAGTTGTGATAAGCAGGTGGTTTCAGGTCTGGACTTTGATTGGAAACGCATTTTTTTCCAGGCATAAGAGGCTGCTGACAAAGGGTGGTTTTCACTGACGGAACCATATTTACACAGCTCTTTTAGTGCCAGCAGCAGCATTTGCGGGTGAGAGTATATGCAAAAGAGCAGCCATTTGCATGCTGCTGCTGACAGTTTGTGTCAGTGGAACTATAGCCACAGGCTTTATAAATAGGTGTGGCAGTATGACAAAATATTCGTAGCAAATACTAAGGTTTATTATATAAAAATTTCTACACTAAGTAATTTCTGATGTGCTGGTGCTACATATTTAAGAGATTTTGATTAAATGATGAGCTGCTTATTATTCACACGCTTGCATCTGATTAAAATCCTTTTTCATGTAGTTTAAAATTTAAAAAAAAATAAAAAAAAATCTACCTGCAACTAGACATAAGGCACATAATATTTCAGGCAGTCTGGGGGGAAAGAGATGTTGAAGAATTTGGCTGAATGCATTCTAAAATCTTGCTTAAAGCATAATCATTGCTGCAGCGCCGTAATTAATGGTTTAATATAGCATCTGACATCAACCAGAACTACAGGCTAAAATCTGTAACTGGACGGTGAATTTTTCCTCTTACGTTCCATAAACCAGTCAGGCAATAAATTAAAATATTTGATTCATAATGATCAAATATAGTTTGATAAGTGTCTTTTTACTTGTAATTGGTGTGAATTAGATTTATGTTTGAAAAGAGCTAGCTATGGAAATGTCGATAATCATTTAGGTAAAGGATTATACTTTAGACAAAATGAAAAACATTAAACTTTGTTAAAAATGTCAACAATTTTAATTTAAGAAAAAGCAATTTTTGGATTGGAAAAATTGTGAAAAAATTCTAGTCTTCAGATTTCCTCAGCCCTGGCTGGTTTAACATGCTGTTGCATGCTACACAATAGCTACGTCTACATTGGGCCCTGACCCATGGCCCATGCCCCCCACCCCTCTGCTGCTGGGTCCCCATTCACTGTCCCCCAGGATGATGATGGATGTGGTGTTCCCCCCCCACAATGGATGACCCCCTTTGGGGGTTCTCTCCCCCGTACCCCGAGGGATGGGGCGTGGTGCTGTCCTGGGGGGCAGGTGTTGATGGGCTCTGGGGGCCATGCCGCTGCTGTCCTGGGGCCGTAGTCTGGCTGGGCCATGGTTGGCCGGGGTCAGCTGGATGTGTGGGGGCGTCCTGGTCATGTCCCTTGCCCCCACCGCTTAACCCGGAGGTGTGCACCTGGGGTACATACCTGGCGGTTCGCTCCCATGGTCGAGGGACACCTGTCGGGTGAACGCGCTGCTGGAGGTGTGGGGGGGAGGTCAATCAGGAGCCTCCCGTCTCTGGAGCCCTCCTTCTCCTCCTCTGCTGTCCCGGGGTGGGCATAAAGGGAAACAAGAAGGCTTTTTATAAATATATTAGAAACAAGAGGAAGACCAGGGACAGGGTAGGGCCATTGCTCCAGGAGGAGGGAGAAACAGTAACAGGGAACTTGGAAATGGCAGAGATGCTTAATGACTTCTTTGTTTCGGTCTTCACTGAGAAGTCTGATGAAGCAATGCCCAACATAGTGAATGCTAGTGGGAAAGGGGTGGGGTTAGAAGTTGAAATAAAAGAAGAACAAGTTAAAAATCACTTAGGAAAATTAGATGTCTGCAAGTCCCCAGGGCCTGATGAAATGCACCCTAGAATACTCAAGGAGATGATAGAGGAGGTATCTGAGCCTTTATCTATCATCTTTGGAAAATCATGGGAGACAGAAGAGATTCCAGAAGACTGGAAAAGGGCAAATATAGTGCCCATCTATAAAAAGGGGAATAAGAATAACCCAGGAAATTACAGGCCAGTCAGGTTAACTTCAGTGCCAGGAAAGGTAATGGAGCAGGTAATTAAAGAAATCATCTGCAAGCACTTGGAAGGTGGTAAGGTGATAGGAAACAGCCAGAATGGGTTTGTAAAGAATAAATCTTGTCAAACTAATCTGATAGCTTTCTTTGATAGGATAACGAGCTTTGTGGATAGGGGAGAAGCGGTAGATGTGGTATAGCTAAACTTTAGTAAAGCATTTGATACGGTCTCTCATGATATTCTTATAAAAAAACTAGGCAAATACAATTTAGATGAGGCTGCTATAAGGTGGGTGCATAACTGGCTGGATAACCATACCCAGAGAGTAGTTCTTAATGGTTCTCAATCCTGCTGGAAAAGTGTAACAAGTGGGTTCTGCAGGGGTCTGTGTTAGGACTGGTTCTGTTCAATGTCTTCCTCAATGATTTAGATATTGGCACAGAAAGTATGCTTATTAAGTTTGCAGATGATACCAAGTTGGGAGGGCTTGCAACTGCTTTGGAGGATAGGGTCATAATTCAAAATGATCTGGATAAATTGGAGAAATGGTCTGAGGTAAACAGGATGAAGTTTAATAAGGACAAATGCAAAGTGCTCCACTTAGGAAGGAACAATCAGTTTCACACATACAGAATGGGGAGAGACTGTCTAGGAACGACTACAGCAGAAAGGGATCTAGGGATTATAGTGGACCACAAGCTAAATATGAGTCAACAGTGTGATGCTGTTGCAAAAAAAGCAAACATGATTCGGGGATGCATTAACAGGTGTGTTGTGAACAAGACACGAGAAGTCATTCTTCCGCTCTACTCTGCGCTGGTTAGGCCTCAGCTGGAGTATTGTGTCCAGTTCTGGGCACTGCAGTTCAAAAAAGATGTGGAGAAACTGGAGAGGGTCCAGAAAAGAGCAACAAGAATGATTAAAGTCTAGAGAATGTGACCTATGAAAAAAGTTGAAAGAATTGGGCTTGTTTAGTTTGGAAAAGAGAAGACTGAGGGGAGACATGATAGCGGTTTTCAGGTATCTGAAAGGGAGTCATAAGGAGGAAGGAGAAAACTTGTTCTTCTTGGCCTCTGAGGATAGAACAAGAGGCAACGGGCTAAAACTGCAGCAAGGGAGGTTTAGGTTGGACATTAGGAAAAAGTTCCTAACTGTCAGGGTGGTCAAACAGTGGAATAAATTGCCAAGGGAGGTTGTCGAATCTCCATTGCTGGAGATATTCAAGAACAGGTTAGATAGATGTCTATCAGGGATGGTTTAGATGGTCCTGCCATTGGGGCAGGGGGCTGGACTCGATGGCCTTTCGAGGTCCCTTCCAGTCCTAGTGTTCTATGATTCTATGGTTCTCTGGAGGGCCCTGGGGTGCAGGGCTGGCATCCAGACCAGACTCCAACTTCAGGGCCTGCTGGGGCTCGTCAGCTGAAGTGTCAAGGGTGGCTTGGCGGGGAGGAGGTATACCAGAGACCCAGGATCTCCTTGAGCTCCCTGTAAAAGGGGCAAGCTGCGGGGGTGGCCCCAGACTGGCTGGCTATGTCCCAGGCCCGGGTGTAACCCTGCCACAGCTCCTTGACTTTACTCCTGACATGGTCAGGAGTGCGGACAGGGTGACCACGGGCAGCCAGCATCTCGGCCTGCTGGGCGAACGCATCTGTGTTCTGCCGCTTGCTCCCCATTACCTGGAGCACCTCCTCCTTGCCCCAAAGCTGGGAGCCCTGGGTCCCCCGGGCGTTGTGCCCTGGGAGGGCTCAGGGGGCTGGCTGGCTGCCATGGGCACTGGGTGGGGGATCGGGGCGTCTGGAGGGCGTGCAGGCTATGCACGTGTCTGTGCTTCTGCCTGCTGCATGCTCTCAGCTTCCTGCCACAGGAAGATCTGGGGGTGGGGGTGGAACTTTAAGGGCTGCTGTACGCAGTGACCATAGAGCCCCGCAGGGGCTAGATAAAGCGTCTCTCAACCCCTCAGCTGATGGCCACCATGGAGGATCCCGCTATTTTGACGTAGCGGGATGCGGATCGTCTACATGTGCCCTACTTCGACATTGGATGTTGAAGTGGGGCGCTATTCCCATCTTCTGATGGGGATAGCAATTTCAACGTCTCGCCACCTTACATCAATTTCAACTTCGAAATAGCACATGGCACGTGTAGACGCGCCACGTGCTATTTTGAAATAGCCGGCTAGTGTAGACACAGCTACTATGGAATTTCTTTCTTTATGCCAGTACCATAGGACAACCTCTGAGTTTGAAAGCCAAGCAGCTTTAAGATTCTAGACAAGAATAACAGAGCAGGCTCCATTCTTGTCCTGAGATCACGCCCAGAAACGGCCTTGTGTCCTCTGTAGGTACCTCTGAGTTATATATATTTTACTTTCAGCAAATCACCACCATACACCTGGGCAGCAGTTCTGTCTGCAGTTTTCTCCAGTCCCTACCCTCTTGCTAGTTATAGCTCTTATTTCCTTTGAGCTCTATCAACTTCCCTCTCCTGCTTTTCTTCCCAGTGCTTTTTCACTACTCTCCCACCAACAGCTGCAAAATAGTGCTGGCAGAGAGCTCACGTACACGGGGTGGAAGAGGTGAACACAACTCCTATCTACACAGTAGCTGCACCTCACTCCCATGGCACGGACATGAGGCCCCTTCCACCTCCAACAGCACTGGAGCTAGAGTGAGTTGGGCTCATGTGGCACCAACATACATAACAGGGGAGCAAGGTGAGGATAATCCTCGTATACCCCCACCCACATACAACAGGCCTGGGCACGTGGTCCCATGTACCTTAATGTTGCGCCTTGTGTTCACCAGAGAGCATGCAAAATCCAGTCCTGCATAGCTGTAACTCAAGAACCTGTTTTAATGCATATTTATCTTGAAAGGTGTCCTAAAAGCATTAGCTAATTTGGTTTCACTGTCCTTTTGTAAAGAGGGAAGTTTTCTGATCACCACAGAGGCTAAAATGACCATCTCAAGGCCACTGAGTTAGACATGAGTTTAGAAGGAAGGTGGTCCTGATTCACATTCCTGTGCTCAAACCACTGGCCTATCCCTCTGAAGAACATCTTGGATGACTAGAATAGTGTGTGTTGCAAGGGCAGAAATGTCCCTATGAGGAGGTGAGATTGGCCAAGAAGAGGAAAATAAGCCATCTCCCAAAGAGAGCTTAGGCTGGGCTTCTGGACACAGGTGACTCTCTCTAGTGGATAAGTCCCACTGCTGAGTGGTTCTAGTCAGACACAGGTATGCCCAGTATGAGTAAGGGGCTGAAAGAATGTGGCCCTTAAAGAGTGAGGTCTGGATCCCCCTATATTCAACAAGTTTTCCAGGTAAAAATAAATAAAATATAACTGAGGAAGAGCAGGTGCTCATCAGTGGTTAGAGCAGTGGCATTATAAACCCAGGGGTGTGAGGTCAATTTTTGAGGGGGTCTTTCAAGGTTTTGGGGCATGTTAGATTAAAAAAAAAATGTGCCAGGGACAGTGACAGGTCCTGCTTTGAGTGCAGGGGACTGGACTTGATGGCCTCTCAAGGTTCCTTCCAGTTCTGTGAGACATGTATATCTTCTCATGGACAAGTCTGGAATCCCATGATTTTGTAAAAACAATGGAACTGCTTAACTGTTTTTCTGCTGCTGAAGAAACACAACTTCCTTCCCGTGGTGCTGAAAGCAAGCCTGGTAGTTGTGCCCTGAGCATTTCTTGTCCGGCTGTGAAAGAACCTTCCAAATACTTCTGTGTTGATTATTACAAATGTGTCATTCAAGAAACTCACCATACTTCTTTTACCCAAAAAAAGCGGTTTGGTGCGTGGCTGCCATTATTTAGTTGACCGTAATGAATAAAGTCTGTAAATAATTTTGTAAAATAGAAAAAAAAAATGCAACCCTTAGCAGTTCAATCAACCCACTGAATATTACAATAATGAAAAGAGAAACATTCTATATAATACAAAAAAACTCTAGACAAAGACTCTAGACTAATTAAGAATCACTGTGAAGCAGGTATGATCACATCAATTATAACTAAAGTATTTAGCTCCTCCATAGCGCTTTGGAATAAAGAACTGAAATGGTGCTAGTTTCCGTCAGGTCTGAGCTCCTTCCTCTGAGGACTAGCCAGCCAGCCTCCAGGCAGATTAATACCAGGGGCAGCCAAGTTAGTTGGTATCTTCAAAAACAAGAGGAACTCCTGTGGCACCTTATAGACAAACAATATTTTGGAGCATAAGTTTTTATGGGCAAAGACCCGCTTCATCAGATGCATGCAGTTAATAACGTGGCCAAGTTATCTATGCTTATGTTTCCTTGGTTAAAACATGGACACCATGTCTGTCCCATGTTAATAATGGAAGGGCTCATGCCCTACCCTTGATTCAGCACCAATGTATAGACCCGATGCTTTCTCCCCGCCCCCACATAAATTGGAACTTCGTGCTCTATTTGAGGGTACAGGGACAGCTGGGTTGGAAGACATGAACTGCAACAGGCAGGCGGTCAGATAAAAAAAAAGGGAGTCTTATGGGTAAAGTGCTTGATTTCTGCCCTGATGAATGTAATCTACCACCACCTCTGCCACAGAGTTCCTAGTGATGCTGGTCAGTTTACTTAGATTTCACAGTTGGTCAGTAAGTAGGTTAATTTTCCGTGAATCCACAGGAGAATCTGGGGTCTGACTTGTGGATATGCTGAGCATTCACATCTGCAGTGGAAATCAATAGGCTCTGAGCTTTGGATGCATTAGGTGTTAATTGATGATATTAGGAGGAAGGCTAATGAATTAATGAGCGTGTTCTGCAATGAATTAAGCTGCATGGCTGAGGATCACATGGTCAGCAAAAGCTTCGGTGGTGTGATAAGATCACAAATAATGGGAATTAAAGTCTGAGCTAGTCTTCAATCCAGGTGGCACTAAATCTGCAAGGAGGCTGTGTCTCTCAACTTGGACACTCACAAGTAGTGGCTGCTTTTCAACTTATTCTCCCTTTGCCTCAATTTCCCACCTGTAAAATAAGGATAATAAGATGTGGCCATCTCTCCAAGTGTTATGAAAATAAAGTAATGATTGTGAAGTACACAGATACTATAGAGACTACAGCCACCAAAAACCTTATAAGCAAATTAATAACTTTGCTTTCAGCAGGATTTGAATAATGTGCACTCAGTGAGGCAGGGGGACTAAAAAATGTTTAATAGGAGTTTATTAAGTGACTTCCATCCATCTTGTGCACCAACCGAGACTTAATCTCTTAATTCTGACACTTCCTCATTTTGGAATCCTTGACTTTGCAGCCTTTCTAATGTGCTGTTAATGACTTTTTTTCCATGAAGTACGGACTATAACTCAGGACACTGGAGAGGTTGTCTCTCTGAGGCGATACCATGGGGAGCTGTGAGTGATCACACCATTTGAAAACCCATCCACTTTCTTGTGTGCGAAGGATTGATGTGAGCGCCAAATTTTAGGTACTCGCTCATTTGGGGAAAAAAAAAAGGCGGTGAGGAGGGGCTTTTAGTAAATAATAACCCAAGACCAGCATCAAGCTATAAACAGTGGAGGAGTTTGGGGTTTACGTAGAGTACTTACTGTCATACAATCACATCCCCTACTGCTTCTCCTGCAACTGAAGGATGGGGCAATAGGTAGAGCCATGGCTCCTCTCTTCCCTGTGCTCCAGCCGGTTCAGCTGACTGACTTCAAGGGGTGGGGTTGAGAACTGTCTAATAGCAGGAACCCAAACAGCCTTGCCCTGTCCCTTGTCTGAGGCCTTGCCTCGGCTGTTCATTCCTTCCCCACTTCCACCGCTACTTGCCTCCACCCTCACTGACTCTCCCCAGGCTGGGCTGGGGGGTCAGAGTGCCAGAGGGACTGCAGGTTCTGGACTGGAGGTGCAGGGGAGCTGATAGGCTCCAGACTGAGCCTCAGGAAAGGATAGGGTGCATGTGGGGATGAAGAGTACTTGCACCAGCCAGGCAGCCATTATCTCAGGTAGCTCCTGGAAGCAAACAGCATGTCCAGGTCCTAGGTTTAGGGGTGGCCACTTGTCTTTGCACACTGCCCCAGTCTGTAGGCACTGCCCCCTCAGCTCCCATTGGCTGTGGTTTACAGCCAATGAAAGCTGTGGAGTTGGCGTTTGGGGTGGTGGCATTGTGCAGAGACACCCTGGCTGCCTCTGAGCCTAGGAACCAGAGGGATGTGTCAGTTACTTCTGCTAGCCATGCAGATAAGGAGCTTGTCTTAGCCCCATCAACTGACTTTTAGTGTCCTATTAAAATGTCCTGGATTGGTTTCAGGAGCCATGGGAAGATTTATTCAGAGAGTCTCCCAGCCAGTCTGGAAGACTGGCTCTCACAAACGAACTATGAACTGGAAATTATGCAACTGGAGTGCCCTGGGATTCACTGTGACTCTAAGTATGGCATGAGTGCATTGCTAACCTGGGCCCTTCCCTGGATTTTTGCCTCTCCTCCCACCATTCACCCAGAAATACCATTCATCAGGGTTTGGAAATGCTTTAGATCAGGCCAGCTTGCTTGTCTGGAAATGGGGATTACAACCTGGACTCTGCTTTAATTTGGACTGGACTCTACTCTTTTTGCAGTGAGGATGTAGGGCAAATCATTTATGTGTGACAGATGCCAAAATCACAGCCATGAATAGTGTGTCATGGACCATGAAATCTGGTCTCCCCACAAAAGAATCTGGTTTTGTGTGTGCTCTTACCCTTTATTCTTCACATTTCATATGGGGAGACCAGCGTTTCTCAAATTGGGGGTCTTAACCCAAAGGCGAGTTGTGGCGGGGGGCAGGGTTATTTTAAGAGGGTCATGGTATTGCCACCCTTATTTCTGCACTGCCTTCAAAGCTGGGTGGCCAAAGAAGGTGTCTGTTGGCTAGGCAATGAGCTGTGAAGAGAGCACCCTCCCAGCAGCAGTGCCAGAAAGAAGGCTGGCAATACCATGCTATGCCACCCTTACTCCCATGCTGCTGCCTTCAGAACTGGGCATCTGGAAACTGGCAGCTGCTGACTGAAGGCCCAGCTCTACAGGTAACGGCACAGATGTAAAAGTGGCCATGCCATCCTCACTTCTGCACTGCTGCTGGGAGGAATTCTGCCTTCAGAGCTGGGCTTCTGGCCAGCAGCCGCCAGCCTCCAGCTGCCCAGCTCTGAAGGCAGCACCGCGGCCAGCAATAGCTCAGAAGTGAGGGGAGCAGTACTAAAATAACTGGTACAATTACCTTATGGACCTCCTCCTCCCACAACTTCTTTTTGGGTTAGGACCCCTACAATTACAACATTGTAAAATTTCAGATTTAAATAACTGAAATCCAGATTTAAAAAAAAAAATCCTATCATTGTAAAATTGCCATGAATGGCCCATGAATTTAGTAGGGTCCTACTGACAGTCCTTGAATTCCCCCCTGAAGAACAGTCAAATTATCCAAAAATTGACACAAAACTAAGGGAGAGAAAATCAGAGAGAACCTCAGAACAAAGATACCTTCAGTGCCATTGTCAGGACATTGTGCCTTCTGCAGCACTTTTTATTTCTGAGCTGCACCTGCACAGTCCAGCCTATAAGTAGCAGCACACAGAGCCACAATTTGATCATCATAAAGGAGAACATCTAAATTCCTCTTGGGTATTGCTGTGGCTAATAACAGGCGAGCCACATGAAAATACATGCAACTAACAAAATAATTACCCAAAATGGCTGACCTCTTTGTTTCTTTTAAAGTTGAGACATTTTTGCTAATTAATATAAGTAATTACAGTGAGATCATTTACATTAATGTTGCTTACCTTGTTATTTATTAGTCACCAGTGAGGGAAGAATTATTATTTTGTTAATAGACTGCACGTGGGACATTTAACATTCTCATTCATATATTCGCTGTCACCAAAGGGTGAAAATGGAAATACTCTAATTAATGCATTCCATGTCAAGCATTTTAGTGAAGTAAGCCACGTTGACTAAGCAGACACAGAAATCTGGCGTTTATTGATCAGAGGAAGGAAGCAAGTCCTGAAAGTACAAAGCTATTTAACACATCCTGCCTGGACTGCAAAATTCTAGCAAATGAGTATGAGTGTAGAAACGTAATCAAGAATAAACTGCAAATAATACACTACCACCTGTTCAATGGCGAGATGAGAAAATGAGATGACTTGTATCTGCAAACTGGAAAAAAAATCAGTAGTGTCTACTCAGGAACACATTTTGTGTTTTTTTTCTTTAAAAATAACTTTTTCATGTCCAAGCCATGTCACACACCTAGCAGACAAGGAGCACAAATACAAATAATTGCCCAAGGGGGGACTTGTTAACAGCCTTCAACTTACTGAAGGGAGGCTGCAAAGAGGCTGGAGAGAGGCTGTTCACAGTGGTCACGGATGACAGAACACGGAACAATGGTCTCAAGTTGCAGTTGGAAAGGTCCAGGTTGAACTTTAGGAAAAACTTTTTCACTAGGAGGGTGGTGACGCATTGGAATGATCTACCCAGGGAAGTAGCGGAGTCTCCATCCCTGGAGGTGTTTCAGTCTCGCCTCGACAAAGCCCTGGCGGGGCTGATCTGATGGGCTTGGTCCTGCTTAGAGCAGGGGGCTGGACTCAATGGCTTTTTTAGCTCTCTTCCAGCTCTATTGTTCTCTGATTCTCTGATTCTGTGATAAAGGCAATGATTCCCAGATTCTCATGTTGTTCACGTATCTCCGTGCCGCTGAGAGTAAGGCAGAGGTGAAAGTCAGGCAGCGCACCACTCTGGTAAGAACAGGCTGGTGTGCTCCACTGCTGCAGAAAGGGGTGAGGCTCCTGAACAGCTCCCAGGGCATCTTACAGGTTGCTGCAGTAAGCAGCAGGCAGGTTACAGGAGCTGGCTGGGGGTTCACCCCCACCAGTCTAGGACTGCGCCATATCACACTCATGTGATAGTCCAGTTTATACCTGTGTAGCATCACTGAAAGTAGTACAGTTTGGATCTCTCTAGTCCAGTACACTCTCATCTGGCAACATCCATAACTGAGCATGATTTTAGTTAGCTGGATGACCACTTATCATGGGTGTGGCCAAGTTTCCTGTGGTCCCATAAAATTTTACAGGCACCGGTCCAGCGGAAAAAAGGTTGGACCTCCCCTCCGCCTTAGGCTTTACAAAGACTGCTTCCATGTCTTTGATATTCGTAGTGATCCCAGGCATGCCACTTCATAATTGCTGGCAGTAATTTTCACCCCCTCTTCTCGCTTTCCCCCTTTTGCCCCCTCTTTCTCTTCTATGTAGCTGATTTCTCACTTTTCATTTTTTTGTTTGTGACTCCCACCAGCCTCTCCAGCCTCTGGGTGTGGGGTTTAAGCCAGGGGCAGGGGGGGAGCAGTTTGAGGCTGAGTCTCTCCCGCACCGCAACTCAGATTAAGTATAATAATAAAATAAAATCAATGAACAGTGTTGTTATTTTATAAATGTACTTTCCCTTTTTTACAGAATAGCTATTAATATATAAACATGAGGGGGCACAATTTTATATTCTTGCCTTAGATGCAAAATTAGCTAGTTACAGTTCAGTTCTCCCCACCCCCACCCTGCCCTGCTTTTGAATTCCCTTGGGTCACAAGTCTTCCTGAATTGTCAGAATGAATCCCCATCTGGAAAAGGTTGGGAACCGCTGTGTAGAGTAACTAGATTCCATACTCGAACCTTAAATTAAATGTTTTATCGTACTTATTAAAAGTGAAAAAAGAAATGTAACAGTCACCAGTAGAAGGCAGCATTGAGTGGGTGGTGGTTGGGGAGGTTGCTGTCAATTGGTAATTGATGAGGGGTTGTCAGCATCTTCATCTGAAGGTATATCGACCTCCATATCCTTAGTAAGTGTAGTAGAACTTTTTGATGTGGAAGGTTGAGGATCAACAGTTTTTGAATGAAAAAGATGTTCAGGTGTGGTTTGTTTGGCAGATGGTTTTTTCATTTTGTAAAGTTCACGCTTGAAAGCAAAACTTCTTTCCAAATTTGGATCATTTTCATCCAATATTGCCATTGCTGCTTCACAATATTCAAACACTCTAGAGAGTTTTTTGGTGTCTAATATTCTCACTACTGCAACGTCTTCATCATCAGATTCAGCATCTTCATTCTCTTTACTTTTTTTTGACTTTGTTGAGTTGAATGGGTTCATTGGACAATTTCCCCTTGTGAGAGTTTAGAACTTCTTGAATGTCAGCTTCTTCAAATCCAGCTTCAAATGCTAGCTTCACATTTTTTTTCTTGAATGTCTTCCATGACCTTATCAAAGGCAATGAAGTCATGCACAAATTTCGGCAGCAAGGCTTTCCATGCACCATTCATATTTTTGAGTGAGTTGAGTATCCCAGGCTAAAGCAATATTATCTATTGCCATTTTTATGTTGTATTTCTTCCACAACTCTCATACTGTTGGTTTGTTTTCACTGTCAAATTCTGAAATGAGGTATCTCATGATCAGTTGTAAATAATATGCTTGAAAGTGGCTATTACATCTTGGCCGTGTCTACACTAGCCCCAAACTTCGAAATGGCCACGCAAATGGCCATTTCGAAGTTTACTAATGAAGCGCTGAAATGCATATTCAGCGCTTCATTAGCATGCGGGTGGCCGCAGGACTTTGAAATTGATGTGCCTCACTGCTGCGCGGCTTGTCCCGACGGGGCTCCTTTTCGAAAGGACCCCGCCTAATTCGAAGTCCCCTTATTCCCATGAGCTCATGGGAATAAGGGGACTTCGAAGTAGGTGGGGTCCTTTCGAAAAGGAGGCCCATCGGGATGAGCCGCGCGGCGGCGAGGCGCGTCAATTTTAAAGTGCCGCGGCCACCTGCATGCTAATGAAGCGCTGAATATGCATTTCAGCGCTTCATTAGTAAACTTCGAAATGGCCATTTGCGTGGCCATTTCGAAGTTTGGGGCTAGTGTAGACACGGCCCTTGATCCATCAGCTGAAGGATCAAGGTGGTATTAGGAGGCAAGAAAACCACTTTAATATTGTCGGCACAGTCTTCTACATTAATAAGACGACCAGGAGCATGATCAGTTATTAAGAGACATCTATTGTCCAAGTTTTTTTTGGCATCATAAGATGAAATAAAGGGAGAGAGATAGTTGGTTATGTAGTCTGTAAATACTTGTATTCTCACCCATGCCTTCTTGTTGATTGTCATATCACCGGTAGTGATGCTTTATTCCATCCTTTCAGTGCTCATGGGTTTTGTGAGTGATAAATGAGAAGAGGCTTCAGCTTGACATCACCTTCAAGATTACCACCAAGGAGTAGTGTGGGAGCCTTTAGATACTTTAAAGCCTGGTGCTTTCTTTTCTTTTCTAGAAATAAATGTTCAAGAAGGAATTCTCTTCCAAAAGAGCCTCATCTCATCAATATTGAAAATCTGCTTAGGTGAATAGCCTTCTTCTTCGACTAACTTCATGAGCTTTTGAAGAACCTTTCTTGCAGCTGCAACATCAGCGCCTGCCCTTCTGCCTGATGTACGAATGCTGTGCACATTAGCACAATTCTTGAATCTCTCAAACTAACCATGGTTTGCCTTAAATTTATGATCCCCCATATCTGCTAATCCTTCTTCTTGAGCCTTCAGCTTTAAATTTTCAAACAATGACAAAGGTTTATTTTGGATGATAAGAAAGCTCAAATTCATGTTATATTGGTTGTGGCTGTCAAGCCAATGGGTCTAAAGTCTTTCTGGTTTTTGCAAAATGACATCTCTTGTTCATGTTACATGCTCCAATTTCATACCACCAACAGAGTTTCAGCAACTTCTTTCAGCTTATATTTTTGAGAAAGAATTGTATTGTGTTGAATTGTACTCACAGTCGAAGAATATAGATTCATGGCTGCACAAATATCTCTGTTACGTTCACCTTTTTCAATACGCTTTATAATTCCTAGTTTCTGAACTACACTTAATGGCGTTCTTGCTTTCTTTGGTTTACCACTATGGGAATTATTTGCAATGTGTTTTGGACCCATGTTTCAAAAAATAAAGATGGTGATTCAAGATAAAGCATATCACTGTAAGAGCAGTTAAGGGATGCACAAAGACCATGAACACAAGACCCAGGCTGATGCACCAAAGAGCATCATGGAAGAGCATGACATCACGAGACGCTCATGCAGAGCTTTTTTTCCTGACACCTTTTTTCCCAGGGCAGCCATTTTTAAAACACATCCAGGCAGCATTTGGCTTTTTGAGGAAGAAAAATCGGTTTTGCATATCCCTGCTTTGCATATCTCTGCTGTACTCCTAGTTCAGACCTCTCTGAACAGTTTGTCATCATTCAAATTATCCCCATGCGTCAGCACAATGCACAATGGGCCCGCCATTTACATAAATTACAGGGGATTGTAAATGGTTTGAAAACCATCAAAGTCACTGTTAAATGAAATCACTTGTTAACTTTAGCTGGAATCAGTTCACTGCAGTTTATTTGTGGAGTTCGGTGGAAGTGTGACACTTGGAAAATTTTTGCATCTATCATTAGGATATTTTTTCTGTTGTATTACTGCTGCACTAGGGAATGGAAAACAGCGTTTCATTGATGTGAGGCTTCAGGACAGCTGAAGAACAGGCATAAAGATGTGAATCATAAAGACTCTCTGTAAAAACTTTCCACTTAAAAAGCTGAAATTATAACATTGAGCTAAAGGACATTACAAAGGCTTAAGCTTCTCATATTGAGCAATGGTTTTGTATTGCAAGCTTAACTTCAGTCACCAAATTCACCAGTTTTCATAATTAGATTTTGTGACATGGCAATATTTTAAGCCTTGTTTGAGGGGACTGGATACCTGACAGCGTTGGCAATGGAATATGGTGTCTTTCGTTAAAGTCACTGGCTCAGTTTTGATGGTAATCAAAATCTATTGCTAAGCGTTAGGACCTATGAGTTGGAGTCCTTGCTCAATTTCTGCCTAACAGGTGTTCATATTCAAAATCACTGTGTTAGCATTCTGGGAAGCTGCCTATTTAAAAGGGTGAATAATATCTAGTTAGGTTTTGAATATGCAGTCTGGTTAATGTCATCTCTTTGGAAAGCTACAGTCTTTTGAAGTGGAATACACTTTGGAAGCTGTGCTCCTCTGACTTCTGGGAAGGTAGTCTTATTATGTGTACACAGATATATCTCAGAACAGAATTGGGCCCAAAATGAAGGCATGAGAGCATACATCGGCTTATTCTGTGTCCACTGAAGTCAGTGAGCCTGATTCTAACTTGCTTCAAATAAGCAGAATAACCTCTCCTGTCAGCACAACATTTATTAACTTCAGTGGATACAGGACCATGCCTCAAAACAACAAACAGAGCAGTATGAGAGGAGCTGAAGATACATAGCTTCAAGGAAAGCCATACTTAGCCTCTTAACTTTGTGCAATAAAAAATACAATCGAAAGCAACTGTGAGGAGTTTAAAGAAGATTTATTTGCCTCTGTTTCCTTTATACTGAGCATGTAAGCCTGCTCCCCCCGCCCCCCCCACCCAAAAAAAACCCTCCAGTAAAAAAGCAATGAATTTGAAGAAGCTGTTTATACTGGTGCTGCTAGCTGCTTATCTGAAACCTGGTGAGTGGGAAAAAAATCTCTTTTACATCTATTTTCCTGTGTACTATTATGGTGAGTGGGCCTACAAATGTTACCTACTGTAAGATTGCAATAACCTGTAATATCAAATGTTGAAGGGGAAAGTTTCTGTGGGCTTTGTAGCCATCCCATCCTCTCTGTCGATTTGTGAGGTAGGACATACCTCCATGCTATTGCATACCTGTAAAGGTGAGCGCAAAGGAGAGGAATTAGCTACACCTACTACACTGGTCTTCTGGACGGGCTGAACAGTATGGTACTCTGAGCCCCAACAACATGGGTAATCAGGGCCAGCATCTAAGCTATCTATGAACCCCGGGTGAGGGTGTGCACCAAGCTCAGTCTATGGAACTCAGGTGTTGAGTTACCCAAGGCAGGCCTCCAGGCCTATGGAAGGGGAATACTACCACTCCAGGAGTGTGATCTCATGGAAGCTGTGGGCCCACCCAAACTCTGCCACAGCCCAGCTCAAGGTCCCAACACAGGTGGAATGGTCTGCCACTCATGCCAGCAATACACAACTTGCTGACCTTGTATCAGGCCAGTTCCCAACCAGACTGTTAACTGGTTTCTCTGGGCAGCTTCCTTGTCTCCCCATCAGGTGTGTCTCCTGTCATTTCAGAGAGCTTTGACCAGTCCTCAGTCAGCAACCCCAGCAGCTCCCCTACAGGCTCCAGCAGCAGGATGGTTGCATCTGTCCCCTGCAGACATTTAAACCCAAATGAGTTGCAGAGCTCACCTCCTGTACTTCCCCTTCCTGTCTCGCCCTTCCACTTCCAGTGGGGTGGGTGTGGCTCTCCTGGTTTGCCCCTTCAGGGCCGTATTGTGGTCCCTTCCTGTCCCTGTTTGAGAGAGGCTATGCCATCTCACTACAAATGCAAAAAAGAGTTGGACTAAATTATTCCAAATGAAAAGGCCCTCTAAGACAATTCAGGGACAGTGTTGAATCATGTCACATAAGCAAGAAAAAGGTGAGAGTGCAATTAATGAACCAAATCAGGCTTCACATCTGACACCAAACTGGTGGACAAAACAAAGAGGTTCTTCTACCCATCATGAGGACAGTTTAAAAAAAAAAGAAAAGACTTTGAGAGGAAAAAAATGTCTGATTTCATGATCATTATCATAATTGCCATCTCCTCTCTCAAGAAGATGGTTGCTGGTCTCTGGTCACTCCTTTTCTGTGTGATTCTAAAAGATGTCCTTGACAGGTCAGAGAGAGGGAGGCAGATGATACTGTCACTTCTCTGACCTCTGGCCAACTCTGAAATACCAACTGGGCCATAAGATTTTGTCACCCATCCCACATATTCTTGTCTTCCTTGCATGTTTCCATCCTGTTACCATCTGTCTTAACTGGCCAAGACAGAACTTTTTACAATATAGCTGTAAGCCTATGATCAGAAAGGAGCAATTAAAAGCAATTCCCAAAACAGCATTATGTTGGTGTATTTGCCAGGTCTTGGACTGGGTAATTGGATGGGGTGTTGTGTCTGTGCTTCTCTCTTTTCCCCAAAAGGACAGTTATTGCCATTTTTCAGGCAGTCTAAAAGAATGTGAACCATGATTTCCACCCGCTTCCCCAAACTTACGCTCCTGAACACTTTACAGATAAAGGGGAAGAAAACAAGGGATGATTTAACCTTGCTGAATATTTTACATGCTTAAGTGGTTTCTATCTTGAAACCCCTTTTAACATTCAATGAGATGGTATTTTGCCATGTGCCACACACATCTGTCTTTGTTTGCCATGCTGTAAGTGATCAGATTGACTAATAATATGAAGAAGTGGGTCTGTCCCATAAAAGCTCATCACCTAATAAATTAATTTGTTAGTCTTTAAAGTGCTCATGACAGCTTATTGTTTTGATGAGCCAGAGTTGTTCACATTACCCATTTAAATTATTACAACAGCCCTTCCTTGAGATGCTGAAACAAAGTTCAGCTTATTCTACCACAAGCTACCTACATCATCTTAGATGCCGAATTCGTGACTCACCCATTTCCCATCTGTAAAACAGAGAAAATAATACTGCGTTAGGTCAGAGGTATCTGTGGGGATGGGGAAATGCATACTATGAAGAACTCAGATACTATGGTAATGGGCACTATATAAATACTTAAAGAACTTCAAGTAGAACAGAGGGTCACAGTTCAGTGGAGATATCAGAGCTGAAGGATCTTCTCTACTAAAACAAATCAGTTATATGTAGTAAAACTTCACCTACAAAACATCAGGTCACAGAAGAGATGCTTCTTTAAAATGAGGGAGCTCTCCATGAACTCTGATAATAGGGTGAAAAATCCTATTTAGTCAAAGATGCTGCAAGCATGTCTCTAATAAAATAGCAATGAAGGGTCCTATGGCACCTTATAGACTAACAGAAAAGTTTTGAGCATGAGCTTTCGTGAGCAAAGACTCACTTCATCAGATGCTGTGAGTCTTTGCTCACGAAAGCTCATGCTCAAAACTTTTCTGTTAGTCTATAAGGTGCCACAGGACCCTTTGTTGCTGTTACAGATCCAGACTAACACGGCTAACCCTCTGATACTCTAATAAAATAGGTGATGAAATCCACATTAAGGTCTGAAGAAGAAAATATATAATAAGACCTGCTGAATTTTCCAGTTAACCAGGCAATAATTGTTTTGCATTATGAATTAGAATCTTTTCCTCCATTCAGAAAAAAAGATGGGTACTCTTTGTATTTTGCTCGCTGTTACTTACAGTAAAATACCTGATTTGTCACTTGTAGCTGACTGTGAGACAAAAGATAACACTGAAATAACTTTCTTTTGTCATCAAACTCTCATTCTGTCTTACTATTTCAATAGAGTGGGACAATATTTCTGTAGGCAATGATTTTGTGGTAAATATTTAAATACCCTCTGAAAAATAAGTGCAATTCCATGCATCAATACAAATAGATGTCAGCAGCAATAGGAGGGCCATGCAACGGAAAATGAATTTAGTTAATTTATCTTGCAAGTGTCAAACTTAAGAGCACAACTAGTCCTCACAATAGTGTACTAACAGATGGTCATTTGGGCATCAACCATCATCATCTAAATGTGGAAAAGATATTAGTGACCTTGTGTTATCAGCTGCCATATGGAGAAGTTTAATGTTCCAATAAAAATGTCAGTACATTTTTTTTGCATCCATTGAAGTCTATGAAAAAATCAACCAAAGTAGTCAATTCCTATATCATTCTGAAGACTTATGTAGCACCATAGGCAGGAACAATGCTTGGCTAACTGATAAGGTGGATAAACCCCTCATTGCTTGAAATATAAGACTACTTCTAGATGCAGGGAGAGGCTGCAACACAAGTCTTCTGCCATTTTTTTCATAGCTTGGTTGTTTGTGATGTACACCAATTCCCATTGAAGTCAATGGGAGCGTTGCTATTGATGACCATAAAAAATTTAATCAGGCCCTAGAGCTAGGCCAGTTTGTATGACATTTAAACCAGTTCTATGTGTTTTTGCTTGTTTAATGGGTTCTCTAATACTTAAGGAGCCTGTAGGGTTATTTCTTTTCAAATGATCACAAAGAAAATGTGTTAATTTTTCTACCTTTCATCTGTAGTTACTGTTGAACAGTACATAGACATTATCTAGTAGGGTCATAGTTAGTCCTGGGTTAAAACTGGGGTGAAAGGGAGAATACAGATGGCAGCGGTAACTGCCAAAGGGCAGCCAACGGAGAGAAACCAAGGTCTGATTGTTGTTCTGTGCTCAGAATGACACCACCCTTCTTTGTTAACATTTTTCTATTAGACACCTAGGAATACTAATCCTTTCCCTTGAATTAAGGAGAGAACAGAGAATGTCTTTGGAAACCAATATTCCAGAAATGATAGATTTAGTGACAGACTTCACTGCTTGAACTGAGCCATGTTTTTTACTTTAAAAATTGAAATACATTTTTTCATTACAATTGCTGAGGTGAAGGGACAATATTTTCATGAAAGGGCTAACCCTTTCCCCTCCCCAAATTTCCTAGAGTTAAGATACTGTTTTCATTGTACCTCATTGTCCTACCTCTGTGTGTTCATAGAACAGACTACCTCTCTTAGCGTGTATCACTCTAATAAGTACCCATGTATCTGAGAACCACACACTGAAATGTTTATCTTCCCACACATTGATGTGAGGAGAGAAGGATTACTTTGTTTCCTATTTTACAAATGGAGAAACTGAGGCATGGAGAAACTAGAACACATTTTGAAGACTATTGGATAGGGGATAGAAAACCTGAATACCCTTTAAAACATATCCCTTAGTTTTGTTTCCTTAGTCATAAAATGCAGAACAGAGGAAACCCCATCCCCTCATATTGGTTGTGCAGAAGGATATGTGAAGCTTTTAAATACCTCAGTGGTGGTGGGAGGCAGGGAGCATGTAAGTTTGAAGGCCATGTTTTCATGTATTTAGGCATCAGACTCATATTGGATAGCTTGAAAAATCTGTTTGAGTGACTTGCAAATGTCTCATGAGAGAAGTCAGTGGTGGAGCAGGTCTCCCAATGTGCAGCCTAACACTGAACTTCTAGATTGACCTACCAACTGAACTTTAGATGAAGTCATAACTTCAAGGCAATACTTTCCTTCCATATCTAACACTTAGCGATGTACAGGAATTAGATAATAAAGTAAGGGCATGTCTCCACTAGGCAAAGTAAGTCGACCACAGACAATTGCATATGTAAAATTCATGTATCTGCATTCAGCTTACATGGCTGTCCCTACTGGGAAAGGTTGACTGGAGTGTTTCTCCAGTCAACATCCCTTACGCCTCCTTGTGAGATGTACTGCATCTTGTGAGGAGTAGAGGGGTCAACTGTGACCCTGGAGTTGTCAATTTCATGCATCCCTACCAGACATATGAAATCAAGCCCTGGAAGACTGACCTGCTCAGGGTTGATCTTCTGGACTATTGTAGATGTTGCCTAATATACACTTATTACAGTGTGATAATAGGATATCACTTGTTTTCCCTTCTTAGTTTTGTCTCCAGGGTTACAGAGAAACTCCAAAACCATGTTTGTCACTTATTTTAGTTTAATATCCATTTTTATGCAAGTTCTTAAAATTTACTTGGTATCAGTTATAGAAACAAAAATAGATTAGATACTCATGATGGATAAAAGAGAAACAATTTTGCAAGTGTTTGAAAAATATATCAGTCTCCTTCATACTGTAGTTGCAATAAACAGGTCTGATTGTATTACCGTGACATTATACAATTAATAAAATAATGAAAAGCCATGCTCCTATTACAGGAGAGAGAAATTGAAAGAGAGATCATGGGAGCATCAAGGTTGAAACTATGAACAATTTTATAGCCCTTGATGTTAATATGTATAAAATCATTGTGATTGTTAGGTAGTACTATAAGGAAATCCCAGGATTTTAATTAGCAAGTAAGTATTTGACAAACCCAAAATAGAGTTAATATGCAAGGACATTTGTGTGTTCTCCCTTTTTGATAACAAAGAATATCTAAATTGGATTATTTCTGTAATTGTAATAGAATTTCATGTGCAATATTGAGTTGTGGCTAAAATAATTCACTTTATTTCTGCTGTGGGTATTTTTTTTCTATTTTTTTTAATGTTGCTGCATATGTAATAGACTCTGAGGACTTTTAATGTTTACACAACTGTTTCATGGTTGATGCAATTTATTTCCACACTTGTAACCATTCAAGGTGAATTGATCAGATCACACAGAATTGAATATATGAGTCTGTAAAGCCAGCTTGGTTCAGTAGGAACAAAACTGGATATTTTTCCTCACAAAAAGTTTTTTTACTGTGATTTAGAATATTGTCTATAGGTTATCTACCGCTCCTCAGCTTTCATTGAATCTTTAATTACTGCTCTTTGCATTGCAGTAGCATATCAGTATGAACTGAGGTCCATTATTCTATGGACTGTTCATGCATGTAACATACCAGAGATGGTCCCTGGCCTCCAAGAGCTTATGCTATAAATAGACAAGCCAGGCAAAAGCGTGGAAATGGGAGACCTGTCCAGAGGAAACCATTTGGGTCAAGGTCCCATAGCAGGTCAGTGCCAGAATCAGGGACATAATTTAGTGCCCTGTCATTTCAACTAAAAATATATTTATAAAATATATTTATATAAAAATGCATTAACTTTACTAAAAGACAGTTGTCTGGCTAGGCCTTTTGAACACAGAACATTGCTCCTTTCTGAGTCATAAAGCAAAATGCTATAAGTTTGTAGGAAAATGAGTCTCGGTCAAATGACTCATCTGGCTTTAACTACTGCACATTCCATTTAATGCGAGCTGTGAACTCCTCAACCGGTGGAATGCCATCCTGGGGCTATCATGTCTTTTTTTATCTTTTTTTTTTCACTGACTTCAGCTGCTTAAGGCTGAAATTGTGGTCTTCAGATATTAAATAAAAAGCTGAATGAAGACTTGCATTTTGTACCTGTAACTCTGAATTAAACTGTAATACAGGTTGAACTGGTGAGCATGGCACCCAAGGGACCTGACCAGTGCTGAACCAGAGAATTTGCTGAACTATGGGAAGTCAATATTGTCTAGCAGGATTACCAACCCTTCCACTGCTTACTTGGCTCTTAGAAGACACTTAGGGGTAAATCAGAGCTAAAAATAACAACACAGAACACTGAGACTCAGGATTGGTGACTGTAAACAAACTCTATGGGACTGTGGGAAATTTGGCAACGTCTAAAATTTGGAACTTATACACCCAGGAAGTCTTCACAGCTCTTGAAAGTGTGACAATGAACTTTGGTGTAACATGGGGGGCAGGGGCCAAAGGAAAGAGACATCTGAGTAATCCCTTGCCTGGATGATCAAGGAAGCGAATTCTTTCTTAGATACAAAGATGGATCTTCCTGCAAAAACAATCAGGAGAATGCTGAAAAACTTGTGAGAAGTAAGAAACTCAATTAGGCAGAGCTCTGTCTTGTCAGAATTAAAGTTCTAGGCACAAGAAAGCGTAGTTGTGTTTTCTTTGTAACACTTTCATCTTTCCTGTCTGTAGTCACCTAAACTTACCCTTAGCTTTTTGGACACCAGGAACGTTGTGTTACCTCTGAGTGTCCAGGAGGGAGGATACCCTGGAAGGGCTATTGAGATCAAGAAATAATGGGATTAACTGAAACTCAGGGTGAGGTGAAGGTCTCTGGACATGCTGTGGAAGTCAGGACTCTGAGCCAAAGCTACACAGCCCAAAAGACACTGTTACTGGGCAGGTGGTGACAGAATCCATTGCTGGTCTGGATGGACCTCCAAAATGTCAGATGGCCATTACGTATGAGAAGAATGAAAGAAAACATATTGCATTACATACTCGTATTTAACCAAAGTGGTTTTAGCCAGTATTAACCTGTAGGCACAGTGGGCTTGTTTAAAGACAAGCATAAGTTTGGGGGTCTGTGCCTGGGGGTCTCCCTTCTAGAGTCCCGTCGGCTGGCAAGCCCAGCTCCTTCAGACCAAGCTGTCTCACAGCTTACCAGTCCTGGCCCTGGGGCAGGGTGGGGCACCAGCTAACAAACTCTGCTTATCAGCCTGGCCCTGGGGTAGGTTGGGGCACCAGTTAACCAGCTCAGTTTATAAGCCCTGGCCCTAGGGCAGGGTGAGGCAATAGTCAAGGAACTCAGCACCTTTCAGCAGGGTTGAACACTATAGTTTGCAAATCCAGGCCCACAGTTTATAAGCCCTGGGGCAGGGCGGGGCAGCAGTCAAGGAGGCCCAGCCCCCAACTTGCAGGACTGGGCACTCCAAATAGTACCACATTGGTCTATGCTAGTACAGGGGCAGGGCAATAGCCACTCAACCAGAGCAATGTGAAGTGGGGCGAGGCAAGGGGTGGCCTCTCTAGGGGTAGGGGAGCACAGGGCCATCCACTCCAGTGTGCTTCAGCCCAGGGCCCTAACAACCGACCCCACAAGGAGCTGGTCCATGGGGATCCAGACTGCAACACAGGGACATGGCCTCGGGTGGAGCGTTCCCCGGGCTGTTTCCTACCACAACCTCCATCAGAGTCAGTCCCCACTCGGAGTCCTTCAGCAGGTCGGGAAGGAAGGCATCCTCAGGGTAGGTGGCTGTGGGCATATTCAGCCCATTGGACATTACTACGTCATAAGGGTAGTCAGCTGGAGACAGAACCATGGCTCTGGGGGTCTGCAGGCTCAGGGTTGCTGCTGGCTGGCAGGCTTGGGCCAGTCCTGGTCCTTGGGGCAGCCAGCAGCAGGGAGACTCACCGGCATGGGTAAGTTTGGGCCCTCGGGGTAACCAGCAGCAGCCAGGCTCAATGGTTCCAGAGCTGAGTCAGGGTGGATGGCCAGTTGGTCATGCCAGTCTCTCTGGCTGGCGCAGACCTTTTGCCTACTGCTAACAGGATCCTGGACAGAAGCCTCTGCTTACCTCAGAGGCCAGCCTTTTAATGAGCCCAGAGCCCTACCGTTAGCACTTCTGTTGCCAGGTGCTGCTCACTGCGGGGTGGGACATAGGTGCTCTGGGCCCACCCACCAAGGTTTCTGAAAGGCTTCTTCTGCCTCAGAGTCCAGGAAAGGCCACGGCCCCTCAATACAGGGTGTCAAGGAAAACAGAACACAGCATAAAATTTTATGTCCTGTCTATTTCCTGGGAAATGCTAATGGTACAAAAGTGCAAGAATAACTTTGCGTTTGGAGGTTGCATATTGTGAGGATTCTCTTTGTGCATAGTAGAAGTCAGACTGATGTATTTGCTCAGGAACTGAGCCAAGCAGGTTCCCGATGAGGATAGATCAGTATTTTACTTGGAAAGTGCTACTAAGAATGATCTATAGATTTGGAGAGGAGGAGGGCAAGGAAGGAACCTAGATATAAGTTTGTCATATTGAGCCTTCTCTGATCTGATGTCGGTTGGAAATGAATTTTGAGTCATATGTTGAGCTACTGCGAGAGAGATGGTTTGGAATTTTTGACAGCTTTGTTCTCTTGGTTTCTATGCCTGTACTATACAGTGGTGAGTTTTTCCAACTAAATCCAAATGTACCTTATGTAATTTGAGTTTCTCCATTACAGAGAGAAACTTTACATTACACACACTGGAGTTTTACTTCAATTTAATCATGTCATAGAATCATAGAACAATAGAGCTGGAAGAGACCTAAAAAAGCCATTGAGTCCAGCCTCCTGCTCTAAGCAGGACCAAATCCATCAGATCAGCCCTGCCAGGGCTTTGTCGTGGAAAGACGTAAACACGTCCAGGGATGGAGACTCTACTACTTCCCTGGGTAGACCATTCCAATACTTCACCACCCTCCTAGTGAAAAAGTTTTTCCTAATGTTCAACCTGGACCTTTCCAACCACAACTTGAGACCATTGTTCCTTGTTCTGCCATCCGTGACCACTGTGAACAGTCTCTCTCCAGCCTCTTTGCAACTTCCCTTCAGTAAGTTGAAGGCTGTTACCAAGTCCCCCCTCAGTCTTCTCTTCTGCAGACTAAACCGTCCCAATTCCCTCCACCTTTCTTCATAAGTCATATGTTCCAGCCCCCTAATTATTTTGGTCACCCTCCACTGGACCCTCTCCGATGTATCCATATCCATACAGAATAGAGAGAGACTGTCTAGGAACGACTACAGCAGAAAGGGATCTAGGGATTATAGTGGACCACAAGCTAAATATGAGTCAACAGTGTGATGCTGTTGCAAAAAAAGCAAACATGATTCGGGGATGCATTAACAGGTGTGTTGTGAACAAGACACGAGAAGTCATTCTTCCGCTCTACTCTGCGCTGGTTAGGCCTCAGCTGGAGTATTGTGTCCAGTTCTGGGCACCGCAGTTCAAAAAAGATGTGGAGAAACTGGAGAGGGTCCAGAAAAGAGCAACAAGAATGATTAAAGTCTAGAGAATGTGACCTATGAGAAAAGGTTGAAAGAATTGGGCTTGTTTAGTTTGGAAAAGAGAAGATTGAGGGGAGACATGATAGCGGTTTTCAGGTATCTAAAAGGAAGTCATAAGGAGGAAGGAGAAAACTTGTTCTTCTTGGCCTCTGAGGATAGAACAAGAGGCAACAGGCTAAAACTGCAGCAAGGGAGGTTTAGGTTGGACATTAGGAAAAAGTTCCTAACTGTCAGGGTGGTCAAACAGTGGAATAAATTGCCAAGGGAGGTTGTCGAATCTCCATTGCTGGAGATATTCAAGAACAGGTTAGATAGATGTCTATCAGGGATGGTTTAGATAGTCCTTGGTCCTGCCATTGGGGCAGGGGGCTGGACTCGATGGCCTCTCGAGGTCCCTTCCAGTCCTAGTGTTCTATGATTCTATGATTCTATCCTTCCTATAATTGGGGGCCCAGAACTGGACACAGTACTCCAGATGCATCCTCATGAAAGCCGAATAAAGAGGAATAATCACTTCTCTGGATCTACTGGCAATGCTCCTCTTGATGCAACCTAATATGCCATTAGCTTTCTTGGCTACAATGGCACACTGTTGACTCATGTCCAACTTCTCGTCCACTACAGCTCCCAGGTCCTTTTCTGCAAAAGTACTTCCGAGCCAGTCGGACCCCAGCCTGTAACAATGCTTGGGATTCTTGCAGCCCAAGTACAGGACTCTGCACTTGTTCTTATTGAACCTCATCAGATTTCTTGGCGCCCAGTCTTCCAATTTGTCTAAGTCAGTCTGGACCCTGTCCCTACCCTCCAGCGTATCTACCTCTCCCACTAGTTTAGTGTCATCCGCAAACTTGCTGAGGGTGCAACCCAACCCCTCATCCAGGTCATTGATAAATATGTTGAACAGAACATGACCCAGAACAATGTCCTAAACCTGATGTCTGTTTTCAAGTTCTCACCATTAACAAAGGAAATACTATTTGGTCTTATATGTATTTTTTTTTCCCCAGTTGACTTCAAAGCACCTTACAGTGAAGGTTGGTATCATTATACACATTTGATGCATGAGGATACGCTGCCAACTGAGATGTAAGGTAACTTGCCTGTGGTGCCCCAACAAGTCAGGGGAAGAGCTAGGAACAAAAATAAGATATAAGTTCTAGCTTAGTGCATTTTCCAATACACGATAATCCCCTCCAAGTAGGAAACCTGCTGATTTAGAATTCTATCTGTTATCTTTCCAGAAAAGCAAGGGGCCAGTAGACCTCTATTAAAGCTATTACATTTTTGCAGCTATTTCCTTTTCATTTTTTCCTTTGTTATTCAGAGAGAGCATGTAAACGGAGACTCAGATTCAAAAAATTAGCAAATAATCAATAGCCCTGTCCATCCATAAAAGTTCTATCCCCCAGCTCCCAGCCCTTCAGAACTGCACTTACTGTGCAAAGTAGTGGTAAATTTTTAGTAGATTTTTTTTTCCAAATTCAATCAATCATGGAAGTGCTGAAGTTAAGGAAGACCATTTGACCACCCTTGCTGCCAGTACCATTTTTTAGTTTTATTAAAACTCCTTGAAAATGGAATGCTTCATTTCCATAGGAAACTCTGTTACTTTGGCAAAATATCAACACTTTTAGTTTTGGAAAAAAATATTTCTATGGTGTCTAAATACTTCATTGCACTATTTTAATCAAATGCAAAACCTTTCAAACCTTTTCAAATGTATGTGCTTTCTTGTGGGTTGAGGCAGCCTTAATTTCTGCATTCCGAAATGTTGCTGTGCCTTGTGGGAACTGAAATTATGGGTCCTTTAAGTCCCTGTTCTCACTTATAAGCTATGCTCCCATCTCTTAAGATGCATGATATTTTATCCCTGTGGTTGACCATCATGAGGTACTGTGACAGTTCAATAGATAACAACAAAACAAAAAGCGTTCACATTTTTACAACACTTTTGGCAGAAATGACTTTGTATTTCGCACAGAAAACCGATTTAAATAAAACCCTGTTTTCCAAGAGGAGAATTTTTTGACCAGTTCTGTGTATACCATTACCTTGCCTTTGATGAAGATTAGGTCCCCAGGTATTGTACAAATATATGTCACATTTCCCCTGGTAATCTAAAAGCAAATAAACTCATTAACTTCTCTGGTGCACACTCATACATCTGTTAAGTAAATCTGGAACTCCCACCACCGCCCCTCTGCTCTCTGATTTGCTCACCTTGATAATATTTTTCTGATTTGTCAACCTTGATTACAATTTTTGGTTCTCTGTGCCTTAACTATTGAGTCTGTTCTAGTACAGCTATGATCTGAAGAAGTGGGTCTGTCTCACTAAAGCTCATCACCTCATACATTCTTTTGTTAGTCTTTAAAGTGCTACTGGATGGCTTTTTTATTCCAGAACTCAACAGTCATCCTAATAGCAGGAAGAACGGAAAAACCTAGTTGAGTGAAAGAAAATGAACAGAAATATAAGTGAGGTGAAAATTTTGTTAGGATGATTTCAACAGCAATGAATAAATAGGCTGCATAAGGAACTTTCCTATCAGAGCAGTGTGGTGGCCCCCTCTGTTCCCATATCCTGTCTCTGACAGCACAAGCTGTCATGAGCAGATGCTTCAGAGAGAGTGCAAGAAATCCAGTAGGGGACAGTTATTGAGTAAACTGCAAACACAGGCATTTCTTCCTACCTTCTGTGGTCCCTGGTGACGGTTTTTATAGTAAAACCTTCATAGCGGAGGATACTAGAGAACTAGTGACCCTTGAGTTGCATCTTGGTTGGTGGGACATGCACTCTGACCCTCTGGAATCCTCTCTGGGAGCACACTGCCCTGCATCCAAGTTTATATATAATTATGGTGACTCTCTAGTGTCACTAAAGGAATTGCAAGTAGGCAACTTATGAAAATAAAGCTTTTCATGGCCACATCTTCTCCTTTGTGATGGGTTTTACTGACCCCTTTCCATGGGTAAGAACTAGTGAGTTTGCATGTGGACTGAAGGTCCAATACGAAGCTGAAGAGCTGTCAGTTGTAGGATTACTGGTATCTTCCTCCCTAGAAGGGGTGGGAATATATGTGAGCAGGTCAGAGGGCTTCATCTCAAGAAGGAGACCTCAGCAATGTCAGAGTTGCTGTTGAGAGGGGATGCTAAAATCAGGAAGCCTGCTATGCCTTGCCCAGCCCCCAACACGTGTTTCAGCCAGTGTCCTACACTGACAGATCTCTCCTCCTAGGCTATGTCCAGATTACAGTGATTTGTGAACAGATCTCTTCCAACAAAACTTCTGTCAACAGATTGCACCCAAATTGCCAAGCAGATCACAAAAGCGATCCTCTCTGTCAACAGAGAGCAGCTGGACTGCCCAGCCACTCTCTCAACAAAGTGGTCAACCACAAGCCCAGTGTCCACGAAGCCCTGTCTGTCAACAGATGGCCCCTTCGGAACATCCAGGCCAGCTTTCTGTTGACAAATCTCTGTTGACAGAGGCTTTATGCCTCGTGAGGAGCGGGATAAGACTGTCAACAAAAGTGCTGAGTTCTGTTGATTTACGGTTGATGGAATGCTTTGGGAATCTGGATGCTCCCCGGTTTTGTCAATAAAACCCTCTTGTGTAGACATAGCCCAACAGAGTCTGAGTAGCACAGACATCAATTCAGCAAAGCACCTAAACTCTTTTGACTTAATCACAAGGCCATGTCTCTTTGACTCCAGTGGGACTGAAGCATGGGCTCAAGGTTACATACGTTGAAATCCAGTTGCAGCCATTGAGATTTGACTCCATATTTAAAATTTGAGCAAAAGTTTGGGAGTCAGCTGAAAGAGGGAACTACGCGTAATACTCACCACTAGAATTCCACTCTACATGAGTAGAGAAGGTAGAACTGGTCTGCAGATTTCAGGTTTGGCATGAGAAGGAATAGAGGGGATTGGGTGGGCAGCCAGGGTGGAGAAGGTGTTGACTTCTCAGCACGTATTGCAAACATAGTCATTATTTTAAAATCTTTCAATTACTGTCATATGGTTCCTTTTAAACAGGGAAAATACATAAGCTTGTTAGCTTGGGAGGCAATGACACAAGAATCAAATGTTTAGTTCTCCTGCATTTCTATGGGTACTAAATTCAAGTTTGCATCGTCTCTGAGGATGCACAAATAAGTTAGAAGAGCTATATCTAACACACACCTCGTGCTTTGTTATCTCTAGGACATGTAGTTTACTATTGTGAACATTTCATGCTTCAGCTGTTGATGCAGCGTATTATTTATCTACTTGAACACAGCTAAAATACCTTGTCTTGTGGGGAAAAAAGCAGCAGATTAATTCATTTTGTTAGACTTTAAAGTGCTACATTTCTGCTGCTTTGTTTTGTTGGAGTACAGACTAACATGGCTACCTCTTTATTTTGGAGAAGTACTAACATTTTCTTAGTGACACTTATCATGTTTTATACTTGTGTCTGGGGATAAAGAAAATTTTGCATTGGTTTGTTAGAAAGCAAGTCCATGGACTAGGTTAGTGATACTTCTGCTTGTGCTATTAGCGCTGGTGTTTGAGGTCTCTCTCTTCTGTTGCAATGCTGAGCTTCCTGGGCCCGAGACGTTGACATTTTTTCTACTTCCTTACAGTGTTCAGTACATGATATAAATGAAGAGACAGGAAATAACAGTCAGGACATATATAACAACTTTATTTGGTGTATGGAAATACTGAATAAGATCTCAGATCTCCAGCAAACTTCATGTGAGTAAACATACGTGACTTTCCAGAATCCCTTTGTCTTCAGTGGATCTGTGCATGTGTACAGCAGTCTATCACATGGTGATCATTAATGGGGAAAATGAGCACTTAAATACTTATGTGAAATCCTGGCACCACCTGGCAAATCAATGACAAACATCCCAGAGACTTCTCTAGGGCCAAGATTTCACCCATTCTTCTTATAAGTGAAAAAAAAAAAGCTGACTGGCTTACCAGTCCTAGCTGTATAGTGTGTATGTTTTTCGTTTTGTTTTGTTTTGTTCTTTTAAAAAAGCATGATCCAATGCAGTTTATTATTCACTCTATCAGCCAACCTTTTGAATCTCTTTGTGCACATCTACAGGTCTTATGTCAGTGTCCCCAGGCCTGTATATACTTTTGCTGTATCTCTTCTGTTTCAATATTAGTCTGTCCTATTTTTTAATCCTTAGTTAGCAACCATTGCATTTCCGTTCAAGCACCCAGAGGAATCTCCGAAAGGGTTAAGCTACATCTACACTACAGAGTTTTGTCAACAAAACTCGTGGAGCGTCCACACTAAAAAATCTGTTCTGCCAGCAGTACATCGACAGAATGTGGCACTTCTGTTGACAGCTTTCTGCCTCTCCCTCAGGAGACAGAACTCCTTTTTCAACAGAATCTGTTGACGAAGAAGCTATGTGGATGCTCTGGGGAGCCCTCTGGTGACAGACAGGTGTCTGGGTCACCAGGCAGCCCCGTCTGCTGAACTTCTGGGCTGCGTCTACACGTGCACGCTACTTCGAAGTAGCGGCAGTAACTTCGAAATAGCGCCCGTCACGTCTACACGTGTTGGGCGCTATTTCGAAGTTGAAATCAACGTTAGGCGGCGAGACATCGAAGTCGCTAACCCCATGAGGGGATGGGAATAGCGCCCTACTTCGACGTTCAACATCGAAGTAGGGACGTGTAGACGATCCGCGTCCCGCAACATCGAAATAGCGGGGTCCTCCATGGCGGCCATCAGCTGGGGGGTTGAGAGATACTCTCTCTCCAGCCCTTGCGGGGCTCTGTGGTCACCGTGGGCAGCAGCCCTTAGCCCAGGGCTTCTGGCTGCTGCTGCTGCAGCTGGGGGTCCGTGCTGCATATACAGGGTCTGCAACTAGTTGTTGGCTCTGTGTATCTTGCACTGTTTAATGAAAGTGTGTCTGGGAGGGGCCCTTTAAGGGAGCGACTTGCTGTTGAGTCCGCCCTGTGACCCTGTCTGCAGCTCTGCCTGGCTCCCTTATTTCGATGTGTGCTACTTTGCCGTGTAGACGTTCCCTTGCTGTGCCTATTTCGATGTTGGGCTGAGCAACGTCGAAGTTGAACATCGACGTTGCCAGCCCTGGAGGACGTGTAGACGTTATTCATCGAAATAGCCTATTTCGATGTCGCAACATCGAAATAAGCTATTTCGAAGTTGGGTGCACGTGTAGACGTAGCCCTGGTGAGCCATCCTGTAGAGAGAGTGGCTGGGCAGTCCAGCCACTCTCTGTCAACAGAGCTGATTGCTGTTTCAACTGGCTTTGCTGTTTGGCCTCAATCTGTCCACTGAAGTTGTCAGAAGATATCTTCTGACAGTAACTTCTGTTGACACATCATTGTAGTGTAGACATAGCTTACAAGAGGCCTCCCTGCATTGAAGGCTGGTTTTGTGTGGCCGGGTATTATTTCAGAATATTATATATTCAGTGTAATACACGCAGGAGAAAGAATCAGCAAAATAACTTCATCACATAATATAGCAGTCACAATAACATCATTTAAAATCAGTTGAAGAACCGGTTTTTTTTCCTTCCTGTGTAATAAAATACTAATTCATTGATATTTTGTATTGCCTACGATATCTTTCCTGTCACCACCTTCTTGGCTCATTTAGGAAATTAAATAATACCTAGTTCCTGCACAGCAATTTTCATCAGTAGCATTCAAAGTGGTTCACAATCTTTAAAGGTAGTTACTCTCACAGTGTCCCTGTGAGGTACGGTGGGTGGTGTTATCCATGTTTTTGTTTGTTTGTTTGTTTGTTTTAAGATGGCATTTCTGTGCCCTGGTTCCCACCTCAGCTCTCTCTCATACAGTCTGTGGTGGAGTAGGGAGCTGAACTCTGGTCTCCCAAATCTGCATGCACCAGAGGTTGCAGTGTTAGTGCATGACTTTTGGAGTTAGATTCCCTGCAGTGCTGCTGACCTCTTGTGAGACATTGGAAATATCCCTTAATCTCTTTGTGTTGTTTCCCCCTAGCCGCGTCTACACGTGCCGGCTACTTCGAAGTAGCGGCACTAACTTCGAAATAGCGCCCGTCACGGCTACACGTGTTGGGCGCTATTTCGATGTTAACATCGACGTTAGGCGGCGAGACGTCGAAGCCGCTAACCCCATGAGGGGATGGGAATAGTGCCCTACTTCGACGTTCAACATCGAAGTAGGGACCGTGTAGTCGTTGCGCGTCCCGCAACTTCGAAATAGCGGGGTCCGCCATGGCGCCCATCAGCTGAGGGGTTGAGAGACGCTCTCTCTCCAGCCCCTGCGGGGATCTATGGTCACCGTGGGCAGCAGCCCTTAGCCCAGGGCTTCTGGCTGCTGCTGCTGCAGCTGGGGATCCATGCTGCATGCACAGGGTCTGCAACCAGTTGTTGGCTCTGTGTATCTTGTGTTGTTTAGTGCAACTGTGTCTGGGAGGGGCCCTTTAAGGGAGCGGCTTGCTGTTGAGTCCGCCCTGTAACCCTGTCTGCAGCTGTGCCTGGCACCCTTATTTCGATGTGTGCTACTTTGGCGTGTAGACGTTCCCTCACAGCGCCTATTTCGATGTGGTGCTGTGCAACGTCGATGTTGAACGTCGACGTTGCCAGCCCTGGAGGACGTGTAGATGTTATTCATTGAAATAGCCTATTTCGATGTCGCCACATCGAAATAGGCTACTTCGATGTAGGCTTCACGTGTAGACGTAGCCCCTGTGTAGTACGGCAATAGCAGCACAGCATGGGTTGTCAAAGACAAACACATGATAAACGGAGGCACTTGGATAATTGCATGGACTCTATTACTGTAGTATGTAGTATATATGAAGAGGGTAAACCCTGTACAGCAGAACCTCAATTTATGCAAGGGTTGTGTTCTCATGCTCTCTCACATAACTGGAATTTCATGTAAGTCAGGGATGACTTTTATGCCTAGCGGAACGCACTTTCTGCAGCCGGGGAAGCAGCAGGAGCACCTAGAACTCCTTTGGAAAGATGAATTCTGGGGTGGGGGGGAACTGGGGACTGTTAAGCCTGGGGTGGGTTGGAGCCATGGGAGGAGGGCAGGGGGGTTAAGCCCGGGGTGGTTTAGGGCTTCAAGGGGGCGGGGAGTGGAGTTAAGCTAGGGCCACATGCAGGGTGGGGCAGTTCAACCTTGGTCGGGGGGGTTGAACCAGAGCCAGGGTGTTTGAGTCGGAGCCATGCATGGGGAGTTTGAAGCAGGGCGCATGGGGGAGAGGGGTTGAGCCAGAGCTGTGTGCAAGTGGTGAGTGGGGCTGGGAGGGTGTTGAACCGGGGTCACTCAGAGCTTGAGCCAGGCCCGGGGGGAGCAGGATTTTGAATTGTGCTTATCTCCCATTCATGCAAGTTAAGCGCAACTCAAAATTGCGCATTTCAAGGGTTTACTGTATTGTCTCTTTTATATAATGGGCCAGAACCGCAATGGCTTGTGTAAATGGATTATTCATTCCACCTGTATGGATATTACACAACAAGATTGGAGCTCTAGGCTGAGATTCATTCCGTTCTGAATCTCAGCCTATTCTTCCAACTTTTGTAACGTAAGCTGCAGTTTCTGTTTGTCTTCATTCAGGAATGACCTTGGCCATAGTTAGTAATGAGAACAGCAAATTTTTGGGCTGATACTCGTTTTGTTTCTCTTCTCGTGGTGGCTGCTGTAAATGACTATAGCATTTGACAACATATATTTCACTTTTTTTTTTTTTCGTGGCAGGGAGCCTTTAAACTCTGGCAGCTCTGATGATGCTGTGGTCATTACTGTAAATTACAAAGGCTAAGCACGTAAAAAGGCATTATTCTAAAACTGAATTTAGAAATTTAGCTTTGTGCCTTAGAACACAACATGAATATAAAAACAAAAAAGCAGTCCAGTAGCACTGACTGAACATAAAGTTATCCATCAGACCTGGTCTGTGTATCAGATGTGGTTCTTGCCAAGCCAATTTGCTGAAGCATCATCACAAGATGCAGAACTCTGAGGTCACCATCCAAGTTATCAGAGAGGTAGCCGAGTTAGTCGGTATCGTCAAAACCAACAAGAAGTCCTGTGGCATCTTATAGCCTAACAGATATTTTGGAGCATAAGCTTTCGTGGGCAAAGAACTGTTTCATAAGATGTATGAGTGGGATGTTTCAAAGGAGGATTTAAAGAGGGAGTCTCAATAAAGAGGAGGGCCAGAGCTGATAAGGTCTCTACAGTCAGGGTGGATGTGGCCCATTATCGGCAGTTAATGTGAGGTTGTGAACATCAAGAGAAGAGAAATCAAGTCAGTTCAGTCAGGGGGGATGTGGCCCATTGTCAGTTGCTAATGTGGAAGTGTGAACAGCAAGAGTGGAGAAACTGTTTTTGTAATGGGCCAACCACTCTCAGTCTCTGTCCAGTCCTCGGTCAATGGAGTCAAATTTGCAAATGAACTGCAGCTCTGAAATTTCTCTTTGCATTTTATATTTGAATTTTTTTTGTAGGATTGTTACTTTTAAATCTGTTACAGAGTGTCCAGGGAGATTATAGTGTTCTCCTACAGGTTTTTGTGTGTTACTGTTCCTGATGTCTGATTTTCGTCCATGTATTCTTTTACGTAGAGACTGTCCAGTTTGGCCAATGTAAATTGCAGTGGGGCAGTGCTGGCACATGATGACATATATTATATTAGTAGATGTGCAGGTGAAAGAGCCCCTGATGGTGTGGTTGATGTTAGGTCCTGTGATGGTATCGCTGGTGTAGATATGTGAGCAGAGTTGGCAGCGAGGTTTGTTGCAGGGATTGGTTCTGGGTTTAGAGTTACTGTGTTGTGGTCTATAGTTGCTGGTGAGAATTTAGTCAGAATACAATGGATGGTAGTGTGAAACACTGTGTCCTTGGCCACTGTCATGGTGGGGGCTTCTGGTTGGCCCCAGGTGTGAAGGCTGACTGCACATTGATAGTCCATGAGCAATGTATGAAATTCTTGCTGAATACACATGCAGTCAGGTCATCTGTAAGAAACTGATATTGGACATCAACTGCAGGCCATTCTTCATGCCCCATTGACATCACAAGTCAAATGGGCCAACAAATGCTCTCTTTGGTGGTCAAAAAACATTTGTAAATGGTGGAGGACTTGAGTTTACCCTGATCTTCACAACCATTCTGGGTGTGGCTTCTTCTTGATGTTTGTGTAGAGGAATTACATAGCTTGACACAGGAAGCTGCAGTATTGAGGTAGGTCAAATTTTTCCAGTTTTGATACTAATGGTTGAATATAGTTTGTGGGTTAACTAACTTGACATAAGATGAATGGAGCCAACCTGGTGCACAGCAGTCTTCTACAGCATGATAAAGGGCTAAACCAGGTGATTGGAGAGTTTGATTCACATGAAGTGATGGCCACTTTGCTTAGAACTTTGTTTCGAGGTTTCACCTTTTGAGAGATCTCCGTTGTGGGCTTGGTGGAATTTATGTTTCAAGTGACATCAAATGAGAAAGATACTCAGTTATTGAACAGTTTGACAATTGAAAGATGGAACACATTTGAAGCTGTCTTGTTCATGCTTTGTAGCATTAGAAACCAGCCATCTTAATCAAGTCAGTGTTTAGGATGTCTTCAAGTTATGGTAATGACTGTGCTTGGACATGTAAGCAACAGTCACCTAAGCAGAAAGCTGTTTGAGTGCAGGTTGAAAAGTGTCCTTGCGAATGCACAGCTGCAGTGTAGGCTATTGGCTTGTCTCTTCCACACACTAACTTTGACATCCATCAGCTTTCAAATGTCTGTTGAGGAGAAGGATGGTGATGACTACGTATACTGGGAGTGCCTTTGTGGATCTGGCTAAGGGTTCTGTGTGCTGGGCTGTGACCTGTTCTTCTGTCAGGTATAGAAATATGGCTGCCATCATCTCTTTTTTTTTAAACTGTTTTCAATTAATGTCATCAAAGTAACCACCTGCTTGAAGGTGCTCTGGCCTCTGTGAAAGCCGGCTTGCTTGATGCAGAGTATTGACTCCATTTCTGAGGAGATGAGCTAAGAGAATGAGACATTCCAGCACCTTGAATGGCACAGACAACAGAGATAGCAGCCAATATCTTGAAACATCATGAGGGTCTTTCCCAGGTTTCCAGAGAGCAGTGACTTTTGACACACCTTCAGAAGTCACCCTGTTATGTGGCATTGCCCAGTGTCTGGTTTTCAACCTGAATGTCTGGTTGAAAAGTGACCCTGGCGCTCTGATCACCAAGTCCACTTGATGGGGCTCGCAGTCTTTCTACCTAACTCTGTATGAACCTTGGAAGTGGCAACATGTCTCTCTACCTCTTAGGTAGAGGGACAGCTGGGGGGAAGGGTGCCACATGCCACCTCTACTGGCTGCATGATTCTGCAGCTCTCTTTGGCTGGGAACCGTAGTCAACAGGCTCTGCAAGGGTGGTGCCTGCTTGCAGATGCATCATATGCTGTGCAGGACCACATGGTCATGCCTTCTAAGAGGGAAGGGATATGTCACTGCTTCCAGGGCAGACTCCTTCTCCTCTCTCCACGAGATGAGTGTTACCCAGAGCCTGCACCCTACACTCCTCATCCCATCACCCTCACACTCTAAATCCCACATTCCCAACCACCCAGAACCAGGATCTCCAGCTCAAGGCCTGTCCATACTCCAGAGCCAGTTCACCCCCCAGCCATCGCCCACACTCTGTCCTGCACCCCAGTCTTGGCCCCTTCCTAGGAAAAAGTGAGTAAGGCTAGGGGACAGCAAGAGATGGGGGTCAGGGGGATAGAGTAAGTGGAGAGGGAACTCAGAGAAGGGATGGAACAAGGGTGTTCAGTTTTGTGCAATTAGAAATTTGGCCATCCTCATGTTAAGCGTGGCAATAACACTGCTTGATAGTCACATATTGGGATATACATTTATCTTGGCACTTGTTTGGCCCCCTTTGAGGGCCGCACCTCATCCTGTGAGGTTGGGCACTATTATCCCCATTTCACAGATGTGGAACTGGGACATTAGTTTGAGAGATCTTGGTCAAGTCTGTAGCACAGCAGGGGCTTGAACCCAGATCATCTTTCTCTCATATGAAACAAAACTGAACTGCATCATCAACATCTGAGGTGGAGCATGAGAGTTAGCCCACTGTAGAGTTGTGGTGTGAGCGGTTCTCACCCATATCAGGGTGGCCTAATGGCTAGGCACCCTTGCCAGGGGCTAGGGGCCCAGAGTGTGGGTCTTCAGCCCCCGCCCTAGAGGCTGAAGGATGGGTTTGGGGCATGGCTCCAAGAATCTAGTTTCCCCTCTGGCAGGAGAGGGGTTTCCTTGTGGAGGCTCCCCCCTGTGTGCCTGGGGGAGAGTCCTGAGGCTCTGCTTTCTGGCGGCCAACCTGGTGGCTGTGCTGGCTTGGGCCCTGCTTGCCTCAGAGCCAGCTCCTGCCTCTTGGCTGGTCAGTCCTCCACTGGGCTCAGCCACTGGTCAGCCCTCCTTTTATGCTCCTCCAGGCCTGACACTGGCTGCAGGTGAACCAGGATGGGGCTGATTGAGCAAACAGGCTGGGCTGAACCCCTGCCTGTAGCCAGACAGAGTCTCCCCCTTACAAGCCAGCTTGCTCGTTGCCCCCCCCCACTGAGGAGCACACAGGGCACGGAAATGGCTGCTGACAGCACAGTCTTTGATGCCCTCATTGAGGCCCAGATATGCTGGCTTATCGTGACCCTGAGAAGCAGAAAGTACAGCTAGAAGGCTAACAGGCCAGACTGTCAACATGAGAGAGGGGGGGTGAACCCTCAAGAAATCACCCCAGCTGGCATTGATCAATATGATGCACACACACAATCACTCAGAAGGGGACGTGCCCCGCCCGCACAAAAGAATGTCCTGTACTCCTAAATTGTTTATCTCTTGTCTTACAAGTGCAAACTAAGTAGAAATGCCCTTGTAACAAACTGGAGTCACAAAGACAAACCAGTATGATCTGGCACCATAGATAAGAAAGAGAATACGTAACCCAAAAGGGGTATAAAAGATGGGTCCAGCAGAACTCTAACTTTGAGTGCATTCGACCAACTTCCTGCTGGTCGGGTCAGGTGATTGCCTCCCGAGGTCCACAGCTGGGGACGCCCAACCTCGTATTCGTCTTTCCGTCGGAATTGAGTGACCGATCCGGCTTGGCTACGCTGGTATCGAGGAGACGCAGAGAGGGTAAGATACACCCATGCTAGGTCTCTGACTTTTTTTTTGTGCACAGCTAAAGAATTAGAGCTCTGTAACTAGTATCAAGATATCATTGTGTTAGATGGTAACAGATATCTTTGTATTGGATTGTAACGTAACTTGTTAACACCTGTACTTTGCTAGCATATAAGAAGTAAACAATAACCTTTTGTAACCACACGCTTATAACTGTAGCTTAATAAACTTGTAACTAGTTAAGATCCAAGCCTAACTATTTTGTTAACCCTTTTGTCACTGCAACACAGCCGGCACAACAAAAGAACTTTAACCATTTGGTTACAACAGCCTGGCCATAGGTAAGAGTGCTAGGAGCTGCCTGCTCTAACAGTAAAAAACTGGGTTGCTTAGGACCCAGGGGAGTCCGTCAGCCTGTCTTGGCTGCTTGCAGCGACGAGCTCTCTGCTCTTGTAGTTTTAAACTTGGATGATAACAAGGGCATAGTTGGTACCTCACCGTACATTACCTGGCCACCGGCTAACAGAATTGGCGTAGTCGGCAGGATTGTGACATAGGCTGTACCACAGTGACAAAATGAAACCAGTCATGATAAACAACTCAGATTTCCTTGACATAGAAAAGAATCTAGCTCAGGAAGGATGGGGTAACCCACAGTGGAGTAAAGATGTGATAGAAAAGGATTGGGGAAACCCGAAGGACATTTGGCAACACTATTGTAACTGGAGAACTGCCTGTAAAATGAAAAGAGGGAAAGGCAAAGGTGCTTACATCTGGCTTTTAACTAACATATGGCAGGCAGCCGGTAAGAGCTACCAGAACTTAGAAGCTGAGCTCCTTAAAGTACAAGCAGAAAGGGACACGTTGCACAAAGAATGCCAGAATTTAGACACTCGAGTGCGTACACTAAATACAGATATAGAGCACCTTCAACGAAGGCTGCTGCCCCTGATTGAAAAGGAAGGTGTGGAGCGAAGGAAGAAGCTAGAAGCCAAGCCACGGAGCATTAATCAAGCTAAGGTAGAGACCGCTCTGTGGTTAGACCCTGAGGAATGGGACGGGGATATTTGGGACTCCTCCCCTGATGAGTCCTCCCTCTCCTCCGACGAGGAGGTACCCCCAGTCCGGATGCGGCCACTTATCACCTACCAAAAGTCAGAAGAGGAGGAGGAAGAAGAATCTAGTGATGCAGGTGATGTAAATGGTAGGTCCTCGGGCAAGAAAAGGGACAAGAAATCAGGGAAAGGTAGAAAGAAAACCCCAGTGTCACGAAAAATCACCTCCCGAATGTACAAGCCCTCTGAATTAAAAGAAATCCAGCAAGATTTTTCTAAAAAGCCAGGAGAGGGGATAATAGAATGGCTAGTACGCCTATGGAATTCCGGAGCGGGGCATATACGCCTTGTCGCCCGTGAATGTGACCAGCTTAATTTGGGGGCAGAAATATCCCTCAGCTGCCCTGAACAGGAAAGCCCCAGAACACTATGGACCCTAGTCACTAGGTGGGCTGCAGAAATACATCCAGCAGACCGAGATGAACCCACAGTTATACCATGGGCTAATGCAGAGGAAGCTAAGGAAGCCCTGCAAACTATAGCCACCATTAGTTTGCTCAGCCACTTGCACCAGAGTGAAAATAGGGACGAAAGAAGCCCGTGGGAACAGTTGGCCCGAGTAAATGATCTGAGACCTTTGTTAAAGGGAGCTGCCAGTGCCCATAAGGCAATGGCATTGTCCCTCCGAATGGAGGTACAAAGTAATACTGACCTCACCTTTCAAGATTTGCTTCGTCGCCTAATACAATATTTCAGAGAGTTTGGGGAAAGTAAAACCCCACTAAACAAAGCTAAAGTGCGACAGTTAAAAGAGGAGCAAAAGGGTAGACAAGAAAGCTCCCAATCCAAGAAACAGGGGGGCTTCAAGCCCAAACGTGAAACAACTCCAGAGGAGAAAGAGCTCCGAGCAAAGCTATGGAAACAGTGCCTGGCCTTAGGCTATCCCAAAGATGTAATTCATGGGCTGCCGACTGAAAAGCTAAAACTCCTAGCTGCCTTTGGAAAGGCCAGAGAGGAGGAAACAGCAGTAACTCCTGATGCTCCTCCTCTCCCAGACACCCTTTACACACCACTACGGCAGCAACTACGCGAGCTGCCGTCCCCAGTCGATCTCGATCAGGGAAACTAGGTGGCGGGGGTCAGTCTCCCCTCCAAGTAAATCAGTTAAAAGGGGAGAATGAGTCAGCAAATGACCCCCGGATTCAAGTAATAGTAAATGACAGGCATGTAACATCCTTTCTAGTGGACACTGGAGCCCAAGTATCCATGATTAAGCGAGAAAGCTTTCCCGGTCCACCACCTACTGGCCGAAAACAAGTACTGGTCACAGGAGTTAATGGCACAATTATTACATACCCTCTGGTCAAAGTTAAATTAGACATCCCTTTTCAACCTTACAGACAGCCCCGAAAGCACGAGATAATCCTCGGTAATGCTAACATACTGGGCATGGACATTCTGAAAGGAAAAGAGGGAATAATAAATGGGGAGAAATGGGCTTTTGGAGCAGGCTTTAAGCCCCATACCACTGTTCTGGAAGAAGAAGATGCCTCCAGATATACAATCAACCTGCTCAGTAGTGCTCCTGCTCTCCCACCCTCGACCTTAACCAACGTGAAACAGTATAATGTCCCAGCAGAAGCTATAGGCCCGATTTCTGAACTTGTAAAGGACCTGGAGAAACGGGGTATTCTAATCCGTACCAATTCTCCATATAACTCACCTGTCTGGCCTGTGAAAAAGCCCAATGGAAAATGGAGGCTCACCATAGATTACCGAAAGCTTAATAGCAACACAGGGCCCCTTACAGCAGCAGTCCCCAACATTATTGACATTGTAAACACCATACAGACTTGGAATAAGGAGTGGTTAGCTGTATTGGATATAAAGGATATGTTTTTCATGGTTCCCTTGCAACCTCAGGATCAGGAAAAGTTCGCTTTTACCTGGAAAGGGGTCCAATATACATTCACTCGCATGCCCCAAGGCTATACGCACTCACCCACCATCTGCCATGCCGCACTAGCAAAGGTTTTAGACGGCCTAAACCTGCCTTCTAACACCCAGATCCTACAGTACATTGATGACATCTTAATAGGAGGGGATACCTCTGAGGAGGTACAGGAAGCCGTAACTGAGGTAAAGGCAGCCCTGGAAGGTCTTGGCTTAGATCTACCACCTGATAAATGCCAAGGTCCCTCTCATGAGGTAAAATTCCTGGGTACCATCTGGATGGGAGGACAAAGGTCGATACCTGATGAAACTGTAAATGAATTAAGTCAGGCATCGTCCCCGGAAGATAAAGCCCAACTGAGACAAATGTTAGGGGTTTTGGGATTCTGGAGAAAGCATGTACCGGGTTTTGCTATCATAGCCCGACCCCTTTACAACCTGCTTAAAAAGAGTGCCACATGGGAATGGACCCCTGTGCATGAGGAGGCCCTCAGACAGCTAATAGGTGAGATTCATACCTATCAAGCTCTGGGTCCAATCCACCCCAATGCCCCCTTCCACTTGTACCTCACCGTGGGGAATACTGGGTCCTCCTATGCCCTATGGCAGGAGAGTGAAACTGTACCTCGCCGTCCTATTCAATTTGGCTCAAAGTCATGGCAAGGGTCACAGACCAATTATACCCCTTACGAAAAGGTACTCCTGTCAGCTTTCACAGCTCTAAGGGAGACAGAGGAGTTAACCCAAGGCCAATCTGTAACACTCCACACTCCTCTCCCGATCATTAAGCCTATATTGGAGGGAAAAGAGTTACCACCTGGGGTAGCCCAAAAGATGACTGTACAAAGGTGGGCACTCTACATACATCACAGGGTCAGTGGGGCAGACACTGCGCAGAATCCCACTATGGTTAAGGAGTCCCTGTGGAAAGTGGGAATGCCTACCGAATACCATCTACCCTCACAACCATCTCCTATTAAGGATGCTCCTCCGTTTAACCCATCTCAATCTGAGGGAGTATGGTTTACAGATGGCAGTGCAAAGCTGGTAAAAGGGAAATGGAAGGGAAAAGCTGCAGCGGTCCCAGCGGATGCATCAGCTGCACCCCTAACTGCAGACATAGAGGGATCAGCCCAACTAGCTGAACTAGCTGCTATTGTACTAGCCTGTAAGGCAGGAGCCAATGTTGTATACACCGATTCCTACACAATATGGGCAGGGGCTACTCAGTGGATAACTAACTGGAAAAATAACAACTGGGAAATTGGAGGAAAGCCTGTATGGGGATTAAAATACTGGAAATGGATATACCATCATGCAACCCAAAATGCCTTAAGCATAGGCCATGTGTCAGCCCATCAAAAGAGTAATACTCCAGCTGCACAGCTAAATAACCTGGCAGATGCAGCAGCCCAGATCTCTGCTGCCCAAGTAGATTGGGAACGTTTGTACCTATGGCTGCATGATACTTTAGGGCACACTGGAAGTGAGGAGTTAACGCGGCAAGCACATATCAGGGGGTGGCCCATCACCCACCGACAGGCTAGAGACCTGGTGCAAGCCTGTACTATCTGTGCAGAAACCCGAAAACATGTAGCAGAAGGGCAGCGATTTGCCAGACTAAAAGATGGAAAAACACTATGGGCAACCTGGCAGGTTGATTACATTGGCCCACTCCCTACTACCAGACAACGGTGGAAATATATTTTAACTGGAGTGGAGGTTGTCTCAGGAATAGGGTTTGCATACCCCACCAAGGGGGCAACAGGACTTTCCACCATCACGGGACTGAATCGTGTAATAGCAATAGTCCCTACACCCCAAGAGATCCAATCTGACAATGGCTCACACTTTAAAAACAAAGCAGTACAAGAGTGGGCTGTTAAGCATGGAATTCAGTGGACTTACCACCTCCCTTATCGACCCCAGTCCAACGGCATAGTCGAGCGCTGGAATGGGCTGTTAAAAAAACACCTGAAGCCCACGGATGGCACTTGGGGAAACAGGCTGGATGAGGTTGTACAGAGACTGAACAACCGACAGACCCCTACGGGCAGTCCAATCAGCAGAGGATTTTTCCCTACTGGGAGAAATTTCTCAGCTTCAGCTGCACCGCTCAAGGACTCCAAATATAATCCTGGAGATACTGTTGTAATTAGACACCCTAGCCTGGGAACACAGACTCATGTACTGCACTCATACAAAGGGAAGGGAGTTTGGATTACTGCTGGCCCTGACCAGGCACCACTAACTATCACTGAGGCTTGGATTGTATCCAAGACCGGCTGACCTTGTGATTTGTTCCAGAAACAGCCCCATGGCTCCAAACAACTCCTCAGTGGAATGGACGCCTCCCGAGATTGGCCCAGACGCCAAGCTGCACTATGAACTCTGTATATATTTACTGCTTGCTGTTATAGCTTCTTTGATTATTGTATTCAGTTTTAAAATGAGCTATCTAGGAAAGCCCCGACTGACAAGGGATGCGCTCCTTCAACTCATCATCATCCTCCTAGCTCCAGCTGCCATCGCCATACCCGACCACCCACTCCGGGGTGCCGTTCAAGCTATCGCCTCCATCGCCAAAGCAACCGACTGCTGGATGTGCACACTACTCAACTCCCCCACTGGACCTGGAATTGAGTTTGTGCCCCTTGGCCTAAATGACTGGTGGAATAAGAGCGACATCTTCCGGTGGGGACCGGAATGGTCCGGAGGCAGTCCTCACACTAACTCTGGGGGGGAGCCAAAACAATGGCAGCGTACTATGTGGGGGCAACCACTGGAATATGTAATGGGGTCATCTAAAGCAATGTATCCCATTTGTTTTGAAAGCAGGGGAAATGCTGAGGCTCAGATGGGAAGCCTGGGTGACCACCAGTGCACCCACCTGGTCTCATTCAACAGGAAGTTAGGGATCTGGGATGTTCACTCACAACAAGAAAAGGGACTGCAGTTAAACTGTTGGGGAAATGTCATTAATGCCTCCCTAGGTCACAAAGTTTTGTTTGGTGTTAAGGATGCTGCAATTGTCCCTCTAAAGTTTAATGAATACCCTGAAAGCCAAGCTTGGTATAACAAATCCCTTTTTATCCTCCCTCACACAGGATACATATATGACCCCACCCTTGTAAATTCCAACACTCTGTTATCAAATCAGTGTGCTAAAGATAACCTTTTCAAGCCAGACCAAATTTTGCAAGACCTACTGGTTACTCTATACTGTTCTATTACCAGTGATCACTATTGTGTCCCATACCATGCCCCCAGGCTCGATCCAAACGAAGGATGGTATAAGGGACCCTTTTCTCCCATCCTCAGTAAAGAGCCTGGATTGTTTTTCATCTGTGGGGAAAAAGCTTATAAATACTTACCAACAAACTGGACTGGACGATGCTCACTTGGGCACATAGTACCCGGGGGATTAACTGTATACCCTCACATCACCGCTCCCGGCATAACCAACCTGGGAAGCTTCTTGCATCGATCCAAAAGAAAGTTCACTCGTAACCCCCTCATTGAGCGACCCACAGGCTTCCACAGATTTACCCGTGCACTTTTTCCCTGGTTGGGAGTTGCTGAACTTGAGCGAGCCTTAGTTAACATCTCAGGCCAACTAGAAATAGCTCTTAATCATACTGCAGATGCCTTAAATCTTTTAAATAACCAACTCCAATCCGTAGCTCGCTTTGCTCTACAAAATAGAATTGCTCTAGATGCCATTCTAGCCCAACAAGGAGGTGTCTGTGCTGTAATAAATCAGTCCTGCTGCTTTTATGTTAATCACTCAGGACAAATCGAGCAAGATGTCTCTGCTATCAAAGATGCAGTTCAAGTCCTGCATGCTACAGCTGAGACTGGAAAAACCTCATGGCTGGAGTGGTTAGTCCAACAGTTAGGATTTTCTCTCTCTCCATTCCTGCATTCTATTGTAACCACTATTTTGATTGTTCTTATCATAGTAGTTGTGTTTTGTATAACACTGTGCATCGTCAGGAGACTAATTAATATGGCTATCTCCTCTATGCAAATCCGATACATGGAGCTGACACGTGATCCTAGCCAATTCCGCGATTCCCCACATACTGATCGGATCATTGGGCACTTTTAGACCTCCCCCAAGGAGGGCAAAAGGTGCTGGCATCACCGCCACCTTGCGTTCTGGGATGTAGTGTGGTGCATCAGGGGGTGGAATGTAGCCAGACAGAGTCTCCCCCTTACAAGCCAGCTTGCTCGTTGCCCCCCACCACTGAGGAGCACACAGGGCACGGAAATGGCTGCTGACAGCACAGTCTTTGATGCCCTCATTGAGGCCCAGATATGCTGGCTTATCGTGACCCTGAGAAGCAGAAAGTACAGCTAGAAGGCTAACAGGCCAGACTGTCAACATGAGAGAGGGGGGGTGAACCCTCAAGAAATCACCCCAGCTGGCATTGATCAATATGATGCACACACACAATCACTCAGAAGGGGACGTGCCCCGCCCGCACAAAAGAATGTCCTGTACTCCTAAATTGTTTATCTCTTGTCTTACAAGTGCAAACTAAGTAGAAATGCCCTTGTAACAAACTGGAGTCACAAAGACAAACCAGTATGATCTGGCACCATAGATAAGAAAGAGAATACGTAACCCAAAAGGGGTATAAAAGATGGGTCCAGCAGAACTCTAACTTTGAGTGCATTCGACCAACTTCCTGCTGGTCGGGTCAGGTGATTGCCTCCCGAGGTCCACAGCTGGGGACGCCCAACCTCGTATTCGTCTTTCCGTCGGAATTGAGTGACCGATCCGGCTTGGCTACGCTGGTATCGAGGAGACGCAGAGAGGGTAAGATACACCCATGCTAGGTCTCTGACTTTTTTTTTGTGCACAGCTAAAGAATTAGAGCTCTGTAACTAGTATCAAGATATCATTGTGTTAGATGGTAACAGATATCTTTGTATTGGATTGTAACGTAACTTGTTAACACCTGTACTTTGCTAGCATATAAGAAGTAAACAATAACCTTTTGTAACCACACGCTTATAACTGTAGCTTAATAAACTTGTAACTAGTTAAGATCCAAGCCTAACTATTTTGTTAACCCTTTTGTCACTGCAACACAGCCGGCACAACAAAAGAACTTTAACCGTTTGGTTACAACAGCCTGGCCATAGGTAAGAGTGCTAGGAGCTGCCTGCTCTAACAGTAAAAAACTGGGTTGCTTAGGACCCAGGGGAGTCCGTCAGCCTGTCTTGGCTGCTTGCAGCGACGAGCTCTCTGCTCTTGTAGTTTTAAACTTGGATGATAACAAGGGAATAGTTGGTACCTCACCGTACATTACCTGGCCACCGGCTAACGCTGCCCTACCTGGCCTTCCTTTCACACTCTTACATGTGGGTAAAAAGAAAAACTTTGTATAAAGAAACCTACAAAATACTTTCTGGAAATTATCATAAGATCTTCCGTACCCAGTTAATTCAGAGACCGCTCCCTCCTCTTTTTTAAAATGTGCTAATCAAAGGTGCCACATTTACGTGTAAATGTGTTACTACTTTGTGAGTCTGTTTCATATTTCCTAGGCACAAGTGAAGAAAGAGTGCTCGGATAGCTCTTCCAGCACACAGAACAGATTTTAAACTAATTAGTGAAGGGAGGTATTAATCTAGCTGTTTTGATGTGCTTTAATATAACGAAAAAAGTCTAATAGATATTGTTGTGGTTTTGAAATTAAGGCATTTATATCTGCTGTTTTAAACAGACAAGAATGCTGCACCCAATGAAATTAGCTCTTGAATCAGCTTTTATTCTAGAGACTTGTCTCCCGACGAGGCACATGAATGTTAAGCACAATTTTGGGGGGTTTCTGCGAGAGATTTTAACACTTACAATTTACGTATGTATTAGGGATTTAGCAGGCTCACCGCCCAGGGAAGGGACAAAGGGGGCAGTTGCACCAGGGCCTGGAGCTCCTGGCTGCCTTTGCTGCTGCAGCCCTGGTGGCATTTGGAGCCTGGGGTCCTTTTGAAGTGCTGTGGAAGCGCCACTGCCATTCTCTGGGAGATGATAAGGACTAACTGTCTTCAGCCCCACCCCTTCTGACGGAAGCTCCGCCCCTTCCAGGGCATAGAGCATGGCACCCCACTGCATTGCTCCCAGCTTGTAGTCCCTATCAACCTCCCTGGCCTTTATCAATCTGAGACTTTAAAAAAAAAGGGGGGGGGGGCGCTAAGATTTTTTTCTGTTAAATCTTTGTGTTATATAAAAATAAGTGACCAGATTTCAAAAAGTGCAGGCAGTCAGCAATTGCCAATCCTGTGACGGGGCGTGCAACCCCTTTTGTAAATCAGATCACTTTACTTAGGTGCCTTAGAACAGATACAGGAGCGTATTTAAAATGAAAAAAATAGTAAAAAAAAAAGTCCATGAACAAACTGGCCCCTGAAATGCTTCCCATTTTCTTTTCTCTCTCTCTCTCGTTTCTCTCTTTTATTAAGTTTGCCGTTGGACACTAGTAATAAAGTGTCAGGCATTTCCCTGACAAATTCTTCATTCTGAGTAATTTGGTTTGTGACTGAACCGGTTTGAGGTGCATGGTTGTAAATTTGTGCTGCAGCTCCTGTGCAGTTTGCTGAGCATAAATGAGGGGGTGGCAGGGGGGAAAGGGCAGAATTTGGATCCTTCATTGCATAGCATCAGCCAGCTATTGCTTCAGCTGTGTTTGGAAGACACTGTACATCAGACTGGAGAACTGTATAGAGGCTGTGAGGTACATGCCACTGAGTGCAGGCTGCTAAGCCATTATTTATGGTGGTGTTATAATCACTGTCTTCTTGAGTCGTGGCTGTGTGTATGTCAAAGGAAGAAAACATGACAGACAGCTTCATGGAACTGTAAATTAACATCTTTCAAGATCTGAACAGAAGGAGGAAAGCACCAGTCATGAATATTATGAAGAGTGTTCAGGAGTCTACATTAAATAACAGCAGCACTCTACAACACTCTCCTCCTGAGTCGCTACAGATGGTGATTTGCTATGTCCTTGCCTTTTATTGTTGTCACTTTTATGCTGCACGACTTGTCTTCTACCAGACACTTGTATTCATGCTGCAGACCCTCTGTTTTGTCTTGTTTTTAACTCTTGCATGTCCGTTTTAATTCCAAAGTCAGACATGAAATAGATGGAAGGCACAGACTAATTAGCTGGCTTGCCTGATCCTTGTTGTTTATTAGTACGGAGTTCTCCTATGGATGGTAATCCTGAGAAACTGGACAGAGAACTGATAGTTTTCAAAAGCGTTTGACTGGATATTAACATATGAGAATGGAATTCTGATAGCATTTTCTTCTGTAATGCCACCTTTGTGACTATGAGTGATGTAGTTCATCTTGAATGTCCATCAGTTTTCCATAAGGGGTTTCTTAGGTCTTAACTCTGTTTAGTCTACTCTTGCTGATACCTAATTTCCCAAACACAGAGATGGCATCATCCCAAATAGTACAATTACTAGTGCTTTGTCCACCTCTGTCTTCTGAGAGGAGATTCAAGGACACTTGGATTGTTAGCCAAACCAAGAGAAGGCTAAAGGGAGATATGGTTGTCCTCTTCCAATACATAAGAGGGATAAAAAACATATTTGGCACTGCAGTATGGGACATGGATCACTTGCAGTGTTAAAGCGGAGTAAATGGTGGATTCTCTGTATCTTGAAGTTATTTAAGATCATGCTTTCAGGACTTCAGTGATCCAGGCAGCAATTAGGGGTCCATTACAGGAAGGGGTGGGTTAAGTGCTGTCACCTGCAATGGGCGGGGATCAGATTAGATGGTCATGATAGCCTCCTCTAACTGCAATCCATTTATGGGCAGAGTTTGAAAGACCAGTTCACTTCAAGATCCAGTGTTGTTGGGGTGGTCTCTGGTAAAGGTACTTATCATGGGTATAAAGTCTTTTAATTTAAATTTTTGTCTATATAATGCATTTACCTTAAGAATAAAACGTTCTTGCTGAAAAGGTGATAAGTGGCAGGTGAAGCTCTTGACATTGGACACTGCTCTGAAGAGAAGGCAAAATAACCCTGCTTAGATCTGCTGCTAGGGATATCACAGAATCCTCAGCTGACTGTGTAGTCTGGGAATACCCTGGTCAGAAAGCAGACACATGCAGATCTCCACCTATGAGAAAAAATGGCTGAAGAGCTGGAAGCCTATCAGGTGTGCCCTTGCTGGATCAGAGATGGGAAATATGGGCATAGTTTGCATGAACTGTGACAGGCACATCTGAAAGTTTTACCAAAAATGCCATTAGAGAAGGTTTTACATCCCCACAAAATGTTACTTTATATTATTCTGTAGATTCTCACACGTATTTAAAATATATGCACACACCCTCCATCTAAACTTGATGTGTTAAAGGTCATGTACTTAATTGTTAAAGGGACAAGTTTTATGTAGCTGCTCTTCTACTGTGTAGTTTTATGATAAAGTGCCAGAAATCTGCATGAAGAAGCAGAGTGAATGTTGCTACATGAACCTTGATATATGATATGAAACCTCTCTGAGGCCGAATGAACTAAAGGTTGAGACAGAAGTGGTCAAACAGGAAAAGGACTTAACTTCAGATAAGGTTGGAGATGAAAGCGCAGCCTGAAGCTTTTGTTTAGCTGTTGTTAAGTGAGGAATAAATCAAAGAATAGGAAGGAAATAGATTTGATTCATGTATTTTGTCTATCTACTTTGTACAGTAGAAACAGCTGCCTTTTTCTCATATAATTTTCCAGGTTTCCAACAGGTGAAAAAATAGGGTTACCATGTTTGACCTTTCAAAAAAGAGGCCACACCTGAGAGGTGGGGTATCTATATCAGGATCTACCAACCTACGTTGTATTAATATACTATAACACATTAATACAACATGAGTTGCTAGCTACTTACACTGATACACCTCCTTTCAGTGATGCCTTCTCTTTTATATGGTAACCCTATGAAAAAGGTAGAAAAATAGTTGTAGGGTTAGGTTTTTAATCAGAGTGGGTTTTTTTCTTCTGGAAAGTCAATTTTCATTTAATTTCTACATGAAAAAAATAACATTTTTGGGTAACTCTTCTTAGGAACAGCACAATAAAACCAGGAGTTTAGATTGCTTTTTCAAATCATTGTGGTAAGGTGTAGATGAACAGAATGAAAAAGAAGTAGCTCTTAACTCAGTGGTTGCTTCCCAGGATGCCTTCTGTAATGGAAAACACCAAAGTCTTTTTTTGGAGTTTTTCAAGTTAAGAATATTTTATGTAATTATTTTCCTCATAAGCTGCATGAAAGTTTGCTAAAAGCACTAAATTCATTTGTTTAATGAAGCAGTATAAAGCAATTTTGTAACTAATGATCATCTTTACATACTTTCAGCCTCAAGAAAATGTAATTTCAGTCTTCACTGAAGAATATAGAAATAAGTACTTTAAAAAAAGTATTTAAAATTGTCACAGGCAAGGGAAGAAAGTGATTTGATTAATCACAGTGAAGTATCCATAATAAAATTACATTTGAAAATCATAAGTACTCACACTGCTCTGTCATTAGACTGGTGTAAATGCTTGTTAACAGGCTTAGAGTTATTAATATCTGTGCTCAATAAAATTGTGATAGAAACATATCAAACCTCCAGAAATGTTAGTATTTTTTTTTCCTAGCATGCCTGTGGAAATCAGAGGATCAGCACAGATCCTCAGCTGGTATAATTCAAATCAAATTATGGTAGTGAAAAATATGGCTCATGATACTTCAAATTACCATGGGCTCATTTATAAGAGAATTTCTTATTTAGCATGACCTGGTCTTGAGATTATAGACAATGACTCAGGGAAGAAAAAAAAAATGTGCTTAAGCACTTTGGTGTATGCAGCCTGGGAAGACTGGTAGGGTTTCCCCAAATGGGAAGTCTGTCTTTTGATTTATAAGCTTTTCTGGGGATCATCATATTTTATGAAATAGTTATGGACATGCGAGCGTGTTTCAAAATCCTTTTTGAGTAAACTACTTAATTCAACTCCTGGAGAAATGTTAGATGTCTGTAGATGCAAATTCTTACATGCTGAACTTTAAACTAGGTATTCTGAAAGCTTGACTTTCTATCCTGCAGCACACATTACCTGTGCAACTGCCATAGTTCCTAAACACTGGTTTTTTTCACTCTTTGCCTAAAACTTTAGTCAAATCCTTTCAAAGAAGTACAAAAGTTTGTGAAGATTCCTCCCAGTGAGCCTGATTCTCCATTTCTATCCATAATTAATATTCACCTGGGCTGGGTCTACACGAGCCCCTTCCTTTTGGAAGGGGCATGTTTATCAGCGAGTTCAAAAGATGCTAATGAGGTGCTCCCTTAAATATGCAGTGTCTCATTAGCATAATGGTGGCCGCAGAGATTCGAAAGTGCGGCTTTTCAAATAGCGTGCCACCTGCGCAGATGGAGACCTTCCGAAAAGACCCCCCACCCAGTTTTCAAAAGCCCTTCTTCCTAACACCAGATAGGAAGAAGGGGCTTTTGACAACTGGGGGTTCCCTTCAGAAGGTCCCCATCTCCACAGGCTCCATGCAATTCGAAAAGCCACACTTTCGAATTGCCGCAGCCACCATTATGCTAACGAGGCACTGCATATTCTTGGAAGTGCCTCATTAGCATCTTTCAAACCCGCTCATTAACAATGCCCCTTCCAAAAGGAAGGGGCTCATGTAGACACAGGGCTGGAAATATCTGAGGTGATTCTCTCATAAATTACATTCTAAATATCACATTGCATTTCCTTAGCAATTTATTGCCTGCATCTTTTTTTCTGGAGTTGTGGAAAAGAAAAAGAAGGTGAGAGCAGGGCAGGAGGGAGAGAGATACTGTTGAAGAATTGTCTCCTGGAAGATTGTCACCTGGTGTCTAAAAATAACGGTGTTAGTTTATTTCAAGAGGGCTTCCTTTGAAGCAAAATTACTGAGCTAGGCCAGATTAGGGAAATGTCATACACATTGAACAGTTAAATGCAAGCTTATTGTTCAGCTTCTATTTAAAAAAAGAAAAAAACATAACCGAATATATCTGATAGGAAGCAGTATCCTTTTATTATGCTACGAGCAGTAGCCGGTTGGAAATCAGGTGTTAATCTTTAATTAACTGTGAAGAAGCTGAGAATGAATATATGCAGTTGCCAGTTAGCCAGATCTGGGAGAAGGTCTGCAATTTAATTTTAGAAATCTGTGTAGATTAGACATTTCACATTTGAAATAAAAGTTGGAAACTGTCCAATGCTGCATTTTTTCAGCAATAATGAGGAGACGTTTGGATATCAATGTTTGCATACACTAGTATGCACCCCACTTCCCTCTCTCTTTAACAAGGTTCCTATATTGTGCTTGTCACTGGCATCTTAAGCACGTCACATCCCTTTCTAGGAATTTGGTATGCACTGTGAGGCTACCATCGTCTGGAAAATGTCCAACAAAATAGCACGTTTGGGTGGTCTGCGAAGGGGCAAGGTACAAGCATATTAATGCATTAGTGTCAATTGCCAATCTGCATACTAGTACCCTTATAATTTGCTTTACCTTAAATGAAAGCACTGTGAACCTCCTTTCTGCACTGAAAGGCCACTTGTGCTCAGTGATGGCAGAAGACACATACCGGTTGAACATCTCTCATCCGGCACCCTCAGGACCTGACTGGTGTTGAACAAGAGAATTTGTCAGACCATGGGAGGTCACTGTTTTCTAGCAGCATTGCCAACACTACCACTGCTTACTGAGCTCTTAGAAGACCTTGAGGGGTAAATTACAGTTAAACAACAGCACAGAACAATGAGAGCCAGGACTGGTGGCTGTAAACAAGCTTTATGGGACCACAGGAAACTTGGCCACACACATGATAAGTGGTCCTTTGACTAACTAAAACAATGCTGGATAACAGATGCTGCCATATGAGAGAGCGCTGGACTAGAGAGGTTCAGTCTTTGTTAACAATATGTAAACTACTCAGGCCCTATTTTTTCCACGGTAAGCAAACTAGTGTAATAGATCTAAACTTTCATTCCATTTCTGAAGAACAGAGTGGGGTTGGGTGGAGGGTGAAACAAATCTGAGCAGCAGCATAGCAGTGGTAGATTTGTAGGTAGTAGAAGTTCCATCACATTAACTACCGGTGAGGCATCAGAGATGTGGGAAGGAGGTGTTTTGGTCTCGCACTGACATTTCTTTATTAGCACTTAGAGCACTACCCATGTTCAAATGGTACCAGATTAGTTCTCACAGCATCCCAGTGATGAATGATTTAGCTGAAGCCATATTAGCAACGCAATAATGGATCTGTTCCAGACTTAAGGCAAAATAGACTTCTAGTAACTGGTGCAACAGACTAAATGTTGGACCAGATCCACCAAGGGACTGGGGCACCCAAAGTGGTAGGCAGGCACCTAACTCAAAAGAATAGGTCTTCAAACCTCCAAATCCTTCCCAGCTGCCTCCTAATACTAGGGGAAGCAGGTGTCTGGTTTTCAATCACAACACCTGCTCAAAAACAGACTGGTCTGGTCAGCCCCACCAATGTCACTTCATGCTTCAACCACCATTCCGGAGGACAAGCATCCATACTGATGACAGTATGGACCCACACTTGTTTGCTTACATCATCTGAGTCCAATGCCACGACTAGAAGCTTGGTTTTCCTTTTTGGTGGTTTGGGTTCTGTAGCTTCTGCATTGGAGTCTTGTTCTTTTAAGACTCTTGAAAGCATGTGCTGCAATTCGTCCTTCTCAAATGTGGGCTCACTGCATTTAAGGAGGCAAAGAGACCTGTATACGTTCTTTAGATGTTCCAAGTACTTTTAATCACTACCCAAGTTCCAAAAATTCAGGAAAAGAAATTGTTTGGAGTCAAATCAAACATTTAATTTTGATTGAGGGCTTTTAGTTTTTCATTCTTATAACACAAATGTAGGAAATTCTGAAATGAGGAGTGAACTTCAGACATTTTGTTTTGAGAGTACAAAAATTGAACATTTATGCATTGTTGTTGTCCATATGTCAGCTCACAAGCTCTCCTCTTTCACAACAGAACTTGGTCCAATAAAAAGATACTTCTATTCTTCTTTTCTCTCAAATCAATCATTTCATTTTCTCTGGTTCACTTTTAACTTGATCAAAATTATTTGAGAAAATTGACGGTCAGTCCCAAAATATTTCAACTGACTTACACCTGCATTTTTCAGAAAAAATATTGTATCCAAAAATTTTCACCCAGATCCACTACTGAGATCTCTGGCAGTTAGACCAGTATGGGGGTGTTTACAGTTGCTGCATGTCCAATGTTTACAAGGAACTGTATCACCATCAAGATCTGAGTCATTCTCCATATTGTTCTCTGGGCAGCCATACATTGGCTATGGGGCCCTGAAAGTCCATGCTGGGAAGTCCATTCTAGCTGTCTCCTCACAAGTTCAGAACATGACAAAGCTTTTCCTCAGTCATTATGGGTCCTGGGCTTTTAGGCAGATTATTTGCCTCAAGCGGTCAGAGCATCCCCCAGCTGAGGCTTTTTCTCAGCCACCTGCTTGGTGTTTGTAGAGCTACTCTCATAATGGTCCAGCATGGGAAAATGGTGGGGAAACCAAATACCATCGGCTCTGTGGGCCCCTCCAAGTGGTAAAGGGCAGAACAAACCTCTTTACCAAAACCAGTCTTGATCCTGTGCTGGAATGGAGAGAGGATTGTGGGCAAAATCCAGGCCCACTCTTTTCTCCAGGTTCCAGCCCAGAGACCCTGTGAAAGCAGCTGCCTTCAAATGACTCCAATGGTAACTATGATTCCCTGGACCACTTCCTTATGCTCCCACCCTCAGGACCTTCCTTACCTACAGGTGGTTCTTTCTGGTACCTGCTTGCACTTACACCTCCCACATCTTCCAACACCCCCACCTTCTCTCCTCAGCTCCTTGCCTGCACTGAGCTGACTGAAGAGAAGCCCTTTTTAACCCATCTCAATGGGTTCTTAATTGGCACCAGGTGTCCCGATTAATGTGACTCACTTGGTTCCAAACCTTCTAATTATGTCCAGGTGCTTTAATTCACTTGATTGCCCTGACTGAGTCCGGCAACTTCCTGCTAGTTCTAAATTAGCTTCTGTTAGGTCCCTATTTCCAGGACAAAGCTATTTAATCCGGGGCTAATATAGTCCCTAAGACTACTCTCCTTCAGCCCTCTGACCTGAATGTCACAAGAAAGGAATATTTCATCTAGGAGAGCTGTGTATAGTTTGAAAAATTGAGTGAAAACCTGCCAGCCGTTGAGTCTGACAGCAGAAGTTGATGGGGAAGGTAGGATTACAGATATAACAAATCACACTAGCTCTGTATTGAGAGCATTCAAGCAGTGATGAGCAAGTGGTGGTTTGTATGGGCTTAGCTGAATTGACTTGACTGTCTACAGAGAACATAGCAAAGTTTTGATGCTCATTTCTCTCCCAAAAGTCTTATGGCTCGAGATGTGCCAGGAGAGTATGGGCAACCCATGCTAGAATGCTATATGACAATATTGAAAAATCACAAGCCCTGAATCAATAAGTTACAACACCTATGGAAGGTTTAAAAATTTACCTGAGAAGTGTCACTGTTTTAAAGGCTACAAACAGTGGACAAGGCTTACCAGTTAAAATCCTATGGTTTTTTTAATTAAGATTTGTATCATTGTTAAAAGAATATGTTAAATACAAAATGCTTCCTTCTTTTTAGTTAGCAGATCACTGAAGAGTTTGTGGTTTTAGACGCAATGTTGAGGTCACACTGTGCCATAGGCATCATCACAATAGACTGTGCGTGATTGGAAGGAACATAATTAAGAGACTATGTTGGCATTGTGATTAAGGCTGCTTGTACACTCACCCTCCTGTTGGAGGTGGCATGGTAATGAGGCAATTTGAAGATGGCTAATGAGGTGCTAATATGCATATTCAGCACCTCATTAGCATAATGGCAGCCACACAAATATCAAAGTGCAGACTTCGAATTGCAAATTCACAGTGAAGATGGCGTCAGCTTCAAAATAAGCGCCCCACTTCAACATTCCCTTACTCTCACAAAACTAGATTGGAGTAAGGGACTATCGACGTGGGGCACTTATTTCAAAGTTGCCCTCATATACACTGTCAATCAGCAATTTGAAATCTGCACTTCGAAGTCTACATAGCTGCAGTTATGCTAATGAAGTGCTGAATATGCTTGTCAGTGTCTCATTAGCCTGCTTCAAATTGCCTCAGTACCATGCCACCTCCAACGGGAAGGGGAGAGTGTAGAAGCAGATTAAGACTCTGGACTTAGGCTAAAGCGATGGGTGTTCTTGCTCTGATAGATTCCTAGTGTGGTCCTGGACAAGTTGCTTAATCCTTCTGACTGTGCCTCAGTTCCTCAGATAGGGGAGGACTAGCTGTGTCACTGCTTCTATGGAACAGTACAGTACAGAAGTTACCTGTATTGATTAGAGTAGTTTTTTTTTCCATTTCTGTATAGAATCCATCTCCCAAGAGGTGGCAGAAAGGTCGATAGACTAATTCTTTCATCAACTGGGGTTGGTCATCCTATCTTTGGCACTTGGCATGTAAGTTCTCACAGCTCTAAGCAATCTAACTTTTGTATGGATCAGACCTATGGGTACATATTTAGCAGAATGGCGGACTATTTTCAGTTGAGGGCTTTAGATGTTAGAATACTAAAAATGCTGAGATATAGTATGTCATTCCATTGGTCAGAGGAAGATGGCAGAATGTACGACAGGTTGAACCTCTGTAGTCTGTCATTCTCTCGTATGACAATATCCATGGTCTAGCATGATTTTAGTTAGCTGGAAAACCATTGAGCATGGGTGTGGCCAAGTTTCCTGTGGTCAGATAAAGTTTGTTTACAGTCACCAGTCCTGGTTCTCAGTGCTCTGGACTGCCATTTAGAAGACATGTAGGTGTAAATCACAGCTAAGAGCCCTGTAAGCAGTGCAAGTGTTGGTAATGCTCCTAAATAATATTGACCTCCCCTGATCCATCAAATTTTCTGGTTCAGCACTGGTCAAGTGTTGGGGGTGTAAGACTAGAGAGGTTCAACCTGTGATATTAATTTCTTTGCCCAATCCTATGTGCCAAAGACAGAATGCTTTTCATACATAAATCTCAAAGTGACTTATACTAATGGGTTAATATCTAATGATTGATTCTGTTTTTACATTGGCTTTTTCATAAACTGGTTTGGTTGGCATTGACATTCTTGTTGTAACTCAAGCACTGAAAATGCTTTATTATTTTGCAGTAAGAGTCATTCAAATACATTGCAATGTAGCATTCCAATCAGTCAAGTCTTCTAAATGCCTATTTAGAAAACTCATTCCAAAAACATGGAGAAGGCAAAGTCACCAAATCAATTTTAGAAGAAACATTCATGACAAAGTCTGTATCTTATTTTACCGAGCATCCCTTCCCCTTCTTTTTTTATGTATGCATTTGAATGCAGAGAGAAATCCTCAACTAGGATAAAGAAGAATATGTTCATGGAAGCCTCCAACTTGTATGCCTTCACTGTTGATCTTTTGATTGTGTTTTGATTGCCATCTGCGGTTCTTGCATAGGAACAATGATGTTGTCACTCTAGAAAAGGTCACAGATCTCAGCATTAACGGTACACTATTAGATTTTTCCAGCCCTCAGTCGTGATTCATCTTGCTCTGATGTTATAAATTAAAGGCAAGCATGTGAGCAATATTGGTATTAAATTGTATAGATGAAATTTCATGTTCTTTGAGAAAAGTTTTCTGTATCTTATTTTAAAAATGAAGCCTCTTTCTCTCACTCTCTCTTCATCTGCTTCCTCCTACACATTTGACATTTTAGAAAGAGATCTTTTGCAGTCAACTTTGGTGAGAAATACCTTTAGTCAGTGGTGGATGTTATAAACCAAGATTACTAATTACCATGGGGCATGTGAAATCAGGCTGTCCAAACAAAAGTCTTGTTGCAAAGGTTATAAAAGAAATCTTCTAAAGTAATAAAAATGATTAATTATAGGGTCTGTCCCATGAAAGCTCACCTAATAAACTATTTTGCTAGCCTTTAAAGTGCTACTTGACTGCTTTTTGTTTTTATAAGGTATATGGTGATGGATTTTTTAAAAAGTTTTTTTTGTGTCACATGTTTCAGTAAAAATTTCAGATCCATATTTAAAATGTATAATTTGCAGAAATCTGGTTCATCTTTAAACAATGAGCCAAGACCCAGTTTCAGAAATCTTTTTTTAACAATGTTCAACCTTAAGGAAAGATAGCTTGTTTAAGGAGGTGTAGGCACTGTTGTGTAGGAAGGTCACAGAGAAAAGGGAAATTAGTACATAAACTTTTCCTGACCACAAGGTTTGGGATTCAGCTACAAATATGATACACAGAGCTAGTGTTCCCTCTAACCTCTTCCATCCATCTGCAGATTTTTTTCCATCCATGGGAAGAATAATTTTATGTACACTGAGATATCTGTGTATGTTCACCAGCAGAAGAAACAACCTAAATGTGGGCATTCTGCTAATCATGGAGGTGAGGTTTTAATCTTTCCTGAGCACCTGCACAAGCATACAATTTACAGGGAATATTGGATTGTGCTGAAATCCAGGTGTTTTCTGTTTCAAAGCATTTGTTTTTCTGTCCATAATGAAAAAGGCGAAAAAAGACAAAAGTTAGCAAATTTTCCTTGACATATTGTTCAGCAGTTCAGTTAAGCTTCATGGTGCCTTGTGAATTTCATATATTAAATTCCTTGAAGTTTGCACAATAACATAGCTGATACTGGCACTACATCCCAGGCCATCACGAAGATGATGTAATGATCTATACAGATCAAAACAAAAAAGCAGTCAAGTAGCACTTTAAAGACTAACAAAATAATTTACTAGGTGAGCTTTCGTGGGACAGACCCACTTCTTCAGACCATAGCCAGACCAGAACAGACTCAATATTTCAGGCATAGAAAACCACAAACAATAATCAAAGTTGACAAATCAGAAAAAAATTATCAAGGTGAGCAAATCAGAGAGCAGAGGGGTGGGGAAGTCAAGAATTAGATTAAGCCAAGTATTCCAAAGAGCCCCTATAACGTCCCAGAAAATTTTCATCCCGGTTCATCACATGTGTTAATGTGTCGAATTTGAATATGAAAGAGTTCAGCAGTTTCTCTTTGTAAAGCAGACTGGAAATTCTTCTTCAATAAGACGCAAACTCTTAAGTCGTTAACAGAATGGCCCACTCTATTAAAATGTAATCAAAACAAAAAGCAGTCAAGTAGCACTTTAAAGACTAGCAAAATAGTTTATTAGGTGAGCTTCCGTGGGACAGACCCACTTCTTCAGACCATAGCCAGACCAGAACAGACTCAATATTTAAGGCACAGAGAACCAAAAACAGTAAGCAAGGAGGACAAATCAGAAAAAGATAATCAAGGTGAGCAAATCAGAGAGTGGAGGGGTGGGGGGGAAGGTCAAGAATTAGATTGAGCCAAGTATGCAGACGAGCCCCTATAGTGACTCAGAAAGTTCCCATCACAATTTAAACCATGTGTTAATGTGCCGAATTTGAATATAAAAGCCAGCTCGGCTGTTTCCCTTTCCAGAATGGTGCGATAATTCCTTTTCAGTAACACACATACCTTTAGGTCATTGACAGAATGCCCCATTCCATTAAAATGTTGACTGACTGCTTTGTGGATCTGGAGTGTTTTGATGTCTGTTTTGTGCCCATTGACCCTTTGTCTAAGAGAGTTAGAAGTCTGTCCAATATACAAAGCATCTGGTCATTGTTGGCACATGATGGCATATATGATGTTAGTAGAGGAGCATGAGAAGTGGGTCTGTCCCATGAAAGCTCACCTAATAAACTATTTTGCTAGTCTTTAAAGTGCTACTTGACTGCTTTTTGTTTTGATAGTGTATAGACTAGCGCGGCTTCCCCTTTGTTTCTATTAAAATGTAGACTAACTGGTTTGTGGATCAGGAATGTCTTGATGTCTCTTTTGTGCCCATTAACTCTTTGTCTGAGAGAGTTTGAAGTCTGTCCAATATACAAAGCATCTGGGCATTGTTGGCACATGATGGCATATATGATGTTAGTTGAGGAACGTGAGAATGTGCCCGTGATTCTGTGAATAACCTGGTTAGGTCCAGTGATGGTATGGCGATGATCTGAAGAAGTGGTTCTGATCTATACATGTTATACAAATAACAAGCAGTCCTGTTGCACCTTAGAGATTAACAGTTTTTTTAGGTCATGAGCTTTCATGAGTAAGACTCAATACTTCAGATGAAAAAGGTGATGGGATGACTTACCCACTAAAACTCATGACTTGCTAAATTTGTTAATCAGGCACTACAGGACTGCTTGTTATTTGCGAAGCTACCAACTAACATGGCTAGCCCTCTGAGACTGTATACATGTTATAATATGGGAATGAGAGGACATTGCAAGAAAGAAACTGAAACAATACTTGCTCTCTTTGTCGAATTGCTTTATTTTTCCCCTTAAATGTCTGGGATCACATTTCCCTCTCTGCTATCACTGGTCTCTTAAGCAACGTGACATTAACTTGGAGCTGGATGATGACTGAACAACAGAAATTCAAGTGCCAATTTATTAGCAGAGGAGACACATGGCAAAGCAATTTAGAGGACAATAACACTTTGCATGGGGGATGCTAATTATGCTGCATTTTTTAAAAAATATATTCATTCTGCAATAGCAATAGTACAAAAAGAGGAAGCAATTGTGTGTGTGTGTGCGTGTTGTTTTGTTTAAAGTGGAGGTGGGGGTAAGAAAAGGAAATGGAAGGAAAATGTCACTTAAAACTGAAGAGTAACAGAGAGGTAGCTGTGTTAGTTTGTACTCCAACAAAATAAGCCAGCAGAAATGTAGCACTTTGAAGACTAACAAAATTATTTATTCAGTGATGAGCTTTCATGGGACAGACCCACTTCTTCAGATCAAGTGGGTCTCTCCCACAAAAGCTCATCACCGAATAAATTATTTTGTTAGTCTTTAAAGTGCTCCATTTCTGCTGTTTTTTTTTTAAACTGAAGAGTCAACTTACCAATGGCTAAGCAAAAATAAAACACGAGTATGTAATGCAATATGTTTTCTTTCATTCTTCTCATATGTAATGGCCATCTGACATTTTGGAGGTCCATCCAGACCAGTAATGGATTCTGTCGCCACCTGCCCATTAACAGTGTCTTTTGGGCTGTGTAGCTTTGGCTCAGAGTCCTGACTTCAACAGAATGTCCAGAGACCTTCATCTCACCCTGAGTTTCAGTTAATCCCATTACTTCATGATCTCAATATCCCTTCCAGGGTATCCTCCCTCCTGGACACTCAGAGGTAACACAAAGTTCCTGGTGTCCAAAGAGTTAAGAGTAAGTTTAGGTGACTACAGACAGGAAAGATATGAAAGTGTTACAAAGAAAACACAACTACACTTTCTAGTACCTAGAACTTTAACTCTGACAAGACAGAGCTCTGCCTAATTGAGTTTCTTACTTCTCACAAGTTTTTCAGCATTCTCCTGCTTGTTTTTGCAGGAAGATCCATCTTTGTATCTCAAAGAATTAGCTTCTTTGTTCATCCAGATAAGGGATTACTCAGATTTCTCTTTTCTTTGGCCCCCTCCCCCCATGTTACACCAAAGTTCATTGTCACACTTTCAAGAGCTATGAAGACTTCCTGGGTGTATAAATTCCATCCCCTGCTGTGAATAAGTGGTCATCTTTCCCACTTGCTTACCATATGTTACACATAAATGTACTTTTCATTGTCCTCTGTGATCAAGCAGGACAGACAATAAAATATATGTTTCTTTGTCTAGAAGAAAACTGTTTTCCCTTCTTTGTTTGCAGACTCTAAAATACTGAATCTGAGAGTATCCATAATTCTACATGCAGCATTTATATACATTACATAGCGATGTCCATGACCACCCTGTTGTTTTTCAAATGATAATTACCTAAATACCATGAGTACAGTTTATGAAGTATAGTAAGCTGGTCAGTCCAGCTGATATTCTGTTATATACTAAGGAGCTCTGTGCCTTCTAAAATTAGTGTTCTCACAGCTACTAGCCAAAAAAAATTTTTTTTTTTAATTTAGACTCCAGATTCTGTGTAGCAATCAGAAATGCAGGGCTATTGGTGTGGTTTCACAATAAATTCTATGGCAAAATTAGTTTTATATAGAAGAGTGTGTGTGTGTGTAGTTGTGTAGGTTGAAGCTTTCTCGTCTGGTACCAAAGACCTGACTGGTTCCAAAGAAGAGCATTTGCTGGACCACGTGTAGCAACAATTCCATGGCTTGTTGAGCTCTAAGAAGACATTTAGGGTAAGTTACAGCTAAATAACAGCACAGAACACTGAGAGCCAGGACTGGCAGCTGTAAACAAACTTTATGGGACCATGGGAAACTTGACCACGGTCATGATAAGTGGTCATCTTGCTCACTAAAATCATGCCAGATTACAGAGGTTGCCAGATGAGAGAGTTTCAGATTAGAGAGGTTTAACCTGTACTTCCCCATGAGCTGCACGGGGAACGAGTTGTGTCTAACCACATGTGTGCACTGCAGTCGGAGGTGTGATCACAGCACATTTAGACATATTCTAGCTAGTTTTGAATTAGATAGTATAACAAGAGCAGTGAATGGCAGAGCTAATCACTCAAGTAATTAGCCAGGATCCCAGGGGGGCTGCACAGCCTGTCTTGCTGCTCTTACCACACTGTTATTGTTGAGTAGATATGCTCTCAGAGACATATCTTTGTCTGAAAGAATGATATCGTCCCTTATTAGTAGCAGTGGCATCAGCTCTGCTGCATGGGTTGGCCTGTTGGAGGAGTCATCACTCTATTCCCTCGAACTTCCTGCCGAAAGCACCCAGCACCATTTTGTAGGCTGAGACATGGTCTAATCCCCAGAAATAAATGCTTCCCGGCCTAAGTACTTGCAGTCTCACATTCAAACAGTGGGTCCAGAGTGGGAGAGTTTGGCCACTATTGAATAGGAACAGTGAGGTAAAATCTCTTGAGGAGGTGACTTTTTAGGGCAAGCCATGAAGAAGAAAGTGGTTTGGTTTGACAAATGAGCACACATTACAGCAGTATGATGGAGAAGAAGAGATTCAAAGGAAGTAGAGGAGATATAGAGGGAAATGAGAGCAGTGATAGGAGTGACAGCAGGCAGGTCTGGAGTGGGAAGTCTTCAGTGCCTAATGTGGCAGATGGTTTGTGCTGTGAGATCCTGTTTGCTAGGAACAGTTTTGCAATGACAGATGTATTCCTAGAGACCACCATTGCAGCCTGAAGGTTTCAATTCACTGCCACTGACAGGAATAAGCATGGAAAAAATTAGCCTGTAAATGCTGTTAACAAATATTGGTAGAAAAGCCAGTTTGGAGCCCTTAAACATAAAGAATGAGCGTATCAACGGAAGGAATAGAAATAGCATTTTTCTCTAGCTGTTTGATCAAAATGAACGAATACTTCTCAAATTTTGTATGGTGAGTAAGCACAGATACCTGCTTACCCAAAGACCTGGAATAATTTATCGAAAGGATCAAAATGAACAGCAAGTATATGTAAGAGAACTGTTGAATGCTCATGAATAGTTCATTGAGGGAGGAGGGAAGCAAAAATAATGTTTTATTCTCTACAGATTAGATCTACAGATCTCAGCTTTTGTTGGAGTTAGTGACTGAGACACAAGGGGACTCCATAATCTCTTTATGAATTCCCTGAGCCATGATGTCTCACAGGCTTCTATTTTCTTATTTAAGTTAGTAAAACTATCAAAGGCCTGGAAACCAATAGAGCTGAGCAAGGGTCTGAGAATAAAATGAAAGAGATTTCTCCCCAAGGTTGATTTGAAACTGCTACAATAAAGGATATCATCAGTATTATACAAAGTTAATCTCATGTTTCTCACAATTTCATGAAGTTTCAGGCTTGCAAGCACAAAAGCCACCATTTTTTTCTACATGAACATCTGGGCAAAAGACTGAAAATTGTCCAGAAGAATATATTCAGGTGTTCTTTATGGATAACAAGTTATAAGGATGATTTATAATTGATTTAAGACATCATGTGGCCTTAGGAAATGAGGAATGGAAGATGGGAAATGAGTTTTGAAATATGATTTTAGGACCCCAACACACTGTGGTGTTCAGTGATCACTTAAGACATGAGATACTTGCAGGAGGTTTGCTTTAGACTGTGTCCAGTGCAGCTGGCTGCACATAAAAAGACTGAGCTTCATAGCATCTCCCTGTCCCCTGACACTCTACATCAGGAGACTAGTTGGCCTAGCTACACTGGGTCAGGAACAGCATCTTTTTGTACACTGGCTCAATAGCTGTGTTGATAGAAGCCAGTAGTGTCTGTAAAATCTTCAAGCAGATTAATTCAGTTTGAGGAAGACAATGAACATGGAGAACTTCAGGTCAGACTATTTGTTTGGTACAGTTACAAGCAACTGAAAACAATGAATTGTTATAATGCGAAGTGTTGGGTAACCTATAAGCATCTCTGTGAGCTCAGACTATAATTTAGGTACCCAAATATGTATCTTGACTCTAAGTACCAAGCCACTGAAGTTGATGGGAGCTAGTGGGTCCTTGAAGTTTTGGAATATAAGACTCCTTATTTAGGATCCTGAAGTGTTTTAAAAGATGCTAAATTGATACAGATTGAACTTCTTTAATCTGCCTCCCTTGGGATGTGACCGGTGCTGAACCAGAGAATTTGCAGAACCATGGGAGGTAAATATTGTTTAACAGCATTACCAACGCTTCTACTACATACCTCACTCTTCAAAGCCATTTGGGGTAAATTACAGCTAAATAACAGCAGAGAACATTGAGAGCCAGGACTGGGGCTATAAAGGGACCCAGGGGGAAATTGACTAACTAAAATTATGCCGGATCATGGATGCTGCTGGACCAGAGAATGCTGGACTAGAAAGGTTCAACCTGTACACACTTTAAAAAAATATATCCCATATGCATGAATACAATATTGTTAATCCTTCAACAAACCCATCTGTATGCTAAATAGTAAATCTATAATTGCCAGTTTTGGCACTTAAATTAGCATTCTTCTGGTTCCTGTGACACATACAGCTTTACAGTCTTTGTATTCATGATTGTGCAGTTTATCATATTAGAAAGAGGACAGAGGTGCTAATAAAGCTCTGCTGATCAAGATGCCTAGGAAAGCTACGCATTTGTAATCTTCTTCAATAATCCAGATTTATGATGTACCTACTCCTCTGGCGTTTTGGGATTTTTTTTTCTGCAAGCATTTAATTAAGTGAAAGGAGTGATGTATATATTGTAATTAACGTGCGTATCTTTCCAAGCAGCCTTTTACAGGTTGAATATTTTCTGTCAGGATTTACATTTGATTTAAACAACCATTTAAACAATGCTTTTTTGTAGAATGTAATAGGAACCTGTGGGAGATGACACATACTGCATACACAGTAGGAGTAATGTGCCTTTTTTCTTATAGGGGAAGTGTTTCATTCTTCACAAGACATTTGAACAAGCCTTGGTTTCAGCTTAAAAATCCATTGGAAAATGTGCTTTCTTCAGTTAATATATTAAAAGGTTTTCTAGTGAACATAAATGTCCTATGCCTTTAAGATACGAAGTGTTAATCAGAGTAAGGCTATATTTACCCTGCAAACGTTAGTGGCACAGCCGCTGCTCTTCCGCTGTAGTGAACACACTGGTTACAGTGACATAGAGGTGTTTTTTGTTGCTGTAGTAAATTCACCCCATAAAAAGTAGGAGTGTTGAGGAAGAATTGTTCCATCCATCTACCTGTGTCTCCAGTGGAGATTGTATCAACCTCGCTCCCAGTGCAATGTAATTAAAGTGGTTTTTTTACAGTCTTGTGTGATGTCCTCTGGTCAAGCTAGCTATACTTTGAGTACTTTGTTCCAGACCTGAAGAAAATCTCTGTAGCTAGAATATTTCTGTCTTTCACTAATAGAAGTTGGTCGAATAAAATATATTAGCCCTTTTGTCACTGACACGTAGCTCAGGCCTAAGATGCCATTCCGTATCCTCACGCTCATGTTTGATAGGTGCTATAAAGAGCTTACAAGGGACTTGGAGGGAAACACCCCTGCAGCAGGCATTTCATTGGGCCATCACGGGCATCTCTATGCAACCCACTTCAAGTGCAGGCCCAAGGGCCATTCCGGGGTATGGCTTCAGTTCATGCTCTGTGGACATTCTAGCTTCTGTTACAAGCCATAGCCAGCCCTCGGGAGCCACAGCTCAGAAATTTACCCTTGTAGTCTATAATATGAGTATACTGTGCAGGCTTATTTCCATCTAGACACATGGCTACTGAACCTCTCCAGCTCTCTGTGTTGTAGCAGGCACATCTTCATGTCAAATTTTTGTTCAAAAGGGCTTTATTTAGAAATTGAAGTAGAATACAGAACTTCTTGTATCTTCAAAATGGAAGCAAAATATGTTTTTAAAATTGGGTATAAGAAAATGTGCTAATTTAACCAGAACCATTTCTTTATTTTGGAGTTTACAAAACTACTCAACAGTTCTACTTTGTCCTGTTGCAAACAAGTTTCCATAATCTCAGATGGAAAAGCCATTTTCTGACAGCACAGAAAAACAAATGTATAATTGATCTACAGCCAGATAGTCACTTTTGTAATCCCAGAGCCATCACTGTCGAGCCTAATAAACACGTCTGAACCTAACAGTTTCTTCTGAGGTGCTGAGTGTACTCAGCTGTTGAATTCATTTTGTCTAGTACTGTGTTTTGCTTTTCAGAATGATAGAGGAATGGCATAATCCGACTCATTCTAGATTAGTTGCCATTATTTCTCCATAGGTATTTGTAGGATGGAAATTTTGGAGGCAGGCTATGGTATTCTGCTAAAGACCTCCTATTCAAATCCTGAAATCTGCTGGCCTATACTCCTATAGTTCAGAAACCTAGTTAGCATGAGTGGAAGGTTACCCCTGTTTGCCTCCCCACCCCATCTCACTCACAAGACTCAGAGAAGGTCATCCTTTGAGTTTGGAGGTAGGGATAGTTGCCCCGGCAACCACATTCCAAGAAGAGCCCATGCAAGTGAGAACTAGGATATAGTACCATCCCCTTTGCTATCCCAGGCCGGTACATAAAAACAAATGTGTTATTGCTCTATGCTGTTACTGTCTCTTTTGCTTTAATCTTCTAGATAATGCATCACTAGATATGCCCGTGTGAAGGCATCATCATTATTCCTGCAGATGCATCATTAATTCAATTAGACACATTGACGTCATTCAATGTCTGCTTTGTTTAAGTAACTTGTTAAGGAGAGCCACTTGTACTACAGATAAAATGTTCTATAAGCCATTGGCGGGGATACTAAGTAACCTTTTTAGATTATTGGTTTATTGTGCTCATTTCGTATTGCTGCTAGGACCTATCCAGGCTTGGGTAACATTCATGCTGTAGTTTCCCACTGCCCATCAATATTCTATATAATCAATTGTAATCTATTGTCTGGCAGTGCTCCACTGAGTCCTGATGGGTGACGTGACACTCCACCAGCTCTGTGTGTAATAAACCCTCCTGCCTGCTTCACACATGCTACTGAACTTTATGGCTACTTTTATAGACTTCCCCCATTCAGCAAAGCACTTATTCCAAGTTAGGCCAGGGAGGAAGCACATGTTGAAAATTAATCATGAGGTTAGGTATCTTGCTAAGCTTGGGATGATGTTGAACACGTGGAAAATTAAATACGTTAAGTGTTCTAAACTGAAGCTTTAAATAAGGTGAATTCTATGTGTGTAGTGTACAGTATTTGAAGAAGAAAAATGTGTCTTCATGTAATTTGGATACGGCAGGGAGAAAGGGCAGCGTTACACCAGGTAAAACAATCTGCAGAAAGTACAATAAGGAAACTATTTCCATATGTACCTTCTCAAGCTCATTTGACTATATACCGCTCACCATCTTTTATATCATCTGCAGAAATAACAAGCAGTCCTGTGGCACCTTAGAGACTAACACATTTATTAGGTCACACGTTTTCATGGGTAAGATCCATTTTTTCAGATAATTGGAGTCCAGGGTTAATAGAGAATGGTGGGGGGCGGGGACAGGGTTACCTGTCACTAGTAGGACCAGCTGATGAAGTGAATGCAGTAGGCTGTGTCCCATTCTTGTGAGTATCAAAGGTGGGGAAAATGCCCTTAAGATAGTTGAGATGTCTGCTCAGCCCTAGGTTAAATGTGCCAAATTTGTAAAAGAATTCCCATTCAGATGTCTCCCTCTGTAATCTTGTGGTAAAATTCTTGGGTAGAAGATTGGCTACTTTTCCCATAGGTTTATGTGTATTCCAATATCCTCCTCCCTGACATATATATATATATATATATATATATATATATATATATATATATATATATATATATATATATATATATATATATACACACACACCATGGATTCTCTTTTTCTGTTCCACTTCTCTGAAGAAGTGGGTCTTACTCATGAAATTTCATGACCTAATAAAACTATCTTTGAAGGTGCTACAGAAATGCTTGTTACTTGTGAAGCTACAGACTGACATGACTACCCCTCTGAGACTAACACCTCCACATTCAGCCTGCTAGCTCTCTATTCGTGAAGTCTCCACTGCCATTATCTTCAATGAGCGACACTGATTTGTCAGCTGAGATTCTGGCCCATCAGATAACTCCAGAACAAAGCTCCCTTTCTGTGAGGTGTAGAAACTGGATTTTTTTCTTTGTTTCAGTCTGTGCCACTACGTGGCTATGAAATGACGAAGCACCTGCTGTCACTCCAAATAATTCAAGTTTTATAAAGTGCGTGTGTGTGGTATGCTGGTGGAAGCAGAGAATGAATATTCAGACTATTTTCTGAATACCTTTGGGTAAATTATCTTCCCATATATTTTCAAAAGAATGTTCTTGGCTGCCTTCTGTGAAATTAGGAGCATTTTACTCACTGAGCGGTGTTTTGTGGAGTCCTTAAGGTGTTAGCAGATAGGCAGGTGATGATAAATGGTGTGAACATAACTGGTTTTTCTCCTTCAGCAATTTCCAACATGATGGATTTGCCAACCTTTCTGTTATCAAAATATAGCATGTATTATGAAGTTATTAATTTACTGTGGCTATATTTACTGTGCTTTGACAGGTTTTATCAGCAAAATTGTTTTTGGTAGTGTTTTCTTTCACGTTAAAGCTTACTGTGACTTGTGATGGTATAGCGATCACTTCAACATCATCTTCTGTGATGGAAGCTCTCTTTGCTTCCAGGTGCAACCCTGGGGCTGCAGTCGCACAAACATCCATTCATTCTGCATGGATTCTAGACATCAGATGTGTCCTAAACTGCTTGAGAGATTTGAAGTTCCTCTTAACCAGGTTAATATACCAAACATGGAATGAATACAGTGCGATATTTAGTAGTGAGAAACAAGGAAACATTTATCTTTGCTGGTATAAATGAGCAGATTTTGATTACCCTGAGCAGGGCTCCCTCTATTTTTTCCATCCGGGGTGGAATAATTTTATGTGCACCGAGGCATGTGTGGATGTACACCACCAATAGATGCACATGCTGCCCCCTGTGGGTGGCTGTGGGTGCTCTGCTAACCAGCTGGGCAACACCTGAATCCCTCTGGGTAGCTGCCTGAGCACTCCGCTTAGAGAGAACACTGGCCCTGAATCTAGTTCAATGATGTCCAAAAGAAATTGAATGGATCACTGATGCCCCTCGCCCCCGCCTACCCCAGCTAGGTACTGATGCCCCCAGCTAAGCACGTCCCCCCCTGAGATTACTCACTGAAGCCACTGCCAGAGCTGTACTGACGCACGAGCGGCCTGTCACTGGAGCTGCACTCCTGGGTGGGGCCTCAGGAGTCTGTGACTCGGTGTAATTGTTGTATAATGTGTCCACTCAATCCAATACAATGCAGATGTAAGTTCTGTAACTTTCAGTCTTTGCTGCTTCTAAGTCTTGTAACTTTATGTCAGTTTCGTTTTAAAGCAGCTGTGAGGTCTATATGAAGTAATGTAAGTTAGGAAGAGACTGTTTGTAGATACCATAAGTCTGCAAAAAATCCTGGCTGATCTTTTGTAAAAGAAATTGCTTTCCCTGAAGTGAGATGTCCTTTGTGTGAGGGAGGAAGGTGTGAATGTGGGGGTGTGTCCAATTGAATCAGTCCTAGATGCCCCTGTCTGGGCAACCAGTTGCCAGCAGCACATTGATGGCCAGAGAATAATAGGAGCTGAGCCCTGCAAAAGAATCCACCTAAGAAATAGAAGGAGACCCCATTAAAAGAAGATTAAAGTTCCACCTGCTGTTAGCTGATAACTCGTGCTCATACAGCATCCTGAGGCAGTTGGACAGCACAAGAGCTATGGAATGAAACATATCAAAAGATGGGTACAAACCTATAAGGGGGATTCTTCTTGCCATTACCACTCTGCAGGAGTTAGTCTCAGCTGGCTGGGAAGGCAAGAGGAGGCCCAGGGCCCTCTCCCTAGGATGGATGGTAGTGACTGCTCCTGAATACTACACTGGCAAGAGAGTCATACAATCAGCTCACCAACCTACATTCATGGCTGCAGCCAGACACACTTGGCTTCTTCCACTGTTCCTGTGGAACTCTTTACCTGTGTGGTTTCGTCTGTGTAAGTGTGGAAGTTCAGGAGGGTGTGAGTGTACGTGGTGTGTTCTTGACAGTTCGTTTCCCCTTTCCTTTCATCCAACAGTGGAATTAACAAAATGCATATGAGTGTAACCCTGACGTGGTCATTCGTGGAAATAAAGTAACAGTAATAATAGTATTATGTATGCAAACAATTCATACTCCCATAATGTTGATGGTAGAGGATTATCCTGGGTAATAAATGATTTTGAATGTGGCTAATGACTATTGCAAAGCCAAAGTATGGGAAAGACAAAGACAGATGATTACCTCGATACTCCAAAACTCACTAACCTGATTTCTGTTACACAAGAGACAATAAAGTTACAACTGGAAAAATACAATCTACACTTGTATGCAGCTCAATTATTTAGCTTTCTGGTGATATTAGAGTGTGTGTGTTTTAGGGGTGAAAGTCACCCCTCTGGTAAGGATGCACAAAAGACCTGTGTACAATGTAAATCCTAAAAATGAGCATTGCAATAAAAGAGTTCTGGCCCTTTTGGACAGAGGAGTACATTTCCCTCTGCATAATTGATAATTGTTCATCAATGTGGGGTATTTAGAGTAAACAGTGACTTGAGAGAGTGGTCTGAGTAGAAAAAAGTGAGTGAGCGCATTCTAAATAAGGTTTTGAAAAGGAAAAAGAGTAATGTTTCCTGGAAGGAGATTAAGTGCTTAGATTGCAAGACAGTAACTGCTGAGGTTGTTTCAAAAGAGCCTAGCATAGCAGAGCCCTGGTCTTTGACCAGGGCTTTTATATGCTTTGGTAAAACAAATAAACTGAAGCCCTTCTCTTATCATGCCACCAGTCTTAATAGACTACAGTTCCATTTAGATCAGCAGATGAACTTGCTTTTATGATTTTTTGACTCAGTGTGTCCAGCTATGTCTTCTTTGTTCCCCCTTGACCTAGTCAAAATAAAAATCATGTGGCAACTTTTACAAGAGAACAGTCATTCCTCAAATGGCTTGTCTAGAGTCTGAAAATGAGAGGTGGTTTTAAAAAATTCATGATTGCTGAAGTTAAATGATCATCACTTATACCTCCTATACATAGAGACAATGTCTGTAATGAAGATGAACCTTAGGGTTAGCCATTAGCTAAAAAAGTTTAAAAGCCCCTATTTTTTATGCTCTGACAGGTGCTAAGTAACGTCTTTCATGTTCAAATACAATATTTTAAGTAGCTCCTCTTTATTCCCAGACTAGATAGTCGTTGAGGAGATTGGAAGCCATCAAATGTCTATCTAGTAAAATAGGTGACAGTCAAGATCAGTTCAGTATGAACCTGGAAATATCAGACTAAAGTTTACACATATGAGTAGAATACGAATTTCTGTGTTTTCTTGTTGACAGCCAGCTGAGGCATGTGTTTGTCTTTTGTTTGTACAGAACAGTTCTATGACTGTTTTTGTAGATTTCGTAGTGTGTCTAAGTAATATCCTAATATGGAACCTTATAACTATATATACAGTGTTGTCAAAATGTTACCAGGTCAATAGTGATCAAAAAATTGCAGTTTCAAATGATATCTCATAAGGCATACTTTGTCACAGTCCATACTTGAATATTCATCCCTTTCATAAGACTATGATAAAAAAAAAGTTAGACACCAAACTTAGAGGCATTGCAAGCAATGCCTTTCCAGAGAAGGATTAGAATTCAAATTTATCAGGAAAAACTAGAGAATTATTCTGAAATCAGCTACATGAAATTCATTGAAAACAAACACAAAATACTGTATTGAGGAAGGAAAAAACAAACACACAAATAGAAAATGGGAAACAGAAGCTAGACAAGAGTACTACAGAAAAAGACTGTCATTATATATTGGATATGAGCCAATGATGTGAAGCAGTTGTGAAAAAGGCTAATTTTGTGTGTAAAACATGGAAAGTAATTGTCCTGCTCTATTTAAAATTGGTGAGGCCTCATCTGAAGTATTGTAACCAGTTTGGGTGTCACGTTTAATGGGGAGGTAGACAAATTGGAAAGAGTCTACAAAAGAAAAACAAAAATTACAAAAGGTTTAGAAAAGTTAACGTCTAGAGGAAAGGTTAAAAGGAAGCACTTGGTATTGAGAAAAGGAGAGTTCAGAATGACCAGGTAAGCCTTTAAGTATGTCAAGGGGTATTATAAAACAGAGGGTGATTTAATTGTTCACCATGTCCATTGTTATTTTGGACAAGAAGTAATCTGTAGCCAGGACAAATTTTGTGTAAATATTGGAAAAGCTTTCTACTTATAATAGTTAAGTACTGGAATAGTCTTCATGTGACAATATGGAATCTCTCTTCTTGGAGGAGTTTAGGAAGAGATGAGAGAAACACCTTTTGGGGAATATGTAGTCTGGCCTCAGTGAGGAGAACCAGATTAGATGACCTCTTGGGGGTCCCTTTAGTACTACGGTCTTAGAAATGTATGATTCTATATTAGCAAACACTAAGTGACTGGTTTCATGGATGATCATGAGGACTAAGTGCCTTGGAAATGGATTCTCCCACTGGGGCTGGGAGAGAGAAATGGTTTATGAGCTAGGGAATAGACTACACCAACCAAATCCATGAACTCTCAGGAATTTGGCTACTTCAATGTAGTGTCCTAGTGTAGACATTGCCTAAGTTTCAAAATGCAGTGTTTCTTTGGAGCTGTAGTTTGAATACTTCACGTCCATGTTCTTCTCTTCAGATCGGGCTCTCTGCCTGCACTACCTTTTTGATGATGTATCACTCTCTCCTCACTTGTTGAGCTACCAGACTGCATCATGGGAGTCTCTGGCTGTGATGCATCACAGGAAAAGGTCATCTGGTTGGGGAAGATGATGTGGATTTGAGAAATCTGAGCAAAAATGCCCACAGAGGAATGGTAACGTTGCTAAAGCAAAGCATGACATCTTAAGGGGTTTGGGTCTTTTGCCCCCAAAAAGTCAAAAAACAAATCCCCAAAAAATAGATATTCTTCATGAAAATTTGTTTTGTTGAAAAATAGTTTGAGGAAGTTTTCAAAAAGCCCTAATATTAACATATAAAGTTGTAGACATGTAACTTTATTCTGATTAGAATCCATAAACTGTATTGCAAATGTCTACATCTGCTTCCCCAGTAATTTAGAAGGGTATTAAGACCTTGTTTGCCAATTTATTCTAGGATAGTAATTTATTGTATTTAAATACATTACATTTTAAAGAGACTTAACCATACTATTTAAAAAAAAGAAAAACTCTGATGGATTTATACTTGGATGGTGTGCTCTGCCGATAATCTGTTTTTATTTCTCTTGTGAAGTCCTACTTTTCAGTAAGGTTCTTTCGTTCTAAGAGTCTCCAACTTCATCTGCAATATCCTGGCTCTGCAGATGAATTAATCAAATGGGAAGATGGCAGGTGGGTGGTCAAATCATGACCCAAAAGTGTCCTGGGAAGACTTCAGAGGCTGCTTGGTTCAATCTGCATTTTCATGTCTCAGCATCCTTCACAGAAATAAATAAATAATTGATGGGCACACACCTTCAAACACCACAGGAAATGCTTTTAAGTCATACCCCCCACCTTTTGATCTTTTTATGGAAGTTGCAAAATCGCAGAATGCCGTTTTAAAAAAAAAGTTTTGCTGTCCAATGACAAAATGGAACATAAAGTCCCAGCTCCTGCAAAGACAGACTTACAAACTTAACTTCTCTCATGTACAAATCCTGCTGACTTCAATGGGACTATTCTTGTGAGTAATGTTAGGAAACAGAAGGAGTAAATACTTGAAGAGATTAACTTTGAAACTCAGAAGCTCGAAAACAAATGAGAAGTGAGCAACCTAAAGCACATTGTTCAATTGTTACAAATTTTGGTGCCTTGACTCCCCAGTTTTGGATGCTAAGACTGGCAGTGCTGCGACACCCATTGAATTGCAATGGCATTTGGCTACCTTGTTCCCTCTGGCTCTTTTAAAAAGTCTTAATCTTAAAAAGAAAAGTATTAATCAGAAAATACAAAAAAAAAGATTTTTGCAGACCCTTGAACTATACTATTGTTATTGGAATCTGTTGTGGGGGGGGAAGGTGGAAATCTTGAGTGGTTTGGTTGACTTTGGACCAAGATTTGAAACACTCTGAGGGTGCGTCAACGCTAGGAACTAACTTCCAAGTTAACTTTGAAGTTAGGCAGTACATAGAAGTAGCCAGCAGAGATTCTACACACATTTTCCCTTACTTCAAAGTTAATCGTTACTCAAGCCCAACTTTGAAGTCCTTTCTCCATTCCCGGGAATGGAGCAGTGCCCTAATTCAAAGTTTAACTTTGAAGTAGGGTGTGTGTAGGGGGTTGCTTACTTCGAAGTTATTTTTGTGGTGTAGACACAGCCTCTGCTTGTTATCAAATTTGCCATTTAGAAGCTGGGCCAAAAACAAACGTGCAAACGAAAGCATCCCTGTGTCTGCCCCAGTCTTTGTCTCCTGAGTCCCAGTTCAGTGCCCATTCAACTGCCATATGATACTGCTCTATTTGTGCTCTACTCTTCCCTGCTCTGTAAACCTTGACCTCACCTTTGGAGTGGTTGTAATGGGGAAATCCCTTGCTGAAGTAAGGTATTGGTGAGGATGAGATAGATTTACAGCCTAAAAATCCCTTTTCTCTTACAACTGGTGCCGTTAAGATCTGAACTGGCACTCTTTCCATTGACTTTAGTAGTACTGGATGAAGCCCTTAGTTCAGAGAATAAGACAACATTATTTGAAAAATGGCCATCAGACTTTCACGTTTGGACTTGCTCAGATGGTGGGGGAAAAAATTACATTGCCATAGATTTGAATTTTCTTCAGACCTGTTCCTAGCTGTTGGTAAAAGCAGCATATTTTTACTGCCGTGTGCATGAATTTCCCAGCATAAATATTTGCAGAAAGTACATTTCAGTGTTGCATTCCAAACATTCAGGACTGCCAAGGTGTTTAACATTTGAGTTTGTGTCATCTCTCCTTCTAGTTGTTTCACCTTTTCTGGTTCGGTGTGATTCAGCTTATTAGCTTAGGACAGTTAAAAGAGAGAGACAGGAAGGGGGAGGAGACAGGCCAGGCCAGAGTAGCCCAGGATTTCAGGGAGGTCAGATCTCTGCTTCTTTTTTTTTCATCCTTATTTCTTACCTTCCTGAGGGTTAAGCAAAAAGTCTTCTATTGTACATAAATCCCAAGGTGGTGCACAGGAGTGTGTGCGGACTTTTTGCAGCAACGTGTGTTAGATGAAAGGACCATACGCTGTCACATACCTACATAACACTGAGAGAATCCAGAAAGTGTGGTGCCCATTCGGAAGGCTGTCTTGTACAAAGTGCCATTTTGAGCTGTGCAATATCATTCTCACAGATTTCTTAGTTTGCGGCATAGGCAACAGTCTGTGTTAAGTATGACATCCCTATTTTACCATATGTTGGCAAACTACAATAAATAGTCAGATGTCTCATTTATGTCATGTATTATTATTTTTTCTTGGCTTACTCCATGAGGAGAAAAATGGCTCAGTCGATAAAACATTGTAGGATGGAGCCAGTGGGACTCAGGAGACCTGTGTTAAATTCCATTACAGAGATGGGAATTTATCTGCCCTTGGGCAATGACTAATGTCTATGTCTAAGACAGAGGTTATTAATTCTGTTTGCCAAAGCCAGGTTAAGAATTGTGCCCTGTTACCCAAATGACACTCTGGCTAGACATCGGCAAGTTCCCATCACAGATTTAAAGATGACTTGGCATCTTTCACCTGAAAATGGCTTTTATCACATCTTGTGTCAGAATAAAAAGACACTTTCATACTTTGAAATAGTGTGTGTATTGTTGGTTTAGCAATGATAACACTGGCAAATTGAATTTTAAAGTAGTTCCATAGTCAGATCCTAATAGTCGTGGTATTTACTGAACACTAAATAAAACTCTTTGGGGGTCTTTCAGTTGTGAAGTAGATGATTGCTTTCACGAGCATACTGTAAAATTGCTCTTATAAATAGAAATAAGACCAAGCTAATGCTGTCATTTTCTGTTGCCCAAGCCTATTGAGGATCTAGTGAATAAAATAGCTCTATCACAAATTTTATGATTTCCTCACATCAGTTTTAGCAGGCATGAAGTCTGGTAGAAAAAGTAGAGCAACTTAGAAACCCTCACCTCCTAGTTGGTTAGTTTTTACTTCTTTTATGAAGTCTACCTATCAATTTATCACCAATTATGACTGACTCCTCCTTGCATCTTAGAGGTTAATGTCTTTCTGAGTCTGGGAAGAGCTTTTTGCTTGTTTTCAAACATAACTCAACTTTGGCAAGGCAGGCATGGGGAGAAACCATAGAATGGCTTCCTCGTGTTTCATGCCTTGAATTCATAGTGAAGTGTCTACAAAAGGGAGGGAATAGCAATGACTCTAGCATTTGCAGTGCCTTCAGCAAACTGGTTTGTCTCCACCCTTCTGATATTAAACCACCATCAGACAATTTGCTGTCCCTTATAGTTTTCTGTTCTCTATTTGCATAGTAAATGGGCCCCATGAGGCAATCCAAATGAGGAGGGGGAGAGAAGCAGAATGGAGAAGTCAGAAGGTAGAAGGCTTTATGCAGGAAATGGCAGCACCTTACGGCTGCTAGATGGCTGGGACAGAAGGAAATAAATACACTGAAGTACAATATTGGGCCTGTTCTCTTGGAAATTAGGTTAGTATAAAGGCATCACTTCCACGAGCAGCCACATCCATGAACAGGGCAGTCCTGGAGGGCAGGGGCAGGGCCTGGAACAACCCCCCCAACCATTGCCTCAGGTACGGGGCCTGAGGCAACCTTCCCCATGCCATAGCTGTCAACCCTGCTCTATTCCTGCCCTGAGGCGGAGGCTGCAATGATAGTTTGCCCTTCCCCACCACATGAGCAGGCAGAGCAGCAGCCTGCATCACCTTCATGGCTTGCTGCACCTCGCTTCTCCACAGGCAGTGGAAACTGGAGGGGCATGCCACTTCCCACTGCTGTGGAAGAGCAAGGTGCAGCAGGATGGGAAGGCATAGGAGGACAGTATGGCGTGGTGCATCAGGGTGGAGCAGGCTGTCACTCCCGCTGCCTGCATGGTGAGTGCCAGGGGAGGGAGGGGAGGTGACCCTGGCTGTCCCTGCTACCTAATCCTTGGCCCCAGGTAAATCCTGTCCTTCCGATGATGGTTGGGGCAGCCGCCATGTGGTCTGGGGTGGATGCCCCAGGTTGTCCTATGGATGGGATGGCTCTGTCCATGAGCGACACAGATAAACTGACCTAACACCCAGCATAGACAGCTACTGGCTGTCAGGGAAGCAGATTGCCTGTGGGAAGGAGGGAAGGCTTCTTCACTGAAGTGCTGCAGAGTTGCCAGTGCAGTGTTATGAAGTGTAGCCAACCCCTTGGAATGATAAATAGCCATTCAGTAACTCTTTTTGCTGTCCTAGCCCCATAAAGACATTAATTAATCCTCCCAAAGCCTACATAAGGTATCAGGAAATGAAGATATTCAGGGCTAGTCAGTCAGGAAGTACAAATCAGTGACTGGAAGGGTATGGCCCATGCACACTAGGCAACAGGACACCTGTTTGAAGGAGAGCTGGCTTATGGAAGGTTGTCCTAAGCGTGCAAGAGGAGCAATGGTAACTTAAACACATTGCAGAGGAAAGCATGAGTGTTTTCGGGAGGTGTGGGGGGGGGGATGTAAAATCAGATTCTGACACCTGAGTCAAATTTCACAGACCCTTATTCTTCAGGCTGTCACACTGAATTCACTGGAAGGACTCTCAAAGCAAGTATCTTCTGATTAAGGTTCTCATGACATGGTCTGTGCATGGGCAGGGTTTTCAGCTCAAAGGAAGGAATGTATCTAGCTGAGCTTTCTAGATACATGTTGCTTTTCTTGATTTATTCAAAGCTGCTCCATTTGCAGCTCTTTTCCTCTGCTTCAAATTGAGCCATCTGTTCTGGTCTATGTAGCGGATATTTTTGATTGTATTTCAGTCTACACAGGTGACTCAGTGGCTGCATCTACACAAGCAAGTTCTTTCGAAAGATTTTTCAAAAGAAGGGGGTCTTTCGAAAGATCCTGTGGGACGTCTACAATCAAACGAGTTGGTTGAAAAGTAAATCAAAAGAATACAGCATTCCATTTGAACTCTCTCTTCCTTTCCCATTACAGGAAGAGTGCTCCCTTTTGAAAGCTGCTTCCAAAAGAAAACGTGTAGACACTCTGCAGGCCATTTTTTTCAAACGAGCAGTCCTCATGGGGCCTGATTTTTTGATCTCTGTCCTGTTCAGTCAAAAGAGCAGGAGGGCTGTGTGGATGCTCTCTTTTGAAAGAGCAGATCACTCTTTTAATCTGCTTTTTGTGTGTGTGGATGCCCTCTTTTGGAAGAGATCTTCCAGAAAAGCTTCTTTCGAAAGATCTCTGTAGTGTAGACAGGAAGACTAAGCTCTTCCTTCCTTGCTCAGGATGTAACATACTTCGTGGAGGGAGATCCAAAGGCATCCTGACTAATATTGAAACCTCAAGGCCATGGGGAGAAAGCATGTGTGAGAATATCCCTGCTCCCACTCCCACATTTACTCACCAGCCATATTAACTGACTAGGACCAAAGGAGGAAGCAAACTTCTTCACAAAAAAAGGCTGAAATACCTACTTCCTGACAAGAGCAAAAAGGCAGAGGAGAAGAAATAGTTCTGGGCAGCTCTGGTCTTGAGAACCTTCCATGAAACTTTAGCCTGATGTGATCCTGTGGTACCCAGAGGCACTGAGACCTCATCTGGGGTGAGTGAAGTCTCTGCTCAACAGCGAGCTGTCCTTTAGCTCACATGGTAGAGTGCAGGGCTTTAGAACCTATGCATGTGGGTTCTATCCCCAGGGCTGGCAACTCGGGTCTGTTGTCATTACAACTGGTGCATTGGCTAGGAAGAACTGCTGGAAGGTCTCAGAAGCTTGAGATGCACTTCCTCAGCCCAGGGAAGCATGTAGTACTCAGAGGCACTGAGACCTCATCTGGGGTGAGTGAAGTCTCTGCTCTACAGCCTCAGCTGAGAGCCAGCTGGCCTTTAGCTCACATGGTAGAGTGCAGGGCTTTAGACCCTATGCTCGCAAGTTCTGTCTCTGGGGCCAGCAACCTGGGTCTGTTGGCTTTACAGTAGGAAGATGTGTTGCTGGTTGTGGCCATTACATCATTGAACCATCAGTCACCAGGCTCAGCAATGTTCATGTACTTGATTGCGCTTACTTACTGCTCAGGACAGACACCTTACATGCACGAAGGGCTTGGTTCATCCTGTCACTTATGTTGGGATAAATCTGGAAGAATCCCTTTGAAGTCAATGAGTGATGATGGTATAAACTAGGTGTGACTTGGAGGAGAATCAGGTCAAGGAAGACAAACCTTTGTGGAGGTCAGGAAATGACATTCTTGAACTTCCATGCTGTTGTGATGTCACAACAAGCAACCACACTGTCTAACCTGGTAGTTGTTACCTGTATTTGCACACATTTTAGCTGAGCCACCAAACAGTGAGGCATAATTTTTGCATGCGTAAGGAATAGGTAGTACCATTTTAAGGAAAGACCCCAAGAGAGTTTCTGATGGTTGTGGGGTGAATGAGACTTGATGTGTTGGGCAAGGAAACAATCTCTTGTCCTTCTGGTTCCTCCTATGTTACAGGAAACAAAAACAGGAATTTGTGCACTCTTCATAAATAAACAAGATTAAATCAAAGGTTCCAGATGTGATCATTAATGTCTCCTTCCAGCTGGTGGAGCCTATAAAAAGCCTGTGTTTTGACTAGCTCTGTGCGCACACATGCTGATAGCATTTAAAGGCTCCTATTAAAGACTGGGATTCCCTTGCAGGCCACCAGTGACAAAATCTAAGCAGACGGGGCAAAATTGAGTGGTGAATAATAATGTATAAGCAGAATGATCAGGCTGTCGAGTGGAACCTTTTATGAGAACACTGCCAGATCCAACGATTCATTTTTTCACTTTGTTTAATATCCTCATAGCCTACAATGTTCAATGCCACTTTATTCACCATTTGCTAATGTTTTCCACCCATTCTCTTCAAACGTGTAAGTATTTTCTCCTAAGCATTGTGCATTTTGTTATTCCATCTTAAGTAACACATATATTTAAATAGACTTAAAAAAAAAAGCTACGTTCCACTGTGCATGCTTCATAAAAACAGGCAGGTGTCAGTACAGTTGCATGGAAATGAAACCACGAATACTGCACTACTGGTTAAAGTAGTAATTTAACAAATGCCTCGTGCAGTATTCAGCTGGAACACTTCTCAGAAAAGTGTCTCTTTTTTGAAACTCACTGAAATACTGATCTGTGTAATCCTCTAGATAATTTTAACTGCACATTCAGTGAAGTTGAATAATCTGACTATAGCCTCTTTGTTGGATGTCTGATGATACTGATGTGGGCATTCAGACAATAGTGCACCCCAAGGCTGGGTCTACGCAGCGCGGCTTTCCCTGCAGATCCATGCTAATAAGCAGCCTCCAAATTGCAAATGCCCACTCATTACCATGGTCCCGTGGCTTAGTTGCATAGCCGTATGAGAGCTAGGTCTCAGCAGAGGGGGTGCCGGCAGTAAAAAGGCCGTGCCCCTGCTGACAAAAAGCTCCTCTGTCACCAGACCCTTATGCTTGAAAAAATAAGGGTCTGGAGACACAGGGCTTTTTGCTGGAAGGTGCACATCCACATGGCCTCTTTACTGCCGGCTCCCACCTCTGCCGAGACCGAACTCTCGTGCGGCTATGCTAATGAGCCATGGGAGCATGTTAATGAGCACCCATTTGCAATTTTGAGGTGGCTCATTAGCATGGATCTACTGGGAAAGCCACACCCTGCAGACCCAGCCAAGAGTTTGGATCGCTTTATAATGATACAACTTCATAGACATTAGAAGCTAAATCTCTCGTTACTGTAAAGTCATGTGACCCCAGTATTGCTACTACATATATCTTGAGTGCCCGTTACACTATTGGTTAATTTGACTAACTTTGATTGCATAGAATTTAAAGCTATCATGTGTTTTCAAATACTGTATGATGAAACGATGTGCTCCTTCCCTCTGGGTTCATGTTTTTTAATTTGTTTTGATTTGGTTTTGTCCGTTGCTGTTGACTGGTTACATCTGAAAATCCTAGCTGTTGCAAATGCACCGTTTCAATTCAGAATCATAACGCAGTGATTACTGAGATAGCATTACACAGGAGACTAGTGCAAAGTGTGGACTGGTCCAGCAGGGCCTGGATGGTGGGTGGGACTCAAGGTGGCATGCTGACGGTGCGGCCTGGCTGACAGGTGTTGGGTATTACAGTCAACTGGAGCATGGGGCCCTAAAGGCTCAGAGCCCAAGGCAACACCTTGTTCACCTTGCTTTATGGATGGGCTTAGCAAGGTAGCCAAATTTTACCCACCGCAAAGAGACAGAATAAGAGCTATACTTTAGTGAAGCCAGTATAAATCCTCCATAAAATTAGATGTAATGGGGAACTTCATTGGGGGACTCTCTGCAGAACGATCAGTTCCACCTTTTCTGAATACAGGGCCATCCATATCCATACAAAGAATACACAGGTGCACAGGGCACCCAAAAATTTGGGGCACTGATGGTTTTTAATGTCTACCCACCTCCCCACTTCCTCCTGTTCCTGTTCTGTGCTTCTGCTTCTTCTGGAGAGGATCTAGTTAACCTAAAAGTAAAAAGCCCTGCCAGAGCTATTAGCAGAACGTCTCTAAGGTGCCACAAGACTAAGGTTATCTGCGAAAGAGCCATGCAAGTGGTAACAAAGCCATTTAACAAGCATTTGCCAGCCTGAGACACATATTGCCAGTTTCTTAATTTACTGTTTTAGTCTACAGGACCTTAGCTTAACATCTGTTTTTAATATATTTCATTAGTTTGTTGCTGAAGATTATAAAATCATGTCCCTTAAAAATCACTGTTCCCCTCACCTGCCAGCAGGCATAAAGACATTAGCTTAATAGTACCACATAGAGCACTATAAATTCTAAGGCCATCTCTGTCTCAATAAGTAGCTGTGATTGTTCCACCTTTTCAATTTTTTACCACCTTGTGAATAAGCCCACATATATTATATTTTAAGAGCAAACAAAGCCTGTAATAAAAGATTTATCTTTTTTTTATTTTTCTGCTTTCCCCCCCTAAACTCTTAGCTGAAAGGCCTCCCTGAAGGAAACAGTTCCCTTTGCAAGCAACTTCCTATTCACCACTCCTGCACAACAAAAAGATAAACTGTGTCCCCCTCAGTGACCTTATTCTAAGTGAAGATTACTTAGACCCACATGACAGTGCCATTGCAATAATTAAAAGATTTGTTTGAGGCTCCGTTAGCTATTGGCTGTGATATTTAAAGTGGGATCTCCGTTACCAGTCTTAACGACAATAAGCCAGTGTGAAATAAAGAGGACCTTATTACTGTCCGCTAGTCTGTTTTTGTATTTATAGAGAGTCTGAAAATGCTACTCGCTTCCTTTTGATTGAATCATTCCCATTGCTTCGTACATTTTGGGTGATAAAAGAACAATCCAAGCATGCTTCTGAGTTCCCCTGTTCAGGTCAGTTCACTCTGGCGCAGGTAACACATGAACATTTTGTTTTCATTTTGCCGAAGGGGAACATCAGCAGCTGTTCTTTCCATCTTTTTTGTTTGGCCACCAACTCCTGGTGAGGTGTCTGACGTTAGCAGAAAAAGTCGTGCATCAAATTCCTGCTCTGAACGTGATCTCAGAACAGCTTCTCTATGTGCATCTCTGTCTGTCTGCTATAAACCTGGCAGAAGGAGGGGCAATTATTTGCCTACAGCATCTTCTATGGATAGGAGAGACCCCATGACTGTTCCAGTAGAGGAACCTCTTCAAAAGTGTGGTGGGCATTTGTTATGGGAAAAGTAGGTACAAAAAAAGACGGATACTTGCCGAGTCTCCCAATGAAATGAAAGCTACTCCTGGAGTGCAGAATTGAAGATGGAGCACGTTGCTCCGTGATCATCCTGCTTTGGGTGCATGTGTTGGGGGTGAAGGGTGTGCATATGACCGTTCCTCCTCTGCATTCATAATGAAATAGGAAGGAGGAGCAATGGATAAGGGTATTAACAGGATAAGGGGTTAACAGGATATCCTCTGTTTTTTGTTTTGTTTTTGCTTTTTGTTTTTTTGTTTTTTTTTAGTTTTGCTGTCGGACGCCATTGTGCAGTCACCCATGATTGGGGAGCTACTTAGTCACCCTACATTACCAAGCCAGACCATGTCCTAATTCATAGCCCTTAGCCAGCACTAAAAGTTAGGCAAGTCAAAATTTTAACCAGTCAAATACCACCCAAAAAACTTTCTCTGCAGGTGATTTATACTGCTCCCAATCTACAGTATTGCCTTTTTCAGTGGCAGCAAGTATCTCAACGCAACAGCTGTACCAGAATATTACACCAATTTCCAATCATTAGTATCATAATTCTAAATAGTAACAGAGAGGTAGCCGTGTTAGTCTGTACTCCAACAAAACAAAGCAGCAGAAATGTGGCAGTTTAGCATCGTTTTGTTTGTCTTTAAAGTGCTACATTTCTGCTGCTTTGTTTCATTAAGATGCTAGTGATTCCTAAATAAAACTCTGGCTTCACTGAATCCAGAGATACAGCCAGACACATTTTACAGTGAAATTATGTGACACCAGGTGAATTGTTCATTGGTATGATTATCCAATTAAAGGTGTCCATAGAAGAAAAGTCAAATGAGGGCACATTAATTAGTGGGAAACTAAAGATTGTAGTGTGAAGGTCAAAAGGGCATGATAGTGCTGACCCAGGCCATGGGAGTGGACAGATTATCCTGAGACAGAGGAATAAGTCTAAGCTATGTGACCTAATGTGAGTCACTATGCTCCTGCAGTTAACCAATGATGGCAAAGTGGTGTTAGTGTCATTGGAAAGACATGAATGAGGTGCTTTTTGCTGGCTTCTTGTTTGCTGCTACAGTGGTAGTAAATGTAGACGGCCACTGACCTGAAACTGTAGGGCTGATCTTTAAGCCATTCCTCATTCAATGAAATTGATAAGGCTAACACACTTGCATAAGTGTTTTGCTGCACTGGAAAGGGTTGCTGAGTTGGAGCCTACCCAAATCCATTGTCCAGATGCATAATGATTCACCTATTCATTGTATGACCTTGTGTATGTTGTGTGATCTTCTGGTATTCCTGTCTCATGGGTGTAAAATAGCTAAACCCAGGAATTTAAAAAAAAATACATGACTTTTTACTTTTGGTTCAGCAGCCACTTCAGCCTATAGGGAGATATTCTCTGCTCATTTAACTCCACTGACCTCCTCCAGCAGCATTCTTCCAAGAGGTGGAATTCTGTTTAGCATTGTACATCAATAACAGTGGTCTTGCTACAATATTCAAAACAATTGAATAATGTGCATCATGTAGTGTAGAATGACTTTGGAGAAGTCTTGCCTTTTTCTTTCATATGATTGCATATCCTTTTTCATGTGCTGAGATATTTTCATTATAATCACAAACATTTAGCAAGTTCTAGTGACTGATTGGAGGACTGGGGGTTAAGGTTGATCACAGTTGTTTAGGTAGGTTCTTCCTTGCATCAAAACTGATCCTTTTTAAGTTTTACTTTGATTTGAAAAGAAAGCAGTTGCAAGCAAAGGACTAGGCATGCTCAGAATGGTTTGAACGGTGTCACAGAAGTATACTGCATTCACAGGTGCAAAGAGGAATAATAACTTTCAGGTGCATAATGCAGGACTCTAAACTGAGGGGAATTAAAACTCCCCAAACCCTAAAACTAAAATTATGCCACTTCTACTGAATTTCACTGTGTGAAATAATTTTTTCCTAGGTTTTATACAGCCTGGTATTACACATCCAAAACCTAGGTGGCTTTCATGTTGTGTTCTCAGCAACAGCTGCTCCAATCCAATCAAAGTCGTACTAGTCAGAATTCATCTTTTCACCTTTGTAAAGATGTAAAATCAGTCAGTCAGATCTGGGAGCTGTGAGTGAGTGCAGCTAAGCTGTTTTTCCGCCTGTCCAAAACCTCTTTCTTGCAGAGAAGAAATCTGACAAACATAGGTTCTAGATTTTAAAATTTGTGTGTGGAGGAGGGAACATTACAAAAAGAAGAAAAAGATCGGAAATCCATGTTTGCAGCCAGATTTTCAAATTCTTCTGTTCATATAGAAATGGCCCCAGTTTCCTTACGTTCTTGGCAAATCACTATGAATGCAGATACTCCATTTCTTCCACTGACCTGGGTTTATTTCATTTATAGACATTTCTGTCTGCACTAGTTATTGTAGCAGGGGGGAGAGACCCATGTTCATTTCAAAGTGGAAATGGAATGAACTGATTTTTATGTTCTTGCCTAACCTTTGTCTCAAAGTCTCAATTAATAGTTTCAGTAGCATCAGTCTTTTTCCACTGCATACATTTCAGCTGAAATTCTTTTCTATAAAGACACCCATCAAATATCTATGCGCAAGTTAAATCCCACCTGAAAAAAAGGATGGGATTTCATTTTTGTTCACTTTTCCTGCATACATCCATCATTTCGAATTGTAGCAACAAATTTGAATATTTGTGCTTTTAGTAACCTGACTAGATGCAAATCAAATATTTTTCTTTTTTTTTTTTTTAGCAAAGATATAGTCAAACTTTGCAAATTTTCACGAAACCTTTTCCTTTTGACTAACTGATATTTTTCTGTTGTAGAAATCATTCTAATCAGGTTTAGTAAGTATTATTTTGCACTCTAGGATTCCCATTTTATGGCAAGCTTTTCTGGCAAGCTTTCAAGAATTTTTGAAATTAAAGTATAGGCCAATCTAATTATTCTCTATAATAAGAATTAAAAAAAAAATAGAACTTAGTCAGTCATTCTTTGATGTCTGAATTATCAAAGGATGATTAGTCATGAGTAATGAGACTGGTAGAAGTTATGACAATGCCAGATGGAAATAAGATGAAGACCTTTGCTACCAGTTGTAAGTAAATCATGTTTGTGAGTCTGTCACTGCTTCCATTTGATTGGCCAATCTCATAAACAGAGCAATCAATATTGTTGATAGCGTGATTCATTTGCTGCCAGCTTTGAGGACTCTGGATAAAGTTGCACAAACCACCTTGGCTCCAACAGTGACTTAGAAGTAGGACTGGTTTTGAAGGTTTTATTCTATTTTGACTGCAAAAGATATTGTGAAAAATTGTATGTTTACAAAAACTCAGTATAAATCAGCAGAAGTGTCGCACTTTAAAAACTATCAAAATGATTTATTCGGTGATGAGCTTTAGTGGCACAGAGCCACTTCATGAGCTCAGTCAGCTCCATCCAACTCCTATTATCATTGAGATTGATCTGAAGAAGTGGGTCTGCCCCTCAAAAGCTCATCACCGAATAAATCATTTTGTTAGTTTTTAAAGTGCTACATTCCTGCTGCTTTGTTTCCTCGCAGTACAGACTAACACGGCTACCCCTCTGTTACTAGAAACTCAGTATGGTATCCAGCTTCTAAAAACAGATTTACTATGGCCGTATTTGAAGCAATGTGCACCAGAAAAGAAAGGGGGATAGGCTTCCATTCTGAGAAAGAACATTAGCATGTTTAAATTTAAGCACGTTTTGCATCTCGCTGAAGTCAATGCACAGGCTTCAGTGTTTGACTGGATCTGAGCCTGATCACCAAACACCTGTCAGGATTGAGCCATATGTTTGTACATCCAGTGACAGCTTTTCTATTCAGCATGTTGGGGAAATGGCATACCAGCCAGCGTTTGCTGTGTGCTTGTGCAGCCTCCGAGGACAGAGTTCAGTTCCATTCAGCTGACTTGCAGAGTGCCCACAGCGAGGTGTGTGTTCTTCCTGGTGGCACACAGTTGCATATGCTTCGGTGCACATACCAAAATTTATCCCGCACATGGATTGAAAAGATGACAGGAGCGTGGGTGCCATGCAACACAATATTCCAGTTAACTAAGAAACTCCCCAATACAGCAGTAGAGGACTGCAAAGTGATTCATTTCTTGAGTGTATACAGGTAAAGTTTTGTACTCAGTAGGTTATCTTATGACTCTACAAATCACCGAGGGCGGTACAACAGATAACTAAAAAATACCCTTAGCACTAAAAGGATGCTGAACATAATTTGATCTTTCCTTGATTCAAATGACACTTCAGGATCTTGCAGTGCCTCAGGGTCATTGTTCTGAACATCCATTATCATTGTTGACATGGAAGGTGTAGAAGAGTGCATTGAATCTGTAATGACCCTATTACATTCCTTGCAAAAGGCTTTTTTAAAATAAATACCTAATATCAGCTTGTTTGCTTGGTTTTATTTTTTTTGCCTCTTTTGCAGAAAAATGGAGTGCAGAATGTGCAATTTCATAACCTCCAGGTCAGCAGACGAGTTCCAGTTACTAGAGTGACCATTTATATTGGGAGATATCTTCACTGTTGATTATTAGAACTTTTGGGTTGATAAAGTGCCAGATAACAGAGCTCATATTGTGTCTGCAAGTTGGATCATCTGCTTGATTATAGTGGTTTAGCTGTGGGTTTGAAATAATCTCATACCCAAGGTGAACAAAAACAGCGTTTCTAAGCCATTTGTTACATTCATAATTGTTTCAGATGTCTGGCAAATATAATGGATTCCCCACTGTGCAGTGCAATCTCATTTATTATTGAAAGCAGCCATTGCTAAGGCCCAGACGTGTTCTTGGATATGTATGTACAGATCCCATGAAGATAGCTTTGAGAGGTTCAGTTTACATGGGAAAAGAGGCAAATTACTCAGACGCTTTTACAAATAGTGCCTGAATTGTCTTGGCTCTGCACAGTAGCCTTGTGAATCTACAGGAACTGGCTTTTTCATCTGGTCAGGGCAGAAATATTGTGAGAAGAAGCTGATCCTGTAAGATCCTGTGGGAAATACTGTGAGAAGAGCCTTCCCAAGCCTGAGCATTTTCAATTCTAGTTTGAATTGAAATTTGTCCCAGACTTTTTCATTCTGAAGGGCGTGTGGGAGATCTGGCAATCTGGATTCTCTTCAGAGTTCTACCCCAGGCTGGAACAAAGATTTTAACCCCATCCTAATTTTGTTTTCCATAACCAGTGCCTAGTTTTTCACATCCCTCTGGGCAAATTCTAATTTGTAACTGAAAGTCCGGTTACATTTTAATTCTGTGACATGCGGGGTTTGTCATAGTTCTTCTGTTTTGTGTCGTGATGCTCTTACAGAAAGGAACCAGTTTCTCCCCACCTTTATTTTACTTTATGAAAAAAAAAATTCTGAACTAGCCTAAAATCTGATTTTATTAGCTCTGACTCAAACTTCAGTCTCTTAATTTCTGATGAAGTGACATAGAATCACAGGTTTGAAAGAGACCTAAGGGGGTCATCAAGGCCAACCTCCGGCTCAAAGCAGAACCAGTCCCAAACAAATCATCTCAGTCAGGGCTTTGTCAAGCCAGGACTTAAAAAACTATAGGGATGGAGATTCCACCACCTTTCTAGGTAATGCATTCCAGTGCTTCACCACCTTCCCAGTGGAACAGTTTTTCCTAATATCCAAATATGCATTTGAGTCCCATCCAACTCCTATTATCATTAATAGAAAGTATCTTATTGGTTTTAATGGTAGTTGGACCAGGTCTTTCATTTGTTACTGCATCACTATCCGTTGCTTTCACTCCTTCAGACTCACCCAGTCTTTTGTGTATGGAGACAAAAGGTGGGGAAAAAAGGCCGTTCCTAGTGTTTTCTGGACATCATTGACTCAAAATTGTGGTGTCAGCCGGCCACTGGTTTAAGTATAAGAAGTAACTTTGACCTGTTTTGTGACTTTGGATTGGGACTCACCAATGCAGCTGGCAGTGATGCCTTTTTCCAATGAGACTTTAACACAGAGACACGAGACAGAGAGGACTTGATGTTACAAAAGAGAATGCCTACTGAGATATAGAGGGACTGCCATCTCTGTTGCTTTAGGCCTTTCATCTGAATAATAATAATAATAATAATAATAATAATAAAAAGTCCCCACGTCTCTCTCTCTGCTTTTAATTATTCTGTTAACATCCTGAGCAAGAATCTATTGAACTGTTATTGACAGCAGTCTACAGCTTCATTAATGCAATGTGCCAAACAGGAGAAGCCATATTATCAAGTACATGGCGTAGTAATTAAAAATTAATACATGAGGCACTCCTGCTTGCGTGTGCTGTCCTGTTCCTGTGAGATACTGAATACGTGCAATTACCACTGGAGTGGGGGAGGTCTCAGCACCTCTTAGGATTGGAGCCATAGTGACTGGTTCATTGCATAGACTTGAATTTATTTCACAGATCTGTGACCTTTGAGAAGATTGTGACCTCTTCCATGGACTATTGAAATCAACATGCCTTTTTATTGTCTACATTGGGTTTATTGGGACGAATACATCTGTAATACTTAGAAATCAGCTGTCTGCATTCAGAGTAGCTGAAGATAATCATATTAATTTTCTCATTACCCCCATATTATCTTTAAGTTTACATGTCCTGAAAAATGAAATGGTTATTTCATTATTCTGAGCTAGAAAATGAACTACAGGTTGAATCTCTCTAATCTGGAATTCCCTTGTTTGGCAACATCAGTGTTCCAGCATGATTTTAGTTAGCTGGATGACCACTTATCACGGGGGTGACCAAGTTTCCCGCAATCCCATAAAGTTTGTTTACAGGCACCAGTCCTGGCTCTCGGTTTTCTGTGCTTATTTAGCTCTAATGTACCCCTAAATGTCTTCTAAGAGCCCAGTAAGCAGTGGAAGTGTTGGTAATGTGCCAGATAAGATTGACCTCCTGTGGTCTGGCCAATTCTGTCATCCAGCACTGGTCAGGTCCCAAGGGTGCCAGATTAGAGAGGTTCCACCTGTATTATCTTTAGCTGGCTGTTCATTTAAGCTAAAGACCAGTGCATCTTTTTTAATTTCATAGACAAATATTAAAAACCAGTGTAGATGAGCCAGCAAATTGATTTGGATTCAAACTCTGACTCCCATACCTATAATATCACCCACTGAATGGATGTTGGAGTGAAGGGTGGTGCATGTGGTGAGAGGGAGTTTGTTCTGTGTTGCTTTCTTGCTGACGGGCAGCAGGGCAGTAGGGGAGGCCAAAAGGGACTCTAGCTCTGGTGTCTCTCGACAAGTTGTACATGCTATTGATTTTAAGATGCGATTATTATTATTTAAATAGGGTAAAACAAATGAAATAAGGATTCATGTAACTAATCTTTTACCTGAGAACAACTCCACACTGGCAAGTATTTTGCCTGGGCCTAATTTTACAAATTAAGTTCAATGAGACTATTCAGGTATAGAGTCAATGATAAAAGCAGTACTAGCAGGCTCAAGATAAGCTGGGGCAGTGGTTAGGAGGCTCTGAAAACCTGTGTTCAATTCCTTATTCTGCTACAGAATCTTTTTATGACCTTGGATAAATGTCTGAGTTGATATGCCTCAGTTTCCAAATCAATAATATGGGGGTAACAGCAACTATCTCACAGGGACAGGGAGTATAAATATATCAGATAGTGTGAGGCACTCAGGCACTATGATAATGAGGCTCATAAGAGTACCCAAGCTATTAATCTGTTCTTTAATGATCTAAGCTTTGGTCGAAGTATGGTTTATATAAATATAATTCACTAGAAAAATGAATAATAAAGTGTGTCTCTTTTTGTTTAGTGGTTAATTTAAACATCATAATTTTTAAATTGTTAAAAGCTTGCTTTCACGTATGGGAGATTGAAAAGAAATTGCACCTTCTGCTGTCAAGATAAGGATAACCCCAAAGGGCTATTCACATTGATAATGTCTATGGAATTGGGCTCTGTATTTTTTAATGTGCATACAGTATATTTTGCAACGCATGCAACAAAGTGTATATGATTCCTCTGGGGAAATAGTTCCTCAACGTGACCACAATAAGAAAAGAAATCTCCAGTGCGTACAAAGCAAATACCAAATTGGTTTCATTTTGGCCCTGATCATTTCGTTGACTTCAGTAGCCTGTGGATAGGGCCTTACTTACAGGCATGCATCAATGTCAGAAAATGAGAGATGCAATAAGGATTCCCAAATACACATTAAACTCTTGAGACAACTGCAATATTCCAAGAGAAGTTCAGTGGGTTCTGCTATTTATTCTAAAGGCAACTGAGCAGTGTTGGGTTACTTGGCCACTGAATATGTCAACCCACACAAAACTGGAGTTCCTCTTGGTAACAAACCTTTCACTTGTTCTTGGCACAGGGAAGCCACCTAGATTTCCACCTCCATGGTATTTGGGCACATTTTGTTTTATCTGGGCTTATTCTGGAACAAAGTCACCAGTTTATGATGCAGTAGGTAATAACTGACAGGGTGAATTGCAGGGGATTTGCTGAAATGCCACATATGAGCCATTGCTAGAAGCATGCTTCTGGGCTAGAAGACTAGTGAGCTGATTTAATATGTTTAGCAAGGCACACAAACCCTCTGTTGGGTACCTATCATCATGAGAAAGTCATTCTAGCTGAAGTACTAGTGACAGCTCCAGCTAAGGTTGACTATGCCCTTGCACTCACTTTTCAACAACCAATAGCACTGAAATTTTTCAAGTCTGGGGACTGAGAATCATTACATGTTTTTCCTGCTGAAAATCTGAGCAAAGTTTGTCTGTCTGCTTTTGAGGATAGGGGGTTGTGTGTGTGTGGGGGGGGAATTTGGTGGATGAAATATGGTCCCATATATTACAAAAATTAATTGAGACATTACTTGATTTGCTGAAGTGCTGAAACAATATCCAGGGCTAAAAGAGGCAAAAATGTCACAGATCAATAACTCCCTGAACCCACTGAGCAGGGCACTGACAGGAAAGGAGAAGGGAGAAGTTGTCCTGGGATCTGGTGATTTAAAAAGCACCCAAGGCTCTGGGTCCTTTATACCACCTTTGGAGCTGCACACAGTGTGTTCCAGGCTGCCCTGAGGGCTGGCAGGGAGAGTTGCAGTATGGTTCAGGTGGCACTGAGAGCTGGCTGCCACTAGTCCTGGCCTTGCACCCGAGGCCCTGACCTTTCCAGGAGTCTGTAGCCAAGCCCCCCTGTGTTGCCCAGGGCCTGGCAAAGTCCATCACAAAACCAGCCACTGGGGGATGCACCGTTCTTGATATATGGAAGAAGCACCTCCGAGAGCTACCGCAGGCCCCGAGGCAAAGCGGGAAGGTGGCCCAGCCTTGTGCCTCAGAAGGGGTGGGGCCAGTGGCAGAAGGGCCATGGCTTAGGCCATTCAGCCCTCAGTGATGCCCATGGCAATCCAAAGGGGCCCAGAGCTCCAGCTGCCACCACTGCTACTTTGTCAGCAGTGGTAGCTGGTGCTCTGGGCCCCTATGAAAGGCCTGGCCTAGGGGCAATTCCCCCCATGGGTCCTCTGTTCCCCGTGTCAGTGGGCCTGCATGGAAGGTGCTTAGATGCTATTACAGTGATGAGCAGCAGTATTAAACTCCAAGATGGATGCAAAGACATTTCTGTGAGATTTTGTTTTGCTTCTGTAGTGCTTTTTCGGCAGCAGGATGATCAGGCTGCGTACGGGCACAACATGCTGAAGGAAAGAAGTGTCCCTTGCATGTGCCTTCATGGTTACAGTATTTACATAAAAAGAGATGAATCTTCTATCATGTGTGATTAATGAGGCAAGCTTTCACAAGTTGCCCACTCCAGCAAGGGTCAGATTGTGCTTCCCTTCAGGAGTATAGGCAGTGGAAGATATTTGCTCAGCGCATGGTTGGGTGGGAATTGCAGCAAACATGTGCAAAGGAAAGCATAAACTCAGATTATACCCACTGATAGCCTGTGCCATAATTTCAGAAAGGTTTGTTGATGTTTTTTGGACCTGCCCTAGCGGCACAAATGAGTGGCCCAAATTTCATTGCAAAGCCAAAGCTATGGCATTCAGTGCATGACAAAATGTGAGTGAACCTCAAATCTTTGGGTGGTATCTCAAGGTTCAGTGAACCATCTAGGTGGCCCAGAAGTTTCAAAAAAATATATAGTCTCTCTTCTCTGTCTGGCTGTAGGACTACCTGGGTTTTCTGTATTGCTGGGCTCTGAAACGTAGCTGTCACAGAATCACAGAATCATAGGGCTGGAAGGGACCTCAGGAGGTCATCTAGTCTAGCCCCCTGCTTCAAGCAGGATCAACCCCTACTAAGTCATCCCAGCCAGGACCTTGTCCAGCTGGGACTTAAAACCCTCAAGGGATGGAGAATCCACCACCTCTCTAGGCAATGCATTCCAATGCTTCACCACCCGCCTGGTGAAGAAGTTTTTCCTAATATCTAACCTACACCCTTCCCTCTTCAACTTCTGACCATTACTCCTTGTTCTGCCACCTGACACCACTGAGAACAGTTTCTCACCCTCCTCTTTAGAGCTCCCCTTCAGGAAGTTGAAGGCTGCTATTAAATCACCCCTAAGTCTTCTCTTCTGTAAACTAAACAAGCCCAAATCCCTCAGCCTATCCTCATAGGTCTTGTGCTCCAGACCCTTAATCATTTTTGTTGCCCTTCGCTGAACCTGCTCCAGCAAATCCACATCCTTTTTCTACTGGGGGGCCCAAAACTGGACACAATATTCCAGATGTGGCCTCACCACTGCCGAATAAAGAAGAATAACTACTTCTCTAGATCTGCTCAAAATGCTCCTCCTAATGCACCCCAGTATGTTGTTAGCTTTCTTGGCTACAAGGGCACACTGTTTACTCATATCCAGCCTTTCATCCACCATAACCACTAGGTCCCTTTCCATCGTACTGCTGCTGAGCCAGTTGGTCCCCAGCCTGTAACAATGCTTGGTATTCTTCTGCCCCAGGTGCAGGACTCTACACTTCTCCTTATTGAACCGCATCAGATTTCTTTTGGCCCAGTCCCCCAATTTATCCAGGTCCCTCTGGATTCTCTCTCTACCCTCTAACGTATCTACCTCTCCCCCTAGTTTTATGTCATCCGCAAACTTGCTGAGGGTGCAACTCAGTCCCTCATCCAGGTCATTAATAAAGATGTTGACTAACACCGGCCCCAGAACCGAGCCTTGCGGCACTCCGCTTGAAACAGACCACCATCCAGATATTGAGCCATTGACCACTACCCGTTGGGCCTGACCATCAAGTCAGCTTTCTATCCATCTTATAGGTCCCATAAAACTAGCTGAGCATCCCCTGAACTGTAGCTTGGAATTTTTTATTACCCTATCCATGGCTGCTATTAAGAAATTGTATGAAGTTAATTTTTTCTGGCATTCTATTAGCTTTTCTTGTCTGCTTGATTCAGGATGTTGCAGGTGGGGAGAGAGCTGATAATGTGAAAACATGAGTCTTGCACTTGTGTGAGCAATGTAAAACTGACAAAACATACAGCCCGGATTCACTGATCGAGTATTAAAAAATGTAAGGACCACGTTTACAATTTACTCTGACAGCTTTATGTTGGTACAGTGATATAAAGCAGCCATAAACCCATATTAACTGGGATTTTTTCAGACTGGTGCCTTCTATATAGACTGACCATTGCAGACAGACACTAGTGATAGTGGAGACTGCATTTACCAATAGTGGGTGTAAGTGCCTGTCCTCATCCTCCTAACAATTGTTTGATGCATCTGGTATTTTGCAGCTTCTTACCCCTTCTTGTCAGAATATACCCCCAATAGCATCAATCAGAGCAGCAAAATAATGGATTTACCAAGCGATTCTAAAGATTAACTCAAGCAATGTCTTCATGCTGTTGTTTTAGGATATGGTAAGTTCGGTAATGAAAGAAATCCAAATAAATGAAAATCTCAGAATACTATAGAGGAGGGGCGGGCCACCTCCGGGGGTTGTGAAATTTCCTCAGGGGGGCACAGCACAATCAGCTGCTGGGAAGGGTCAGGTTTATCCATCTCCTGAACATATTTCAATATTTTTACTGCTTTATGTATGTCTAGTCACATTTATAGACCCATTAATAAAGTTTTTACATTCTACAGACTTATTTTCTTACATGTCTGTAGCCAGACAAAGTCTCCCCCTTACAAGCCAGCTTGCTCGTTGCCCCCCCCCCCCCACTGAGGAGCACACAGGGCACGGAAATGGCTGCTGACAGCACAGTCTTTGATGCCCTCATTGAGGCCCAGATATGCTGGCTTATCGTGACCCTGAGAAGCAGAAAGTACAGCTAGAAGGCTAACAGGCCAGACTGTCAACATGAGAGCGGGGGGGACCCTCAAGAAATCACCCCAGCTGGCATTGATCAATATGATGCACACACACAATCACCCAGAAGGGGACGTGCCCCGCCCGCACAAAAGAATGTCCTCTACTCCTAAATTGTTTATCTCTTGTCTTACAAGTGCAAACTAAGTAGAAATGCCCTTGTAACAAACTGGCGTCACAAAGACAGACCAGTATGATCTGGCACCATAGATAAGAAAGAGAATACGTAACCCAGAGGGGTATAAAAGATGGGTCCAGCAGAACTCTAACTTTGAGTGCATTCCACCAACTTCCTGCTGGTCGGGTCAGGTGATTGCCTCCCGAGGTCCACAGCTGGGGACGCCCAACCTCGTATTCGTCTTTCCGCGGAATTGAGTGACCGATCCAGCTTGGCTACGCTGGTATCGAGAGACGCAGAGAGGGTAAGATACACCCATGCTAGGTCTCTGACTTTTTTGTGCACAGCTAAAGAATTAGAGCTCTGTAACTAGATGTCATTGTGCCAAGATATCATTGTGTTAGATGGTAACAGATATCTTTGTATTGGATTGTAACGTAACTTGTTAACACCTGTACTTTGCTAGCATATAAGAAGTAAACAATAGCCTTTTGTAACCACACGCTTATAACTGTAGCTTAATAAACTTGTAACTAGTTAAGCTCTGAGCCTAACCATTTTGTTAACCCTTTTGTCACTGCAACACAGCCGGCACAACAAAAGAACTTTAACCGTTTGGTTACTACAGCCTGGCCTTGGGTGTGTGCGCTAGGAGCTGCCTGCTCTAACAGTAAAAAACTGGGTTGCTTAGGACCCAGGGGAGTACCTCACCGCACATTACCTGGCCACCGGCTAACAATGTCACAAGGGGTTGTTTTTCATAACTGAAATTTCCATCAGTTTCGATTCAGCAGACAGGTTGAAGGGACCCTGCTAATTTCAGGGACAAAAAGTGGGGCCTGACCTAAAAAGTTTTCTCAGCCCTGCTTTAGAGAATATGAAGAAAATACTGGTCACCACCATGGATGGCTGTTTATTGTTCTCCAGAGGGTAGGGTCATTCACACTGAGGCCTCTATAAAGAGGGCTTCTTTTTGCATAACAAGTAGGCCTTCACCTCTTAAGAGTACTGCCCATGTGAATCTCAGCTGGTATAAAATCAGCATAGCTTCACTGACATCAGTGGAACCACGTCAATGTACACCAACTAAGAATCTGTCCCAAACCTTTATAAGAGGCGGCTAAGAGGCTGTTTGATCTCCAGCCTGTAATCCTAATTCTGTTTTCTGCCTCCTTGTTATTCTTCTTGGAGCACCATTGATTTCATTAGTTGATGGGGATCACACTGGGTGAATTGATTACTGATTTGTATTAATTGCAATTATTTTGTCACGGTGGCATTTACACTTGGAAATTGAAAACCTGACCTTGGAAACTTCATTTCTGCTGTGCTGCAGGTATGAAATTTGGAATTAACAAGATGGAAATGTTGTACAAGGCTGGTCCTCAAAATAATGCTGATCCAAGAATTGTGAGATTACCACTCCAGCAAGCCATGCAGAGGTGATTGATTAAATTCATCTGGTGAATAAATACGTGTTTCAATTGCTGTATTGCTGCTGCTGTCTTGAACACAGTGTTATTCCCTTCCAGTGAAGTTCATCCATAGCGCAATGGAGCAATGCAAGTTTCCCTGCATGAAGTAAGGACCTTGTGCTTCTGCAAGGGAATTTTGGCACAATCCTGTGTGACATAGAAGTTTCCCCCCTGTCTGCACTATCTCAAGTAGTGGTACCTACACCACTTCACAGAGAAAAATAAGTGTCTTCTGCAGACCAAGTTGTGCACCAGCTGGCCTTAACTCAAGCTGTAGAGGTACCTGCCCTAAGCTCCAGAGGTTCCACTCTATGTGGGGGCAGTTATACAGGCAGCCAGGATGGTGAGGTTGATAAGGACAAGGGGATCTATATTTATAGAGAACAGCCCCTATATCTCTGGAAGATTGTCTATGTTGACTATTTCAAAAGAGGTGGAGTAGATATTGCCTGTCTAGCCCTTTGCGTCCAAGCTTCATACAGACAAAATTTCTTGGGCTTTATGTAGGTGGAATGAATTGAATCTTTCCTCACATTTTTCTGCTCTGGTTTGTTTGCCCATGTAGGGCTGTTCTCCTATAGACCCTTGATTTCCCCAGCTACCAGCGGCTTGCTCATCATGTTGGTTATTTTATTTCGCTCCTATTTAGGAGTTGCCCTTGAAGGATTTACCCGGTTTGTTTATTTCTACACCAGATGTATTGAATGACTGGGGCAGGGTGTTCTCATTCACAGAAATAGAACCTGTGTCAAGGGCTGTCTTTAGAAAGGACATTGGAATAGAGAAAACAATTATCCCCAAAAGAGCAGCCTTCCATATTTAGACACAAGGTATGCTCTCCTTAAAAAAATGTATAGCAATCTCTCCAAGACATTCAATAACTTCATTTTAGGGCCCAACTCCTCATGCTGCTAACCACCTCACATTTCAGTGAAAACCCAGAGCACTCAATAGCTCTCACTAACTGATCCCCAAGGTCTAAAGATTCTGCATAGCATTGAAATGTGTTTAACTTAAAGCAACCCCCCATTCTTAAGGGCTTTGTTGTATTTGGGGCTCTGTTCAGAGAACTCCTGTCCATCAGGTTTCCCAGATGCCACCAAAACAAAAACGCAAAAAACCCCTCCCCCCAGATCTCTATTTGTAATCTATATAGAACAGTAATTTTTGAACAAAAGATTAGGTAGAACGTCAAATACGACGCTGCTAGGAGAGTTAATTATAGGTACAACAGTCTGAAAGTCACCACTGTATTTGTTTTCTTCTACTGAACTCATTAACTAAAGCTCTACAGATTCCAGAAAAGGAATGAGAAAAGAAGGATTTCAGAGATCATATTTAATACGAGTTTGTAGAAACCTGGAAGTTTGCCATCTAATAACCATGAAAATGTATAGGACGATTGGTAGAGAAAAATATTAAGGTATTATCTACCCTTATCATGCTCCTGATGCAACCCCCATATGGGAGCGGACGTATTTTTAGCTGGCGATGAAAATACTAATGAAATGATTCGAAGAAAAAAATGGATACTCAGATTTTAATTAGTTTATTTCTATGCAGAAATGACATTTCAATCTTGTGTTACATCTTTCTACCTGACTCAACAAGCCAATGTTTGTGCAGATCTTTAAAAATGTAAGTTCTAGGTTTCAGTTACTTCCAATGTCAAAACTCAGAATGAATTCAATGGGAGTTTTGCCAAAGTGAAAACTGTGTGACTGGCCTCTTAATTATTCCGTTCCATGAAAACAGGAAACATGAACAAACCAGCAGAGATTTTCTTTCCAATGCAGTTTTCTTGTATAGATGAAAATAAAATACATAAAATGGGATCTTGAACCTTTATTTTGATGGAATGATGTGAGACCTGGGAGAGGTCTCGTCGGGTTCCTCAGGAATCTGTTTTGGGTCCAGTGTTGTTTAACATTTACACTGTCCTGAATGTTGATATTGGAGATGTCAAAAATCTTGGGGAGGTTACCGGTACTTAGGAGGATAAAGCTAAAATTCACAGGGCTCTTGATAAATTGGCAAACTGAGTTATAGACGACAAAATGGATTTCAACAAACACAAATGTAAGATGCTACGCTTAAGGAAGAAGAATAAACTCTGCAAATACAATTGGTGGTGAATGAGGAAAAATAGGTTGGCAGCAAAATTGCTGCTGAGGTTCTGGGAGTTGTGGTGGATCACAATTTCAACATGAGTCAACAATGCTAGGCTGTTGCAGAAATAAACCTTAGATTACTGGAGAGAAATCCAGGTGCTGAAGGTAAATTGAGTACGTGGTCAAGTAAGATGATGGAACGCACTTGATAACAGAAATACTCTAAAATATTTATAACCTTAATATAGGGACTCAAACTTTTAGCAACACTGTAAAGATGAATTTTCAAATCGGAGCCTGATTTTTTTTTTTTTTTTTTTGGTAAATTGTCAAAAACACCTGGCTCACAAAATTAGTCTGGAAAGCACCTAAAAACATCATTTCTTATACGATAACTACAGGTTGAATCTCTCTATTCTGGCACACTCTCATCTGGCAACGTCAGTCGCCTGGCCTGATTTGGGTTAGCTGGATGTCCCCTGATCATAGGTGGGGCCAGGTTTCCTGTGACAGCCATCAGTTTGTTGCCAGCCACCAGTCCTGGCTTTCAGTGTTGTGTGCTATTCTTTAACTGTAATTTACCTCTACACTTCTTCCAAAGAGCCCAGGAAGCCGTGGAAGTGTTGATAATATTGCTAGATCATATTGACTTCCGGTAGTTCAGCAAATTATATCATTCAGTGCTGGTCAGATCCTGAGTGGGCCAGACTAGAGAGATTCAGCCTCCAGTTTTTACTCCTCCTGATTGGGTCAGAATTAGGGTTAGAAAATGTTTCTGGTCTTCAGATATTTCTGGTTTTGCATATAACGTGGAAGTTCAAAGGAATAGCAAATTAAGGCGGGTGTGGAAAGACAGTTGAAAAAGAAGCAACACTGTTTAGCAGTCTGGAAAAAAGTATTTGAAATAGTTACAAGTCTGAACAAATTAGTGTTAATCAATGCAATTTGGCAAGCATTGCCTTTCTGGCCAATTACAGCACTCTTCAATTATCAGATTGAAGGACATATATTTAACCACCCAGGAAGTACAATAATAAACATCCTGAAATACAGTGCCTGGAGCATGCACCTATTGTTGTGAAATAGAATCCATGCTTAAATAAGAAACTGAGTTGTATATAGGGAGACAAGGTGGGTAAAGTGTGGTGGGCCTACTCCTGTTGGTAAGAAAGACAAGCTTTCAGGCTTACACAGAGCTCCTTTCAAGCAGAAAAATTTAGTCTCATGCAAAATATAACTTCACCCATCTTGCCTTTCTAATGTTCTGAGATCCACACAACTAGAAAACACTGCATAAAACAGTTAGGGCTTTGCACTTACGATGGCAATTGAATATGCAAGCAATGTTTGTCTATGACAAGAGCAATCAAATCAAACCATAGGGGATGCGCTAAAGTTATTTCATAATTTATTATTTAAACTTAGGAGTGTTTAAAAAGAAACATGGAGTTGTAAGTCTTGATTTTCCCCCTGCCTTGCACCAAGTATAACGACCTTCTCCTAAATAAAGTAGATGTAAAAGGCTATCAGCAGCTTACGTAAGTGAAGAATTGGGATTTTTCTAACCTTTGCATCTGCTTTGCATGGCTGCAAATACTGAGGCAAGGCGAACCTCAGGGGTTTTAAATGTGCACTGGACCTGACTGTTCTTTCACTTTCCCCGATATAAATGATGAGTAATTCCACTGAGGATGTCCACGTAATTCCAACAATGTCGAACTGTAAAAAGGACAAACTCAGACACTTTATAGCCGTGTCCACACGTGCCGGCTACTTCAGAGTAGCGGCACTAACTTCGAAATAGCGTCCGTCACGGCTACACGCACCGGGCGCTATTTCGATGTTAACATCGACGTTAAGCGGCGAGACGTCGAAGCCGCTAACCCCATGAGGGGATGGGAATAGCGCCCTACGTTGACATTCAACGTCGAAGTAGGGACCATGTAGTCGTTGCGCGTCCCGCAACATCGAAATTGCGGGGTCCTCCATGGCAGCCGTCAGCTGAGGGGTTGAGAGACGCTCTCTCTCTCCAGCCCCGGCGGGGCTCTATGGTCACCGTGGGCAGCAGCCCTTAGCCCAGGGCTTCTGGCTGCTGCTGCTGCATCTGGGGATCCATGCTGCATGCACAGGGTCTGCAACCAGTTGTCGGCTCTGTGTATCTTGTGTTGTTTAGTGCGTGTGTGTCTGGGAGGGGCCCTTTAAGGGAGTGGCTTGCTGTTGAGTCTGCCCTGTGACCCTGTCTGCAGCTGTGCCTGGCACCCTTATTTCAATGTGTGCTACTGTGGCGTGTAGACGTTCCCTCGCAGCGCCTATTTCGATGTGGTGCCGCGCAACGTCGATGTTGAACGTCAACGTTGCCAGCCCTGGAGGACGTGTAGACGTTATTCATCGAAATAGCCTATTTCGATGTCGCTACCTCGAAATAGGCTATTTCGATGTAGGCTTCACATGTAGACATAGCTAAAGAGACGAGTGCTGCCCCCAACATATATATGTTGAAATTCCAATAATGATCCTGGTTCATGAAGCCGTCCACCATCCACCTCAGTAGCACAGAGAAATGATTCAAATATTAGCTCAGCAGGATCAGAATGATAATTGAAAGTGGGTGTTGGTCATTTGCAGGGATGCTAGCTTGTTGCTTACTCACAACATTGGTCCTTGGTGCAAAAAACAAAAACTCTCCCAGTGGTTATACTGCCTCTTGTAGCTTGCATAATGTCTGCGAAGCAAAGAAGGAAAAGTTTCCGCCAAGGTGGACAGCAGAGGTGGCGTAGCTGATGACTCAATTTGAATATACAGTTATAAGGGCTGGTAAGAGTCCAACATGAGGTTAGTTGCCTGAAGGAAGCTTTGAAAGACAATTTAACAGTGAGGTAACAAAATGTATCGTGTCTAGGGTGTTTTACAAAGCCCTGCTTTTTTGTGTCCTGGTAGGAATTTTGTGGTAATTGAGGTTTATGTAGGAATATCTTGTCAAATCATCTGTTTCTTTGTGAACAACACTACACGTTGTATGACACTGTGCAGTAACAGCTAGCTGGTTGCTTTCAGAACTGCTGAGCTCTTAGCAGCATATTTTATGACCTATAAAAAGAATTATGTTCTAAATAATGTAATTTTAGTCTGTAAAAAAAAAGTCAGTGCAAAAAGTCTGGGCAATTTTAAGACAAATACTGTAAAAACTTAATAAGTAGAACATTCATATCCATTTCCATTGCACATTCACCCACCAGGGCTTTCACAACTCAACGTATGGGAAGTAATCACTGTTTTTAACATTGCCGCTCTGACAAGCCCTCTGCTGTCCCTTCGGGGTCCTGTGCTTCCGGGCAGCTCCTTGTGTGCCTCAGAGAGGCCCTTTCATTGCCCTGGAGCATCCCCAGGGCAAGGGTCACCCTTTACCGAGCCTTTTTCATCACAGGACAGTCTTGGGTGAGGGCAGAGTATGATCTTCTCCACCAGACTCAGGCTGCGCCGGTTTGGCCTGAGTTGGGTACGCCTCCAGGGGTAGGGTGCAGGGAGTCCAGTCCACCCGCTGCCTGGGACTCCAGCTCAGGGATGCTAGGAAGGAAGGGAACTAGCTGGGCTTTCACTGCTGCTCCATGGCAGAGACCTTTCTCCGGGCCTCTGCACTCACCACTTCCCTCTGGTACCTGGTGGCTGGTGTCTCTTGACTTCACTTGGTCTCTCTTGCTCTGTACTTCTCTCAGCCCTCCAGCCTCCTTCTTTCTGGGCACGGCTCTCCTGCTGCTGCCTGGGGTAAACCTTTTACAGAGAGCCTGGAGGCCTTAACTGGTAGTTGGTGCTTGACTGTAAGCAGTGGCTGGCTGACTTCTAACAAGCCCCAGCTGCCTATCCAGCCTGCAGGTCTGCATTCTCTGGGATCTTAGGAGGGGAACAAAAAGGCATTCCTGCAGCCCCCAAAATGTTCACCGTTCATCAGACATTTGCTGGCTGCCACTTCTGGTCTGCCACACCCCCTACCAAGCCCGCAGGGTGAAGGAGTAGTAGTAATAATGCATTGTCCCGATGCCAAATGGAACATTCAGGAGGGAGGGAGGAAAGACTTCCTAGTAAGTTCTCAGTGGGCTGCATATGGGGTTTCTCCTCATCTGACTCAGGGTTTCTGAAGATGGGGAGGGGGAGACCCGGAAGTGGCTAGAGACAAAAGACACAGTCAGTCGATTCACTACTCAAAGTGACATTTGAGATGCTGACCTCACTCCCCAGGCACCCCTAAAGTTGTGGGTACTGCCATCTCTCTCTCCTTCTGGGGATTGCTTGTGCCCAGAGCCGGTCAGAGGAATAGCTGGGGGGCTGAGAAACAAGGAGGGAATTGCTCAGTTGTGTGAGTCTAGTAGTATCAGACAGTGACACTGAGCATGGCCACCGTTTTCAATGGGCAGTGGTCAGTTTAGCTGATACCTCATTCCTGAGGGTAGCAAAAGCACAGAAAGCACAGAGGTTGCTAAGGTCCAGAACCTGCCAGCCTGTATACTGCAGTGGTGCCTGCTGAAAAGATCCAGGCAAGTTTCATTGAGATCACTCAGGAGGCTTCGAAGGACATGCCTGTGGTACATACACTGTTCTGCATGAGACCCTGCCTCACCATGGGCTAACTCATTGTACTACTACCTCCTCTAGCATTGCCAAATTAATGATAAATCAAAAGATGCGTCCTGTGACTTTGGAGGTGCTGCCTCTATATTTGAAATTTTATCCATCACCGTACTCAATGTTCCTTCTCTTCCCTGGGGCTTACCCTTGCTTGATTGTGGTAGAGTCAAAGACGGGTCCTGACTTATTGCAAAGCTGGATTCCCAGTCATCTGTCCCCAATACTCTTCCTTCTCCTTGTTCACAACAGAGGCACTGTGACTGAGGCTCCTCGAAGCCATCCAGGGTAGTGTGTGTTCTGATGGCGTGGACTTGACTGAATATGACACATGGGTCTACAGCTCAGCACCTGATGCATGTTGGCCTCCCTGGCCCTCTGGTATGCTTTCCAGAGCTCCTTGGCTTTCATAGAGCTCTGCGGCTCCCTCTCTTAGCCACTCTCCTGCATCCTTGGAGATATTTACTTGCACGTATTGACGTTTCCACAGTTGGTACAGATCTGTGCCTGCACAATATCATCTTCGTGCAGGCGGAACTGTGGCTGGAACACGTAGCCACCACGGTCCATTCAGCAGCTGGTCAGTTCTACTATGGAGACTGCTGCTTAACATTTTTGCCAAGCTGAGAAATCAAGAAAAAGAATTTCAAAAAATTTCAGGGCTTCATGTGGGTGCCGGGGGCGGGGGGGCTGTTTCAGGTCTCTCAGGGCAGAGTAGTAGGAGTGACCCTGTTACCACAGGGAATATTGATGATGGATAGAGGAAGGTCTTTATACTGAGTCCTCAGCAGGCTGCACAAGGAGTCTCTCCTCCTTATCTGATTCAGGTGTGGAGACACATACGCTAACAGCTGCAAGTGGCACTCACAATGGTGACCAGAAGGGTCAGTGTAGGCCATCGTGGGATAGCTGTGAAGGACAATGAGAGTCAACATAACTGTCACACTGTCTACCCATAGGTCGATGTCGTGTGAATGTATTGGCCATCCCTCTATTCCACTCAGGGAGGTGGTGTTACTAAGTTGTCCTCATGAGGCCCTTTTATTAGTGGCAGACAGACAGATAGTGGCAGTGTATATAAATGCATAACTAAGCTGCTTTGTATTGACTTACCTTTATAGTGTAGACCAGACCTTAAGCACAAGCTAAGATTTTATTTGAAATGGGTTCTTAAAGTCAGTGACTTCATGGGGAGAAAATCTACTAGTCTTGGAAACCAAAGTTTCATATTTGGTATCCTACAGATATAACACTTAGCTGGTATGATGGAAAAAGGGAGGTTTTATTGCTATATTTTAACCGTAATCTCTCTGTATTTATTATCGTACGTGTATTAAACATCACTACAGAAATGTCAGGCATATCAAATAACCCAGAGCAGCAGCAACTATGCAATAAAAAATGTTTAATTTCCTTTGAAACACTGAGTATACCATATTTCAGATGTGTCTACAAAATAAAAAAATAGGCAATAGAAAAGAGGATTCAGTACTTATCCAGTATTAAGCCACAATAGAATATACATTGGTAAGGTTATTGTCAGATTGTGAAGAACAAAGCCAAATGCTTTCATTGCCTGAAAAAAATCGGGCTAGTAAACTACTAAAATAAATCATGACATGGTTGAGTGCTACTAGAGTACAGCTTTTTTATTTAAATTTTATTTTCAAGCCGAGCTTTCCATCCTCCAAGAATGGTTGCTATGCAGCACAGGCAAGTGGGCAGATAAAGGAATTAAAAATCTAAACTGGAAGAGGTTTGGGTTCCCAGTTACGCTTAGTAATTAAGAGCCAAAGTGGACCCACATATGTCTTCATGTGTCCTGACACCCTATATTCTGGGAAAGTTTTGATTTAAACATGAATATTGCATCTTGATTTTTTTTAACCAAGATAGAAAAGGCTTAAGGGTCTGAAACCATGTCTACACATCGTAAGTGTATGTAAGGCTCATGTAAAACACTGTGGAATAAAGCTGTAAAATCTGAAGAAGAAATCATCCAAAGCACAGGATTTGGTAGCGATGGGAGACTTCAACTACCCACACATCATTTGGAAGAATAACACAGCTGAGAAGTGAGTTTTACCCATGAAAGCTCTTGATCTACTAAATTTGACAGTCTCTAAGGTGCCACAGGATTGTTTGATGTTTCTGAAGTTACAGGCTATTACAGGCTCTGATACTTTTTACAGCAAGGCACACATTATCCAATGATTTTATTGGAATATATAGGATTAGGTTTTTTGTTTTTTTCCCAGAAGGTGGAAGAAGCTACTGCGGAAAGTTTGTTCCAGATTTGATTTGAGAAATAGGGAGAAACTGTTTGAGAATTTGAAGGTGGGAGGCAGGTTGGGTGAAAGTGCTCCTGAAATGAGAGCAATCGTGATCCTAAGGGATGGTAGGAAGGAGAAGAACAAAATAAAGATAATGGGTTTCAAGAAGGCAGACTTCAGCAAACTCAGGGAGTTGGTAGGTAAGATCCCATGGGAAGCAAAGCTGAGGGGAAAAAAGAATTGAAGACAGTTGGCAGTGTTTCAAAGAGACATTATAAAGGGCAGAGGAACAAACTGCTGAGGACAGATGAAGTACAGCTAGAAACCACCCCAGCTAAACCAGAAGATCTTGAATGAACTAAAAATAAAAGAAGAGTCCTAGAAAAGTTGAAATCATCCCAAATTAGGAAAGACAAACAAATAACATACAAATGCAGGGAAAAACTGAAAATACCAAGGCACAAGCAAAATCAAACTAGCTAGACCAGGGGTCTACAACTGGCAGTTCTGGAGCCGTATGCGGCTCTTTAGGGAGTCATTTGTGGATCCGTGCATGGTGGCCGCTGATTCCTCTGTGGCTTTCTGCCCTGCCACTGCTGAAACAATGTAACTAAATTCAGGGGGTTTAATGGCCACTGGGGCAGTGCGAGGGATCCTGCCATTAAAACAACTGAGTTTAGTTTTATTGTTTCAGCAGCGGCAGGGCAGAAAGCCACAGGGAGCCACAGAGGAGTCAGCAGTGGCAGCATCTGGAGCCGCAATGATTCCATTTGGCCCTCCCCCGCCTATTGCATCTTCCACATTGACCCACTCTGTCCTTCTGTCCACCCGGTGCAGGTAAACAACAGGGCAGTGTGCCAGGCAGGACAGGCAGATCCAGGGGCTGACAGGGAAGGGGAAGGCAGAATAGGTGTGCAGGGATGGAGGGGAATTGGCACAGCTGGGTATCTTGCAGGGACTCCTGTGCAGCTGCTGCCAGCCCCTCTACCTGCCTTGCTGCAGGCAACAAGGTCCCCCAAGACAAGGCCTGGCTGCAGAGCTCACAGGAGTGCATAGCAGCCTGGATGTGGGTGCGAATCTGCAGCCTCCCATTACCAGCTTTGCTGAACACCTGAGCCCCATCCTGAGGAGTGCAGCTAAATTCAGCAGGCCTAGCAGCTGGGGAGTGCCCTGCACCCCACAGGGCTGGCTCAGTGTTGCTCAGGTGGCCTTCCCAGCTGCCATTCCTGCTTTCTGGCTTCCTGCCCCATCAAGGCAGGGAATGTCCTGGGCAAGTTTTCATCAGACTTTCCTACGTTCTTTTGGCCTTAAGGAGGCCCTATCTCCCCTGCGAATAGGAACTGAGCCCCTGTGCCACCTCCCACCCCACATATAAAGAGTGAGGATATAGAATATGTAAAAAGTTTGTGAACTTCCTGCAATAAACATGTATCACATTAAAAATCAGTGTGTGGGGGCTGTTCTTAAAATAAGGGTTACAGAAATTATGGTTTGATGTGATTTATTTGGTCCTGCCATTAGGACAGGGGGCTGGACTCGACAGCCTCTCGAGGTCCCTTCTGGTCCTAGTATTCTATGATTGATACTGTCTCGTATTCACATGCATTGTGGATCTTGAAGTATTGATTTTGTAACCAAAATTGAAAGAATGGGTGCAGACCCCTGAGCTAGAGACATACAGGGTAACAAGACAACTTTCTGTAAATGCATTAAGCACAAGAGGAACCCCAATGACAGGGTAGCCCCATTACTCAATAAAGATAGAAAAACAATTACAGAAAATATGGAAATGGCAGAGATGCTATATGACTCCGTTCTGGTGTTCTCCAAGAAGAATGGTGGAGACTGGACACCTAACATAGAGAATACCACTGAAAAACGGTGTAAGATACAGATGCTAAAATAGGGAAAGATGTTAATATTACTTAGAAATGTTAGATGTCTTGAAATCACCAGGACCTGATGAAATTCATCCTAGAATAATCAAAGAACTGACTGGGGAGATTGCTGAGCCATTGGCTATTGTCCTTGAAAAGTCCTAGAAGACAGGTAAGATTCCAGAAGACTGGAAACGGTCTAATATAGTTGTCCAGGGAAATACAGACCAGTTTAGCTTCTGTAACAGGAAAAATAATGGAGCAAATACTTAAGCAAATAATTAATCAAGCAATTTGCAAACATCTATAAGATAATCTAGTGAAAAATAGTAGTCAGCATGGATTTGTCAAGAACAAATTGTGTCAAACCAACCTGATAACTTTCTTTGATAAGACAACAAGTCTTGTTTCTGGAGAAAAGTAGTAAATATAATTATCTTGACTTAAGACTTTTGATTCAAGTCTTGCATAAGCTCCTTATTAAGAAAAAAAGTACAACCAGAAGGCACCATTGCTCTACTAATGATCAATTAGCAAGGCATCCATCAAATCCTAAGAATACTGTTAAGGATGTGACTATGGTTATGGTATAAGTTTTTATATGATTTCTGTATGTTTGAGTAATCATAAGCTTAACTATAACTTTACTAAGACTTGTAAAACAGACCTTGTACTTTGGAAAATATTTTTGTGGTCACTATCCTTGTTGCCTTGTGTTCCTAGAGGCTCTAAATCTGAAGCCAGTCGTAGAGGTGACTTTCACTCAGAGCTTAAAACTTTAGACACCAGAGCCAAACCCTAGTGGTGTAATATTACATTATTAAATATACTGGAAATAAAATAAAAGGCTAACGTGTGGACTGGAGTGTCCCATGATGAACCATTCCCAGGGACTTGCATGATGCAGTATTTCACCTTTCCAAGGGAGACGTCGTGCATCAAGGGGGATGTAATTAGAGTCTGGGCTGTGGTCTACAGAGGATCCTAAGAAACTGAGGCACTCAAACTAGACTTTCCATAAGGCAAACTGACAGCATTTGCATATTAAAAAAATTAGGTTTTCAGCCCAAATATTCCAGAACTTGAATTTCTGTTAATTGAATTTTTCCACCGGAATATTGGAAGTAGCCTTTGTTTCCCCCGTATTGATCAAAACTTTGCGCAAGAAAACAGTTTTGTGCGAGAATAATTTTTCCAGTTATCTGTATATGTGACAACACCCTTCATGCTTTTGAACATTGGCCAATTACTGGGTAGGAAGAAATTGTTGGTGCATAATTGCCCAGCATGAAGGTTCCATGACTTCCACCACATCTAGCACCATCTGGCCCTATTTGGAGATTAGGCTACTGGGCTAGATAATTCATTGATTTGATACTCTCTTTCAGTTTTTTTTGTCCGTCTGTCATTTCTGCATTTCTTGCCTTTCTGCCTTTTTGTGGTCTGACTAAGAGATGTGTAATTAGGAAAAAACCATTAAGTTTACAAACTACACATGCTGATCCAGCCGGGAAATGAAGTGAAAGAGCTGGAATGCAGGCTCCCTTTGAGTATCTTTTTTCTCCTCACATATTAGCCAATGTGAGAGGAAAAACAGTAATAGAAGGTGATAGATTTACTAACAAGGTGATGGGGCAAAAAAAAAAAAAACATAGAGAAACACGGCACGCCAGACATAAGCATAAACACGGATAGGCCAATTAGCACGTGAAAATTAAACAGTATGTGCTGATTTCTCAGCAAAATGCCCTCAAAGATCAAAACCAATCACAACTATTTTATTGGCATAATGACACCCCACTCTGAAGTTCAGGGCTGATCTTCTCAAGAAGTAGTGGTATTTAGTAGGTGGCAGTAGCTAAACATGTCACTTTGCAACTTCCTAGTTAGGGAATATATATGTATTTAAGATATGATTGCAGCTGACAGCCTGTTGAAAATGAAGAGATTAAACAAAGCACTCTGAGTTTGAAAGAGTTCTCTCTGCCGTCTCTTCGAAAGAGCTGAGTTCTTGAAACCAAACATACTCAGGGTCATCAGTGAGGTGGAATGCTGAGCCTTAAGATTTGATTGCTGTGAAATTGATTGATTTGGCACAGAAGTCACCACCAAATATGAATTTGTCTGATGTATACTCTAAGATCATTTGAACCTGCAAGCCCTATAAGAGGCTAGCCTTTCATGGATTTTATTTAAGCTTGCTAGACAGTGAAGCAGTGGCATTACCACATAGTTTGAAATGGAGTGATTCTTAAGTAGAGAGGAACGGGATGCATCTTAATTCCAGAGCACAATTTAAGTAAATAAATGCTGCTCTGGGACCCAGAGATGCTTTCTATCCCCAGCTGGTGGAGCTGCTATGCACCTTCAAGGCAGCGATAGTCATTGACTCTTGTTCATCCTTGAGGACTGAAAATTATTTTAGGGTAACATTTAACTAGCAACAAGAAACAATCAATAACACACGACTCTTCTTTCTTTTACTCTAACTTGCAGCCTGGCTATGGGTAAATGACTGTTGCAGGAATCTACTTGTCTTCATGTGTGTAGCAGACTGTGTGACTTATCCAGAAGTACTGCACAGTGTTGTAATAGATGTGTAACAACTTTACATTTTTGGCGGTGTTTAGCTACTCGTACATGGTCCTCCACAGTGGGCAATAGGACAACCTATAGGAAAGGAGGAGCATGGGTTGCAATAAGGAAGAATTTGGCCAAGGCCCCAAGAAGTTAGTCAGTGTGCAAATGGCTGGAATGGTACCTACAGCATTTCTTCAATGAGTTCTCTTAACAAAATGTTACTTGTTTCATACAGATCAGATTCAGATCTGGTCTATCAGAGAAGTGCCTTACTCCATGTAAAGTCTCAGTGAAGAAAATGGGATATTTTTGGAGTAAGGAAACACTGGTACCTAATTTGGAATGCTATTTTTTATCTTCATTTTCATTCATTACAATGATACTTCATAATGAAAGTGACTATTTGTCTTAGCTTTACTGGAAGAGTCCTGGGTTTTTCTCATATGGTCCAGGATCATCACAAAGGGTGTGTCTACACGTGCATTCCTCTTTCAAAAGAGGCATGCAAATTAGGCAAATTGAAAATGCAAATGAGGCGTAAATTTGCATATTCAACACCTCATTTGCATATTCTAATTTCGAAAGAGCTTCTTTCGAAAGAAGAAAGCCAGTGTAGACACTGCTCTTTTGAAATTAGAACATGCAAACGAGGTGTTGAATGTGCAAATTTATACCATATTTGCTTTTTTGATTTGCATATCTCTTTTGAAAGAGTAATGCAAGTGTAGACACACCCAAAGTGAATAGTAAGAGCATTTACTTGACATTTGATCACATTCAAGAAACAAATTACTGGAAAAATTGCTCCACTTCAAGAAACATGGCACTTGTGTGTCTGTAGTAACACCAGAAGGTTTATTGCTTTTCAGGGGAGGGGGCGACTTATTGGATCACTACTGAAAAGTTTCGGAGGGGTAGCTGTGTTAGTCTGGATCTGTAACAGCAACAAAGGGTCCTGTAGCACCTTATAGACTAACAGAAAAGTTTTGAGCATGAACTTTCGTGACCACAGGCTCACTTCATCAGATGCTGGTTGCATCTGAACAAATTGTGGGTCACGTGAACAAATAAAATGAATATTGTTGAGGTTCTGCCATGCTTCTTTCCAGCAGTCTTGGGAAAAGTTTACAAACTATGAGAATTTGCAGTTTTGTTATGTTGAGTGAGACAAGAAGAGAGTTTAAGGCCCTGAAGGTATCCGGTAAGCTCATTAACTAAAGAGAATTCCTTACTCATATTCAAAAGATAACAACTCCAGCTCTGCTCACAAATATTCTAAGTCACCTTAATGCCCTCCATCAGATTCCCCAAGGACAGAATGAAGTGATTACAGATCCCCTGGAAGCCAGCCGTTTATTTCATAAGCATACCACTTTAATTGTTCTAGTCCTGCTGTAACAGAAGACTGATTAAATGTTCTTTGATACACAGTCTATGCAAACAGATCTTGCCAAGGGGAAGGGAGCAAAATCATTGAATTTCAAAAACATCTGATGTTATCGGAGATGAGTCTTGATACATAAGCGGTGCCTGAGTAGTTGAACCAGATGGCCAGAGGAAATCTTTATAGTGCATCTTACCGATGTACATCTATAGGCAGGATTGGCTTTAACATTTGTGATCCCCTCTAGGTAACTGTGTGGTGTGAACCAGCTTCTCTCCTTCTGCTGGTATGGCGGTAATTGTGTTCCCCAGGTGGTCTTGCAGCTAGGGAAGGAGTTTTGTGCTGTGTTCTGCTTGCTTTTCAATCCCCTAGTCTAACTGCCGGAGGACATGGTACTATACACAGCTGCACTGACAGCCATGGCGGGCCCTGGGGCAAAGGGGAGGGGAGCCTAGCTCCATGCCCCAGAAATGGCAGGGCCAAGAGCAGTCAGCTCTCAGCACAGCCCAGATCGTGGTGCTGCCTTCCCTGCATTCCCTCACAGCCACAGGCAGTCAGAGCAACACTCCAGCACCCTTTCAAAGGCGCCTGGAGCTCCAGCTGCCACCCCCGCCAAAGTAACAGCAGCCATTGCTCCAGGCCCCTTTGAAATGCTGGACCTGGGAGCAACTGCCCCTATGCCTCCCCTCCACCCACCCACACCGGCAGGGCTGTATATACACACTCAACAGATCTGTTTTGCTCATTGAACAGGAGAGGAGAAAAAATCTCCCCATGGAACCTCACATTATGAATCTGACGAAGTGGGGCTTCACCCTTGAAAGTTTATGGCCAAAGAAACCAGCTACCACAGGACTCCTCATTGTTTTTGCAGAGACCGACTAACACAGCTACCCCTCTGGTACTAAGGGAAAATGTTAGACTTACTTATATTAATGCCACAAGTGGTAGGTGGAAGATGTTCTTGCGATTAAAACACACTGGAGAGGGATTTAGGTGGCCACAGACCTTGGGAATGTTACTTAATATCTTAGTTCCCTATCTGTAAGATAGGGATAATAATACTCAGTTCTCACTATTTATCTCTTGTCTTTTAGAGCGCAAGCTCTTCAGGACGAGGGTTGCCTTGAATTACCTGAGTATCAGAGAGGTAGCCGTGTTATTCTGTATCTGCAAAAACCATGAGAAGCCCTGGGGTACCTTATAGACTAACAGAATTTTTGGAGCATAAGCTTTTGTGGACAAAGACCTGCTTCATCAGGTCCATTGGAGTAGAGATTTCAGAGGCAGGTCCAATTATTCAGGCTCAAACAAAAGGAAAGCCAGAGCTGATGACGTCAATTCAGTCAGGAAGAATTTTGAATTGGATGAATGTGCAGTAATTAGACCAATTGGTTCACACACTCAGTAACAAATAATAATGGAACTAGAGAGTAGACAAGTAATATATATAAACATGGGAAACTTCTCCGAAATACTTTGTTAGAAGTTCTTGAACTGTTTAATTACTCCCCTTACCTTTATTATTGACTAATGCAGAGGTGACTGAAAGTGCTGGACATAAATGATGGTACAGGTTGAACCTCTCTAGTCTGGCATCCTCAGGATCTCACTGGTGCCAAACGAGAGAATTTGCTAGACGATGGGAGTTCAACATTGTCTTGCAGCATTACCAACACTTCCACTGTTTACTGGGCTCTTAGAAGACATTTGGGGTAAATTAGAGTTAAATAACAGTATGGAACACCAAGAGCTAAGACTGGTGGCTGTAAAAAAAACTGTATGGGACCGCAGGAAACTTGGCCACACCCATGAAAAGTGGTTATCCAGTGAACTAAAATCATGCCACATTATGGATGTTGCCAGACAGGAGAGTGCAAGATTAGAGAGGTTCTGCCTGCACTATTTAATAGCTACGTTTAATGGCACATTCTTTCTCAGTGGAAAAAGGAAATCTCAATTGTTCTCACACTTTAATATTATAGATTCAATTTGATGGAGTTGTGTAGATGCCATCCATGGGAATTTAGCAGGTGACTTACTGTGTTGAAGATGTAGAGGAGAAACTGAAACAATTATTAATAGCGTTCCTATTGTCTCAGCAAGCAAAGTGTTTTTAGGATCTCAGGCCCATGATCCTACAGGAACTGATTTAGAATCTAACAGCTAGAACCTGATGTGTAACACCAGAGTGTGGCTTGATGTGACTTTGTGTGGCAGAGCGAGAGGGGAACACGCACTTGATTTATTGGTCTTCCTGTTACCGTCTGCGGGTGACGAGATTTTGTTCTGTATGCATATGGAGGAGTCAGAGGACTGGTGTTTATATTGCCAAGACAGTGATGGAGTAATATCCCTGAAGCCTTTGTAGATAGGAGATTTTTCTGCTGACTTTGACAGAATTTGATTTCAATATCTTGAGTCTACAACAGCAACACAGTCACAACTCACATACTATAAATATTTATAGCATGCAAAGCTTTTTCTGTTTTCTTGAGTTAACTTCAGTGTAGCCTTACTGGAGAGAAAGTCACTTACAGATGCTGTTGTATTGCCTTCCCAGGAGACAGGGGCTCGAGGCAGGATGCTGGGGGATACCTTCACAAAAACGTACAGTACCTTTAAAAATGTGTGCAGGGTGGAGTGCATGAGGTTTATGAGAGAAAGTTGGGGTGGGTGGGCGGGTGTTCTGGGCAGGGTGTAGGAATGTGGAGGCTGCAGGAGTCAGAGATGAGGGTGTGGGGGGGACTCGGCCCAATGTGTGTGTGTGTGTGTGTAGGGGTGCAGAGGAAAGGGGTTGGGAGGGTGGAAGGGGGCTCAGGGCAGGGAGCTGGAGACTATGGAGGGTTATAGGAGTCAGGTGGGGGTGTGAGGAAGAGCTTAGGGCAGGGCTATAGGGGTGCTGGAATCTGGGCAGGGCTCTGGGAGGCTCAGGACAGATGGTTGGGATGTGAGGGACACAGGAATCAAGTCTGGGGGGTGTGGGAGCCCAGGGCAGGGAACAAAGTCACCTTTTAGGGATGGGAGCTGAATCCCACCCCCTGGATATGTACCAAATGCTGCTTGTTGCTTTCCTTCCGTTCACTGTCAGGGTGTAAAGGAGAAACACACAGCATGGGTTACTCACTGTTCTGCTTCCTGCCCGCTCCCACCAGTTCTGACCTCTTTCTCCCTGGCAGAGAAGTAAGGGAAGCAGCAAGCAGCACCAGTAGGAAAGGAAAGCTTCTGCCCCCTTCCACCCAACTTCACCAGCCTTCAGAAAGGGTGCCTGGGGCGATGGGGCTTGGTATATGCTTCTAAGGCACCAAGTCCAGTCTGGACTAGAGTGGGGTGTGACCCCCATTAGCCATTTTCATATGCCTGGCTGCATAGAGCAGCAGCCTGCAGGAGAGCCCCGGGAGCCCAGCTGGGGGTATGCCCCACCTCCTTCAGCCTCCAAGGGCCCCAGCTGGCCAGCTCTTTCTTTCCAGAGCACCACATCGGCCTAAGCTCACCTCTGGCCTTCACCTAGTTAAATAAATGCAATGCAAAAGGCTAACAAGAAATCAAAATTCAACTGTTCTGAGAGTTTTATTTTTATTGCCATAACACCCACACAAGCCCCAATCAAGGACTAGGTCCCGGTTATGTCTGGTGCTTCACAGACACACCTGAAAGAGGCAGTCTCTCCTCCAGAGAGTTAGTAATCTAAGCGCTGGTCCTGCAATGTGTAAGTGACCTCTTGTACCCTTTGAAGTCAATGGAGACCTGGATTTGAGTCCTTTTTTGTGATCTTAATCTTGTCATTCAGTCTCTGTCTGCTTCAGATTTCCCAGCCATAAAATGGTGACACGGATATTGATACTCCTTGGCAAAGCATGCTAGGACTGACTGTCAAAAAGCCCTATCTAATGCCAGAGCCATTAACGGAAATGGCCGGTGAGAGGTACGTACCACAGAAATGGAACGCATCTTCTCCTAGTGATTTTACACACCTGGTTGATCTAAGATGCTCAGAACCCTCTTCTAGACAGTAATAGACTTAAATAAAAATGTTCTAAATTCCACTTTCTTACAGCCATGCTTGTGTGGTATTATGTCTTTGAGATGAGTTTTTTTTTTGCATTTTTACTTAGTCTGCATTTCTGCTAAAATGCAGTTGAGAATAGAATATTGCTCCCTTGATGCCATTTTCCCCACCCACTGGAAAGCTTGGAACTCTGAACATACAATTTGCTGTATTTATGCTATTAAAGGCAGAAGATTTTTGTGCTGTGTATAGGACATTATCTATAATATCGTTTGGCTATAGTAAATATTGAAATTACTATTCTCCCATGAGGATGCCCAACATGGAGGCTTCCGTGGGCCTCCAGGTAAGGGAATATGACATCTATCCAGAGGAAAAAGTCCTCCTCTGGCACATTTTGTGAAACCACCTCATAGATGTAGGTCAGATCCTGGGTTGGTTTGTGTCAGCACAGTTCTGGGCTGTCAATTGGAGTTACACCAGCTTGGATTTTATGCACATCCATCTGTCTGCTGTGTTCTTCTAATGGCTCTCATCACCACAGAAATATTTCTGGAAGCAGTATTATGACATATGTAGAGTTGACATCTAGAAAAGCATGTTAGGTGTAGTGGAAGGTAGACACAGGTAGATACATGTGCCATGCGGATGAAGTGTAACAACCGGATCAGGGAATCAGCAAAAGCAATCTTTAGTTATTTCCCTGACTCTGTTACTGAAAGTCACTTAACCTCCCTATGTCTGCATTTCTCCATCTATAAAGTGGGCATTCTGTAAATGTCAGGCACTAAAGATAGCCAAGATATTATAACTGATTTTAGTATAACTAGTGCCTGTAGAGTGCTGAGTGGTGAATGGGTTCTGGAAGGGGGCAGTCACCAGCCACATGTCTTTGCTCCTCCCCCTCTCTTTCCCTGCTCTGCCCCTCCCCTTTTTCCTCTGGAATCACCATGCCGCTTTCGGTGAGTGCATAACAATCCCCTCTTCCCCCAGAGTGACACAGCCTGAGAGCACCCCCCACAACACATCGTCCCATGCCCGTGTATGATTGGCTTTCACATTTCCGCTATTGCACATGAGAATGCTAAAACCAGCTACATGGCAGTTCTTTGCAAATACTTGAACAGTTTGAAGAATACTTGACTACTTTTCAACATGGTAACCCTTGACTGTCAAGGCTATTGATGGCAGATGCCCATCAGGTCCTGTTATTATGTAGTGTTTGATGCTTAAGACCATTAGCACAGCTATCACTTTCCTTCTAACGTTCTGCATAGTGACGCAGAGATAGCCGTGTTAGTCTGTATTCTAACATTCTGCTATGCATAGGTTCTATTGCTGTTAATCCTTAACAGGGATGTTCACAGTTACTTTTTACATCATGTGGGTTTGCCCCCTTCCAGCCTTCTGGCCCCCACCCCCAATAGTAGTTTGCATTCAGGAGTGGGGGCACAGAAGGCTGGAGAATGGTAGTAAAGGGAGAAAACATCTTTCTTTCCTCTGCTTTATTTTATAGGGGAAATCTCATTTGGTATGCACAGCTAGTCTGAATCCCCTGCTGGACTGAGTCAGCACAGCCATCAAAAGCAGCATGTCTTTAGGAGAAGAGCTATGACGGGTGTTAATTTGTGTGGCAGGAAGGTAGATTCACTTCTTCCACATGCTGGGTTTGCTCCATAGGTCCTATTAGCAGCCCATTTGTTCTCTGTAACACTTTTATGTTTTAAAGATTATCAGATTAAAGTTTTTTCCTACTTTAGTCACATCAGTTCCTTCTATTGTACAGCAAAACAGAGACTTTGCAATCCTCATCACTGTTAACCAGATAGGATGCCAGAATTTACTCAAATAAATGCTCTTTGCTCATGCACACCTCCACGACCAACTTTCGTTGTATGATATGTACGTTGCACCCACTGAAGGATGCCTCCTGCACCGTGTAATAAGAGTGTCTGTTCCAAATTGTCCTAGTCCATTTCCAAAATGAAAAAGTAGATCTAAAGTGAGTTCAATAAATTTGGAATAAGACAGTCTAGTTCTGGAATAAGAGCATCCATACATGCTCTTAACTCCCCATGCAGAGAAGTCATAAGGGAAGTAACCACTTGAAAAAGAAGAAAAAAGTTGATTTCTATGTAAGAGATCCCTTCCTCTTGCCCTTTGTGAGGCTGTTTTCCTACCCTTATTCAAAATGCACAATCATAAAGTATGGCTCCTTACTTCTGATGAGAACATGTTCTCAGTTTAATCTCCCATTTTCCATCTCATCTCACTTGAACATCTGTTCCTATTACAGCTTTTAATCGAGAGGCAAAGCAGAAGAGACCAAGCAGAATTATAAACTCTTACTGCACTTAGGCCATATTTTTGTGCATAAGGTTTCTTTCTCAAAGAATTCTGCATTAATGCCAGTTAAACATTTTAACTGCCTTCTTGTTTGGGGAAGGTTACAGAGAGATGACTAATACTTCAAGAGCTTTTTAAAGCTTACGCCCATAGGGCAAATAACTAGAACTTTCATGGAGATGTAAAATCTTATTGAAGCAAATACTGCTGTGAACTCCCTGGTGATTTGTTCGTAGAGTTGAATAATTATGACAAACTGTAATAAACTGTAGCTTCTGTGGAATCTGAGGAGCAGATGAAAAGAGGGGAGAAAAGAACTTTTAAATGTAATCTGAAAGTTCAAACTTAGAGCAGGTCATTCTTCTTAATATAGGCCCATAACTGTAGTATCTGAGCAACTCTCTATTTTAATTTTAGTTTATGTTAAAGGAGGGAGTTAAGACCTGGTCTCCATTCTCACCACTGGCCCATTTTTCTTCTCAGGACTTAGTTGTGTCAAGCAGTTCTTGACACAGCTGAAAGCGTTGGGCTGCAAAGATAGCTTTAAGACAGTGATCTCAAGGACCTCTCGCCACCACCTGGTCTCCAACATAAAGCAGAGCTTCTCAAGGATGTAGGGGCAAACTTGCCTCCTTTCCCCCAGCTGGTGGCCTGAAATGATTATGTTTAGGAGCCATTACCATGACTTCATGCCAACAGAGGACACCCCTAAGCAGCATACATTTTTCACTGTCTGGATCACTGCCTCTTTGTGTGGATGGCCTTGTATCAAGTGCCTGGGAGTTGGGGTCACTTGAGTCAGACCCTAAGCAGCTCTTTGAAAGGGAATAGTATTTCATAATGTACAGCACCTGAGTTCAACTCCAGTGTGTTTAGGTCCCGATCCTGCCATTTTGAGTCATGATGGATAAGCCTGGCAGAATCTAGAAAAGTCATGGAGTAAGCCATTACTCAGCAAGAGTAGGTGTGGCAGAATCAGGTCCTAATTAGCAGAGTCATCTCAAATTTTAGGTTAAACTAGAAAAGAGGAGGAAAGTGCTTATCCAGATACACAGTTTTTTGTATGTTGAATTAAACAAAATGAATAATAGGGTACAGGGTAGTCAAAGCAATAGTACAAGTCTCAACAGTAACAAATGTATCCACTTAACATAAATGAGCTTCAGCACAAAAGAGAGGTTTAAAAATATCAGTGTTTGGCAAGCAGCCCTTCTCAAGGCACTAACCTCTCGGCTAATTTATGTAAGTGTTATTGAGTAACTCATTTACAGGGAATAATATGAATAGAGACATGTTTGGTTTTTTCCCCATTGGTAAATACACTGTTTTTTTCGCTTGATGAAACATACAGTAAAGACAGCCTGTCAGTCCTTTTCCAGGCCATTAAGGCAGTCACTGTATACTCTACCTATTGTGCACCTGTACCAAACATTTACCATAAGTACTCACCAGCAATTAGCTCATCTGCTGTCTCATCCAGAAAGGTTCTCACACATCTCCTAATGCTGTATTTGATATCAGTTAAAAATATGACCACATGAAGTTGGACAAGTGAAACCCAGCCTCTCAAAACCACTAGGCTACCCCTTATGCTATGTCAGGATGTAAAATTACTACTCCTCCTGTGGTCCCAAGGGGTTTAGCCATCTCTCTGCTCACATACCTCCTTGTCTTGTCCACCCTGGGGAACTCAACAACCCCCTGCCAAACCCCTGCACTGAAGCAAGTACATGTCTGACCAAATAACAAGTCCTGGAAAAAGTTCAAGGATACATTGATCTGAAAGTTTGAACCTCAAATTTCTACAAACTGAGCGTGTGTTTTGCAGCCGTTAAAATCATTTTGATGTCACCTTTTTTCTTGTTTTGTGTACATGTTCTGCAGGCAAGATGAGATTAAATTTTCTGCATTTGCTACAGAAATATGTGTCACCTCAGCAAGTGCTTACCCGCTGTATATACAGTGCAGAATAGGTCTGATATTCATGTGCCTAAAGCTGGGGTCCCAAATTCATATTTAGCCACCTGCCTGGTTTTCAAAAGTGCTCAGCTCCCAGTGACATCCTCATTTTAAAAAGAACATCTCAGTGGGCAAGGATTTAGGAGCATTTTGATCTCTCTTTTTTCTCAGCTACTGTTCATCTTTTTTTTTTTTTTTGGCTGAATGGGGGCAGGAAGTTTTGGCTCCAAATTAACATTTGGCCTTTATCATAGTCCATAGAAATGGTAAATCGTAATTCTCAGTTGTGGAGGTTTGATGCCTTCCCCATGTTATTAGGCATGATAACAGGTAAATCTCTATCTGTGGGAACAAAGTCTGGACACCGTGTATGAAGCAAGCAGGCAGGTTTCTTACGCACAGCTGGTGGAATGCCTCATTGTCCATGAAGACTCAGTGGAGCACTGTCAAGCAATTAGTTACAATTGATTATATAGGATACCAATGGGCAGAGAGAAACAATGGGATAAGCCAATAATCTAAAAGGTTACAAAGGGACTCCATCCATAGCTCACATTTTATCCACACACAGGTGGTCTGTATTAACAATTTACTTAAACAATGCAAGCATTAGATTCTAATTACATGTTCCTGGGAATAATGATGACTCTTTCCTGACAGGTATGGTCCACAGGTGCATATCTGAGAGTATAAAGGAAAAACAGTGAAAGTACAGGCAAGAGTACTTATTTGTGACATTTTGTTCTTATCTCTGAGAGTCCAGTCTGGTAACAGTGGGAGGTGTATAACAGGCAGGACAGGCAGGATGCCATATCTTATTATTGACGGCCTAGGCCCCTCTCTGAGGTCTGAAAAGGCCTTGGAACTGCTGCTGTTATTTCTTTCTTCAGACTTTTAGGCACCCTTTTGTTTACAGCCTTGCCTAAGCCTGTAATATATGATAAAAGGCAAGGACAGTAGGTTTTTCACTAACTGAATGTTTTATGAACCATATTTAGCACGGCCTTACACCAGACTGAGATTTAGGAATAATGAGAAGGGATTTTAACAGAAATAGTGACATACATTAGGAATTTGTAGCCTACACTATCCTTTCACAAACCCGGCAAACCGATTGCAAGAAGGGACCAAATAAATGAAAGGCAGGGCATGGGGAGCCTGACAGGAAGAAAAAAAGAAAGTGGGGAAGGACAACATTGGAGAAGAGAGAAACTGTCTAAATATTAATGTGAAAATACTAATCTCATCCTTACCTAGAGAAGTGGTGGAATCTGCATCCTGAGAGCTTTTAAGTCCCAGCTTGATAAAGCCCTGACTGGGGTGATTTAGTTAGGGTTGATCCTGCTTTGGGCAGGGGACTGAACTTGATGACCTGCTAAGGTCCCTTCCAGCCCTTGGATTCCATGAAAAGTAAGGGGCGGGGTGGGTGGTGTAGAAGAGGGTGGATTATACCCTGTAACAAAAGCTTTGTCTGGTAGAGAAACTTGTCTGTCGCATGTTGCAGTTCTACTCATATGAATGTGGACTAATCAAAAGGACAAAGCAGAGTTTTGCAAATATGTTTATGGTGATGGTTGTGTATCGCGTGTCCTGAATCAGAAGAGGATTAAGTTCTTATCGGGGGTATAGGCCTGCGTATGCATGGTCTAGGCAAAAAGCTCCCAAAGAAATTTGCAAGCCAATTGAAGAACAGAGATTCTAATCCAAAACTCATTCAATTCAACAGGATTCTTCCCATTGCCTTCTGTGTGCTTTGGATCAGGCCCAGGGAGAGCAAGGAATTCCATGGGGCCATGAATAGCCTACCCATCGGCGTTTGATAAATTTCAAAACAGCCTTGGGTTTTCAGAGATTTACATGCAAGGATAAAAGTTTTTGGCTGCAATGGAATAACCAGACTTTTCAAGGGCAGATGTCATCAGTGCATGTAAACGCTCAAGGACTTTAAAATAAATAAATCCCCCATTTTCTCATCATTCTGAATGTTTTTCATGCTGTTATGATTAGATAAAATTCTGTTATTGGATAATATTCCAGCTTTCAGTTCAATGCAGTTTTATTGTACAATGAAGTACATTTGAAAAACCATGTCCTTGGGTTCTTTAATGGGGTTTTTCATCTCAGTCTGCAACAGAAGTTAATAACTACTGTGAATCTCAGTCTACCATGAGTGTGGGCTGAAGAGTCTATGCTATACAGTTAAACTTAATTGGAGTATTCTTGAATAAGAACTCTCCTTTGAACAAACACAGGGAACTTCCTTTCACTGCTTGAAAAAGCTGCTTCATGCAGCTTCACGAAATTATTTTAATTTCAGTTTTTCCATGAAAAAATCATGTTTAAATGTTGAATAAAAAGAGTTCACAAAATGTTTTGAAAAATGTGTTCCTGTTATTTTCCAGCTCTGTTTCATGTTTATAGCATGAAATACAAGAGATGACTCCAGTTTCTAAAGACAGGACATACAGTGATCTTCAAATCTGAGTTTTCACAACATTCAGGGTTAGTTCCAATTCAGAGTTTCATCTCATCCATTTCTGATAGATGCCACTGATATAAAGCTTGGATTAGATTCAAACTCTCCCAAAATTCAGGTATGTTTTCACGCAGTGTTATGGGAAAGACCTATCCCCTGGTATTTAATAAAAAGTGTACAGGCATTAAATAATTATATATGTTCAGTCAAGAAGAATAGTGTCTTAGGCTATGTCTACTCTAGAGCGATCTATTGAAAGAACTTGCTGTTGGAAGGTATTTTCCAACAAAATTACTTTTGACAGATTGCGACTAGACTGCAAAGTAGATCAAAACAGCAATCTACTCTGTCAACAGAGTGTGGCTGGACGGCCCAGCTGCTCTCTCAACAGAATGGCCAACCAAAAGCACAGCAGACAGCCACACGTTATAAAAGTTTGGTGTTTGGTTGTTCCCCCTCTCACACAGCCAACCACATGGAAGAAAAAACAAGCCAACCCAAACAAAAACCAAAACAATAAAATCCGTTCTTTGTTTTGCAGAGAAATTCAAATAATGTTCTGTGAAAATTGAACATTTTTTTTCACAAGAAGAGAAACTGTGGTTATTGTTTGTGATGGAAAAGTCTACAGACATAACTAGGCATCACAGAAAGGTAAAACAGAAGACTGGTATAGATCAGTGTGACAAGAAAAACAGAGTGGAAATATTGAGTGTATGGCAACATCAACACCCACAAACATCGTGGCACAACCAATACTACGCTCGGTGAAAGAGAAAATAATGACACTGTTGTCTGTCCAAGAACATAAGAGTGACCATACCGGGTCAGAACAATGGTCCATACATCCCAATATCCTGTCCTGCAACAGTAGCAAGTGCTAGGTACTGCAGAGGGAATGAAAGGAGCAGGTAAGTATCAAGTGGTCCATCTCCTGTCACCTATTCCCAGCTTCAGACAAATGGAGATTACAGACATACAGAGCATGGTATTGCATCCTTGCCCATCTTGGCTCACAGCTATTGATGGACCTATCATCCATAAACTTATCTAGGTCCCTGTTTAAGCCCTTTATAAATTTGACCTGCATAAAATCCCCTAGCAGGGAATTCCACAGGTTGATTGTACGTTGTGTGAAGTACTTCCTTTTGTTTGTTTTTTAGCCTGCCCTGCTGCCTGTGGATTTCATTGGGTGGCCCATGGGTTTTGTGTGGTAAGAAGTAGTAAATAACATTTCCTGATTCACTTTGCCCATATCAGTTATGTTTTTAGAGCTTTTTGTTATATTCCCTTTAAGTATTCTCTTTTGCAATCTGAAAAGTCTCAGTCATTTTAATCTCTCATCATACAGAAGCCATTCCCTTTCATTACCCTTCTCTGTCTTTTCTCTAATGAGATTAATAGTCAGCAGGTTTAAAACAAACAAAAGGGAAGTATGCCTTCGCACAACATGCAGTTAACCTATGGAACTTATTTCCAGGAGGTGTTCTGAAGGCCAACTCTCTAAAGAGGTTCAGAACACAACTAAGTAAGTTCATAGAGGATAGCTCCATGATGGCTATTATCCAAGAGGGTCACAGATGCAACGTCATCCTCTGGGTGGCCCTACACTCTGCCTGCCTGAAGTTGGGACTAGTGACAGGAAATGAATCACTCAATGATTGCCTCTATTCATAGCTCTCAAGCATTTGGAACTGGCTACTGTTGGAAGACAGGATACTGGGCTCAGTGGCCTATTGGTTTTACCTAGTATAGTTGTTCTTATGTTATAGCAAATCCTTTTCCTTCAGACTTCTGCAAGGGACAGGTATAGCATATCACAGAATAAAACACACACACACACACACACACACACAAACAAAAGTTGGAAGCAAATTCTTAAGATTTTTTCCTACAAAAAACTACATGAACTAATATGCACAGAATACATAGATTTGCGAGCTTTTATTTCACAGTTGCAGTTATTATTTATTCTTATGTTTGTATTATAGTCACTGGAGTTTTTATGAAATAATCCACAGTCTAGGTTGCCAAGATGGTTTGAATCATCAACAAACACTGGCCTCTACCACTTGAGCTAAATAAAAACTATCGCAGGGCAGCGTAAGTGGGACATGAATGTCTGTATGGATTAATCATAATAAGGTGTTGCAAGACATGGTCTACGACTGACACATTTAGTTCTGGGGAGCTCTCTAATGGGTTGCTCTTTATCTCTGTGGGCTATTTTAGACCCAAATTGCAACTTCAATTGATGACTTCAGTGAAAGCTGCAACCTGTTATATGAAGCCAGAAGTTATCTCATAGTGTACTTAGGGATCCAGTAACTGATTGCACAAGTAGAAAATAAATGCTTGAGTATCTATAGGGTGACATAACTAAAGGGCCATATTCTGCACTGTTTGAAATCCTTGTGAAGGCCCATTGAGTTCTGTGGACTTGCACTTGGCACAAAATGTGGCCAAAGGAATTAGCTCTTCTCTGATCACAATGCAGTTTAGAAACAGATTTTGAACAGCACTAGGGTAACTGCATGAAACCACTTTGCATCTGTATTTAGTGTCACTGCGCCACCCTTAAGCTGATGAGGGCTTCACAATGGTACTTTAAGTGCACTCAGAGCACAGAGAGCACTTATTTAATAACACCCTTAGGAAAGGGAAGCTGCTAAGAAAGAAGTGACCTGAGGAAAAGTCAGACCATGATGAATATTTGAGGTTACAAAGTTGTGTGGTACAAGGTGAAGGTCTAGCCTGTAGGATACACCTATAAAAGTGTGAGTTGATGCATTTAGGTAAGTTGCACCGAACGCAGCAGAAGAGAGAGAGAGAAAAATTGAAAGACTGTCTGTTATTAGCCAATAGATGCTATTCAGGGTAGCAGTCAGGGTTTCAATTGATGTCCAGTGACTACAATATAACTTTGAGATTTTTTTTTTATTTCACCCATTGGATACTTCCCATTCTTCAATTTGTTCACTTCATATTGCCAAAGTACATAATTGTTCTGCAATGAAGTCTAAAAACTTGAATAGTGAGTTTCCTGGAGCTCAGAGCTGGGGTCCATCAGTAATAATCATATAGAATCTTGTGAAAAGCAGGGTGGTTTATTGGCACTAAGATGCCAACCCCTCCCCTAAAGGTTCTGTTCTTAGTGCTGCCACTGACCAATTGTGTGATTATGAGGATAGTGTCTATTTCACTTCTCCTCCTCTTCCCAATCTACCTCAGCCCAGTAGCCAGGGTTGTCTTTTATAGTATGTAGTATAGACCCTAGGGTAGCTAAAGATGCTTCCATAATGATAATTTTGCACAACATCTATTCATTTATGAGACAGGTCTGCAACCTGTGGCTCTATAATGACTTCTTCATGGCACCCAACACCATAATTGCAAAGTCAAAAACAAAAACAAAATAATTTTCAATAAATATCTAAAAGCCCAATAATGAACGACTCATATCTAAATAGTAAATGGTATGTGACCTCAAAACACTGGATAACTCTCTCTTGAATATGTGCAGTGCATTGTGGCATATGATACTGTATCTGTATTTTGACTGTGTTGCCAATAAAGTCTTGTTCACATACATTATGGATCTTGAATTACTGAGCTTTTTTAATGAATTTTAAAAAAAAAAAGTCTCTTCTTGCTGTTTCGGTCACTGATCCCTGATTTGTGCCACGTCCTAGACGATGCAATGAAATATTGGTTGATGCAAAAAGCAGAGGGTTGTTGTTTAAAGTGTGTGTTCTTTGCCAGGCCCTCTTCTTACCACTGCCGTTAAATGTCACAGACTCATGTAAATCGTTGAGAAACAGTATTACATCTGGACGTAAGAGGTGGAAATTGACTGCCGTCTCACAGGTTAATTTTGATGAATTCCACTGCAGCTGCTAGAGAGCGACTATCCTACACATTTTAGAAATGGCAGTGTAGAAATATTTAACCACTAGAGGGCAATATGCCTACATGCCTCAAAATGGCAGGAAGTTGGCTATTCTCATGTATAACTGTGTTTAATACCTTGTTTGTGGGTAGTGTTTACGCCTGCATCATTCATGTGCGCAATTCATTAGGAGCATTTAGATTAATAGCTCAATGGCTAAGTAATTTGTACACTAGCAAATCAAGTAGTTAGCCATTCCATTGTTAATGGTCCTGGCCATAATCCGTTTGGAGCAGAAGCAGACTTTTGAAGGAATGTTTAAAATCTTGGCTTTATGATTACAAAAAGCCTTTAGTGTAATGTCTTTTGTGTTTTTTTTAAACCTGCCATATTCAGGATTGTCAACTGCCTGCTGCTTTATTGTAAAGGTATACGCCACAGGCCTACTCCTGCCATAAACTTCTACTACCTTATGATTTACAAGTCCCTGAACACCTATTATGCACTCATCCAACTGTAATGAACAGAATAGCAGAGGGGAATAGCCATCCTTGAACCAAAAGAATTCTTTAGTGTTTTAGCCTAGATCTAGTAAATTTAAGGAGCGCTTTCTATTAGGATGCCACAATAATCTGACATTAAATAGAATTTGTGTTTGTGAAGAAATATTTCAAGCTATCAGATTGGAATTGATCTGCAAATGGCATGCAGTTAGTAAGCGAAATATATTGCATTCTGTCGTACAAGTTAAAGAGTAATGTGTTCTCAGCCTCATAGTACTTTACTATCAATAAATGTGTTGCGAGTTTATTAGCTCATTGGGAGATAATAAGAGTTTATGCTCTCGCACTTGGTATTCATTTTTATTGTTCTTTACCTGCTCCTCCGTGAACTGAATACTCTTTTGGATGTATATGACTGGATAGGTTTTAAGCTTTGTGTGTAGATCTGTATCTGTTGAAAGAGTACTAAGGCTATTTATTTGTCACCACTTTTTCTTCACTGTTGACTAATGATAGCTGTGTCTACACGTGCACGCTACTTCGAAGTAGCAGCACTAACTTCGAAATAGCGCCCGTCGCGGCTACACGCGTCGGGCGCTATTTCGAAGTTAACTTCGACATTAGGCGGCGAGACGTCGAAGTCGCTAACCTCATGAGGGGATCGGAATAGCACCCTACTTCGACGTTCAACGTCGAAGTAGGGACCGTGTAGACGATCCGCGTCCCGCAACGTCAAAATTGCCGGGTCCTCCATGGCGGCCATCAGCTGGGGGGTTGAGAGATGCTCTCTCTCCAGCCCCTGCGGGGCTCTATGGTCACCATGGGCAGCAGCCCTTAGCCCAGGGCTTCTGGCTGCTGCTGCGGCAGCTGGGGATCCATGCTGCAGGCACAGGGTCTGCAACCAGTTGTCGGCTCTGTGTATCTTGTGTTGTTTAGTGCAACTGTGTCTGGGAGGGGCCCTTTAAGGGAGCGGCTTGCTGTTGAGTCCGCCCTGTGACCCTGTCTGCAGCTGTGCCTGGCACCCTTATTTCGATGTGTGCTACTTTGGCGTGTAGACATACCCTCGCAGCGCCTATTTTGATGTGGTGCCGCGCAACATTGAAGTTGAACATCGACGTTGCCAGCCCTGGAGGACGTGTAGACGTTATTCATCGAAATAGCCTATTTCGATGTTGCTACATCGAAATAAGCTATTTCGATGTTGGTTTCACGTGTAGACGTAGCCGATATGTGCTATTCCTTTTAGATCATTTACTTTCTAGTTAAGACAATTGCTTGCTTGTCTGCCCTGTACTTTCTTCAGCTCAAGATTAGTGAATCTTTCTCAGATTTGGTCAGTGTTGATGAGCTGCTCCTGATAACTCTTAGTTTTACTGCACTCTCACTATCTGTTACCAACTTAGGCTTCGGCTGTGTCTGCACTAGGCAAGTAAGTCGATTGCAGATACGCAATTCTAGCTATAGCAATTGAGTAGCTAGAAGAGAAGTATCTGCGATCAACTTACCTGGCTGTCCTCACCGAAGAGGATCAACGGGAGAGTTTCTCCATTGCTCCTTTGATATGTGAGGAATACAGCAGTCTACTGCCAACCCCTGATAGCTCAATTTTGCACGTCCTTACTAGACATACAAAATCAAACCCTGAGCACATCGATCTTCTGGGGTGGGCTAGACCTAACCTTTGTCTACATTTAAAGGTGCAAAGTGCAAATAAAGCAGCTGACCGCTTCCATAGGCCCTTGGTTGAGTTGGATGGGGTGCAGGGCTCAGGTAGAAGGGGCGGGCTGAGGGCTTGTTTTTTCCCAGTGGAACATGTGGGGTTTTATATTATTATTTTATGTTTCAAGAAAAAAAATGTCAATTATGATTTTTCTTGAATTTTTTCCTGAAGAGAAACCAAGCCAAAGGGAAGTTATTTTGAAATAAAAATGAACAATGCTGAAATTTCATTTGCATATTTCCACTTCAAATGTTTTCTGACTTTTTCACTCCAAAATATTTCAACTTTCCATTCCTAGTCAGAATGGAAACTAATTCTGAAGTGTTGAAATGTCTATCAGGCAGAATGAATTGTAAGTTGCCAGCTCTGCATGGATGTTTTCAATATTTACAAAAACACTACTAATTGAGGAGAGAGCAAACCAGAGCTGCAATTTTGAACCCTGCCAATTTAGCAAAATTCAGATAGAAATCATCTCACCTTTTTCAATTGTATTGAAAAATCCAGGTATTCCTGGTACACATTCTTCAGTTATCTCATAACTCAATAAATCTATGCAAATGAGGCAGTAGTCCCTACAGACCTTAGAAACTGAGCCCCACTTGGCAGAAGGACGGATGATCTTTAAAGGGTGTTTGATTTAGGCCCTAATTATGACAAATCAGCTGCTTCTCCACTGACATTGTGAGGCTAGACCACAGTTGGTAGATTGAAGATCAAGTGTTTTTCATAACAGCCACGAGGCAGCACATGCAAGGAAGAGCTGCCAGGAGTAGGTGGGAGACTCTGGTGGACTTGTGAGTGGATGGGATGCAGACTGTAACCCTGACAGCAGCAGGGAGGTTCCCTTTGACTTTTAGGCAAATGCCATGTGGGAATGTAATTACCTGGTTTGGCTTCACACCCCGTGGGTGTGTCTACACTAGGAACTAACTTTGAAGTTAACTTTGAAGTTAGGCACTATTTTGAAGTAGCCAGCAGAAAATCTACATGTTTCCCTTACTTCTAAGTTAACTTCAAAGTAAGAGAGCCCAATTTCAAAGTCCTTACTCCATTTCCAGGAATGGAGTAGTGCCCTACTTCGAAGTTCAACTTCGAAGTAGGGTGTGTGTGTAGACACTCAACTTCTAAGTGTGTTACTTCTAAGTTGTACTTCAAAGTAAGCAGCTTCAAAGTTATTTTTCTAGTGTAGACACATCCCATGGTAAGGGACCCCCAATTCCAGTTTATGACTCTGCCTTTTTCATGCTGCTTGACTCTCGTTTTTCATGTGACCCATCACTGACCTCCCAAAAACCCAACACTGCCTGCCTCTTGGGTTTGCCATCTGGCCCATTGTGGACTCTAGCCTTCCAGTACCTTTGTTCATCTGGACTTGATGGCAGGGGGGTGCTTCCAAATTTTGATCATGCTAATATCAACTATATTGTTTGCATTCAGCCACCAAGAATTAATAAAACAGAAGACCACCTAGTTAAGAGTTTACATAAATAGTGTTTTTGGAAGCAAGGCCAAAAGGAATTATTGGAAAGGAGAAGGAGCCAACTTTCTGAGACTGAAAAAAATTAGGTGGATGGAAACCTTGAATTTTGACTCCCTTTTCTATAGGACTGTGTTGTTACATCTAAGATTGTTAGGAACGTTTGTTGATAACTGAAATTAGGAGAGATGATGACCTGCTATGGGACACTCTGAGCTAGCTGTGTATCTTGTAAAAAAACATAGCTATAAAAAGACTAGATAATTGTACTTTGCAGCAGTCCTCTTAAACTACCCTTAGACACATTTTCCTCATTCCTTACTCTATGGTGGAGAAGACACCAGTGATTTCAAATCCCCTGTAAATTACTCAACACCATCTCAGATTCTAGGCAATTATTTAAGATGTCCCAAACCTATTGGTTTTGTCTGTGCTTAAATCTACTGAATTATAGTTTTAGATAAAAGCATGGTTACTTGTATTAATCTTTCCCCAGGCAGACTAGCTGTGTTTCCATTGATTCATTCCTGATGCCACCTGGAGTGAAACAATTGAAAGTCCAATGCTTTGGGATTTGAAAACCCAAAAAACGAGACTCCTGACTCCCACTCTGACCAGTAGGTTTGACTGATCACATAAATCAGTGTAAATGAAAGCAAAACCAGATTTGCTGTGTTCTATGAATCTTCTCTTAGATTGTAGTCTGCTCTAGTTGGTCAATTAATGGGCTTGTTCTTAGCTTCATTGGCTTGTGAGTGAGTCCTGGCTAGTTTTTTGCTTGTTATGTTTTTTGGGGGATCAGGAAGTGGCAAAGGAAGAGAGTTCAGGCATGCACAGTGGGACCACCACAGTCTCATAGTACATACTAGGACGATCTAGTCACATCGAGTGTCGGGGTTCATCTGGGGAGTGGCTTGGTTTGGCATTGTTTGGAAATAGAATTAGGTTGTACTTTGGTTTACTATGAAAAGTCAGAGTACTTATTCACAACATGGAAGTCAGCAGCAACCCCTTTAGGGAAAAAAATCCATCTCAATGGTCCTTTTACCCAAGAAAAGTTTCCACATCTCAACAGGAGCCAGACTCACTATTTATTTTTGCTTTGTGTGGTGACTCATATTTTACTTACCGTCGTAATTTTGTGCTATGAAATTTGTTCCTCCTAGAAAATGTAAAGGTACATTTTATGTCATTCCCTTGTCGCAAAGACAACTTTTAGTAAGAACCTAATTCAAGAGCAGTCTGGCAAGTCTTTTATCTATTGTGCATCTTTTTTTGGTTTGGTTGGATGGCATTTGAGCTATTATGAGCTTGATTTCACATGTTAAAATAGCCAAAGTGGGGCCAGGGGTGAGGAGAATGATCCCTGACATATAAATAGGTGACATCTATAAAAATATATCTATTGGAGAAAATCAGCTATTTGAATGGGTCATTGTCATTCATAAAGACACATGGCATTTTACAGATGTTAAATAAGCCACAGGAGATAGTTCAGATTCTTATGTGCTGTAATGCCTAAAAGGCCTCAATTGTACAGTCACCTCCCTTAAGGAGGAAGGAGAGAAGATGCCACTGATTTCCAATGGGAAAAGCTGCTACATGAAAGCAATGGGATTATTAATCAGCTGGGAAAGCAATGGATTTTTACTTTAACGTGTGTGACAGTTTAATAGGGTTTTGGTGAAATCTGATCTTTCTTGGGACTTTTTCTCTAGTAATACACTTTACTCACTGTCACCGTCACTTGGAAACTATTAAGGGAATTAGAAATGTGCAGGGCCAGGCTCTGTTTTGCGTGAAGCGTTTGTCAGAGAGAATGCAACAGAGTCAATGGGCATAATTTTCTGGGGGGAGGACTCAGAAAGCCAATAAATGGAGCTGCCAGAGCAGTAGAGTACACATATCTTCATGTCATCAAGAGAGTCCTTTCTCTTTGAGCTACTGGGTCTCAAGAGGGCATTGTTGTAGTTCCGCTGTTCCTCAGAGTGATCTGACTCTGACTAATAGCAGTGGATGTTTATTCTATTGCAACACAACTTCTATCATAGGAGAGCAGGTGGGCTACTAAATACAAGTTGAGGTATTCACATGCATTGCAGCTCTTGAACAATTGAGGTTTTTACCAAATTTGACAAAAATGGCTCCTCTTGTTCTTTTGCTTGCCAACCTCTGACCTATGTTGTTTTAAATTGACTGCGGTCTAAGTTCTGACACCGTATATGTTTTGGGGGAGTCTTCTCCACCCTGGGACTCCTCATGGAGTAAGGAAACATTCATTGTGCTTAACTGAATCAAAATCAATTCTGTTGTTTGTAGAGTGTTATACAAACCTCAGAACTCTCCGTAGTGGGTTAAGTGACATGACAAACGTCTGTCATGGGCGATCAGATTTTTATTTCAGCTTCTCAGGGCAAGTTGTGGAGACAATGTAGTGTTTGGTCTTTGGGCAGTTTTTTCTAAAAAAGCTGCGTGTAGGCAATGCTGCTCTGGGTTTATACTGGTGAAAGCTATCAACCCATAAAGGACAAAAGTATCTTAGAGAGTGAGTTTGTGACTTCTTGTGGTGTGCGAGTGAGAGTTTATTCTACACAGCAGCTTGAGACTGGGGGCTTTGTTAACAGTTGTAATTTCAGATGCACGACACTCCTGATCCTGTTATGGGTGTAAATGGAAGCACAGGTCTGCACTACAAGTTTATATTAATCAGCACAGCTGCCCTGAGTCTGATGAAGATGCTCGTGGGCGGCAGATGAAGACTCAGCTAGGGAAGGCAAGCCCCAGCCATGTCCTCCCCGAGGTTCCTCCCTGAGGTTCTTCCCCTTCAGCATAGAGTGACTATCTGGCCTGTATTTGGTGAGACGGTCCCAAAGAGATGTCCCTACTTATTTTTTAAAAGGGACTGATTGTCCCATATTTGGGCCCTCCCCCCACTGACCTTTTCTGCCGGCAGTTGTGCAGGCGCAGCTGCTGACTGGGGAGTTTGTAGGTCACTTTCCTGAACCTTGGGGAAGAAGCGGGACCATGAGCGGCTGCCATGTCCCAGGGTTCCTGGAGAGCGCTAGGGGCTGCCACTTATCCAGGGCCCCTGTGTAGCACTGGTGGCTGCTGCTTCTCCAGGGCTCAGGGAGGGCCGGAGGCTGCCACCTTCTTCCCAGCTCCCTGGGGCTTTGTGGAGCTGGGAGGAGCCGCCCTACTTCAGCACCTATCCCCTGCTCCCTTCCCCCATGGAGAAAAAGCCTGCCAAATCCCAGCCTGATTCTTCCTGACCACGCAGTGCCGGGGTGCCATAATGCACTGTGGCCTCAGTCCCCCCAGGCAGATGGGGAGTGTAAGCAGTTTTGGGACGATATTGCTTTCCCTTGCCTACATGACCATGAAGACCCCATGACAATGCTCTAAGCCAACAATAGAGAGCTCTCCTGTCGGCTTAACAATGCCTCTGCTGGAAGAAGCGGTAGCTATGTTGGCATGAGGGTGGGGCATATGTCTGGGGGCATAGATTGTGCTTGCAGATGGTGGATTAAAATAGAAACCAATGGCACAGAATCCTTTTCAAAGGACCCAACACTTTCTCTGCACTACCTACTACTTCCATATAAAAGGATCCCGTGTCAGTGGTTTCTGTTTTGATATGCCTCACCTCTTTGGAGATCACAATTAAAGAGCCCCCTGACTTTAAGGAAAACCTTGGCAAATACCTTCCTTGGGAACAATGATGACTCTTTATGATTTAAATGCAAAAAGCACGTGAAGATTATTCAGAATAAAGTAAACCCTCGAGAAGCGCAATTTTGATTTGTGCTTAACTCTCATTAATGTGAGTTAAGTGCAAACCAAAACTTACCCCTCCAGCCCATGGCTCCACCCTGCTGGGAGAGTCTGATGGGTGCACAGCAGCTTGCGGTGTGGTTTCTCCCAGCTGGGAAAAACTGTACCACAAGCAGCTGTGTGCCTCCCAGCTGGGAGAAGACAGGGGCGGAGTGGCTCTCCCCCACACACAGTCCCCCCAGATGGAGGAAGCTGGCAGATGGAGCTGACAGCCATGTCGCTTCTCCCAGCCAGAAGAAGTGAGCGATTGGAACGGCAGCTGGGGGAATTGTGGGGATCTCCCCAACCACACCACCCGCCAATTTACGCAAAATTTGATTTACGCGGAGGGTGCCCAGGATGCAACCTCTGAATAAATTGAACGATTACAGTATGAAGGTTGGGGACCTGATTCTCCATATGTGTACATCTTGTATTGTCACTTGAGTTAGTGCTGAGCAAAGAGCCAACAGTCAGTCTGGTAGTATTTTGCATCCACTCCCAGTCCTTGTAAGGAAAGAATGGGGACCTGATTACAGAGTTTGATTAAAGAGTCTTGCAGTATATCAAATAGTCCATTTCTGAAGTGTGGAAGACCTTTCTGTGTGACAAGCAAAATTCAATTTTATAATGTGTCATTGGAAAAGAGCAAGCCTCATTCTTCAATGTATTGTAGGAACAGCCTAATTCTTCATAAATAAAAATGCTTTGTGCTTGCTGCTGTTTGAAGAGAATGGTAAAATTCCCATCAACTCCCATGGAAGCAGAACTAGCTTTAGAGGCAGAGTGAGTTTTAGCCATGAGCACAGTACAATAAGAGAACAAGTGAAACTGTGCTTGAAAGAAGACTTCAGATGTTAGTCTCTGCAGTGCATTTATAGAGGAGTTACAATTTGACTTCTTAGGTTTTCAGTTCTACCACTGCTTTTGAACTGTTATAAACTCCTCTCTAAGCCACAAAAAGGACCTTAAATATGGAATGCAATCATCTTTGTCATCATAATTTCAGAAGAATGCAATTTCATTTTTAACTATGGAGAAAATATTCAGGTTTTCTCTGTGTATAAAAAACAAATGGGGTAGTTTAAAACACAATGGCAACGTCTACACTATAAGCATCTACCTGTCTACTGTCAAAAGAGATGTTCCGACAAAAATTCCATCGACAGATCACATTGACACATAAAACCAGGTCAATCTTTTGATCCATTCTATCAACAAAAGAGCCCCTCGGAGCATCTACACAGCTTTTTTGTCAACAATTTCTGTTGGCAAAATGTATCTTGTGTGTCGCTGCTCCGTGAGTTTTGTCTACAAAACTCTCTAGTGTAGACAAAGCCAATGTGACTGCTAATTTCTGTGCTTTGCCAAGCCACACAAGTACATGCAAAACCTAAATTATTCCAAAAAATAACAATACTTAGACACGGCATGACAATTGTTTCTGCACAGCAAAGAGTCATGAATATGCCTAATCTTCAAAAAAAAAAAAAAAAAAAGTAGGAGTGGGCAAAAATGGTTAAATGCAAAAGATACAGAAGGATGTTTAAGTCAAATACACATCCTTCTGATCAATGGAACTACAGCCTTATTAAAGCCAATGAAAAGAGCCTAAACTCCGACAAGAGATGGAAAGATGGGATATTGGATGTATGAAGAATTTTGAATGACAATTTACCAAAGCTTAGCATTGAACAAAACTTTTCCACTGAAACATTTTCATGATTAAAAATAGTGTTTGAGTGAAATGGAAATATTTGTGAAAATCCAATTTTCACTGAAAATTTCTTTTGGCTTTTCATCAAAACTTATTTGAAAGTAAGTCTCCATTTTCACCTTTGTTTAAAGGGGTTTTTTAGCAGCAAAGGGCTCATTTTCTGATCAGATATATTAAAAACACAATTCTCACTTGCTAAATATTTTCACCTGTGTTTTAAAAAACAGTTTATTCAATCTGCAAAGAAAGTTGACAAAAATACACATTCCTCATCATCATCAATAACCGTGGGCTCAGGGCCCATTGGTGTCTGATGCCTGTCTCACTATTTCCTTCCATTTATCTTTCCTTGTCCAGTGTGGAGTGGCTTAGTTTCTGTAGACTAGCTCCACACCAATCTACTATGTCATCTATCCATTCTCTGTGGGGTCTGCCTCTCCTATTCAAACTGTCCATTATGCTGAATACCAGAGTCTTGGTTTTTCATTCATAGTTCATTCTGCAAATATGCCCAAATAGTTGTAGCTTCCATTTTATAACCTTCTGCAGCAGGTTCTCTTGTGGCTGTATCTTTCTATATAATTCCACATTGGTGACCTTCTGCAGCCATCCTATCCTCAGAATCTGTGTATAACAACTCCTTTCGAATGCCAACATTCTTTTCGAATCTTTCATTATTACCCATGTCTTTCATCCATACAACATGTTGCTGAATACATACATTCTCAAGATGCTCAGCTTCATTTTTAAGCTACTTGCTTTGCTTTTCCAGATCTTATCCATTGCCTTCAAACTTGCTCTTGCTTTCACTATGCTAGTCACTATTTCCTTCTTACAGTCAAGATCGTACATTGTGTTGCTCCCCAGATATGTGAACTTCTCGATGTTTTCTAGTTCAATATCATCAACACTGATCTTCCTTCCTATTTCCTTATCTCCAAATACCATTGTTTTTGTTTTATCGATGTTCATAATCAGTCCATACTGCTTCCCTTCTTCATTTAGCTCCTGCACCATTTTTGCTAGCTTCGCCTCATCTTCATCAATGATAACTATATGATCCGTGAACCTCAAGTTGTTAATTCTTTTCCCGTGCACAGATACCCCTTCTACATCTTCCTCGATCTTGCCCATCGCTCTCTCCAGATGTGTGATGAAGATACTTGGCGATATTGGATCTCCTTGTCTCATACCTCTACTTGTTTTAAACCAAATTCCCAACTCCCTGCATGTTCTCACCGCTGCCCCTGCATTGTCATTGATATCCTTCAACAAACGTGTCAGCCTACTATCCACTCCATATGACTCCAACACTGCGCAAGTCATTTTCTGATCTATACTGTCAAATGCCTTTTGAAAATCAACGAAGCAAATGTATATGTTCTTGTTCTTTCATCAAACTTTTTCTGCTATCAGTCTTAGTGCCAATATCTGCTGTATGGTACTTCTATCCTTTCTGATCCCACTTGCTCATCTGCTATATGTTCTTCTATCTGTGATCTTAATCTCTCAGTCAGTATCATCATCAGCACCTTGCCTAGATGACTCGTTAGGGCAATCGTTCTGTAGTCCTCGGACTCCAATGTACTTCCTTTCTTGGATACTGTCACTAGCACAGAACTTGTTCATTCCTTTGGCACCTTCCCTTCTTTCCATGCTATATTACATAGTTGGGATATTTCCTGAATCATGCTTTCTCTGACGTATTTGATCATCTCTCCCGTGATCTTATCATTTCCAAGGCTGTTGTTGTTCTTTAGTTGTTTCACTGCTTTTTCTACTTCCTCCTTCAAAATATCGGTCTCAATCTTGATGCTTGGTGGAGATCTCTCTTTCAGTCCTTCAGTCAGTCTCTCTGAGACACTCGGGTCCAACTGTGCTTTGTACAGATCGGTGCAATATCTTGTCTATTGCTACACAATCTTCCCCCTGTTCATGAACACTTTGTTCTCATCTTTGATCACCATCTGCTTTGGTTGCCATTTCCTATTAATATTCCTAATAGTCTTATACACCTCTCTAGTCTTACATTCGCCATAATACCTCTCTATATCCTCACATTGCTCCTCTAACTGTTTGTCCTTATCCTTTCTGGCTGCTTTCCTTACTTTATTGCATTTCACCCTATATTGCTGTTCTGACATCTCAGAGACATCTCTTCTGATCTTCAACGCTCTCTTCTCTTGAAGCAACTTCAGTGTCTCCTGGGTAATCCACTTCTTATTGATCTTTTCTTCTTCTGGAACAGTCTGCTCAATTGCCTTTTCTATAGCAATGGCTATCCCTGTGACCCTCTTATCTAGGTCTTTCTCTGTGGTGATATTCTTAATCTTCTCTTCGAGTGCTGCTCTGTATGCATTCCCTGTTTCTTCCTCACATAGCCTCACCACATCTCTTCTTTTCTTAAACTGTGCCTTACATTTAATTTTGAGTTTTATCTTGGTGCTTGCAATCACTAGGCTATGTTCTGAGTCTATATCTGCTCCTTGGAAAGTTCAGCACTGGTCTACTGATGTTATCTATCTTGTTCTTATCAAAATTATATCTATCATGTTCTTGGACTTCCCGTCATTCGATTGCCATGTCCACTTCCTAACGTCCTTTTGTTGGAATCTCATGTTGCAGATCACCATCTCATGCTCTGTAGCAAACTCTAGTAGTTTCTCACCTCATTTGTTTCTTTCTCCATATCCAAACCTTCCCATGACTCTCTCCTAACCTTCGATATCTGTTCCAACCTTCGCATTCCAATCTCCTCCGATGATCGACACATCTTTCTTCAGTATCTCCTCCACTGTCTTTGTCAAATCTTTATAGCCCAATCTCTTCCTCTGTAGTGTCCGACATGGGTGCATACACCTGAATGACTGAGATGTTGAACAGTTTTGCTTCGAATCTCGCTGCCATCATTCTTGCACTTACCAGTTTGTATGCTAATCATGCTCTTCTAGCTGTTTTGCTACGAAAGAATCCAACTCCTGCTTCATGCTTCATTTAGTTTCCTGACCAAATGACTTCGCAACTGCATTTCTCTCTTGATCCTGTCCAATGCATCAGTCCAACTGTATCACATCGGTATCTCTCCATCTCCTTCCGAAGCAGCTCTGATTTTCCAGTTGCCCACAGTATTTAGACATTCCGTGTTCCAATGGATAGCATATGTGTTAGTTGTAATTTTCTTTTGGTACTCACCTTATCGACCCAACCCCCATCACTCAATTGGTATTGCAGACCTCGATTATCTGGATGACGTCTGAGCCAGCATCTTTTATCATTTAGTTGTACTGGCATCAGATTTAATTCGTATTGTTGTTTGACGTTCAGCGCATCAACACACATCTGACCAACCCTCCTCCTTCTTCCAGGCTTGGGACTGGCATGGAGCTCATAAAGACTTCATGGTGGAGTTAAAATACACATTGCGAACATATAACTGATGAGTGGGAATCTTTTCAACTCACTCCCACTGTCTTTTTTTTAATATCTTTTTTCATTTCCTAATGCATCCTGGTCCAGCAAGGATGTGTCCAACATTCTGTAAAATTCCACTAGGCCAAGACCACTCAGCCTCCATCTATACTGTCATGGAAGATTAGCCCACTTTTGAGGTTTTGTTTTGTGCATGCATGATATGGCACTCTCCAAGGTCAAAGTTGACCCCGTGACTTCTTGCAGGTGGTGAGGATTAAGGAAGGTCAGTGGGGGAAATGCTCCTGTCGACCTTCTTCCATGTAGACTGCTATAACAGTTGACTGCTGATAAGTCAATTTTAGCTATGCCAGTAGCATTTGTATCAGCAGTCGACTGCTATGTCTAGTGTAGACATAGCCATAGTAAGATGTGTTTTGCAAGTACCAGAAATGCTTTCTGGAGGGACTATCTTCAGCCATCAACCTTGTTATTGGAAGACAAATGACAGATTCAGTAGGGGTTGTTATGCCGATTTCAGTAATGGAAATTGCTTTGAGTACTGCCTCAGTCAAAAAGTATTTTGTTACCTCCCCTAGCAAATAAACAGCAGATGAAAGCAAACCTGCTGTCGACAGAATTTCTGCTTCCCAGCCTGAACCAGCTGACAGGGAATCTGCCTCCAAACCCTGCTGTGGCGAAGATGAGGGAGGATGGTGGAAACCTGTTGGAGCTGGGATGGAGTTTAAATGCTGCATCCTGGCTCTATCAGGCTGGCAGGGTGAGGAGCCTGCTTTCCATGGGTACGTGTTTACTCAACAGCCCGCACATGGTTTTCATCAGATTTTCAAAACGTGTCATTGCTCACTGTCTAAGATGGTGTAGTCTGTGATGGATTTGAAACATGAGTGCACTGATCCAAGTTAGCTTGTTGTATGCACTACTATGTTGCAAACCCTCTAGCAAGACTGTAACCACCATAAATGTGATGGGATGTTCATGAGCAATCAATGCAGCTGGAAAAAGTGGGTGTGCCGTGGAACTGTTTTACTGTGCTGTGTCACTGAAAAGGTTGGGAACTGCTGCTCTAGATAGAATGATTTACTGTGTTTTCTTATTGCACCAGCCTCCAAAATAACCTGAAGCATTCTGTATGTGCTGCCTATGACTACAAATCCGTGTGCATCGAAACCACAATCTGCTACTGAGTTCATGTTCATTACACAGCACTGACTATGAAGTAGGGTGAGTCTTCCTATTTAAAATGTGGGGGGTGCAGTTTTGCTCCTTCTCAGAGCCCTATTCAGTTGCATGGAGCTGTGTAGTTTCTCCAGGGTCAATTGGATGGCTTCAGGTGCAGGATCAGATTCAGGACTGCCTGTGGCCTAAGAGTTTGCTGAATAATATTTTTATGTGGCACATCTCTCCCTTTCTCAATATCCTTTCTGGAAAAAGTAGTAAAAGGATGTGCTGGTTGCTAAATTGGTGTGTTGGGCTTGAGTCTTGGGTGGCTGTTTTGTAATGTCTGCAGTTTAACCCATAGCCTACTGACTAGTGAGGAGGCACAGGAAATGGCGAGATATCTGAGAGCCTCTGAGATTGTCTTAGTGAGATGAGGCATCACAGCACAGTGGTAACCAGCGAGTGTTGCAGACAGCAATCATTAGTCACAAGAGTTCATTCGATTGTTTGAGTTTCAAGGAAAATTCTTGTCTGGTCTGTTAAAGTTAAGAGCAAGAAGTGAAACCTGGTTGCTGCTACTACTTTCCCTCCCCTTCCCCGGCACCCACAATTGTCTTCCACGTCCAGCTGAAAATAAGCATGCTGATAGTGGTAAGATTTGTTTTGACCTTATGTTAGCAGGGTGACATATCTACAGCTGTCAATCTTATTTTCCTTGAAAGAATCTGTACTATTATAAAACATGCTGACATGTGGTTCCAGGGCTACTGGGGTTCCCCCAGCCCCAACTGCATCCCTGAGGCTGGAGCTGCCAGCAGAGCTCCATGCTCCTGCTGGCTCCCACCCCCAAGGATGCTGCAGATCCCCCAGCCTCACCTGGATCCTCATGGCTGGAGCTGCCAGGCTTCTCCTGACCTGGTCCCCATGGCTGGAGCTGCTAACGGGACTCCTTGGTGCTGGCTGGGTCCTGGCCTGCCCAGGTCCCAAGGGTTTGCATTGCCGTGTTTCTCTTGGCCCCAGCCGCATCTTCAGGGCTGGAGCTGACAGCAAGCTCCTGGCTAATAGCCACAAAGGGGCTGGCCCTGATAGTTGCTGATAAGCTTTTGTTGCATAAGTTTGATGGGACGTAACTATTGTTTAGAGCTGGAACCAAAGTCAAGCAGAGTAAAGACCTCCATTCAGATTGCATCCAGCCCAAGTACAGTACAAAAGAATCAAGTCATCTGTCCCTCTTCATATAGTCCCAGCAACTGAACGTGAGCATCCTCCACCCAAAGCATGGGGTTGCATCCCTGACCGTCTTGGCTAATAGCCATTGATAGAACTATGCTCCTGCAGCCAATTACTGTGCGTATTTTTTTTTAACCCAGATATACTTTCCACCTGAACAATATTCCTGGCAATGAGTTCCACAGGTTGACTTTGCATTACATTGTATTTCTTTTTGTTTGTTTTAAACCTGCTGCTTGTTAATCTAATTGGTGATCCACAGGTCTGTGTTATGTGAAGGGGGATGTGCCTTGCAGCTTTTAACAATGCCTTTTTTTGCCTCTAAATAGACATTAGACCCTTTTTCACCTCTTACTATTCTTTCTTTTATTTTGGGACATACATTTAATTTGAACTTCTATTATTTGTTTGTAAGTTTCCATGCAGCTTGTATGCCTTTCGTTGTTGTTACCCGTCCTTTTAATTTCCATTTCACTAGCGTCTTCATTTTTATGGAGTTCCCTTTTCTGAGTTTAATTACTACTGTGGTGGTCTTTGGCAACCCCCATTCAAGGATGTTGAATGTAACTATATTACAGTCATTATCCGTGGACAGATGAGCTAGATTCACCTCTTGGACCAGATTTTGTGGTCCATTTAGGAGGAAATAAAGACATGTTCCTTCCCTTGCGGGTTCTGCTCCAAGAAACCATCATTAATGTTGTCTGCAGACTTTATTTGTAAATCTACAATACATCTTGGTGGATTCTTCGAAATTATGGCAGAGCATTCACTGCATCGGGGGAACAATTTCTCCCTCTCTCTGAAACATAAGAGAAACATAAAGCAGATGCTTGCTGAGGTGAATGAAGAACATGGAGATACAGAAGGAAAGAACTAAATAATTTCAATCTTACTTTGTATGACACTTTTGTGAATTACGTGCTCACACATTTGTAATTAGAAGGCTGAACAGATGGTGAAGGCTTAGTTAGAAAAGAAAATATTTATTTTTAAAAGTAATGCCGCCAAGAGATTATATATTACCTCAGATTATTTTTCCCCTTCCAAATGTAGCAGAGGGTTTTCTTTATTGAAATAGTAATGTGGAACGAGCCTTGACGTCCTTTAACTAGAGTTTTTCCGCTGGAACTGAATTCAGCTGAAATGTTAGGGCTTGTCTTAAAAGGCTTTGGTGGATCCCATTGCACTACATCAGGGGTTCTCCTGTGAGCATAGATAATCCCCCTCCTTTGGAAAAGAACTCTTCTGTCAGCCTAGTGCTGCCTACTTTGGGACTTAGGTTGATTTAAGCTCAGGGCTCCGAGGTGCAGATTTGTCCCATTCCTGACCAGGGTATATTGTGTACTGGGTTTTCATGCAGAAACTGAGGTAGGTTTTACAGTGAGAGGATGTGCCTCGGGCTGGTGGCCCTCAGTGCAGATGGCTTGTTTGGAAATAGGAACCACATGGTGTGTCACATATATCATTACAGGGAAGTTTAACAGTCATTTCCAATGTAAATACTTATGTGTGGGCAACGTGGGTAACATTTTCAAAAACACCTGCATGACTTGAGAACAGGCTGGCTAAAAATTATGAGGTTTTCTTCCAAAAATAATTTTTATTTGAATCTACATTATTTTGGTATGAATGGCATTTTTATTTGCATATTATTAGTCCTTTACCCACTTTCCTTTTAGTAGTCTTAAGTTGGCTGACAAGGTTGTTTTGAATTCTTGTTTCTCTAATTAGTCTCCTAACTACTGGTAGAATTCTAGATTTTACAGAGCGATTATATCTACTAAGACACTCACTGCTTATAATGCTTATTTATGCTGGAAGAGACATAGCCAGTGCCTCATTACTATCCTTCCTGGGAGAACAATATCAACACAACAATATCGCCACAAACACAAAATAGGCCCAAGGCCCATTCTGTATATGCGGACAGTACTACTTCAACTTGTCCCATACTGGAAGTGAGTCCACACACACAGCTGTCACATGGAACATATTGTAGACATGCAAAAGCAATTTGACATACAGACACTGTAGTAATTAATGTTGACACAATTTTGCAGTGTAGATATGACCTCCTGTCTATAGGGGAAAAATACTTCACTCCACCACACAGTGTAAAATTCGGTGGTGGTTCTTTCTAATGAATGTTGTTTCCAAGCATTTTTGCATGAGAGAGAATGAAGTTTTGGGTCATGCCCCCCACCACCAGGGATTTGTCTATATAGTTCTTTTTTTTTGCGTTGAGAGGAATAGTTGTTTAGGCGGATTTCTGCACACAAACATGGGGTAGATTTTTTTCTTTCCATAGAAAAGAAAAGAACTTGCTACTTGAGCGATAGCTCCTTAGGCAGAGATCCTTTGTTTAATCACATAACAACTACAGCTTGTATAAACGTCTCCACACTAAAGGCCAGATGCTCACATACCCTAAATGAAATCAGTGGAGCTATATCCATTTAAAACAGCTGAGGAGCTCTGCTCTTCTCCCTTTTTCTCTAGTTTGCCATAAAGTTGCCCGTGGCTGCTGTATCTGAATGCCGGCGGCTCACCCGGGTATCACCAGACACCATTGCCTTGATGGGTCAGCGCTGATAGAAAAGCACGAGGGTAGTTCAGTTTCCAGGTTGCATCAGTCCGCTCTGCTGAGGCTCCCACAAGCCTACACGTCATGGGAATAACTTGTTGATTGCAAAGTGGACTGAAAAGAAGAAAATAGCTGATGAGATGATCTCTCAGTACACCTCTATTGACTTAATTGCTTCACAGATCAGTGCAGCCTACTTTATATATGGCATTATGTAACTATCCAAATTCACTTGGTCATGCTATTTTAAACCATACTGCTGCGCATTGACATAGGATTTCTTGTGTCCCTAAGGCTATCAACCAGTTAATCTACAGGCTTATTTATTGCATGGCATGATTAAAGTTATATCAGCTCCACTTAACCCTAGTCCAGCTAAACAGCTACCTTTGTTTCACTGGTGTAATTGGAGAGGCTCAGGTGAACAGAAAATATTCCCCCACCAATGGCTAGGTATCAGGGGGGGGCGGGAGGGAGGAGCTCTAATGTTTAGAACTCCCAGATGTCCCTGGCTGTGAAAAGGGGAAGAGATCAGTGTGAGCGAGTGAGCGAGAGAGAGAGTACACAGTGGTCCATATCCTCGGTGGTTATAAATCAGCATCTCTCTGCTTTGGCCAGCAATCAACAGTCACTGTTGGCCTGGGAGCAATGGCCAAGGCCATAGATGGAAGGCTTAGGGCAGTCAGCTCTGACCCCCACATTCTCCTTCTGTGTAGCTGCATATGTAGCCAGACACATTGGACTCTTGATTTAATGTTTCCCTAAAGTTTGGTTATGTTTAATATTATGCCAGAGCTTTCAAACAGCAGGATAAAAGGTGAGACCCTGGCATGTCTGAGAGGAGTTCCCTCTCAGTCATACGCTCCTGATTCCCCTCTTATATTCAATTCACTGTAATTAAATTAACTCTAAATACCTAAACTAACATTCTCAGGAGGAAAAATAAATCTACAGATAAGTCTGCCCAACCTGCATGTACTCTGATAGTTTCAAATGACTGTGAATATATGACATGGGATATGGGCAATGTTTAAAATCCAGAATACATAATCATGTCCCGACAAAAATGTAAGGTAAAATGAAATTAAGGCTGAAAGTTCAGTGAGTCATTAACAGTATTTAAAAGATAATTGAAACAATAATGCAACTATTAAAAATACACCACAAAATGCAGACAATTCTGAATGAAAATTAAATTTGTGAGAAACTCTGATATTTGGAAATTTTGAAATGAGCAGTTTAAACACCCAAACATCTTTAGCTCTGCTGAGCCTTGACAGTGTACAAACCTTCTGAGGCTTGCTCAGCCCATCCACAATTGACCATATAGTCTCTGCTATGATGTCTAACTTTCAAAGGCCTTACTCTTAACTGCGCCAACATTGTATCAACTACTGATTTCTTTATGACCCTACACGACTCCTCAGACAGATATAGTCCACATTGTTGTGATGAAATAAAGAGCAGGCTGTAGGCAATCTTCCCCTACTCATTAAGATTTCACATTCTAACAGTTATACCAGTGTAATCTGGTACTAAGCTAGCACACCTACATGGGTAACCTTTTAGGCTCAGCTAATGAAAACACAGAATGTCTAGGAGAATGAACAGAGTACTAATCTGTTGATGAATAATCACCATGTATATGTGGAATCAAAAGATTGTGAACAATTTGACATTCCTTGTACAGGTGGTGCAACTGAGGTGGTCTTTTCAAGTATGAACTGTTGACAGTGAAAGGGGGAAAACTTCTTAAAGCCCAGATGCAAAGCAGGAGAGGAGACAAGATGACAGACAGGGGAATGGTTGTGATATGAGGATCCCATGCTTTTTTCTCCAAGTGTCTACAGTTCTATGTTGCAGATTAATGTCCCCAGAAAAAAATCTGGATTTTTAACAACCTCACCTTCAGCATTGTCACCTCCACAAAGCCAGTTTTGCCCATGATAACCAGAGGTTAGGATTATCCGTACGCAGATATATTTGGTGAACTATATACCAATGTATAGCTATATAAAGGTGAACATCCTTTTTTTTTTTTTTTTTGGCATCCTTCTGAAGAAGAAGGCTGTACTTGTAATGAAAGAACTGAAATCTGAGTTTATCTTCTTTGCCTTAGTTTCCCAGCTGGAAAAGGGAAGTGAGATTCCTTCTTTTCGTTCAGGTCTTATCTCTCTAGAGTGCAAGTTCCTAGGAGTGTCTCCACATACTTGCGTAGAACCAAGCACAGTGAAGGACCTGCCTCACTGAAGGCATTATTGCAATACACACAACACAATACTTCTGTCTCATGAATATTTCATGAGATTAGGAGCAGCAGGTTAATGGAATAAAATATATATATATATATATATATTTCCCGGATTGCTCATGGGACTGATATATTTGGGAGACGTGTAGGGGAAAGATAAAGGGAAGCAAATATTTCTCATTTAAAAATAATTGCATAAAAGCACATCAGGGTCCCTAATGAAATTCTCTCCGGGGGGTGGGGGGGAAAGTCCTCTGTCTGACACTGATCAGTAGTTTAATTTTCAACTGGACAATTATTTATTTAATTTTGCAGCTGGGGTAATTGGTTTTGGCCATTCACTTATATAAGACATCTATATGTTTCAAATGAGAACCATCTTACAAAGAAATGGAACTCTCAGGATTCTTCAGTAAAAAGAAGTAAGCAGCAATTTCCTAGACTCCCTCTTGTGCTTATCCTTCTGGGTGTTATTTCAAACTAGTCAACCCATCACACAAGCACAAAAATTCCAGCAAGCCTCCAAAAGCCAACAGTACCCAAAGTTCACTGAATCCTACTGATTCGTTTCTAGGCTATTAACATTCTTGCTTTGCTTTTATTTTTCAAGATGTATTTTTAATGAACCAGGAACCATTTTAACTGTGCAAGATGATGCCGACCTTACGAATATTTACAGATTAAAACCACAGCCTTGAGAGATTCACTGTCACTTGGTCACACACTGGCCCACAAGAGAGTAAGGGCTCGATCCTGCGCTATTCAAGTTAGTGGGAGATTTTCCACAGACTTGACAGGGCCCAAGCACTGAGTTCCCCTTCCACAGTTCACCTTATGTCTGACTCCTGGGCAGACTTGCTGTGACTGTGATGATCTGCCAAATATGTGTGTACAGATGGCAGAACAAGGAGCAATGTCAGGTTTCCCCCCTGCCCAGGCCAGCTCCTGTGGACTGGAGCTGCTGTCAGGGCTCCTAACCCTAGGGGCTGCCAGCTTCCCCTGGCCAGGCCCCTGCCGTTGGATCTGCTCCAGGGCTCCACACTGGAGCCAGCTCTCAGGCCTGGACCTGCTGGGGTTCCCTTGGCCCCCAGCCACACCCCTATGGCTGGGATTGCCAGCGGGGCTCTGCACCCCACCTTGGGGCTGGCAGGGTCCCCTTCCATCTGGCGGGGGATCCCGAGGCTGGGCCTGCTGAGGTGCTGGTACAGAATACCGATCCGTACCAGCATCAAAAAAGCACTGCCCATGACTAATTCTCAGTTAACTAGGAGAGACTATTTTTCCAAGCATAATGTGAATGGGACAGATGGAAAACCTAAGGAAAAAAAAAGTTTGAAGAGATGCAATTTCTGTAACTTTTATTCATCCTCCCTATGTTGCTTAATAAAGATTCTTCTATGTCAAAACTCTTTGCAATGAGTACATGTGGGTGGCTAAGTGATTTTGAGAGGGATGAGGAGCTGTTTTTATGATTTGAGGACGGTATGTCTTCGAAATTTTGTCTGTGCTGGTGCCAAAAGAGAGGCACTAGATGAACAAGACAAAACAAAACTAACTAACTAAAAAAGCTTAATCCTGTTGCCTTGGCTCTTGCAAATCTCATACTCATCAGGGATTTTCTCTCAGGCTTTCTACACAGAAAAAGCTGTGCACAGGCTCTGTTACCCAAATTAGTATGAATGTTAGCAAGGCAGATGAACAGTACTAATGAAGACAGTGCAGTGAGAACTAGAGATATGGTCAGTTCCATACAGAGTGTCTACCACAGACCTGTTCTGATCGTCTGATTGATTTCAGTCAAATTCTTTACCATAACCGTAAGTGAATGATTCTTTAAAAAGCTGGACTGGCCACAGATGACATCTAAAAAGAGCATGTGATTGTCCCATACCTAGCACAGGGTGGGAACAATATTTTTCCCAAAAGAAATAAGTTAATTGGTTTTAACAAAAAACCCCTTGACCTTTTCAGAATTGTTTAAGCTAATACTCTACTGTTGTTGTTTTTCCCAGCAATGGAGACAATTCTTTTTTTTTCTTCATTTTAGGTTTTTTAATTAAAACAACAACAACAACAACCACTCTTAATTATTCAGGAAAACCATCTTTTTCCACAAAAAAATTCATTTGCAGGAGGGCACGATTTTCCATTGTTGAGGATGGGAACAAAACTTGAGCTCTGCAGTCACAGTGGTATATATGTTTCTGAAAAGAAGTTGGGTTCATTGTCACAGCATTAAACAGTACGAAAGAAGGTTTGATATACAGGGACCTCAACCTATTTAATGCCATGGCAAATGCATTACTGAGGGTTTGTTTTTTTTTTACATTAATGATACAGAAGTAAAGGGAAAAGAGTTAAAGCATTTGAACTGTCATGTTTTAAGTAAGGCTTTTAATTTAACAGCATCCTTTATATTCTAATGTAGCTATAGGTTTTATGTGTGTTTTTAAAAGAAACACTTCTCTGTTCCCCATCCCACTAACTAACATGGAAATATTTTGGATGGGTGTTAAAGATGGTAACAGTTGTTATTTGAAAAAAGTTGAGATAGGCTGGAGTTGTTAAATTTAGTCTTAGCTGCCAGGGAAGGAGAGCAAACATAAGTGAGAGGTGGCAGAAAAGGCCCTTGCAAAAATACAAACTGCAATTTCTATTTCCGGTGTTGACCCTCGCCTGCAACCAAGCTGCTGGAAGAGCCCAGGCACTGCATGCGACTGCATTTCTTCGTTAATCACCATGAAGGTTCCACAATATGAGAAAGACAAGGTGGGTGTGGCAGTTTCTTTTACTGGCTTCCGAACTTCTGCTGGTATGAGACAAGCTTTTGAGCTTATGCAGTGTTCTGCTTTAACTCTGGGAAAGAAACACCATGTCACAGCTAACTACAATGCGAAACAGACTGTACAAACGTACATGGCTAACACATATTTCAAAGGTCCATTCAAGGTGATGTGGGCAATTAACACCCTTCTAGTGGTAGGGGGAGAGGAGGGAAGGAGGACAGCTGGGTCGGATGGTAATGAACGATGGATTGTTCTGATAAGCCATAAATCGAGCATCTTTTTTCAGTCCATGATGATTAGTGTCTAGCAAAGTTATGACTTTATACTCCCAGGCTCTTCTTTTGGAAGTGTTGTGCACTTTTCCGTTAAAGATGAGGACTGAAAAGTCAGATACAGAGTGATCGCCTGGTGAAAATGGATGATTAACGACCTTCCTTGGGAAATTAGTTCCATTGAATGGGTTTCTGATGTCCTTGTAGGAAAGAGGTCAGCAATCCCCATCACAGGTGCCAAGAGAGGCGTGTGAGCCAATTTTCGTCAGCATAGAAGACAGGAGCTCAGCCCCATCCCTGCTCCCCCATGCAGCTGGGAGCTTGCTCAAAGCCCATGGTTTAACAAAAGACCAGCTAATGCTACCCACCTCCACCTAAGTGGTAAAGCTCTGCATCTTAATGTATTTATTCATGAAGCTGTTGTAAGAAAGTGATTTTTAAATGGTATCACCAGCACTCGGACCGTATATAGAGGCTAAAAGGTCAAATTTTAGCACTCCACCTCAGAAAGGTTCCTGACCCCTCTTGTAGGACTCGGTTGAACCCTGCACCTTGTTGCTCCAGGTCATTGTGCTGTAGAAGCGATATGATCTGTGACACTGTGGAGAATCTTATGAATTCAGTTTGAAATAAGTAATGCTCAACTAGGCCTCTCCATCAGCCTGCAGGTTCCATTTTAATTGTAGGGCTTGTTTTTACTGTTGTGCTTTTACTCCCACTTTGGCCTGGAATTCCAGTGGGTACTGGCAACTGCCTACCACAAAAGGTGTATACAAACAGAAACATCCCAAATGATAGGCTGGAGAACTGGCATATTGGTCCATGCTGCTTTAGAGCACCTGACAATCTGACCTATTTTATACAATGTGTTGGTATATAAAACCTAAGGGAATGATTTGAGCGCCTCAAAATTTGAAGGCTATCTCCGGAAAGATCATTCTGATTACTAGTGTAATGTCCAATTCAGCATTTACTGATGTCAGTAGCAAAAAAGGCCCCATTGGTTTCACTGGTGAAGATTTGAGTCAAAAAAGTAAAGGGATACCAGAGTATATAGACAGTACCCCAGTACAGTGAGGGAAAGGTTGATTGTCCAAACCCTGAAAACCAGGGCCCTTAAAAATATCTCAGGGTAAGGATTCAGTAACTGCTGCTCCCACAGTATCTGGTCCCTTGTGTAAAGGTAGAACAATGCTTATAAAGGATCGATGGTGGGGGCAGCTGGCAGGTGTTTTGGGAGTTGTGGGATACCCAGGCAGGAGAGAAACTGGTCAGCAGGGCAGTTAAAATAAAAATGTTCCTAGTTAGAAAAATGATGACTTCAGTAGGACTATGTTAAGTTGCACTTTTAGTTTTCTCCCACAATGTCTGCGTGGGGAAGTTACGGCACCACGTGCTAGTGCTGTCTGCAGTCTGCACCCCGAGGTCTGCCGACAGAGCGGGGAAAGGGGACAACTGCCCAAGGCTGGGCATTTCAAAAGGGCCCAGGGCTCACTGCTGCTGCTGTTCCAGCAGTGGCAGTGCCCCAGCCCTTCTAACCACGAGTGGACTTCCTTGAAGCATACTCTGGGCAGCTCTGAGGGCTACCTGGGGTCATGGGTGATGCAGCATGGCACGCTCCATTCTCTGCTGAGGACAGGGGAAGGCGGCGCACCATGGGCCAAGCAGAACTGTAGGCTGGCTGTCCCCAGCACCACCCTCTTCCACCTGAGGCCTCACCCCTTCTGGGAGAATGGAGCTGCATCCTCCAACTGGTGTGACTGTCAGCTCCCCAGCACACCCCTGGAGTCTTGATGGTGGGGCTGTGTTGTCAAAGCCCCAAAATACAAAGGGAATACAGGGGTATGTGGTTGTGAAACTTACCATCAGCTCAACTCTAGCATCTGCCTTCAGCAACAGCCAGTCCCTCACACATATTTTTTAATACTCCAGCTCCCTCCTTAGGGGTGGGATCTCAGGGAATTCACCCTGACCCTCCTCCCTCATCCTGTGCCTTTGATTACATTATATTTATTGGCGTAACTGCAAATATTGGCCCAAAAGTTGAAAGACATTGTTCACTTTTTAATTGATCCAAAGTCAGACAAAAACACCCATTGTCTTCAATGGGAGATATGCGAGAGAAAGGTGTGACTAACTTCTGAGGGAGCAGTTGTACCAAGTGTAGCCAACCTAAAATAAAAGGGTGCAGGACTCTGCATCAGACTTTTGGAGCTCAGGGTGGAATTTTGACTCTGAACAGGCTTCCGGCAATTATTAAAATTTAATACTGTGTCCAGTTCTGTGCATCACACTTCAGGAAAGATGTGGACAAATAGGAGAAAGTCCAAAAGAGATCAACAAAAATGATACACTGACTAGAGCTATTAAGAAACCAGAGCTATTAAGAAAGCTTGGAACAGAGTGCTTTGATTAGCCTGGAGACATCAAGACTGAGTGGGGACATAAGTCTTCAAGTACATAAAAGGTTGTTATGTTGAACTGTTGTGATAAATTGTTCGCCTTCTCCTGTGAGGACAAGAGAAGTAATGGGCTTCAATTACAGCAAGGAAGATTTCGTTTAGACATTAAGAAAAACTTCCTATCTGCATGCGTAGTTAAGCCCTGGAACAAATTACCTAGAAAGGTTGTGAAATGTGTCATTGGAGGTTTTAATAACATATTAGACAAATAACAGACAGGGATGGCCTAGATATTACTGAGCACTGCCTCAGTTCAGGGGCCTGGACTGGAGGACCCATTGAGGTCCCTTCAAGTACAACATATTTGTGATTTCTGTTCTGTCAATGGCTGCTCATATATAGCACTTCGTAAAAAGCTGTATCGTTTGTCATTGCACTGGTGGGATAGGATGACAAAGGGCTTCTTTGGGCCTGGAATCTGTTAGTTTTGTGCCAATGGTATTTACTGGGGATCATCAAATTGGATCATTTGCTACTCTCTCACAGCTTGATCCTGGATGTCAGAGTCACAACAAAGCAAAATACCATTGAAAAATACAGTTGACCTTAAAAGTGCTTGAATACAGACCACCTAGTGCTCATGTAACCCACATACCTGCACTCCAAGATCACAAAGTAAGGAAGTGACTCCAGGCAATGGTGCTCTTGTAAATGCACGGTTGTGCTAGTTGCAGCTTGGAGTGAGATAGAATGCACCAGAGGAGTTTCGCAACTGTTCCCTGTACTATGGATTGACCAGTTCTAAGAGAAAAGAGTTTGCAGTGCTGGAGGTCTTGTATTTCTTCCTTCCTAGCAAAGTACAGATGTTTGTTGTTCCTCTCTAATTTAAGTACAAAATGAGGTGGGAAAAATGAGGAATGAGAGAAAAATGTGGTTAGATTACTCTGTTTTCTGTCATTTGCTGTTCTTTTTACTTGTTCTTACTGTCAACTCAGTCTGATGTTGGCTGGAAGACAAGGAGACTTTCACACCAATTTTATTTGCATTATATGCTATTTAGAAATTAGGGAAATGCAGTAACTCAAATAAGACTAAGAGGAATTGTTATCGACCTCAGAAAGTGTAACTGTCTAGGTTGTTAAAATGCAATCCTCAAACCATGACATTATTTGGTCTGTGTTACACAAGAAGTCAAATTGTAAGGCCAGAAGGGAGAGTTATGTAATCACAATTTTTTATGTGTCATCAAGCAAAGACTGAACTTTGGTCATTTTGCAACCAAACCCATTCTTAAGAGTGCAGTAGGACCACACAGTGGCAGAAACAACACAATCACAGAACACAACTACACAATCAAAAAGCAAAACACAATGCCTGAAAGCTTACAGGTGCTGTATGTTCCTGTTTTTATTTTGTTTTATTTTTTTTTTCAGCCAAGAGTTGCAAAACTGAGTGCCATAATTTTTGGGTGCCCCTCTTGAGACATGTCACAGTGGCCAGATTTTAAGAAGGAAGAAGAGACGCAAAGCCAGCTAAGAAAGAAGAGACCAAACCCAGGTAGGGATTGAGCTGTAGGGAGAGATCCAAAGTACAAACACGGAACTACTTCTACTCCCAGGAAATAAGAGATGTGATTCTTTCTCCCTTATCTTCAGCTTCAATAACATCACTTGCTGTCCTGTTCTGCTGAGAAAGTAGCATGAGACACTCACCTCAACTAGGCAGAATGCTTCTTAGATTGTGTCCCTTAGGCCACCTGCAACTAAGGGAGCCTGTGTCTACCCCAGCTTTTAGTGTTGGTAACACAACAGTTCCACAAGTACAGGTCAAACCTCTCTAATCCAGCACTCTCATATCCAGCAACATCCATAATCCAGCATGAGTTTAGTTAGCCAGATGACCACTTATCATGGGTATGGTCCCACAAAGTTTGTTTACAGACACCAGTCTTGGTTCTCAGTGTTCTATGCTCCTAGTTAGCTCTAATTTACCCCTAGACGTCTTCAAATAGCTCAGTAAGCAGTGGAAATGATGGTAATGCTGCTAGACAATATTGACCTGCTATGGTTTGGCAAATTATCTCATTCTAGACCAGTCAGGTCCCAAGGGCGCAGGACTAGAGAGGTTCAACCTGTAGTGGCAACAGCGAGAATTACTAGCAAATTCAGAGAAATCTCCTGAAATGTGCCCTGAGGTTGAAATTCCTAACTCTGGTTCTTTAAATGGTGGAAGGCTTGGGAGATAAACAAAATTGTGGAGGTTAGTGGCCAGGCTAAAACAGATTAGAAGTAGAACTGTCATATTAGCACTTTATCATGTACTAGTTCCTTTCTCCTAGCAAAGCCAAGGCCCAACTCAGGAACATGTAGCGGGAGCAGAAAACGTCATTAGGGCTAGATACTCAATTGCTGTAAATCTGTGTCATTCACTGAAGTCAGTGGCATGCTAAAAAGTTAGACAGCCTTCTGACTCATGTAACTCTTCACATACTTTATTATTATTATTATTATTATGACATCTGACTGCAAAAAAACAAAGAAAAATATGAGACGTGTGAGCAGAAGGGTTTCTAAATTGCTGCTGTTTCATTTTATTTCATTATGCATCTTTAATGATAGTCTAGCTTCTCAGTGTCATGGATTACAGCATGCACAAAGCCATGGATTACTGTTTTATTGGCTAATTTCTTAACCCCCTAATGTGCATTTTCAATGAAAGGCATCAGAAGACAGATTTGTTAGCTTGCAGACATCTATCACGAGCTTGTAAAGCTTGTCCATTTTGTTGGAGATTGATGGCCTATGACTTCTTGTTTACAGAAAAGCAAAGCAGGCATTCATGTCCGGGCAAAGGGGACCTAGTCACAAAAATATTAATCAAAGTTAAAGCCTCATTGTGGCTGGCAGCTGTACTCCAGTTCTCCGCTGCTGCTCTTCCTTTATCGTTACTCCTGTATTATTTTACAACCTACATCAATGCACATATATCAGTGTTCCATATTTGTAATGTGTAAATTGAAAAGGAAACAACAAAGGAATTTTTAAAAGGTTACAGAGTGGAAAGGAAAGGCTTTTAAAGATTATATATGTAACGTGCTCTAGCTTTTCTTGTGAATCCTATTTTCCAGTTGCTACATTTCTGTTGCTGGTATTGAATAATATGATTAGCCTTTTGAGCAGAGATATAACTAGTAAAACTATTACAGATGCCTTACAACGTAACATTTCCTCCTTCCAAATCTGTTAATTTTTCACCCTTCCCTTCTCTGCAAAACTCAGCATTCCATTTCTACCCCATCAAAGGCCTCTCAACCCACCATGTATACCACTACATGACCACTCTGTAAATATTATTACACTTAGCATGCAACATCTTGTGTATGGACAAAATAATTAACCCTAAACAATTCAACTGTTTTCCTGATTGCAAATTGCTCTTTAGCTTCAGTAGGACATTATGGGGTGAAATAGAAGGAACAAAATCAGGCTCCATATATCTTTTGATATAACACTGGATTCTTTAGCTGCAGTGTAGTTATGCCATTAATAAAAAAGAGCATGAATTTGAAAATGAATGGTTGAGTGTTATTTTTAAAATTTGTCCCATCACTGGTTAGTTATCCAACCTGAAATTTGCATTGCACAATCATTTGCCCTGCTACATTTTTAATATTCACAGCAAAGAAACTAGGGAAACAGGCATGAATGCAGTTCAAACCAATTCAGTTAAAATGTATGGTCACTTTGATGTTGCATGGCATGTTAGTATTCAGCTGACTTTAGGTATTTTGCAGACTCAGGGCCTAGCCTGTTAACTGTATGAGCAGTTCCATTGACTTCGAGAATGGTATAAGTGATTATTAACCCTACTGAATCAGGACCTTTTGTTAGGACCAAGTAAGCAAGCTTTCTTCAGATGAAAGGAAACATGGAAATTTCCTTTATTGCGTAGGCAAGATCTGTTTTAATAACAGGTTAATGTCTTGTTTTACATTACTTAGCACTGGGTCAAAGGTTGGAGGAGTTGGCAGGCTGAAAACTCACATTTTTTGGTTTTTGCTTTCACTTTTAAGCTCCTGGAGCCATCGTGTTCCATTTTATTTTTAATGCAATAGACTGAATACAGCCTGGCAAAGGGCAGGCGCTTCCCATGCACTTAATGTCTGATCAGCAAAGAGTGCTCAAACACCGGCTGCCTGCATTCTCAAGCAGTTCCAAATATAATTTGCAATGTATTTCCCTGGGGTGCTAGCATTACTTAAATGGAATAAATGTTATAAAATACCAGCCAATGTTCCCTGATTACACAGAAGCTCTATCAAAGGATGTCTACAAAGTACCTATGGGAAAATGACTTGATATGAACTAAAACTCAGTTTGGATGAGTAGCATTGCAATAATATTACTAGTGTGTGTGTGTGTGCGCGCGTGCGCGCGCGCTGAAAGTCACTGAAGAAAACCATAAATTATGTAAATGAGGGAAACCACTTCAAATCAGAGGAACCTGGGTGCATCCCAGCAGGCCTAGCTTCAGCACCTCAGCCAGGAGTGGAAAAGGTTTTTGAGGAAGCATAAACCAAACTCACTTTCTTTTTCCCAGTTTGTGCTTTAAATAAATACTTTTAATTTTGGTCAAATGCATGATTGTTTGGTCAGATACTGCCAGAGCCAGCTTTAGGGTAAATGGGCAAACCCACATTTTGGTGCCCTTGACCCCCTATGGAGCATGGTGTTCCCCATGCTCTTGACCCCCTACTCCCTGCACCCCCATCACTCCTAGTTCCTGTCCCCCCTCCTGCACCCAGCTGGGGAAACTGACCTGACTGCACGAAGCAGCTGGTATTGCTGCTTGCTCCCCGACTCCCAGATTGCTGCTCCTTTGCCCCACACATCCACTGGAGGCAGTGAGGTGGGAACCAAGATCAACAGCAGGGCTCCTTGCCTCCAGGCCACTTTGCCCATCTTGGCCCTCTTTGTGTGGTCTTCTTAAAGTAGACAAGGAAGAGAGATTCATGGCACCAGAGCAGATTAACTGGAGAAAGACAAAGCAGAAAGTCCCACATGTAAACAATTCACTCCTCACTGCCCAAATAAACCAAACAAGCATAAAAGTATTGACACTGTGGGCAATTTATTGAACTGCATTTTGATACATTGATCATGGCTGATATATAAAGGCCTAATTGTCAAGTGGACTATATAAGTTGGTAATCAATGACAACCTACTCCTCCTGAGTAGATTACCCAGACCTTCTGCTCGGACACATAGGAGTACATAGGTGATGGAGGCCTTGTGTTTCTCCACATCCTTGCATCTGTTGAGCATAAGAATGGGAAGAGTCAAAGGGCTTTCATGTGTGGCAGCCCATCCAGAAGAAGGTAGCAATCCATTGAGGGCATGGATCAGCAAAATCAGCAAATAATTATACATCTCTGAAGTATGATCCCTTCCCTGTGCTATTTGTGTGGTGGTGTGCCTACGCATGGCCCCAACTATGTAAGAAACAAGGCACTTGAGATTGTAGTAAGTAGCTTCATTGCACCTCTTTCCCACAGGATGCTATCAGAGCCTGTGGGTGCAGGTAGCTGCAATGTTCTTTGCATTGCTACCATTCCATCCATATCTAAGATGATGAACATGGGCCACAAGTGGTGATACTGTATCAATAAGGATTTAATAACATCCAGAGACTTTAGGATATTCTATAGGACCTTATGCAGGAACATCTCAAAGTATTGTTCACCCATTAACTAAACCTACTGCAGGCTCTGTGGGGACAGGAGCCCAGATGTTCATTTTAATAACTCTGCGAACTCAGCTTGATGTCATCCAGTCCCATAGGTTTAGCCCATGAAGGAAAGAAAATATGCCCGATCTATGGCCCAATACCTGCTATTGATTTGTATCATTAGCAGTTTGGCCTCATCGTTCTAGGCATTGTACAAATGCACGAGAAGACAAGACTGTTTTAAAGATTCTAGAATCTATATTACACAAAAGGACCATGCAAAGCCAAAGCAAGGCAAGACTATGGAGCTTTGGAAAAATTAGAACTCAGTATAATATTTAATTTAGGCTTCCCTGACTCACCAGTCAGTTTTGTATGGAAAAATTAGTTGGTCATTGAATGGGTGTGGAATTACAATGCAACCCTGACTCTTTGTGCCCATTGAAGACTTAACACAATAGCACTTCCCTCTGTAGCCCTCTGCTGTGGTGGAAATGCAGGGCTATAAACAGCTTCCTCTGAATATCTGTCTGCCCCGGGGGGGGCCCTAGGCAGTTAGTGCTTCAGAGAGGAAGCATGGTAGCTAGCTGGGAGGTAGCCTTGGATGTAGGTGTCAAGGGTTCAAGTCTCAGCTCTTTCACATTCCTTGTGTGGCTTTGGGCATATCACATAGTGTAAAAGCTTCACAAGGGATTTCCTGGAGTTAGACACTTGCCTCTCTTTAAATATATGAACCTAAGTAACTGAAAAGCCTAAGATGTATTTTCAAAAAATAACTTAGGCATGTAAATGGACTCGAAGACCAATAAGTCTTAAGTTCCATTTTCAAGAGGGACAGGAAAGTAAGATCTGGATTTATGGTACTGTTGAAATTTTACCTGTGGTATCTCTGTGCATGTCTCCACATCTATTGTAGAGAGACACCCACGCATCATTATCTCACAGGTTGTTGTGAGGAGTGATACACTGAACAAATGTAAGATGCTCAGCTACTGTGAGAACGGGATGTTGCAAGATGGATAGAAGACACCATGGAGAGCTGCTGTCTGTGTGACAATGTGCTGCCTCTGTTGAGTACATTGAAGTGCCTTGGAACTGCCAGTGATGCATGCACGATAGGGGAGAAAGTTTTTTTTTATACTGTAACCTTTTCCTGGTGAGCTGTTTTAAGCAAAACTTGAGCTCTTTATGCTGCAACAGTAAATGATTGTGTCCATTTTTTATTGCAATTTTCCAGCCTGTCAGCCCTTCTAGTTAAAAATTATTTCTTGTATTGCATCATAATATTTAAACATCCCCAGGAAATATGGTCCAGCTGTGACAAAAAACCCTGAGTTCCAGATAAAAGAAAAAATATCGACCTACCATAAAGGTTTGCGGGTACCCCATCATTGTTTCAAATCAGTTGCCTGTGTTGCGGAGGTGCAGCGTGTTGAGCGCATCTCAATTTTTGTAATGTATAAGCTCCTGCAGTGGAGTAAATCATTATTGTGACCTGCTTTAGAAATATTAATGGTACCAATGATTAACTGGGCCACAAAGCACAAGAAACATGTTTGAAATAAAGAGCAAAGCCAAACCTAATATATATATATATAGAGAGAGAGGTAGAACCTTGCAGCACGTGCCATGCTACTTGGCTGTCATCAACACAAGAGTCTGGCATGTTTAGGGTTTTCTAAAGGGAGACGTGCCAGTGTCTAGGAGAGCTCACCAGAGCAGATGACTGGAGTCAGAGGTTTCAGTGCTGATGGAATGCAATGAGTTTCAGGGATGCTAACAACTCCCACCATAAGAATTTGTTTCTGATTATAAAGGCCTGCTGATGGGGCAGGGGGACAGCACAAAGAAGGCAACTGCCCTGGCACCCTGTGACTCAAAAGGGGTGCTACCACTGCTACTGTGCTATGGGCTTGCTGGCTGAAGGGCGTACCATATGGTCCAAGCAGCAATGAGGGCTGGTTGGCCAAGGCCTGTCCCTTCAGGCTATGACCCCACCACTTCTGGGGGTGCAAACCCCCCCACATCCATACCCCTTGCCCAGAGTCTCGGCAGTTCTGTTGGCTCCTCTGTAAGCATTGGCAGGTGCTCAAGCTAACCAAAGGCTTGTCAATAAACTAAAGATTGTTAGGTGAGCCCAGACACTCCAATTAAAAGCTTATTCTGGACCTTTATGTCCTAAATAGTGGTGTTCACAGCATTGTGCTCCGATCTCGTGTGGCCTGAGGGCTGTTCAACATATTTGCAAATGATCTGAAAAGACGGGGAAACAGTGCGGTGGCAAAGGGTGAAGTTGAAGACTGTCATGCAAGAGAGTTAAGTTGAAAACATCCTGCAAATTGTTGCAAAAGGGATCTCAGAAAACTAGGAGAATCTGGGGAAAAAAATGGCAGGTGACAGTCAATGTTAAAGGCAAAGCAATGCACATGACAAACTATAGTCCCAGCAAGGAACACCAAATGATGGTGCCTCAGTTAGCTGGGCCCCATCAAGAAACCCATACTGGAGTCATTTGCATAAGAATCCATCTCAGTGAGCCTGTATCACCCTAAACTCACTCTCCAGCTGCAGAAGACCTGATTGTCTCCAGTAATCAATATGCTGGATGCAACTGACTAATGTAGCTCTCCTTAAACTGCAGTCAGAGCCGTCCCAGCCAGGTGGCCACCCAAGGGCCTGTGCTTTTGAGGGCCTGGTAACAGCTGTCCTATTACAGGGTCGGCTTTGGGGGAGGTGGATTACCTGGGGCAGGGTGCAGTGGAGGGAGGTAGGGCAGGAGCAGCAAGGGGGTCACCTACCCTCCAACTCACCATGTATGTGGCGCCAGCGGGAAGCTGCTCGGGTTCACTATGCTCCAGCCTCCCTGCCCACTGAGCGCTGCTTCTCCACAACAGATTGTTTACTACTATGTGGAAAAGCACACCTGGTTGGGGAAGGGATATAGGGGTGGGGGGCAGAGCAGGGGAGAAGGGGTTGCAACATGAGGGGGACACTGGGACACTGGAGAGGGTTACCCCAGCCCTGCCCCCCCTTGGGATGGCCTTGCCTGTAGTCCACATCGGTCACATGGCCTGTGCCCTGTAAAAAAAAAGACTTTTAAAAAGAAGTAGTGCACCAACCATCTCGGCACAAGTCTTCTGCATCATGAGCTTTGGCTCACTTGCCACATGTCGCACACAGGGCGGATCTCAATGGCTTACCTAGCACTGTGTGCACCTGCATAAGCTAGAGCCCCCAAAACAAATGTTTCAGTTAGGTCTATGATGAGCACACAGGTCATTTTCAGTTGTAGCATAGTAGTTAAAAGCAAGGGCAACAGAAGGCTTCTTCATATCTGTCTCTACAGTGATACATGTCTCATAGAGCTGGAAGAGACCTTGGGAGGTCATTGAGTCCAGTCAACTGCCCTCTTGGCAGGACCAAGCACAACCCCCCCACCTTTTTTTTTTTGGCCCCAGATCCCTAAACTGCCCCATCAAGGACTGGGCTCACAACCCTAGGTTTAGCAGGCCAATGCTCAAACCACTGCGCTATCCCTCCCACCAATGAAGTGCATCACAAGCGCTGGGCAAAATACTTCATAACCCTAATCATTTTTGTTGCCCTTTTTCCCCTTTTCCATGCCAATCTACCTTATTTGAGATTTTTTTTGACTGCTTCTCCACAACAAGTGGATGTTTTCAGCGAACTATCCACAATGACTCCAAGATGTCTCTCAAGTGGCAAGAGGTAGTTTAGACCTCTGTCCTTTCAGACCTATATTTGGCATTAAGTTTTCCAATGTGCTTTACTGGCTATTTATCAAAATTAAATTTTGTCAACCATTTTGTTGCCCTGTCACCCAGATTGAGACAGCCTTTTGAAGATCTTCACACTCTGCTACAGATGCTTTTCTAAGGAATTTCTGACATACTTCTCACATAAGATTTAATCCAAACCTTCATGGTAGTTGTACTTATCAACTTGCAATGTCCTATGTCTATTACAGAAAAGGTTTCTCTTTTAACTATACGTACATAGTCCTTTTGCTACATTTCTCAAGTCAGGAAGAGAGACAGAGCCCTGAAAATGGTGCATCTGTGACAAGATAAGGCTTGATTGGTGGATGTAATTTTAGTTCTTTCGAAGAGAAGAAATTCATTCCTTTTTCTTCCCCCTTATTTCTTATTTCCAAAGAGGAATTCAACACCCTCAAAAGTCAACCAGAGAGCTCAGAGATATGCCAAGTGCACAGCCAAGTCTCTGATTCACCAAGAGGAGTTGTCACTTGAGGCTATGTCATTCAGCAAATATTAATATATGAAAACGGGTCTTTGCTGGCGTTTGTTAGTTTGGGTAGGCAGGCAGCTGTGAGCCACCTACCAAACTCTGTTATGACATGGAGATTGTCTACCTCCACTTATGCCAAGTTAAGATGAGGTATGCTTGCATATTGATTCTGTCAGTTTTTATTTTCTAATTTTCTCTAATGACCTCGGGATAGACACAAGCTGCTGCAGAGGAACAGATGGAAAAGTTACTGTCTTATAAATAACCTGCCTACCTAATACTGCACAGTCAAAAGCTTCAGTCTTGACAAAGAGTAGCAAAGTTTTCTTTTAGAATTTGTTCATGAGACACAATCTATGTAAATTGATGCATGATTTATTGGGTTTCTTTTTTTTTCCAAAGTGAAAGGAGTACTTTTGCATTTTTCTGCTGCAGTCCTCCTTTCTTGCAAGTTTTCTTTGACAGCATGGGAGGCAGTGCAGCTATTGCATGGCTCTCTGTCTTCACTATAGGAGAATGTTGATGAGCTTGACGTCAAGATTTTGGTTGATAATGTGAGAAGAGTTTTGTGCTTGTGTTTGGTTTGTGTTTGCCTGCTCGTGCCTTTAGGCCATAGCTATTTGAGGGAGACGGGAAGATGTGTTTTTAATGTGTGCTGAAATGCTAGGGAAGACAAGGCCAGTTGTGGTTTCAAGTCACATTGGCAAAGGTTTTATTCAAACCCCAGTACTAGGCTCTAGGTTTTGCCTTGCTGGTTAACATGTGTTATGTCCTCCACCTTCTTTAGGAAAATCGGCTTGTGAATATGCATAACTCAAAGATTATTTTTAAGCAATACAGGTCATGTAACATAATTTTTAAAAGTTTTAATCTGATGAATTTGCATATCTTATTTTTGTTCATGTTTCATTCTTGTATGTGAAATTAAGAATGTAAAGTGTGAATCTGGTTTTAATTCTAAATGTGCTATGCGGGCCATTAGCAAAACTTTAGGAACTTAATGTCTCAGTACACAAACCAACAACACATGAACAGTTATATTTTTCCTGTAAGCCCAACTGGTGGTTGGCCCTAGAAGGACATGTGACCATACCACCTAATACTGGAATCTATATTGAATCTGGCATTTTTCCATGGGGATGTGGATGCTGAACAAAGGGTTCCTGCCCTGGGGAGAAAGTCTATTTAAGGAATGGAAAGCAATCAGGTCTTGGTCTGAAGATGGCTTTTGAAATTACCTCCCTACCCTAAGAAGATACACATGAGGAAACCTCAAAACAAAGAACTATAGGGAAAGGGAGAAGGCAAAACTGTTGTGCTTAGATCAGAGAAAAGCAAACTCTGTCCTGAACTAAGAACAACTGTTTAGGGTAATACCTTGCATGTAACAAATCTCTTAGTGGATTTGAATTAGCTGACATTTTGTTTATTTCGGCTTAATAACTTACTGTGATCTGTTCTCACTTGCAACCACTTAAATCTTGATTTTTGTACTTAATAATAAACAAAAGTGCTTTTATTAAGCCCCATGCAAACAATTGTTACCTGGGAGGAGCATCCACTGTCAAATTCTCTCTTTCTGTGGTAAAGGGGATGAATATCTTTATGGGCTTTCTTTGTGTAAAAAGCCAGTAACCATCCTCTCCCACTCCCCAAATACACCAAGAAACCTCTTAGCTGCAGGCAGACACTCAGATAAAACAGAATATGCTTTGAGAAGGAAGTCTGGGGACTACCTGTTTAGTACACACAAAACAATCTTCTCCAAAGGACGAGCCCAAGCTGTACAAGCACCTGTACTAAGTTTCGGAAGTTCCAGGTTCACGTTTACCTGTGGGCAGTTACAACTGAGGGCTTGTCTGGGATTTCAATTGGGTCTCTGAATCTCAGGGTGCATGTCCTCAGCTAGGGGAAGTATGTAACCCATGCACCTATGTGTGGGTAACTGTCCCATGTAGTGGTACCTAGAACACGTCACAGAGAAAGAACAGATGTCTTCTACAGCCCATGCTGAGAATCAGCCCCCATTCAGCTCAAGCTGTAAGGGTGCCTACACTAACTCCAGAGGCCCCAGGTTCAAGCTGATCTTTGGGCAGTTATACAAGCTCCCCACTGCCTAGTTCAACCAGCTAAAAGCTGAGCTATACCCTGCAAGAACAACAGACATAAAACAAGCAGCCTTATCTTCACTGCTACAATGATTATTCCCCATATGCCTCCCAGTATCCATGGGCCCTGTTAGGGCCAGTAACCCTGCTGGTTTTGCTGGGAGTCTTGTGAAATCACATCCTATCGCCCAGAGACTACTGAAGACAAGAGATTTTAAGAACTAAAAAAAGCACAGCAGGGTGAAGAAAGGCTTTCTGTATGCCCTGGCCACACAACACTCTCGCAAGCATCTGGCACATCCCTGCAGACCTGGCAGTGGGGAGGGAGGTTGCTCCATGCTCTGCCCCTCAGCACCAACTCGGCATCCCCCATTGGTCAGAGCCACTTTCTGATGACCCCACTTCCTAGGGTCTGCAGATATGTTCCTGCTGCTTACAGAAGCAGTGTGGAGGAAACCCCCTCCTGCATCCAAACCCCAGCCAAAAGCCTGCACATGGCACCCAAACTCCCTCCCAGAACTTGCCCCACACCAAAAACACAGTGACCCTGAAGACAAATACCATCTAAGAGTCTGCACCCCAATCCCCTGCCCCAGGTTGGAGCCCACTCCCTACAACGAAGCTCCCTCCCAGAGTTCACACTCCGCATCCTAACCACCTGCCCCAGCCCAGAGACAGTGAGGGTGTGGGACAGCAAGCAATGGGGGGAGGGATGAAGGTGTGAGGTGGGGGTATGGCTTCAGAGAAGTGGAGGTGCACAGCATAGCGAGGATGATTGAGTTTGTGCAATTGGTTATGGCTGTCCTGTGCATTATATCCCTGCTCCACCATTGTTTCTGCAGAGCTGGCTTCCACAAATCAATTGTCTGCAATGCACAGAAAGAATTGATTTCCGCAATTCAATCCTTTACCTTCCCAGGCATTCCTGGCCCCAGACTGGTTCTACTCTGGAGGTCATGTAATAACTGTGGCATGCACCCCCATTCACACAGCCTTTTAGAGACACTAGCCTTTGCATAGAAAACTATTATAAACATGCTGGGCCTCTCACAGCCTCAGCTATCATAAACAGTCTGTACATGAACAGAAAAGCAGAATAATTATAAGCCTCTCTGACAACTGCATTTCAGCTGGTTTGGGATCTGTCTGGGTCACTCTGGAGATAAAAGAGGTGCTCAAACCATTGCTAACAGCGAGGAACAAGGGTCATTATCAGTTTTGCCCAAATGACTTAAAACTGAATCAGTGTTCTAAACAGCAATTATTTTTCAGTAACTTACTTTTGCCTTTGGCTTCCTAAAGTGGGTGTGAGGGGTTCTAAAGAGGCTGGAGAGAGAGAGAGAGAGAGAAACTGTTCAGGGCAGAACAAGGAGCAACTGTCTCAAGTTACAGCGGGAGAGGTCTAGGCTGGATATTAGGAAAATCTATTTCACTAAGAGGGTGGTGAAGCACTGAAATGTGTTACCTCGAAAGGTTAGGGAATCTCCATCCCTAGATGCTTTTAAGACCAGGCTTGACACAGCCCTAACTGATATGGTTTAGCTAGGGTTGATCCTGCTTTGGGCAGGGGGCTGGACTTGCTGGTGGCCTGTCTTTTCCAGCACTAGGATTCTATGATTCTTTGAAAAAACAAAGGAAAATGTATTTAATGCTTGGTTTTCTTCCTAGCTCCAATTTTTTACATGGAAAGGGTGATTTGTGGTAGAAATAAATGATCTAGTAATTAATTAATGTTACAGGCACTGAAAGCTCATGTCTGGGCCAGCCCTAATAATTATTTCTAGTAGTTTTCAGCAATATATCTCAAAGGTCTTTTAAAAGGTCACAATCAGTACCCTCATTATTGAGGGGATGAAACTGAGGCACAGAAACGGTGAGAAGGTGATGTGTCTAAGAGCTTGCACCAGGTGCTGCACAATCAGACTCCAGGTCTTCCATGTGACACGCCAGTGCTCTATCTACTAGGAAACACTAACCCTGACTCCTATCATACTGTCTTTCAATGGAGGATCAGCACTGAAGCTGGAAAAATGAGTTCATTTTTTAAAGTACAACCCAGCCTGAAGCGCTCCAGCAGATATTAAAGCTATTTAACAGTACATGACCATCTTCTTTGGGACAGTCCATTTCCTTCCCCATCCCAACACCCACCGGTCAGCAGTAGCTGAAGTGAATCTGGATCCCTATTCAGAACCTCCTGTGAGGTCCCTTCAGCCCCATTCCACAAAGCACTGGCCTGAGTGCCAGCCCTTATTGCATCCCTGCCCCATTACAACATCATACTTAGTCTGGTGGGGGCAAGGTCCTTATCCCAAGAGCCTTTTTCCTGGAGTGGACTGTGATAAGCTCTGCCTCACTTCTCCCCACAGGGTCCTCTCTTTGGGTGAGGGAACCACCAGAGTCTTCTGTATGTAGGAGATAGTGGTGATGGTCTCCTGGGGAGCTGAGTCCTTTGCTCAGGTACCAGACAGATGTCCAATTTTCAAATGGAAAGTCCAGGCCAAAAGGAGACCTCACAATGTCTAGTCAGAAATACTGATACTGGGTACTGAGGGCAGGCGGGCAACAGTTCATCACCTGTGCCACCTTCTTCTAAGCCTGGGCCACCTTCTGCATGCGGCAGGTCACTGCAGCTCCTCGTTCCACAGGGGAACGTGATCCTGGGTGGTGGGACAAGGGAGGGAAGAAGGATGGACAGGGTAGGTGGCATGGTCTTGAGGGGAGGAGGCAGAAAAAATGTAGGGTCTGAAGTATATATTACTGGATTGGCCATGCTAGTGGTGGAAGGCAAACATGCTTCTATTTCCTGAGGTGCAGGCAGGAGGCTTCCAACACAGCCCCGCCCCCCCACCCTTGTTCTCCCAGCCTAACTCAAGGAGGAAGCTAGAGAAGGCTAGCACTTGTGGGCCTGAGTTAGTGAAGGAGTAGGAAGACCCTCATCCCAGTAATCTTCTCCTTCAGGTCAGGTCAGCTGATGGGAGGTGGGGAGGGAGGAGGGCAAATGGGGAAGTTGCTGGGCCCAACATTTCCAAGGAGCCCTGAGCTCCGGCTGCAGCCGCTGCTAAAGTAGTGGTGGCTGGAGATCTGGGTCCCTCTGAAATGCTGTGGAGCACTGTGCTGCCACTCTTCATGCAGCTCTCAGGGAGCATGAAGCGGGGCAGGGTGACTGCCCTAAGGCTCACCCCTTCTGACTGCCCCCCACATATTGACCCCAGGCCCTCAATGGCTGCTGGCCCCACAGCGTTTGGCACACTCTGTGTACGAGGAAGTCACAAAAATATCATGTCATTCACATGTAGGGTTGGGCCAAAAGAAATTAGATGAGGGTCAACAAAAAATGCAGAGTCCTGCACTTAGGACGGAAGAATCCCAAGCACTGTTACAGGCTGGGGACCGACTGGCTTAGTAGCAGTGCAGCAGAAAAGGACCTGGGGATTACAGTGGATGAGAAGCTGGACATGAATTAACACTGTGCCCTTGTATCCACAAAGGCTAATGACATATTGGGGTGCATTAGCAGAAGCATTTCCAGCAGCTCTAGAGAAGTTATTATTCCCCTCTACTTGGCTCTGGTGAGGCCATATCTGGAGTATTGCATCCAGTTCTGGGCCCTCCAGTAGAGAAAGTATGTGGATGATTGGAGAGGGTTTAACGAAGGGCAACAAAAATTACTAGGGGGCTGGAGAACAGATGACCTCTGAGGAGAGGCTGAGAGATTTGGGCTTATTTAGTTTGCAGAAGAGAGGACTGAGGGGGTGATTTGATAGCAGCCTTCAACTTCCCAAAAGGGGGAGGGGGCGCTAAAGAGGATGGAGAAAGACTGTGCTCAATGGTGACAGCTGGCAGGACAAGAAGCAATGGTCTGAAGTTAAAGAGAAAGAGGTTTACTTTGGATATTGGGAAAACTATTGCACCAGGAGGGTGTTGAAACACTGGAATGCAGTACCAACACTATGTCTACACTAGGGGAAAACTTCAAAATGGCCGTGCTAATGAATGAATATTCAGTGCCTCATTAGCATGGTGTCGACCGCGGCACTTCGAAAGTGCCACGTTTCACTCATATTCGGCTCGTCTAAGGCGGGGGGGTCCTTTTTGAAAGGACCCTGCAAATATCGAAATCCCCTTAGTCCTATTACTTTCAAAAAGGACCCCCATGTAGATGAGCCATGTGTGAGCGAAACTTGGCACATCTTAAGTGCTGCCACCAGCAGCGTGCTAACGAGGTGATGAATATTCATTTCAGCACCTCATTAGTACTCTCTGATTTGGCCATTAGCACGGTCATTTTAAAACTTTGCCCAAGTGTAGACACGACCCAAGAGAGGTGGTGGAATCGTCATCTCTAGAGGTTTTTAAGTCCCAGCTTGACATAGTTATGGGTGGGATAAGTTAGTTAGGGTTGGTCCTGCTTTAGGCAGGGAACTGGACTTGATGACTTCATGAGGTCCCTTCCAGCCCTAGGATTCTATGTTTCTTTGTAAGTCTTCAAATCAGGCATGAGCCCACAGTTTAATCTATCCTAGTTAGCAATCAAACCCTTCCTCACTGCAAGCCTTAGTAGACTATAAAACAGCATCTTCCACTCTCCACTCTTGCTTGTCCTCTTTCATCTGCAACTTATATTCCTACATGAATGCATGCAGGCTTGCTACCTTTCATGCCTCATCAGAGGCCAAGGAAGAAGGGTAGGGGGATTCCCGAGGCAGAAAAGCCCTGTGTTACCTACATGTTAATTCATCACCACTGGCATCAGAGAGATATTGCTCGAAGAATTCTAAGGCTTTTCAGAACCCTGGGAAATCAATTTAATTTTTCACAAGATTCATAATTTTAGTGAACCCTTATATCAATGTGTGTGTGTTGGTCTAACTATAGACAATGAAAACTAGCTGCTGGCAGGCAAAGGGACTCTTGGTTGTTTCCTTCATTGAAAATAATAGCTCAGAGGAATGTGACACAGAGGAGGCTGGTGGTGTGACCTTGTCTCTGTCACTGTTTCACAGAGCTGACACTATAAAAACATGTCAATCACAATATTCTCCAGTCACAGATACTGTGATTTTTGTTTAAGGAGGCCACAGCAGGGAAAAAAAGTAATTATTCCATGTACAGGCACCAGAGCAATATTCCTATATAAGAAAAATAAAATCCAGTCCCACAAAATCCAACCACTCATATACTCTTCGGTAGCTGGAAATATCAATGGTTTATGGAGAACAACCCACTGATAAAATAGCTGTGCTAAAAAACAACCACCCAATGTTTTTGTTCATCCAAGGAGCCTACTTTTGACAGGAGATGACAAGATAAAGGAGTTCGGGAAAGAAATACATCTCAGGCATAAAAAGTATTAGGATATTGATCTTCCAGCTACCTTAGAGACAGGCTCACTTCTTAAAACAGATTCTGTCCTAAACCCACCAGCCACCATCATAAGCTTTGCCTGTTCCTGTTCAGTTCTCAAAACTAAGAGCTTCCAGACAACTTGTGCTCCCAAACCACGGTTTAGGAACCAGTGACTTACAGTACTTGGGCACTTTTAGTAACTGCCCCATTTTGCTAGGGACTGGACAAACCTAATAAGTCACGTTACTGGCTGCAGTGCATGGGTAACTGTGTGACAGTCTCTCGTCTGTGCTATGCTGACGTTCAGACTAGACTAATGGTACCATCTGGCTATAAAAATATGTATATTACCACAAGAATACAGTCTAAGCTAGACAAAACATAGAAGAAAGGTAGTTGTATTATTTCAATTGTACAACTATAGAACAATTGCCAGGCCAAGTCATTACAAAATCAGAAGTCAGATCGCCTCCCCCGGCACTGACCAAATAAAACCCAGGCATTTTTAAAGGCAATGGAGTCTTTGTTGTTGCCCTCTAGGTCTTGAGCTGTCAGCATGCACTCAGGCCACATCTCTTCTGTGCACCTATGACAGCAAAAAATGTTAATGATATTTGTGATTCTTGTGTATTACTTGTCCCCAGAAGCCAGGGCTTTAAGTGAAATATCAAATGTTGCAAGGGTCAGTCAAAATACAGGAGTTGCAAACCCTAGTGTAATGGGGTCCACCCAGTCATGAGCACCCCTCTGCGGCCACGGGTACAGCATAACGTCTTGTTTGGTTGTCTTCAAGTTTCTAAGGGCGGGCTCTGACTTGCCCTGTCCAGGGTGCTGTCAGCTTCTGTATTAGGCTTGTGGCTAGTCTTTGGCCACAGGGCCTGGGTCTTGTCAAGGTCTATGTTCAACTCCCACACAGAGCTGTCCATAGTGCTGCTGGTCTCCCATTCAGGCCATGGACCTACCAAGGTAAAGCTCCTGTGAGGAACTCCCAGACCCTAGCCCAGCAGCTTCTTTTATACTGGCCTGCTGGATCCTAACTGGCTGCCACAAAGACAACCACTCTATCCTGCTAGAGGGCCCTCTCTTCTGCTCCTCTTGCTGGGTTGGGGTGTAGAAAGACCCATGGTCTACACCATCACACAGCACAGAAAATCTAAGGCAGAGTCTATCTTTTGGCTTGAGTTCCAGCTCAGTGTTTTCATCTACACACCCAGCCCTTTTTGCCTCTTATGTACTATACTGAAGACACGATTGCTGGTCTTCTCCCCTGCCCTGCCCTCACCACTGAAAATGACAGTAGAGTCAAAAATTCAAAGTTCTGGATATGGTACCTCTGAGATCCCCTTCCCTTTCCCAGCTCCCCATCCTGTCCTATAACAAAAAGATCATCCTACGGAGATCCTTTGACAGACTCAAAGCCTTGGAGGACAGAAGAACATCATTCTAGAACTGAGATATGTTGCAAGTCATATTAACTGAATGCAGCAGGTAGCAGGGGAAAGGGGATTTTTTGACACCAGTGGAGAGCGTCAATAGGGGAAGAATCCCCTCCAATTCTGCTATTATTCCCTCAGCTTGTTGCCAAATACAAGGAACAGTTGCGTACTTTTAATTGTGTAATACTTCCAGCCAGCCAGGTAATAGGCAGAAGGAAAAATAGGGGTGTGCTGCTGCTACCAGGGTCATACAAATGAGGGTACTCAACAATGCAAATGAGGTGCTAATTTACAAAGTGCACACCTCATTTGCACATGCTTATATGATCACTGTCTCAGCAGAGGCTTCTGTTGTCATAAAACAAGCCAATTTAGGTGGGGTGCTGTCAACAAAAATCCCCCTTGTCGATAGCCTCTTATCTCTCATTTTTGTCACATATATCCCCATATATGCCATGGTTTTTGTCAACAAACCTCTCCAGTCTAGATGTAGCCTAGGACTCTATGGAAATTGGAATTATGTTGACTTATACCATCTGCAGATTGGCCCAGCAAGTCCCTTGATATTGTTTCATTTCTGGTATCGGATGTATGCAACTATAGAATCAGAATTCTGCAGACAAGACTTGTGCGAAGTTTAAAATTCCTTTTCTGCAAATAGTCTGTCATAGTCAATTAAAACATACTCATTTTGTGAATATTTACTAGAATTGTCTTGAAAAAGTAATGCAAAAGGATTGCAAATGTACAAAATATGAATTTACTTTTTCACCCAGTTAAATATTTGTAGAGTTGTTTGTTGCTGTTGTTGTGTGTCATTTTTGGTGTCATTATTTTCCCATCTTTGATTCTTAATTGAAAAGAGGGTTGCTATTTTCCCAAGGGCAGAATGAATGGCAATGTTCTGACAGATGAAAAACACGGAGAAAAAAAGTGTCAGAAAGGATTTGGTTGCCATAATTTCTTACTTTCCAATATTTGTTTATTTTTATTAATCAGTTAATAAAATCCCTTGATGCCTGAGTGGTGACTCCAGCAACGGTATTTGTTTTAATCCAACACTTTTGCAATTAGTAACAATTGAAAAGAGAAAGCTAATAATGCTTTGGACATGTCCTGAGATTAAGGATCCCATGGGTGTTCAGAAAAAATATACAACCTTTAGTATTAATCCACTTTTGCTAATTAGTATTTGAAACATTATGTAAATTGAACTTGCAGCAGAAAATCAGTCACTGCTTGGAGGGCAGGCTCAATCATGGAAGAGGTAATTAGGGGTAGAATTTCAAAATGAAATGAATCATTTGATAATTTCTTTTAAACTAGATTTTCCTCACATGGCTTTGAATCCCTGCTTGTAATTAAATGTGCTTGGCGGGTGTGTTTATTAGTTAGATAGATCTATTCATAGACAATTAGTAATAATGGTGGCAAAATTACCATTATACTCATGGCTTTTATTCTTCACTGTTCATGTTTTTGCAGCCCTAGATGAGCTGTTAATCCATCTGTCCCTATGACTGATGCCATATGTTACTCTGTGCATACACAAGAGATAGAGGGAGGATCACAGGCATATTTCAACCTATCTTGGTTTTCCAAAAAATACTTTAAAAATTGTATCAGGTTAAATGTCAATAATAATAATAATAATAATAATAATAATAATATCTCTCCAAAGCTCAGCACCTGCTAACATAATTAGTACTACAAAGAGGTCTCCAGCAGCAGATTATTCTACTAGGATTTTAAATAAAAAATTCTCTCAAGTTAAGTCTATTGATGTAAAAAAGTTTTGCTTGTTTGCTGCAATGGAACACAAAGTGTCACACTGAAAAACTTTTAACCAAAATATTACACTTATTTTCTATTTGGTCAGACCATACGCCAAAAAAAATCTACCCACTCTACGGTATATTTCAGAATACAGCTCTGAAGCAGAATCATATGTCTTCCCCACGCACGATAGAGTGATAGAATCATAGGGCCGGAAGGGACCTCAGGAGGTCATCTAGTCCAGCCCCCTACTTCAAGCAAGATCAACCCCGACTAAGTCATCCCAGCCAGGGCCTTGATATAAGACCTGGGGTGAAAATTAAAGATCGTTCAATACTTGTACGAATTTAAACTGCTCATATGTCAATTTACAATCTCCTCCATTTAATCTGCATTTAATTCTGCTTTTCACCTTGCCACTGATCTCCTAAAACACCCCTCATGACTACCAATCAAACCCGATGCAAAAAATGTCTTTTAGAGATAATTGGAGTGGCAAACATTCCAGTTCCCAAAACATGCAAAGGATTCTCCTCTTCCATATTGGTACTCAAATAACAATTTAGCTAAGTGACCATCTCAGATTTTAGGCTGTTATATTATTCATATATACAAATGGTCACCTTTCAAAGCTGTGCACCATAATAATCATGGCCATGATCCAATGAAGCCTACTTGAATACCTGCTTAACTTTAAACATGATCTGGAAGTCAATGACACTGCTAACATGCTTCAAGTTAGGCATGTGCTTAAGTGCTGGGTTACCTTTCCCTAAAATGTAAATATAATCCAAGTGTTAGATAATGGTCCTAGAGAAATGGATTTTTGGATGCTTGTGATCAAAATTCTGGATAATCACTTTCTCCCAGGCCTTATGTGTGTGTCTTTTGAGAGTAGGGTGACCTTATTTCCCTATGCCAAATACTGGACACCTGGTAAAATTGCTTGGACGTCAGCGAGTTCAGTGGAAACCAATCAGACCTATAGAGTACAAATGTTCAAAATGATACTGTTTACTGAATATCCATTAAAAAGACTGAATACATTTTTGTAACATAATAGGTCAAAAAATTAAAAATATATATTTACAAGTACATGGTCATTGGTCTTTAGAAGGGCTGTCTGTCAGTCCTGTGCCATACTCCATTCCCCTGCTAAAGGCCCACATAAAAGTTTGGGCACCAGACCCAGTGAAGGTTAATCTGACCCTGACTCTACCCCATGGGCTCCAAAGGCTTCTCCTCCACAGGGAGCACATGGGAAATACAGGCTTAAGCCCTGCCACTCCCAGATGTTTCCCCACAGTGGGGCACTGGACACAGGGGTCTCCTGCCTTGCAGTGGTGGTCCTGGGCATAGCGGCCGCAGCTTCCCAGTGGTGGCAGGATACTCCTGGGAAGAAAGCTGCAGACTGCAGGGGGTCCTCCCTGCTGTGGGTTGGCTTGCCAGCCATGGGGCACCAGGAATTCAGTCCAGCAGAGAAGGGGGATGGCTGCGGGGTGTGGGGCGTTGCCCCAAGCAATGGGGACTCCCTGGCTGCCCCAATCAATGGGGCACAGTGGGCTTAGTACCCCAGGGAGGAGGCGGGGGGGGCTCCTCCACACTAAAGACCACCTCAGCTGTTCTACACTGGGGTTCCTGGGAACTGGCTGCCTCCCTGCTGCAGGGGAGCTCCCTGGCTGCCCAGAACCACTGGCAACAGGGGCTGTCATACTGCAGAGGAGCTCCCAAGCTCCAGGGGAGTTTGTCCTGTGGGAGCTACCACCCTGTGGGGCACTCCCTGGCTGCCCCATGCCTTGTTGCACTGAGCACTGGATTGCAGCCCCATGCTGCAGGGAGCTGGGATCAGGGCTGCAGTCCCACAGGTGCTGTTCCTGGCTTCCCTGAGCTGCAGGGAGCCAGGAAAAAGGCTGCAAGCCCTGCCTTGGGGGGGAGGGTCTCCCTGGCTGGAGGAGCAGCAAAAAGGAATGTAGGGGACATACATTGTCACCGCCCCCCACACAGCATACCCTGAGTTACCTATGGCACAACCCCTGCTGGTTCCCTCTCCTGCTGCCTGCACACCTATCCAGCCAATACATGCTACATGTGCTCTCTAGCCACCTGCAGCTGCTCTGAGCTCTGGGAAGGGCAGCTCAGCAGCATGAATAAGAGATAATTAGATCATTGTTAAAATAAGTTGGGACATCTTCTCAATGCCTGAATATGGGTCTGTCCCAGCCAAAAATGGGATGAATGGTCACCTGAGTAAGGAGTGATCCATGTGCTGCCTATCCAGTAGTGAGAACTGAGACCACAGCTCAGCAGCTAAGTAGAATTGCTTTAGTGGGGACTGCTTACCATTTTCTAGGGTCTTAGATGAAATCAATATTGCCAGAGCAGTAGCTAAGGGATATTTTTCTCTTCTGTTTAACTAGAACTTTAGTACTTAGGTTCATTCACTGGGGTTTTGTTAGTACTTGTGTTTACTTGGCAGGTTATCACAGGAAAGGGGAGCGCTGTTTATTCTGATGAAAGGGCTGAGGCCAGGTCTACAGTAGAGCTTAAAGCTGATTGTAGATATACAATTCCAGCTATGGCAGTTGCAAAGCTGGAATCAACTTATCTACAATCAGCTTAGCTGGCCGTCCTCACAGACGGTGGTCAACAAGAGGAATTCTCCCATCGAATTCCCTTGCTCCTTATGATATTGAGGCATACTGGAGTTGACTGTCAACTCCAGAGAACTCAATTTTGTACATCCCTCTAGGCACATGAAATCAAACCCTGGAAAATCGACACTGACCAGGTCAATCTTCTGGGTGGTGAAGACATACCCTGAGTATGCTGTTGTGTAGAGTTTGCTGCAAGTATCAGTCGTCAACCTTTACTGCTGTGTGCCCCAGTATTTATAAACTCAGTACTCCCTTCCAACAACTATCCTATTGGCTGCAGGCTCGGTGGGACTCATTCCAATGTGCTGGTTTATCCAGGATGCTATTGACAAGTGTGAGACTGTCCATGCAATAAGTATTAATGGGAAATATTTCTCTGTTGATACAGCTAGACCTTTATGGTTTTCTAAGGTGACCACTGAAATCCACCAACTATATTCTTGGCAACATGGAGGTGACAGTTACACACATAATTAACTTCTAAGCTTCACAACATGTATTTTTCAACAGATATGTTTGGTTGTGATAAGAATGATATAATGGTGTCAGAGAAAAAAATATTTCCTGCTCTAAGACATTATGCCCTGATTAAAGGACTAAGTGAAGGGACCCATGAATTATATCATTAAAAGCTCATTGCTCAGGACTACAGAGTGTGCTCCTCCCAGCCTGTACAGAGGGGACATGAGGAGGAGGGAAGGAGCATGTGATGAGGGTAGGGGTCAGAAGGGATGGAAGCTTCGAGAGCTGGATATTAGGAGAAACTTTTTCAGTAGAAGTGGGATGAAGCACTGGAATGTGTTACCATCCCTAGAGGCTTTTAAGTCCCAGTTTGACAAAGGCTGGCTGGGATGACTTACTTATGGTTGCTCTTGCTTTGGGTGGGGGGCTGGACTCAACAACCTCCTGAGATCTCTTGCAGCCCTAGGCTTCTATGATTCTTATGCATTGCCTCTCTTTTAAGGGGATACATTTCTATTTGGGATTTGAGGTTATTTACAAGTCTGTTTTTTTTCTCTGCTTAAACTGCTTCAAGACTTTTTCATTAGTCCTATCTTAATTAACTCACAAATCTACCTGCTGTGTTAATGGATATTTAAATTTATTACTATCGTTTCGCCTACATTCTGCTATCTTCCAGAGACACAAATTTCATTGTCCAATACATTCAATATGGAAAAAAAAAAACTAAGCTCCTACCATATGGCTTACAAAAGGATTTAAAGGTCTTTAACCAATGTTTCCATTTCTTTTTCTTTGTTTTGTTAATTTTAATTCAAAGGATGATTTTAAATAACACCAAACTTCATAAAGTTACTGATTGCGAAGGCCTTTCTCTAATAAAACTGTGCATTTTAAACTTTGGTGGGAAACCTAGTGTTTCATTTAGACATTTTGCTACATTTATCCTTTAGACAGCATGTATTGGTCTGAAGTGAAGGAACTGAAAAAAAATGTCACTCTTAGTTCATACACAAATTAATGATGATTTAACATGTTTTAATGTTCAAAAATGTAACAGTATTTTAATAATCCAAAAAGTCTTCAAAAATGTTCATCATGTGAATATAAATCTACATCTCTAGCTAATACGGTAGTTTCTCCATTCCTTTTCAACACAGCACTTGAATGCATCCTTAACTGCTTTGCTGAACTGAGGCTTATGAGAGTCCTTCTCGAATTGCATCTAATGAGTCAGTGTAGTTTTCCAATGAATGCACTGCACAGCACTTCCAAGCACTTGAATATAAAGTTCAGGAATAATTAACACCAACCAAAGATTAGATGTGAGGGACCTAAATCAAGGGCATCTTGACAGAAAAAAAGAAAGACTGTAATAAAGATTGAAAAATGCCATCATGAAAGCAGCTGTTCATTAGAAAAGCAAAAGGAAGCTGTTGATAAAGAACATAACTTACTGCTCTAATCCTTCTAAAATGACCTGTATTAGGAAGAGAAAAAGATGAGGCAGAAAAAATGTTGTTGTGTACTCAAGAAAAATAAAAGCATCTATAAAATAAGACAGAAGTCTTGGAATTTTCCTGCATAATGCTGCCTCTATATTTTATGTATTAATTCCATTAATTTTGCTGATGACATCACTATACCGTGACAAGATATGATAGATTCAGAGCATCTGGCAAAAAATGCCACTTCCTCCCCATCCCCGACATTATGACATCTTTTTATAGAGCGTCAGCCTCCCCTTACAGGAAATGTAAGGCCAAATGGACACAGGATCTGGTAATTTTCATTTAATATCATTGGAATAAACTCCAGCCATATCGGCTATGGTTACATTACAGTAATGTGTCGACAGAAGTCACTCTCAGAAGAGATTTCCTGACAAAACTTTTGTTGACAGAGTGTAGCCACACACAAAAGCCAGTTGGAGGAGTGCTCAGCTTTGTCTACAGAGTGGTTGGACTGCCCAGCTGATCTCTCGATAAAACAGGCACCCAAAAGTACAGCAGACAGGGCTGCCCATTCTCCTGGATGCCCTGTCTGTCAAGAGAAGCCTCCCCCCTCCACCGCAAGTGTCCACACAGCTGTTTTGTTGACAGGACCTGTTGACAAAAGGCACGCTTCCTCACCTGTGAGAGGCAGGAGACTGTTGGTGACTGTGCTGTGTTTTGTCATGATACTGTTGACAAATCCCGTTTTGTGTGTGGTCCCTCCCCTAATTTTGTAGACAAAACTGGGGTTTTGTCATCAAAACTCATTAGCTTAATTATAGCTGCCATGTTAAAGTCTGGTATTAGTCTACTTCTGCATGACAGCCCTATTTTAAAACAAGATTTTTAAATGGATACTTTAAATGTCTCATTTCAAAATAACACATCCAGATGGAAAATTATTTTCAAAATAGCACCCAGGTGTTTCAAAAGAGCATTTCCGGGTCCATAGCACTATTTTGAAATAGTGCCATGAGAGCCCATTATGGCCTATTTCAAAATGAGGCTTACCAGATTAAAAATAATGCACCCATTATTTAAAATTAATTTCAAAATAGCACTCTCATCATTTAGATGATGCCAAAGTGATTGCAAAATAACTGCTGTTATTTCAAGATAACTTGGCTATATGGAGATAGCCTTAGCACACATATTTGCTCTGCATTACTTACAGATTGCAGCACAAGGCTTTCAACATCTTTCGCTTTTTCTTTTAAGTCATCAATATATCCAGAGGGAGAATGTTGATCCCCATTCAACTTTATGAACTGAGCTGGAATCAGAGGATGTGTTACATTTCTGAGACAATATACAATTAATTCAAACAAAGAAAGGCTATTTCTCAGAAAGCTGTGTCTTCACTATATTGTTTTCAGTGCTTTAGCTACATTGGTCCCAGGACATTAGAGAGACAAGGTGGATGAGGTTATACCTTTTGTTGTACTATTGTCTGTTAATAAAAGAGATAAACTCTCAAGATTACTTGGATTTTATTTTCACCAAGTTCACTGTTCATTCTGGCTATCAAATTGCTATTCATTGGTTAGGTGGCACTTTTTTTTCTTTTCCTTGATTGGATGATTGAATTTATTGGGTGAAATGATGTAAGAATGTAGTTAAAACTATATATATGCAAGACAACAACATATTAACCATTATCCAGTAATAAATCCAGTAATTGATTTTAAATTGATGCCTTTGTCTATTGAATAAACAAAATCTTTTACCAAGGTGTATAGTAATCACTAGATTAATAATAAATAATAATAATAATAGAATATTAATAAAAATAGCAATCAGTGCATTAGAAGCGTATTCTTTTAGAAAACAATTTTGCATGTTAATTCTTAACAAGGTCTACTGAGCTTATGTTTTTAATAAATACACTAGTCTATGAAGGAAAGAGAGCAGAAGAGACTAAAACAACACTTCTGGATGCTTGAATTATAAGATATAATAGATGTTGGAGCAGGCTTGCTAACATAGTTAGGTTATTTTCCTCTTATAGCAAGCTGTAATTGGCTGTTTGGCGACTCAGATATCTTCCAGCTATGGATATTCTGGGTTGTTGGACCAAATGAGATCCTTTATCTCCTATTCTTCATACACAGGAGAACACAGGATTATGGACTGAAAAATAGGATAGTCCCAAATTTATTGAAGCTGTATACCCACAGCCATGACCTAGGGCTTTATCAAACTTTCGGCTCAGTTTAAAAACTCTTCTTTCATTTGCCGAGGTAAATTTATAACCTCATATGAAAAGCAGAAGCGCATTGCTTTTCATTCTTGCTCATTGGGAATAATCTTTGTAGGGGACTTTTTCATTACTGAGGATAGACAGCCAAAAACACTTGATGCCCATAAACTCAACACATCTGTTTCACCATATGTACATCTCATTACAGAAGCCAAATTTCAGCAGAAAACATAACAGTAAACAACAACTGTAGTGACGTTACTTAGCTCTTATATAGAGGTCTTTATTCACAGATCTTAAAGCATTTTACAAAAGAAAGAGAGAGAGAGAGATGCAGGGTTTTTTTTTTTTATTCTTTTCACACTTTGTGAATATGTTGTATGGGGTTGGATTTTTCAAAAATTCCTAAGAGCATTAGGAGCACAGGACCCATTTGTTTTCTGTGGGGCTTTGTACTCCTAAACTAACTAGAATGTCTTCGAAATTCAGTTGTCACAGCTGAGACAACTATAGGCAGCTTACAGTGAGAGAAATTGACAACAGATTTGACCAACATGCAAAATTCAAATACATATATGAATTCAAAAATAACCACACCTCCACCTCTGACCCGTTTGGTTCAAGAGGTTTGTTTGTCTAATGATAAAAGGAAATATAATCAGTGGAATTCAAATTAGATTATACATTGCTTAAAATTGTGAGGGCTCTCCAAATGCAGCATAGAATATGGTTTTTATATTATTGCGCACTTCATGGGTAAAACCTTGCTCCCTTTAAAACTGCTGGGAATTCTGAATTGCACTTCAAATATGGGTGTAATCTTAGAAGTCAGATATTAGGCACAAACTAGCAGGAAATACAGAGAGTTTTTGTTTGATTGGTTTCAATGTCACTGAACTTCCTCTCCAGTTCCATAGGATGCGTCCGGTAGGTTAAATGATTGAGCTTAGCTTGCCATTAATGTTTTAACCCACATTTTTTCAACCTCAAAACAAAGTTGGTTTTATTTTATTTCCAGTTTGGAGCAAAATTTTAACTAAATACTGAGCTGGCCTATCCTGAGTTACTCATTTCTGTTGTAAGATACAAACAGGCAGTAGCTCTATCAGCCAGTTGTCAGGAATATTTTCTGAGGAATGTCAGGTCAAACCTGTCCCATTTTCAACGTAACTGTGCCTATGATCCTTTCTCTGTTGCCTCTCAAAGGCACCCACTAGAGCTTTCATGTTCCTAGTTGCCACCTTCTTGGGTGGTGCTCTGCATCTTTCCCTCCTAACTGGTTTGTTTTTTAAGGCTGTGTGGCGTTCTGTGATATCGCCAACAAACTGATCTACCTAAAAGCCAGTATGTGGACTTTGCTTTCTCTCCAAAGGCTATGATGGGGGTGTGTGCCAGTTATCCATACAGCTCTCTTTAAGCAAGCACATTTATTCGTAAGGCAAAAACATTACCAGGAAAACACCTGTCACAAAAACTGTGGCAGAATCTTAGCCGCTGGAAATTAGCAGATCCTTTGATTTCAATGGAAATGCATCAGTTTATGTCAACTGAAGGGCTGATCCATAGGTTCCAATACAAAACTAAAAAAAAAAAAAATCTGGTTTTGCTCATTTTGTATATGCATAGCAGTTCCATTGGGTCAGACCAATCCTACTTCAAATTACTGTCCCATTTGGAACAGGTAGCATTTCAAGTACACTTCTCACTACTGTAAATGGGTAGACGAGCAAGGTAGTGGTGAAAGATTCTGTAGGTGAAATCCCACATTTATTGGTCTCAAACTCCCATTGACCTCAACACAGTGAGGTTTCCACTCTTTATTATTTAATCAGAACTGCCTGTGGTCTAACTTTCTGCAAAACTCCTCCAAGGTCATGTTTGTTGACCTGAATCCAAAGCAATGTTTCCTCCTTTCAAATACACCAGGAATATTGTGTTTCCCCTCAAAAAGCCTGTTGCTTTGCCAGAATACACTGCTGGAGAAAAAGCAACATAAAATACTACAGTTGTCAATTAGAAAAAGCATATCTTCAGAAACTCCAGCTAACAGAGAAACTGCTAGAAGATGAAGCACTCTTCTCTTACTGCTAGTAGCTTCTGCAGAGATCATCTTGGAATCGTGTCAAGGTGCCTATGTTCTTCCTATTTAATAATTCATTGTTTTATCAAAGGATCTATTTTTCACACCTATGGCATCTTTTCAGACATTACTCTCCCCTGCTTTAGAGCATGCCTGGTAGACTGAAGAACGCTCATGCTCTATAATGAGAGGCAAGGCATTGCTTAAGGCTAAAAGGCTCATTGTGTGGAAGTGCAGAGATGACAAATTGCAGAATTTTTGTTACATGGATAAACGTGTTGGCATCCCTGTATTCCTCATTGGGGGAGGATGTTGACAGATGCTTCTAGTGCAGACATAGTCTTAAAAGTGTCGAATATAAAAAATGCAATCCAGCAGCTTGCAACCCACCTTGGTAAGATATACAGTCTTTTAGCTGTGACACTTGCCATAATATCCCCTCAGATCTGTGCAGATGGTTTGCTTTACGGATTCTTCCCTCTGCTATGAGTTTTCATTTGGTTTCTCACACTTTTTTTTTCCCCACACACCCGCTCTCAGGTTGGGATCTAATGATAGTTTCATCTAACGCATATGCATGTTAAGGAAATACCTTCAGATCAAAAGTAGCTGAAAACAGAAGGCTGTTAAGATATGTTTTTTCTTGTGTTACTGGTTTGATTTCTAGACATCTCTCTTAACCTCCCTGTTGCTGCCTTTGCCAGATGCAGTGTCATGATAAGTGATGGATCTCTTACGCCTGCAGTCTAGAGAGGCAGCTCCAGTGTCCGTTTCACCTCAGAGATGGTCTTCTCCAGACTGAAAGGTGATTTGACTCAAAATGTCTCTACTTCCTGGGAAAACAAGAATTCACACAAAACAGGTTCTCAACGGTTGGTCTTCGGACTTCCACAATTGACCTTGTTTTCCCCCTTTTACAAAACAGGGGCCACAGAGAGGCCTTTTGGAGAGGTGAGGGGGCTTAGTCCCCTAACTATAGGGCCTCAAGCTCCCACCACCACTACCTTATCCCAAGTCTTTTCTTTCATGTGCTTCATCCTCCTACCCTGCTCAAGGGTGAATCCTTAGCATGGGTGCGGGGACAAATTCTCCTGAGTGATTCTCACTGTTCACCATTAAAAACTAATGGCTTAGTCCGGATTTCAAGCAAGTTATGTGTAAGTTATTATCCCATTACCAATTCTTTGAATCATCTACTGATTATACTGTCTGCAGAAATTGGTATAAATACATATATAAAATACTCCTTCTGGGATACACACACACGTGTGTGTGTGTGTAAGAGGAAGAACATGAAAGAGAAGACGAAAGAATATGAATGGGGGTCTGAAAATAAAAAAAAAATAACAACAACAAAGAATGTCAGTCAGCTGGTGTAGTTTTTTCCTTCCTTTTTGCTTCTTTCACCTTTTGAAAAAGTTTTTTCAACAAGTTTTCTTGTGGGTGTATTTATTTTCTTTTTCCTGCCAGCAGAAACTTCAGCCTGAGGCCGTGTGAGTTCCAAGGAGAATGCCTCAGATAAGATAATTAATTGGGCAGAATATTCCCTCTCTCCCATCAGTATATATAAAATTATATGATATTTTATAATTTCATGAAGAATAATCATTATGTAAAACTGTTTCATATTTGTTACAATTTCACTTCTACTGACTGTTTAAGCTTGACAGGACCATGCCAATTTCAAAATAAGCAAGAAGCTACAAAGGTCTGCGTCAGATCAAAGGTGGGAAATTACTTATTTTTTCTCCTATCCTGATTTGCTATCTCTAACCAGTGTAGAAACTTAACATTGATCATTTATACAGTAATGTTAATGCGGAAATGGCTTTTATGGTCTAACCTTAGTTCTGAAATGTAACACCAGCAAGGGCTACTGCTGTTATAGAATGGGAATTTCAAAAGTGGCTAAATGACAAAGGCTCCCAAGGCGCAGATCAGTGATTTCAGTGGGAGTTAGATAACTAAAGAACTTTGAGGCTCTGGGTCATGTGTGCTTAAACCACTTCAGAGTTGACCCTCCCATCCCATTATATCAGCATTAAACTACCTTAGATTAAAATATTAACTATTAAAAAGCTTGTGGTTCAGCAAGTCTTTGACTCTCTGCTCAAATTTCTTTTAAAATAAAAGTACTGATGCTCTGGAGCAGATGAGCTTTCCATTTTTCTCACATCCTGGTGAGAGGACTGTGAGGAACAATGCTATTTCCATTTCGGAGTCTGCAACACTTAAGCACCTGCTTACATTTACTCATGCAAGAAATTTCAGTGACATTAGATTTGCCATACTTTACTGTTTGCCATACTTTTCTGGGAGAACAGACTCTCCCTAACAGCTACTGAAGATTAGTTGTATAGCCTGTAGCATAAAACTTCATATACTTCAGAACTTGTTCACCTAACTACCATAATTATATCTGCACTTTTATTGGTAGAAATGGCTATTCCTTTATTCCAATAATGTTTTGCATCACTGAATTACTCAGGTCGATTCTACAGTATTTAAAAGGGCTACTTTGTCATTTTGATCCCTTATAAATATGGTTATTAACATCTACTTCTCTCTTGGGCCGTGCCTACACTAGCCCCTGCCTTTCGACAGGGGGATGAAAATAAGCCACTTTGGCAGATGCTAATGAGCACCTGCATGAATATGCAGCACCTCATTAGCATAATAGTGGCCTCGCACATTTCAAAAGTGCTGCTTTCAAAACACACACTGCTCGTGTAGATGGGACTTTCAAAAGGACCTCCGGACTTTGAAAGTTCCTTCTTCCTATTTGGTTTTAGGAAAAAGGGGCTTTCAAAGTCTGGGGGGCTCCTTTTGAAAGGCCCATCTACACAAGCAACATGCATTTCAAAAGTGGCACTTTCAAAATGCGCATGGCCGCCACTATGCTAACGAGATGCTGCATATTCATGGCAGCTCCTCATTAGCGTCTGCCAAAGTGGTTCATTAGTATCCCCCTTTCAAAAGGCAGGGATTAGTGTAGCCACAGTCTTGGTCTTTCAGTTGTAGTGCCTGGCTTGGCTTTCACTATAGCCAGTGATACAGTTGACCTTCAGTTGATACAGACCAATCACAGTCCCTCCCTCCTACTCCTTTTCCAAACAAAGGGACTCCAGGGTATGCCTTCGCTACACCAAAGATCAACTGGGTCAGAGTCGATAGTCTGGGATTCGCTTTTGCATGCATAGTGGGGATACACAAAATTGAATTATGCAGGGTTGGTAGTTGACCCCTATATTCCTCAATATCGTGAGGAGTAAGGGAGGTCAGATAAGTAAATTGACTGTAGATTAGTCAATTCTAGCTATGCAATTGCCATAGCTAGACCTGCATATCTATAATCAACTTTAATGTCTGGTGTAGACCTGGCCTTAGTTTCACACATGCAACTTCCACTGAGGTCAGTGGGAAAGTCATTAAAGGGAAAATTGACCCGGAATGACTCTGAACATTTTGTGCCATAGCCTGTGATCAATTCAGTATTCCGGGGGGTTAGTGTATTTGCAAATAGAAGGGCTGAGAAATAAGTGTCAGTTATTTGAAATAAAAATGCTTGATCTACAGCTACATACAGCTACTTTATCTTTCTATCAGTAATAGGAAAACACTCCAGAATTGGACTGGGGAAGATACATAGCAGAACTTTCTAAAGTGAACGAATAAGAGAGAAAGCAACTTTAGCAATATAACCACTTAGCTATTCTAATACTGTTCCTTAATATTACATGCAACCTCATGCTGTGCTTTTGTACCATTGACATGAGATACTGTCCAAGGACACACTTTTTGTTTTTTTAATACCTGCTGAAATCTGGTATATTTCAAAGACAAAAATAAATTAAATTAAAATACAAATGGTTGTCTGGGAGTCACAAGGGTAAGTCATCTTTTTGACATGAGTGACTTAGCAGGATCTAAGCAGAAGAATAACTTCATCAGAGCCAGAGAGTTATGCAAATCTTTCCTTTTGAATTCTAACAAGGACCTTCAGAGAGCCTTCTTCATTTATCACATTGTTACATTTTTACTACATGGTAGCTGAAAAGTACAATTGCATATCATGATTTTCATATTTTCTTCTGAGTTAAACATGTTTTATTTTGCTGTCTCTCCCAACATTATACCTTTCTCTTCCTATAATACAATGCTATAAAATCAGCCTGCAAAAGCAAATCTTTAATGAGCAGCAGGAGGTTTGAAAGTGAGAAATGTGTGAAATAATGCTTTGATCTTTAATAGACGTGTAAATGAGGGTACTACCCTTGAGTAGCCTTTCTGGAACCAAACCTTTAGGGAACATCAGAATTTAATCGCCAAGGTACAGGGCTTTGTATAAGTGATTCACATCTTGAAGGAATCAGCACACACACCAAATTAGGAAACTAACACTTTTTTAAAGCAAACTTGCCCCAAATTATTCACTTGACACAAGTTTTGTTAACGCTTGTAGGCCTGGCCCAAAAAAAGTCGAGGTTTCTCATCACAAACCACTAAAAAAGATGGGATCAGCTCTAAAGCACTACCTGTGCTGCCATCGGACATGATCTCTCTTTGACCAGCATGCAGGGATAGTTGGGATGGGTGTGGAAGAGGAGGAAGGTATGAAGGATGGGTATTACCAAGGAGAGGGTTTGGATTACAGTAGCTCAAGGAATATGGAAGCAAACTCTGTTCACCTGCCAGTGGGAGCAGAGAAGCCAAGGAAGGGGCTTATCATCGGAGGGTGATAGGCTCTTGCTTTCTCGCTCACACCACCTCTCCTTTTTACACCACACTATGGCTGTGGCCACACTTGCCCCTCCTTTTGGAGGAGCCGTAGTAATGAGGCACTTCGGCAGACGCTAATGAGGCGCTTTGATGAATATAAAGCAGCTTATTAGCATAATGGCATCCATGCACGCTTCAAAAGTGCTGCTTTCAAAACGCATGCCACCGATATTGCCAGGGGCCTTTCAAAATGACCCTCCTGGTTTCTAAAGCTCCTTCCTCCCAAAACCAAAGGGGAAGAAGGGGCTTTCAAAATCAGGGGTTTGCTCTGAAAGGCACCTGGCTACATGGGCAGTGCGCATTTAGGAAGCAGCACTTTCAAAGCGTGTGCAGACGCTAGTATTCTAATGAAGCACTGCATATTCATGGCAGTGTCTCATTAACATCTGCCAAAGTGCCTCATTACCATGCCCCCTCCGAAGAAAGGAGGCTAGTGTGGCCACAGCCTATGATGGGGGGATCTTTAACCAACTGGCTTTGCTGCCATTATTTGACAGCTTCAATTTATGGCTGTCAGATAGAATCTCTCTTTGACCCATGGGCCATGTCTACACTGGCACAAATCTTCAAAATAGCCATGCTAATGGCCATTTTGAAGATTATTAAGGAGGCACTGAAATGAGCGCCGCATTAGTATCCACACGCCTCTGGCCACGGCTTTCAAACGTTCGCAGCTCAGCGTGGCGACATGGGGGGTCCTTTTTGAAAGGACCCCACACATTTCAAAATTCCTTATTCCCCTCAGCTGAAGGGAACAAGGGAATTTTGAAATGTGCAGGGGCCTTTCGAAAAGGACCCCCATGCAGCTGCGCCGTAGGTGTTCGAAAGCGGTGCTTTCAAAGCACTGCAGCCGGAAGCGTGAGCATGCTGATGAGGCACTGAATATTCAATTCAGCGTCTCATTGGTAATCTTCAAAATGGCCATTACCATGGTTATTTCAAAGATTCGTGGCAGTGTAGCAACGGCCATGCTGTGTAGTTCAGTCCCATTAAGGATCACTCAGTCAGGGATGAACTCCAGACAGTGTGCTTGGATTTTTCTACTTGGCTGCAAAGGTGCCCTGCCTCCCCACCACATCATCTCCATGTGCCCTCGTGACAAGATGGACAAGCTCTGTTCTTATTTACAGAGTTACATGGATCTGAGTGAAGCACCCAGGCAGACATGGGGGACTATGAGAACCAAACATGACTAATCACCACCACTGCTTGAGAAGAGTTACAGAGGTTTAGCCCTATCGTCATCTCAGCAGAATCATAGAACACCAGAACAGGAAAGACCTGGAGAGGGCATCGAGTCTGGTCCCTGTGCCCTCATGGCAGGACCAAGCACCATCTAGACCCTCTGTCTCTGAGAGATGCATTGCTGACTGGGCTGTTAAAAGTCTATTCTGAAGTGCAACAGGACTAAAGCAGGCTCCCTGCCTACTATTGCTCCTGGAGGCAGAGGCATGTTTCCCCTCTGGCTCCTACACACAGGGGCAGCCAGAGGGCTCCACACACAGAATCACAGGGCTGGAAGGGACCTCAGGAGGTCATCTAGTCCAGTCCCCTGCTTCAAGCAGGATCAACCCCCACTAAGTCATCCCAGCCAGGACCTTGTCCAGTCAGGACTTAAAAACCTCAAGGGATGGAGAATTCACCACCTCTCTAGGCAGTGCATTCCAATGCTTCACCACCCTCCTGGTGAAGTAGTTTCTCCTAATATCTAATCTACGCCTCTCCCTCTTCAACTTCAGACCATTACTCCTTGTTCTGCCATCTGACACCACTGAGAACAGCTTCTCACCCTCCTTTTTAGAGCTCCCCTTCAGGAAGTTGAAGGCTGCTATTAAATCACCCCTAAGTCTTCTCTTCTGTAAACTAAACAAGCCCAAATCCCTCAGCCTATCCTCATAGGTCTTGTGCTCCAGACCCTTGTGCCGAATAAAGAAGAATAACTACTTCTCTAGGGCCGTGTCTACACGTGCACGCTACTTCAAAGTAGCGGTGCCAACTTCGAAATAGTGCCCGTCACGGCTACACGTGTTGGGCGCTATTTCGAAGTTGAAATCGACGTTAGGTGGCGAGATGTCGAAGTCGCTAACCCCATGATGGGATGGGAATAGCGCCCTACTTCGAAGTTGAACGTCGAAGTACGGCACGTGTAGACGATCTGCGTCCCGCACCATCGAAATAGTGGGGTCCGCCATGGCGACCATCAGCTGAGGGGTTGAGAGACGCTCTCTCTCCAGCCCCTGCGGGGCTCTATGGTCATCGTGTGCAGCAGCCCTTAGCCCAGGGCTTCTGGCTGCTGCTGCCGCAGCTGGGGATCCATACTGCATGCACAGGGTCTGCAATCAGTTGTCGGCTCTGTGGATCTTGTGTTGTTTAGTGCAACTGTGTCTGGGAGGGGCCCTTTAAGGGAGCGGCTTGCTGTTGATTCTGCCCTGTGACCCTGTCTGCAGCTGTTCCTGGCACCCTTATTTCGATGTGTGCTACTTTGGCGTGTAGACGTTCCCTCGCAGCGCCTATTTCGATGTGGTGCTGCCCAACGTCGAAGTTGAACGTCGACGTTGCCAGCCCTGGAGGACGTGTAGACGTTATTCATCGAAATAGACTATTTCGATGTTGCTACATCGAAATAAGCTATTTCGATGTAGTGTGCACGTGTAGACGTAGCCTAGGTCTGCTCAAAATGCTCCTCCTAATGCACCCTAGTATGTCGTTAGCTTCTTGGCTACAAGGACACACTGTTTACTCATATCCAGCCTTTCATCCACCATAACCCCTAGGTCCCTTTCCATCATACTGCTGCTGAGCCAGTCGGTCCCCAGCCTGTAACAGTGCTTGGGATTCTTCTGTCCCCAGGTGCAGGATTCTACACTTCTCCTTATTGAACCGCATCAAATTTCTTTTGTCCCAGTCCTCCAATTTATTCAGGTCCCTCTGGATTCTCTCTCTACCCTCCAATGAATCTACCTCTGCCCCGAGTTTTGTGTCATCCGCAAACTTGCTGAGGGTGCAATTCAGGCCCTCATCCAGGTCATTAATAAAGATGTTGAATAACACCGGCCCCAGAACCTTGCAGCACTCCACTTGAAACAGACTGCCATCCAGATATGAGCCATTGACCACCACCCAGCTTTCTATCCATCTTATAGTCCAAGGATCCAATCCATATTTCCTTAACTTATGGACAAGAATGTTGTGGGAGACCGTATCAGAAGCCTTGCTGAAGTCAAGGTATATCACACCCACTGACGTCCCCATGTCCACAGAGCTTGTTACCTCGTCATAGAAGCTAATCAGATTGGTGTCCCTACCCCAAGAACTGGCTTTGCCACCCCCTTTGGCTGGGAACTGTGGCCGATGGGAGAGTGAGAGGGATAGATCAGTGGTTTGAGAATTGGCTATGTAAACTCAGGGTTGTGAGCTCAGTCCTTGAGGGATCCTTTGAGAGTCTGGGGAATCAGTTAAAAAAAACCTTCCAAGAATGGTGACAGGTCCTGCCATGAAGGCGGGGGATGGGACTTGATGGTCTCCTGAGGTCCCTTCCAGACCCTATGAGGTATATCTCCATATTATCTACTGAGTGGAGGTGGTGCCTGGGGAGGGGGGTGGGAATGCACACAGCCTCTGTGTAGGAGCTTGAAGAGTGATGAGATGCCTGAGATGGACACTACCTAAAACCTGAGTACAGCTCCTTATCCCAACTTCATGCCCAAACCCTGATTCCCCTCCCACTTTTTAAACCCTTCAGTCCTTGTCTAGAGCACCTTACTGCACCCCTAAACTCTTCCATCCCCCACCACACTCTGAAAACTGCAACCCCAGGCCAGAGCCTCTTCATCTTCCCACACTCTCAGCCCAGAGTTCCCTCCCATAAACCAAAGCCCACATCTCTAGCCCCAGCCCAGAGCTCCATCATGTATGCCAAACCCTTGTCCCTGGCCCTACCCACAGCTAGATACCTCAACCTCTAGAGCTATTCTGGAGAAAATGAGGGAGGGAGGGCAGAGTGAAGTGACAGAGGGAGAGTTGGAATGAGCAGTGGGCAGGGTCTCAGAAACAGGGAGGGAAGGCTCTCAGAGGAGGTGGGGGTTGTGGCCATTTTTTTGTACAAGTAGAAAGTTGGCAACCCTGATTCAGCAGCAGGGCTCACTGAAAAAAGATCCTAGGCTAGCATTGGTCACTCCCTTGGCCAGGTGTTTTGCTACCTTCAATTATGGAGAGGCACATGCAAGACACAAAGTAATTTCAAGCTCCATTGCAAACACGGCCAAAAAAATCAATGGTCTATAAAGGTTAAGGACAAAACAACTAGGGAAAGAAATTTTATTTCAATATATAAAACAATCAATAGAAGAGGTAGAAACTATTTTAAAATGACTTGACAATGCAGTTTCAAATACACATTTCTTTCACCTAGTTTTTGTAAAATAGGGTAGATGGCTAAGAATTCCTTCCTTTCCTTGTATAAATTGCAATGACGTCCTTCCCAATCTACCCGAGACACCTAAAGACATACAATTACCCCACTCTCCTTAAAAGATAATGAGAGTCTCAATCAGGTACTTTTGTACACATTTCAGAACTCTAAAGGGCTGATTCTTTTCAGTTGACAAAAATATACTTTCATTTTTGTCCTTGCATATGGCGTCTTTCTTAGCACAAATGGTTTGTCTTACACAAGATTTAATTTCAGAAATAACAATCTACCTTTGATGCCCACCCATTAAATATTTGCAATGGGTTTCTGCTTCAAGCAGCATGTTTTGAATAATAGCCTTTTCAGAAATCTGTGTTAGCACCAGAAATTCCCTGGAAGTTTAAGAATGGTTAAGTAAGCTATGTGTGATTATATGGAGAGTGAAAGATTGATTGGATGTTGGTATGGGAGTAATTCTTGAAATTGAAAGTAAAAGGAAGTAGTTACTGAGGATACAAAAAAACTGCAACAACATGATAGTGAAGGAAATGGAGGTGAGTTGAATCTAAGGGAGTTAGAAGTCTGTCCAATATACAAAGCATCTGGGCATTGTTGCCACATGTATATTGTATGCTATGCGGGCTTTGTTGCAGGGAAAGGTTCCAGGTTCCTCAATTACAACATGCAAGAGATACATTTCCTGGACACTACAGTACTAATCAAGGATGGCCTGATCAGTACCACACTGTACTGAAAACCTACTGATCGCTATACTTATCTACACCCTTGCAGTTTCCATCCTGCACATGTGACTAGATCCATTATTTACAGTCAAGCTCTTAGGTACAATCACATTTGATCCAACTGACAGAGACCAAAAACTACAAGAACTTTACCAAATATTCATAAACCTGAATTACCCACCAGGAGAAGTAAAAAAACAAATCAACAGGGCCAGACAAATACCCAGAGACCAGCTACTCCAAGATCGGCCAAGAACAGAACACCACTGGTCATCACCTACAGCCCCCAACTCAGACCATTGCAACAAATTATTAAAGACCTACAACCTATCCTTAATCAGGATGCCACACTCCAGAAGGCCCGCGGTGACATGCCTGTTCTCTCCTACAGACAACCTCCCAACCTCATGAGGATCCTCACTAACAGCCACAGTGTATACCCCAGGAATACCAGTCCTGGAACCTTTCCCTGTAACAAAGCCCGCTGCCAGCTTTGTCCACATATCTTCTCTGGAAATACCATCACTGGACCTAATCAGGTTACTCACAGAATCACGGGCACTTTCTCATGCTCCTCTACTAACATCATATATGCCATCATGTGCCAACAATGCCCGGATGCTTTGTATATTGGACAGACTTCTAACTTCCTTAGAGAAAGGGTCAATGGGCACAAAACAGACATCAAAACACTCCAGATCCACAAACCAGTTAGACAACATTTTAATGGAATGGGGCATTCTGTCAATGACCTAAAGGTATGTGTGTTACTGAAGAAGAATTATTGCACCATTCTGGAAAGGGAAACAGCTGAGCTGGCTTTTACATTCAAATTCGACACATTAACACATGGTTTAAATCGTGATGGGAACTTTCTGAGTCACTATAGGGGCTTGCCTGCATACTTGGCTCAATCTAATTCTTGACCTTCCCTCCCACCCCCCACTCTCTGATTTGCTCACCTTGATTATCTTTTTCTGATTTGTCCCCCTTGCTTACTGTTTTTGGTTCTCTGTGCCTTAAATATTGAGTCTGTTCTGGTCTGGCTATGGTCTGAAGAAGTGGGTCTGTCCCACGAAAGCTCGCTTAATAAACTATTTTGCTAGTCTTTAAAGTGCTACTTGACTGCTTTTTGTTTTGATAGTGTATAGACTAGCATGGCTTCCTCTCTGTTACTATTCACCATATTTAAGGTTTTTGTTACCATTTCTCTCCTTTCCTTATCTATGTCTAGCTGCTAGCTTGATGGGCACTGGTGTTGTGGTCCCCTAGCTCCCACTGGAAATTGTCTTTTTTTTTAATCTTAACTTTCTATCTAGAATCTCTTCTTTGTCTAGTCTCTATTTCACTCTGTCCTTTAGATTCAACTCACCTCCATTTCCTTCACTATCATGTTGTTGCAGTTTTTTTTGTATCCTCAGTAACTACTTCCTTTTAGTTTCAATTTCAAGAATTACTCCCATACCAACATCCAATCAATCTTTCACTCTCCATATAATCACACATAGCTTACTTAACCATTCTTAAACTTCCAGGGAATTTCTGGTGCTAACACGGATTTCTGAAAAGGCTATTATTCAAAACATGCTGCTTGAAGCAGAAACCCATTGCAAATATTTAATGGGTGGGCGTCAAAGGTAGATTGTTATTTCTGAAATTAAATCTTGTGTGAGACAAACCACGTGTGCTAAGAAAGACACCATATACAAGGACAAAAATGAAAGTATATTTTTGTCAACTGAAAAGAATCAGCGCTTTAGAATTCTGATCAAACCTAGCACCAGCAGGGTTTATCGCATGCTCTTAAACAGGATACAGATCTCAAGATAGTGAATTCATTTGGGAGAAATGGGGAAAATATTCATTAATGGTCATAGGTGTGTTTTAAAGCACAGGTGAGGTACAGTTTTCTAATGAGATAGAAGAGCTGTTTCCAGTTCTGCTATAGTTCAAAAATACTAATGGTTTCAGCATGAGTAGAATAGGAGCTATACTGAATGAAAAATGTGGAGTCCATCCTTCAGTCCTTAGCTGGGAATGTAGATTCTATAGTGATGAAGGTTTTAAAAGGATACAAGGTAAGACATTAGTCAAAGATCCTATTGACTTCAACACAAATTGTTTCCTTCACTAGAGTTTCGCCTCACAAAGGTCTGCATGAAGTTAAAGTCTGTTTGCAAATTCCCTCTATGTATAAATTTTTCACCTCCACTGTATCTCATCCTCCTTTTTACTTATCTAGCTATGACCACATTGATACAGGATTGCTTAAAATGGAGAGAAGTCCCCTGCATTTTGAACTTACCTGTCAACAAGGTGAGGAAGACAAGAGGTGCAGGAGGAAGGAGAGACTGGCATCCACCCATAGTCAATAGCCCTCTGCTGTACCTGGAAACATCTGTCCTCACTGTAATAGAAATTGTGGTTCAAGAACAGGCCTTATCAGCCACCTGAGGAACCACAACACCCATGGAAGATGATCATACTCAGGAACGAGTGAACATCCATCATCATCATCAGGAATATATTAATCAAGGTACTTAAGCATATGCCAAACTACAAGCAAGTGAGCTGGTCCCACTGAAGTCAAGCAGGTACTGTTAAGTATCTTGCTGCATTAAAGCACTAGGGCTGTGTCCACACTACAAGAACATAAGAACGGCCATACTAGGTCAGACCAAATGTCCATCCAGCTCAGTAGCCTGTCTGCTGACAGTAGCCAGTGTCTGGTTCCCCAGAGGGGGTGGACTGAAGACAATGATTAAGCGATTTGTCTCCTGTCATCCATCTCTAGCCTCTGATAATCAGAGGCCAGGGACACCATTCCTACCCTTGGCTAATAGCCTTTTATGGACCTAACCTCCATGAGTTTATCTATCTCTTTCTTAAATTCTGTTCTTAAATACAAAAATAACTTTGAAGTTGCTTACTTAGACATACAACTTCGAAGTAAGAAACTTCCAAGTACAGTGTCTACACACACCCTACTTCAAAGTTAAACTTTGAAGTAGGGCACTATTCCATTCTGGGAATTTGTGGGAAGTTAACTTCAAAGTAAGAGAAAATGTGTGTAGACTGTCTGCTGGTCACTTCAAAATAGTGCCTAACTTCGAAGTTAACTTCGAAGTTAGTGCCTAGTGTAGGTGCTCCCTAGGAGTTCATCCAAAGCCCACTCATTCAATGAAAGACTTATTGACCTCCATGGGCTTAGGATAAGAACCTTAATAAACAGAGCATAGCTCCTGTCTTGATCACTGTATTGTTTTCTGTACCATATAACATGAAGCTTGTCTCCTTTGTATCCTCCAGTTAGCCATGGTGGAATCCTAACATTGCTCCTTTCTAATACAATCCTTTCGTAACATGTCTCACTGTCTACAGCCTGTGCTAAGAACATTGCAGTGTTAACGTTATAAAGAGGTGAGTTGCTGCTGTTGTTATTGCAGAACTCCAAATTTTACCTGCTTTTCTTGTCAATTCACATCAAACATTAATGGAATGTCCCCTGCCTGCCCCCCAACAAGTCCCCCAATACACATTTAAAAGAAAAATCAGATCAATGTAATGAACCTGGAATTCCTGAGCAATTTAATCAAAACAAAAATAGAAATACACTTAAATTTTAACTTTCCTTAGGATGATTGTTGGGGTCTTAAGTTGAGTTAGGGCCATGGCGCCAGACAGAATATCCCAGATTTTTAGTTAGGTGATCACTGTTGTGTACAGCACTTCTAGGTGTTACACCAAATGCTTGCTGTGCAAATTTGTGAGCACACTGGGTTGGTTTGATGCCTTTTCCCCTCTAAGGTGTGTGTAACACTGACAGACCTGGGTTGCTGGCACCAGAGATAGAACCTGTGAGCCTACCATCTAAAGCCCTGGACTCTACCATGTGAGCTAAAGGCCAACTGGCTCTCAGCTGAGGCTGTAGAGCAGAGACTTCACACACCCCAGATGAGGTCTCAGTGCCTCTGGGTACTGCATGTGCATGAATACTTCTCTCATATATGTGGGCACCTGCACTGGTGGTACGAGAACGTAGCTGTGCAATTTTGTGCACTTCATTTTTAAAGCCTAACCTTAATTTTCTCTGCTGGGGAGGTCCAGCTTGGATACAGGCCATTAAAGCTCCTCTGTGTGGCAGCACTCCTGCTTTAATCGTGCTGTATCAGATCCCCAGCCAGCGTACATCACCACAGTGTTCAGCTGATTAACACCAGCTGAAGATTTGCCTTTTTTTCTGAAATAACCATTTCTAGGCTTTAAAAAGGCACTTCACATCCCAAGCCCTCAGTACTCTTGCAGTCCTTGGTCTCTCTCTTTTGAAATTAACAAAGGTACCTCTTAGGAGTATGGTGGTGTCCACATTATCCATTAATACATTTGCTAATATCATTCAACCATTTCATTCAGGTTATTAGAGAGTAACTATGGCTGCTTTCAAAAAAGCAGTGAAGGTTTCTGCCTCACGTTGCCAGGCATTTGAGCTCTCCCATTTTTTGCCTCAAAGGAAAACAACAAGCTAAATCTTTCTCCCCCTCCACTTTTACATATGCTTTAATAAAAGGAACAAAATATTTTCTTCCAGATTCCAGACTTTGCCTCATATTTATAGTCTCTGCAACAGGGTGGCAACAAAAATAATGACAGGTGCAAACTAGAGATGTCAACTACCAAACCCATGAATAAAGCACAATATGGGTTAGTGCCCTAATGCACTAAGAGGACAGAGTCTGAAAGAAATCTTTCAATATACGGCAGGTGCAGGCAAGATCCAGCCCATGGGCCACATCCAGCCCACCCCTGCACCCAGAGCAGCGATAGTCAAAGTGGGCAAACACTCCTTGTGGCTTTGTGTGCGGCAGACGAGGGCAGGAGAGGCTTTGTGTGCTGCCTCCACCCATAGCAAAATTTTTCAGTTCCAGTTAGCTGGTTTCTGGCCAGTGGGAGCTGAGAGATTTTGCCAAGGAAAGGGACCACATACAAAGACTTCCCCACAGCACAGAGAGACACGTGGAGTAGTCTACTGCAACTAGCAAGCCTGGAAACTTGCCTGAGAGTGTTGCTGGCTGTGAGCTGCTTTAGGAAAAAGTCTGCCTATGGAAGCCCAGCCCCACTGCCTATATCCCTCCCAGACCCTGCAACCCCTCCTACACCCCTCCCTCAGGCCTGAATCCTTAGTGCATCCATGTCCCCTTCTGGATCTCTGCGCTAATCCTCCGCTCCAGGTCACAACCCCCTCTTTCACCAAAACTCCTTCTCAAACCTCCTCCCCGACGCTGCCCCATGCTCCCTTGAACACTGAACCTGCATCCCAGACCCCACACACCTTCCATGGAAAAATGTGGCCCTTGACCACTTACCAAAATCTTGGATTGGTGCCCCCAGCAAAAATTATTGCCCACCCCGAGATAAGGCATCTCTGTGCAACTAGATATTCCTATGAATTCACCGCTTCTTCATGCATATTGAAGTCCAATTATCCTGCAATAAAAAATCCTGACACCAAAGTGCTGAGTGAGGCTGCACAGATTTAGATAACGTGGGTTTGTACGTGCATTTGAAGCTCATGCTTTTTGAAATAATTCATTAGGTAGACTGGAAGAAAGTAAAGGGATTTTCCCATGCAATTTCTGTCCTTAACATTTGGATTCTAATATATACATTTTTCATGCTGCCATCTGGGACAGACAACTTCATGCTGTCTTTCAAATCTTAATGGTATAGAAAGCATATACCCTAGCAGTTCTTTAAAAGGTCATGATATAACAAAGGAATTTGTACTCCATTAAGTCCAATGGAACCAATTACTGGGGTTAGACTGGCATATAGCATATGTCAAAGACACCCATAGCGGTCATATTTTCAATTTCTCATTACAGAGTGGTTAGAAAAATGGTTATGGGACCCTTATACCCCCATTCAGTCATAGATCAGTGCCAGCACCACTAAAGACCTAAAGGGTGAACAAGTCCTTGGTTTGGTTGTGAAACTCGGCTTGTATAACATTTTCCAGGAATGTGTGGGAACCTCAGTGATCCATACAGATTTTGTTCTCTCAACATATTGTTATGAGCTGGGTGATAACCACAATGTTTGACTGATAAGATTGAGAAGTCTTGCCAAAATAGCGTGCCTGGGCTGCGTCTACACGTGCACGCTACTTCGAAGTAGCGGCAGTAACTTCGAAATAGCGCCCGTCACGTCTACACGTGTTGGGCGCTATTTCGAAGTTGAAATCGACGTTAGGCGGCGAGACGTCGAAGTCGCTAACCCCATGAGCGGATGGGAATAGCGCCCTACTTCGACGTTCAACATCGAAGTAGGGACGTGTAGACGATCCGCGTCCTGCAACATCGAAATAGCGGGGTCCTCCATGGCGGCCATCAGCTGGGGGGTTGAGAGATACTCTCTCTCCAGCCCTTGCGGGGCTCTGTGGTCACCGTGGGCAGCAGCCCTTAGCCCAGGGCTTCTGGCTGCTGCTGCTGCAGCTGGGGGTCCGTGCTGCATATACAGGGTCTGCAACTAGTTGTTGGCTCTGTGTATCTTTCACTGTTTAATGAAAGTGTGTCTGGGAGGGGCCCTTTAAGGGAGCGGCTTGCTGTTGAGTCCGCCCCGTGACCCTGTCTGCAGCTGTGCCTGGCTCCCTTATTTCGATGTGTGCTACTTTGCCGTGTAGACGTTCCCTCGTTGTGCCTATTTCGATGTTGGGCTGAGCAACGTCGAAGTTGAACATCGACGTTGCCAGCCCTGGAGGACGTGTAGACGTTATTCATCGAAATAGCCTATTTCGATGTCGCAACATCGAAATAAGCTATTTCGAAGTTGGGTGCACGTGTAGACGTAGCCCTGGTGTTTCAAAAACCATTTCAACATACCGAGCGCATATCTTAGATGCAGCATTACTATACTGGGATACCTCAGTATCCTGAAATAACTCCACAGTGTAAACATAAACACAGACGCTATTAGAGATGGAACATAGCCCTAGCTCCATTCTGCCTGGTGACCTGAAGCTAGCCAGCATTGCTGTGGGCAGTGTCAGCTCATTGAAGAGATTAATCTTTTGGGAGTATATCTCCTGGGGATCTCATGACGAGTAGTTGACTATGAGCTTAAAGCTTTTCCTAGAGTAATGGTGTGGGAAGAGCAGTTGTACCGTCTGCTGACTCCCCCTCTACTCACAGGCCTCCCCTGCCTCCACAGTAGTGAATCATACAGTGTCTGTTTGCATCTGAAAAACTGTTGCCCCCCTTTTTCGACCTGTCCAGTGAGTCAGAATTCAGAACTTTGGGGACTAAAGCAGAAATTGAGGGTGGTTTGTAAACAGACAAGATGACATCAAAGATAAATGCCACGAAATGTTCAAACCAACAGTATTTCAGATGCAAACACACACTCAAAGTCACATTTAAGGCACTTTGGTCTGCAATTAGGGTCAAATCAGCTTTAAAAGTATTCTTGAGTGCAAATACTCATCAGATTATATTTATTGGAACAGTCAGAATTTTTTAAAAACATAATTGACAGAAAAATTAGCTTTCCCCATTTTAAATCAAGATTGTCATCTTTTCGTCACTCTCAAGCCATCTCTAATATTTGTACTTAAACAATCCACCAGGCAGATGACATTTTAAAATACAATCACTAGCTTCATTATAAGCCATCTCAACAACAAACATTTGTTTTTCCCTCTGCACTTTCTTCCGTCTACACATTATATTTGGCTCAAAGAGTATGCCTGAATCTCTGCCGGCATTAACGACAATGCTGAAACAGAAAATACATTTGAAAGCTATGTACATTTGACCAGGGAGATTAGAAATATATTAACAAAGGGGAAAACATAGCTACAGAACAGATGGGCACACAGGGTTAGGACAAAGATTTACTTTCAAATTTCTAATAATGAGCAGAATGCTACAAATATATGTGACAATATTTTCAGGGCTGTCACTCATGGTGTGTTCTCATCTACTGAGTGAATGGAGGAGGTAAATGAGTGACCAGTAAATAGAGTTATGTGAATTTTGCCTTTTTTTCAGTATGGAGAGAGGGTTTGAATAACACCAAAATGTTTAGCGAATTTCATGTCAGTTTAGCTGAATTGTTTCTGACAAGAATTACTGAAGAATAATCAAAATGTTTTGTTTTGAGCTTTTTTTTTAAAGAAACATTTCACGGGTTTGCCCAGTTCAGAATGACCTTCATTTCACATATTATTATTTTAAAATTAAAAATGTCTAGAAATCAAAACAAGATATTTTGTTCAACCTGCAATTTTGTTTTATCAGTTGCTTAAATTTCAAAAGTTGGAGTTTTGATTGAACTCAAAACAATTTGTCAAAATTGCCAGCAAACCTCCTCTGCCCTCAAAAAAATCTCATATTTGCACAGCTCTACTACCAAGACTGGAAGGAACTGGCAAGAGTTTTCATAGAAAGTTTTGCCAATGATCATCAGTCCTAATCAATAATATGGTAGACCAGGCCTGGGACAACACCTTTTTCTCCTCCCCCTGCCCCGACCTTCCCCGACATGGGCACATAAGCTAGGCTTCAGAAACGTATTTTTCATTTGTGAAATGATGGAGAATTTGAACGCTTGTCTCCAGAAAAGTGGTCTTCTACAATGTTAAGCACAAGATCACTTTTTGAGTTTGTCAATCCAGGATCCACCTCAAACCCAAATATCCTTGCCCTGTCTCCTTCCCGTCCTCTTCTCCAAGAGATGGGGGTATATGGGAGATGGGAGGAAGCTCCCAGGAAGCAGCTCCAAGGCAAAGGGCAGACACAGCACAGAACTGGGGTGAGAGGCAGCTGAAATGCCACCACTGGGTAGCCTCCCAGCCAAACCAGTCTTTATCACCTGCCAGAGGCACCAGGATATGCCAGTAGATCTCTGTCTGCTGGCTGATGACCACTGCCCTAGAAGTTCATAAAAGGGTAAGACACTAAACCAGCAGTTCTGTGGGTCAGAATGTTGTAATGGGGTCACCAAGGTAAGCATTAGATTTGCTGGAACTCACAGCTGAAGCTCAAGATCCACCTGCATCTGTGGCACTTGGGTGTGGGCTCTTACCCCGTCCCCTGGGGTCAAGTATTAACTGTGTTATCAGATGAGGGGTTGTGATGCAATGACGTTTGGCAAACTAGTGTGCCACACAGGCAAAGTGGGACCAAAGTAAACAACTAGAAAATGAGAGATTATGGGCTTTCGGGGCCATGGACCCTGCATGTAGAAATCAAACATGCCATTGCATCAAGCAAAGAGAATTAGCATCTGTTAATTATAGTACTGGATGGGTGTGTGTGTTCGTGTAGGTGCAAGTGTGAAATCCTGCCCCTTACCAAAGCCAATTGCAAAGCTCCTACCAAATTCCATAGAAACATGCTTGATTGGTTTTCCACACACTTTTCCAGCTCTCTGGATACGATGGACATTTCATTGACCTGAATGGAGTTACCCAGATTTACTCTGGCATGAATGAAAACACAGTTGGGCTCATTCCCATCACAATTTGGGATCCAGCTACTCTGAGGTATTGTTTATTTTGATGGTGAATGAAGACAGAGGTAGCGATTCCTAAAAGCTTTGGGAACATGGAGCTGGTCCCTCAGAACACGTTTAGTCCCCCAGTCCTTTACAAAGGTACATCAATGACTGGAGGCAGCCTTGTGTGGGGACATACTGGATTTATATACACACAAAGGACAAGAAAGGTAGTGTTGCTACACAGGATCAATTCAGGAGCAAATAACTATAGCCAATTAGATGCACTGTTTAACGCTGAAATGAAGCAGTTCTTTAGATGAGACTGGATGCCCTGATTAAAGTAGAAGACTCTTTGCTGAACTGTGTTTATTTGGTTTAAACACAGTACGACATGCATGTATTGTGACCAAATCACCCTTGGACCAATTTATCCTGAACCAATCTACAGCAGTGTTCTAAATGAACTGAGGAAGCATGATTCCTTATCCCAATAGGACAGGATTTTAAGGCAAAATGCTAATATCAGATACCAGGGGATGATGATTGGGTACATAGTTTGAATGAAGTATTTAGGGGAATGAATATGTGAGTGGGACCCTCGCAAATCTCTCAGGCTGAGAGCAGTGATCTGTTCCTGTGTTTTGTTTTGCATCTTGTATCTTCTCAGCTGGGGTATAGTTTTGGGGAAAAAATTACGGAACACCCCACTAACAGCAAACAAATTCCTCCAGCCAGAAGCAGGCTTAAATCTCAGATGAAAAAAAAATGTATTTTTAGTCATTAGTAGAAATGAGTGAGGTGTAACCACCACCTCAGCTGTGGAGACAATGGACAAATGGCTGGCTCTGTGAATTTACACGTATCTGGAAAAATCCAGGTCCCAAAGCAAGCACCAGCACACTAAGATATTGGGTGACCTGCTGTGTCCTGGTATTTGGAGGAGTTTTATTAATTTTTTTAAAAAAAGCTGTGGAGGGAAATAATCCTGTTTCAATATGTTTGATGCAAAAACTATTGAATTTTCCATCAACCACAATACTGACATTTAAATAGCAGGGACCATTTCAGTAATACAAACATATGGAAATACACAACATTTGCTCAAACTAAACAAGTTCTGGTGTCATTTCTCATTTTAACAATACTTTTCAACATCTGTAACGTCTCCGTTAGTCTTGTACTTAGCACTGAAATAATACAGTAAGGGACAAAATAGAAATGCATAGACACAGAGAAATCTCAAACTCTTGAACTGATTGAACACCATCTAAGACATCCTAATAAAATCTACATACAAAAAAACTGGAACTACCTTGTATCTTATTATGACCCTCCACAATCTGTACACCCATTTAAAATATCTAAGGCAGAATATACTCTCTCTCTCTCTTTATATATATATGTAACAAATAACAAGCAAACAAGCTTTCTGGTAGCACCTTAAACACTAACAAATTTATTGGAGAAGGAGCTTTGTGGGTAAGTCTACAGGTTGGGGGAGACCTGTTATACTCCCCCAAGGTATCGCCCCCACCCTGACAGTTGGCAGGCTGCAGGCAGGTGGGGGCCCTGATTCCTGGGGTCCACTGGAGGCCAAGGGCAGTCCCCAGATCTATACACACTCCTCAACGACCTGCAGGTCATATGAGGGGTGAGGGTGCTGGCGGCTGGAGGCAGCCCCTGAAGACTAGCTGCAGGGTGGAGGGTGCAGCTGGAGGCCAGGGCCAGCCCGGAGGAGCACTGCTCCCTCCAACAGCCAACATCCGGGCAGTGCCGCCTTGGTGTCGTGGGAGGAGCCAGTGGACAGGGCATTCTGCCCCAGCTGCCTCATAGAAGCTGCTGCCACAGCAGTGCCACCCTGTCACCAGCAGCCCCAGCAACCCCCCACCCCACCTCCCAGCTCCTGTCCTGAGCCGCCTACCCTCTCATGTGCATTGGCTTCTGCATCTCCAACCCCTACCCTGAGCCCCCCCATCTCCTGCCTTGAGTCCCCCCCATGCCTCCCAATCTTCTGCCCTAAGCCACCCACCCCTCCTTGCCCCTAAACCCTCACTGCAGCCTTCATTTTCCTTGACTTCAGAAAAATCCAGCCATTGAAAACAAAGCAGGTACCGCTTTCATTTTACAAAAATTACTTCAGTTAACAATCCACGCAACACCGAATACATGTGCTAGTGCAGACTACGTCTGAATGAAATCCAGTGCAGCCAGTGTATTTACTTGCAATTCAGACCACCATAGACTAGCTAAGAGCAGAAGGTGGCCTCTTCGTGCCAATTTAGACTGAGGGCTTGTTCACACACCAACCTTTAGCCTACAGAACATTTAAAACTGATTCTGTTAATCTGGCAGAAAAAAACATATGGACCCGCTAAACACAATATAAATCTGGCTTATGTGGTGTTAGTTGTGAATATTTGGAGTCAATATTCAGGCTGAAGAACATATGGTAAGGAGGAAAGAGTGTGTATAAAGGGGATATGAACATCCTGTAGCGTTAATCCCAACCAGTTTTCTGAGTCTCTGTCATCCCTAGTGTTTATCCCATTTAACTTAAATTGATTAGACAGCGCTTGCATTGAACTGAGCCAAGTCACTCTGGAACTGACATAACAGTATTCCTAATAATTAACAAAAACACCTATGTACAAGTTTTACACTAGTTTAACGAAGTCAATTAAAATAATTAAATGAGTACAACTTCTGTGTGGAGGCAAGGCCCTACTTATCAAGGGCACAGAGCTGCAAACCTTATTGATAGCTAGCTAAGGGTGGCCCCATAGTTGTGGTACCCAAATGCAAAGCAATTGGAATGGGCCCAGCGGGTCAGGAAGACCCCAGCTTCAGTGAGGTCATTCCTCTAGCATCTTTGGTATGCCAAGGCACAAGTCTCTAGAACTTGCTGAGCTGATGTGTAGGTGCCTGTAGATTAGTCTACTCATCTAGAGCAACCTCAAGTCTCAGGGATAGACTCAGGTTGGTGCCACTGCACTAAAAATATATGTTTAGCCATCGAGGCTCAGACTTTTAGGGCTAGGAATGGGATTGGCCCTGAGAGCCTCAGCTGAAATGGCTGTTTTTAGTGTTGTATTATGAGTCAGAGTCTGTCGTCTCAGGCTCTGAGACTCACTGCTGTGGGCTTCTGCTCAATGTATGGATGTACCCTGTGCAACTACTGGCTCTGCTCTTTTCCCCATAAACATACACAACAGTGCTGGATCCTCAGCGATTATCAGTGGGCACAACAACATTGAAGGGTCAGAGCTGATGAGCTGCATCCATTGGCATCAGCTGATCAGATCCTTCTCATCACTACACAAGGAGTATATAAAACTCCAAACAAACTTACTGAGGAAAAGCACTCACAACCAAAAACCTACTCCGGCCTTAACCATACGCAAAGAGAAACAAAACCAAAACACTGCTGAGAAAGGAAAGCCACCCTGGACTCAAAGCATGAGCACTTTGCTTCGATTGTATTCAATACATCATTTCAGCTCCCTCGTGCTTTAATTATATTTCACAATTACCCACCCTCACTCCAACCTGTCCTTTCCCAACACTGTAACAGAAGATAACAAAGTACATATGTATTCTGACTGGAATTTTCCAGTAGGCCTAAGGAAGATTGCTCCCATATCCCCATTGCCTTCCAGTACAGCTAGCACCTAATGCTTAGCCATAACTGAAAATCTCAACCTCTGCTTTTTTATAATATATGGAGTCATTTTCATCAGCTGCACACCTATTATTTGTGTGCTACAGGTGGGTATTCTGTGACACTAGTGGTTGTTTGAAAAAAATGAAAGTATCTTCTATCCTTATGTTATTTTGTGACTGTTAGATGGACAACCACTCTGCTGTCATTTCAGAAAAATATATTTACACGTGACACTGCCAATGGATAATGGCTAAACACCAGTCTGCACTGACTGCTGCTTGCGATTCAACATGCAATGCTTAAACTGAGGTGGAACACATCTGTTGTGCTCAGAAATCTATTAATAGGACATGCATTTCAGTGGCATCTTGGGAAAACACTGACAGTACCCAGAGGCTAAAATGGAGGAGCAGCAGCCAAAAGTATCATTTCGCACACAGTACTAATTGTCTTTGCTGAGGGTTTGTTTTAGATTTTAATTAAGAGGAAATTCTCTGATGAGGAAATTGCTCTGGTTTCACACTGCTAGTTTTTAAGCCAGACGTATATTAATGCAAACCAAACCCTATTGCTATATAATGGAGTAACTGTACATATCTCGGGTTGGATGTCTACAGAAATGGATGCTTTTGTAAGAGACTGCTATAATACACAAGTTACAGGACTCACTGGATAAATGCCATGGCCTGAATTCTGCATGAGGACAGACTGGATGAACACAATGTTTTTTCTCACATAAAACTATATGAATAAGTGCTCTAGATATTTGCCAGATTTTTTTTTTTACACACGCCTTAAAATCTGCTTTGGCTTCATGTAAAGGAGGAGTAAATCCGGGACGGGTGGTGGGTCGAAAGTGATCCAGAATTTGCTCACAAACAGGAACCACTAAAAGCGGTACTGAAGGCACGTAGTGGTCGCTGAGAGTCAGGGTTTCAGAATCTGGCCCTAAAGGTGGAAACTCCCATAGGGCTCATCTCCCCCCAACATCTAGAACTAGACTGAGGGCTTGTCCATCCTTAAAGCACTGCACTGCTGCAGTTGTGCCACTGTGGCATTATAGTGAAGATGCTACCTAAGCTGAAGTAGGTCTACTAGCCTAATATACTAGTGGAGGCCAGGCCTGAGCCTTTGGAGCTGTCCTGAGGACATGTATAATTTCCTATGGCCCAGGTGCAACTACAGAATGCAACTCAGAATCTCAGTTCCTTCCTTTTTTCTCTGCGTAGATCAGTAAGTAACTTATTTCCCATCTCAGGGGTGGACAGTTACACTGGTTGGTAAATAGGGTGGGTACAGAGCTAGATCTCTTTTCCACTCCCAATCCTCTCTCTGTACATTTGCTTATACTGGCAGTATCTGAATATCAGAAGTGCCACAACAGATCTGGACCCAGGATCTGGATAGGCTGAATACGGGAGCTGGGAGGTAGGTCTCAAACCCTATGCTCCCCTGCACAGCCAGGACATAAATGATTCCTGTGAAATACACCAAAGTGACGAGAGTTATTCAGGGGCAAGAAGGGATAGAGTACCACACCGTGAGCACTTTTCATTGGTATTGATGACCCACGAGGCCTGTAAAAGGGAAGAGACGGTGATCTACAGGTTGACATATTCTTCGTATAGTTATTTTACTTGTTTTCTGTTTAGAGTTAATTTGCATCAGCTTTCACAAGGGGCACTACGAAAGGGTTGACTCAGCCAGAGAACCAGCCAGGCGACCGCAAATAGACATTTCCTTTTTCTTTTATCCTCCAAACTGGATTTTAATGTGATGCACTGGCATACTGAAAATTAAACAGTTTCGCCCAGGAAAGTTCCATGTTGAGGCAGGCACATGCCCTCTGGAGTTTTGCAACTATCATAACCGTGGTAGGAGACGAATCAAATTTCCCTTGTCTTACCTTGTAGGACAGAAGAATGGGCAGGTCTGCAAACACTAAAATATACCCAGTCTGTGCAAGGCTGCAAATGAAAATCAGACAGAAAAGAAAGCTTTAAAAGTCTCCAACACTGAGTGCTCTACATAGGCAGAGGAGAGAGAAATGCTGCATCTCGAGAGTCAGAGAATGGCAAGAAGAAAATACAGGCTATTGAATCAGACGTGCCTGCTGACTGGTAGCCAGCAGCTAAAACACTGTATGTGAGTGCCAAACTTGACAGAGCATAGCAGTTGCACTCTGAACATTGGCTGATAATTATCTTTTGCTGATGGGTAAAGATCAGTGCTGACATGACTCTCTAACTGAGTAGTCAGAGGCATGGTAGGGCCTGGGGCATCCCCCACAGGGGCTGATGTGCAAGACCCAGTTCTGTTCCAGCCCCTGCCCGAGTCACAGCTCGCGGTTCAACCTGAAAAAAAAAATGTCCAGATATTTTTCAGTGCCAGTGATCCAAAAACTCCCTCCTTCACTCAGCTCCATTTATGTGCTGTCTACCAGTCAGTCATGACCTCTTCTGTCCTGTTCTAGGGGGAAAGTGCATTGGGAGTCGCAATACTTTTCTTTAATCTGTTCACTTGGCAGAATAGCATCAACAAGATGCTTAAGTGCCATGGGGTGAGAACTAACAAGACAAGAACTCGTCACTGTTGTCGCCAGATTGTTGTTTAACAATTCTACAGGCGACCTTCATGGGCTCACCAATGCAGTGAAATATAGAGCAAAGGGAAATTAAAACACTCAAGTACCTGGCAGAGAAGGGCCATGCTCAGGTCTGTATTCTGCTTTACACAAGATTTCTGAAAACCAGTTTCGGGTGTTAGATTAAAATCACTGTTGGAGCATTGCTCCACACACTGAGAGCTGGGGGATGCGGGAGAGCATGATCTCAGCTGTGCTGAGGGCTGGCTGCTCATTGCCCCGCCCCTTCCACATGAGGCCACACCCCTTCCAGAAACACAGATCCACACCCTTTTGCTCCGGTGTCCGGGGGAGCTGTTGGCTCCCCTGCCTGGAGTTGTGTGTTGTAGAAAAATCTCAGATAAAAAAGGAGCAATGGGCAAATCTGATTTGAGATCTTAGAGGCAGAGGCAGTACATTATGTACAAGACTAGAGAACCCCTCACCTTTTCTTACAGTACTGATGAGACCCTATGTAGGAGCCAGGTATTCAGCTAGTATAAACTGGCATAGCTACATAGCAGACTTCTATACAACTATGCTAATTTACACCAAGTCCTGGTTCCCAAACAATCTGTACAGAGTTATTTGGACTTCAGTGCCAGGAAGCTGCATTAAACAAACTGGGGTAAGTTCAGAGAAGATGGGATGGGAGTTTTCTTGGGTGGGCTACACAGGAGGCACTACAATTGAAGAAATGGGAAAATTCAATGGAAGTGATGGAAGCCTTTCAGGTTAGCCTTTAACTGTACTGGACAAAACAAGGAACTATATTCTGTGGGATAAGCCAGCCTCAAACTAGCCCACCTAACCTCAAAGTGGTGTTAAATGGACAAGACAATGCGTGTTGATACTGGGGCACTTGCTCTTCTTTCATTAATAAAGTGAGACCTAGCACATTGATTACCTAGTACAGTTTATTTTTAACTGAAGGTGAAAAAGCATTATTCTGCTAACCTCAGCAATATTTTAAAGCAGTCACTCAAGACTCTTGGTAATAAACCTCACTGAAGATTGAACCATTTTGAAAAGCACTTTAATCTCCTGGATGAAAAACCTATAATTTCCTAGATAAAAAAAAAAAACTGATAGATGTGCAAATGATGATAGTTTCCTTAATATGCTCAGTTATATCAGGACTCCTTACTTCTCTCCAAATCCTTTTGAATTGTTTCTCACTCTGGGACAGTATGATAAAAAGTAGCCGCTTGGCTTTGTGGAAGATCAAATAAATATACAAACACAACACACACACATACAGCAAAAAGGCATTTTGCAGCTGAATTTAAATTAGTTGATTGCTGGTGCAGAAACATTTGAGGTGTCGTGTTATTTTGCTCATCCTATTTGAAATTTAATGTGACAGGAGCTATCTTAACTGCTTTGCATGCTCATAAATAGTTTGTGTTTTCTTTATTCCTTTTGCAAAAGGCTACAGATACAGTCTCTAATGAGAAAATTATATAAAACAGTTGCTCTCAGGTGCTTTTTCTGATATGTTAGCTGAGTTCACTGATCACGTTGAATGCCATCTAGCTTGATATTATTATGTAGACACCTCAAAATATTTTGAATTGATATTCTCAATTGGAAGGGGAAAGAGAGGCAAAAATTCACATAAATTATTATGCAAATTTATATTTCAAAGTCTCCCCATGGGCTATTACCAAGAAAAAAAGATTCATGGAAAGATTAACTGTTCACAAAACTTATTTCTTAAAAAATCGGTATAATTGGCTCTCTCTCATAAAATCACTTCAGGATAGTGTTGCTAGGAGTATTAGTTTTTAAGCAGAAGGAATGAAAACCCCAATATCATACACATTTTTTTTTCTTATTCACCTGTTTTCCTGTAAGGTTGTCATCTCTATTACGGCAGTGTAAAATTACACGTTAAATTCTTGCGACGCAACAAGTCCAGATGGGCATAATAGTAGCTGGAGTGAAATAGTAAAAAATGTGATTGCTGCCCCACCTGTTGATTTATTTCATTTTCTTTTGCTGTTGAAATTTTCATTACCATATGCCTGGGCTAAATTCTGTCAAGCTGGTAAGTGTGATACTGTAACAACAAGGAACTGTCGTTTGCTTCTCCTGATAAATGTTAATGAAGAAGTGGGTCTGCCCCATGAAAGTTCATCACCTAATAAATTATTTTTTAGTCTTTAAAGTGCTACGTGACTGCTTTTTGTTTTGATAGAATACAGACTAACATGGCTATCTCTCTCTCCTTAATTTAAATGTACTCCTTACCAAAGGAACAAGCCTGCATGTGTTGATCTGATTTATCCTTTTATTTCCATTTTCAAACTTAGCTGCAGTTGGGTTGCTGGATCAGTCTTTTCATTGCTTGCTGATCCACATCCCCTCCACCTAGTCCCTGGTGAGACAATGTGTATACCAGAATCGTAACTCCTGAAAACTGGTAACTCTTCCTGCCCTTCTGAGTACAACCTGAAAACAGAAGAGAAATCTAGTCAGTCACTAGCACCACGATCTAGCACTTCAAAAGAGAAGACCCAGGACCCGGTTACCACATTCCCTTTATAGGTGCTACCCCATCCATCTGGTTCTCCAGAACCTGGACAATGTGGTTTCTGATGTCTCTCCTGAGCTCAGTAAGAATACTTCTGCTTTCTATTACTCTAATTCTCTTCTTCTATCATAAGACAGTTTAATTCAGAGCTCTCTTTCTCCTAAATGAGTTTCCTGCCCTAAGTACTCTAATTTCAGGGCACCAGTCACTAGTGTTTCACACCCCAGTTTTCATTTGGAAAACCTCCTCTGGAAGGCAAATGGCAGGAGGTTGTTTTTCAGAAGCTGTGTGTTACATGGGCCATTGGGAGTATTTTTAAAGGCACTGAGCCTTCATCCTCAGCTCCACGCCAGGCAGTAACAACCCTTTAGGAAGCACATTAAACTCTGCCATTGGGGACCAGGAGTTTGCTGGATGTTAAAATATTACGGATAACACAGGGGATCCCTTCACTGCCAGCAGTTCTCCTCTCCCTGAAGCCCTCAGCAGCCAGGCTTCTGGAGTACCACCCACGCAGCCTGCTCTGCACTCCTCACCCAGGGTCAGCAGCTCCCAGTCACTCAAGCCCCACCCTGTGCTGCCTCCCCATACTCCAGCCATCCGTCCCGCCGCACTTCCCACTGGAGTTAAGCAGCTCTCAAAAGTCCAGGTCCCGACCTGTGCTGCCATGCGGGGGGCTGGCATGCAGTGGACGGACACTCTCCATTTCCCCTTACCCCTCATCACTGGCGGCAGTTGCTGAGTAGCCTCGGAGCCTCCTCAGCCCAGGCCCAGGGATGGATGGGGAGCTGCGAATGCAGCAGCCTCATCTTGGCTCCCCACCCATGCCCCAGCACCAGGCCCTTCTGAAGAAGGGGAAATGGTATCAATGGCTTGGGTGGGACTAGATCCCCTCCCTCCCCAGAAAAAGAAACTTAGACACTGGGACAGCGCCTGGTGGCAGTTATTGTTAATGCCGGTTATTTGAGAGTACTGGTTGACTGAATACTGGTTAAAACAGAGTTTACTGTAGACAACCCTTCAGAAGGCAGTGAACCTCGACCTATCTGAGTTAAGGCCAGGAGTGATACGAAGAAAGTTGCAGCACATTTGCTATGCAGAGCCTCTTAGGTCCCAGTCTCATCTGTGCCCGTGGACCCTTGTGGTTAATGTGGCTCCATGAGGTCATAAGTGTCTGCTTCCAAGTTCCACGTGTAGGATCCAGTTGTTAGGCTCTCTAGGAAAGAGTCCATTGTTTTGCATGGCTTCTCGCACAATGAAGTTCTGATCTTCTCTGGGGTTTCTGTGTGCTACCATAGATAAACTCAACTTTTCTTTTAAAAAGCTTCTCAGACAAAATCCCATGAACATATGAAACCTACCTACTTGCTGCCAACTTTCCAATAGTCCCCTTAACTCTATTTACTTATCACCATCAGTAATATCATTTGCAGTTCAGCAGCAACTAGAGGGCCCAAATCGGGGATTTCCACCACACTCTGCTGGACACGGTGCATGAATGAAGACAGGACAAGCCTTGTCCTAAAAGTCTGCATACTAAGTAAAGGGACACCTCTCTTCCAGTCATGCGCCAGCTGGCTTGGAGAAAATGGTGCTGCCTCCAAAATGACAGCAAATCAAGGGTGCTTTCATAGCAACATAATGCACCCATATCCCAGTCAGTGAAGTGCCTTCCATGTCATCCCGTCCCTGCAGTCGTCCTTGTTGGGAACAAGAGTTATAGGAACAGAAGAGGATTCTTAGTTTTCACAAGCAGATCCTGAGCATTCATGTGGAACCACATTGCAACTGAAGTCCTCACAGTTGCTGACATATATGAGAATGGGAAGTTGGGAATGGGAAAATGTGGGGCAACGTTAACTCTTGTGGATGCTGACAACTCAACTCATAAAGAGGAAGAACCAACCAAAAGTCCTCCTTTTTGAGTTCTGGGTGGATTCAAGGTCCTCTGTGTTACAGTCAGTCTGTAATCCCAGCAGCACTACATCAAAACACATAATCGATCTTTAGTACCTGGCAAGCTGGAGTGCTGTAGGCATAACTTGCCTCACAGTAGGTCTATGTGTAGAGGTGCCCGAAGTTTATCTGGGATTCTTCCGTAAGCAATATCCAAGGCCACATGAAAAGTCTTGAATTAAAGTTGAATACAAAAGACCCCAGGGAGATACACACTTCAAAGACAAATATAAGCAGTAGTCCCCCAAAATGTATTTTCGATGCAAAACCTAAGTTGCCTTAGCAACAAGCATTTTCATGTCAAAGATGGCCTCTCCCAACACTTAGCCACTATAGATCATTTATCCCATTATCTTTAAATGTTATGGGCTAACTAAAGACAATTATTATTATTTTGTTCCTACATTTGCATATATTTATAGCTTTTGATGATGCCAACAATCCTAGCTATACCAGAGGCTAGTGTACATTTTTAATTACTGCAGTTAAGCTAATACATCTAGATATAAATGGAAATGTGTTAGAAAGCCGTTTGAAGCATATTAATTTTTTTGTAACTTCAACTGAATCTAAAAGTTTTCCTAGTGGCCTCATAAGAACTGTACATCCTGTTACTGTTTAAAAATGCATCACAGTTAGCTAAAAGCCATCTATGCTATTTGTTAAATAAAATAATTATTCATTTCTCCTTAAAGATAATGCTATTTTAATTACAATAGCTAATAAATATTGACTTTCAGATGACTCACTGCAAGGTTTGTCTATTTGAATATCAAATATAATCATTCCCTATCAGTTAAAATATTTTATTCAGCCACATCCACAGTCCCTAGGGTATTATTTTTTTATCTTTGGTGGATTAGGTGTGCTGCCTCTTGACTAGAGATTCCTCCAGAATTTTACCTTCACTGACATCTGTGATTTTCATTGTGGCCAGAATATGCAGCATAGCTAACAATTCAGAGATTCTATACAGGCATATGGTCATTAAAAGTCACAGAATTGCTTCAATATACGTAGGCTACGTCTACACTAGGGGGAAACTTCAAAATGGCCATGCTAATGGCCAACTCGGAGAATACTAATGAGGCGCTGAAATGAATATTCTGCACTTCATTAGCATGCTGCTGGCTGCAGCACTTCAAAAGCGATGCATGTCACCCACCCACAGCTTGTCTACATGGGGGGTCCTTTTCCAAAGAACCCTACAAACGCTGAAATCCCCTTATTCCTATCAGCTGAATAAGGGAATTTTGACGTTTGCAGGGTCCTTTTGAAAAGGACTCCCATGTAGATGAGCTGCGTGCAAGCGAAACACGGCACTTTCAACTGCAGCCAGCAGTGTGCTAATGAGGTGGTGAATATTCATTTCAGTGCCTCATTAGTATTCTCCAATTTGACCATTAGCATGGCCATTTTGAGGTTTTCCCCTAGTGTAGACGTAACTATAGTGTCTTTTGTGCTGTCTACAGTGATGCTACTCTAGTGCCACTATGCCATTAATGTTCTGCCATCACTTTACTATTTACATTGCTCTTGAAAACCACAATAATGTTTGTGGTGGTTAAGGACCCAGAAGATCAGCAGGGGTCCTCCTAAGAAGCCCTGCTCTCCTTTACATTTCTTATCCTCTCCAACAGGCTTCTGTACATTACCATTCTTGATGTCTGATTTATGTCCATTTATTCTTTTACGTAGAGACTGTCCAGTTTGGCCAATGTAAATTGCAGTGGGGCATTGCTGGCACATGATGGCATATATTATATTAGTAGTTGTGCAGGTAAAGGAGCCCTGATGGTATGGTTGATGTTAGGTCCTGTGGGAGACCACTTCAATCTCCCTGGACACTCAGTAGCAGATTTAAGGGGGGCAGGCCTGAAACAAAGAAATTTCAAAAAATCAAATGGAGAGAGAAATCTCTGAGCTGCAATTTATTTGTAAATTTCACTCAATTAACCAAGGATTCAACAGAGACTGGGAGTGGCTCGCACCTTGCAAAGGAGCGTCTCTGCCCTAGGTGTTAACATCTCCACATTAGACTGACTATCCCTCCATCTTCTCTGACCTGTTTTTTCCTCTCTTCATACATACTACTGATCATGGGCCTTTTCCACCCTGACTGAATAGACCTTGTCAGCTCCGGCCTTCCCTTTTACTGGGAACCCACTCTTTAAATCCCCCTCTGAAACCACCTCACCCCCCACTCATGCATCTGAGGAAGCGGGTCTTTGCCCGCGAAAGCTTATGCTCCAAAATATCTGTTAATCTATAAGGAGCCACAGGACTTCTCGTTGCCTCCAGCTGAACATCAAAGCACTGTTTTTCCTCAGCTGCAGTCATACTGCTCATGGTGAATAACGAATGTAACCAATTACATTGTTTGTATCAGCACAGATACAACTGACAAAACAAAAGCTGAAGAATCTGAAAACCAACAGTTCAGGTAAATCTAAACCTTTTGTTTATATGTCAGCTAGTTTTATTTTAGAATTTTGTGCAAAATGGCAAATGAAATTTAATGTGGGTAAGTGTAAGGTAATGCATGTTGGAAAAAATAACCCAAATTACACGTACTACATGATGGGGTCAAATTTAGCTACGACAGATCAGGAAAGGGATCTTGGAGTTATAGTGGATAGTTCTCTGAAGACATCCACGCAGTGTGCAGCGGCAGTTAGTAAGGCAAATAGGATGTTAGGAATTATTAAAAAAGGGATCGATAATAAGACAAAAGATATCATACTTCCCCTATATAAAACTATGGTACGCCCACATCTCGAGTACTGCGTGCAGATGTGGTCTCCTCACCTCAAAAAAGATATATTGGCATTAGAAAAGGTTCAGAAAAGGGCAACTAAGATGATTAGGGGCTTGGAAAGGGTCCCATATGGGGAGAGGCTAGAGAGACTGGGACTTTTCAGTTTGGAAAAGAGGCGATTGAGGGGCGATATGATAGAGGTATATAAAATCATGAATGGTGTGGAGAAAGTGAATATAGAAAAATTATTTACCTTTTCCCATAATACAAGAACTAGGGGACACCAAATGAAATTGATGGGTAGTAGGTTCAAAACTAATAAAAGGAAATTTTTCTTCACACAGCGCACAGTCAACCTGTGGAACTCCTTGCCCGAGGAGGCTGTGAAGGCCAGGACTCTATTAGGGTTTAAAAAAGAGCTTGATAAATTTTTGCAGGTCAGGTCCATAAATGGCTATTAGCCAGGGATAAAGTATGGTGCCCTAGCCTTCATAACAAGGGCAGGAGATGGATGGCAGGAGATAAATCACTTGTCTTCTGTTCTCCTTCTCTGGGGCACCTGGCATTGGCCACCGTCGGCAGATGGGATGCTGGGCTTGATGGACCTTTGGTCTGACCCAGTATGGCCATTCTTATGTTCTTATGTTCTTATGTAATTTACCCTCATTTCAAAACTGTCATTTTTTACCATGAAAAAAACAAACAAACAGAATTTATAAATTAGAAAAGGTCAAGATTGGACATGCCAAAAATAGATTTTTTTCAGTAAAATTTCAAATTAATAACCAACCATCCCCCCTATAGCTGGCTTCTTTTCTCTGGCTGTGAAAGATACTCAACAACCCTTTCCCCATTGGTCATTAAAGGAAAACATTTCAAATATTCCCCTCTTTTCTGTTAACCAGCATGCTTACACAACCCTAGGTATTATTATAACTGAGTATGCATTGGGTCCGATTCTCCAGCATGTTGCAGCTGTTTTGACAGTAAGAAAAGACTGTAAACCTGGCATAACAATCTCTTAAAATGGGCTTTCAGCTGTTTTATATTGTTGGTATGGGAACAAGTAGTTGATGCAGTCTTACTGCCTCTAGTTTCCGTTCTGGGCACTTTGTGTCTTTGGCAGTGCTTTATATACAGCTAATTTAATTTCCCTATCCCAGTCTGTTAGCCCCAGTTCTGCAAAGAACTTTTCCATGTACTTAATTGTATCTCTGTGCTGTCTAGCAAAATACATTTCTTAACCTCAAGCGCATACATACATCTTGAACTCAGTGCGATCTACTTCACGTCAAGCACATGAACAAATAATTTGCTAAATTGGGCTCTTACTCAGTTCACACTATTATCTAGCTTGTGTTTTGTTTTTCCCAACATACAGACCCTAGGATTCTTATATTTACATTTCCATTGGCATCAACATACTTCAGTGTAACTTCCCGGAAAAATGTGTTTCCCCCACAGTAGAAAATATTAAAATTGTCAGAAAAAGTAAAAATATTAAACATTTTCTTCATAAATTAAGATGGTTGAAGTTGGAAATTCTGTCTTAGTGTCTTAGTGGTATCAATGCCTCATTCTTCTTTGTGATCTAGACTCTCTGATCCATCTATACCCCTAATGATACACCAGGGACTCCCCTACTGGTATGAGGAAGCTGTGCATCAGGGGAATTCACAGAGTTGTAGTGTATCTTAAGAGACAACACTTAGACAAGAAGGTTGGACTATAGAGTAAAATGATAATATACTGCATCCGTTTTTCAACTCCTACAAGGCATGGTATATGCATTGCCAAAGAGAAATATTTCAACTTGGGGGCTTTGGTTTTGTTTCAATGAAAACTAAAATTTTCCAAAGAAAGCCAGCCACTTTTTCTTAAACTTTCATCTTGTCAGAAACTGAACTCTGTTGAACCCAATTCCAAGAGACAATAGTCTTCCAGCACTATATTTTACTCTTCTCTTTTAATGTCTTTGTAGATTTTCTGAGTTCAGATACCTGCAGCCTCAGGCTCATACTTTGCCAATTATCTTATAATAAAACACAACCATTCCTACTCAATGCGATGCATCAGCTGTAGGTGAGTGAATAAAGCTATTTTCCTCCAGTACCAATTGACATTAAAATTAGACTGAGGCCAAATTTGGATGCCTGTTATTCTGCTTTTCGCAGTGAGTTTAGCTCTCAGAAATGGTGCCCAAATGACAGCATGGCAACACAAAAAGCTTTGTTATCCTCTCATCAGAGGCAGCAGCATAAGTGGGAATATAAGCTCCTTCACAGTGCCCCATCCTCTACCATACCCTTTTTATAGAATTATGTAATTTTGTCCTTGGGCTCTTAGAGACTGAAAAAACAAGGTTAGACAATGCAATGGATTATTCTGCAAAACTAGAGCCACCAAATCAGACCGTCTTCAATTACAATGACTGCTTCTCCATCTGCACTTAATCCTTTTGTTTGATAGCTATTGGTGCATTAATGCCCTAGCTGCTCTTGTACGATCCAGGAATTTCTGTCCTCTAATTATGTTACAATGCAGATCCTGTATGTTCTTCTGACGATGAGAAGCACAGCAGATTCAAAATATACAGTATTAAGACTATTATACAGTATCTACACTTAAAAACTCAACAATTACCCTAATTAAATGGCATTCCTTTGGTAGCTGCAGCATTACCCTTGACCCTTCCCACATGTCATATGTATGACAATTAACAAGTTCTTATGGGTGACTGCAGTATTATCACTTGACAAATCAGTGGGACTATAGAACAAATATCAGAGACTTGTCAGCGATGAGCTACATGGTGCCTGGTCCTGTGGTGAAGACAGCGGATTGAACCGCTGTACTCCAGCACTCTGCTCTGGCAACATCCATAGTCCAGCATGATTTTTATTAGCCAGATGCCCAAGCACCATGGTTGTAGCCAAGTTTCCCATGGTCCCATAGGCTATGTCTACACTTGCCCAACTCTTCAACATGGCCATGCAAATGGCCATTTTGAAGATTACTAATGAGGCGCTGAAATGCACAGTCAGCACCTCATTAGCATGCTGCCAGCTGCGGCTCTTTGAGATTGCTGCTTTTCGCTGCCACGTGGCTCGTCCAGACAGGAGTCCTTTTCGAAAGGACCCCACCAACTTCGAAATCCCCTTATTCCTATCAGTAGATAGGACGAGCTGCGGGGCAGCCATTTGCCATTTGCATGCCCATTTGCATGGCCATTTGTATGCCATTTGCATGCCCATTTCAAAGATTTGGGCTAGTATAGAGACAGCCATAAAGTTTGCTTACAGCTACCAGTCCTGGTACTCAGTATTCTGTGTCATTTAGCTCCAATTTACCCTTGAATGCAGTCTAAGAGCACGGTAAAGTAGTGGAAGTGTTGATAATGCTGCTAGATAATATTGACCTCCTGATCAGGTCCCAAGGGTGCTGAATTAGAGAGGTTCAACCTGTGTTTTAAAACGCATGTCAGTGAATCAGAGTCCAAGTCTACCAACTCAGACTTCTGCTACTGTTCTAAAATAGCTGTGTAACCACTGCGTTCCAGCTCTGAGGCCGGGAGAGAGAAGTGGGCTCCAAACTGAGATACAACATCTACACTGCTGTTTTAAACATATGAGGCTTGGTGTACACTAGACCTTAAAGTCGACTGCAGATAAGCAATTCTAGCTATAGCAATTGCATAGCCAGAATCAACATCTCTGCAATGGACTTAGCTGTCTGACCTCATTGATGGAGGTCAATGAGAGAGTTTCTCCCATCAACCTCTCTTATTCCTCATGATGGTGAGGAATACAGGGGTCAAATTGGCAACCCCAGAAAGACCAATTTTTTGCATCCCTACCAGAAGTGTAAAACTGAACACCAGAAGATCAGCCCTGACCCAGTCAATCTTCCCAGAATTGTAGACTTTGAGGCTTTGAGACTCACTCGTATGGAGTTTAAAACATAATGTAGACATACCTATTGGTAATATATATATGTGTGTGTGTGTGTGTACACACACATTGTTAGCTGGAGGTCTCCATTATATGTACGACAGCACCCAAGCACATTAAAAAATGGTACATTTGAAAATGAAGCAACTTTTTAAATTCAAGCATTAGGGTGTCTCACATTAAAACTGGTTCTTTCAGTTTTAATTTGGCTTTCTGATGCACATGAATTCTGATATGGTGTTTCATTAAATTCTCATACTATTTTTTTTCCCCACTGTATCACTGCATCATTCTGCGCACATGTTCTGGGATTTGCTTTTTCAAGAAACAATGCACTAACAGAATATATATGTTGTTTCCCCACATCATACCTTAATTTTTATTTTTTACAGTTGCTTGTATTTGGATAGTTCAAGTCATTCAATATTAATGATCTGATAAGTATTGTACACATTTTCTGCAGAAGAGATGACAATTGTGCTCATTAGATATTCATTCCCTCATGTAACAATCTCGCCAATTTATGAGTAGGCACAAAGACACGCTGGCAAAGTGGCATGAATGTAATATAGCTGAGAAGAGATGAAAGGATATTCTGCTACTAACCCAGCTCTTATCTCTTCTAAGAAAAAAAAAAAGCATGCCTTGTTTCTATGACATTATAGGATAATGTTTTGACTGGTTTGAGTTAAGAAGTATTTAGGACTCAGGATACAAAAGGAGGCAACACAAAGGCTCTTGAATATGGACACAATTTGATATTTAAATATTTACAACAGAAATTCAGAAATATAAGTGCCAGTGTGACTGGCCGCCATATTTTCCTGTCCTGCTGAGGTGCTCTGGCTTAAAATGTGGCCTTGAGTAGCCTCCGGCATTCATGTTAATGTGAACCAATCAGGAAAATAGCTGGGGATGTTACCAGGGGCCTTGCAAAACACAAAATCCTATAAAATTTATTATGAAGCCTTTGCAGAGCACTAAAGTAAGAGTTATGGGATAGAGACATTTCCTGTTAATGAACCTTTCCCCTTGAAGTCCATTTTATACTGTCTGTCAGCTGAAAAAACAGAGCTATAACTGAAATGCTGGCTAACATCTGGGTTGTAGGAAAGAGAAAAACTAGCATTCAATGTAAGAGGCATATACATTCCCTTAACAGAGGAGGAAGTACAGTATGGTGCCTCAAAATGGAAAGTCTGTCATTCACGTAAGTCTCCCCAAAACTAAGAGACTTTATTCAGATGTATTGAAGTATTCCTCGTGGCCTATGTAACGGGTCTAACAGCATTAATAGACTGTGAGCACAATTTATTAAAGTGAACAATAACAATCAAGAATGGTAAAGTAGAACCACCAAGTAGAAGATCATAAGGTAAAAGTAAGACAAATATACAAGAACAACTCTGATAGTATGTGGCATAATTTAATAAACTTTTTTTTTAATTTAGATGACTGTATATTTATTAGTCCATTGGGTTGCTCTTTTATTTATTTATTTAACTCTTTCAGTCACGCTGGTCAGATTATTTAACATTTTTTTCTAACCATGGCATTAAACACTGAAATTCTGGATGACAATTTTGATCTGCTCATTTCTATTGGATTCATTAGCAGGACAGATGAACATTTCCAAATAGACATTTCTTCCATCTTTATTCTTCATTCTGTGATGGCTTTCCAATGAATGACACTATGGGAAGAGGCCATACCCAGCTTCTAACCTTTTGTGTGTTTTAAGATGAAAAAAATCATATCTCTTGCTCTGGTTAGTAACAATTTACATAGGAAGGATGAATGATGTTTAATCTGGAGAATTTATTCTTCCCAGCAGTTCTGGATTGTCCTAGACAAGTAACCTCCAGCAATAGCTGTAGTAGGTTAAATCTTCAACAATTATAAATTAACATTACTCCATTAACAGGGTCTGACTTGAGCAGCTGCTGGTTGTTTTCTTTTAAGATTCCACACATCTGTTGTGATATTTACAAGGACAGCAATCTTGAATCTTTAGTTTGTTGAAAAACGAGATACAGTGCTTATTTTTTTCTTCATGATCACTTTTTAATCTAGTGTTGGAACTTTTAATCCAATCACTTTTATTCCAGCCTTGGCCGTAATATAATAATCAGCTCAGACGCGCCATTAGGAACATAATAGCTAACACAGATTTTCTCCAAAGTGTCCATTTACTTGCCGAATGATGCATTTCAACCCATTGAACTGAATCACAAAATTCATAATTCACTTAAACAGATTTAAATTCATTAAAATGAATGTCATTTACTGCTGATAAAATTAATATGAACTGGGGAAAATTAACAGATGTTAAAACATGTATAAGAGACAGACAGATGCAGCAAACATTTATTCCTTTTCTGTTTGTTTTCCACCAGAAAGAACAGATTTTCATATTGTGAGAAAAGAAACTAAAACTTTACTACTACCACCTTTGGTTCTCTGTGCCTTAAATAGTGAGTCTGTTCTGGTCTGGCTATGAAGTGGGTCTGTTCTGGTCTGAAGAAGTGGGTCTGTCCCACGAAAGCTCACCTAATAAATTATTTTGTTAGTGTTTAAAGTGCTATTTGACCGCTTTTTTGTTTTGATGCCTGTTAGGGTACGCGTACCACCAGTTGAGAAACACGGTCCTAATGTAATCTGAGGTCTTGAAACAAATGCCATTCAACTTTCCAGGTTACTTTACCCTTTTCAGGTGTCAGATTTGTTTTGCAGATCACCAAGTTCCACCTCACTTAAAAAAAACTTATTTACAAAAACATGCAAAAATATCCCAGAAGACTACAACTGAAAACTTGCTGACTTTCTACCATCTTATCATCAAATAAATAAATTGGAATAGAAGTATTGTACTTACATTTCAGCATAAGGCATATGAAGGAGCAGAGACAAGTCACTGTCTGAATGAATTTTTAGATTGTACTGACTTTACTACTGTTTTTTATGTTGCTTGTTGTAGACTAGGCCAGGGTCACCAGTCTTTCCGAGATGGAATGCTGAAATTTGACCTTTTGACCTCTATGTACGGTCTGAGTGTCAGTGATACTTTTTAAAGTCACTAATAGTCCTACTTACAACAGCTTCATTAATAAATAAATGAAGATGCGGAGCTTTACCATTTAGGTGGTGGTTGGTAGCATTAGCTGGTCTTTTGTTAATCCACAGGTGGATTGGCTTTGAACATGCTCTCAGCCACATGGGGGAGGTTGGGCAGGGCTGAGCTCCCTCCTCATGTGCTGATAAAAACTGGCTCGCCTGCCACTCTTGCTACCCATGTTGGTGGTTGCTGACCCTTGTACTAGGCAAATATCTAGATGAGTTAATGTACCCCTGGTTGAGAAACACTGACTTAGAGGCTCCCTATCAAGAATCAGCGTCATACCATTTTAGACACACATGCAACTCATAAGGGAATTCGTAAAAGATTTGTCTTGGCCCCAAAGCATTTACCATCTATGCCTAAAATACAAGAGAATGAGTGGACACTGGGGGTAGGGAGGGGCATAGAAAGATAATGTAATAAGCAGCAATCTCACCACAGCAAGCGCTTAACCCCTTGTCAAGTACGCTGTAGGTAGAATGGCATTTAGAAGCTAAATGTGGATTTTTCATAGTGACTCCCTTCCAGGAAGAGGGGGCAGCAAGGATCATGAGTAACTTGACTGAAATATAGAAGATGCTCTGCTTGTGTGGGGAGAGAAACAGGCACCAGTGTTTTAAGAGCCTTCGCTTCCCCATAGAGAAATTTAAAAGGAGTGCAACAAGGAAAAGCATGAAGAGAGAGATAGATGGAGATGCATATTTTGTAGAACTGGAAGAGACCTTGGGAGGCCAGTTGCCTACCCTCTTGGCAAGACCAAGCACCCCTGCCTCTTTCATTTGTGGCTCCAGCTCCCTAAATGGCCTCCACAAGGATTGAGAGCACAGCCCAGGGTTTAGCAAGCCAGTCCTCAAACTGCTGAGCCATTCCTCCCCCTATTCCTGCATGCTTGTACATCTCCTCATATGATGGGATCCTGACCAGCTTAAGACCACTGAGGATAGGTGGAAACAGAAATTACACTCCGCAGGTGACTAGTCCCAGCAGGGGAAGGGCGGCAAGGACCACCACCCAGAGGGGCAAGGAGGGGGCATCCAATTTTGCAATTAAAATTTCGTCAGGGGCACAGCCCCTCCTAAGTGCTAGCATGAATAACCTATGTTAAATTCCCCCAGGCTGGCCGGGGCAGCTGACACAGGGCTAAGAGGCTGTAAATCTGTGGTGAGCAGCACCAACAGGCTCAACAGGTTCCAGGGTGGTGGGGCTCAGCTGTGTGCTTCAGAAGGGGGGCAGAAGAGGGGCAGAGCAGAAAGGGCGGAGCCGGGGCAATTAGCTCTCAGTGCCTCCTGGACAAAGTGCTAACCCCCACTACCACCACCACCACAACACACACTCTCTCTCTCTCTCACCTACGCGCAGCTGAAACAGCACAGTCGCAGCACTTCACGGGGGCTCGGCCCCTTAGCCACCAGTGCCAAAAGAACAGTGTGGCAGCCAGCGAAAAGGCCGGGCCCCTGTGGGATAGACATTCAGTCTTAGCCTGAGGCCTGAAGTCTTTGACCCTCCCCTCCTCACAGGGTTCCTGAGTCTGGTCTCCCACCTGAACCCAAATACTTACAGCAGTTGTAGCAGCAGAGACCAGCTAGGCCCATAGACACAACAAGCAGCCAAAAATCAAAGTGCCTGGTGCTAACAGCTAAGCTGCAAGCTCCTCTCCCTCAGCTTGAGCGACTAAGCCCACCCAGCTCTGGCACATAGCTATTTTTAGCACTGTAGCACGCGCTCAAGCCAGCAGAGCTCAGCTCGGAGACCCGCTGTGGCAGACTGCTGCTTGCTATGCAGGCACACCTTAAAGATTTTAGTCATAGCTATGATAATACCTTTTATATCCTCCCTCCTGCCTCCAACAGCTGGCACACACTGTGCTCTGGAGAAGGACACAGGCACCACTTTGTACTCCCAATCTACGTTTCAGCAAAGCGTCAGATCTTCTTCACCCCCTGCCGTGGCTGGGGGGAAACAGGCAGTTGTTCGTATGTATCTGTCAGAGTGAGAGAGCTGTCTAACGGCACTAGCTGCAAGTGATGCTTCCCTCTACTAAGCATCTTCCCTGCTAACAGATGGTAAGAGAAAAAGGGACAGGATAGGTAGAACCACCTGCTGCTAATTCCTTAGTGCGTCACAGCTTGAAAGCAGCTGCTGTTCTCTGCCTTTTCACAGGCCATTGGCTAAAGGAGAAGCACATATATGTGGTGGGGACGGGGAGGGGAGAGCATCTGTTATGTAGTGGCGGCCTCTTCCAGGTTCCAAGCCAGGAGTCACACTCCGCTGTGCCTCTGAAGGTGTGACTTTGATGGATAGTTCCCCAAGCACATAAGACAAGGCAGAAGGATGACTAACTGGGAGCATAGCAACCTGAGACACTGGTAGGAATGGCAGCCCATATGAAGAGCAGTGGGCAAATGTGTTATACAGTTTTCCCTTTCTCATTACGTTGGCTCTTTCTGAGGATGCAAGGAGATGGACCTTATCCAAGGTAAGCGGGACAGAAACCAAAACTAAAATTATCAAATTATCAGTTTCTCGTTCAGGTTGCTGCAGCAGGACCCTGGTTTTCAATGCAGTAGTTATTTTATTGGAAAGCAGCAACATGAAATTGTTTCCAATTTGCTATGGCACAAAAGCTTTTGTAAAGCACAAAACGTAAATAACTATTACTTCTTTGCTAGTCTAACATGCGAGGAGACTCACCACCAGTGTATTGGAAGTAATGAGTTGATAAACACACTCAGAGCAGGAGGATGTTAAAAAAAATGCAAACAGCCAATAAATAACTTTAAAAACAGGGGAATTACAATCTCAGTAGGTCTTGGACAGGTTAATAAGGGTAGGAGAAGGCCATGGGGGAGAGGGATCACAGCCTCTGGCTATCTGGAATCCACTGGGTCAAACAGAATAGGGGGTGGGCAAACTAAGGAAAGAGAAGATGCCAGAGCTGAGCTGGGGCACAGAGTGATGCCAATCAGAATAGCAGAAGCAGTGCAGAGAGCAGCTCCTGTTCTGGGCTGTGAGCTGCAGCCACCAAGCCAGAGAAACAGCCCAGAGAGCAAAGTGGGGCTGGGAGTGGGGCTGCAGCTACAGAGCCAGAGGAGAAAGAGCAGCAGAGAGTGGGGAGCTGGGGTTGGAGCAGTCTGGGGCTGGGTGAGCAACTGGGCAGCAAGGGGGGGCTCTGGGCAGATGGCCCAGTGCAGAGGGACATCCCCAGCCAAAGGTCCTTGCAGCCAAAATGGAGGGAGATCATAACCCTGATGGGGGGAAGTGGGGCCTATGCTGGGATGAAGGGTCCCACCACCCACAGCATGAGGGTATGTGGCCACTGCCAAAGCAAGTGTCTGACCCACAGCATCCCAGCATAGGCAAAGGCTGCACAGGAGGCCTGGGACGTATGAGGCACTGACGGACCTGCCTAAATCTCCAGAGGTGTTATTTGTGACGTTCCCTGCCACAGAGCAGGGGGATATATTTCCCTTTTAAAAGCGTCGCCATGTTTCTTTTTTTTTTTCTTTTATAAAATCAATTGCTGGCTAATAAATTGCACTTACCCATATGTGCGTTTCCCAAAATATGAGGGAGGTGGCATGTATATGACATGTTTCAGGCTCATCTTCACTTATGAGAAACACAAATGGTCAGGACTGGACCTTGAGTTTATGCCTCATTTCCGACATAGCAAATCCAGCACATAGTTCATGCAGGGGCCAGAATTCAGAAGGGATGGACTGAGAGATTAGGTAAAATAACATAGGCCAAGCAACACTGAATAGTCTAGCGCAAGTTGTTTTATGGCTGCATTTATAACTAATTTATTTGAACAGAGGCAGCAAAGGCTACCTCTCCCTGCACCCCACCCCTCCAAAAAACCCTCTTCAAAATAATAAAGCAAAAAATCCTACCACTCACTGGCTCCAATAGAACAGCTGCTGGAGCTGGCTGGCTGGGCGCACCTGGTCATGCGGCCAAGGGCGCCTACAGGGTGCATGCTTGTCCATGGGCATCTGGCCCCGCGCATGGATCCAGCACCCTGCGGGTGGGGTGTCTGGCTGCATATGCAGCTTCAGATGCCCGGCCATGGCATTCCTGGCCCTGCGCCAGCTCCAGCAGAGCGGCAGTGGGGTGCCTGGCCCCCATGCCGACTCCCTGGCCCTGCGCTGGCTCCAGCAGCCCACTGGCAGGGTCTGCCCACGCATGCAGCTTGAGATGCCCTGTCATGGGGTGCCTGGCCCCGCACCGAGTCAAGCTGCCTGGCAGTGCGGTGCCTGGCTCCACACACAGCTCCAGCAGAGGGGAACCTGGCCACACATGGCTCCTGCCTGGCCATGCACAGCTCCAGCAGCCCAGCAGAGAGTGCAGTAGCCTGGGCAGTTTCCCAGTTCCCACGAATAGCAGGAAGCTGGGAGCCAGGTGCAGGTTGCACAGCTTTGTGGGATAGATAGGGGATACCTCTGGAGGCCAATAAATTTGATTTTAGGACATGGCACTTCCACCCTGGCCTTTAATTGAACTTCTGAATTCAAGCTTAATGCTATACCTGGCAGGTAACTACAGTTTTGTAATGCTGAGATTAGTGCACCCCAGATCAAACTAATGGCATTTTCAGAGAAGATGGTCAGCTGGTACTATCAAACTAACTGCCTTCAATTTGAATTTATTGCATAGTGTAGATACAGCCAAAGAGATTTGTGTTGCCATATTACGCATTTATACCTGGCTGATTCACATCCCCAGGATGTGGAATGGTTCCTCTCGGTTTGACCAAAGAAATGTAATTTATTGGCCACAGGGCTGGTCTAAAGCACTGGGAAGGCAGTCAAATCCATGCCCTACTGGTAGGAAGCATAAACATGCCTTACAGCCATCTTTATTCCTTCAGATGTGGGGCGTGGGAACTCAGTGTAACTGAGAATGTGTCCCTTAATCATAAAGGATGGTACTTTTCCAAGCTACAACATTATCTTTTGGGGCATTATTTTCCTGAACTTTCCTGCTGAGGCTAACACTGTGAGTTATTTGAACTGAAATTCTACAAATCCTGTTAATTCTACACATGAAGTAACATAGCTTTTTCACAAAATGCCTCTATAACATTGTTAAATCTTTTAGCTAACATATATCCCCATGTATAGAGTGAGAGAAAGAGAAAAGATACAGATATACATACACAGATAGTGTTGAAATCAGCCTTAGAATAGAATAAGATTTACACTTTGGTGGGATTTGAAAAGAATGTGGATAAATCCTTTATTTATGGGACAAATACAGACTGATTACAATGATAGTCTCCAGGGAGTAAACAGTTAACTTCTCCATTCAGATGAGAGTGTCCCGGCAGCAGGACCAGAACTGTTGCCTCGTCTGTCAACAGCTCCTAAGAAAAACACATGTCCGCTGTTGGCTTCTGGGGAAAAGGAAGGAACCAGCACTGGAAGACAGGCAGCCAGATGGTTCTTGGAGAGGGAGTGGGCTTACAAAAACAACATGGAACAGGGCGTCATCGCAAAATACTTTTGTTCCAACAGAATATGGGCTTGATGCCAAAGGCACTTGGTGAGATTCTGGTGCCTGTATTGGGTCTCTTCTGGCCTGAAAAGTCTATGAATCCATATCAGGGTGGCCAATCAGTTAGAGACAAAGAACCAAAATAGCTGTGGATGGAGTGCAAAGAGCCATACAGTATAGCTTTATTTTTATCTGTCTATAAGTATATTGTATGTGGCTCAATGCCCTGCCCCTCCCCAAGAGCCAGGCACCCCCAGCCCCTCACTCTAACCCAATGCCCATTATGCCTGGGACTCACCAGAGCCACCGCTGCCACCACCACACACTTCTCCCTCCAGGCACTGAGGCATGTGAACAGAGAGACAGTGAGCAGGCTGAGTGTGCAATTCCAGCAGGAGCCATTTTTTCATTGAATAAAGAGCCTGATGTGGCTCAGGAGCTGCAGGTTGGCCACCCCAATCTATATGATTTTTCCAGCTGTTGAAAAGAGGCCCATAGCCACAGAAATTGCCATTTGCAGAAAAGATGATCTCCCCCCGCCCAACGGCGCTAAGTAACTGGAGTGAACTGGCAGTAGTCCAGCAAAGTGGGCCAGAAACAAATGACTGAGTTAGTTAATACTCATGTTAACATGCAGTTGCAGCATTGGAAGAATCCATCTAAGACATGTAGAACAATCTAGACAGGTGCAGCTTCTCTGCTTAAGAAGGTATGTGGAGAAAAATCCAGACCACCTCCCCAAACCCTTCTGACATAATTTGATCATTCAGATAAAAGGTTCAGGGATTCAAAATGGACTTCACCCCGATAATAAAATGAAAGTATGGCCCTTTGTTTAGGTTTCAGTTAATAACATGACAAAGTAGGCCTGGCTTGACATGACTAACTGACATAGATGAGTCCTCATTTCTTGGTAGACAAGGCTAGGGACAAAAAGGGCTTGGCAGGCTGGAGACAGAATGTCTGTACTGGCTAAGATAATGTGGAATATCTAGGCAGCTGTTTACAAAGGGAAAGATAATAATGGATAAGACTGAAACAGAAGGATGAGCTAGAGTGGGTTGTACAGGGACTGATCATGGAAAAGCATACAGGGATTGGGCTTGCAAAGTAAGACAGCCCACCTCAAAATATATGATGCTGTGCATAGTAAATGCAAGGTAATGTGCAAAAATATACCAAAGAAGTTTGCTGTATACCTTTGGATGTGTGGTATCATAGCGAGAAGGACGGACAGCAAGAGTAGGTCCCAGGGCAACATGGGAGGGGGCTGGGCTAAGGGCAGAAGGGGCAGGGCCTAGGGCAATGAGCTCTCAAGTGGCACCCAGACCATGGTGCTGAGCCCTGTCACACACAGTGCCTCACAGCCAGAGCAGTGCTACCACAGCACCCACCCCCGTTTCCTCCCCTGGTAGCATCAGCCCTGATCATGCCCTGTCGTTAAGCCTGATCAGCTCAAAGGGTGACCTGATGATGAAGAAACCTTAGTGGTGAGTTTAAAGCCTAGTGGAGTTCGAAGCAGATAAAGTCAAGAAGCCACCTCAACATGCTGCAGCTGTGCTCAGAATGCCTCGTCAGGAGCAGGCAATGCCCCCATAGTGTGAGGGGCACATGTGGCATTACTGGAAGTGGCATAGAAGGGTTTAAGGACCTAAATATAAAGAAATTGTACCACTCTGGAAAAGAGTAATAGAATGTAGAATGGAATGTAGAATAAATCCCCAGAGAAGAATTCAGGACCAGGTAAAAATAAACCCTCGAAGTGTGATATTAGAGAGAAAAAATAACAAAAAGAACGCTTGGCCAACCAGAACAAAGGCCTGTTGAGTGAATGCCACAGAAGTTTACAATAAATGGGACCCATTTGCAGCGGAAAAAAAAAACAAACCCACACACTCCTAGTTTTGCCTTCCTGAGGCAATGAAAGCGCAAATCAAGACAGCAGTTTCACCAGGTTAAGTTCTATTGAAGAAAACATTTACAAAAAAAATTGCCACCTTGAAAGATGAATGTAAGAAGAATAAAGAGCAAATAAAATTTGTAAAGGACAAAAAAGCAGAAAAATATCCTGAAAAGTCCAAAAAATAAAAAAAAGTCTGATACCTACTTGCATAACTCCAAAGTAAATAGCATCCATCCTTCAAGGATGGTGTTTCATGAGTATAGCTTTGCAAGCAAAGACAGCTCAGAAATAAGCGCAAAAAACAAAATAAATCAAAAAATGCTTAGAGATATTAAAGAAAAGTCAGCTGAGAAAAGGGGTTTACTGAAAAATAAAATAAAACGTTATGGTGCCAGAATTTAGTAGCTAGTGATATCTTGAGAAGTATCTTATTAAATAATAACATGCAAAATAAGTCATTTAAGACAAAATATGTTCAGTGATTCCTGCCCTCCCCACCCACCCACAAAAAAAAAAAAACCTGCAGAGCTTGGAGGGTACTAGATAGAGTAGTGGAAGTAACACAGTGTTACAGCGATTTATTTTTTGTTTAGGAAAAGAATCTTTATGTTAATAATGAAACCCAGTTATAGCCATACAACTCAGTGTAGCTGTGCATAATAAAATTCTCAGTAACCAAGAAGCCACGCAAAAGGGAGCTCAAGTGATGACAGCTCCCAGCTCTATATCTTCTCCCATGGAATTGCCTATACTGCCATTTTGCAGGAAAGGGGCCCATCCCAACGTGTCTTAGAAGCGACCCCAAAAACATGAAGAGTTTTCACTGTATCTCTTAATACTTGAAACTGAATCAAGTGGTTAGGTCCTGTATTCTGTAGACTTGGGTAGTGCTTTCTTGGCTTTCTTTCCTGCAAACCATAACTGGGCAATCTTTACACACTATACCAAAAAGAGAGTTTACATTAAATGAGATTTCATGCAGAGTAGTATACTCAAAATGAGATGCACTGCTTAGCTGTACATACATCCTCCTTCTACCATTTCTACCTGAAATTCAGTGACAGTTCCTGATCCTGTGGCAATTTGCACGTGTTCTCATGGTGCATCATTAATTGGGCGGTAACTGGGGCTGTCATTCGTCATGACCAAAACATTACCATATTTTACACCAGATACTAGGTACCTTTCTGAAATTCAAAAGTGAGCTTCTCATAAGCACATACCATGTCATGCAATTCTAAGATCCAGAGGTCTGTTCAATAGATCCGCTATACAGGATTTCACAGAACAGTTTCCTATAGGCTAGTGCTCCTTGGCCTATGTAATTTTCCATATGCAATCCCACAGTATCAGTATTGTGAATTTGCCTCTAGAGATAATAATAATAAATGAACTAAGCCAGTTGTTAGAGCCTGGCTAAATTACTTTGCCTCGGAGAAGCAAATATGATGAGAACTTTATCTGCAGTGCAGTATTTCTTTGTAGAATACACAATAGGAATTTGTAATTGGTGGATTTTCTCCAGGAATATGCTTTGTGAAATATCAAAGCTACTCTGTAATAACGACTGTCTCTGAGCCAAGACAGGTTTGCTTTGTAAATCAGTTACTTGAAATCAGTTACTTGAAGAAGATTTAGATCACATGACCAAACATTGACCTTGCTCATTAGAAATCTATGTTGTATTTACTCTTGTCATTATGCTTTATGATTTTTCCCTTGGAAATAAAAATATGGGCAAAATGATGCAGAGAATGAATTTTCTCCACCCTTGCATCTTATGTACTCATTTACATCTGTGCTCCCAGAACCAGTATCATTTTACATCCACACTGCATAGGTGTAAGTTACTCACAAGAGAGAGGGGACGAACAACTGATTTGTTCTTCACACTGACCTGCAAGGGACTGAGCAATTTCAACTTGCATAGAAGTCAGCAGGAATTGAAGTTGCGATCCAAATCATAGGAGGAAATTTGCACATACCAACCCTTTATTATTCACTTCTGTTCACTCTGATCTTGTACCAATTTTACTACTGTAGTATCTGAGCTCCTTCTGCAGTAATTTAATCATGATAATAAGTATCCATTTCATGGGATGAGCCCTTTTCCCCAATCCTTGCCAGAGGGGAGAATTGTATGCGCTGTGGTGTATAGAAATATACTGCTGCTGTTGGGTTTGATTTCTTGGTATTAGGTACACATTACTCAGTGTTAACATTGGAGAAGGCACATTGAAGAAGTGTGCCTTGCACTTGGACCAGAGCGTGCCACCATTTGTGATGGTTCTTTGTTCCTGTGGAAATTTTTTCCTGTGTCTCAGAGAAAGCTTTGTCTCCCACACTGAAGAAGTTTATAGTAACAGAGAGAAAGCCATGCTAGACTACATGCTGTCAAAACAAAAAAGCAGTCAAGTAGCACTTTAAAAACTAACAGAACAATTTATTAGGTGATTGAGCTTTTTCTGGCCCACGAAAGCTCATCACCTAATAAATTATTCTGTTAATCTTTAAAGTGCTACTGGACTGCTTTATTTGTTTTGAAGAACTTTATCTGTATGATAGTGTGTCTCATTGTGTCTCGTGTGGAGTCGTCAACAAAGGTCTTCATCCTGGAGCTTTAGAATATGCTTTAGTTATGTTGGGACCATACCATTGACAGAAAGGACAAGACCTTGAACTTGACCATGTTTGACATGGAACCAATGAAAGAAGGGGAAGATAGATTTGATGTGCTTACACTAGCTCATATTTCTGAGACAAGCTGCAGCACCCTCTACTACTACTAATACTTGTAGTTTCCAGTGGGTTGATGGCTTCATATCCAAATGGCACTTCAGTGCCATAATCCAGAAATAATTAAATGCATGCATAACTGGGCCCAGGTTATCACCCACATGGATGCGTGGTTTTCTATGTCCAGCTTGCTCATGGACAGTGCTTTATCAGTGGTCAGTATAAATGCTATAAAGACATCTTAAAGGTTATTGTGAAGTCAGGTGGCATCTCTTCCAATGATCTGAAAACTATACTTCAGGACAGATTGTTCTGGTGGCAAATAATTGTACACGCTCCAAATCGCTTTGAGAGTCAGCACATCAAGGCACTACAGGAAAATTATAGGATTCAGAAAGAAAGTACAGTGCCTTCAGTTGGGGCTTTCTATGTGATATCTGTAATTGGTTTTGCCAATCAAGGATTGGTTTATTCACTCACCAACAACATCATAGAAGATGAGATCTGTCAATCAACAGCTCAGTCCAAGAAGAAGATCATCCACCAGTAGAAGGCAGTGCCCTGGCCAACCAAAGATGGCAGAAAGTGAGACTTTCAAAGGCTGCTATGTGAAAGCTTCATGTGAGCAAGGAGCCCAGGAGCAATGAATTGACCAGTTCTGGGTGTGAAACTTTCCCTCTGCCCTCCAATACAGCTTCTTGCCTGAGTTAGGCTTCAATCAGCTGTTATTTCCTTCCAATGACATCTACTTGTCCCACAAGCCCCTGTGGCACTCTACCCCTACAGAGAGCACCCTGGAACCCCCAATTTTCTCATATGTATATAATTGCTATCTGAGGTATCCGTGGACAGGCTGTGAACTACTGAAACCCACTGTTCTACCTAAATATTCATATATTTAGCACACATGAAGTTATGATGTTGTGTTATACAGTAAAAAATGCCGTAAGTTGAGGAATAAGCCAGCTATTCGTTCCCTGAGACAACCACAAGGGAAGTAACCAAGGTTCAGGCAAGAGTCATCCCACCAACAGCCTTTGACCAGCAATGGAGCTACAATTCATTGACTCGCCTACATGAGACCACACCAGGGGAATTGCTCAATGTTGCATGGAGACTCCACAGTGCCCCAGGCATGCCCCAGACTCGTGTTTTCCAAGCACACAGACCATGGGTGGCCAACCTGCGGCTATTGAGCTGCACGTGGCTCTTTGAGCAATTAAATGCACCTCATGCTTAGAGCCATGTACTGAGAGTGCCATCCACCACTCTGTGCACATGCCCCACCACTTGGTGCGAGGCGCACATGGTGGTAGTGGTGGTGGCTTCAGTGAGTCACCACCATCAAGTTTGAGCAGGGAACTGTGGGTGCCTGGATCTGGGGGAGTGGGAAGACAATATGCCATGTATTATTTATTTTCATAGATAGGTAGGTAAAAATAAGTATATAATGTGTGACTCTTTGCACTCTGTGCACGTGGCTTTTAGTCCCTAACTGTTGAGCTTCCCCAACAAGACTAAGTGTATAAATCAGAACACTGAGGGCCTTTGATTCACCGTCCTCCTACTCCACCTATTCTGCAACCAGCAGGACCCTCAGAACACTGCAACAGAGGAGGTTGACCCAGGTTTAAGGCGCTATCCTGTATATTAGGGGCTGCAGTATCTCATGGGGTGAGGATAACTCCTTCACCTAGATGTTGCCCAGTCTAATAGAATAGAAAGTTTAGACTGTGTACTTATATTTTCTTTTTATTTGATAACTTACTCTGAATTTTGCCTATCTGCTATAGTCATTGAAAATCTCTCTTTTGTTGTCAATAAACTTGTTTTACTATTTATCTTTACCAGTGAGTTTGCCTAGAGCATAGGGTAAATTTGCTCTGGTTTTACAAAGGCTCTTGTATATCCACTTTTCACTCCTGAAGGTGCAAACTCATTAATACCCTGGCACAGCAAATCTTGAGCAGTACAAGACCTTATTTTCCTGCAGGAGAAGGCTGAGAGTTGAGGAGATTTGGCTGGTGCCTTCCCCTGAATGATTCCTGAATGGCTCTGGGAGCATTCTTGCAAGTTAGCTGCATAAGGGGACTTCATATGCAGTTGTGCCAAATGATAACACCACCTAGACGGGTTGCTGCTTGTCACCAGCAGTTCATCGTGAGAGACAGTCCAGGCCAGAGTCTTAGAGGGGCATGGTTGTCCCACAATCTCAGGCTACCCTACAGGACTTCTAGCACAGTCCATTACTTTACCATTCACAAATGTTGGAATGATGGCCAGCGTTTAATGTGGCTCCATATTGCATTTGTTTACTGGACACAGATTTTGTTAGACTAGCTCTTCACTGAAACCTACAGCAACTCTCCCATTATATCTCATAGGTGTGGGGATGAGGTTTATCATAAATGGTGAGTTTGGAGTCAATGCTGATAAATCTGGCAGCCCTAGATCCATAATTAAGAGTGGCAGATTCATTTAAAAGCAGACAGCTCTTTCTGCATAATTTTGCATATTTTACATGGAAAGACTAGGCAGTGATGTTTTTCCCCCTTCATGATTCATTAACCTCCATTCTCAAAGCACAGTGTAAAATCTCATTTTATGTAGTTCAAAAGAGACTCAAGTTCAGAAGTGCCAGAACTTAAATGAAAGATCAGATGTTTCTGCTTCTAAGTCACTATGATTTCACAAAGGTAAATTATGAGGGTTCTATTGCAGTGCTGTTGTAATTTGAGGATGGGGACTGGGGAGGAAGGCCAGAGTGGAAATAAGGAATGACCAGAACAGGGAAGGGGAGGTTTAGCACTTCTTGTCTAACAATTAATTTTAACAGCTTAGCAAGAATTGTCAACAATTCCCATGGTCTTTGGATGCAGCTGAGCCCTGATCCCAAGCAGACTCTCCATCTTGAGATCCATCACGGGTTATGTGGAGTCTCTGGCCTGACACAGTGGAGGAAGAATAGAGACTGTTTAAAGAAAAACTCTACTACCATGATGAAACAATGTAGCAGCACAATTGGCAAGTTGGGATGCTTTCAAGAAAAGGTGGTGGTGGAAGACTGACTTATAAAAGAATTAAAAGAATGACTAGCTCAAAGAGTTTGACCAAGCAGATCAGGATAATGATATAATCAAAAATTCATAAGCACAGGACAAAAAGGAGGCCAAAAAGCAGTTGGCATGGCAAGAGTGGAGGCTGAAGAGAAGAAAGTGCATGGATTGCTGGAAGAAGGTGTCAGGAAATTGGGCTTAAGGGTTGGCAAAAGAGGAATGGCAGAACACACCATCTGAAAAATACCTTTGTGTGTGAGGGATGGGAACTGTGAGGCAACTAATGCTAAGGAGGTGGTAGGTATATGGAGAAAATATTTCCAAAATATGATAAATGAGAGAAGGAGAGTTGCAAGGGCGAGCCTCAAATATGGGGAACAGAAAATCAGAAAGCGTTGAATTCTGTCAGGGAGGGGAAAGATGCATTCAGTAAGATGGAGAATGGAAAGCAACTGGTGAGGAGATAAAGCTGTTAATTTGATCAAAGCAGCCGGAGATACTGGAGTAAAGAGGCTTCACAGAGTCCTATGTGTTTACTGGAATCAAGCACATTTACCAGATGACTGGATCATTGGCATAACACTTACCCTTCCAATGGGGTTCAATCAGCTCTGGTCCCCAAACATCTATTGGGGCATCACCCTGTTAAGTCAAAGTTTCCAAGTCTCTGACAGTTTTGGAGGCAAGACTGGGGGACAGACAGGTGAGGCAGAGGAACAACTGTGTTGTAGGAAGGAAAAGAGTGCTATGGACAGAGTATTTGCAATGAGATGGGAGAGCGATGACAAATAGAGAAATAGATACTGCTTATTATTCACTGAGAAAGCATATGACCTGGATTAATGAGAATTGGTGTTTGTGCTATAAAGAGAGATGGAAAAGAGACTGAAAGAAGAGATGATTCAGGAGCTGCATTGAGGGAGAAGGGCTGAGGTAGTAGTAACAGTACCTGGAATTTCAGACTGTTTTGAGGTAATAGTGGATGTGAAGAAAGGAAACACTGTCAATTCACTTTTCTTCATCCTACGTAGAGAGTTAATTAGTAGGAGGCCAAGTGCCTGGAGATGGAGAAAAAAACTAATTTATACCAATTATCTTGCCCCTCTTAGCTCACAAGAAAGAGGAACTGGTAATATGATAGAGTGGTCCTCTGTGTTTGAAGACCATGATTTGAATGTGTAAAAAGCAAAACAAAACAAAAACTCTGAGGTCATAGATGTGGGAAAGGTCAAAGAAAAGCTTTTGATTGAAATTTAAGTAGAGAAGGTGAATAAGAATTTCTGCAGTTGGAGATTATACTTGAGGTCACAGAGAGATCTGAAGAACTGAAAAAGCTGGCAGGAGTGCTGTGGGACCCCAACAGTTAAAGAACAAACTTGAAGGAAATGTTGCATAGTGCATGTGTTTGTCCCTACCTTCTCTATGGTTTGAAAACTCTAGATCTCATGGAGACAGAGGAAAAGAATACAGAGGCAGTGGAACATAATATACCAAGGAGAATGGCTGACAAGCAGACAGTACATGGAAGACACATGGAAGATATTACGCTGATGGAGGTCTCAGTGGTAGAAAGAAAATAATGGAAGATGAATGACCAGCAAAGAATGCCTCAGGGCAAGAAAGGACATAAAAGACTGAGGACAGGCTGGAAAACCACTGCCAAGAGCTGTTTTAAGAGGAAAGAACTGGTATTTCAAGAACTATGACCCTATGTGATGTGGGAGGAGGAGTGAAGAAGAATCACTTGCAGTTCTGAGCTCATATAATCAGGAAAAGGATTTAGGAAGCAAGGTAATATATAAGCCATAGCTATAGAGTTATGAATAATCTTAATTCCTTGCAGTATGACATCATTCCTAGTTTAAGCGCTGCTCTGGGGCTTTAACTTTGCTGAACAAAACCAATTAACTTCACAACATGCCCTTGCAAAAATGGCCCCTACAGATATTGTTGTCAAGTGCACATAGGCCCAGACATCAATGATACACCATCACTTATCCTCACAATTTCAGATAGGTTCTAGGTGTAAATCAGGCAAGTTCTTCAAATCACTGGAGAGATGCTAGTATCAGCATTGTGCCAGCACTTGTGTCATAACCTCAACCAGATATAGCAGCAGAGATCCTCATGAAACCCTACTGCCAGGGGGATACATGACTGAAGAGTAGTGGCAGGAGGCTGCCTTCGGGTATGCAGGATTTCTCCAAATATTTTGGTACCCCTCAATATTTGGAGAGCTGGGCCCCTTAACTCCCTTTACAGTTGCACATCCTTCCTTCCAGGGAGAGGGAAATTAGACGCTGTTTTAGCTCACTTAGTTGACCTTAATTGATCACTTACTTCTGTGGGACAAAGTTAATGCAGATTGGGATGATTATAGCCATAAAGGAGAACAATGTCTCTGTTTTGAATATTCCAGTGCAGTATATGGTAGCATATGCAGGATACTATAGCAATGCAAAAGGTTGGCTTGATGTAGATCTGCCATTTGACTGTCACTCTTCTAAAGCTTACTGCTAAAATATCAGCAGATATTGCTATCCCATGCTGGGGCATACTCGAGAGAGACCATTTGTTTTATGCGTATAAATGGGTTAATGAAGGATTTGAACTTAATGTAATTAACTATTGATCTTTTCAATGAAATGTTGTCTATGGAATAAAAACAATTGGACATTCTCAGAAAATAAGTCAATGGTCTTTGAATATATTTCAATGAATAAGTCCTCAGTGAATACTTATGTTAAAGACAGATATTGATGTAGATAATTCCCTCCTGCTGGAGGAAAAATAAATCCCACACTTACTTGAGCTGGAAGTGTTCCCTACAAGCATGACAGGGAAAGATCCAAAGACATTATGCATTCTGGGTTATAACTTGCAGAAATATGGAAGGGCAGATAGCGGGTTTCCAACCAAAATATGTCCCAGGGTTTGGGAAGCGATCTCATGAATGATGAAACATAGAGCAGAGACCTTGAGAGCACAGAACATGGGTGTATTATTGTCCATATATTTAGAAAGGGAAAGCAGTCACAGTAGTGTGTGTGTGAGAGAGAAAGAGACAATTTGTGTAAGAAGTTGAGACACACCCGACAACACGTCAGGCGTTTAGTCAACTCCCTTAACCCCAAAATTCCATCACAGCAGGAACCTCACCCACCTAAACCCCAAGCCACGGGCAAGTTATTCTCAATCATAGTCAATGGACATCCAGGAGTGGGTCTCCTCTGTCAGTCTGCTCCATCCCAGAAAGAACCGTTCCACCAGAGCCTCACTCCTGTGTGCCACGATCAGTTATTTCAACTCTGCTTTCATAAAGACAGCTGATTCAGGGCACCATGATGTCAGCTCTAAATTATTACCAGTTCAAACAGCCTCCTGTGCAGGTCAGCTCCATTCTACTTGCAGCCAGTACAAGCTCTGCCTTAGTGTGGATTCAGCCCATATAGGGCCCAGTCCAGATGAGAGAATCTCCTGAGAGGGAAACCAAAGCAAAAGTGAGTCATGTATGGAGATCCCACTGCTCCTCTACATCAGGGGAAAAAAAAACGCTCCCTTTTACTGAGCTCAGGATTTGTTACCCAAACAAAATGTACTTCTCTGAAGACCCTTCACAATTTCCATTTCATTGTATGTGTTCCCTAATAAGCGGTCACCTTTACGCACCTCAAAACAGAGGAATTCCAGCCCCAAATAACAATAGCCAATATGTGGAATGATGGAGAGACAACTTTGTAATTCACGTAAAATGACGTTAGCCAGAACTGGCTTCCCCTCCCCACAACAGGGAGTAGTGAGGGCCATTCTTCTCAGTCTTCTGAACCTAAGGCTTACGCAAGGACACAGATGATTTGTGGGGTATGCTGGGTTATGTCTCCTGGCCCCCTATGGGTGGAAGGCAACAGGCAGACACCAAGTCTACTGTTCTTCCATCTTCACCCAAAGCTCTAGAGCTGTAGGTCATGTAGGTGGTGGGGGAACTGTGGGGTGGGGGAGACAAAGTCTCACATTCCAGGTTGTGTTATGGATTTAGCTGAAGCCAGTTATCATTTATGCCCTATTTCTGGCTTGGTCTAGTTAGGACATCTCCCATGATCAGCACAACAAATGCTCAGTAAGATCCTAGGGACTCAGAAGATGGAGGGGGTGGCAGCAATGACGGTAAAGCTCACTGCGTCCTCCACTTTCAGTCAGAAATTGTTGTATTTCTCCCCCAAAGTCTCTTTTTGAGACTGCCTGAAAAGACTGCTGAGTAGAGTAGGCCATACCTCATTATATTGTCCACCAATTAGGTGTAATTTTAGAAAGCAAATACTGGTTCACTGGTTTCTGGTCTCATACCTTTTCCCCCCTAAGGAAATCCACACTTTAAATTGCACACTAGAGAAAAAGGTGAAGACACTTGTCCTACAGGTTGAACAGGAGCCTGATCTAGCAAAGCACTTATGCATATAAATAGCCCTATCAGCTTCAAGTTAAGTGTGTGCTGAAATGTTTCACTGTATCTGAAAGGATGGATCAGAGTGCTGATTCAAGCCTGGATCCTTAACAGAATTATCAAAATCCTGCAAATAGATGCTCAGATCCACACCCATTACATTCTGTTTTTAAAAGTTAGGACCACAATTTCAAATCACAGCTGGTTTGCTTTCCTTTATTAGAGACTCAAACATATAGCTCATACTCTGTTGTACTGCTGAAGTTTCTAATGTTCTAGAATCCTCAGAACAGCCTAGTTCTTCTACTTGTAGAAGCAGATATCATTGTCTGGTATTTCATACTAATACTCTTATTTTAAATGCACCCCTCTAAAATTCAGTTTTGACAACCTCTGTCTCTACATGAATCCAATGGATATTATTTTGTCACCAAACCACACTTGTATTTTAACACATTCTGGCAGTAAGATTTTTAGTTGCTTTACAAATCTCTTTTCTTATGGCAGTTATGAATTTTTAGACTCCACAGGTAAGATCGCTATCTTCAGCATTAGCTAAGCATGGGCATATTCCATTCCTATTCTTGTGTTCTCTGAAACAAGTCAGGCTCTAAATTCATTCTGTAACCATCTTTGTTCGGTCTCAGTGGTATCACAGCAGAGAAAATACACTGTCACTCTACTGCTGTCTCCCTTGATTTGCTCTTTGTTTACAGCATATTTCAAAGGTGCACCAGCATTTCAATACAGTACGTATCACTAAAGCTCCTGGCTGTGGTAAATCTCAACACTACATTTATAACACCCCAATAATGAAGGGACCATCCCACAAATCATTTAATCAAGTCCGGAACCACGAGCATGTGAGTAGGCCCTTTTCAGTCAGAGCTACCTGCATGTGTGGTTAAGCTCACAGAATCCTAGAACTGGAAGAAACCTTGAGACATCATCAAGGCCAGTCCACAGTGATCATGGCAGGACCAAGCATCAAGAAGACAGTCCCTGAAAGGTGTTTGTCTAACCAGCTCTTAAGAATCTCCTCTGAGGGAGGTTCCACAACCTCCCTAGGCAATTTATTCCAGTGTTTAACTAACATGACATGAAAGCTGTCCTCATATCCAGTCTAAATCTCCCTTGCTGAAACGTAAGTCTATTGTTTCTTGTCCTATCATCAGAGGTTAAGGTGAATAATTTTCATCCCTCCTCCTCATGCTTCAATGTTACGTGAGACTGACGTATAGCTATAAAGAATAGGTAAAACATATAGGTAACATTTCTCAACAACCACAGTGAGGTAGCTGTGTCAGTCTGTAGCTTCACAAAACAAAAAAGCAATCCTGTAGCACTTTAAAGACTAACACAATGATTTATAAGGTGATGAGCTTTCGTGGGACAGACCCACTTCTTCAGACCCACTGGAAATACTGAACAGCACAAAACATAGGATCATAAGGCTGGAAGACACCTCAGGAGGTCATCAAGTCCATTCTCCTATCCAAAGCAGGACCAATCCTGTATAAATCATCTCAGCCAGGACTTTGTCAAGTTGGGACTAAAAACCTCTAATCATGGAGATTCCACCATCTGTCTAGATAATACATTCCATTGCTATGCCACCCTCCTAGTGAAATAGTTTTTTTTCCTAATATCCGGATGAGGTATTACAATTAGAGTAGGCAAGAAATTCCACACAGATAGGGCGATCGCATCTCCCTCTCCCAAATACGGGACAGGGAAATATGGGGTGAAGGGCAGCTTCTCCTGGCTCCACCAAGCTCCGGGGAGCTGGGAAGTAGGCAGCAGCCACCGGTGCTCTTCAGGAGCCCTGGGAAAGCAGCAGGCCCAGTCCTCCCCAAGCCCTGGGGTAGCGGCAGCCACTGGCACTCCCCAGGGAAGTGGCAGGGACACAGCAGCTGCCCACGCTCCCCACACTTCCTCGAGACTTGGGGAAGTGACCTATCTGCTCTCCTGCCAGCAGCTTCACCTGCACAGCTGCTGGTTGAAAAGGTCAGCAGGGGAAGGCCCAAATATGGTATAATTAGTCCCTTTCAAAAAATATGGGACTGTCCCACCACATAGGGGATGGATGGTGACCATACACACAGAAGAAGTCTGCACCTGGTACGCGAATACGCTGTGGTACACTCCTTCAGGAAAAACAATGCACTGCAATGGGGAAATTCAACTCCTTTTATTTCAGTTATGGCCACCTACCAGTTTCTGATAAGCCAGAATGATAATTAGCAAGTGCTATAGCTCCTATTGCTTTAATAGGAAGCCCAAGCAAAACTAACCTTCCCACATGGCATTATAGTTGTCATACCTTAAATGTTTTTCAATTTCCACTTATTAGGGAGATACTGTTCTGCAGATATACATTGTTGCTGCTTAGATTTCCCTATGCAATTATAAGGAAATACCTACTTCACTGCAAATAGTGACAAAGTTACTTAGTTCGGTATAAGCTCATTGGCATGTTTAAGGCAGAGTATTATTTATATGAGTATTCTTTTAGTTATGTCTCCCTTGTGAATGAAGTGCCCAAGAATTTTCAGCCATATGTGGAAAATATTTGAAAAGGCTATTATCTGTACAAACAAACCTTTGCAGTTGCCAGCTGGCTGCATCAAAGATTTATTAATGGAATTCAGAAGTTGCTAGTGCTCATAGCTGTTTATTAGAGACAAGAAGTGTACACCATGAAACAAGAAAAAGATACAACACATACCATTGACAGCAAAGATGTGATGTATTGGATGGGATGGGGACTAAGCCTCTCTCTCTCTCAGGATCAAAACAAAAAGCAGTCAAGTCAAGTCTCAGGAGAGGATATATGTGTTGTTTTGGGAAATGATTGAGCTCACTTGAGCAAATGTACAGAAAAAACTTTTGGCCTTCATAACCCTTATTATACAGCAGAACCTTACCAACAACAAGCAGTCCTGTAGTCCTTAAAAGTTCTGAGCTTTCATGAGTACCTAATAAATAAATATGTTAGTCTTTAAGGTGCTACAGAACTGCTTGTTGTCTGTAAAGCTACAGACCAACATGGCTACGCCTCAGAGTCTAAGATAACCTTACTGTTTGGAACACCAGAGCTATGAACCCAACCAGTCAACCACACTGTACTTGGAACTGGAAGTACACAATCAGGCAACAGAAACCAAAAGACAAAGAAAAGGAAATACAGCAGTTATGTTAAATGTCAACTACTATCACAAAAAAAAAAACAGCAATTTTTCAGCACAATAAAGTTTCAAAGTGGTGATGAGCCAGTATGCACATACCCAGTAAACAGCTAAGGGATAAAATCACTGTGAGGTCCTGCCCGTAGCTGAGTTTCACCAGGGGCGCTCAGCCTCAGGAGCACCTCGGACTTTTCCACAGCTGGAGCAACGTCCACCATGGCCCTGAAGTGAGGCACTTTGGGAGCAGAACTTCCAGCAGCAGAAAGGGCTGTACATATGCCATATAACCTCTGTTCAGACCTATACATTCCTGTTGTACTTTGCCTGCTAATATATATACCTTGTAAATAATTTGCAGTAACTTAGAGTAGGTAAGTTTAATAAAGTACAATTATCCTTAATCAACCATGTGTTGAAGCAAATCCTATAAATCCTGTCTGGCCTTGACCTTGTCAGTTGACATCTGTGCCGTGTAACTCAGCCCTGGGAGGCTTTGCATGTCCCCAGGAAGATGAACAATGCCTCAAATTCAATTGCTGGTGCTCAAATGAACAATAAGGTAATATGATGCTGGGAGGGTGTTAGCCTGTGGCCAGGTAATGTGCGGTGAGGTACTCCCCTGGGTCCTAAGCAACCCAGTTTTTTACTGTTAGAGGAGGCAGCTCCTAGCACTCTCACCCACGGCCAGGCTGTAGTAACCAAACGGTTAAAGTTCTTTTTGTTGTGCCGGCTGTGTTGCAGTGACAAAAGGATAACCGGGTCAGGCTCAGAGCTTAACTAGTTACAAGTTTATTAAGCTACAGATATAAGCGTGCGTTTATAAAAAGCTATTGTTTACTTCTTATATGCTAGCAAAGTACAGGTGTTAACAAGTTACGTTACAATCCAATACAAAGATATCTGTTACCATCTAACACAATGATATCTTGACACAATGACATCTAGTTACAGAGCTCTAATTCTTTAGCTCTGCACAAAAAAGTCGGAGACCTAGCATGGGCGTATCTTACCCTCTCTGCGTCTCTCGATACCAGCGTAGCCAAGCCGGATCGGTCACTCAATTCCGCGGAAAGACGAATATGAGGTTGGGCGTCCCCAGTTGTGGACCTCGGGAGGCAATCACCTGACCCGACCAGCAGGTAGTTGGTGGAATGCACTCAAAGTTAGAGTTCTGCTGGGCCCATCTTTTATACCCCTCTGGGTTACGTATTCTCTTTCTTATCTATGGTGCCAGATCATACTGGTCTGTCTTTGTGACGCCAGTTTGTTACAATGGCATTTCTTACTTAATTTGCACTTGTAAGACAGGAGATAAGCAATTTGAGAGTACAGGACATTCTTTTGTGCGGGCAGGGCACTTCCCCTTCTGGGATGGTTGTGTGTGTGCATCATATTGATCAATGCCAGCTGGGGTGATTTCTTGAGGGTCCCCCCCCCATGTTGATGGTTTGGCCTGTTAGCCTTCTATCTGTACTTTCTGCTTCTCAGGGTCACGATAATGAGGGCATCAAAGACTGTGCTGTCAACAGCCGTTTCTGTGCCCTGTGTGCTTCTCAGTGTGGGGGGGCAGTGAGCAAGCTGGCTTGTAAGGGGGAGACTTTGTCTGGCTACATTCCACCCCCGATGCACCACACTACATCCCAGAACGCAAGGTGGTGGTGATGCCAGCATCTCTTGCCCTCCTTGGAGGAAGTCTAAAAGTACCCAATGATCCAATCAGTATGTGGGGAATCGCGAAACTGGCGAGGATCACTTGTCAGCTCTATGTATCGGATTTGCGTGGAGAAGATAGCCACATCAATCAGTCTCCTAACGATGCACAGTGTTATGCAAAACACAACTACTATGATAAGAACAACCAAAATAGTGGTTACAATAGAATGCAGGAATGGAGTGAGAGAAAATTCTAATTGTTGAGCTAACCATTTTAACTATGAGATCTTTCCATTCTTAGTTACAGCATGTAAGATTTTAACTGCATCTTTGATGGCAGATACATCCTGTTTAATCTGTTCTGAGTGTTTACCTAAAAGCAGCAAGACTGGTTAATTATAGCACAAACTTTTCCTTGTTGGGCCAGGACTACATACTTCGAGACCCACCCATCCCTTGCTGACACTTAAACAGAGAACAATTAGACAGGAAGGCAGATGGGAATTATGGTCTAATCCAGAAAGTTCAAACCGGTTACCTCTACCCACACCAGCTTGGCTAGGAGGACGGGACAGAAGGGCCCAGCTTAACCTTGGAGCTTCCTCACATGCAATGGCTTCCACTCCGAGGAATTACAAGCAAGACACTCAGTTCCGCGAAAGTTTAAACCGGTTACCTCTGTACCCTGTGTGCTTCTCAGTGGGGGGGAGCAGTGAGCAAGCTGGCTTGTAAGGGGGAGACTTTGTCTGGCTACAGAGGGATTGCAAGAGCTTTGGAGGATAGGGTCAGAATTCTGGACAAATTGGAGAAATGGTCTGAGGAAAATAGGAAAAGCTCAGTAAAGACAAAGGCAAAGTTTTCCACTTAGGGAGGAATAATCGGTTGCACACATAAAAATGGGAAGGAACTCCCTAGGACTACAGGGACTACAGAAAGGGATCTAGGCATCACAGTGGATCACAAGCTAGAGTATGTGTCAATGGTGTGTCTCTGTTGCAAAGAAAAAAAAAATTCTGGGCTGCAATAACAGGAGTGTTGTGAGCAAGACACAAGAAGGAATAATTCTGCACTATTCTGAGCTGATTAAGCCCCAGTTGGAGTGCAGTGCCCAGTTTTGGGCCCCATGTTTTAGGAAGGATGTGAAGAAATTGGGGAAGGTCCAGAGAAGAGCAACTGAAACAATTAAAGGTCTAGAACACATGACCTGTGAGAGAGGATTCAAAGTGGGTTTGTTTAATTTGGAAAAGAGATGGCTGAGAGGGGAAATGATAGCAGCTTTCAAGTACCTAAAAGGGTGTTACAAGGAGGAGGGATAAAAATTAATCTCCTTAGCCTGTGATAGGACCTGAAGCAACGGTCTTAAATTTCATGGGAGATTAGTTTGGACATTGGGAAAAAAATTCTGTCAGGGCGGTTAAGTACTGCAATAAAGTGCTTAGGGTAGTTTTAGAATCTCCTTCACTGGAGATATTTAGTAACATAGACGTAGCCATCACAAAGCAAGCCAGCAGCCATGTACCACTTTGAAGACTAACAAAATGATTTATTAGGTGGTGAGCTTTCCTGGGATCTGAAGAAGTGGGTCTGTCCCATGAAAGCTCATCACCTAATAAATCACTTACTGTTAGTCCTTAAAGTGCTACATGACTGCCAGTTTGTTTTATTGGACTGGACTTGATGACCTCTTGAGGTCCCTTCCAGTTCTAGTATTCTGTGATTTTATAAATAGAAGTAAATTCACTGCTGGAAGCCTACCGTGACCCTCAGCAAGACATATAAACCAGACCTCCACTGTACCAAGGTCCCAAGTCAAACACAGGGACTTTGCAATAGACACAAGAATGTCTGTGAACTTAGGCAGGATGCTGACAGAGGATCAGACTGAAGCGGAGACAACCTGCCTTACCCAGAGTGGTCTCTGTGACAAAGGGGCCCTACCTAACCCTGCAAAGGCTAAGACTTAGTTAAAACAATACACATCCTGGCCTTTGTTGTTTAAAACCATTCCTCTTTTTTGTTCCTGCAGATAGATAAATGATATTCTGCTTGACACCGGCTGTTCTCTGACACTGCACTTTAAGCTGACCGCAGGCTCCAGGAAGGCAGTATATAGCAGGGCCCCAAGCCCAGAGAGACAGGCTGAAGCCAAGGTTGGACAATAGACAGAGAGTTTATGATCTGCTGTGTCTAAGATTGATGGGATTGCATCCCAAGCAAGGTACAGGTATAAACATGGGTTTGTCTTCTGATCTATGGAGGCTCAAAGCCTGCAATTTCTCTGGGATTTCAATGCTTAATTAACATTAAATTTAATGGACATTGTAAATCATATCCCTTAGGCACCTGTGAAAATTGCATCCACATGCTTGGGAAGACAAAAATGCTGCTTCCCAGGCTGATGTGGTATTCTGGTCTATTCCAGAGCTCAGCCTAGAGATACACAAGCAGGAAGAAAGTCAAAATCAGCTCCTTTGCAGGCAACAATACCATTCCCTATCCTCCTTTTGTCCTTGTCTCCCAATGTACACCACATGGTTATTGTGATAGGTCTGTAACAACCTCCTAGAGTGGCTAATTTAAGGGAAGAGGAACTCATCTGCATCTCTTTTGGTCTTTAAGGAACACACATAACTTCATTATATGGGCACTTCACTCCTAATCAGCTATGAATGGATGTACGCCCCTGTATACTAGCCCAGTACAAGGTTATTGAACATAGGGGAAGCCTTGTAAGTCTCACTAGGGTTGTCAGATTTTTCGGGAGGGTTTGTAGAATAGTCAAGGGGATAGGGGACCCTTGTAGCCACAGAGCAGGGAAGCTACCTTGGCTGGAGACTATCCCCAGCTGGGGCAGGGGACCCTATGCCCCAGCTGCAGGGGTCTTCCCACCCCTCTGGCAAGGGTTCCAGCATCCTTCTGCCCATGGATACCATGGCTGGGGCTGCTAGTGGGGCAGTCCCAGTAGGCTCCCAGCCATGAGGCTGCTAGGATCCACCTGCACAGGGATACCACCAGTGGGGCTGCCGGCAGGGCTGTGCACCCCAGTTGCCTCCCAGACACAGGGCTGCCAGGATCCCCCCCCGAGGTTCGCATGGGTAGGAGCTGGCTGGGGCACAGATTCCTGCTGGTAGACCTGTTGCAAGAATCCCAGCTGGGGCCCAGGAATTTCCATGATAAGTCCCATGTCCCATATTTATGCAAAAATATCCCCTCAGGATGTTTATGTTTAAATATCAGAAGGGTAGCCGTGTTAGTCTGGATCTGTAACAGCAACGAAGGGTCCTGTGGCACCTTATAGACTAACAGAAAAGTTTTGATCATGAGCTTTCGTGAGCACAGACTCACTTCATCAGACGCTGGTCATGAAAATGTATGTTTAAATGTGGGACACGGGACTTCTCATGGAAATTAGGGACTGCCCCACAAATTGTGAGATGTCTGGCAACCCTACTTTTTATACAATTTTAGCTCCTTTGTGTGTTGGGTGTCAATGTGTGTGTGCCTCAGCCCAGACCCACTCAGACAAACCACGAGGAAGAAGCTTTATTCTGTTGAGAACACAGAATAGTATTACAGGTCAGCAGCCTCCTCTCTGCATGTAGCCTACATGCTCCCAGCTCAGTTAGTGCTGAGACCCTGCTAGGGGGCAGAGGGCACATTCTGGCAGGAACCAGGAAGTTCTCCCAGCATGCCACAGTTTGTAGTTCACAACTTGTTGTTCCTAGGGCTGCTTCCAAAGCACAGTAGACCTTAGGTGCTACACAGAGAATTGGGTAACGGTCTTGCTCCAGGTCAGAAGTACGTGGTTGTTTTTGAGGCTTTGCCCAACTGACAAGGTCCTCTTTGCCTGGCTAAGCTCCATTGTGCATCACCACCACCTGCTAGAAGCATAACTCCTTTTAAATTGAAATTGGTTAATTGATTGTCAGACCCCCAGACAAGAAACTCATCTTTGCATTGGTATGGTGGGAAAGAGGCATTCGCCTGGCACCATTACCTGCTAGTCATCCATGTCTCCTAGGCAAGACAAATTCTTACTCCTTAGACTTCATCAACCATGTAGCAGCTAGACAGGCTTAATGCAGTGACATATAGAGGGAACATAGCCATTCAGAACAGGAAGTACCCTCTGTGGCTGTTTAATCTAGATGGAATAGAGCATCTGCTGAATTTATAGCATTAGAAGCAATTCTAGATGAACATAGTCTATAGTAATAAAGACTGACATGGAATACTTTGTCCTGAATGGCTGATAATGAAGCCATCAATATTTTTAGCTGGTTGCATGTTCCTATTCAATCTCTGCAAAATTGATTTCGGTGCCTTTATTAGTTTCAGTTCTTCAGGCACATTGCACTGGCTTTAAAGGCACTTGAAAATTTCCCATTTCTAGAGCAAATTTCTGAACATAATCCAGCTTCCAAAGCTCCTGCTCCTTCCATCTGATGTATTGTGAACATTCTTCTGTTTCTCTGTTGTGTCTTCTTTCAGTCATTTCCTATTGCAAATTTTCTGCCTTCAGTGCAGTCAATACACCACCAGCAGCACCTGCAGGATCATGAAAGTGACAGTCAGCAGTGACAGTGATTTTCCTATCCCTTTCTTTTGCTTCTGCATTCAGTATGATCCCTGCATAAGACCCGGAAAAAGAGGTGGAAAAATCCCTGCCTAACTCCACTTTTATTTTCACTTGGTCATTTCCTTTGCTGTCTCTGCTTCTAGTCAATATCTGACAACATGTCAACAGAACATGGCCTTAGATAGCCTGTGGTGGGATGATGTGATACATGGGAAGGCTTTTAATGTTTTGTCTTGATTTATGTATAACCAAGAAAGAGGATATTTCAATACTGAATGCTCCAGGAAAGACAAAAATACGAACCAATTAAATGATTCCTGATGGCGACCACCCACATTGTGTCTCAGTTTTATAACTAGTACTTTTTCCCTCTTACTCAGGGGAACCAGAAGGCAGAGAATGCAAAAACAAAAACAAGTAACACAGATAGTGCCATGGTTTCCTACCAGTCCAATGTTTGCTGTTTATTAAATTTATCTTTGCAGGAATTCTAACTTTTTCTCCTGTTAGCCATTTGAAATCAGCCGGCAATGTCCCCATTCACAAAGGGGAGAGCTGTCAGGGACCACAGGCATGAAAAGAAGTAGATGGCCCTTCCAGGCAGCAAGGAGTTGATTGACTTTTCTGTTTTAACTCTTTCCTTTCTCTGTTAACTTTTTGCAACTCAGCGTGTCACATCAGAGGTTAGCGGAGGTTCGTAGTGTGTGCAAGTGGATTTGAATTGAAATTTACAACAATTAAAGGACTGGTTCATAAAAGGAGCTATTGTTTAACCCTTGGGCTTACACTGCAGCAAGGGAGGTTTAGGTTGGACATTAGGAAAAAGCTCCTAACTGTCAGGGCGGTCAAACAGTGGAATAAATTGCCAAGGGAGGTTGTGGAACCTCCATCGCTGGAGATATTTAAGAACAGGTTAGATAGATGTCTATCAGGGATGGTTTAGATAGTACTTGGTCCTGCCATTGGGGCAGGGGCTGGACTCATTGGCCTCTCGAGGTCCCTTCCAGTCCTAGTGTTCTATGATTCTATGATTCTATGATTGTTTAGACACATAACTAAGTCTCATACAAATTAAGTGATGCTGGGTCTGTCTCCATTAGGTCTATTAAATACCACATTTTGACTAAATTAGCCTGCTCGTACAAACTCCTAGAAAGTGGCACAGTGTTAATTTGAAACTTTGTAGAAAGGTCTGGACAAGGAACATACCTCCAGCTCTGTAGGCCCTGGTCATAACCTTGGAAAACACCCTGGGCAAAACAGCATAGGAGTTTCAGATTTCTCCCCACTCTCTTTTTTATAATTTTAATCCCATTATAATTAATGGAACCATTAAGAAGACCATTTCTTCCTCTTCAGATTTGAACCTAGTTTTATCTTCTGTAATTTGTATGCTGCAGTTTCCTCATTTTGAACCACTGACAAACATCGCCTTAGTATTCATGAGCTTAAAGCAATATTCTTGGTGGTAAGTACCTTGACCTGAAAAGCAGCATTGTTGTGCCAAATTTGCTCCCTTATTTATTTAGTAATCAGCCAAGATAAACATTTCTCTTATGAAAGTTTCAGTTAAATGACAACAAGAAATCTTGTGGCACCTTATAGACTAACAGATATTTTGGAGCATAAGCTTTCACGGGCAAAGACCCACTTCATCAGATGCATGAGTGGGGGTGGGGGTTTCAGAGGGATGTTTAAAGAATGGGGTCCCAGAAAAAGGAAGGGCCAGAGCTGACAAGGTCTATTCAGTCAGGGTGGAAATGGTCCATTATCAACTGTAGGTATCAAAAGAGGAAAAAACAGGTCAGATCAGATGGGGGATATGAGCCATTGTCAGAGTCTAATGGGGAGATATTAACAAGCAGGGCAGAGAAGCTGTTTTTGTAAGATGTGAGCCACTCCCAAGTCTCTGTTTAATCCTTAGTTAATAGAGTCAAATTTGCAAATAAATTGCAGCTCAGAGATTTCTCTCTCCATTTGATTTTTGAATGTTTTTTGTTTCAGGACTGCCACCCTTAAATCTGCTAGTGAGGATCCAGGGAGATTGAAGTGTTCCCCCACAGGCTTCTATACATTACCGTTCCTGATGTCTGATTTATGTCCGTTTATTCTTTTACGTAGAGACTGTCCAGTTTGGCCAAGATAAATTGCAGTGGGGCATTGCTGGCACATGATGGCATATATTATATTAGTAGATGTTCAGGTAAAGGAGCACTGTTCACATCTAAAGTGATTTCAGTTATTCCCACCATGTTGTATTATAGTTAGTGGTCATTTATTTTGGTGCAACTCCTATTGGTCATGGGACACCAAGGAAGAGTTAAGTAGGTAAAGACAATAGTGGCAAAAAATCTTTGGCAAGTAATGCCTTTTTCTGCAGGTTCAATGAAATGAAAAGAACTCAGACTCCCTCATCTAACCCCACTCGTCTCTGTAGCTTTTAGCTTCCATGATCCAGCTCTTCTTCCCTCTCCCACCCTGCACCAGCCATGATGTTTTGACATTCAAAGCTTGTTTCAGAGTGCATAGCTGAGTCATTTACTGCAAAGGTAGGTACATTATTTCAGAGTATTTCAGCCCCATGAAGGGTCACATCCTCCTCAGACAATTTATTCCTGTGTTTACCCACCCTGACAATTAGGAAGTTCAGGGTGTTCGGTCCATATAACCATGTTGCTCAGGAGTGTGCTAACACTGCATCTCCTTCTTCCTAGGTTTTTAGTTACTATTCAGGCATATAGTTCTACGCCTAGAGATGTGTTTCTCTCTCTTTCAGCTACCAGATTTCTTTGGATGCACTAGACTAAATAGACTGCAGTCAGGGATATTCTTAACGAGTAACGCAAAGCATACATGCATAGAGACTAACACATTTATTAGGTCATGATCTTTCATGGGTAGGAAGCTCATGACCTAATAAAATTGTTAATCTTTGAGGTGCTACAGGACTGCTTGTTATTTGTGAAGGTACAGACTAACACAGCTGCCCCTCTGAAAATCTGTACATAGATTTAAGACTGTAAATGCTTCGAGGCAAGCAGCACATTTTGGTGGACATTTGTTGCGTGCCTAACACAATGGGGTCCTGACCCAAGACTGGGCTCCCTAAAGGTTATAGGGATACCAAAAGTAAATAAGCATATTTATGTGATTTCATTCTTTCTTATTTGTACTTCAGTAATGCCTAGAAGCTACAGTCATGGAGGTGAAACCCATTGTAACAGGCACTGGAGAAACAGAACCAAAAGCCAGTTATTGCCCCAAAGAATTTATAATCTAAGCGCTAACAGATAGGTACAGAGGAACTAGCTCCTGTCTATTACAATCCATTTGTCATTACCAGCAGTAAGATTTTAGGCCAGGTCTCCACTAGGCTGAAAAGTCAATCTAAGAAATGACGATTGTATAGCTGGAATCAATGTATCCTAGATAAATTTTTCTGGCCATCCACACAGAGGGAGGTTGACAGGAGAAACTCTCCACTGACTTCCCTTACTCCTTGCACTAATTTGAATCCTGAAGGATCAACCCTGAAGGAGCCACTCTTCTGGTACCTGTAGACATGGGCTCATTGACTAACCCTGCTCCCTCTGTGGTGAATAGTCACTACTCTTTCTGGTATGTACACCTGAAAACCTGTTTATCTGGAAATGTTCAAGCAGTTCCTGCTGAAGCCCTTAACACTGAAGGTCTCTCCTTACTGAGTTTTCAGATGCTCACATCTCACCTTCACTTACCCAAGCAATTATTTCTCTTAGGACCTTCTACAATGTGTAGTAAAGAAAAAGCCCCATCTCCAGGTCTTCCTCACAAGAATCGTAGCTTCTTATTTTCACTGCTGCATTTTTCATTTGTTGCGTACCCTTCTCCCTCTCATAATTAAAAGCTCTTTTGTGTGCCTCTTCACTGGCACTCTCTCCCAGGGCTCCCAATCAATCACCACCTCTTTGTTTAGTCTCTTCTAAAATGAAGGTTCATCACCGTAAATTTTCTGTAGGCCTGCAAGCTTCGCTTTCATTCCACTTCGATTTCTTTCTTGGACATTGTTTGAAAGACTCCCCATGGAGCTGTGTCACACATCACTGATTTCTCTCTCTGCCTGTGGAGATTCAGAGAAAATGAGCAGTCTTTGTCACTGCGTCCCTCTGTCTTCCTTTTGCTGCATCCCTCCCCCTTCACACTGGCTGCTACTTGTAAGCGTTCACCCTGCTGCCACAATACCATCTGGAGCCTGAAAAATGTGTTGTAAGCTATAAAATAAGCTTTTCTTTTCCATCCTCATCCCAACTGCTACATGAGATGTGGCCATTAAACATTTTAAACAAAATAGCAAAATTTTTGCTTATCCAGGCAACAGAGAGCTTGGTCAATAATTCCTTTATTTGCTTTTCTGCTCCCTAGCTTCAAAAGATACAGCTTGGATTCTTCTACCTGCCCTTCAATAACAACACCAAGAGGTTTGCTGTAACTCTGAGAAATGGCATTTTATTATGAAATATGTGAATGTATCACACTGTGCACACTGAGTGTGAAATAGAAGTTAACTTGGAAGTTTTCCCCAATCACATGCAATAAGCTGAGAGTCTTTGGTATGCCAGAAGGGGGTGCTACAGTGAGCTGGTTCTGGCCCTCAGAGGCTCAGAGTTGGTGTGCACCATGCTGAGACACTGTCAAGGTGACCAGATAGTAAGTGTGAAAAATAATGGCAAAGAGTGTGTGTGGTGGGGTGGGAATCTAAGGTGTCTATATAAACCAAAACCTTAAGTATTTGACCTGTCCCTATAACAAATCAGGATATCTCATCAGTCTAGTCCCTGCATGTACGACACCAACTGTGAGGCTTATAGTAAAGAACTAAAAGAACTAGCTGAAAGCAGTAGCAGGCATATGAAAGTGGACAAGCCACCAGAAGAGGGTGACAGACACTCACAAGACTCCGCTGTTATACTTGTTCATATTTTGAAGCAGTCCCCAAATGCCTTCATCTCTTTATAGGGCAGTTATACACTAGACCTGAAAGTTGAACCTAGATACGCAATTCCAGCTATCTCTCATCAACTTATCTGGCCATCATCACAAAGGGAAGTCGATGGGAGAGGTTCTCCCACTGACCTCCCTTACTCCTCATGATAATGAAGGTTGCAGGGGTTGGCTGTTGAGTCCAGATAGTTTGATTTCACATGTCCCCGTGAGGTGCACAAAATCGAATCATGGAAAATTGACCCTCACTGGGTCAACCTCCCTGCAAGTGTAGCTGTACCCTTCATTGCAATCTAGCCTCAATTCCTCCTACTCATGGCCATCATGACTCTTAGTTCTATGTCTCCACAACTTGGTTATGAACACACAGGCACACCGATTCCTTATAAATGTATTAGTCTAGGGTTTTACCTCAGCATTCACCGTGTACCCTAGGGGCTATTTCTTTCAATAATATAAAATGTTTAGTTCCACTGAGATTTAAAAAGAGCCTAAGTGATCATCTATAGAAATTATGCACTAGCTAGACAGCTCTTGAGCTTGATGAGTAGGTATATAAGGTAAAGATATTCTAACACATGTTCTAAACTTTGACATTGGCATCCATGGAATTATTACAAGTTTTCATCTTTGTAAATGAAACCAGAATTTGATGTATAGACTTCAAGTAAAGTTTACTGAGAGAGGAATTAACTCTGAATGAGTCAGATTTACCTTTATGCAGATATTAGGAATACATCTAACTATGCGGCTTTATGCATGAGATAGTATATTTATTAAAGAAAATGTGTTCCCTAGATTTAATTAAATTAAAATTCATCAATAAATAAGAATTTTTTCAATGTGCATTCAGTGTCAGACAAATCACTATTTATGAGACAAAACAATATTTATTATTGTTAAATCTCTCCTGTTGGATATATATTTAGAGAATAAAGATACCAGGGGTGCATAAGTTAATAAACTATACACAAAATGCACCAAATGGAACTCTAAGCTTTCAAATTATTCAAATCTGTAGACTCTGATTTCTCCCCCACTTCTTCCTCCCTTCCTTAACAGTGATTTCAGCCATAATTATTGTTATTGCTTGAACCATAGACACCTTTATTAGTGCTTGAACCATTACTTTCTCATTAGTTCTCTCAAGAATGCACTGGGAGTTAGGCTGTTAAGTCTTGAACAATGGACCTCCTAAAGCCATGTGCAGTTGCTAAATAGAAGAGTTGTTTGCATTGTGCTGTTTGGACCCACTTAAATAGCTTTCCTTATCCATCTAACATTTCCACTTTCCTTTTAAAGCCTGAGCCACAGCCCACCAAAACTAATGGGAGTAATTATTGTGAATGCAATTTAATTTTGAAGCTGGAGCTTAGGACCTGAGTTTTAAAGGGATTTAAACACCAAATGGGATTTTCAGAAGCATCCAGGCATTTCACTTACATGGGGTCTAGAGACCTCGAAATCCCACTAGGAACTAGATTCACAAAAAAAATTTAGAAGCTTAGATGCCATTTGAGGCAGCTAAATCCCAGAATCAGAACCCTCACTAATCCACCGTTAAACACTGTACACAGTTAAACTTACTCAGCAGCCAAGTTGTAGCAGTAAAAGTTCCCGAGATGCCTACATTTCTACCTGTGCAGCTCCATTCTAGGCATCCAGATTTTGATCCCCTGAGACACAAAATGAACTAGGGGAAGTCACGTGAAGGACAACCTGCCTCACCTGCAGGCCTGATTCAGGAAAGAGGCTCAGCTGTTACCTATTAGATCAAGGACATGCAGCCAAAATAGTTGGGATTGGAAGTCGGAAATAAAAAACCCCTCCCTTTACTCTAACTTGGGCTAAAAGTCCTCAGCCATGAGGCCAGGACCCAGTCCCCCAGCTCCAGTGACTTTAAGTTATGTGTTCATACTGGAACAGCTTCAAAATAGGAAAAAAGGAGTGATCCCACATCAAAATATTCCACAGTTCATCCGTTAGGGCACTGAGTTGTTTAAATCCCTCCCCTCCAGCTGTAGGGTGGATATGAACCAGGCATTCTCTCCCAATGCAGAAGAGCACCTTAACCACTAGACTAAGGAAGTTGCATGGAAAAAAATAGAGGGAACATTGATTGGTAGGAGAGCAAGCTCCCATTGGTTATGTGCACCCAGGCAGGTGTGAACGTGCAACACTAACAGAAATACATTTTGCTGGCTGTGGGCAGCTAGCGGTGCTTCCACTCCATTTCTGTCCTCCAGTCAGCTGCGCAGCACCTGATTCTCTGCCTTCTCCTTGGGATTTTCAGTGGGAAACCCTCTCTTTGAGTTACATACCTACAATTTGGCAAGGGATCAGGAGGGAGTGGTAGGAGGCAGTGTTCTCTGTGAGCTGAGCACTTGGCTCAGAAATGCTTGTCAGTGTTTTTGAACATCAGCTGATGTTTAATCAACCAGGATTTGCCTACTTTTGTTGTTCTATGAATCATCCCGAGTTCTGTGATGTCAGACTGAGGGAGTGTTTTCAAGTCTGTAAATGTGCAGGGTTTTTTTTTCCACCCTCCGTTCTGATTGCTGAGTTTTGTATATTTGAGGAGGCCAAGGTCATTCAAAGCATTGTGTTATCATCCCCTTCCCCTCACACATGCCCTTTGTGTCTTTAGATTTCTGAAATGCATGGGAACTAATTAAAAGCTTCCAGACTGTGTAAGAAGTGCCAGGCCCCGATTTTAAAGATTGATTGCGTGGTTTGAAAGAATCATATTTCACAAGACTACAAGTTGAAGTTCAACTGCTGCTTATGCTAACTTGTGTCTGCCTCCAGAGTCTGGGTTACTCTCGTAATTAGAGGAGATCGCCTGTGCATTAGAAATATGTCTTTTCTTCCTGGGGATAGGCTTGATGCTTGCTAATGATTGGGATATGGTCCACATGCACAGTGGCTATATCTACACTAGAGAACGTTATCAACAGATCAATCTGCTTTCATGTGTGTCCACAATCTGTTGACAGAAGTTTTGTTGGAAACTGTTGGAAGATATCAACTTCTGTTGACAGATTGCTGTAGTGTAGACGTAGCCCATATGTTTATTACATAGTCATGTGAAAACTTCAACATTTTGTCTTACAAAATCCAACAAGTAGGAGCCTTGTACCATCAATCCACTAGGTGATATTTCTTACCTACTTTACTTTTACATACTACATATCCAAAGTTTTTAATCAGCCTTGTGGCCATTTTGTTATGAGCCTGGTAAACAAAGAAAAGGATACACTTGAAGACACCATCTCTGTCTTAAAGAGCTTCAACTGCTTATACACTGACCACCTCTTGTTGACCAGAAGGTGGGAGTTTGATTAGGAGTATTGTTCTGGGTGTCGGCTTGCAAATCTGACCTAAGAATCAGGGTTCACCCTCCTCCCTGGACTATGTAAATTAAGAGTTAAAAGAGCTCCATGCACACTGTGGGTAATCTCAAAATGAGAACAATTTTTTATAGCTGGTATTAAATCTCACACAATCAAATGCCTAAGGTGATGAACACAACTGATTCAGTCACACCACTCATTTACATAAATGCAGCTTGGAGTATAAAGTTGGAAATGCCTCATACAAGATTACACTCATGCTTCCTGCTGAAGACCTGAGGAGCTGAAAGACGGGCCTCGCTTTGCTGGTGATGAGAAGTGAGAGAGTATTATATAAGGATATTTAGAAAAGATAAAGGAGAGTTTAAGGAAGAAAAACTTCTCTTTGAATAAGAAAAATCTTTACTTTGGGGAAAAGGAATTTGCCTTAACATTATGGCCATGGGGTGTGATAGGCCTTTTTGCATCCCTTTGGCCCAGCCTCAGAAAACTCATACCAGACTCCCACCCTAAGATTTTGAGGGCACACACATTTGATTGGAGGATTACACTAAGATACCCCTTTGAATATGCATGTCACTTCACGCCCTCATAAACAAACTCCTAAGACTGGCATCTGTGGTTAGAATGTCGAGAAGTCCCTCATGATGACTCTTGCTTCTACTTTCCAGTAAAGTAGGACATCCAGTCTGACAGGTTCAAGGTATTTTTGACGCCTTCCGATATCACAGAAGATAATGTTGCATTCTGTGTCAGAAACCTCATCCCTTTGCCTTGAAACTATTTAGAAGGGCTAGAAATTTCTACATACTTCACACTTACCTAACATGTTAAAAAAGAAGTGCTAAAGTGAACATATTACTGAGTGTGATCCCCTGTAGGCCCCTTGCATTACTGATAAAATGGAATGAAACAGTGAAAGATTTAAAGGTACATCTACGCAGCAAAAGTTAGTTTTGAAATAACAGCCCTTAACCGGAAAAGCTCTGTTAGCATCTGCATAAAATTTCAGAATAGTGATTGGCTTATTTCAAAACAGGTAAACCTCATTCGATGAGGAATAGCCCCTATTTCGACCTGTTTCGAAAGAGGGGCAGTGTAAAACAGTGAATAGACCCTATTTCAAAATAAGCCATAGTGCTTCCGATGGCTCTCGTAAGAAATGGGCTCTGTGGGTTTAGGCTGGGGGTCAGCAGTCTTTCTGAGATGGAGTGCCAAACTGTGGCCTTTTGACCTGTACATACAGTCTGAGTGCCGCTGACAGGTTTTTCAAGTCACTAAGGCTGTGTCTACATTACAAAATAACTTTGAAGCTGCTTACTTTGAAGTAAGCAACTTTGAAGTGGAGTACCTGCACACAAAATGCATCCTCCCTTACTTCAAAGTAGGCTTCCTCTACTTCGAAGTTAACCGTCTACACACAACGAGCACCTGCTTTGAAGTAAGGGGCCAGGAAACGATGCAGGCATGGGGTCACATGGCCCACAAGCCCTTCCAAAATCACAGCCAGCCGACCCCTTAAAGGGCCCCTCCCAACACCCCTACCTTCCATCTGCTCAAGGCTGCCAGGCTGCCAATAGCAGCAGAGCACATGCTGGAGACAAGAGCCGCATATAATGCCAGCTCCCAACCTCCCCGAGGACAAGGTCCTCTCCACCCTGGTCAGCCTGCTGGCCATGCTGGTTGCCCTTCTCTTCCAATGGCATTGTCGGGTCGCCCGCGTGGGACCCAGCCTGCAGGCTCTGGCCAGAGCACTGCTGCCCCTTCCCTGGAGCCCCCCAATCCAGCACCAGTGGGCCTTCGCCACTACCTGTGAGTAGCAGGACCGGCTGGTGCTGGAGGACTGGGATGCTGAGCAGTGGCTGAGGAACTTCAGGATGACCTGCCAGACATTCGAGGACCTCTGCCACTAGCTCGCCCCAGGACCTCTGCCACTGGCTCACCCCAGTCCTCCAGCACCGGGACACCCAGATGTGGCCAGCGCTCCCAGTGTGGAAGAGGGTGGTCATTGCACTATGGAGGCTGGCCACTCACAACACACTCCAGTCTTCTGGCCACCAATTTGGAGTCAGCAAGACCACAGGTGGAGCAGTGATGATTGAGGTAAGTCTGGCACCCACCACAGACCAGGCAGGAAGCTGAGACTGTGCCACAGTTGAGGCTGGGGAGCCTTGCTGGCAGCCCCACAGCCAGAGAAGCCCCAAGCCAGAGCACGCTGCCGGCAGCTCCACAGTCCCAGGAATGAGCCACAGTCAGAGAATAAGGAAGCCATTCTTCAGCTCCGTAAATGTACCAGAATAGCTTATTTCAAAATAATAATGCTGTGTAGACACAGCCTCACTGAATTATTTCTCTTCAACTATAGCACATGATAGGCAGGCCATGAGAAATGGGAATCTTTCAGGACCAAGGCCTTAAAACTTTCATTAAGTTTAAAAACCCAATATTTTAATAAATCCTGGTTCACTTTTAAGTTTACTTTATAAATATAGCTCACTTGCGGAGGAGAAATGCTTTCCTCAATTTGTGTCTGACGCACTTGCAAATGAAAGCACAGCAGATGTGCTGAGTAAAGAACTTATAGCTGCTTTTAAATCACTTATAACTTACGTATTTACAATGTAATTGCAATGTGAATTTTCTTTGCTTGCAGGCTGGAGCAGATGGTGAAGTCTTAGGAAATAAGGATGCATTTATGAAAACAACCTTGTCAGTGGATATGGATCAGCACTCAAGTCGCACTCCCAGTCAGTGCCCAGCTCAAACTGGGAAAGCTAATGATCCAATCAGCAGACAAAATTTGATGGTGAATCTTGGTCATGTGTCACCTCAGGCAAATTGCACATCTATGGAGAATACTCAAGCAGAGTCTTAGAAACACAGTCCACATCCCACAGATCCGGACAAAGTGCAGTGCAGATATACCCTTAGGTATTGTGCAAAGAAACTTACATATGCGCTTAAAAAGTATGCATTGAAAATAGCTCTATTAAATGTATTAGGCCTTCTTACAGAATGCATAAAAATATATCATGTGCATGTATCTTTGCAGGATCAAGGAAAGATCACAGAGCACTCTTTCTACCCTTCATCTTGGAAAGTGCACCAGTCCTATTTAAACTCTCCATCCAGTTCAGCTAGCAACAAATGACCTTTTCAGTTTTCATTCTGAACACTCAGCATTGATAGTGTTAAGTCTGCTGAAGTCAGAAAGTTCTGGTTATTTCGGAGTTTCCAGTTCCTTAAACTGCTCTCTTGAGAAAACATACATAACTTTCTGACTATAATAAATATTTTAAAGATTGTGATTAGTTTCAATAGCTAGTAGATAGAAATGCCCCTGGCAAATATTGTCAACCTAGTCAGTGTTTGATCACAAAGCCATTTCATTACTTTTGTACAACTTTCAAATTTTACAAAAGAAGCAAGAACACATTTCTAACTTCTTATGAGTTGCTACAATAAAGTTTCAGTTTATGTTTCTTTCATTTATTAAGGACCTTCCCAGAAAATCCTATACCTTCTATATTATAAATGAAAACAATTTGGAGTGTCAAATCCAGGCCATTTTGTTGTAGCCCTGTGCAAATATAAAATTTGTAACCCCATCCATATCCACAATAGTGAGGCATGGCTATCCACATCTATCCAGATGCAGATATGCAGGGCTATAAAACAAATGTTACTAGACCAGAGAGCCCCAGTGGCTGGGAGGGGGGACTAGCTGGGAGACCGGCAGCCAGGAACCCTAGATGGGGCATGCAAAACTGTGACTCAGGAGTACTGGCCAGGCTGGGAAGCCAGAAGCCCATATCCAGGGCTTGGAAAGCAGTAGCCCACAGCCAGTAAGCTGCAGCCTGGAGGGCTTGGAGTCAGAAGCTGTGACTGGGATGTTGATTGTTGGACACCGTGACCCAGTGCCATGGAGCAGCAGCCAGGAAGCTGCAGCCAAGGGGACCATTAAGCAGGCAGCCCTTGGGGTCAGGAAGGCAGGGGAACCATTGGACAGGGACCAGGAAGTGGTGTAGGCCAGTAAGGGAGCCCAAGAGTATGGGCTGGAGGCCAGCAGCGGAGAGCACCTCTCCTGTTCCAGCAAAATCCCTAGTCTGGAAAAACTCAGGGTGCTGGACCAGGGAGGTTCAACCTGTACAACTCTTCTCTGACAAGAAGCCTACACAGAACTTGACAAAAGGCTAGGTTACTGGTGTGCTGAGATTACAGCCCAGCCAGCTGAGCAACATCGTCATGGTTTCTTTCCCACTCCATCAGTCAATCTGTTTCCATCTGCTGTCTCTTGTTATGTAAACGAGCCTTAACTATAAGGCAAGTTAACCTCCTGGCCTACAGCACAATAAGTCAACACTGAACTGGCTTGCTGCACGTAAAAAATTCGACATGGACATTGCTGAAAGTTCCACAACACGTCTTGGTTTCCTACTCTTTGAAAGCCTAGCATCCCAAACCACATTTTGGGGCTTTCAATGTGTGGTAGCAATGTCTACGTAGACTATTTCTGTGCAGAAAGATGGCACACATAGATTGATACTCCGGCTAGTGATGCAGACAGCACTTAATTTAATGTAGACAATTTTATTTCAACTGCGTCTTCACTTTCTACGAACACTCCCATGAGCAACTGCATTGGAAGACATAAATTGTTGAAACAATTTTTTTAAACAAAAAAAGAGTTTTTAGACAAAGAGAGCAATGTACTCATGGAAAATTAATTTAGAATCATGACTACATTACATTTATTCAGCCATGTCCATTTTAAATGCAGCCTTTGTTTCAACTTGATTCTGAATATTCTGAGCCAAGCTCATGGCAGAGAGACCACAATCAGCCCACAGACTGAAATGGGTCCCACTCATGAAATGTTCACTGAATACTTTCCAAAAAGTGAACATCAGGAAAATCCCATTCCACTGGTAAATAGTGAAAAAACAAAAATTCATTTAACTGCTTGTTTATCACTAATAGATCACACCTCCATAACTCATGGGAGAAGTTTGTGCTCACAAGTGGCAGGGAGGCTTTAGTGCCTGCTGTGAAACTGAAGAATCTGTGGTTAAGGACAAAGATGCGGACCTAAGGTTAGGCCTGGTGATAGCTTCTTCCCCCTGCCACCACAACAGCCAAACTTGTTTAGGACCAGCGCTCCCTGTAAGATGAGTGGTTGGGCAGCTGTCCATAGCCGTGTCTACACGTGCCGCAAACTTCGAAATGGCCATGCAAATGGCCATTTCGAAGTTTACTAATGAAACACTGAAACGCATATTCAGCGCTTCATTAGCATGCGGGCTGCCGCAGCGCTTCAAAATTGACGCTCTTTGCCGCCGCACGGCGCGTCCAGACGGGGCTCCTTTTCGAAAGGACGCCACCTACTTCCAAGTCCCCTTATTCCCATGAGCTCATAAGGGGACTTCGAAGTAGGCGGCGTCCTTTCGAAAAGGAGCCCTGTCTGGACGCGCTGTGCGGTGGCAAGGTGTGTCAATTTCGAAGCGCTGTGGCAGCCCGCATGCTAATGAAGCGCTGAATATGCATTTCAGCGCTTCATTAGTAAACTTTGAAATGGCCATTTGCATGGCCATTTCAAAGTTTGGGGCACGTGTAGACGTAGCCCAAGAGAGATTCCCAGCTGCTCAGCAGAGCACCCACAGCCTGCAACAAATATTTCTACTGGTGGTGCACATCACTATATACCACATCTGCCCTAATAGGAGTACCACTGATACAACACCCTCTCTCCGTATCCCTACCATCTGATTCTTTCACGTCACGCATCTGATGAGGCGAGTTGCAACTCACAAAAGCTTATGCCCTAATACATTCTACTCAGTGGGCTCTCAAATGCCTTGAGAGTCAACATATAGATGTAACCCTTCTGCCAGAAGGAGTTGGCAGCAACCAGGGCCGGGTTCAACATCTAGGGGTTCCTTTTCATCCATCTCACATAGAACTGGCTCAAGCTCCCACCCAGTAGCCTGGGAAATTCACATACCTCGGGTGCCTTGGAGAGGCAATGCTTCCCCACTCTCAAGCACAGAGTCTGAGTGTAGAAAAGAACATTTAATAAGAGGCAGAAAGGTCAATTAGCATAAGCGTGGGAAAACACCACACCCAGAGTTCATAACCAGCCCTCAAGTAACTGTCCCTGCTCAAATGCATTGAGCAATGTCCTTGGCCTCTCAGACTCACCAGTTCAATACAGTAAACAGCCAATCCACACACCCAACTTTCTCCACGCCCCCAATTCAAATGCCCCACTTACAACTTGGTCCAGTCCGTGTGGGCACTGACACCTCACGCTGATGCATTCCCTCATGGAACCTGAGACAATGCCACCTTTGTGCTGGTCCAGCGTTCTGCTTGCTCCTACCAGCCATTCGCCTGTCACACCGTCCATCTGCCGCTAGCCCTCCTACCAGCAGCCGCCGGTCACGCTGTCTGCTGCTCCTCCTACAGGCCATATACTGGTCACACTGTCCATCCATCCACTGTGGCTTTGGCCTGAGGCAAAACCCTGTGATTTCAGCTCTTAGTGGCCTCAGCTGCCACTCTGTGATTTCAGTTCTTAATAGCTATCAGAGTGGAATCTCATAAAAAACACAAGCATCCATCTTTATCTTTTTACAGGTGGGGAAGACTAGTCAAACCAGGCTTATAGCTGCAGCACGCACGCACGCACGCACGCACGCACGCATGCACGCACGCACGCACGCACGCAGCTCAACCCATGTCCCTCCCCTTCCACTTTACAATGCTTTAAACCAGGGAGCCCTGTGCAATCCACGTCTCATGCAGTTATGATGACTGCCCTGTCCCCCACAATGACTTGGAACATTGGTGAGATTTCACAATTCTTATACTGAGTGTTTGCATAAATTGTGATTTTGCAACAATGTGTTTACAACAGACAAAATCTCATTGCTTCCTTGCTACACATCAGTCCTTGTTTGCATGGTGTCACATATGCACACCTTTGCATTCTCATGCAAATGATTTCTGGGAGACACATTCCTCCCAGCCTTCAGCAGCATTGAGTTCCTGCTGGCACATTCCTTACATAGATATATTACAAGAAAAGTGCAGGATTCAAAAACAGTGCACAGCACTTGCAGATGGCAGATTTTTATATGACTTCTGCAATCAGATTTGTCACTCACCAATGGCATCATAGAAAATGAGATCTGTCTATTGAAAGCTAAGTCCAGTCCAAAAGGTAAGTCGCAGTTTGGTACATAGGATCTAAAGTAGTAGAGAATCAGGGCAAACGGAGCTGAATATTCACAAAAGACAAATTCTTCTTTATTACTTTGCTATAAATCCAGAATATTATCTGCCATAGCATTAGAGTTACATTGTGTTAGTGAGAACAGAACTGGGCACCCTAAACCTAGGGGTGACTTACTTGACTTAAACCCTTGTATGCAGAGCAGAGCATAGGTCATCTGCAAGTCTCCTCCACTTCATTTGGTCTCAGGTCAGAACTAGCTGATTCTAGGAGTACCCCACTTATTGTCCTTCAGTCTCAGTAGATCTTCTCCACATTGTCTGAGGTCTTCCTCCTGCATTTTCCTTGCAGGTTCCATATGGGAGCTTGATGGACTATGCTGGATGATGATTTTCTGATGGTGTGGCCTAGCCACCCCCACTTTCTTCTCTTGATTTGGATGTCAAGTGGTTCTTGTCCTGCTTTGCTCCAAAGCTCCTCATTTGTGACAGTCTTGCCGTAATCACACAATATTTCCTGTGTTAACATAAATCATATTTACAGTCATTGAACACGTTCATTTGAAGAGCGACATGTCATACCAAATGACGGGCTCTAGCACACACCACTTCTAGCTGGTTTAAACTCCGGTTTGAACAAATTACTGTTCCTCCACAGTTTGACATCCGAGAAACAAAAACTGTGCTGAGCTAGATAACTGAGATACAGACTCAACTGCAAAGTAAAAGAGAGTCATCTCTGTTGAAATAGAAATTGTACTAATGAACAATGTAACTGAAGGAAAGCCTATCCATGTTCAACAAAAAAGGATCTTGATTAAAATTTTGAAGGATACAGAGACATTTTCAGCAAGGAAAGGCTGCTAAACAAGTGGTGGGGCAGGGGAATGCCTTCATTAAATAATGGTACTGCTTTGGAATGGTACAAATAGATGTTGGTGTGGATCACTTAATATTTGCCCTGTTTTGTTATACCATCTGAAGCACCAGTCATTGGCCACTGCTGAAAGATATGATTGTGAGCTAGGTGGACCATTGGTCAGACCCAGTATGGTCATTCTTATTTTCTTATCTTCCATATTAGAAACCCACAAGTAGATATAGAGACTATGACACACAGTGTTTGAAATAAGTAAGTACTGTAAATAAGGCCTAAAACCACACATTGTACAATGAGGAGAAAACAATATATTGATTAGCTGCTCATTAGGGCTACGTCTACACGTGAAGCCTACATCGAAGTAGCCTATTTCGATGAATAACGTCTACACGTCCTCCAGGGCTGGCAACGTCGATGTTCAACATCGACGTTGCGCAGCACCACATCGAAATAGGCGCAGCGAGGGAACGTCTACACGCCACAGTAGCACACATCGAAATAAGGGTGCCAGGCACAGCTGCAGACAGGGTCACAGGGCGGACTCAACAGCCAGTCGCTCTCTTAAAGGGCCCCTGCCAGACACACTTGCACTAAACAGCACAAGATCCACAGAGCCGACAATGAGTTGCAGACCCTGTGCATGCAGCATGAATCCCCCGCTGCAGCAGCAGCAGCCAGAAGCCCTGGGCTAAGGGCTGCTACACACGGTGACCATAGAGCCCCGCACGGGCTGGAGAGACAGCGTCTCTCAACCCCCCAGCTGATGGCTGCCATGGAGGACCCCACAATTTCGACGTTGCGGGATGCGGATCGTCTACACGGTCCCTACTTCGACGTTGAACGTCGAAGTAGGGCGCTATTCCGATCCCCTCATGAGGTTAGCAACTTCGACGTCTCGCCGCCTAACATCGAAGTTAACTTCAAAATAGCGCCCGACGCGTGTAGCCGCGACGGGCACTATTTCAAAGTTAGTGCCGCTACTTCGAAGTAGCGTGCACGTGTAGACACAGCTTAGGTGAGCACTGTTCATCCTGTGTACAGAAGAAGGTAAAAGGTCCTGTTTAAAAATGTGATCACGCAATTAACAGCATCAGAAGTCATACACAGAAGGAAGCCACATTAATGTTCCATACACCACCTTATTTTTACCAAATCAACAAGGAGTCCTTTGGCAGCTTACAGATGAACAAATGCATTTGAGCAGATGCTTTTGTGGACTTGAGCCAACTTTATAAAGAATCATAGACCTGGAAGGTCATCAAGTCCAGTTCCCTATACTCACCGCAGGACCAAGCATCAAATATATCACCCCTATTAGATATTTATCCAACCTATTCTTAAATACCTCCAATGATGGAGATTCTACAGCCACCGAAGGCAATTTATTTCAGTACTTAGCTACCCTGACAGTTAGGAATTTTTTCCTAATGTTCAATCTAAACCTCCCTTGCTCCAATTTAAGTCCATTGCTTCTTGTCCTATCTTCAGAGGCTAAGGAGAATAATTTTTCTTCCTCTTCCTTGTAATACCCTTTCAGATACATGAAAGCAGATATTATATCCCCTCTCAGCATTCTCTTTACCAATCTAAATAAACCAATTCTTTTAATCTTTGCTCATAGGTCATATTTTCTAGACCTTTAAATCATTTTAGTTGCTCTTTTCTGGAACCTTTTGAATTTCTGCACATCTTTCCTAAAATGTGGGGCCCAGAATTGGATGCAGTACTCCAATTGAGGCATGAAGTGGAATCTTCAGTTTGGCAGGAATATAATTAAAGATATCACTTCATAGTTCTAGCCCACTTAAAAACAAGCAATAAGCAATGAAAATTATGTACTGGCAACAAAGAACTGATACAGTAGTATCAGAAGATAAAAGCAAATAACTAGTACTTACAGAACTAGCCCCTGCTTACAATATCACAGATATTGGCCAGATTTATCTGCTGGCTTACTTACATGAGTTTATACAAAGTATTTGTCCCACCATAAATATATTCAGAAAAAGACGCAAAGGAAAAAAATGGCACAAAACTGGAATAGCTAATAAGTGTACTTTATAAGACACCACTAAAATCTTTTATACTATTGCAAGAAAATAATCAGAGAATAGTAGGGATTGTGCATTTCAAATATATCATATGAATGGAAGATGAATTAGTCTAGATTTATCAACAACACAGGTAATCTAAGGATGCAAGATCATCAGATTTCAGGCAAATATACAAAAAAAAAATGAGGAAATTTTTTCTCCATAAAAAACCCAATAGTGTAGAGGTAGCCTAAGAGAGCTTTGCCTTCCTCGTCTCTTGAGTGACAGAGTGGTGGTTGGAACATTAGTTCTCCACTTTTCCCAGAAGCCTCCCATCATAAGCCCCTTGCAAGTTTCTCTTTGCCCTTTTCCACAGCGAAATAAGTATTTAAAAAACAGGAAACATTATTAGATAGAAATCAAAATCCACATTTTGCTATTGCTTTAAACAATGCTGCCACTTACAAATGTCTGGGTATTTTCTTCATGATTTTTTCCCCACCCCCAGGACACATACTTAAGTTTCACTCTATTTTAACCTACCTGTGTTATGCATTTTGAACACTGCCAAGAGAGAAGTTTCACAAGAAGTGAACAATTCCTTGATCTCTGGCATTCCCTTCTGAGACAGACATTTTGCTTTTGCTAAAATTAGAGCCAGTCTTGCTGACCAAACAGTTTTTAGTTTATATTGAAAGTGAGCTGGGGAAAAGCAAGTTTTTTTTTCCCCACTCTTTGGCAAAACAAACAAAGAAGTAGAAATTTGTCTTTTATAGATCCAGAAATAACAAATCTTTTTGCATTCTATTGAGCAGAGATTGAATATACTTACGCTTTTTACAAGCTAAAGAGGTAACAATTATTCTACCTATCTTTTTGTCAGTATGGCATTTATTAAAGCTAAGTATTCCTTAGATTTGTAATGTTTAAGAATAAAAAGGAAAATGTTTACAGAATACAGCAAAAACATTACCTGTAACATTTATAAATTTGGAACAGCTAATATGCATGTATTTTAGATTTTACACACACACACACACACACACACACACACACAATTCCCATCATAAGCAAGATATGCTTATCTTCCCATTAAAAAAAAAAAAAAGAAAAGAAAAGAAAAGAAAAGCAACAACACAAACCAGGAACCAAGGGAGAAAACAAGAATATGAAATATCTGAAGTAATGAATTAATAAAACCACTGAATAAATGATGAATTAATTATTAAATCAATCTATTATTCCAACCTTTACAAAGTAAAGCATAGTTCATAATTCCAGATAAATCCAGTGGGACTAATATATTTCTGAGCTGGAGTTGTTTTTTGTTCTTCCCCTGCAGAGGTGTCCAGTGAGAAAGAACATTGGTTCTGATTTCAGTTCCATGGGGAAATGCAGCTGCATTCTAAACAGGTTGAGCCACTATATAAATTATATTTTCTTAGATTACAGGCATGCTAAAATAAAAACCTTGTCAAATATGGACCCTTCAGTTGTTTGTCTGCTTAGGGGACATGTGTGAAAATCAGAATCCCCAGGTATAAATCTCCCCCTGAGATTTTCCAGTGAATTCCAACTGGAAAAGTCTGTGTTTTGGCTTATGCATGAGCAGAATCTCATAAGACGACTGTTTGGTAAATCATGGTAGAATTTTTCCATGGTAACAGATCTTGTAATAGTGTCAAGACCTGCAGGCTGAAACTGGGTTCTAAATTGTAGGTACATGTTGAACCTCTCTAGTTTGGCACTCTTATCTGTCTACACATCCATAATCTGTCATGATTTTAGTTAGCTAGACAACCCCTTATCATGGTTGTGGCCAAGTTTCCCATGGTCCCATAAAGTTTGCTTACAGCCACCAGTCCTAAGTTTCAGTAGTCTGTGCTGTTATTTAGCTCTAATTTATCCCAAAGTAGAGAGGTCAACCTGTACTATCAGATCCAAACCTAGTTTAATAATCTTTAATCTGAATTGGTGCCTAAAATGCATATGGATCATTTGGCATTGTCTCTACTTTTTATGCCACTGAAATTTTTAAGTTTTAGAGCAGGATTTTTAAAGTGAGTTTTCCTAACTATTTAGTAGTTTTCCTACTATTGACTTGGACAGAAGCAAAAGTAGACCAACAGTATATCCTTTGGAAATACATATAAGTCATGCCTACATGACAAAATAACTTTGAAGTTACTTACTCCAGTGGAGTACAACTTGGAAGTAACAGACTTTGAAGCTGGGCATCTAGACACACCCTACTCCAAAGTTAAACTTTGAAGCAGGGCACTATTCCATTCCCAGGAATGGAGTAAAGATTTTGAGGTTGGGCTCCCTTACTTTGAAGTCAACTTGTGTAGATGAAAAACATGTGTAGATGCTCTTCAAGCTTCTTCGAAGTGGCCCCTAACTTCAAAATTAATTCCTGGTGTAGATGCACCCATTATGTGTTTGATCTTCTCTCCAGTGGACTCAAAGACAGTATAGGATCAGAGTCCGGTCTAATCTTTTTAAGACCCTTTCTCCTTGAAGCTCTAGGGCTAGCAAAGCTGGTTTCTCTGTTGTATCAGCTGCTGATGTCCACCACAACCATACCCAGTGTGGAAACTATGACAAAGAACTAGAATTACCATAAGAAAAGTGCAAGAAGCAGAAGCAGAGATCATCTGTCTCTTAAAGAAGAATCACAAAATCATAACACTACTTGATCCAACTCAGGGTGCACCAACATATGTTGCCATGACATACGAATTGATCCTGTTTCATTTCATAAAATAAGGAGATTCAGGCTTGATTAAAATTGTGGTCTGGAATATCCTTGTAACCTAATATCCACCTTTCACTCTTCTTGTGGCAATGTAACAGCTTTTTAGTCACTTTAAAGGAACAATAATTAACTCTTTCCTGTTATCTCATGAGAGGAAAAATAAACCCACTGTGCCTCCTTAACAAGCTGCACTAGCTTAACTCTATGAGGAAACTACCGAACTGGCTCATTACCGGTAACAGTGAATGAAGCTATGCTTACCAGCTTTACTGAACATCACTGCATTCATGTGTTCAGTCACTCACTATAGCTGCTACACAGAATGAGCTAGATCTTAAAATGTGAAGTAACTATGTACACACCCCAGCCGAATTTCAGTATCCCATTTGGCAAATTCAGCCTACTGGGACAGAACTGTGACCCTTTATGCTCCCACAGAATAAGGGGTATAAAGGATCACATGGACTCTATGTCTTTAAAAGAACAAAAGTTCTTTTTAGGGTTTAATATTAATAAGCCCAAGGATACAAATTTGTCCCTGTTTTAACTGCTCCAAAAAGGAGTTCTTGTACCAACCGATTTTTCAGTTTGCCTGCATTTCCCAGTAAATACATAAATAAATGAAGTGCTGGTTTGGTTCAAAATTATTTGAGGCAGTGGGAAGGAGGACAATTTTTGGCAATCAGAATTAGTTGGAAAAAGTCTTTTGGCAGGTACAAACTGTTTTGTCTTCAGACATTTTAAACAAAGAAATCAAGGGCTAAATACACAAAATCAAAGATGATGGGTCTCCTCCCCTATTAGCTACCAGCCCAGTGGCTAGGATACTTTGTGGACACACAAACATCCAGGTTTGAACCCTGCCACTGGACCAAGGCCTAAACCCATGTTGCCAGGCAGTACCCTAAATACCTATCTCCCCACCCCCTGTTATATTGGAGTGGGTTTCCTTCCAATCTCTCCTGTTGTAGCCACTGAAGCAAGAACAGAAGTCTACTTGACCCTTCTATGTAATGCATTTATATACACATACTTTTGGACAGATAATAGAAATAGGCAGACGGTCTCATTGTACTGATTTGTAACTAAAGAAATGTCCCAAGACAACAGTATACTGAATTCAGAATAGTATTCTGTGCTTGTTTGGCTGAAATATGCTATGTTTTTCCTTTCTTGGAGGCACTTAAACAGCTCAGTCTACTTATAATGGAAGATCAAACTGTTTGTCTAACAAAAGCTCGATTAAACTTGAATCCCATTGGGAGACAATAACCTGACATTCTGAGAGCCCTGAAATTAAAATTTGTTTTCCCTGTAATTACATTTTCCATCATTTGTGGAGTTCTCTGCTGAGAAGAGTTTTTACATAATTACCCTCCTAATAGCTGACACAGACTCACTTTAAGTGTCATACTGAGAAATTAGTTTCAATTCATATTATTTCCGCCCTCACCTCCTCTAAAGTTTCCATTCAGCCTTCAACGCCCGGGATTCTTTAAGTAAAATTTTCTTCTGTTTCTTTCATTGCTTCTTACCAGTTACCATTAGCAGTATTACAGTAGCACTTATAGATCACAACTAAGATTTGGGCCTCATAGTTCCAAGTCGTCTTCGGACACATTGATGGGACCCAGATAGCTCCTGTCACCTTAGTGAGGCAGAGTCTCTCACAATCTGTATTTCAGTTACCCTCTTTTAAGGTAGGGCAATGCTATCATCATCTTTTTCAGGATGGGGAACTAGGACACAGAGATTAAAGTGATGTGCTACAGGAACATTTTGGTAGAGCCAAGAACTGACTTCACATCATCTTAGTCTCTGCCCAGGGCCTTCATCATAATACCATCTTTCCTTCTTAATATCTCTGACCAGACCCTTGTATATTCATCTCCAGTCTAATTTCCTCTCTGGTTGGGGAGTGCAGAAGGCTGATGAGGGAGTGAGGAATGCCACAAACTCTATTCCCTCTCTCCCAGCTGAACGGGAACAGACAGCAACATTCCCATATGAATCAGGGCAAGGAAACTTCAGCATGCTCCCTGCCAACATACTCCCTAAAGTGTGTATGTGGGGTGGGGGTGGAGATCTTGGGCAGCCCCAGAGAGAGTGAAGGCCCCTACCCAGCTCCTTTCACTTGCTTGGTGATTGCCTATTTTCTGCATGGTTTTATGAGGACCCACCCCATTCCAGGCACACTCCATTTTCCAGGCACACTCAGACCATGACCTTGTTTTAAATTATGCTAAGAGGCAGCTGTATACCAAATGTGGTGGTCCTAGTTCTTACCATTTAGAAGGCTTTCTTGAACAGACTGTCTAAAATATATACTAGGTTATTCTTAGCACGTGATGCAAGAGGCACAAAATGCTGTCATTGTTCCCTGAAGGGAATGTCCAATCTTCTGCCCAACTATGGGAGAGCCTCCTTGTAACGGAGAAGACATGGTAACTGAACACAAGAGTGTGGACTAGCTTGGGATGAGGCATGTAACACCCCCCCACCCCCGCCAGTATAGTCCTTCTCTGAGCAGGGAAGAAGAGCTGAACAGGGCTGGAGATTTGTCACTGCATACATCATTCCTTCCATTTGACCCTCATGAGGGTGCCAGAGAAGTGCTTTAGCCACTACAAGGGACCAGCTCTGCTAGTGGTCTACCATCTGCACAGGAGGACAACCCCATCTCCGCTAACAGCAATCCTGTTCCTAGCCAATGTCTCTACATAATAGGACAAATTCTGTTGTCAGTTACACCAAGGAAGTTTTACTGATTTTAGACTGGTTGCATAAGTGTAACCACAGATAAAATTTCATTTTTCACTGTTGTGATTAGAGAGTTTCAAAGAATATTAAAGTCTAATCTTGACCTGAGGGATCTCACAACCAGCAGGAACGGAAGGAAAAAAGAAATTGAAGAAGCCTGGATAGATGGCTTTTTGGACAGCAGCTGGCTGGCCCCTGCTTTGGATTCTTAAGACTGCAATTTGTGAATTACTAATACTCTGATCTCCTCTGGCCTTTTTATTTCTGAGAAGTTCAAACTCATTTGGCCTAGCAGCACAACTAAACCTTAAACCTTCTCTGCAACCTCAAAAGCAAATCCTGACCATTAAAACATGCCACATACATCTTTCTTTATCCACCCCCAAGGTTGTGTTGCACGTGTACACAGAGTTCTTATTTGTTGCTTTCTAATGGAAAACTGTTAATTTGGGGTATGAAGACATCATTGACTGAAAACCCCCAGAGAGAGCTCAAATTAGAAAACAAGAGGAGTGGTCCAAGATAGCACAGTAATGTTTTGTTGTTGCTTTTGTTGTTGTTTTGCACAGTAGGCTTATTTAGTTAGCCATATCCCACCTCAAATGCTTTCAGCCTTTCCCAGCAGACACACTGGACTGGAGCCAGAACTGGGGAAGCAGGAACGTAAAACTGAAAACCTTGGTATGGAACACATCTAATAAACATCTGTATTTGGTTACCGTGTGAGAATTCTCCATCTGTTCACAGGACCGACATTACTAGCTCCAGAGGCCCTTTCCATGGACACTTGTCCTGTCTTGTTTTCTTCTGTAGATGCAGACAATCCCATTCAGAGTCTGATAACTGTACGGAACCTATTCCACTAATTTTTCCTGTGCCATCTTTTTAGACTTATAAGTATCAGAGCTCTGCCTATGGCATTTTGTGTTAACTATAATACCTGAATCAGGAAAAAAAGCATTTAAATCAAACAAAACGTATATTCTAGATAGTAAAATCAGTACTTAAGCAATTGAAAGAATGGCACTAAGTATAAAACTATTGTCACAATGCTTCTGTCACTTGGAATTTAATTACCTGCCCATTGACAATAACTAGAAATATAGATCACCATTAAAATATACCTCAGATACAAGTCACAGAATTGATTCCTTTGGACCAGATAAGCACAAGAGGGGCTTGTTTCTGGTGTCCTCAGAAGGGAAGGCTGCATGGAACGAAAGCAATTCACAAAAAGGACACCGGGGTTATATTTTTTATAATCCCAGAGGGCACCAAAAACAGCCTGCATGTTTAAAATGGTCCAGTCACTTTGCTGAAATGCTCCATGGCATGAGTCTTACAGTTGTCAAACTGCCTTTTGACATCTGTCGGCACTAAGGGCCAAATTAGTTCACATTAACATAAGGGATGGATTTTGCGCTAACTTTCATGGTGATACTCATGGCTAGATTTTAAGAACATATAGGGAAGTTCAAGTACAGTCTGGCTGCATCCTTCCCCACCAGCCCCAGCCCAGCCCACCCCAGTCACTGCTAGCTTCCCTTACATCAGCCCAGCGATGCCCCGGACAGGGCTCCTCAGCCGCTGCCACCTTCCCGGCCCTGACTGGGGCTCCTGGGCTCCAGACAACCAGCTGTCCCCAACTCCCAGCCACTGGGGCACTCTCGTCCAGATGTTGCCAGACTAGAGTGTCTGGAATTTCAGAGGTTCATCCTCTATTGTGTTGGATCTGATGCCTTTTTATAATTGACTTAAAAAAGTGTTGATATTTAATCTTATAGCTTCAGTCCTGATCATGTCTCAGATGTCACTAGGAGGGTATGATATGCAAGGAGTTATATTCTTAGCTAGTGAAGAGTGGCATTGCTCTGTGATCTTCCAATAAGCTATGCCCAGAGCCATCAAAAGGAGGCAGCAAAGGGGCAGCTGCCCCAGGGCCTACCAATTTAAAAGGGCTTGGGGCTCCTGCTATGGCTTCTGCAGCTGAAGCTGCAGCAGCAGCCAGAGCTCTGGACCCTCTTAAATAGCTCCCTGAGCCCCTGCAGGTAGGGGATTGCCAACACTTGGGAGCACACAGCAAAAATTCAGTGAGCTATTGAAAAATTGGGAGAAATGGGCTATTGACAACAAATTTAGTTTAACAAAAGACAAATGTTATATCAAATATGAAGACATAGAATGGGGATGACTGGTTTGGCAATAGCAGTACTAAGAAGGATCTGGGAGTTATGGTGGACCACAAGCTCGATGAGAGTCAGCAATGCAAAACTCTGTAGTGTAGGCATGCTCTTTGTCTCCTTTGCTAAGAATTCCAGCTATGGCTATTTTGATGGAGAGTGTGTAGCTGGGAATACTGATGCACCCTGTACTTGATGGAAAGAACAAATCATTTCATATTGGCCAACCAAATGATCTTCCAAAGCATCGATACAGATTGGAGAAATAGGTCATATAATGACAAACTGAAATGCAGTCTCATTAAATGGAATTGAGGGAAAGTCTACCAGAAGGCAAAAGGTGTGTTGAGGTGTTAATTTTGCTAACAGAAGTTCAAAAGGAAAAACGGTGAAGTGGCCCAGATGTAAATTATTGACATTTTGAATGTAGGAGCTTAATGTACAAGGGCAGCAAAATGAAATTAACAGCAGGTCCTCTTTCCAGACAGATACTCATCACACCTGGGGCTCCGAGTTCAGTACCACAGGCTGTTCTTCTGTGCTATTTCTACCCCCTGAGGACTACTGCTCCCAGGGGACCACAAGTAGGTCGGGGGCTAGGAAACCAAACTGCTTTCTTTACCACTAGATGGGAAGGAAGTGACAAAATGTTTTGTGACATGAAGTCACAGTATGGAAAAAAATTAAGAAACAGTGTATATTTGATGGAAACAAATGTACCAAAGCTAATTAACTTGCAAAGAGACAGCTAGAAGATGGGTCTGCTTTACACGTCATCTGACCTTTTAACCACCACCAGATATATTGGTTTGTTTTTCAATAAAAGAGTGAGGTCTAGGCATAACTGACTATTCCCAGCTCAGCAACTGTGGTTAAATACTTTAGTTTTTCCTACAGTGCTCTTGAGAAGAATATCTAAGCAGTACATAATCAACAACCTCCTGGACTTGAAAACTAGAATCCCCTAAATTTTTCCAGTTTTTGATCAGTTAGAAAATGCCAGTCCATCAAAATCAAAATGTTCAGCAGGTATGTGTCAATTTATTTTTTAAAAAAATCAAAATAAATCATGTGATCATAGGCTTAATCTTTGATAAAGTTAATCTCAATCTTACTAGAGTAAAAAGCTTTTATTTTTTAAAATAATTCAAAATCACTTTTCATATAATATAGAAGAGTAAAGAAATCAAAAAGAAAGATTTTAGTTTTATCCAAGCAAAATGTGTTAAGGAAACATCATGAAATAGTTGCAAAAATTTCATTTTCTGAGACATGTAAATGCTGGCCTTCTTTTCTAGTTAAAAATTGCAGGATTGGAGAATTGAATTGCTAGAGTTTCTCATGGAATGGACATTCTAATTCCCAGACAGCTCTATTTATCATTGCTTGTTCTAGGTTTCGTTCTTGCCCTTATGAAAGCTCCAACCAAGTTCTTCTTAATAAAGTATAAAAATTGGGAGTTACCAGTACGTTCCAGGACATTTGTCTGGGATTTTCCTGTGACATCTTAGCTGGCTGAAAACTGCTTTTCACCCTCATTTCTAAAACTGCATCCATCAGTGGTCAATTTAAAATATGCTCCAGGGTGCCCCACTATTTTATTCAGAAGACAGACGGCATTATTGTTACCAAGAGCTCTCCCCTCAGATCTTGTTTCCACCACTTATTACTACCTTCGCCATGACTTGCCTTTAAAAGGCCAATGATGTGTTGAGCCTCACGCTGGATAGACTCAGCTGTAATTCATGCATCAGTCAGTATAAAATTTCTGTATGCTCAGGTAATTATAACCAGGTCCGCCCACGTCCCTTGCAAATACACAGAGACTCAGTGATTCCAAGGGGACTGGGTTCCAGGTGCCACTACTGTCACAGCAGCAGCAGTGGAGGTTGAGAGCTCTGGGCCCCTTTGAAATGCTGCAGGAGCATCAGCCCACATGGCTTCTGAGTACTGAGTGGAGGGGGACTCAATGCTCTGCACAGGGCAGCACTAAGGTCATCCCTTCTGCCCAAGGCTCTGCCCCTTCTGGGGCATGGAGCCAGGGCCTCCACACCCCAGCTACCCACACACCTTGTCCCTCGGCCTGTGATGACTCTCAACTCTGCTGATCATAACTAATCAAATTTGTAAAATAAGTTAACCTTGCACTTGATAACGATTAACCGTATTTCTCATATATATTCATTGTAGCTTTGATTTAGTTTGTAGGATTATGAAAGTATCAGGTTCATCCTTGTTTAAGGAATCAAGTCCTAGACAGACACCTGAAATTGAAAATGTGCACTAAAGGAAATAAAAGGCTACACAGCTCCCATAGAAACCTGTGAGCATTTTGCTGGAGTCAGAAGGCATCATTGGTTAGCAACAGTGAGGTTTTCATTCCTTTTATGTGGACTCTGCACAGCTCCCAGGGCAGGAAGAAGGAAACAAGTTCAGAACTTTAGCCCTCTTAATCTCCAACAAGCCTCTGTGCTGGTCTAGCACTAAACTGGTTAGCTCATCTCACTGAAGTATCATCAGGTGAGAGGGGAACTCAGGAACCTAACAAAACAAAGCACTAACAGATACGTTCAAGACATATTAGCTTTTTATTTGCACCTCTTACTCCATGGAATTTCCAGGCAATTATATGATGAGCATAAGATTAAGCTAAGTAAACCTCAGTGCCTGATCAATCATCATTTGTAAACAGGCCAGTGAAAAGCTGCATCTTGACCAGGAAATAGTGATTTTTAAAATCCATGGTTACAGATCTCATATATGTGAATTCATTACAAAGAGGAAACGAAACAAGAGTCTGAGTGAGGAACTCACAGTTCTATAAAAGGGGAAAGAATGCCAATATAACAGCTCTCTTGGAAGGTCTAATAGGTTGTAAGAGCAAGCTACAGTTAAGATTCAGCTTACACGGGTGTTACTCAAGCAGTGTTCACTGGGACCTGCACCTTTTAAAGAGTGCAAAACAGCTGCTGCTCCTGCTGTGAGAGAGTGGGGCCATTAAAGAACTATCGATGCTCAAAGGGTGGTGGCAAGGACAACTGTCCTCAATGCAGCAAGTTCCTTGAGGCAGCTCAATGCTCGGGACCGTATGTTCCACCAGATGATAAAGCTGATTTCCCTCTCAAGGATTTTAACAGGGAAGATGGAGTTACTAGCTCTTTATCTTCCCACAACATTAAATCTGGTGACAGGACTACAGGTGCAGAGAGGTATACCAGGCAACTCATTGCACCCACTTCAATAAAATTATCCTTTTATTAGTTTAATAGACGATACAGCCTCTGTCTGAAGATTCATTCCAGAAAGGTGCTGCATTAGCCTGCTGAAGCAAAAACAAAGGAGGAATTCTGTGGCACACAGGCACATCTGGTAAAGTGGGCTCCAGCCAATGAAAGCTTATCCCCAGAAATTTGTTAGTCTTTAAGGAGCTTTTTTTTCAGTCTGAAGATTTCTCCCTGTCTGGCAGAAGGATGGATTATGAGATCCTATAGGTCATTTTCTATCTCTAACTTACACAATTTACAGTGGATTCAGCCTTAGGGATTATTTCCCAAATTTCAACAGAGTAGAAAGCAGTTTATAAAATAAGAGCAGTGGGACAACTCAAACTGAATGCATCAAATACTCTGAAATATTTACAACATAATTGTTACAAATTCTGAGATGTGTCTGACTCTTAGACATGTTTGAGTAATTTCAAATAGATAAAATGGCCAAATAAATGTGGGAGATCATTATGACGACTCAGGGCAGTGGTGCTGAGAGTATAGAAGGCTCTACTTTTGCCCATGGAACCAACAAAATTACAATGCTTCAGCCTCCCTGAAATAAAAATGATTGCACCTACATTTTACTACAGAACCAAGACTTCTTTCCTGGGAGTCCATCATCCGACTTCCACCTTTCTTATCACAGTTAGGCAGAAAGATCTGAAAAAATGAGTGCTGAGGGATATTTTTGTCCAAATTAAAATCCAGGTGCATAGAAAAAGACAAGAACCCAAATCTTAGAAATGATTTAGAAAAGAAGAAACCTTCTTAGAAAACTTCTTAGAAAAGAAGTACCGTATAGTTGAAGACCCATCAGTGTGGAGATGGAAAGTCACCTGGGTCACAAGAAAGTAGAACATCATTATATTTATATACGAGCATACAAGTCAAATGCAACTCTCAACTCCCCCACACCAGATGGTAGAACAAAAATCTGATCCCTAATGAGGCTATCAGAAGAATTGTGCTTTTACTTGTCATAGAGGCATGGAAAACACCCACTAAAACATTAGGGCTGTGTCTACACTAGCCCAAAACTTTGAAATGGCCATGCAAATGGCCATTTCGAAGATTATTAACGAAGTGCTGAAATACATATTCAGCACCTCATTAACATGTGGGTGGCTGCGGCATTTTGAAATTGCCGCGGTTCACTGCCGCGTGGGTCATCCAAATAGGGGTCCTTTTCGAAAGGACCCCAGGAACTTCGAAATCCCTTTATTCCTATCTGTTGGTGGGGTCCTTTCAAAAAGGACCCCCATCTGGATGAGCTGTGCAGCAGCGAGCCGTGGCAATTTTGAAGTGCTGTGGCCACCCGCATCCTAATGAGGCGCTGAATATGTATTTCAGCACTTCATTAGTAATCTTCAAAATGGTTATTTGCATGGCCATTTCAAAGTTTTGGGCTAGTGTAGACATGGCCCTAATGTTTTAGTGGGTGTTTTCCATGCCCCTAGGACAAGTAAAAACACAACTCTTCTGATAGCCTCATTAGGGACCAGATTTTTGTCTTTTGTCTTTCTCCTGATGTTTCAGAACTGCTGTCCATTGAGCATTCTACTGTGCTTTGTTCAGGCCAATTTCTCCATCAGTAGGGCTTGTACAACTTTCCTTCAAAGACCAATATAGCTGAAAGATAAAATAGGGGTAAACTGGAGTTCAAATTCAGCATTCTCAGTTTGCACACTTACAATGATATGTACTGCAGAGATCTGCCCTCCATGTACACATGAACTTTGAAGGATGGAGAAAAGTACCAACTGGTCCTAATTAAACCGTACTCTCCAACACTGCAGGGTTCATTCATAATATAAAAATGTCTAGATCCTTTGTGCCTCATGAGTAGATTCATTTCACAAAGCATTAATACTAAAAAATGGAACTTATCCCAGTGTCAATAGACAACTACATTATGCCCAACAGCGGGAATTCTGTAACTCCCAGCACAAAAAAACGTCAGTTTTACTTCCATACAAGTCAGAGCTGTTATACTCCAAGAACAACAAGAAGTTCTGTGGCACCTTGTAGACTAACAGATATTTTGGAGCTTAAGCTTCCGTAGACAAAGACCTGCTTCATCAGATGCATGAGACAGTGAAGCCGGTCTTTGCCCGTGAAAGCTTACTCTCCAAAATATCTGTTAGTCTATAAGGTGCCACAGGACTTCTCGTTGTTCTTGAAGATAGAGACTAAAACGGCTCTCTCTCCGATAATCCAAGAATGAAACTCTACATGAAAAAGTCATTCTGAGTACAAGGGCAATATCTGTTCTACATTTAGCAATGGACACCATTTAGAAGATCTCAGCATAGATTCCTTTTTTGGGTGGATAATTAAAATGCTCAGCTCTTACTTTCCTATTTTAGAAGCTGCATATTAGATTTTGTTTTTTAAAAAATGCAAGCAACATTAAAACAGTGGAACATACAAGTTTAAACAATTTGAAAAGCAATCCTGTCTTTAAGCAGACATTGATTTTGATGCAACGTTCTCTATTAACTCAGTTTACAATATTCAGTGTCCTTTGAACCATCAATCAATCATTCACTCAGTAATAGTGAGTGGAGTTATTATTTTATGTGTATTTATAACAATTGAGGTTCTGAACTAGCTTTCAACTCATACCACATAAGCTCAGGCACTAAGCTCCAGAGATCTGATTCTGCCTGCAGATTACTGCGGTCTGTCAGCATTACACTTATCACTATCAGAGGCCAGGTCTACATGATGGAGGGCGGGAGGAACCCACCTATTTAAGATATGCAACTCCAGCTACATTAGTAGCCTACCTGGAGTCAACATATCCTAAATCAATTTTTTCTGCCATCCCCTCAGCAGGCGGGTGACAGGAGAAACTCTCCCATAGACTTCCCTTATCTCATGCAACAGCAAGGAGTACCAGGGTCCATGGTGGAGCCCTAATGGTTTGATTTAGCTCTTTGATATTCCAGTAAGTGTCGATGTAGCCTAAGGATATGGGGTCTTTTCTCCACCAATCCCTAGACCTTGTTTATTGTTAACAGAATCACTGTGGCACACTAATACCAATGACTGAGCTTCTGGGGAAGCCAAGTGAGGTTACTCAATTAGAACCAAAATGCAACGAGTGAGGTAGGGAACCCCTAAAACTGGTGGTTATGTCAAAAATTAGCTTTACCAAGCCACCACAAAATAGCTTCTGTAATACATTAGTGGTTGCCCGAATGCCAACAAGTTTCCTTAAAGTGACCCAACCTTTGCCCTCCAACCAGACACCCAAGTTAAACATGATAAGGAAATCTGAAGACCTTATTCCTGATCAAAAAACCAATCCCAAAAGAGGGAGACGTTACCTCCTAGGTTAATGAATATTTCAGCTCTTACCCCAAATACATGCTTACAGCCAATTCTTAACTAAACTAAAATTTAAAAAAGGAAAAAAGAGTGTTGGTTAAAGGATCAATATACATTGAGACCTGAGTACAGTTCTGAGATCAGATTCATAAGAGACATGGTGAGTTTTGTAGTTGCCAAGAATTCTTTTAAAATTAGTCCACAGGTTATAGTCCAATATTCAGGATGACCCACCCTAGGACTGGGATCTCAATCCTAATGGCTTAGGTTTCCCCTGCGTGAAAAAAAATTTAAGCAGGTTGGAGATAAAAAGGATTGGAGATCAAGGATCCTTTTTCCATTTAACCATAGAGTGATGGGTAAAAGATAGGCTTTTGTTGTAACCTGCTGTTTTCCAAACGCCATCAACTACTTATCCAAATTAACATAGGACAATTTATCCACTACGCAGCCTATCACAAACTTCAAAAGAGAGATATAGAAAATGACATTATCTCACCCAAGATTCAGCTAAATATTCATATTGCCTTTTGATCTCTGACTCAACAGCTATAGTGACAAATAGGAACCGTCTATTGACACTGCTGAAAACAATGAGTCACAGTAAGAATCTAAAAGTAAAGACACAGTTAGTATTATTTCTAGCACCATAGATTTACATTTCAAAGTGCTAGCCTAACAAGCACAGAATAGCCTTCACTACCATTTAAATATATTTCTCTAACAGGTGTACTAAGGGTCAGATAGCGAGCATATACTTAAAGCTTTCTGGACAAGTGTCATACTCGGCAAAAGATTTCTTGCAATTAGCAATGATAGCAACAATGGGTTTTATGGCCATATTTTAAATCAGACAGATAATGTCAACACTGTTGGACCATTTGCTCCATTTATGGCTACAACTACACAGCACCCTAAACTGGAAATAAGATATGCAATTTGTGCTAGGCAAATGAATACAAGCTTCTTCCCAAATAATATGAGCTACAATTCTGAGCGTTGAACACTTGAAACATCTAGCCCTGAGGATATATTTTTGTAATATGGCTCTCATTTTTGTCAGCATAGCAACCTGAATTAATGAAGACTTCACCCATTTCTAAAGAAGGCATTTTAGCACTGTCTACCCTGAGTTAGACCCTCACTTTCATTTACAATGCAGCCCCTTTACAACACGACAGTGTAAATAAAACTTGGGCTATTTGCATCTCAAGAGCCAACCCTGATTTGTAACATGTTTCTCACGGAAGAGACATTAATATTATAGATTTCAAAATAGACTTTTATTTCAGAAAGACTCCAAATCACTTCACAAACTGTTCAACAAAATGTACTTTTCTCCCCTGAAATGCAGCCTCCTACAGGTGGGAACACGTCAACTGGTTAACTACACAGCAGCTTCACATAACCACTTTAGAAAATAAATGAAGGCGAAAAGCAGATCCATTTGAAATAGGCAAGAGAAATTTAAGGAAGCAGGACGTAGACAAAGACACAAAAACAATTTCTTCTACAGGCTAGATTGTCAGCTGGCATATATCAGCATCAATAGAGTTAGTCACAGAAAATCAAGGTCATAGCTGGCCAGGGAAGGATTATGAAGCACACGCACAGAGCCATGCATATTGCAAACACAAAAATATCATCTTTGTAATGACAGCACTGTAAATGCAAACCCACTGCATTTTCTCGACAGACCCCACACCAAATGTAGAGGAAAAACGATACCCAATATTTACTCAGGGATAACCAACATGGCTGCTGAGGCTCATTAGAAGAATGGAACTGAAAGAACCACCACCACATGGGCAATATTTATAAGTGCTCACCAAAAAGCTACACAGTCAATATTTTTCAACAATGTGATAAAAAGGAAGATACAATTTAACAGTTCTATGCATAGCTACAAATTTAATCTCTGCCTTTTTCTTCCACTATTCTCTGTGGGAGTGCTTTCGTGAAAAACTCCCTATCTGGCAGCAAAGAGTGGAGGAATAAGAAATCAGGCCCACATTTAGCAGAATACTTAGACACATGCTCAGATTTGATCAGGTAAGTATTTATAACAACTTTAATAGGGACTATTTACCCACTTAATACAAACAAAATAGAAATGGTTGACTTGACTGGGAATGTGCATTTTTAGTTTTTTGTTTTGTTTTGTTTTTTTAAAAACATGTATCACAATTATTTGGCAGAAACCTGTTGAATTTGTTTGTTAGAAATGGCTGTACTTTGCTCCTGAAAAATTACAGTACATTGGAGAGCAAAGTGACATTTGAAATAGAGAGAGAAGGTGAAAACATTACAGGGGGCACCAGAGGGCTCCCCTCCCCACAAGGAAAGTATTTTGAAAATATTGGCACCAACTGCAATCTGTGCCATTCCGGGGGACAGCCTACTCTTAAATCATAGAATCACAGGGCTGGAAGGGACCTCAGGAGGTCATCTAGTCCAGCCCCCTGCTTCAAGCAGGATCAACTCCAACTAAGTCACCCCAGACAGGACCTTGTCAAACCAGGACTTAAAAACCTCTAGGGATGGAGAATCCACCACCTCTCTAGGAAATGCATTCCAGTGCTTCATCACCCTCCTGGTGAAGTAGTTTCTCCTAATATCCAATCTACTCCTCCCTTTCTGTAACTTCAGACCTTTGCTCCTTGTTCTGCTATCTGTCACCACTGAGAACAATTTCTCTCCATCCTCTTTAGAGCTCCCCTTCAGGAAGGTGAAGGCTGCTATTAAATCACCCCTTAGTCTTCTCTTCTGTAAACTAAACAAGCCCAAATCCCTCAGCCTCTCCTCATAGGTCATGCGTTCCAGCCACCTAATCATTTTCATTTTCCTCTATTGCATTGTCTCCAGTGAGTCCACATCCTCTCTGTAGTAGGGGGTCGAGAATTGGATGCAATTCAAAATGTGGCCTCACCAGTGCTGAATAAAAGGGAATAACACTCCCCAGATCTGCTGGCAATGCTCCTACTAATGCATCCTAATATAACATTAGCTTTCTTTGCTACCAGGGCACACTACTGACTCACATCCAGCTTCTCGCCCATTGTAATCCCCAGGTCCTTTTCTGCAGAACTGCTGGTGAGCCAGTCAGTTTGCAACCATAACAGTTCTTGGGATTCTTCTGCCTCAGGTTCAGGACCCGACACTTGTCTTTGTTTCTCCTCAGACTTCTTTTAGCCCAATCCTTTTGTTACATTCTAATAAGTAGTTAAGTTGTTGGATGGTATTTATGGAACAGCTATTTGTAAGCTCTCATATGCTTTAGAAATGAAATGGATTCATGAACCATGACATTGTAAATATGCACTTTGATTTTTCTCCTTTTCCTCGCATTTGTTCATCCAACAGAGAGGATAATTCAACGACTAAAGTTGGTGTTGAGGTCAGACATGAGTGAATCTGCTGGTTTGATGCAACAATTACATTTATTGATTTATAAAACCTTAAACAAAGATTAATTGGACAGAAATTTAAATCCATGTTAGTTTTGTTAGTTTCTCTGTATCACCAAAATTGGGTAAAATGAATGTTTATGGATCTACTTATAAGAAAGCACGTCGTGCTAATTTAGAGCTTGAGCCAAATCTCATTAAAAACCTCTGTGAATTAAACCTCAATGCGGTACAGCATTCTGCTCTACAGGTACTGCCATATTACATTGGTAAAGTGTTGCAAAGCAGTCACTTTCTTCAAAGCCCCAAACAAGAAGTCTCACTGGAATGAAGGTATTTATGTTACCTTTACCCATCTTTTCATGTTAGAAGCTTTCTTGATTGTGAAGTTATGGTGTGCGTTATCACTGTCTCAGGGAGAGCAAAGACCTAATAGCAGGCACCAGACTGTTTGCTGACAGCACTGTGTAGATTACAAACAGCAGACAGTCAGGAGGACTCCTCAGCTGGTTCAACTTATGAAGCCCATTTGACATCAATGATTTGTTTCAATTTGCATAAACTGAGGGTCTGCTGCCATGGTACAGCCCAGTTTTCAACAGACAAATGCTGGCCTCCCTTACGTACAATGAAATGAATTAATTTTCATCCTTAGTTCAGTCTGTCATCTCAGCAGAAGCCAAAGACTGAATAGGACACACAATCTCCTCCACTATAAAGATGACCTTCATAGGTCATGGTTGGGAAGCTGTGGAGAAAACATGTGCTGTCGACATACCTGTACTTTGAACTAATAGTGACTTCAGTCTTCACGGCTGTTAATGAGGCTGCTTTCAAGAGCCCTATATTCACATAAAACCAATGAGCTAAAGTAGGAGAAAATCCCATATGCACAGACAAGGACTTTGCTCCTTGAGTGCAGAGGTTGGGAGAAATGGAGACTTACAAAACAGATGCTAATCATGTTGTGTAACACATGCCTGGAAGCTTCTCAAACAACAGCACTGAGGATGGTACAAGAAATTAGTACAGCAAAATAAGAACCAACAGACATATTAGAATATATCCATTACAAAATGGTCCAGGAACAATTTTCTTTTCTATTTGCCATAACATGCACACATGATCCCTTTTGCTTAGGTATTTTGTAGCCAGATTTAACTTATCTGTGAGACATAAATTGTACATAGATGGCAACTGGAGATGTTCAGGCTACCAAAACAGCCAGGCCCACTTTCTTGATGAAGGCAAGCTATATAGATGGATCAGGTATGAATTCGTGTCAAGGACTAATGTGCGCGCTTCATTGAGCCACAAGTCAATATTCCTAGATGACGAACAGACATGAAAACGCAGAGTGAATTGTGTCTCACAGTGGTATCTTATCAAAAATAAGCAAGAAATCAACAGAATCTTGATCACAGAAGGGGAGAAAAGCAACATGAATTAATATACATATGCGGGTGTTACAGTAAAGCATCAGAGGCTGTTACTTACCTAAGAATAAAAATATTGTATCTATGTTCCACTTAGTTCAGCCAGAACTTATGCAACCTTTTGTTAACTCTGTAGTCTTCTGCAGGCTGCTGCTTCCTACTTCATTTCCTGGAACAGTGAAAATGAATCTTAGTTTCTGATAGATGCTACATATACACAAAACTCTTCATACTGGGGGCACAGACAACTTCAGACCTAGAAATCAGACACCAAATAAAAATGTCATGAGACTGGTTTAAAGTAATGAAATAAGAGAAATAAACATGTAATTTGTTTAAGGTCTTTATGCACCATTGCTTTCTTAACTTCACAGACATGCTCGGGTCACGTTTTCAGCTTTTTTTCCTGCAAGACAGAGGACTTGAAACTCTTTTTCAATGAAAATCCAGCATGTGTCTATACTCCAGAGCCTGCACTGACAGATCTAGGACAGCATACCCCTGTACCTTTGAGATGCAGCCCAGGAGGAAGCAGAAAGAGTTTTTTGGTTGGTATAACACTACCACCTCCAGAGAAAAAGCCCTCTTAAACTCCTAGCTTGGCCATCATGCCTAATAGAGCAGTGGCAGTCAGAGAGCAGGATTCAGAGACATGGGCCAGAGCTGATGTCGGGAGTCCAAGAGCAAGCAAAAAAACAGGTTTCATCACTCAGACATTAAGAGCAGAAGGGACCATCATGATCATCTGGTCTGACCTCCTGCACATTGCAGGCCACAGAAACTCATCCATCCACTCTTTTCATAGACCACATAATCACTCTTCAAGATCCTGAAGTCCACAAACCGTGATTCAAAAGACCAAATTATGGGGAATTCACCATTTACACTAGTTGAGAGCTGCCAATGACCCATGTTCCATGCAGCAGAGGAAGACAACTTTCTCCTGCATCCCAGCTCCAAGGACTCTGCCAATCCCATCCGTGGGAAAGTTCTTCTCCACGCCCAAATATGGGTTCAGTTAACCCAGGAATATTTTGGAAAGACCCACCAACCAAATGCCTTGGAAAGAATTCTCTGGAGTAACTCTGAGCCCCTCCTGCAAAGAAACCCATCACCAGTCACTGGGATATTTGCCACTAGCGACTGCAGATCAGCTGCACACCACAGAATCCTAGAGCTAGAAAGGAGGACCTCAGGAGGTCACCAAGTCCAACCTCCTGCCCATAGCAGGATCTACCTTAACTGTAGCCACTGAAGGCAGCCTCACCAAACCAGACCCTCCATGAACTTACCAAGCTAGGCAGTGAACTAAATTATGATGGTAAACCCTCCTCCCCACCCCCACCTTTCCTTCCTGGGTTACTCGGGAGCAAGCAACACTCACTTTTGTGTCTGGGCACCTCATTATTGTGTTTTGTCTGCAAATTTTGCCATCTCACCATTTACCCCTTTTCGCAGAACATTTATGAATGTTTAACAGCACTGGTCCCAGTTCAGACCATTCGGGAGATACTGCTATTACTTCTCCTCATTGTGCAAACAAGAAAAAAAAATCTGTCATTCAAACAGTTACCAATACTTGATTCCCTCTTAGTCCATGACTGGTTACTTAAGAGACATACGTAAAGAACCTTGATCACATGCTTATTGACACCCTCTAAGAATTTTAATAGACCAGTGAGGCACAATTTCCCTTTACAAAAGCTATATTTGTTCCTCCCCAACACAGCACACTTATAGGCAAATACAATTTAGATGAGGTTACTATAAAGTGGGTGCATAACTGGCTGGATAACTGTACCCAGAGAGTAGTTCTTAATGATTCTCAGTCCTACTGGAAAAGTATAACAAGTGAGGTTCCGCAGGGGTCTGTGTTAGGACCAGTTCTGTTCAATGTCTTCATCAATGATTTAGATCCTGGCATAGAAAGTACGCTGATTAAGTTTGCAGATGATACCAAGTTGGAGGGGTTGCAACTGTTTAGGGTCATAATTCAAAATGATCTGGATAAATTGGAGAAATGGTCTGAGGATGAAGTTTAATAAGGACAAATGCAAAGTGCTCCACTTGGGAAGGAACAGTCAGTTGCACACATACAGAATGGTGAGAGACTGTCTAGGAACAACTACAGCAGAAAGGGATCTAGGGATTATAGTGGACCACAAGCTAAATATGAGTCAACAGTGTGATGCTGTTGCAAAAAAAGCAAACATGATTCTGGGATGCATTAACAGGTGTGTTGTGAACAAGACACGAGAAGTCATTCTTCCGCTCTACTCTGCACTGGATAGGCCTCAGCTGGAGTATTGTGTCCAGTTCTGGGCACCGCAGTTCAAAAAAGATGTGGAGAAACTAGAGAGGGTCCAGAAAAGAGCGACAAGAATGATTGAAGGTCTAGAGAATGCGACCTATGAAAAAAGGTTGAAAGAATTGGGCTTGTTTAGTTTGGAAAAGAGAAGATTGAGGGGAGACATGATAGCAGTTTTCAGGTATCTAAAAGGGAGTTATAAGGAGGAAGTAGAAAACTTGTTCTTCTTGGCCTCTGAGGATAGAACAAGAGGCAACGGGCTTAAACTGCAGCAAGGGAGGTTTAGGTTGGACATTAGGAAAAAGTTCCTAACTGTCAGGGCGGTCAAACAGTGGAATAAATTGCCAAGGGAGGTTGTGGAATCTCCATCGCTGAAGATATTTAAGAACAGGTTAGATAGATGTCTATCAGGGATGGTTAGACAGTAGTTGGTCCTGCCATTGGGGAAGGGGGCTGGACTCGATGGCCTCTCGAGATCCCTTCCAGTCCTAGTGTACTATGATTCTATGATTGGTGTGTCTCATAACTCTGTTAATTATTATAGTTTCAACCAAACTGCGTGATACTGAAATTAGGCTTACAGGACTGTAATGGCCAAGATCTCCTTCAGAGCCTCAGAACGAATAATCTAGTCCAACACCTTTGTAGCAAACATCCTTTAGACATTCATTCCCCCCCACCCCACCCCCCACAAAATTGATCCTCTAGGCCATGCCCCAAAAGGAGAACACAGGAAACAGTGAATCTGAGGAACTGCCACAGATCATTAAGGGTAACCATTGCTATTTGGACAAAATCTGAGCAGATTCAGGTACATGACACTAAACACTATGGTTATAAGACTAAAACTCTGACAAACACATAGGGAGTTCAATGAAATTACACAATTAGTAGAACAACTGGCAAACTGTGAGATCTGTAAGCAATAAAGAGTTATCATCATCATGACTTGGAGCCAATAGTAATTAAGTTTGATTTTATAGTTATACCCCAGAGAAAGTCAAGTGGATGGAAAATATTTTCTAGTGATCCTGCAGAGGGTAATTAGCAGTATATATCCTTTCCAATATTTGCAAATGAAAGCAAAGTAAGAAGCAAAGTAATAAATTGCAAAGGTGTTGGAAGGGTTTTTTCTTCTTCCTCAAAATCTAAAACCACTCACGCACACAGGACTATTAAGGATGGGGAGGACAGAACATTACAAAGAGATTACAGGTTTAACCTCTCTAATCTAGTAATTCTTGTCCTGCAACATCTGTAGTCCAGCACAATTTTAGTCAACTGGATATCTGTTTATCATGCTGTGGCCAAGTTTCCCCGGGGTCCCAGATACTTTTCCTTTAACACAGCAACTGGCCTTGCTTCTCAGTGTTTTGTGCTGTCACTTAGCTCTATTTTACCTGTAAATATCCTTTCATTGTCCAGTAAGCAGTGGACGCATGGGTAATGCTGTTAGACAGTACTGACCTACTGTGGTCCAGCAAATTCTCTCATTTGGCACCAGTCAGGTCCTGAGGGTGCTGAACTAGATAGATTAGAGGATGACCTTATTTGTTGCAGCAGTTAATCAGCAAAATATGCACCAGGGGTTATTTTTTAAATTTATTTGTACAGTAGGGACTCATGATCCCAGGACACCATGCCCAGGTAAGTGAAAAAGGGGATTTAAGCAGCCTTCAAAGATTTTGAATGGGAGGAATGCAGCTGCCATGGGCTTGCTATTCCCCTGACCACAAAGCTGGGTGGAGCCAGGTTCTCCACCCCAACACAACGTGTCCAGAACCACAAAGCAGGCAGCCATCTACACTAGAGAAAAGGGGAAGCAGAGCTCAGCTTGAAACTCAGACCTTGTGCGTATGAGGAATTTGACTCCTGTACCACTAATAAAACAGCTCCCCATGCCTGTTTCAGGATGAGTGTCCACACACAAAACTAATCCAGAAGAGCTCCAGCACTTGAAATTCATACCCTAATTTATTCTGATATTACTTTATGAGACTTGTCTGAAAAGAGGGAGCCATGTCAGCCTGTAGCCACACAAACAAGTCATCCTGAGACACCTTAAAAAACAAATATGGTAAACCCTCAATTTAAGGGACTAAGGGTGGGGGAGGGGAGGGAGGCACAGTGTCTGTTAAAGCCGAAAGTATGTTAGAGGGTTTACCAGCTACCTGCCCCTGCCAGGCTCCTCCAGTCCCCTCCCCCCGCCCCGCTGCCCAAATGCCTGCAACTCAAAGGAGCTGCCACCGCTGGAGGAGCTGCCCGAACCCTTTAACATGGCTGAAAAAGCTACTGTGTGTTCTCCCTCTAGGGGTGGGGTGTATATGTGAGTGCTCTCTGCCCTGGTATGCAACCCACCCATGGTGGGAGGAGCATGCAGTGGCTCCAGCAGTGGTCCAGACTGCCATGTTCAGCTGAGGCAGACGTGGTAAGTCCATTACTTTGTGGGGGTGTTTTTTTGGGGGGACGGAGGAAGGGGCTTTATGGTCCCTGATTAAGCGGACTTGAAGAACAATGCTGGTGGACATTCATTGTTCCTAAAATCTGCCAAAGTGGGATCCATTCAAATTAAGTGTTTACTGTAGATTTGGCCATCTGATAAAGTGGGTTTTTGCCCACATACATCTATTAGGCTATGTCTACACTACAGCGATCTTTCAAATGAAGTTCCTCCGGAAGAACGCTTCCGAAAAAACTTCTTTTGAAAGAGTGCGCGCGCGCGCGCACACACACACACACACACACACACACACACACACACACACACAAAACATTGAAAGGTTGATCCACTCTTTTGATAGAGAGATTTTTGGGCAGAAGGGGCCTCCAGAAGAATCACATCCTTCCAGAAGGCCCCCTGGAGCTGTGCTTTTACACGGCATTTTGGAGTCCGGAAGACCATTCTTCCGGACTCCAAATCACATGACATTATGCTAATGAGTATGGGGAATTTGCATCCATGCCTCATTAGCATCTTTCGTTCCCTGTATTAGCATGGATTGTGCTTGCTTGTGCTGTGCGCAAAAAAACCCTTCGGAAGTGGCCTGTGTAGAAACAGCCTATCTATACAGCTCCTATTCAGAAATATCTATTTTGGAATATGTGCCATTCCTTGTAGAATGAGATTTGCAAAATTCATAATAAACCATCTTATTTCAAAATTCTTTAGACATAGAGCTTTTGCTGTGTAGATGCTTGCAGTTTTTGGAATAGTGGCAGTTATTCCGAAATAACTTAGCTGTGCAGACATACCCTTATTCTCTGAGGTGCTACAGAGCACTTCATTGTGACTGAGGGAGTGTCTACCTTTGCCAACGAGAATCAGAATTTAAATGAGCTGTGACCAAATCTTCCCTGGTGAAATGGTGGGTGACCGCCAAAATTGGTGCGACCTTCCTGTTGTTTATAACACAGCTTTCCTGCCAGATCACTTGGAGCCTTATTCTCACAAAGTAAGGTGAAAAGGCAGATGAAAACCAATGATGCTCTATCACGCCTACAGTCTCTTTCCTTGCACAGCAGTCCTTGACTCGTTACACCCTCACCCATACCTCCTGCAGGGAGAAGGTGATAGGAAACCATTTCCTCTGGGTTTGTAGTCAAGGGCCATTGTGATAAGCAGTCAGGGTCTGCTTCTTACAATCCCTCGCTGAAGGGAGAGGCTGCTTCCTATGTTTCCATCTGTAGGTCAGAGCATGTTTCTCCTGTCCTCTCACTGGGAATTCCTTCCCATTTTGCTACTGATGGTATGTCTACAGTGGAAGAAGACCAACAGTTGCAAATCCCAGAACACCAGTCAGCCAGTTCTTCTTTGTGCTGTGGGCCAAAAAAAAAAAAGTGTAGGCTCAGACTGTGGAACCTGCCCTTCTCCCCACAACTTTCAGAGTCCAGGTGCATCTACACTTCTATTAGCCCCATAGCATGAGCCACACAAGCCCAAGTCAGGTGACCCAGGTTCTGACATTCGCTGATGCTGCCAGTCCTCCTTCCACCCCCATATAGACAAGCCACTGTGCAGTCTCTTGGGGCTGTTCCTAGCCTCTCCAGCAGCTACCCTCCCCTGCCTGAGCATGAGCTTTGTATCGGAGCTGTGAACTGCAGGGAGCTGATTTATTAACCCCTTTCTAGCCCCGCCCCCACCAGCATGGTATGCATGCACTCATCACATGAGGAAAACAGCAGTTCCTCCTCCACCACACTCCCATTTTCCTGAAGACACCAACCAGTCTGAGGTTTACACAAAGGAAACAGAGATGAGTTAATACCAAAAACTGGCAGGTTTTTTTTCACCCTGAAAAAATATAAAGTGCTTTGCAGAGGCTAATCAAAGCAACATAATACATTTACCCATGCATCTACCTCCCTTTGAAAGTTTTGCCAGCTACACTTATCACACATTACTAATGAAAGGAGAACTGCATGAAATTTCAGGTGAAACTTTCCCCTATATGAAAAAAATGCAACTTAAATTTCACAGATTGATACTGAGGCCAAATTATTTCCTTTGGAAACAAAATCTAAAATAATCTGTTTCATTTCATTATTATGGTGTGCAAATTCCCTTCAAGTTTATTAAACATTTCATTATGTTAAAAATGCTTAAAATCAAACCCATTTCATTTTGGGTTGAATAAAAACATTTGGTTTGACACCCACCAGCCCCAACTTCACAATTTGCTCCCCAAAAATATCAATTTGTTTTTTCTCTCAGAATTGACAATACCAATTATATATATTTCTAGAGCTCTAAATGAAATCCAAGTGCTAAAATAATTCACAATGCATACATAAACATATCCCATTAGAAAGCAATGGTTATTTTGTCATAACATCCTTGACTCAAGAAAACCCCCAAAATTAGAACCCACTTATAGGTTGAAGTGTGGATATCTTTAACTATGATTTTGACCTCATCCTCCTTGCATTGATTTCAATTGGATGTTTGTGCCCTAGATTTCAGTGGACATGAGAATGGTCAGTATACCATTTGGGAAGGTGGAGGGCAGCCATCTGTGGGGAAGGAACAAGTTCTGAGCTATCTAGAAAAACTAGATGTGCACAAGTCCATGGGTCTGGATTTAATGCACCCCAGTGTACTGAAGGAATTCGCAGAGGTCATTGCTGAACCTTTGGCCATTATCCTTGAAGACTCTTGGAGATCAGGGGAGATACCGGATGACTGGAAGAAGGCAAACGTGGTGCCCATCTTTAAAAAAGGAAAGAAGGACAATCCAGGGAACTATAGACCCATCAGCCTTACCTCAATCCCTGGGAAAATAATGGAGGGAATCCTCAAGGAATCCATTTTGGAGCACTTAGAAGAGGGGAAAGTGATCAAAAGTATCCAACATGGATTCACCAGGGGCAAGTCCTACCTGACCAATCTGATTAGCTTCTATGATGAGGTAACAAGCTCTGTGGACATGGGGAAGTCAGTGGATGTGATATACCTTGACTTCAGCAAGGCTTTTGATATGGTCTCCCACAACATTCTTGTCCATAAGTTAAGGAAATATGGATTGGATCCTTGGACTATAAGATGGATAGAAAGCTGGCTTGATGGCCGGGCCCAACGGGTGGTGGCCAATGGCTCAATATCTGGATGGCAGTCTGTTTCAAGAGGGGTGCTGCAAGGCTCGGTTCTGGGGACAGTGTTCTTCAACATCTTTATTAACAACCTGGATGAGGCACTGGATTGCACCCTCAGCAAGTTTGCGGATGACACAAAACTCGGGGCAGAGGTAGATTCTTTGGAGGATAGAGAGAGAATCCAGAGGGACCTGGATAAATTGGAGGACTGGGCCAAAAGAAATCTGATGCAGTTCAATAAAGAGAAGTGTAGAGTCCTGCACCTGGGGCGGAAAAATCCCAAACATTGTTACAGTCTGGGGACCAACTGGCTCAGCAGCAGTACGATGGAAAGGGACCTAGGGGTTATGGTGGACGAAAGGCTGAATATGAGTAAACAGTGTGCCCTTGTAGCCAAGAAGGCTAACGGCATACTGGGGTGCATTAGGAGGAGCATTTCGAGCAGATCTAGAGAAGCAGTTATTCCTCTTTATTTGGCACTGGTGAGGCCACATCTGGAATATTGTGTCCAGTTTTGGGCCCCCCAGTAGAAAAAGGATGTGGATTTGCTGGAGCAGGTTCAGTGAAGGGCAACAAAAATGATTAAGGGTCTGGAGCACAAGACCTATGAGGATAAGCTGAGGGATTTGGGCTTGTTTAGTTTACAGAAGAGAAGACTTAGAGGCGATTTAATAGCAGCCTTCAACTTCCTGAAGGGGAGCTCTAAAAAGGAGGGTGAGAAACTGTTCTCAGTGATGTCAGATGGCAGAACAAGGAGTAATGGTCAGAAGTTGAAGAGGTAAAGGTGTAGGTTAGATATTAGGAAAAACTACTTCACCAGGCGGGTAGTGAAGCATTGGAATGTGTTGCCTAGAGAGGTGGTGGTTTCTCCATCCCTCGAGGTTTTTAAGTCCTGAATTGACAAGGTCCTGGCTTGGATGACTTAGTGGGGGTTGATCCTGCTTGAAGCAGGGGGCTGGACTAGATGACCTCCTGAGGTCCCTTCCAGCCCTGTGATTCTGTGATTTTGTATACCACATTTGTGAAATTTGGAGTTTGTCTATGGACAAACTGACCAACATAGTCATTGTGGAATACCTCACCACATGGAAACACTGATCCTGCTTTATCTAGCCTGATCAACTGCTCCATGGAAGCAAGACCAAGTCTTATAGCTGACAGAGCTCTCCTTTTAATTTCACTGTTAGGTGTGGAAGGGGAAGTCATTTGTGGTAAATAAAGAGCTAGTGTAGATTTATTTTTCTATCTGCAACATGGGGCAGGACAGGGATCAGATACACTGCTGTACAATGCAAGTATGGGTTGTTCCTTCCTCAGGGGGTGGGGGGTAACAAAGACACTATAGCAGTCTAAGGGCTTGACCATGATGTTACTATAAAGGTGATTTCTTCCCTCACAATGCAAAATACAAATGCGTTTGAAAAAAATTCTTATGTTTTTATTATCTGCTTCTGAGCTCAGTTATACAAACCTCACTTGAGTGCAGATGAACACACCCGGACAGATAATGCAAACAATTATTTAGATAATTTATTTGAAGTTGCCATTAGACTCACTGAACAAACAAAGATTATTGACTGGGACTAGCTTTCAGCTAGATCTGACTTAGCTGCGGGGGGTGGGGGGGGCGGCATTTTCCTAACATTAATCTAAAAGCCAATTATGAAAAGCCAATTTCTTTTAATGCCAGCAAAGAACATCAATTGAATATTAGCAATAAAAACAGCCTGTACAATGATGGTCATGATTAAAAATTTGACAAGGCCTGTGCAATATTTAACCATTTATAACTACAGAGAACAGTGCAGTAATGTTAAAACATTTGCCTGTGCAAGTAAATAAGTGTACTGTATTCATACCTCCACATTAGCTACAGAGAATGTACAACATTCTCCATGACTGAACTCACCTTGTCAGCTCTGACTCTCCTCTTGACTGGGACTCCCTTCTTTTCATGAGCCAATATATTTAAACCTTCCTCTGGAACCCCCCACTCATGCATCTGACAAAGGGGGTCTTTGCCCACGAAAGCTTATGCTCCAGAAGTTAGTCTGTAAGGTGCCACAAGACGATTTGTTTTTGAAGACGCAGACTAACTCAGCTACCCCTCTGATACAGTGTAGTGTATACTGACCACTATATTCTGAGATCAGGAAAAATCAACATCGAGGAACAGAAATGTAGCACTTTAAAGACTAACAAAATGATTTATTCAGTGACGAGCTTTCGTGGGACAGACCCACTTCATCACATCAATTGATCTGATGAAGTGGGTCTGTCCCACGAAAGCTCATCACCGAATAAATCATTTTGATAGTCTTTAAAGTGCTACATTTCTGCTGCTTTGGTTTGTTGGAGTACAGACTAACACAGCGACCTCTCTGTTACTATTCAACGTTGAGAAGGTCAATGATAACTGCGGTAACACCAACCAACTGGTCCAGAGACTAACAGAGTTGGGGCAGTCATTCAACGCTGGCATCTTTTCATGGGATTGAGACACCTGATAGCTGCCTTTCTTTGCAATATGACAACCCTGGCCGGGGTGTTGGCAGGGCCAAGGATCTCCCCAGCACTTTTGAAAGTCTGTGTCCATGTTGCCCTGCATGAGCCTAACCCTGTCACGTATACCAGATTGTAGGTAGAGTCTTAGTCTTGTATGCAGAGTCTTAGTAGCTGTGATTTTCAAAGGAATTTAAAAAGAAGTTAGAGTAGGGCATCTACAAGTGACAGTGGTTTAGCTGTAGCTTACTAGTGAGAGCACAACAATTCCCCTTAGGTTGGCCTGGAGTTATAGGACACTTCTTCTAGTTATCCAGGCGTAAAAAGGTGCCAATGCACTATTTCTATGCTGAGTCCTGACTCTTCAAATGCGCTGGAGCTTTGGAAGCCCTTCCGTTTCAGTTTGCGTGCAGCCTGCTGCAAAAGACAATATACCCAGTGTTCTCTTTAACTGGGATCACTTTTATTTGAGCCTTTGCTTTTCCTCTACAGGCAAGAGACCGTTGCCAATAAAACCTGACATTGGCAGCTTGCATATGGAAAAAAACCACAATGTGTGACAGAGAGACAACGTGTTAGTCAGGAATTTAATTGAGAGAGATCGTTCCAGGAAAAAAGAAAACAGAAGGGATTTTTCACCTCCTTCCACAAAGTACAAACAACTGGAATAGCTCAATTAGCTTTACATTAGCATTCCAGCACACCTTACCTCAAGTCTGCTTGCCTGCATGCCAGCCTTGGTTTGTTTCAGTATTTAGGAGGCCACCTGTAAACATATTGATCCCCAATACAGAGTGTTTTGTTTCAATATCATCCCCCCCCGACACACACAATTTTTTTAACAGCTTTCCAACATCCCAGCAGAGGGTGGTGCCTCCGACTGAGGCTTCTTGCTCACATTCCAGCTTAGGAATTTCCATCAGCAACACACGGTTGCTGCTTCTGATCTGGCTGTCCCACCTCATCGGTATTCCTGTGCTCTCCTCACCCTTCAGCGTTCATTCTTCTGTGGCCTGCTCACTCATGTAGATGTTCCCCAGCTTGGGTCCTAATTACAGCTTTTGTGCTTTAACCTCTGCTGTTTGCATCATTGAGTCACTTTCAGTGTAATTTACCTTCCCCGATCTTTTATTTTCCAGTTACATATCAAACTCATGTGTGCTTTCGCATACATTGATAGCAGTTGTCACCTTCTTTCATTTCTAGCTCAGCATGCACACTCCTCTAATCATTCAGGCTTTTTCTGATTTATATCCACTTCTTTCTTTTTTAATGCAATCATATATCTCGCCATTACCAGCCTCTGCAGTTGGCAGCTCTAGGGTAGAGTCCAGTTATCACCTTTCCTAGTCCATTTATCTCACTACCAGTTACATATTTCTCCAATTTCATTTCCTTTATTTTTGTAAAAAGGAAGAGTTCCAACAGGTAAATGAACTTTGGTCCAATCCCTAAGGTTATGAACGCCACAGGTCACAGTAACAATTTTACTAAGTATTGGATGCGAGTTGTTGGCTCGCAGAACTTTTAAAAGTGATTCATCCTCTCATCCAGGAAACAATAGAAGATCCAGATGTTTTATTTGAGTTTTACTGAAGTGTCTGATCTGGAGCCTAGAGTCGATGAAAATATGAGAAAACTACTTTCATGAAATATCCCTCTTGGCAACTGTGGTTTTTGTTTTTCCTTTTTTAACAAAAATCTGTAGCTGGTCTAAATATGTGAGTTTTTTTTCCCCAGGGTGGGGAGGGGAGGAGGACAGGTGCAAAGAGGATTTGATTTCCTTTCAGATTTAATGGAAAATTAAAGACTTTGGATAAAATCAAGTTTTGATATGCTGAGCTGTGGAATACACAATTTTCTAATAACATCTCAATTTTTTAAAATGCTTTGAGGTACCATGAGGATTCACTGAAATATGTTCTGCCTGACTTAACTGTCAAAGCATTGTTATTGCTATTATTTTTGCTGACTAAAATATTCATCTCCTGATCCCTTAATACATTTGTCCTGTTTATATAAACTAAACAATGAAAACTACAGCCCATCAAAAATGTGCATACTCTATCATTGAGAAAAAATAATGGACTGATGGAATTCATAATATTCAACATTAGACTACAGACAGAATTGGAAAAAGCCGTTTGTGAATTATAATAAGACAATATTGTCCATTTCAAAACCAGTATAACTGAGTCATTCTGAAATTTCAAAATCAACCTGGCCTATCTTTTGCTAAACCAGCTCCTGTGAAACTAAGAAGGAAAAAAAAAGTATAAACTCTCTCACTGCAGCCACACTTTCATTTGAGTGTTAGCTTTTATTATTAACCATTACATAGATATTAAGCAGTACACATTTCCTACAGTAGTAGGCATCCTTCGATCCCGAGGGATCATGGGTTTGCACCCCAGTTGGACTGATTCGAGTGGCGTCTTCTGTGGCTGTGCAATCCAATCCGGGAGTGGCAGTCCTTTCCGCACTGTGAGCAGCAGTAGGCAGATGTCGCTCTGGTATCATGGGCACGGATCTTCCTGAGGGCTCTCCTGTCTTCCACTTCCTTCACCAAGGTGGTTTCATACATAACAAGAGCTTCCTTCACTCCCTGTTTCCAGGCGTGCCTGTCTGAGGCGAGTGAATGCCAGGTGTTCACACTGATAGAGAGAGCGCTGAGGTCATGCTTGCACGTGTCCTTGTAGTGCAATTTAGGTCGCCCTTTCGGCCTCTTTCCGGAAGCCAGTTCGCCGAAGAGGAGGTCCTTCGGTATTCGGCCATCCGTCATGCGTGAGACATGGCCCAGCCAGCGCATACGCCTCTGTTTGAGAAGGGTGAACTTGGAGGCGGTGCCTGCCCTCTCAAGCACTGCGCTACTGGGGACCTTGTCCTGCCATGAGATACCGAGTATGCGCCTAAGGCAGCGCATGTGGAATGTGTTGAGCCGCTGCTCTTGTTTTGAGCGCAAAGTCCATGTTTCACTGGCGTACAGCAGTGTGCTCAAAACACAGGCTGTGTAGACCTGCACCTTGGTGTGTACAGTGAGCTTATTGTTAGCCCATACTCTCTTCATCAGCCTGGAGAACGTTGTGGCGGCTTTTCCAATGCGCTTGTTGATCTCGCTATCAAGTCACACTAATATTGAAAGAAGGGGTCAGGTTAAGTTCTCTGACTTTCGGTTCTCTTTTCACTCCACGCACACAAACCCCTCATCGTGGAGTAACTTTCACCCATGCCCAATAAGGCAGAGACTCCTTTAAGGACTGTCTGAATGTAACCTTGTTGCCATTGGCAGTGATGCCCACAGTCTTCATCGGCCCTGGGCACAAGGTGGGAAGGGGTCCTGGCTCTGAGCCCAGAAGGGGTGGGGCCAAGAGCCGTCAGCTCCCAGCACCTTGCAGAAGCTGCAAGCAGCTGGAGCTGCACTGAGGCAGCATTTCAAGAGGCCCAGAACATTGGCTGCGGCTGCCAAAAATAGCAGTGGTGGCAGCTGGCGCTCTGGCCCCTTTGAGATGCTGGACTGGGAGGCAACTGCCCCCTTTGTGTCCTTCTCACCTGACTGGCAGGTCTGAGCACTGGGCATTAATCAAGTATTACAAGATTGTTACAACTTCTAGACTCAGTGTGGCATCCTCTTCAAGAGTAACAGACTATATTATCAAGAACCAAAAGTCACAGCAGAGCACCTGTCAGTGCAGATCTGGTTAGAAGTGTAGTACTCTAACTTGCAATACTTTACCTTGCTGTGCCTCTGAAGGATCCCATCTTGTGAGGCTTTTAATTGTCTTCAGTTTTACACTACCTCAGTTACTTAAGAAATCCTCAATACCTTCTTACCTAATGCCTATAAAGTAAAACCTAGAGTTACGCGGGGCTGGTGTTCCTGCAACCCCCACGTAATTTACATTTTCACACAAGTCAGGGTGGGGAGATGGGAACCAGGCTGCTACTTGGTTCCCAACTCCCTGCTGGTTGCGGGACCCAGGTAACTGAACAGCCCGCCAGAACTGGTCAGTTTCCTGGCTGTTTCTCCTTGCCTTCCTCCAGCCACACGGCTGTCAGCCACTGGGGGGAAGGCAGGGAGAAAGGGTTCTTAACCAGCCTAGCTTCCTGCAAGTGAAAGCTAGTTATGTGCAACTTGAAGCTGTGTATTTTAAGGGTTTACTGTAATCCAAAGAAGTGTGTCTTACCTCTGAAAATGCTTTACCTAATAAATTTGCTAATCTCTAAGGTGCTACAGGTCTGCTTGTTATTTGTGAAGCTACACACTAACATGCAACCACTCTGAAGCTTCTGACTGGTTAGAAATTCCTGATTGTGTTTAGCCTTCTTGAACGTCTTATTTATTTATTTATTTAAATTCAGAGCGCTACAACAGGGAAAAGTATGTACTGGTATATGTGGATACTGACCTGGTCCTTTAAGAGTAGAGGAGTCCAAATCTTCCTGGACTGAACCAAGGCACATAAAATGGTCTTGTATGTCGTGGAAGAAGAAACAGGCCTGGGGAACTGGTAGCTAGAGGGGTGTGGTGATAGAACACTGTCCCTTTAAAGGATTGTGACCAGGAGCTCTGTAGTGCAAGGTTGAAGCAGGGCTCCCTTCTCTTCCAGCAAATCAGGAGGAGCTGTCTGGAGAATGAGTCTATGTAGCCTTTTGCCCTCAGAACAGGGATGGGGATGGTAGAGGAAGGAAGTTGGAGCCAGAAATCAAGGACTGGTGACCCCCTGTGAAAGAACAGGTGTGGGCAGAAGAGCTGGTGTTATCTGAGACTTTAATGACCACAAACTGTCCCACATAACCTTAAACCAGCCCTAAGAGAAAGGCACTTCATTTATAAGAGAGACTGTATAGAGCTCAAAAGAAACCCTAAAGAAGGCAAACGACACAGAATATCTGACCACAAGAGGGTACTCTATATGTGGCAGAGCTATTATACAGATTTTATAACCTTTTGTAATCTAGGTCCACGTAATTGCCTAGGGCCAGTACATGGAGGGGAGGGGAGAAAAATCACTCCTATATCTCATGCCTTAGGTTTGGAGATGTAAGAATCCATGACAAACAGAACCCAGGGACAAGTAACTGCATATTGCTCTCAAACACAGATTAAAAAACCACTTGAGAAGGGAGAAGAGGAATGGACTAAATAAAAGCCAGTCTGGAATTTTAGCCCATAAGAGAACAAAAACTGAGTGTTTCACCTTAAAAGCAAATTAAATACTTCTGCTCCCCCCACCCCCACCCCCAGGAACCTGCTAGTTATGCCAAGTCTGTATGTAACAAAATACCAGGCCAGATGGATGTAGAAAATATGCATACTCATGAGATTGAGCTCATGCTCAAGTGATCAGTCTTGGCAAGAACAACAGTGAAAAGGATGGGATTTATTAGTTGCTTTGAGGTTAGACAGTTTTTAAGCCCCATCTTAGCTCCTCCAGGACCTCAATCACCCTAACTCACATCATTCAATTTTAATTTAAAGTTTCTTCCATTTCCTTTTCCCAAACCAGTGTCCTACTTCCTTTCTTCAGCTGTATTGGTTCTGTCAGTTACTACAAGGAAGAAGTGAGTGTACTAAGGGAATCATTCATCAACACTTCCTCCTGCGAGACTAGTGCAAATCTTAATCAGTCTAAAAAAAGAATAAAAATATTATATTCCCATCTATCATTTCCTGGGGAACACTGGAAAAATAAGGTTAATTTGTAGCAGGTTGCAGCACAAGTGCATCAAAGTGCACAATTCTAAACAACTTGATTTAAAAATGTAAACTGTCTGGAATGCATCAAACAGCGTTATCCATTCTGACATCTTGCCTGGCACTTTTTACCTTTCTGTATACTACGTGGAATTACAATATTCTCTCCACAGAGGAGTTTGTGGGAGTTTCCTGACAGCTGGTTACGTACCTGCTGCTTTAGAATTTGTTCAGATGCTGATGCTAATTGTAAATGGCATGTTGCTGTGCTCTGTCGCTTCAAATGATCCCAAAAGCTTCGGGTTAGCGAGCTTGCTCAAGATTTTCACATGGAACATTTTGCCTTTGTGACGTGCTGGGGTACAGTCCAAATGCGGGGCAAGTATCTGTGTTACCCCCACCCTAAAATGCCTTGCTGCAATAACACCCACCTGTGATACTCACAAATAGCTTTCCAGCATCCAAATTCTATATAATATTTACCTTTACAACTACATCCACAATGAGAACAACAAGAAGTCCTGTGGCACCTTGGAGACTAACAGATATTTTGGAGCATGAGCTTTTGTGGGCAAAGACCCGCTTCGTCAGATACATAAATGAAGATGCATCTGAGGAAGTGGGTCTTTGCCCACAAAAGCTTATGCTCCAAAATATCTGTTCATCTATAAGGTGCCACAGGACTTCTTGCTGTTTTTGAAGATACAGACAACCACGGCTACCTCTCTGATACATCCACAATGGTGCACATGGTAATTATATTTGAGTTATTTAATCAGTGTTTACAGCAAACATGATGTTACAAAACTGCTTTGTTTGGTTCTCCAATATTTGGAGAAGCAGGACATAGTACATTCCTTTGATGCAATCTTCTGTGTTTTATAACGAAAGCCAGATTCCATCATCTTTGTACTTCCAACTGGAACATTTTCAGAGGTGTAAACTTTAACTAGATACTCAGACTGAAAAAGGATCAATACATAGTTTATACCTGTAATACAGTGCAAGAAAACCTCAAAGTTTCCTTTTCTTCTTATCCTTCGTGCAACTATGCCAATGCAATGACTTCCAAGCTTCATCTTGTTTGATTTGCTAATCAAGACCCCAATGCCATATGCTACTGAGAGTATTCAGCAAACTCTTGACAAATTTATTCCTTCTGTTGGACACTGGAAGTGATTTTCTTTCTGCTGGCATAGGAAGAGGCATTCTCAGATGATGACTAACAGAAGTACCAGCAAAGCTAATCAGATGGAATGGAAAGGATGTACTATGGTAGCTCGCTTTTTTAAACAAAGACTGAATTTGCATCAGAATACTGCTTGTTAGCAAAGGCACTTTATTTTCACACATCAGAAATAGGGAGGGTATGTAACTGCCTAGAGGTGGGCTCAAACCAGGGACCTCTAGAGCTTAGTGCATAAACCTCTATAGTTTGCGCTAAAAGGCAGGTTCCTTTCAGCTAATGCTGCAGAAAAGACTCAGTCTTTCTTTGTAAGTGGTCTAGATGCCGCTTCACTGGACTGTGAACTATGCCCAACAGGTGTATGGGTTACAGACAGACTTTTCTAAGACCACTAAACCTGTCAAAAAGAATAAAACTATGGCTTTATATTTGCCCATGTTACTCCAGTAGCAGGATGTTCTTGTTGGGTTGAGTGGCATGGGGATGAGGGGAGAGGGTCACTGTACAAGCAGAGACCCAATGCACACATCCTTCTGCACAGCATCAAATATCAGCTGGGAACAAAAGATGTATGCCCAGAATGCTGAAGAGCAAGAACAGAGAGTCTTTCACTTCCTTTGATGCATTTTACATTACGCCTTGTTGGAGAAAAGCCACATTCCAGGTGGCAGACATCTCCCGACACCACAGCTCTTCAGCCTGCCAGGGAAAAGGCATTTTTGTTCACTGTGCTTTCATCCTTTGGATAAAGTCAATTTCAGGTTTACACCTGATGCATTCGACATAGGTTATCTAGGGCAGGGGTGTGCAAACTGCCTCTCCAGAGCCACATGTAGCTCTTTAAGGACTTCTTTGTGGCTCGCAGTGCAATAATTGCAAAGTAAAAAGCCTCTCCTGATTAAGCCTTATTCTCAGACATTTGCTGGTGCCAGAACAAAATATATTTTTAAATGTTTAGCTTTGCATGCTTCCTGATTTGAGGCTCTTGAGCTACATGAAGAGGTTGCTTACAAAACCTTTGCAATTCAGCCTCAAGACTTCTGGTGTCTGTAGTTTAACAAAAATGGACTCTAAGCCAAAGGCTATCAGTGATCTAAAATGATTAATTTAAAACCATTAAGATATGAGGAGCTCATTGTGCTGCTCATAGCAACAAGAGAGACAGGGAATAGCTTTGGAGTTTTTCCACATTAAAAGTATATATTTTGTCAGACTTGCTGCAAGGCACAGCCTAAAACAAAAAACATCTCTTTATTTTTAGGAGTTCTAGCTAGAGGAGGGAAAGCAACTCAAAGGAAATTAAACTGCCCATAAGCTACGCCATCCAGAAGAGTCTTGCCCGGCTCCATGCGGGATTGTCAAATTAATTTTCTTTGTCTCCTAGCCACATGTTGTGACCAGAGAAATGAATTATGGACCCTCCCTGGGCAAAAGTGCCATCAACAAACATATTAAAACCAAGCCACCTTGCTCAGACCATTTGCTACTTTATTGTAAGTTGTCACTCAACTTCACCTGCCAGTGTTACGTTACACCTGCCATCTTACCCTCCCACACCACCAGAAAGTTGCGAAGAGAAAAAAAAATATTGGATTTCCCTTGGCAGTGTGTTTGCTGTGTCACTGCAGCACTAATATACTTTTTCTCCCAGGCTCACACGAATTTCATTGGGTGACTGAGGAGAGATTTAAAAGCCTGGGACTTCTCAGCTCAGAAAAGAGATGACTAAGATGGGAAACAGCAGTTTATAAAATTGTGATTGGGTCACGAAACAAAACTGACAAGCAGGTTTAAAAGCAAAACCGAAAAGAAAGTGCTTCAGTCAATGTATCTCAGCCTGTGGGACTCATTCCCAGAGGATGTTGAGAAGGCCAAAACTAAAAGAGGTTCAAAAAAGAACTAGGTAAGTTTATGGAGAATAAGTCTATCACGAACTACAGGTTGAAATTCCCGCATCTGGCACCATCCCTTGTCCAGCAGGAGAATGGACTTTGCTGGACCAGAGACCACCCATGGGACCCCAACCGGCAGAACCCCAGCAACCCCATAGCTGGGAGCAGGCTAGGGCACAGAGCTTGCCACCAGCCCCAGATTCAGGAACCTCTGTCTGGCTAGGGGTACAGAGGCTGGGAGCAGGGAAACCCCCAACAGCCCTGCAGCTGGGAACCGTCGATGGGGCAGAACCGCACCAGCAGCCTCACAGCTGTGGAGACCCCTGCCTGGCCAGAGGGACCCCAACAGCTCCATGATGGGGAGCCAGCTGAGGCAGAGAGCCGCACTGGAAGCCCTGTGACTGGGAGTCAGTTGGTGCTTGGAGCCCCACCTGTATCCCCACAGGTGCTACCATCTGGCAGGGGGCCCTGCAAAGCTCTGCAGGGGTGCCCCCTCCCCAGGGAGACAGCCCAATCTCCCCTTGTTGGGAGCCACTCAGATCCTGAGGGGGTCGGACAAGGGAGGTGCAACCTGCATTATCCAACATGGTCAGGGATGCTAGCCCATGCTGTGGGTGGCCCTAGCCCCTGACTCCCAAAAGCCAGAAATGGATCTTTCCATGACTGAGCAGAACAGACTCACTTTCTCTGAAGCACATGGCACTGGACATTCTCAGAAGACAGGACACTGGGCTATACAGACCACTACTCTGACCCAGCAGAGTTATTCTTTTGACAAGCTCACTGATGGGGGAGCCGAAGGGGAGCAGTTGTCCCAGATCCTGGCAGTTCAACGTAGCCCAGAGATCAGGCTACCCCCACTTCTACTTTGGCAGCCTTTGAAATGCCCTGGAAGCTCTGCTCCACCACCCCATGCAGCAGTGTGAAAAGGTGGGTCCAGCACCACGATCCAAGTGACACAAAGGATTGATGGCTCCAGGCTCTGCCTCTTCCGGGGGTACAAAGCCAGGTCTAGCTTGCCCCGGGGCCTGTGGTAGCAGTCAATCCTATGGCCTCAGGACCCCATATTCATGCGTGACCTGAAACACCACATTATCCACACCCTTCTTGATTTTACAGAACTCAGATCAGGTACCTCCTTATTCTCCTCCTTCTACCAGGAAAAGTCCCAGTCTTTTAAAATTCCTCCACATATGGAAGCTGCTTCATAAGCCAGTTACTCCTGTTGCCTCTCTCTGCACTTTTTCCAAACCCAATGCCCCTTTTTTGAGATGCTGCGACCAGAACAAACAATAGTCGAACAATAAGCGTCCCATGGATGTACACAGTGGCCCTGTGATATTTACTGTCTTCTTATCTATCCCTTCCTGAATGGTTCCTAACATTGTTAGCTTGCCCAAAGTCACACAGCGAGTTGGAAACTAAAAGCTTTGGCCTACTGGAGCCATGGCAATTTTTCTTCTGCTTGGTTTTCCACTTCTTCTCCTCCTATTTACAAACTCACGACAATTAAATTTGTAATCAATGGAGTGGTCAAAAGACAGATAAAATGTTGGGTAGTGGAGGTACTCTGCAAAGGAGGAGGACTGTTTTGGTATTTTTATACAGTTACTGAAGTGCCATAGTGTAATGCCTTCCCCTTCTCATGAGAAACGGCAGTTCTTGTTTTGTTATCCCCTCTTGTAAGAGGCATTGCACCATTTAATCACAAGGGCTCATGCAATAAATAAGCAGCATAAAATGTTGTTGTTTGTGGTGTGTATGTAGAGAGCATGGAGGTGGAAAGGAAAATGTAACTGTCCATAGCAGACTTGAACCTTGTCTCTGGGGAGCTTAGTGCAGCAGCCAGTACACTTTCAGCCAAAAGCCAGTTGTCCACCAGAGAAGGCTTCAGAAGAGATTCATTTTTTTCTCTCTGTAAGCGGTCTAGGTGCCACTAAATGGGACAGTGAACCACACCTAGGTGTGTGGATTACACAAGGAAAGAATTCTTGGGAGATTGACACATAGAACTGTAGTACGTTTTCAACCACTGATCATTCCCAGATATGCACCAAAACTTACCAAAAAAAATAACATGCCAAGTTACCTTAGCTATCTATACTCTTGTTGAACAAAAGCCCAGAGCAATGCAAAGTCATTTGTTTTCACTGGGATTGCACAGCTTTCAATTTTTACTTCTGTGAAGGCCCTAAATTCAGAGAACTGAAAATAAATTCTACTTCTTTGATCCTGGGAAAATCTTTAGGGGCTCAGCTTCAGCTTTGAAGAGGCCTTTCACGTACATCTATTAAATATAATTACAAAGCCAAAGAACCAGTTCTGTATCTGGTGTGAATTGGCATAGTTCTATTGACTACAGTGTGGAATGTGGATTTAAACAAGCTGTGGATTGGGTCCACAGTTTCAAAATACTAAGAGGAAACCGACCTCTTCCCAAATCCATTAGGCTCATCTTTAACATTGGCATCTGAGTATTAATCATGCACACAAGTGAAATGATGAATTCTTGAACTGTGTACAAATCACAGTCAAAGTTATTTATATTACTTCTTTCATGTTTCAGTCTTCTTCTGTAAGCTATTTGGACAAGACTAAAGATTTTTGTCTCTTATTGTAAGCTTGGCTCTACATAAATCTAGTCTATTTAAAGGTTTGCAGCCCTCAACCTCAGCATTGCCGATGTAGTGGCATGGGCCAGGAGCTCTGGGCTTTTTAGTAGCCACAAGAACCTCAGATGGTAGCCAGGCAGCATGGGAGCAGCAAGGAATAGGAGACCCTTAAACAGCAGCAATTCAATGGGCTCCATGCTTGGCTTCCAGCCACCACCGCTACCAGGCCACCTGGGATTGCTGTTGCTGCTATTTAAAAAGCATGTAGCTCCCAGCCCCCATATAAATAGTATATGGGCGAGCTGTAACCTGGAGGCCAGATCAAGCTCATGGGCTCGATCTTGCCCACCCCGCAGTACAGCGTGAGCATTTCACTAATAAGAAAGGTGCGGCCCCTGAGACCTTTCCAAAATTTACGGCATGGCCTCTCCTCCCCTGGCAGAAATTATTGCCACCCCTGAACTAAACCGGTCCATCCAGACTGCTAACGGCCACATGCAAGAGTCATCCTCAAGCAACAGCATGACCATGGTAACAGAACTTAGAGCTGCACAGCTGTCTGCCATGTAGAAAGTTTCTGCCAATGGGAGAGAGCTCTCTCATGGACATAATTAAATTACCCCCAATGAGTGGTGGCAGCTATGTTGGCAGGAGAACCTTTCTTGCCAATATAGGGCTGCCTACATAAGGACGTCTGTCAGTGTAACTTTTTATCACTCCAGGGGCTTGTCTACGCTAGGCCCCTCCTTCAAAGGGGTCATGTAAATGATCCAGACTGGAGATTAGCAATGAGGTGCTACGCTGCATATGCAGCACCTCATTAGGCTAATTCTCTCCTTGGGAACTTGGAGTTACAAACTTCAAAGCATCGGCAAGCCACGTAGCCACAGGCACCTAGAAGTACCCACACAAATTTGAAGTGCCCTTCCTCCCAAAGCAATGCTCTTTAGATTAGCACTGTTTCAGGCTTTAAAAATGTTGCACCTGGAGCTGGGGAAGAAAGAGATGGTGAAGAGAAATCGTGAAACGCACATTTTCCCCATTTTTCCCTTAATCAAAATTTGAAGTTTTGGTAAAAAAAAAATGGTCATGGACATTCCCAAAAAGGCGCTTAGTCGTATTTATACCCCAATGCCACAATACTATGCAACACCATTTCTTTTCTAAAGAGCATGTTTTTAACTGTACTGTGTATGCCCCGATGGGACTTTGCTGGTGGGTTATGTTTCTATTTATTAGCCTGAGCATCCTCACAGAGATAATCAACAACTAACCTGAGCAGCTTCAATAAAGCCTGATACTTGCTTCTGCTTGCTCTAGCTACCAATTTGTAGCAAGTTTCCATGGATTGTCCATAGGAAGGAACAGAAATATCAGTAGCTAAACATTAGTTGTTGGTAGACAGTACTACATCTACCTTTCCCTGAAAGGGTGCTGACATTTGATCTCTAGAAGAAAGATGTGAACAAGGGGTATGATTGGGATGGGAGGGCTGCAGAGATAAAAGGAGGCTGTGTGGTCTCAGGAAGAGAGAGGAGTGGAAAGGAGGGTGGTGGTGGTCCTACGAAGAATGGAGGAAATGCCATTCTTACCAAGAGTAAATGGTACCATCTTGTCCCCAGGAGCAGCCAGTATTAGTAATTCACAGGGGAAAAACGTGTCAGAGTTTGTGCAGAAAATTCCTTGAGAGATATTCTCTTTACAAACTCCAGCAAATAATTGCAGTGAGGGGGGGCTGTTTTTATGTCTCTTGAAGCTTTAGAGATGTGTTGCTGTACATTCTTATCCTAGCTGCTACAAATAGGCCAGAATCAACCTCAAGTGTAAGCACGTCAACAAAAGTGCTCTGGAATTCAGCTAATGGAAAGACTATAAATATGTCACTGCTGCATTGTCATCAGACTTTATCCCTTTAAAGCTTTCCAGTCCTTACAGAAAAAAAACCCCAAGTCATCATATTTCTTCAAATGTAGAAATCAGACGCAGCATCTCTGATTCTGTAGAAAGCCCTTGGAAAGGCAAACATTCATTAACTTTAAGTCAATAGTACTTAGCATTTTGATCAATCTTTCAAACAGTTTAGTAGCTATAACAGCTCCCTTCTGCTGTATCCATTAGTCTCAGCTGTTTGGTCATAGAAGATTTGTTTACTTGACTGCTGCTGATTGTCATAGGACTTAAGGGAGGTTATTTACAGGACTTACATCTTTTCTGTAACTTTCTATGAGGCTACTTGCAGTTAATCAACCACTCCCTTTTGCTATTTTAAATGTGGGATTTCCCATTTCTTTATGGATGTCAGTTCCATTGTTGAGAAGGATGAGAATGGAGCAGAGAAAGTGAACAGGTATATTTATCTACTGGGATAAATTTTGGGCAGAAGAAAGTTTTTAAAAAGTTGTCAATAAGACACAGGATATCATATAATCAGGTAAGTTTAAAGGCTGTAATCAAAACATCCCATAGGTCAGTAATAGCAACGTTACCCAAGCTGTATTTCATATTTGCTGGTTTTCCTCTATATTTGATTGTGCACAATCCCCCAGCCCCTAAAAATGTAAAGATTATTGAAAGCTGAATGACCCCTCCCCCGCAGAACAGGCCATTAGTAGGCCTTGACTATACCCAAGGGGGCTGAAGTACAAGTTGCACAGACATTTTTAGTGCTAATGTTTTCTAATTTAAGCATTTAGCTTTGCAACATAAAAATGTTCATTTAACAATTATTGCTCTTTACATGGCTAGTTTGGGGCGGGGGGTTAAGGACGCAATCCTGGGAAAAAATATGCCATTATGTGGCACCATATTGGTAGCAGGGCTAGACCTCCCCTGACCATGACACATCAGTTTTTTACCTTCCCCTCCAACCCCATTATTTATCCTAGTTTCAATTGCTCAGGTTTCTCATAGTAGTCCTGGGCTCCTTGTACTCATCTCTGCCCCAGTCTCCTTCCCAGCAATTCCCAGTCCTCTCCCAAACCCCAGTTCCTTGACCAGCCCATCCTAGCTCCCCAGCACCCCATCCCCAATCATTTGAGCAGTATCTAGAGTCTTTAGCTACCCACAGATGGAGCTTGTCTTGCCCTCCCCACAAATTACAATTTATCAGCTTACAGGGAGAAGTGGTCATTTACACAGTGTGACCTATAGCAAGTCTATCACAGTGTGACCTCTTTGTCTGTCAGATTGGGACTAGAACCAATCTCCTGATGCCCACGGCAGTGTCCTGGGAACTACGCTGTCCTGTCTTTAGCCAGGTAAGGCTTTGTTGGGTTTTTTTGTTTTTTTTTTCCCCTTCCAAATCCCTCTCTCTTTTTTTTAAAATTGCAAAGACGATGAGCTCTGAGCCATAAGAGAAATACATAGGCCAATATAAAAAGTAATGCTGGTAATTGCACAGTGATATACTAGGCATCATATGGCCTACTGCATCTCTGCTCATCTTGCCTGCCAATACATTTATTTCTCCATACTCAATGCTTAGGAATTGTGTGTATGTTATGCAGACACTCATTGAAAATAATATGTGCAGAGCCTGCAGGTTCATCTTGTGTCCAGGGTTCCTTATTGGTCTTGTCACCAACTATAAATTGGGTGCTGCTAAAAATTTTTGCTGGAGTTTGGCTCCTTTATAGAAAGAAATTGAAATCATCATTCAATTTCTGTATCCAGCAGCCACATACTACAGCAACCAGCACAACTGGAAGTGCCTAAGATAGATGGATAAGCTACTTAATAAGGGTTGTCAGAAACTGGGCCTGTCTGAGGTTTCTCTGCACCCAGCTGGATTAATTTAGGCTGGAAATACTTTTCTGTTATCAGATAACTAGAGGTCACTAGGTGTTTTCTTGCATCAAAAAAGGGATGAGAGCGCTGATTGTAGGATTTAAAAAAGGAGATTTGTCTGATAGTCAAGAGGGATTTCTTTTCTTTTCATCTACAGTTACTAAAGCCATACATTTCCCATTTGAATTTCCAGTTCTAATTCAAGGGGTAATTGTCAGGAATTCTCTAGTCACATGGTGAGATCCCTGCAATTAGAAGCTGGTTTGTAGCATGTGTTAGTGTTTGCTCTTTCAAAGAGCATGGGCTTGACTAAAGAACTTTAATGCATAGCAGAGAGAGCGCACTCTGGCAGAAAGTCACACACACACACTCACACACCAGATATACTGGCAACATCTGAAGGGCAAGGAGAGCTTTGTATCCTGCTTTGCATGATGAGCTGAAAACACTGTCAACATCTTCTTTCATGTGCAATTGGGGAACAGGATTGCCTGCATTACCCTCATCCTGCCAACACTTGCAGCTCTGCATTAGGACAATTACTATAATCAAATGCCATGCTTCAGGGCTTCAGCTGTTCTGCAGAGGGTCAGGAAGGAATCTTTTTCTATGATATACAACCAGCCAAATCTATTCGTAAGTTTTTCTCACCTTTCTCAGAAGCAAAAATTGGCCCCGGCTGGCGACAGAGGCGATGATGTGGACCTGTGCTTTCAGTGGACAGAATCTCGTCATTGGGTACATACATGTCTAACTGGGTCTATAACTGCCATCTTGAGGAGGGAAAGGAATGAATGTTTAGTCTGAACATACCTCCTGGCAGCACGCTTATGATATAATCCCATTTATAAGTGTTCTCAATCCTGAAGGGCACAAAGCACTTTACCTTCAGGCTTGATTAGTGCCATTTCCATCTAGAATGGAAGCACACCAGCCTCAAAAACCCTAACTGTGACTTAGTGCAGCAGCCTTTCTGCATAGCAATACAAGTCTCCATAGCTACATCACCCCAGCGCTCTGCTGTCCCCACTGGCTCCTGATAAAATAGAGTCCAGATCAAGGTCTCTTTTTTGATATTCCAAGCCCTCCAAAATTATTGGCCTTCAATATCAGAGATCACCTCACACTCTGCAGCTGTGACCTCCCCAGATAGCTACATTCTTCTCATACTACAAAACCCTCAAACAGCAGGAGAAACAGTACAAAAAGACAGAACCTGCACAAGGGCACAAGAGCTAGCTGGGAGAAATTTCCTCCAGCAAATCAGGCAGACTAATAACCTTACAGCACTCAGAGCTCAACACAACAGCCTCTATCCTTACCTTTTCCACAGGGGTTGGGAGACAGATTCTTTTATATAGCTTTTTCTACAGTGGAATGCAGCATTTTCTGTGGTAGAACAAACAGCATCTTCACACAACAGATTTTAAGGCAGGAAATAAAGACAAGCACTACATCGGAATTGAATGATCTTTCACTCTCACACACCTCGGGAGGCAGGCCTGTCCTCGCCTACAGACAGCCTGCCAACCTTAAACAAATCCTGACCAGCCACTACAAATCACAAACCAGTGCCTCTAGGCCTGGAAGCAGCCCCTGCAATGGTCCTCACTGCCAACTCTGCTCACATATCTACACCAGTGAAATCACAGGACCTAACATCAACCATACCATCAGGGGCTCCTTTATCTGCACATCTACTAATATAATATATGCCATCATGTGCCAGCAATGCCCCACTGCAATTTACATTGGCCAAACTGGATGGTCTCTCCATAAAAGAATAAATGGACATCAATCAGACATCAGGAAAGGTAACATACAGAAGTCTGTGGGAGAACATTTCAATCTCCCTGGACACTCAGTGGCAGATTTAAGGGTGGCAGTCCTGAAACAAAAAAATTCCAAAATCAAATGGAGAGAGAAATTTCTGAGCTGCAATTTTTTTGCAATTTGACTCCATTAACCATGGATTAAACAGAGACTGGGAGTGGCTCGCAGATTACAAAGGAGCTTCTCTGCTCTGGGTGTTAATATCTCCCCATTAGATGCTGGCAAAGGCTCACATCCCCCTGTCTGATCTGACTTGTTTTTTTCCTCCTTTGGTAAGTACTGTTGATACTGGGCCATTTCCACCTTGCTGAATAGACCTCATCAGCTCTGGCCCTCCCCCTTTACTGGGACCCCACTCTTTAAGTATTCCTCTGAAACCACCACCCCCATTCATGCATCTGATGAAGCGGGTCTTTGCCCACAAAAGCTTATGCTGCAAAATATGTTAGTCTATAAAGTGCCACAAGACTTCTTGTTGTACATTGGAATTGAAATTGCAGGGAAGTTTAGTCAAACTCTCTAGAATTAACACCCTTCCTCTTGTAGGCACAGTTACAGGATCTTGACTGATTTTTCACATTCATGCTCTGATCCAATAGAGATTATGGCTAGTATTCAAGAAGCTGCACCACTTTTTTGTTCTGGAGATCAACATACCTCATAGAGCTGGAAGGGACCTCAAGAGGTCATCAATTCCAGTCTCCTGCACATACAGCAGGACTTATAACAGATGTATAAAATGCTAACCTGCCCCAAAACCTTGAAAGGCCCCTCAAGGGCTGAGTTCACAACCCTGGGTTTATAAGGCCAATGCTTTAACCACTGAGCTATTGCAGGATGTGGTCATTGTTAATGCAGCATGTAAATACAAACATAATAATTGCATACATCATGTTACTCATCCCAGTGATTTAACATGACTAAAGTTGTGAGAGTAAGTACAAGTGCATTCCTACGTGGTGGTCTGTGCTGGAGTATCAACATGGTACTTTGCTTTACATTTGTTTTACCAAAGAAAGATAACTTTTCAGTGACAGCTCCAAGTTCATAATAACCTGGGTAAATGAATTAAGATGCTGCATGTTTTACCATGCTGGTTACTAGCTACACATTTCAGCAGTCAGCTAAAATGATAGGCATTTGACATTTTATTTCCCAGATTATAATGATACACAAGGGGGGGGTGACCTCATAGCAATTTCAGAAGTTTCTATCCTGGACCCCAAACCTGTAATCTGTTTGGGGAAAATTAAATGAGGCGCAGAATTGATCATTGTTATTAAACCCACAGGCCTGGCTGATATAATAGTCTTCCTTCTTGATATTAGGTAAATAAATTTTGAGTATATCTTATTCAATCACAACCTTGCTATAGGCATAAAATGGAAACTGACATTACTATTGTTTGCTGCTCGTCTGGTAAACTCATATGAGAAAAGCTGCCCTACTAGCATGTCAACAATGTTGCATCTCCCAAAGTTCATTTCATAATGTGATCATCATACACAGTCCCTGCCCTTCTTCTCCTTTCTTCCCTTCTGCAAGATCTGTGCCACAATATCCATGCACGTTTGAGATCACTTAGAAATAGGATACTACTGATATGCTGAAGTGTTTTAATGAATGGACATCTCAAACCACTTAGCCCCCAGCACTGGGACTCTGTAAAGAAGTGACGTTCCAAAAGATAAGCAAAAGTGACACTACCTACCAGTACACCAGGATGACAGCTATAGATGTCCTTTGGAAAACACATATATACACACACCTTTGTGGGGTCTGTGACCTGGATTCTGAACGGGGGAGCTAGCCACAACCAGCCACCAGAGAGCTGCCACGTAAGAATTTTTTCAGAAGTCTTTCAGAGGACCAGACACAGAGACCTGCCATGTAAGAGTGTTGGATACCTTAAGAAACCACTATGAATTCAGGTCATTTGAGCCCAGGCACAAAGTTGACCCACCCTGGCCTTTCTGATGATAAAGGGAGATATTTTACTTCTTTGCCTCCTACCCCACTGTGGGGATTAACACCTTCCAAATGTTCATCTCTCCAGCCTTCTCTCCAACTCCAAGCTCTCCTTTTGGGGGACTTGAGCCTCCAGCTAGGTCACCATGAACATCACCTCCAACCTCTGTCCAGGCAAACAAGCCCACCTATCCACTCTCCACTGTAGTTAGCAGGGGAACTTTACCCACCTTCTACTTCAGCATCCAGCCCAGGGGCCATTTCAGTAGCTGCCCATATTTGCCCATCCTATCCCTTACAGCTTTTCCCCTGAGCCTTTCCATATCTTCCTCCTCTCTGAATTTAAGAGTCCACACTATCCTTTTTCATCCCAGGTACAGCTCCCTTCTCCCCCAAACAGGTTGCACTCTCCTTCCATGTAACCCCACAACCACTCAGAGATAATGAGTTTTACACAGACCTTTCTGGTTCCCATCCAGCTGAGCCTCATTTAATTAATCCCTGCTCCCTGAAGGAGGGGCCAGGTGCTCATGGGGAGTTAATTGTTCCAGCACTGATGAGGCCTCAACCATTATCCACTTGAGACTCTGACTGGCACCTTAGAAGGCAGGAAAAAAGTGAATATTATTTGCAAGTCTGGAAAATCATAATATGCCATGGGGGTTACATTCCTTTTCAGATACATGGTCATGAATTTATTAACTACAATACACTTTTTCCAGCACTGCATCTGCAGCCAAAACTGTCCTGTTTGCATTATGCACAGAGACATAATACAACTTAGGGTCACTCCTTAGGCAAATAATCTCAGCAAATTCTCCTGCAGTTGACAAAACTATGATGGAGCTGAGTTCATTACAAGGTGAAATAGGTGCATGTAGTCTGCACAGTGAAAAGAGTTTCCATAAATGTGCTGTGTTTGATGAGATCAGTTCATACCACAGAATAAAATAAGATTTATTTTTCTCCTTTTCTGCTTAAATTTATTTTGGTCCTAATGCAGATTTTTGTGATTTCATTGTTTCTTTTCACTCTTGCTCATAACTTAGCTGAAAGGGAAAACATTTTCTTATGGCAAACATTGATAAAAACATTGTTTTTATCTAGTAGTAGTAGGCATCCTTCAGTCTACGTAGACTATGGATCGTGCCCTTCGTAGGTCCATTTGGGATCATCATTTGCAGCATCGACTGTGACTGCGAAGGCCCACACGAGAGTGACAGTCCTTGCTGCACCTGTTGCATGTGTCGTGGGTGTCTGGCAGGTCCTTACTGTGCTTTCTGTGAGCTCGCTTCTCCTCTGCTAGCTGTCTGATCCTCATCTCACCCTTCTGAAGGCCCTTGTGTAGTTTGTTTTTATCTATGTAGATACCAACAAAAAGTGCTGCCATAAAATTTTGTATTGGAATTATTAGCTCTTACTCCCTTCTTGGCCCACTTATGTTTGGTCCCTAGCCATGACCAGCATGCTCAAACCCCCAAACCAACTCTTTTAATACCTCATAATATGAAATTTCTAATCCAGAGATTGACATATGGCTGCCAGAAACAAAAGCACTAAAATAAAATGTTGGGTGAAAACAGCCTAAGAAAAGATGCATCACTTCTCTTTTCAAAACACTTTGCAGCTCACTTCTGATGCTGTGTTGTGCACTGAGATAAAATTAATAGTAAATCAAAGGTCTTCATTTGCATCATGTAGCAAATATGTTTATTTTCAGTCTTCATACAGAATTTCTCCTCTTAGATGAAATGCATTTCACCAAGTCATCTATGAAAAAAATGAATTCTGTCAACTTTTCAATTACTTCTGTGACTAGAATGATTTTTTTTAGAATTGACAAAAGGATAGTTTGCAGAGCCTTTTCTCTGAACAAAGTAAAAATCATAACATTAATTTTGTCTGCAATATGGAAACAGAGATTTGAGTTGGTCAGAGGAGCGGGGTGGATCAGATGAAACTTGTTCAGGCAGAAAATGTCAATTTGTTTGTTACTGTGCAAGTGTGATTTCAAAATAGCACCCTAACACTTACTAAGCATGCTGCAATAATGAACTAGCCTGGCTTCTATGCCCTTTGTTAACAGAGCTAAAGAGAATTGCAGTTTTCATTGGCAACCAATTTCAATATCCTATATCCCAGCAAAGACAGCCTTGAAACTGTAAAGTGATGTATACCAATAGGAACTGATCACTTTGGCTAAAATTGAATATGTGTCTGGGGAACTGGCTCTGTATCAGCAAGCTGGAGTGAGGGGAAGAACCCCAACCCACACACACGTTTTGGAGAGACGGAGGAACAGTTAATTGTGTTTCTGTTGCTCCTCAAAAAACCTGAGGCCAGTCCTGTGCAGACGGGTACAGTTGTGGTCAGCAGATGTTATGTTTTGGTGAGGAAGAAGGGGCCAAAATTTCCATGTGTGCAAGCAGAATTGACTGAAATACTTTCAGCTGATCCAGCCAAGCATGGCTCTAGCAGTTGCCGTGGTATCTGAGTACCTTCTCCTTCACACCACTCTGCCTCTCCATGGCAGCTGCCCTAAGGGGACTTCCGTTCCTGCAGCCTAGACCACAGGAGTCCATTTCCACCATGCAACCTCCTTCTCACCCTACACACAGCGGTTCCAGCAGCATACTGGGAAGGGGAGAGAAGGTGTGACTCAACTGCAGCATGTTAGGGAGAGTCTGCTGCTGCAGTTACTACTGTCAGCCCCACGTAATCTAAGGCTCCTAAATCTCTTAAATGCTTTTTCTTCCTTAATGGGATCCATGCCATACTATCAGTGGGTTATTTTTTATTCAGCTCATAGTCTTTTTCAGTGAAAAAATTATGTCATCATATTTGGTTGACTGAAATGGTGGGATCACAAGGTTGTGAATTACTATTTTTAAACATATCAAAATCGGTGCCATTTTATTAAACACACCTAACATTTTAAAGCATCCATTTCTAAGAGGTGTTTCACTTTTCTCCCAATGAAACATTTTGTTCAACCTGAAACAAATTTCTTCAGCTTTTTCATTTGCTAAAGTGGTGGCGTTTTGAGTTTGATACAAAAGGAATTTATGGTTTTACCCAGTTTTTTCAGGATTGCTAGAAAATCAAAAAAATATTTGCATGGATCTACTCCACATTCCATATCAATGAATAATAGACTTCCATGCAGATGGGACTGTACAATTAGAGCAGATTATCTCCAGAGTCAGCACGTGGTCTTCTACGTACTGCTGCTAGGCCTTGGCTGGAGGAATACAATCACCTCTCATGACTTTCATGCCATCCTTCTGTTAAAGGAACCTACAATTGCATTTGCTTTTTAGTTATTTATTTTGTGCCTCAGCATCCCATTGATCATTCATGTTGCGACTGAGATTCACCGTAACTCGCAGATCCATCTTAGCAGTGCTCCTGCCAAGCCAATTATTCCCATTCTGTATTTGTTCATGTGGTCTTCATTGAATTTCATTTTTCTTTCTGTAGCCAGGTTGGCCAATTTATCAAAATCCTTTGGAATCTGAGCTGTCTTCCCCCAGATTTGTGTCATCTAAAAATAATTCTGATCAATAGGCTTTCTATACCTACACTGAGGTCACTAATAAAGACGTTAAACAACAATGGACCCACAATAAATGCCTGTGGAACCCCACTTAAAATCTCCCTTCAAGGTGACATTTCATTAATAATTACTCTTTTGTGGTTATTTAACCAACTGTGTCATTTAAATGACCGTGTCCACATTCCTCCAGCTTCTTTCTTTATACGAATATCCTATGAGACTGTGTCAAAAGCTTTGCTGAAGTCCGCATATATTGAGTCCGCTGTATTTCCACCCTGCAGCCAGGGTCTAGTGACACACCCTATTCCCATGTATATGCAGGTTGGACCTCCCTGGCCTGGCATCCTTGGTACCCAAATGGTTCGGAAAGGGAGAGTCTGCTGGACCAAGGGGTCTCCAAGGTCTCCCCAGAGGAGAAGAGGGACTGCTCCAGCTGGGCTGCTGGCTCCAGCCCTGCTTCTTACCACAGATGCCAGATGCCAGGCCCCCAGCAGCTCACCTGGCTCCACTCCTGGCTGCCTGGTGCCCCATAGCACCAGTCTCCCAGCTGGCTCCACTCCCAGATTCTAGGGCTCTCTGCTCCAGTGACATCTATAGTCCTGCTGGATGAGTGTTTCGAACCAGACAGGTTCCACCTGTACTTCGTTGGTGCACACCCCTCCTTCCATTTCTTGTACGTAGTCTTCAACTAGCTAAATACCTCCTTGTGTAGCCACATTGGCCTCCTGTGGCTCCTCTCATTTCCTTTTGCCTGAGAAGAGTTGGATGTTGAGCCTCTAGTATTGCATCTTTTAAAATCTGCCAGGCCTTTTCAACTCCTTTCTGACTGGTCTTTCTATGAGACCTTATCTACTATTTCTCTGAGTCATTTCACATCCATCAAGTCCAGTGTTCTCATTTTGCTTATTTCATGTCCTCCCTTCCATAGGATCTTGAATTCTGTCAGAACATAATCATTTATTACAGCCCATAATAGCATTTGTTTTAGAACCTTTCTCCTGCCTGTCATCAAGAGGCATTTGATAACACAATGAATAAGACTTCATGAAACAGGACAAAATCCTAATGTGCATAGTAACAGAGAGGGAGCCATGCTAATCTATATACTATCAAAACCAAGAGCAGTCAAGTAGCACTTTAAAGACTAGCAAACTAATCTATTAGGTGAGCTTTCGTGGGACAGACCCACTTCTTCAGACCATAGCCAGACCAGAACAGACTCCATATTTAAGACACAGAGAATGCTATATGGGCAACCTTGTTTATAGATCATCCTTTATTGCAGCACGACTGTACACATGTGAAACCCAAACATACAAGCATCATTCGGAGGCACTTAAACAATATCATCAATGCTGCCTCAGCAGAATCCTAGTATCTCTTGGGAGGATAGGTACACGAACCCTGGCATCCTGGAAGAGTCGAACGTGACCAGCATTGAAGCCATTATAATTCGCCAACAACTTCATTGGACTGGTCACATGCTTCAGATGTCTGGTCGGTGCCTCCCAAAGCAGATTCTGTTTTCCAAGTTGAAGGAAAGACAGAGGAGCACTGGGGCCTAAGGAAGCTATATAAGGACATGCTGAAGGCACACAAGAGAAAGTGAAGCATAGGAGTCGACACTTGGGAGAACTTTGCCCAGGACTGTGCCCAGTGGAGAGCGGTAATCCTGTTCTGATATCTGATTTGTGTGAGTTTATTCTTTTACATAGAGACTGTCCAGTTTGTCTGATGTATATAGCAGAGGGGCATTGCTGGCACATGATGGCATAAATTATATTGGTAGATGTGCAGCTGAATGAACCCATGATGGTGTGGCTGATCTGGTTAGGTCCTGTAATGGTGTTGCTGGTGTAGATATGTGGGCAGAGCTGGCAACGAGGTTTGTTGCATGGATGGGTCCCTGAGTTAGAGTGACTGTGGTCCGGTGCATAGTTGCTGGTTAGGATTTGCTTCAGGTTGGCAGGTTGTCTGTGGGCAAGGACTGGTCTGCCTCCCAAGGCCTGTGAAAGTGGGGGATCATTGTCCAGGATGGGTTGTAAATCCCTGATGATGCACTGTAGAAGTTTTAGCTGAGGACTGTAGGTGATGGCTAGTGGTGTTCTGAAGTAAATCCTAACCAGCAACTATACACCGCACCACAGTCACTCTAACTCAGGGACCCATCCATGCCACAAACCTCATTGCCAGTTCTGCCCACATATCTACACCAGCAACACAATTACAGGACCTAACCAGATCAGCCACATCATCATGGGTTCATTCAGCTGCACATCTACCAATATAATTTGTGCCAGCAAGGGCCCTCTGCTATATACATCGGACAAACTGGACAGTCTCTACGTAAAAGAATAAATGCACGCAAATCAGATATCAGAAGTGGCAATATACAAAAACTTCAATCTCCTGGGCCACACAGTAGCAGACTTAAAAGTAGCTATCCTACAGCAAAAAAATGTCAAGACCAGACTCCAAAGAGAAATTGCTGAGCTACAATTCATCTGCAAATTCGACACCCTCAGCTCAGGATTAAACAAAGACTGTGAATGGCTGGCTAAATACAAAAGCAGCTTCCCCTCCCTTGGTGTTCACAACTCCAGATCAACTGCTGGTAGTAAGCCTCACCCTTGCTGACTGAGCTAACCTTGTTGTCCCCAGCCTTGCTCTGGCTTATTTATACCTGGCCCTGAAGATTTCCATGACCAGCATCTGATGAAGTGAGTCTGTGCTCACGAAAGCTCATGCTGAAAACTTTTGTTAGTCTATAAGGTGCCACAGGACTCTTCGTTGCTGTTACAGATCCAGATTAACACGGCTACCCCTCTGATACTTGACAAATAGGAGGGTGACATGAAAACGCCCTACTCATTATCAAGTGACTGCCAAGGTAAGATGAGAGAAGTAATTTGCAGGGCCTTTCCATGCATGCATTCCAAATGCAAATGTTTATACACTATTATAAGTGAAAATGTTGCTTTGGCCTTATCTACAACCAACCTCTTTAGCACATAAATGTAAAAATCCATGAAAATTCTCCTCCTAAGCTGTATTTTCAGTTCAGTGAAGCAGAGTGTTTAAAAACTTGCTAGATGACATATTGTAAATCTTAACATTGCTACTGCTTTCAAATGCTCTTTGTTCTTTATCAACAGAATTACCTACAAATTCTTTATTTACAGAATGGCCCAGGTGTAATTTCTTGATACAGAGGAAGGCTGCGCACTTCAAACAGATTGGAAGGTGAGATTCTGTTCGGAGAAAAAGCATTGTATGTGGCCATCCATTCACAAGATGCCCTGGAGGAGCTATTGCTACTGAGGAAGAAAGAGGAGATAAATCCTAGTAAGTAGGATTGTGAAAGAGCTGTTTGTGTTGTCAAATGCAGCTATATTAGTATTGATCATCCTAGCCACGCCACCGTTACATCCGTTTGTGAGATATAATCTGCACTGGTGTTATGAACAGCCATTCAAAAGGCTCATTCTGCATACTGGACTATGAAATATGAAAGGGGAAAAATATTTTTGTTCTACTATACTTTTCTCCCCCCTTCTGGAAAGACATAGCCATTTACACTGCCTACATGGTTGACTTCAAAACCTGACTTCTGGGGCCTAGACCATCAGTACAGTCTACCCTGTGTAGTGCTTTATACCAGTGCAAAGTAGGAGGATTAGGATGCTATGAACCTTGTTCCCACTTAGGAAAGGGCTATGTGACTCCATTCTGTCAGTAAGTTTCATTTAAACCCTCTTTAAAGGCCTGTTACACTACCAGAATGCTATTTAGGGCTCTAAGGAGGCCCGACTGTATGGATCTGTAACATTTTACACTTAACTGTGGTGTAGAGGACTACACAGATTGCTGTGCAATGGAGAATAAGGCCCATTCATTTTAGACATTGCCACTCTTGCTTGGATATAGGCCAAGCAATTCCAGCCAAACGTGATCATTGGGTCTCATTAATTGGCTTTCAGTTAGAACACTGGAGAAAAAGGTAATTTAAAAAGTTCACAGAAAATGAAACTACGAATTACAAGTAATTTTTAGGTGAAGCCTCATTAGAGCTAGGGTGAATTCTAGCCTGCTGACACCAGCAAGACTTAATATCGTCCTTGTGAGTACAAATATTCCCAAGAACAATGAAAGTGCTATTCTTGGCATGTCAAACCCACTGACAGAAATCCTCCTATGTCGTTAAACTGATGTACACTAACCATATGCAATACAGTTTTCATCCTCAGCAAGGGCTTTGCCTTCTCAGGGATATCATTAATATCCACAGCCTTCATTTAGGACTCTGTGTAATGATGCATGACACAGCACTGTGGTGCCTCCTGTTGGTCAGACAAGGAATTAGTTCAGTCCTCAAGGAATACTTAGGCCTTCTCTACACTAGGGATCAAAGTTGATCCCAGATACGCAATTCTAGCCATGCCATTTACGTACTTAGAATCAACATCAAATCAGGATCAACTTTCTTCCCTGGTGTAGATCGGGGCTTTTCGGGTTCATGCCAATGTCCCTTACTCCATGCATCAATATGGAGTACCAGGGTCAACAGCCGGGCACAGAGAGATCAATTCCACTGGATCTTCACACTTGTAGCAAAATTGATCCCTGGAAGATTGATCATGGTGGAACAAACCCCCTGTAAGCATAGACATACTCATAAAAGAGACACCAGCTAACCAAGATAAGGATATATCTGGGATTAATGACAATTTGAAACTGTAGGCCAAATTCTCAGCTCATAGAAATTGGCATAGATGCACTCAGGTCAACGAGGGAACTGCATCAGTTTTCACCAAGTAAGAATTGGATCTTGCACACCTATAGGGAGAGGAGAAAAAAAGTTGGGTATATTTCTTTGTATATACATGTATTAAGTATATTTGACCAAAGCCCTGTTCCCACAGACTATACTTCTGTGGAAGTAAGAATACTACAGTTGGAAGCAAGGGTCATCAAGTCCATTCTACTGTGCCCTAGTCAGGACCAAGCACCATCTAGATTATCCCTGACAGATTTTTATTTAACCTGCTCTTAAGTATCTCCAGTGATGGAGAGTCCACAACCTCTCTAGGCAATTTATTCCCATCCTTAACCACCTGACAGTTAGGAAGTTTTTTTCCAAATGTACAACCTAAACCTCCCTTGCTGCAGTTTAAGCCCATTGCTTGTCAGATCATCGGTGGTTAAAGAAAACAATTATTCTCTGACCTCCTTGAAACAACCCTTCAGGTACTTGAAAGCTGTTGTGTTCCCTCTCAGTCGTCTCTTCTCCAAAGTAAACAAGCCAAATTATTTCAGTCTTCCATCATAGATTGTATTTTAGACTTTTAATCATTTTTGCTGCTCTTCTCTGTACCCTACCCAATTTGTCCACATCTTTCTTGAAATGTGGTGCCCAGAACTGGACACAATACTCCAACTGATGCCAAAGCAGTCCAGAGTAGAGAAGAAGAATTCCTTCGAATGTCTTGCTCACAATACTGCTGTTAATGCATCCCAGGATCTTTTTTTTTCCCTAACAGTGTCATATGGTTGTACGGTTGACTCATATTTAGCTTATGGTCCACTATGACCACTAGATCCCTTTCTGCAGAACTCCTTCCTAGACAGTTACTTCCCATTTTGTATACATGAGACTGATTATTCCTCCTTAAGTACTAAGTACTCCTTAAGTAGAGTACTTTGTTTTTGTCCTTATTAAACTTCATCCTATTTACCTTCAACTGCTTCTCCAGTCTGTCCACATCTTTTTGAATTATAATGCTACCTTCCAAAGCACTTGCAGCCCTTCCCATCTTGTTATCATTTGCCAATTTTATAAGCATACACTCTATGCCATTATCTTAATTGTTTATGAAGATATTGAACAGAACCAATCCCAAAAAAGGACCAGATCTCTGTGTAAACCACTTATGCCCTTCCAGCATGACTGTAAACCATTAATAAGCACTCTCTGAGACCAGTTATCCAGCAAATAACACAACCTCCTAATAGTTGCCTCATCTAGGCTGCATTTTCCATAGTTTATTGATGAGGTGGTTATGCAAGACTGTATCAAATGCTTTAGTAAAGTCTAGGTATACCACTTCCCCCTTATTCACAAGGCTTGTTGTCAAAGAATGCTATCAGATTGGTTTGACATGATTTGTTCTTTAGAAATCCATGCTGGCTGTTACCTATCATCTTCCAGATGAACTCCTTAATTATTTGCTCCATTATTTTTCATGGCCCAGAATGTAAACTAACTGGTCTGTAGTTTCCTGGATTGTTTTTTATTTTCTGTTCTATAGATGGATACTATATTTGTCCTTTTCCAGCCTTCTGGAATCTCTCCCAACTTTCACGATTTTTCAGAGGTAATGTTCACCTTTATACATGGTCTATAGTTCCCTTGACTTCATTGAAGACAGACAGATATTTTGGAATATAAGCTTTTGTGGGCAAAGACCTGCTTCATCAGATGCAGCGGGTCTTTGCCCATGAAAGCTTATGCTCCAAAATATCTGTTAGTCTATAAGGTGCCACAGGACTTCTTCTTATTCTCAAAGATAAGAGTAACACGGCTACCTCTCTGATACTGGACTTCAGTGGGATTTCACACAGTACATAAGATTAGGTATATATGCAAAACGTTGCAGAACTAGGGCCTAACGTATTACAATTTTGTTTCATCCCTACTCTGCTTCCTGAAATATAAAAGCAAACTGAGCACACCATTAGATCTAATCCTGTTAATGATTCAACTTTCATAATTAGTCAGATGAAGAACAGAAGAGAACAAATTCTGAACGGAGGATTATAAAAGTTCCCAATTAGGGTGACTAACATGACGATACTCAGTAGTGTGTAATTACATTGTTACATTCTTTCAGTCTCTCTACCTCACTGCACATACAGCCCTTTGCAATCATACTCTTCTTCTCATTGAGCTTACCAGCATTAAGTGGTTTAATAATGATCTATGGCTACGCCTAGATGGGGTGCTGCTGCCAGCAGTGTCATGCAAATAAGGGCACTCAACAATGCAAATGGATGCTCATTTGCATACTCACATGCCTCATTTGCATACTCACGCTAGATCACTGTCCTGGCAGAGGCTTCTTTCAGCACAAAACAAGCCATGTAGACAGGGTTCTGTTGGCAACCCCCCACTTGTTAGCAGCTCCTTAGTCCTCTTTTTTTTTTCAGCCTGTCTAGATGTAGCCTACAGGAGAAGCTGTGTCATCGGGTACTCTTATAACCAGCACATGTGGTTAACCAGCATTTGCTGAGGCTGTCAGCTCCAGGGACAACTGCCCAACTAAGGCCAGTGGCTGTGGGGCCAATTGTCCCCACTTGTATAACCAGCAAATCTGATTATTTGGTAACTGCCCATTCCCCAAGGATGCCAGAAAATAAAGCTTTTACTGTAGTAAGTTTAGTCAACTCAGCCTATAAAGAATACAAATGTATTAAGTGCCAAACTACTACACAGCAACTACATAGTCATGTGTTGTAAACTAAAGCCATTGATTTTATGTCAAACATCATGTATAAATTTGCTGAACGGATAATCAATTTCTCTACTTCACCTTTTTTAATGGTATCATTATTTTGAGTCAGAGAAGCATCACTATTTGAACAACACTAGCTGCATATCCACTTTAAAAAAATCTTATTTTCCTTTGCAAGCTAGGAATGGGCAAACATTGGTTTTATTAGTATTTAAGATTACTAGTAAATGGGAAATGTTTGCTTTACAATAGGATTATCAACCTGTCAAATCCATGCCTGTTGCCTGTTTGAGAAACCCACCCCCAAGATTGGAATGTCCTGCCCATTATTACGTATATGGGAGTCTTAGTGAAACCAATATTTTAAGTAACAAATATACTTCATTTGCTAATTTGAGCGTATAAGGCAATGAAGAGCCACATTGCCACACATTACGTTCTGGATCTACATTGGTGTGATTCAGTTTCATCATTGCATGCGTGCCTAGTAATACATTTATTGCAGTTATATACAATTCCACCCACGTGGTCTATTTCACCCATTTAGATTTAGTGAAGCGATGAGGAAGGGCAAAGTTTTGATCAGTACAAGGCAGCGATTCTGTCCATTCTGTCTGTTTGCCAGAAGCTGGGAATGGGCAGCAGGGGATGGATCACTTGACAGTTACCTGTTTTGTTCATTTCCTCTGGGGCACCTGGCATTTGCCACTGTTGGAAGACAGGATATTGAGCTAGATAGACCTTTGGTCTGACCCAGTACGGTCATTCTTATCACCTGGCATTATGGTCCTAATCCAAAACCCATCAAAATCAATGATTAGGTTCCCATTGTTTTCAGCAGACACAGAATCAAGCCCTGTCTGTTCAGAGCAAGAGTCACTTCTAAAAACACCTTAAAATTGAATCTGTGGAAACAACCTCTCTCTTTTAAGGCCAAACTGCCTGCACTTTGAGACCAAATGCATACACCTGATGCAGGTGATAAAATGAATTACGAGCATTTAAGATTACATTAAAGTTCTAAATGCTAAGTGTAATAGATGTCATCTTCATATGTCATTCTCTGACCTATTCAAAGACATTGTGTAAATGTTATTTACTGCACTGTTCCAGTTTCTTATGGGCATAAGACTGCACGGAGGATTGTAAAGCAGCTTTATGTCAATCTCATTGCCTAATGACAGCGTTTAACCCCAGTTTAACATTTTCACATGCCGTCCGTTAAGGAAGATGCTTAACTCAGTTCTCATTGATCCAGGGGATATTACGACCAACATAAATTTTCTCATTAAAAAGCTCTCATCATTTGTTCCTGAGATTATGAATAGTAGAAAAAATATGTAGGCTGGGAACAGAAGCAACAGATTCAGTGCAATGGAGTAAACATGTTCCATGTATAATCCAATCAATCAGATTGAGTATGGTGAAATATGTAAGGATATACAGAAAAGGGATCTACCACTGGTTCTCCAGTGTCTTAGATTTCCCAGACCCACGAAGGAGAATGAAGGGCTAGATTTGTCCCTATTCATTTTACAGTTAAACTTGCTCACTTTCTCAGTGCTGAAGAACCAGTCTGAGGGAGTGAACCGAATCACAGAACAGGCTGTAATATTCAGCAGAGACATTTTATGATAGAATTCTGCACATTCCTAGTCTAAAGATCAGACTAGGTCTCAGTTTCCCCCCTACAATTCTAGCACTCTTCTCATTCTCCATCCTGGAGAGCCATCCACATCTCCCCAAAACAGCAGGGGTTTAAGTGAGTGGAAGAATGTGATTTATAAGAGTTTGCCACTCACTTTGTAGAGGCACATCCCTACAACACAAGGCTATGGAGGATCAGGCCCATCATCAGCTCAGATGGGGATGGCAGAGACCTTTGGTGGTTTTAAGTCCATTTCCATTCCACTGAAGAACTGTATACTACAATATATGGACATCACTCAATGCCAATTAAGTCACGAGAAATATGTAGGGTGCCTAACAAAACCACAGGGACTGATTGTCTCTTCCATCTTGTTGTGAGCAGAGATGGAAAAAGTACCCCAAAAGTTACATGAGTAAAAGTGCAGCTGCTTTCATTTCTGGGTCCTTGACTACAGTCTAGATGTGATGGGAAGTGATCTGTGTGTACTTTTTCGCAAGTAGTTTTCCAGAGGGACACCAATAAGTGCTACTTAAGTACAACCCCCACCCCACCCCGCTGCCAGCTACACTTCTACTCAAGTAACTTTTGCAGTACTTTTTCCACCTCTGGTTGTAAGTGTCCCAAACATTGTCCTCACAATTCTCATGGGCATCTCTTCCTCAGTTTAAGGCATCTAATTGTTAGGAAAGCTTTTCCCCTGATACTCTGCCCAAGTACCCTTTTCTTCATGATTACCTCTTTGCTTCTATCCCTTTTGCACCAACCTTAGTATTTTCTCCTCATCACTAAAGTCTACAACCCTTAGGATATTTAATCAAATCACAGAAATATTAGCACTAGAAAGGAGCTCAATAAGTCATCAAATCTAGCCATTGTGCTGAGGCAGAATAAACCTAGTTACTTCCACCACCATCCCCATCATCATTCTTTGGTGATTTCTAAATCAGGATATATACACAGTTATGACAGGTCTTTTAGCTCCTCTGTCGAACCTCCTTATCATTTTTGTTGCTATTTACTAATTGCCTTCTAATATGCCTACACTTTTCTAATATATAATGTTCAGAACTGAACATAGAGCATAGAGGTGAGAACACATTTGTAATACTATGCAAATGCACTGAGACCACTAACAAGGTAGAGTGAAATTTCTGCTCTACATCCTTGGCTGAAGGCCAGCTGACTTTTAGCTCATGTGGTAGAGCACATAACTTTAGCCCTTTTTTCCCTCCTGGCAATGATCTGAGTCTGTTAGCATTACATTGTATTCATGCAGGTAGAGCCCAGGAAGGCTGAGCAATGACCAGCCCTCCACTCAGAACTCAAGATGAAGTTCCCACCACTAGGGCAAGCTAGATTCAGGACACAATCCTCAAGAACTTCTAGGTCTGACCGTGTGTTTTGCCTTCTAGCCAAGTAGATCCTCAGGAGCAAAGTTAGTCAAGGCTGAAGCTCAAAGATTTGGACAAAAATACTTCCAGCTGGACTTCTATTGGCTTGCTTTTACTTTAAGAATTGGATTGGAAAGCCTGTCTCAGGCTTTCATTCCACTTCTGGCTGCACATGAAGCTCACAAGTGCAAAAATGGAAGAAAATAAAAAAGCACAACTAAATGCTTTCAAACCTCAAAAAGATTTAGCTTGTGCTCCTTACAAGTGTGAAGAATGTACAGATGATTAGGCTGTTTTTCCCGGCAGTGAAATATACCCTAACTTAGATCCTAAACCTTTACAGAGCTGCATGGAATTTTGACACATTTCAGGGTCTCCATCTTTCCAGTAAATATTGTGCTTACAATGATGCCATCCTTGTCATATTACAAAAATGAAATAAAAGATGGAAAGCAGCCTCTAATCCATTTTGACCACTGTGTCTGCCAGAAGGTAGGAACTTCAGCATGTGCCAGAATATTATAACCATAATATAATTATAACATTTATTTATCTGGCAACACCACAAGCACTATCCTATACAACACCTTAAACAGACCCAATATAATGCAATTACCATAAGTACACAATCAAGCAATTTAAGAAATGTATGAATATGAAAGTGGGTACTCAGTGGGTACCACAGTTATCAGGGATACCAATATTTATGGTAAATGCTTTCTACAGATGTCTAGATTTTGCAAACAAGGTAAAGAGACATATTATGTTGATCACAGGAACAAATAGAACTGGAGCTCTAAGCCCTAGAGATGTTTGTAATCATGCCATTTACACAATAACTAATTTTAAAATCTGTTTTGCATTCTGAAAGCTCTGGAAACAAACTAGCAGCTGAAAGAGAAGATTTGGTTATGAATAAAAACTTCTGAATTTTTGCACAGCATGTTCATTACTGGTTACCTTTCCAGTTGTCATCACAAGTGTCCTGGGTCTCTGAATGCCAGTGTGCACTGAATGAAGAAAAACTTCCTCTTGTTAGTTTTAAAACTGCTTTGGAATTTGGAAATTTATAGCAGTGGTTGTGGTAGGACCACAGAGCCACAAGTATAGTTCTTTTACAACTTATCTTTGGAGAACCACAGCTACAGTGATCAGATTAATCAGTTCTTGACTTTTGAGCTGAGATGCACAGAGAAGAACAGTTTAAAAATATGCATCTATTTCTATGCTCCGTTATTTGAAATAAATCCCATTTCCATTGGAATAGCAGTTATGTGAAATTAAATAGTTCTTTTTTTTCCAAGAGTTTATTTATTCTTTTGCTGTAGGAGGAAGCGGACACCTTTGAGCAATAAAATGTTTTTCATTTCCATCCATTGATTTTTGAGAGGGAAATCATGGATGTGCACACGCTTGCAGTTTAAAGGAATGAGCAGAACATTGAAAAGAAGGCATGGGAGTTCAAATCTTTGCTGTCTCACTCACTCGTTGGTCTCAGACCCGAGGGAGATGGAATGCTGAACATCATCGGACTTAGGGAGTTAGAGCTCAACCACTCGTATGCATAACTTTATATCACACCTCGAGTGTGTGTCGGCAAATGTAGCTAAGAACATTCATATGTGTTTCATGCAAATTTTAAAATCCCAAAGAGGACAAATTCAAATTATAATTCCCTCCTCTATGCCATCAGATTCACTCCTTTCTCCCATCCCAATTGCATTCATTTCACTCTCCTCCTCCAATCCAATTATTTTCTCCCTCCCTGGTCATTTAACCTCCTTCCTTTTTTAAAACCTGTTAACCCACTTTACAGCTCCCCCTGTGCCCGCTCGTGAGTTTCTGTTTCTCACACTCCTCACTCATGCAGGCTTAATTATTTACACTGTGATGGGTAAAGAAGCAGCAGCAGTAGGGGTTTACTTTATACAGAAATCTGAAGGCATCAATTAAGGTAAGAGCCAAATGCCACCACCGAAGGGGACATGGAAAAGAATGAATCAAGATTAATTTGTTTGGGTGGCAAACCATGAAAGGTCAAAATGTGTCGACAGATAAACACTATTTGGCTAAAGAACACCCTACAAGTACAACTGCTTCCAAGTCCTGAATATAAATGTGAGTTCAGTTATATTGCAGCTATAGCAAGAGAATACTGCAGATTTCCTTGATAGAAAGAGAGCATAATCCTAACCTTTTTACACCAAAAGAAGGTTCTCAGCTTCAGCAACTCCACTTCAGGCAGTCAGATCAGGTTTCTTTTTGATGGTTTCAAAGCCCAAAGCCAAATTCTGAATTGGACTGTACTTAAACAGAGAGCGTGGGCCCCTACTATTCAGAGTTAGTGACAGAGCCAACATTTTAAATGTGTACATTTTATTCATACACACACACAAAGCTCATGCATTTGGACTGCACATTTCTTTTGTTTGAGAGGAAAAAGAGATACCATATTAGAGAAAAATTAAGATTCATATTATACGATCCCCATCATTCCATCATACGGACATTAATTTGATCCCAAAGGCATTGTGACTCTCAAAGTCACATATACACAATCACCTGGAGAGTTGAGGCACTTGGAAACAAAATAAACCTCTTCTGGGAACATTGCATTCAATCTTGATTCCAATGGAAGTATGATTTATGGCAGCTGATATTCTGTCCCTCTATCTTTTATAATACAGTCCCCAGTGCAATAATTGTTTTAGACTCATAGAAATAGACGACTGGAAGGGACCTTGGTACTTGATCGAGTCCACTCCTCTTGTACCGACAAACAAATCAAGTAGACCTTCTGTGAGATCCAAGTACAATAGAGTGCCTCCAAAAACACAAAAAAAGCAAAACAAAAAAAATGAAGTAACGTTTTTCTCCACCAGACTTCAGGGAGTCTGGTGTCATTTTTTATTATAAATCACCCCAAGTATCTAAAGAGTAGCTAATCAATTTAGTCTGTAGATATTTCCTCAGGGAAAACCACATGTGGATGAATGATTGATGACATGTTGGCATTAGAGTACTTTCACAACTACATTCAAAGTGCCTAGATACCATTTCTCTAGAATAAAACTTCCATCTTCTCTCAACATGGGGAAAACAAAAGCATCAGAAATAAAGGAAACCTAATGGCACAAGCTATGTTTATGGTAGGTAATCTAGCATGGATAGCTGTGCTGAGGAAATTCTAGACAACATGGGATTAGTATCCAAGTCCTTTCTGGTACATGAAATCTAGCACCAAAGGAAGTTGAAGTTCCCCTTTAGGAGGGCAAGTGCCTGCTTCTGTGATGTTCACCCAGTGTTCTGAAAACCATCTCTAGTCACCGAAGTGCTCCTTAGTCATCCACTTTCTAATCTTCCTTTCTGAAAAAAGTTGTGGAGAAGGGGATGTCAAAATAACTCTGCCAATATCTGAAGTTGTCAGATTTTCTGACTTGTGGTAAATCTTGGCTTAGGTCTCAGGAAAAACATTCCCTAATGCCCCTCACAGGTATCCTGGTGGTATGACTCCCCTGCCCACCTGCTGCCTCAGGGTTCCTGTTGAAACTGTGTTTTTTATAGCACGGAGGGCTGTCTACAGAAAAAAAAAAATAAAAATGCCAGCAAACTTTACATTTTCCTGTCAAATTTGTGACTCTAGCTTCATATCAACTGAAACAGCATTTTATGCTGCATACACTACTTAAAGCAAGTTTTTACCCAAGCCTAGAGAGGATTCTCATTCTCTGCAGGTTTCCCAGTTCTGTCCTTAGCAGCTCCATGGAGATTTATTTACAACGGCCGCTTACACTCTAGCTCTCCCGCGGCTTGTAGTACATCCTCCTGTGGTTTGAGTGCTCAACTGCGCCCACAGCTCTTCCTCTTCCTACATTTTGGGGATAATCTGGTGTTGTGTATCAGTCAAATCCGTGGCTTGAACTACCCAGCTGTGTTTTGTGCAGCTGTGTCAGCCCCTTGAAACTCTAGGCGGTCACATCTGTTGTATGAATTTCTTTGCAACAGCCTGAATTTGCCCACTATAATCAGAATTGTTTATATTAGTAATACTAGATCACCAACATTGCAGTGTATCGGTGTTCCTGGAAATACATTGCAGCTGACTCCAGAATCCAGCTGGAATCAAACTGGTCATTGATTTAAGAGCACAGATGCCAATACAGCTGTTGAATGACTGGCAGCCTTCTTCCACAGTCCATGTAGCTTTGAGTACTTTTGGGGCTGCTATATATACAGTCATCCTCTTCTTCACTGGAAATCTCTTTTCCCCCTCCCCGGCTAGCAGCAGCATTATGGCATAAGTATTTTTCCTCACACACCTCTTGCAGTAGACCCTGAGGCCTGCCTTCTCAGTTGTGCTGGCCTGTTTTCTAGGTCTCTTTAGCATGAGCCTGTGCACTTATTTTGCACTAACTCTTGTCATGGTTTTGATCTCTCCCCTGGATCACTCCAGTTGCCTTTGCTATTTGGCTATCTAGTGTTGCTATTTGCTATCTAGTGTTAGATCTGTTCCTCTGAATGACCTCTCCCGAAAGCTGGAACCACTTGTTTCAAAAATCAGCCTTTCAGCAGTTAAGGAATCTTGTGTTTCCAAGGTTACAGATGGATAACAGAGTTCTCAGCACTAAAACATCAGATATCATTTTCCTTTTTTGCTTCTTATTTTTGGGTAAAAATAAAAATACAAATAAAAAAATCCCTCTACAATTTAATTCTATCTGGGGTTGCAGAACTCAAACACATCATCAGCTGTTTCAGGCATTGGTCCTGAAACCAGTGTCTCACTCACTTCTTATCCTAACAAAGAGCATGGTCTTCATTTCCTCTTCCACCAGTCTTTATCCCCTGTAGTCTGTCCTAATACAAATGCAATTCCTGTGTTGGTTATTTCCATATTTTTGCATGATTTTCTGTGGATATTCACCTTTCCCAGGGGATGTCTACACTACAGAGTTATTCTGGAATAGTTTATTCCAGATTCATTATTCCAAAATAAGCTATTCTGGAATAACACAGCCACACAACAGGGAAGCCTCAAAATAAACAAAACTCATTCTGGAATAGTGTGTCCACATACAATGGAGCCCATTTCAGTGCTTCCACGGGCTCTAATCTGAAATCTATACAGTAGCTGTATTTCAAAATGAGCTATTCCGGAACCCTTACCAAAAAAATTCATGTATATTAAATCTACTGCTACCCCCAGCAACTCTGTTCAAAACAGAAGTTAATCATGCCAAACCAATCTAGTTCATGATAAATCCATGCTGGCTATTACTTGTTATCCTCTAATTGCTTGACAAGTGATTGTTTAATTATTTGTTCCAATTTTTTTTCCAGGTACCTGAGTTTGTCTGTCCAGTCTAATTCTCCAGATATATATTTTAACAGGGGGAACAAAGCCTGAGTATTCCATTTTCCCTTCTGCAGACTGCTCTCTAAGATGATTACACTCTGGTTTTTGTCCTTGCTGTGAAGCTTTCATTCTCCTGTTACAATAGTGAAGCTTAACATTTCATTACCACGTTTACCAAATCATCTTCCACTTTCAGCCAGTGTAATATTTTGAAAATGAAGTTTAGTTCCAGTTCAAAATGTATATTTTGGTGCCTTTTTGTAAATTAAATCAACATCACAAGGCCACATTTTAGAGTTATTTTGTAGTCCCCTGTCCTCACATGCAAAGATTTAAGATGTTTAGTCCCACTTTCAAATGGGAAACTTCTTAAAAATTTAATTTTTCCCCAGATCTGAGATCCATGGGTGGTAACGGGCCTCTGCCAGAATGTTCCTCCCCAGCTCTAACTGCCATTTAAATAAGAAACTGCAAGGACAGGACACAGAAACTGCATTGCTGACTTCTGTATGTTTGCTAGTGAAACCTCGTGTCGGCGTAATCCCTCCTGTTTCTTCAGCACCACAGCAGAGTGGATCAAGACAGAAAAAGCAGGTCCAAGACACCTTTATTATATGTAACATGCAAAGGCAGACTAAGCGTTTGCCTCTTACAACAGGTTGCCACTCAGAGCCAAAAAGAATTAAAAAGACAAGCAGATTGTCAGACACTGAAATAAGAAATCTGGTCTCACTACAAAGTCAAGATCCTGACATCGGAGGCCCATGACTGATAATCACAGCACAGACAGATTGACCTTTTGCAAAGCACAGTGCATTTGGGCATTGGTATTTCAAGGATGGTGTGCTCTTCTGTACAGCACTTGGATGCAGAATGTCAAATTTTACCAGGGCTGCTGCATTGCACTTTTCCCACATTATTATTAAACAATCCAGAGGATCTAAATACAGTTTGCATGGATTTAGGGGGATGTAGAACTAGAAGGGAAATGTGTTTTAGGACATCTGTAACAGAAGCATGCCCCCCTTGGATTATCCTTCGTCTAGGTATTTTTGCCCCCACCACTGTACCTGAGAGGGTCAGGAGAATGAGTTCGAGTCTCAGAGCTGACTGTTAAGCAGGGTAAACCCCAAATGGATTAACTAGTCAAACATCAAGTGTGAACAAGCTCTGTAACAACCTTAACAGGGAATCAAATGCAGTCTCCTTGGCTACTCCCATCTATATTGCCACACTTCAAGCTTGCCTTTGGCGTGGATGGTCCCTTATACCAAAGATCACCACAAAATTCAGGTTACTCCAAGTCCTAAAGGATCAATCACAGCCCAGGTCAATTGTACTTTAGACCTCATGCCAAAAACCATGTGTGTTGCAAATTCTAAAGAGGCTTGAAAAAGAAATGGAGTTATTTACAAGGTAAATGGAGTAAACATACACACAAATGAATTACAATCTTAGCTTTCATGAAGTAGTAGAAACTTCGGTAAAAAGCAACCTCTGTATGTCCTTTAGGGCTGGCCCAGGCCAAGCAGGTGGTGATCCCTTGCTTATGCCTAGAAATTTTGCTCTCCCAGAAGTTCTAGCAGCATAAAAGATCCAGTTCCTTCTCACTGGAGTTTTATGCACTTCCACGAGAATTCCCTCTGACAGGACAGGTCCTCATTCATGTCTCCTCTTCATGGGTCTGCGTGGGGGCAACAATCACAGTCTTTTGTCCTCTGCTGTTCCATCTGGTGTCTATGGCTCTTTTTTGTTGGACAGCAGATATTTCCAGGGGCAAACTAGTATTTTGCACTAGGTAATGCTTCTCTGCTGACTTTCAGAAGACAACAAACACTTGAACATTACCGTATAAACATGGGAAACAGCTATTACAAGGTGCAGCCTCCTACAGGCATTTCAGAAAGTCCAAACAATTTCAGAAATCTAATGCTTATACTAACACAGATGAGCCAGACTGGTTTCTAGCTCTGCATTTGTTGGTGTCCAGTTCAGGCCTAGACATCCTGGCATGAGCTCTCACTTGGTCTACTGGTGTCAAATTCACAGCCATTAGTGCGTTTGTCCTCACATTTTCCCTATGAGATAGGGAATTATCATACTCAGTTTACAACTGGGAAATGGGAGCTTGGGACAGGTGACTGTCACTTTGGGTAAGAAAGATTGTGGCAAAGGAACCTGGGTCTCCCAACTTGGGCTGGTTCCTAAGCCAGTAGATCAAGCTAACAAACTACTGGAGTCAGGTTTGGTGACAGACTGTGCTGGGCTCTGAGCAAGGAAGGGTGGGGTTTGGCTTTGTGCCTCCCAGAAGTGGTGAGGCTTCAGGCAGAAGTGGTGGGACCGGGGAGTTAACTTGTATCACCCACCCCTCAGCACTACATGGACAGCACCATGCAGGCTTGAGTGGTAATTTAAAAGGCTTGGGGCTCTCGCAAGATTTCAATAAAAAGTGTCCATTTTCCATTAAATAAAACTATCACCAGGTCAGTTCTGTTAACAATGCCAGAGAGGCCACACCTCCCAGGAGGAATTACTTCGCATGACTTGAGCTTGAAAGCAGCCTAAATGGGTCTGTGGCACGATGGGATAAAAAAGAAAATATGGGAAAAGGCATTTCATTTCCTTCACCCAAGTGCACACTGCTTAAAGATTATTTTGGACTCAACCCAGTTTATCAAACTTAGAGAGATAAGATATTTCAAATCTGGCAGGGTTTTTTTCAACACTAATCCACAAAATACATAACTGTCACCTGATCTGTCAGATAAATACCAAGCCAGAGGAGAGAAAAATGCTGAAAAAGCAAGCTCAAGCAAGGAATTCAATGAAAGTGTCGGAGCATCTTAAAACCGGGACCCTTCTTGTTCTCTGTGATCTTCCAGCCTTGTCAGACTTCATGATCTTTCATGTAAATAACTTGGGGGAAAAAAAACTGCAACTTCTATCTCATTGCTGATGACCACATTCTTTCTGTCAATGATAATGGTTCCTTTGTGCTTTAGTCGCTTCACAATTTCATTTCAGTGAAAACAGCATTGCATTTCTCGATACTGAATTTCATCTGCCACAATACTGCCCACTGACCACACTCTGCTAGGGTCCATCTGAAGTTCCTTACCTTTGTCTCTTGTCTTGGGACCCAACTATTCAGTTTGATTATGTCCAGGTGCTGCCACCTTTCTCTACTTCATCTTGTCCTGACTATTCAAAAAGATACTAAAGACCATTACTCTTGTGGATCCTTGTGTCTCCTGCTGTTAATCTTTAACCATCATTAACAATAATTTATTTTGTCATCTTTATTTTCTGTCTCTTAGCTCAATAGGAATCAGAGAAAATACTTTCTCTCCCACCCATAACCCCTTGATTTCCAGATTCAGGTATTTATGGCAATGGGTTAAGTAACTAATAATTAGACCAGCAACAATGGAAAGTGAGTAATGCCACTGAAGTCAGTTGTATAGGGCAGTAAAAAATCAGGCCTTGTGCATTTTAGGTTTGTAAAGAAGAACAATAGTTCCCATAAGCACTTTTCATAGCAGCTCCATTCAGTAACAGTACATTGGACATAAAATAGAGGTACAGAGCATGTTTTCTAAGTTCCCAGAAAAAAACGATGCAAGGAAAAATACATTCTTTGCTTTAGAAAAGTTGCTTGGCTGCTGTTGCCCCTGCATTCATTTTTAAAGACCAGAATATGTCCTCTGACCCCTCTGCTGTTAGCTCCCTACATAAAATGTTCTTTCATTTTCAGTTCTTGCATTATTCACTGCAAGAAAGATTTGGAACAACAAAAGTAAAAGACTCAGAATTTATTTGCTAAAAAGATCCTGCAAATCTAAAAAGGCACATTTAAGTATGGTTAAGAACTTTATTTAAAAGGAGAGGGAGTCAATCTTACATGCCATATGTGCTTGAGGGGGTGGAACAAGAAAGCCCATAGACACACATTTCCTAATCCTAAACAACTAATATCAGTAAGACATATGTATTATTTTGCCTTGACCTTTAAAGCTGACATGGACAAAACTGAACCATATTTTAATTAAGTAGTTAGGAGTATACCATTTTATTTTCAGTTATACAGAAATGCATTGAAGATTGTATTGCAAGTGGCCGCCAGCTAAGGTTGTTAAGGAAACATAAGTGGATGGGTGATGAGCCGCTACCTCAGCCATGAGAAGGGGGCAGTGGGGAAACACCTTTGTTCAAGAGATGATGCTAGATGCTCCCCACCAGGGCAGAAACACCCTCTGCACCCAGCACAGGACAATGCAAAGGAAGGGATATAGAGCAAAATGATCACCATCCTTCAATGCTGTGTTGCCAGGGCCCCTGTTCTCTGGTACTACCAGCAAGCCCTTGGCCTCTCATAGCTAGGCTCTCCACCCAGGTCCACTCTTTCCTTCGTTACATTTCCCCAGCTAAATTTGACATTAGTTACTGATTTAAAAGTAAATAAAGTTAAAATTCCGTAATAAAGGTATATTGATTTGAAATGTGGGAAGTTTTCTGATGCTGGAAAATGCTTTCTAATTTTTTTCTTTTGCATTACATTCATACCATCTTCTGAGTCACAATAGGCTCTAGCTTTCTTGTCCTTTATTGGCTTGCAGAATTTGTGAAATTTGGTTACAAAAGTTGCATAACATGCAGATGTGAATTACTTCTCTGTTAATACGTGCCTTCTATGTATTCGAAATATTAGCTTTCCCACTCAAAGCAAGGGGCTGATTAAATGGAAAGGACTTTGATATATTGTGATGGACAGAAATATGAAACCTAGTGAAGTCTGATAATTAATGCCAGAAGGGAACATAAAATCTTATCATCAAGCCTCCTGCACAACAGTGCGAAGAATGCCATTCGGCCGCTACTGTGTTTACCCCCAATAACTTGTGTTGGATTATGATACTATTTGTGTTGGATATTAAAAGTCACACTAGCAAAATTTTTATTAAAACTATGGTGGGTCATTTTTCTGAAAAGAAAAATCACTGTAATGTTCATAAAAGCTTACTGTTTTTGCTAAGCCAACTTCTCCGCTTGTTCCCAGGGGCTGGAGCTTTAAGAACACACAAATATCAGGAGTCTCCCCATCAGACCACAAGAGCTGGCAACAATGAGATAAAAAGACCCCAGAAATTCGGAACCTCTAGGCATCCATGGGAGTGGCCATGCCATTTTCCTCATAATGAGCCACTGACATACTCCAGCCTTGACCTGAAGGGGGTCACACCAGTTCAGCTTCCATGCCCATTGTTAATTTTCCCTGGCTTCCTTTCTGTAAACTTTTGTGCTCACTTCTGCCATCCTCCACACGAATACTTCACTCCCCTGGAGGTTAGTGAGGTTACCTCAGAGAGCAAGATCAGGCAATGTAAATAAGGTGAATTAACACAACTCCTGAGAATGAATTTCACCCCTGTGCATGGGGCCAGCACAGTACCAATGTCCCCTTTAAATGACCCTTTAAACGCCCCAAGTATGAGTTGCAAGATGTGCTTAGCATATTGCTGGGCTGAGCCCCAGAGTGTTCATTTGTCCCACAGGGCCCAGGAATGTACACTGCTTAGCTTCCATTGTGTTTGTAAAGCCTTGGGCCTCATCGAATCTCAGAGCTCCTTCATTGCCTCTCTTTTTCTCAACAAGAAGATGCTAGGGTGACTTGGTTTAAGGGAGCCTTTTCAGTATGGACCTGTGCACTGGCAACAGTAAAAGTTTTGGGATGAGAAGAGAGATTCCCACACTATCCCACCAGCAGAATGAAAGCCAGTATCCCCCTGGACATCCCGGCTCACAGAGCAGGAGGTTAGCACTTCTGTAGCTAGCCAGTCTGGGAGCACTGCCCCACTGGGCACAGACAAGGCACTCTCAAACTGGCAGCAGGCCGTAGCGATTCACACACACACCCTAACACCTCAATTAGCCCCCAAAGAAGTGTCCCAGCTAGACTACACACAAGGAACCAAATCACACCCACGCAGAGGAGTGGAACAAGCCTTTGCTGTCTCCCTGCCCAGTCCTGACCTACCTGTTCCAGGACAGGAGTAAGTGGGCGCTCAGTCTAGATCAGGGGTTTAGCCCACAGAACTGAGGTTCCTTATTCTTTCACGGCCCCAAAAATCAGTCCCACCATGTCCCTTTGCCCTAAAATTTCCAAGTTGTTTACAATAAGATGCTACAAATGTCTGACCCATTATCCACCCTCCTGTCAGGTAGAAGGGAAACTGAAGGTGTGATCTAGGCTCAGACAGAGAGTTAGATTTCTCTCTCAATTTATAGCCGTAAGAGAAAAAAATGAACTAATCTTAAATGATACTGGGAATGGACAGGTTGAAGTGTCCTATCACTTTTCTTCCCTGAGACTTATTGTGGCTGAGCCTGACGCTGGCTTGACAACTTGCCATTCTATTCAAGACTCTCTCAGCTAGAAGCCTGCCCTTGGGACTTCCTACTGGTATAATCCACAGCAGGCAGACTCTGCATGTATTGCTGGTCGTCATTTCTGATCACTGTCTCCAGCTGCATTTGCTTCATTGTTGGATAAATGTCTTTGCTTCTCAAATTAATATTGCCTCATGCATAAAGTATTCTCTGTGAGGAATTGCCCTGTATGTACACATCTCCTGATGGGTTTTCATCTATAAATCATTTTTATGGATGAAGTGTATATAGCAATAAAAGATCCTTTATTTATTTTATTTGCTAGAACTCCATTGGGCCAGCAGGGAGGAGGGGATGAGGTAAGCTTACTGCCTACCTCCAATCCAGCATGTCCTCATCATGCCCAGGCCTTGGGAGCTGACAGACTGGCCAGCACTCTGAGCTGCTCCTCATCCCTAACTCTCACTCCAGCACCTCCTCCCAACACAGAGAAACCTCTGGTTTGAGCCCTGCCTCACCTCCCCTCACACACAAACTTAGACTCCTGGCCTGAGCTGCTCCTCAGCTGGCAGCTCTGACTCCTGCACCTTCCACCCCCAGTCCTGAGCCCCGCCCCCATCATGATCCCTATATCCCTCCACCCTTACCCTGAGCCCCTCCCCATCCAAGGAATGAGCAACGCGTGGAAAATCCTTTAGTACTCTCTATTTCAAGTATCATTTCTAGTAGCAAGTTCTAACACACATGAATGACCCATAAAGCCTCTTCCATTCCTAGTGCTCCTTGGCTAATTAAAACACTTGAAGTTTTACCACTTTCCATGATCAGAAATAACACGGCTACTGTGGAGACTCAGACGAAAGATTGAAATTGGCTTCTGTGTATGTTTTCTCCCTCTCCTCCCACCCCCTCTAGCTGCACAAAATTATCAAAGAAATCCACAAAGGAAGCTACTCCCAGAGGTGTCATTTCAGAACACCACCAAAAAACAATCTCTGAATTGCAAAAGAATTCTCCGCAGATTGTCTCCACCACCTGTTAAGTGGCCAGGCATAGTAAAAATAAGTCACGTGAAAGGAGCTGCAGGTAAATTACTTAAAAGGCTACTGTCATGACCACAAAGCACTAACCTACCACGGATACGATCCCATCTGCGGGGGGGCGCTGAACTGCAGCTATGTATCTCTTTTCAAAACCAGGTCATGCTCCATCTGACAATGTAATTTAAAAGACCATTTATAATGGTCTGCAAAACTAAGTATAAATAAAATAGCATGCACTCCATCATACTTTATAAAGCATTCAGCCACTAGCCTCACCCTGGCATGGGCGTGCCTAACACAAAATAATGCAGAACCAATAGAGCTGTATGGCACAGAGGCCAGGGTAAGCTGGAAAGAACATACAAAGCGGGCTTGGCAGCACAGAGAGAATGAGTTTATAAGCCCCTGAAACACTGTTACTATATGGACAGATGAGCATCACTCTTCCAAATCTGGAAAAGGGGCGCATCGTAGCCTCTCCTGTTCATACAGCCCAGGCTGCTCATAGTGGCCACAGAGCATTACCACTGACCCTCCTCTCTAGGGGCCTCATTCAGCATCTACTGGCATGAACAGAAACTGGATCAGTCTCTCTATAGGCTTGTCTACACTAAAACCACTACAGCAGCACAGCTACACCACATTAATGCTTCAGTGTAGACACTACATATGCCTGTGCGAATCTACCTCCACAAGATGCAGGAGCTAGGTCAATAGAAGAATCCTTCCAATGACCTGCACTGTCTATAAAGGGACTTAAGTGGCTTAACTACGCTGCTCAAGGGTGTTGACTTTTCATCTCCCCGAGTGATATAGCTATGCCAACTTAACTTTTTAGTATATACCATCCCTAAGCCACCAGGCAGAGAAATGGATTCTTCCTCTGCCTCCAGATGCCAGACAGTCAGCTGGAGTCATCATTCACCATTTGGTCCATTCCTGTGCAACTGTGAAGGCTGGACGGCCTGAGACTCCAATACTGGAACAGATGTAATGAACCTGTGTAATAAGAGGGCTGCCTCCTCTCCTCAGTCAGCAACATTTTATCCCTGTCACAAATTATTTTTATATCTACAATAGCGACCCATTTCACTAGAGAGAGGGCAGCGTTTGGATGAGTCTATTTGGTAATGTGTGTCCCGCTTTTATATTGGGATCTCTGAAGATATCTGAACCATCTTCAGAGGGATGAAAATTCACCTAGTTCTAATTGAAACAAAAGTTTGTGATCAAATCCCTTGATGTGAAGAAGTGGGTCTGTCCCACAAAAGCTCATCACCTACTAAATCATTTTGTTAGTCTTTAAAGAACTGTAAGACTGCTGTTTTGTTTTACTGTATATAGGCAGTTTAGATCTCAAATATTGCCTCAGTGTTAGAAATTAACAACCACAAAGCCCAGATACTCTGCACATTGTGTGCATAGCTGTAAAGTTAAATAAATGAAAGCTCCTACAGAGTTCTCCAAAGAATTTAGAGCTGAACAAGTGGCTGAAATTCCTGCAAGACAGAAAAACTATGTTTTCAATTTCATCCCTGTCTCAAATATGGTCCAAAAAGTCAGAAATCTGAAAAACATTTGTGAACAAAAGAACACACCAGGAAAAAAAAATCAATTCTTGTGAACAAAAACATTTCAAACTGTTCCATGCCCATTACTGATAACTTGTATAGCTAATTGCTTATCACAATTAGGTTTATTATGAAATACACCTAGGAGACCCAATAACCATTGCAGATATAAATATGTAAATAGTAACATTAGTACGGGGAAATAATTCTATATAACACCAGTTTCTAGGAAGCTGTCTCAAGCAGCAATGTTACATTCAGCTCATGCAGATTTGGTCCTACCCCTCTAAAAAAACACCCTCCAAGAGCTCTCTTTTATGTTCAACCTGGTATACACGGTAGCTTGACTTGTAAACATCTGAAACTAGATATGACAAATGAGCGGTCTACCTCGTTTTTATGGTTCCACAATGTACTCCTTATCTCTTTGTTCTGAAGACGTGCATTTTAGGTCTCAACGGCCCAGGAGGCACTTACTAGGCTTTTACAAGAGTAAAACAATCATGTGTCATGTCCTTTTCCTTCGCCACATTCCCATGCAGGCTTGTGAGCGTAACTCCCTTGCTGTAGCTAGGATAAAGCATTCATCAGCCCTGATCTTGACAGCTTCCCTGTTCATTCAAGCCAAACCTTGCTTCAGTGAATGCAAGGGGTTGCAGAATACTTGAAATAAGTGAGCAGGATTATATAAAAGTATAGGCCAATTTAGACTGTATAAATCAGGCGTGTCCAACCTGTGGCCCACAGGCTGCATGTGGCCCTGGACAGCTAGTAATGTGGCCCCACAAGGTCGTAAAGTTTTAACATTATTATGTGATTTATATACATTAACTATATTATATATTTTGTACGTGGCCCAAGACTATCTTCACTCAATGCAGCCCAGGCAAGTCAAAAGGTTGGACACCCATGCTATAAATACTATAATACTTCTGTGCTTAATGCAAACATATGCAGTCAAAGCTGTTTTATCCAGAATTTGGATAACCGACACTCTCTATTAACCAGCATCTGCTCTGCTGGTGGCCACCCGGCAGGGGATGGCAGAGCAGCGCCAGTCACCACAAGGCTGAAGACTTTATCTCCATCGCCTTTAAAGTGGGCAGGGCATAGTTAAAATAAGTCACGTGAAAGGAGTTGCAGTCAAATTACTTAAAAGGCTACTGTCAAGACCACAAAGCACTAACTTACCATAGATGCAATCCCATCTGGTGGGGCTGAACTGCAGCTCTGTGTCTCTTTTGGATACCAGATCATACTCCATCTAACAATGTAATAAAAAAAGTTATTTGTAATGGTCTGCAAAACTAATTATAAACAAAGCAGCATACATTCTGTCATACCTTATAAAGCATCCAACCACTAACCCCACCCTGGCATGGGCATGCCTAGCACACAATAATGCAGAACAGTACAGCTGTATGGCACAGAGGCCAGGGAAAGCTGGAGAGAACATACAAAGTGGGTTTGGCTGCCCAGCCAGCTGCAGGGGGGTTGGTAGTCAGTGCCAGCTGCCCAGTCATTGGCAGTGGCCATGGAGCTGGGGGGCTGCCCAGCAGTGGGGTTGGGGACTGGGGGCTGGCTGCTCCCCTAGGACTGGCAGCAGCAGGGGCAGTGGAGCAGGGCCAGTAGCCCAACTCCAATAACCAGCAAATTTGATTATCTGGCACCCACTGTTCCCTGAGGGTGCCTGATAATAAAGCTGATATGATGAGGATATTACATACATACACATGCGATGGCTAACAGTCAATACCCTTTTACGTTTAAAAAAGATATATTCGATTACAAAACTAAGCCACTGTGAATCCAAGCCAGAAATTTTTTGTTCTGCAAATGTCAAAAACTGGCCCACCAACAGGGAGGGAAAAGGAAGCAGTTGCCCCCAGGTCTGGCATTTCAAAGGGGCCTGGAGCGCCAGACACCGCCACTGCTGAAGTAGCTGTGGCTAGGGTTCTGGGCCCCTTTGAAATGCCACAGAGCTCTGTGCCACTGCTACATTCACAGCTTGGAGGGACCATCAGGGGCCAGTGCTGACTGCCCTAAGCTCAGCCTCCTTCTGAACTTGGTCCTGCCCCTTCTAGACTGGGTCAAAACAGGACATTTCAATACTTTAAACTATGGAAAAGGGAAGTTGTCAGATGATGGGAGGTTTCTCATGCTCGTTATTGATTTCAGTGAATTAATATTTTCCAATTAAAAATGAGTTGACACAACAACATATTGAGCCAGCTCTACAACCATTCGTGTCAAATCTGGCACCCCTTGTGAAGGGGCCAGGTGAGAAGAGCCAATCAGACAGGAAGGCCATGAGGGATGTTTGGCCTTGGCCGCAAGCTAGATTTGTCCTTGTCAGTCAGTACCTTTGCACAGAAAAAGGCTACAGAACCATTTATTAAATAAAAAAAAAAATCAAATTAGGTCTCACTTTTGTGGTGCATTATTTTGTTTCCATGTGCCACCATTTTTTATTATACCTAAAGGGCCTCCAAAACTGGAAGTAGCCCAAGCCTCCCTGGATCCATCCCTAATGCATTTAGAGGGTAGACAAGGAAGGTTCATTAGTCCCTCCCCAATCAAGGATAAGCTATAGTTCTGGCTTATTCCAGTTTTATGAGAAGCACTGCAGAAGGGTTGTGTGTTTGCTCATAAAAAAGTTCAATATTATAGAATCATAGGGCTGGGATGGACCTCAGGAGGTCATCTAGTCCAGCCCCCTGATTCAAGCAGGATCAACCCCCACTAAGTCATCCCAGCCAGGACCTTGTCAAGCCAGGACTTAAAAACCTCAAGGGATGGAGAATCCACCACCTCTCTAGGCAACACATTCCAGTGCTTCACCACCCTCCTGATGAAGTATTTTTTCCTAATATCCAAACTACACCTCTACCTCCTTAAATTCAGACCATTACTCCTTGTTCTGCCATCTGACATCACCAAGAACAGTTTCTCACCCTCCTCTTTAGAGCTTCCATTCAGGAAGTTGAAGGCTGCCATTAAATCACCCCTCAGTCTTCTGTTCTGTAAACTAAACAAGCCCAAATCCCTCAGCCTATCCTCATAGGTCTTGTGCTCCAGCCCCTTAATCATTTTTGTTGCATTCCGCTGAACCTGCTCCCGCACATCCACATCCTTTTTATACTAGGGGGCCCAAAACTGAACGCCAGTATTCCAGATGTGGCCTCACCAGTGCCGAATAGAGGGGAACAACCACTTCTCTAGATCTGCTCAAAATGTTCCTCCTAATGCACCCAGGTATGCTGTTAGCCTTGACATTAAAGTTTAGTGGTTTTGAAGAGTTTCTCTAACATGCTTATGTACCGTGATCTATCCCTAAAGTGTTGCTTAATTTACTAGTGTATGAATATAGAATGTGGACCAAGTCAATTGCTATAGTTTTGAATTCAAACTCCAAGTTGCTCATGATTTTCTTTGAATTACATTGCATTTTCTCAGTTGCTATTGTGCTTCTGAATTATGCAAAGAATATTCCTAGGCTGGGGAATGTCTTCATTAGCATACTATTGTGCTATGCTAAAGGGCAGGCTTGGATACTTTTAGGCTATTTTGAAGCACTGAAACAGGTCGGAATTATCCTGTGCCATTTACGGTGTAAAGCAGCATTGTTCTGTTTCTGACGCATTCTCTCTGCTTTTCCATCTGGCTCATTTCAATTTCCCTGTCATTTCATCAAAACTTGAGAAAAAAAACACACTACAGTGGAAATGATCTCAATTTTATTTTAAAAATAGTACATTTTGTGCTATATTGACACAGAGAATAGTGGAACACCTTCCTGGCTGTCCATAAAAATTTTCACAGGGTTATTAAAAAAAAAAAAAAAACTCTAGTGACATTTTAAAATCTCTGTGCTTTAGAGATTCAGCTGTAGAGAAATTAAAAAAATACTGAAGATATTAATGTTTTTATGGAACAGTAAATATCAAGGCTGTGTTGCTAAGCAGGTGCTTAAAACAAAGCATGTTAAGACTTGTTATCTTTTCTGTGGAACCATATTCATATAATACTTTTTTTCCAGTTTTGCCTGAGCTCTCAGTTGAATTCTGTACCATACTGCAATCTGATGCAAGTAAGTACAGGAATCCCCATGAAAAAGTCAACATTTGTCTTGTCATAACACAGTGATATTGGAGTGGCCACATTTCTGTAGGTTTTCAACAGGCAAAACTGTAGATTCTTGGATACCATGGTAGAAATTAGTTGTGAATTTGGTATCAGCTTCTATATCACACTTTAATTAGTCCATGTTCTCTCTCTTTTCTATTTCCTTTTCCTCATATATTTGTATGCAGAGTTTTTTATTGTTTTGTTTTAATGTGCAATGGGGAGGGTGGGACATGATAAGGATCAAAGATTTCCCACCCTGTTTATTATAAATAAAGCACAGTCCTAGCACCCCACATCAGATGTCTACAAGTAGGAGAAGAATGGATGCACATGACAATGGGCTTGACTCAGTCAGCAGCCTGGGATCTGCCATTGCACCCTAGTTTGGGGAAAGACAACTCCCTTGGGATATAGTTAAATGCATAGGTACAAACAAGCTATGCCTCACAAGTGACATACCAGGTTGTCAACCTCTGAGGTTACCCAAATGCCACCTGTTACAGGGGGATTTAACATCTATGTAATACATATGGAGGTACAAGTCTCACACAGCTGGAAGGGACCTTAGGAAGTCATGGAGTCCAGTCAACTGCCTTCTTGGCAGGACTAAGCAGCATCCTCCTTTCCCCTTCTATTTTACCCAGATCCCTAAATGGCCCATTCAAGGGCTGAACTTGCAAGCCTGGGTTTAGCAGGCCAATGTTCAAACCACTGAGCTATTCCTCCTCCCTGTGATACTGTCAGTTTAGACCCTGTCCTGAACCTGGGTCAGACGCCTGGGATTTTGGTTGGTTGGTTGTATTTTTTGCGAGGAGTGTGTTGGTACCAATCTGTTTTTGTTTCATGAGATGTTCTGTTATGACCCCTCTGGATTGGGCTTCCAGCCTGTGCCCGATACCATTTAGCGGTTTACACCACTAATTCTGTTCCTTCCAATTTCTGTTAGCAGAGCCTGCCCCTTGCTCACAGCTTAACTTTGTTTTATGTTAGCAAAGCCATCACCATTGTGCCTAGGTCTCAGACCAGGCTTGTGATGCCTGGGCAGCGGCCATGACAGCCACCACATGCCCAGGGCCAATGTCGGAAGGAGGCCTGGTTCCAAAGGTGGAAGGGGCAGGGCTTAGGGCAGTCAGTCCTGGGCCCCCAAGCCCTGCACCCTAATTCTCCGTCAAAGCCCCATGGAGAGCGGTGGCACAGCACTCCACGGAATTTCAGAAGGGGCCCAGAGCTCTGGCCACCACCACCACCGTTACTTCAACAGCAGTGGCAGCTGGAGCTCCAAGCCCCTTCGGAATGATGGGCCCGGCAGGTAACTGCCCCCTTCGCCACTGCATATGCGCTTATGTTTCAGGCCCTGATATTACTGTATTATGGACTTCAGTGAATGCACGTCCAGTCACTCAAGCATCACATGGGCCACAATGTAGTAGAAATACCAGACTACATGCTCAGCATTAAGCACCTGCTTAAATCTCATTGACATCAATGGGACTTAAGCAGACGTTTAAAAGCTAAACATACACTTTAATGTGCTGTGCTTAAACCTGGAACACCAGTGTTTTGCTGAATCAAAGCCATAATCAGGACTCATGAAAAGAGGATCTACCACAGTCTCATAATAAGACTGAATATCTCCAACTCACACGCCTAGCAACATAGATTTCTTTTGTTCATTCTTGAGCCCTCTGTGATAGGGTGGACTAAGACCTGACGCCCTGTAGAGGAGGCCAAAGGTTTTGCCTGACCCAGCAAGGAGCAGACAAGAGATCCTCCAGAGGGGATAGACTGTGTGCCTCAGTGGCAGCCAATCAGGGTGCAGCAGTCCAACATAAAAGAAGCTGCTGGGCTAGGGCCAGGCAGTTCCATTTAGGAGCTTGTCCCAGGTAGATGTCTATGCTGTCTGGGAGCCCAGCAGCACTTGGACAGCTCCAAGTGATCATTGAGCTTTGACCTGAATCAGGCCCAGGCCCAGTGGCCAGAGACTAGCCACACAACCTGGTGAAGGAGCTGACAGCAGCCCAGACAGGGTGTGTCAGTTCCCACCTTCAGAACTCAGAAGGCATCTGTCAAGACTGCACAGAGTGCTCTCAGCTTCAGAGAGACACTTGAGAATAGGCCACCCTGTTATACCCTCCTTTATTGAAACAAAAAGCAGTCAAGTAGCACTTTAAAGACTAGCAAAATAGTTTATTAGGTGAGCTTTCATGGGACAGACCCAGTTCTTCAGACCATAGCCAGACCAGAACAGACTCAATATTTAAGGCACAGAGAACCAAAAACAGTAAGCAAGGAGGACAAATCAGAAAAAGATAATCAAGGTGAGCAAATCAGAGAGTGGAGGGGTGGGGGGAAGGTCAAGAATTAGATTGAGCCAAGTATGCAGACGAGCCCCTATAGTGACTCAGAAAGTTCCCATCACGATTTAAACCATGTGTTAATGTGCCAAATTTGAATATAAAAGCCAGCTCGGCTGCGGTTTAAATCGTGATGGGAACTTTCTGAGTTCTATATGATTCTATGATCTTGACTCAGGACAAAAAAGGGTAGGATTCTCAAATATGTTCAGGAATCAACAACTCCCAACAGCTCAGTTTGGGTTAGTCAAAGAGTGTTGTTTTGATATTTTAAAAAATTTCATTTTGATTTTGGCCATTTTTCTTTAAGTTTCAAACTAAGAAACTGCTTTGGACTGGCCACATAATTTTTCATTCTGGAGTGAGCAATAAATGTTTAGACAATATTTAAAAACAAAGTGATCAGGAAGTTCGTTGAAATCAGCCCTACCCCGCAAAAAGTTTCCCATCTGAACGATCAATAGTTTTTGATGAAAACTATTCTTCACTTGCTCCAATTACTGATCTTCTCCTTGCACTTGAAACATTCTTGACTAGATCTAGCAATAAAGTGACTATGGAGACAATCTATGAGCTGTTTTATACAGTCTCCTATGAGTGTTTCAGAAATTTGATAATGTTTCAACAAAATTTTAGCCCATCTGGCTTTTTATCCAAGATCTCCCAGGACTTTTTGGCTCTTGTTCCCAGTAGGAGACTAGGATGTATTTAATTCATCATACAGCAGAGAAATTAAACCTCCAATTAGACCAGGTGTAACAAAGATTAATTCCATGGGAGACCAAGGTAAATCTGTTTTAGTTTCACAGATTTGTGAATTAATGAAATGCTGAAGCTCTAATTAAGCAAGAAAAATGAGCATGGGGAGATTAGAGATACTTTAGAAGTCCATAAATGAATAATAGTCTCCCACGTGAACATCAGCAATGGCTTTCAACCCTCCAAGTTTCCACAATTCAAAATAGGACTGCAGAGAGTCATCACATTTATAGAGCACAGTGCTTAAAGGGCCATAGAATCACTTTTCAAGTTACAATATATAAGTTTCTCCAAGCCTGTACGTTGTCTGAAATAAAGGAATCAAGTTCCTTTGCTTGGGAAGTTTGTGCATCTGGAACAAATGTGGATGGATAAGTAGATCCATACAATAAATTTTCTTTAACTGCAAGTGGATACTGGGGAGTCTTGTAGATCACACAGTGATGGAGACACCCAAAAGTCTGGAAAGGTCAGGTGAAACTAATATCCAGAAGTGGGGATGCTTTCATGAAGTTGTCCTGAATTATGGGCAGGGTGGACAGAGGAGGGTCAGTAATCTCATGAGAACAGGTAGTTACACATAGTATTATCAGTCCAGGTAGCCCCAACTTTTATAAAAGATCCATTGTCTTGATAAAAAGAGGAAATAATAGAATTATTTTTGGTCAGAATTGCAGATCCAAATTTCAGATAGCATGGAGACTGAGACAGCTTAGTTTACAAGGGTGGGAGGCAAAATAGGAAGTTGCTTATATTTTCTACTGTAAAGGACAGCAGAATACAATAAAACTAGACTCTACTCCAGGTATTCAGTATTTCTGCTCACAAGCTACGGCCACACAGCAAAGTTATTTATTTCAACATAACAGATGTTATTTTGAAATAACTTTACAAGCATCTATACTAAGCACATGCTATTTTGAAATAAATGCAAATATATGCAAATAAATGAAATAAGTTCAAAATAGTGGGCATGTTATTTTAAATTTTGTAAACCTCATTGCAGGAGGAATAATGCCTATCTCAAGTTAGCTATTTTGAAATAGGCACTGTTAAGACTGTCTGTGTCTATACTTGCAGTCGGCAGATGGGATGCTGGGCTTGATGGACCTTTGGTCTGACCCAGTATGGCCGTTCTTATGTTCTTATGTTCATTCCTCCTTCAAACAAGGCATGCAAATGAGGGAAATGAAAAATGTAAATGAGGTGCAGAACATCTCTGGCATCTCATATGCATATTCTTCTTTTGAAATAGCTTCTTCTGAAAGAAAAAAAAGCCATGTAGACGTGGCTGTTTTGAAAGTGAATCCCATCTTCAAAAGAACCTTTCTTCACATAAAAAAGGGAAGAAGGGTTCTTTCGAAGATGGGGTTTACTTTCGAAAGAGCTGCATCTACACTGCTTTTCTTCTTTCGAAAGAAGCTCTTTTGAAAGAATATGCAAACGAGGTGCCAGATATGTAAGTCTGCACTTCATCTGCATTTCGGTTTCCCTCATTTGCATGCCTCTTGCAGAAGAGGAATGCAAGTGTAGACCCAGTCACACAGAATAGCGCTGTTTCAAAATAAGCCATAATGGTGTCCAATGGCTATTTCAAAATAGGCACTATGGCTACATCTACACCCGCCCTTCCCTTTTAAAAGTGGTGTGCAAATGCAGTGGATCTAAAATGCAAATGATATGCTAATTTGCATATTCAGGGACTTGTTTGCATAGTGGTGGCCACTCGCCATTCCAGAAGAGCTGCATTCAAAATGCAAAACAGCCATATAACCAGGAAGCCCCACTTTCAAAAGCACCCTTCTTCCTGAAAAAAATTAGGGAGAAGGGTGCTTTCAGAAGCAGGGCTTCCTTTCAAATAGATTTAGTCAATGGTCACATTCATGAACAGTGTTCATGTGGGCTCTGAAATCCATGAAGACAACAATTCTAGGTCAAGTTTTCAAAAGCTCTCAGCATTGGTCTAAGTGGTCCCAGTTAAAGCTCACCAAGACTTTTAGAATGAAACAGTTCTTCCATGGGAAAGTGATTCATTGAAATCTAAACTTTTGGCGGTAACGTCTCTTTTGACAAAGCTTTTGTCAGGCATGTTTGAGGTCCAGGATGGAATTTCTGGTCAAAATGAATGAGCCAGTTCAGGAACGACCAGCCCCCTAGTAGCCAAGGTAATGGCTAGCGTACTCACATGGAAAGTAGGAGACCCAGGTTCAAGTCAGTGCTGAGCCTACCTGAGGTGTTCAAATCTCTCTGCTTGCTTAAGAGCTTGATCCAAATCCTTAGTATCCCCAGGACTGTCTTACTCACCAGCTTATTGATCTTTGACTGTAGGAGTTGGGGGGGTTTTCTTGTTCTTTGATCCTTCATGAAGAGCTTTGAAAACTCTTTCAGCCTCAGGCAGACATGGAAAGAAAATTAACCTCAATGTTTTAGGAGATGGGAAAGCCCTGTTCAACACAGCTCCCCTTTGATGAAATCAGTGGCAAAATTCCTGAGTGAGAGCAGAGCTAGGCCAATATTTATTGTTTTTAAAACTCCCCACCCATAATCAATTATTGCAGAGGTTATGATCTCACAGACCAGTCCAACGGGCTTTGAAATCATTGAGCTGAATGAGACTGTCACTAAATTTAGAGTCCAAATCCAATTCCCTGCAGGAGGGCGGACAGACATACTCTTTTCCTAAGAAGATCTGGACTGTGCAGATGTGATGACCACCAACTTGGTCAACACCAACAATTAAATTAGGGACCTATGGCACTAAAATAGACTCTAGAGTCTTTCTAGCTTGAGCTAAAGAGCCCAGGGCCAAGCTCTGTAATTGGGACAGTAACAGATTAGACATCAAAGGGGATGCACAACATATATTGTGGATTTCGAAAAAAATACAAATTCTATACTTCCTGGTCTTCTGATCCAGGTATATGTTGCCTAATTGTTTGGTTAGGTCTCTACTAAGCCACAGCTGCAAGTTTCGGCTCAACTCATCTGACTTCACGTAAGTGGGCTGCTGTCCAGCAGTGACTGGCAGTGGTGACCTTTTGCAGTACCACATGCATGATGTGGGCGTTCGAGAACCAACTGTCAATGCCTTCACTTCCATTCTGTCATGTTTTCTGTGAACAGCCAGGAGCTTCTAGGTGCTGGGAGCAAGGGAATGATCTTCTAACCCCATGTTACTTTAAGGCAAAAGAGCTAGCAAAGTCTTCAACCAATGGTCAAGTTTAACAAAATATTTGGGAAAGAAGTCATAGACTAGAATATGAAGAACTTCTTCAAAGCACTACCTAAGTATCTGACCTCTCTCTCCACTGAGTTAAACGCTCCAGGGATGGCAGCCTCTTCACCTCCATGAATGAACCCTCCAGTATAAAGTTGAGCAGTGGTGGACCAGATTCTAATTGGCTTATTGATGTTGGATAATGTGTTACACCACAGATAGCTACGTTGGCTTCAATGGGACAACATATGGGCTGTGTCTACACTACAAAATAACTTCGAAGTTGTTTACTTCAAAGTGCAACTTCGAAGCAGAGCGTCCACACACAAAATCCACACCCCCTTACTTTGAAGTAGGCTTTCCCCTACTTTGAAGTTAAAAATCCACACACAAATACTCCCTACTTCGAAGTAAGGAGACAGGAAATGATGAAGGCATGGGGGCGCATGGCTGACAAGCACTTCCGGGCTCCCAGCCAGCCAATGCCTTAAAGGGCCCCTCCCAGAACCCACAGCCCACACGTGCTCAGGGTTGATAGGCTGAAGACAGCAGCAGCATGTACACAGGAGAACAGCAGGAGACCATGCCAGGACAATGGATGTCCTCCCCTGGCGAGGATGATGCCTTCACAATACTGCTTAGCCTGCTGGCCATGCTGCTCACCATGCAGCACCAACAGCACAGGCGGCTTGGTCATTTGGGACCCAGCCTTGAGGCCCTTACCACACTCATGCTGCCCCTCCCACGTTCCCCCCGATTTGGAGCTGGTAGGCATACGCCACCAGCACCAAATGGTGGGTCCGGCTGGTGCTGGAGGACTGAGACAACAAGCGGTGGCTTATGAATTTCAGGATGACCTGGCAGACATTTGAGGACCTCTGCCACTGGCTAGCCCCAGTCCTCCAGCACCGAGACACCTGTATGTGTCCAGCACTCCTGGTGCAGAAGAGAGTGGCCATCGCTCTATGGTGGTTGGCCACCCCGACAGCCACAGATCCGTCAGCCACCAATTTGGCGTAGGCAAGGCTACTCTCAGAGCAGTGCTGAAGGAGGTATGGCCAGCCCTCACCATGGATCCACCCCAGGGCGGGGGCAACCAGGAAGGGCGCAGGGGGCTGCCAGTGGGGGGCACAGGGCCCCCAGTCTAGTGGTCATGGACATCCCCCACTTCCCCCTACAGGTTGTCCAAGATATCAACACAGTGCTCCTGCGACATGTTGTGACCTTGGGGGACCTGGACGCTGCCCTTGTTGGGTTCACAGCCCTGGGCTTCCCCAGCTGTTTTGGAGCCCTGGATGGAATGCACATTGTGATCCTGGCTCTGGACCACAGCAGGGGCACTGACAAACAGGAAGGGGTACTACTCAGTTGTACACCAGGGCCTAGTGGATGTGAGGGGCTGTTTCCTGGATGTGTGTGTGGGGTGGCCAGGCAGGGCCCCCAATGCCCAGGTGTTCTGGAATTCATGGCTGGGACGCCAGATGCAGGATGGCACATATGTCCCCCTGTGGGAGCTCCCACTCAGGGACATCACGATGCCGCCAAGCATTATGGCCAATGCCGTGTACCTGCTGCACCCATGGCTCATGTGGCCCTATACCAGACACACCACAACGACCCAGGGCATATTTAATGGTCGCCTCAACCATGCCAGGGGCACGGTCAAGCGGGCATTTGGGAGGCTGAAGGAGAGGTTTCGCTGCCTCCTCACTAGGCTGGATGTTAACTTCCCAAACATCCCCTCTGTCATTGCCACCTGCTGTGCCCTGCACAACTTTGTAGAGGGCCGCTGGGAGCCCTTCATGCAGGTCTGGGCTGTGGACCAGGGGGCTGGCTATGAGCAGCCGCCCACTGCCCTGTGCTGTGAGACACAGCAGGATGGGATCAGGGTCCAGGATGCCCTATGCCGGGCCTTCACACAGGGCCAGCCCTGACCCCCACAGCCACACACACCACACCACACCACCGTGCACCCCTCACATCCCCACCACCACCACCCCTAGGAAGCACGAGGGACACAGGCTAGGGTGGGACAGGAAGCTTTAATAGGGGAAATAAAGTAACATACAATACTGAATGGAATGTGGAAACCTTTGTGTGCATGGAGGGACTGGTTGGCAGTGGGGAGGCAGGGGATTGAGGGGGGCCCGGACTGGAGACGGGGGCTGGGATGGGGGTTGGATCGGTTGTTTTGAGGCGTGGGGGGCTGGGAGCCACATCAGCCATGGCCACCCCTACCACCCTAGGACCTGGGTCCCCTGTGGAGTTGTGATAGGGCCAGGACCACGTGGAGGTAGGGCTTCGGTGGGGGTGCCGCAGGCTCTGCCCCCATGGGGTATGCAGGAGGGGCCACTGGGGCTGGGCCAGGAGCGCCCACCTCCATCAGCAGCCACCAGGCCAGCTCAAGGCGCTCAGCTGGTGACAGGTCCGCCACACGTTGAGCAACGGCTGGAGGGGCAGCCACAGCTGGAGGGGCGGCCACGGGATGGGCTGGTGAGGGGGAAGGAGGCTAGTTGAGGCAGCCAGCCAAGGCCTGGAGCAGAGCATCCATGCTGTTGGCCAGCCTCTCCCCCATGTCCCGCTCCATCCCCAGCCATTCTTGCAGCATGCCAGTCAGCTGTCACATGACCACCCAGTTGGCAGTCACCTCCTCATCCCTCCACCGCTGTCTCCGAAAGGCCCACCCAGAGCCATGGGGGGATGCAGGCTGGGGCAATGGGGCAGCCTCCTGGCCTTCCAAAACCATGGCCCACTCAGAACTGCAGGGATGGCCAGCTGGCAAGGGACCTGTGGAGACACGAGAGGATGGGGGGAACGGACTGTGACCCAGGGGGGCTGGATCTCCCACTTCCTTGCCCCCAGCCCCACTTTCCTGCTGCCCAATGGCCTGTGAGATCCTGGATGCCCAGGGGCTCCCACTTAGCAAGAATCAGCCCATAATCCCCCCCTCCTCCATCCTCAGGTGTTGGACTGTGGGGCTATTCTGGAAGGGGCCCCATCGCCACCCGTTGCAATGTCCTACTCACCCCAAATGTACCAGCTGTGACCTCCTGGGGCTGGGGTGAGGCCCGGCTGGATGATGCCTGGCTCAGTGTTCTGGAGGGGAGGGCAATGATGAGGATCCTATCACTGGAGCCCCCATCATCGCCCTCGGTCTCAGCAGGCTGGTCTCTGCGTGGGGGGACTGGTGGTGCCAGAGGGGCCTGCCTCCTAGCCGCTGTCCGCGGAGCGGGAGGAAACAGTGGTGTCCACAAGGTGCTCCAGGCTGGCTACCTCCCTCGGCCCCAGGAACCTGTGCAGTTCCTGGTAGTGGGGGCAGTGCACAGGCCATGCCCCCAACCAGGTGGCAGTGTCAGGGGCCTTGATATATGCCTGGCACAGCTCCTTTACTTTGATTCAGATGCTGCTACTGGGGTGGTCGGGGTGTCCTCGGGCAGCGAGACTGCTGGCCAGCCGTTCAAATGCCTCAGCATTGCGTTGGCAGGTTCCAGTTTGCCACAGGACCTCCTCCTCTCCCCCCAGAGTGAGATGGTCCTTTAGCTCTGCCTCTGTCCAGGGGGTTCCCCTCCTGGTGCTGCCCTTGCTTGGGCACCTCTGTCCTGGAACCCCTCCTCTGGAGTCCCAGTGAGATCCTGCCATACAGCCATGGTGAGTAGGGGCTTCAGAGGCTGTCAGGTGCTTCGAGCAGGGGCAGTCCAGGGCAGACCTTGCGCTGCCCCTGCTTGTGGCACACTCTTAGCTTCCTGCATTGGGTTCACAGAATCATAGAACAATACAGCTGGAAGAGACCTAAAAAAGCCATCGAGTCCAGCACCCTGCTCGAAGTAGGACCAAACCCATTGCCAGGTTGCCAGGGAGCTGCTTCCTTTAAGGCAGCCAGCAGTGACCATAGAGCCCTGCTTGGGCTGGCCAGACTGTCTTTATCAGCCAGTGGGGGGGGCCCTCCTTGGAGGACTCCTTACTTTGAAGTAAGGAGTGCAGAGCGTCTACACACATTAACTTCAAAGTTACAGGTCGAAGTAAGACAGGAATGGAGTAGCGACTTTGAAGTTAGCCTCCCTTACTTCGATGTTAACTTCCAAGTATGGAAAAGTGTGTGTAGATGCTCTACAGACTACTTCGAAGTAGCTCCTTACTTCGAAGTTGACTTTGAAGTTAATTTGTAGTGCAGAACAGCCATCGAATAGGACACTATTCCACATAGATAAAAGGAATCCGGATCTATATGTGCAATCACTTTTATGGAATATTGACTTTTCCTTAACTTTTGGGCTTTTGATTTTGTGGATTTCATGTTAGGTCTGCTTCATTTTGACTACAGATTGAAACTCTCTTGTCTGGCAACACCTGTAATTCAGCATGATTTTTGTTAGCTGGATGTCCACTTAACATGAGCGTGGCCAAGTTTCCCATGGTCTCAGAAAGATTACCTACAGCTCCTGGCTTTCAGAGTTCTGTGCTGTTATTCCACTGTAACTCACTCCTAAATGTTTTCTAAGCGCCCAGTAATCAGGGGAAACGTTGGGGAGAATATTCACCTCCTATGGACTGGCAAATTTCTCATTTAAATTTCTCATTTAATTTTCTCACTTGGCACTGGTCAGGTCCTGAGGGTGTGGGACTAGACAGGTTCACCCTGCAGTAACAATTCTATCACTTTCACTCCACTTGTATGATCATATCAAGACTGTTGGGATTTCAAGACATTAGTTTACCATTAAAATACCAGATTTTTTGGATTATCTGTTACTTTGACAGATTAACTCATAAAAACCTCAAACCATTACATGGGAGTAAATAACCCATGGATTTGACAAAACGAGATTATCTTTTTAATAAAATACATAGGAACACAAAAAAGTAAATTACAAAAAATAGAAAAAGGATCAGTTATGTAATATATGTCTAATCTGTAAAATATCAGCCTAGGTGAGAGAAAAAAAGCATATACAATTTAAGAAACAGATAACTCATCAACCCAGGAGGTGGAGAGGAATTCAATATCCATTCAATGATTCCAGCATCTAGCAAATAAATGCAGTAACATTTAGAAGGATTAAGTTTTTTCTTCTTCCAGATTTTTGCCTGGTGAATTTTTATGAGAGGAATTGGTCTTGTGCAGATATACACCATAATATTTCAGCATAACGTGATGCAAGAATGATAAATAAAAAATGTTCACAATTGTGAATGGGGGGAGGTGCAGCAATATAATAATCCAGAAGCCTGAATTTTTATACATGTCAATTAGTCATGCTCTCTTACATAAAGAAGTCTTCAGCTATTTTAGGAGCTTTCCATTAAATCCAATTTTCTCAAGTATCAATGACAATTAACTGTGTAAAATGCTTTCTCCAAGTCTGAAGAGAGAGTATAGCAACAATAGAGATTTATATCTACTGCCACCTTCTCAATAAGTCTGACAAGGTGGAGTTGATTAATCTTTTCTAAAGCCACATTTTGCAGGGAATGTGTTTTCGTTGAGGTACATGAGGGTTTTGCACTGGTGAAAGTATGCAAGAATACTTCTCCCTAATAGAAAAAATATGGAGGAAATCACCATAGATTTTAAAATTCTACATCCCTCCTCTTTCCAGTGTCCTTCCATGGTATTTTTAAATGGGTGGGGAAGATATATCCCTGTATATTTATTATAATCAGAAACTTATCGGTGTTATATGCTTATATTTCCAGGTAGAGGCAAAAGAGAAAGGGTTTACCAGCACGTGAACATCTATGCCTTTGGGTAATCTAGGATGGGGACCTTAGGGCTGATAAACAAACTACACAGCAAATTTAGGCCCCAACCTGTGCATATCTCCAGTTCTCCTCATACAAGAAGCCAAATGAAATCAATGGAAACAAAATACTGACATGACTTAAGTCAAGTATTTCTTCCCAGACCTGAGACATCGCTGCCTCCACTCACTGCTAGCAGCGCCTCCTGCTGACCATCCTGGGATTCAGCTCTGCCATACTTATTCCCCCTGTCCTCCAGTGGGATCCTCCTGTCCTGTCTTGCCATAGAGTCCCTCTCAGTCCAGTCTCCTCATTGTGGCATGATCCTCTGGTCAGGTTACTAAGGTCGGTTCCTTCTGGGTGATGTCTGCAACAGCCCAGCCATTTCCCATTGCTTGTAGGGGAAACCAGCTCAGAGACCCTATAACAGACATACGGTGTCTCTGTACCATCCTGTCCCCTGCTGCTGTTTCCCTGAGTTTTTGCCTATCTGGCTCTCCAGGTTCTCTGGGTTTGCCAGCCTGTCAGCTCACTCCATGGTAGGTATTGACTGCAGGCTACTTCCCTGCCTCAAAACTCAGATTCCCCCTACCCAGCTGCTGCCAACTAACTGGATTTATGAAAGCCCTGCTGGTTCTGGCAGACTTGACCCTGCTCCAAACCAGTAAGTTCCTAACTGCCTGACTCCTCCTCCAGATCAGTTCACTGGATGAACTGGGCCTGGCCACCTTAACCCCTTCCAGCCCGGTGGTGTGTAGACACCACAGGAACATTGTTCAGCTTTACTTCCTTGTGCCCAAGTTTATAACTGTAGGCTGATGTATTTTAGAGCCTGGCTTGACTGCAGTGGAAACAATTGCAAAGGCTCCTGTGGACTTCAGCATGGGATCAGACTCTTAATTGCTCAATCATATTGAGACATGGGAGTTGAACCTTAATCCCGAACCATTTCTGTAACAGCAATAGGGGTTAATATACAATATTTGGAGACAGCTTAAAAGAAAATATATTTCCTACCTGATGAAAAAAGTGACCTACTGTTAAGGTCAGAGCTTTTGGTTCAAAAGCAAAAAACATACGCTGGAAACATAGCAAAATGTGTGCGCCAGACAGAAATCCGCTTTCATTGCTGAAGGGAAATGCTCGAAATGGAGCACACTACAAGTTTGTTTGATACAGCATTTTTCATACAAACTGGTGCTTTACTCAATTACAGACAGTTACTGAACTAAGTAAATAATGGTAAAACAAGAGGGAGAAACTAAGAGGCTTCTACTAGGGAACAGAGACACATTTCAAGTTGAATGCAATTTTTTGCTTTCCATTTTACTCTAATATTATACTGTGTCATTTGTATTCTGAAATAAAACTAGAAGAGTGGTTAAATCAAGAAAATAAAGGCTTATGCATAAGTTTTTCCTTTTGATATTAGATTGTGTGGTCTTTATTCATGCAAAGTAGGATTTAGGGCCATGAGCATGCAAACCCTTCTGCATATGCTCTATTCACAGAATCACGGAATCACAGGGCTGGAAGGGACCTCAGGAGGTCATCTAGTCCAGCCCCCTGCTTCAAGCAGGATCAACCCCCACTAAGTCATCCAAGCCAGGACCTTGTCAAGCCGGGACTTAAAAACCTCAGGGGATGAAGAATCCACCACCTCTCTAGGCAATGCATTCCAATGCTTCACCACCTTCCTGGTGAACTAGTTTTTCCTAATATCTAACCTACACCTTTCCCTCCTCAACTTCTGACCATTACTCCTTGTTCTGCCATCTGACACCACTGAGAACAGTTTCTCACCCTCCTCCTTAGAGCTCCACTTCAGGAAGTTGAAGGCTGCTATTAAATCACCCCTCAGTCTTCTCTTCTGTAAACTAAACAAGACCAAATCCCTCAGCCTGTCGTCATAGGTCTTGTGCTTCAGCCCCTTAATCATTTTTGTTGCCCTTGCTAAACCTGCTTCAGCAAATCAACATCCTTTTTATACTGCGGGGCCCAAAACTGGACACAATATTCCAAATGTGGCCTCACCAGTGCCAAATAGAGGGGAATAACTGTTTCTCTAGGTCTGCTCAAAATGCTCCTCCTAATGCACCCTAGTATGCCGTTAGCCTTCTTGGCTACAAGGGCACACTGTTTACTCATACCCAGCCTTTCAACCACCATAACCCCTAGGTCCCTTTCCATCACACTGCTGCTGAGCCAGTCGGTCCCCACCCTGTAACAATGCTTGGGATTCTTCCACCCCAGGTGCAGGACTCTACTTCCCCTTGTTGAACAGCATTAGATTTCTTTTAGCCCAGCCTTCCAATTTATCCACGTCACACTGGATTCTCTCTCTACCCTCCAACATATCTACCTCTCCCCCTAGTTTTGTGTCACCTGCAAACTTTCTGAGGGTGCAATCCAGTCCCTCATCCAGGTCATTAATAAAGATATTGAATAACACCGGCCCCAGAACCGAGCCTTGTGGCACTCTGCTTGAAACCAACCACCATCCAGATATTGAGCCATTGACCGCTACCCATTGGGCCTGACCATCAAGCCAGCTTTCTATCCATCTTATAGTCCAAGGGTCTAATCCATATTTCCTTAATTTATGGACAAGAATGTTGTGGGAGACCGTATCAAAAGCTTTGCTGAAGTCAAGGTATATCACATCCACTGACTTCCCCATGTCCACAGAGCTTGTTACCTCATCATAGAAGCTAATCAGATTGGTCAGGCAGGACTTGCCTGTGGTGAATCAGTGTTGGCTACTTTTGATCACTTTCCCCTCTTCCAAGTGCTGCATAATGGATTCCTTGAGGATTCCCTCCATTATTTTCCCAGGGATTGAGGTAAGGCTGATCGGTCTACAGTTCTCTGGATTGTCCTTTCCTTTTTTAAAGATGGGCACTACATTTGCCTTCTTCCAGTCATCCAGTATCTCCCCCGATCTCCAAGAGTCTTCAAGGATAATGGCCAAAGGTTCAGCAATGACCTCTGCCAATTCCCTCAGTACCCTCGGGTGTACTAAATCAGTACCCTCGGGTGCATTAAAAATTTATTCAGCTGAGTAAATTCAATAGGACAGGGGTCAGCAACCAAAATAGCAAGAAGAACCTTTTTTTTTTTTTTGGTAAAAAAATCAATAATTCAAGAGCTGCTATGCCGGTGTATATGAGACAGTCCTTAAAAAATAACGTCAAGCCATACTTTTCGTAACTCCTATTTTAAGAACAGCTCACACTCAATGTTTTGTAATGCGACACATGTTTACTGCAGGATGTTCACAAACTATTCCTGTGCACACTTTACATGTGTGCTTGTTCCACTATCTCCCTGACTTTCTTTCCAGAACCCACTTTAATTTATGCCAATTTTACTTCATGTTTAAGTTTTCTTTTTGAAAATGCGTGTTGCCCTTCACAGCAGAAATACCTCAAGCTTCCTTTTCCTTTTCAAAAACAAGACTGTTAGGAACACAATCAAAACACAGATACAATAGCATATCCCATAATGCACTGCACACAAAGGGGAAGTAGTCTAATGTTCTGAGATTACCTATTGTTTGATATTTAGATTTTAGTAGTTCATTTTGGGGGTTTTAGATGCTCACTGTTTATTGAAAATAATCATGAGGGTTTTCTTCTGATTCACACCCACGCTTTGTAATTATAGTGTCAGGAGCCACAAAAAGCCCTTAAAGAGCCGCATGTGGTTTCAGAGCCGCAGATTGCAGACCCCCCACAATGGGACTACTCAGGTACATAATTTAATTCACATGCAGAAGCCTCAGGCCTATGTGCCTAACCCCCATTGACTTAAATACTATTTGTATGTAAACATGACTGATTGAGCGACAATTTTTTTTTTTTTGCATATAGGGTGATTGGTGTGAGTGGCATATACAGCACAGCATATCACAAAGCCAATAAGAAGATAGTGACAGAATGCGGTAGATAGATACCAGCCACAAGATCCTCAGCCACCTATAGCATGGCTTCTTCAATCATCTGTGACTGAAGCCACACAAGGGCCCCTGAGCTTGATACAAATGCATTTCAAAGTTATCTACATTTTTACCTGTCTGTGTCTGACAGTTTGTCTTCTATTGCAAGCATGTCCATTCTGAACTATGCCACCCCCAAAACCAGGTTACTATCTACTGAGAAAATCTACCAATTCCATTTCACCTTTTGTCTTATGATCCTCCATTTGTCATAATTTGCTGCTTCTGCCTTATTTCTGACATCTCAGTTCTCGGACTGCATACATAAAATACCTTATCTGGCATACTGGTGCACCTGAGCCTTGTTTACTCCAAGCAGTCACCTTGAAATGTCTTCACGTATATCAGAACCACGCCTATGGCACAAAGGAGGAATCACAACATGTAGCTGATGAAGTGGATGCAGCAGATTGTCGTCTTTTTCAAAACACTTTTGCTTCAATACGACACACTAAGGAAAGAAATCTTTAGGGAATCTGGGTGGTGTCCTTGTGGGTAACAATTCACATGATCACTCCATGTTATTTAAAGTAATCATATCCAGGAATCAATGCACGTCTCATGATACCAAACTATTTGATTAAGCCTTTGAGCAGATATGAGCCCATTCCTTTGGGCTTCTACACATTGGTGGGCATAGAATTTGGAAGCTGTTTTGCTGAACTTTGTGTAAATGGAGTAGTTCTGAAGAAGCACATTAGTATTCAAAAAAAATGGAAGTTTAGCTCAAAGACTGGCTCTGAAATGAAGTCACCTCTGTAAAGCTACACCTCATGCTTAGATTGCATTTTAAATGAGACTGTAGAACAGGTAGGAATATAAGAGTTAACTAATGTTTTATTTAATTCCACATATAACATTCTTGCATAAACTGACTGCACACTCTCTACTGTATTCTTTTTAGGAACCTAACTTCAGAGCCTCTTATAATGAGGCCCAAAGGCAATGTCTGTTGAGTGATGGAAGTAAAGCTTTGAACACACCACTGTTATACAGGTGACAGCATTTCCATTCTCTTGGCAGGCAGCTTCAGGGATATCTTGTTTGATCTCTCTTTTAAGTTCTTGCATAAACGTATTGATTGCCACCAAGGCAAAGAACAGGCATTAATGTTACTGTCCTTTTATCTCTTGTTATTGACTATATTAAGATGTTGTGAACTTGATGCAAGTTCCAAATGGCCATGCTCATGAGGAGGAAGGTGTCTGCTTAAGGTGAGAGTCTGTAAAAAGTTTTAGCTTGTCAGTTGCAAATGGGAAGAAAGTCTAGTCTGGGAGCCAGGAAAGCTGGAGCACTGCCTAGCTATGTCATTGACTTCCTTTCTGATCTTGGACAAGTCACTTAGGCTACATCTACACTAGAAGCATCTGTCTACAAAAGTTACTGTTGGAAGAGACAGAAGAGATGTTCTGACAAAACTTCTGTCAACAGATCCTGTCTACACATAAAAGTAGATCCATCTTCTGAGCTGCTCTGTCAAGAAAAGCACCCCCCAGGAGCATCTATACAGCTTATTGTCAATAGTTTCTGCATTTTGTGTGTAGATGCCCTGCAAGTTTTGTTTACAAAACCCCAGTTTTGTCTACAAAACTCTCTAATGTAGCTGCTCCCTTAATGTCTCTGCCCCTCTGATGATCCCTATCTTACAGGCACAGAAAGCACAACCGGAGTGTAGTGAAGATTAATGTTGAAGGTGCTGAGATATTGCAGTAATTGGTGTCAGACACTAGATGGAAACAGGGTGTCCAGTACGGAACTGCCCATTTTGCACTTCACGTAACAAGTGATGACCCAGAATCCAGTGTACACCGAGAAGATAAGTAACATTACTGTATAGGATCTTGCACTGTAGTACCAGAGAGCTGCAGAGCAGTATTTTGCACTGTCCTGGGGAGACGGTTTCACAATGTGTCTGCTGCTGGTACTGAAGACTGGGATTTTCAAAGAAGCCCAAAGGAGTTGAGCACCGAACTCGCTTAATGCAATTCCTAACCCTAAAATCTTCTAGGCTTCTTTGACAATCCCAACCCACACACAGAAAGCCGGTCTAGGGAAAATTCCTAACCCGTAACTAAACATGGTTGTGACCATATGCTGGGGAGAACATGCCTGTGAGTTAGTCTGGCAACTAGGGCTTATCAGAGAAGGCACTTTGCTGGACAAATGGACAGTCTAACCAACTGGTGACCAAGGTGATGTGAACATCATGCCCGTCATACAGTGGGGCCTGGATCTGAGCTGGGACCTCTAGGTAAGCCTGTAACATGACAAATCCACGCAGTTTCTTAAATACTCCTGAGAGGTGCCTATCTTGCTAAATGCTTTTTCCAGTCCCTTGGGCTATGGGTAACTAAGTGGTCCTCAGTCAAAGGAAATGCAGAAGGGGAAATGTAAAATTTATATCGAGTGAGTAGGTATAACAGTGACAGGCCCACTCATTGGGACTTAGCCAAGCCAACAATCACACTTTCCACAAAAACCCCTTTAAGCTCCCTCCCAACTATACATTGAACAAAACAATCGATGAAAAGATAAGTGAAAAAAAAATCAGTTCTGCTCTGATCAACTGAGAAAATATTGAGTGCATCTTAAAAATGTAAATCAAGCAAACATAGATTTTGTGAGTGGAGAAAGAAAAAGAGTCCAAAGAGTTTAGCAAAGTAAGTGTTTAAATAAAACTGATAAAACTGTACTGTTCTAACTCCTAAACATAGCTAAAGGTCTCCATGAAATGCAGACTTTCAACATCTTGGAGTCAAAAGGACCAAGAAATGAAAGAAGAGTTAGAATCTGCACCATGCCTGTAGTGGGGCTTGTGTGTCAGGGAATTTGCCATCCTTCCCAGAGGAAGCCTGTGTGGCCTAGCTTATAAGGAGAGCTTGAGTTAAAGCCAAGATTATCTTGAGATAATTAGAAGTTTGTTTACTTCAGCTCAATTCCTTTTATGACTTGTTACTAGATAAGCTTCAATGTTTTCAAATCCATTTGTGCATTTAGGGCCAGATTCTGATTCTGTTATCCTTACTCCTGTCCAGCACCTCTGACAGCTTCTGTAGGCCCCAGTGCAAGGAAAGCCCAGCTCTGTGCACTGGAAGGGGTGGGGTTAAGGGTGGGGTCAACTCTGACCCCTCCTCCCCCCCCTCACACTCCCTCAGAGCCACATGTGGCAGTCTGCTTCTGTTGAAAAAAGTCGTGCTGAAGTCCTGAAGCATAACCCAGAGTAGGCCTTGGCAGGACACCAGATATGGGCTTACCAGGTACGTACATTCCCGGCTGGTATGAGATGGTATAAGAATACCCAGAGTTATCAAGCAACTATGCAACATTCCCGAGAGATTGCAGAGAACATACTCACCCCTTGCAAGATAAAACTGGGATGACAGGAAAACGGATGGGGATGTTTCGCAGATACAGGATGGCAACTAACAATATCTGGAGTGTAACACCCACTTGTTTCTATCGGTGTGCAGAAGGAGAAGTCATAAGAGGCACATTGTCATACTGGCTGAGGAGACAGTATGCTGTTAAGATGACTGAGCCTTTATCTATATCAAGGACATGACCTGGATAGTACTTTGCTGACAATATTGTGACAAAGTCCGTTGTCGACCCCTGTGGGTTCCTGCGCTTCCTGGCGGTTTCTTTGGTGTGCCTCAGAGACTCATGGAGAACCCGTATCTGCTCAGTACTTTCCCGAGGCAGAAGTCTCTGCTTAGCGAGCCATCCTCATCACAGGCAAGTCCCAGCTGGGGAGGACCGGGCCAGTCCCCTTGCAGGCCCACATCTGTTCCAATGTAGTATCCCTCTGGGGAAGGGTGGGAGGAGTCCAGAGGGGTACAAGGTCAGGTGGCTGGTGACAGGGCCTTCTCCCCTTCCCCAGTGTAGCAACCTACCCCTGGGCCACTTTGCCCACCGCTTCCCTGTGCTACCTCTTGCTCTTGTTCTTGCGTGTGCCTTCCAAAACCCTTTTCTCCTTGCAACCAGCGAGAGGGGAACCTTTTATAGGGAGTGCAGGGCCTCAGCTAGCCAATGACTGCTGACTGTGGCTACTAGTTAATGAGGCCCCCAGCTGCCTGCCTTAATTGGGAAACAAAAAGGCATTCCGCCACCAGCCAGTATACCAGCCCTCTTGCAGGATCCTATAGCCCCCAGGCAGTGGTGTGGCACAATATATATGGTCGAGCACCTTCACCACTCAACTGAGCCAGTGGTCTCTTTACGCCTAACATCAAGGTCTGCTGAATCAACATGCTGTGCAGTCTGCTAGGGCAGTTAGCAGTGGTGCACCAAAAATAGCCACATTAACAACTCTGCAGTACCACCAACATTCTGTAGCAGGAACAGAATCCGGTCCGGCAGTATGTTTGCCACTGAAGTGCAAAACACTGCAATACACCGAACATCACTGGGTGGTGACCATTTCCTTAACCCACAAGGGTTAAATAAAGGAAGAACTAAATCACATTACAACTGTTGGGAATTTCCCAGCTTCCCCACAGAAGCCAATTAGTGCAGGGTTCAGCAAAGCTACCACTGGACCTTGCGTGCAGTGCAGGCTTACATGGGCTGCATGCTCAGGCTACTCCCTGCATCCCCCAGCCTGAGCAGAGACATTTAGGCTGCTGCATCATGGCCACTCCTGCAACACAGGGCTGTCATGAATGGCATCCAGCTACTGGAACAAGAGGAAAACTGACAACAGGAAATAGGGGCAGGACGGCCATCCAGGACTTCAGGGAGGTAGGGTTGAGGAGGTCCAATTCTCTAAGCTGACTGTCCCCGGGCAGCCAGAGCCCAGGGCTAGGTCTGATCTGTAGAGTTGGGACTTCACATGCAACCTCTGTTCTCTACTTCTTATTGTCGGACTCTGGTTTCTGGCTGGAACACACCCTACCAAGCACATTGTTTACAGCTCAAAGCAGGCTCTTTGAAAACCCGTCTGTTTGCAGCAGAGATAGAGGAGGGTGGTGAAGCACTGGAATAGGTTGCCTAGAGAGGTGGTGGATTCTCCATCCCTAGAGGTTTTTAAGTCCCAGCTTGACAAGGTCCTGACTGGGATGACTTAGTGGGGGTTGATCCTGCTTGAAGCAGGGGGCTGGACTAGATGACCTCCTGAGGTCCCTTCCAGACCTATGATTCTATACCTCACATAGTGAGAGGGGAAGAAAGAAAAAAAGTCAAGCTCATCTTCCAAATTCAGTCCTCGCAGATCTCTTCTGGAGTCAATGTAGTCATTTCAGGAATGACTACACTCACTATTTGTGAGCATTGGTTCAAATTGAAGAAACAGGTATGCTTTGAAGTTGCTCACAGACTCATCCTCATCATCAGTGGTTTAAGGATGAGCACTGGGTATTTTTTAAGTCAGAAATTTTAGTTCAAGCAATTGGTCAAGATGCGTATGTGATTTGCCATTCATCATTCACCTGTTTTAAAAGCTTCCAGGAGCCCAGTAACAGAGCAGGGACAATACCACAGTGTTACAAGCTGTTCACAGAAGGCTTGGTCCTGCTAGGTGCTGAGCACCAACCCGATTCCAACCAAGGCAGGAATGCACGTGTAATCCACACACCTAATCACCTAGAGGTAGATGTCCCATGTAGTGGCATCTAGATCACATACACCACATACACAGAGAAAGAACAAGTCTCCTCCTGGCCTTAGAGAAGAACCAGCTGGGTTTTAGCTCAAACTCTTGCGGCTCCTGCAGTAAGCTCCAGAATGCATAGTGCCTGTCGGAGAGGGAAGGGAGGGGATGTGGGGGACAGGACAACATATAAATGGCCGCAAAGAAGTTTCTCATCCTATCAGACAAGCACAACCCCCCACCCATAGCCTAGCTGCCACATGGTGTGGGGGGGGCAGCAGTTGGCGCCAAGCAGTGCAGAAAAAAAAGGCATGTGATGCAGTGGGAGATGTGTGTGTGTATGTGAGTGGCTCACAGAGGGTGTGGGGCTCCTGTTGAGGGTAACCTAGGCAACCAGGTGACACCTCTGGACTGCAGACAAAGGAGGATGTGGAGCCTGAGGATATTGAATTGGAACTGGGAGTTGGAAAGCAGTTAGTCTGTGCTGGGAGATAGAGACAAAGGAGGGGGCAAGGCCCTGGCTGGGGGCGAGGGGATGCCTCGAGGCCTCTTCTCTCCAAGATGGATTGAAATGACTGTCTCTGTACTGACACCTCTGTACTGAGCTGTGCCTCTGTCAACTAATAAACTTCCTATTCTGCCTGCTGAGTGAGAGTCACTCCTGCCTGTGGATGGGGTGCAGTGCTGGGGAACCCCAGAGCCCCATCACAATACAGAACCACAGACCCTACAGCCACACTATTAGCAAACAAAAAGAAAAAAAAATCAGCCACTCATGACCCTACGACCATGAGGTTCCAGGTGCTGAATTGTAACAGTCTTCCTGCTGCCTAATTCCTTTGCACCTGAGAGCAGTGGAGATGGAAGAGATTAGAGCGGAGAACTGTGGGGCACATATGGGACATGTGTGGAGGCAAATGAATTTGATTTAAAGACATTGTGCTTCCTCACTATCCTTCATTCAGAATTTTAAATTCGAACCTAACTCTACACCCATCAGGTTACTACAATACTACGGCTTGACAAGGTTCTGGCTGGGATGACTTAGTTGGGGTTCAACAAGAAGTCCCGTAGCGTCTTATAGACTGACAGATATTTTGGAGCATAAGCTTTCGTGGGCAAAGACCCGCTTCATCATGCATCTGACAAAGCAGGTCTTTGCCCACAAAAGCTTACGCTCCAAAACATCTGTGAGGCTATAAGGTTCCATAGGACTTCTTGTTTTCCTGAAGATACAGACTAACATGGCTACCTCTCTGATGTTAGTTGGGGTCGATCCTGCTTGAGGCAGGAGGCTGGACTAGATGACCTCCTGAGGTCCCTTTCAGCCCTAGGAGTCTATCATTCTGTATTGATGTTATGTCGATTTTAGTGCACCATAAATCAAGCTAATAGAAATTACAGTGAAGACAGGCACTTGGAAAAATCAGACTAAATGACTTAAAATCATCTTGTAGTGTAGACATAGCCTAAGTGTCAGGTGAACATAGAATTTACCTTCAAGTATTTGGCTTCACTTTTGTAGACTGAGTGTGCTAGGGAAATTTGAGAAGCAGAAATACTCATGGTAAGTCAACATACCAGGATGAAATATACAGTCAAAATCAAAACTTATATTTCAATTCAGAGATACTTGTGGATATTGTTTCCTGTAACTGACTCATCATTGATCACTCAGTTGTTCTCTGAAAGGTGCTTAGAGGATAAACTAGGTTACCCACCATCATCAGTACCATTATGGTAGAGAATTACAAATATTCTGTGTGAGTTACACGTAACTAGAGACCCAAGCTAGGAGCAGAGTCCCATTTTGCTAGGAACAAATGCACACAGAAGACCTTTTCTGTCAAGAAGCGCTTCTGCCCCAGAGGATGACAAGGTGAGCGAACTAAAAGAAGAATCTAGCAGAAGTGCAGGGCTTGCTCCGCAAACAAATCTCTCAGGTATTAAAAAAAATGTTTTTTTTCTTCTTATTCTGGTTTATATGACAGGGCAATTTAATTGGGCAGAATATAAAATCAAGTACAATAGCCACAATCACTTCCTATGAGTGGTGCTAGGTGTAGTCAGACAACTACTGCTTTTTACTCTAGAGGTTCCTCTATTTTGTTTTCTTCCATATACAGAGAACAGTATGCTTTGGGGTCCGTCGGAATGAGGACAGCTATGTAAATTTTATTGTACTGCATGCTTCTCCATTCAGTGAAAAAAATTACAACATGGAAGTGTGTGCTTGTGGGTGCATGAACATGTACAGGAGTGGGGAAATTCATGGTTTTCAAAATATTTCAGGAAAAAAAACTACTGCTCTGAAAACAATGTCCGAGTCCCTCAACACAAGATGAAAATTCCTTAAGAGCCATTTTTCAAACAACTGCTTCACATTAGAAGCAAAAGGAATTTGTAACATTAAGGGAGTTGTTCTGACGATTTCCATTTGCTGCATAAGTTATACCGTGCCAATCTAATTGTTAAGTAAATACATCACAAAATGTTAGCCTTGCTCACTGAAGTTTTGGATAATGCACTATAATATTCATCATGCCTGTGAGGTTATAACAAATATTGCAAACTAGATGTATCACAGCACGCATCTGCCCATAGAATTAAGTTACTATGGCACTGTGTCTGTTCTGCTGTATGAGCTATGAACCTATGTCTTCCAAAGAAAAATGCAAACAAAATTCCCCAGTATAGGGAAAGAAAATGATATGCTATTAATCTATAGAATCAAAAGTACATGTTATAATGAAATTAAAATCATGAATGCTTATTGTATGCTAAGCTGTTTTACATTTTAGTTCACAACAATCAGATTCAGTGCCTTCTACAAACAATTACTATAAATTAAATAGATTATCAGTGCCATAAGTTATCACTTTGAAGTCTTCTAACCCACCCATGAGAAGATTCCCAGGTATTTTTCTGTGTCACTCAATTAGCAGCCTTACAGTGTGGAGCTCAACATTCTGTTTTAGCTCAAAGACGGAAGCTCCCATGTACCGTTTTGTTTTCAAAGCCATCAAGTGCTATCTCTGTCTAGGAACAGAAGAGGCAAAAACAGGAAACAGAGAATGCCTGAGGAGTCTATAGGTTCTTTCCTACAGCAAAATCCTAACTTCAGTTAAATCAATGGCAAAATTCACATGAAGTCCTGGTTTGATTGACACCAAACTATTGCACAGCAATTATTTCTACTTTAGGACTTTCTCAATTGGTTCACACTGTGGGGAAAAAAAGACGTAAGATGCAAAGATTATCATTAGATTGTTAATGGGAAAAGATGTATCCAGAAGACAGACTTCCTCATCTCTGCAATCATGTACCCCTTCCCACAGCAATTCACAGTAATAACTTTCAAGGAAAGATTGTTTCAGAAGGGTATTAAAAAGCATTCGACTTGTCTTTTACTGTATTCTGGAATTTGAAAAAATAAAGAAGCTCTCAATGCATGATCAAGGAGCCAGAAAACCACCAACTACCTCCCAGGCCATAATTTGCAAAACTCCTCCCAGTGGCACCAAAAGCCACTATGGGCCCCGTGGCAAGCTGGGAGAGGGGCCTGGCTCCACACCCAGAAGGGCAATAAGCTCTCAGTGCTGTTCAGAGCTCAGTGCTGTCTCCTGTGCTGGGTCCCATGGCAATTGTCCCCTCCCCACCCACCAGTCAACAGGCCTGTCTCTGTCCGATGTAGATCAGCTGTTGCCTATGCACAATAGCCTAAAAGTTTTACCATTTACTTTGAGAGAACAGCGAGGCCAAAGCTAGCACTGTAAAAACACATCCCACTGGTGATGACTGTAGATTTATGTAGGCGAGTGGCCTACTTGTTGCTGTGCAGGGAAGTACAGTTTTAAGAGAAGACTCAGGCAACCCAGACTCCATGGATTTAGCACGATTGAGTTAAGGAGGAAAGTAATGTTCCTCTCTCTTTAAAAGGAGATACAGTAAACTCCCTTAATTAGAACATACTTAATCACAAAATCTACGTCATCCATCTAGATTAGCTATGCCTAGCTGTCGCTTAGGGAACTGATTTAAACCTAATGTTTTCTAATGGAAATGACTACTCATTTATGGGGCTGATAACTCTGTTCCATCAGGAGTCCCTGAGGTGCGCTTAGGTCTCCCTATGACCTCAGCTACTTCTGAGTATTAGTTCCTGTAAGAGCAGCGGTCAGGCAAATATCCTCAATGAAGTTGATGGGACTTTCCATGGAGTAAGGATAGTAAATGCAGTCTTCCTTTGCCATTGGTAACTGTCAATCCAAACTGGATTATGGTATATACGTAAGTAGCTTTGCCATATAAAAAAAGTATCTATATGATATATGTATCATAGCTTTACCATATAAGAAACGGATGTGTCTCTCCACTAAGATACAGAATATTTTATTGCCACTATAGGATTTTGCAAAGTTAAAAGTAGACCAAGGAAAACTCATCCAATGTTGTGGGAGTTAAAAGCTCTGAGTTCAAGTCCTCACTCTGCCACAGATTTTCTGTGGAATATTGGAAGAATCACACAAGCCCTTGCATGGGTACAGAGAATTCAATGTTCCTAAAAGCCTGACTGAGCGGGGGGCTTGTGCATTTAATAAAAAGTTATATTCCCCTGACACATCAAACTCCTTAGTTCTTATTGAACGTTTCACACTAAAATTCAGCTTCTCAGAAGTTCGGCCTCTCTCAGTCTCTCGGGGAAGTTGAGTGACCAAATACCTTTGAGGATTTGTGCTGAGCATATAGAAAAAAAAAGACTGATTTGTCCAGATCATTTTGAATGGTAATCATACAATTGCAGGTTTGGAGGAAGCCTCAGGAGGTCATCCAGTCCAACCCTCTGCTCAAAGCCGGGCCAATCCCAACTAAATCACCCCAGCCAGGGCTTTGTCAAGCCAAGACTTAAAAACCTCAGTGGGAGGAAATTCTACCATCTCCCTAGGTGACTCATCCCAGAGCTTCACCACTCTCCTAGAGAAATATATTTTCCTCTTATCCTACTTGACCTCCCCCATTGCAACTTTATGTCATTGCTCCTTGTTCTGTCATCTGTCACCACTGAGAACAGCCTCTCTCCATCCCCTTTTGGAACCCCTCCTGACTTTCAGGCAGTCGCAAGCTGCTTCAAATCCCACCACCACCACCCTCACTCTTCTCTTCTGTAGACTAAACAGGCCCAAATTCCTCAGGCTGTCCCCATAAGTCATGTGCTCCAGCCCCACAATAATGTTTGTCACCCTCTGTTGGACTGTCTCCAATGCATCCACAGCCTTCTGTAACTGGGAGGGGAAAGGGCAGAACTGGATGGCTACGTCTACACGTGCACCCAACTTCGAAATAGCTTATTTCGATGTTGCGACATCGAAATAGGCTATTTCGATGAATAACGTCTACACGTCCTCCAGGGCTGGCAACGTCGATGTTCAACTTCGACGTTGCTCAGCCCAACATCGAAATAGGCACAGCGAGGGAACGTCTACACGCCAAAGTAGCACACATCGAAATAAGGGAGCCAGGCACAGCTGCAGACAGGGTCACGGGGCGGACTCAACAGCAAGTCGCTCCCTTAAAGGGCCCCTCCCAGACACACTTTCATTAAACAGTGCAAGATACACAGAGCCAACAACTAGTTGCAGACCCTGTATATGCAGCACGGACCCCCAGCTGCAGCAGCAGCAGCCAGAAGCCCTGGGCTAAGGGCTGCTGCCCACGGTGACCACAGAGCCCCGCAAGGGCTGGAGAGAGAGTATCTCTCAACCCCTCAGCTGATGGCCGCCATGGAGGACCCCGCTATTTCGATGTTGCGGGACGCGGATCGTCTACACGTCCCTACTTCGATGTTGAACGTCGAAGTAGGGCGCTATTCCCATCCGCTCATGGGGTTAGCGACTTCGACGTCTCGCCGCCTAACGTCGATTTCAACTTCGAAATAGCGCCCAACACGTGTAGACGTGACGGGCGCTATTTCGAAGTTACTGCCGCTACTTTGAAGTAGCGTGCACGTGTAGACGCAGCCGATATGATGCATCAGTGCCAAATAAAGGGGAATAATAGAAGAAGCATTGCCAGCATGTCTAATACAGCCCAGTATGCCATTAGCCTTCTTGGCTACAAGGGCACACTGTTGGCTTATATCCAGTTTCTTGTCCACTGTAATCCCCAGGTCCTTTTCTGCATAAAGGAATCCCATCTTCCAATGCACTTTAAATCCTGTGCAACTTGGTAGGGTACACAGTCTTTATACAAGTAGACTCTGTGCCATTATCTAAATCATTGATTAAGATATGGAACAGAACCAGACCCAGAACTGATCCCTGCAGGACCCCCACTCGATATGCCCTTCCAGCTTAATTGTGAACCATTGATAACTGCTCCTGTAATCCAGAAGCCTGGAGAAGGGCGAATGAAGTCTTCTCGACAGCCTTAACTAAGATTCTGTTGACTTTTGGTTCATGGTGTTAGTCCCTAAAGTCCCACATTCAATCCCATCTGCTGGCAACCTGGGTCTCCCAGCTTTACCCTCTCTGGGAATGGTTTTCCAAAAAACTATGCACCAATCTAGCTTGTATTTCCATACTTGGCTAATGAGACAGTCACGCAAAGCGGAACCAAAATAGTATCCCACATCCACCCCTTCCCCACATCCACACGGCTTGTTATCCTGTCAAAGAAAGCTATTGGGTTGATTTGACATGATTTGTCTTTGACAAATCCATGCTGACTATTACTTATCTCCTAGGTGTTTGCACACTGCTTAATTATTTACTCTGTCACCTCTCCAAGTACTGAAGTTACTGCTTGGTCTGCAATTCCCTGGGTTGTTTTATTTCCCTTCTTATTGACTGGCACTACATTTGTCCTTTTTCCATCCTCTGGAATCTTTCCAATCTTCCAAAGAGAATTGCTAAGGGCTCAGATATCCCCTCAGTCAGCTGTATGAGTATTCTAAGACGTATTTCATCAAGTTCTCATGGTCTGAAGATCTCTAACTTCTCTAGGTAATTAAGATAATATAAATATAATATTTGATGGATTATTTTATCTAATACTCTACCTGTTCTAGTTAGGAATATAATCTGTATCTTACTAACAGTGTTCCCAGTCTGCCTGATTTAATACTACCACAACGCGCTCTGCATCACAAAGAAAGGAAACCCCCTTCTGCGTGGGTTCCATTGTTTGAGAAAAAATAACTGTTCTTAACTAATTTTGGGGTACTGAGATCAAAAACTCTATCCATTTTTGCCCATGACGTACAGATTTTCTGAAAACTAGAGTCTACTTTTTTAAAAAATGCTATTATAATGTGTTATATTACATGCTGTAACTTATTTTCAAGAACTTGCACGCAAAAATACTTCAAGTTGATTGAATGTGTCAAAATGAATGTTATCTAGCTTAATTTTGTTGAAGAGGATCACCACATTATTATATTATATATTATAGGAGTAACAAAACAGAATGGTTTCATTGTTTTATGTTGTGAATAGTATTTACAACTGTATTTTCTGCATTTTTCAGGTAATCCCCTAACATGGCATCTCAAGGTGGCCTGAATGATCCAGGCATATTTTGTTACATTTGTGGCAGTTTTGCTCCAAAGAAGCAAAGACAGAACATAACAGATTTTGTTACAAACTTATATCATGCCTTCTTTGGCATAAAACTTGGGGATCAGGACAAGTCTTGGGCCCCTCATAAAGCGTGTCAATCATGTGCGATGTCTTTGAGACAATGGAGTCAAGGAAAAGAGAAGTCTACAATTTTGAATTCCTATGGTTTGGCATGAGCTCAAGAGTCACGGGGACAATGTAGAATGGTATACCATTAGAAACAAGAATGGTATTTCTTACCCAGACCTTCCTTCTACAATGTGGCCAATACTACATGAACCTGATGTGCCTATCCCTAACCCACCAAATTGTCTTGAAAATTTCATGTTGTCTTCCGACACAGATGTTGATAATATTGAAGGCGATACTGCATATGGACCAGAATATGCCAGTAACGAGCCACAGCTTTTCACCCAAAGTGAAAACAAATGACTTGATGAGAGAACTGGATCTGCCTAAAGATTCTGCTGAGGTTTTGGGATCCAGACATCAAACAAAGAATTTGCTTTCCCCTGAGACACGTTTTGCTTTGTACAGGAACCACAAGAAAGAGTTTGTTCCATATTTGTCTATGGATGGTCTGTTGGTATACTGCAAGAACACTGCTGGATTAATAGAAAGCTTGGGGACAGCTTATCAACCAGGTGACTGGAAGCTGTTTATTGACTCTTCAAAGACAAGTCTAAACTTCATAATTGCAATCGATATGTCTCTGTGCCTATTGCCCATTCTGTTCACTTAAGAGAAACCTATGAAAATCTTGAGCTTCTCCTTGAAAAGGTGCATTATCCAGACCATGAATGGACTGAACGTGGAGATCTGAAGGTGCTGTGTATGTTGCTTGGTCAGCAAGCTGGTTACACAAAAATGCCATGCTTTTTATGCAAATGGGATATCGGAGCAAGATATCTTCATTGTGTAAGGAAACAGTGGCCACCAAGGGAGAGTCTGACTCCTGGCTCCAACAATATAAGTCACAAAAAAACTGATTGAGCCCAACAAGGTGCTGCTACCTCCACTCCACATCAAGTTAGGTATGATTAAACAATTTGTGAAAGCATTAAACACGAACAGTGACTGTTTCCAGTATATTTGCAGCAAGTTCCCAGATTTGAGTTATCAAAAAGTTAAGCAGGGTGTCTTTGTGGGTCCTCCGATCAGGAAACTGATTCTTGACACTAACTTTGAAGAAACCCTGAATGACAAAGAGGAATGTTTGGGTGGCCTCCAGAAATGTCATACAAAACTTCTTAGGAAATAACAAAGATCCTGATTATAAAAACATTGTTGGCAACATGCCAAAACAAATTTGAAAGACTTGGATGCAACATGAGCTTGAAAGTTCATTTTTTGCACTTGCATCTGGATTATTTTCCTGAAAATCTTGGAAGTGTCAGTGAAGAGCAAGGGGAAAGATTTCATCAGCATATCAAGACAATGGAAAAGAGATATCAAGGATGCTTGGATGTCAACATGATGGCTGATTACTGCTGGTCCCTGAAAAGAGAAACTGATGGTGAAATGCATAAAAAGTTGTCAAAAAAGCCACAATGCAGTTGCATCTAATCATTTAAAATTACTCAGTTGTTAAATTTCACACTTTGCTCCTTTGTTCTTTAAACAAAGACTTACAACAGACCTTTTAAAAGAACTATAACTTACCATTTACCAAGTTTTTAATGCATAAGGTGGAATAAAAGGCATGACAAATGTCCATTTTTTTCTTTTTTCTTTGTGAAAAATCCTTATGTCATAGAGCAAAACGGATGCCATTTTTGAAATCAGCATAGCAAAATGATGTAAACTCACCAATTTTTATCTAAACAACTGAAACTTTCTTTCAAGCTGCAGACCAGTGAAATCTAGAGCCAGATGGCCCACCTAGTTATGGCGGAACATTTTTGTATAGTGTAGAAACCATTGGCAAAGTTCACAGGAGAATTTCTCTACAAGTTTTTTACCAAAGTCATGGGAATTCAAAGGCTGCCTCTGAAACATCACCCAGTCAGGGAACGGATTCCAAGGTGTGCCAAATTAAAAATGTCTTTTCTTTTGTTCAGTGGAAAATGCGATCACTAGGAAAATGCTTCAGGGAGGAATCTCCCTCTTCTTGCTTTCTCAGTGATTAGTTATTAGAGGGGAAGAACGCAGAGCACACCATCATGCAAAGCTTGCCAGTTCTGTCACTTGTAATGTTCCATGTCTCAATGTTTGCATACTTTCTTTTATTACGGTGACACCTAGAAGGCCCAACAAACGTCAGGGGCCCAATTTGATAGACAATGGACTTACAGTGTGTGGCAGGCAGCCCTACCCCAAAGAGATTACATCTATAATAGGAGAAAAAACAGAGCGGGGGGTGAAGGAGCATAGGCAAAGAAGAGGCATTGAGTAGCCAAGGCCACACAGTGGGTCAGGGCCAAGCCTAATCGGTTATATCATACAGTTTCCCAGACACGCATATTCCCTATATTACCATTTTATTTCCAAAACACCTATGGAATTCTACAGCTGTAGTATGGCTGGTGGATAATGTATGCAAGGGAAGGCAATAGCTTCCCAAAATTGCCTCCACTCTGCAGCTGCCCAGATAGCCTAAGGCTGTGGTGCAGCCTGATACCCCAGCCACCAGGGAAGGCTGGAGCCATGGCAGGGCAGCCAGTTCCTCAGCCATCCAGGGGGGCCAAGACTGGGAAGGGGCAGCCAGTGCCCAGGTGACCCAGGATCAGGCTTGTCTTGGCTCCATGGGGGTTGGGAGGGAGGATGGAATGTTATGGAAGGAACGGGCCTTGGGAGGGTAGGGTTGGGGCTAGGTCTTGCTTTCTGTAGCTGCGCCTTCACCCACCACCCATGGCTACGAGGTAATGTTTAGAGGTGACTAATATAGGAAAACCAAATTCTAAGATGTTTTCATTCACAGACTATGAAGTGCATTCTCTTGGATTAATTTAGTGTAACCCCCTTTCTCTGAACCCTGTAGCAGCCCTGAGTTTGTAAACCTGACAAACTGACCTGCATAGGCCAGTCAAATACACACTTTTAAGGCCAGCAATGTGTTAAGGCCACAAATGGCTCGAGGCCAGACGCATGAAATGAAAGACTTCCTGGACTTCAGTGAGTTTTGAGTCATGGCTTTCAGTGACCAAATTTGAAAGTTCGGATCCCGTCACTGGATAATAATCTATAACCAAGACAAATAATGTTATTTCATTATTATTAAATATTATTTGCAAATAGTCTATAACCGAGACAAAACCAAAGGAGTTTATTATTCAGCAAACATTATTCAGCCAGCTCTAACTTTGGCTTAGAATTGCTGTTGCAGAAAGGCATGCACATACTAAATTAGTGTTGGTTTTATTTGCAATTATGTAGCTTTGTGACTTTTAAAAGTGCCTTTCTCCATGTCCAAGCTAATCTTTAGACGCTTCTCTCTTCTACTCAGGCAGCACTGGACACAGAGTATACTTACTGTAAGGGTGAATTCTTACCTGTAGGCGACCGGCTGGTTATGATCTCTCATTGTTTTGCAAGTGAGTCTTTTCTTAATAGGTTCTTTGACAATGTCAGTTACAAGCCATGGTCAAAGTTAAACCTCAGGATTTGGGGACATCTCCAATAAATATTTAATAAACATTCTGAGATGGCAAAGAGCCATCACTGGAACCCTGTCACCTTGTCACTCGCTACAAGATTTTGAGACTGGTGTTGAGGAGGTAATGCCATACTATTAGCATGCCATTCCTCACAGAGGCTACGTCTACATGTGCAGCCAACATCGAAATAGCTTATTTCGATGTTGCGACATCGAAATAGTCTATTTCGATGAATAACGTCTACACGTCCTCCAGGGCCAGCAACGTCGATGTTCAACTTCGACGTTGCTCAGCCCAACATCGAAATAGGCGCAGCAAGGGAACGTCTACACGTCAAAGTAGCACACATCGAAATAGGGATGCCAGGCACAGCTGCAGACAGGGTCACAGGGCTGACTCAACAGCAAGCCGCTCCCTTAAAGGGCCCCTCCCAGACACAGTTGCACTAAACAACACAAGATACACAGAGCTGACAACTGGTTGCAGACCCTGTGCCTGCAGCATAGATCCCCAGCTGCTGCAGAAGCAGCCAGAAGCCCTGGGCTAAGGGCTGCTGCCCACGGTGACCATAGAGCCCCGCAGGGGCTGGAGAGAGAGCATCTCTCAACCCCCCAGCTGATGGCCGCCATGGAGGACCCAGCAATTTCGACGTTGCGGGACGCGGATCGTCTACACGGTCCCTACTTCGACGTTGAACGTCGAAGTAGGGCGCTATTCCTATCTCCTCATGAGGTTAGTGACTTCGACGTCTCGCCGCCTAACGTCGAAGTTAACTTCGAAATAGCGCCCGACGCGTGTAGACGCGACGGGCGCTATTTCGAAGTTGGTGCCGCTACTTCAAAGTAGCGTGCACGTGTAGACGCAGCTAGACTGTCCTCTGAGATGAAGGATGATTAGAGACAGGAGATATTGGTGAAGCAACTCTGCTCCTTTTTAAAGACCTACAGGTTGCATTTTGCAATCATGTTTGCAAAACAATATCCTACCACTAGAGAAAAGGAGGTAGGGAGGACTTCTGACTCACGCCTGTTGCCTTTCCCCACACTACGCTTTAGTAATCGGGGAAGGGGCTATGAGAATCCTTATTTATTGTGACATTAAAAATTACATTTAATTTTATTACCAGACATATATCTCAAATACCTCTTACTGGATTAGTTTTCATGTACAGGTTGCACCTCTGGTCCAGCTGGACTATGCATGATCCTGGATCACAAAGCCCAGGAGCCTAAGGAGAGAAGGACCAGCCAGGGACAGGGACAGTCAGTTAGCAGCCTGGCTGGGGGCAGCACAGGAATGGGGCTGGAGCCCTGCAGCAGTCCCTAGCAGCTGTGGGTACCTCCCTGGTCTAGCAAATTCTCTTGTTTGGGACCAGTCAGATCCCAGTAGTGCTGGATCAGGTACAGGTGCGTAGTATAGCTCCTACCTCAAACTTTTCATCCACAGGTTTTACGAAGGAGATCAATGTTATTTTATACCTGGAAAAACTCAGACATGGAGAGGAGACAGGATTTGTCCAAGATCACCTGCAGATGAAATGCAAGACTGGACTTCAGGGCTCCTCAGTCCCAGTCCACTGCATGGGCACAAGGGAAGGATTCAATGAATCCTCACTGGGACTCTAGAAACCCTCTGCTCTTTCAGAGAAATGAGGACAAACCAAGGTGACCTCATTATCTACAAACACAGGTTGTATTGCTCAGCTATCCAAAACAGGCAAGCAGATCTGAAGAAGTGGGTCTGGCCTACCAAAGCTCATCACCTAATGAATTATCTTGTTAATCTTTAAAGTGCTCTAGGACCGCTTTTTTGTTTTGTGAAGAAACAGGCTAACACACCTACCTCTCTGTGACTATTCATCTATCCAAGTTAATGGTTCCCATTTGGAAATAAGCAAAGTTAAATCAGTGCAAATTCTCTTATACTGATATAACCGTGTCCACACTAATATAACCCTTAACCAAAATAGTTATACCAGTACAAGTTCTTAGGCTGACCAGACACAAGTGCTTCCACTGGCCACTAACCCCATCTCTCACCCCCAAATCCTAGAGTGGAGAAAGCCTTGGCACTTCTTTACTGATAAAGGGAGTTCAAGTCTGCTTTGTCTGCAACGCAATGACTCAAAGCATAAAACAGTGACCAGCAGGTAAATTCAGAATTTGAATTACAAGGAGTCACCAGGAAAACCACTTCACTCTGGATTCGTATTTTCTAACACCTGCAAACATCATAAACTAGAAGTTCTCATGAGCCAGTGGGTCAGTGATATCTCGCCCAAGCAGACAACTGAAGGGCTGTGCCTGACAGCGCACATGAAGAGTTGGCTGGTTGCACGGTTCACGCTGATTGAATGTTGTTAGAGACGGACAGTTTATACTTAGACACCTACCACTGGATGCATCAATGTCGGGGAAATAGTTTTGAGGCAGGAAGTTTAGAGGCAGGAAGAGAGTTATAGGAAATGGTTACATGCAAACATCTGCTGCTTACTTCCCTCCCGTCATGAGGAGCCAGGAGTTGGGAAATGAGTTCTTTTGCACACTTACTGCTCTGATTGTTCCTTTTGTAGTGGCTTTTGTTTGTTTGTTTTGCCAGGCTTAAGTGCGTTTTATGTACCAATATTCCCCTCCTTGCTGACAAAGCCCTGTGTTGGAGCCCTTCATAATAAGACTCTATGGCTGTGTCTAGATCAGCCTCCAACTTCAAAGGGGGGATGGTAATTAGGGTGATGGGAAATTACTAATGAAGTGCTGGGGTGCATATGCAGCACTTCTTTAGACTAAATCTCCCCCCTTCAAACTTCAAGTTTGTGAAACTTCAAAGTGCCGTCATGCGTGTAGCTGTGGGTACTTCAAAGTGCCCATGCTACACCGAAGTTCCTTTACTCCTCAGAATGGCAGCAGGAGAGAATTAGCTTCATGAAGTGCTGCATATGCACCACAGCACTTCATTAATACCTCCCGACACCCTACTTACCATGCCCCCTTTGAAGTCGGGAGCTAGGGTAGACACAGCCTGTGAGTTGCCCTCTCCAGTGTCCAAGGGGCAGGAGAGAAGAAAGAGGCACCCCAATGCCATTAGCTTCCTACAAATCCAAATCTCACAGATTTCTCTTTCCTGCTTGGGTCTGAAAACTTGTGAGAAATAATATCAAATGTCCAGCCGTGTGGTCTTTACTTAATCTCTAATTCATCAAAAGGATTAGGCATTTGATGAAGTCTTATCTCCTTCAGTGGGAGCATGTGGTTTACTCAGTCTGGCCCCAACATGCAGTACCTTTTTTCTAGAATTAATTGTTTGTTTAAATGCAGTGTTCTTATATTACTGTGAAACAAGATGGCACGAGAGCAAGATAATAGGGTTTACTAGCTATCCACAATCACAAAGGAAAATGTCTAGACTTATTTGTGTCTAGAACAAAGCAGCATTACAGGCAGTTTATTAAAAACCTAATCATACAAACAAGAGCCAGAGAGGAGGAAAGAAACAATTTTTCCTTTAATTAGCTACACAAGCCATTTTTCCCCCTACTGTCCAGGTGAATATAAATACAATCTGTTTCTTTTATAACTTGTCCATGTGTGTGAATTCTAACATTTGGACTTGCTCAGAAAAGGTTTTATGATGTGTCCCACTTTTTGCTTGTTTGTTGTAGGTATTTATCATTCAAATACAGCTACAGGCAATTAATCTTTCTAAGATGTGCTACCACATGTTTCTCTGTCGGATTTGTTTGGGTTTTTTCCCCCCATGCTAGAATTCAATGAGCACTTTGGCTGATCCCTGTGACAGAAATCAAATTGGTTTAGCAACAAGGAGTTTCTTGTATAAATAAGGCTTTGAATTTAAATTCACTTTTTTTTCCTCTGGCTCTGGGTGAAAAATCTAACTATAAAAGCAACCGATAGCGAAGGCCAGCTTTGTATGAATAAGCAACTCCTACAATTCTTCAGGAAAAGATTTCCTGAGAGCTGTATAGTATAATAAGAGATGCTTTGGCAAATATTCTTTTAAATACACAAGTGCTGCTATCAGAAGTCTTTTATTACAGACTGAATCTCTCTAGTCCAGCATGCTTAGGACATGACCGGTGCCAAACAAAAAATTTTCCAGACCACAGGAGGTCAGTATCATCTAGCAGCATGACCAACATTTTCACTGCTTACTGAGCCCTTAGAAGACATTTTGGGCGAATTAGAGCTAAATAACAGCACAGCACAGCACACTGAGAATCAGGACTGGTGACTGTAAACAAACTTTACGGGTACCAAAGGGAACATGGCCACACCCAAGATAGACAGACATCTGGATAACTAAAATCATGCCAAACCACAGGTTTTGCCAGACCACAGAGCTTCAACCTGTACTTTGTATCATTTTGACATACATTCTACTTGAGCACAACAGAAAAATACTAGTTACTGCAAAGTTCTCAGTCACAGTTCCCTAGCTTAAATTTGACGTGTATAGAGACATTGATTAACATCAGATATTAATTGAGTTTTATTATTAATGGATTATAGTTACAGTGGTAGTGCCACTTCTGTTAAGGTCACCTGGGCATTTCCGCTCTCTCAGTTGTTCGTAACTTTCTGAAGCTGATGCCTTTCACAATGCTGTTTTCTCTGAAAAAAAGGGGAAAAAATGGATAGTGACAAGTCTACTGAGACATCAGCTGCTGTGACCTCCACTGCATGTGTTATGTCTGTTTTCCTCCCAGAACATAGAAGGAATTTCATATGTACCAAGTGCAAGCTGGTCGCCATCTTGGGATAAAAAATTAGAGGACCTGAGGCACAAATATCAACCCTTCAGTCCATCAGAGAAGGTGGAGACTTCCTCGATAGAAGGCATCATTTAGTACTGCTGGCCCAGCAGGATGAGCAACAGATGATGGCAGTAGAAACCAAGGAAGAAAACTGGAAGCATGTATCCTGCAGGAGATGAAAGTCAATTCCGTTATCTCCAATTTCTGTAGAGGTAAGCAACCACTGTCAAGCTCTCTGCATGGGTGATATAATCGAGAATGCTGTGGCAGAGACCTCTCAGAGAATGGATCAGAAGAAAACCCCACTGGCTGGAAGGCATGGGATGAGTAGTCCTAGGGATGGCAGCTCTATGACCACCACCCCCAAGAAAAGATGAGGGGTGGGGGTGGTTAGGGACTCCCTCCTAAGAGAGAGTGAGTCATCCATCTGCCGTCCAGACCTGGAATCTCGGGAAGTGTGCTGCTTACCAGGAGCTTGACTCTAGGATGTGAGAGAGACTTCCAGAAATCGTCAGACCTGCAGATTATTACCCCTTCCTATTTCTCCATGTAAGAACCAAAAACATAAAGAATGACCTTGAGTGGGTCATTGAGGATTATGTAACTCTGGGAATGATGGTCAAAGAATACAGAGCACAAGTGGTATTCTCATCCATCCTCCCTGTTGAAGGAAGGGGTCCAAGTAGAGATTGTTGAATCATAGAAGTAAATGTGTGGTTGTGCAAGTGGTGTCAGAGAGAGGGATTTGGTTTCTTCAACCGTGGTGCTCTGTTTTGAGAGCAGGATTGCTAGGAAGCAATGTGATCCACCTAACAAAGAGAGGAAAGAGAATCTTTGTGGGCAGGCTTGCAAACCTAGTGAGGAGGACTTAAAACTAGGTTCATCAGGGGATTGTGACCCAGATCCTGAGGTAAGCGGGGAAGGAGAAGGTACAACAAAGGAGAACCACTCTTTCAAAAGGAGAAAGATGGCAAATCAGCTTATTATTTAAGGTGTTTGTATACAAATGCAAGAAGCCTGGAAAACAAGCAGGAGGACTTAAAGGCCCTGGCACAGTCAAGGAAGTATGAGGTGACTGGAATAATGGAGACTTGGTGGGATGACTCACATAACTGGAGAACCGTCATGGAAGGGCATAAACTGTTCAGGAACAACAGGCGGGGGAGAAAAGGAGGAGGAATTGGGCTTTATGTGGGAGAGCAATATGATTGTTCAGAGCTCCAGCTTATGGAAGAAGAAGAGACACTTAAGTGTCTTTGGGAAGCAACAGAGGTGATGTAGTGTTTGGCGTCTGCTATAGTACACCAGATCAGGTAGATGAGGTGAACAAGATTTTCTTCAGACAGCTAAGAGAAGCCTCCAAATCACAGGCCCTGGGTCTTATGGGAGACTTTAATTATTCAGACATTTGTAGGGAGACCAATACAACAGCACACAAGCAATCCAGGAAGTTTTTGGAGAATGCTGGGGATAACCTGCTGGTACACGTGCTAAAGGAACCTACCAGAAGCCATACGCAGCTTGACCTGCTGCTCACAAACAGGGAAGAAATAGTAGGAAAAATAGAAGTGAGTGGCAACCTGGACTGAAGTAATCATAAGATGGTAGATTTCAGGATTCTGACAAAAGGAAGAAAGGTGAGCAGTGAAAAACAGACCCTTGATTTCAGAAGAGCAGACTCTGATTCTCTGAGAGAACTGATGGGCAGGAACCCCTGGAAAGCTAATATAAAGGGGAAAGGAATTCAGGAGAATTGAAGTATTTTAAAGAGGTTTTATGGAAGGCACAGAAACAAACCATCCTGATGCACAGTAAGAAAAGCAAATATGGTAGGCAACCAGCTTGGCTTACAAGAGAAATCCTTGGCGAGCTTAAACTCAAAAAGGATGTGTATAAGTAGTGGAAACTTAGACAGTTGAGTAAGGAGGAGTATAAATATATGGCTGGAGAATGCCCAGGGTAATCAGGAAAGCAAAAGCACAATTGAAATTGCAGATAGTAAGGAATGTGAATAGTAACAAGAAGGGCTTCTACAGATATGTTAACAATAAGTGGTTTATCAGGGAGGGTGTGGGGCCATTACTGGATGAGGGAGGTAACCTGGTGACAGATGATGTGGGAAAGGCTGAAGTACTCAATGCTTTTTTTGCCTCAGTCTTCACGGACAAGGTCAGCTCCCCAACTACGGCACTAGGCAAAGCACTATGGGAAGGGGGTTGGAAGCCCTCGGTGGGGAAAGAACAGGTTAAGAGCTATTTAAAAAAGCTGGGCACACACAAATCCATAGGTCTGGATTTAATGCATTCAAAGGTACTGAGGGAATTGGCAGATATCATTGCAGAGCCGTCGGCTATTTTCTTCGGAAGCTCGTGGAGATCGGGAGAGATCCTGGATGACTGGAAAAAGGCAAATATAGTGCCCATATTTAAAAAAGGAAAGAAGAGCAATCCAAGGAACTATAGACCAGTCAGCCTCACCTCAGTCCCTGGAAAAATCATGGAGGGAATCCTCAAGAAATCCATTTTGGAGCATTTGGAAGAGGGGAAAGTGATCAAGAGTAGTCAACGTGGATTCACCAAGGGCAAGTCATGCCCAACCAATCTGATTAGCTTCTATGATGAGGTAACTGGCTCTGTGGACATGGAGAAATCAATGGATGTGATATATCTTGACTTTAGTAAAGCGTTTAATACAGTCTCACACAATATTCTTGCCCATAAGCTAAGGAAGTATGGATTGGATACATGAACTGTAAGATGGACAGAAAACTGGCTTGACTGAGGGGCCTAACAAGAAATGGTCAATGGCTCAGTGTCTGGTTTATGGTCGGTTTCAAGTGAAGTGCCCCAAGGATCAGTTCTAGGCTCAGTACTGCTCAACATCTCTATTAATGACCTGGATGAGGGGATGGATTGCACCCTCAGCAAATTTGCAGATGATGCTAAGCTAGGGGGTCAGGTAGATACATTGTAGGGTAGGAATATGGTCCCAAGTGACCTAGACAAATTGGAGGATTGGGTCAAAAGAAATCTGATGAGGTTCACAAGGAGAAGTGCAGAGTCCTGCACTTGGGACAGAAGAATCCCAAGCACTGTTACAGGCTGGGGACTGACTGGCTAAGTAGCAGTGCAGCAGAAAAGGACCTGGGGATTACAGTGTATGAGAGGCGAGATATGAGTCAACAGTGTGCCCTTGTAGCTGAGAAGGCTAATGGCATATTGGGATACATTAGGAGAAGCATTTCCAGAAGATCTAGAAAAGTTATTATTCCCCTCGACTCAGCTCTGGTGAGGCCTCATGTGTAGTATTGTGTCCAGTTCTGCCCCCCCACCACCACCAAATATAGAAAGGATGTGGATGCATTGGAGAGGTTCAGCAGAAGGCAATGAAAATGATTAGTGGTCTGGAGCACATGACCTATGAGGAGAGGCTGAGGGGTTTGGACTTATTTAGTTTGCGAAAAAGGAGACTGAGTGGCAATTTGACAGCAGTCTTCAATGTTCTGAAAGTGGGCTCTGAAGAGGATGGAGAGAGACTGTTCTCCGTGGTGACAGATGACAGAACAAGGAGGAATGTCTGAAGTTACAGAGGGAGAGGTGTAGGTTGGATATTAGGAAAAACTTTTTCACCAGGAGGGTGATGGAGCACTGGAATGCATTACCAAGGGAGGTGGTGAAATCTCTATCCCTAGAGGTTTTTAAGCCCCACCTTGACGTAGTCATGGCTGAGAAGATTTAGATGGGGTTGATCCTGCTTTAGGCAGGGGGGCTAGACTAGATGACCTCCTGAGGTCCCTTCCAGCCCTAGAATTCTATGATTCTATGACCCAGTATGATCACCATAATGTACTTATATTAACTTCTATCCATGAAGTATTTTGAATCAGATATTTCTTATTTTTATGCTAAATAAATCGGAATTGCAATAAGATGCCTACTTTTCTGCAAGCAATCATAATTTGATTAGAATTCAGATAAATTATTTAAAAGCCACGATGAACCTGATCCAAATCCCAGTCAAAACAATGGATAGACTCCCATCAACTTTAGCACACACTGGACTGGGCCTTTAATCCACTAAAGAACAATCTCAGGCTATATATCAGAGCTGGGTTTTGTCAAAAACCCAATCATCCACTGAAAAAAAACAGTTTCACTGCGTAAATGCTGGTCCATACTGATATGTATTTGATTAGCACCCACAGTGCTGTGCTTTTCTTTCCTGAATGAAATAGGGTCAGTGCATGGTACCAATTTAACAACCTGACTATCACAGGTTGTTACACGTACCCCTGCAGAGCCCCACTGACTGCAACAGAAAGCTGCCTAGACATCAGAGCCTGCACGTTAAGATCAGATTGCAGCATTCTGGCCAAAAAGGGAAGCATTTTCTTTACCACATCAGAAAGCATGTACCCTAAATATAAGGACAAGGTCGACATGGATTTCTATTTTAATCACTTTGGATGATGAATTTTCTTCCTCTTGCCTGAAGGGACAGCAGGTGCAAGCACTGGAATGCAGATATTCTCAGAAGTAAAGCAGATGATGCTTAGGTGATCCGTCACCAATTCTGTCTGGTCTAGTGTATTCTGCCTTGCGGACAGACTCCTACTAAATAGCCCCCAGTGCATTAATTTAACTCCTTTCTATTGCCATTTACAATGCAAACACTTCATTTCATAGCCTTGTCATCTTACATTTCAGTACACTACCTTACAGGTATGTACACAGTACAGTTTTCAACGTCTGTACAGCTACTATAAATTCAATTACAGGTATCTAAAGTTCCCTATTACAAGCAGACTTTTTTGGAAGATTATAATATGTTAATTAATATGGGAGTCTCTCAATGTACCAAGTTTCCACAAGAACCTCTTGACTGGACTGCTACAGCTTTCTTAGATTCACGGATGTTAAAGCCAGAAGAGAACATTATTAGATCATCATCAATAATGGAGGCCATGGAATTTCGCTCACTCCTGTATTGAGCCCAATAGCTTGTGCTTGGAATCTTACAGAAAAGCATCTGGTCTTGATCTGATGACCTTAAGAACTTCTCTTGGTCATTTGTACCACTGGTTAATTACCTGCACTCTTAAAGCCATGTGCCAATTTCAAATATTTGTCCAGGTTTAGCTTCCAGACAATAGTTCTTGTCATGCCTTTCCTCACTAGATTAAAGAACTGTTTAGTTTGAGTATTTTCTCCTTGTGAAAGTATTTACCCAGTACAAGGCAACCTGTCAAATCACCACTCAATCTTTTTGAAAAGTTTGAAGAGGAAGACTGTAGAAGACCTAGTGCTTGAGAAGGGCACGCATGCAGAAGTGAAGTAAGAAATACCCTGTGTTTAGAAAATTAAACAGGAAACTATATACGGGCTATGGAGCTCAAACAGTTTTATGAACCAGATAACCTATGTGCTGACAACACTTGCAAATCATATTTACTGTGTATTTTGCTTCTTCACAAATTTGGAGAAGGAAAAAGGCAAAGAACAAAAATATTCTGATCTTCAGCTAAATAGACCCTAATTCAGCAGGGTTCTAAAAGTTCTTTAAATACCTTATTACTCCCAATGATTCAGTCAGTGAGAAGTAAATTGTGACACCTCCTCCTCCCCCAACACACCCTGAGAGCAAGGAAAGGAAATGTGTATGGAGTGTTGACACACTATCTCGCTGGGCTGCTCCTACAGTAATATAGCTTATGCGTGACTTGTTACTCAGAGCTGTACCTAATAAGGATAACACTTTTCAGCATTAACTTAAAGAAAATATTAACTGGAATATTTTGGCATCATTTGCCTCATTCTATCACCCGTTCTGACCCTGGGGGGGTAGAGCCCCTTTTGACTCTGGTGGTCAGTCCATAAGAGAACGAAGCAGAAAGATGGTATATTCAGAAGCAGCAAAAGGAAACTCTTTCACCCACTACACAGTGAAACCTACTGCCAATACACACAGCATCTTTCAGGAATTCAACATTTGCATGGCTGAGAGTGTCCAAGTTAGAACAGCTCATGCTAGATGTTTTAGAAGGGATAAAGAGGTCATGTTTTAAAACAATCTGCAACCATTAGGGATTGCAATGAGACATGCATGAGGAGCTGATTACACCACATATGCATACATGTATGCTTCTTACAACTTCAGCTGAACCATCCAGTAGTGCCCACTGTTGGAAACAGGATACTGAGCTAGCTGGACCTCAGCGCTGATCCAGTCTGGTGATTCTGCTATCCCTAGAAACAATTTGGAACATACCAAATTGTGCATCTGTAACTGGCAGTCTCTGTTTCTGCATCCAAAGACTCAAATATACACCATAATCTAGGGGCATGGGAAAAAAACTGTAACTAAGGGTAACTTCAAAATAATCATTTTCTTCATTTCTCAGTTTTAAAAACAGAGCATGAATCAGTTTGATGCACAGAGGAGAGCTAGACCAAGAAAGATGAATCGTCTCTATTGCTTATTTCATTCTGCTTCCTCATACAGTCTGTCACACTCTGTCACCCTGGTATCGCTCCACTTCAGGAAGCTGTCAGCTCAGTGGGTCTACTGCAAGAATCCTATTGCAAGGACATGAAAAACATGGACACCAGAACTCATGAGTGGTCTGTATATGGCCAGGGGAGATGAGAGAGATTCCAGAAGACTGGAAAAGGGCAAATATAGTGCACTTCTATAAAAAGGAAAATAAGAACAACCCAGGGAACAACAAACCAGTCAGCTTGACTTCTGTGCCAGGAAGGATAATGGAGCAAATAATCAATTTGCAAACTTCTAGACGAGAATATGGTGATAAGTAATACAGGTTGAACACCCCCCCTCCACCTCCCCGAGTCCGGCACTCTCAGGACCTGACCGGTGCTGAATGAGAGAATTTGCCAGACCAGGGAAGGTTAATATTGTCTGGCACATTACCAACAAGTCCACTGCTTACTGAGCTCTTAGAAGACATTTAAGGGTAAATTAGAGCTAAATAACAGCACAGAACACTGAGAGAGGACTGGTGGCTGTAAATAAATTTTATGGAACCACATAAAAATTGGCCACACCCATGATGAGCAGACATCCAGCTAACTAAAATCACGGCTGACCATGGATTTTGCTGGACAATAGTGTGCCAGGTTAGAGAGGTTCAACCTGTGGTATTTTTCAATAACAAATAGTCTCAAACCAACCTGATAGTTTTAACAGTGGATGGTGGGAGTGTGGAGAGTGGTAGATGCGCTATACCTTGAGTTTAGTAAACCTTTTGATATAGTCTCACTTGACCTTCTCATTAACAAAGCAAGGAAACACAACCTAGAGGGAGCTCGTATATCCTGAGTGCATAACTGATCAGATAACAGTTATCAGAGAGTAAGTATCAATAAGACACAGACATGCTGGAAGGGCAAATGAGTGGCATAGTGATCAATATCAGGATTTTCATCAGTCATTTAGACCATAGTACAGTAAATAAGCTTATAAAGTTTCCAGATGATATGAAGCTGGGAGGGATTCTGACTAGTTTGGAGAATAGGATTATGAATCAAAATGATCTGGACAAACTGGAGAAATAGTGTGAGATAAATAGGATATAAATTCAATACAGACAAATGCAAAGTAGTCTACTTCGGAAGGAACACTCAGATGTACACATACAAAATGAGAAATGACAGCCTAAGGAGGAGTACTGCAGAAAGGGACCTGGAGGTCACAGTGAACCATAAACTAAATATGAGTCAACAGTGTGACACCTGCCAAAGAAAAAAAATCCAGAGAAGAGGAACAAAAATGACTGAAGGTCCAGAAAACCACCTACAAGGGAATGCTGAAAGAAGTGGGTTTGTTTAATCTGGAACAGAGAAGACAGAGCAGACATACAGCTTTCAAGTATCTAAAAGGTTGTTACAAGGAGGAGGGAAAAAATATTCTCCTGAAACTCTGAGGATAGGGCAAGAAGCAATAGGCTTAAATTGCAGCAAGGGAGGTTTAGGTTAGACATTAGGAAAAGATTCTTAACTGTCTGGGTTGTTAAGAACTGGAATAAATTGCCTAGGGAGGTTGGGGAATCTCCATCATTGGAGTTAAGAGCAGGTTAGACAAACATTTGTCAATGATGGCCTGGATGGTGCTTGGTCCTGCCATGAGTGCAGGAAACTGGACTTGACCTGTCAAGGTCTCTTCCAGACCTGTGATAATGAATCTGATCCACATTTTCACATACAAAAGCCTTCATAGGTTAGCCAGGTACAACAACTTGAGGGACCCACTTAGAAGTAATACCTGAACTGTTGAGTGGGAGTTGGCTTGGCTGGATTTTTTTTCTCTGAGTGACCTCAAAAGACAGCAGATGAATAGGGTTAGGTTCAAGGGAAACAGTCGAGAATCCCCATTCTTTTAATCATGAGAACCAGCCACTCTGTGGTGCCAAGAGAACTGGTTCAGCCTTAAAGTTCCCCAAAGCCAACCATGCTGGAGCTTTGGGGCAGCAGGAAAAGGAAGTGGACTAAGAAGAAAGCTTGAGAACAGCAGTGGAGCAAGAGGAATCTTCCAAAGGGAGACAGATGTGGGGAGCAGTGCCCACTACATGCACCTGGAGACTGGAAAGGTTTAAGTTGATGAAAAATAGGAAGACACATAGTGGAACGAAGGGAGACACATGGATAAGCGTGAAGAGTTAGAGAGAAAGCTCATCTGTCATTCCTTTCCCCTTCACCACCCGCTCTCCCACAGGAGAATCACAATGCCTGCTGCATTCTACTTCCTCCTGGTAGGAGCTAAGCATGAAAAGGAGAAGGAAAAAATGCACAGTCTCATTAATAGGTGAAGTTCAATATAGAGAGGGATGGAAATTTAGTTTTCATGGGCCTGATCCTTCATAAAAGCTTAGGGGAATCAATCCATTGGAAGAATGACTGAGTTGCTGGGACACCAATATTCAAAGGCTCAAACTGTATAGGTGGCAGGAAAGCTGCACCTCTAAAATGTCTGAGTAATGCAAGGTTATTTCACCCATGAAACCCCAGAGCTGGAAAATCACTATGCCATCATCAGACCCAGCTTTCCTTCCTGGAATGCAAATGGGAAAGTTGTCAATAAGCCTAGAAGTCTGGAAATGCTGAGGTTTCTGACCCAAGGTTGTTCCATACCTGGAGACCCTGAGAGCCCATCCCACGACTTGCAGGCTCTTGGTTCTGCATCAGGAGGTTAGGAAGGCCCAAAAGCCCTGGCTTGTGCTGGGGGTTCTCAGAACTTCCAGGCCCAGTGCTCTAGGGCTGGAAGCAAAGCCCCAGTTACAGCCAGAACTTCTACTGCTTACTGGTTTCTTAGAAGACACGTAGAGGTAACTTAGAGCTAAATAACAGCACAGGACGCTGAGAACCAGGATTGCTGTTGGTAAACAACTTTATGGCACCAGAGAAACTTAGCCACATCCATGATAAGTGGTCATACAGCTAACTAAAATCATGCTGGATCACTCATGTTGCCGGACTAGAAAACAGATCTGTAAATTGTCAAAAGTGTAACACCTGAGCAAGGGCATGGAGCAAGGAGAAATCTCCACCCCCAGTTATTGTCACCGGTATGTTGTAGCTCTGTCACACTCTACCTCAGTAGCCCATGCAGAGGAGTAGGAGGATGTTACATGTCCCTTCATCAGCTGCTTGGGTACAGGTGCTGCTGGTTTGTGTACACCCAGAAGTCACTGTGGACTGCACACTTTATATACTTATATTTACTTAAAATGGTATGTGACATTCAGGAATCACTGACACTTGCTGCTAAATAGCAGCCAGCTGTGCCTGGATACAACAGACAGGAATGCACTACATACAAGCTTAGCAAAGCCAACAGCCACCGCAGGCCCCAATGCAGGATATGCAGTGGGGGTGGAGCCTCAGGTGGAAGGGGTGGAGCTAGGGCACATTTCCCCCACTCCACCCCCCAGAACCATGCAGAGCACCCAACATGATGCTTCAAAGGGGCCCAGTGTTCCATCCACCATCGCTGATATAGTAGCAGTGGCAGTGGCTGGGAGCCCTTAAAATTACAGGGCCCCAAGGCAATTGTCCCCTTTGTCTCCGCCCCCCTTCCCATCCATTGGTGGGCCTGAATCAGACCAAATCAGCCTCTCTGTGAGGCGAAACAGTATAGAATAGAGTTTGAGAGAATCGAAGGAATACTGTATCCACTTGAAACTGCTGAAGGTGGCTGGGGAACCTTAAAAAGGTCGAATGCATGTAGTCTAGGTTGGAAATTGGCCAGAGCTCCACGGACAACAACCCTTCTCTTACAAAAAGAGCCAGTAAATCATTAGTGACAATAAATAGTCAGGATACATTTTACGTGGGCCTAAAGTTACAAGGATTGGCCCTCAAGAGCTTTGGATCAAGCTCTACTTCCGGCCAGGCCTACTACTAACTCAGAGGGAACATATGGGGGCAGAGTGATTCAAAACTTATGACAACCTCTTGTATCCTCTTTTCCTACTGCTGGCTCTGGTTTGGGAATCCCTCCATCTTCCCTCAGTGATGAAGGATCACTGCACAAAGGTGAAGGACCAGAGACCTGAAAATTGTTCTCTCTCTCTTTAGTCATTATATTCTGACTGAAGTTTGCAGTGACTTTCATACTGCATTAGGAGAATTATTTAATAGCACTGTAAAGCTAGGAAATAACATTTGAGTAGACTTTAAATGCCTGGGCCATTTTCTAAACGAAACTGGCATTACTGATTGATTGCATTTATAACCAGCGCCCCTGATATTTATCAAGTGTGCTTCATCTGGTCACATTGCTGCAACTCCCACAAATATGTCTCTGTGATAAAATCCCACCTCGCAGCAATATTGGCAAAGTAATATTTCTGTTTTGCACACAAAAAGCTCAACCCAGGCAATTTTCACAATCCTCAACAGCACCTTTTGAGTTGTAGATCTGTGCAACTGAAATGAATGAAATCTAAATGGAGAAAGAAATATTGTAGCGAAAGGAAAAAACCTCTTGCTCCCCACCTCCCCAAGTTTAAATCCCTTGCCTTTCTTTAGAGAAATATAGTTAAAGGCTGTATCAAGAATAAATTCAGTTCAGGCATTTGAGACCAATATGCTAGAATAGAATTAGCATGAGGGCCCTGAATGGCTGGTTTGCATTGTAGTCCCTTTGAAAATCACTGCATGGATCCACGTGGTCTTGGTTTGGTTTCATGCAAATCCACGCTTCAGAAGCAGTTTAAGGACAGGGTCTTTGTTTCATAACAATTGTGTATTGTTAGGTTAATGTAAGAGGACTTGGATTTATTTCTATATTTATTTCTATTTAAAAAGGTGTATAATAATGCTAAATGAAATTGTGAGAGCAGTTGGCTTCTTCCATCATTTCAATCCCAAACGTGCTCATTAGCCGAGTAGCTCTACTTCCGCATTCCATAGTAACAGAGAGATAGCTCTGTTGGTCTATACACTATCAAAACAAAAAAGCAGTCCAGTAGCACTTTAAAGACTAACAAAATAGTTTATTAGGTGATGAGCTTTTGTGGGACAGACCCACGTCTTCAGACACAGCCATACCAGAACAGACTCAATATTTAAGGCACAGAACACCAAAAATAGTAATCAAGGTTGGCAATTTTTTCTGATTTGCCAACCTTGATTACTGTTTTTGGCATGCACACACACACACACACAGAGTACTATCCTTGGTGTATTTCCAGTAACCAAGAAGAGAAATACCAGAAGTCCTACCAGAAATCCTAGGCTAGCTATCTAAAATTCCTCCTCAGTCCTATGCTTCTTTCACAGAGGGTGTTCGGGGGAAAAGGGTTCCACCTGCACAACTCATATTGCAGGATCTAAGCCCTCTTTTACATACTCAGTGGGTGTGGGTGATTGTGGCGGTGTGTACCAACCCTGCGCTGACCAGGCGGGTGGGGGGCCTCTCCCCTAAGGCCCTGATGGGCATGCTGCAGCTGCAGCCCTAGTATAAAGGCCAAAGAAAGAGCAGCTTGGGGAGCAAGCCTGCAGAACAGCAGCACTCATTGAAGCAGCTGCCTGAGGAGCAGCACTCAGAGCCTGAGCAGCACTATGCATCCAGCCTGAGGCAGGAAGGAGCCCAGGGCAGGGAGCTAGGAGTCTGACCCTGTGAGCTTGGCATGTTGCAGAGGGATTCCCCCCTGAGCTGGTGGTTCGGAGCACGTCTGGGCCCCCCTTTCCCTACCCTCATGACCCAAGGAAGGTGGAGCATGGACTATTGTATTAACTAGTCCACTGACCCTGACTGCAGAGTGTAGCCCCTTAACAGAGGCATGGGGCTGGAGACCCCATCACAATAATGCAGGACAGTATTGTCTATTATCTGGGTGCTTGTGCGGCCACTTAGGAGACATTTAAATGCCTCCTGGTTGATTTGCAGAGCACCCGCAGCTAGGTTTTCTGTTTCCATTGGTGGCGCACATGAACGTCTCTTGGTGCACATAAGAAAAAAAGTTACTCCACGCATGGATGGAAGAAATTCACATGTGTGGAAAAGATTGGAGGGAACATTGGACCACAGCAGTGATTCTCAATATATTGGCTGCTTGCAGCCCAATCAGCACACAGCTGTGGCATGTGATACCTTCCGGGCTACATAGACAGCATAAATATTGGGTAGATGCAGCCCACATAACACAAGAAGCCCCGTGGCTCCTTATAGATATTTTGGAGCATAAGCTTTTGTGGGCAAAGACCCTCTTCATCAGATGCATGAGACATCTGATGAAGCAGGTCTTTGCCCACGAAAGCTTATGCTCCAAAATACCTTTTGGTCTATAAGGTGCCAGAGGACTTCTTGTTGTTTTTGAAGATACAGACTAACTGGGCTACCTCTCTGATACTTGATCCAGAGGAAGCATCCATTCTAGGGCATTTCTCTCAAACATTAAACTTCACCCATGCCAAAGCTTTGCAGCGCTCTTCCACACCTCGCAAGTATTTGCATTAACCTGAGTCTTTGAGGGAAAGATGGTGAGGAGAAGACATAGCTTAAAAGTGTCTAACAATATCATTAGGTAATGTGAACATCTATGCTAGAGAGCTAATTAGCAGACTTGCACCAGTAGTGAGCATGTGTGAAAATACCGGCTTGATAGCATCCATGCACAGGCAACCAGTGCAGGGAATTAAAGGGAGGCGCTAGCAATATGCCCCTGCCCTGCCCCTCCTTACCTCTGCACTACCCATGGCCATACCTTCCATGCCCCTCCTCCTCTCATCCCTGCTCTGTACTGCCCCGCCCTCTTCCTGCCCCTCCTACCCTTCCTGTGGAAGTGCCGTGCTGCTTCTGGTGAGCGTGGAGCAGGCTCCCTCTCCCCCAAAGTGGTCCAGCCTAAGACTAGTGCTGGCTAGGAAGGTCACACCGATCTTGGGTCACACAGCTCCAGAGGAGGGGCAGAATTTAGAGTCCTGGGCTTCCACTGGAGAGTGCAGTGGTGGCTACAGCATCTTTTTGCAACTCCTACCTTCCAGGAGAGCCTCCTGGATCTACCTTGTTTTTATTTTTCCACTTGAAAACATTCCTTCATGGCCTGTGTCCTTTAATTTCGACCCTGTACCAATTGTTTCTGTACCTTCCTGATTCACGTCTGAGCTATTTTCTGAGGCACAGCAACCTCATTGTTCTCACATTTTGTCTGTAGTAAAAGCACAGGTTTGAATGCATGAAATAATCCAAACAAATGGTAAAATTAATCACCAGTCACATTCCCAGCACATTTTCCCTATGAGGCATAGATGTTTCATAGCATTGGAAGTGGGAGGGACCTCAAGAGGTCATCAAGTAAAGCTGCTGAACTTATGGCAGGACCAAGCACCATCTAGATCATCCCTGACAGATGTCTCTAACCTGCTCAATATCACCAATGATGGAGATTCCCACAGCCTCAGTAGGCAATTTATTCCAGTGTTTAACCACCTTGATAGTTAGGAATTTTTTTCCTAATGTCCAACCTGAATCTCCATTGCTGCAATTTAAGCCCATTGCTCCTTGTCCTATCTTCAGAAGCTAAGGAGAATATTTGTTCTCCCTTCTCATAGTAACACCCATATAGGTACTTGTTTGACTTATTGATAGGTCAATATTCCATGTGGGAACAGCATCCAAGAGTGAGGACGAGATATCCAATACTTAAAAAAGCAATTTCAGGTGCAAAGATTGATTTGCTTCCATAGCATCAGATAGGCTATAGATCTGTGCAGCAGAAATTAGTTGTACTTTGTCAGTTTATGTTTTTAGGTCTTATTGGTTATGATTCTTGTTTATTTTGTATGTAAGACCAGCAGACACAGGTTATCAGCAGAAGGGACTGAACTTCTGACCTAAGGGGTTGAAGCTCTCTGCTCTACAACATGAACTAAAGACTAAACAGCTTTCAACAAAAGCTGTAGAGCAGAGTCCTTACTCTCCCCTACAATGTAGTCTCTGCCACTAGAGTTACATGTGTGTAGTGAATACAGTTCCCTCATTTATGTTTGGGGGTGGGGGAACAGCTACAAGAAGGTTAATTTATTTTTAATTTAATTTAAGAGAAGTATAAAAGAAAACCCTTTATGGTCTGGGAATGTTTGTGCTTTTTCATTTATCTATAATTTACGTGTTGAAATAATGATCAGCACGAAAGCCCTAAACAGTATCTCATGCTAAATTCTGGCTAGTGTGCACAAGTGTGAACTGCAGGGCTCTATTGTCACACTGGATGTGAAGTGACACCCAGAGGGCTAGCTTGAGGAAAGTGGGTAGCAACTGTAGGTCTGGTTTGAAGGAAGGTGGTGCTTAAATTAGTGGAAGAATCAGGGAGATGAGCAGAGAATTGGTGCATGAGTTGATCTGGCTCAAGTCCAGGGTGCAGTTTAAAATCTGAAGTGGAGCAGAAGAAAATTGCATGGCATGTCCTCCCAGAACTGGACAAGATATTATGGACAAGCAGAGTAGAAACCCAACAGGATTTACATCTCAGACAGAATGGGGTGTGGAGGTAGTGACATGCCAGGGATGGGGTATGGAGGTAATGACGAGAGGAGTGAGCAGGAGAATTATATAGGAAGCCTTTGAACAGTGTTAAATTTATATCAGCTTATATCCATATGGATGCTTGGATATTTCTAAAAGAATGGAACAGATGACTCCGAGTGTGTTAAGTTTGGATGCTCATACCCAGCATATCAGCTTGTATGCTTCTTTTAAAAACTCTAGCTTTAAAAGAAAAGGAATGAGCTAATTTTCTGTATTTTCTCAATACAGTAAACTCTTTCTTATCCCCGGGGCCAGGAGGTTGCCAGATGTTCAAATACTCTGGATAATAGAGAGGTATACTTGGCATGCGTAACACAAATGGAAAAACAAGATTAGATATTAACAAACAAATGTATGCGGAGTACTTTACCAACAACAGTAGTATTACACACTGCAAACTTCTACTGTATTTATTTGTATTTAGTTATGGAAAATGTAACTAAAATTTACTTTATCTTTAAGCTGAACAATGCTGTATACAGTAGGGTCTCAACATTAGTGAGGGTTCCATGTTGAGAAATCTTGCAAATGTTGAATTTCGCCAATATGGAAGCCTGCCCCAGAGTCCTGGGAAGTGGCAGCTGCTGGCAGTCCCCCTCCAGAGCCACAGGGAAGCAGCGACTGCTGGGGCTCCTGCCTGGAGCCTGGGGGAGCAGCAGCTGCTGGCACTCCATACCCCAGAGCCACGGGGAAAGCAGCTGCTCAGCCACTAGCAAATAATTGAATTAGCAAACATTAAGTTCACAAATCTTGAGACCCTACTGTACTGTATATATTTTCACTTTCACTATACAAGTACTGTGCTTATATGAACTTAACAAAAATTGACTTCAAGTTAAGTTTAACTTTATTTCACCGCTTTAACTTCAATGCCGGGTATTTGAGAATTCTGGATGACAGAATGCCTGTTAAAACAGAGCTTGCTATACAATTCTCAATCCTAATCCATGAGTTTCCTGGGTACAAGCACAGTAAGAGTTGGAGTACAAGTACAGTTAGAGTTGAACAGAAAACACAATTCCATGTCCCAATCATGCAAAGGTCTGAAGTCTGTTTTCATTCCACAGCAGAATGAAAACTAGGTATTATTTTCCTATCAAATCCCTCAGAACAGCTAAATAGAGCAGCCACCTGGGAAACCCAGGTTTAGAGGTCTCTGTTTCAAATCAGCCAGAGCAGGAACTAGGTCAGGTTTCCCACATCCGAGTTGCTTACTCTGGCTCCTGGGCAATTCTGGTACAGGGCTGAGTCCCCCTTAAATTCCATCTTAAACCTAAGAAACCTGCCTGTTGAAAGTATTTGTTTCATTTGACAAAGTGGCATTTTCTAGTAGATGTGGTGCCACCCAGCTTTAGCCACAATCCCCAAAGCATTACTTCATTCATACAATGTGTCCAGCAACTCAGGAATGAAGATGACCAGAAGTGTCATGTCAGAAGAATTCGGTGACCTGGGCCGTTTGTTTTACGGTGGGGAGGAGAGAGGTCAGACATCAAGCTAGCTGAACTCCAAAGAGACTGATGAGTACATAGGATGAATTTGAGAGATTTCTAAATGAAAGCTGGACAGGTAAAATCCATGTGTGCCGTACTGTACCTGACAGCAAATCATGTTAGAATCATTTATTAAAAAATCAATAAGAAGAGTTAGAGGCTAGAGAGACTGTCCCTGAAGGCTTTGGCAGCTTTGCTATAGCTTTCCACCCCAAATAGACCAGAGCACACTGCATAGGGCCATACACTGTCTCTGCCATGCCCTGACTGGCAGGCTGGAGGGAGAGGGAAAAGGCACTTCAGTGGCCCCATCCCTTACTACCTCTGGGTTAATGTAAGCTCATCCATGAGGCCATGATTGCTGCTGGGGCAGGCCAAGGGGATCAGTATAGGTGGGGAGAGGTTCATCATCCCACTTACTTCCCCACGTCCAACAACTCTGTTTAGATGAGTCGCTCCCAGCTGCATCACATTTACTTGGGGAGGATTGTGCCAGCCATCTGAAGGGGAGGTGTCCTGTGCAGCTCCTGAAAGTCCGTTTAAAGAAACGATTAAAAGCAGGGGCTCGTGTAGAATCTGAAATGAGTCCCTCAGCCAAATCCCAGTTTTCCAAACCCACCTTCTTTATGCAAGTGTGTTTTCTCGCCCACCCCTCAGGGAAGGCCCACTTGCACCACGGGGAAAACTGCGGCAGGGCTTAGAGCAAGTCTACTACCATAGGCCGAAGGGCAAGGTGGGAGTGGAGCCAAACTCTCCACGCTGGAAGGGGCGGGGCCAGGGGCAGAAGAGGCGGGGTTTATAATAGTCTTCCTCGGGCCCTCCCACATTCCCTCAGGAGCAGTGGGTGAAGCTCCAGGCTCCGTTAAAATGCAGGGACCAGAGCAACGGCTCTCTCTGCCGCCCATCAGCAGGGCAGGTTACAGCAATGTTAGTTGTTGCTCTCAGTGCAAGGGTGAGAGTAAAAACTATTCAGACATTACACCGTGACTCATGAAACTTAGGTGCAAACTCCCAGTGGGGCCACAGACCAATCACAGGCAAATCACATAGGATGAAATCACAGCCTTGGTGAAGTGAATGGGAGCTTTGCCTTTTACCAGTGGGACCAGGATTTTACCCTTCATCCTTAAAATGGGGATGATAAAGAACTCTCCCATCTATTTATATTGGAGGTAGGGTCATTTTTCACTACATAGAGGCTGTGTCTACACTTACAAAAACTTTGAAATGGCCATACTAATGGCCAAATTGAAGAATACTAATGAGGCACTGAATATTAATTTCAGCGCCTCATTAGTGTTCCTCGATTTGGTCATTAGTGTGGCCATTTTGAAGGTTTTTGTAACTGTAGACGTAGGTACACAGGGACCCTCATCTTGGTTGGAATATCTAAGGATGACAGACATACAAATAAGTAGAAAGTAAGAGTTGCAGACAAGTAGAGGTTTTCTTTTTTTTTTCTTCCATTTCTCTTTTGGCTAGAGTATAGGGTACTTGGCCAAAAATTGCCGCAAACTTAATGATATAGTCTATACAATGCCTTCTAGAGACCCATGAAGAAATGAGAAATTTGCTCCCCATAATAAACCAGTATATTTAATTCTTCCACTAGACCCAACTTTTGTCTGCCAATTTGTCCACACACAGTCGTCCCTTTCTGAAGGACACCTCTCAATCCGTTAATGAAAAGCTAAAGAAAATACTATGCCACCTCCAGTCAAAAATGATTCTCCTGGAAAATGGCTTTTGAGGTATTCCTTTGAGCTGGGCTCCAAACTGGAAAAAAAAAATTAGTCCAAGGAATATAGAGAGAAGGATTCCACCACTTGAATCTTTAGCAAGGAAACCTGAAAAGTTTTAGCTCCCTCAATCTATTTTCAAGGTACCTTGGAAGAGAGAGCGATAAAATATGCAATGCCACAGTAAGCAGGCTGTTCACTGGAGTAGCTGTTTAAGAGGGATTTCCTCACTGAGTTCCTTATTGATTGGCACAAATTATTAGCAGTGCAATAAGAAGGTGGAAGCCACAAGAATTAAAAAGATCACAGTTGTTCAGCATCTATAATGCAGTTGCTTATCACCCCCTTCCTTTTTGCTAGGTTTTCTTTTGAAGTGGCCTTTGGAAATGAAAGGCTTAGTGCTTTACTGGGGATTTGTAAAGGCATTTATGGATAGCCCTGTGAGCTCACAAGCCCCTCCCCAAATAGGAAGTCTCATTTAAAGAATTTATCTTACCTGTGGCTTTGAGGGGGACAGTGAAGCTTTATATATAAAATCCTTGGGAGTCAAACATTAGTATTATTGTGATGGCACCCAGGGTCCCTATTGGGCTGGGTACTGCAGAAAGACAGAACAAAATATGGACTCTTCCCACAGAATTTATAAGCTAAGTAACGGGTTTCTTTCCATTAAATGTGATGGTCTTTCTGTTGGTAGCTTAGCTTTTCTTTCCAGATAGAAAAATATAATTTGAGGGTCAGTTTTTCAGAGGTGCAGAGAACTCAGCTGGCCAGGTGAAGCTGATGGGAGCTGGGAGTATTTCCCTGCTCTGAGGTAAGGCCCTCGCGGCCCATTCCAAAGCCGCTCGCTGCGGTCACAGTGTTTTTTACCAGTTGGTTTATAAGCATGTAGCCACATCGCAGCAGCACCCAAGAGATCCACTCATGATCAGAGCTCTGTCCAACAGGGCACAGCATGCACTCAGTAAATCACCGTCTCTGCTCCAGGACATGTACAGTCTGGACAGATAATGGACAGTACTGGGAAACAGAGGCACCAAGGCAAGCTGACTTGAGCCAGCACCAATGAGCGAACCAAGAACTAGGTCCTGCCTCCCAGTCTGATCCCTCGGTCTTTTTGGATTGAGAATGGGACTCACAGAACAAGCCCTAGCTGGAGATGATTACAGTGCTTACACCTTTCATCTGAAGGAACTTGCAAGGACTAAGTCTTAGAACACCCCACAGAGCTGGTAACATTCAAGTGTAAGAGAGAAGCTATACGCCAGCTCTTTCCCCCATCCCAGAACATCAGGATGTTTCCCACCTCTCATGACACTAGTCATTTTATAAAGCCAATAGTGACTTATCTGTGCAGTGACTCAGCTAGCATCCACTTTGTAAGGGAAAGTAGCTGACCTCAAAAAGAGCATCTTGGGTCCCATTTCCCATAGTGGACTAGCAAAAGTTTTGGGGTGGGAGGTAAAGGGGTGCGGGGGGAGAGACATTATAAAACCAAAGAAGCCCAATTTGGAGAAACAGAATAACCAAAAATACTGCTGACGGAAAGAATAAAAAGTTACCATGCCACAGTTTGTACTCATCACTTTGAGCAAGGTTCCATGCCATGCGCTAAACAATGAAATGCTGCTCCCTGGTGATGACTTACAGAGGTACACACCTTTCTTTAGCTTGGGGGAGGAGGATAAAAAGCCCTTCTCCACTTACCCTGAGCAGGAGAAGGAATTAGTTTGCAGACTGTCTTTGCTCTGTCACCTCACCTGTGTCCTCCCTTACAAAACTGTGTCCATCTTCTCAAAACAGCAGAGGACTCCAAGAGGCATGTATTGTTTCAGAACTCACTGGGTGCTGTATGTAAATATTCAGGGGTGGCATTTTATTTATTCCCTTTTTAAAAAAGAATCCCTAGCATGCACAATCGATCTTCGGTCCCCGCGAGTGTGAGCTGATTTTATGCAAATATTTACTTTGCCAATAAATAAACCATGAGCGAATGCAGCAGTGCTCACACGCACTTCATAAAAGTGATGCATTTGGTAATGTTTAGCAGATGTTTGTTACTCAAGAAGTTCCAGGTCATTTAGCACCGACTCGCTTACTAACCCACAACCTCGACAGGGGCAAGATTCCCAAGGCATTTCTATTCAGACTCCCAGTGTGTGGCTGGAGAAATTCATCATGTGTGGTGGTGCTCCAGGAATCACAATTTTTACCTCTCTCCTAACTCCCAACCTTTGCCAATCATCATTTCTGAGAGGCAGCATAACCGGTGAGGAAAGCACAACTAAGCAGCACGAAGTCTGTGGAGAGGGAATCAAGCGTGAAATGCCAGTAGCAACAGAGCAGGCCAACCCATGGAGGAAACAGTGGGGACAAATGCACAGGGACTTGGTGTTTTAAAGAGCCCAGAGCTCCCAACCACCACCCCACTAGGGCAGCCAGATCCCTGGACCCCTCTGAAATGCCTTGGAAGCTCCACTCCATGCAGCTGCAAGGGTTCAGGGGGCCCCCCCCCGGGTGGTGCTAACAGCTGACTGCCCTCAGCCCTGCCCCTTCTGACCTAGAAGCCACCCCTTCTGACCCCCCAAAAATTGCCCAGAGGCCTGCAGTGGCTGCCAACCCAGCTGCAGCAGAGCAAACATTGAACAAATTATCTAGAGGACCAAATATCAGAGCTGCATGAACGATGATGGCAAAAGTTGCAGAAACTTCCCTCATCTACCACTGCTGCTCGCGATAGGCACAGCGACCATATTTCCTCACGCTGGAGATGGCACACCTGCTAAAATTACTCATATTCAATCACTCAGAATGGTATAGTACACATGTTCAAACTTTCCTGTGGCAAAGACCCATGAAAGCTTATGTCCAAAATATCGGTTAGTCTATGAAGTGCCACAGGTCTTTACGTTGTTTTTGCAGATACAGACCCACACGGCTACCCCTCTGATAATGTTCAAACTAACATCTAGTTGACGGAGCCCCTGTTAATCACAAATACCGTGTAGCTGAAGCGGGTCTTTGCCCGCGAAAGCTTATGCTCCAAAATATTTGTTAGTTTATAAGGTGCCACAAGACTTCTTGTTGTTCTCGAAGATACAGACTAACATGGCTACCTCTCTGATAATGGATTATTTTTGTTTCCCTTCTTATCTTTAAGGCTTTAGGGTTCACCCAGGGAGAGGGACACACACACACCCCATACACCTCTCTCACAGGGCTGGGGTGACCGATTAACCTCACCTTTCCTGCCTGGTGCTCTCCTCTCTCCTTGCCTGACTGGACCACTAGGATTTATTCACTTATCCGGGCACCTGTAGTCACATCTTCCTGAGGCAACACATGGGAATAGCCCAAAGATGGAAAACGTGCCCCAAAAGTTACCTGAGCAAAACTAAAACTGCTGGGGAGGGATATACTTATGTACAAGTCACCAGTGTCCCTTGGGAAAACTAGTTGAGAAAAAGTACCTGCACCATGCACCTCACATCTGGATTGCACTCCCATATCCTGCTGGTGGGAGGACAGCTGATCAGCAAGGCTCTGGCCAGCAGCAGGACCCACCGGTACTAATGTTGGGGGGGACAGAGAATACAGGACAATTTGCTCATGTTGAAGAAAACTTGGAACACTTCCAGGTAGGCTGGAATACAGGACTGTACCTTTAAAAATGGGATGTCTGGTCACTCTGCCTCTGTGGAAGTGGAGGAGAAAGCCACAGGGCTCAGTGTAATGGGCATATCTCTCTGCACATAACTGCAAGCAAATGACCATGTTCTCAGAGGCCTGGAGGACCGTGAAAGTCAGAGGGACACAGCCACTCACTTCCCCTTGTGTCTTTGAAGACCACGGTACCACCTGAGAGTTCTTATTAACACGCTTAAGTGTGAGGTTCAAAGGAGGCATTAATGGAAATGGATGATGGGGATGGGAACTGCCCTTGATTTGAATAATTTTAGCTTCCAGATAGCATTCCTATGCAAGAGTCTATTTTGTTCAAATCACAAGCCAGAATGGCCACTGATCTGCCCCCTCCCACTACATCTAGACTCAGCACACCCTCTAGTAATTATCAATTTACTCTAATGTCTAAATATACTGCAGCAGGTACCCATCCATTATTATTCATAACTATGAAGTGCCATTAATTAGAAGAAACTGTGACTGTAATTAAGCCATCCAGTAATCCTAGTGTCATGTGCCTGTTGCTGAGGTCAGATCAAAAAGTTGCAGCCTACGAAACTGCAGGTTTTGAAGTTACTTGGCACCAAGGAACAACCAGTTAGATTACAAAGTATGAGGAAATTATTATTTAAAGAGGGCTTATGCTAATCTTCCTGCAATAAACTAACTAGAGTGCTTTTTCCTTCCAATTGAATGGTTATTTAACCACAGGGAGAGGAAGAGAATAAACATGCTGGCAATAGGTTTTGAAATAACCAGGGCAGTGATTTTCAGAAATGGATGTTTCGGGAAGTTGGTCCTGGGTTTTCATTCACATTAATAAGACAATGCACTGTGAACCTCATTACACAAACACAGGTTTAAAAAGCAACTCTGAACTGAGCTCAGCCATGAGTCATGTTGCACGGTGCAATCAACAGCTTTTGCTAGAGGTGTTTTAATATTACTCAAGGTCAGATTGTGTCATGAAAGACAGTGGGTTTCCTGGGTGTATGCTGTAAAAGGAGTAGCAAACTCTCTTGCAGAAATATGGTGGCTCTATGGAACACTAGTGACCAGAGTCTAAACTGGGATGAGTGACATGGAGGCAATTATACTCATTGATATTCACTAAGTATTAGACTCTAGAAGGGAGGAGATCGTGTAGTAACGGAGAATTATCACAATGGAAAGAATCAAAGTTATTTCTACTGACCCGTCTGGGTAGGCCAACCAGTAACCTAAGGTCCTCTGATTTCAGTTGTTCCAGGCAAGACTGTTTTGATCCATTACACCCTAATTGAGCAAGAATTTCTACAATCAACATTCATGGAAGATTTGAGCCAGAAAAAGGGGAAAACGAGACCAGGGTAAAGCTGGACTCCCTGCATTTCTCACCTGAAATCTCACTTTTTGTGATCTTCTCTGCCTCATGAACTTGACCTACACTGGGTTTACTAATGGTAAGCAAAATCTAGAACAAGAAAAATGTATGGACTACAATCTGTATGACCCACAGCTGTGCATTCCAGTTGCCAGGGAGTCAAATCATTTAATCTTTGGGTTTGCATTGTGTAAAAGAATACTAAATGTCAAGGTATGATCTACCTAAAGAAGAGAAATTAGTTGCAACAGCAAAATAAACAGATCTAAAAACTACGTGTAATGTTTTCAAAAGTATTTAAATGACTCATGCGTCTGACAAAGCAGGTCTTTGTCCACAAAAGCTTATGCTCCAAAATATCTGTTAGTCTATAGTCTATAAGATGTTGTTTTCGAGTGACTCCGACACCCAAGGCCCTTTTTCAAAAGTGATTTAGGCACTAAGAGCTATGTTTTCACATGCATTTAGGCACCTAGTGGGATTTTTGGAAGTAGCTTCAGCAGGTTAAGCACCCAAATCCCATTGAAACCAGAACATCTTTGAATATGTGCTCATCAGTGCCTTAGTTACTTTGGAAGATTCAGGTTTAGAAAGCCAGAAGAGATGGCTGTAATCATCTCCTGCAGCCTGTGTAATACAGGCCATAGGACTTCCCATCTGTTTGAACAATGTCAAGTCATGTGAAAGCCTCCAACTTTGATTTAAAGATTTCCACTGACAGAGAATCCACCACAACATCTGGTAAGTTATCCAGTAGTTAATTATCTTCACTGTTAAACATATGAGATTTCTTTCCCATCTGAATACGTCTAGTTTCAATTTCCAGCTGTTTCATCTTGTTACAAGAGCTAGAGGAAGGGGGGGCCCGTTTTTGTCAAGGGCCAAATTCTAAGTCAGGATATACATATATGTATATGTATATATATAGTCAAGTTCTATGCTCCAGTCATGATGATCATTGTGAATAGAGCTGTCCTGGCCACAGGACAAGGTGGGGTGGCTGCCCCATGCTCCATGCTTTTGGGAGCCCTACTGCAGCCTCCCCACACACCCTATGGGCTGTAGGGGAAGGAACACTTAGGTGGTTCTCCGCAGGTGGTCTCCTCCCTTAGTCCTGATCCCCACCCCCCCGGCACTCACCATGTGGTGCTTCACTGCACCCTCCCAGCCTGCTGAGCCCCACTTCTCTACAGGCAGCTGGGAGGCTGGTTTGGGAGTCCAAGGGAGTGGCCTCCTGCAGCTGCTGCTGCTATCTACAGCCCACCCCCTTCCTTCCGTAATCCCCAGCCAGGCTGGTTGGGGAGGGGGATAGGGATCAGGATGGGGCAGAGCAGGGAAAGGATTGCAGCATGTGGGGGTTGTCCAGAGCCCTGCATCTGTGACGCTGGGAGCTGGGAGGGTGGTATGAAGTCTCATGTGTGAAGGATATTTTCCTTTGAAATATGAAAGTTACAGGGAAGAATACAGCATGCAAGCACCATTTCTGACAGCCGTAAGCAGTTTATTACTTCTATAACACATTGGCTACGTCTACACGTGCACCCTACATCGAAGTAGCTTATTTTGATGTTGCGACATCGAAATAGGCTATTTCGATGAATAACGTCTACACGTCCTCCAGGGCCGGCAACGTCGATGTTCAACTTCGACGTTGCGCAGCCCGACATCGAAATAGGCGCAGCGAGGGAACGTCTACACGTCAAAGTAGCACACATCGAAATAGGGATGCCAGGCACAGCTGCAGACAGGGTCAACGGGCGGACTAGCGCATCCGGGGCAACAGCTAGCCGCTCCCTTAAAGGGCCCCTCCCACATACACTCAGCCTGCACAGCACGCGGTCTGATGAGCCATATAGGCACACAGACCCCGAGCGCCGCAGTCATGGACCCCCAGCAGCAGCAGCAGCAGCAGCAGCTAGAGGTCCACCCAGCCCTCCCGGCAGGAGCAGGGCTTGCCCTGGCTCTTGTCATGTTGGGGGCAGCTGAGCATCTTCTTGCCCCAGGGGAGGACATGCCCCCAGGGCAGCAGGGCTCAGCCCCTACCCTTGCAGCACCCCGCTCCACCCCCGGCCTCACACGCCGGCGGCTGTGGAGCTACCCCACCAGCACCGACTGGTGGGAGCGGCTGGTGCTTGGGGAGTGGGACGACGAGCACTGGGTCCGCCACTTCAGGATGACCCGACAGACATTCCTGGAGCTGTGCCAGTGGCTCAGCCCCGCACTCAGGCACCGGGACACTGCCATGCGGCGTGCCCTCCCTGTGGAGAAACGGGTCGGCATCGCTGTCTGGAAGCTGGCCACTCCGGACAGCTACCGATCCGTGGGGCAGCAGTTTGGCGTCGGAAAGGCCACCGTCGGGGCTGTCTTCATGGAGGTAAGAGAACCCACAGAGGGGGGCCAGGGCAGAGCAGGGGGGCCAGGGCAGGGCAGGGCAGGGCAGGGCAGAGCAGGGCAGCGGGGCCAGGGCAGGGTAGGGGAGCCAGGGCAGGGCAGAGCAGGCCAGGGGGACCAGGGCAGGGCAGGGGAGGGTAGGGGAGCCAGGGCAGGGCAGGGCAGGGCAGGGGGGCCAGGGCAGGGCAGGGCCATGCACACCCTGCTCACCCCTCATTGGGGCTGTCCCATGCGCTTTCTCTGCAGGTCGTGCGTGCCATCAACTCCATGCTCCTGCACAGGCTCGTGAGGCTGGGGGACCCACGTGCCACTGTCGCCGCCTTTGCCACCCTGGGCTTCCCCAACTGCTTCGGGGCTCTGGATGGGACTCACATCCCCATCCGCGCCCCGGACCACAGTGGAGGCCGATACCTCAACCGGAAGGGCTACCATTCAGTCGTCCTGCAGGCCTTGGTGGACAGCCGGGGACGGTTCCAGGACATTTACGTGGGCTGGCCTGGCAGCACCCACGACGCCCGGGTGTTCCGGAACTCGGGCCTGTGCCGCCGGCTGGAGGCGGGGACCTACATCCCCCAGCAGGAGATCCCTCTGGGGGACACCACCATGCCCTTCTGCATCATCGCGGATGCGGCCTACCCCCTCCGGCCGTGGCTCATGCGCCCCTACACGGGCCACCTCTCCGCCAGCCAGGAGCGCTTCAACCAGCGCCTGAACCGTGCGCGCCAGGTGGTGGAGCGCTCATTTGGCCACCTCAAGGGACGATGGCGATGTCTCCTCACCCGCCTGGATGCCAGCCCCAACAACATCCCCCAGATTGTGGGTGCCTGCTGCGCCCTGCACAACCTCGTGGAGAGCAAGGGGGAGAGCTTTCTTCAGGGCTGGGCCGCCGAGGCCGGCAGGGCACACGTGCAGCCACCTGCTGCCCCCAGTCGGCAGGTGGACCCAGAGGGGACCCGGGTCCGGGAGGCCCTGCGGGCCCACTTCGACGACCAGGCCGCGGGGTGAACTCTGCCCAGGCCCCCTACTGCCCGCCCCTTCCTCCCCCACACTCCTGCCCCAACGCCCACACCATGGAGCACCCCACCGCCCCGCCCCCTACTTGTCCAGGAGAAATGACAGCACGAACTTGTGGGTGAACGTAAATGTTTTTTTTGTCCTCACGAATTTTTTTTTTTTTTTAAATAAAAAAATATATATATGTGAGACAGAAACCAAAAAGGAGGGACAAACATTCAACAAAACCAAGATGGGCACAAATAAAACTATGTACAACAATAAAAATGAAAGCACTGTGCGCCATCAAAAGAAAAACAAAAAGCAGGGAGGAGAACGGGGAGAACTATGTACAGGGGGGGACGGGGCAAACAGGGGAAACACCCACACCACCCACCCAGTCCCCAAAGTCTGTCCAACAAGGGGGGGGGCCACGTCCCGGGCCCCTCGCCCCTACAGCCCAGCAGTGGGCGTGCCCGGCCGGGAGCTCCGCTGGGCCTGCAGTCTGGTGCGCGGCTGGGTGGGAGCGGGCTCCACCGGAAGGTAGCGGCGCCGGCGAGTCGCGGGTGGCTCCAGGGGTCCCTCGGCGCGGTGGCCCTCGCGGGGAGGTGGTGGGGCGACGGCGGACGGCCCGGCGACGGCTGGAGCAGCCGGTGGTGGGGCTGCAGGAGCGGGCATGGCGGGCTGTGGCGCAGCCGGCGCGGCATGGGGGGCCAGGGAATCAATCAGCCGATTGATGGTATCCAGAAAGGCCCCCCATGCCTCTCTGCGCCAGGCCAGCGCCTGCTCCTGCAGCCGGAGGTGCTGCTCCGACACCTCCAGCTGCCAGCGGTGGATGGCCAGCAGCTGGGGGTCTGTGGCCACTGCCGGTAGCAGGCACGGGGTCCGCCGTCTGGCCCTCCACAGGGCCGGTCGTTCCTCAGCCGAGGGGCTGCCCTGGAGCGAGGGTCCCGGAGGGGTCTCCGGGACGACCGATGCCTCGCCGGCGCTCTCTTCCAGTCCTTCGGATGGTGCAGGTGCAGGACACAGGAGAGGAGTGGGGAAAGAAGAATGGAGACAGGCGTTAGTGTGGGCCCCGAGCCGTGGCCTTTGTCCCCCCCGCCCTGTGCTGCAGGTTCCCCATCCCCGTCCCCGGAAGATGCTGCTGTGATGGATGGGGTTCAGGGGTCCCCCTGCCCTGCACCCCGTCCCCTGGTGGGAGCGACTCTCACTTCACCCTGCAGGGTCTGAGAGCAGGAGAGGTTTCTTAGGCCACAGATGGCCAGTTTCTGGCAGGAGTGACAGCACCAGCTGTCGGAAGAGACAGTCCTTCCAAGCCGTCGTGGGGAGAAGACCCCAAGGGGGGCCCCTCTGGGATGCAGCTTTCCCCCTCCTCTGGCTGGCTACCTACCAGCTCTCCCTTCCCCTAGCCTCTACCTGTGGCCCCCGCCCTCGCCCCCCAATTCCAAGCCAGCTCGGCTCCTCCCTCCTGTTTGTTCAGGGCAGAGGTGTCACCTGCCAGCTGTAGCGCCAGGATCCTCCTTTGGCCCTGGGAGCTCCTCGGCTCGGGTGGCTCATATGTAGCCTGAGTCTCCCTTTGGCACTCCCCCCACTCTAATGCATGCTGCTGCTGCGGGGTGTCCGACCCCCTCCGCCCGGGGGCCCCTCGAGGTTCTGCTCCCCCCTGGCCCGGGGATGGGGCATGGCACTGTCATGCAGGGTGGCGGGGGGCAGGGGCTGATGGCTGCAGTGCTGTGAGGGCCATGGCCCTGGTGTCCTTGGGGCCATGGCCATGTGAGCGTGTGGGGGGCCCTGGACACTTCTCTGTTCCCCCCGCCCCTCAAGCCCCGGGGTGTCCACCAGAGAGGGGTACCTACCTGTGGGTCCGCTCCCACGGTCCGGAGATCCCCAGGGGTCGGAGGCCCTGCTGCTGCTCCGGGATGGCAGGAGGAGGATCTGCAGGCTGGAATCGGTGGAGGAGGAGCCCCCCTCCTCCTCCTCCTCCTGCCGCGATGTCCCGGGGATGGCCTCCGGGGGGGGGGCCCCCGGGGTGCGGGGCTTACCTCCGGGGCGGAGCCCAGCTTCAGGGCCTGCTCGGGCTCGTCAGCCGAGGTGTCAAGGGTGGCCGGAGGGGAGGAGGTGTGCCGGGAGCCCAGGATGTCCCTGAGCTCCCTGTAAAAGGGGCAAGTGACGGGGGCGGCCCCAGATTGGCTGGCCACATCCCAGGCCCGGGCATAACCCTGCCGCAGCTCCTTGACCTTACTCCGGACATGGTCCGGAGTGCGGGCAGGGTGACCCCGGGCAGCCAGGCCATCGGCCAGCCGAGCGAACGCATCCGCGTTCCGCCTCTTGCTCCCCATTACCTGGAGCACTTCCTCCTCGCTCCAGAGCCCCAGCAGGTCCCGCATCTCGGCCTCCATCCAAGAGGGGCCCCGCTGCCGCTTCCCAGACTGCGTGGCCCTCTGGCTGCCCTGGCTGCTGTGGCTCCTCTTGGGGGGGGTCCCCTGGGGGTGCTGGGGGGGCTGCTGGGCAGCCATGGCTGCTGTCAGGGGCTGAGTGCTGTGCAGGCTCGCCGCCGCGTGTGCAGGCAGGAGCCTGCACGTTGCCTCAGCCTCCTGCAGTCAGGGCGGGGGAGGGGACCTTTAAGGGGCCCCTCCACACGGCCACCAGTGAGCTGCGGGGCTGGAGAGAGCGTCTCTCAACCCCCCAGCTGATGGCCGCCATGGAGGACCCAGCAATTTCGACGTTGCGGGACGCGGATCGTCTACACTGTCCCTACTTCGACGTTGAACGTCGAAGTAGGGCGCTATTCCTATCTCCTCATGAGGTTAGCGACTTCGACGTCTCGCCGCCTAACGTCGAAGTTAACTTCGAAATAGCGCCCGACGCGTGTAGACGTGATGGGCGCTATTTCGAAGTTAGTGCCGCTACTTCGAAGTAGCGTGCACGTGTAGACGCAGCTATTAATATAAAAACTAGGGCTTATAAACCAGTTCAGAGCTTATCAAAATGGTAAGAGACTTTCATGGAAAATTTTGGACTGAAAAGATATTTTATCAACATTTGTGAATTATTGCCAAAAAACAGAACCCTGAGATGTTTTCTATTTTGTTTTGGATTGTCGTTTTCCTTTCCAGTAGCAAAAACAGGGAAGGAGAGAAGGGGTAATTGCAGGGAAACAAAAGTAACCCATCCTCCTTCAAAAAAAAAATCTGTCCCAATGAAGAGTACAATTCAGCGTAAATAAGGATGAAAGAATCAGGCCCAGCAGATACTGCTTTGCCTGTTTCCCAATCTTCATTCCCAAGTAATCAGTCAGTGCATCATTTTGCAGTGTGATTTCCCAAATTAGTCTTTCAAATTCAGTAATTTCAACCACAGAAATACTTAAACTGTACACATGGTGGACAGTAAGATAAGGCCATCCATTGGGTAACCTAGATTTAAGTATCTTAAAGTTTGTAGACATCTTTTAATTCATTACAATGGGCTTTGGATCAGGCCAGTATATAATAGGAGGTTGATAAGGATTAGGTCCTCACAGCCTTTCCGTATCCTTTATCAATTATCTGAGGGTGAGATTTTCAGAGTCAATGGGTAGCTGGGCATTCAACATTCATCGACTGTCAATGGAAACTCAGCATCCCTGTCCTGTATTTCTTTGAAACAAAACAAAAGCAAAAACAAAAAAACCCTCCCTCTCCTTTTGTATAGGATTATAATAGACTGCAGTGTTTCAAGTCCTGAATTATCGATACACCTTATAGGCAGCATCTACAACCATGTGTTGCTAATACTAGAGCTGCAAAATTAATGAGACATGATAGGCAGGAACCATCACCTTTTCAAATAAATATTACAAGAAAATAAACAATAGCCTATGTTAAGTAGCACCACTGTAAGAAGTAGTATGGATAACAATGGAATGTTTTTTTGTTTTTGTTTTTTTTCATATTCTGTTTTATCCTGTGATCTTAGAAACCTGAATCTTAAATTGAAGGGAAACTTCTATTAGCACCATCAGCCAGAAGACATGTAATTTAGATCAAAAACCTCTCTCTCCATTAGGCAGATGGGAAAAATGCAACCAAACCCCTTAAATACATGAACACTGAGTATGAGCAATCTTTCAAGAGTACAGGTTGAACTTCTGTAATCTGGAACTCTCATCTGGCAACATCCATAATCCAGCATGCTTTTTAGTTAGCCAAATAATGATTTACTATCGGCGTGACCAAGTTTCCTGTGGTCCCATAAAGTTTGTTTACACCCACCAGTCCTGGCTCTCAATGCTGTTATTTAGCTGTAATTTGCCTTAAATGTCTTTTAAAAGCCCAATAAGCAATGCAAGTGTTGGTAATGCTGCTAGACAATATCGACCTTCCATGGTCTGGCAAATTCCCTTGCCCAGCACCGATCACGTCCTGAGGGTGCTGGGTTAGAGAGGTTCAACATGTACATAAACACTGTCTGGTTCAGTAGTTTGTCCTACAAGTAGTAAGCAGAAGAATTATGTCTATTATATACTATTACAAATAATTGCATGTGCAGTCAGGAAGAACAGAGAGTCAAATTCACCATAACGTTTGAGTGCTTTGGCAAATTGCTTCATCTTCATTGAGTCATTTGCCTTTCTTATAGCATCATGCGATTGTAAATGGGCTCTAGCAAGACAGGATCTTGCAAGATCTCTTCCGTGTGTTTTGAATGCCATAATATAAGCCATACTTACGAAAAATCTAGTTGTATGAAACAGGATGATGCTGTACTATTGAGCAGTCTATTAAGACTGAGTGAAAACAAATATTGAAGAAAAAGCCATATCCACTGAATATATAATTTTCCTAAGATACAGTAGAAATAGTCACAATGATTTTTGAAAGTGAAAAATGTTACTGTTTATGGTCAGGATGATTTGGAAAAATGGAAGGCTTCAAAACCTTTGGAAAATTCTGATTATTCCTGCATGTGGGAAGCATTTGCAAATGAAGATGATTAGGGAAAATGGATGGCACCCTCAACAAATTTGTGGGTGACACCAAGCTAGGGGAATGGGGGACAGATAGATAGATAGATAGATAAGAGGATAGGGAAAGGGTCCAGAGTGACCTAGCTAAATTGGAGGATTGAGCCAAAAGAAATCTGATGTTCAGCAGTGATAAGTGCAGAGTCCTGCACTTGGGATGAAAGAATCACAAGCATTGTTGCAGGCTAGGTGACAACTAGCTAAGTAGCAGTGCCGCAGAAAAGGACCTGAGGATTGCAGTGGGTGAGAGGCTAGATATGGGTCAACAGTATGGCCCTGTAGTCAAGAATGTTAACAGCATGTTGGAGTGCATCAGGAGGAACATTTCCAGCAGATCTAGAGAAGTTATTATTCCCCTCTATTTGGCACTAGTGAGGCCACATCTGGAGTACATCATCCAGTTCTGGCCCCCCCAGTATAGAATTCACTGCCCTCCCCCAGTATAGAAGGGATATGGGTGCAGTGGAGTGGGTCCAGCGGAGGGCAACAAAAATGATTAAAATGATAAAAATGATGACCTATGAGAGAGGCTGAGGGATTTGGGCTTATTTAGTTTGCAGAAAAGAAGAGTGAGTGATTTGATAGCAGCCTTCAATTTCATGAGGGAGGATGGAGAGAGGCTGTTCTCAGTAGCAAAGGCTGGCAGAACAAGGAACAATGGTTGCAAGTCACAGAGGTGGGGGATGTAGGTTGGATGTTAGGAAAAACTATTTCAACAGGAGAATGGTGAAGCATTGGGATGTGCTATGTAGAGAGGTGGTGGAATCACTATCCCTAGAAGTTTTTAAATCCCATCTTGACAAAGTCCTGGTTGGGATGATTTATTTAGGGTTGATCCTGCTTTAGTCAGGGGGCTGGACTCAATGACCTCCTGAGGTCTCTTCCAGTCATTGGATTCCAGGATTATATACTCATCATTGGCGTGATCAAATGATTGAGGTGAAACCCTTCCATAATCCAGCCCCCAACCCCTTTTTAAGGAGTAGTATTTTTGTGGTATAAGAAGGGTTAAGGAGAAACTCAAGCCTGCCCTATACTCCAGGTTTCTGGCCCAGGGACTCAAGGTGACAGCAACTGATGGGGGTTTTCCCCTAGCTCCAATACAGCAGCCTTTCCTCTGGGCCACTTTCCCAAATGCTTTTTTCTGATACCTGAGTGAATATTTCCCTCCTCAGCACAGGAACTCTTCCCTCAGCTTTCCAGCAACGTACTTTCTCTTCTCAGTCCTTCACTCTTCTCCTTCTCAGTTCCTTCCCTAAGTGGAAATCTTTTAAGGTAGCCCAACAGGCCTTAATTGGTAGCAGGTCTCTGATTAGTCTGGTGCTGCAAGAAAGCTCATAATTACCTTCAGGTGCCTGCCTCCCCATGTGGCAGCAGTCTCTGGCAGTTTATTCAGGAAGCAGAAAACTATTCACCCAGCTCCAAATTATTATAGTCAGCTGCCCTTGCTCTGCTCACAAGTGCCGGCTTTTAGTGCTGTAAAATGGCCTGAATTTGTACCCATTGGGGAAAAATGGTACCATTTAATGGGTGAACAATCAAACCCTAAATAATCGCTAAAATGTTCTGTATGACACATGTATGTTCTTGTTCAGTGTGGAGCTGGCCATGAATGAACTGTTGCCCACTGCCTTTTACCTTGAAATGGCCAGTTTTCTCAGAGTACTTATGCCTCAGGCAGTACATTTTCTTCATAATTTCAAATAGACTGCATATATCACTATATTACTTGTGTAATTTAATTCATTTTTAAAATACATCGAATACACATATATATCCATTCACTATGAAAGAATAATGTTGTAATTAACCCTCTGGCATTCTTGTGTTCCTTGTGTGAACAGCAGATACCGATATTAAAAATGACAGGCCATTCTACAACTGGTGGGAACTGGCACAGCTCCATTGACTTTGATGTAGCTGAACTGATTCACTCCAGCTGAGAATGCAGCCTGAAACAATCACTGGAAGAGTAATACTGATGTCGGAAGATGTCTTGCATAGGAGCCAGGAGGGCAGTGGGAAGAAAAATCAAGTGAGATGCACTCATTGAAGCACCAGAGTGTAGAGTATCTTCCATTTATTCTGTTGACCAAGCTACCACTACTTGGAGAGGTGAATTAACTACAGGACTATAACACCCCTTCCAACCCTATAAGAAATGTGTATTCAGTAGCAGTACAGCTATAGACAGACTGGCCAGATATTCCGTTGTCAGCCAAAGTCTGGCTGAAGAGGGGACGTGACAGTGTCTGGTTAGATCTACAGATTGGACACCCAAAGTCTGGTTATTGTAGGTGGAAGAGGCTCCAGGTCATCACCCATGCCAGCCTTTAGTTAGGGCCACCTCCTACCTGCAACAGGCATGCGCAATTCGCTGCCCTGGCTATGCAGACAAGTCCTTCCCAAGCCAGGCAGCGGGGGTGGTGAGAGGGGAAAAAAGGAAGTTCTGCATTCCTGCTGGATTGTCTAGTTTTGAAACATTCCCAAGTTGACAGCGCTGGCTGCAGAGCTGTAGCTGAGCTCTTGCATTGCCCATAATGTAGATATGGCTTAAGAGCAGAAGAATCCCATGAGTCTAGGTTGAAGCTAGAAGTCTAAAACCTGAGAAGAGGGCACTCAGAGGAACACTGTTTATACCACAGAGTTATTTTGGACTATCTTATTCCAGAGTTATTATTCCAAAATAATCTAGTCCAGAATAAAGCATCTACACTATAGGGGGGCCCAGCATAAGCAAAACTTATTCCAAAGTATTCCGCACTGCTTCCAGGGGCTGTAATCTGAAATAGGATATGTCTACACATTTCAAACTAGCACCTATTCCCAGTCTATAAAGATCCTATTCTGAAATACCTATTTCAGATTAGGAGACATTCCTTGTATAATGAGGTTTACAAAATTCGAAATACTCTGTCCTCTATTTCAAAATGAATGCAAAATAGCAGCTTTGCTGTGTAGATGTCCCCAGTTATTTCAGAATAGTGGCTGTTATTCCAAAATAACTTTGCTGTGTAGACACAGCCAGAGAGACCAGAAAGGGGACAGAGGAATAGCTAGCTCTAACTATATGCTTAATTTTTAAAACTGAAATTTCATCTTAAAAAGCATGTGTTTCAGAGATAATCCCTATATGTAAAATTGGACTGGAACCAATAATAACCAGTGTTCCCTCAATTTTTTCCATCCATGGGCAGAATAAATTTTGTTATGTGCACCAAGGCATGTGCAGATGCCCACCACCAATAGAAACACATGCTGCCCACTGTGGGCACCCTCCTAATCATCTGACTGGCACCTGAATCGCTCCAAAGCAGCTGCACATGCTCTCAGCTTACATGGAAGACTGGTAAGAACTATCCATACAAAAAAAAGACTCCTGTGTATGTGTAGTAGGTTTGGCTCTTTTACCAGTACGGCTTTCAAGTTTCTCCAGCTGTAAACCGCTTTCTCCAAGTTGGGATGTGAGCGAGGCTAGAAACCCTGTAACATAGTGGAGGTGTTGGCAGGAAAATCATAACCATCTGCAAATTTTTGGGAACATTTTCAATTTTGAAATACTTGTGGAAAGCTTTCACTTCTATGGACATTTTCAAGTGGTGAGGGCGGGGAGAATCTACCAGATTAAATTATGTCATTTCTTCCTCTTCTCACACAACTTATTTTTATTTATTTAGATTGATGCATATGCTAAGAAGGGCACCTGCCCACCCATCTGTTTTCAGCACGACATAAAAAATATAGATCACAAAAATACCCTCAGTACTGCAGTGCAATTTAATATAAGCCTCCATCAGTAGTGTGGACAATTTTAAAAACCTCAGACCTTCTTCCCCTCTCTTTTAAAGTGCCAAGAAAAGAATAGGAGCTTGAAGAAATTAGTTAAACATTAATTGATTTAATCTTTACATGCAGTGCTAGCAACGACAGTCTGGTCATATTGAAGCTGCTGGGCTCTTACGCTGAACAAGCCTTTTTTGACATCAGTTATCCATCCTCCTATTCTGAGAAGTTGTGAGTTCTTTTAAAGAAAGACTTTAAAAGAATGTTTCGTATCTCCTACTGAAGTAACCTTTTTAGAAATTGAATCTAGGGAGATCAGTTCTCAGTGGCTATTTTCCAGCACAGAAATCCCTGTACACTTGTTACCTGGAGCTCCTCTTTATACACAGAAATGAACTTCACTATTGACATTGTGATCTGTCACAAAGCCCTCTATTAGTACATCAATTTCTGATTAACTTCTTTGTCTCACGCCGTCACTGAGCTCAATAGTCCTAATTGACAAACAATAAAGGTTGCATTTTACCACCAGTGAAACTGTACAGTCTTTTGTTAACCCAGAGCAAAGACGATTAAAACCAACATCCCTCTGTTAATTATGGCCCATTCTTTTTGTTTTGCTTCAACATTCCACGATTAAACTGGCACCATTCGCCTCACCATGTTCAGGATGTGTCATAATTTCCATTCAAAATCCCTTGTCAAGTATAGTATAAATTGGCCTTTAGCATTCATTGTGCATTTAAATTTAGCATAAACAATTCCATGGTACAATGAATGGCATGTTGGCCTATTGTTATGTTTAATCTAAATAGTAGGGCAGCAGCAATTAGTAATATGCATTTTCTTTACCCCCACCCAAAGTTTTCCTGTGGTTATCAAAAAAGGGGATCTCTGGCAACTGTAGAAATTAGGAACTCGCAACTATGGGCTTGTCTACACTTCTGGGACGATCAATCTGAACAGGGTTGATCTTCCAGAGTTTGATTTTGCACATCTGGTAAAGACGCGCAAAAATCAATCTCTCTGGGGTCGGCAGTCGACCCCCATACTCCACTCTATTGCAAGGAGTAAGGGAGGTCAGTGGGAGAAACAATCTTATCTACCTTGCTTAGTAAAGACAGTCACATAGGTCAATTTCTGACACATCGTTTCTAGCTACGCCATTGCCGTAGAGAGAATTGCATATCTGACATCGACTTTCAGGTCTAGTGTAGACCTGGCCTAAGAAATACAGAAACGGAGACTCGGAGTTGACTGGCAAAGTTCCATGCAATATATAGAGACTGATTCTCTGTTATGTGAAGGCCCCCTTTATATTGCTAGAGTGATATATAGCAGTCTGTAAATGAAATATCAGGTCCACGTGTATGAAATGTTCAAAAGTAACTGGACTATCTTCATCTCCAGCCGAAGTCATTGACTATACATAGTATTCTATGGGCTATTATGTCAGCCCAAGAGCTAGAAGACATAAGACCGTAAGTGGCTAGATATATACAATTGCTAGATTTAGGTTCCAGTTTGAACTGGGCTGTGCGACCACACCATCCACGCTGCCACAGCCACACTGAACTAGCATGCTAAAAATGGCAATCATGACCTCTACGCGTATGTCTACCTATACTGAGAACCACATCTCCCAGTTACTGAGAAGCCATACTTTAAGTTTAAAGAAAGGTGCATAGGTTGCAAAGCCAAGTCGTTGAAAGCTAGCAAGTGCCGTATTTAAAGTTGGCTGTGTAACCTTTATTCTGTCCCCTTATTCATCCATCCTGCGTTCTGAGCGAGCAAGAGGGGTCTTTGGGAAAAAATAATGTGACTGTATAATTAAGACATTATGCACAGGCAAAGGGAGTTGTACAGGAGACCAAATTGCTGCTATTTCCTGACTTTCAAGGGCTTATCTTTGCAATCTAAATACCTCTTCTACCAACTTAGGAAATTACATACCTTTCTCTAGCATAGTTTTTCTGAAAGTACAAATTCTGTTATGTTCAACTATAACAAACTTCACAGCTGGATTTAAACCCTGATCTATCAAGAATGCAGTATAGGCACCCATAGCACTCAAAAACCAAGATTAAGCCTGTTAGTTGGCAGAAGGAGGTAGTGATGGGATGGCATATTGCAGCTATTTGTTGAACTGCGGGCCTAGAGGTTGGTGTTTGTTGAGGAATATGGCGTATCTGCATCCCTACCCCTGTTGCTCTACTTGGTCTCCCAGTCCCCCAGTACAGTGTATGCTGCTTTTGCCGCTTTGTTGGCTGTTTAGCTCTAATACTTTAAAATGTTTGTGTTACAGATATCTTCCTGAGGAATGCAAGCAATAGAAGTGGAAAGGTGACCTAATTTATAATCCACCAGAACAAGAAGGGGATTTAATGGAAGAAAAGACATTTCTCGAGACCATGGACTTTTCCCCTGCTTCTTTAAATAAATAAGTCACAAGAATCTTTAATGGAGAATTCATTTTTATGTTCAAAAGTGCCCATAGGTTTGTACAGCTATGGCGTTACTTTCAGCCATCATTAAAAGTTTGTTAGAACCTTCAGGAATGGGAGCATGAAGGGCTGGGCTGCTAACACCTCTGCATTGCCCCAAGAGGTGTAGGTTGAGCTCTTCTGAAGGACTTTGGGGGACTGGGTTCAGAAGGAAATATCATCCAGCCAATACCAGTATATAAAGGAACTGCCTATCTCCCTCTGATCTAGACCTGCTTCCAATACACTCTGACATTGGCTTGTCTTCGGATTTGCTATTAGATTGCTGTCCGTAATGTGGTACTCAACCCTGATCAGAAAGTGACCTGGCCCTGCCTGCTTCCTGTTGTCTGACTCTTAGGCCAGGTCTACACTATTATCCGCTCAGGGTCTCTCTTCCAGGCTTCGATTTCACACACCTGGTAGGAGCACGTGAAATTGACCTATCAGGGATCAGCAGTCAACACCTGTACTCCTTGCTAGTCTTTAGTGAGGATGGCCAGGTAAGTTGATTGCAAATAAATTGATTCTAGCTATGCAATTGCCAACTGCCTAGTGCAGACCAAGCCTGAGTTCACCCTCTGTCCAGTCTCAGACTCTGAACCTGATTCGGCCGGATGACAGATTCTTGCGCTAATCTCTAGATCTAACAGCCTATGTCCCAGTACTGGGAGTTTCAATCTGCATCACAAATTTGAGAAGAAGTGAAAGGACTAAAAGTTGAAATATGAGCATGAGAGAAACCTGCAATAATATTAATTGTCAATGAAGATGGCAACTAGGTTTAGTTTACGAAATCAGTTAGAGGAGATAAATCACTGGTAAATCTGAAAATTTCTAATAAGAGTCCAAAGGGTGTATCTGAGCAGAGCACTAGAAAACAGTCCAATCAGTACTGAATTCACAGCTGGGAAAATTTGTGATCCAAGATTCCTCCGGGTAGCTTTGGAAAAGTGTTTATTTTACACATTAAAGTGTAGTGCCCTTTGTAGCTTCTGTCACCCCCCTTCTGAGCTGTTTGGATCTTTTAAACTCCTCTTCTAGTTGGAGCAGCTTTGCTGGTGGGAGGCTACTTTGGGTCCAGAACTGCTACTTAATGCTTTCTGTCTCAGTATGGGGTTTGTATGGCCTATCACACCACACCATGGCATTGGCAAGGGCTCTTGGAGAATAGGGATGCACAATCACCCACATTCAGGATTGGGCCAGAGCTCGAGCTTTAGGATCCTGCAGAGTGGAAGGGACCCAGAGCCAAATATCTGCACCACAATTAAACAGTCCCTTAGCCCCAGCCCTGAGAGCCCAAATCATTTGGCATGGGTCATTGTCTGGTTTTTAAGGATGTCGGCACACTGTAATTAGATCCAAGTTGCACACCATCTCCTACGCAGCAAGTTAAACTACAGTTTCTGTAATGAGTAACCTAGTCATTAATAGCAACAAAGGGTCCTGTGGCACCTTATAGACTAACAGAAAAGTTTTGAGCACGAGCTTTCGTGAGCACAGACTCACTTCATCAGATGCTGGTCTTGGAAATCTGCAGGGCCAGGTATAAATAAGCCAGAGCAAGGGTGGGGATAACAAGGTTAGCTCAGTCAGCAAGGGTGAGGCTTACTACCAGCAGTTGATCTGGAGGTGTGAACACCAAGGGAAGGGAAGCTGCTTCTGTATTTAGCCAGCCATTCGCAGTCTTTGTTTAAGCCAGAGCTGAGGGCGTCGAATTTACAGATGAATTGTAGCTCAGAAATTTCTCTTTGGAGTCTGGTCCTGAAATGTCTTTGCTGTAGGATAGCTACTTTTAAGTCTGCTACTGTGTGGCCTGGGAGATTGAAGTGCTCTCCTACGGGTTTTTGTACATTGCCATTTCTGATATCTGATTTGTGTGCATTTATTCTTTTACGTAGAGACTGTCCAGTTTGTCCGATGCGTATAGCAGAGGGGCATTGCTGGCACATGATGGCATAAATTATATTGGTAGATGTGCAGCTGAATGAACCCACAATGGTGTGGCTCATCTGGGTAGGTCCTGTAATGTGTTACTGGTGTAGATATGTGGGCAGAGCTGGCAACGAGGTTTGTTGCATGGATGGGTCCCTGAGTTAGAGTGACTGTGGTGCGGTGTATAGTTGCTGGTTAGGATTTGCTTCAGGCTGGCAGGTTGTCTGTGGGAAAGGACTCGTCTGCCTCCCAAGGCCTGTGAAAGTGGGGGATCATTGTCCAGTATGGGTTGTAAATCCCTGATGATGAGCTGTAGAGGTTTTAGCTGAGGACTGTAGGTGATGGCTAGTGGTGTTCTGTTGGTTTCTCTCTTGGGCTTGTCCTGTAGTAAGAGGCTTCATGGCACAAGTCTGGCTCTGTTGATCTGTTTTTATTTTATTTTTTTTTGTTTTTGTTTTTACGTAGAGACTGTCCAGTTTGTCCGATGTATATAGCAGAGGGGCAGACGTATATCTCCTATCTGGCAGAGAGGGCCTGGGCTTCTAAGGAACACCACCTGGGCCAGCACTAAACTTTGCAGTAGGGCATGAGCAGTTTGTAGGTAGTCTGACAATGACATCTTGAGCTTGCACAGGCTCTTCTGTTGTGAACTTGCACGTGGCTGGGGAGTCCAAGCTCTGAACGGCATGGGTGTTCACAGTGGGGGCAAGGGAATTGTCCTGGCTCCATTGGTGCTGCTGTTGCTTTCTTCCTCTCACGAGGCTCAATAAGGCATACACATCGCTGCTCGTCAAAGTTGTCGTACGCATGCTGTACATGAGCACACCAGCCTGTTCAGTCGTTTGCTTGCTGCTCTAGCTGATCTGGTTTTAAACCAGCATGAGCAATGTTGGCCTTCACACAGTCTTTATATCTCTTGCAAGGCCTACCTTGATTCCTTTACCCTGGGAGAGTTCACCACAGAGGAGTTGCTTAGGGATTCTTGACTCCTCCATTCATATGACATGCCCTGTCCAGTGAAGCTGGGCTTTCAGAATCATGGCTTCAATGCTCGTGGTTCCTGCTCTGTCCAGGACTCCCAGGTTCGCAACTGTCATACCATCGAATGTGCAGTATTGACCTCAGGCTGTGTGTGTGGAAGCGCTCCAGCAGTTTTATGTGTTTTCTGTACAAGGTCCAGGTTTCACAGCCATGCAGGAGACTGGTCAGGACCACAGCCTTGTACACTTTCAATTTAGTGGGCTGGCGGATATTGTGCTGATTCAACACTCATGCTCTCAGATGTCCTAGTGCCCGGCTGGCCTGGCAGATTCTGGCATTGATTTCTTTGTCAAGGGAGCCATCATTGGCTATCAAACTCCTCTACTGTTTTTAACTCTTTTCCTTCAATAAAGATTGAAGCAGGGAGAGCAGCAGATCCTGGAGCAGGTTGAAACAGTACCTCGGTCTTTCCTAGGCTGATGGTCAAACCAAAGAGGCAAGTGGCATCAGCAAACTTGTTGACGATGAGCTGGGGATCAGATTCCTTGTGTGCCATAAGTGCACAGCCGTCAGCAGAAAGGGCTTCAAGGATGAGCCTCTCGAGTGTCTTGGTTTTAGCATTCAGACAACAAAGGTCGAAAAGTGACCCATCAAGTCTGTATTTTGTGTAGACTCCATGGTTCAGGTCGCTAACTGCGTGGCTGAGGATGCACGTGAAAAAGAGGTTGAATAACATTGGGGCCAGCACACACCCTTGCTTCACACCATTGGATATCTCAAATGGATCTGAGGACTCGGCATTTGAAAGAACAAAGCCAGTCATGTCATCATGAAACAGGCGCATGAGGTAAACGAATCTTCTTGGGCAGCCAAGTTTTGACAGGATAATCCACAGGGCTTCTCTGTTGACGGTGTCAAACTCCTTGGTCAGGTCTATAAAGACAGCATACAGATCCAAATTCTGCTCTATGCACTTTTCCTGGACCTGACGAACAGCAAAGATTATGTCAATGGTGCTGTGGCCTGGGTGAAAACCACACTGTGCCTCTGGGAGGTCCTCCTCTGAGAGGCTGGTGATCAGACAGTTGAGGATGACTCAAGCCAAGATCTTCCCAACAGTATAGAAATGGGAGAAGCCCCGGTAATTTCCACAGTCAGCTTTGTTGCCCTTGTTCTTGAAGAGCGAGATGATTGTGGCATCCCTAAAGTCTTTGGGCATGTCTTCTTCTTCCCAGATGCTGATCAAGATGTTGTGAAAGGCTTCAAGTGACACTGGTCCTGCCACTTTGAAAATTTCAGCAGGGATACCGTCCATCCCAGGGGCTTTGCCAGAGCTGGTCTGGCTGATTGCCTTTCTGACCTCATCCATTGTAGGGGGCAGGTCAAGACTGTCTGTTGTGGGTTTCTGACGGATCTGGTCTAGGGCTGCAGGTTCGACAATGGAGGGCCTGTTGAGAAGGTTGCTGAAGTGCTCTCTCCACCTATTGTTGATGCTGCTCTTCTCCCTCAGAAGGGTCATGCCATCTGCAGACAGGAGAGGTGTAGTAATTGGCTTTGAAGGTCCATATACAGCTTTGATAGCACTGAAGAACATCTTGGAGTTCTTGGTGTCAGCATAGCATTGGACTTCATCAGCTTTACTCTCCCACCACTCATCTTGCATTTAGCAAAGGGTCGTTTACGCCTGACTCTGTAGGTGTTTCAAACGATCACATTTGGAGATTGACGACTGATTGTTTTGCCATAGCAGAAATGTGTTCTGTTTTTCCTCTAAGATCTTCATGATGGCCTCATCATTTTCATCAAACCAGTCTTGGTGAACTCTCTATTTCAGTCCTAGTGTTGGCTTGGCTGACTCCATCACCAGGGTTTTGAACTGGTCCCACTTTTGTGTTGGGTCTCCAGTCAGAGGTCCATGGGATGTCACTACTTCATGAAGGCAGGCTGCAAATTTCTCACAATGACCAGTATGTTGCAGCTTCCCAATGTTGAAGGAGGATCTGACAACCTTGAGCTTCTTGCGGTGCAGTGGTGTGATGTGCAGCGTAAGGACTGATCTGACGAGTCTATGATCAGTCCAGCACTCAGCTCCCCTCATGGCCCTGGTGATCTTAACATCTCGAATGTCCCGCCTGCGACTGATGACATAGTCATTCAGGTGCCACTGTTTTGATCTCGGGTGCATCCATGTGGTCTTGTATTTATCGGCTTGCCTGAAGAAAGTGTTGGTAATTGTCAGGTCATTTTCTGCACACAAGCTCAGCAGAAGGCGGCCATTGGCATTCATGTGACCAACACCATGATACCCCAGCACCCCTTTCAAGGTCCTACAGTCCTTATCAACCCTGGCACTGAAGTCACCCAAACAGGGGAAGCTTGTCACTAGGAGGAGTTGCTTTCACAGGATGGTCAAGGTCCTTATAGAAACTTTCTTTTGCTTTGTCGCTGCTAGTCAGTGTGGGGGCGTAAGTACTGATGACTGTCATGTGGCAAGAGGTGTTGAGGGGGAAGTGGAGCTTGATCAAATGCTCACTGATGCAAGTTGGTAGGTCAGGAAGCTAGTGCAGAAGTGATGTCTTGATGGCAAGTCCCACTTTGTGGATTCTGTCTTCATTTTCTGGCCTGCCTTTCCAGAAGAAGGTATAACCTCCTTTTGGTCCGCGTGTGGATCCTTCCTCTGCCAGTCTCGTCTTGCTCAGGGTGGCTATGTCAATGTTATAATGTGCCAGTTCTCTTGCTATGAGGGTCATTCTTCTCTCAGGACTCATAGCATTCTCCCTGTCCAAGAGGGTGCGAACATTCCACCTACAAATATCATCTTTCTTTTCACTGTTTTTCAACTGCTGTGAGGGTTAAACTGCCAGCTGCGGCATGCTGGCCATTTTGGTTTGTACAAGCAATTTTTGGGACACTTTTTCTAGTCCCCTCCCTCATTTTGAAGGTGAGCGGTGCTGTTCTTAGAAAGGCCTGCTCAGTCGCCTGGGAGGCTGCCGAACTCCTCTGTCGTCCCAGGGTCAGAGTCGAGCGACCAAAGTCCACAGGCTGCCTACATTCAGGTTGGGAGCTACGACTCCCAGTGGTCACCTCCACCTGTTGCTTTACCCCTCTGCCATTGCCACAGGAATTTGAGGTAGACAGAAGTGATGAGACTGTGCAAAGAACCTGTGCGGGAGAATGTTTAAAGTGGAAAAGCCATTGCACAGGGGCAGTTCCACTCTCTTGACCTCAGAAGCCTGGTTCCAGTGGTACAAAAAGACATCACGGTTGGGACTTCTTAGGCTGCAGGGGATGGCCATGCTGTCTTTGGTGCCTTGTCATGCCCTTCACTCTCCACAGAGCATTGCAGAACTGCCTTCCTGATCATTGGATCTTGCTGTTGATCTCATTCGTCCAATCTGCCAGGGCAATTCCCTATCTCACCACAGGTTTCCGACCTGCTGGCTACCCTCACCTGGTTTAGCCCACTTGTTGAAGCGGTTTATCAGGGTGTGGCCGCTGCATGCTACAGCTTCTTGGAGCCACAGGTGAGAGCTGGGTGCCAGGTGGGGACCAAAGGTGCACAAAGTGCCCCCAAAGAGACACGACAACTCCCCACACCAGCGGTGCTACCCGTCCCTGGACACCCCGTTTGCCCCTAATGGGCCTAATACAAAGTTCTACAAAGTCAATGAGTCTTTCAGTATAGATTGCGCTATAGTCTTGGGTTACTTTTCCTCCCGTCTCAGTGTTAATTAATCTGCAGAGTTTTCTACTCCATGGATATGCTGGCAAACATGGACCAGCTCCACTCGAATCAGTGGCATTTCTCTAGATTTACACTTATGCAGCTGGAGAGCAGAACATGTCCCTACCTATTGTAGATTTGATGAAAAATTAAACATATGATAGCAAAATCCTGAAGCAGGAGTGGGCAATAATTTTTGATGGAGAGAAGATGCCAATAATTTGGTAAATGGTGGAGGGCTGCACTCTTCCAAGATACTAATAGAGGGATGGTGGTTGGGTGCAAAAGGGAGTTCAGGGTATGGTACTGGGGTGCAGGAAAGCATGTGGAGTCCAGGAGGGAGTTTGGGTGAAGGAGGAGGTCATGATCTTGGGCAGGGTCTTGGGGTACAGGGTGTGAGAGGGGTATGGGTGCAGGAGCAGAGGCCCAGGGGGCTAGGTTATGTGGGGTGTGGGTAGAGGAGCAGGGACAAAGGGTTGGTTTAGAGTGGGGTGGGTGCCAGAAGTAGATTCTTGCTGGGAGGTGCTTACCTGGGAAGTTCCCAGACAGTAGGTTTCTCAGGCTGGCTCCCTGCCTCGCCCCACTCCTGCATACCACTCAAATATGGCCCTAAAGTTACTGCAGAAAATAATACTTAACTAGAGACAATATGACAAAGCAGAACACTTCATGACTTTGTATGTTTTTCTCCCAACATACTGGATTTGACCTGAGTACCACGTGCCTAATTCCAGTGGCTCTTTGATAGGTCCTGGTTCTGCGCAGAGCAACCTGTGGAGCCAGGCACTGACCAGTGAAAGGTAAACAGTGATAACAGGAAGTGCATGGGAACTCAGTCCTGGACCCAGCAGAGATCTGGTACATGCTCACTGTATCATTTCTGCCCAGTAATAGGAGTAAGGCCCCAGTAGGAATTTCATGGTTTGGTCCTGCTCCTCAAATAGTCCTACAGCTTGGACCTCCCTGGTCTGGCATACTCCGAGCATGACCAGTTCTGAAAGAGGGAGTTTGCTAGACTAGGGCCCCTAGTGCGGACCCCTGCCTGGCTCCACTCCCAGCTCCAGCCGCCATTGTCTCCCCCACTAGCCCTGGCTACTGGCTCCCTACCTGGCTTTGCTCCTTGCCCCAGGCTGATGCCCCTGCCCCACTCAACCATCTCCACTTTCTGCCCCAGACAGGCTCAGAGTTGCCGCCCCCATTGGCTGCCCACCCGGGTGGTGCAAGGCCCAGCTATGATGCCAGGCCTGCCAATGCTCTACAAAACTCCACCACTGCTGGCTTGACTCCCAGTCAAACACCCAGTCTCATTGTTGCTGGCCCCAGTGGGTCTCCCAGCCCCACCAAGATTCCTGGTCAGTCTGTCCTGCCACCACTAGCTCAGAACAGACTCCTGGCCAGCCAGGCTTGTTGCTGCTGGGACCCAGCTCCAGGCCCTCCTGTCACTCGACTCATGGCTACCAGGGATCTCTGGTCCAGGAACATGGATATTGCCAGATCAGAAAATCTTCGTTTTCAGAGGTTCAGCTTGTACTGAAGTTAAAACACTACTCAATAAGGTTAGCAGAAGCTGGCACTGTGTAACTTGGCAGCCCAAAAATGGCCATTATAAATGGGCATTTTTGCCAGTGCAGTAGCTGCAGGATCATGCCAGCGACAGCATAGGTCTTCCCTCCTCTCTTCTGATTGGAGAAGAAAAATAAAAATGCTGCAGAGGATTCAGCCGTTAACGGAGATGCAGTTTTGGGAGAGCTGATCTTTGCAGCTATATATTAATTGTAGAATAGATCTCTGTGCTTTGATAGGTGCCTTCAACTCCATGTATAGTGACTGAATTGAATTTGAACTATATATTATAATGTATTCAGTGCACTGCATAGAAGCTTGCCCGTTTTCTTTTTCATTGAAGCTGACCAAGCACAAATATGAGAAAGGTATGAAGAAATGCTCTGTGTGTGCACGTGCACATGAAAAATGAATAAACATACTCCTTTTCCCCAGAATCTGCAATACGGTAAGGCAACACAAAACCAGCACCTCCCCCAATAAAATAATATGTGACTGCAGTGCTGTTTCTAACCTGGTATTTGCTGAATGCAAAGCTCTACAAATAAAAATAGCATTCCAAGGTGCGCTGATTGAAGAGGTACTTAATTTTTGTGACATGTAATGGTGCCTTTAGCAGTACTCATGTCCAGGCACCCTACATAAAATGAACCTTTTAAGAAGGAGATTCTGAATAGCCTGACTTCAACTGGTTTTAAATGATAAATTGGTGCACAGTTAAATGCAAATGCCTCTCTTTACAAGGCACTTACGAGGAGTCAACATTGCAATCCTCCCCACTGTGTGTAGTAATTATATCACAGCATCTTTTATTTAAAGTCATTAATGGCCATAAATAAGAACATTTGAGGTGCTTACAACTACTTTGTGTTCCATGTATTGGCTTCTTTCTTTTAGGGGGGGAAAAAAAGTGATATTTCCTCATGGATACCTTTCTTTCCATGGAGGACAAAGGCACCAATGCTTTTGTGTCAATCTTTCTGATTGAGAACTTTCATGGCCCATTTTTCTCGATTTGTCTTTTACTCAAGACTATGCCAACAAGTGAGTAATACAAGCTCTTGGATATCTAAATTGAATAAAAGTGTTCACTTTTGCATGGAGGCGCTGATGCACCTTAGTAAAATTGAAGCTCTGGTTTTCATTTCTCTCATTGTACAGGTCTACGATGAAGCTACAAAACGGGGTGGGGGGAAGCTCTGTCATATACATTATCATAAATCATGGATAAAAATGTAGACGCTGATGCTGACTCAAATTATATGAGCTTTGAGTCACCATCCTTGACTATTACTGGCTGATTGAAGCCAACCATTTTCCAAGCTAAATTAATTTATAATCAGTTGAATAATGTTATCATCCATTACTGCAAAGCATATGAATGGTGACAATACTGCCAGCTCTAATACTGAGGCTTAATGGCATCCAAAAGGTGTCTTTAATTAATGAAGAATCTAGCATCACTTCCTGGAAAGATAGATTCGATTTATAGACTGATATAGATTCCAATCACCTAATGATGTTTCACTAAGAGTTGACTTTCCCACTGGTACTTGGCAATGTTACTGCAAGCCTTATTTGTTCAGATTTACAGTCTGCCAGTTTCTCTCTTATCAGATTGAGCCCAAATAGACAAATTACATCCATGCATCTCAGTCTAGCCAGCAGTTCTGAAGTGCCGTCCGGACAAAATTTGGCACAAAGGTGGAACCGAGAGCTTATACATCACTGGTATTTCCAAAGGAGCATAAAGAAAAGTCAGGCACCTAACTCATAACATCTGATTATGTTCTGGTTTTATGTTCTGGTATTATCTTGTTCTCTGTGCCTTAAATATTGAGTCTGTTCTGGTCTGGCTATGGTCTGAAGAAGTGGGTCTGTCCCACGAAAGCTCACCTAATAAATTATTTTGCTAGTCTTTAAAGTGCTACTTCACTGCTTTTTGTTTTGATAACATCTGAGTAATTAAGCCGTGTAGGCTTCTTTGGAAAATAGCCACATACCATCATCATCTCAGCTCCAATTTTGTACTAAATGTCATCTCCAGGGTGAACCTCTCTAATTGGGCTCTCTGATCCAGCAGCATCCATGGTCTGGCATGATTTCAGTTAGCTGGATGACCACTTTTCATGGGTGGGGCCAAGTTTCCCACAGTCCCATAAGGTTTGTTTACAGCCCCTCGTCCTGGCTCTCAGTGTGCTGTGCTGTTATGTAGCTGTAACTTACCCCTGTAAAGCAGGGTGAGTGCTGGTAATTCAGCTAGATGATATTGACCTCCTGTGGCTCAGCAAATTCTCTGGCTCGGCACCAGTTAGGTCCCAAGACTCGACTACGGAGTTTTAACCAATGTTATATGCATTTCTTATATTGGAGGTCTACACACACGCATACATGCATATAGAGCTCCAACATCGATTTACAAATAGATTCATACAGGTAATACCTTGAATTTAGGAAGTGTGTGTGCTGTCCGGATGGTTCTGTGTGTGCCTATATGGTATTAGAGCAGTGGCTTTCAATGGCCCCTGACTGCTGTGTTCCTTTCGTGAGTCTGACATGTCTAGCATCTCCCAAGTTTCAACTCACCTAAAAATTTCATGACCATTCCACTGGAAGTCTCTGGCAAGGATATTAAAATTTAGAGGAAGCCAAACTCCATCGTTCAGTACCAACTGCTAATTTTTCATCTGATAGTATTTATGTTTTAATAGAAGCAGCATTGGCTCTTATGATTTTCAGATTAGTTAAAAAACAAAAGTCAACATCTTGTCTCCTGAAATTGATGTAGTTTACATACATAGCCATCATCGTGTTTGTTTTCTACCTGTAAGGCTGAACTAATCTCAATCTAAACTGTAAGCTAGAATGTGAAAACAAATGTTTCCCCACATGAATATTGTGGAATTCACATTAACCAGCAATCCACATGAATGCTGCTAGAAATAAGACCCAACCTTCCACTGAAATGGGTCTTCAAGAAAGAAATTCACCCCTGGACTGAGGGCACATGCAAAAGACGTCATACAATTTCATATCTCACAACTGGACAATTGAGCCTGAGATCCCCATGAGTGGTGTTGGTCCCAGTCTTAATACAGGCCCCTTAATTTCACCCACAAAGAACTCAAGTTTAAAGCTGTGATTTCCAAAGGTACCTAAAGGAACTAGATATCCAAATTCCTTTGCTCACCTAACTTGTTTAGGCTATGATGGGAATGCAACCCTAAGTGCTTGTCTATACAAATGTCTATATCACCATCATTGCAACTTCAGTGAAAATACTACCTATACCAACCACAGGGGTTCTCCCATCTGCACGTATAATCTCTCTCTCCAAGGGACATTAGCTGAGTCAAAGGAAGAATTCATTCATCACCTTTGAGCTGAATATAACAGGGTTCAGATCACATTATCTGGATTTTTCTCACCCTCTAAGCAATGTTCCCTCTAATCTTTCCTATCTATGTGCAGATGTTGTCCATCATGTGCAGAATAATTTTATGTGCAACAAGGCATGTATGAATGTGCGCCACAAGAAGAAACAAAAAAAATGAAGCTGTGAGAGCTCAGATAATCAGGTGGGTGGTATCTGAATCTCTCCTGAATGAACGAATGCACAAGAACGTAGCTTTCAGGGGACACTGCCCTGAGCAATTTAGTTATACTGACCTAATATCCTAGAATAGATCATACCTAAGATTTTAATAGATCTGGTTACAAGACTTTATATATAATTCTACGCAAGGCTCGGATATTTTCTATTTTTGCCAAGCTTGGTGTGCTTTAAATAAGGAGAAAAGTCATTCACAGATAGTTGTTGGAGAGGGCCATTAAAGTATTCACAAATCCTGTACATTCACATTTTCCCAGCACAACTGATTATTCAAGCAAAGCTCTACTTGGGAGTTGCAGTTTTCACTTACCATTAATGTCCTGCCTGAAACTTTCCAGTTGTCCAATCTGCATTCAGAAACAACACCACGACTAAGCAACCAATCACACTACAGGAAGGGCCAATGGAGGTTGGGGGGAAGCAGCATATAGTCAGAACACTATCTGCCTAAACTATTCAAGTAGTGAATAAATTTGGAAAGCGGAGGAAAGACAAGATTGGATGGCAAACAATTTGCTTACCAAAGCAGGAGTTAACTTCCTGGTGAATATTAATTACTAAGTCATGACTAGCTTTTCTTTCTCCTGCTGCACTGCTGTGCCTATAAAAATCAGTGCAGGTAGTATCATCACCACCTTTTTTCCCCATCTCTGACAGGCCTATACATCTCAAGGGAGGGATTCCTCTCTCTTCCTCCCCTCTCCATTGAGGTCAGCTCCCATTTTCCTTCCTTAGGAAGGCAGCTTTCCCAACCTTGCCTCTGCAAGAAGCAAGCTATCTGTTGCCATAGTGATTGGAAGCTCTCTGGTTAGATATGGCTGTTCCACTGCACCGGTGACAACAACTTTAACAGCAGGGACAAGGGGGTGTGAAATTAGAGGGACCGGAGTAAAGAAAGAGGGAAGCAACTGAAGATAGAGAGAGGAACAGAAAAAAAAACAGGGGAGAGAAGGTAGCACCAGACTGCATTTACTCAGAAAAATGAATCACTGATCACAGATACAATTCAATTGATATGCACCCAGAAAAAATAAAAGCGAGGCTAAGAGTCCTGGGTCTACAGCAGTAAAACAGGATGGGGAAACCTAAGAAAGGGAAAGAGAGAAAGCAGAAACTAAAAAGAGAATGGAAGAGAGGGTTGTTATATTCTGGCGCATAAATGTAGTTGCTAACAAGGGGACTCGAGCCTGAGATCTCTGGAGCTCAGCCCATGAGCCTCTACCAAGTAAGCTAAAAGTCAGCTTCCCCTCAACTACACCTGTAGAAGAGACTCATGCTTTCTCTCTGGAAGTGGTCTAAGCACCACTACTTAAGACATCGAATCACGCCCAGCAGATGTGTGGGATACATGGAGATGTTTCCAAACTGAATCTCTCAGCAACTGAGTTTCCCTGCAAATATGAAATTCAAAAAACCTTCAATAAATTAATTCTTGGACTCAGAAACTCAGTATCACCAGCTAAGATGAGTTTTATGGCACATATATAAAAATGTAATTTTATTATGGGTGACACTGAAGACAATGAATTGTTCAGGAAAGTTGTTTATTCACAGGCAGAGGGAACATCCCCAAATGTTTTACACAGCAGCCATCAGCAACCATGAGCAGGACATGTCTTACTGGCAGCAAAATATTCCATTCCCACCTGTGTATTCAGTGACTTTAACCTTCAGCTGTTACTTGCTCTGACAAGACCTGATTAAAGATGATATTTGATAAAAATAGGCTGAAGAGACTTAGAAACCCTTAAGCAACAGGAAAATAATCTATTTCCATTTCACCATATTAGGAGGGTGAGTGGTCTCTTGTTTTCAAGTTACCCATATTCAGAGAGTCTAAATCTTTTTCTATGCACAACCTCATACTCAGACTCCATCTCCCCCTTGACTCCAAAATCTATATAATAGAATCATAGGGCTGGAAAGGGACCTTAGGAGGTCATCTAGTCCAGCCCCCTGCTTCAAGCAGGATCAACCCCAACTAAGTCATCCCAGCCAGGACCTTGTCAAGCCAGGACTTAAAACCCTCTAGGGATGGAGAATCCACCACCTTTCTATGTCAGAATTGTTCCCAGATTTCCTACTGCTGTACCAAATTCCCATTTCCCTCCCAACACTTCCTCATCTGGAGGAAGACAGCAGATGCGTACACTGCCCCAGTTAACCACCTTTCCCCTCCAGTTATTTTGGTTTTGTTTTGAATATTTTTAGGTACATAATAAGAAACTTACTTTGACTGTGCCTTGCACCAGAAATAAATCCATAGTTCAAAATGGAAGACAGGCCGCCATTGATGCCACAAAGCCTCTTCCACAGGTGGGATTATGGGTAAAAGGCCAATAGATGCTCTAAATACTTGATCCAGGAGTTTGTGCCAAACATGAAAATCTCACAACCCTCTTTCTGTTACGTCTTACTGAGCATGGAAAGCATTTTGCCACCCAGCAAAAAGTGTGTTAACTTTGCTTCTGTTAACATTAATGAACCCAGTAAATCACTACATTCATTAATGGGCTTAGATGGCCATACAATAGGACAAATTAGCTTCCCTCTCCTGCCCCTATTTTGGCTATTTAAGGAGGAATTGTGTGAGAAGCTCAGGAAAATACTGGGCACAACTAATGTTATATTTCATGCATTGATTCACAAGGGCATTTTAACCTAAAACTAATTGTGTATCATAGTTTATTGTAGGTCAGACATAACAATGACACTGATGCAGGAAATTATTATATAAATTAAATAAACATACGTAACTATGCATCTCAGAGGTAGAAGACATCTGGGAGATCATTGAGTCCACTCCCCTGCCCTCTTTGCAGCACCAAGCACCATCCCTGACTGACTTTTTTTTTAAATCTAGTTGCCCCATATGCCTCAATAGGGTTTGAACTTACAACTTTGTGGTTAGTGAGCAGATGCTTAAACCACCAAGCTATCGCTCCCATTTCATGAGCTGCATCACTTTGGAGTTCAGATTCTTGCTTGTTTGACTCATCATAACAAGCATAGAAGTTGTCACTCTGCTCTTTTCAGTCACAAACTGTATGAATACTGGAAGTCAGGTAAGATAAATATTGCCACCTGGCAGCTGATCTTGACTCAACTAAACTGGTATCCTGCCTACTGACAGGGATCAAAAACTGATGAAACAACATATACACAACCCTATAATCCACCTAACCCATTTGTGCTATGTGAATAAAAAGAGATACTTTCCTGACCCATATAGTCATTTAGTCTATGTTCCAAAGCCTGAGGCCACGTCTACACTAGGCATTAAAGTCAATTGTAGATATACAATTCTAACTACGGCAACTGCGTGCATAGAATTGACTTATCTACAATTGACTTACCTGGCTGTCCTCACAGAGGAACTCTCCTGCTGACATTCCTTACTCCTCGAGAAGTAAAGGGGTTGACTGTTCACCCCAGATAGTTCAATTTCACATGTCCTAGGTGCACAAAATTGAACTCCAGAAGATGGACCCTGACTGGGTCAAACTTCTGCATAGTGAAGATGTACTCTGAGATTTGTAATCCTTCTACCCCCATCTTTGTCCAAAGTGACTGAAAATATTACTGGTCCTGTCACTATCCAGAGATCTGCCACATGACTCTTCAAACTCATGGAGCACCGTGAAGGAGCATGGTGCGTGAGAGCAGAGGAGATGGAAGTTGTTCCCCTCCCTAGTAACACTCAGATGGTTATTAGCTGGAAAAAGCAAATAAATAAGGACTGATAAATTCACTCATGTATGAGCCAGAGACACAGAAAGGAAACCAAGGGCCACATTGGCACAGCCCATCATGAGGACAATACAATTCAATAAGCCTTCCAAGAAAGTGTTGTGGCTTGGGGAGCAATCATTCCCTCTTTATTCTGCTGGACAAATAATTGGCCACCGGTTCATATCATAAACAAGCTAGTGCCTTCTTTGTGCACCTGAATGCCACTCAGTGGCAGACAGCTCTGAAGGCACTGTTCACACCCCACCCAGCTATTCCAGGGGCAGTCTGCATGAGCAGATACGTAGCACCCTTTCCGCAACTGCAGTTCAATCCATGGTTCAAACAGCTTGCACACTGGCATTTTCCCTTCATCTGCCTTCATGCATTGAAAAACCCTTGCCCTAAGGTTGTTGCTTCCTATTCTGGTTAAAAATATAATCTATCCAGCTGTTCCATAAGCATGAGTCATTTTCTATTTTAAAATACAAAAGAACTAGCTAACACAATAAAAAATAAGCACCAAAACAATCAGCACAAGAAATTAGACAAGATTGGCCTACTCTTTCCCCAGTCAGGATGAAGTGAAGGAAAATTGATGCTGGAGGGAGAAAAAAAAAAAATCACTCTTCCACTTTATAGAGAGCTAAATAGATATCCAAATCTGTCAATTTACATAATATCAGTCATTCAAATACAGCTGGATGTCACTCTATAAAAACTTGATGCAATTGCTGTTGAAATCCAGAAGCTACTCTTACAATGCTCCCTAAATATTCCAACCAGGCAAATTTTGCCCAGTTTTGTGACAAAACAGAGTATGTTCATTAAAAATGTCACAAAAGGAAGACCCAGAAATTGTGTTCACTCATGCAGACTGAATCTGTGCCCCCCAATGTGGACATTAGATAATATAGAGCTGTCTAATTTGGGCTAGAGCATTAACCCACACACCAAGCTGAAGTAACCGGGCTTGCTTAGCACAGAATGTTCCGCCTTTTTTTTTTTTTTTAAATACAGGACACCAGAACTTCTTAGCAGCCCCTTTTGTGCCCAGATAGTGCAGTGACAGCCACAGTTTCTGCAATTCTCCCCTGTGAGGGTTTTGGCCAGTGAAGCAAAGAAAGGATCTTCTGTGCTTATCTCATCCTCAAAACAACCTCTGTAGAGGGATCTACTGATAAGGAGGCCTCAGTGGTCCACCAGAGGTACGGAAGCGGGGACACAACATACTTCTACCAATTCAGATGGTGGACAAAGGCAGATTTTTGTCTTTTTGTACACAGTTTTGCAATCCAGGCTCATGCTGATCAGCATTTACTTTTGTGTAATCCTACCAAAATTTCTCTAGTGGGGGAAAATGTTCATCAAAATGAATAAAAATAGCATAATTGGGCCTTCTGCTTTAAAAAGTAGTGTGTGTTTTGGGGTGCACAAAGTTAGCTAGGAAAATATAGAAGCCGCTAGGTTCCAACAGTCTGCAAGGAGCTAAAGAGACAGGTCTATACCGCTGGTGAGAAAGAAAAGGGAATGTCATTCCAAATACACACTTCAGAATGCTTGTCTCTGATTCTTTAAGCTTCCTGAATTTTAGGTATGGTCCAGATTACTGACATCCAAACCACACACCACTAGTGAACTTGGTAATCAATGGACATCTCTCAGATGATATGACAAGTGACTATATTAAACATGGATATGAACAAATGCTTTAACTCGCACAAATTCTCCCAAATTCAAATCCACTACCCAAGATCTAGCTGGGCTGACCTGAGCAAGGAGATATGTCCAAGTTAAGAGTAACTCTTCTTTTCTTTATCTAGCATATAAAGCCAGGGAGCAGAGGGATGAATTCATTGGTTCTTTTAATTGTCCATATAGCAGTGAATTAAAGAGTTCAGAGCGCAGTGAACCTGATTCACTAAAAATGCTGTGAATTTGGAGAACATACCTATGAGATGAGAAGAGCTAGAATATTAATGTGTAGCTTCAAGTTCATGAGACAGAGACTTAATGAGATTTGAATTAAAGCACTTTAAATACACTCACCTAAATGACAATGAAGTTCCTTACAAAACTAAAGAATTATAGAAGATTAGGGTAGGAAGAGACCTCAGGAGGTCATTTAGTCCAATCCCCTGCTCAAAGCAGGACCAACATGAATTGAATCATTCCAACCAGAGCTTTGTCAAGCCTCACCTTAAAAACCTCTAAGGAGGGAGACTCCATCACCTTTGTAGGCCACCCATTCCAGTGCTTCACCGCCCACCCTGTGAAATAGTTTTTCCTACTATCCAACCTAGTTCTCCCCAACTGCAAGTTGAGACCATTGCCAAATGACTCTGGTTCATCAACAAAAGGATTTTCAGTGTTCATCAGATCAACACAGGTCTCAGAAGTCCGCGGTATATGAGACTAATGCAAGAGACACAACACCTTTGGGAGAGATAAGAATGAACTGGACATATTCAAACATTCTTTTCTCACATGTACTTTGAGATCTACTCCTCTGAAAACAGGGAATCTCTAGAAGGAATCACAACAAGTCTTCACGTGATAAAAATGAGGAATGGAAAGAGATCCACTCAGCAACATCGTAAATTATTCTAAAATTCCTAACAACTCCCATGTGGAAAAAAACCTATGTTGAAAGAACATGTCAATCTGTTACGGTTGCACAAGAAATCACCCAGCATCAGGAACTTGCCGTGTTCATTTTGCCCATGCAACTTCCACTCTACTCCCTGATGCTTATGCAGTCTGGTCTAAATAGCAACCTGCCCCTGCAGTACCCTCAGAGGGAGAAGGGAGACGTGAGTACTCATGAAGGACACTACTGCCCCCCTGGCATGGCTGCAGGGGAGCCACTAAACATCTAGCAACTTCTCCTCTGTGGGCAGCAGAATGCTACAAAAAGGGGTGTGGTGCACTGACACCCCACTTTTCAGTGGCCCACTGACTACAGCAGGTGTGCTGTGGGAAACAAGGACATCTTTAGCAGAATGGGGGTTATAATGTCACAGCACGGGAAGCACCACAGCTGGCCTACCAAGGGAAAAAAGACAGACAGTAAAGTGACTTTCGTCCTGTAGAGCAATGAATTATATACTATAGAAATCCGAGATCAGGGCTGACACCTAGAGCTGAAGCTATTTCAAGGAAGAAATTAATACAGCTGGAATTTTTGGTAAAAGGACTGAGCTGGTTGATATAATCTGAGGCCATCGTTTTGGGGAGTCTCCCCTTTACTCCCCAAATTACAGATCTAATGAGCACTACTACTTTCCAAATTTTGGGCACCCATCACTGTGGCACTTGGGTTTACCAGACAAACTGCAATAGCCCCTATTCACCATGTGATCTCTGGTAGAATTGTCTCTGAGAGAACTCCACCTCATTGTAGAATCAGGAAGATTTGGTCTCATCTCTTAGTTGTTTCTGTAGCACCCCTTATTGTAGTATCTTCCCAGTTAAATTTGAGCAGTGTGGTTAAGTTTCTGGATGACTTTATGAAGTCCCTCTGCCCTCCTTCCTTCCTGGCTACAGGAGGTAGAGTAGGTCTTAGAATGTAAGCAACCACAAAGAGCTGTGTTTGTTTTCCTCCTCCATAACCACCACCACTTGCCGTCTCACTCTATCCCATCCCCTCCTTCCCTAATATTTTCATACACTTTAAAATGAGGAGATCAGAGTCTTGCAGGTTCCTGTCAGTAGGCCAGCTTCCTCCGGTTACTTGAGCCACAGCTGAAGACCCTCAGCAGAGAATGATTTACTTCTGTTTTTCACATCCTTCATCTTGGACTGCAGGAGTTATACAGACACCAACTATAGGCTGCCTCAGCTGGGCTGTCTATGGAAATATAGTCACAGCTAGAGCTGTCCTGAATCCAAAATTACATACTTCTTCATTTTCGTGGATTTCAATCCTCTACACTGCAGCTGAGCACGGATTGCCATATCATTTCCACTTGACGTAATTACTTTGTCTTAACATTGAGTTCAAGATGTATGGTTGTATAAAAATCTCTTTCAGCCTATTAAGTAAAAGGAGACAGTGTTTTCAGGGAATTACAAAAAAATCAGCTTCAGAACAGGAGAAAAGTGTGCACTTCCTGCAAAATATATAAATAAGTTATTCTATTACTCATTCTGCTTTTTAGCCAAAAACCTTTGTGCTGCAATTAGTTTGTGCAGCCTGAAAGAGCAATAAATAAGATTCAACTGCTTTGCGCAGTTCTGCTTGCCTGGGGCAAATAATTTCTAAACAACTAGTAAAATATGACTGGGCTTTTCATTATCTCTACTTTGCTTGGAATGGATGAGTACATCCTATGCCCAGCCTGTTACATTTTCATAACAGCACCCCTAACCTCAGTGTGTTTCACATCCTGGGGAGCTCCTGAGGCAATAACTCCAGAATAATACATAGCAGAATAATTAAGATTTAAGTGTATTTGAATTTAAAATAAAAATAGCAACAGTGAGTTTTGAGATAAGGTTGTATAATTAATTCTATTCTAACCTCTTCCCCCTACCTTCCCATCTTCAATCTTATACGTACTTGTGAATTTCTTACCTCTTTAACTAAAGTTTCCCATGCTCAGCGTTTACTGGTATTTTTTAATCACTTTGGGCAAAAGTATTTCAATCACACATCACCTTAACTGATCAGTCCTTCGGCCCTTGTATAGATTGCAAAGATCACAATCGCTCTTCCAGTTTTAATTCTCCTGGCCCTCCTTCTCCATGTGCAGTCATGCCTTTCAAAGGTAAAAATAGTCCCATCTCTTTGGACTTTGGCCATGTGGTCATTTCAGTTCCTGTGGATACCACTCAGCAACAGCAGCAGTCCACTGATTGTCAGTGAGCCTAGTTCTATGCCAGGTCCATCTCATTTTACCAGATTTCGACGACAACATCCAGCACTCTGCTGTCTGATCACTTCATTGGAGACTCAGTTGCAGAATTCAACCACTTTACAAGCAAGAAAAGAGAAGAGAGAAATACAGCCTTCTCCTCATGTCGGATTGATTTTGTCAGCAGCTTGATAGCCAAATTAGCAGGGGGCTGAATGTCTAATTATGGCATGGAATTGCTTTTACTTGGGATAAGTGCCTTTGCTTATAATAGAAAAAAATGTTTTTGAATTGAATCACTTACAAGCCTTTGAAAATAATACACCAATATTTCACTATGGATATTTTTCTCCTAAAGTATATAACTATAATTTTTTTGAGCATGCATATGTAGTTATTCTTCTAGGAAGCTAAAATGCAGAAGAAAGAATAAGACTGAATAATATGAAAGGAAAAATAATAATCCATTGCAAAGCTAACTGAGCTACATTGCAAAAAAGAGTGTAATGCTTTGTGTTGTGAGTAGAATGAGGCTCTTACAGATTTTGGAAGGTGGGTAGGAGTGGAGCCTCTGCTCTGACACAGCTTCTGAGCTATATAGCTCCTCTGTTTTGCAAGGGAAGAGTTCATGCTGATGGACCTTCTTAAGTCCATGGGACAGGGCATTCCCATGATGTCTAACCAATAGTTCCACCCGTTGTTACCATTTTTGCAATTCAGAAAGGTTTTTAAGTCCCAAAGAGTGAAGGTCCTTTTTTCTATTTACTCTTCATGGCATCTTCCTCAGTGAAACCCAATAAACCCTGTAAATCCCATACAAAAAAACTGAAATGAAAGAACATTACAGTGGGGACACCAGCAACAATCATGCATGTAATAAATATACCAAAGGGGACAAAAATAAATCTGCTTAACTTTGGTATTTCTTAACTTTGTGTGGGGTCAGGTCAAATATTTTACTCTGTGTGTTTACCTCCTCAAGGTTTCATTCTGTAGATAAATCAATGTCTTTTCTCAGCTTTTCTCACATGAAAATTACAAGATATGTAGAATATTGTCCCTAAATTTAGTGTCTAAATGACTTTTTCCAATACCTACAAGCTCCTTGGTTTTGAAACAGCTGGTAGTTTTCCATTTGTTCATATTTTAATCTTGGGAAGGTGGCTTGTGTATTTTACTTCTGGAGACTAGATGTCTCTGCTAGAGTGTGATTGGGAAGGAATTGTTTAATTATTTTTCTCATTTGGAAAGACAGAAGGTTATGTTGTTATGAGTAATTTTTGATTGGCATATGAATTAGTTATGGACTGATGAACTCTAGGTCAGAAGTTTACAGTAATGGAAACAGAAATGTGACCCTAACAAACTCTCAAATTCATCCTGCTTAACACATGTGCTAAATTAAATCTATTAGCTAGAGTTTCCTCCAATTTATGAGTGCCTGATTTTAAGCTGCAATTTTAGGTCAAGCACAACGATCAACATCCCATTAGCAAGCAAGTAATTGAATTATGAACCTTAAATGGGCGTACACATTACCAACAAGTACCTCTGTTTCTAAAGGAGAATATAAAGGAATGGTTCATACTGAAGACAAGGCATCAACATCTCACCCTACAAAATACAGTAATTTTCTGCAAAACCTTCAAAGCTGAAAGCACAGACTGTCAGCAAAGCAACATGTTCTTGTCTCAGCTGTTCTCTTTCATCAGGCATATTATTTATGTTACTCATGCACTTGACTTTCTACTTTAGAAATGAAATTGACTTTCCCAGTGTGTAGTTTTGCAACAAAAATCAAAGAATATTCTTGTGAATGGAATGGTAGCATTACAGCCACACTGTTGTACTGTGGTGGGATCCCATACAAGAAGTGAATAGTGGAGTTGTTACATTTTTACTGAATAAATTCTGGGCGTTTTTTTGGTACATGTTGAAACTCTCTTCTCTGGCAACATCCATAGTACTGAATGACCATGGATGCTGCTGGACCAGAGAGCGCCTGGATCAGAGCACCTCAGCCGCCCAGAGCCAGTCTTATGTGCCCAGAGTCTGTGGCAGAGAGCCCCAGACAGCTCTGCTGTGGGGACCCCCATAGTGGTAGGGAGCCCAGCTGGGGTGAGACACCCCACTGTGGGGAGCCACTCTGGGGCCAGGGATCCCTTGAAGCAGCCTTGCAGAAGCAGGGAGGGACAGAGAGACCCTCCAGAAGACCTGCAGTGGTAGAGAGCTGGGTGAGGTGAGGAGTCCTGAGGGGAGCCCTACTAGGGCATCCTACAAAGGCAGTGCCCCCCAGGACAGCAGCCCCACAGTGAAAAACCTAACTGAGGCCAGGGATCCCTGTTGGCAGCCCTATGGCAGTAAAGCCAGGCTGGGGTGAGGAGCCCCCTGGCAACTCAGTGGCAGGAAGCCCCTCCAGGACAGGAACCCCCCCCCCCCAGACAGCCTGGGGGTGGGGAGCCAGTAGCAGTCAGGAGTGGCGGCCCCCATCAGGCAAGCCTGAAGGTTTTTTCAGTACTGTTGGTTTCCTTTTCTGGCCTGGGGAGTATGCCACAATGACCCTTGCCTCTTTCACACCCTTGAGGGTTAAAACACAGCCTCCCAGTTGCAAAGGAGACTTTCACTTGAGAGAGGGAGCATCAAATACAGGCCTCTTTTTTGTTTTGGCCTAGCTTTCTCCCTGCAGCGCTCATGGACAGCAACCACAACAGCATCAGAGATAGGGATGTGGAACTACAGTAAATGCTTTCATATCCAGCAGCCCCGGGACCAGGAGGTTACCTCACATTAAATATTCTGGGCAACACAGAGGTATATCTAGCAATGCATAAAGCTAAGTTAAAACAAGAGTAGATATTAAGAAACAACCAAAAATGTGTGCAGAGTCCTTTTTTTGCCACCAACAGTAGTATTGTACACTGTAAACTTATAGGCTGTGTCTACACTACAGAGTTTTGTCAACAAAACTGGGCTTTTGTTGACAAGACTCAGGGAGCGTCTAAACACAAAAGGCATTTTGTCGACAGAGTCTCGACAAAACAGAGCACTTTCCCCAACAGCATTATCCCTCTCCGTGTTGAGGAGTAACACTTCTGTCAACAGACTTCTGTTGACAAGTGTAGACGCTCGGGGCCCTTTTGTCAACATATAGGGCTTCCAACTCGCCGGGCAGTCCTGTTTGCAGAGTTTCCCCATCAGCCATTCTGTTAAGAGAGGACAGGGCAGTATAGCTACTCTCTGTTGACAGAGTGGATTGCTCCTTCGATCTGCTTTTATGTGTAGGTGCAATCTGTCAACAGAAGTTTTGCCAGTAGATCTCTTCCAACAGTGACATCTGTCGACAGATTGCTGTAGTGTAGACATAGCCATACTGCATTTGCTGTATGTATTTGTATTTACTTTACTATATTTAAGGAAAACTTAACTAAGATGTACTTATGGTTAAAATGCCAGTTATTTGAGAGGTCTGGATGCTAGAACACCGAATATGAAAGAGTTTACTGCACACGACAGACTTGAAGGGGACAAACCAATTTCCACCACCGCCAGCCCACAAAACTCCCCCAGAACGCAGCCCTCAGAAATGGCTGGAATTTCAGAGCCAAATTATTCACTGAGCTGAAGTGATGCCTTGGGGTCTTCCTCACACAGCAGGGCAGTGTGGCTGAGCCTGCCAGCTGCCGTGTTGGCAGAAGGGAACTGACAGGTGCTTCAGGGAGGTAGGGCATTCCCATGTTGCCAGTGTCTGAGAGGTCTGGTTCTGCCACCTAGCTGGGACCAGGCTGATGTACCTATTGCCATTGATCTCTGCACAATAAAGACGCTTCTGAGAACTGAGGAGCTCTACAAGGCAAGAGGACGGACTGGCACATCCCACAGAACAAAGGGGCGCTCAGTTTTATGGGCAGAGCAGTCTCCCAGTGAGTCCCTTGTCCTCCAACATGAGACCTATAGGTGCCTGCTTCCTCCTGACAAGCTACTGATGCCCAGAGGGGGAAGTCCACCTGCCTGTTTTGGCCAGTCATAGAGCTTAAGACTTAATATTTGCGTGTTCGACACTCACTGCTGTCTGTCATCCCATATCTGTCTTTGGTCTTTTCCCCCATTCTCACACTGCTGCCTACACAACGGTTTCTTCCTCCCCATGTTGAACAAACTTTTGCATTCACACCCCTGGAAGAAAGAGACTTTTCTGAATTACTGAATGGTTCCCACAAGCCAATACGCAACTTGCTTCCTTCCCATGCATCCCGTACCTGAAATGCAAGTACCCCAAGCTGCATTCCGTTTGCGCTCTCTCTCACAGAAAAATGAGCCTCCCCCCCACCAAAAAAATTCAACTCCTCTCTCAGCACAGTCAGATTCTTGCCTAAGGAATCAAACCTCCCCCCTCCACCACCCCAACAAGCCTGTCCTAAAAATCAATCTTCTCCCTCTTCTGAGGAGGTCATGCCCACCTCCCCAGCACACAAAAACCATTCCCCCCTCACCCACCCCAGTACTTCTTGGGCTGCCTTTCACCACAGCAGGATTTCTTTTAGTTTGCAGGTCCTTGCCCTGTTTTCCTGCAGAGAGCACAGCTGTCCAGAGCTCTAGGGGTTGCCAGAAGCACAGAAAATTACACCTAAGAGTTGATCAGAAAGCTGGTGATGCCAAGACAGTAAAAGCAAATCAAAAGACTGAGGACTGAGTCCCCTGAAGACTCCACATCCGGCTTTCACTCCACTGCCATGCCAAACTGATAGCGCCCAAAATCTCCCGGCTTCACTGCGGAAGCCTGTGGGAGATAGGATGTGATTCAGGTAGAGTCCCAGCAAAAGCTGGGGAATTAACAGCTCTACTTCTCTACTGCTTTTACCAAAAACTCAAATGATACAACATCACAATGGGATGTGTATCCACTTAACCTATCAACACACTCACAGATTGAGTACTCCATAGCTCAGCCATAAGGCCCAGTTCAGAAGCCCAGTTTTCCTGTTTCTTACACTGATATAAGTCTTGAGTCATCCCAATTAATACAAATAAAAAGAGACTTGGGCCAAAAACAAACAAGAGAAACCCCTGGCACTTGAGTAAGACCACTAGAAGGAGTCTGTTTAGTTGCCTGATAGTTATACATTGATAAACAAATTATGCATCCATGCTATTTCCACACAGTTCATAGAAGGGCTCTGAATTTGATGAGTTCAGGATCTGAGATGGAAAATCCCTTCAGCTCAGAGATCTAACTTTATTATTCCTTCTGAGCCAGTATTAGCTTCTCTGAGACCTTTTTCTGAAATGCCAACGCCATCAATTCCAGCCTGTTTAATTATCAAAAGTACTTTTAGTCAAATTAAAATGCGACAAAACTCACTATTTCTAACACTCTAAAATTCTGAGGAATCACACTACCCCTGCAAAAAAAAAAAAAAAAAAAATCACATTTTAAGTAAAACTCATTATTTTTAAATCTGTCTGAAGATTTCTGAGGTTGGAAGAGTCACATTTTTTCCAAACTTCCCTAAACTAAGAGGGCTGAAGGCTTTATCTTATTTGAAAAAAGCAAGGCAAAAGCAATTGTCAGATGGTCACATCACTGCAAGAGCTGAGGAGATGAGAACAATATAAAAAAAGAGCACTGGATATTATGAGATTCAAAACAGACAAAAATCATAGGTGCTCCCAATAAAATTCTACACTGCCTTATATTTGTAATGGTAAAGCCAATCAAAACTGAAAACACTTCCCTCTTTACGGGGCAAAAGCCAGTCAAACTCAGCAAACCCATTCTTAATCTGAACCAGCTCATTCTCCTCCTGGCCTAAGGTCACTGTTCCCATCAGTGCCTAGCACTCAGTCTAGTTTAAAAGACAGGTCATTCTTCTTGGCTGATGAGTATTGACTGGCTGAGCTCCCCCACTTTTTCACCCTTTCCTTCCTGATCCTCGATGACTGCAAAGCAGCTCCCCTGAAATGAGTGTTATAAATCTTCTTGAGTGACTCCATTCCCCATATCTGTAGTTTCCTTTATACCAGACTGACACGTAACCCTTTACAGGTGCACAGACTAGAAACCCCAAGCACAGCTGCTTCGTTATGATTCTGAAGTTAGCACCAATAAAATTCCAATTCTCTGCTGATTTCTCATCCTAATTGCAAAACTGGCTTCCAGCACCCCAGATGCTGAATGTGCAGGGCTGCATCAGCCCAATACTCTCTATGCAATTGGACAGTCCTTAAAGCGTGATGTGTTAGAGTTCCCTTTTAACCAAACTCCATTAACTGTCCCTACATAAGGTAAAGCACATCAGGAAAAGCACACAGAGGACCTTTCCTACCAACATCTAAGGAGTTGGCTTGTGGGGGGGAGGAAGAATCCATCTCTCCTTCTCTAAAATGGACCCATTTTGAGATGAACCATGAGACTGCACCTTAACCATAAATATGCACCAGTACTACTCTTCTGCAGGATCTTCAGTCACCTTCAGGCCATGTTGCTTTCTTTCACTCTAGCAAACAGGGGCAGAGGCTATGGGTGAGTCTGAGTGGGCCATAGCTTACCCACTTAGCATCCAGGCCTACCCAAACCAGGACTGGAGCCCCCCAGATCCACAGGCTTGAACTCCTGACTACAGATAGGTGTCCAGCAGGCTGACCAAACAGCTCTACTGCTGTCCCACCTCCAGCCCCAGTGCTAGCCCCATGGCAGAAAGTCTGGGCAGAGCTAGCTCTAGGGCTAGAAACTGGGGCAGCAGTGCACTTCATGCCAGCGGGAGGAGGATGTGGCCAGACTAGTAGACCCTAAAATGGTTTGGGAGGGGTGGGAGGTGGTCAGGCTCTCATGGGCTCCTCCTATGCCCAATGGGTGTGCCCTGCAGCCTGTGTGTCCCAGGTACATGCTGAGCAGTAAGTGGGAGAGACAGGTCCCCCATTCCTCCTGCCCCCTTTAACCAAGGTTCCAGATCCCTCCTGCCCCTTCTCCCAGGGCACTGGGTCAGTCCTGCACATCTGAGCCTTCCTGGCGATCAAAAACCTTCCATCCCTCTCCCCGTCCCTGTTATTGCCTGCCCACTGGAAAGCTAGGCCAACGTGCTACAGCTAGCAACCTTATTGCAGTAATGCCACTTTACCCAGGGGTCTGGGAAAACAATATCCTTCATGGGCCAGTGTGTAGAGATCGGAGATTATATTGCTCTGACTTCTTTCCTTGAGCCTCTTTTTCTCTCTCTGCCTTCAAGCTCCTGAATCCCTTGGCCCTCCCTAGGCTGGAAATGACATGCAGGAAGTGATCAGAATGGTCAGGAGAACCTGGCCCACGTGTGGCCTGAGTGGAGCAGAAGCTGGAACAAGCAAGGGAGAACAATTGTTGGGTGCACCACAGGTTCCAGCCCTCATTGGTCAGAGAGTGCAGACTGCCGTTTTCTGATTGCCTGCCCAGCTGGCCAGTTTGACGCACGCTTTGATGACATCACTAGTCTCATGTAAAAACTGAGCAGGGAGTGTTCCTCTAGGGCATGGTGTGAGACAGTTAAGAAGAGGCTAGCTGAGTGTTGGTTTGCATAAAGAAATGTAGCTGTTTAAAACTAGTTTGATGCTTTTTGAATGCTGGTATTAAGGAGTATTTTCCTATAGTGATCTAAAAGTATGTAGCTGTGTCTACACTAGCCCAAAATTTTGAAATGGCCATGCAAATGGCCATTTCAAAGTTTACCAATGAAGTGCTGAAATACATATTCAGCACCTCCTCAGCACGCCAGCAGCTGTGGCACTTCAAAATTGCTGCGGCCTGCCACCGCGCGGCTCATCCATACGGGGGTGCTTTTCAAAAGGACCCCCGGAACTTCGAAATCCCCTTATTCCTATCTGCTGTTAGGTATAAGGGGATTTCAAAGTTGCCGGGGCCCTTTAGAAAAGGAGCCCCGTGTGGACGAGCCACACGGCAGTGAGCCACAGCAATTTCGAAGTGCCGCGGCTGCTGGCGTGCTAATGAAGTGCTGAATATGTATTTCGGCGCTTCATTAGTAAACTTTGAAATGTCCATTTGCATGGCTGTTTCAAAGTTTTGGGCTAGTGTAGATGTAGCCTGTATGTTATAAACTCATTTCTATGTGATATGTAGGTTATGAAACCTGGCTGCTTATCTGCTACCAACAAAGCTAGCTGCAGATGAGACGTAAATTGTTAATAGTTAATATTTAAACTAAACCTATAGCTCTAAACCTTCTCAATAAATGTTTTGGCCTTAAGCCAAAAATCAGAGGGATTTTGGCAACTCAGGATTTGTTCTGAGCTTTGTACTATAATGTTTTCTGTGCTGGTACAAAAGGTGTCTCTGATCTGACTAAAGCATTTTAGCTAAAAACCCACTAGCTCTAAACAACAGTTAAAGGATGACAACTGTCTCTTATACAGAGATCCAACAAGAGCAGTTATGGAGATTCAAAACCTTCTACTAACTGGCTCATTCAAGAGGTAATTGAGCCTTAGGCCCATCTAGTTCTTCCTAGTCCAGTAGGATTTGGTCACAAATGTGGATCTTGTTTCAGCAAAGTAATAATCTTACCCTGCTAATTGCCCATGTTGTAGTATGGCCCAGGAGCTTCCAAGTCCACTGACTGTAATCCTAACTGTAGTTAAATCTAACTATTCAGATAGTCAGTACTAACCCTATACTCCCGGAAATGGAAGCTTGAGGGGAAAACTGGTTATACAGAAAAACTGTTATACCATATATATCTAAATAGTGCAGTGACAGCTGGTGCCAGTAGCGATGACAGCCACCTCGGGCCAAGGGGAGGGTCCCAGCTCTGTGCTCCAGAAGAGGCAGGACTAAGGACAGAAGGGGTGGGGCTTAGGGTAGACACTCCCTCAGAGCCATATACTGAGTGGTGGCAGAGCACACCATGGCATTTCAAAGGGTCCCAGAGCTTTGGCCACTGCAGCTGCCGAAGTGGCAGTGGGCCTCTGAAACAACGGGCCTGGGGGCAACTGCCCTATTTCCCCAGCCCTCCCCCACCCTCAAAATCAGTGGGTGTAGCTGGTACAGCTTTCAAACAGTTTCATTGAAGACCAGTGTGACTTGAGAAACCACTGGGGATTAATTCTCTTAATCTGGCAAAAGTCTGACATTACAATGCCTACAGACAAGGTAATATTTCACCACAAGCTTTAAAGCAACAGGCAAATAAAGTGGCTGAATAAACAACGGTTGTGAAATTTAACTTTGAAATGTACAAATAGCTGGTAACTGGCATAATTCCTAAAAATGTGCTATCAAACCATCACAGGAATTCAGACCAGTAGAAATGTACTGGTGAAACTAATGCAAAGTTTAAAATCTAAATAAACCATGTACCATGCCTGACTTTTGTACTGGGAAATTACCCTTGGAGCTCTATTAATTTTTTGAGAGCCCAGTGGCTAAAGGAGAAGTAGAAGATAATTTATTTAGGGTTTTCAGAAGACTCTTGATAGAGCTTCACAATGCTATTTAAGAAAAATAAACAAAACGCAGTGAGAAGTAAAGGTCTCTCAAGAATTATAAACCGGTTAGGAGGAAACTGAGAATCAGGCAGCTGTCACATGATTTGAGCCCTGCAGACTTTTGTATGAATACATTAATAATATCAAGTGCATCAAGTTTTAAAGTGGTATGATTGAAGCACAGTGGGTCGTTTGGGGTCAGGGGAGAAGAAAGCTCTGCAAGAACTCATTTAAAATTCATAAAACCATGTATGTCTCATACAATGTATTTCCAATCCATGGAACAGTAATCACATTGGGAAAGAGCTGAATAACGCTAAAAAAGTTAGACTTGCATACAATCATGATGGAAACTAAGGATGGCTAGATTCATTCTTTAGAACCTGCCACTGCTATCAGTGAATGAGTTAAGAACCTCATCATCCCATAAGCAGGTTACTTCAGAGCACTACACCTGATGCTAGCCATTGCTAGAGGCAGTATATTGGGCATTTTGTGGAATGTTTACAGGGCACACTGTCTCTATTTGAGGAGACCTAAACTTCCAAACTTGATGTCTTGTCTTATTTTGAGACTGACAAAATCAGAGGCGATGCCTCCTCCCATTCAAATGGGCAATGGGTGACCTTGAAAGTTGGACTAGGAATGCCACATGAATTTAATTTCTGGAAAACTCTTTTCCAGCCGAGACAGATCTCTGGATGTGATACAATAGTTGTCTTAGACACAATTCAGCTGTAATCCTTGAGATTCCTTTTTTGGCTTGAGTATTTGTCTGCATCTGAAGAGACGGACTAAAGATTCTCACTTCTTTTGGATAAATAAAAGTACTATTTTGGAGTTTGCCCACTACATAAACTTTAAAAAAAATTACTTAGCCCTAATTACCTGTCAGGAGGAGCCCTCTAATTGGACACACCAAAGGCTGGCCCTCTGGTGGTCAGTAAACACTCAGATTGGGCCAGCTCTGCAAGTGACTGTCCCTGACCCAACTTACAGAATTTTAAACTAATTTTTAATTAAAAAGTTGAGACGGACTTTTTGAACAGAATTGAAGAAAACAGCACCTCTTAAATGACTGTAATACTTCTAGATAGCTGAAGAAGAGTTGGGCATGTCTGTTCGTCATAGCTAGTGTCCTGTCACCTACTCAAATTTTCCCCTCTAGAATTCTCCTGATGACAACGTCATTCTTCTTAAATGAGAACTCCTTCTTTCCCCTCTGCAACTGGAATAGCACTTGCTACTATCTAACGTCCCTTCTTTCAAACCTTCTGTAAGGAGAAAGGAGTAGGTGGCAATTGTTAGCTTGTTGGACTCAGAGCTTGATACGGTTCAGGATAAACTTCCCCTTCTCATTCTTTTCAGAGGTATCTGATTTCATCTTGTCTTCAGATGAGAAAATGAATACTGCTGTTCCAGGGAGTCCTGACCAGGAGCACCAGGTAGGTACATTGTTGGTTGCTGGATATGTAGAGTTAAACCAAGCTTGTACACTAGTCTATCAAGACAATCTGAGTCTTTTTAAACAATACTGGACTAACAGCTACAAGTGACAAGAGGAAACTACTGGCTGACAATCTACAGTTTGTCAACTGCAGGAGGAAAAAACAAACTAGATCACACTGATCCCTTCTTGACTTTAAACTAATGAATAGGTGTTAAGCTAGAAGTGACAACACAACCACTGCTATAATGAACTCAGAATGAGATTACATCAGTGTCCAACATGAAGCAATCTATTCTGGACCATGTTCCCTTTTGGTCTGGCAGAGCCTGATTTAACTGCAAGCTAAGCTCAACAAGATTAGCTGATATGGTCACCAAAGCTTTCACTTGCATCCCATTTTTATCTATTATCTGAAACTTTCTTGGGCTTTAAACTAGGTTCGACGGGGGCAGGGGAGCAAAGCCTGCAGGTAAGTGGAGAGCATGGATACCTGGGTGATGAACTTGAAATGGGAGGGAGTATGGGCTACACTGGGAGAGTAAAAAGAGGGCCAGGGCAAAACTGGGAGGCAAGACCAAATCAATGTCTGAGATGCCTATATACAAATGCAAGAAGTATGGGAAACAAACAAGAAGAATTGAAAGTACTAATAAATGCATACAGCTAGGATATCATTGGCACCACAGAAACTTGGTGGGATAATACTCATGATTGGAATGTTGGTATTGAAGGGTACAGCCTGCTAAGGAAGGACAGACAGGGAAAGAAGGGAGGAGGTGTTGCCTTGTATATTAAAAATGTACACACTTGGACAGAGGTGGAGATGGATGTAGGAGATGGACGCGTTGAAAGTCTCTGGGTTAGACTCAAAGGAGTAAAAAACAAGGATGAGGTCCTACTAGGAGTCTACTACAGGCCCCCTAGCCAGGTGGAAGAGGTGGATGAGGCTGTCTTTAAACAGCTAACAAAATCATCCAGGGCCCAGAATTTGGTGGTGATGGGGACTTCAACTATCCAGGTACACATTGGGAAACTAATACAGCAGGGGACAGACTGTCCAATAAATTCTTGGATTGCATTGCAGACAACTTTTTATTCCAAAAGGTTGAAAAAGCTACCGGGGGGAAGCTGTTCTAGATTTAATTTTGACAAATAGGGAGGAAATTATTGAGAATTTGAAAATGGAAGGATGCTTGGGTAAAAGTGATCATGGAATCACAGAGGTCACAATTCTAAGGAAGGGTAGAAGAGAAAACAGTACAATAGAGATAATGGATTTCAGGAAGGCAGATTTTGATAAACTCAGACAGCTGATAGGTAAGGTCCCATGGGAAGCTAAACTGAGGGGAAAAATGGCTGAGGAGAGTTGGCAGTTTTTCAAAGGGACATTATTAAGGGCCCAAAAGCAAGCTATCCTGCTGCGTAGGAAAGATAGAAAACATGGCAAAAGACTGCCTTGGCTTAACCTGGAGATCTTGCATGGATTTCAAAATAAAAAAGGAATCGTATAAGAAATGGAAACTAGGACAAATTACAAAGGACGAATATAGGCAAACAACACGAGCATGCAGGAGCAAGATTAGAAAGGCTGAGGCACAAAATGAGCTCAAACTAGCTACAGGCATAAAGGGAAACAAGAAGGCTTTTTACAAATACATTGGTAACAAGAGGAAAACCAAGGAGAGGGTAGGGCCATTGGTCAGTGAGGAGGGAGAAACAGTAACAGGAAATTTGGAAACGGCAGAGATGTTTAATGATTTCTTTGTTTCGGTCTTCACTGAGAAATCTGAAGGAATGCCTGACATAGAGAATGCTAGTGAAAAAGGGGTAGGTTTAGAAGTTGAAATAAGAAAAGAACAAGCTAAAAATTTACTTAGAAAAATTAGATGTCTGCAAATCACCAGGGCCTGATGAAATGCATCCTAGAATCCTCAAGGAGCTGATAGAAGAGGTATCTGAGCCTTTAGCAATCATTTTTGGAAAATCATGGGAGACGGGAGAGATTCCAGAAGACTGGAAAAGGGCAAATATAGTACCCATTTATAAAAAGGGGAACAAGAATAACCCAGGAAACTACAGGCCAGTCAGCTTAACTTCTGTGCCAGGAAAGATAATGGAGCAGGTAATTAAAGAAATCATCTGCAAGCATTTGGAAGGTGGTAAGGTGATAGGGAACAGTCAGCATGGTTTTGCTAAAAACAGATCGTGTCAAACCAATCTAATAGCTTTCTTTGATAGAATAACAAGCCTTGTGGATAAGGGAGAAGCGGTGGAGGTGGTATACCTAGACTTCAGTAAAGCATTTGACACGGTCTCACATAATATACTTATCAATAAACTACCCAAATACAACTTAGATGGGGCTACTATAAGGTGGGTGAACAACTGGCTGGATAACCGTACCCAGAGAGTAGTTATTAATGGTTTTCAATCCTGCTGGAAAAGTATAACTAGTGGGGTTGCACAGGAGTCTGTTTTAGGACTGATTCTGTTCAATATCTTCATTAACGATTTAGATATTGACACAGAAAGCACACTTATTAAGTTTGCAGATGATACCAAGCTGGGAGGGGTTGCAATTTCTTTGGAGGATAGGGTCATAATTCAAAAGGATCTGGATAAACTGGAGAAATGGGCTGAGGTAAACAGGATGAAGTTTAATAAGGACAAATGCAAAGTGCTCCACTTAGGAAGGAACAATCAGTGTCACACACACAGAATGGGAAAGGACTGCCTAGGAATGAGTACAGCAGAGAGGGATCTAGGTGTTATAGTGGACCACAAGTTAAATATGAGTCAACAGTGTTATGCTGTTGCAAAGAAAGCAAACATGATTCTAGGATGCATTAACAGGTGTGTTGTGAACAAGACACGAGAAGTCATTATCCCGCTCTACTCTGCGCTAGTTAGGCCTCAGCTGGAGTAGTGTGTCCAGTTCTGGGCACCGCTGTTCAGGAAGGATGTGGAGAAATTGGAGAGGGTCCGGAGGAGAACAACGAGAATGATCAAAGGTCTAGAGAACATGACCTATGAAGAAAGACTGAAAGAATTGGGCTTGTTTAGTTTGGAAAAGAGAAGATTGAGGGGGGACATTATAGCAGTTTTCAGGTATCTAAAAGGGTGTCATAAGGCGGAGGGAGGGAACTTGTTCTTCCTTGCCTCTGAGGATAGAACAAGAGGCAATGGACTTAAATTGCAGCAGGGGAGGTTCAGGTTGGACATTAGGAAAAAGTTCCTAACTGTCAGGGTGATCAAACACTGGAACGAATTACCAAGGGAGGTAGTAGAATCTCCATCACTAGAGATATTTAAGAAGAGGTTAGATAGATGGCTTTCAGGGATGGTCTAGAAAGTGCTTGGTCCTGCCATGAGGGCAGGGGGCTGGACTCGATGGCCTCTCGAGGTCCCTTCCAGTCCTACTCTTCTATAGGAGAAGTCCTAACTTGGTATGTGATTGGAGCTAATGGAACACACCAATGAAACTTGTACTTTATGCAATTAGCAAGCTTCAACACTGCCAACAGGTATAAGTAGTAACACCTTGAATGAATCTGAATAACATGGCTTTCCTGAACATTACAGGCCAGTAGAGCCAGGTGGCTGGGACAGCCCAACAGACATAAATCTCTTCCTAGGTTGTTCTCTTCAGACTGAAAGCACTCTCATTATATCCCAAGAACAGACTTGCAAAACTAATAGCAAACAATGGATTAGATTTTGCTAAATGGCACAGCCTCTCATCAAAACACTTCTGGACACTATAACCACCATAAGGAGGTATCTGAAGAGGACACTAACCTCTACTGGGAGTCCTTTAATAATTATGAGTTAGATTCAACAGCCATAATATTGTCAGGAGTGAAATCTACTCTGGTCAAGTGTTGCTGAAAATCTATTTAACTAGCTGGATTATTTCTTCCCTTCAAGTGTAGTAAGTAGGGTGGCCAGTCTTCCAGTGGTCAGCTCTACCTATGACAAGGTTTCTACTACTTACACTGCAACTAAAGAAGAGCATCTAGTCATCAAAGCAGTCTGTGACATTGCAGAGACAGGAGCAAAGGTGATTGCCACTGCTGCGGTTGTTGGCATACAACCAACTGACCACGCCTGAACATCAGCGTAACAATGTGCATGAGTTACAGGAGCACTTTAAAAAAAACCTAATTGAGAAGGGGCTCCAGAAGGTGAAGTACCCTTACAATGTGAAATAATGCAGGTTTCTCTAGAATAAGAGAATCGTTCTTGAATAGCATCCCAGACTGTAGGTAAGATGGACATTGAAGACAGGCTGTGTTCTGAAAAGCCCATCATGTAAATAAACATGCAGATAGAGGCATGGTGGGGAAAACTACTGAAACAAGTCTCTCCTCCTTCTAACAACTGGGCTTTGTTGCTACCTTTATCAACTTTCGTCATCAAAACTGACCTCAAATTTTGTCTTTGGTTTTTAAAAAATACACACAGATATTGGACAACTTGAACATAAAATCTGTGAAACCTACAGGAAGCTTATCGACTAAGCTGTCAATCTGGTCAGGTGTTAACCTGTAGTTTATTGGCTGACAACTTAACCAGCTAATGCATAAGCTTAAATTCTACAGTGCTAGCCTACAGAAATTGTGTTAATCTGCTCAAGTACAGCAGAAATCCTAAGTAGTTTAAACTGAGTTGTGCTTTTGCCTGGAGCTAGCTATTTGTGATACATGTCATTAAATATAGCCCTTATTCATATGCCTTTAACTTGAGGATGCTGGTCTTGATACCTTCATGTGACTTATTGGACAGCAAGATGGAAGTTTTTAGATTCTAAGGGAAATCATAGTCATATTACAAAACAGCAAGGTCGATTGTTGTAGGAAAATACACTAATTTGAAAATCCCTACCTGAATTGCAAGATTGTCAAAATTGCGTCTGAGTCTTACACAATTAGAGCAAAGTAGTAATGGACTTTATGGCAGGAATGAAGTCCATTACTCTTCTGCTGTCAGCAGGAGCTTCCACTGCCAAATGGCAAGGGAAGCCTAATACTGCAGAATCCATAACATCAAAAGTTAAGTAGGACCTTACTAATTCATAATTCAAAAACAACACTTTTTCCAAACTACCTGTAAACTAAACAGTCACTGACAGGCTTTTCCTGGAGGAATGGCAAGCCAACTTCCCACCCAGAATCTATTTATACTATGAGAGCACCTTACTGTCATCACAAAATAGACAAATGGGATCTGGATTCCAGGCACTATAAACATTGTAATTTGTCCCTCCTGTTTCCAAAAGAGTTGTCCCAATTCCAAGCTCTCTCTGATAATGTATGCAACTCTGCTAAAATTGGAAAAGCTCCTGAAGGGCTAATGTTGGCTGTTTACAGTTGCAGCAATAAATGAATGTGCCTGCAGAAGACTGGACAAACTGGAGGAGAAACTGCCAGTTCTTCAACAGCCAGCTGATAAGGTAACTTTTTCGCCAACAGGACTGCTGATGAGAAGAATGCAGCAGTCTTGTTTGGATTATTCTAATCTAAGTGGGCACTGATTCCATAGTCATGAAAGTAATCCTTGGTCTTCAGACCTTGGCCAAACCACATGGCTGCCTTGAAACAGAGGATGTTGAATGGCTCCAAATGAATGTTATGATGAATGAAATAAGTGAATATAAGGAAGCTAACTTGGTGCTGAATCCTGAGGCTAAAAACCTATGTGGACATGGTATGCAGTGTGTCCTTACTAAACCTGCTCTTCTACCTATTCTTGATCTGTCCATGACTCCGTTCTGTTCCTAGGTGATCTCAAAATACCAAGGAGCTAGTGTCTTCCACAGTAATGGGAGCCAAGGATGCACTTCTTAGTGCTGTCACAGAAGCAAAGGATGCAGTAACTGGAGCAATGGGCATAACTAAAGAGTTGTTGCAGCTGGTATGGATGCCACCAGATCTGTAATGACTAGTGGCATCAGTGCTGTCATGAAATCAAGCATGGGACAGAAAGTTGTGAGCAGCAGTGATGCATTGCTGGAGAAATCAGATGAACTGGTGGACCACTACCTCGCAGTAACAGATGAATTAGGTCAGCTCACCTGGAGTACTAATGCTTCCCAGTACACTAACTCAAGGAAACATTTCCCTGACTTCCTAGAAAAATTCTCTGTTATGATATAGGTCTATTAAAGTGCTATCTACTGCTTATGGTATCTTCAACACATCAACTTCTCCCGTACTGCCCTAGTGCATGGTTTATGGAAGGGACAACTGCAGGAGGGTGTTGTAATTCTGATTCTCTATTCCAACCCTTGTTCTACAAGACGGTAGCTATATCCCAATTCTCAAGGTGCTAACAAACATGCCCTTGCTGAGGCTACCTGACAAAATCTTTGAGCTTCTGGCTCATACAATAGGGTTGATTTGTCATGGCTTCCTGTACTGTATCGTCTGCAGCAACGAACCCTTTGGGTAACGTGAGTTAATGAAGTATCTGTTTTGCTGTTCGAGCAATAATGGGGGGAAAAAGGATTCTTAGGCCGCATCTACACGTGCACGCTACTTCGAAGTAGGGGCACCAACTTCGAAATAGCGCCCGTCACGGCTACACGTGTTGGGCGCTATTTTGAAGTTGAAATCGACGTTAGGTGGCGAGACGTCGAAGTCGTTAACCCCATGAGGGAATGGGAATAGCACCCTACTTCGAAGTTGAACATCGAAGTAGGGCACATGTAGACAATCCGCGTCCCGCAACATCGAAATAGCGGGGTCCGCCATGGCGGCCATCAGCTGAGGGGTTGAGAGACGCTCTCTCTCCAGCCCCTGTGGGGCTCTATGGTCACCGTATGCAGCAGCCCTTAGCCCAGGGCTTCTGGCTGCTGCTGCTGCAGCTGGGGATCCATGCTGCATGCACAGGGTCTGCAACAAGTTGTCGGCTCTGTGGATCCTGTGTTGTTTAGTGCAACTGTGTCTGGGAGGGGCCCTTTAAGGGAGCAGCTTGCCATCGAGTCCGCCCTGTGACCCTGTCTGCAGCTGTTCCTGGCACCCTTATTTCGATGTGTGCTACTTTGGCTTGTAGACGTTCCCTCGCAGCGCCTATTTCGATGTGGTGCTGCCCAAAGTCGAAGTTGAACGTCGACATTGCCAGCCCTGGAGGACATGTAGACGTTATTCATCAAATTAGACTATTTCGATGTCGCTACATCGAAATAAGCTATTTCGATGTAGCGTGCACGTGTAGACGTAGCCTTAGCATCTTAGGTTGATGACAAACCAATCAGAGTTATAACCTCTAGCCTCTTGTCACAATGGTACTTCATCTGTCTCTCAGTGCTGGCTGGAACTTAATCTTGTTTTCATTCCTTTCAGTTAAGCTTGCAACATCTCTAGAAGTTTCAAGTGGCTTCACTCAAGCAGCAGAGACAGAAGCGTTGCTATTTTCATTTGGGTTCCCGTTCATCCAAACTCCGTCAACAAGCCTACCAGCTCTCACTGGACAAGGTGAAACAAATTGGACAAAGCACAATGGTGGCCAACTTCCAGCTCCAGCAATCCATTGATTTGGTAGGGTGCAACCTCCTCTAAAAGCATTCTCATGGAGCTGCAGAGATGAATCCTACATATGAAATACAGTGTGTTTCTCAGCTTTCTGTAGGACACCTGTTTCTTCTGCTTATAATAGCTGCGCTTGGCTGCGTAAGGCACCTTTGTGGTGGAGCAGCCTGCTTCTCCACACAGCTGTCTGGAAAAGCATTGCTTCCTCAGTGACTCAAGGCCACCTAGATCCATGAGGGGGGAATGCTCCCACCCAGGTCCCTTTTCTCTTACCCCTTTTTCCTCCCCAAGGCCTTGCCCCAGCCAGAAGAGAGCCCATGGTAAGAGCTGCCTAGCAATCTGGAGCCCAACTGCGGAGCCCAGAACATGCTATCTGCTCTGGGTGGCATATTCAGGAGAGCAGGGGTCAGGGACAATTTGAGGTTTTATCTCAAGCACTCTTCCTCTGCTACAGGCAGGGCTGGTCTACTCCCTGGGAAGCCCTTCCACAGCCTAGGGCAGGGGTCCCCAAACTGAGGAGCATACTTCTTAGGGTTACAGAGGAACACTTGGGGTGCTACACAGCCCTGCTATGGTCTGGTCCTGTTCCAGCTGCCATTCTACTCCTGGCTGCAGCCCCACTGTAGGCCATGAACTTTTGCTCCTATCTGGGCTTCCAGGAGTGGAGGGTGGACTAGGTAAGGGGAGGCATGACAATTTAGATATCCCTGGGACAGGGTGAATATATTATATATTTTGGTCCTCAGCCTTTTTTTTTTTTGATGGGGAGAAGAGGGAGAAGGGGGGAGAAATAGGACCTTGTGGACTTTCCTCCACCACACCTTATGAATATCCATAGCTTGGATGCTTCGGACACTGGGAGGAATTAAGGACAGTCTCTGCACAGCCAGAAGTATCTGACTTACTGAAGGGACCTTTAAAGTAGAAACATCACCTAGTGTTTAAAACACTAGCAATCAGAATGCTATCCTTGAATTTGTCATGCAATTCAATGCTAATTAGAATGTAAAATATTATCCATATATACTACATATTATACATTACAAATATTGTACATGTCTTCCATTAATTGTTTTCTTGCTTTTTCACAGCTGATGGAGTCTCAGACACTGTCTGTGTCTCATGGCCTCAGCCAGTGCTTGGAAAACATTTCTCTTACCCTGGTGTCGATGAGCCAGGGCCTGCTGGCTAATATGCAGGAACAGGGCCAGCAGTTCCAAGGTAGTTTAGAAGACCTCCATGCTTCCTTCTCTACCACTGCTCCCTTCCAGGACCTCTCCAACAGGATTTTCTCCCAGAGTCAAGAGAAGGTGACCAAAGCACAGGAGGCGCTGGAGGAACTGCTGGACTATATAGTGCATAACCTTCCCCACACATGGATTGTGGACCCCTTTGCTCCATCTGGGGATGCTGCAGTGGGCAATAAAGCGAAGGACTAGACAAGCTTAGATTTCCCTTGGCAAAGGAGGACACCAGGCACTCTGAATTTTGCTGCTGTCAGCTTCTTGTAAAGGACATGACTGACCTATAGGCTGAAGACTGGACCTATCTTTGACATCCTACAGAGAGTGTTGTAAATCCATTGTCTTTATCTTGCCAAAACCTGACATTCAAACAGCTGAAGAGGCTTAACTCCTTAGTGTTCTGAAATACTGTGATTTCTTTTGTCTGCATCCTTCAATCTAGTGTTGGCTTTTATACTGCTGCCTGCAATCACAGGCTGAGATCAAGCCTAGTACATGATTGTTTAGTCTCAGCTCAAAGCAAATTCCAGCTTGTAACCCTAATCCCCAAAATGTCAAGGGTGAGAAATTGATTGCTGCAATTTCTCAAATCTCTGACAAAAGAACAAACTCACACAGCTTTTTTTAGCCAATATAAAAAGCCAAGTTTTAGACACAGTGCAAACACAGGCTTTCACACTTCCAGCCCTTACGGAACAAGTTGACATCAGGTGTCAATCTACTGAAATGTAAAAACAAACTAGGATTAGGTCTGGCTCCTCTGTAACATATCACGCATGATGCCTTGCCTATGTTTGAGCAGAACCTATTGTTTCCCTTATGCCACTGCTACGAATCAAACATTATACAAAATAAACACGTTATGCATTCTGAAATGAGTCTCTCGTGAGACCTGATTTAGAGATATTCAGGTCCAAAGGCTTAGGGTGGGAGACAATTGAGGACTGAGTTTATATATTGCTACCACGTGCTTCATTTCCTATTACTATAGCTGGGGGTCTGCAAGGATGAGATACTACATAAAGATGTAGCTGGCAAGCTTTTTAAATCTGAACCAAGACACTGAACAACAGTTTCTTTTGTGTTCAGTAGCAATCTTTGCATCTGGGTCAGATTAAGAGTTTTCACACGTAGTTGTCCCCCTTATGGAATGTGTCCTCCATTTGGTTCCCCCTTATGGAATCTTCATGGTCTAATCTCCCCTTCTCACTATAACAACATCCTCCAAATGGAGGACAACTATGCAAAACTAGCCAGGAAGGTTACATAAGAGGTCTTCTTGTAGAAAGATGTATACTAGCACAAGTAAACATTCAAGGCACAGTGTTGGAAGTGGGTGTGGGGAGATTGCTGATGTGAAAAACTAGGGAACAGGTCTCCCTTTAAAATGGACTTTCCATAGATCGAGTGCATTTAAAAAGGAACAGTTTGAATGAAGCAAAAGGAAGTGTTAGCACATTTAAAATACTGATCAACATAAGGAATTACTCACATTATGGGTGGCTGCATAAAATTGTGCCCCAAAAAGTTGCATGTAACTTAAAACTACACTGATCAAAACCACCGTGGTGCAAGAACTATAACTGCACATCTCCAAGAAAAACTCTCTCCAGGAAACTTTTAAGTTACATCAGGAAAGGTTAGCAAATAATACCGTCGCCATACAATATTTTTGTGTATAAGACTATCTACTGACTTTTTAAAGACTTATCTTAGTTTGACCTCACTTTGCAAGGAACATGCTGAATGAGTTCCTTAATCTGCCCCATCTCCTCAAACTACAGCTATTGCTACAAACATTGTGCAACTTACCATTGCTTATTGAGAAGTAAATACTGGCTACTTACCATTTTAGGTAGAAAAGAGAATTGTTAAAATGTTCTGTATAATAGAAAATGAATGCTCCTTCAGGTTTGGTGGTATGTCAACTCTGACCAGCCATAGAACTCCACTGTAGTTTTGCCTAAGTTCATTTTTCAGTGACTTTATTAAACCTTAGGTACTTTTACCTTCCCCCTCTGGATGAGTCTTCATAGATTATCACTGCAGTGCAACATTTCAGCTTATCTTATGAAATGGCTTGCAAAATGGAGTAGGCAGCCATGTGACAGTTTGAACGTTTCTGGCATCTCTTCAAAGCCACAGTTTTTCTTATATGTACGTGCAGTTGCTTTGTATAGACACTTCATACGCTATACTGATGGAGAAGCACATCTGCCAGCGGATGATCTTAACACAACCTTCCATCCATAACGGATTATATTGTGTTCCACTTTCTGCTACTGGTTCAAAGAAGCCACTTTGTTATGACACAGTTAATACTGCAGTTTAATGAGGGTAATGTTTGTTTACCTGAACAGGGAAAACAATTCCTGTAACGCCACACCTTTTCAATGAATAGCAGCCAAATTGTCAACTCTCAAGCTAATCTACTTCCCTTTGGCCTACCTCGCCACCTAATGCCACTTGGGTAAAAAATGTCATACATAAGTACCTAAAGAAGAAAGAGCTGATGGAGGAGCAAGTGAAATGAGGATCAAATTTTTTTTTTTTCTTTTTTGTCTTCCAAGAAATGGCCCATCCACAGGACTAAAATATTTGATGATTGTTCATGTTAATGAATTGCTCATGTCATTCTGAAAACCAAAGCATTTCATTCTGATATTTTTCAAGACATTTTTGACTTGGGTTGAAATAGCTTTGCATTTTTAAAATGTGCTTCAAATGTATTCAGCTTCAACACTGTCAAAAAGTAAACACGTCATATGAAAATAAAAAGGCTTTTTTGGCCAAAGTTTACAGCCACAGACCTTGATTTTCACAATTGCTACAAACCAAACATCCATTATTTACATGGCTCTACGAGGTCCCTTGCGGAGTCTGACACCTCCCATGACTCTTGCAAAGTTTCATACTAATTTTCCTCTAGTTTTATTCTTAACCTTCATGTTTCCCCTTCCTGTGAATTTATGCAACTTAGAGTAGGCCTATAAAGCTGTACACGATAAAAAGGACTCAAAACTTTTAGAAGAGAACTCTTGTTTTACCCTTGGTTTTTCTTAGCCAAATGTTATTATTCTTGCTGATTAAACTTTGCCAATGTTGAAAGAAATTTGTGGGCTGTGTACTCATATTTCTTTTGACACCCTCAATCCTCCTTCCATTTGATCAGCCATGAGTAATAAATGGCTACAGCTGCTTTGAACACTGGTAGGGTTCATGCTATTTACATAACTAACCTTTGTCTCCCCCATGTTAAGAGACCATTAAAGGTTACAATAATCAAATGCTTGTGTAACACACACACCGGGGTGTAGTCCACTGTCCCATGTGGTGACACCTAGACCACTTACAACAGAAAAAGAATGAGTTTCTTGTACAGCCTTAGCTGAGATCCAGCTAGCTGTTAGCTCAGACTGTAGAAGTTCATGCGTCTGGCGGTGGTTACACTTGGAAGGTATGAACTACCAAGCTTACAGTTGCTTTGGAAATCTTAATTCCTTACCACCACTATTTGAAAACATTATGAGGCAATTCTTAATTACATGTCAGACATTTTGCTTTTCAAGAGGATCCATGCCCCAGGTAGTGCACAGAATGGGTGGTGCTCTGGGAATGAATCTGCATTGTGTACTCAACAAGCCTGTAGGGCTCTGCTAGGACATATTATCAGGAGATAGAAAGAAGGTGGCTAAACTGGGTTCTAAAAAGATCTGAGTGCCCTGAACATCCAGCAGGAAGAGTAAGACTGTCCAAAGTGAGGGCTTCCCTAACGCAGGTAGAAGCAAGTCCATGCTGAGGGTTGGCAAACTAAGGCCATGCCTCATCTGCCAGAGATGTGTGTACCGAATGAGGCAGGGGATTACAGAAAGGAAAAGGACAGTCTCATTAGTAAAAACATATCCTTAATCAGGATGCTACACTCCAGAAGGCCCGCGGTGACATGCCTGTTCTCTCCTACAGACAACCTCTCAGCCTCATGAGGATCCTTACTAACAGCCACAGTCTATACCCCAGGAACACCAGTCCTGGAACCTTTACCTGCAACAAAGCCTACTGCCAGCTTTGTCCACATATCTTCTCTGGAAATACCATCACTGGACCTAACCAGGTTACTCACAGAATCACAGGCACTTTCTCATGCTCCTCTACTAACATCATATATGCCATCATGTGCCAACAATGCCCAGATGCTTTGTATATTGGACAGACTTCTAACTCCCTTAGACAAAGGGTCAATGGGCACAAAACAGACATCAAAACACTCCAGATCCACAAACCAGTTAGTCAACATTTTAATGCAATGGGGCATTCTGTCAATGACCTAAAGGTATGTGTGTTACTGAAGAAGAAGAATTATCTCACCGTTCTGGAAAGAGAAGCAGCCGAGCTGGCTTTTATATTCAAATTCAGCACATTAACACATGGTTTAAATTGTGATGGGAACTTTGAGTCACTATAGGAGCTCATCTGCATACTTGGCTCAATCTAATTCTTGACCTTCCCCCCACCCCTCCACTCTCTGATTGCTCACCTTGATTATCTTTTTCTGATTTGTCCTCCTTGCTTACTGTTTTTGGTTCTCTGTGTCTTAAATATTGAGTCTGTTCTGGTCTGGCTATGGTCTGAAGAAGTGGGTCTGTCCCATGACAGCTCACCTAATAAACTATTTTGCTGGTCTTTAAAGTGCTACTTGACTGCTTTTTGTTTTTATTAGTAAAATCAGTGACTCACCTTAGCTCCTGGGACTCTAATCCTACTTTGGCCATAGCTCATCTGTGTGATGCTGGGCAAATCTAAGCCAAAAATTTTACAGGTGCCTCATTTTCTAGGTCCACAGTCTCATACACTGAGAGAAGCTTGCAGGAGTGGTCCTCAAAGGCTAAGTCTAGACTGCATGTCTAGCTCAGAATAATTTACACGATTTGCACAACATTTGTGGCTATGCAAATTCTCTCTAGCCCCACGGCTGCCATCCCCTATCTGACCACTGCCAAGTTTCTTGTCCTCATCTTGCTCCCCCGTCCCCTGGCTTTTCATGCCTATCTGCCCCCATGTTTCCTCTCATTCCAATCTCCAGCCCCTGGACTTTGTATCCAAGTGCAGGGGTGGCCCACCTTTTTTTCATTGGGGGCCCCATGGCAATTTTTTACATGTTCCAGAGGCCAAACAAAATAGCCCCACTTCTGCCCCCACAGCCCCAGCTTAACCCCTCTCAGCCAAAACCACTGTACCCCCACCCCCAGGCTTAACCCCTCTCAGCCCCAAACCCAGAATTAAGATACCTTACACAGGAGCTCTGGGTGCTGCTGACTCCTGCTGCACCTTTCCCGAGCCACCATCTCCTCCTCAGTGCGGCTGCCTGGCTCCCCCCCAGCCTTCCTACTCCCTCCCCCAACTGCAGTGTATGCAGCTCTCTGCACTGAAGTGATGGGACTCAATTTAACAGGTTTAATGGCCTCATCCCTACCTTTCTCCTTTTGCTACAAGGCTGCCCAGGGGTCAGGCACAAAACTGAAGTAACAAATGTGACTGGACTGTAGTGGATCTGGGAGCTCTTGTATGAGACATGCCAATGCATCAGGAATGAAGCAAAAAAGTTTATGCATAATTATAGGATTTAGGTGCATGTGGATTATGAATAAAGGTTAAGTGCAGGTGGAATGCATTATCTGTGGAAGTGTCTCACAGAATGAGGCCGGTACACTGAATTAAAAGCAGTAGAAAAAGTTCTGGTCCGCATTTCTTTAGCGTCAAAGACCAATGCACAAACTCCTTCTCAAAGCAACTAAATCTTTAATAGATATACTTTGCTCTACAAGTTCAAAAGCTTTTCTAAAATACATTCGACTTCACCCAAACTCCTGGGTCTAGAAATCTCCTCTCCACATCTAAACTTGGAGCATATTTAAAGTGAGGACTAAATCTAGCCCAGACAAAAAAAGTAAACTAGGTGGCTACAGATTTGTCACCACAGATGTTTGAATCCTCTCCCATTTGTCATATCTACCCCGGTTGCACTAATCTCATGCTTTTCATTGTCAGTTCTTCCGGGAGCAGTAAATCTATCATGGCAGGCACTGACAGGAGAGGTTACTGCCCCTGGTGCCAATTAAGCACAACATACAAGAGGTGAGGTAACACGATTTTCAAACAGACGAGCCAGCAGAGAAAAGCACAGAAGAAGGCGATTCTCCCCAGCACACTGTGCCAAAAGAGGAAAAAGCAATATATTGTTCCACCTCAACTCACCGCACCTGAAAACACCCTCTCCGCTAGTCTTAATGCAATCTTTGCTTAGCTCCTTATGCATGGTACTGCTCCTGGCCAAGCCCATTTAGTGCAGAAAGGATGAGCAGGCAAGCCACCAAAAAGGGATTAAAACTGGAGAGTGAATGTAGGGCTCATAGGAGTTTCCCATAGGGTTACCATATTTGGACTTTCCCTCTCTGGAGTGTACTCTTTTTTGAGTGTTTCTGCATCAGTATCTACCCACTCACATTGTATTACTGTACTACAGTAAAACTCCAATAGTCCAGCATCTAGTTGTATGGCACTCCCAATAGTCTGGCACCAAAATGGCAAGAGCCTAGTGAGTGAGCTTCGGTATAAAATGAGTTACAAGGCAGCAGCTGAACTGAGGGAAATTGTAAAAAACTAACATTACTGTATACAGTATGTACAATAAAAAAGGGCTAGAAACGCTTTATATACAGTATAAATAAAACCAATTTATACTATCTCCTGATAGTCTGTCATATCCGATAATCTGGCACCACCTCGATCCCAAAGGTTCCGGATTATCCGAAGTCTATTTTATATACATGTAAAATTCACACACATACCCTAGTGCAACGTGTGAGAAGCTGATACAAATACACTCCCTCTCAGGGGTGTCCTCTTTTCTGAAAGTTATAGTACCCCTCGTTTCCCACTAACAAACCAGCTAAAGTGAAGTGCAGTGATGATTTCTCTATATTGCTGTCTTAGAGGGTAGCCACCCAAAGAATACAATAGGCATGCAAACAGCACCCCAGAAGCCCCACAAGGAGTCACTGAGAGGCAACTCAGACACAGATGGGAGCGTGTGTTTGCGGGAAGAGGTCAGCCATCCCACAGAGAGAAAAGGTAAGCATGGTGGATCTCCTAGCTGATGCAAGGAAGGTGACTGCAGGAGCAGGAGGTGATCTACAAGCAGGGGTGGAGGGTTATCCTGTAGAACCTGCTGCAATGGCTTGTTTAAAGCCCATGCTGAGCAAACCCCGCTTGTTCCTATTACTTCTGAGGTCGGAGCCCAGGTCTGTACAGACCACTCAGCAGAACCCACTGTGACACTTGGTGGACCAATCATTCTACAGGAGCTGCTGCTACTGCATTGTGTCTCCCCGGGGAGCCTTCAGAGCCCTAAACACGCAGCAAACATAGTTACATCAGGGATGAAACTGACCCATGCCAAGACCTGATGAGGCAAATGAGGCAACAGTGTGAATAAGGCTTTTGCTTCATTCTGTAAATTACACTGGCAATTTTTACACTTGAAAACAGGAAAAAACCTCTAGACTCCTAATGGAATTCCACCAGTAATTATATGAACTCCAGGACTCATTATACCTGATAGGACACAAGTGCGTATTATACAGAAAGCGAGCCTTTGAAAAAAATCTCCTGATTCTCTGATCCTGCAAGACCAGTTTCATTATTGGGTCACTTAGAAAACAATAGCTGTGACTTTCTCTGCTAAATTAAAGAGCCCAGGAGTGTGCCAACATTTCCCCCTGCCCTTCTGTCAGCTCTGAGAAGCTCAATCTTATCTCCTTAGCCTAAGCGGCTCTCGCAAGAGTAACCCCTCAGGGATGATGGTCCACTTCTTTTTACAGACCTGTGGAAACACAGGGGATTGTCAGACTGGATTGGATCCCAGGTCCATCTAGGCCAGCATCCAAACTCTGACAAAGGCAGCGCCAATTGTCTCAGAAGAGGGAAAAATCATTGTAGACAGCAGATGAGATAACTCGCCCAAAGAGGAAGTTACCTGCTCATCTCCCATAGTTGGCAGCCGATTTATTCCCTGTAGGATGAGATTTGATACCCCTAAAACTTTTGGTTATTACTGTTGTCCTTGATCCTTTGCATGAATGCTGCCTTATCATCTTTCTCTCTTGTTATATGAGCTGAGCTCTTTGTTTCCAGTGGGTAGAGGTGATTTTTATAGATCATCAAGACCTTCCCCTTCCTCCTTGTTCAATTCCTTTGCTAATGCTGTTTTGCATCTTCCAAATAAATGCTCTTTATTTTGATTGGGTAGAATAGGTAGCACGGTCCTCACTGGACAAATTCAGATACGCCAATGGTGGTAAAAACATTTCGAGTGCCTAACTGGGACGTTGGTGATATTCTGTTCTCAGATGCTCTACTCTTACTCCCATTGACAATACCTGAGCTGCACTGATGTGCATGTGGAGTATCTGAGATCACACTCTGTCTCTGTTGTGATCTATAATGATAGTGACTCTCCTCAGAAGAAGTGTATGAATCATTCAGTGTCTGTTCCCCCGCCCTCCTCACAATATTGAGTGACCTGCCATTTTATCAGGCATTTCTTGTCTAATAATAAATTAAGATTGGCTCATCTGTATAAACTGATTATAATCCTACTGGTATGATGGGGAGCTTTGCCTTTGGCCTTTTCTCTGCCTCAGCACCGCATGGCATCAGAGATGATACCGGTACAGCTTTATGATGACAAAAAGTTTGAAAAGATTCCAAGTAATCTTAGCTTTTAAGTGAGAGTGAAAGATAATTGTAGTATAAGACTTGGAACAGCAAAGTTCCCCTTCAACTAACATGTTTGATTTTTGGTACCTAAAATTAAGAATGCACTTAATTTTAGGCCACTTTTGTGTAGGTGCCTGAATTTTAGAAGCTTATAGCCCCTGGAGCAGGATGATAACCCCTTTATGTCAGGGGCCACATCTCACTATGTGCTGGTACAGCATTTAGCATATACAGTAAACTCTTTGGGCACGTCTACACTAGAAAGTTTTTGTAGAGAAAATATGCAGAGTGTTTACACACAAAATACGTTTTGTCTACAGAAACTGTGTAGACCCTCCAGGGGGCCCTCTTGTCAACATAGAGGATCAAAAGATTGACCTGCTTTTATGAGTAGACAGGATCTGCTGACAGAAGTTGTGTCACATCTCTTCCGACAGTAACATCTGTAGACAGATGCTTCTAGCGTAGACGTAGCCTCTCATAGCCAGCAGCCCCAGGACCAGGAGGTTGCTCGATATTCAAATATTCTGAACAACAGACGTATACCCAAGATTAAATATTACACAAATGTGTACAGAGTATTTTGTTTACCAACAACAGTAAGTAGTATTGTACACTGTAAAATTAAATTGTGATCCTTAGCCTACGTAGACTGAAGGATGCCTACTACTACTAAAATTATATTGTATTTGTTTTTACTTTTGCTATATTGTACTTATGGAAGTGTAACTAAAAATTTACTTATGGTTACAATGCCAGTTATTTGAGAGTTCTGGATGATAGAATGTCACTATGAAAGAGTTTACCCTCCAAATAAGTTACCATAGCAAGCACTGATCTCAGTTGGGGCTTCTGGACGTAAGTGTAACAAAAAAATATAACTAATGACTTGTGCACTCGTAAGTGATATTAAACCTAATGATCCAATCTCATTCTTGAGATCCATTGAGTTCAGTCAGCACAGTTACACAAGGGAAGAATTAGTCCCATTTTAACCTTATCTTCATCAGTGGAATTAAGAGAGAGTGCGTGTGTTTTTAGAAAAAAAGATCAATTGGCTCTTTTGTTCCAAAGAAGTATGATTATAGTTGTCAGCTTGCATTACTCTTTATACGTGAGAGATAGCCAGTTGTTATTGCAGTTTGATTGTGGTTTGTTTGGGTTTTTTTTTAAATTTAGTTATTTAGCCAAAGGAACCTACTTTTCAAACATGCTAAGGATCTGATTTTGGACGTCCCCCAAGGACAGACATTTTGTGACTTGAATTCCATGTACAACAGTCCTGCAACATTGGACTCTAACTGACCAAACGTTTTTGCTTTTGTTCACTGAATATAGAAAATTATTTTTTCTTATGCCTTGTGTCTGGATATTGAATAATGGTTTTCTGGGTTGTTAATATCAATGTCTTGATCCTGCATTCCTTGCATATTCAAAATATGCATCAACTGACTTCACTGGTAAAGGTAAAATCATTTTTTCCTTGTGCAATTCCATACTTTTAGTTTGCAGAAGTGGTCCAGCTGTTTAACATTGTTTGCTGGAATGTAATAGAAATAATTGCTTCACCATCTCCTTCCCTCAGAAATGTGGACCTCGGTCTTCAATGTTACATCCCTTTTGCTATCCAGAACATTAGTGAGGTTAGTACACTCCATGTTATCTAAATGCTTGGCTGTTGCACAAGCTGAACTGGGCTATGTTTTTCTCATCTCTGTTCTCTCATGCTATGCTACATCCCATATTACACTGCAACTTGGCATTTGGCATGAGCGGAAACATTTGCTCCATGTCATGGTGCAAGCTGGGGAGATATTGTCACAAAGCGGTATCTGGAATGCTAGCAGATAAGGAAAGGTACAGAACAACAAATTAGATATTGGGATGAACTGATGAGTTGGATTCTAGTAGTGCATGAAGAGTTTTGTAGCTTGTACAATCCTCCTATAAATACTCGTAGTTGCAATGCGTAACTCTCAGAGCACTCTATTTAACCATGTGAATTTAAGGTGGATTTAACCACGTGCATGACACTTTTTCCCCACAAACCGGTATCATACTGAACTTTTTTTCCTGTATGCTACTGAATACTATTGAAGTTTAGCAATAAACCTGACTCCTGATGGCTATTTTGGACTCTTAAAACATATTTCATACTGAAAGAGTGGTCAACCAATTGACTGTATCAACAATGTCAAGGAAGAAAAAAAATCATGACAAAGAAACATGCATCATCTCACCATCAGCTTTGTATGCATGCCTTAGATTAAAAGAGGCAGGCGCTTTTTCTGGACCCTGAAAATAAAGAAGCCTGACCACAAAAACAAAACAAGAACTAGTAGCTGGGATTTAAAACCAAACACCTTTAAACTAGAAATAAGGCACACATTTTTAACAGTAGGAGTTAAGTATTCAAACAATGGAAGTTATGGATTCTCCAGGAGTCTTCAAATCAAGACTGGATGACCTGACAGCACTATATTCATAGATCATTGTCAATAAGTTCCTTGAGTACTACTCATGGCCTTCATTAACACAGCTAGATATATAAACCAGTTTATACTTCATAAGTATAACTTCAAATATTGGTATGATTCATACACACAAATACAATGTACCCATTTCGCAGATTACAGGCGTTTCAATGGCAAATTACATGCCTCATTTTTCATAAAGGATATTCAAGTTAGGCCTCTTCATATTCAAAAACATTTTAATCAAGAATACGGTGGTGCAACATCACAGACAGTTGGCCCAATCCTGCTGTGGTTGATAGGAGCGCTGGCCAGCTTGCAGGCACAGCTCCACCCCTTGGGCACTGCCCAAGTAAAGCCCAGCTGGACTCCACTACAAATTTCCTCATAGCCCAGGGTTCTTTGATCCTACGTCATCCGTGGTCCCGCTGTACCACAGATGTTGCCAGACCAGAGTGGAACCTGTATTTTGCTGCATAACTCACCCTGATCTCTTGCTTGCAACAACTTAATTGCTACTTTGTATTTAAATAACCCACTTTTATTAATAAATCCACTGTAAATAGTTTTTATCGGGGATGGGGGCGGGACAACAGCTGCATATCTCTTTCATTCATAACATCAGCCAACAACTTATTATCTTGATCTATATAAAACTTATTTACCTGGGGTTCTGGTCCCACTGGGGCTGTGTCGAGTCCCTATGACAGAGCCTTCCCCGAGCTGAGCTGCTCTCAGTGTCTGTATTACTCTTCTGTGGACTGTGACCCCAACTCTGTCTCTTTGCTGGGGAGACCAGCGCTTCTGCCTTAGCAGGATAGGGTGCTGGGACAACCCAGAGGGCAGGTAAGAGGGCTCAGTGGTATGATCAGCCCATCAGGTGACAGTCTCAAGGGGCTCTCTGTGACTGAACCCATCACAGTGTACAAAGCAGCTTGTCATCAGTAATTGATGCAGTCTTGAGTACCGGTGTTTCAAACAGTTGGCAGACGAGACGGCCGTGCAAATTTGTCAGAGAATTTCCCAGTCATTGCCACTGTGCTTTATTCCTTTGAAGATTAGACAAAATCCAGCACTTCTCATCACTTTGCCATTATAAAATTTATGGCTGTTACGTTCTCCTGGAAGCAAAGGCAATTTTTAGAAAAAGTTCGGTCTCCTCAATGAGGTACAGTGGGGGTTCTGATGTAATCAAAGCAACCATTAAGAAAAGGCAGGATAAGAACATCCAGAATGGCCACACTGGGTCAGACCAGTGATTCATCTAACCCAGCATCCCGTGTTCTAACAGTGGACAGTACCTCATGCTTCAAAAGGAATGAACAGAACCAGACAACGATTGAGTGATCCGTTCCCTCTTACACAGTCCCAGTTTCTGGATGTTTGAGGTTTAGAGACATGCGGGGTACACAGTTGCATCTTTGACCATCTTGGCTAGTCACCATTGATGATCGTCTCCTGCATGAATTACTTAACTTTTTTAAATCCAGCCCTACTTTGGGCCTTCAGAACATACCCTGGCAATGAGTTCCACAGGTTGACTGTGCTTTGTGTCAAGAAGTACTTCCTTGTGTTTGCTTTAAACCTGCTGCCTATTCATTTCATTTGGTGACCACTGGTTCTTGTGTCATGTAAAAGGCTAAATACCACTTCCTTATTCACTTTCTCCAAACCTTTCATGATTTCAGAAATCCCTATATCTCCCCTTAGTCGCCTCTTTTCCAAACTGAAGAGTCGCAGACTTGTCAAGCCCTCCTCACCTGGATGCTGTTCCATAGCCTTAATCATTTTTGTGACCCTTCTCTGTACCGTTTTTGTTTGTTAATATATCTTTTTAAGGGGAGATGTCCACACAGTGTTCAACTTGTGGGAGTAGCATAGATTTATATAGTGGCCTTATGACATTTACTGTGTTATCATCCATCTCTTTCATAATGTCCAAAATAACTCCACAATCTTTCAAACAGTAACAACTAATTTGGACTCCATCATTTTTCATGTACAGCTGGGATTATATTTTCCAATCCGTGTTACTTTGCATTTATTAGCACTGACTTTCATCGGCCGTTTGGTTGTCCCATCACCCAGTTTTGTTACACCCTTTTGTAACATTTTGCCGCTCATTTTTCTTTGTTAACAATGGATTTTAAAAAATCCACTTGTTAAGAAACAATGAGCCCAGTGGATAAAAGTAAGTAATGAAATATGTATAAGGTGGTGGTATTTCTGCTGGTAGTTCCATTGAGGGTATCTCTGCAAGATGTTATTCTATTTTTGATCACATTTGATTCGATATATCAAACAGACTATTAAATGTTATTTATACCTGTGTGCTCCAGGAGTTTGCAGTCCTGGCTCTTTTGACATCTTCATCCAATCCATATGCCAATTTAAATTCATTACAGACCTGGAAAGGAAGGATTTATGATCAGGGATGAGGTTGTAAAATAATTCCTTTAAAATAGTTGGGAGACTCAATTCACATGCACTCTTTCAGGCTCACACTGTTTCCAAAAGACTTATGAAAGAAACATAGATCTGGTGTAATCAGATACTATTCCAGTCTAGTCAATGAAGTTTTCTATCTTCTTGTGAGTTCTAATAATATACAGCAATTGGCTAATGCTTTACAGCTATAAATCTCCCAAATACTTTATCCAGGTGAACCAATGACAGAGCAGGGAGTAGAAATTAAGGTTTCCTATTATCCCATTAAGTGCTATAAACACTGAATAATATAGCTTCTTTTGCCTGGCTTTGACATTGCTTAGCTGGTGCCTGTCCAAAAGACCATTTCATATCTTTATTTTTCTGCTGCTGGACTGCTTTGTTTTCCACTTCTCAAACTTCAACGGGGTTTCACCAGACTACATCCAGCCACTGGCTCATGCTGCCCTTTCAGATATATCTACACAACAGTAGCTGCACACAGGCTAGCTCACTTGAGCTTGGGGTCTCCAGCTGGCATGGGTAACAGGAACCATGAAGACAGCACAATATGGACTTCAGCCTGAGCTAGCACATCAGCTATGTACAAACATCCATGCCAGGCTTTTGAAAACTAATCACCACACCTCACACTACCAGTGCGGTGCTCTAGGTGAGGGTTTGTTTTTGTTTTTGCAATCCTTTAATGCCCTGAATGATGAAATTTGATTATTCATCTTAGCATGCATAACTATGGAGGTTATCAATAGCCACTCTTTGGTTCATGTCCCTTCTCCACCCCCATCCTGATTCACATATGGAGAGGACCTGCTTCCTGCTGATCGTCTATCAGCTGTCTCTATCGTCCGCTTCTTGGAGACCACAGAAGAAGCTCAGCTGGGAGGGGGAGCCAAGACTGGGCACACCATTGCTCTCTTCGGCTATATTCTCCAGGCTTCTACTAACCCCAGTTTGCTCCTGGAAAGGGTGAGAAGGTCCCATGTGCTGATCTGTGTTTATTTGTCAATGCACAGTGTGACCTGGAGACACGTCCTTCAGTGACTTGAGCTGTTTCCATTTTTAAATGGGGAGCGGGCACCAAAATACCTATTTTTAGGAGAGCATATAACCAGCTGCAGACTCATTTAGCCAACAGAAGATTGATTTCTCTCTCTCTCTCTGACACTAGCCTAAATCCAGGGTAATTCTAACATCAAGAAATTACCTGGAAACTGTCCAGTAGAGTTGGTCGAAAGAGAGCCCATCGGAAAGGGTTGTTTTTGTACCCAGATGCTCTCACTGTCAGTACCAGGTAAATTCCTAAGAGGCAGCAAATGTGGTGAGATTTCCCCAAATTTAAAGAAAGCCGAGGTCTGACTCTTTTGCTGTGAGTTGAACAACTACCCCCAGGCTAAGGCCTGATGTACATGTAGATGCAGTTGGAACCATATAAGAATGCTTCTGTTCAACTCCCTTTGCTTGGGGAACTGAAGATCCTATAACAATGGACAAACCCCTTTTTATTGTTGTAGACTGCATCTCCACTGTGCAAGTACAGAGCAAAGCTACAGTGCCAAAGGTATGCTCCTATAATGCCCACAGAGTAGATGTAACTAAAGAAAAAGGAAATCCAGGTTGTTTACACATTCTGTTAGAGTGCATTGTACTTAATTTACAATCATTAAATTGAAGAGTGGCTTTGTGGTTAAGGCACTGGGTGGGACTTTAGGCCTTGATTCAATCCTCACTCTGTCACTGATTTCCTATTTTACCCTGGGCAAAGTCATTTAATCTTCCCTGCCTCAGGTTAGCCATCTGTAAAATGGAAGTAATATTTCCTTTTGCCCACCCCTTATTTTGTCTGTTTGGCACTTGAAATGGGGACTATTTAGTAATAGAGCTATATACAGTGCCCAGCTATATACAGTGCCCAGCAAGCAGAAGCTCCCATTTCATGAAACATCTGATGCGCTACTGCAATACAAATAAAATATGCTAATCTACAAGCTTTATTAGATCATAAAAATGTACTGAATCTTGAATTCTATCTTTAGGGAGAAAAAGCAAATTGAAAGGCTTAGTGTATAGCTAACCTAAGGCGTTACACTTATTTTTACTGACTTTGTTCTCCCTCCTGCTCATGATAAATTATGGGGAACCCTCATAAAATAGTTTCTATTACAATTTTTACCCTGTCTAGAAATTCTTCATGCTGATTTTTAAAAGAGGATGCCTGACTGAAAAGAAGAATGTATTCTACCCTGCCCCCAAATGGTATAAATAAGTGTACGTGCCACTGTATTGTAAATAATCCAAGAATGGCCCTATATATCTTTAAACACACACCACAGAAGGTTTGTGTTAAAAGCCCTTTTCTGGAATGCTAGTGTTCAAGCTGAAGCTGATAACAACCCTGGAATGAGTTCACAGCCTAAATGTGACCTATGAATCAATGTCTTGTAAACTACTGAATGCAGGTGAAAGAGCAGAGTTTTGTCTTTACAAGGAAATGTGGCTATGGCTAAAAATAAATATCACACAGGCACCATAACAAACACGTATTCCCTTGGCTGACCTTTGAGGGAAAAAAGTAGAAAAAAAATTAGAAATCTCTTTCAGTGACCTACATTCAAAGGCACAAAACACTATTTAGAAGTCCCCCTTTGTCACCCTCCTTCTAAATATCTATCTATGCATTTGTCTATCACTAAGGGGAAGTGAATTAATGTTCAAAAGACATTTAACTTTCCTGTGATCAATCGATTGCTCTCTCTCTCTCTCATACACACACACACACACACACCCAACTAAACAATTCCTAAGTCTTTGCAGTAACTCTGCCTGGGAATAGCATACAGATGCAGTTTCCTACTGTTAGTTTCAGAAGGAAAAACACAACTTCCTGTAGGAGTGCCACAAATGGGGAAACTGAGGCATGCATTAAAAATTCACCCATCAAAATTATTGGCCAAATCCTTGGTATCTGTAATCTTCTGACCCTGAAAAAGAGTCCTATATCATCTGTGTGTTGTTCTTTCCTTCCTGCCTACCATCCTGATGCGTCTGCTCACATTCTATGTTGATGAAAATTCAGTGCAATGCTTGGCTCCCCCAGTGGAAAAACAACCTCGAAGAAAGAAAATTCTCCACTCTTCTGCTCTGCTCTGTTTCAGTCATTTTAACACAGCAGTCTGCTGACAAACAGACTGATACATAGAAGTATTACCATCATCCGACTCTCACATTAGTTTGGACCCAATTCCAGGGCATATTTAAGAAATAAGAGTATAGCCCTGACTTCATGATTCAGTCATTCAATGCAAAAAAACTTCTCCTTACTATTTTGCATGCATGACATTGCCTTGCTCACACATGATTTGATAGGATTATGTTTATTATGATGTATGCAAAGACAAAACAACTAATGCAGCTATCCCAAAAAGAAACAGACAAAAACTGTCAGTAGCTATGTCAACACTAAATTTTCTAATGGCCATGAAATTGCTTTAAATGCATTCAGTGTACAGAAAATTGCAGATAAATGACAGACATGGTCTATAATGAAGGTATGTTAACCAGCTTTGTGCTTTCTGCCTTCTTTTTATCTGTGACAACCTTAAACATTTTACCAGCCATTAAGGTCATATCACGAGAGTAAAACATGCAGCCAGATATTCTTAGAGAATTTTAAAATCACGTAATGACTGTAGAAGCCATTCTAACATTGTCAGCTCAGTTCCAAATTAAAAAGGGTCTACACTGACATAATCTAGAATTCTGGTCTACAAGTCTTGCTCAGAGCTTTTCAAAACCTCTACTGATAGTACAATGATGATTCAGCCCACAGATGAAATAAAGGGTCAGAATGGGAAAAAATATAAGTGGTGGACAGCGTTCCTTATAATGTTTTACATTTGGGACAGAATAAATTTTGTTATGTTCACCAACATGAGTTGATGTGCACCACCAGTACAAAGACAAGCTTCCCACTGTGAGCACTCTGCTAACCACTGGATGGCACCTGCATCTTCCTGGGTGGTCACCCAAGTGCTCGGCTTACCAGGAACACTAGTGATGGGGTTTTCTTTAGCTCCATTCACTGCTTAAGTGCCTTCCACTCTGGAGGGAGCGATCAGATCCTACACAGAGCAGATTGTGTCGTTCTTTATAATACAAATCGCCCTCTCTTCTTTTCTACATAGTTCAACCCACCGCCAACAGTGCAGACATTTAAGTTACCATTATGCTACAGAATCATCCTCTATGCAGCAGGCGCCTGAGTGAAGTCTCATGTAGGGAACAAGTTTGTTGACCACTTAGAGGAGTGCTGTGCATCTTCCCTCGTTCCTTTCACCTCCATACTACTCTGGAAGCAGGGGACCCTGGAGATATCCTGCAGAGACTTGAGCATGTAACGGGATGTGTGTCACAACTTGAATTATGCTAGAGTCCAGGTGGTTTGGCTGCTAGCAAAAGACAAGGGCTGGCAGTGAATACCCTCGCCACAGCAATGTGTAACAAACATAAGTGTCAGCACTTCAATGGTGTCATTTTTTTGCTTGCCTGTGAGCTGCTGGTCTGGTGTCCCCACCGAAGGGCTGCCACATATATTATTTGCTCCACAGAACCTATCATCTCAGGAGATCCCAGCTGATAGGTGAAGAGAGGTTGCTATTTGGATTCTATCCTTATGGAGAGACCCAAATTTCTACAGGATGACCTCGTTTTTCCACAACAACTAATGACTCAGGGTGCCTCATTTCCAGGGTTCCCAAAACAGGCCATCTTAAAGGGACCTGGCTTTCAAGAAGTGTTTGGTACCAACCCTCTGGTTATCATCCCCTTGTAGGCATCAGAAGTTGGGGATTCACAAATGGAAACACCCAGCGTCACAAGGTGAACCTTTTGGAAAATGGAGAGTTATGTTTCCTTTATTAAATTGTCTCCAGATAAATTCATAGAATGGAGTCCCTGCAGTATGAATCAAAATAAATATGAAAACGAAGAGCAATAACCACCTCTGAGACAGGCACCTCTTAGACTAACTAGCAACAATCTGCTGAAATTAACGACATTTAGACCTCTAATCCACAGTTAGCAGAGAAAGAAACCCTCTATTTCAAAGCAGGGGCATTCCCCACCTCATTGTTAGTATCAGCAGGGTCTGCACGACCACTTGGAGTTCAGCACAGTGGACAGTTACCCTCCAGTTTGCCAGGCACAAAATAGTTGGCCAGTCAAGCCCGTAATCAATGCCCATGCACATAATGAAATGGGCTTTCAACCTAAAATACAAGGATAAAACTGAGTAAACTGGTGAGCCGGGAACATTTAGAGAAACTGATGCATCTGTGTAAGTGGAAGGGAATATTGGTTACTTTATCAGTTTGATGAAAGGGGCTGGACTGTAGATAAGAGTAGCCACTGAAGAATCCCAAGGCATTTCCATTCAGCTTCAGATAAATAAGGTTTTAAAAGCTGGGCCTATTTTACGTGCATCCTGTGATGGGTTACCCCTTTTTAAGATGCCAGCTGCAAAAAGACAGACACTGAGATCAGCTCTGGGAAGACTCCATAAATGGGACTTGCCCAAGCATTTAAGTGCTCATGTCCCATGGAGTGTGGTTCAAATTTGACCCCTCCCTCACTGTGGAAAATATTTACAGTCCTTCCCCACCCGAGCATGAATTGTACAATGTAGGTTGTGTTATAAACAAGAAATACATTTATCAATTACAAAGGGTGAATTTAATTGCATAATGGGTAACAAAGGCCATGTCTACACGAGCCCCAAACTTTTACTAATGTTTACAAAGTTTACTAATGAAGCGCTGAAATGCATATTCAGTGCTTCACTAGCATGCGGGCGGCCGCGGCACTTCGAAATTGACGCGCCTGGCTGCCATGCATTTCGTCCTGATGGGACTCCTTTTCGAAAGGACCCCGCCTACTTCAAAATCCCCTTATTCCCATGAGCTCATTAGCCGCCCACATGCTAATGAAGTGCTGAATATGCATTTCAGCGCTTCATTAGTAAACTTCGAAATGGCCATTTGCGTGGCCATTTTGAAGTTTGGGGCTAGTGTAGACATAGCCAAACAGAACAAAGCAGATTAAATAAAGCAAATAAAAGAAAACATACAAATTAAGTTTGATTCAGTTAAAAATATAAGTTACAACTGCAGTCACAGGCAGATTACAGATAATCTTGAAAGGCAGCTGCCCTGGCCTGAAGTTTGAGACTTCATGTATGATTGCTTATGAGGTAGACACCGCTCCAGCTAGGGCCCAACTCACCCTCCCCCTGCAAGTTCATTGTCTCTTTGGGTAGGAAAACAGAAGAGAATCCTGATGAAATCACAGTGATGTCACTCCTCTGCTTTATACAGCTGTTGTGTAAGGCAGAAAACCGTTGTCTCCAGTGGAAAAACAATGGCATTCCAAAAGGGGCAGGAGGCGCCTCTCAGATCTGGTACTCTCTGGTCCAGCAGCATCGTGGATGTTCCAGGATGAGACAGTACCAGGCTGGGGCTGGGAGCCAGAGCCCCTGTCTACGCCGTGGCAATCAGAAAGGAGCAGGAGCCTCCACCTACCTACCTTGTGAAGCCAGGGACAAAGCTAGAGTTCCCTGACTGGCCCATGGCAGCCGGCTGGGGGCAGTTGGTGGAGCTCCATGGGAACCCCCAAAAACCTGGATTGGGGCCAGAGCCCAAGGGGAGGGAAGCTGATGGCTGGGGCAGCAGCAGTCCCAGGAGTGCAGGGTTGTCTGTAGGCAGATGCCCTGGACCTCCCCTTGTCCAGCAAATTCTCTTGTTTGGGACCTGTGAGGTCTCAACAGTGGCAGACAACAGAGGTGCAGCCCATACAGGGTAGGCAGCCATTTCTTGCAGGCTGTCTGGCACATCATCATTTCACAGTTCATTGTCTGGGCTAACAGGCCGCCAGCGTGGTCTGGCTTTTTCACATTTGCACCCAAAGGACAAGTTGTGCGCAGCACCCAAATTAGCACATTTTAAATACAGATACAGGGTCAATATTCCTAGCTTCAGACACAGCAATGATACAGGCATACAAACTGTCATTAAATTCTAATGTTTCCAAGTACATCTTACATGAGCCATCTTGCCAAAAGGATCTCTTATGTCATAGCCATATCATAAGCATATTGTCATAAAGAACATGGAGTTTGACCACACATCCCATAAATGTAATGAGTATAGACAAGCCCCTTATAAAGATATCCCCAGAGCATTTCATAGCTGAGCATTTCCTTTCTGAGCCCTGACACTGCAATCCTTACTAAAATAAAGACAAGAAGAGTTTTGCTACGGTGTGCTTCCTGCTCTAGGAAAGGTATGTAACCCACACACCTATTGGCTGTAGTTCACTGTCCCAAGTGGGCACTCATGCGGGACTCTCATAACCCAGGACAGGTGGACTTGAACCTATAACTGCTGGAGCCTCTACAGCTTGAGCTAAAAGTTGGCTGCCTATTCGCTCAGGCTGGAGAGGAGACAGGCTCTTTCCTCTCTCCCAGTGATGCTTAGACCACTAGGTGTTACACCTACTTTCCCTCAGAAATTAACAGGGAAGGTAGACTCCCAAGAAATATCCATTTGCAATTTAAAAATCAGATAGGCCAAGATTAATTTTACTTGACAAAGTCTATTATTAAAATACAGTCACAGCATCCTCAGAGGAACCAATAACTCATAATTAGCACCAAGATTTTTTTTATTTTCTCTCCTTATTAAGGATTTCATAAGTTTTATATTAACAGTACCCCTCCATCAAGGCACTTGAGGAACAGTAGAAATAAAATAGTGGATGTGTAGAACTATTTCTTATGTACAGTAAAACCAAATGAGAAAGCCTTGGTGGGGGACACTGGAAATCAGGCACTCAAAATCAAATAACAGCAGCAAACCATGCTGCAATACTCCCCTGATTATTCTTTGCTTTTAAAATGAGTTTGATTATTCTACAAGAACTAGCTGGCTCAGACCAAAGTATACAAAGTCTCACCCTTAAGTGTTTATTTACAGAAAAAAATTCTGTTCAAAATCATTTATGCTGTGCTGTCTCAAAGACATCGTGGTGTTCAGAGAAACCAGCTAGCAACCAATACTGTCTTCCAGGCTCTACGTCAAAACAAATAATAAAATAAGAGGGTGGGGTGAGGACAGACAGCCTTTAGCACTTCCTCCCCAACATACACACCAGCCAGCCCTTAGTGCGATCCGAAGCATGCTGCCTGCGGCTCCAGTGGCAATATAAAGGGCCCAGGGCTCCTGCTGCTGCAGTAGCTGTGGCATCTGTTGGTAGACCCCAGGCGCTTTTGAATCACCAGGCTCGGGGGCCACTGCCCCCTTTCCCCCCCTACCCCATTGACAGACCTGCATCCATTTCACAGATGGAGACAACTAAAGCACTCAGGTTATGTCTAGATTACAGAAATTTGTCGACAGACGTTTTTTGTTGGAATGTATCTTCTGACAAAACTTCTGTTGACAAATCATGGATGAATTGCCAAGCAGATAGACAACGCAGCCAAACAGAAGCTCAACAGACAGAGCTGCCCAGTGTCCTGGAAGTCCTGTGTGTCGACAGAGGGCCCCCCTGGAACATCTAGACTGGCTTCTGTCAGAGGCACTAAGCCTTGTGAGGAGCAGGATAAGGCTGTCCACAAAAATTGCTGCATTCTGTCAATTTACTGTCAGCAGAATGCCTTGGGAATCTGGATGCTCCCTGAGTTTTGTCCTTATGTTTTTGACAAAGCCCTTCTAGTGTAGACATACCCCAGAGGTGAAGTGTCTTTTCCAAGGTCGCAAAATGACAGAACTTGGATTAGAAACCCATATTCCCCAATTCTCTAACTTGTGCTCAGGCCACTGGCTCATTCCTCTCAGGCTTCAATTCAACCAGGTACTGAAATACATTATTAGAAGTTTTTCCCTTCCCCACCTCCCTGGTTCTTGTCACACAGGCAGGGGGCAGAAGACCAGGAGTTCAAAGCGCAAGCAACATGTGTAATATAACTAACACTGCAGAGCCTTATTCCCAGTTTCCCTTTCCCCCTCTGTAAAGGGCAGTCCCACCCCTTAAAAATTATGGCCATGTTTCATTTTGCGGGGACTGGAATCTTCATTCCTCCTCTTTTGTAACCCTTGGAAACAGCAAGGAGTGAGGCTGTGCTACAGTCAAGAGTAGGCATTTCTTTGTCCTTAGTGTTTCTTCTACCTTACTCCCCTACATCCCTCTTCCCCCCACGAATAGTTGCTTAACCTTACCTAGAAGTGGGCATTGAGGCAGTGTTCCAGTGTCCACTCAGATATTATACTCCCACGATGCCCAGCAAGGCTTTTTGGTCATTCTTATCTGTTCCTGGTATACTAGTGAATCCACCTCGTTATGAAAAAAAGCACATAGTGTCCTCATTCTTTGTTCACACATATTAGCAAAGGACACAAGTGTATTAAAAATCAAATGGGCAAGGACCCAAAATCCTCTCTCGGACAAAAATAAGAGGCTGAACCCTACATTGTCACCAACACTCCTGATCTATGCATATAACTTTAAGCATGTGACCAACTGTATTGAAAATCAGTGGAACTGCCCATGTGCTTTAAGTCATGTGCATGATTAAGGAACCTGGGGATAACCAAGTAAATTGTTTTTCATGGGACTTCTGCTGTTCTTTCAGTGATGTGTAGCAGGCAAGGCCCCATTATGTGAGACACTATTCAAATGTTTAAGCCAAAAGCCTACTGTATTTGAACAACAGACAAAATATCCCACCTCCTAAAGTCAAAACTGATCTAACTTGGCAGTTGAGAAATGTAACATGTTTCTAGTTCCAATATAATGAAAGCCTGACTGAGGCAGGAGCTTCCAAAGAAGCAGTTCCACAGTAACAGTAATCCTTTGACCACCCTCAATAAGAGCATCTTAGATTTGTAGTAGTATCTGCCACTTTCAAATAAGAACGAACGTTTTCCTCCGGAGTCTGACAGCTGCATCAATACCGGGGTAGAGCTTAATTTTTTAACTTCAAAACAGGCCTGAGGGCCACAGTTCTAGCTCTAGAATCAACATTTCTTAGAGATGGGCTATTTGGAACCAAAGTTATTTGGAGCCAGCTCAAGTTTATGGTTAGAAATGAGTCAAGAACTTTGAGACTATTTACATTCATAGAGTCAAGGACTTGGAAAAAGAAAAAAAAAAAAAAAACAAACCTCTCTCAAGCCATCAACTGCCAAACTCATCTCTCAGAAAAACAGGCTCCAGGAGGACAATTTGAATGATTGCCCTATGCTGTTGGATGTACCACAGCTCTGCACAACTGAATAAACTCAGTTTAGTTTTAATGCAAATCTCAAAACAGAAAGGACTGGGGATTCTTGTTCCCACCCCTTTTTTCTCTTGACTATAAGGTATTACCATGATCAGCTCTAGATTTCTATCACCATCCAGCTTCAGCCCTGCAATAAAATACTGTGTAGAATTACTACAGGTTGAAACTCTTTAGTCTGGCACTCTCCAGTCATGATTTTAGTTATCTGGGCCTGGCCAAGTTTCCCACAGTCCAGTAAAGTTTGTTTATAGCCAACAGTCCTGGCTCTCAGTGTTTTATGCAGTTTACCTCTAATTTATCCCTAAAAGTATTCTAAGAGCCCAGTAAGCAGTGGAAGTGTTGGTAATGCTGCTAGCCAACACTGATCTTCCATAGTCCAGCAAATTCTCTCATTCAGCACCAGTGAGGTCCTGAGGTGCCAGACCAGAGAGGTTCAACTTGTAGTAGCTTAACTCCTGCATGCAATCAAAGAACATTGCTACAGCTGAGAGACTGCAATATAAAAAGACTTGCAAGTCACTTGAAAAGACAAAAGTTGAAGGTTTGTGACTTTTAAAGTTGCACAAGTGGGAAAAAAAAAGTTGGTAATGGCACCACTAATAAAGCAGAGGAAATAATACTGGAAAGTAGACATTGTGAATGGGAAAATACCACACCATCCTTATCAACAAATTTTAGCATGTGATATTTAAGAATTTGGACCATTATGAAACTCCAGACTTGCTGGCCAAAGTGTTCAAATCCTCTGAAGTTCAGTTCCTAAGCCCATTTCGACTGCTAAATACTAAAGAAGTGGTTTTGGTAGAGGGTCCATTAATTTCAGTGGTGGTTATGGGTGCTCAGCAGATGCAAGAATCAGTACTTTCACAGAGATGCCTGAAGCTGGATTTAAGTACCTTATCTTCAGTCATCCAGGATTGGAAAGGTTGATTGTAATCTCTAACTTGGAACTTCATAGCTTTTATGACGAACCCTGAAGGTGTGGGATAAGTGCTGTATGTAGATCAATGCAAATTTTAATGATTTTATTGTCACTAAAACATTATCCCTATAAACCAAACTTCCTACAAGGGGAACTGCTGGTCTGATCATAATGATAAACGTGCTAAAAATCCATATGCATTTCTCACTCTTATGGTATACTTGCACTGATATAGTAAAGTCCTTGTAAAACCAGGCAGCTAAAAAAAGAACTGGGCTGGAGATGGCATTAGCACTGTTATGAAGAAATGCAACTTAGTTGCTTATCTCTGATCTGAGAAGGGCTGAACTTCCTACCTATGGGCTACCCTCAGCCCCTTTGGAATAGCAGTACCAGGGGAAGCAAAGGCAACTCCCTTCTCTTGGAGGAAAGCTTGCAATGATTTGGAGACTATTAAGATAGGGAAATGCAGCCCGCAACTAGGTCGGTGGGTTGGGGCAAGGGAAAAAGGGAAGATTTTTAAAACCCTAGAAAAGCTGTGGGCACCAGTTTCCAGAAGGGGAAAATGCTTAGGCAAGCATAGAATGGCTTTTGAATATATTAAGATTCATAAATAAGTACAACTGGGAAATCGACAGGCTTAGAAACCATCTCATTCAAGTGTCTTGCATTTTTAAACACCGTACGTTAACCCAAAACACTTTTATTGTGCATGGTATCCTTCATAAAAACAATTACCATGATACATTTGTTAAATCATACACTGTCATTACAAAGATAGGCTCTGCTGCTAATGCTTATTCTGGGCCATGCTTAGGATTTATGGGGGCCAATGCAGGACTGTTAAACTGGTGCCGGTCAAGTGGAGGGCAATATTTTTAGGCATGTAATTTTATAATCTTCAGAAGCACACAAATGAAATATTTTAAAGCAAATTTTAAACTAAGGTCCTGTCGACTAACGCATAAATTCATGAAACAAAAAAGCAGTCTTGTGGCTCTTTGAAGACTAGTTTTAAAGTGCTACATGACTGCTTTTTTGTTTCATGCAGATACAGTCTAACAGGGCTACCTCTCTGTGACAGTAAATTCAGAAAGAGACAGTAAACAGCCAGGCAGGGCAAATGCCTGTTAAATGGTTTCATTACCACTTGCATGGCACAGGTTCTACTAATAGCTCTGGCAGGGCTTTTCACTTTTCAGTTAATTAGATCCTCTCTGGAGGAAGCAGAGCCACAGAGATAGAAGCAGTGGGCGGGTGGATATCAAGACCTTGTGCTGCCCCACTTTTTCAGGCACCCTACACAGTTATAAATTCTACACATGAGTAAGGAGAGCCCTGACTTTACCTAAATGAGTCATGCCCATTGCTTCAATGGGACCACTCACGTGCTTAAAAGTAAGTACGTGCATAAGTGTTTTCAGGATTGAGAATTTGCATAATAAGTAGCAAAAGGAGGAGAGAGAAATCCAGGATTGCAGGCAGGAGAGAAAGCCTGTATTTCCAGCTAAGTTATAACTATGGACAGATTTGTTGAGGCAAAGATACAGGAAGGCTATTCTAAATAGCAGAAGTTGTAGGAGAGCATTACACAAGCAGTGAACTATGTACATATCGAAAAGAGCCAGTACAGGTTGAACCTATCTAACCCAGCACTCTCGGGACCTGACTGGTGCCAGACAAGAGAATCTACTGGACCTTGGGAGGATGATATTGTCTAGCAGCATTACCAACACTTCCACTGCTTAGTAGGCTCTTAGAAGACATTTAGAGATAAATTACAGCTAAACAACAGCACAGAACACTGACAGCCAGGACTGGTGATTGTAAACAAACTTCATGGGACCATGAGAAACTTGGCCATACCCATGATAAGTGATCATCCAGCTAACTAAAATCATGCTGGATGACAGATGTTGCCAGATGAGTTCCAGACTGGAGCAGTTCAACCTGTACAAGCACAAGGAACAGATTCAGTGGAGGAAGAAGCTTGAGCTCAAGGGAGGCAAATTCATGAAGAGTTTGGAGAATAACGTAGAGACTAAATCTCCATGGATAAATGTATCTAAGTGCCAAAGAAACTTGTTCTTAGCTAGCATGATGTTAGTGAACTCATCAAAAATCTCAAATGGACCTAGACTGAGAAGTTCCCGATCGTATAAATTTACTGGACTTTTCAAACTTTCTTTTAACACCAACCCAACAGTCATCATCAAAGTCCAAAGCCTGCCTGTCAGGATCAAAGAAGACTTGAAAGACTTGAGCAGTACAGGATAAAATAATCATCCGCTGAGTCTCTGTCTGAAGCCCATGGAAGCATACATGTCAAAGAACAGTCATGTTTTTTCATTGATATAGGAAGTCACATTGAATTGAATATGGATAAAGCCAAAAGGGTTGAAAGAGGAAATAAATTTCTATTCTAAAAACTCTAAAACCTATAGAATTGTAACAGATTTTTCTTTAGGTTGTATGAACCATAGGAAGTGCCTGACTGAGTCAGACTAAAGATCCACTCAGTCCATTATCTGTCTCAAACAGCTGTTAGCATCAACAGGAGGTATAAGGAGGTAGTTAGGGTATGTTTACACAGCAGCCTTATTTCAAAATAAGCTATTCTGGAAGGCTGTGTCTTCCCCATAAAAAGAGGGAAGAAGGATTCTTTTGAAGATAGGGTTTACTTTCAAAAGAGCAGTGTCTGCACTGGTCGTCTTCCTTCAAAAGAAGCTATTTTGAAATAATATGCAAATGAGGTGTCAGATATGCAAATATGTGTTTCATTTGCGTTTTTATTTCCCTCACTTGCATGCCTCTTTCAAAAGAAAAATGCAAGTGTAGACATAGCCGAAGAGCTATTCCACAATAGCTAATTTTGAAATAACACTGTTACACACAAAAAATACATTTCAAGACTATAGCAAAGAACAAGTTTCCTTGGCACTCAGATACTTTTGTTAGTTTCTATGTTGTTCACCAAACACAGCTATTTCAAAATACAGCATCAACTCACATAGAACTTATTTCAAAATAGAACCATTGAACACACTATGGCTTATTTTGAAATAGGCAATTCCCTGTCTGTACAGCACCTAGTAAGAAATCACTATTTTGAAACACACACTTTTCCTTATGGAATGAGGTTTAGCCAATTTTTAAATAAGCCAACCACTATTTTGAAATATCAAAATAGTGGTTGCAATGTGTAAACAATCAGGCCGTGTCTACACTAGCCAAAAACTTCAAAATTTCAAAGTTTACTAATGAAGTGCTGAAATACATATTCAGCGCCTCATTAGCATGCGGGCGGCCGCAGCGCTTCGAAATTGACGTGGCTCGTCGCCTCACGGCTCGTCCAGACGGGGCTCCTTTTCAAAAGGACCTCGCCTACTTCGAAGTCCCCTTATTCCCATCTGCTCATAGGAATAAGGGGACTTCGAAGTAGGCAGGGTCCTTTCGAAAAGGAGCCCCGTCAGGACAAGCCGTGCGGCGACGAGCCGCGTCAATTTCGAAGCGCTGCGGCCGCCCGCATGCTAATGAGGCGCTGAATATGTATTTCAGCACTTCATTAGTAAACTTCGAAATGGCCATGCAAATGGCCATTTCGAAGTTTTTGGCTAGTGTAGACGTAGCCTAGGAGAGTTATTTTGAAATAACAGCTGGATAGACACATCCTGAGAGAATAACTTACCGCCAAGCAAAGTTTCCTTCTAACCCCCCTATTCAAGGTGATCTTAGCCCTACAATAGGAAGGAGGTATACCCCTTCCACAGCTGTTTGGGTCTTGCTTTGGTTTTTTTAAATCTTTACTATTATAACTTGGGCCAAAGAAATCTGATGCGGTTCAACAAGGAAAAGTGTAGAGTCCTGCACCTGGGACAGAAGAATCCCAAGCATTGTTATAGGCTGGGGACCAACTGGCTAAGCAGCAGTGCAGCAGAAAAGGACCTAGAGGTTATGGTGGATGAAAGGCTGTGTATGAGTAAACAGTGTGTCCTAGTAGCCAAGAAGGCTAACAGCATACTCAGGTGCATTTCAAGCAGATCTAGAGAAGTAGCTGTTTCATTCTACTCAGCACTGATGAGGCCACATCTGGAATATTGTGTCCAGTTTTGGGCCCCCCAGTAGAAAAAGGATGTGGATGTGCTGGAGCAGGTTCAGCAGAGGGCAACAAAAATGATTAAGGGGCTGAAGCACAAGACTATGAGGACAGGCTGAGGGATTTGTGCTTGTTTAGTTTACAGAAGAGAACACTTAGGGTTGATTCAATAGCAGCCTTCAACTTCCTGAAGGGGAGCTCTAAAGAAGAGGGTGAGAAACTGTTCTTAGTGGTGTCAGATGGCCGAACAAGGAGCAATGGCCTCAAGTTACAGAGGGAGAGATGTAGGTTGGATATTAAGAAAAACTACTTCACCAGGTGGGTGGTGAAGCACTGGAATGTGTTACCTGGAGAGGTGGTGGATTCTCCATCCTTTGAGGTTTTTAAGTCCTGGCTTGACAAGGTCCTGGCTGGGATGACTTAGTGGGGGTTGATCCTGCTTGAAGCAGGGGGCTGGACTAGATGACCTCCTGAGGTCCATCCCAGCCCTATGATTCTATGATTCTGTTCTATGATAACTTAGGTTATTCACGATGGTCCCAGATAAAGTCAGTGAAGATTTCCTGTTGACTTCAATTATCCATGTAAATACCCAATTCCTTTTTTAAAATCTTGTTAAGTTCATGTGCTCAGTGAGATCCTGTGGCAATGAGTTCTAAAGGCCAATGGAAAAATATTCACTGCTTTTCAATTCACTGAATGTTACCCTGTTCTTGTCTCAAAGAGCTGACTAGAAATGCCTTACCTTTTTCAATACCACCATCATTATTCTGTATATGTTGTACCATGTTTGCACTTCTGAAAGCCTTTAGGAAGCATGCAATTTACTACTGATCTCTAATGGGATGGTTCAAACCAATTTTCTATGTCATTCTGCAGGAATTCCTGAGACGGGCTGTGAGATAACATGAACATCCAGTTCACGTACTAGCAATGATTAATTATACCACTACCCTCTGTCACACACAAAAAGATTGTTATTTAAAGCACCGTTAACTCATTCAGACTCTGGGTTGCTCACTAATTGTACACATTTTTCACCTGTATGTTGGATTATTCACAGTGGCTCAGTTCCTCCATGAATGTATTTGTCAACTTTTTGCTACAAAACGGTAGTTCATTTTCTATCATTATACTACAGGATTGTTAGCTGGATTTGGCTTTCGTGTCAATAGCGCCAGCAACGCTCCCTGTCTACACATATCACTATGCAGCTCACTGCATGACACTCAATTTAGTGCTTCTCAGGTTCCAATTACATGGGGCAGATGCTCAGCTCCCATCCATTGTCACAGCGCCTTTGAAGTCAGCTACAACAGCAGACTGCAGTGGAGGATCTACCTGACTCCTCCCGTGTTTACCATTACTCTAGGAACTATCAAGAACTCTCACTACTACTGGGCTTAGAAGGATTCTAGGTCTACCTAAATTGGGGCCTATTCCCTATACAAAGGGATGAGTTAGGGCAAAGATGATGCATAACTATTGATTGGGAGGGCACAGTTTAAAGGTGGGGGAAACATGTGACACCCTATGCATTGCCTCTAGGCTGAAGAGCAGCAGCATAGCCAAGAGTGGCAGGACACTAGCAAGCAAGTGCCCTGGGATATATCTCATGACAACTAGGCTCCACAAGCAGAAGCAGGCTCCAGGAGGCCACCCTCCAAAAGGGAAGTAGCAAGAGCACGTCGGGGACAGTTCCTCTGCCCCAGCATACAGACGTGTTAGCAGGGCTTGCTAACCATGTGGACATCACTGCTCTAGCAGACACTTGGGCTAGCCAGCAGAGCTCAGGCCCAGGGGATGCAGGCCTTGAAAGCCCAAGCCCCTGCCTAGCTCACAGCATCTGCCCAGCTATTTTTAGCACAGGAGCTCATGCGTCTCTCACTTAACTGTCTCCCAGGCTTAGAGGCATGCGCTAGTTGCCATATTACTTGTCCCATGAGGAAATGTCTAGCAGTGGAGATTCCAACACCCTCAGATACATTGAAGGCTACTTTACCCTATGAAGGCTGCCTTACCCTAGGAAAGCTCCCATTGCAAAAAAAGTCCGATTGGCTTTAAAGTAAAGTACTGCAGTAAAAGCTTTGTTATCCAGCCTGCCTGGGAAATGGGGGTTGCCAGTTACCCAAGTTTTTTCAGCAGACTCAAGAAACGTCTAAGAAATGAAATAACCTTACTGAACACTACACCTTTTAACACTATTACAGTACACAGTACTGTAGTTTAATGCTCTCTGCTGCCTCAGGGGCAAACAAACACACCTTCCATCAACACTGGAAAATGATACTGGATAGCGGTCAGAATTTCTCCAGTTAACTGAAGGGGGAATTGCATTGTCAACTATGGTGGACACTATTAATCCAGTGTTCTGGATATTAAAGTGCTGGATAGCAAAGGTTTTACCGTATTCAGTATAAACAAGGGTGGTAGAATCTGTCCCCTAACTACTTAACACTAAACATTGGTTTGGATTTTGACTCTCCAGTAGGATCTGAATGAGGGTTAACACTGTTGTGTTGCTCCAGAAGCAGATGAGAAGTGAGTTCTAACTCAGTCATAATTCAAGCCATGATTTCCCTCCCACCACGCGGGTCTGCATGAGTGAAAAATGACATCCACAACTGCATCAGCTCAGCTGTGCTACATGGCATGTTGGCTGGAGAACAGAGAACAGCAGGGGAGAGGCAAACCCACCAGTAAAGATACCTTACAGAGGGTTGAAAGGGTCTCCTGACTTCCTTACTGCCCTGCCCGGAGGCACAGAAAAAGGTAATTGTCCATCTTTTGCTACTTCGAAAAAATACAAATACCTCGATGATAAAATTATTGAAATACCAATTTGCAGCATGAGCCAGATATAATATAGAAAAGGCACCATCAGCTAAAGCAGCACTCCAGTTGTCTAAGAAGGTGGGCACAAAGTGGGGAGGGGGGTGGAGCATGAAATTTCACCAGTGGGGCACAGCATGATTGGCTGCTGGATCCCAGGCTCATCCATCTCACTACAAAGGTTGAAAAGGGTTACTGGTTTTATATTTGTGTATTCACTTTTATGTACTCATTAATAAAGTTTTTACTGTCTACACACTTCTTTTCTTACACGTGCCTGAAGTGGTTTCATACGAACATGACCAATATTTCCATCAGTTTGAATTACATTAGACAGGGTGAGGAGAGGCCACTAATATGACCCAATATAAGAAGTTTGTTCACCCTGGCCTAAGACATAGCTGAAATAAGGCCATTGGCTGAGTTTACAGACTGATCGGTTGCAGACCGAATGAACGTAGGGAATTCCTTCACTAGAAACATGGCAACATGGGTTTTCCTGACACTACTTAAACAACCTCCTGCAGAGATAATTATTAGGCACACAGAAGAATTCTCCCTTCAACCTAGGGCAACCTGCATTCCCCAGAGGTTGCAGATTTTTCAGACCCCTGAGCAACACAGCTGTGCCAAGCTAACTTTAAAGCACAGACCTGGCCTTAGGGCAACACACACAGCTACACAAACCTCCTGAGTATACTCTGGAGATTGGAAAGACTCAAAGCCAGTGGATAACTTAACTAAGGTGAGTGGACCTACTGCAAAACCAGACCCTTCTTCTGTATGCAAGTCTGACACACCTGGGTCATTGGCAGAAGGGAATGAACCTGTGACCACAGGGGCTAAAGCACTGTGCTCTACCAGATGAGCTAAGCATCTTTAGTGCACATCAGTCTCATAACCTGAAAGGCCTGATATCAATCCTCAGAAGAGGCACCACATGAGCTAAAAGCCAGCTGGCTAGTAGCCAGGGCTGCAGAGCAGAGACTTCACCCTCCCTTGTCAGGGGTGTACCCTATAGACATTCAAATCCAAAGCAAGTCTCCTCGTGAAGCATGCTGCCAGGACCCTCCTGCACTGAAGTGATGGTCAGTCTCTGAGTACTTATATGCCCCCTTACGGGAGTATCTGAGCTGCTCACAATCTTTAGAGAGTGCTGTGGGCAGGTGTTACATCCCTGTTTTACAGGTGGGAAGCAGAGGCACAGAGAGAGTGAAGGAATAAAGGGAAGCTGTAGCAGAGATGGGCAGTGAAGCCAGAACTCCCACACTCCAAGCCACCCCTTTAGCCATCCTTCTTCTTTGTGCTCAGGATGCTTGCTTAACACCAGTAATGTAACGAGGGTGTTGCTGGTTGGTAGCTCTGTGAAGAGCTTAAGCAGTTGAGCTTTAAAACAAGCCTCATGCCACTGGAGTTGTTTTCCCCATGAGTAGTTGTTTAAATTCTCCAGTGCACTCCAGAGCTAACCTAGGTTCCTCCTGAAATCTGATCCCATCACCAGATCCCCTCCTCATACCTTTGGTGGAGCAAGTCTTTCAGCTCTTTCTCCCTGGAGGATCTAGCAGCTTGCACCACTTCCTACCAGTTTGTGGCTGATGACTGGCAGTCCCCACCAGTTCCCCACCAGACTGGGAGCCATTTTGGAAGGACCTTTCCTAAACTCCTTTCTCTTGCAGAATGAGGCCCAGCCAACAAAGGTCAAATCTTTTTGACAAACCCATACGCTAATTAGCTACAGGCCACCCAGATAGGCAGTTAATTACTTCCAGGTGGTCTGAGGTGGACTCATTCTCCTTAAAGCCCATCACAGGTAAACTAGAACCTGACTCTCCTTAAAGAGGCCAGCCACCAAGAATGGGTACTGTCATTTTCCCCCTTTGCTCATTGGCAGAGCATGAGTCAGCAAGACAAGTGCACAGAATAACCAGCACCCAGCAAGTACTTCCACACTGGAGCCAGGAGGAAGCAGGGATGAAATTAGGACTCCAATGCAGTGTTCCCTCTAATTTTTTTCTACCCATGGGTGGAATAAATTTTGTTATGTGCACCACAAATAGAAACACCTACTGTTGATTGTGGCTGGCTGTGGGCACTCTGCTCCAAAGCACGTCTGAAACATGGTGCTAGCTGGGGCCATTTGCTCAGCATTGGGTCTAAAGGACAATCGAGCCCACCTTTTATTCCAGCAATGCCATACAGAGACAGGGACATCAGTAAAACACCTGCAAGAGCAGGCTGTTAAAACATATTTGCCAGAAAAGATGCTGAGGAGCCAACACCAGACAAGGCAGCTGAGGGAGGAAGCCTAAGCTACCTCATTAGATGTCAATAGTCCTTGAGGAGGGATCCACAGACATGACCACACCGAGGGCAAGAGGACAGTTTTGGAGCTCAGTTTTGTAGACCCTCTGTAATCTTTTCCCTCTGAAGGAAGCAAGGGAGCAATTGTGCTTTGGAGAGAGACCTCTGAAGGGACAGCATCCTCTGGAGCTAATTCTGGTGCATTGCTGGTTATGCTATATGTAGTTATGATGACTGAAGGTGGCTAGGTAACTTTTCCTTGCTGGCATCAGCAATTTTTACTGAAGCCTGTAATCCTTCTGACTCGCTGCCATAGCTGTCATCCAGTCTGATACTCTGAGTGCAGAAGATGGGGGGGCCACAACAGACCTTATAATTACCTTGTCTGTACAGGCTTCTGCATAATGGTGGCCACGCATGCTTTGAAAGTGCTGCTTTTGAAATGCACACCACCTGTGTAGCCAGGGCCCTTTCAAAGAGACACCCTGATTTCGAAAGCCCCTTCTTCCCATTTGGTTTTGGGAGAGAGAGATGGAAAGGGACAGGGCTGGGGAGACGGACGGACGGACAGATGGATGGATGTTTATACACACACACAGCCAAAACCAAATGGAAAGAAGGGACTTTTTAAATCAGGAGGTCATTTGAGGAGTAAAGGGACTTTGGAGTAGCGCGGGCACTTCGATGGCTGACCCACAGCTACACGCATGCCGGCACTTTGAAGTTTCACACTTCAAAGTTGCCACGGGGGAGATTTAGCCTAATGAATTGTTGCATATGCACCACAGCACTTCATTAGTAATCTCCCAACACCCTGCTTACCATGCTCCCTTCGAAGCTGGGGGCTAGTCTAGACACAGCTGTTGTGGAGTAAGAGTTTAAGCCCTATAAAATGAACACAGAGAGTTAATTCCATCCTGTACACGTGCCTCTTTCAACACCATGGATATTTTCCATCTTCAGCTCTTGTTAAAATGTTGACAGGTTTGTTAAGCTTGACGTATGCAGCGAATTATTCTCTTGCAGTGTTCTGTTGTGACCTTTCCACATTTTGCATTTCTTGGCTCCACATACTTTGCATGTCCTTCCCTCCTTGGGTGACTATAATTTGGCTGATTAATTGCCCACAGCAGTTGAGCTTCCCTCTTTCTCATGAAGCCTCTCTTGTCCTGTCCTCTCTCCTCCCTCATGCCTGCAAATGTAGGGAAGCATCTGACAGTGAAGGAGCAGTCTTGCTTTCTTCTCTTTCCATTAACCTGTTCATTCACATCCTGACATTCTTGCAACTGGGTGGAATTTACAGACAAAGACCTTTCCTGCACACTTTGGTAAACACTTGACTTCAGATATAGCACTTGTGTAAGTGCTCACCAAAGTGAGCAAGGGTTGTACAGTCTAGGCCTATAGAAATAAAAGGGGAGCCATTTTGACTCTGACTTTGGCTTCAAGTTGAGTGTCTGGCAGTAGATCAGCAGTGGAGATAACAACACTGAAGGAAGGTCGTGTCCCATCATCCTCTTCTCAAACCTAATATTCACCATAGTAACTGGATGTTTCATTTCAGGCCCAAAATGCAAACATATAGAGTGAAATCCTGGTTCTGTTGAAGGAAATGGGAGTTTTCCCATTGACTTCAATGAGGCTGGGGTTTCATTCCTAGAGCTTTTCTCTGAACCCAGGTAGCCAGCATGGAAAAGAACCATGTCCAATGGCAAACAATAGGACCAAATTCTATTGTCAGTTCTGGAAACTGAGCCATAATATTAGAAAGCTGAAATTATTGAAATCCAGAAAAGTGTTATTTTATAGCATTTGTGGGGACAGAGTACGGGAGGTATATATAATAAAGTAAATCATTCTTTTCCCTCTGCAGACCCAATGTTGTCTTCATTAGAGCCCATTTTTTCCCCCAAGAAGTCCATGGGAATTTTGTCAGAACAAGGACGAAGGGCTAGATGCTATTGGATGCAGGGTTTGACACATGGAGCTGAGAAACAGAGCAAGTGCTACTGATTGGGCCAAATTTTGATCTCCCCGTGCCAGAGAGAATCTAGCGGAACACTGATTTACAACCAATATCCCCACACAGACGATAAGAGAAAGAAGCAATGAAGGAGCATCCCAACCACTCAGTCTGTAAGGAGCACCCACAGAAGTACTTTCACAGGCTCATACAGAGTAAGAGGACAGAGCCAACTTCCTCCTGGATGTATTGATACTAGGTGCCTTCCTCACTGGAGCAGAGGGTAACCTCAGGATTGCAGGCTATGGCTACATGCCTACATATATAGAAATAATGGGGATCTGATTCTCATTTAAACCCCCATTCCAATGCTTAGGCAACATGAAGCATCCTTAGAGTGGGCATAACTTGACACTCTCTTTCCCTCATTCTGGCCACATAAAGGGCCTTTAAATGACCTTGATGTAAATGTGAATCAACAGGTAAATGCTAGTGCAGGGTGCACTATTAACATTTTTAGGGTCATGTATGGGGTGGCTGCATTTTGCCTCTCTTTCCAAACAAGTACCAATAAATACTTCATAACACCCTACAAGACCACCTATTTCACCTGTGACACTTAGGTGCGATCTAATAATTTGTTACAGTGTCTTCATTTCTTGTCCTTTTATAACACTTCCTCTGCTGCCCTCCCATCATGGACATCTTTGTGGTGCATAACTAACATCAGGACACACAGTACTCATCATCATAAGAGCAATAAAAAACTCATCTAATAGAACGATCTGAAATTTCTACCAGGATTGTTTTAAACAAAAGTCTCTGTAGTTTCATTACTAGATCTCTCTGTATTGTTTTTTCTAATTTCATTATAATGAACATGACCCTGCTGGAAATAAGACACAGAGGGACAGGCCTGATGCTGCTCACACCTTGCTTGACTCAGATGGTTGTATGAGGCAGACTGCAGTGAAATTTATCACTCTGCTCTCTGGGAGCCAGACTTTGGGATAACAGAGACTCACATACTCAGATCCCTTCATTTTCTATGCACCTATCACTGACTCGCCAGTTCAGAGCACTTCCTTGGAGCAAGACATAAAGTTACAGCCGCTCTGCCTCACCTTCCTTCTCTGGACATCAATGGTGGGTGCTGTAGTTTGGTTCTCAGGTCAGGTGACGTGAAGAAGCCCACTTCTTCCATGGTAAACATGTCCAAACTCAACAGAATAAAAACTCTTGCACCATGTCCAGGCTCATTTCCTCACAGGTTCCTTGCTCTTTCCTCAGTCTCTGCAGAGCACTTCCTTGCTCTGTTACAGAACACGGCCTCCCAGAGCTTTCTCCTTGTTGGACCAACTCCTGATATAATAAGGACTCCTACACCTTCATCCCTGTTGCTTCCTTTGTCCCAGGCCTGCTTTAGGACTACTTTTCCCCAGCTGCCCTTTCCAGCCAGGAACAGTAGCAGGTAAAGACACCTTCCCAGCTATTTCTCTCTTAGGTCTTCTTGGTCAACTGCCCTGCAGGACTTTCTTTATAGAAATAGCCCCCCTAGATCTAATCTTCATTACCTATCTTCCCACCAGGTTCCAAAGGATGGGATGTTTGGTATCTCCAGGTCCCCTTCATCCTGCCACTGCCGTTGTGGAGTATACACTCTAACATAGCATCCTAAAACCAAATTCAGGAGAAACCCACTCCATGATTGCATAGGAAGAGTTTGTTTGTGTGGGCTGAAGAAAGCTAGGTGCATAGCCAGTGAACCTCTGAACTGCACAGATCCAGAGGGCACTGCCTATGTTCGAACAGAGAGGAGCAGACCTGGTGTTACCTCATCCCTCTCTTCCTTTGAATTCCAGACTTTGCATTGCACAATTGTGGCTCCTTTGGTGCCTTGTAGGGTATCAGAACATAAAAGAAGCCAAAGGAAGAACTGGAAAAGGGCCATTCTGAATAACATTGCCATTTGGTATTCCCATAAGATTTGTCCTTCAGAATGAGGGGAATACAGTAGGACTGATACAAATGGGAAGACAATGGCAGCATGATAGCTCTTCAACTGCACAATGGGGTAAGCCTTCCACATGCGCCAAGCTAGGGACCGGAACAATCACCTCTGTGCCCAAGAATCCCTCTTCTCCATGGGAATGCTGGTTAGAACAATCTGGGTGAAGAAGCTCATCATCTTTCCTTACTAAAATATTCCTCTCCCATGGGCTTTTCTCATGTGAGGGGATAATTTGGAACTAAGGCTCACATCTTCAAAGGAATTTAGGCACCTCAGTCCCATTCATCAATCACTGAGATTTAGATGCCCTTAAAACCCTCGAGATTTCAGGCCTAAACCCATTACCAATGCTCAACACATCCTGTCCTCATTCCTTAACATCCCTTCCATTACAGCAGCACAACTGTATTCTCAGCTCTTTAATGTGATCATTGATTTGTTTAGTTGTTTCCCCATTTCTATACAAGCTCAGAGTCTAAGGCACAATTACAGATATCAAGTATCAGAGGGGTGGCCATGTTAGTCTGGATCTGCAAAAGCAATGAGGGGTCCTGTGGCACCTTATAGACTAACAGAAATGTATGAGCGTAAGCTTTCGTGGGCAAAGACCACATCTAACAAAGTGGGTTACACTTTGCAATTACACATACGTTGCCCTAGAACTATAATGAGAACACTGGTGTGTTTCACAGTGCCAGGGTCTTGTATGTGGCTCATTGAATAAACTTCCAGTGCCTGGGGAATCACAGCTTGTCATTAAGATAAAAGTTGAAAGTGTCGAGGATTTACCAAGGCTGGTAATTTATTCTGCTGACAACCTTCGCAATGAGAATGTGACTTTATAAGAGAACTAGCTCATTACTGACACACATTTCCCTTAGCTAACAGAACAAATTTTCCCATGACTTTTTATGTCTGGGCAAATATAGGTGAAAAATATGTCCAGGACTATTCAAACTGTTTAAACATATTCACTTAGTTTTCATTTGAGGATCATGTCCCCCATTTAGCTCTTGAGCCAGGAAAAGTGCATGCTTAATTTTAAGCACAGCTCAAGTCCTGTTGAATTATATCGGATTACTTATTCACTTAAAATTAAGCACATGCTTAAAAGTTTTGTTCAATCAGAACCATTACGAAAAACTTTGCTGGCAAGAATATTTTCAGAAACAGCAAATTATAAACATGTATTTCAGAATATCTGTAGAAAGCACATCTGGATTTCATGTCTAGGATTATTCAGCTCAGAATGCTGCCTTTAGTAGTTGCCCTCCACCAGTCAGTACACAGAAACATTTCATCTCAGCTCTGTGTGCAATCAAAATAGCTCAAAGTCTTATATTTACGATTGGCAATGAACTGCTCATGAATGAGCTTTGGACCAAGAGCTATAAGTAGAAATCATTTTGCGAATTGTGTTAAAGAATAAAGAAGAGAAATAAAAATTATGATTTGCTCATTGTCATTTCACAAGTGGAAGAACAGGAAAAAGTATTGAATAAATTATTTACCATGATTTTTACCCTGTTTTTCTACTATGCTTTCTACTATGTAACTCTTAAAGTAATAATATTACTTAATTGTCATGAAACTTCTGTTTTTCACTATAATGAAAATCTTCAAACAAGGAACAAATGGAGGTCCATTGTTCAGGAGAAGTTCTAGTAAATGTGGAACAAAAAGTTACATCTTGCATGATAATTTGCAGTTGACTCTTAAATCCCAGGTTTGCATAACTAGGGTAGTTTCTTTACAAGTTTCATGCATCTGGGATACTAACTAATAAAAGTCAAACTTCAAAACATCTTGGTTTAGAAGCCTGGAGTTTTTGTAAACTTTATAAAGCATCTTATCCTGGAAACTGAACTGGAAATCATATGAATATTATTTTTCTTCTAAGTTTTCTACTAAGTCCTAGTTCCAACTGGGTGAGAAATGCCACATAAATATCCTTCTCACAACAAAGCGAGATTTCTCCTTGAAGTCCCAGCTGGAAACCAAGAGTTGCTAAGGTACACAAAATGAAAAGTGAAATTAGAAATTTTTCCCACACCTCAGGAAAGGATGCGAGTCCAGCTCATTGTCATTGTGAGCTAAGGTCTGAGTGGGTTCCTATATTATCACAGCTATTTCCTCCACCTTTTCTGTTCTAGAACGGCTCATTTTTCTATAGGTTGGATTGGTTCTTTTCCATATTCAAAACGTCTCTCCCAACCAAAGAAGTCAGGAACCTTCAAAGCCATTTCTTGTCATGTAGTGGGATGCCTTCCTCAAAGGAAAAAAAATGTAGAAAGGGAAAAAAATGCAAAGGATAAAAGTATCAGGAGAGGGGATGAGAGTGGAAAGTAAATAGAAATGATTTTTAAAAGAAAAGAATGGAGGAAAGAGAAGTAAAAGACAAGTGAAATGGATGCATTTGTAGCAGATCTAATACAACTAGATGCTGAAACATCTTTCTTTATGACTGTGTCTACACTAGCCCTCTCCTTTCAGAAGGCATATGGTAATGAGCAAGCTGGGAAGATGCTAATGAGGTGCTTCTGTGAATATGCAGCACCTCATTGGCATAATGATAGCTGTGCACAATTCGAAAGCACTGCTTTCGAATGGCACACCACCCATGTAGATGGGGCCTTTTGAAAGGACCCTCCCCAAGACATCAAAAGCCCGTTCTTCCTATTTGGTTTTAGGAAGAAAGGGCTTTCGAAGTCCGAGGGTCCTTTCAAAAGGGCCCCGCCTACACAGGTGGCGTGTGATTATGCATATTCATGGAAGTGCCTCATTAGCATCTTCCCAACTCACTCATTACCATACCCCTTCCAAAAGGAAGGGGCTAGTGTAGACATAGCCTATAACTTTGCAAATTCACCTCAGTCCTGACCTACGACACCTGTTCCCACCCACAACATGGGATAGTCTTACTGCTTGTGACTTGATGACACGTAGTTTATTCTTTATGAATGAAGATTGCCACACTCTCTCGTGTCTCTCCTCTTCCCCCGCCCCGCCCCCGGCCTATTTCTTTCTTGCTCCCTTTCTCTGCACAGATGAGCTTTCTTCAAATAGCAGTCCTAACCAATGTTGATGGTTTGCTGACCTGTGATTGCACATCCCACGTGTTGAAGCCTTATTAGATTTGAAGCAGCAGCTGAAGGGAAATGTCACACAGAGCTGTAATGGATTCTCAGAAGCGAGTGGCGCAGAGGGGAGAAATTTGATACTGTATAAGTTCAGGGCCTAGTGCTCCTGTCCTTCCTCTCTGGAAACAATGTTATTGACTTGAAGGAAAGTGTACAGATCATGCTCTAGGGCAGTACGGTTTGAAACTCTGTACTCCGGCATTCTCTCATCTGGCAACATCCATAATCCGGCATGATTTTAGTTAGTTGGACAACCACTTATCGTAGGTGTGGCCAAGCTTCCCATGGCCCATAAAGTTTGTTTGCAGCCACCAGTCCTGGCTCTCAGGGTTCTGTGCAGTTCTTTAGTTCTAATTTACCCCTAAATGTCTTCTAAGAGCCCAGTAACTCATGGAAGTGTTGATAAGGCTGTTCGGCTATATCAACCTCCTGTGGTCCAGCAAATTCTCTTGTTCCCCACAAGTAAGGCCTGACTAGAGAGGTTTGACTTGTAGTTCCCAAAGTGTTGAGGGCATTAGTGGGCCACATCCATCTGGCAGGTGGCTCTGGGTTCAAGACTTGCCCACACCCAATGGGGAGTCCTCCTTAATATCTGCCCCCCATAGGCTACAACCCGTATCTACCTTTTTAATGCTCCAGCATGAATAATTTAAGGTATTTAGAGATAACCCAATGCATGTTGTTATCATGGGTGGCTGGCTGGTGCTCAACAGAAAGGTTTGCGGTGATCCGCAAAAGTTGGAGATCCACTGCTCTAAGGCAGCGACAAAAGCCCACACCTTATCCTCCTGTCTTAGGGCAGTTAGGAAACCCCTGGGAAGGCTGCGCCCTGCAGCTCTCTCCGGCTACTCACGCCTTAGCCCTGTGGCCCAAGGAACTGCGGCCAAGAAATTCCCAACTTCCACCCACAGCAGCCGGGGAGCCCGAAGGTTACAACCCGCCCCCGTGTGCCACTGCGGGGCATGACGCGCTAGTCGCTTCCTCTGGGGCCCGGTTTGGCGACCCCTGCCGGGAGCTGCGGCGTGTGGCCCCGAAGCTGCCCGGGCTGGGAGGGCGAAATCCGGCTGTCCACAAAAGGAGCCTTCTGCCCACAGGCGCATGGGGCTGCTGCAGCCTTTGGCTGCACCTCGGAGCCTCCGCCCTTGTTTAGTGCCCCGCGCTGCTGCCAGAGGCCCCCGGGGGCGGCTCAGCGCGCTCCGGAGCCCGGCGCTGGGAGGCGGCCTCGAGGTGGGAGCGGAGCGCAGCCACCTCTGGGCAACTCGGTGGCCTCGGAGCGAGCCCCCCGCGTGGCCGGCCGGCCTGGGGAGCCGCGTGGGAAGGCGGGCAGGGGAGAGCGGCCGAAGGAAGGACCGAGGCTGGGCAACGCCCGGAGCCGAGATGAGAGACGGGGCGCCCCCACTTGCGGGCTCCGCCTAGCCCCCGAGGAGCGATGACCGGGCCGCCTGGCGGGGCTGCCTCAGTGGCTCGCCTTCCCCGCTTCTCCGCCCGGCGGCCGGGGCTCTGCGGCCCGCCCCCGCCCGGGAAGCCCCGCGGGGAGGTGGGGGGAAGAGATCCATGAAGCTCGCCGGCCGTGGCTGCCCGGCGGTGAGCGCAGCGGCCGGGAGCGGAGGAGGAGGAGGAGGAGGGGGCTGGTGACTTCTCCCGGCTTCAGTGATGTCCAGGCTGGGCGTGTGGTGGCTCCTGAGCCGGGTCTGCCTGCTGCTGCTGCCGCCCTGCGCCCTGGTGCTCGCCGGGGTGCCCGGCTCCTCCTCCCACCCGCAGCCCTGCCAGATCCTCAAGCGGATCGGGCACACGGTGAGGATCGGAGCCGCTCACCTGCAGCCCTGGGCGGCCACCCACAGCCATGAGGCCCCGCTTGGAGCAGCGCCGGACCCGGCTCCCGCGGACAAGGAGGAAGGGAGCAGGGGGAGCCCCGAGGCGCCAGGGGCGCACGACACAGCCCGAAGTCCCGGGGCTGCCGGCTGGAAGGGCGCCGGGCTGCGGCGGCAAAGGATCGGGACCAGCCTGCGAAGCAAGGCGCAGCTGGGCACTGGGAACCTTATTGGCTACGAGAACGGAGCCCCGGAGCTGCTGGCGCCCAGGGAGGCGCTGCTCTGGGCAGTGGAGAACCTCAACCGGGTGAGCGGGCTGCTGCCCTACAACCTGTCCCTGGAGGTGGTGATGGCCATGGAGGCCGGGCTGGGCGATCTACCTCTCTTGCCTTTCTCTTCCCCCAGCGCCTCCCGGAGCAGCGACCCGCTCTCCTTCCTGCAGAGCCTCTGCCACACCGTGGTGGTGCAGGGAGTCTCCGCGGTCCTCGCCTTCCCGCAGAGCGTGGGCGAGCTGCTGGAGCTGGAGTTCGTCTCCTCCGCTCTGCACCTGCCGGTCGTCAGCCTCGTGCGCAGTGAGCTCCCGAGGCAGAGCCAGGTAAGGGCCCCAGCGGCGCAGGTGGGGGGGGCGGGGAGTGGCGCGGGGCTGCTCCCCTGGGAATGGACGGGGTTAGGCGGTGGAGCGCCCTGCGCCGTGCAAACTCTAACCACCCAACGCTTGAGCCCCGCGCCTGTCCCACAGAGCAGCCGGGCCGCCCCCCGGGCGTGCGGATCCGGACGGGTGTCTGGCGCGAGCTCGCCCAGTGCCCCTGCAGTTCAGCACCATGGACAGCCACGCGTCTCCCTTGCTGGCGCTGGCCAAGGTGCTGAAGCAGAGTCCTGAGCCGTAAACACCCCTGGGCAGGCCAGGGCCGCTCAGCCCGTGCGCCCAACTTTGTACAAGACCCTTTCCCAGATCTTCAGAGTTGGGGTCTTCCTTTGCTTTCGGCCGGGAAGGGACCGTGCAGCTTTGCCAATGGCAGAATGTGCAGCAGGAGTCTGTCTCTCATTCAGCCCCACTCTTGTGTACATGCTAGAGGTGACACACCAGCCAGCCCGAGATTAAAGTTGCCTAATACTTTTCTAGCGCCCTAGACTTCCTTCAGGCAACAGAACGCTCTTTCTATTCAATTTGTTCCTTAAGCACATAGCCATTGCTCTGTTGCATCAAAAGGGGGGGGCTGACCCTCTGAAATATACGAGACCCTCAGATTTCTTAGATTGGTTAATTGATCAATTTGTCGATTTGCCAGATTTCAGTGTTTGGATTCTTTGTCTCTAGCTGTGGGGGGTGGTAGCAATGAACTGGACAGACAAATGCTTAAAACAAGTTCTAAAACCGCCTTATTTTCCACCTCAAGGCGCGGGGGGGAGGGGGATAGATGCACGGCTTTGTATTGTTGCTGCATGCCCAACTAACAACACAACCGTAGGCAAGCAGACTTGAACTGCAACGAAAGTAGCTTGTGGTGCCCTTCTAGTGAATCTTATCACATCAAGAACCAACAGAGGAGAGCAAAGAGTTAAAGTCAAGTAGCTCAGAGTGAAAAGGGAGAAGGTGCTCCAGAATGAACGGGTAAATCATAAATCTTGGCCCCAGAAGTATCAAGGCAGCAGTCATGGACAGTACACCTTCTGTGTACTGTCCGATGTACATTGCTCTGTGATGTCCTGGGATTCATCTAACAGAGCTTTGGAAAATCTCACCATGTGCCTCTAGCTGCATATTTGGAGCCTAATACCTTTAGAAATCTGTCCTTTTTCCAAATTATACAGTCCTGAACCTAATATCAAACAACAGACGATGGTACCCCATTCATTGCATCAGAAAGAGTCGTTTAGATTGCAAACATAGAATTATCCTCCCACCACACACACGCACACAGCGCTATGAGAGTAAAACATGCCATTCTCATCCTATTTCCTATTCTCTATACAAAATCTAATTATTAATGTATACTGACAAATCTAAACATTGCAATTACCAAGGAAAACAGTATATTTCTTGAAGTTTGCTCCTCAAATAGTAATCAAATATCAAGTAATCTTAATAAAAATGGAGTAATTACATCAATCATTGGGCAAAAGATGTCAGGATTTCTTTCATTTTAGCGTCAATACAAATTGCACTGAACTTTTGACAGGTCATTAATTTGGAGGCAGACGTTTATGACCAATGACAGCAAGGAGCAGAGACAGCCTTAGCATTCTTCTATTCACTATCCCAAGGAATGTATCCATACACAGATGGGATAGTGCCCTATAGACTAACAGATACAGTCAGTCTATAAGGTGCCACAGGACTTCTTGTTGTTCTCAAAGATACAGACTAATACAGCTACTTCTCTAAAACTTCAGATTGCCATTTACAACCTTTGCCAGGGGGATGAGTGATAGATATACGGTAGAAAACAAAATCACTCTTCCTACGACAAAACAGAGTCAGTGGTAAGGAGAAAGTATGAATATTATTGGCAGTGTTGATTGAAGTATGTGGGGAGACAGTATTTTTATGTCAATATTCTTTGAGTTTTGAGACTGAAAACAGATATTTGAATGGAGAATTACAAATGAAGCATCAGCTGTGTAGTTTTACTGAGCTTTATTCTTAAAAAGAAATTTCACAACACCTTGCAATGCAGTAAAATAATAAACAGCTAAAGATCTTCAAAGCCAGTTCAATGTGGGGATGATACCCAGAGATGGAAATACCAGGAGGGGTGGAACAAGATGCTTTTCTGCTTGTTCAAATTATTCATCATATATGCTGGTTTTGTGCCCCAGCAGATTTCTCTAGTAGCTGACACCAAGTCATGGGACATTTTGGGGCACCACTGGTCAGCGGAAATCAGCTGATAGTAGCTTTGGGGCATTACCCAGAAAAATGAAGATCCATTTTTAGAGTACAGGGAGAATCCCAGATGAAATGGAAAACGTAGGACTTTTGACATCTAATTTGTGTTTGCTTGCAAAATCTAGCTTACTACTAGAAAGGGCTTTGTAATGCCAGACAATCCTGAGAGCCAAATGATATAAGTTTACTAAGCGTGTGGTTTCTCCAGAAGTAATATTGACCCACTTGTCCCAAGTAAGTCTGGGCACTTGTGCATAGTCTGTGCATTTTGGCAAATGGGCATAGGGAGAAGGCAGGCTTCAGTCAAATATAATAATTAAGGAGGGAACTGATTTTGTTTGCAAAGTAGTAATGCTTAGTTGCAATATTTGACTGTAGTTTTAGAACTACATCATCCTAAATTTGATTGGAGACAAATTCATAAGCTGATAAAGGATCTCTCAATACCATACAAAGCTTATTGTGTTTCATTGGCTTTCATGTGCAGTTTTCCCCATCCCACACAGTTGAAGGCATAACAGAGACTCTGCCAGGAACCTCTTTAAAAGGTGGCTTGTGGAACCTCCAGCTTTCCAGGCAAAGGGGTATTCAGTTGATTCTTGGTTTTGTTTGGTTCCGTTTCCCAACTCCTGCTGAGTTATTCTGTTTCAGGGATATTTCCTATATGTACCATATGGCCACATCTACACTAGCCCTCTCCTTTTGGAAGGGGCATGGTAATGAGGGAGTTCTGCATATGCTAATCGGAATATGCAGCACCTCATTAGCATAATAGTGGCTACATGTGTTTTGAACATCCCACTTTCAAAACACACGCCACCCATGCCACTTTCTAAACACACGCCTTTCAAAAGGACCCCCTGATTTCAAAAGCCCCTTCTTCCCATTTGGTTTTGGGAAGAAGGGGCTTTCAAAGTCCGGGGGGGCCTTTCAAAAGGCCCCTATCTACACAGGCAGCATGCATTCTGAAAGCAGCACTTTCGAATAGCACACAGCTGCTAGTATGCTAATGAGGCACTGCATATTCATGACAGCACCTCCTTAGCACCTGATGACCTCCCTTATTACCATGCCCCTTCTGAAAGGAGGGGCTACTGTACACACAGCCTGCTAGGAATAGGGGGCTTCCAGACCTGCATCAAGGGCCTTAAAGCAACCAAGAATCATGCCTTGTGTGGAAAGCCACCCAGGAATTGGTAATGCTTTCCGAATCTGCATTCTGAAGGCACCAGAGGCATTTTGGTACCACAACTATTGTTTTATATCTTTCTTGCATAAGGTGAAAGCTCCTAGTTGTTCTGCTGTCTGCCATTAAAAGCAGTAATGTGTGCTTGCTGTCCTATCTTAACCAATTTCAGAATCAAAACCTCCTGAGAAACTGAGAATTAGCCCCCTGTCATTTTGGTTCCACACTGTGTGTGTGAGTGTTCCCCAGAAACAGTGTGATTCTTGTTTCGAGAATGTGCATATTTTCCATAGGGATTTGTGCACTGCCAGCAATAGAACTGGTTGAATTGGCAGTGCAGGGGACTGTGGCAATCTGTCTATAACCTTGGCGTACATAAGGGAAGGGGCATACAATGGAAAGGTGTCCTGGTTTGTATAATGGGTTTTCAGGAGTGATTGGACAGCCCTTGCTTAGAATCTGGGAAGCCAATATTGGTGTCAGTTTGGGAAATAGTATCGGAGGGGTAGCCATGTTAGTCTGGATCTGTAACAGCAACAAAGGGTCCTGTGGCACCTTATAGACTAACAGAAAAGTTCTGAGCATGAGCTTTCGTGAGCACAGACTCACTTCATCAGATGCATGCGTGCATCTGATGAAGTGAGTCTGTGCTCACGAAAGCTCATGCTCAAAACTTTTCTGTTAGTCTATAAGGTGCCACAGAACCCTTCGTTGCAGTTTGCGAAATATCATCTGTTCCTTCTATGTTTTGAGTTCTTTAGTTTCCTCGTTTAATGCATTGGCTCCAAGCGTAATTTTCTACATTATTACACACCTCATCTAACTGAAAATCACCTCCTCGCAGTGTGACCTACAGATTATCAGATTCACAGAGCCTATTTAAGGCTTTTGGCATTTCAGACTGGCTCTGCCATATGGTGGCTTGACTCATCATAGTCCCCGTGTCAAGAGGTTTTGTACTTGTAGAAGAATTGGCTAATCAGTGCAAAATATTATATTATTTCTGGGTGTGGTCTAGGAGGTCTTCAGTTGATCCAGATCAAAGAAAATCTTTTTTTTTCAGAATCAACAAGTACTGTATCTAAATTTCTAAATGAATATTTCAAAATGAAAAGTCAAATCACTAACTTAATACCCCCCAGATTTTATTTGCTCAAATTATTTGATGTTTGACCCAAAATCACCCCAAAATATGTTCCTTTGTCAAATGAACTATTCATTGAAAAATAATATACCCACCTCTAAGCATAAGGGCCTTGAATATGATGAGAACACACTTTCCTTTCCACTAGAATCCTAAGATAGTAAGAAATAGCAGTAACTAAAGTCAGACATGTTAAATCAGCATACCCCATGAAATCAGCATGCCCATTCAGCATTTTTAAAGAGGTGACTGAGGCACCCACTGTACTATAAATGCTTAAATGCTTGGAAGACTGAGGAAATTCCAGAAGGCTGGGAGAAAGTTCATGGTGTACCAGTATTTTAAAGCGGTAAACAGGATGACTCAGGAAATAATAGAACTTTCAGTCTGACATCAATCGTGGGCAAAATAATGGAGTGGTAGTGTCACAAGGAGACCACTGCTGCACCCCATCTCGAAGCAGTCACTAGCTCACCCAGTCGCAGTCAAGGTGGTTTATACTTTTATAATAAAGTTTAACAGTTTCAAGTCAATACCTGTCCTTCAGCTTCAGGGTCTCTCCTACCAGGGATCTCCGGCTCTCCAGCTCCTGATGGTCCCCTTGCCTCCTCCAACTCTGCTCCCTTCTTAGAGTCACAGCAAGGGGATTGCTTCCTTTAGTCTCATGATGCCTTGCTCCAGGGACTCATTGGATCAGTTTGCCCTACTCCAGTGTGGCCTCTGCTGACCAGGATTCACTCTTTCCTGCCAGGGTTCCATATGCCTGAGTCCTTTCCCACCAGCTGTTTCTCAGCAGCCCTATATAGGCCCTTTATAACCCCACCCTCTTTTTGGATTAGGCTACCTGCTCCAGTCCAGAGATGCTGGGCTGATCCTACCTGTTAACAGAGACCTGCCGCCCTATGATAGGTGGATAGGGGACTTGATTAATAAAGAAGTAAAGGCAAATAACATAACTTATTCCTGACCACATGTATCTGACTGACAAAGAAAATAGTGTTGATGTCATGCAGGCAGATTTCAGTAATGCATTTGACTTTATGCTCAACATTGGGATTAAAAAGTAGAGTGATAGAAAGTTAACATGTTTTATTGGACCTACTTCTGTTGGCGAGAGAAAGAGAGAGACAAGCTTCTGAGGTTACACAAAAAGCTCCATGTAAACTTGAAAGCTTGTCTTTCTCACTCGCAGAAGTTGGACCAATAAAAAAATATGGTCTCACCCACCTTCTCTCTCTAATATCTTAGGACCAACATGGCTACCAAACCACTGCACACATAATATTAAGATGGCACGTTAGACGACTGGGAATTGATAAGTCTCAAAAATTAACTTCAAAGCTGGGAACAATCAGCAAACAGGTTTAGTGGGGTCCTCAGGGATCCATTGTTGGCCCTATCCTACTTAACATTTTTAACACTGCCCTAGAAAAAAGCTTAAAATTATCCCTACTAAAGTTTGCAGATGACACACAAATTGGAGGAGTGGTAGATAATGAAGAAGACAGGTCACTTATACACAGCAATCTGGCAGACCTGCCAACAGGAGGCAAAGGGACAGTTTCTACCTGGTCCCTTTGAAGTGCTGTGGCAGCGTGGAACTGAGGAAGGAGGAGTCAGCAAGCAGCACTAAGGGTTCACGGCCCTTGGGCCTGCCCCTTTCACCCTTGGCCCCACACCTTCCAGGGGCACTGAGCCAGGCCTCGCCCTGACCTTGCTGGAGCCTGCGGTGGCTCCTGGCTCCACTGCAATCTGAATACAATGGCAAGCAGGGCTCAAGCAAACCACAGACCTTTTAATGTGGCTAAATGTAAATTTGTAATCAAAGAGCAAAGAACACAGTCCATACTTACCCAATGGGGGACTCAATTCTGGGTAAAGATTTGGGGTTCATGGTGATATTTCACTGAACAAGATCTCCCAGAGTAGCACTTTTGCCATGAGGGATAACATGATCTGTGAGTGCATAAACAGGGGAACTGTGAGTAGGGGTAAAATCTTGACTTCAACTGCTGCTAGAATACAGTGTCCAGTTCTGCTGAAAACGTCTCAGGAAGGATGTTGATAAATTTGAGCATTTTCAGAGATGGGCCACAAAGCAGATGAACAGATTAGGAAAACGCACCTTATAGTGATTGGGCTCCTGGAATCTACCTATTTAGCTTAACAAAGAGAAGATTAAGGGAAGATTTGATCATCATTTTAGTGTCTACCTGACTTACTTGACTTAAATGCTTCTACTCTGGGTGGAGCATATGTCTTCTGAGAATATTTCATAAAACGTTCTTCAATCTAGCAGAGAAAGGCACAGCATGGTGCCATGGCTGGAAGCTAAAGATGGCCAAGTTCAGAATGGAAATAAAGCACAAAGTTTTAACAGTGAGACTAATTAGCTCTTGGAACAATTTGCAGAGGCCATGGTGGATTCCTCACCAGTGTTTTAGGAACTATTTGGGGTATGTTCTATGGTCTGTATTATGCAGGGGGTCAAACTAAATGATCACACTGGTTTTGGAGTCTAGCCATCTAATTATGTATGTACGCAGTATATTGCTAACTACACATATCTGAGCAAAATATGCAAGTACATATTCCAGGAGGTTGCACAATGATGGGGAACTTTTTGATTTGTTCCCGGATATTTGCTTCATTGACTCTCACTTGAAACGAATTACCCAGCTTTCAAGCATTGAGGGAGACGGTGAGCAGAGAATGCTTCCAGCAGCTGCCTGGAGGGCTTCCATTTAGCATTGCCTTGGAAAGATTTGATCTGCAGCTTGCTGGCTAATTAACTTCTATCTAAAAGGTTTCAGTCACCTGATTCTGAATGGCTGCAGTCAGCAAATGGGGAGTTGGGGAGAAATGCACAGGTGCGCCATCAGCCATCGCTAGTGAGGAGTAAACAGGGAAATTACTGGGAACATCATTATAGCAGATAAATCAAATGTTGGAACATTCAAAAGTGGGCATCGCTTCCCTTTTCTCGCCAATGTGTTTTTATTGCTGGTTTCTCTTACCCACTCTCGTCTGTGGTGATAGCCTCCAAAGCTGCTTGTACGACTTGACAAATATTTGGGATGCATTATACAGGGCCTGAATATGCTGTACAAGCACATTTAAAATGCTTCACATTTCCCTAAAGGCTGACTAGGCTGGTCTTCACTCATTTAAGAGAGAGAAAGACATCGTCACCCTTGGCTTTGTATCTCAATTCTGACTCAAAAACAATAAAGACGTTCAAGGGTAAACAAGTGTTTCTATTTGAGTCGCATCTCATTTGTAATATGAAGATAAGACTACAGGATGTAGCAATTAACAGCCTGAGGGACCAGCTAGCTTTTGCACTCAGACCCTTTCAGTCATGAGTTCCAGCTCCCCATTTTAGTAGCCTATTTATTCAGAGATTTTTCATCTGATGTGAAAAAATCACTATTGTTTTGGCTCAGTTAAATGTTTGCTCATTTTCCATTTTACAGGCATAAACTATGGGATCATCTCTTCAGAGCTTGTGACATTTACTAGTATTTATTAATCAAAAAGCTCACCACAGGAAACCAAGTGCTTATTAGGATCTTTCCTTTACTGAGTATGGAAGCCTCATTATATAGGATAAACATAAACTTTGACTTTTTCAGCTAAATATCACCCTCTTTAAAATTTATATTTCCGTTATCTTAGGTATAATTTACCTTTTCTTTTTCCATTAATAATGAGAAGTTAATATTACTACCACATTGGAAGGGAACTAAAATGAAACAAAGCTTTTTAAATGGCTTACAATAGTGACGATTATATTAAAATGAAGATTTTACAAGTGAATTAGTATACACCATTAACCGTCATAAGGAAAAGCAAATACATGACAAAAACACATGCATTTTTAATGCCAGACTCTTAAAACTGAAAGTGCCACTGCACAATGGTATGCCTGACAGGCAAGTATACCCAGTAATTTACTGTTCTTCCCTGGAGGGAATCTGCTTTGCTCTGGGAAAGTTTTTAACATAAACTCTATTTTCCCAGTCATTACACAAATCACACACAAAATGCACCATATGGCTTTTATATATATATATATATATGGAGATACACATCTCATAAAGCTGGATGGGACCTCAGGAGGTCATTGAGTCCAGCTCCCTTCCCTCTGGGCAGAATCAAGCCCCATTCTTCTTTTCTTTTTTATTTTCAAATCTCTTTGCCCCAAACATCCTCCTCAAGGATTGAGCTCACACTTCTGAATTTAGCAAGCCAATGGTCAAACCTCTGAGCTATTCCCCAGTGACAGTAAAGATGATAACTTGCCTGCAGTCCATATGTGGAATTCCCACTTTCAATGGTAAGCTGACATCATAAATGATGGTCTGACTATGATCCCAAGATGTGTTCCCTTCTGTTTTGTGAAACTACAGGTTGAACCTCTATAACCCAGCACCCTCAGGACATGACCAGTGCTGGACAAGAAAATTCACTGGACAACAGGAAATCAATATTATCTAATATTATCTAATAATACCAACACTTCCTTTGCTTACTTGTCCCTTAGAAGATATTTAGTAATAAATTAGAGCTAAATAGTAGCACAGAACACTGAGAGCCAGAACTGGTGGCTGTAAACAAACTATGGGACCATGGGAAACATGGCCACATCCACGATAAATTATCCTCTGGCTAACTAAAATTGTGCTGGATTACAGATGTTGCCAGAGGAGCGGGTTCAGGATTAGAGAGGTTCACCTTGTACTTGTGTAATCTCCTGTGCAGATAATGATCTGTCACTGTGCTGAGTGAGCTTCCAGTCATCTGGAGAAACAGAACATGCAGTCTGTACTCATGCAAAACTCCCGCTGACATAATGAAATTGCCTACTTCAGCTTTCCAGCACTCTCATTTAAAGCTTCTATCACTAGTAGCCCTTGAGGGACTGGGGGTACGGACCTAGGCAGGCTGCTAGTCTGATAGGGCATATCAATTCGTATCTTTTGTCTGAATAAGAGATGCAAGACCAAGGCCAAAGCAAGCTATGTAGTATGTGCCAGCTAAACAGTTGGCTTCCAAACCTAAGAGAGGAAAAAAGATTAGTCTTTAAATAAGACCATTTCGGCAGGCTCCTGAGTGCTTGAAATTTAAGCCGTTCACATTTTTTTCAAAGTAAAACTTAAAAGTCAAAACAAGCACTTCTGTTTGTTCCTCGGAGATTAATGGTCAACAAAAAATCCTCTTTTAACTAATCCATTCATTAATTGCCTTGATACAATACAGAGCTATGTACTAGTCCCACAAACAGCCTCTCACACTTTATAATGTATGCTGATATCCTCTGATCAAAGACCTTGCTGTGGCAGCAACCCCAATGAAGTCAAAACTGCCATTTATTCAGTCATGTCTGGGACCACTTATCGGTGTGAATTCTTTGCTTGGGATTTGGTACATACATGTCTGCTGAAGTAATTAATGTGCTTTCATCCAATTATGCCCATAAGATCTCTTTAGTGAATGTAATCCTTCACACAATATTTATTACATTCTCACCATGCTGAACTTTATTCTGAGTTATCTTTAATTGTACAAGTATTAAATATGTCAGTCTGAGCTGCTAATGGGAAAGGATTTGATCCCTAAATACAGCTGTATAGGGCATTAAAGCAAGCATTGGGATCATCAGGAGATGGACATTCACTGCCTTATTTCATAATTCCTCTTTCCCCTTGTGTTGTCATACTCATTCCATTTGTTACAGTTCAGAATATAAAGTCTCCATCATAGGAACAGTCTTTATCTTCATGTTTATACAGTGCCTGGTACAACAGATCACACTTCTCAAAGGCCGCTGGGCACTACTGTCAAATTTATATAATCATTAGCATAGATCTGATTTTTAAAGGGACTTAATGCCCATAATTGAGGTCAGCTTTTCAGGAAAAGCATTCAGGCACTAAAAGAAGCACAATTTTACCACCAGCTCTGATTTTGTATTGGTTGTATTGGTTTTGTACTACAGATTTTAATTTGTACTTGGCTCTTCCAGTGAGAAAAATTCCATTGGTTGTAAAGATTTTTATTACCAAATTTTACTACCAGTGAGACAGAAGGTCACATCCTCCTCCAAAGTCAGAGCAATTCCTATATAAAGAATTTGTAGTTGTTTGCAAGGAATGTGTCATTTGGGGAAGGCATTTACCATCTGTGGAATTTTGCTTACTAGAAGATCAACATTCAGATTAATATCTGTGGTGTAACCCAGGCAAAGGGGGTGCCTCTCATGAAAACATGTGGATTGTTAATGAATTGGCCAGAGCTGTGGTCCTTTCCAGCACCATGTGAAGAGCAGAGTAAGCAAGGAAACCACAATGCATAACTTAGCCAGTAATTGTATCACATTTTCTGCTTGCAAAATATTTGAAAGAATGTAACAATTTCACTTTATGGACTGATCACAAACAGTTCTCTGCAAGAATACATCCATAATCCACTGCAGACCACAGGATTCTTTCCATCCACTTCAATGAGTTTACACTGGGGCCCTAGTTGAGATGTGTTGATTATATGGTTGGTTAAATAAGTCACAGCACATAGTTCTGGGCTTTGATTGGATGAGTGCAAGGACTTTGGGGAAACAGTCATCTCAGATTTAATGTTATTAACACACACACTGTTTTCAAGTTCACTTTCTCTGCACATCTTTCCCTGTAAAACTTGATTGCTAAGATGTTTATGAAAGCAAAGAAGAAACAGTACATGCATGGCTGAAGTGAATCCATTTAAACATTCCAATAAACGTTTGCTGTTTGATTTTCAATGTGTTTGTCAGAATAAATCAATATGTGTTGAAACTGTAAATCTTGTAGGGGCAGATAATTTAATGTATTTACAGCTGTTAGTGCAGTTGGGTCTGGAAGATATTACTTTTCAAATAAATAAATAAAAGTAACAACATTATAATATATTCTTCAACCTTAGGCTTAAATTTTAAGCATCCTCTACCATTTTCTCTACTTTAAAGTCAAAACAATTTGAACACAATTGCTCTGTTAAAAATAGCCACGACATCTTTGTCCATTTCACATGTTTTGATTCTAATCCTTTTATTCACTTAATTAAATTCAAGGCAATTAAAATTGTTATAAGTATCTTTTTTGCAGATTAAGCAATAACAGTTATAATCACACATTAAATATTTAATGACTATTTAACTAACAAAGAACTTGAGTAAAGATGCTTGGGGGGAAGCAGAAATGAAAAATTCAAGGTGGTAAAGAATACTACTGAGAACTTGAAGAAGAAACTCAGTACAAACAAATTTGATAGATCTAAAAGAACGGAGAAATGAGTGGACCAACAGGGAGACAAAAATAATCTATTGATTAGAGTGACAGATAACTTTTGGGACACCTGCAGTCAACTTTTTTGTCTGCAACAGACTTTCTCGACGACCTTGGACAAACATCTTAATCCCTCTGTGCCTCAGTTCCCTAGGCATACAAATGCAGATAACAGCAGTGGCCTGTTTCCCAGGAGAAAAAAAAATCCATTATCGTGAGGTGCTGCTCAGATACTATAATACTGAGAGCATAAGTACTGAAGATAGAAAGACTATCATTTAGAGGCAGCAGTTTCATTTTTGAAAATCTTCTACAGGAAGATTAATCTCTTGGGACAAGGACTACTGCCTAAATTGGAATAAGTGACTAGGAGTTGGGGGAGTCTTATTTGAGATTCCTGAAAAGTCCTGACTCTCAGCAAGCAGGTGCTCAGCAATTTCTGATAATCAGCCCCTTTTTAGGGTATCTGAAGCTGAATCCTCAGGACTTGACCAGTGCCAAATGAGAGAATTTGTCAAATCACGGGAGGTCGAACTTGTCTAGCACATAGCCAACACTTCTATTGCTTGCTGGGCTCTTAGAAGACAGTTAGAGTTAAATTACAGCAAATAACAGCACAGCAAACTCAAAGCCAGGACTGGTGGCTGGACACAAACTTTATGGGACCACAGGAAACTTGGCCACACCATAAGTGGACATCCGGCGAACTAAAATGATGCTGGATTATGGATGTTCTCAGACAAGAGAGTGCCGTATTAGAGAGGTTCAACCGGTATGCCAATAACATTTGTGTTGTTCATTACTACTACTACCTATTTCTTAACTACTGCTTTTCCTCAGAAGATCGCAAAGTGCTTCACAATCTTTTATCTACTTATCGTCACATAACCATTGCAAGGAAGGGAAGCATTATTACATATTTTAATGTGGCAGAAGAAGTAGCAGTGAGTAAAATCCTTCCTGCTACCATAAGGCTATCTTTGTTCTCTGGTCAAGACCCCAATTAAAGTAAACCTGGATTTTGCACATCCAGGGTGGAATACGAGCAAGTTTCCAAGGGCGACTGTAACAGCGCCATCACAAAAGGACAGGCAAACACCTGTTGGGGTGCTTTTGGCTTTCCAACTCCTCCTTCAGTACAGGGGGCTGGATTTAACCACTTCTCAAGGTCCCTTATTGCTGTGCATTCCTATGGTTCCCTGAAGCTTGGAGAACTGGGCCACAGAGAGGCTAGGTGACTCACTTCTTCAGTAAACCTGTGACAAAACAGGGATTTGAATCTAAACCCCAGATGTTACATTAATCCCTCATCCCTGAACCATTCTTTCTCTCTCATACATATATGTGCAGTCCTAGAGCATTACGATTACAATGCTGCTGAGCCCAGTTTTCAGTGCACACTTATAGGAGACGGTGCCCTTGTAACACACTTAGGGCTCCAGACCTGTTTCCTTGATAGAGGCAAATCTCCCATGCCCTGATTGCGTGTCTGATATTCCCAAACCCCAAAACAAGTCCCAAACTTTCCTAAAATTTAAATAACAAACATTTGAATGTACTGATACTACATCTCCTTACACTTCTGTAATATAGTGAATTAATTTGGGCCTTTATAAGAAAAAACCTATGAGCAGTGATTAAAAAATAAAGAGACTATAAGTTACCAATCTGCATTAACATTTTTAAAGGCTTATGCTTGAGGAGTTGATTTATAGGTTATAAATCCAAGGCCACACAGCTAGCAAATGCAAAAAGACATACAAATAGCCAGGTACCTGATTTCTCAAATTACTCGGAGAGACTGGTGGTAATTATTTTCCACCCTGAAGTACTTAGCTGTATTCTAAGCAACAGATCCTGCAAACTTTCCTCAGGCGAGCAATCTCAAACTCCAGAAAGTAGTTCCCTTGTAGCTGACAGGATTATTTCTATCAAAAAGAAATGCTTAAATGAGTCAAAGTTGGAGGAGTGGGACTGTGGAAATTGAGTAAGAAATAGGATTCCGTTTTAATAAATCCTGCTGTCAAAATAAGTTTGGGCTTAACTGAAATGGAAGAATTTGAATAGTGTAAAAGAGAACGTTAAAGACACATCCAGGAGTTGAGTACATGTGTATCAGGAGGCGAGTGGAGCTGAGCCGTTGGTACCATCCTCGTGTTTCTTTGAAGCAAGTACAGAGTGCCATCTAATGGCCCATCAAAACGAAATGTCAGTGCTAGAGTCAGCAGACGGAGCTCAGCGTATGAATTGACTTATTAAATAACATTAACATCTCCGTGCAGCTTCATATCATTTGCGGGGGAGGTCACAGAACACGTATTTGTGAAAGAAAAATGAAAGTTGATATTTGTTGCATCATTTCTGCCAAGATCCTTTATTTTCTGGTTTTCAGGCTGGAGGCCAGCCATGCTGCTTCTTGGTTGAATGGCATAACACGTCAGGGAGGTAACAGTGGAGAAAGGGGTGAAATTCTGCCCTTATGAGCGAGTTTCAGTAACAAACATAGAGCATCTCCATAGTCACTCTGTTCCCTGGAATAGATCATTCTTTTTCGTCATCACATAGCACAGTTACTCAGTCTTGGCCCAGGTGATGCCCCAGATTTTTTTTTTCCAGACAGGTGCTTATTTTGCCCCTGTTAGACTCACAATTGTACTTGTGCTTTGTACCTATACAAGACGCAAAAGTGGTTTATGAGGGAGATGAGTGTGGATTAACTGCTGGGGTATCCCTACAGACAGTTCTTGAGCCATTCAATATTAAAAGCCAGCACACTTGGCTTTTAAAGACGTTTGAAGCAGTTGATTTTTCATCCCCTGCCAATTGTAATTTGTTTCTAGTTTCCTTACCCTCTATTTCAGGGATGGCAAAATACAGCCCATGGGCTGGATCCAACCTGCCAAACTTTGGGATCAGGCCTATGATGATACTCTGGGCCACCAGTGTCTTCAAGCCTAGTGGAACCTTCAGACAGGTTCCTGCTCCAGCGCAGTCCTCGCAGTCCCCACACAGAGATGCACACATTGGCCTCAGCAGCTGGCAGCTTTGAGCAGTGGTGCGGGGAGGTGGGCTTGCCAGGCACGGGAACCTTCCCAAGGATCCCACCGGGCTGCTGATAGGGGCACCACCCAGCTAGAGCCTGCAACTGGCACTCCACTCGCTCCCTGCTTCTCCCTGGTCCAGGTCACAACTCCCTCCTTCATCCGAACTCCCTCCCAGATCCCACACCCACTGTTGCACACCAATCCTCTGCTCCAAGCTCCCTTCTGTATCCAGCCTCCATCCCAGGTCCTGCACCTCCTCCATTAATGTCATAGAGAAGCACAGCCCCTAATCACGCACCAAATTCTTGCAGTGGCCCCTCATCAAACTGAGAGCCCAACCCTGCTCTAATTATATCATCAGTGTCTTAAATTGAAAACCTCCAGCTAGGATTTTAATGGCTATTTCTGGTTTTACGTCAGCGATCCAGAGTGGCAACCTTATTCTCATGATTTAAATGCCCTACCTCAAAAAGATGGAATGAAATGCATCTGAAGGTAAAATTCACGCAGTATGGCATGCCCCTAGAATGCCATTAGAACAAAGGACTTAGGAGTCAGGTGGTGTGGAAGGTCTAACAGAAGCCATTTATAGTGGAAAATCATTTCTTCTGAACCACCATACAGCGATCATTTCAGTCACCATTGGAGTGCAGCCAACACTGTGTTTAACTGGACAGAGTAATATACTGCACTGCTTTAGCGCTAGAAACTGAGTGTCAGATCCTTTGATATCAGGTTGTTCGGTTGAATCCAGTTTGGAATCTTGGCCAAGACACTGAGGTCAGCAGCACCTCAACTTTCATAGAGGTTGCCTTGGGATTTCTGATGAGTTCATGAGGTTAGGGCTTTAGGTTTACATCTCAAGTGAAAGATGATGCCAGAGGCAGGGCCTGCCTGTGCGGTGACCCCAACATCATTCTAAAACTACCAATGTTCCCCCTAATTTTTTCCATCCATGGACAGAATACATTTTATTATGTGCACAGAGGCATGTGCAGGGGTGCACCACCAATAGAAACACAAGCTGCTGGCTGTGGGCACTGTGGATGCTCTGTTAATCAGCTGAGTGGCACCTGCATCTCTCCTTGGATGGCCACCCAAACATACAGCTTAAGGGGTACACTGAACCAAAATGCCTAAGTGTCCCTAACTCTAGTGACCTCGTTCGATCCTTCCGAATCAGCACAGGGTGGAATGGCTTCAAAGCAATGTTTGCTACAGTGAGATAAAGCTGTTTGGCTATGAAAAGGGCCTTACCAAACTCACAGTCTATTTTAGTCAGTTTCACAAGTCACAGGGTTTTTTAAAAAATCAGAAATCTCATGACTTCAGCTGTTTAAATCTGAAATGTCATGGTGTTCTGATTAGAGGGGTTCTGACCCAAAACAGAGTTGGGGGATTTGTCATATTACTGTAGAAGGGGGTTGCAGGACTTTACACTTACTTCTGCCCTGCTGCTGATAACAGTGCTGCCTTAAGAACCGGGTGGCTGCAGAGCGGAGGCTGATGCCTGGGAGCCCAGCTCTGAAGGCAGAGCCATCACCACCAGCAGCGCAAAGATAAGGGCATGGTATGGTGTGCTAGGCCTTCAGACAGCAACTGACACCTTCCGGTTGCCCAGTTCTGAAGGCAGCACAGAAGTAAAGGTGGCAATATTGCAGCCTTCAAAAAATAACCTTGTGACCCCCCCTGCAACTTCCTTTTGGATGAAGACCCCCCAGTTTGAGAAACACTGGTCTCTCCTGTGAAAGCTGTATAGTATAGGGCAAGAGTCAGAAACCTTTTGAGGCAGAGTGCCCAAATTTGACCTTTTGACCTCTATGTATGGTCCAAGTGCCAGTGATACTTTTTAAAGTTACTAATAGTCCTACAACAGCTTCTTTAATAAATAAGTTAAGGTGCAGAGCTTCACCCGTTAGGTGGTGGCTGGTAGCATTAGCTGGTCCTTTGTAATCCGCAGGCAGCCTGGCTTTGAGCAAGCTGTTGCCTGCATGGGGGAGGAGGGGCAGGGCACAGCTCCTTCCTCATGTGCCAATGAAAATTGGCTCACATGCTGGTCTTGGCACCCCGGTATAGAGTGAAAGAACACAAAAGACCAGATTTCACGTGTGGCGGGAGACCAAATTTCAGGGTCATGAGTTTGGTAGGGCCCTTCTCATGATCAAATGCAGCAGAACAGACTGGGAACTGACTGCAATAATTCTGATGCCCAAGTCCCTGTTTTAACACCTCCACAGTGTGTTTGCTACAGATAAATAATTGCTTGAAACATAAATACAAACAGTTTAATTCTCCTCAGCCTTTCACTTGCTGTGCAAGGTGAGTGCAAAGTATTGCCATTCTACTACCGTACCCCTTGGCACTCGCTTTCCACACGAGTCCCTATGTGCAAGGCAGATTTAAAACACATTTTAAAAGTAAATCTACCATTCGTTAACTGTAATGGCATATACTGGAGAAAAATGGGTATCATGTCTCCTGGTATCTTTATGAAATTTCCCCCTGTCATTGACCTTCAAAATTCTTTCCTAAACAAACACCTGCAAGTTTTGGAAGTGACATTAGTTATTATAATCTGTAAGTGGCAATGTGGCTGAATAATGAAGCTAACTTCCCTAAAATGGCTGATTATTCATATTTGTGGCAGGTTGGTTGATTCTGCATGCTTTACATATTCCAATGAGTTTGGTGCATTTGTATGTAGTCTTTAGAAATGCAAAGCATCCCTCAGACACGACAACAATCTAGGGCAAAGTGAAATCGTTTTCTAGATGAATTCAGATTAGTCCTAAATTACTCCAAGGTGAGAGATCGTTGTGAATTTTCTTTAAACAAACAATAGATGCCTTGTTCAGATTTGCTTACATGTGGTGTTTGGCCAATTCCCAAACTCTTTTTGACGTAAAGACTATGTGAACTTTAGCTAGTCTAAAATATCTTCTCCCAGAAGCTTTAAAAAATCACCTTTAACAAATATTTCAACAATTCATTTTGCAGTCTTGAATGTTCCACATGTTAAACTATTTTATGTTCTTAGTCACTTGAGCATATATCAGCAAACGGAGTGGCTATTATCCCTGCTTCTTAAGTGGAAAGTATCACAGCACATGGCCTCATTGAGCAAAGGATGTAATTCAGCATATGAGTAAGCCCAGTGGTCTCTCTTCTGAGAATTCTGCCCCAGAGAACCAAAAGAGAATATTTGCTGTACATCATTTGCACCAACTTAGCAAAAGAACATCAATATAATGTAGCTTGAAGTTAAACACTACTTCAGTGCTTTGCTGGAGTGGGGCCTTAATGCTATTTGAATGGAGCTGGAAAAGGTCCCGACGTCAATGGGATTCTTTTGATGACTTTCAATGGAAATTGGATTGGGCCCAAAAGCAAAATTAGCTCAGACCCCAGCCCAACCCACACATCGGAGAGGAGAGTTTGTGCAGGTGCTTGACCACCTGCAACACAGATCCTGGAGAAGACTTGCTGGTAAATGGAAGACTATGCAAAGAGTAACATTGAGAATCCTACCCGGCATATTCTATGTCTCATGGAAGGCGGTACATCCCCTTCCCTGTTTGAAGACCTACCTCCCACCCTTCTTCTCAGAGAAATGCCTGAAGAAAACTGGAGAAGAAGCCTTGCAAAGATTCCAGATTCATAAAACTCTCCGCAGAAGGGTTCTGTTTGGATGCAACCATTTTGCAAATAGATTTGCTTTGGTACCACAATCATGCACATTCCTTGCTGCTAGAGTTGGGTGGAGAAAGGTCATTCCATTCTGTGGAGGATTTTGAGTTCTATACATTTCTAATCTGGCGAGAAGGAGAATGAAGCCCTGGCTCTGGGCCACCTGCTTGATGAGCTGACCTGGAATCCCTAGGAACTGCTTTGAAGCTACAAGCCCTGAAGTCCAGGTGCTTCAACAGCTCACCAGATGAGCCACCAAGGAGCCATATGAGATATCTGGCAGAAAACCAGGCAGGTTCACAATGAAAACCTTGCTTGTGTTCCATTGCCAGTTGGCCAAAATCAAACCAGCACTGCAACATGTTTGACTTCCAACAAATTGGTACCTTCCAGTGAATGACTTTCACCAGAATTTGATTGACCAACTCTACTACTTACATTATTCAAAGGGAAATTTCAAAACCCAACTGGTCCCACTAAAGAAAATAAAGACCATATAGCACTGTGGGCCATTAACCTTCAGGTAATGTGGCTTTAACTTTGTATATTCAGCTACCAAATACAAAACTTCTCAAGTTGTGGAAACAACGGTCTCGCCTTGCTCACAACTGCCATTTTGGAGTCATTTTGGAGGTGCCCTGAAAGGTAGAAGATTTATCCCTTCTCCGCCACTCCACTCAGTGTGAAACTCTGACTAATGTCCATTTATAAAAATGTTACCCCTAAGCAAATGCAGATTTGAGTTGTGCCTGAGACCCAGAGAATCTAAAGAAAGTAATAGTTGCTGTGCATCACTTACTTGTACACCTACTTAGCGAAAGAGTCTTAGCATATGTACTTTTAATTATACTAATAAAACTGTAATAATGTCACATAAAATGCCTCAGTAACAATGCCTCATCAGGATGGCTGGCTTTGTGGAAGAAATTAAAGGGCCGGATCCTCAGATCATGTAAGCAGACCTTGCTCCGTGGAACTCATTGGAATAGTTTGATCAGCTGAGGATCTGGCCTAGAAGAAAACTGAAATGGAGACTCAGCAAATGTCACGTAGCCTGATTTTAATTATATGCAAATAGTGTTTCATCTGTTAAATGAACCAACAGTCCTGATCACAAGTTGCAAGGCAATGAGTACAATCCAGGAACACTGGGCATGTTGTGAGAAGTTCAGTGATAAAAAAAATAACTCTTGCCAAAAATATGCTCTCTGATACAGGAAACAAAGGCAACACAAACCCTATGCAAGTTCATAATTCATCAGAATCAAGGATGTACTCACAGACCACTGAAGAGAATAGGAAGAGTCCTACAGATTTTAATGGCCTTGAGACCAGGCCCCTTTTATAAAGAACTTTAAAATTCTGGGTCAGATTGCCAACTGCTATACGATCAAGTCACTGGATTTATGCAACTTTACCCCTGCTGTGGATCTGTCTCTCCATGTCCAACAAAAACAACAACTAATGGAATTTGATGAAAAAGTGCTAATAAAAATATTTTAAAACATTGTTAATCATCAGGCTCCATAAAGATGTGAGTGTTTTTTTAAGACATAGCAAATAATTAGCATATGTAGAGCTGAAGTTTGATTTTTTTTTGTGCAATAAAACAAGATGTGGGGTGAGTTATATGATCTTTAATTATGGTTTCAAGCTAAACTAGGATGGAGCACTTGAGTGCGCGTACACATTTTAATTCATAGACTAGCCCATTAAACTGGATAAATCACTTTTTTACTAATTTCCAATTTGAGAAGAATATGGAAGGGTTTTCCTTGAGAACTTTTAGAATGAAAGCTTGAACGTAGCTCAATGCACTCCAGTAATTTAATAAATCTTCTGAGCACTGATACCATATGTGCGAGAGAGAGAGGGAGAGGGAGAGAGAGAGAAATATTATTTAATTTGGCAAAAAGCTTTGTCTTGAAATTATGCTGCCTCAAAAGCAATCACTAAATAAGTGATTCTTTCTCAAAAGTTCTTGCGTTCCAAGCAATAATTGGACAATTCATCATTTCAAAGAGTGATGAGTCTACAAAGCACTGACTGAAAAATGTGATAAATATCCCAAACCATGACCAATGCCTCCTATAAGAAGCAAGCTTTTCAGGACCCATATGGTCCAGCTGGGCCTTCAGCTGGGAATGAAAAATTAAGTCCTGTGAGAAAACTTGGAAGCAACCTTCAAACATCTGCAATGTGGTCACAAAGTGCCACAGACTCTGGAGCAAGGAAGGTTCTGATGAACACCCCTAGGTGAGGCAATACAGAAGGTGATATAGTAAAGGGGGATACACATCTCATTGCACTGGAAGGGACCTTGGGAGGTCATTGAGTCTAGTCCCCTGCCTTCTTCACTTGACCAAGCACCCCCTGTTTTTTTTTTATTTGCCCCAGATCCCTAAATGGCCCCCTCAGGGATTGAACTTACAACCTTTGGTTTAACAGGGCAATGCTCAAATCACTGAGTTAGCCCTCCCTTAAGAAGAAGATGAAGAGAGAAGATTCTTCTCTGATGACTGACAGCCCCAAAAAAGAGCTGGTAATCAATTATCCCAAATAAAATAAAAAGTTTCCACCCTAGGGCCATGGTGGATTGCTGGTAAAACAATGCCTTTTGTAACTGCTTGAAGTCCAAGATGGTATTTATGGGCAGGGCTGAGTTAGCCAAAACTGGTATAAATCACATGGATGGAATGTCATGTGAATCATTGTTCCAGTAAAAATTTGGAATAAAGATGACAATAAGTTCCCCTCAAAATTATTTTTGTTCATGCTTATTAAAAAGAATAGCAGGCAAAGAACCAGTACTAAAGCCTCCCATTTAGGGTCAACTATTTAATAATTTTCTTCAGCTTCATGCCCAGGAATATTCAATTGCTATATCTATCTTACCATGGTTATTGGCCCTGACTCAGCAAAGCACCTCAGCAAGTGCTTTATTTTAAACCCAAGTGCCAGTTCCACTGAAGTCAGTTGGATCCGAACCACTATAATCATAGAATCCTAAAATTCAAAGGGACCTCAAGAGGTCATCAAATCCAGCCCTCTGCCCTTATGGCAAGACCAAACACCCTCTATATCACCCCTGTTAGATATTTAGCCAACCTGCTCTTAAATATCTCCTATGATGAAGATTCTACAACTACCCCAAGCGATTTATTCCAGTACTTAACCACTCTGACCATTAGGAAATTTTTCCCAATATCCAACCTAAACCCCCCTTGCTGCAATTTAAGCCCATTGCTTCTTGTCCAATCATCAGAGACTAACGAAAACATTTTTTCTTCCTCTTCCTTGTACCACCTTTTTAGGCACCTGAAATCTGCTATCATGTCACCTCTCAGCCTTCTCTTTTCCAAAACTAAACAAACCCAGTTCTTCCATTTTTCTCTCATAGGTCATTTTCTAGACCTTTAATCATTTTATTTGCTCTTCTCTGGATTATCTCCAGTTTCTCCATGTTAAGGCAGCTAAGCAAGTGCTAAAATCCTTTACTCAATCAAGACCATTAAGAGGATTTGTCAGTAAAACAACTTTTAGCAGGCAAAAACTCATATGTATGTTCCAGTCCACGTTTTGGATATAGGAGCCTACCCCGGTGTGTGCCTGAAGTCTTCAAGAGAAGAAGAGCTAAGATATTTCACACTGCAAATTGTAAAGTAGGGGTTCTGTATAAGAGCAGCCTGTGTGATTTCTGTGTCTCTTTTGAATATATTGGGTACAAAAACCGGCTGAATTTTCAGACTCTTGATTTGACAGGGACTCCCTCTCCAACTTCCACTGTTTAAAGCCATTTAATTATAGCAAGGAATTAATACATGAAAGGGGCTGCCGTCTGTGTGAAGATGACTACTGTTTTTTTTTTTTAATAAAAATGTAGTGAGTCAAGGTTTCAGCACTGCTGGAGCCAGTGGAGAGAACACACCTGACTTTTTATGTTCAAACGATGGTCTCAGATTGATTCTGTGATCAGCTCTCTCCGATTTCACTGGCAATGCTCACACAAAACTCACTGGCAAATCTCAGTAGGACCAAATGAGCACATCCTGCTATCACAGACATGCATTCGGAGGCAACCATAGGAGAAACTCGAGCCAGCTGTACACTACGGCAAAAATCAATTTAAAATACGTAATTCCAGCTATGCAAAATACATAGCTGGAGCTGATGTATCTGAAATTGATATTTCCCGCTGTCCCCACTGCAGAAGGTTGAAGGGAGAAATTGTCCTGACCACCTCCCTTACTCCTCATGACAGCAAGGAGTACCAGGGTCGAATGCGGAGCTCTGGTGGTTCAATTTAGCCCAGCCTCACTAGGGTCACTAAATTAAACCCTGAAACACCAATCACCACCGTGACAATCGTCTGGGAAGTGTAGATGTAATCCTTTCATATAAACCCTTCACTGGGAGCAGGCTCAAACTCCAAGTTGGGTGCATGTTTCTGTCTATGTTTAGCATTTAATATACTAATAACTTCATTGTATATAAATACAATATAAATATAAATCTGTGTATATACACTGATCCCTTGATTTACGCAGGGGTTCTGTCTGGCCAACCTCTGCATAAATCAAATTTTGCTCAACTAGCAGGGGGGTGGGAGGAGGTTGGGGATAGCCCCAGAATTTCCCTGGCTGGGGATCGGGGGGGCACCCTCATGGCCCACATCTTCTCCTAGCTGGGGAGCACACAGCTGCTTGGGAGAAACTGTTCCACAAGCAGCTATCTGCACAGCGGGCTCCCCAGCCAGGGGAGCTGGGTACTGGAAGGGGTGTGGAGGTGGTTTTGACTGTGAGTTAAGCCACAGGGTTTACTATACTGTACAGGTTGAACCTCTCTAATCCAGGACTCTTTCCTTTGGCAACATCTGTAACCCAGCATGATTTTAGTTAGCTGGATGACCATTTATCATCTGTGTGGCCAAGTTTCCTGTGATCCCATAAAGTTTTAGAGTCACCAGTCCTGGCTCTCAGTGTTCTGTGCTGTTGTTCAGCTGTAATTTACCCCTAAATGTCTGCTAAGAGCCCAGTAAGCAGTGGAAGGGTTGGTAGTGCTCCTAGACAATATTGACCTCCCATGGTTTAGAAATTCTCTCGTTCAGCACCAGTCAGGTCCTGAGGTTGTCAGACTAGAGAGGTTCAACCTGTAATAACTATAGTGCTTGGGTTTCAGCTTTATGCTACCAGCTGTCCATAAGGCATGCTATATTTCCAGTACAATGCATGCACTGCGGCAGTATTTATAAAAGTAGATTTTTCATTTATTATTAATTTTAAATGGTGAATTTCTTGAAAAGTTCACAGGAAACATATGGCTTAGATAACTATCGATGCATCGCTAAAACTTCCAGTCTGCAAAATCTATCTGAAAAGCTCATGAGAACAGACTGTATTGTGGAATTTCTGGCACCACCACTTTTGATCCTGGATGAACGTAATCCAAGAATAGCTGTTTTCTCATGGGATCCTGGCCCTACCTTTTCAAAGCAATGCAGAAACTGGAGCTGAAAAAAAAAACACTTGTCCAGTCATTTCAGAGTCTCAGAAAATATTTTTCTTTCATTCAGTCTGAGCTTATGTTTCAAGCTTTATCAGAACCAGTTCACCTATCCCAAATCATTACACAATATTTTTACTTTGCAGGTTAATCAAAAAACCTTATGAGCAATAGACCACCTCTTTGTGGCGTGGGATTCATTGTCAGATTCTTGTTCATTTGGGAATTTGTCCTTTACCAGTGAGTCATAGAATATCCTATTGGTAGTACAAGATGAGTATTGATTGTGTGTCATTATCTCATTAATTAGCTTATTCCCATGTCTGGGTAAAAGAGGCTGTGAATACCAAAACCAAGAGATAATAGAAAGAAGAGCTGAAAACATTTTTAATTGTGATATTCTTTAAAACTAACGCATGACTTTGCATTAACTTCAGTGTAGCTTAAATGATTTATGCCAGATCCTCTGCTGAGACTAATAGCCAAGGATCTGGTGTGTATTGTGGAAAGCAGTAACGTGGGGTCTTTCCCTTATTTTTCAATATACAACATTTGGATCAAATTAAATCATGTGACCATGGTCCACAAACTCATTCATTTTTTTTTTGTTTTGTGTATTTTTCTAATCAAAGATATACTGCAGATTCTACATGGATTTAGAATGTGTATATTTAATAGAGGAAGAAACACAGTAAGTCTCTGGTCCACCTTTCCTAACTGATATCTTTCATATCCTTAAATACAGAATCCTCTTCACCTACAACTGAGTTTAGAAAATTCGTTAAGCTCGGATGCCGATGTCACTTTCTCCATCCTGGCAATGAACAATTGGTACAATTTCAGCTTGATGTTATGCGAAGAGTGGAATATCACAGATTTTCTCTTCCTCACTCAACAGAGTTCCAAGTTCCACCTGGGTTCCATTATAAATATCACCACCAATCTCACTTTCACTAGTGACCTTCTGAACTACCTGCAGGCTCACCTAGAGAGCATTAAAGACACAGTATCGACCATAGTTATGTTTGGCTGTGACATGGAAAACACAAGGAGGGTTTTTGAGATAACCACCCAGTTTGGCGTGATGCCTCCTGAACTTCACTGGATTCTTGGGGATTCACAGAATGTGGAAGAACTGAGGACAGAGGGTTTACCTTTGGGTCTCATTGCCCACGGCAAAACAACAGAGTCCGTTTTTGAGCATTATGTCCAGGATGCGATGGAGCTGGTAGCAAGAGCTGTGGCAACGGCTACATTGATCCAACCGGAGCTAGCGCTTATTCCAAGTACGACAAATTGCATGGACATGGAGGAAACAAATCTCACTTCGGGGCAATATTTATCAAAGTAAGTTTTTCCTTCCACAGAAGGCTTGGAATTGTACAAAATGAAATCTCCATTTTGTTTCCCCATCTTTGAACCATTGAGTTAACCCAACACTACGGCTTTGTCTTACTTTTATATTTGATAGTTGATATTTCATTGTGCTTAATCCATTGCTAGATTGTGATATCCTTACTCAGGATGAGTAGCAGCTTGCCTCATGAGTAGTACTCTGAAGTGATTGGGACAACCTATGGAGTAAGACACCATTCAGTGTGAGTAAAGAGTCTTACACATAAGCCAAGTTTTGATAGGACTTCAGATTTACAGCCATGTGTGATGGATAAATGTCAGGGCCAGCCTCATATTGGAGGGGATCCAGGATGCTAGAGCAGGCAAGATATATCAAGTCAAGAATATTCCCAAAGCCAGAAAGAGTCTGAGGCAGTGTTCCCTGTAAGCTAAGTGCTTGGTGGCTTCAGGGGTGATTCAGGTGCTGTGCAAATGACTAGTTGAGTGCACACAGCCAGTAACATGTGTTGCCACTGGTGGTGCCCATCCAAACATGCCTCAGTGCACATAAAATGCATTCCACTCATGGATGGAAAAAATTAAAAGGAACACTGGCTTGCGGGTAGGGGGAAAAGGTTTCCCCCTTCAGTCCCACTGCTGGGGATGTACATGTGTATGGGGGAATGAGACAGAGAGAAATGCATTTTGAGTGCCACCCTCTTTCTGGTGCAGATCAGAGAGGGATTCGGCTGAGTGTTGATGAAACTCTGCAGACTTTCCAAAATGCAGAGCCTCCGCCTCCAAGGCAAGCAATCTGTCATCTTCCTCATGTGCTTGAGGCCAGCCTTGTAAAATGCTGCACACTGTGCAACCATTGTGCCAAAATTCTACCCTCGAAACACATCTCAGTCACTTGGCAAGTGAGTGGACAGTGCAAGGAAAAAGACAGGCAGCCAATGGATAATATGGTCTGTCAAAATGGTCAATATTTGCTGTAGTGTTCTCTGCCTACAGTATCTCTTTATTGTATGACCCTCTGAGATAGACTCTTACCAGGCCCACTACCAAGTGGGGCAAAGGAGGCCCAATGATTCCAAAGGGCCTGGGGGTCCTGAAAGCCACGTGGCAACTAGAATCTTGAGCCCTTAAATTGACACTAAATCCCCACAAGGGAATGGCAGGGTTTAGCTGTCCGGTAGTAGCTCAAGAGCATAAATACCAGCTTCAGAGCAGACTGCTAAGAACACAAAGTCCAAATCAGCTGTGAGTTCTATACTTGGATTTTACCTGCCAAGTGCAGGTTGAACCTCTTTAATCTGGAACTCTCTCATCTGGCAATATCTGTAATCCAGCATGATTTTAGTTAGCTGGACAACCACTTATCATGGATGTGGCTAAGCTTCCTGTGGTCCCATAAAGTTGGTTTACAGCCACTAATCCTGGTTCCTAGTGTGCTGTGCCATCATTTAACTCTCTTTACCCCAAATGACTTCTAAGAGCCCATTTAGCAGTGAATGTGGTAGCAATGTGCTAGAAAACATTGACCTTCCCTGCTTCAGCAAATTATCTCATTCAGCTTCAGTCAAATTCCAAGGGTGCTGTATTACAGAGGTTCAACCTGTATAAACTCCTCAGGCACTATAATTGCCTTAATGTGGACAGTACCTTTAGGTACTCTGCTCTATCTTGATACCCGAGTAACAATGCATCGGAGATAGATGATCCCTGATGCTAAAAAAGTCCATCATTAAGGTTACTCACCATCACAAAGGACAAGTCACTTACCCCCAGTCAATTGCATTTTAGATCTCACACAGAAGGCAATGCTTGCAGCAAGCCCTGGGACAGGTCCAGGCCAAGCACTAGTGCTGGGGATCTTTTACGTATGCATTGTGATCCTTGTCTGGCAGACACCAAAAGAGATACAGTTTCTTCTTGTTAGGGATTTTTATTTCCCATTTTCCCAGATTTCCAACCGAGTTCACAGTTCTCTCTCTTCTTCCTGGGGTGGGAGGCGGAATGCACTTAAAGTCTTTGTTCTTTGATGTTCTGCAGTGGCCTATTTGGTTTTAATGGGTCTTGTTGGTGACCTAATACCTTCTGTAGGAATCCAGCATTTTACATAAATTAAGGAAACGTTGCTGTTTGGTAACTTACAGTTACAGAGAATGTAAACAATACAACATTGGGTACAGGCGTTATCAGTGAGATTGTACACATGGCATCTCACTAGTATTTCATAAATGCTAAACTTTCATCTGAGGGTCTACATAAATAATGCTAACACATAAGGGAGCCAGACTAATTCAGAAGTATATTAGCCAGAGTTCAGCTGAGGCCTAGGACAATTGGCATGAGCTGACACCTGTTCTGTCAGCATCACAGACCATAACCAACCCTTCATACAGTTCATATAGCTTAAGTGTAAGGCCAAATCCTCAGGTAGAGCAAATTGTTATAATCCCATTAAAATGAATGGAGCTTGTGTTGATTTACACCCATCTGAGGACAGGACCATTTTTGCCCACAAACCTTCCCACTTTCTATACATGTCCTTCAGAAGCTGCTACTGGACTGTTGTGGGTAACAGTCTGTTTAAATAGAACAGCTTTTTATATGCCAAAGGCAGCAAGGTGCTCACAAGGTCCTGCCTACTTAACTCCCATGGACTTTGCTTGGTCCCTCACAGGAGACCTTGCTAACCGGAGCCCTAAACTAGATGAACTTCTCTAGCATTTCCTAAAGGTTTCTGACTCAGGCAGTTTTTCCATGTCCACGAATGTCCTTGACTTTGAGCTTCATTTATGTTGCATGCAGTATAAGCAATGATTAATGGCCATAGAGACCTCCGTGTAAAACCACACAGTGTTAAAAGTGATTTACTCATGTCTCCCTTTGGATGTTTGGATTAACGTGCCACCACCACTGACAACAAATATCGATCAGAGAAATCAGGGGCAGAAAAACACATTTGCTTGAGGAGACCACAAAATCAAACATTTAAATACCGTGAAATCGCTCGAATCAAGGAAACGCAGGGTTTATAGCTGGAAGGGGTTACCAGCTCCTCTAGAACATGGGTGTCCATCCAAACTTTCTTTGTCGGGGGCCACAAAGCAATTTTTTACATGTTCCAAGGGACCTGAACACAAAGCAGCCCCAACCCCCTCTGCCGCTTAAACCTCTTGCAGTGCCAAACCTCTCACCACCCCCAGGCTTAGACCCCTTGCAGCCCCAAGCCGCCCCCTGCCACCTGCCTTAAAACCCCCCAGCCCCAAACTATCGCCTGCCAACCCCCCAAGCTTAACACCCCCAGCCCCAACCCCAGCCTTAAACCCAGTGCAGCCCCAAGTTATCCTCTACCCACCTCCAGGCTTAACTCCCCTCACAGCCGCAAACTGCTCTGCTGCTGGCCTCATGTCCCAGCCGAGGGTCTGCTCCCAGGGCTGGCAGCAGCTCCCCACCCCAGCCACCAGGGCCCTGCAGCAGCCAGCCCCATGGGCCAGAAAAAAAGGCTCCACGGGCCAGCTTCTGGCCTGTCAGCCACCAGTTGGACACCCCTGACCTCGACTGACTTCCTGGATATCAGAGGTCACCACCTACATACTAAACCCAGCAGTCAGAATGAAACCAAAACATGACAGCCCTCAGGAGCCAATGCTATTGTTCCACAGGCAGGACTAAGGTAAACCAATGCCCTATTACCCTGCAGTAGTAGAGCACTGAACGTTTACATAAGGAAGTAGTCACGGGGATGTTGGACTGATTCACTCCTGAGGGTTGAGAGGGCTGTTGTTTACACCACCAATGGCTCACAGTCTAGATTCTGCGAGGGTAAACTAGAAAACCCAATGAGTGCATCTGGCCTTTAATACTGTTTTGGATTCTTGTGTTGAATAAATAGCTTAATGCACTATTCTGTGGTAGTTAAGCTATACCCTAAAACAAGCAGGGCTTACATATGCCTCAATTACATTACGGGATAAATCTTGGGCCAGATCCTTGAGCTATGTTGATTTGCACAAGATGAGGATTTGGCCCTGTAGCTTTTGATACATTTTGAGTATTAGATTTCTCAAACTTAATATGGTTTTAGCATAATTATTATTCCACACGATATGATTATTAAATTTCTAATAAGGCTGAACAGAATAGGTGTCGACAGACACAGCTGTCAATCAGAACAGCTACAAACAGGCTGTTCCTGAAGAATTTACAATCTAAATAGACAAAGCTCAAGAGAAAGGAAGTGATGCATGAGAGGGTTACGTGATTTGCCCAAGGTCAAACAGAAAATACATGGAAACAGGAAACAGCTATCCTGAGTCTCAGAACAGTGTTTTCAATAAAATTGCATTGTTCTTCTGAAGTAGAGTTAGACTTCAGTCTTCTGGAGGGCTGGCTCTGTTTTTTTACCTTTCTTCTCCCAACAGGTTTTTAGCCAACACGACCTTCGATGGTCTGAGTGGCCACATTAAAGTGAAAGGCTCTTCCATCATCAGCTCAGAAAACAACTTCTTCATTTGGAATCTGCAGCATGATCCTGTAGGGAACCCAATGTGGACTCGACTGGGGAGCTGGCAAGAAGGAAAGATCATCATGGACCGTGGGATTTGGCCAGAGCAGGCCCAGAGGCACAAGAACCACATCCTGCACCCTCCCCGGCTTCACCTAAGAGTAGTGACGCTCATTGAACACCCTTTTGTCTTCACGAGAAAAGTGGATGAGGAAGGGCTGTGCCCAGCAGGACAACTCTGCTTGGATCCCCTGACCAATGATTCAGCCATGTTGGACAGCCTCTTTGAAACCCTTCAAGGGGGCAATGACACCGTGCCCATTGAGTTCAAAAAGTGCTGCTACGGCTACTGCATCGACCTGCTGGAAAAGCTATCCGAGGATATGAACTTTGATTTTGACCTGTACATCGTTGGTGATGGGAAGTACGGAGCTTGGAAAAATGGCCACTGGACGGGCCTTGTGGGTGACCTACTGGCTGGGACAGCCCACATGGCAGTGACCTCATTCAGTATCAACACAGCCCGTAGCCAAGTGATTGATTTCACCAGCCCTTTCTTTTCAACCAGCTTGGGCATCTTAGTGAGGACCAAAGATACAGCAGCTCCGATTGGAGCCTTTATGTGGCCACTCCACTGGACTATGTGGCTGGGAATATTTGTTGCCCTCCACATCACAGCAATATTTCTCACCCTGTACGAGTGGAAAAGCCCCTTTGGGATGACCCCCAAGGGAAGAAACAGGAATAAAGTTTTCTCTTTCTCCTCTGCCCTGAATGTCTGCTATGCCATCTTATTTGGCAGAACGGCTGCCATCAAACCCCCTAAATGCTGGACTGGAAGGTTTTTAATGAATCTCTGGGCCATCTTTTGTTTGTTTTGTCTCTCGACGTACACAGCAAACCTGGCTGCTGTCATGGTAGGCGAGAAAATCTACGAGGAGCTTTCTGGAATACATGACCCCAAGGTGAAGTATGAAACTTCTGTTAACTCAGTCTTTGTCTCTTCCCAGTGCCCATTAACTTTTACATGACATATGGGTTCTAACCATCACATTACAGTCAATTATCTCCTGACATAGGTCCAGGAGCAAAGCTGAAGAGAGAGAAATTTAAACCATTATGTTCATATCCAGATTGCAAACTGGTCAGTGTTTGGAGTTCTATGCACCACAGCTTGGATTTATGCTTTGTAAAGGTTGAAGCAATTTGCAATACTCAGAGCTGAATTTCTAACACACTTCAGTTGGAGATATTTGGATAGATCTGAGGTTTTGCTTCAGGTCCGTCTCCATTAGGCTAGCCATAAACTGAGGCACTCTGAATAGGGTCACACCCAGCGCTGTTAAGAGTCACTGCAGGGCCCTGGGCAAGGTGGGAGTGGATCCCAGCTCTGCACTCTGGAAGGAGTGGGTCAAAGGCAGAAGGGGTCAGGCCGAGGGCATTTGGCCCTCAAAGCCACTGGGACTGTGGTACCAGGTGCCCCAGTTCCCTCCTAGCTGTGCAAAGCTGGAGCTGCACTTCCACAGCAATTCAAAGGGGCCTGAAACTCCAGCCACCACCACTGCTACTACTCCTGATCAGCCATGCTTGTGAATAATCTAAAGACCAAGAAATATTCATGGAAATTACAAGGCGAATAGTTTAAAATAACTATATTAAAGAACATTGTGAAGCACTTATGGACAATTTGAAATGGAAAAATAAGCTAATGTCATTCAATGAATTATTTGCTCAGCTCAAGTTAAAACCACGATCGTGTTATTGACTAACATGACCAAGTTGCCAGCAGCATGCTAAAGATTGTATTCCAGCGTAGGCTGGCTGTTTCTCCCTGTCACATTAGCCCTGCTGGCTAACATAGGACAGCAGTCACATGAACAGAGACTGTGTTTAAACTACAACTTGGGCCAAATCCACAGAATTCAGACCCAGATCTCAAATACTTTTTCCCACCCCCAGCACTCAAGATCTTTGGCTCTGGTGCTTTGATAAGGACAGGGAATTCTGATCTGGATCTGGATTTTGAATGCCTGTCAACATATGGGAAGTTCAGATCTATGGGTTTTATTTGGGAACATCTGAGGTGAACTTGCACATTTGTTCCTTTACTCTGTTTCCGGCTCAGTAGACAGGCGTACCATGAAGAGAGGAACACTGCTTACCATTGAAGGGTTTTATTTTGTGTTCTTGATATTTTTGTAAGAGGCTAGACAATTGGGTTGTGAGCCAGCTATTTGCATGGGATGCTAGAAAACTGCCTCTCAGATTAAAGCTCTTTTAGTTTTGTTTGATTAACTACAGAGGCTTTGTGTGGCCGTCATGCTCTGTATTAAGTGGTTACATCAAATCCATTCTACCTTCTCTTTGCATCAGCCACTCCAACTGTAGTGAGTAGAGTAGACACACTGTCCTTCATGGGAATTAATTAAGGTAAAGCATGGGTAGACATGAACCAACACCACAGCTACCCCTAATTTCCCAATCCTCTTTGGGAGGCACAGGAAAGATTTAAAAAGCAGAAGTGTCCATGTTATCTTCTAAAAGTGCAGGTATGTGTGTGTGGCAAGGGGCAGGGTGGGGGACCCAGTATCTCCCCAATTCATCCAACACTGACTAAATACCCAGAGTGTCAAAACCAATACATCATACCTGGGTTTCTTGTCTCACTTGCACCCTGCAAGTTTCCCCATTGTGCTCCACCAATGCACTTTGCCCAGGGCTGGAGATGCCAGGTCCATCTCCTGCTATACCAAAGCAAGGAGGAAGAAGCCAACATCAAGACCATCAGACTAGCCCATATTTTGGTTCCTTGTCCTGTATAGATCTTGTTTCTGGATTCCCAAAGCAGCTGACATTAAATTATCGCCTCTTTATGCCAACTCCAATTGGGCAGTTTTGCTTCTGAAGGGAGAAGATCCAAGATGTGGTTTGGCTATTTTGATCTACTTAAGTTCCTGTGTTTGTTTTGGGGTTACCATATGCTGTTCATTCTGTTGGTGTTGCTGGTGTACCTGACTACCTCTGAGAGATCTGTAGCAGACCCAAAAAGTTCAGGCTTTTAAGGAAGTGTATTTGAGAATATCCCAACCATTAAAATTCCAAACTAGATTTCAAAGATCACACTGTCGAAGAATGTTTGAATCCTAGATTTTTTGGCTTATCTCATGGGGGGCAAAGCACATTTGGATCTAAGGTTCTATCTTTGGCTCATATCTAAATAATTGTGATCCTGATTTTTCAAAAACAGAGGCTTAAATTTACTATGAATCATGGTAGCCACTGCAGGCCCCAGGGCTAGGTAGGTGTTGGGGCCTGGCTCCACATCCTGGAAGGGTCAGGGCCAAGTGTGGAAGGGGTGGGTCCAAGAGAAGTCACCTCTCATGGGCGTTGCTCATGGCAATGAAGTTAAGCATGTGTAAATGTTTGCAGTTTCAATGTCTCAACCTTCATTTTTAACAGACTGGGTCTTCGTCCCAATACTTGCCTTTCTCTGACATCAGCAGGGGACATCTCCTATGCTCCCCGCCCACTCATTAAAACTTTGCTGTCACACCATAGGCCACCATCTATAAAGGTGCTAGATGCTAATCTGAACTTACCCTGAAGTTCAGATAAGTTGGGTGCTTGAGTTTTGGCTCAGCACTATTTCTACATTCACACCAATCGGTCTTAATTAACACAAAAAAATATAATAGTGACTGAAACATGTCTAACAGTTATTTAGGGTTAGCTATCAGTGACAGTAGTGTGCAGATAATCTCTGACTAACCACACTAAATGGCTTAGTTTTTCAATCATTAGAAATATTTTTAACACAGAGTATGATAGATTCTGCTCTGGGTCTTGGAACATCTTTGTAATAAACCCCATTAATCTTGGTGTGTGCCTTAGACAAGAGGTAAGTCATTAGCGGTATGTTGATATGTGCTGCTTTGCTAATGAGTTCTCTTCAGCTAATGGATGTTCTGTAGTTTATTATTCACTGGGAAGTCAGTGGGCAAAATAAGTTCCAGAACTTGATGAAATAAAATATATTCTAAAATCATTTTTTTAGAAACCCTAAATTGGTCAGAATCTATTATGAAGGTGTAAAATGAGCATTTTATTGACTTCGCAATAGTTCATCCTCAACTTCCCCAGGCCCACCTTAGAGCTGTCAATAAAACACAGTTTAATTCAGATGATTAATCGTTTGAGTTAATTGCAGTTTTAATCTCATTGTTAAAAATAGAATTGAAATTTACTAAATATTTTGGATGTTTTTTCTACATTTTCAAATGTGTTGATATTCATTGGAAAACAGAAAACAAGGTGTATAGTGTTCACACTATAGTTTTAAGAAGTATTTGTCCTGTAAAAGTGATACAGAAATATTATTTTTCAATTCAACTCATAGGACTAGTCTCCTTATTGTGAAATTGCAACTTACAAATGCAGAGGTTATTTTTGTTCAGCAACTGCACTCAGAAACAAAATGTAAAACCTTAGAGCCTACAAGTCCACTTAGTACTACTTCTTGTTCAGCCAATCACTCAGACAAATAAGGTTGTTTACATATGCAGAAGATAATACTGCCCACTTATAACTTACAATATAACCAGAAAATGAGAACAGGTATTTGCCTGTTGTGTTTGTAGCCAGCATTGCAAAATATTTATATTCCAGATAGAGTTAACCTTCATATGACTTTACGCTTCAGCCTCTATTCCAAAGGACATGCTTGCATGCCTGTGATGCTCATTAAAGTTAATACGTCAATTACATTTGAGACTGAACTCCTCGGGGAAGAACTGTATGTCTTCTGCTCTGTTTTCCCCGTGTTCTGCCGTATCTTTCATGCAAGCCCACAAGCAGGGAGGCAAAGGAGGCCGTTGCCCCAGCCATGGTGATCCAGCTGCCACCCTTGTCAAGTTCTCTGCATGCAATTGGGTTCAGACTGTGTCAGACACATGCTTTTCTGCAATGACGCAGGCACTTTTATGATTTGAAGAGGTTATCAGAAAGGCCTTTTTTGGTGCAAGCCTTTTATTTTTGGAGTCAAAATAATCATTTCCAATAGGTGGTGAATGAGTTAATGTTTATTTACAAAGACTTTCACCTCCTCATCAGTTGATAATGGCACTGGAGCACTATGTTTTTGAAACATTTACAGAAAACCAACCTTTTCAAGTCTCAGAGAGGTCGTTTGCTGTGTTAGTCTGTAGCTTCACACACAACAAGCGGTCTTGTAGCACCTTAGAAACTAACAAATTTATTAAGTCATGAGCTTTCATGGGTAAGACCCAGTTCTTATCTAGATGCTACAGGACTGCTTATTATTTGTCAACCTCTTCATGGTGGTGGAAGACAACTATCATTTCTGTGATAGAAGCAGGCAGATCTGCCACAGAATCTAGATCCCCTCAGAGATATCAAGCAAGTACACATCAAATATTGAAAAATTAAAGAGACTGCTCTGAGGACATTAAACACTTTAACATTCAAAGTCAATCCTACCAAAGAACGCCTCTGCCCCCAGGACATCAGATATAAAGTTAAATAAATAACGCAACTGCCTTTCCATAAAGATTTATGTTGTTGTCATAGTGGGGTTTAATGAGATCTTTGCCATTTTATATGCTGATCAGAAAGGGGATGCATGGAGCCACCTTGTGAAGCTGTGCAGGAATTCATTTCTGTACTTAGCACAAACCATCCACGAAATTGCACAAGATAATGAATACTGGTACAACTATTGTCGGGTGAAACTGTGGGTGAATTGTTTAAAACGTAACAGAGAGAAAGCCGTGATAGTCTATGTACTATCAAAACAAAAAAGCAGTAAAGTAGCACTTTAAAAACTAACGAAATAATTTATTAGGTGAGCGGTATTAGTTTATTTGTTGAAGAATACAATTGGAGGCTCAACAAAAAAAAGCAAACAGTTTCAACAAGACAAAATGGGAGTGGTTATAGAAAAGGAGAGTTAAAGGAAACATTTTGACATTTTCAAAACCAAACATTTTAAACTTTTTATATTGAAATAATATTTCACTTTGAAATTTGTGAGGTGTAATTAAAAGTAACCTGAAAACAACTCTGCATACTTAGTTTTAGCTCAAACTAACTGTTTTGTTCAACCCAAAATGATTTTTCCTTGCTCCTTCCGTTCCACCATTGAACCAGACAGAACAATGACTCACTCAGCTCTAGCGTGCAATTCCTTGTCATGAAATGAAGTGCAACAAAGAATTAGAAATCTGTCTTAATTAAGACTTTAAACATCTTAAAAGCAGTGGGAGCAGAAATAACGGACAAAATCAGCCTCTTGGTGAGATTAAAGTTAGCAAATAAGGCAGAGTGAGCTAATGATTAGAGCTCAGGTTCAAGGAGTAGGGAGACTGGTCTTCTCTTTCAGACGTAGGCCCTCGTGTAGTGAACACAAAAATATACAGAATAAATGTTCACGTGTGTAATTGTTTGCAGGATTAGGACCTTAGCCAATGTCTTAGCCTTGGCTAGTCCCTACAGCCAGGTCTACATCAGACATTAAAATCAATTGTAGATACACAATCCTAGCCACCGCAATTGCATAGCTAGAATCGACTTATCTAGAGTCGACTTACGTGGTCATCCTGACTGAGGGAGATCAATGGGAAAGTTTCTCCCATTGCCCTTCCTTACTCCTCAAGGTATTGCGGAGTACAGTGGTTGAATGTTGACCCAAGATAGTTCGATTTTGCGGGTCCCTACTAGGCATATGAAATCAAACCCTGGAAAATCAACCTTGACCGGGTCAATCTTCCATGTGGTGAAGACATACCCTTACCCAAAATTTTGAATTTATTAATTCCATGTGCCTCCATTTTGGTTCCCCAAGTGAAAAACATCAGGCCTTCTTCCTTCAGACAGATGACAACACATGAAAGGAGCACTCGGTACTCCTCCTTAAAGCAGGCAGCTCTCCCTGTTTTTTGTCACCAGCACTGTGCCAAAAGCTAATACAGAGCTAAAGCTAGTCACAAATTTAAAAGTCCTACTAGGAACTACAGAAAAGGAGTTCCTAAGAATCTGAAAAGAGAGTGAAACACACGCTATGTCCATTGTTTAAATAACGTTTCTTTCCAGCAGCTTTTAAAATGAAAAACAGATTGTTGGTAGGTAAGTACTATAGTGAAATAGCAAATATTGCGAGCATACAGGGCTAGAACAATCTCCCGGGATTGGTAATAAACCCCAGCAACATTAAAAAAGGGATCATTATTTATGAGAATTATATTCTGCTACAAGCAAATACAGCCCATAACTCCCAGCCTTGTTATTCCTGTGTGTTCCTGCATCTGTGAATCCAAACCCTTCCCTGATGTAGACTTATCACAGCTTGCCGGAAAAATAAAGTGCGTTCAGGCTGTTGTCTGATCTTGAACAGATAGACAACAAACCTTAATGCTACTTGAAGCATTTGCAGAAAATCAATATGCAATTTGCATAAAACACCAACAAGAAAAGAGGCAGCCTGTCATTTCCTCAGTCAGAGAGCTCTACACTTAACAGCAAAGGTGCTTGTTTACTGATGTGAGAAAATTAAGAGGAAAATACACGAATCCCTCATTAAACAAGTACTTTACTTATGAGTACTCACTAAAACGAGGGACACATACCTTTGTTCACTAGACGAGTGAACTCCCCCTGGCTAATATGAGCCTGACCCCTCATCCCATAGACCCAACCAGCCTCAGCCTGAAACCCCACCGGCCCCGCAGACCTAACCCACCACAGCCTGTCCCCACCCCACCCCGCAAGCCCTGCAGACCCAACCCGCCACAGCCTGAAACCCTGCCAGTCCCGCAGACCCAATCTGTTGCAACCTTAACCCCCCAACCCGCCCCATGGACCCAACCTGCAGCAGCCTGAAACCCCTCCCCACCCGCCCCACAGACCCAACCCACTGCAGCCTTAGCAACCTGCCCTCCCCACAGAACCAACGCATGACATCTTTAACACTCCTGCCCACCCCACAGACCCAACCTGCCACCAGGTTTTAACTCTTCTTCCTGCTCATGGCTCCCAACCGCCCTTAGTCTTTAACGCTCCCCAGCCCCCTCCAAACCCAACTTTCACAAGCAGTATCACATGCAGCCACTCCTTCACCGAATCATGAGCACTTGGAACAAATCAGCGACTTTCACATGCATTTGAATGGGAATTTAGTGTCCCTCTTATGAGTTTTCACCTACAAGCAGAAAGCTGGGAACCATTTGTGCTCATATAGGGAAGGATGAGTACGTTTCATAGTTCACTTGGATCAAACTTAATCCTCCCTCCCTCCCTGCTCCTCTGAATCCCAGACGTTTGTGGGCACCAGTTAATGTCTCTGGTGGCCCTTTTTTGTTAGAGACATGCAAATTATATTAGTTTATGCTTATGATGGCAGCACACATGCAAACACAATCTTCACCATGCGTAGCATGAATAGACCTAAATCAGGAGGCTAACCACAGGAGAACTGGCCAGAGAAATTTAAATAGAAACCTATCCCACTGGAATATGCACTTCTGTTCAAAACTGTAATGCTCGGTGAAACTGAGATGGCTTTTCTGGAATTTGGTTTTGGAAGAGGACTGGGAAAACATTACCAGTAGGTCAGGAGCACAAGTACCAGCTTCAGGGAAGACTGCTAAGAAACAGAACACAAAGTCCAAACTAGCTGTGACTTCTATGCTTCCATCAACTAAATAGAAACACCTCAGGCCTTAACATGGAGTCGCAAAGGCTATGTCTGCATGGGAATAAGATACGCAATTTGTGCTACACAAATTGCATACTGTATCTGATTTCGAGTTTATTTCAAAATAGGCTATTTCAGCATTTGGCGCTGTCTAAACATATACCAACGAGCACATTTCAAAGATGTGAAGCTACTCAAAAATAGCTCTGCCATGTAGACATAGCCACATGGTCCCCTTAGGTGCTCTAATCTATCTTGATACGCAGGGAATCCTGCACTGGGGATAGATGGTCCCTTATGCCAAAAAAAACCACAGCGTACAAGTGACTTTTGTTTTAAATTGTTTAAAGTGTATACATATAAGGGTTCGTGATACACAGAGATATTTAAGAGCAATTCAGAACAAAAAAAAAAAAAGGCGGAAGGCAAACCCCAAATGGAATTTTCCTTAATCTAAAATTTGAGGAGTTTCTTTCAGTTTGGGATGAAGACAAATTTAAAAAAAAAAAATCCTCCTTCATGAAATAGAACTGCTGTGCTCTGCACAGCTCCGGTCATTAGAAAGTATTGATGTGCCTACACTGAAAATCTGGGCCCCTCTTTGGGTGTCCTAATGGCAGCTGTTGCACGCTGGGTTCTTTTGAAAAGCCTGGCCCTGGATGGCTGGGACAAAAGAGGACAGTATCTTCCACAATGCTGGTCTTTTGTTTTATGGCTGTAACTGCACACAGTCCTCAGTCTCTTTGTTTCCTCCCAAGCAATCACTCAGAATCATTGTTTCTCTGTTGGTGATTTCAAACTGGGAGAGAAATGTAAGTATATGGCCGTGTCTACACTAGCCCCAAACTTCGAAATGGCCACGCAAATGACCATTTTGAAGTTTATTAATGAAGTGCTGAAATGCATGCGCGTGGCCACGGCACTTTGAAATTGACGTGCCTCGCTGCCGCGCAGCTCATCCCAACGGGGCTCCTTTTCAAAAGGACCCCGCCTACTTCGAAGTCCCCTTATTCCCATGAGCTGAAAAGGAGCCCCATGGCAGCGAGGCGCGTCAATTTTGAACTGCTGTGGCCGCCCGCATGCTAATGAAGCGCTGAATGTGCATTTCAGCGCTTCATTAGTAAACTTCAAAATGGCCATTTCAAAGTTTGGGGCTAGTGTAGACATAGCCTATGTGTCTCATAGAGCTGGAAGGGACCCCTGGGAGGTCACTGAGACCAGTCACCCGTCCTCTTAAGAAGGACGAAGCACCATCCCTGATATCTATTTGCCCTGATCCCTAAATGGGCTTCTCAAGGATTGAGCTCACAACCCTAGATTTAGCAGGCCAGTGCTCTAACTACTGAGCTACCCCTACCCTAAAGAAGTGCTACTGACCTGAATAAGAAATAGACTGTGTCTACACTAGCACCTCCCATAACCAAATAGGAATAAAGGGATTTCGACATCTGTGGAGTCCTTTCGAAAAGGACCCCATGTAGATGAGCTGCGTGTGATCAAAAGCAGCACTTTTGAAGTGCCACAGCTGCCATCATGCTAATGAGGCACTGCATATTCATTGCAGCACCTCATTAGCATATCCCTATATGTCTCATTAGCATCCCCCTTTCAAAAGGGGGGTGCTAGTGTAGACCTAGCCATAAGATCATATTAAATGTTCTCTAGCTGGGAAGTTTGAGTGCTCTTAATCTTCATAATCTATGCCTGCAAAGGCCATAGCATCAAGCCTCCCACTCCAGGTCAATAGATGGGGCTTGTCTAACATAGCTGAGAAGACAACACTTTGCAATTGTGGCTTACTTTGCCCCTCATACTCTGAAGACTCAGCCCGCCCCATCCCAGTCTAAGCTGCAGCATCTACACAGCTGTTTTTTACATGGAGCAATGCAAGCCCCAATCTGTCCACCCAGAATGCCGCACCTGTTCCTTGGCCGTAACACTCTTCTCAGTTAAGACTTAAATAAACCACTCTCCCAAACATCAGTGCTCTGCCATGGATGACAACCATTTTCCAGAGACTGTAGGCATGAGGGAACCAACAAGAGCAAGAGAAGATAGAACAGTGTGAAGATAAATAGGAAACATACTTTGTCAAGTCCCCAGGCGCCGACATGACAGTGCTTTTAAGAGAAAAGTAATAAACTTGTGTACTTAGTAGCATTTCAAAAATATTTTCTAGGCCCAGACATCTCAGAATGTTTCCTTCCTTGTCTAGTTTTCAGTGTAGTTTTACGGAAGTGCATCTGTAGAATGGCTGTGATTTAGGCTGCTCTCCAGCAAAGCTCTGAAGCAGCTGCTTAACTTTAAATGCATGAGCAGTCCCATTGATTAGCCACATGCTCAAAGTTAAGGGTGCTTTTAAGTCTTTTCTTTCCTCCTGGTCCTAAAGAGATTGCCATGTCAAACCCTGATCCAGCAGTGCGCTTATAGCAAACACATGCATAACTTTACGCACAGGAGTCATCCAATGGAAGTCAAATGATCATCTCTGAAAAAATCAGGGCTTTAGATTGAAAAATCCTTAAAGCAGAGACCTTGCATTTATGCTTGTCATTGAGGAGTATGCCAGAGTTTTAGAAGTTGCATAAAATAATTATAAGAAGCGGATCACCACAATCCAGACTATTTGAAATAAGAAAAACACTCACAGATGCCACAGCAAAGTGATTTCGGAATAACGTCAGCTTCTCTGAAATAACTTTATGAGCGTCCCCTCCACACAACCGCTATTTCAAAATAACTTCAAAATAGAGGATGGTTCATTTCAAATTCTGTAACCCCCATTCTATGAGGAATAGCACCCATTCCGAAACAGAGATTTCAGAATAGGGGCTGGGTAGACAGAGAATGGGGCTATTTCTAAATAAACCAAAGTGTGTGCAAGGGCTCTACTCTGAATAGGTCCTATTCTGTCCGGATGCTCTAGTTTGAAATAGCAGAGCGCTATTTCGATATGCATTTTGTGCGTAGCAGCATTATTTCCAAATAAGCTGTTCTGGAAAATCTCCAGAAAATCAGCCCTCGGGGGCTGAAATCAAACCCTATGCAACTTGGCTTTGCAGGGTAATAGCCTAGCTTGCTAGCTCCCTGCCAGTGGAGCTGACAGCCACCATGGGCCTGGGGGGCTAAGTGGGTGGGGTGTATGGCTCACTGCCCCTAGAAGGGGTGGAGCCAATGCCAGAAGGGGGCAGGGCTTAAGGCAGTCAGCCCTCCCCCCACACGTTCCCTCAGAGCCACACATGAAGTGACAACTCAGTGCTCCGCAGCATTTCAAAGGGGCCAGGGATCAACTGCCCCCTTTGCCTTTCCATTGGTGGGCCTGCCCCCTGCCATTCCTTTTAATCTACAGCATATGGAGATAAACAATTGTGACAAGGTGGGCCAAGTAGCTTTTGTAACACTGGTGGGGGACAGGACAGGCCTCAGAAAGAACGGTTGAGGACCCCTGCTTGCCTATATGGCAGGTAACCAGTGTTCCCTGTAAGCTGGGTGCTTGGGTGGCCACCCAGGAGAGATTCAGGTGCTGCCCAGCTGATCGGCAGAGCACTCACAGCCAGCCAGAGCCGGCAGCCTGTATTCTATTTGTGGTGCACATCTGCACATGCCTCGGTGCACATAAAATTTATTCTTCACTGGATCAAAAAGATGAGCGGGAACACTGTAGATAGCACTTTTTTATATACCTTATTTTGGCCCTTGTCTAATGGTTCAGCATTCTTTGGAGTGGGGGAAAGGATTGTGAAATCATTTGCATAGTTTTAGCAGCAGATTAAAAGCCACGCAGTGCTAAAAATATGGCTTTGAAAAAAATAATAAGATGCACAGTATCCTATCCAGAATCAGTGAGGCAGATAGTGCATCTGATTAATCAAATATCACTGAAGCACTTGCTAAATTTAAATAGCTAAAGAGTAGGTTGCTCTCATTTCTTTATAATTAACTATAATTTACATTTAAGCAATTGATTATAGCCCAGCTGAGTCCTTGACAGACTAACTTTCCTCTGGATTTAAAAAGGCTGTGGTCAAAAGACAACAAACACAATGTCTGTATTTTAAAACCAGGATGCAGCAGATCAACCAGCCTGGCCCCTGGCTGGCCAAGTCCTTTATGAACCATGCTTGCAATGAGCATGGGGCGACAGGGAACCTCAGGTTTCAGTGATGTGCTTTTATTAAGCTATTACATCATGAACAAAATTGTATGCAGTTTCTTACTCGAGATTCTCAAAGTCTTGCCAGACTCCATATCCCTCCCTACCTATTCCCTGTTAGATACCTGAAGGGTCCACCAGAGGGTACTAGGTTCACTCCCCATGCAGCCAGTGAAGGCCTTTCCCCATGGAGGTTCTACCAGAAAATGTCTTCTTATTCCCCCATGTCACTGGATGTCTGTGTTTTATTTTTCCCCTCAATTGCTATTCAGCATAATAGGCGTAGAGTTCACAAGATAATCAGAAAGTCCCAAATCACTAATCAGAATAGGAATTTGACTTTTTTGCAAACTGAACACACAATTTTGCTTTTGCCAAATTCACTCTTGTGCAACACCGGACGCACGAGCGCAAGGCCATATTCCCACTTGTGCGTGCACACGTCAGACCCATGCACTTCTAAATCCGTATGGCTGTTAAAAATCTGAGTCTACATGTCCTCAGCCAGGCTGATGGCATTTGATGTGCCAGACACATGACACAAATCCTCACTGAGCTCTCATTGTAGGATTTATGGGCAACTTAATTCCTTGCCACATTTAGGTGACCTCTGTAGGACAAATTGGGGGTGTGATTCCCAGCTCTTTTAGAAATACTCACGTTAGATCTCATCTAAAAATAGTAGCGTAGCCTCAGTAGCGTGGACCACAGCGGTGTCTTTAACTAGGCCCCCTGAATACATACCCAGGAAGTTCGGTCTGGTTTGCATTAGGGACAGATAGCAGCATGCCTCAGTTACACTTATTCCTACCTTTGAATTAGTGTGGAGAGCTCAGTTTGTGTTCGTGTGCATTTTGCCATGCCCCTGAGCCTCCCATTCTTCCCACCAACCACTAAGATGATATCCCTTCTTCCCAATCTGCAAACCCTAAAGCCTCTTTGCCACTCAGTGGCTACGTCTACACTAGCCCCAAACTTCAAAATGGCCACGCAAATGGCCATTTCAAAGTTTACTAATGAAGCGCTGAAATGCATATTCAGCGCTTCATTAGCATGCGGGCAGCCGCGGCACTTTGACATTGACGCGCCTCACCGCTGAGCGGCTCGTCCCAACGGGGCTCCTTTTCGAAAGGATCCCGCCTACTTCGAAGTCCCCTTATTCCCATGAGCTGATGGGAATAAGGGGACTTCGAAGTAGGCGGGGTCCTTTCAAAAAAGAGCCCCGTCGGGACGAGCCACGCGGCGGCGAGGCGCGTCAATTTCGAAGTGCCGTGGCCGCCTGCATGCTAATGAAGAGCTGAATATGCATTTCGGCGCTTCATTCGTAAACTTTGAAATGGCCATTTGCGTGGCCATTTCAAAGTTTGGGGCTAGTGTAGACACGGCCAGTGAGTGTTTTATGAACATGCGGAAGAGGCAGAAATTGAAAAGTGAGGCTTGGCGCCAAGGGGACACGGGTGTTTGCTGTACTTGCCTCTGAGAAGAACTGCGAGATGCCAGTCCTCATCTAGAGGCCAGACTTTGCTATTCCTGGAATAAAGTGACAGGGCGAGAGCCTATGGAAGATACACAAGCTCAGTGTCTGAGGCAAACGCTGCATGGACCCCCCCCCAAAGCTGTGCATGGACTGTTAATAGCTCTGTGGCTGCCTAAACAAAGCAGTCATCATTTCAACCAGGGGTGGGGAAACTATGGCCCACACGCCAAATCCAGCTCCCCCTGGTGCTCCAACAGGTGGGGGGCACCCTGGGTGGAGTGGCAGCGCCAGCCAGCTCATGCCACTATGGGGAGCGATGGAGGGGGTGAGCCCTGAGCCTTACAGGCCCAGTCAAAGCAGGCCACAGGCTGGATTCGGCCCATGGGCTCTGCCTGGTTGCAGGGAGGAAGAGGGTTGGGCTCTGGGTGGTAAGTAGGGTGCAGGAGCAGTCTGGGCGTGGGTGTATGGGATCTGGGTGAGAGGTAGAGTACAGGTGGGAAGAGGCTTTGTATGCTGCAGGGAAGCGCTCCCTGAGGTCACCACCCCACCCCTCCCATTGGCCAGGAATCACAGCCAATGGGAACTGTGGTGGGGTGGCGCCAGCAGGAAGTGCTTTCCTGCAATGCTGGAGTCACCTGTGCCCCTCCTCCCCCACCACAGCTGCCTCTGGTAGGTGTCCACATCTCTGGCCCCATCCTGCCCATACCCTGCACCCCCAACCCACTGCTGCACCCTCCTTCCCATTCATACACTGTATATCCACCTCCAGCCCACACCTGTGCCCTACCTCCCACCCAGATCCCATCCACCGACGCCCAGTCTGCGCCTGCACCCTACTTACCACCCAGAGCCCAACCCTCACCCCCAGCCTTCTCCTCAGCAGTCCCCTCCTACACATTGAATCCCTCATGCTAGAGCCTTGGGGTTCCCACAAAATCTACTAACCCCAGGTCCCCAAAAGAGTTAATCCAGCCCTGAGGGTAAGCCCTGAGCCTCGGCACCTCTCCCTCACTGGACTGCAGCTTGAGGAGGGTGTCTTTTTTTCCTGCTTCTCAGCTGGAGGCCACAATCTGTGAGGGTTTTTTTTTCCTTCTCATTAGGGGGCCAGATCAGTGAGGGCTGGATGAGGGGGTTGAATTTTTCTTTCTTCTTTGGTTCACACTTTTCTGGGGGTCAGTGGCACTGACCCAAAAAGGTTCCCCAACCCTGTTTTAAACCATGTCCTAGCGCTGAATGAGCTCAGGAATGGAATTCGGAGCTTTTCACTGAAAAATACAAAGGCCTGTAACATTGGAGCAGGAAGAAAATTGTTGCTAACTCTTGGTCTTAGAACTTCCTTTCCTCCTTCCTTTGGGGAAACCAGAGGGCAAAGGCTGCATAAAACGCATGAGAAGAACCGACAGGCTGTCCAGGATTCATGCATGTACACACAGTAGCCATTACATTATACATTCCTGACTGGTATCTCGCCAGCATAGGTGTTGTTATTAAGTGTCAGGCCAAACCACAGCATTTTGCAGGGCTGTGTCTACCGTTAGGCCTCAGGAATGCTAACTATCAGTTTAAAAATTACAAATAAAACCTCCTAGGTGTCTTTGGAAGTCATGGCATGGACCCCTCGGGATCTGGCTCGGTTTTAAAGAGATGTGTGGCTCCCTATGGGAATTACCTGCCTGATGTCCACAGCTGTTTTGGTTTTTTTGTTCATTCCATTTTGCTGATTGACTAATTAGCTTTGAGCTGTGGGGCCCCTCTTTGGCGCTTGAGATACATGCTCCGCTTCAGCCCTTCAGCAGGGAGAAATTGTTCAAATGGAAACTGCCTACTCAAAATGTCTACCTGGGCTGGCTGCCAGTCAAACTGCTCTCTTTGGTATTCCCCATACTTAAGGAGCCCCCTTCCCACAGCATCCCCTGGGTACATGTGGTGGGAAGCTCTTGCAGAGGACACAATATGAAGCAATATCCTGTGCTAACTGAACTGGTATTTTACTAAGCGGCGAGTATCTCTTTGCCATCATGAATGACCTCTTCCCCCATGCCTTCAAAGCAAAGACAAACAGCTTCTGAGATGAGTAAACCAGGGCAATACTCTACCCATACCTGGAAATACTCATCTGTTTCATACCCTCCTGTAGCTATTCTTGTAGCTTATTTAGAAAATTGCTGCTCAGGGATTTCTGTGCCTGCTGACGTGTTAGTACCTCAAAGATTGTTTCTAGCCTCGTACAACTCCTCATTCCCTTCAATGTCTTACAGCGTGGGGCAATAATGCATCTAACAGGATAGGAGGCTTATTATCCCCAACTACACTTTGGCCAGAAGACGTATCTGCCGTGCTTTAGTTCATTTAATCAGACTTGAATCATTGAAGGCCAGTCTGCTGTAGACGTTTTCCTCGCTTAGTCTTCAAGGTTCTGTGACTATACAGCACAGAACAAACCAGCAGTCACACAGCACTTAAAAGACTAAAAGCAAATAATTTATTATGGGATGAGTTTTCATGGGGCAGACCCACTTCCTCAGGTCTGGAGATCTGCTACATGACCGCTGGTTTGTTTTGTTAGAACACAGACTAACACAGCTACCTCTCTGGTACTAAATAGCAGAGACTAAGTACTGAGAACGACCAGAGCTCCCCTGGCTAATTACTCACCTTCCAGTTTGATGAGACTACAAATTAAAAATAAAGTGGAATAGTAGATTCTTCAGTTCCACCAGCAATACACATGTGTGAGCTCCCTGTAGAAATTTCCTTTAGATAAATCAGCTGTAGAATGCACTCTTGCAAACACCAAAAGATTCAAAAATGATGAATCGGCCTTCAAATATCTTGAAGTTGTTTTTTTTTAAACCACTACTTTTGGAGTTTTTTTATCTGCCATCTGCTTGAGTCTTTAAGGTTCATGTTTTTTAGTCCCTCTCTGAAACCATCCATGCTATAATTTTTTTTTTAAATGAAAGCTGAGATCCTCTCATCACATGACTCCAGCAGCTAGGACTTAGTTGAGTTTCTTAAAGTTTGTGAGAGCCATAATAAAGAGTTTGCAACACTGGCTTGGTTACGGTGACCATCTGTCCTGTTTTTGGTGGGATGGTCCCATATTTGGGATGCCAAAAAGGCATCGCTACTTATTTTACAAAAGGGACCAATTGTCCCTTATTTTCCACCGGAAGCCACAGCTGCCCCATCCCTGTGGCTGAGGCTCAGGGAACAGCGGGGAAACGCCACGGCTGCCCTGTCTCTGCAGCTTCTTCGGGGCTCAGGGAAGGGCTGTGGCTGCCCCATTCTTGGGGCTCCTGGTAGCGCTGGGGGCTGTTGTGGACAAGAGCTCAGGGAGGGCTGGAGGATGCCACCTCCTTCCCAGATCCTTGGGGCTTGGTGGAGCTGCCTTCCCCCCATATGGTCACCCTAGGCTTGGGAGAAATCTAAAGCAGATTTGAGGGTGGCAGAGTTCTCTCAAATGGCAGCCAAAAGTAAATGTTAAAGAATACCATCAACTTAAAACATGCATTTTCATCCAAGTTTTGCAACTCTCACTGCTAGTTTCAAGGCACAGAACCCTTAACATTCTTGTGCCTGAAGAAAAAGCAGTCAAGTAGCACTTTAAAGACTAGCAAAATAATTGATGAGGTGAGCTTTCGTGGGACAGACTCACTTCTTAGAAGTGGGTCTGTCCCACGAAAGCTCACCTCATCAATTATTTTGCTAGTCTTTAAAGTGCTACTTGACTGCTTTTTGTTTTGATAGTATATAGACTAGCATGGCTCCCTCTCTGTTACTATGGTGCCTGAAGGAGACTGGAAAACAAAAGTCTCTGTTTTTATCCAAGCTAATTTTGTGTACGTGACAGCGCTTTGTACGGTGTGGTTCTGCTGAGGCAGCTGCACTCAGTGTCTCATGCACTAGTATAATAATGTTTCCCTTGCACGTTCTTCTGCGAGGAATTCACAGCTGTACTTTTCCAAGGCCTCACAAAAGGTTGTTTACTACTAATGGCAACAAAGCCGCTGTTGGCTCTTCATTCAGAGTTAGCAGCATCCTCTCCCTTAAACCGCTGAAGAATGCAGACTGTAAGGAAGGGGTAAACGGGACCTGGATTGCACACTCTTGCTAGAGCCAGGGAGTGCCTGAAGAAACAGGAGGAGAGTCCCTCCCCTGACTCCCTGAATGCACCCACCACTTGACTTCCATAGACATTTGAGCATTAGCCCCAGACAAAAAGGTACAGAAAAGTTCTATTCTCATGGGATGAAATTCACCCCGTACCAAATCAGCACAAGAGCTATGCACCAATGACGTCTCATTGATCCTCAGGATGGGGCCTGCGCAGGCTAAAATTTTAAGCAGAGAGGGTAATGAGCTACTAGTACAAGTTACTGAGACTCGTAGTGGATTGTCAATTTCAAAACGAGGACTGGATGTTTTTCTAAAAGCTCTGCTCTAGGAATAGTTCTGAGAAACATTAGGGCCTGGTTTTACATAGGAAGTCCAACACAATGGTCCTTTCTTACTCTGAAAACTAAAAATCTCTATAAACATCCCTCTTCCAAAATCCCCCTCCCGCACAGTTCTCTGTTTCCCTGTCCACTTCATTCACAGTAATCTATTCACTTCTCAACCTTTGCTACAAATTAAGGTCACAACCTCTTCCTCAAACCTGGGCTGGGATTCCCAAAGAGAACAAAACTGAACTTCACCTGGATTCAGGCTGGTCATGGGCTCAGGGGAATATTTTTTTACAACTCTCGAGCAAATCCTAAGAGCACATAACTGGTTAGCCTAATATTAACTGGTCCTGAAGATAGCATGCATCTCTGCAATGAGGTCTATGATCCCATTTTAAAAAAAATCTGTAAAATCTGTGTAGCTTTCTTTAGAGCACCAAAGAAAGGGCTTGAAACAGGGGTTACTCAAAGCACGTGAGACTAATTACTGTGGTCTGTCTCTTCCTATTTCTTAGCTCCACCACCCTTCCCAGGGATTTCGCTTTGGAACCGTGCGAGAAAGCAGTGCTGAAGATTACGTCAGGCAGAGCTTCCCAGAGATGCATGAGTACATGAGACGGTACAACGTGCCTGCAACTCCAGATGGAGTGGAGCACCTGAAGTGAGTCTCTCCATTTCATGGGATGACAGACTGATCAAAGAGCAGTTAATTCCACTGTCCCCTAAGGCTGTGGTCCAAAGCTCCTTGAAGCCAATGGACCTTGTTCCAATTACTTCAGCGGATCTTAGTTATTCTAAGTGTCCTCTGTACATGCTTTCTAGATTCATCTTCTTTACGGATACAGATTGAACCTCATTAGTCCAACACCCTTGGGATCTGACCAGTGTTGAAGCAGAGAATTTGCCAAACCACGGGAGGTCAATATTGTTTAACACATTACCATCACTTCCACTGCTTAGTGTGCCCCTAGGAAACATTTAGGGGTAAATTAGAGCTAAATAACAGCACAGAACACTGAAAGCCAGGACTGGTGGCTATAAACAAACTTTATGGGACTGCAGGAAACTTGGCCACATCCTTGATAAGCGGACACCTGGCTAACTAAAATCACGCCAGACCACAAATGTTGCCAGGTCAGAGACTGCTGGGCTAGAGAGGTTCAACCTGTGTGTTTTTTAAAAGGACAGCAAACTTTTATTGCCTAGAGACCATGTTTGACTTTCCACTTTCAAAAGCATCAGCTGCAACGCTTTGGCATGGAGGACAGCAGGGTGGAGACAGTAAAGAAAGCACAAGTTCATTCTCCATTAGAAAGGAGCAAGGAGTAACAGTCACAGCATGGAGAGCACACGGAGGCTGTTCACAGGCAAAGAAAGCCTGTACAGTGACATGACAACCCTTCTACTGCTAACAGGCAGCAAGATAAATGCCAGGCAGGGATCTGTGCTTGAAAGATATTCATTGGGCAGCAGGCATGGTGTCCAGGAGCGCCATGCTGATAAAATCAAACATTCAAAATCTCAGCGTCTCCCACACAACAGCAATTGTGCCCCAAATAGGGAGTCCTTTGAAAAATTATAAATAAGAACAGCAGTGACACAAGATCGGCAGAAAGTTATAACCTCAGTCCTCATGCTTCCAGCAAGGAGTGTGGTTTCAAAAACACATCCCTCTCAATGTTCTGCAATTATAACAAGACAGGAAGCTGTAATCATGGTCACAATAATGACCCACAGTTTAGATTCCATGGGGATCACTGCACATAATTGCTTGTAATTATGTTGTTTAATAGTTTATGGTACCCCATTTTAACACCCCAGACGTTTTCAGTGGGTGCAATTCAATCTAGTTCCATTGTAGTCAGGGGGGTCTCTCACAAGTCTGCCAGCTGGGGACACAGGATGCTCATTTCCACACATGCTATCAGCACCTTAAATTTGCTTTCCATAAAACATTCACACCAGTGAAACTCAATCCTGCAAATGTTCATGGAAAGTGAATACAAGAGAAAAGTAAGCCTGGATGAAGGATATATGTTTTAAAACGGCAGCAAGTATTCAAGGAAAACCTTTCGAAGGGTTTGCTCAGCTCAAAGATTGACCACCCCATCCTAAAACTTAGAAGAAGCACCAAGAAACTGAGCCTGAGTGACAGACTTAGAGATGTTTGGTTCCCTCCCCGTTGGTCTTTCTTGCTACAGTGCACGGAACTCATTTTGAGTTTTATCCTGTGGCATTTTCCTTCTTCCAAGCCAAGGATATGTCAAATGAACAGAACTGGTTCTTATGCTGATATTCTGCCATCCAGATCAATCTCTCTGCACTTTAGCCCTTCCATCTTTGATATTTAACTCAGTTCTGTATTGATATTGATAACCCATGAGCCTCCTCATGTATAAGCTTAATTAAGTTTGGGCTAGCTTTTGTGTCAGATTTACATCAGAAGCTTCCTGAGAACTAGAACAAATATATTCCTGGTTTCCAGCTGTAAAGCTGTAAAGCTTCTCATATTGATTCTGATTTCTCACTTTGATCTTGAACACAGGCATGATCCGGAGAAACTAGATGCCTTCATCATGGACAAAGCACTCCTAGATTATGAAGTGTCAATAGATGCTGACTGCAAACTCTTGACAGTGGGGAAACCATTTGCCATTGAAGGTATTTCAGACTGTATCTTTCTCCTGGTACATTCTCCCTGCTAGCATTGCATATAATGAACACAGACAGAATTCAAGACTATGGGCAAGATCCTGGCCACCTTGAAGTGTCCTAGCAGAGCTCCCATAGACTTTCATAAAGCCAAAATATTTCTCCTTCCTCTTTTCAGATTTCAAATAACTTGCATATTAGCTAGCAGTGGAACAGTGACTGTGCAGCAGTTTATTCTTGTGGTAGGACCTACAAGCTTCACTCAGGGAACCACATTATGTTACTCACTGTACCCACGGAGAACAAAATACAGTCCTGTCTCAAAGAGCTTGTCATCTAAATATTTAATCTCAGGCTAGCCCTACAGTGACTAATAGGAGACTAAAGCCTGTTGGAAGGGAACTCAGTGATAAGGGGAGAGACCCTGGTAAAACAAAGTGTTTGGACATACAGTAATTTCTCCAAATATTCAAGTAATTCTATGGTAAGTGGTTTAGGCTAAGGACATAGAATGGGATGGAACTTCTTCCTAAGGACAGCATCCCCACAGGGATTATTTGTGACTAGTTCTGCCTGCTCCTTTGTGAGAATACAAAGCCATGAAGGCATCAGAATCTGCCCACTCTGGCTGTGCTCAGGAGGCAAGATGCTGGCAGATTGGTGCAGATGGGATATTGGTGTCTTGCCCATGCAGCTGGGGTTTCCCCAAGGACTATTTTTGCATTATTGCGGGGGGAGGTCTGTAGTTTGATTGTCAATAGTTCTTCAGTGAAGGAGAATATGGCCAATGGGTCTTTCACACCCTTAACGCTGTGATAAGCGCTTGCAGGAAGTATTTGTACCACATCCACAGAGGATCACCTTACGCCAATCCTGCGCATACTGTCTTCTTGCCTGGAGCAGAAATTGACCCTATACTTTGAAATAGTCATATCTAATGACACCTAAACTGCTGTCAGATAGGGAAGACTCATTTTCACAATTCAGGATGGAGTAATGCAGCTCTATGAAAGACTTTTCACCAATAATCAGAGATGAGAAAAGTCTCCCAAAGCTACTTGAGTAAAAGTGCACTTGCTTTCACTTCTGGGTACTTGAGTACACGAAAGTTGTGATGCATGTGTTTGTGCATGGTCACTTTTACTCAAGTATTTTTCAAGAGGAACTCCAGTGACTTGTCCTTCAGTACAGTCACCCCCAACCCACCCGCTCAAACAGCTGTACTTTTAGTCAAGTCACTTTTTGGGTACTTTTTCCACCTCTGCCAATAAACACGCAAATTCAAAAAAAAACAAAAACAAAAAAAGGATTTCCCATAATCTCCCTTTCAAACAGTCATGCTTGGTTATTCAGCTGGGTTTGGAGATTTCTTTAGAATAACTAATTCACCATTTCCAATTACCTGACCTCTTAAACTGCCAGTCTATGAAGAGTGGCACACCGACAGCTGCACAGTGCAGCCTGCAAGCACATCTTGTAGGGCTCCAGCACACTAGCAGCTATTACATGTCAGGTTTCATTTTTGTGATGTATGATCAATGGAAATTATTCCCCCATCCTCTCCTTCCAAGAGCAATCAAGCCAATGGAACCATCACAAGGCAGTGACCTCTCCCACACCGCAACAGGAAATGAAGATGATGGAAGCCAAGGAGTTTAATCATTCAATCTGTAGGCCCCAAAGATGCCAGCCGTATAACAAATCCCCCTTTGACACTCAGTTGCGGTCTTTTTCTAGCACACTGGGACATTAAAAAGCAATACATTTTTATTTCCCAGCAGGGGTAACACTCATCATAAATCTGTCTGTCTGTCAGCAGTCAGAGTTATACCTCATGAAGTGTACAGGTGAGAAGGGCTAGCTTTATGGAGAGGGCTACAAAATCACTAAACTTTGAATACATGACAGTCAGGAACAGTAAAAAATAATAAACTCTAGTCCCACATCTTCTAGCATCGAATTGCCACATATTTACAACACAGATTGTGCTCATTATTTGGTGCTGTCCTTCGTGTTTTTCCACACACAAAGCCATCATATACATGCAGTTCGAACGACTTTTAAATTAAAGAAGGCCAAAGATCAAAGGAATGCAGTATTTTCCATCTTGGAGCCATGCAAATGTCTCCTCTGTGCAGGTAGTTATAAGAGGCTGCAGAGGCTTTGAGAAAGTAAAATAAAAACAAGAATATGCACCTCTTATAGAATACCTTTCCTCTTTAGGTCTCAAAGCACATTACAACTGGAATGCAGTTATCACTGTCATTTTAAAGATGGGGAAACTGAGGCATGGGTAGCCAAAGTGATTTGTCGAAGGTCACCTACTAGGCTAGTGGTACAGCCAAGAATAGAACCTAGGTCTTTTGAGTCCCAGAACTGGGCTCTATCATTTACGCACTAACCTTTTTAGAAATGTAAAGTGCAACGCACAGCTAAATACCCATACAAATGCTACGCCGCTTCATTACATAGCAAGTCACACACCTGCAGACATCTCGAGGGTGTTCAGTTTGTATCTCCAGCTGTTTTCACAAAACATTTTTGGTACGGCATTTGAGAGATGGGGCTACATTTTACGAAGTGTGCGCCTAAGATGCACACCGTAGAGCTGCATATGACTGTCGAAAGGAGAGGTGTACAGGTCACAGGTAATTTCCTGTTGGAAAGTTCCAAGGTGCACATGCATTTATTTGTTAATGTATACAATTGCATGTTCCGTGTGCACAAATTAGGCTATGTAAAAAATTAAATAACAGGGTTGTTTTTTCTGAAGCCTGGCATTCACTAATTAGAATGATTGAGTGTCTCATTTGCACTAAGGATTTTTAGAGCACTTTGAAAGTGACCTGGGACCTTCATATGGATATAAAATACAGAGGTGCCCATTTGAAGCCTGTTTACACTGGGATGTGGAATTCCCAGTTTGGGTGGATGGGTATACAGGTAGGCAGTCGTGTTTCTCTGTCCAAGCTGCCAATCATTCCTCCCAGCTCTGAGCACAGTACTGTCTATGAATGAGAATCTGGCCCGCTGGCTATTGAGCTACTCGGAGGTGTAACAATAAAATCTCCATCTCTCTTAATATTTATTTTGAAATAATTCAGTAAACATTATGTGGTTGCCCACTGCAGAATTCAAATACACGTCCCTATCACATAGGCCTTCTAACCAAGGAATACAGAAAGCCTGATTACAAATTAATGCTAAGGACACCTTGTGCTGCTCTGGGTGTAAAGCGGTCCCAAAATGATTGAAGTCTGGGGTGGCAATTTCCTGAGATAAACTAGTTTAGGACAGAGCAGTGAGAAATACTGCTTTAAACTTAGTTTAAACCTGGAAAAATAATTGCATCGGTGTCCATCAAGTCCAGCAAGCACCGAACAAGCCTTTTCAAACTTCAGCTACCTCTGGTCAGACATTAAGAACAGATTCAGTCTGTCCATGCCATTGAAAATGACCTTTGCTAGAGAGCACTGCATGGCCACATGGTCTAGGCTGCAACTCGTGTGCTTCTTATTGCTCTATGCTACAAGCCTACAACATTGCTCTTACTTTTGTTCATAATAGCAAAAACTGAAATTTGAGTCAAGAAAGTGGTGGTTCCCTGGAGAAAGCACCAAACCAAAAGCGTTCACTGATATTACAATGTTTAATATTATAATTACGTATATTAGCGTTACACACACTGCAGTTTTGCTTTTTATTGGCACAACCCTAAATTAGTCTTACCAGATGGAATGATAACTTGAATATCGAAGTAAAACAAAGTGTAATGTGATGTGCATTAACAAAAAACAGTTTTTAAGAAGCAAATGCTATAAATTGGGACTGACTGACTTCTCTCTGGATGGCAAAAACCATGAGTTTACCTGGAAAAAAACACTTTTGGTAAGTAATATGCCATCCGCAACTAGACTTTTTCCCCACTCTAGAGCCATTTTACATTGCCAGGGTGACATAAGGAGTCCTGGTATAAAGGAGACAGAGGCCTTCAGCAAATGCATAAGAGGCTGTTTTTCTAAAATGAAGCATTTAGAAAACATTCATATTCACGTTGCCGTATTACTGTGTTGAACTGCTTTGGCTTTGCACACTTGTTTCGGTAGACCTTGTCATCTGCAGGAGTGATCTTGTGTGTGCAAATACTGATGTTTGCGCACACTACACTATTTTGCTTTGCAAAATCTCATTTGGGTTTGGGCCCTGTCAGACTATAGCTGAGCCAACACACCCCATGGGACCTGTTTTCTTAACCTTATAGCCAAGCACAGCAACTAGTTGTGCGACCCAGATTTCTGAAGAGGTTGTATTGATACCAACTACTCATAAGCAACCAAAACCAGCCAAAAAGCATTCTATTGTGTTTTCTCCTAGGATACGGCATCGGCCTTCCCCCAAATTCTCCACTGACTTCAAATATATCTGAGCTGATAAGTCAATACAAGTCCCATGGCTTCATGGACGTGCTGCATGACAAGTGGTACAAGGTTGTGCCATGTGGGAAAAGAAGTTTTGCAGTCACTGAGGTAAGCCATGCATTTAGGGGTCACAGAAATGATATGGTCTGGGGTTTGATCTGACTGGGAGGTTCATGACACAAACAGAGGAGAGTCCCTGGCTGGAAGAGGTTACTGCCTAAGACAGGGGTCAGCAAGTTTCGGCACACAGCCTGACCAGCCATGCAACAGTTTATTTACATTCAGCATCTGCAGGCTTGATGCCCCACCCCCTGCAGCTCCCAGTAGCCATGCTTGGCTGGTCCCAGCCAATGGCAGCTTTGGGAAGTGGTGGCCACCCATCTTCTACTCTGGATTCCACCTCAGAGACCCTGTAGACAGCAGCTGTCTGCAATGGCCATTAAATAATTGCATTGATATGCTGTGATATTTGCCTAGGCCTCTTCCCCATGACCCCAAAACATTCTTCACCCTTATCTCAGGGCCTTGTCCGGGTGGCATCTCAGCTGTTCTCCTCCAGTCAGGTCTGCTGACTGTGGGGACCTGGTGATTCAAGGGGGCTTGGGGCACCCATCTGCTACTGCCCCACTGGAGCCTCATATGGTGTGGTCCGAGTGGTGCGAAAGGCTGTGTGGATGGGAGAGCATGATGCAGGTGGCTCTGAGGGGTGCCCCTTCCAGGAGTGCAGAGACCACCCCCCGCCTCTTCCCTCCTCCCTACACACACCTTGAGCCTCCTCTCCCCCATCCCCAACTCTACGAAAGAACTCTCTCCCAGTCCTCTTTGTCTGGAGAGATGTTCACTTTGTCTTGGTTGCTCAAGGTTCTCCCTTCCAGGCCTATTTACCTGAAAAGCTTTTATAATCTTTGCCCTGCTTCCTCAGGATACCTCTCTCCAAGGCCTCTCTCCAAGGCCTTTCTACCTGGAGAGCTTTTATAATCCTCGTCCCCTTTTAATTCCAACTCCCTCTCAGGCCTTTCAACAGGATGAGCTGGTAGTGGTGATTGCTGCCCATTTTCTGAGGGTTTCTTTCCTAGACCACTCTCCACTTGGAGAACTTCTGGCAATCTCTTGCCTCAGTTAGTCTGGTTTCCTCTCAGAGCTCTGTTTGGAGAGGTTTTTAGGTTCAGGTCCCCGGGAGCTCCTCCATTCAGAGCCAACCTATCTCAAGGGTGGGCTCAACCAAAGTTACCCTTCGGCCATGTTCTTTAGTCAAGGGGGAGCTTTTTTTTTCTTTGGCTGACATTAGGAAGTCCACAAGTTTTTTGGCAATTCTTCTATTTTCTTCTAAGAGCTAGGAAGTGATCACAGCTCAGGATCTCTCTTTTTATTGGCAGCCCATATGCTGTACATAGTGGTATGTTGTAATTTACCACATGCAGGATGTTCAGATCAAAGCCTTTTACCTCCTGTGTACTATGTTAACCATCCAGGTTTTTCCACAGAAATAAAGATTTTTATTGTGGCCTCCTGATCTGCAGGGGAGTCCTTTCGGATACATCTCTAAGTACACCTGAGAGAGTTAAGGATCTCTCTATCCAGGTTCAGATCCCTTCCAGGGCTTCCAGAGACTGTATGGTTTTGCCTACTGCTTTCAATACCTGGCCTAGCAACACCCACTTTTGTGCTCTCCATACCTCACGATATCATGCAGGTGACATTCAGCAGCTTAGGATCACTTAGGTTCCTTTTTCTTCAAGGAAAAGCTCTTTTATTTTTTATTTTTTTAAGCAGAGCTCCTATTACGGCCTTACTCTTCTGCCACATCATCAAGATTCCAGGGTTTTAAAGCCATGGCTGGGCATCTCTCTCCATCAACAGACAACTGTAGCTCCTTCTGAGACCATTTTCTTTTCTGTAGTGGCCTAAGTCCAGGTCTTTCTTCTTTGCCAAGTTAGACTGTGACCTTTGCTGAATCCTGAGCAGGTTCTGGAGCTTTAGTCAGCTCAATTTCCAGCAGAAAGCACAGAGTTTTTCCCCCCACCCTCCCTTCTTCTCTTCTCTGAGTCAGGTCAGACCTTGCTTCTGTTTTACTGCTTGTACTACGATCCTGACCTGTGAAGAGCAAAGCTCTTTCACCTCCTGCTCATATTGAGTAACTGCACCTGTAGTTCCAGGATTTCCACCCGGTTCCAGTTAGCAGTAGCAGCCTTCTCTTCTAGCTCAACCCAGTCCCTTACCATACAGGTCTGCTGTGTGCTGAGGGGGGTGACTGCCACAATTATAATTGCTGTTGTGCCTGAGATCTCATTGTTTGTGCCACGGGACAACCACTTCCTTATTTGACTGCTACCCACTCCTTTCACAAAGTCTTCCTGGAGGTCTAGCCCATCAGACACCCCATTGGTAACCAAAACATCTCCTGGTACTCTCTTTCTTTCTCACCGTCTTCACATGGGTTTCCAGAAACACCTCAGTCTTTCACACCTACAGAGGCAGAGACAATTTATTTGGTCATAATCTAACTCTTATCTTAGTGTGGTGAGCAGCTTTTCTAAGATCTGCTAGACTTTATCTTCATCCATCTCCTTTGTGGATTTTCCTTCAGGGATAGAGTTACTCTTTCTTGTACATTCTCACTCTCTCTATAGTGGGGGGAGTATTTCCTCAGAACAGATGACCTAGCTTCCTCAGTCTGTCTTTTAAGCTTGAGACGTCTTACTCTATGTCTTGGTTCAGCTGACCTCTTTCAGAGTTCCTGGGCACCATATTTTTGAGCCCAGTGATTTGCTTGCTAAGTGAATGCATTTTGCTTTCCTTGGCCAACTCTTTACGTTTAGCCACCAGCATTGCCTTCTCAGGGTCAGTTGCCTTTTGCTTGGTCTGTCCCAGCTGCTCAGTCATCTCTTTTACAGCTTGAAACCACCTCCATTCTGTTCCCTGGAGCTGGGTCTCTGAAGCCTTCAATCTGCTATTTAATTCATACCAGAGAGCCTTGCTCTGGTTCTGACGGTTGTAGGGGTGCCTGGGTGCCCCATCAGAAGTCCCAGCCAACAGTCATTCTCTGAACTTAGGCCCTGTGAAATAGAAGCCCTCTGCCTCTGATACTCCCATCAGAGAGTGCTACTGTCCCTCTGAGATTCACATTTTGCTCTTCTCCACAGGGTTCCTCTCAGGGGCCTGAACCTGCCTCAGTTTCTGTGACATATTAAGGACATTCCCCATGTTCATTCCCCTCAGGACAGCAGCTGCAGGCTGGATCTTGTCTTCAGCAAGAGTTGCTCAAGCCCCATGAGTGCTTTCCCATTTCTATTGCATAGGCCTCAGTCCTACCTTTCTTCTCTAGCCCAGGTTTGTCAACTTGGAGAAGGCCTGGGTCTACTATAGCACCAGTACTGCCTTCCCCAGTTAGAGATTTGCTCAGGGTAATTCCTTCTTATGTGGCCCATGTCTCCACAAGGGAAACAAATTGTCTCTGGAGCAGCCTTCCAAGCCCCAAACTGCATCTTGACGTCCCTTTGTTCTGCCTTCTCTACAGCCTGGGCCTCAGGCATTCTGTATGTTGGCCAACCTGGCCTTACAATCAGGTTACCCTGGTCTTGATGGCACTCAAGGCAACCAGTCTGGCCTTACAACCATGGCCAATGTCAGGGTAAACCTATCTCAGCTGCCCCACTTGACCTTTGTACCTGCAGCTCCACAGTAGACTCTTTCCTTTGCAGCATCTGGGCCTGGGAGGATGCTGTCATCATGCCAAGCTCCCTGCCAGGCCTGAGACTGGAGATCCTGAAGTTGTTGCTGTTGAAGCCCCTAGGGGGTTTTGTTATTGCTGGACTGCCTGCTGCTACTGGCCTAGAGCTCTTCTCAGCTCTTCCATAGGCCACTGTTTGCAGGGGCCAATCCAAATAATCCCCACTTCTGGTATCTGTGTAATAGGATGCACTCCCCTTTCATGAGTGTGTGCACTTGCACTCTCTCTTGCTGTGCAGCTCTTCTTTTATTAGGTTGCTGGGCCCTGATTGGCTGCGTCCCACACAGCTGCTTTAGGCAGCTGAAGAGGACCTCTCTATTGTCCTCTTCTAGAGTTAGGTGTGGCACGACCACCAGGCCTCCAGGAGGGGGCCTCAGAGTCTTGTCCATCCCATTACAGGTCCATTGTAGAATAAAAAGACTTGTGATATGAATAAGAAGAGTAACTTCCTTGAGAGAATCTAAGGGTGAAAAGATTACAACGTGATTTAAAAAAAAAATCCATCTTGAGGAACCTAAACATAACTTATGAGCTACAAGGTCTTTTATGTTTATTTTGCACATTTTGTTCCAAAGTGCTGTTCCCTGACACGAGCCATATATTCCTACTCAACAGAACCATTGTTGCTGTCTCATCTCATTGAGTCCAGCCCTACCCCCAGCACTCAATGTTACCTGGGGACCCTAGAAGCTTTGAGTTGGAAGAAGCCTCAAGAGGTCACCTAGTGCAGTCCCCTACTCCAAACAGGATCAACCCCAGCTAAACCTAGGATCTGGTAGAGTGATCAAAATGAATACATAAAAGAGCCTGATTGTCTGGGATTTCCATTTCTCCAGTTTTGTAGGCCCAAATAAATCAGAGTAGCATCTAAATGTTTTGGTCTAACTGAATAAAAGGTAGCCTGGAGGTTTATTCATCACTAATTGTTTACAACATGTTCCAGAGACTGGTCCAAACAAACAGTCAAAAAACAGATATCCTCAAACTTGGAGGAGTGTAGATCTGACTCTGTATCTGCATTTTGCAGCTTGCATCAGCATTTATTATTTTCATTAATGTCAATGTGAACCTAATTAACATTTTTTTAATTGAGAAAAATGGAATGTTCTTTCAATAAAACCTATCATACTTTTGTCACTCTAATACTCAGCCTAATTCCAGGAAAATAAAATTTTGGGGGCAGGCAGAAGCTTATTTCTGGCAATTTTTTATCCTGTTTCCCTGTAGCCTATACTAATATTGCCAGGGAAATGTTCTTGGGTTGGAGGGGGACAGTTTTTAATGCAACATATCTAATCTTGACAGCCTGTTAATTCTGAAACCCTCCTGTTATTTTACATTTAAAAACAAGTCTCTTGAATTAAACCTAATCAAGATTGCCAGTAGGCCCTGGCAGTTAATTAGTTCAAGTGGCTTTAAAACTGAAAACCCTTGTCCATCTGCCAGGAACAAACTCAGACTTTTGAGTGCTTTCCCACTAAACATTCAATTGGCTTGTTAAGCTTTTGCATTTTAGAGAGATCAATCAAGTCTCAAAATATATTTGACAGGTCTCTTTTCAAACAACCCTTTGACAGGTTTAATATGAAAGCCAAGCAATGTTTGCTTTCACCCCCAGTGTGGGACTGCATTGAGCATGGGATAGTAATAAGGGAGCTTCATTTAACTGTATTTTAGAGTTTCTGACTAGGAGATTAAATCATGGAAAGCTGCAGTTCTGCGGCTGTTAGCAACGGGGATTTTGTGATGTAGTACCAAGCAGCCTGAGTCTGGAACTCCCCATAGAGCAGAGAATCTCGGGTTTCAGCAATATGTTTGTTAGCCTCTCCCCTAGTTACAATGACAAGCAAATGGATGAACTGAGTGACCGCCTAACCTCTGTCTGCCTCCATCTCGCTCTCTCTCTCATCTGCTTCCCATTATAGACTTACAGGTTCACCAGCTGGCAACGTGCCTTCTCCTTTTCTCTTTCACCCACACATCTGCATTTACAGGCAGCCCATGGGGCTGCTCTGACCTTGCGCTACATGGGGCACAGCCAGCTCTCTTTATAAAAGTGAATTGAATATCATCTGAGTCCACTAGCATTCTGATGGCAATCCAGCTCTCACAGACTGATGGACAGATGTCTAAGACACTGCAGTCATTAAACCTCCCCTTGTTCATTTTGAAAGCTTAAATGATGTAGGTGGGCAAGGGGCTACTGTAATACAAACAGGATACAAATGCAAATATAAACATCTGCTGGCAGTATAGGATCCACGACACACAGTTGTACCATTCAGTCGCGGTCAGAAGACAGCTGTGGTAGGGAGCAGCCCATTTAAATTCTGTCTGAAAACACAGCCAAACACTGATGCATTCTACAAAATGACCAGAGCAGCTTGGCCTTCTGCTAAGGATCAGAGCAGTGATGTAAAAGCAACATAGAAATGAGATGGGCTGTATCTCCCTTCTCTTGATTAGTTTGTTGTGCAGTATAAACAGTTTAGAAAATTAGCTATTTGTAATGGTTCACACACCTGTTATTGCATTGAATCATTTCATACTCTCCGAGACATAAGGTGGTAATTATCTTCATTCCCTCCTACTCAGCCTGTCCAACTTAGTCCTGGAATTTCTCTCTGAAGTGTGACCTTTGGTGGGTTGCTGCTTCAATGTGTTTATCTTCTTTTTATTGCCAGATTAAGTATTTTCCATGCTTGCTTTGGCATTTCATGAGCTAATAGAAAATGAAGTCTTGTTAGAGGTGATTTAAAGATCCATAAATAACAAATAATTCATTGGAGAGGCCAGGGTTGAAATACTTTAGACTGAGCTGCATATGAGTTCAGTAGGGTTGACAGAGTATTGAGTCAGAAACTCAGCAGCATCTACTGAAGACAACAGACCTACACCAACATATACCACCTCAGGATCTGGTCCAATATATTTTTGTTGCATCTTTGTCTCAGGGGTGTTGAGATAGAACAAGATCAAGGATGAACATTTTGGACCTTTCAGTTGTCTGGCGCAACTGATAGGACTATGATTCATTCACAGTTTTGGACTTTGTTTGCTGTTATTCTATTTTGTGAATCCTGATTCTGAGGTGCGACGTGGATGATTTGCAGCATGAAGCAACCACAAAAGCTGGCAGATCGAGGATCAGAAGGATCTCTCCTGCCTACTGTCTGCTACACCACCTCCTAGATGGCCACGGACACCTACGCCACTTCACATAAGACCATGAAAAAGAAGCATATTCCTTTTCCCTGGAGCAGAAGAGGCTTTTTGGAATGTCCTGCCCCTTGTTTGATGGTCTCTTAGATGGCATCAAATATGGGGAAAAAGGAAAAAGTTAATCGAGATGGGCTGGGGTCATTGTTAAATTCCAATCCCCTTTCCTCCTTGGTGGTATCTGGGATTCAGCTGGAGCTAGTAGTGATGGCAAGGTCTTCTGGAACCCTCTCCCTGGCCAAGACAGGACATCTCAGGATGCTAAAGGCCTGGGGTGAAAGTGTGCAGCTTTTCAACTGCCCCCAAAGACATCACTTAGTATTTTATGAGCCTTCCTGTATTACCATTATTTTCTGTAGAAGAATTGTTTATCTGTTACATCACGTAGATCACCTAATTCGTTAGCAGAGTCAGGTTGTGCCTAGAAACTCTGCCCAGCAACACGTTAAGCAAGTAAGTAGCTTTGGGAAGAAAACTCCAAAGCGTAGATCATTGCCAATGTGGGATAGCACTGGTCATGTGCTCTTGTATCAATGACGTGCCGCATTTGCAAAACACTCCAGACATGCAGAACCAGATTGCCTAGGATGTGTTGCCTATCTGAGGCATTGCTGACCTTGTATCATTGTGTTTCAAAACACAGAAAAAGGAAAGACACCATTAAACTTCTGAAACAAAAATACAGTGAGACTCCTCCAGACTAATGTCAATTGATTTGGCACTTACTACTGTTTGGAGTTCTCATTGTAACCCAAAAAACACCCTAAGAACGTAGAATCATAGGACTGGAAGGGACCTCAGGAGGTCATCTAGTCCAGCCCCCTGCTTCAAGCAGGATCAACCACCACTAAGTCATCTCAGCCAGGACCTTGTCAAGCCAGGACTTAAAAACATATCCAAATATTAATCTAAGGACTTGTCCAGAGCAGGGAAATTTGCACTATGATGTAGTTACAGTGTAAAAACACCCCAGCCTACACAGGGCCTAACACTCCAGGCCAGGAATATCCCCAAAAGAATGGGAATGAAAGAGACACAGTCCTACCTCTCAAGTAGAAATCCAGAGTTATCTAACCTGTACATTCAGCTCTTCTATTTCTAGCCATAAAGAATTGGTTTTTAATGGATGGATGCTGATTTGTATTCTTGGAAATATTCCTCTGGGCCGCGTCTACACTAGCACCCACCTTTCGGAAAGGGCATGGTAATGAGTGAGTTGGGAAGATGCTAACGAGGCACTTCCATGAATATGCAGCAGCTCATTAGCACAATGGTGGCTGTACACAATTCAAAAGCACTGGGTTCTTATAAGCGCACCACCCGTGTAGATGGGGGTCTTTTAAAAAGAACCCACCAGTCTTTGAAAGCCCCTTCTTCCTAAAACCAAATAGGTTTTGGTCCTTTCGGAAGGTCCTTTCAAAAGGCCCACCATCTACCCAGGCAGCGTACAATTCAAAACTGGAGCTTTCATATCGCACATGGCTGCCATTATGCTAATGAGGCGCTGCATATTCATGGCATCTTCCCATCTCACTCATTACCATGCCTCTTCCAAGAGGAAGGGGCTAGTGTAGATATAGCCCTGGTGGTTTGGGGACAGTGATTAAAGACGAGGCAATATTCCTCTCCCCATGGGCCCCGTATGGTGCAGATAGCTGTGTATGTACACAGCCAAGAAATACTAAATATATACAATATGCAAGGCCTAGCCCTCTTCCGCCCCTTCCCCATACACAGATGCTTTGCTGGGTTTCTATCATTTAGAACATTGTACACACCACTTGAGGGCTCAAGAACTGTTTAAAGGAGTTCTACCCAGTCCTGAAACTACAGGGTGGGGAGAAAGTTGTTCTCATTTTCCTTAAGTGCTTTCAACTTTCAAGGCTGTGAAATGAGGATAGTTATGTAGCTTAAGTAACATATAGAGAAGAGGCTGTCAGAATGAGCTGTCTCTTTTGCAATCCGCCCTGGATTACACCCCTCCTTTGGACTTCAGCATGAATGGAAAATCGTTACCATTGCCTCAAAACAAACACACACGCCACTAATCACAGTTGACTCACTGCTGACTACAGCCTTGGTCCTCAATCCTGGGATGATGTTCTGCCCAGCAGTGCTGGCAGTTCCAGATTAACATAACACAGCTACCACCGGTATTCTGCTGTGGGCTACGAATCTAGTTTCCCCAGGGAGGAAACAAAAACCACATCACTGGTCCTGATGCTCACTTACACCAAGGCCCCTCTTCAGCACTCTGACAATGCAATGGACATTCAAGTGTCCAGGCTGCTCCAAAGGGCTGTGGTGTGGATGCAGGGCTGCCAACATGGGGGCAGAAGGGGCAGTTGCCCTCAGCCTTTGAAGTGTCACAGAACCACTACTGCGCCACTCCACGCAGCTATAAGGGAGGGGGGAGCATAGCAGTCTGAGCTGCGCTAAAGGTTAACTGCCCTAAGCCCCACCCTTTCTGACTTTGGCCCCACCCCCTCCAAGGTCATGGAGCCAGGTCTCACCTCCCATCTTGCTCCAGGGCCCACAGAGTCAGCTGGCCGCACTGTGTAAGTGTGCCTCAGTCCATTACATGCCCATTAGGATTTGGTTAAGGCCTGCTCACTGACGGAGATATTTTCACATTGGAAAACGTAACATATATGCTGTCTGTAAGAACACACCAACAGGGCATCCTATTTTTATTTCGCACAGACTCTGCAAATGGGCATTAAGCATTTCTCCGGCCTCTTTGTGATGTTGTGCATTGGATTTGCCTTGTCCATTCTCACCACCATTGGGGAACATATCGTGCACAGATTGGTCCTGCCACGCATCAAAAAGAAATCCAAGCTGAAATACTGGCTGCATACAAGCCAGGTACGTATTCGAGAAGCTCACTGGTAAGTCCCTCGTGTGCGTCCAGAGCTGTTCAGTAGAAGCTGGAAGAGTCAATGGAAAGATTACCATTGGTTGCAATGGGTATGGACTCCGGCCTAGATTACTTTGCTATTTTAATTGAACCTGTTGCAGTTGCCTGTGTCCCCTGTAAGCTAAGTGCTCAGGGGTCGCCCAGGAGATATTCAGATGCCAGCCAGCTGATTAGCAGAGCGCCCACAGCGGGCAGCATGTGTTTCTATTTGTGGTGCACATCCACACATGCCTTGGTGCACATAAAATTTATTCTGCCCATGGATGCAAAACGTAAGAGGGAACTCTGGAAGTTGCCATCAATGCAAATTTTACCAATGACTCCAGTCAAAGCAGGTGGTCTGTAGCATCCCTTCTATTACCGCATGTCAAGGAGAACCAATTATATATACATCAGCATTATTTGGCAGACCAGGGACCTGCTCTCCAACAATCTGCAGGAGGACGTAGACACTTGCCTGGGAACATTTATGAATGACACAGCAGAAGTTTTTCAATTACCCTCCATCTGGGCTTGGTGGTCCACAGATGTATTGATGCGCATTGGCAAGCGAAGTCCAGACTTCCCCATATGCTGGTCAATATACAGCAGGGCTGGAAATGGGAGACCCTATTTCTATTTACATTATGGCCCCTTAGTAGTGTAAAGAGGCCTGAGATACAGTCCCTTGACCAGCATGCTTGGCTAAAACTGGGATAGAAAACTGTAGGAAAACTGCTCAATACCACTACCCACAGAGGTTAAATAATGATACAATTTTATGTGACGTTTGTGTTTAATTTGGTCCTGTCACCATCCAAGTTACCGAAGAAGTGCAGGGAAGGTCACAGGTGGTTAGAAATATGCTGGGGACTCCACAGAGTTTTAAATCAAGATTACTTAACACTGAAAAAGACAAGCATCAGAGGGGATGCAAAGAAATCTCAGTTATGTAGTACTTGGTGTAAAACTACACCCCCTCCCCCTTCTTTTTGCTTCTCAATTGCAGCTGTTTCATAACTTGTGCACTGAGCAGTTACCTCTCTGGCTAGCTGCATTGTGAGACTGTCATTCCCAAGCCGGGTTCTAGTGTTCCCTCCACCCCCTCCCAGCAAGCATTTAGATCTTATTTTTCCATATGCCAGAGGAACAGGGCATCTCTAGGCCGACAATATTCCAGTAGTGATCACAGAGCCATCCTAGGCTCTATTGCCGCATGCAATTGAGAGAAGGAAGCTGCTGCTGGAGCACAGAGGTTGCCTCTCTCTGTTCTGTCAGATCCTCCACTGCACTAGCAGAGACCTTAACTGAGCTACCTCATCTGACACCTACTGAGGCTTGGGCCTACGGTGAACTGCTAGAAGTCCAGAGAGAGCCGTAGCGCTGCAATAAGTTGAATTTTGCCAACAGCACAGAACAAGCTGTAAAAGGAGAATGGCTGTGAGCATTTCTTACAGGTCACCAGTCAGGTGAAAGCATTTCAGCAAAGACCTCATCTGGATGCCTTAGGACTGAGAGTCACTATTGGAAGGTCCAAATTAGTATTTATAGATGAACTGTTGTCATGCTTAAACTATGAAAGGGGGGTTGTTGATTTTCAGTATGTGTAGTTTAAAAAAAAAAACCCAACTCGTTTGTGTAAAGAGCCTGAACCAAAACCCCTCAAGCTTTGGGACAGTTTGAATGTTAATATGCTACAAACAAGTACAAATTCTAAGGAATAGCCTCTTTATCAGTAAGTTGGTTCCCAAGCTGTCTATCCATGTATAAAAATGTGGGTTCACCTCCTTTGGCATTGTGTTTGTAATAAAGTAGGAGAAATATATTTATCTTATCTAACAGATACATTACTTGGCGGTAAAAAGTCGAAAAAGTGTACATCAGGAAATCATCTACTCTTGCTCCAGAAATAGGAGACTTTATGACAATCACTATGAGCTGGACATTATGTTTGTAGCCCTGTATGTGCATAATAAAACGCCACCTTCAGGTGGATCTCCCACAAAAACAGTTGTTTGTCCCCATATGTAGGGTTCTTCTCTCTTATGTTTAATTTCTCCTGTTCCACTTTTTCTAGAGGTTGCATCGTGCTTTAAACAGTTCATTCACTGAGGAAAAACACCAGCCCACAACAAAACGAGTAGAAAAGAGGTAAGAGGTTGCATGTGCTATTATTAAAAGGGGCCTATTTTGGAACTAGATCTGTTGGGACTGGATATCTGACTGTGAATTTAAATGTCTCCTAGCGATCAAGATAAACCAAGCAGAAAAGTGGTACTTGGACTATCAGTCAAGGATATTGCCAGTGGCTGCAATTTTGTGGATACCCAAAAAGAAGCAGAAAGCTGATATTTATTAGTTTAATACACAACTACATACATGTCCTAATATTTTATGCACCCTGCAATCAGACCTCTAAAACTCAGTATCAGACCTCCTGCTTATTGTTGGTTGTGAGCTTTCATAAATACCACTGCCTCTTCTTCCGTTAGCAATGTCCTGTTATGACAAGAGTGCTTCCCCCTGCACACCATAACAGGTTTCTGGGACCTTACAGGTTGGGTTCCCCATTAAGAAGGAATCAATGGTTAGGAATCTAGATATGTCTGCCTTGTGGGTTATCCTGGGAAGGAGCAAGGCTAAGGGAGTAAACTCTGACAGAAAATCCGGAGGAGAGTGCTAAGGCGGTTCTGTGCCAACTTCTGGCATTGACCCAGCAACACCTGCAGCTGAGCTGGTACCAGACGTAGAGGTTATCCTCTCCTTTGGACTATATCGGTAAAGCCGAGAGGGGGACACTGCCATCTGGGCAGCCCAGGGTCCCAAAAAAATTGCCCAGGCTCACGCCTAGAGAGGTACTTCAGGATCGCTTAACAGCGTTGAACCAACACGGGAGGTAACAGATACCAGTTATAAGCTCTTGCTTGATTGGCGTAGAGAACGAGCACCAGGGATTGCCTTACATCAGTGGTAGGCAACATGTAGCCCATTGGGATTCTGTGTGTGGCCCGCCAGACAGGTGGTTTACCATTGCCCTCACTTAAGGTTGCCAGATTCCACTGGTTTTCAGCCACATTGGTTTTCTTCCTACTGATATTACAAAAGTGACACACACTTACTTCACGTACCCTTGCTTTGAGCTGCAGGCTGATTGCACACATTGCGAGAGCCATGTGCTCCCTCTGCGTCCAATCAAGGTGCTGTTCCAGTGGAATTGGCACACTCTGCAAATTCCAGGTACGCAAGCGCTGCTAGCACAAACTTCCCTATCCCACAAGACTGTCTTGGTTACGACAATCTTGTGGTGGCCCACTGAGATGGATGGCCACTTATGTGACCCACTCACTAGCCTATGTTGCCACACATAGTCTTATGTGTACAGATATATACCAGTCCTGAAATGAATGGTCAAATAGTAGCAATCACTTCTCTCAGGAATCTCAGCTCAGCCCAGCTCACAGGGAACGATGCTGCCTAAGGCATTGATTCTAACTAGGGACCAGCTCAGAGTAGATTCCCCTCCTGTTTGCACAGCTGCATGGCTGCCGAAGCTGTGCCTACATGGAAGCTTGCATACCCATAGACAGCACATCTTCCTAAGCACTTGCTCCTACACTAAGATGAAGAATTTGAAAGACTATGGGTACATGTAGGCTGCAAGTGAAGATAAGAACATAAGAACGTAAGAATGGCCATACTGGGTCATACTAAAGGTCTATCTAGCCCAGTATCCTGTCTGCCGACAGTAGCCAATGCCTGGTGCCCCAGAGGAGGTGAACCAAAGACAATGATCAAGCGATTTGTCTCCTGCCATCCATCTCCCGCCTTCAACAAAAGGCTAGGCACCATACCTTACCCCTTGCTAATAGCCATCTATGGACCTAACCTGGGATTGTAACATCAGGCACATGTGCACTAGATTTAATCTAGTTAGCACAAGTAACAATAGCAGTGAAGATGTAGCAGAATACACCCTGCCATGGACAGCAGCCTAGTGGCTCTAGTGAGCTCATATGGATGTGACTAGCCCATGCCACTATTTCATCGCTCAGATTAAAGCTAGCAAGCATAAGTCTGTCTACCTGTGTTACATTCACACCGTTATCTGTACTATAGACTATCGCCTTAGGGCAACAGCACCATCTAATGACAGAAATCATAATACCATCTTTTTGATGTGGTAGTGCTAGGGAAGGAGATTGACATGCCAAGGTTGCTTTCCTGCAGAGAAGTGCAGATGTAGACAGAGGTCACGATAGGGCTGTTGCCCCTTACATGCAAAATCTCCACAAAGAGTGTCCTGGAGAGAGCCTCTGTGTGACCACGATCAATGTGCTTATGCATGCATGTGGCTTTTTACATTTGGGGGCCACTGAAAGGACACCAAGAATAAAATAACAGGTTGACTGAGAGATGAGGGAAGGTCAGCCTCCACAATATGCTGTGTCTGGCCCCTCAGCACCCTCCCATGCAGGCAGGCTGGCCTTGAGCAACAAACTAACAAACCCGAAATGAAATCGACCACAAATGTCCTTTGCCTTTCCTGGGCTACCCTTCTCTCTCATACAGCAATGACTCTCCATATTCTATCCTTGGAGGCCCAGCTCCTAGCCAAGCTACTGAGCTTCAGGGCTTCCTCTTTGGAGTCCTTCCTCCACTCCCACAGAATGGGTCGATAGTCCCCCTCTGTTGCCCGGGGTTAGCCACTCTCTAGCGTCTGCCACAGGAGTGGTCTCCTGCTGTACTTTCCTTCCTAGAGGAACCTCCCAATCTATTATAAAATTCAATCAACTCTTTCTCAGGCATGTCTGTAGACTCCAGCCATCTGATGAGGACCAGCTGCAGAGTTACCTGATCCATCTCAGGCCAGGTTGCCTGACTTCCCTGAGAGCTCCAGCCAGCCTGTGATTGGGCAGTTTAGCACAGAGGCACAAAGTTGCAGAACTCAAAGTCTCAGAGCTGCTCCTCACAAATTAACGGACCATCGCAGCCACCTTGACTCGGTTTGCCTTTGAGCTTCCAAGACTCAGCCCAGCCACTTGTGCCTTTCCGGCTGCTTAGGCAGATAGATATGCTGTAGACATCATGTGACCCCCGTATAAGCCAGAAACAAAAAAAATCCATTCCTTCATGGAAATGCAAACCAAACACAAAGCTTTCTCTACCTGGGCCCAGCATCTCCTGTTCTGGGGCTGCCTTCTCCCCTCTAATTTCAAGCATTCTTCTGCCCAGCCCCCAGGCTCAGCTTTTGCTCTTCTCCTGATTCTCTTCAGTCCCCCCTGGAAGCCTTGGGATTCTTTTCTGTTCCTTCCTCAAGAGTCCCCTCCCAGGTCTTCCTGCCCACAGCTTTCCACAGGCCTCTGCCCACCTGGTGCTCTCCACTAGCCTGTCTCCACTCATTTCCTCTACTCTGCAGCCATCACCACATTCTGTTGGGATTTTCTCCTTTCAAGCCCCAGGTGGGGCTAATTGAAAAGGGGTGTCTCCTGTCTCTGAAAGGGCCTAGCCACAGGGACCTCAGTGTGTGTCTATACAAGTAAGTAAATGCACAGTATCTCTCTGCTGGCCACACGCTTCCATCATCTCCCCCTAACAAGTGTAGTTTGACTCCACAGAAGCTTCATAAATTCCACAGCACGTCATTCAGAGGCAAAAGCTGCTTGCAGAAGCCAACTGGTGCAAATTAACCATCTTCTTCCACAGCCAAGGCTGTGATGCCCACGCAGGATGGTTAAGGGGGAAGAAACTCACAAAAAGGACATATTTATTTATTTATTTTTCATAAAAGCACTTTTGTCAACTCTATTTAAAACCCTGCTAGCAAGAAGCCATCTGAAAACTGCTTGTGCTCATGGTGGCTTCAGCTGCACTGTGGACAGAACCCTGGTCTCCCAGTAACCTGGAGCACAGCTGTAATGAGTCCTGATGTTGGAAGGGGCGGTGCTGTGCTCCCTGATTAATTCGATGAGAACACTTGCTTATTCCTCCAGGAGGCTGTTGTCTTAGAAATGATGAGAAGTGCTGGAAATACCTCACATTGTGGTGGTGGTATTTCCCTGGAGGGTTGTGGGATATGTCCTTCAGCCATTGCTTTCAGAAGGGCTCTTTGAACACTGCCTGCTGACCTGCTCAATTCCCCCACCCCTGAGCTGGAAGAGGTGCCTCTTATTGATGTAGGCCCTGACCTGTGAACATCATACGCTGGACTCTGGCACTGCACCCACTAACCTCCAGCTCTAAATGGGGGAGCTCATAACAGGCGACTACTGTCATCCCATCCTCACACTCCCCACCATTGCCAGCAGCAGCAAGTGAGCCCCGGGAAGGCTCTTTTTGTGCCAGGTTGCAAGAGGCAGTCACTTGTGAGTACTATTCCTAAACACACCTACCATGCAGGACAAGGCTCCCAGCTGCTTTTGGGATGTTGAAGTGGAGTGCACAGTAGTCACCTATCCACTTATGCCTGGGTGTAATCAGCAACGATGGCTTCACACTGTGTTTTAGAGCCTGAAATGGGTCAGGACCACTTCCCTTCCCTTCCAAAAAAAAAAAAAAAAGGCAAACATGATTCTGGGATGCATTACTAGGCGTGTTGTGAGCAAGACACAAGAAGTCATTCTTCCGCTCTACTCTGCGCTGGTTAGGCCCCAGTTGGAGTATTGTGTCCAGTTCTGGGCACCGCATTTCAAGAAAGATGTGGAGAAATTAGAGAGGGTCCAGAAAAGAGCAACAAGAATGATCAAAGGTCGAGAGAACATGACCTATGAAGGAAGGCTGAAAGAACTGGGCTTGTTTAGTTTGGAAAAGAAAAGATTGAGGGGGGACATGATAGCGGTTTTCAGGCATCTGAAAGGGTGTCATGAGGAGGAGGGAGAAAACTTGTTCTCCTTGGCCTCTGAGGATAGGACAAGAAGCAATGGGCTTAAACTGCAGCAAGGGAGGTTTAGGTTGGACATTAGGAAAAAGTTCCTAACTGTCAGGGTGGTCAAACACTGGAATAAATTGCCTAGGGAGGTTGTGGAATCTCCATCTCTGGAGATATTTAAGAACAGGTTAGATAAACATCTATCAGGGATGGTCTACACAGTGCTTAATCCTGCCATGAGGGCAGGGGCCTGGACTCAATGACCTCTCAAGGTCCCTTCCTGTCCTAGTATTCTATGATTCTATGATACTGCGGCAAGAGGGTAAAAGTAAAGCGCACTGGGAAAAGTTCTTGGCTGGATAGGGAGCACACTGGAGGCAGGTTGCCATCAGTGACACGTCCACCATTGTAGGCCTGGTTTTTCCTGTTCATTCCTCGCAGCCTGAGGTTTGTCACCTCCAAGTTACTCCACATGCAGCTCCCCCTGTTCTTGGCTCCTCCTGGTGGGGGGAGGGACGGTTAGCATTGGCAGGAAAGCTTAAGAGCATTGGGAGGAGCATGTTTAAATGAACTGACAAAAGGAAAGAAATGAAATTTATTAAATGCCTTTCACTTTTCACACCATTTGCTATCCAGTCCCTGGCCAGTTTTCCTTTTCAAAGCTGGCAAGTTAGGACCATCCCTGTTAGCCCTTCTCAGTGTTGATCTTGTCACAGGGCAGCGTGACGTACTCTGCTCTTTCCATGTTCCAGATATTCACCGGCTGTTTTATTAAGATTAAAGGTTAGCTCAGAATCACCCAACTGCAGACAGGCTCCAGATTTCTAATGCCTCAAAGGCCAGGGGGTGCTCAGACACAGAGGTTTGGTTCTTTCTGTTATCAGAATTAGGAGCCAGCTATAAAAGTCAGATCTAGATCAGGATTTGGATCAAGGAACTCACGATGTTTGGAGATTTGAGGAATCTTGGATTTCAGTTTGATTTCAGTTTCAGAATGATTCACCCTCTCATTTCTCCTGTTAGGGTACGTCACTTGGGTGCACAGGCAGATTTCATTTAGCAAATCAGTGTGTTTCACAGCAGGCATCTTTGGTAGCGTGGAAACATTCCAGACTGAATCACTGAAGTTCTCTGGTATTTGTGCCACCATGGCTTCCAGGCACTTAGAAAGTCTGGCAGATGAGCTTTGTCTGATCTTTTATGATGCCCTGTGACAGCATCCAAGATGCAGGGCCACTGTAAATTTCTCCCAGCTCTGCCAGCGGGAGCCACAATACATAAAAATTCCTTATTTGTCCATTTAGCAGCTTAGGAATCAGTTTCACCTCAGAGGCATGGTATGTGGTTCAGTGATCTCAGAAGGGCTTTGAGCACCTGGACTTTCTGAGATCTAGTCATTGCTCTGACATTCACTATTGCCTTGGGCAAATGAACCTCTTCATCATCTGTAAAAGGAACACGATGGAATTTACCTACTTCACCACAGCCAAAGGAGGATCAGTCAGTAATTGTTCTAAAGTCTTTTGAAGGTGAAAACTTCTGTATAAAATACTGTATGCTCAGGTTCTTCCTCTGCTGCCAAAACGATTTGTGCCAGCCAGGTTACTTAACATTCAGGCAGGTTACCTGAGCTTTTTGGAGTCACAGCACTTCCGTAAAAAAATAGTGGCTACGTCTACACTAGAGCGGTTTGTTGACAAAACCCACGGAGCGTCCACACTAAAAATGCACTGTCGCCATACTGTTGGCAGAACTCGGTACTTTTGTTGACAGCCTTCTGCCCTCCCCCATGAAGTAGAACGCCTTCCTCGACAGATTCTGTAGACAAAAAAGCCACTTGGATGCTCCGGGGGGCCCTCTGTCAGCAGACAGGGCTTCTGGGTCACCAGGCAGCCCTGTCTGCTGTGCTTCTGGCTAGCCATTCTTTCAAGAGCGTGGCTGGGCAGTCCAGCCACTCTCTGTTGATAGACTAGGTCAACAGAGCGATCTGCTTTCATGTGGGGCCACAACCTCTCAAGAGGTTTGGTCGGTAGATATCTCCGGACAGTAATTTCTGTCAATAGATCGCTGTAGTGTAGACATAGCCTTTGGGGGTAATAAGTTGAAATGCGGGAGGGGAAATCCCAAAATGCAGCTCAGTTAATGGAGGATATTGCACAGTCCGGAGATATTGGGCAGGACTTAATGAAAAGCCCCCTCTGCAGTTGTTACTGATTCATTTTAAAGAGCGATTCTTTGTGCAGGTCCTACCTGGGCAACAGCCAGCATGCAGTGTGGAATACTGCCAAGCCAGGCAACTGTCACCGGCGGAAATATCTATGCAGTGAGGAGGAGCAAAACCAAGTGCCCCTCAGACAGCACCAAGAAATACCTCTGCCCCAGCTGATGGGGGAGACTCCAGCACCCCTGACAACGAATGGGAAAACAGACCCCCTGAATATGGCTAGGACCTCAGTGATCCAAGAGCTCACGGACTTAGAGAAGCAGATTCAAGCAATCAGGCAGGAGCTGCAGTTAGTCATGAAGCGAAAAAATGAGCTGGAGGAGTATCAGAGAACAAACAGGACTGCAGAGCCCTAGGCCAGCACACCACAGCCCCCATGTACAATTTCCAATGCAATTTTGTAATGCCAGAAAAGAGGCCAGGGACTGAAACGAGCAATAGGCTATTCATAAAGCCTCCACCCCACAGAACAGAAACTGCAGCGGCAGACAACTAACTCCTGGTTCCTAGAAGGATTCTGGTTCTTTCATAAGAATGAACCTCTCACTCTTCATGAGCATCTAAAGGATCACTTCAGACTGAAACTGCTGCGAACCACGAGACCGCACCACTCCTGTTTCCTTCACTTGGCACTAACATGGAATTTCCTCTTTTTAGCCCTTTCTGTGCATTAATTAAAACAAAAAAAAAAAAAAACAAACCATCAGCAGTTGGTGTCTCTTGTTGGGGAGGGAGGTGTTTGTTGAGTGACAAAGGACTGGGTGCCCATTTATAAATAAGTCCTCTATGGGGAGTACCCAAGCAGAGTCAGGAGACCCTAACCTAAGAGAGGATTAGAACTGTCATTTTAAGGGAATTTATTAAGAAGGAATCTCTCTGAAATCAATTACTGCCTGGATTTTGCAGCTGGGGAGAGGAGAGGTAGAGACATTTAAGCCATTCAGCAGCTAAATGAATAGGACATCAGCCAAATCATCTTTTTCTAAATGAGATTTCTATTAACTTTGGAACAATGCTTGATGCTTCCTCCTCTGGGACTGCAACCTGTGCCATGTAGACAATGTTTTAAATGTCTTATTTAATACAGGCCATGGCATCCCCAGAACCAATGAATTATTACTCTGTGCACAGCACATCCAGAAGTGGAAGGACTCTAATCATCTCGTACCTGGCAGGCACTCAATCTATTTACAACAGAGTAAGCTGAAATTAGAGATCTTAATCTAAGTATCGGAGGGGTAGCTGTGTTAGTCTGGATCTGTAACAGCAATGAAGGGTCCTGTGGCACCTTATAGACTAACAGAAAAGTTTTGAGCATGAGCTTTCGTGAGCACAGACTCACTTCATCAGATGCTGGTCTTGGAAATCTGCAGAGCCAGGTATAAATAAGCCAGAGCAAGGATGGGGATAACAAGGTTAGCTCAGTCAACAAGGGTGAGGCTTGCAACCAGCAGTTGATCTGGAGGTGTGAACACCAACGGAGGGGAAGCTGCTTTTGTATTTAGCCAGCCATTCACAGTCTTTGTTTAAGCCTGAGCTGAGGGCATCGAATTTGCAGATGAATTGTAGCTCAGAAATTTCCCTTTGGAGTCTGGTCCTGAAATTTCTTTGCTGTAGGATAGCTACTTTTAAGTCTGCTACTGTGTGGCCTGGGAGAGTGAAGTGACGGGTTTTTGTATATTGCCATTTCTGATATCTGATCTGTGTGCATTTATTCTTTTACGTAGAGACTGTCCAGTTTGTCCGATGTATATAGCAGAGGGGCATTACTGGCACATGATGGCATAAATTATATTGGTAGATGTGCAGCTGAATGAACCCACGATGGTGTGGCTGATCTGGTTAGGTCCTGTAATGGTGTTGCTGGTGTAGATATGTGGGCAGAGCTGGCAACGAGGTTTGTTGCATGGCTGGGGCCCTGAGTTAGAGTGACTGTGGTGCGGTGTATAGTTGCTGGTTAGGATTTGCTTCAGGTTGACAGGTTGTCTGTGGGAAAGGACTGGTCTGCCTCCCAAGGCCTGTGAAAGTGGGGGATCATTGTCCAGGATGGGTTGTAAATCCCTGATGATGTGCTGTAGAGGTTTTAGCTGAGGACTGTAGGTGATCGCTAGTGGTGTTCTGTTGGTTTCTCTCTTGGGCTTGTCCTGTAGTAAGAGGCTTCATGGCACAAGTCTGGCTCTGTTCATCCGTTTTTTCACTTCCTCAGGTGGGTATTGCAGTTTCAAGAATGCTTGGTAGAGATCCTGTAGGTGTTTGTCTCTGTCGGAGGGGTTGGAGCAAATGTGGTTATATGTTAGTGCTTGGCTGTAGACAATGGATCGTGTGGTGTGTTTGGGATGGAAGCTGGAGGCATGAAGGTAGGCGTAGCGGTCAGTGGGTTTATGGTACAGGGTGGTATTGATGTGGCCATCGTGTATTAGCACCGTGGTGTGCAGGGAGTGGATCTCCTGTGTGGACTGTTCCAGGCTGAGGTTGATGTTGGGGTGAAAGTTGTTGAAGTCCCGGTGGAATTCCTCCAGAGTCTCCTTCCCATGAGTTCAGATGATGAAGATATCAATGTAGCGTAAGTAGAGATGGGGTGTTAGTGGACGAGAGCTAAGGAAGCGCTGTTCCAGGTCAGCCATGAAAATATTGGCATATTGAGGGGCCATGCGGGTACCCATAGCTGTGCCACTGATTTGAAGGTATATATTGTCGCCAAATCTGAAATAGTTGTGTGTGAGGATAAAGTTACAGAGCTCAGCCATCAGATGTGCTGCAGCATCATCAGGGATACTGTTCCGGACAGCATTTATTCCATCTTTGTGTAGGATGTTGGTATAGAGAGCCTCTACATCCATGGTGGCTAGGATAGCGTTTTCTGGTAGGTCATCAATGTATTGCAGTTTTCTCAGGAAGTCAGTGGTGTCTCGGAGATAGCTGGGAGTGCTGTTAATCCAAGTAGGCTTTTCGAAGCCATTCTTTGACTGACTGATATTCTGGGAGGCACAGGGAGGGCAAAGGTCCTTGATTAAGGTGCTGTGTTGGGAGGTTGCACCCAGGTTGATGGGCCTACAGTCAGTAAAGCCAGAGGCTGATGATGTTATTCAACACTTGTTAGGCTTGGTTTCCTGCAGTGCAGTCAGCTGCCATCAATTCACATTTGCAACGCTCACATGCCCTTCTCCCAAAGTGCAATGCTATAGAGCAGAGTTTCTCCACCAGTGGTACCAGTACCCTGGGGTGTACACCAAGATCTTCCAGGGGATACATCAACTCATGTAGATATTTGCCTAGTTTTACAACAAGCTACATTTAAAAAAAAGTCAAGTTATTACAATCTAAAAGTTCATTCAGACAATGACTTTCCTGTTGCTTCATACGCCTTATGCTGAAAAGTTAATACATTTCTATGCCAATTCATTTTTTGATAATAAGATAGTAGAAAGTCAGCAAGTTCTCAGTAGTAGTCTACTGTGATATTTTGATAAGTAGCTTTTAAGTGAGATATAACTAAGTGGTATGCAAAGGAAATGACTGTTGAAAAGGGTACAGTAATCCGGTTGAATGGCACTTGTTTCAAAACCTCAGATTACTTTAGGACCACATGTTTCAACCAGTGGTATACATACCCTAAAGGGTACGTGAGAGAAGTCTGGGGGTACTCAATTTTGTTTTGGAAAGGGTACTTTATAAAAAAAACATTTATAGAGAATCAGGCCCACTGATCCTGATCCTGCAGTGATCTCTGTAAGACAGGGCTGAGCAACTCTTGAGCCCCATGCGGATCTTTGAATCATGCAGCTGCTACTTGGAGCCATGCACCGGTAATACTTACTGCCTCTATGCATGGACCCCACCCCCTGGAAGAAGAAGCTCATGGTGGTGGCTCCAGTGAGTCCCAGGCACAATGGGCATGGGGTTAGAGAGGCGGGAGCTGGAAGTGCCTGGCTCTGGGGGAGCAGGGGGGCAACAGCATTGAGCCGAGTTATATATTTTTATCTATCTATAAATAGATACAATATCTATATCTATAGATAAATATATATCTAATACATGGCTCTTTACTCTCTATCCACAGCTAGTTTGGCTCTTCGTCTCTAACTGGTTGGCCACCCCTGCCCTGGGGATTTCATCTCAGGGTATTTTCCTCCATCCCAGCCCCAATGATCCCAGGCAGCTGACTGATGCCTGAAGTGATAGAAACAGCTGCCTGAAGCATAGCTAGGACTAGACAGCATGGCATAGCATAGCCCGGGTTTCAAAATGTCAGCCCTGCTGGGTGCACAGACAAGATGCTGCCAGAATGATGACCCCTTTGCTGGGACCTGTGTTTCAAATGCAGACAGGAGCACTTGGGGAAAAAGAGACATGAAAGGCTGGAAGCATTTTATTCTAATCCATCAGAGCAGTAAGGAAGTATAAGGAGCAGACAATTCAAGCTCTGGTTAGGAGGCATCACAATTCTAAGTTAACTGAATCTGTATTGCCTCTCTTTAGTCCTTTGAGGGCACCCAGTTCAAGGTCCAGGCTCCCAGCTTCCATCTCTTTCCTGATCAATGTAATAAAGCTGGCCTGCTCCGTCCTGTACCACTTGCAGCAAGCCAATCTGCCTAAAAGGCCAGCACTGTGCTTTATCTTCTCTCCAAGGTCTACAAGCAGTGGATTGCCAGCACCTGCAAAGTGCCACAGCTTTTTCTGAGCAAGCACATTTATTCTGAAGGTAAAAGCATTACAGGGAAAAAAAGTGCATATGCCAGAAATTGTCTTGCAGGGTTTTAATAGGCCAGAGTCTTTCCAACCACTCACTAAGGGTTTGGGCTCCCACCCCTTGCATAGAAGGCCCTGGCAGTCATTGGATCGGAAGGTAGGCCTTGATTCAGTTTAATTCCAGCCTTTTCACACCAAATGCCTCCCCAGGAGACAGTACTTCCCTAGAGTTGTTTATGACCTAAGTGATTCACTTTAATCACCCCCAAATGATTGGTTGAGGGGGTTGTTCCTCCTTTTGTTGCACATAGTCTGTGGTTCGTGGCAATACGTAAGTCATTAACATGCTTAATACAACATGGACCTACAGAGCACTCCATGCAGTTTCAGTATCTGCCATGAAGCTTGGTTCTAGAACGCTCCCCACTGAAAAAAATCAAACTGTTCCTCATTGCACAGTGCGTTCATTAAAAGATCACAACAGAAATGGAGAGAAGCCTTGTCTAAGCATATTGCACTACCTAACAAATGCACAAACTGAGGGCTTGCCATCAGAGTACAGACCAGTAGTGCACTTAACCTAGGACCCAGCCTCTTTCAATGGACAGTACTGGTTTCTTCATAAAGGGTTTTAACTAAAAGCTCTCATTGTGCATGATTATATTTTTCTTCTGGGAGTTGGGAACAGGATTCTTTGGGCTCCAGCTTGGTGATCAGCACAGTGCCCTGAAGCATCAGAGATGTTAGCACATACCAAGTTATCCAAGGTGGGATCTACCTCTTGCTATTATTATTCATAGCTAGAAATTTGTTATTATTTTCTTTTAAATCCCAGTAAGCTCTTTGCCTCAGGGTGCAGAAGCTATGAAAGTCAGAGTCTGCACAAACCAGGATTTATTTCAGCATGTAAGACTTGTGTTTCCGGAGGTGCCAGCAGCAGAACATAAGCCTCTTTTCAGCTCTTTGGAAGCCGATATGCTGCTCTCCCTGCATGGACAGCTCCTGCTGTTAGCAATGGATGTTCCATGCAGGCCAGCAGAGAAAAACAGGGAAAGGGAGATCTGGGTGCAAAATTGTTGGCTCCAGGATCCAGTTTTAAAACAAAAAAGAGAATCTTTATCTGTGAATTGGCCTTCTATCCATTGGCTGGATTCTGCAGAACTAAGTCTGCTCTTCTCCACCCTTTGCAGAGACAGACAGCTGCAGTACAGAATTATTCAACACCAAAACAGCCGCTTAGCTTGGCAAGGAGAGGGTAGCGGCAGGAGAAGCAGAATGACCTAGTGGTCAAGGTGTTAGCGTGGGACTCAGGAGATCAACATTCAAGTCTCTACTCCGACTTCCCACGTGACCTTGAGCAAGTCAATTAGTGTGCCTGGCCCTGAGCTGCCCACCTGCAAAGCAAAACAGCCCTACTTCACATAGTGGGCCAGAGCACGAGTATATTAAAAAGAGTGCTTGGACACTGTGGTAATGGGGGGGTTGCATATTAGTGTTCCGGAGACAGCCCTGGTCTATTTTTTCACTAGCTAAGAAAGCACGATCCTAACAAAAGGCAGGAACTAGAGAAAAGAGGGTGAATGTTTAAACAGTTATTAAAGATTGTTGGAAAATGCCAATTATGTCTCACTTTTAAAAACCATTTTTCAAAACTTACGACCAAAAAAAGGCTATTTTTCAAGCTTTACAGATGTCGTGACCACACCCTCCTCCTCCTCTCCCAGCATGTGTATGCACTACTTACTGACACAGTTGCCTTTAAAAGGAGGCAGTGTGGTCTAGTGGACAGAGCACAGGCCTGCAACTTGGGAGACCTGGGGCACTGCCAGCTGATGTGGGGCAAACCCTTTTGTCTCCCAGAGAGAGAGCACCTTCTTGCTCACTAGAGTATAGTTCTTTAATCTTGGTTAAAGGAGGAGTGGGGGATGGTTGAAAAAAAGACTGCACCAAAACAACATGTATGTTCCCTTTGTGTCTCTGGGCCATATATTCTTTCTTTACTTCTGTTAACACAAACAAGGAGAAGGCACCTACTGTATCTCATGCCATATCTAAGTTCTGCCTGCAAATATGTTTGTGTTGATATAAAATAAAACCACAGTTCAGAGGTCAGTTCCCAGATTGACTTTGTATTGATGTGTCTTAGAAAGATCATCAATTGACTCAGAAGCCACAAAAACAGGGATAAACACTGACCACGCTCTATGCCCACCTCCCCCCACTAGGCATTTTTCAGTAACTACCATCCATAACGCCAGTGTAATTCCAAACACTTTTATTTGCTTCAAAACTCAGCCTCAGAACTCTACTTCACAGGCACATTTTTTTTTCAATCTCACTTTGAAAATGTCAGTTTCCTCGAGGGAAAGAGTAAAAGAGTTTCCAAGCCTTTAGAGTGAAACAAACCCTGATGGTTTTAAATAACCTGCTTTGCTTTTATCATCAAAGCCAGAAGCTGCCAGTACACCCATCAACTCCTGAACAATGATTTTTAACATCAAAATAGGTGTCTTAAAAGAGGACATGGCTCAGGAGATTGGATATGGGACGTTGCTTTGCAGCTCTGCGTTGTCAGTTCAAATCTGTCTCCCCTGGTTGCGACAATAAGTTTGTTGCAGAGATAGTCCGTATTTTATTGGTGACTGCAGGCAGGGTGTCTGCATCACAAGAGACTTTCAGAACTCCTAAACACCCCCTCTTCTGCAAATCTCTGCAAAAAAGCCAGGCATTTTATAGGTAGAGGATGGTAGAAGGAAAGAAGGGTGGTTGGACTTAAAATTAAAGTGCCTGGAGCCAGACCATCTCTTTGTTCTGATGTACAGCATCTAGCACAATGGGGCCACGAGTGCATCTCCTCCCTGCAATGGTAATGCGAACAACCCACTTGTGGTTTGAAGCACAACAGCTTCTTTCATCGCTACCACAGACAGAGAACTTAAGCAAGTCACAGGCTTTTAATGCCTCAGTTTCCCCATTTGTTAAAACTCAGTAAGCTTTTCTTCCCTCCTAATGAAGATTAAGGAGATTTCATTCCTTGATGTTTGCAAGTGCCTTGAGATGGATAACCTTACAGGAACAAAAAGGTGTATTAAGAATCCATACATCAAGATTGAAATACAATGGAGAAGTAAAAGCTGAATACACTGCCCTAGCTAACCATTTAACGAGCCTATGAACACACAGAGGATAACGGATTCTCTGGCTGTCAACTCCTACACCTCTCAAGGTTAAAGCCACCAAATACTTATTAGCTTGTAGAAAAGCACTCACCACTAGAATGCCCCCAGTGTCTGGCCATGGTGCAGGAGGTTCCTTCTCTAGTATCACTTGCTGGCAGCTGCACCTGTTCTGCAGGCTGCTTCTTCCTATGCTTCAACCCTTTGGTTGCATCACTGAAGTCCCAAGGTAAAGGGAAATGCAACAGTCTCAAGCCAAGTCTTTGGCAGGACTCCTGACTTTCCAGTCCTTCCAGTCCTGGCCATGGGGGCCTCTGCTGTGGGCTAGTAGAACCCAGCTAGACTTCTCTCTGGGTTTCAGAGCAGGGACCCTGTATTAAGCAAAGTCTGGTTACTCAGACCCTTGCTTCCTATCTGGGTCACCTGCAGGTTTCCTCGCCATGCCCTTTTCTGGCTTCACTGTGAATATAGAGTCCTCTCAGGCTGCCTGCAGGGCCGTGCATGGTAGGATTCCTCTCTGGAATTTTCCAACAAATCCCAAACCAAAAATATGAACTTAAATCACGTCTGCCCTCCCCAGGCCAGAACTTCAGCCCTGCACAAGTCTTCCCAAACACTCTGCCCCACAGCTAAACCCCAGAGCTGCCACCCCATAGTCTTGTCCCTATTTTGAAAACCACCAGAGGAGCTAAATCCCCTCTTCTTGTAACTTTTCCCAGTACTTCTCTCCCCTCATTTCAATCAGCCCAGTAACAAAAGCAGGAACTCCCAGCCTCCTCTCTGCTGGGCCCCTCCCAGCTGAGCTTTCTCAATCTCTGTACAGAAACCCAATTCCTTTCCAGGTGGACCTCACAAATGACATTTAACCCCTCTCCAGGTGCCAGCAAGAGGATAATTGAGCTCTCAGGCACCCATACAGCTTTCACTACCAGTGTGGGGTTTACATCTCCTCACTAACTACATTAAATGAGGTGAATTAAGGAAGCTTGCTATCACTTCCAAAAGACATGGGATTTGAATGCTAACTTTGAGGATCAATGACAAACACAGCAAAGTTACCACATGGGTTTGCTCAACAAACTATTCCTGCTGAAGGAATCTCCAGGGTAACAAGATAGGAGTGAAGGGGCACTAGCCACAGAAGAAAAACAACCGCTCTTTTAGCTGTGAAAGCCAAGAGACCTTTAAAAGGAGAAGTGGTTTCAGTGACTGGATCAGGGCTTTTTACAGTTCATCTGCCTGCGGCAGCAAGCATTAAGATTGCTCCCAGGCAAGAAAATCAGCAAAACAAATGGAACCACGGTTTTTATTGGAGTTTGTGTAGCACAAGATTAGTAAAGCTGTACCAACGTAACCACTACAAATCATCTTCTGGAAAATGAGGACAATGCTAGTGAGGTCCCAGCCAGGTGGGAGGGGGCAGAAAAGTATCCCTCATCCAGCCCAAATGCGGATGATTAACAGAATGCTATTTTGAGGGTTCTCCTATACTTCTGTCTCCTTCCTGATGTTAAGGTGTATGCATGCCTTTGAGTGGGGGAGGAGACATCATCTCATCTCAGCTGCCTCCAGCTTTTTCTATGGCTCTCCTTGCAGACTCTGGCCCTGAATCAGAAAGGTACTTAACCATGTGCCCAATCTGAAGCATGCACCTCTTTCCACTCAAGTCAAAAATACTTGTGCTGAAGTTCCCTCCTGAATCAGGGCCTTGAACTGGTCAGCTATTGCCACTGAACAGCCCTACAAAAATAAGAGAAGCTAGGTGTGCTATCCCGCTCTCACAAGCGCCCTCCACAAAGAAAATCAGCAGCACACAAGCACATAGAGGGGGCATTTCTAGGAAGGACACAAGTTTCCCACCTTCAAAGGGGTTTGTTGTAAGCAAGGGAAAAAATTTTAATAGAAAAAATTACCCAAACACGGTCCATTTAACGTGCGAATTCAAGGCCTCAGGCTCATCTCTATTCTGTCCTGGGTAATTCCCATCACCCCTGGGGTGAGAGTTCATTTAGGCTTTATCACTGCACTGCAACAATCCCGACTTAGCAGTGTGGAGGGGATTGGTGGGAATGACCCCTGTGCGTGCATACAAATTAAGGGGAAAGGCAGATAAGAAGGGAAGATGAGCAGAGATCCTGAATGTGCCTCTCCCCACCTCTCTAACCCAGGGTTCTAGAAGAGGATGTGGGTTGGTTGAGAAGCAGTGACTGCCCTGCTGGTGACAAACAATCAGAGAAAGGAGCCGGGTGGTCAGCAGACGAGGTGCCTCTGTCTCTCCAGGGCAAGACTCAGCCAATGTAGATCCGATGAAAGTCATTGGCACCAAAGGCAGCGTTACACTTGGGGCACTTGCGCTGCCGGGTGTCATAGCGCGTCTTCACACACTCAAAGCAGAAGACGTGAAAGCACTTGGTGAGTACAGCATCCTTCTTGCGCATGTTGCAGCATGGACAGGTAAGGCGTGCCTGCAGGAGGGAAATGCTGCAGTGAGTCTCTAAGCTACTACCCAGGACAGACCTTTACAGAGATTGCAGGAGCCCCAACTGGAAAATAACCCATCATGGGAACCAGACTTTACTTTCTGCTCCATGAGAAGGGGGTTGCTCCAGCACATAGCTGGTCTGTACTGACAGAGCTTAGCTAGAGAAGGCCCGTATTGAATGGATAGGAAAACTAAACCCTTTGGCCAGGGAAGTTAACAGAAGAGAGTGACAAAGTTTCTCGCCTTGTAATCCTTGATCTCCTCCATCAAGATCTCATCACAGTTGGGCACTAGGTCAGGTTTCTTTGTGGTCTCCAGCTTCCTACGCAACCTGGAGATGTCCTCCTGCAGAAGGATAAGAGCCCAACAAAAAAATTATTGCAGCTATTTCTGCACAAAGCCTCTGCTTCAAAGATACACAATGGGACCCTTAAAGTGCGTGGTACAACATGCCTATGATGCGCTTCCTTCCCTCCCCTCCTCTCTTCCCAAGGCACTCCAGACAATTAGAAAAGCGATCTGTACCGGAATGTCAGGTGCCCATAATCAAGATCTAAAATGGGTCCAAGCCAGAGGGGCTGGGTGCAGAAGGCAGGGGAAGTGAAAAAAAATCACAGGCAGGACCAAATGTCTTATGGATGGAGCTGGAAACCAAATGAAGTTGAAAAACCCTGGATAGCAGAGTGTGATAGAGGACAGCAGGATATGGAGTTTCACTCTGGCAGGCAGAGGCAGACTGACTGGAGATGGACAGCAAAGGACTGCGGTATATGGCCCATACCTGAGCCCGTTTGAAGTTGAACATGTCCTTCTCTTTAGTCACACTGTTTTCCACAATCTCATCCTGAAAGTCATGCAGCTTCTTCTGAGCCAGCTCTAACTGTGCTTTGAGATCATCTGCAAGCTGGGCTGCATCCATTGCCTATTGAAGGAGAAGGGCATAGGATCACAGTCACCTACAAAAGTCTTTCAGTCCCAATCCCTGCCCACCAAGACTGTGCCCTACAGTACTTTTAAGATTCCCTCCCCATCCCACCTAGTTTTGGAAGATCCAAGAAAAGTGATGTAGACTATTTCCCTTGAGCACCTGCTCAACAACCCAAGATCTCATTGGTAATAAATTCCCAACATTCAGCCGAAACTTTCCTTAGTGTAATTCTCTAGTGAGATATATTGAGTAGGACTGATGCCCCTCCTCAGTGTTTATACCCTTCAAAGAACCTTATTTCTCCATGGACTTGTTGCTCCTGATCCAAATACCTTGCAGGTATTTTGTAACTGTTCCCTTACTTAAACCAGAGCACTACCACCATCACACTCTCCTTTTACGAAGGTCAGGAACTCCATTTTATTTCTTCTACTCTTCCATCACCCCACAAACTGCCCATGATTTTTAAAAAAATCAGTGTTTCAGTAAATCATCCAGCTGAATTTCCTTCATACTACAGGACATCACATCCAGAAGAGCTGAACATTGGTTACAAAGATATTTTTATTTGCCTCACTTAACAGCTGTTCAGATTCTTCCCAATGTATTTCCTGACAGGACATTTAAAGAGGAGGGTAGAACCAGCAATACCAGACAGTCTCATTTCTCTCCTCTTTAACAGCCCTGCTCTTTTCATTGCCCCGTTAACTTATTAGTTAAAACCTCTCTCGTTCCTCAGATTTTTTTTTCTACCTTTATCTTTTCTCTGCAGGCCTGACCAAACCCGGATTATATTCATTTGGCTGCCTCCTCTTTTTTTCCCCATTTGCAGTCCAGTTTTCCTTTTATCCTCACTTCTCTTCTCAGTCTTTCAAGAAGCCACTCTGATTGCTCCTGTTCCTTGCATTCTTTATCAGTCTATTGTGCCTTGATTAGAATGTTATTTGGTTTTCCTCTGCCTCCTACCACAATGGTATCATGACATGGAATACTGGAGAAATTCAGTTCTAGCAGCTTCCATGAGATGAAGAAAACTCAACCTGGTGAACCAAGGGCTCATGCTCACCTTGCGTTTGTTCATCTCCAGCGCCTGGGTTCGGAGACCGAGCTCTTTCTCTCCAGTGCCAATATTGCTCTGTAGCAGGTGTTCCTTTTCCTCCAGCTTTCGCACAACCTGTAACTGAGCATCCACCTTCCAAAAGAGAAGGGGGACAGGAGAAAGAGAGAAACATATGAACATGTGCTGCTGGCATTGTGTCTGAATTTTTTTCTCCTTTCCCAGTCACTGCTCCCTTGGGGGCAAACTCCTCATCACTGTCGTCTTCTCTCCTCCCACTTCTGCAGCACCACTTCTCTATTGCAGGATACAGACACATGGACAAACAGTGCAGATCAAAATATACAGTTAACCAAGGGGACAATTTCCCACAGCTCCAAGGTGAACCTTCATAAACACAGCTATCAAATACCTACACTGGATTGTTAAACACATCTATCCCTCGCCTCTGGAAGAGCACTTACTGGAATCATTCAAACGCAATGGACATTTCTACTTGGACTCTCAAGAGAGGGCTGGGGGAGGGGGAAAAACATTGATGTAGGAACAGCTTTTCTCATATGATTCAAAGATCCCTCACCTTTTCCTTCTCCCAGACCTATGTGAACTCCCTCTAAGATAAGTATCAGAAAGGTAGCCAAGTTAGTCTGTATCTTCAAAAACAACAAGAAGTCCTGTGGCACCTTACAAACTAACAGATATTTTCGAGCATAAGCTTTTATGGGCAAAGACCTGCTCTAAGATACTTCACATATACAGTCTCTGATTGATTAGCTCAGAGGTCCCCAAGGGTGGGGTGTACCCTGAAGGACAGAGAAGGAGGGAGACAGAGGAACAACCAGAGGGTATGGTAAGACCTGTGCCAGCCCCTGGGGGGGGTCAGGGAAAGAGCACCTCCAGCTCAGCCTCACCCTTTCCCAGCTCTGCCCTGGCCCCATCCCCAGCTGCAGCCCCAGGTCCATGCCTGGCCCCATCCTCTGCCTCATCTCAACTCTCAGTTGTGGCTCTACACCTGCTTCTTCAGCTCCATTTCCAGCCCCACTTCTGGCTCCAGACCTAAGCCCAGCCGCAGATCCCTCAGCCCTTCTTCCCACCTACCCCAGGAGCTGAAGCTGCACCACTGAAGACATTTAAAACAGGCCTAAGTAGCAATATGCCCTGGTCTAATGGGGAACCTCATCACCCATCTTGTCCTCCCACCACCCCTCTTCTGGTTACCTGTGTCTTCAGGGTCAAGACCTGGTCTGCCAGCTCTTCCTTCTCCTCCTTCAGCAATTTGTGAATCTGGTTTGACTTGATGCGTTCAGACATCAACTTGAAATTGGCATCATCCTTTTCCCGCAGCTGCTGCATAAGGCGAATGTTCTGCTCTTGCATATCCTCGAAGGCTTGTCCAGTGACATCCATTTCTGAAAGGAGGGCTTCTTCTTCCTAGAACAGAAACAGAAACACTCTGTAATTGCAATCTCTCTTCCCCTCCACCAAAGCGCTAAGAACCCCTGCCTTTTTTCTAAGGAACAAAATTTAGTGTTGATGAAAGATGCAGATCAACACCCTGGAGACCGACAACTTCCCTTTGACCAAATAACAGGCAACAACACTGAACTGGAGGATGCTACACTAGGGGAAAGATGGCAGTTCAGCTTCCACGGACATTCAGTCCTTGACCTCTGGGCTAGCAAAAACAACAAAGAAAGATGAAGATTGGCTCTGTTACATGGCCATCTCTCCACTGGGAATTAGACACAAAACAGTGACCAATCTGAAGTGAGCTGGTGAATATCCATCAGACTGTGACAGCTTTGGGCTGAATTTGAATCAATGAATCTAAAAATCATGAGCTTATTATTACGCCACTAAACCCTCTCAGCCCCCCATGACAAACTCTACCTTACAGTTCACAGAAGAACCCAGGCAAGGTGGGCTCAAAGATCTCTGCTACGAACTGACATGGCACAGGGACATGCCCCAAGTACTTTGCTCTATTCACTCTCACGCAATCCTGCTTTAATAACGCAGGAGTAATCCCATCAGCCAACATACCCGTTCCTTAGACTTTGGTACTTGTATTATATGCCCTACTCCCATTGTTGCAGTTTCTGAATTGTATCATATGTGGTCTTAATTCCAAAGCGAATTAAAGTGGCCTTCATGCAGCTGATCTTATTCTGAACAAGACAGTGTTCACACAAGGGTTTAATGCAGTTACTAAGTAATCCACTATGCATTCACAACTTCAATTAATTTGAATTATTTTTCCTGGCCACACAAGATGTATATCCAGTGTATTTTAAAAAAGAAACAGTCTGACCTCACTGCAAACTGACCCTGCCGTGTCTGTACTCGCCCCATGCATTACTCACCTCAGCAGCATTTCTCTAGCCCAACGTGTATACTGAGAAATTTACTCCGACCTCACTCTGTCCAGGTTCCACCAGGATGATATTGCCTTAAAAGGGTCATGAGCAGAGTTGAAATATCATCTGCTGGAGGTGGTGGGAGCAGGGTATGAGTGCTCTCTCTTGAATAATTCCAGCTGTTTCCTAACAAGGTTTGCCCCACAAGAGGATATTTACATAAGCTCCCCTCACCTGCTTGGCCATGGCTAGTTTCTTCTGCAGATACTCAATCTGCTCCTCCACTGCACGGATCTTGCGCAGGGCATCCTCATCTGCCATTTTCTTACTCTCTTTTTTCTCCTTGTCCTCCAGGTCTTTCACCCTCTGCCTCAGCTCATCCAGCTACAGCAAGGAGAAAAGGAATGAGACTGTGTGAGAGGAAATGATCTCCAACGCTAGGCAAGCAATAGAATAGCAAGGAGCACACTGCTTAGGAATTGTCCTCCCCCACAGTTCCCTAAAACCATGGAAAAGTCCTTTAGTTTAAAAAAAAAAAAAAAAGACCCATTTGCTCATTTTGTCCAGTTCCCCAGCATGATATTAGGAAGTAACATACTACTGGCTGTGCTGCTATAATAACTGGCCCACAAATTCACTCCCACTCTGTGAGGAGTGAGAGTTTGTAAGGTATCACACTAATCTGTAATAATCAATGCTGTCGGAAAAGGGGCTAAAGAGAAACAGAATAAATTAATCCAAGCAAAAAGGCCCACTGATCTAATTCAAGGACTGAGTTAAAATCATGCCTGGTAAACAAGTAAGGTTTTGGACTGGAAATTAAGGTCCAAAATAGGTGTGTTGGAAATCAGGCCAAACTAGGGGAAAAACAGTGAGGGGATGAGCAGTTGCACCCATCCCTCCATTTGGGATCCTCAAAAACGCTTTGGGAGTAAATGTTTGCAAAGTGGGACAATTATTAAATGAAAGAAGATGGAGCAAGTTTCACCATTACGGCTACCCCCCCTCCCCTCTCCTGGGACAACAGGATCTACTGGAATAACACGAGGCCTGAACTGTCCCAACTCTGAAAGAAGTTCTGACCAGACCAGTACATGAAAGGAATGCAGATGACACTGCCACCTCCACTGTTGCGGACTAAAACCCAACCACCAGCTGGGATATGAAACTGTGTCTATCACACATTTCCTTTCCTTATTTCTTTTCTTTTTCTACCCTTCTCCTTTTTCCTTCTACCTCACAAGAGTCTGGCTTAGCCAGCCAAGACTGCACATTTTGCAACACTGCTGCAAGCCTGTGACCAGAGAGGCAACTAAAAGCAATTCCCTAAACACCCTGGTCCTAGAACCAATCTGCTGGATCCCCTTGCACCTGATGAGACCGTGTGTTGTGCCTGTGTTTCTCCAGGATCAAGACTGAAGTAAAACAATGCCAAAAACAGAAGCTGTATCTTCTGTCATTGCTGTTCTTGCCACTCCTTTGTGTGACTTGTTCGTCTTTTAGCAAATGGATGGAATTTTAACAACATCTCCAGCTCACCTCAAAAACTTTTCTTTTCCCCAAAAAGAACAGTTACAGCTGTGTTTAATACCATCTAAAAGACTGCCAAATAGAGGGTTTCCTTCTAAAATCTCTCTAGCTATGGGGAAAGAGAACACACTATGTTAAAAGTCTTAAGGCTTTAAATTACACATGCTCTCTCTTTTCTGCATCTTCTATTAAAGTTAAAACAAAATTGCTGTGTTTGCCATGGTCTTAGGCAGGCTGAGGTCTCTAGATTCCAATCCTTTTTTTTTTTTCTACTGTGTGTTGTTGAGAAGTGACAGGGTCATGTTAACACCTTTAACTCTTTGAGCACATTTATTCCATCTGTAGGCAAAAATGTCATCTGTAGGATGAGATATAAACTGAATTCTTGACCACCATCACTACTGAAGATTCCCTGCCACTTTTTTTTTAAATAAATGTAAGTATATCTCCTAATTTCCTTGCCAAAGACATATACAAACATTTACACTCTGCCTATCTAAATTTCCACTGCTGTGTCATTTGGATACACTATCTTTACTTCCAAATCACAAATCTTTGTCACATTATTTAATTTAAAATAACTCAAGAGCTGGTGCTTGTACCTTTTTCCTTTGGAGATTACTATTCCACAGGCAGACTGCGCTATAATAATAACCTCCCCGATCATTCATGCTGAATTTTCACCTCACAACTCCCAGTTCTACACCTGCAGGGAGCTATGAACAGTTTCTTTTTCCCTTTGCTGTTCAAAAAACACTATTACTGTAACACATACCAGAAAGCCAACAAGATGCTGGAAAGCAACCTTCCTTTGCAAACACGTAGCCAAATGAACCATAAGCCAAACAGACACCTCAGTAAGGAAGGACCATTCCAAAGCCAGTCATCTGCCTTTGTAACCCATGCACTTCAGGGTGTGGTTCAGTGGCCCATGTAGTGACATTTAGATCACTTACAGAAAGAAAGAATGAGTCTCCATCTACAGCCTTAGCTAATTACTAGCAGGCTTTTAGCGTAAGGGGTAGAGGCTCATGCACTAAGCTCCAGAGAGCCCTGGTTGGAGTCCACCTGTCAGCAGTTACAAGTGGGGGGGCTCATCCAGGATTTCAACTGAGGCTCTCAAGCTTGGGACATGCTTGCTCAGTTAGGGGAAGTACGTAACCCGCACACCTAGGGATGTGGCTCATTGTCCCACGTAGTAGCTCTTAGACCGCTTACACGGAGAAAGAATGAGTCTCCTCTCCATCCTTAGCCAACAGGCAGCTGGCTTTTAGCTCCAGGACTAGCAGCTTAAGCACTAAACTCCAAAGGTCCCACGTTCGAGTCCGCTTGTTGGCAATTACACATGGACTCCCAGTCTATTCCAACCTTCCCCTGTCTGACAGAGGGAAGAAGGGGAGTGACATTCTGGAGTGATTAATTTCCAAAACAGCTGTAAAATCAGGGGTGGGGAACCTATAGTCTGTGGGCTGGATTAAGACTCCGTCTTATTTTGAATAGGCCTGGAATGAGACTCGGGGCTTCCCCCTGCAGCAGGGCAAGACATTGCTCGCGCTCCAGTCCCAAGGCAAGTTTCAAAGCCCAGGTGTCCTGCCCCACCTCCCACCGTCCAGTGCCTATGAGCACCCCAAGTTGAGTGCTTCTCCCTTGCACGTGGGCTCCCAAATGATTCTTCTGTGGGCTGGCAGACCCCAGCACTAGGTCATGAGAGGCAAGAGAAAAAGGAGGACAGAAATGGGACACTGTTACCTCAGCCTTGGCCTTCTTCTCAGCTGCCATGAGCTGCACTTTGTCTCTCTGCTCCTTTGGGGCAGACCTGTACATGTCTAACAGAAGCTTCATTTCCTTCTGGCTCTCCTGGGCTTTCCTAGCAACATGAAAGAAAAACCACCTTGTTGAATACTTGGGAGAAACGCTCTGATGTGATGCCATCTGCCAGAAAGCTAGAATAACATTCTCTTAGCATTCTCCTCTCCAGGCTTCTGGGTTACATTTGGGGACATCCATATACTCTACAAAGAACAATGCAGAAACATACAGAGGCATGCTAAAGTGGACTCATACTGGAGCCAGGTCTACACTAGGCTGCAAAATCTCTCAGATATGCAATTCCAGGTACAACAATTGAGTAGCTGGAATCAGCATACCTAGATCTATTTCTCCGGCTGTCCATGCAGCTGGAAGTCAATGAGAGAAACTCCCCTGCAGACCTCCTTTATTCCTCATGACAATAAGTAGTACCAGGGCTGACTATAGAGCCCCAATGGTTTGACTTAGTGTGTCCCCCCGAGGTGTGCTAAATTGAACCCCAGAAGATCAACCCTCCAGGAAGTGTAGACATACCCTAGGAAGGCAAGACAGAAGTAGAGGCACTTTGGTAGTAAACTATGGACTTTCTCAGGTCATGATTTAAGACACGGAGGAGCATGGCCTTTGGAAATCTGCACCTCACAAACCCCAACCCCCTTCAAATATCTGCAACCAGTAAGATTTGAGGATTGAGGAGGAGGGCTCTAAATACCACCTCCACTATGTGTCCCTTGGACACAGTCATGTCACCAGAGACCCAAAGAAACAGAGTTACCATTAATTGCAAGAGCAAGAGTCTCAATTCTGGAAATCCAGGGTTCCTAGCTATGTTCCCTGGACAGCCGGATTAGGGCATGATCTGGCAAAGAGGAGCAGGAGGTTCAGCAGTACTTACTTGAGATCAGCCTTCAGCTGCTTGATCACTTCAGCCTCTTTCTTCCTCCCATCCTCATGCTTCCCTTTCTCCTTGGTGGACTCTCTCTCCTTCTCCGACTCCTTCTGCTTCTGCTTCTCCCGCTCCCGTTCTTTTTCCTTCTCCTTCTCCCGCTCTCTCTCCTTCTCTTTCTCCCTCTCACGCTCCCTTTCCTTCTCCCGTCTCTCGCGCTCCCTCTCCTCTTCATCCCGCTTGGCCTTGGCTTCCCCAGGATCCTCGGTGGCAGCCTTGGGCACAGACGCCTGGGCAGAGGAATCATCAGGCTCCTGTTTGACCTCTGGTGGTTCCTCCTTGGTCTCTTCAGTGCTAGACTGGGACTGCAGCAGGGCACTCCCACTGCGGGAGCGAGTCTGGGGGAGCATTGTGGGAACACAAAGGGAAAGAAACCAAGTGAATGGAAGTTCTCAGCCAGAACAGTCCTCACTGCCACCCTCCTGGGATTGCTGCTGCCTGGCTCTCTCACACATGCTAATATCAATCTTACTGCACAGCAGAACACAGTCATGGAGGAAGGTCTGCTCTGTGGGAGCTGGGAATGCAAGAGCAGGCTGCTGCATAGCACCCAAGGGAACACTCTGCAGTTTGCTCTGGGACTGCAATGCTTTTCTCAAAGCCTGTGGTATCAGAGACACATTTACACAGACAAATTAAATGACAAACTGTGAGACAAGCATGCAGCCTATGCTCTGCTCTAGCACAGCTTCCCCTCCCTCGCCACTTCCCCTGTTCCCTCCCAGCATCTCCAGCTCTGGTACCTTGCTCAGGTCAGATTGGGCCTCCCTCAGCTTGCGCTTGTACCTCAGCACTTCCCCCTTCAGCTGGTGGTTGTGATTCTGGAGGCTGCTGATGAGGTGACGCATCTCCCGATTTATTGGCCCTACAAAGAACATACACAGTTAAGTTACCACAGGCCATACTCAGCTCTCCCTTGCAGAGTGCAAAGTATGTGTGTTGTGCTTTGGAAAAATCCTTCCACTGTAGTGATAGCTCTCTGGTAACGAGGCATCCAGAAATAAAAGAAATGTTCCAGGGACAGGCTTAGTCACAGAGAAAGACTTGCCTCCCTGCTCCATGACATGATGGCTTGGACAACTGTACTAGTGCTGTCCGCCATCATATCTTCTTGCAACTCACCATCCTAGGTCTCTGTCAGCATTACTGCTTCACTGATTTCTTCTTCCCATTGAGAATCTCAGTATAGAAAGGCAGTGCTACCCCATCAGAAGGGTCTTATTCCAATGCTATGATAAAAACGTACATTTTGCCCCCTTCTGGTGGGAGTTAAATATTACAGTTTTCTGCTATGTAAGCTCAACTTCCTAAAAACATCTCTTTTCAGGAAAAGAACTTCCAATAGTGTAAAAAAGTATTATATTATATTCTCCCTTCACAATCTCTGCATTGTCAATAGCCAACCAATTCCCAGACACACCGAAAACCCTCATAAGAACATCTGGCCACAGCCAGAAAGATGGAAAATACCTTGATGCATGCGCATTTTATGTGCCTAAAGAGTGATTTTCCTGAGACAGAACAGTGCCAACAAGTATTGCACGAAAGCAGAGAAAGCTCCAAAGAGGCACACTGCGGAAATCATAGTGATGTCAGACTGGAGGAGGCCTCACAAAGTCATCTTGTCCATCCCCATCTGCTGAAGTACCCTGACAAGTGTTAATTACTGTGAGTCTGGGAGCTGCTTAATGCATAGTACTAGAGGGTCCCCACATACTGTAAACCACATTAGGCCTGACTCACTCATTGCCCCATCTCTCAAAGGTGTCAGATGTAAACTGGTGACATGCTGATCCCAAAAATCACTGTGTGATGTACGTACAGGTTGTGTACAAAGAGGTGCATGGAAAATATGCATTTGGGAGGCATCACACAAACCCAGATTGCTCTAGACATAGAAATGTGTATTCACTTGTCGGACGAACTTGGTTACAGGCAGAGGACAATGCATGTAAGGTAAATAAAGCGATCAAGCTAAACAAACAGGGGAGAAAACCATGTAACAATCATACCGGGCGGGGAGGGGGGGAACAGAACTTGCATCCCAGGAAGACTTCCTGGATCTTGAATCACAGATAATGAACTCTGGGTAATGAAAGGGGAGCAAAAAGTTATCTGTCACTGAGGGGACATGGAGTACAGCATCCTTCAAGCCTGTGAAAGTTGGATCCCCCGAGCCTGGAGACTTAGGGATAATGCAACTTGATGCATGTAAGAAAACTGCTTAGGTAAAGATCATGACTTGCTAAAATTAAGTTTCAGTCACCAGAAGGCGTGTTGTCTTTTAATTGTAACAATATACGCCTTTTATTCTTGCTTCATATAACTTTAATCTCTGCTCTTTGTTAATAAACTTACTTTTGTTTTAGTAAGAAAACCAGCTCATTGTGGTGCAAAAGTGAAGTGTGAGTCCTCAGCTAACCTAACATATTGATGTGTGCCATCTGCCTGTTTGGAGGCAGTGAACTTAACTGCTCTGAGCGTCCAGTGACAGGGACTGGACACTACTGGGAGACATCTGGTGGGGAACAGAACTTCACAGATTGTTAACTGGAAGACAAGCTTTTGGTAGCGCGTCTTGCAACTAACACACAATGTAGCAACAGCAAGGTACTTAGTCTTGGTAAGGCAGACTGATAACACAGTGGCTCACAATTCTGGCTGAACTGAGCATGTCATCACACCAACCTGTTCTTAAAGCCTCCATTAAACAGAGATACCACAATCTCCCTTGGTAACCTATCCCACTACTTAACTAAGAAAGTTTTTCCTAATATCTAAAATGAATCTCCCTTGCTGCAAATTATGTCAATTGCTTCTTGTTCTACCCTCAATAGATGTGAACAACTGATCATGTTTCTCTTTATAACAATCTTTTACAAATTCAAAGACCATTTCACAAACCATCTGTAACCTTACTAATAACTACACTGAGTGAGGTCTTTCAATCACTTGTGCACCCACCTTACAGTAATTTCATTTAGATAATTTTTCTTTAGTTCACTTATGAGAATGTCATGTGAGACAAACACCAAAAGCCTTACTGAAGTCCACCTATAGATGTGCATCACATCTACTACTTTCCTCCCCTCGCCATCACTACTCTATCAAAAGAGGAAATTAGATTGGTTTGGCATGATTTATTCTTAACAAATCCACATTGTCTATTACTTATCACATTATCCAACAGTTTTGAACATAGTTTAATAATTTAAGCATCTTTCCCAATATCAAAGTTTGGGTGATTAGTCTGTAATTCCCCAGATGTTCCTTGTTCCCTTTTCTGAAGGCAGACACTATGTTTGTTCTTCTCCACATCTCTGGGACCTCAGCCATTCTCTAGGAGCTCTTAAACACTGAATGTTCACAGATTAAATACACAAGGGCGAATTTAACCAAGCCTGGCTACAATACAGCTAAAATACAACCAAAACTGAGGCTCTCATATGGTGATATATGGACCACCAGTGGTTCATAAGCTCTATTCAGGTGGTCCATGGATAGTTCCCACTTAGGCATGTACCTGGGTGGCTTCATACAAGAGTGAAGGGCCACCCAACTAATGGTTCCACTATTTAGGTGCCTGGACCCCAGAGAAGAGTCACAAATACAGTGAGGTGGTAACTTTGGAGAATGGGGAAGAATAGGAGGTTAGTGGAAGGGTGCAGTGGCATGAGCTGAGGAAAATAGGAGGTAAGAGGGGTGCAGGGTTGCGGAGCCCATAAAAAGCAAATTTCCCCATTTCCAGGGCTGCAACCGCCAGGGAAAGATGGCTCTCCTTCCCTGCTTCAGCTCTGTGTCAGGAAAGAGACCTATACCAATATTAAAACAGGAGTGGTGTGCTTTTACTTGTAGAACAATAGAATGTTATTAAGGCATTATTTTATATAGCACTTTTATCCAAAGCGCTTCACAATAGCTAGTCTCATTCAGTGGCCTGTCAAAGATCTCAGCAATTTTCAAGTGGTCCATGTAAAAAACAAAACAAAACAAAAAACAAAAACAAAACTTGAGAACCCCTGACCTAAACTGTCTATGAATTCTTTAATTTGTCTTTTGCCCATCCTGACCTGAGATCTTTACCACTTTGCAAATACTAATGATGTTAAGCAAACAGTCACAGTTCAAGTGAAGACTGGTAAGTACGTATTTCAGCCTTCTCTGTGTCACCCCTCACTGGCTCTCTTTCCCCATTAAGTAGCATAGCAAAAAACTTTCCTTCATTTTTCTCTTACTTCTCATGTATTTTTAGCAGCTCCTCTTATTGTTTCTTATGCCCATTGCTAGTATCATTATTTTGTACCTTAGCTGTATGAAATGCAACCTCTGTTTAGAAACAGAAGTTAACAAACAGGAAAAGATTTGGTACCTGCTTGTTCATTGGCAGCAAGTGTCTGTTCAAATTCTATCCTCAGCATTTCATACTCCTTGCGGACCTGTGCCAGAGTGTCCTCTAGCTGGATCACCTCTGTGCGCAGCTTCTTGTGCAGACTGACCTCGTCCCGCTGGAGAGCAAAGAGGACACAGAGATTAGTGCTAGGATCCAGATGTCTCGTATTTCCTCCTCAACCTGTTTTACAGAAGGGAAGAATATTATCACCCTCCTAAAAACCAGAAAAACAACAACAGAGACTGTAAAGGCCACTGCAGTATTCAGTCCTCTCCAGTGCCAGTCAGAGGGCTAGCACAGAGCAGGAGATCTCAGAGGAGATGGAGGAATGAGGCGATTACCTCAATGAGTTCCACCTGGCGCTGGTGTGTGCTGCGAGTGCCGTGAAGCAGAGTGCGAGCCTCATCCAGATGTGCCTTCAGCTGGAGGCTCTCATTATACAGGACTGAAAACTGGGACTGCATGCAGCGATACTCCGGCGTCTCCTTCACAGCCTCCTCCACTGCCCTCCGCAACTCCAACTGAGAAGAGAAACACAATCCCAAGAAGAAAAAGAGGAAATTGGAGAGGAAAGAAATGTTACCTTATACTGGAGGCCGAACAGTGAGAAATAACAGCACTCCAAAGCCCATTCTTCCTCCACATCCACTTCACTCCTTTGATGAAACAGAATTTCCATAAGGCAAGGTAATGGTTTTGTGAACTACCCAATGCAGGAGTTTTTAACCTATACAGGTTAAGCCTCTTTTCTGGCACCCTCGGGACCAGACTGGTACCAAACAAGATAATTTGCCAGACCACGGGACATCAATATTTTCCAGCACATTACCAACACTTCCACTGCTAACCGGCCTCTTGGAAGACTTTTGGGGTAAATTACAGCTAAATAAAAAGCACTGAACACAGAGCCAGGACTGATGGCTGTAAACAAAGTTTATGGGACCATGGGAAACTGGGCCACAACCATGATAAGTGGGCATCCGGCTAACTAAAATCATGCTGGATTATGGATATTGCCAAACTAGAATTCTGGATTAAAGACGTTCAACCTGTATTAGTTCAGAACTGATGAAAGAAACTGGAGTAACAGCCTGGATCCCAATGATACCACACAGAGCAGCATGATAAACTTCCCTTCACTACACAGCTAGCATGCCTGTCCCTGAACCTGGACAAACATCATTTTCCAGACCTTCTCAAATCTTACTGTCACCCAAGGTGTCAGCATGTGGACAACCAAGAACCAGACTGAAATCAACAACTGATTTCACAGGGGTAGCAGAGAAAGCAATTTTGAAGACATCATAAAAAATAAGTCTGAAAAACAAACAAAAAATAGTATCAAAATTGATCAATTTTATGAATCAATTTCTTCTACCGACTGTGGAAACTCTAAGCCCTTATCTCCTGTCTCAATTCCATTCAACAGTCTCCCTCTTTCAGATAACTGACAGATAATTGGATTGGTTATTGATCACTGAACCCTACATTTATTCCCCACAAACAAAGCTATGAGTGCAGGGGGTGGAGGAGGGGGAGGGAGGGAGAGAGAGAAGACAACCCCTGCCCTCCTGGGCAGTAATTAGTATGGATGGTCACTGAAGATGTTGTGAATAGGAGAAAGGGACAGAACAGGAAACAGGGATAGCTATGATTCCCTATACACTAAACTATACACCGCACCACAGTCACTCTAATTCAGGGACCCATCCATGCAACAAACCTCGTTGCCAGCTCTGCCCACATATCTACGCCAGCAACACCGTTACAGGACCTAACCATTTCAGCCACACCATCATGGGTTCATTCAGCTGCACATCTACCAATATAATTTATGCCATCATGTGCCAGCAATGCCCCTCTGCTATATACATCGGACAAACTGGACAGTCTCTACCTAAAAGAGTAAACACACATAAATCACATATCAGAAATGGCAATATACAAAAACCCGTAGGAGAGCACTTCAATCTCCCAGGCCACACAGTAGCAGACTTAAAAGTAGCTATCCTACAGCAAAGAAATTTCAGGACTGGACTCCAAAGAGAAATTTCTGAGCTACAATTCATCTGCAAATTCGACGCCCTCAGCTCAGGCTTAAACAAAGACTGCGAATGGCTGGCTAAATACAGAAGCAGCTTCCCCTCCCTTGGTGTTCACACCTCCAGATCAACTGCTGGTAGTAAGCCTCACCCTTGCTGACTGAGCTAACCTTGTTATCCCCACCCTTGCTCTGGCTTATTTATACCTGGCCCTGCAGATTTCCAAGACCAGCATCTGATGAAGTGAGTCTGTGCTCATGAAAGCTCATGCTCAAAACTTTTCTGTTAGTCTATAAGGTGCCAAAGGACCCTTCGTTGCTGTATCAGGAATGTCTGTCACAGCAAAACCTCAGCCTCCTATTAACACTCCAGACTACTGCATGTAAAATATCATCCAAGCATAGAGAATGAGCCTGAAACAAAGATACATATTGATCAAAACTTCTAGTTTCACAGAAGGGACTAAAGAAGTTATACATATATTCAACAGCGTGAGAGAGAGACTCCAGTTAAATCCATCCACCTTCACACTCCCAGAGAATTTTGCTCCTACCTTCAGTTTCTCATTCTGTGTTGTCACCTCCTCAAGATCCTGGCGCAATTTTTCCAGTTCGCTGAGGCGGTTGCCAGCCAGCTCCTTGTTCTCTTCCAGCTCAGCATTCATTTCCTCAAACTGAAGGAAAAACACAAAAAGATTTCTTTTTAATATATTGGGGAAAAAAACATTCTGCATCTAGCTACAGTTCACATGGCCCTAATTACTATAGAATCAGAGCAACTCGTTGTCTTTAATGTTTTTATTGTCATAACTCTCACACAGGGCAGGGGCTAAGTAAGTTGCCTGAGGCCACACAGGAAGTTTGTGGCATAGGAGGGACTCAACTCACAGGGTAGTCACTGAACCATCCCTTTCACTCTCTCACAAACCAAAGCTTCCCCTCGCCCCACCCACAGCCTCAGGTTTTACCTTGCGAGCATTGATGGTGATTGTACCCCCATAGAGGCTGCTTCCAGCTCCATATACCTTGTAACCTTTTGAATTCACCTGCAAGGAGGATGAAGAGTTTGTAACAAAACACACATAGTGCTTCAACCCTACCCTACTCCCTAAACCATTCCCACAACCAGAAGACAGTCACTCCATGCTTAGTTCACATGTATTATACCACTCCAATTAGCAGCAAGTTAGTAAGGTAGAGGAAGGCTCCCATAAGAGTCCACTTTCTTTCTCTAGGAAGAGGTTAACAGGTGCTGCTGAGCTCTGAACTGCTCTAGCTCGCCTTTCAAAGGGCTTGGTGATTACCCGTTCCAGCACATCTGCAAGATGTCGGTTGAGCCGCTGCTCTCTCTTGCGGATCTTGTCAATATCCCATTGAAGGTCATCGATCATTGTCTCCAGCACACACACCCGCGACTCTGCCATCTCAACTTTCTCCTGCAACTTGGAGAACTGCAGTCCAGGGAGAAAGGAGAGCATCAGATAAGATAATAAGCAGTGTTTGATTCACAGCCTTCCAGGATTGCTCAGCATTAACTTCACTCATTCAGTCTTGCCTCAACCCTTTTACTTTTAGTCTTTTACAATTTGCTCAGGGGTCACTTTGCAAAAAGGTGCAGGCTGTCACTCTTAGGTTACCAAAATTTTGGATGAGCAAATTCCAATGCAGGGCAGTGAAAGAAAAATGGAAAGTGAAGAAGCTCAAGAAGCTTGCGTTTTTGGTGGAGTTAAGTGGCAGCTCCCTAAATGCATTACACTTGGAGCGCTGAATTTGGTATTTAAATATTTGTAATTGTTTCTTACACACATCCCTTGAGTGTTCAGCTGACGTGGTGTAAAGAAAGCCTGCTTTCTAAATGGTTAAGAACTGGAACTCCAAGAGATGAAATTTCAGAAGGAAAAACTGTCGAGTAGATCATAGCCCTGGAGAACTAAAATCTTTTTGTAATGAAAGCTCTTACACCTCAAATAACCACCAGAACAGAAAAGGCATGTCAGCTCCAACCTGACAGCTGTTTCAATAGTGTCTTAATCGCTCCTCCTTACTTTTTTCCCCACTCTCCCCAGCTATGCCCTCAGTTCTACATTCCCTCTAGCAATAAATTCAGGTGTTCTTTTAACACCTGGATTCAGTGCATCAGTCCATTGCCCAATTAAAGTTTACCAGGCACTTTACAATGCGATTCTTTTCCAGAATCTCACAGAAGTACAACGGGCATTACAGTTCTCCAAAGCTAAATTACTGCTCCTTTAATCTTGGCTCAGAATTTGAATTCTTCAGACTTAATCATCCCTGGTGCTCTACAGTTTGCCCTCTCTGGGGCAATAACATGCTTCCTATACTACAGAAACCAGAACTGCTCAGTATTCCTGGCAGGGATCAAATAAGCACAAATACACAGGCAGACTCCATTTTTCTTTCTTGTACCTCTTGAGACATGATTCGGTGCTTTTCCTGCAGTAGGTCAGCAAGTTCCTGTAGCCGACCATTTTCATGCGCAAGGTAGGAATTTAACTCCTGGACCGCTTCGTCCACCAGTGATGCATCTGAGAAGGGAAAAAGGACACGAAAGTGGAGTCATGGATGAACATCTTCAATTCAGTAATCAGCAAACAAAAGGGAAGACGAAACAACACAACAAACCTCTTTAGGAAGGAGGAAAGAGAAAGGGGGAGGGTTGCTCTTCCCATAGCTCTTATTTATTATGCTACTATAATTGGCAGTCAGGAAGATTAGGGGCAGAGCACAAATTTACTGTCTGTTGCACAGAGCTGAGTAGGGCTTTCCTAAACATACAAGCTCAAAACACAGACCAGCTTTGCAGACTTTTCAAGAAACTGAGCCTGGGACTTAAGTGAACTTCAGATCATTATTATTCTGAGGTGAAAGACATGCAAATCTCAGCTGCTTTTACAGAGTTTTTTCTTGAGTTCATTTGAGCCTGACACGAAGTGAATGAGCCCCACTGTTCAGTATGGACTTTTCAATCTTCCCTCTGCTATGTTGCTACCATCTTCTGTGTAGTGGCACATTATGTCAGGGTTACAAGGTTCCACTGGGACTTAAGTATTTCCAAATGGATAAACAAGTGAGTCAGCATTGGATGTGCCCTCCATCTAGACACCAAAACCAAGGCACACTTCTCAGTATTCAAATAATTTAACTATCTGCAGATGGACTTTGCCATGGACTTTTCAACATGCTCAGCAGCCAAGAGAGATCCCACTGTTCTCAAATAGGAGCTGATGGGCCCTGAGTATTTGAAAAACATGATCACTTCATTTTGAGGCTGACATCTGAGAGGAAAAATTTGACCCTTACTACTGACATAGCAGGAAGTAGCTCGTCCCTGACTCGATGTGTTAAGAAAGCTGGAATTTGCAAGCCTAAGCCCTCACAGTCAAACAGGCCCATCATACCTCCACTATTTAACTTATGGGACAGCATGTCCATCTTTTCCTGAAGCTTGTCATACTTGGTCACAATTTGAGCAACCGCTCGGCGGGAGGACTCCACACGCTCTTGCAGCTGAGACTCCATCTCCTCACTTGTACTGCTGGCCAGGGTGGCCAGGAAGGAGAATGCAGGCTCAGGCCCTTCTCCTGGAAGACAGCAGAGAAGGAAACGGATGAAAAAGTTCGCGTGTAGTGAGAGAAGCAGTCACTAGTATCCGCATATCGTTCGTTTTCCCAGAGTGCCCTGACCACCAACACTTCACCCCCAATTAGGTCCATCTTCCCAACCTGTGAAAGACAGCACACTACATGGCACAAGGTCTCACCTCGATCCCTCTCATCCTTACGTTCTTGATTGCTGTCTGAGTCCGGTTCTGGTTCTGGTACCACCAGGGCTTTTCGTTCAGACAGAAGGTCTCCAAGACCTTGCTCCAGATCATAGCGCTTAAGAATGATGCGGATATTTTCATCAAACTGGAAGAAAGGACAAATGAGAGGATACATAATTCGCATGACATCAGAGTGAATGAGACAAGACGACAGAGAAAACATAACGGTTCAAATGAGCATGCTATGTACCTGACTCCAGTAACGGTTGACAATCAGCAGAGAGGCATCATCGGTGGCCTGCCGCCGCTCCAACTTTTCAATATGCTCCCGCAGCTCATCCTCAATGGCCTGCCGCTGGTCCAGCATCTCCGCCAGCTTTCGGTTCTTGGTCTGCAGTGTCCGGATGTCCAGCTCCTCCTGTGCAGAGGTGAGAGTCACATCTGGGCACTTAGTGCAGCACAGTCTTATTCTACCCCTTTCTATAAAAGAGCCTTTGAGCAAGATCTTTGGGTTTGGGTGAGAATGAAAACAAAAACAATGTGCTGGAGTTTGGTTGTACTACCTGCAGGATACGGCTGGGATCAAAGAGACTGAGCCACACATATACATACCGTCGATGAAACTCCGCCTAATTTAATGGTCTCTACTGTGGTTCCTGAATCTTCAACCCCTGCCTTTTTCTCCGGGGGCACAGAGGGGCCAGGCTCTGCTGCCGCCCGCTTGTTGCCAACCCCAGACATTGCGGGTAAGTTGTCTAGATTTCCAGCTCTTTCTGAAACACAAAGAAGAACTTTAAAAAATGTCTAACCAGTTCCATTTTTAGAGATTCCTAACAAGACTATCACCACAGCATCTGAATGCCCTATGCATCCTAGGAATTCAAAAAACACAGCAGACTGCTTACACCAGAAATATATCCCTTGAAGGATTTAGAAGGTCAGGATTTAAAGTAAACATTATAATACAGTGGCCAGGCTACTATTATGAATACCAGAACAATGCACAAAGAGATATAGAATAAAGGTTGAACCTCTCTAGGCCAGCACCCCTGGATCTCACCAGTGCCGATACAAGAGAATTTACTGGACCCACAGGAGGTCAATATCATCTAACAGCATTATCAACACTTCCACTGCTTACGGAGCTCTTAGAAGACATTTAGAGTTAAATTATAGCTAAATAACAGCACCGAACACTGAAGACCAGGAGTAGAGGCTGTAAACAAACTTTATGGGACCACAGAAAACTTGGCCACATCCCTGATACGTGGTGCTCCGACTAACTAAAAGCATGCCAGATTATGGATGTTGCCAGACTAGAGAGAGGTTCAACCTGTACTCCAACAAGTTCAGAACAAATTCTCAAGTCCTATTAGTGCAGTAAAGAAAAACTCCTATTGAATCCAATGGTCTTTGGGTCAGGCTCCTGGTCAGAATATCCTAGAACATTAGAAGTATGTTAGAGCTTTGCAAGTGGATAATGTTATCAAACTTTGATCTGTCTACACAAAAAAAAAAAAGTCTAAGAATACTTTTAAAACGCTTGCATGTCTATGACTCAAAAATGATATGCAAGAGCTACAAACTATTCACTTTTTATTTTAACTATAAGTTCTTTAGAACAGGGGCTGAGAGCACTGTCAAGACCTGAATATCTTTTATAAGATCATTGGGCAAAGAGCGTATCTTACACATTTGTGCAGTTCTTACCATAATGGGACTCCTATTTTGAACGGCCTACTGCAATATAGATATTTAAATGTTAATTTCTCATTTATATATATATATATATATATATATATATATTTATATATATATATATATTAAATATTAAGTCATATATAAATATATGTTTTTATTATTTAAATATATAAATTACTTGTTTCTTTGCATTTTTACTTTAACTGGAACATTGTTATGTCTTTTATTTAAGATCAATCATAAAAAATAAAAACAGACGACACGTACAGGGACAGAACTGTACCATCTGATGGCTTACAAAAGATACAAAAAGGTTCTCAGATGAGGCAGGAAATTGGTATGGTGATGGTCCCCATGAGAATTCTTACATTTTAATTCTAACTGGCCTCAGGACTAAAGGGTTTGTAAGACACCTCATTATATCCCATATGTCTACCACAAAGTCTGACTCCATTACAACGGTGCTAGATGAAAATGGTGTTGCTCAGGACCCAAGTGCCCTGCAAAGCTCAGCAGCAGATCTTTTCATATCTGTCAACAAGTTAAGGTGATATATAGGAAAATATAGGCAAGAAGTATTGGAATGTGCACTTTAATTCAACTGAAACCTGCTGCTTTTAACAACATTATATATTCTTTGATCTACATATTGATATTACTACTAATATTAATATTCCTTGACCTACATATTGAGAAAGGAAGAAGGGGAGAATTTGTGCAGCAAAAACACCATAACTTGGTGGAAGCAGCATGTGTAACTGCAGAATTTCCCTGTATTTTAATATTTTAAATGATGTGCAAATGAATAGGAGAGGAAGTGAATGGGAGGGGGGCCATGTGAACGGAGAGCTAGTGAAAGGCACTAGAATGATGATCATGAAGACTGAAATCCTCCAGTCCATGAAGAAAGCAGCAGGATGTTTCTCTACACTGTCCCTGATCTCTGAGCTAGAGAGACCATATTCAGATCCAAAAAACAACAGGCAGTGACCCTCAGTTGAATATTTAAGAGAACTGGTGGATGAGCCTGTGAGGTTACATCAGGAAAGTACCACCAACAATTCTTGAGGACCAAATTTCTCTCACCATAATCAGTTCCAGTGCCCAATGAAGTCAACAGGGATTGAGAGTGCTGGCTATTTGATGTAAAGACAGGTTCTACTGAGCTAAAAGGGGATTCTATGAGCAGGTTTTACAGTTTGTCCATCTTAGGAAGAATTTTGCCACAGGTTTTTTAACAATGTGTTTAAAGGGACACACTCCATTTTAATTGGGCCCCAAAATAATTTAAAATAATGATCTTCAAAACTCAAGACCACCTTTTCTATTACAGGATATCTTCCTTCACTGGAATTTAAAAAGATTTCCAGGAAGCATGTTTAAGCTAAACATCGAAGCACCTTGTTAGTGCAGGAGAGCCTGCATGAAACAGACTAGTCATTTGTCAGGGCCATTATGTCAGATGGTATAAATGGGTACAGTTTCACTGACCTCTCTGGTGCTGAGCCCATTCATGAGCTGAAGGTGTCTCTCTACCTACAAACTGAACAAAAAGCAAAAGTAAATAAAACACCCAGCATAAAAAAGTAGATATTAAACTTCTTTACATTTTAATCATTTAAAGGTGTATTTCTAATACAGCTAAGAAATTAGATTCTATATATGCAGATGTGAGTAAAGCAATTCAAAATGTGACTTTCCGTCATCGGAAACTTATTTTGCAATATGCTATTTTAATTTGACAGGGACCCTTTCAAATGCTTCAGGTTTTAAAACCACTGTCACATAGGCTTTTTACAGCAAATCCACAACATCCTTCAAATATTCTTATAAAAAGCCTTGAACGGTCCAACAGCTAAGACTTCAAGTCTCTCCCTCTCCCACCCTCTAAAATGTGATTGAAGGATCACGTTTAAACATTTCACTCTTTCAGTAGAACATACTTTTGTTATTTGTGTAATTATTTTTCCACAGAGAGTGTTATTAACAAGAAACAACAAGAACCAACCAGCTGACAGGGAAAATACCATCCAGAAAATATCTATCTATGCTCTCTCACCCTCAGAGGGTAATCCCATCACCACACACACACACCAACAAATCCCACTAATCAACTCACCTCTCCTACCCAGATCAGGTAGAGAGGTGATACTCACCCCCCAGCATGCACAGACCATAGTCTGACCTTCCATAGCCTAACAGTCTACATATTCATGCTTCTACCCCGACCTAGGGTCAAGTCCTGCTCCTTCCCCGCACCCCCCATACTCACTCACAAACTCCAGAGACCAAGTGCCCTCCTCCCCCTGACACTTGTCCATCCTACACACACAAGCCTGAGCCTCTGCTCCTCTCTCCTACCCAACCCAGGGGCCAACTCCCCCTTAACTCCCCCCTAGCTCCACATACTTCTATCTAGGGGCCAAGCCGCACAATCCCTGCATAGGGGCCAAGCCATTCCACTGTCCGCATACCTTCACCCAGGGACCAAGCCTCCTGCTCCTTCTCCCTGACACTCTCCCACCTGACCCACCGTCACCCTGGGACCGAACTCCCCCACCCAATACACCCCCGCCCCTAGCCCAAGCTCACCTCCACCAGACAGACCCCTCCCCACACACACCTCCGCCCCGGGGCCAAGACCCTGGACACTCCCGCATCTGACACCCCCCGCTCCCGGGCCAACCCCCACCTCCACCCGACAGACCCCTCCCCCCACTTACCCCCACCCCGGGGCCAAGACCCCGCTTCCCCGACACGTCCCAATCCCAGCTCAGGGGGCAAGACCCTCATCCCCCTCATACTTGCACCCAGCGGCCAAGCCCCCTCCCTCGACACACCTTCACCCCGGAGCCAAGGCCCCCTACCCCCGACAGGATTCCACCCCCCACAAGGCAATCGCTGCTCGGGTGCCGAGCCCTCAACACCCCGCACCTCCGTCCAGGGGCCAAGCCCCTCCCCCGACACACACCCACACCCAGGGCCAGGCCCCCCCCAGCCCGGCTGGGGAGTTCCCCGCAGCGCGGCGCCGCGCGGCGCCCCTCACACTAGCGCCGCTGAAGTGCTACCTCAGCCAGGCACACACACCCCCGGCCCTGATACTCACCCATGGCCCGGCCAGCGGGCCTCACCTCCGGCCTCCCACCCCTGACCCGCAGGAAGCGGCCAGTGACAGGAGCTCAGCCAATCCTCACCGGCGTCCCACGTAAAGGGACGTGCCCTTAATAAACATGGCTGCCATCGCCCTTTGCCGTCTATAGACTAGGAAGCCATTCTGCCCCTACTCAACATGGCAGCCACGGGCATTTGCTTTCCATACGCTAGGAAGCCACTCTGCCCTTTCTCAACATGGCGGCCATCGTTCATTGTCTTCCATTGGCTACGAAGCCATTCTGCCCTTTCTCAACATGGCTGTCATCACCCTTTGCTTGCCAAGCTAGGCAGTCACTCTGGCCCAAGTTGCACTTTCAAGACTAACAAAATAATTTATTAGGTGATGAGCTTTCGTGGGACAGACCCACTTCTTCAGATCATAGCCTTAAGTACTGAGTCTGTTCTGGTATGGCTATGTCTGAAGAAGTGGGTCTGTCCCACGAAAGCTCATCACCTAATAAATTATTTTGTTAGTCTTTAAAGTGCTACTTGACTGCTTTTTTGTTTTGATAGTATATAAACTAGCACGGCTTTCTCTCTGTTACTGCCCATAGTTGCCATGGCTGTCATGTCTCATTGATTTCTATGTGGTTGAAGTCAGAAGCCCTCTGTTTAAATGGTAGTGAGAGCCCTGCCCCTTGTCAGGGGGGAATGGCTGATCTGAGGGGCAAGAATGGGGTAAAAGAGAGGACCTAAAGCAGAATATAGGAAGAACAGGTTGATGTTTGACCCCCTGGCATAGGTCCTCTAATGCATTTAGACCCCTCTTTTCCTTGGAGGATCTTGTTCCAGTTCCTCCTGTTCCATAGCCCTGCATGTTCACTGGCCCCTGTAGCTTGGTGGTAGCAGAACAGCCAAGCCAAGATGAAGGGAGACACACGCAAGTGAGGAGCGAGTGGGAGTAACTGAAAGACTGTAGATACATAATTAGATAGCAGCACATTTATTCTACTGTTAATTTTAAAAATTGCATTGTGCAATATAATTCAGGAGGTGGCAGACTTCCCTCAGTCAGTACTGAAGCAATAGGCCAGGATGAGGTTAGCAGGCACTGCATATCTAGAATTGTGACCTTTCAGATCAGAACTCCAATTTGCATGTTGACAATTCATGAAGAAAGGGAGCAGAGAGCAACAGTAAGAAACATAAGATTAGACTGAACTAGTTTGGTTGCTGTCACCAACTCAGTTCACCTCTCTGTGCCTTAGTTTCCCACATCCAACGTGCAATGCACTAATAACTAAGACATGATTGTTGGAAGGATTAATCAATCTTGTGTAGGGAATTGAACATGAAAGTGCTGATGACATTACTCCAAGTAATTATCCAATTATTCTGATACAAGATTTTACACAGAAAACTAGTTCTTATTTAAAAAAAAATATCCCACACCTTTAGTTCCCATCTCTTTCTGGCCTATACCAATTATTTTAGACAAGGCTCAGAGAACGGTAAAAGAGAGGTAGCCATGTTAGTCTGTATTCTAACAAAACAAACAAGCAGCCATGTAGCACCTTAAAGACTAACAAAATAATTTATGAGGTGATAAGATCTTCAGATCTGAAGAAGTGGGTCTGCCCTGCAAAAGCTCATCACCTCATAAATTATTTTGTTTGTCTTTACGATGCTACATGACTGCTTGTTTGTTAAGTCTGAAAGAGGGAGCCATGTTAGTCTGTATGTGCAAAAACAGCGAGAAATCCTGTGGCACCTTGAAGACTAACAGATTTATTTGGGCACAAGCTTTCACACGTAAAGACCACTTCATCAGATGCAACTGAGGCATCTTACAAAGTGGATTATACTCACAAAAGCTTATGCCCAAATAAATCTGTTAGTGTTTAAGGTGCCACAAGACTCCTTGTTATTATTTCAGAGAAGACAAACCCCAGTTCACACAGCTCACCTAGCCTCTGGAGTTTGAATTTTGATTATCCTTATTTTTAGATGCGTATGATTAATAGGCATAACATTATCCAGCCTTGTTAAAATCCAGTGACAACAATTTCATTCCATGATTTCTTTACACTGGCAAATTCCATTGGCTGGTCATATGACATATAAACTGTTTTGCCACTAACTTCACTAAGAACCAAGCCTTTTTTCCTTATTATGAGATTACAATATATCAGAATGAGGGGGCTCATCAGTTTTTTTACTGTATCTTTCATAATCAGAAATATTTCAGTGATGCTCTCTAGCTCTCTTATGTCAAAGCTAAGTAATCCTAGCTTTTGCAGTGCCTCATGTGAAAGTCCCACTAACCCATCTTCATTGACATTCTCTGGACCTCTTAAATCTGAGTTATATGCCTTCCTTACAGAGAGCTAAACCTAACACTTCTCAGGAGAGAGTAGTATTATTTAATATAATGTGATTATAATAAAGTTTGTATTACATTCAGAAGACAACACATCTTTTTTAATTTACGACCATGTGATACTTTATGTTAGAATAAAGATGTTAATACTTACATGCTAGCGAAATTCCAATTTATTCTCCTGCCTCCCAAATCTCATTCTGATCCTTACTTTCTGCCATTTCATGAGATACTGGTACTAAGAATTCTCAGCTCCCACTGAAGCAATCAACTAAGGAGAAAATGTGATTATTCCTGTGGAGGAGAAAACTTTCTTCGGATTGGGTCTGAGGCTGTTGCGTTAATATCCATAGGAACAAAAGGCCAAAACAAATCTCCGAGCCTTCCACTCCAACTATGAGATGTTCTTCAACCTGCTTTCCCTACTATAAACATAGAACAGCATGCAGATTAAAATAAACAATGCACACATACACACCCAAAATCCAAAATAACAAAAAAAAAATCCAAAATCAAAATAAAACTACATTGCACAGACAATTCTCCTCCAGTGGAGAGCATGAGAGACAGAGAATGATCCACATGGGTTAGATGTTTGTTATATCTCTTAAGTCCTAATGCTCTATGGGAAGGTGCTGAGATACTGCAGTGATGTGGACACCATAAGGATCTATATACAGTAAAATAGGGAGCGTCTAACTTGTGTAATTCAGTTGCACAACATTCCCTAATTGGCAAACTCAGACATTTTCACAGCACTGTCTAGGCAGACATTTCTAGCTAATATTTATGAATATTTCCCTATTCCCTCTGAAGCAAGGAAGCTAACAAACAGCACATCAAACCAAATCCTCTGAACTTTGAAGAAGTTAGGATTCAAATATATATCTGAAATTAGCATCTGAGGCTTCACCCTAATTTAAACAAGCTGTCCCAACACAGGAGTTTTGTTCCACCACCCATCCTAATGATTTCCTCATTGGGCAATGAGAAATGTGGCATGCGTTAGAATCCATTTTAAGCTTCATCTATGTTTAAATAATTGCTAAACCGCAGTGAAATCAATAGCACTTACTTTCTCTGCAATTTGTAAGAATGGAGAGTCTCATCAAGGATTGTGCAAGCCATGCAGCATGGAATGAAGCTCGCAAACCTCTTAAATCACTTTCGGGTGTCACAGACTTTGGTTTACAATCCCTGAGAGCCTTAGGCTCTTGGAGCTAAAACCACAAATGGATTTAGGTGCCTAACTGCCATGTTAGATACCATACTCCAAAATTTAGATTGTCAAAACCTCCATTTAGCTGCCTTCTAGCCCTGTCCATGTCTAAAGTCCCTAAATCCTTGAACTTCTACCAATTAAGGTGCTCATTCAAGAGTAAGGGCAGTGATCACCATTTTGTCTTACTCAGAGTTGTTAAAAGGGAAACTCACACCTCCGCTCTCAAAAATAACATGCTTCAAAAACAACAAAAAGTCCTGTGGCACCGTATAGACTAACAGACATTTTGGAGTATAAACTTTCATGGGCAAAGACCCGCTTCATGAGATACATCTCACTAAACGGGTCTTTGCCCACAAAAGCTTATGCTCCAAAATATCTTGTCTATCTAACTCGGCTACCGCTCTGATGCTTCAAAAAGTGTTTCTCAAGGTACACTACTAGGAACGCCAAGGAATATTCAACTCAGCGTTCCATGTTAGTTACTTTTATCTGGAGTCCTGCCCCTCTGTTCTGTTCTAGTACTTTATCTTCCCAATACTGGGCGATCTGAGCATCTATGTGGAAATCTAAATGTGATATCCAAAATTGGAGCCATATCACTAAATACTATGGAGGGAGGAGGTAACCTTTTTTCTATTGGTTTCTTTTGTATTGTCTTTCCTGGGGTTTCTATGCGAAAAATAACAAGACAGCAGACATCTGGGCACACTGTGAATTCCCACAGGTGACCTTACCATTTCCTGGGGGGAACAGTTCTCTACAGGAACCAAAACGTAATCATTGTACTCAGACATATCTTCTTCCTGATGCTGCAGTTCCTTTTGAGCTGCTCCTGCTTCACTGGCATTAACTCAGCAACAGGAAGTTCTGGAACTCATGGTTATATGTTTGAAAACCACAATAAAGGAAGATTTCAGGTATGCACTATTTAATTGTCTGTACCCATACTCTTCCTTGCATCAAACAATATAAACGGAGCAATAAAATTAATGCATAGTAAACTCTCTTAACTGGCATTCTACCACCCGGAACTCTTAGATAACTGGCATTTTAACCATAAATAAATTTTAGTTACATTTTTCCGTAAGTACAGTTTAGTGAAAGCAAATACAAATAAATACAGCAAATACAATGTGTTTATCATGCACAATGATACAGTTGGTAAACGAAGTACTCTGCATACATTTGTTTGTTTCTTATTATCTAATCTTGTTTTTCTTTAGTGTTATGAATTGCTAGGTATACCTCTCTGTTATCCACAATATTTGAATATCTGGCAACCTCCCAGTCCCGGAGTTGCTGGATATGAAAGATTTTACTGTATTCGAGATGAGTTCTGTTTTTCTGGTCATGTTATTGGATACTCCTAAAACCATAGTTCCATTCAACAGGATGTGGTATACTAAAGGGAAATATATACTATATATCACATTCTGTGGTATTTCCAAAATGTTTCAAGCAACAGACAAGTTCATAGGCTAGCCAGCAGACTGAAAATAATTTAACTTAAATATACAGCTGTTCTCTTTGGTGCAAGATCAAGCACTAAGCATTCTGCAGAAATTTCCCTTGAATGAGAGAAAAATCACAGACCTCTACTGGAAATGCAGATAAATTGAACCTTAGTCTCTGCCACATCTTTCAAAGAAATCGTAGTTAAAATCCCTGAAAATTGTTAAGTAATATGAGAGCTTGTGGGGTTCAGGAAAGATTTCTTTCAGGATGAGGTCCCCATTGAGTATGGGCTGTAGTTGTTTGATGACGGCCCATATGGTTTACAGTGGGTTGGGCAGGTGACCATTTGGGGCCTACAGTTGGCGTGGGTTTCCAAGTCATCACAAAAAGTAAGTGCCCCCCAGCCAAGCAACACCAGACCCCGCCAGAACACTAAGCGCAAAATCTGCAGCTGTATCTCCACTTGACAACACCCCTCCCCACCAATACGCCTTTCAAGACCTATAGGTGCCAATCACAATGTGTGATATTACTCAGCCAGAACATTAAATGCAACAACAGCAACCTAGCAATCACTCTGAAATGGACATGCACAAGAAACAGGCAATACAAAAACACCTGTGGGTGAACACTTCTCACAAAGCCACCTCCCTCCCTCAGATCTCTCAGTCTTCATCCTCAAAGGAAACTTATACAACACTTTCAAGAGATGGGCCTCAGAGCTTGGGTGCCTTTACAAGACACTAAAAACCACAGACTTAATAGAGATGCAGAATTTATGGCATATTACAGCAAACTATAACCCAAGAGCAACCCCTCCTCCCTGCCATAGGGTTGCCAACTTTCCAAATGCAGAAAATCTAACACCATTATCCCACCCCATACGACCCTTCTCTGAAGACCCTGCCCACAAACTGCATCACCCTCCCTCCATCATGTGCTTTCCCTCACCCACTTGTTCGTTTTCACCAGGCTGGACAGGGAGTTTGGATGTAACCTCCAGTCTAGCACTGGAAGCAAAAGACTCGGAGTGTTGGAGGGGGACGGGCGTTGAGCTGGGGGTGCGGACACTAAGCTGGAGGCAGAAATGAGGCATGCAGGGGGTAGGATGAGGGTACTGCCTGGGGCTGGAGATGACAGGCACAGTGTATGGGCTCTGGGGTGGGACTGAGCAGTTCAGAGAGTGGGAGTGAGTATGGGCTCTGGGAAAGAGATTGGGTGCAGCTGTGGGCTCAGGGCTGGGCAGAGTCTTGGGGTGAAGGAAGGGTTTCAGCGGTCAGTGTGCTCCTATGATCGTCTACCTCAGGAAGCTTCCGAAAGCTGAGGGCATTTCCCTCCAAGTCCTAGGTGGAGGCACTGCCAGGTTGCTCTGCATGGTGCCCCTGTTGCAGGCACTGCCTTGCTGTTCCTGGTGACTGTGGTTCCCAGCCAATAGGAGCTACAGAGGCAACCCTTGGGGTGGGCACAGAACACACAGCTCCCATGGCTATGCCTCTAGCTAGGAGCCAGAAGGAAATGTTGGCCACTTCCAGATGCGTGGAATCAGGGTAGGCAGGGAGCCTGCCTTGCTCCACAAATGACTGGACTTTCAGCAGCCCAACCAGCAGTTCTGACAGGAGCCAAACGGATCCCTTTCTGACTTGGCATTTGCACTGTAAACTGAACACCACGCAACTCCCGCTGCCTTTCCTCCCACTTTTCCCACCAGGACGGGCTTGGAATGGTCCCCCATATTAACATCTTAGGCTAAACAATCTGTTCCACCTTGTGTTTTGCTGTGACACTCTCAGTACTTTCCCTTGACCTAAAGCAGAGTGCTGTGTAAACACTAGTCCTTGCCTACACTACACTCCCTCTCTCAACACATACACTGTTTCTCTTTGACACACTCTCTGCCCCCTGTGCCACACTCCTCCCTACCCCCAGTTCTTTGGGCTTCTTGCATTTATGTTCAGCAACCCCACTCTGATCATATTACCCAATACAAACCCTTCCAAAAGCACCCTGCAGTCAGTTACAGGGTGGACAACCAACCCACAGTGCACTGCTCTCTATCTCCAGCTGTTTTCGTAGACATGTTCCATTAAAATAACACAGGGTTGCCAGTCCTCCAGGAATTCAAAATTAATTTTTAATTAAAGACAATGGATGGAGGCCTGGGGTGTACAATTCTGTTGCTTCCCTCCTTGGAGATGGCTGCGATCCTACCCTTCTGAGCTCAGAGAGAGGGAAACCGCAGGTGAGAAATAAGATAAAAGGGATAGCAGAGGCAAGATGCACAGATGGTGAAATACTGCGCTGCCTCGGAACGCTGGAAAGCAAAGGGGAGACAAGCGTTACTGCTGATGTCTGAAGTTTGTGTGCGGAATCCATTTTGCTACAGGCAAATGTCATTCTGCAAAGGTATGGTAAGTGGTGGGGGTGAGCCCAAGGGGTTTGGAGTGTGGGAAGAGCCTCAGAGCTGGGGTACAGGAGGGGTGAGGACTCTGGCTGGGGATTTGGACAGTGGAGCGAGGTGAAGGAGGAGAGCCTTGGGGCATAGGAGGGGGCAGAGGGTTGGAGTGTGAGGGGTGCAGGCTCTGGCTGGGGGTGTGGAAGTGGAGCGAAGAGACGGGGGAGAGCCTTGGGGTGCAGGAGGGGCTGAGGGACAGGGTGGGAGTGGGGGGTGCAGGCTCTGGTTGGGGGGTGTGGGCAGCGGAGCGAGGTGGCAGAGGAGAGCCTTGGGGTGCAGGAGGGGCTGAGGGACAGGGTGGGAGTGGGGGGTGCAGGCTCTGGTTGGGGGTGAGGACAGTGGAGCGAGGTGGCAGAGGAGAGCCTTGGGGTGCAGGAGGGGCTGAGGGACAGGGTGGGAGTGGGGGGTGCAGGCTCTGGTTGGGGGGTGTGGACAGTGGAGCGAGGTGGCGGAGGAGAGCCTTGGGGTGCAGGAGGGGCTGAGGGACAGGGTTGGAGTCGGGGCGGTTTGGGGGGGAATCTGGCCGGGGCTGTGGAGGACAAGGAGGGCCCAGGCTGCGAGGCTGAGCATGCAGGAGAGGGCTCCGGGCTGGGCGCTCTGATCGGAGGCCCCAGCCACAGAGGACCCGACCCTCCCGGCCTATCGCAGCTCTGTACCAGGTGAGAAGCCCCCTGCACCTGGGCGGCGCCGGGTCGGGGGAGGGGAGGCGGCAGGTGAGGGCTCGGCCAGACCGGGACGGGAGGAGGGACGCTGCGGCTGGTGGGGTCGGCAGCCTGAGCGCCTGCGCGGGAATTACCGAGCCGCAGGAGGAACTTGTCCGCGAGCGGCTCCAGCGGGGCGGAAGGGGAAGGGAAAGTGCCTGGCTCGCGGCACTCTGGGTATCCCCCCTTCCGGCACGGACCCGCCTCGCGGCTGCGCCGGTGCAGGTGCGGCGCTGGCTACCGGCGTGACTTGGGCGGCTGTGTTACAGGAGCAGGTAGCCGGCGGCTCCGAACCTCGCCCCGCGTGCGCTCTGCTCCCGCCAGCTGTGCGGCTCGCGGCGCGGCGCGGCGCGGCGCGGGGCGTGGGGGGAATTCTTGCCAGCTGCTCTCCGTGCACCAGCTGGAGGGGGAGGGGACGCCCCCCGGGCGGGGCAGGGGACGCCAGGGCGGGGGTCAAGCGGGGCGCGTAGGACAAGCCGTACGCAGGGCAGTTAAATGTAGCTCGAGCCTGTGACCGGGCGCCGCTGTGGACGCTGACGCGGTGGATCCAGGGGGGTCTGGCGCAGACCCGCTCAATCGACCGCGGATCGCTCGAGGGTCGTTTCTCCCCGGGAGGGGATCCGCGCTGCGTCACGCTAACGGCGTAGCCTGAGTTCCCCTCCCCCCCGCCAGCGGAGCCCTCAGGGAGCGTCCGCCACGGCTCGCCAGGCGCTTTTGCGAGGCAACGGGAGCGGCTGAGGCGCCTCCGAGCCGCTCCTCAGCTGGGCCCGGCTATTGGGCTGTGTCGCGCCGCGGGGAGCGGGGGGGCCGGGGCCGGGGCCGGCTCCCTGCCCGCCGCTCAGCTGCCCCAGGGCTCCCTGCAAGCCTGGGCCGCTAGGTGTGAGCGCGGGGCAGGGCGGTGGCTGCAGGCGGGGCTCGTGCAGCGCTGGAGCGGGGCGGAGGGTGCGGCAAACCCGGCTGCTTAGCAACAACAAGGGCACCTTATGCATAAGAGACGGTCGCATAAACAGCACCCTATCGCGAAAGCCCAGGGACTGCTGTGCTTGTGTGCGCCCCTCCGGCTTCCATCCAGGGCACACTACGCCGTCCGCTGTGTGCAGCCACCCTGTTTGCTCTGATCCATCAGACAGACACCACTATCTACGAGCCCTTTACCAAGCGTTCCTCAAACTACAGTACCCACCTAAGGAAGTGAGGCGACGGACTGACACTGCCAAACGGGTACCCAGAAGCCACCTGCTGCAAGACAGGCCTCGCAAGGAAAACAAGAGAGCGCCACTGACCATCACATACAGCCCCCGCCTAAGGCCTCTCCAGTGCCTCATCAGTGATCTGCAACCCACCGGGAACAATGATCTTTCCCTCTCACACACCTTGGGAGGCAGGCCTGTCCTCGCCTACAGACAGCCTGCCAACCTCAAACAAATCCTCACCAGCCGCTACAAATCACAAACCAGTGACTCTAGGCCTGGAACCAGCCCCTGCAACAGTCCTCGCTGCCAACTCTGCTCACATATCTACACCAGGGACATCATCACAGGACCTAACACCAACCATACCAGCAGGGGCTCCTTTATCTGCACATCTACTAATATAATATATACCATCATGTGTCAGCAATGCCCCACTGCAATTTACATTGGCCAAACTGGACAGTCGCTACATTAAAGGAATAAATGGATATAAATCAGACATCAGGAATGATAATGTACAGAAGCCCTTGGGGGGAACACTTCAGTCTCCCTGGACACTCAGTAGCAGATTTAAGGGTGGCAGTCCTGAAACAAAGACATTCTAGAAATCAAGTGGAGAAGGAAATCTCTGAGCTGCAATTTATTTGCAAATTTGACTCCATTAACTAAGAATTAAACAGAGACTTGGGAGTGGCTCACAGTTTACAAAGGCAGCTTCTGGGCCCTTGGTGTTAAGCTCTCCCCAATAGACTCTGACAATGGCTCATATCCCCCTGTCTGATCTGACATTTTTCATACCTACTGTTGATACTGGGCCATTTCCACCTTGCTGAATAGACCTTGTCAGCTCTGGGCCTCCCTTTTTCTGGGACCCCATTCTTTAAATACCCCTCTGAAACCACCACCCCCACTCATGCATCTGATGAAGCGGGTCTTTGCTCACGAAAGCTTATGCTCCAAAATATCTGTTAGTCTATAAGGTGCTGTAAGCTTCTTGTTGTTCTTGAAGCTACAGACTAACACAGCTACCTCTCTGATACTTATAGATGAACAGATAATTTGGAATATCGCGTTTCATGGGCTTTCTCCCAGGGACAAAGGCTGTTGGGGGGGGATCGACCCTGGAGTGATCAGCAGTCGATTTAGTGGGTCTGCACCAGACCTGGTGGATCCACTGCTGCAGCATCCACTGCAGCTCGGTGTCACTTGCTGCCAGCCACTTGCCCACGAAAGCTGATGCTCCAAAATATCTGTTTATCTATAAGGTGCCCCATAAGGTGGTGTTTGGCAGATCCAGACTAGCCCAGCTGCCCCTCTGACACATCCCCTATTTCATAGGAAGCTGGAGGGAGTCCGCAGCCCAGCTTGGGGTTCAAATGTGCGATGGGAACTTCTCAGGTTAAAGCTGAGTCGAAGGCTCAGCCAGCAGATTCCTCCACTGGCTTCCAGGCTGCGTCTCCGCTGGCCCTTCTTTTGGACAGATTTTTGTCAGGGTAAACCCCCTCCACCACCCCACACACACAGGCACAGACATGCGTGTCACTGACAAAAAATGCCGGTGTGGACAGTGCTGTGTTGGCAGGAGGTGGTTCTCCACTCTTGGGGTGGTTTATGTCCACAGGAGAACTCTCTTCTGCTGGCACAGAACAGCCATATAGGAGCCCTTACAGCAACAATGGCTCGTTGGTTTGCACACTAGCCTGTTAAACTTGGGGTTGTGAGTTCAGCCCTTGATGGGGCCATTTAGGGGCCTGGGGTAAATAGGTTAAAAAAAAAAAAGTCCCAGGGAGGGGGTAGGTGCTGCTGTGAGTACAGGGGACTGGCCTGGATGCCCTTTTGAGGTCTCTTCCAGTTGTGAGGTAGGTATAGTTATATCTCCAGTGCAGCTGTAAGATCTGTGGTGTAGATGTTACCTGAGAGCCATGATCGATCTGCCTCTTTAATATGCTCACAAAGAGAGAGGAAACTGGGGGTAGAGGAGTTGCTTGCTTAATAGAGGGAGGGGGAGATTTGTGGTTGTGTGCCTGAGGCTGGTTCAGACATGCATTTACTGCCATCAGACTTCACAAATGTATTAAGTCTCACAACACCTCAGAGAAGCAGACACTAAACAGGTGTAGGTACTTGTGAAGTGGTGAGCTGCAGCAGAGACATGTCTCTTACCTGGACAGAAAGGGTGGCCTTGTGGTTATGGCACTGGACTGGGGCTTGGCCATTTGGTTTCAGATCTTAGCTCTGCCACCCACTCACTATGTGACCTTAACCAAATCATGTAATTTTTCTTTGTCTCAGTTCCTCATCTAGACAACTGGGTGAATAATGCATTATTTGAGTAAGTCTGAGTTGGCTAGTTAGACTGCAGGCTTTTTGAAGCAGACATGGGCACAGGTACAGAGGGGTCTGTTCCAATCTCAGTTGGAGTGGGGGTGTCTATGTGTGCTTCCATAATAATGCTGCTGAGCAGATCAGAGTCCCCAGCAATGTCATGGGACATTGCGACCACTGTCTGTGACATAGTATCCTCAGTGAGCTTAGCAAATCAGGATGGACTCCTGAACTCCTTGGTAAGTTACCCTGTGATTTCTTATCTTGTCACTGGCAGGATACCCAGGGACCTCTACTCATTGCTCCTTCAGTGGCCTGGTACTCATTTCACCATGAGCTTGTCACAGATTTTTGCTCTCACCAGACTGTTAGATCTGGAATTTCTTCCTTGGATACTGATGGATCTGTGCACATCTTCAGATGTTTCTTCTTTTTTTTGTAGGTTAATTCCATTCTGATCGGATCTTTCTTATGTTGCACCACTGATGGCTTGCTACCCAGAGCAGGGGCAAAGGAGTGAATGAATTGGGACATGAGCAAGGCCACACCTGGTTTGCAGCCGCTATGCTCCTGCGAGGACTGCGGCTCTATGGGAAGTGGTGCCATTTCTCCAGTCCCATTACTCAACTCCTTATCTTGACTGTGGTGACATTTGGTGTGGTGGCTCCCTTGATTTGCCACCGGCTCCTCCACTCCTATTTTTACTTACGACGCTGGCATCTGAACCCTATGAGTTATGAGTTCCTGAAGCAGAACCAGGAGGAAGGCCAGGCTGCCCTCCGTTACTTTGAGGACCTGCAGACTCCTAACTCCTCAGGCATTCCAGGCAGCAAGGCCATCAGACCATGGTTACTCATCACCATTGTTACTGTGCAAAGACAGAATGAGTACCATTATGTCCTGCAAGTAGCTTCCGGCTTCCATCGACTCCTCCAGCAGTGTGGCCCTCGTTGCCAGAACTATCAGATCTTTCTCTGTAATGTGGAGCAGGACCCAGGCAACTACCAGGATGCGACACTGCTGGGCACCCACTTTGGAATGGTCAGCCGCTACAAAAACTGGAAAGACCCTGACGCCTCCCTGAACCTGTTTGAGAAGGAGAAACGAGACTATGCCTTCTGCCTGGAGCAGTCACTGTTGGCCTACAGTCCAGAGTACCTCCTTGTGTTGGAAGATGATGCTGTTCCTGAGGAGGAGATATTTCCTGTCCTGCATCACCTGCTCTTGGCACGGCTCTCAAAGCCACACCTCAAAGATGCCCTCTATGTGAAGCTGTACCACCCAGAGCGGCTTCAGCGCTATATCAACCCAGAGCCTATGAGGATTTTGGAATGGTTTGGCCTGGGCATGTTTCTGGGCCCCCTGCTGGGCATCGTGTATTCCTGGGCAACAGGCCGCCCAAGACTTATCTGGCCTATTGTCCTGTTCTTTGCCTTATACAGCATGGCACTAGCAGAGCTGCTGGGACGCCACTACCTGCTGGAACTGCGTCGGCTGGCACCTGAGCTCTACAATGTGGTGCCAGTAACCGAGTGCTGCATGCCTGCCATGCTGTTCTCTGCCCCTTCTGCCCGCCGTGTCTTAGGTTACCTTCAGGGGCTGCAATGCCGTCGAGGCTTTGCCAAGGACACTGCCCTCTACTCACTACTGCGCACCATGGGTGAGAGGGCCTATGTGGTGGAGCCCAATCTGGTCAAGCATGTGGGGATGTTTTCAAGCCTCAGGTCAAATGACGACCCTAAGCTACTGTGACCCACCGAGAAATGGCCTTATGGAAAGACAGAGCCAAGGAAGTCTTGTTGTTGGATAGACATATCAGTTGTGACTTCAGATAGCAGGACAGTTGTTACTGGGCTCAGAACCACCAGGGACTGTGCTCAGAACTGTCAGAAAAGGAATTTTTTTAAGTTTACTTAAGCTGATAGCTAAATTATTTTGTTATGACCTAACATGGTGGAGGAAGGTGGAGGCTTTCAGGAAAGGGAAGGATTTGCTACTATTCTCAGTCATATGTGGGGGAGGGGGCTGATATTAGCTGATTAAAATTTGACCAGGTAGATCATTGTTGCTACCACTGTTATATAATTGCAACAAATCTTATACAAAATATGTTGATGTCAATAGACAAGATTTGCTGAATGATTATTTCTATGTATGTATCATTTTTATATATGATGTTATAAGTACAGGTTGAACCTCTCTATCCAGAATTCTCTCCTCTGGCAACATCTGTAATCTAGCATGATTTTAGTGCGCTGGCTGACCACTTATTATGGGTGTGGCCAAGTTTCCCGTGGTCCCATAAAGTTTGTCTGCAGCCTCTCAGCCTTCTCTACTGTTACTTTGCTGTAATTTACTCCTAAATTTCTTCTAAAAGCCCAGGAAGCAGTGGATGTGTTGGTAATGTGCTAGACAATATTGACTTCTTGTGATCTGGCAAGTTCTCTCATCCGGCACCGGTCAGGTCCTGAGGGTACCTAATTAGAAAGGTTCAACATATATTAGCTCTATACCTGAATTTCACGTTTGCTTCTGTGAGGCAAGATATTTAGCCTGCACATCTTTAAGGGACTATTGACATCAAATGGCTAATCAGAGAACACAACTCACAATGGGCCAGAGGAGACACCTACCTATGCTTCATGTGCTGCAAATAGCTTCATGCTTCCATGGCCTTCTCCAGCAACATGGCCCTCACGACCCTAAGCAAAGAACGCATAAATGTGTGACTTGCCCACGTGACTCCAAACACCATCTTGTTCCTAGTAGGGATATAAAATCCCATTATTTGGTTACCTGGTTAAATGTTAAGTTTACCCGGTTACCTGATTAAACCGGGGGGGCGGGAGGGGCGGCAACAGGGGCTGCTCTGGCCAGGATGTACTGCACCCACCTATGGTGTGCCGCAACAATGAGCCGCTCTGGCTGCACTGGAGCGCCCCCTGTTGGCAGACCCTGCAAGGCTGGAGCAGTCTGTGGAGGGTTGCTCCAGCCCACACTAGTTAATTGTAATCTGCAAGCCTCATCCCTTAAGGGTGAGGTTTATCAGTTAATGGTTAACATCCCTTGTTTCTATAGTAACAGAGAGGTCACCCTGTTAGTCCCTTACTTAGAAAGCTCCCATTAGTGCAATTTCATAGTCCAGTGGATTGAGCAGGCAAGAGGCAAACTGGAGACATTTCCAAAGCCTTTTTGTAGCTTCTTCCAAGTAGAGGGAATCCCATTGGTTTCACTGTAGAAAAATTACAGGAACTAAGGATAAACAAATGAACAGTCATGTAACACTTTAAAGACTAACAGAATAATTTATTAGGTGATGAGCTTTCGTGGGACAGACCCACTTCTCCAGCTCATCACCTAATAAAGTTTTTAAAGGGCTACACGACTGCTGGTTTGTTTGTTAGAATACAGACTGAGTATCTTCCAGTGATTTAGAAGCAACCAGAGACTTAACAAGCTAGCAGTTAACTCTTTCACTGCTACAAGCCTGAGCCAAGAGCTTTGAAATTACTTTATGTGATTTCTTTAGCCAGTTTTAACTTTTTTTTTAAATAAACCTTTAGTTATTAGATACTAAAGGAATAGCACCAATGTGATTATAGGGAGAGATCTGAGTGATATATTGATCTGGGTGTGTGGCTGATCCTTTAGGATCAGAACTTTTTTTGTTTGATGAAATTGTGTTTAAAATAACCACTCATCATCCTTAAGTACATTGTTTTTGGTGGTGGAACAAGGACTGGGATAGCTGAAGAGACCACATTTTTGACTTCTTGTTAGCCAGTGCAGTGATACGTAAGTTCACTTTTATTGCTGGTTTAGTATATCTTATGGAAGAATAACCACCAGTTTTGGGTGTGTCTGCCCTCTTCCCCAGCAGCTGGAATTGAATTTGGTGTTCTGTTATGATGGACTGAGACACAGCTGACATTTGCACGTGAATGTGTCTCCAACAGGAGCATCCAACAACCCAGTCTCTGGTATTGCAGACCCAAGGTGATTTGGCTACATCATCTGAGATTTGAGATCTCCTTTGTCTTATTACGTGCCCTATCCCACCTCTCCCACTCCCCACCCCAACTCATTCCTGCTTACCTATACCGGCCCTGTTTCAACTCCCATTAGATTAGTAAATACCACTCCTGTGGTTGCATGTGTCCCAGTCTCAAGGCACTGGAAATGCTAGCCAGAGTGACTGCAGCAAACAGAGGCCAGCCTAGGAGGAACTATGGAGCTGGAGAATAGCCCCTGTTTATCTGACCTTTTCCATACATTATCTCGATGATCTGTTCATCTCTTTAAATAAAAACATGAAGAGACCTTTACAAGAAATATGATTCCTGTGATTCTGCCCATGGTTCTGGGAACACGTTTCATGCTGCTTCAGGGCCTCCAGGACTTCTCCCTGGTGGGTAACATGCCTCTTCCCCCAAATCCTACCTCTCCCTTCACCTTAGAGCAGAGGATCTGAACCCCAAAGCCCATGTTCTTTGCCACTTTCAGATAGAGCCAAAAACATTCAAACCAAAATCCCACTCACCATATGTGGCTTAGATGCACTGGCTCATGGATAACATACAGCTGACATCAGAATGGCCTTTGAGAGTGCACAAACAGCTACCTCGCATAGGTGTAGAAGAGCAGATTCCTCATTTAAGACCTGACCCTTTATCAGCAGGTGTTCACTAACTTTGATTGCAAGCCCTTAAAACTGTCCAGTTGCCACCTGTCATGGTTTTCCATGGATTCTGTCTGCAGAATAGAGATGGTCCAGTTTGCCTTGGGCAGCCCAGTGGATAGCCCAGCATGCTCATACTGGACATCATCTTATCTAAAGGGACATTGAAGGTATGGTTTTAGCCACATGATATCACAGCACATTAATCTTGCCTCACATTGCAGTTAGATTCAGTTAGCAGCTGCAGCAGATGAAGTTCATGGCTCCCATCAGTGAGTGAAATGTCCGAGAGATCTCCGAACATCTGGTCAGGGTCATATAAGAAAGCTCCAGCAATGTATCATATTGAGGGGGCTGCTCCTAAATCTGTTCAATAACTGTAGTCTTCTGAACCACCCGTGGGGAGGATGGTTGCTAAGAGTTGGTAGCTTTGTAGCCAAGCTCTTTGCTCTGTACACAATAAAAACCAAAAGCCACATGAGAAATATGACTGGAGATTTGACACAAATTCAAAAACTGCCTTGGAAAGGTTTGTACCCCCAGCCCTGATCCAAAGGCCCTTGCAGACAGTGAGAGTCTTTTCATTGACTTAAGGGGGCTTTGGACCAAGCGCTGCGTGTGGGGGCTTAGATCCAGTTTTGAGTGGCATTTGGGTGAAACAGCAAATCGCAAATTTTGTTGGCTTCAGGATAAACCAAAGGAAACTTTTTTTGTGGAGGAAAGAGATTTACGCTGAGTTTTTGCTCTTCGTTTGTCAGAGCCTAGAACTCCTAGTACATCTAGGAGGAGCATATGCCTGTGTGTGAATCTCTGTGGAAGGAAACCAGAGAAGATATTTTCACAACTAAGTCCTCTAAGCAATAAGTTTTATACAGTTCCCCTGAGGACCTGTAACCTGAACACACAGGAAACAGACTGTTAGCCACTAGAGCATAGGACAATGCAGCTCATGTGCCTGCCTCTCCCCAGAGCAGCTGGGATTCTTTTAGAGCTGTGGTGTCCGGCCAGTTCTGAAGCAGTAGATGCCACCTTGTGCCATAGTGAATTAGCCACGTGTGTTTACTGTTCAAACCAACTAGCCCCACTCAACCAGCCCTATAGCCACATGTAGTTAGTGGTTAGTGTGTCTGAGCCTCTAAAATGGTGGTATCCTTGTCATTAGCAATGGAAATGACCCCCTTGCCCACAGGAACTTGAGTTTAAGTGGATGGACTCTAAGAGCTGCACATGTTCTGAGAAGAGAGAACGCATTAGAAATCAAGCTGACAAAACACTACATTTTATTTTCACTAAATGAAAGTGTCAAAAATTCCACTCAGTGGTCACCAACGTGGACAGGCGCTAAAAACTATTGCCAGACTGAGTACAGCTAGTATTTAACTTCCCCCATCTCCCTCATGACCAAGTATCTTCTTGGTGGCATTCTTCTTTGTAAGGTAGAATTTGTTGGCCCATTTTACATTTATTCTGCTAAGTGCCTGGGCTGCCTTAACTGTTGAATGTTTCAGATATAGAGTATTAAAAAACAATGGTACTGTATGTATCCAGACAAACACTGATTTGATGTTATGGGGTTGTTTGTGTTGACACAAAAGAAACCCCACAACAAGGGGTAATGTTTGGGTTTTTAAAAAGGGGAGGAAAGAACCAAGTGATAATGTTCAGTTAATAAATGTTCTGGTGCGTGAAAAATTTTTTAATTTTGTCAGCATGTTATGTTTCTTCCTTGCCTACTAATGGGTCGTAGCCCCCGGAAGTCAATGTGAAATTTTCTAATAATGTTTTTGGCCACTGCATCAGACTTTTTAAATCTGAATATTCTTCTATCAGCCAATCCAGTTCTGCACTGGGAGGGTCAGATTGGCTAAATTATATCCCTGGGAAATAGTATCAGAGAGGTAGCCGTGTTAGTCTATATCTTTGAGAACAATAAGAAGTCCTGTGGCACCTTATAGACTACCAGATATTTTGGAGCATAAGCTTTCATTGGCAAAAACCTGCTTCATCAGATGCATGAATCACAGAATCACAATCAGGGCTGGAAGGGACCTCAGGAGGTCATCTAGTTCAGCCCCCTGCTTCAAGCAGGATCAACCCCCACTAAGTCATCCCTGAGGAACACAGCTGGGCTTCCTAACTTTTAGCATAGAACTGGCCTAAGTCATTTTGGGGAGTCCACAAGGCCACAGGCATTAAGGGATTTCAAGCTGCATGTTTGCCCTGGGAAGTAAAGCTACCTCTGTTTAAACACTCAAGTCCTTTATCTTTATTCAAGCATTGATTATTATTGCCAGACAGCTTGCAGACAAAGTTAGGAAGCTCTCATAAGATTGTGCAGATACTGCTAGGTGCAGTGACTGATTGTGCACAGGGAAGTTCAGTAAAAGGGGGAGTTTTGTGAACAGGGTGTACGTATGTGTGTAGTTGGCTACTGAAGAGAGCTGGCATTGAAGGGAGTCTGTGTATACCTGTACGAGTGGAGTGCATGCTAAAGTGAACCTCTGCGTCTGTACTGGCCTCACTGGGGGCCATTTTGTGTCTGGGCCTAGTGCAAACTCTAAGGTTTTGGTCTACACTTACCAAAACTTCAAAATGGCCATGCTAATGGCCCGATCAAAGAATACTAACAAGGTGCTGAAATGCATATTCTGCACCTCATTAGCATGCCCCCAGCCTTAGTGTCTTTTCCCTTGTAGACTCAATGAAGAGTACAGGGCAACTGCAGTCCCTCCTTAGTGTCCCCCAGAAGGTGGGGCAGAGGCCAGCCTGAGGACCTCTCCCCTTCTGCACGCATTGGGGTTGGTGGTACTGGCCAGATGTGCAGAGAAGTGTACTGTGCAGGGATGATGCACAGTAGATAAGGGAATCTGAGAGCCACAGTACCTGCCAGCTGACATGAAGCAGATCCGCCTCCAAAATGTCCAGCTCCCACAGATTTGCCAGGAAGCCTCTCTGATGGCTGGGGAGCCAGGAATGCCAGACATTTCTCATGACGCTGATTAAAGTCAGCATTTCTGAGAGGAGAGCTGTGGGGTGGAGTGGGGAAAGCAGAGGACTTTATCAAACAACATTCCTAGTTAGATAGCAACAAGGCAACAGGACTTTGAGCTGGTTGAGCAAGACTAAGGCACAGCAAACAGCCAGAAGGCAGCTCTCCTCAGCAGGAGAGGAGAGATGAAAGGCAAACAGTCCCACACCATCAGATCACACTTTAACCCAACCATGCAGCGGGCACGCTCTTCATGTTCCACCAGTCCTGCATTGCCACGTGCACACACATACACACGCTCCTGCACACCTCTACCAGTCAGTGTATTTGCAGTTCAGTTTCACTCACTTTGTGGGCATGCCCAAACGTACAAGGCTGGCAAGTCTAGGGGCAAGCTTTATGGTGCAAACTTGGTTTTAACCTCACCTGACTGTCCATTTCTGATCTGGTGGGGAGAGGGTGAAATGGGGGTAAGACAATTTCAGCCACCACATTCAATTCCCCGCCCCCACCCTCCATTAAGGTAATGGCACAGCTTTCCTTCTGCCTGTCCACCCATGTGTGGCTCACTGTTTCATGTAGTGGGACCTGGCCCACTTTGCAGAGCTCAAATGAGTGTGCTTCACAGCATAAGCTGAGCACCAGGTGACTTTTAGCTCAAACTGTAGAGGAGCCTGTAGGAAGTCCCACAGGGCTCAGGTTCTAGTCTGCCTGGGGGTCGTTACGTTGCATCAGCAAGCTTTACCTAAATTCTTATATCAGGGCGGGATGTAAAGGCCTCACCATCTGAGGTTGGGAAGATATTTTCCCCCAGGACATGTTGAAAAACTGTGGAGATTTTTCACTCCAATGTGAGGCAAAGGTCACTTGGTTTTCAACTAGGGTAAATGGTGGAGGCTTTGTAACTGGAAGTCTGGTTAAATCATGCTTCAGGGACCTATTACAGGCGTGGGTGAGTGAGGTTCTGTGGCCTGCAGGTCCAGCCCTAGAAGTTCCGGTGCCCAATGCAACATGCCTGCAGGGGACTGACCGCTCCATGGGTTGTGGGGAGGGGAAAGGAAGCTGTGCTCAGGGCTGCAGTGGTGGGACTGTGGGGGGCAAGTTCAGCACTGCAGGGAGCAGGAAGGCAGCAAGGGCCAGGCCTGTCCCCACACTAAGTGGAATGACCGGCCTCAGTCTGCTCTGCTCCACCAGCTCCCAGCTGTGTCACTCACAGGGGGGGAATTGAGCAACAGAGGGGGGCCCTCACCCCTACACACTCACTGGCAATGTGGCTGGAAGCAGAGTGGGCAAGGGCTGAGTCATGCTTCTTCTTGCAGCCACGTGTAAGTGTGGGCTCTCACTAATCTGCCAGGCTGTCATTCAGGGGAGGAAGCTTGGGTGCAGGGTGCAGGCAGAGCAGGGGTCAGGGGCTTAGGGGAAAGGCCTGGAGTGTGGGCAGAAAGTGAAAAGAGGGAGGGAGTGTCATGGGCCTTTCATTCCCCTAGGGATGGCACTGCTGGGAGAAACTCCTGGGAACCAGCTGGGGGAATGGGACTGGCTGCCAGAGCCACCACCTGATACGCAGCTGCATAGGGCACCATAAAATTTGGGGCGTACTTGTGTGTTGGTAGGGACAGCCTTGCGCTTCAAACGGTTACAGACCCACATTCCACATACTCGTGCGCGTACCATGCTCACAGAATCCGGAGATCATTGCCTAGCAGTTCCCATGCACACCTGAGTGAATAAACAGGTCAACTAACAGACAACAGATGTCCTTTTAGCATCTCTGAGATGGAGCCTCAGCTGGGCCTTACCCAGGAGGGAGCACACCAGCTTTCTAGGGTTTGCGCTAGACTCAAGCACCTTAATAACATGTTTCCCATTGGGGTGTTTGCATCACTGCTCTGGATTTTAATATGGCTGAGGCTTAGTAGTCAGGTAGGAATGCTTGCTTACATGCAATCCTGAGTAGAAGGTCCTGCTCTCTAGGACTGAACGCAGAACTGAATTTGCATGTGTATTTATTTTCAGAGTATTACAGTAGACCCTTAATTAAACAAACATCATAAATAATGGACCCCCCCTCAAATAAATAAATAAATGTCTGCCCGCATGTACATGGCCCTCCCCGGTGGGAAGAGTGCATGGTACCTCCAGTAGTAGTGTCCCTAGCTGCTGCAGTCGCCCTGGCAGCTCTGGTGATGGGCAGGTATTATGGGCCCGGGTTAAGCAGACACAGCAGACAATGAAGTCCACTATACTGGGGGTCAATAAAATCAAGGGTTTACTGTAATTCCTGGAGGGCTGGATTTCAGCCTGGAGGGAGCTGTGGATTGTGTAACATCAAATGCCTCAGAAAAACAAATCTATTTAAAACAAATGAACACTGGGTAGGGGGACTCTTACGTGGTACTTTCAAAAATATTCAGCAAGACTTTTAGGAATTCTAACCAGCCATCATCCCTCCATTCCACTTCTTTTACGAGCCCCAGTCATACCACATCAGCAACACGTGCTCCAGAGCCTTTTGAAGCTCAGGGTTCCAAGCTGGGATATCACTGGGGCAGTGCAAAGGAACAGGGTAAATTTGGAAGATGCCTGCCTGTTGTGGTAAGGTGGCTGTAATGTGTCCATTTTCCCTCAGCAGACTACTTTAACAGGGTTTGTCATAATAAATATTGGTTGTTACTCTACAGAATCAGCTAACAGGAAAAAACAGCTAAGTAGCTCACCCAGTCTATGTCCCTGGAAGAGCAGGATGGAGTTCCCAGGTGAGAAATGTATCAGATCAGAATACAGATACTACAAAGCAGTCAGGGTTTCATGAGCCACATTTGGGAGAGTGCTCACATGGAAGTTAAACAGGTGATGCTTGTCATAAAAACAGGGAGATAACATCAGTGTCTAAGCAAACATTACATTGTTCAGTTAAAACAAGGTCTAATGTCCAAGGCTACTTTTTATGTCATTGCTAAGAGTATGATGCAGTCATTGTACTGCATAACTCCAACCCACAGCAATTGGTCTCTTGTATTCCAAGTAGCCCATGAGAACATCAGCCTTGCTGTTTATGGTGAGTTGGTAAATGGAAAACATTAGTGATCTGAGCACAGATGCTCTGCAAGTCACTTATAGAGAATTCATTTGTTTTCCCACAGGAAAACCCACACTAAGTAAATAGGGTGCATCACATAAGCCTAATTTGAGGGTTTCCAGGTGATTTGGTTATGCGCTTACCTGCCCTCCTCCGGTGAATTTCACCCCACAAACAGAATTCCAAGTTGCACACTGAAGCAGTTGGTGATTTGCATTTTACTGCACTATTAGCAGAGACTGACGTGATTACTAAGATTACATACTGAGCTTCATCACTTTGCAAGGCCATATGCAAAGTAACAGGGAACACATGCTCCCTGATGGTGTGGGACCAAATCAGAAGGTTGGAACTCCCTGCAACTAAGTTACTTTACAGTAACTGAGGAGCTGGCCCTAAAGTGTAAGCTCTTGGCATGTTCCACTCTAGGTCTTGCAATAATTTGTATGACAGCTTGAAAGGGATGATGAAGTGGTTGAATGGCTGCATACAGAGAATCTTTACGGAATTTGTCATTCTCACTTGGAAAGAAACAGAAGGATAATTTCCCATGCCTGTATGAGAGAGAGAGAATAAATCCGACTGGCTTGGCAGGTTTATAGCCCCTCTGCCAATCAGAGGTACTGAACAGAGACACCGCCTCTAACAGCCTGAAGGGGAGGGAGTAGGGAAAAGGGACAAAATAGTATTGCTGAGAGTGTTATAAAAAGTTTGGAAGTTGGGAAATTATACCTCTTTGGCTGCAGCGACCTCACAAGGAATTTCTAGCAGAGAAGGAGACGCTGTCCTCAAACAGTGAGTGAGAATAAACCACTGATTCCTTTCTGATCTAAATGGGGGATGAGAGAGAGTGAGAGAGAGAGAGCGAGCAAGAGAGAGACAGAGAGAGATGTATATTTTCTGGAAGTGGGTTTTGCTTTATCAGGAACAGCTTGTAATACTACGCAGGGAGCTGTGTTGTAAGTTTATAAGACTAACCAAATCAGGAAAAAAATATTCATTCATTCTTAGGGTACATTTTTCCTCTGCAGTGATCTCTCCCTCTCCCTCATTTGTCTTCTGTAAATGTACTAAGTCCCACGTGATGCAATGCTAACAATTGTGTCTTAATATTGTGATAAAGAATACTTGGAGGAAGTGAATGTGAACACATAGTCCTCGTCTTTAATTCAGGAGACCGGTTCAAATGACTGTGTATGTCATTTTCTGCTACTTTATTTACCTGGTGATTGAGGTAGAGGCATGTGGGAAGATTGGAGGTGCAGCTGGAAAATGCCATCCTTTTTGTGTAATGTGCATGCAAGAAATAAAGTCGGCTGATCAAGGGTTACAACGCACATTTGTGTTGGCGAGAGTGGCTTTGACGGGGGGACCCAGGATAGCCTTGAAAGGAGAAGACTGCATGAAAAGAGACAACAAGAAGCTGTTGGCGGAAACATTCCCCTGTCCTAGCTGTGGACCCCTCTGAACACAGGGGATGAGAACAGTCATCTTCAATGATTTGTGCAGAGCTTCGGAATACAAATATGGTTACTGGCAGCTGCATATTCCTCCATCCTTCTCACAGCTAGCACTCTCAACCTCCTAATTCACCTGCACCATCCCCTGCCAGCATCCCAAGGACCAGAGCTCTCTAGGGGATTTGCCAAAACCCTCCAGGGACAGGTACTAACAGGCACCATAGCAGAACCCTCCTACAACCTCACCACCCCCTAGCAGGGCATGACCCCAGCTGGGCAACCACCAAGAAGAAACTATCTTTAATACCTGAAGAAGAGTGCTCTAAATAACCCCCCTCCCAGTTACTGGACTAGACCCATAGATGGTCCAGGGGCACCCTAGTCCTCTGGGCTTTCCCTGATCCCTTCATTGTAAAGGAGATGAAGCAGCACTGAGCACAGAGGGGAATGCAGAGTGGTGTCCACTGCCCTCTATAGGCATAAGTCCTGCTGGCCAGTGGAAAAGGGCACAGAATAAACCCTCCCACCGACTGTAGTGGGGATAATGGGATCTTTCAGGTGCAAGGGCCAGTTGGTGTCAGTCTCCAATACAGAGAAGAAGGGGAGAATTCATTGCTTCTTTTCCTCTCACCTGTAACACCCACAGATAGCAGTATGTAAGGTGGGGTTTTGCTAACAAGTTGCTGTAAGAAAAGCCAAGCTGCATGCATGCTCATTGCCTGACCACATGAGCAGGAAACTTAACAGCAGGAGCCCAGGTTTTACAGGTAATTGCGAGGTCTCATCTTCCAGCCACTTGAAAAGACGTGCACAAAAATCACCACCTTAATCAAAAGTTCTTGCTGATTTTCCTATGGCAGTGCCAGTCTGAACCCTTGACCTAAATGTTTTTTTTCCAGATCTGTGGCATTTTGCTGCATTACCACCCTCACTCCTCTTCTGTGCACACAGGAAGAACTTTTCCTTTCTAGAATACACAGCAAAGGGACCTTTCCAAGCCTTCCCCGTCTGATAGTAGGTAAAGGGGCCCACCCCAATCTCCATGCTTTGCATGTACTTTTGTCTTCATGCACACGATACAGTGCAGTGTATTACTGACCATTGTTGAAGACACATGAGATGCTGGTTAGCACTGTGATGGGTTCATTCTCCTTAGAAGTTATATAGTTTTTGCATACATGGCTATTAATTTAATGCTCAGCATGCAGGTAAGGCATGTGTGTGTAAAGCTGAGTGTTTTAACCATTTCTGCACAATGTTCTCATTGTTGCCTTGGTGGGACAGTGCCCTAGCTTTCTGTCTTATGAGCCCAAGAATGAACGTAAGATTGCAATACAAGAGGGGGAAGGGAGGTCCTGCCATGACTCTGTGCTCCTCATTTCCAGTAGTCAAAACTGGTTAATTCCTCACCACACACAGACGGTATCTCTTGTTCCTCTAACAGCTGCCTCGCTGTCTCCGCCTGCACGCCTTAGTTTGCATGTTACTTTCTCTCTCTCTTAACATCTGTTTGCAAACAGGTTTTTTTTTGTTCTATCTCCAAAAGGAGGAAGTGCCTCATGTTCCACACCAACGCATCCTTGTTACTTCTCTTAGATCTTCCTTCTTATTTCCTTTGTTGTATTTTCAAGCAATTCCTTTCCTCATTTCCCCTGCAATGAGAAGATTCCCCCTGCCCCTCCCGCCTTTGGTTTAGGAGGAATAATTTTTTCTGAAGTCACTAGAATAATAGAACAATTAAGTATTTTAGAGCACTTTGCACCTTTCAAGTTTAACACACTTATTGGTGTGTCACATGTCACTCGCTTTACATGAGCCATAAGAAATGCAGATCTGTTGCAGGTCTCATTAGGAAGTCAGGTATTGTAACTCACATTTAACTCTAGAGGTCAGCAGGTAAATCTCTCTTGCTGGCCAAAATGCCATTATTAATAGGATTTCCATTATGTAGAGAGTCCCACTGTTCCCAACAGACAGCTGAATCAGAAATCAGACTTGGGTCTTGTACTGTTCTTGTTGCCTGTTTGTTATGAGACACATTTTAACCCCCCCCCCCCACATTTATTTGTACATGTGTAGCTTTTCCTTATAAAAAATCACTTTCACACACTTTAAGCCCTACCGTGTGTATGAACACTGGTGGAATTTATTCACACTGATCTACCTGCACACACTATATGTACTTTGAGTGTGTAAATATGTGTGTAGAAGTACTGAAGGATTGTGCTCACAAGTAATTGTGCATATAAAGCTGCGTGCAGTGAGACGGGGGCCAAATATTCCAAACATTTGACTTACTTTATATAAAAAGAGAGGTAAAAGTCACAAAACCACCTGTGCCAATTGGATCCCCTCTTTTCTGCTGTCCAGAATCCATATATTGTACTACAACTAGTTTCTTCCGTATGGGGCAAAGAGGCAAATGATATTCAAAACCTGGCGCTGATAGTTCTGTTCAACATTGCAAACAAAGTGCTGGGGGTAGTTGCTGAAGAAAAGGCACAAGCAAGAACAGGAACTTGTAACCCGGCTTAAAGTGCAATATGCTAAAGCCACGCCAACCCTTTCCCATGTTCCTTCTCCCCTCCCCCATGTGCACTTTTACTCCACTCTGTTGTAATATTAACTGAAGGCAATGTTTGTGCTGACATCTGTGACATTTCCCATTTGCTTGCCCCACTACACCCTCTGGAGAAAAGTCTAAATTCCAACACAGCAATATTGACTTTCATTGCCATGTTTTTCTGGTCCAGCTGCCTCTCTGCCAGGATGTGGATTAGACAAACACCCTTGTTTGTTTAAAGCAACACTGGACCTTGCTGGAAAGCTGTTCAGAACATTCTATTTAGCCACTAGGCTGCATCTGATTTTATGCATTTTCTGAGTTTTTCTGCCTTTGTTATTGCTCTTTTCCCCATTCCAATTATTTTAATTACATTTTGTGAGCAACAGAAAAATAACATTTGTGGGTCAGAGCTTCAGCTGGTTTTAATCAACACAGCTCCACTGAAGACTCTACCACTATGACAATTTATAGCAGCTGTTACAACTGGCTAGCAGATTAAAAATATTGACAACATTGGGGCAGAGCCAAGCACAGAACCCTTTTGTCTGCTGTGTTCCAGTCCAGTTTCCTGTCTACTGCACCCTGCTCTCTTCGGTAGGCCTTTATAATTTTGGTTGATACGTTGCCAGAAGCCTCTTTTTCATAAGGCAGCCATAAGTGAGTAACAGCCAATGGAAGACCTTGTTCTGCCTCTCTTGCTCATGATGAGCAATACTTTACTTTTCAAGTACCACTTCTGGAATCCATGAGACTGCTCTCAAAGAAGGTATTTCTAGGTTTAGGACAGGCAGAATGTGGTGATAACATAGCGAAAAGGGTGATTAACACAGTTTCCCCTCTGGTTTGCTGGCTTCTCACCAGGTCTTTCCCCCATCCTTGTTCTCTAGGACTGCCTTGCTGGGCCTTCTGTCTCTCTAGGACTCTCACCAGAGTAACTCCTTGTCTTTGAGTCCTTTAGGTTACAGCCCTAGAAGGAAAGCACTCCCTACCTCTTCTTTCTGAGTCAGTGCTTTCTCTACATCATTGTCCCAGAGCTCTTGCAGCGGAAGTCACCAAGAGTCATCAAGCCACCAGCTCAACTGGAGGATAGCTGCTGCATTACAGAAGAAGCTGAGTCTAATTCCCTTTAAAGGCCCTGCCACTCTGTGACTAATGAGCTGCACTGAGAGTCAGAAAAATCAGGCATCTATTACTGGTTCAGCCATTGACCAGCTTTTTGAATGTGGATAAGTCACTGCTACTTGTTACCCTCTTCCACAATTTGTCTGTTCTGTCTTTTTACAATGCCAGCTGAATGAGGCACAGACTCTCTCTTGCTATGCGTTTGTGCGGCACCTAATTTTGGTTGGGGGCAAAGGATTGTAACACAAATAATTAATTACAATAAGTATCAGAGTAGGAATCTATTGTCTTCTAAAAAGTTTTTAAAGAAATGGATTTGGCAGATAGGTAAGAGCTGGACTGTACAGTGTAAGCATTCTAGAATACTGGCCCACTCCTCTATAAGAGTTTCTGGGAAGTATTTTTTCATGGGACAGTGATACTTTCATTCTCAACTCAAAGAGCAAACCCAAGCTGTCAGTGTGTTCTCCCTTGTCCAAACCTTAACACCTCCTCAGGACACAGCAGAACCTGACTGTCATTCAGATGAGCATTTTCAGCTGGTCTCAGTCAGACTCTGATAAAATAAGAATGGATTAGGGTCCATTTGCAGTCCAAGATCACATGTAGAGTAGGATTAATTCAGATGATATCGCATTTGCTTTCCTGTGAAACAGAGGTAACACCAGATAGGTCTGAGAGGAGCCCCAGGCATACAAGTTACAGACCCACAGCAGGGAAAGAAAAGCTGAGAAAGCACTGAGCCACACTAGCAAATATTGACAAAGCAGGTCAGAAAACAGGAGGAGAGAGGCCATTAAACAGCTTACTGTGTAGGAGATAAGAGAACTCTTAGTGACTTAGGAGCAAAGTATCAAATCTGCTTTGCAAAGAACACATCAGCAATTAATAACAAAGATATAGCTGTGCTAGTCTATATACTATCAAAACAAAAAAGCAGCAATTACTGCATGTTTACCTTGTCCCAGATTTTAATGATTTAACTACAGGCTTGGTGGCATGTCAATTTTTTTCTGACTCTAGGAGATATCAGTGTTTAAAATGTTTTTTTAAAATGTTATCAACTTAAAGTTTTAATTGTGGGAAATTATGGAGGAGAAGGGCCAGTCAATTATTTAATGACAGTAGGTACTGAGATTCAAACAATTAAAGATTTATAGAGGTTAACATGAATTGTCAACGTCACATATTAAAAAAGTGGCAAGTATCTTAAAGCAAACCCTAATGGTCCCAAGCTGTGTTTTTCTCTTTTTTCGATCTGTAAATTTCAATTATTATGGATGGAAATATTTTTTTGTCAGTTCCATCTATCCCCCACCTTGCCCCCAGAAGTTAGAAAACCCCATGGCAGCAAAGCCATCCACTATGTCCTGCACATTTCCCAGAGTCACAGTCTTCCACAGCAGATGGGCACTGATTGCCTTGGCTACCTGCACCGCTGCGGCCCCCACTGTAGATCTGCCCACTGCTAATTGCTTTCCCACTGACTGGCAGCCAGTGGGTGTTGCAAACTTCCACAGAGCAATTGCCACTCACTTGTGAACTGTTAAAGTAGGTCCCATTTTGGTATCATAGCGCTTCACAGTGGGGGACAGCAAATCACAAAATTCCATGGAAGTGGCCTTGCACATGCAGAAGTTCTGCAGCCACTGCCGGTCATCCCAGATCTCCAGAACGATGTGGTCCCACCAGCATGTGCTGGTTTCATGTCTCCAGAACCAGCGCTCCACTGCATACAGTGCATCCAGGTCAGCCAGCACCTCTGCATTCCCAGTCTCCTGTTCTTCAATATCATCATCCGAATCATCTGCATCCACCTCAACCTCCTGCTGGCTTTGTCTAATAAAATACTGCACGGCACTTTAGGAAGTGGCCATAACACACTGTGCAACAGTTCTAAGCTGTTCAGGAACCATGCTAGCGCCAGGCAGCAGCGTGAGCTGGGGGGAGGCTTTGGGAAAATGGCCTGAAAAATGGTGTGAAATTCCTTGGGCCATTTATCTTCCAGTGGGGGCTCTGGGGGGAGGGCACCTTGCACTCAGGGATGATGATGTCAGACACCCACAAGCATTTGCGGCACAGTTTTTCCTATAACACACTGGCACAAAAAACCAGAATGCAATGGGGCTGCAAGAAATGTGGAATAGGTGCCCACAATGCATTGCTGACTCAGTTAAACCTAGCTAAGGCACTGGAGATGCACTATGTTGACTTTCTGAACATTTGCAGACACTCAGCTTCCACTTTACAAAATCTAGATGTAAAAAGTCAACTTCAATAATTTTGACTTTGTTTCCTAGTGTAGACGTAGTCTTGTATATCTGGTGAAATTGACATTTATTGATAAAAAAAAACTAATCCTTCCAAGCCTATTTACCTAATTGCTTTTAGGCTCTGAGCAAGCCCACGGACAGCAAAAAAGTCACTTTTGGATTCCTTTCCCAAGGGGACTTAGGGAAGGCACTCAGCAGTAGTTGCTCCGTTCTACCCCACTTTTATGTAAAGACAAACTGCAAAGGAGACCTTGAGCTGGATATCCAGACTCTACTGTAGTGGACGGTTGTTGCTGTTTTCTGGGAGGGACTGAATTGATTTTTTTTGCACCCCCGCCTTTACACGGCAGCCTCTGGGAGAAAAGAAGAGCCTGAACTGGATTTCAGTGCACTCTAACGTAGAGTCTTATTTCAAGGTCTGACGAGAAGGAAAGTCTAATGCAGACGTGGTCAATAATTTTTGATGGCATGCGGGGAGGCCACTCTAAGATTTTGGAAAGTGGTCCAGGGCCATACTTTTCTATGGAGGTGGTGTGGGCTCTGGGACGGATGTCGGGGGTAGATGGGAACTCAGGGTAGGAAACTGGGGTGAAGGAGGGGGCGTGGGGTCTGAGAAGGAGTTTGGGTGAAGAAGAGGTGGGGTGGGGTACTGAGGTGCAGAGTCGGGGAGTGGGTATGGGTAGAGGAGAAGATGGGGAGTGATGTAGGAGCTGGTACAGGGTCTAAGAGGGAGCTGTGAGCTGGTGTGGAGGGGAGGAGGGTGCAGAGGGTGTTGGGTGCTGACCTGGGGCAGGGGATTGGGTGCAGAGTCTGGGAGAGAGTATGAGTGCAGAAGAGGATTCTGACCTGGGGCGGGGGAATGTGGGCGGGGGTGCAGGGTCTGGGAGGGAGTTGGGGTCTGGTGTCAGAGGCAGGCTAAGCAGTTTCTGGCCAGCAGCATTCTCAGGCAGCCTTCCAATAGCCTCAGCCGACTGGAAAACCAGCCAATGGGAATTGAGAAGTTGTGCTGCACTGCCCCCACCCAGAATTTTCAATTCCTATTGGCCAGAAACTGACCAATGGGAGCTGGGAGATTTTGCTGGGGGTGGGGGCAGCACCCAAAACTCTTCCCACTCAGTCATGCTGGAGTGGTCTGCAAGCCAGATTAAAAAGTTCGGAGGGCCAGATGTTGCCTACCACTGATCTAATGGTTAATATATTGGAGTCTAGTATTACCACAGACTTCCTGTGTGACTCCGAGCAAAATCACTTAGCGTTTCACTTCCCTACCTCTCAGCGATGATGTGAGAATAAATACACTAAAAAGTATGAGGCTTTCTGATACTAAGTTCAGGGGCACATTAGACAAGCAGGGGGTTGTATAAATAGAAAATTCACTTGCTGTAAGAATATAGAGCCCCACTTCCACCAGTATGAAGTATATGAGACTGTTGTGTTTGTATTCAAACAAACACTATCCAAGGTATAAGTCAGCTTGGGACAATGGTCTCTTTGTGCCTACTCCAGAACAGCCATCATGACCCACCAGTTTCCAGCATTGACTCCGGAGCAGAAGAAGGCCCTGTCTGACATAGCTCAGCGGATTGTGTCTTCAGGGAAGGGGATCCTGGCTGCAGATGAGTCTGTGGGTAAGCTGAACAGTGGCTGATATTTTTTAAGTGTCCTTGAAGCCATTCTTGCTTTTAAAATAAATAGAGGTACCAGGCAGGAGTGAGCAGTCCATCGGGTCAGGGTTGGGGTTTGTGGACAGAACTTCGAGGGCATGTGCTAAGGAGAGAAGCCATAGACAGGGAAGTCCGAATTCTTAGCTACTGCAGCCTTGCAATGATAAAAGATAAGTGAAAGGAGAATCATACTCAGAATCGTGCTCTCTGACCTTTGGCCCCTCTTGCTAGGTACTATGGGGAACAGACTGCAGAAGATCAAGGTGGAAAACACAGAGGAAAATCGCCGTGCCTTCCGAGACATCCTCTTTTCTTCAGATGCCTCCATCAACCAGAGCATTGGGGGAGTGATCTTTTTCCACGAGACGCTCTATCAGAAAGACAGCAATGGAAAGCTATTCCCAAATGTCATCAAGGACAAAGGCATCATAGTGGGAATAAAGGTGAATATCTGCTGGCACAGTAAAGCAGGGCCCTTTCTAGCATGACTGTGCACAGGCAGGGATCTTGCTTGCAAGCAGTGCTCTTCTGCCACTCTAGCACCATTTAGTTTGCATTATCCCTGCAGCCAATGCTCCTGTACTCTTCACCAAATACACGTCTGCAGCCATTGAACTTTTTCAGCCAAACCTTCCCATCCCCAAGGCCCCCACTCAGACCCTGTAGAGCTCTTACTGCATCCCCTCCCTCACTTTGTCCTTCAGACTTTCAGTTCTACCTTCTCCAGTGACTCTCCCAAACTCCAAGAGTTCTTGGGTTGTTCGCATCAGCAGTTCTGCTCCCTGATCTCAACGCTCTGTTTATTCATTGTTGTTCATTCATTTTTCTCCCCTGCAATTGCCTCATTCCCCAGCACTTGTTTTCTGTCTCCTCCAATGACTTGGTTTACCAAGCTCTTCACCATTTGTTACCATGACTGCTGCAGGTGAATGAAGACGGAGGAGTCTGTACTCACCCTGGGCTACAATGGCAGAAACTGTCTCGATCTGTTAATTGTTATCACATCTTCCTTTCCTTATACCCCTATAGCTAGATAAAGGAGCAACCCTACTGGCTGGAACAGATGGAGAAACCACCATTCAAGGTGAGACATTTCCTCAAGCTGTCAAGAATAGAATTACGTTTCTTGGCAAGGAGAGATTTAAATGATGCTATGTTGGGAGCTCAGTTATGGTTCGTAAAAGTGAAAGCTATGGGGGGATGGGAAGAAGCACTTCACAAGCAGTCGTGGCTGGAAGAATTGTCACAGAGAGGCATTACAAGGATGGTTTCCCCATATTTGATATTCCTAGTGATCTCAGGCAGCCCCCTTGACTTAACAGACACTTTCAGGAAGTCATTTTCTTCCCCCTCCCCACATTCTGTCCCATGTAGCTGATTCAGTGGTTTTCATTTTTTTTAAAAATATCTTTCTGTTAAATTCTCTTTGCATCAGTTTACATTTATCAGAATTTTCCAGATCTGAAGAAGTGGATCTGTCCCATGAAAGTTCATCCCGCAATAGATTTTTTGTTAGTCTTTAAAGTGCTACAGGAGAGCCTTTTTTTTTTTTTTTGGAAGAATTGTATTTGCAGTGAGTGGACGCAAAATAGTGGCACCAGAAGTGCCAGGTGGGAGGAGGAGGAAAAGCCCTCATTGCTCTGCATTTAGGCTACGTCTACAGTATGAAATGAAGTTGGATTTAATAAAGTCAACTTTTCAACGCTAGATTTTATACAGCTGAAGTTGAGTGTCCACAAATTGGATACAACGCCCTACACCCCCACCCCCACGGCCCTGCAGATACCAGTCAGAATGCAGAGAGCAGCTTCCCTTTGCCCAGAAATATGCCTTTTGACTTGATGAGCACAGCCACAACAGGAAGTAAGCAGAAGGGCAATAAGTTACAAGGGGTCTTAGTCTTCATGATTGAGGGCATAAAGCTGATCACCAGCTCGGATCAGGGAGCATAATCTCCTCAGCCCTTCTACCCCCATTCCCTCACAAGTTAATATCGTGTACAGTATTTGTTCATGCGCATTTTGGGGTGTGGAATTAGATGGTCATTTACCTCTGATGTATCAGGTCTTACACAGGGAGAGTCAGGATATAAGATTTTATGAACTAATCCTTTGACCTTGTGCAGCAGTTCTAACATTATGGGTCCTGCACTAGCACTGTCTCAGAGGCTTTGCTAATCACAGTTAATATGTGGTTTCCTTATCTACCATCCTAGCTATCAGTTTAATTCCCTGAGGGTTGCACTGTGAGCACCCATTGCATTGGACATGCACAGAAAGGAGGCATTTTGCCTGCTCCCTGGGTAGACGGCTGAAAGCCCACACAATAGCCTCCTTTCTTGCCTTGGCCAAATGAAAAATAGGAGGAGTCACAGACCATGCCTCCTGCACACAGCATCCCCATCCCTGCCTACACTATGTTGCAGAACACAGCTTTCAGCCCCAATCACATACACCTGGAGGCTCTACATAAGGCAACTTCCTTTCCTCTTAAAACCTGCAGGGCTGGATGGGCTCGCTGAGCGCTGCGCCCAGTATAAGAAGGACGGTGCTGATTTTGGCAAGTGGCGTGCTGTGCTGAAGATCACAGACACAACTCCCTCCCCTCTGGCCATCCAGGAGAATGCCAACACACTAGCACGCTATGCCAGCATCTGCCAGCAGGTATAAACTCTCAATGTGCCTGTGAAATAGTGCCCTCGCTTCCCGTGGTGTAGAATAAGTTGTGTCCTTTCCTGACCTCTTTTTAGTTCCCACATATTTGAGAGAAGGCCCCTTTGCCCATCGTGCTGAGTGTCTTTTGATATCTTCTTGTCCAGTAGCTTTTCTTGCTTTACTCTCCCTTTCTCAGGATATCCCCTTTTGGGAGTCCCTCCTCCAGATCTCCAGTGACATCTTTGTTTTTCCATTCTTAGCATGGGCTGGTACCCATTGTAGAACCAGAGGTCCTACCTGATGGAGAGCATGACCTTCAGCGCTGCCAGTATGTGACAGAGAAGGTAAGAATCTTACCTACCAGACATGTCCCATTTTCATCAGACTGTACGACCATAATACTTAGTTCTTAAACAGAGTTTTCCACCCATAATTCCCAAAGAAGTTTCCATTTTACAGGCAGGTATGGGGGAGGGAAGGAGGCACTGACATGTTACATGAGTTGCTCAAGGTCACACAGACAAGTGACAAAGTTGGGAAGAGTGTCCTAGCAATGAGGCCACCATTTCCCATCAGAGAAGGGCTCACCGAAGAGGAAAGGTGTCGTCCAGGTGTCTACCACCATTCCATATTTTGTAATTTTCTCTTCCTGACTAAGGTAGGTTTGAGGGGCTAATGCCAAGAATTCCATGACTATAGAGAGTCAATTCCTCTATCATCTCAAAGGGACAAATACTTCTCCACAGCAGGGTTGTTAAGCTTGTGGGTAAAGTGATGGGAGGGAGGTGGGGGAGTGAAGCCCAGAATGTACAAAACATGGATAGTGAATGTCCCTCTCATCCCAGGAATGGGTTGTCTTTCTCAGCAGGTTGGGGTATCTGGGTCCCACTGGAGAATCAGTATGGGGTGAACCCCAACATTGAGCAAACGTGAATAAGCATTGCATGAGTGTTTTTCTCATTGTTTCCCAGGTCCTGGCAGCTGTCTACAAGGCCCTGAATGATCATCATGTCTACCTGGAGGGGACACTGCTGAAACCCAATATGGTGACTGCTGGGCAGTCCTGCCTGAAGAAGTATACGCCTCAGGAGGTAGCCATGGCAACAGTCACTGCCCTCCGTCGCACTGTTCCTGCTGCTGTTCCTGGTAACTCCTCATTCATTCCTCTCCATTGTGTATCCTTACAGATTCAAGGATTGTCTGCCCATGTGCCTCAAACTCTTTTTGGAGGCTGCTTATAGAACCTATCATAATCTGAACCCATCAAATCTCACATACTGAGATGCAGTAAGACCCTGTGGGAGTCAGACCACTATCTTCCATGTTTAGTTTAACACCTCCAGTTGCTTCCCTTTACTGACCTGTTCTGTTCCTGGGGCTGGGTTATGTGGTGGTTGGATTGAGAGATTTTGGGATGATTTGTGCAGACCCAGTAATGGAAAGATCAAGCAGACACTTGTGGTAGGTTTGACTGGGCAAACCAATCATATGCGTACGCAATCTCACTGAAGACTGTCAGGATGCAACATCTATCGATACAGAGTTGACCTCTTTCTCTGGGAAAACAGCAATCTGTGAATCTTTATGTTCCCACTGTACGATTCTGCTTCACCTTAAGAAATCAGAGTGAATCGTGGTCTCTAAACATTTAAGAGCCTTTTTTTCCTCCTACAGGAATCTGCTTCCTATCTGGAGGCCAAAGTGAAGAGGAAGCCTCTCTCAACCTCAATGCCATCAACCAGTGTCCTTTGCCCAAACCGTGGAAACTAACCTTCTCGTATGGACGGGCTCTGCAGGCATCAGCACTTGCTGCATGGTCTGGCAAACCTGAGAACAAGAAGGCTGCGCAGGAAGCATTCTGCAAACGGGCACAGGTATGACACCTTCACTTTCTCATCCTGACTGAGGTGACTCCAAGTCTAGTTCTAAGTCCAGGTCTTTAAAAGAGCCATCTCCCCACTTCACAAAGAGATACTGTGCAACCCCTGCTGTGATAGATAGGGACATGTTCTTCAAGTTCTGAAGACCACCATCCAGCCTCGTGTTTGTTTCATATTCACCCAAGGATGTTTCTTTCTTGACTTTGGTTCTTGGCTGACAGCTGTGCACTTAAGTCTAGCATAGGAATCTCCAGTGCAAGCGTCACCCCAGAGTCACAAAAATAGTCCTCAGAGGTACTCTGGAGACATCCATAAGAATAAGCAGGCGGTTCACGCTTCTTACCCAATCATCCTTTGGCCCCTTTGCTTAGGCAGACAACTAGGATGCTAATTAAAAGTAACTTCCGCGGACATTTTTAAAGGGAGTAAATATCTGAGATGCTTGTCTCATTTCTTATAGGCCAACCCACACCTATCACAGAGCAATAATTTTTCCTCACTACTAAAATTTCTGCCTTAGAAGTATATACAGGATCTTTCCTATTATATAATTTTCTAAATTTTCCAATCCTCCTCTTTAATTTTTGTTTGAGAATTCACACAAGAGCTACCTATTTCCCGGTGTTCTTTATTTCTTCCTCCCCACTCTTTTTTTTTTTTAAACTGTCTCCTCTGGATAACTTTCTGCCTCCTTTTTCTTATTTCAGATTAATGGATTAGCATGCAAAGGAGCATATAGCGCCTCTGGGAAGACTGATGCAGCTGCAACACAATCCCTTTTCACTGCCAGCTACACATACTAGGGTATGGGAATTCATTGCCACCCTGTCCTGCTAGTGGTTAGCCGGAGGGGCCTGAAAAAGAAGAAATCCTAGCCATCTAAAGGCAAATGGAAATCATGGGGGTTCAAATTATTAGCTCCACTGCACACTTTAATTCTAACATGTAAGGAGGTAAATCATATCATCTTCTCCAAGGAAATGGTACCTGTTTTCAAGACTTTGTCCCTATGGCCACTGATAATATACCAAATTGCTCTTTCCTCTTGAAAGGCTGGTTTTTGACTTCTTCCCCAGCAACATGAGAATGAGGGCAACAGTTTTCACCACAGGCCATCAATTTTCTCCATTCACCAGAAAATAAAGTGCATGTCCCCTCCAGAACCACATGTTGCAGCTGGAAAGAGCATAACTGATTCCTGTAGTACACATTCCAGATAATGTTTTCAATCTATGAGCTGCGAATAAAGCATCTGCAACTATGAAATTATATGTATCGGATGCATCTTAACTGTGTGTGAAGGTACAAGTACACATATATGCCTTAGGCTTACTTTTCAGTGCTTGTTGAATTTTACATGTATAAACTAAACCAGACACAATAATTTCTAGTGAACCCCAATGAGATCAAAATAATATTTTTTTAAAAAAGTCTGCATTCTTGATGTCTTAGGCCTTGGGCCTGCAATCTGAGCTTACTAGAGGACCTCCAGGTGAGAAAAGAGCTCTGCCCACCTTTCAAGGTCATAGCCACATATCATTAAAGTTACCTCCGAAGACTGTGTCCAGAGTCGTCCTCAGTTTTATGCTGAGCCTGGTACACGTTGGGACAGGACTTTAAGAGCTGAGTTATTGATGTGTGAATAATACCTCAGGCTTTCAGGGATCTTTTCATCTGCTGATCTCAAAGTGCTTTGCAAAGGAAATAAGCATTGTTATCCACATTTTATACAAGGAAGCACACTGAAGCACAGAGAATTAACCAAGACCTACTGTGCACACAAGGAATAGAATCTGTCTTCTGAATGCCTAGGCCGTGCTCTATCCACTAGGTATTACTGCCTCCAAAATAACACCACAGCAGTTTGGGACCAGGTAAGATGGGCCTGTCCATGGCCACTGCAATTACAGTGGGAACAGCCAGGAACGGGGTGCATGTCTCGCACCTTGGAGACGGACACACCAACTGACAAAACTCTCTGAACTATATACAATATTAAATAGCTGTCCCTTAATGTGGGGGTGAGCAAACTTTTTAGGTCGTGTCCCCCTTTTCAGCCCTGCAATTAGCCGGCTCCTGCAGCCAGTGGGAGGACCACAGGAAGGGATGCACGGGGGTGTGCTCCAAAAGGGGGTGGAATGCTTAAGAAGGGGCTGCTGGGAGGCTCCAAGGGTGCCTCAAAGGGGGAGGGGCGTTTGGGGGGAGGACCCTAGGAGGTACCCCAAGAGGGTACTTCATCAAGCCAGGAAATTGCCAGCTGCCCCTGTCACTTGTCTCAGGGCCTCAGTGCCCCCCCGCCCTCCAGCCAACATGGGGCAGGCAGGCTTCTTGGCTGGGTGACTGGAGTGCACGCTGCTCCAGGGGCTCAGGCACTGGGCGAGCAGCGGTTCCTCCCAGGGAAGGAGGGAAGTGCTGTGGGGCCAGGCCAGCTGTGGTGCCACGGGGAGAGCACAAGCACTGAGACACCCTCCCCTGACAGTCCAGCTCAACGGCTGGGAACCAGCTGCTTCACCCTGGCAATGGCCGCCTCTCCCCGATTGGCCCAATGGTGTGTGTGTGGGGGGGGCGGGGGGGGACATTCCCTTAGCAATGCAGCAGAAGCTGCAGGGGTCAGGGGTGGGAAGAGCCCATCACGCTGCACCCCCATTACAAAATGTTGTGCACCCCCACTTTGTGCACCCCTGCCTTAATCCACCCCTGCAATAGGTTTATAGTTGCCCCAGTGCTCCTCTCTCGCCCCCTTGTGTTCACTGTACAGTATTACAGCCTTTGTTACCAGAGCCCTCCCCTTCCATTTTACAAGAAATTATCGCACTCCAAGCACATCTTGTTGTCCTGGCATAACCAACCCTTTCCCCTGACACAAGCTATGCCAGCTGCGTGCCAACTTTGGTTGTCCTCGCTCTTTCCATTTACAAGTTCTTGAATAAACAGACCTTAATGGTGATGACATAAGTCTATTCCCTATTGTACTCAGCATAAGTCAGCTTTCCCAAAACAAACCATCCTACACATGTTTTCTCAAGCAACATACGTGCCAGTTAGCGTAGTGGAGCTGTCAGGGATCCTTCCCCACTCCACGCTTCGAGTGCAGAAAGTGGGGCCCTGCAGGGACTTCAAAATACCTTGCCTATACACAGGCTTTAGCATAAAACTTCAAGGGCACAGAGTCCCTGACCCTGAGGGTGCGGGGGTAGTTCCCTGCCACCACCTGAGTGGTAAAAGATCACCCTAAACCTAGGAAGATGCACTCAGGACATCTTCCTGTGGGGTACCCCAAACTCTTAACCCTCTCTCAGGAGAGAGCTTGGACACACACAAACAAAACCCTGTAACTCAGTAGCTGACCATTTTGGTCTAAGGCACAGACTCTACTTAGGACACAGGATCAGATCAGTTATTTCCCTGGGACTCAGCTTACAAGTTACAGTGGGGAATTCTCAAGTCAAACAATGACACAAAAACCAGTACAGAGCAGCCAGTCCAATAGCCATAACCTGACTGCATCTAACTATATATTTCCCTTGTACTTACACCTCGATGGCTGATCTTGTGATGGTCAGGTTATTTCTGATTTTTCATTCCACTTGTCTGGGAAGACATCTCCCTCTCTGTCCCATCCACAGAGAAAAAAATGCCATGAAAGCTGTAACTGTTCTCAGTTTAAACAAAGCTACTTCACTCCTACTGGCTCACCTGGGATTCAGGTTACCTCAGGAAGATTAAACTTTTCCCTGCACTCATTCCTGACGGGAGCTTACACCAAAATTAAGTGCAATATACATACACACAGTCAGTCTTAGCTTTTTCGTAATTTGGAATTGGATCTGCCTCCTTGCTGAAAAAGTAGTAAATGATTCACTAAATAATAGTGTGAGAAGAATGACTATTCAAAATCATCTCGGAATTTAATTTCAGAATCCCATTTAAGCATAACAGATTTAAGAATATCTGTAACAACTCAGAGTCATCCATTAGTACTATTAGCAGTACTGCTGCAACTAAATACATTTCAGACAACAAAGTATCAATAGCAAGCAAAATATCTCAACCATTCACTAAAACCAGCACCATGGATGGGTTTGTAGTAAGGACCAGAAAATACCACCAACATAACATAGATTAAAAGACTGCTCCATTCATTAATGCCAAAAATTCTCCTTTTTGCATTATTAACAACACCTTTATTGACATGGTTGAGTTCTCACAACCAGACTACACTCCACCTACTTGAGCAGACATTGGTGGAGGACTGCTAGTTACAGTGTATTTAAAGGAACTAGAACAGCAAGCAGGAAATACTAAACAGAAGTTTGCCAGTTTTAGCCTTAATGGCTGGAGCAGTGTACACAAGCTGGGGTTGCATCTCTTTCAGAACCAATAGCTACGTCAGGAAATGCCGACCCCGCTAACATTTTTCAAGAAATGACAGTAAAAGCTGTAATAAACTGAACAAAAACTCAAACGTTGTGTGCCAAGTTTTGGCACAGACAATGCTGCAAACATGTCAAAGATCAGAAGATACACAGAAAAAGAAATGGGAGTATGCTCCTTAATAACCTATAGCTGCAGCGTTACATGCTGCCTGCTTTGGCACTGCTGACCTGGAAGCAATTCTCACTCTCCACTCAATCTTCCCCCAACACAGAATCACCTCCTGTTCCCCAAAGCCCACACCCACTGTCCAAAGCCTTTACCCCCCCATATCCCTACCCCCAGCCCTGAGTCCCCCCTTAATACACATCTTATAGAACTGGAAGGGACCTTGGAGGTCATCTAGTCCAGCAGTCCCCTGCTCTCTTGGCACAACCAAGTACTATTCCTGATGTCTATTTGCCCTGATCCCTAAACAGCTTCCTCAAGGATTGAACTCACAACCCTGGGTTTAGCAGGGCAATGCTCAAAGCACTGAGCTATCCCACCCCCTTGCAGCCCAAGCCCCTCATCCCAGGGACCAGGCCAGAGCACTCTCCCTTCCTTTACCCCAACTTGCCAGAAGGCACTTTTGACATCCAGGTACCTACGCGCTGAATTGAATTCCACGCACCACCCCCAGCCTTGCTCTGTCAAGGGCCGTTCACCTCCACGCAAATTGCATCCCCCAGAAAGCTCTGCGGTGCCCCACCTCACCCACATGACTGATGTGGGGCTTTCGTTTCCAGAGCAATGGAGAGGGGAGGCCTTCCCAGCAGGCAGCGTAATGCCAGAAACTGAGCTCTCCCATTGTGCTTCAGTAAGGGGCTGGCCTTTCAGTGCCCTTTCCAAGATGGTGGCATCCATTGGGTTCCTGTGCATAAGAACATAAGAATGGCCATACTGGGTCAGACCAAAGGTCCATCCAGCCCAGTATCCCGTCTGCCGACAGTGGCCAATGCCAGGTGCCCCAGAGAAGGAGAACAGAAGACAATGATCAAGTGATTTATCTCCTGCCATCCATCTCCTGCCCTTGTACTGAAGGCTAGGGCACCATACTTTACCCCTGGCTAATAGCCATGTATGGACCTAACCTGCAAAAATTTATCGAGTTCTTTTTTAAACCCTAATAGAGTCCTGGCCTTCACAGCCTCCTCCGGCAATGAGTTCCACAGGTGGACTATACGCTGTGTGAAGAAAAATTTCCTTTTATTAGTTTTGAACCTACTACCCATCAATTTCATTTGGTGTCCCCTAGTTCTTGTATTATGGGAAAAGGTAAATAATTTTTCTATATTCACTTTCTCCACACCATTCATAATTTTATATACCTCTATCATATCGCCCCTCAATCGCCTCTTTTCCAGACTGAAAAGTCCCAGTCTCTCTAGCCTCTCCCCATATGGGACCCATTCCAAACCCCTAATCATCCTAGTCGCCCTTTTCTGAACCTTTTCTAATGCCAATATATCTTTTTTGAGGTGAGGAGACCACATCTGCACGCAGTACTCAAGATGTGGGCGAACCATAGTTTTATATAGGGGAAGTATGATATCTTTTGTCGTATTATCTATCCCTTTTTTAATAATTCCTAACATCCTATTTGCTTTACTAACTGCCGCTGCACACTGTGTAGATGTCTTCAGAGAACTATCCACTATAACTCCAAGATCCCTTTCCTGATCTGTCGTATCTAGATTTGACCCCATCATGTTGTATGTGTAATTTGGGTTATTTTTTCCAATGTGCATTACCTTACACTTACCCACATTAAATTTCATTTGCCATTTTGCTGCCCAATCACTCAGTTTGCTGAGATCTTTTTGTAGTTCTTCACAATCCCTTTTGGTTTTGACTGTCCTGAATAACTTGGTGTCATCTGCAAACTTTGCCACCTCACTGCTTACCTCATTTTCTAGATCATTGATGAACAAGTTGAACAGGATTGGTCCCAGGACTGACCCCTGGGGAACACCACTAGTTACCCCCCTCCATTGTGAAAGTTTACCATTTATTCCAACCCTGTTTTCTGTCTTTTAACCAATTCCTGATCCATGAAAGGATCTTTCATCCTATCCCATGACTGCTTAATTTACATAAAAGCCTTTGGTGTGTGCGCCAGGAAGTGGCTGAGTTTGGGGGTCCCTCCCCACAGGGCGTTGTGGGGGTTCCCACGGTAACTCCAAGGCAGGATACCCAGCTGAGGCTCCCAGCAGCCATGCAAATACAGAGTAATTAGCCCCTCTGACAACATAAAACAGGATGCCTTCCTGGCCCTCGAAACATGGGGCTGTCCTGCCCCAAAATAGGATGGATGGTCATCCTTAGGCAAGTAGTACCTGCTTGATAAGAATAAGGGGATTTTGAAGTTGGTGGGGTCCTTTCGAAAACGACCTGTATAGATGAGGCACATGGCAGCGAAAAGCGGGAATTTCGAAGATCTGAGGCTGCTGGCATGCTAATGAGGTGCTGAACACGGATTTCAGAGCCTCATTAGTAATGGCCATTTTGAAGTTTTGTGCCAGTGTAGATGTAGGCAGGGAGTGGCAGAGGAGAAAAGCATCAGAGACAGCAAGAGAGGTGAGGGGCACCCTGCCCCCGTAGCCTCAGGGTTCAGCCAAAGGCTGGAAAGACTAGTACTCAACCTGGTTGGACAAGGGGCTCCTACCTGCTGCCCTCAGAGCCCAGGAATCAAAGCCCAAACCTTGGCAAGGACAAACATGCCCATACTGGGGGCTGAGGATGGAGTTGGACTGTCCTTTCACAGTTGGTTGTTGAATTACAAATGATTGCTCTTAGATCATGCAAGGGTTCTTTTACAATTCTTTGCTTGACATTGGTATCTCCAGAAGCATGCTTATGCTGTTTCAACTCTTCTGTATATAATAGTGTATGTCCTGTCCTGGCTCAGAAATGGTTAACATGGACCTTAGTGGCCCATTAACCCACCTGGTTACACCTGTAGAGTGGAGCAGACCTAACTGCAAATGAAACCGAGCTGGGGAGGAACTGTGGGTGCTATTAAAAGAGGCAGTTTGTTACAGAAGAGGCTGTAGGGTGAAATTCTGCAATCTTTTTTCATAGTACTAGGCCGGGGAGAGGGAATAGGAAAAATCAGGTCGGGTGTGGAAAAAGCCAAGAAAGGCTTAATAGGAAGAAGTGCAGGAAGATGGCAGCAGAGTCCGCTGGACTGAACCTGAATTGCCTGCATAAACCAAATATGGAAAGTAGGCCTAGATTCACCTAATAAGTTGGTATGAAACCCTTAAGGTGATCTAAACTATCATGCTCTGAGTAAAGGGTGACTGGATCAGAGCTCTGAAATGAGGGTAGCAGAGTAGATGGAGTCAAATACCTTTAGACTGCCTAGAAGTAGGACTGTGACCTATGCAGAGAGCTGAGGGAGACTACTGCAAGGCCCAGGGTGATTGTCAGCAGAGAGACTGCTATTCCATGCCCAAGCACAACAGAATATGCCTATGGTAAGTTAACTTTCTTATACACTTCTCCCAGCCCAACCACATACACAGACCTACCAGCATGTGGCAGTGTTTCTACTAAAGTTTCATTTTAAACAATAAGTAAAGGAGTAATTTTGATGCAAATCTTCAATTCTCCTGGGCTGGGAAGAAAAAATGCACTTGAGAGTATGAGTTTCCTAAATTACTTTCTAAACACTGGGGTGGAAAAGTGATAGCTATGAAATCTCTTGATTAAAGCTGCAAAATAACTGCATTAGTGCATAGGAATTTGCAGTTCTAACGAATAAAAGGAAACACTCCACTATTTTCCAAAACTTATGTTTGCACTTAGGTTAAAAAAAAATCCTCCTAGGATAGGAATGCCAAATGCAGATTATTGAAAAGGTCTGAGAAATACAATCCTAGAAGATCTGTCTGATGCACACTGCAGCACTAGCTGTTAATACAGATTACTGTAAATACCCCTATCCAAACAGATCCAGGCCTACCAAGCATGATGGTGCCCATCCACGCTTACAGGACCCATACTTGTCCTCCAACCCTTTGCACTTAACCCTACCTGTGAAAGGCAGTACAGTCAGACATTCTAATACATGGCCACAGTTTCCCATTTATTGTACATTTTTATTTCACATCTGAAAATCACAATGGTCTACCATTGTTCACTAACTATTGAAAAAAAGACACATGCGCTGTGGGGAAATGCAAAAGGTAGCATGGCAGCGAAAAGCAGCAATAGGGAAAACTTAATCAACTACTGAAGGGCTGAGCAGAATACGGTTACTTAGCATCTGGTGGGGGTCCTTAACTAGGAATTTCATAGCTATGCTGAATTTTGGCGATACCTAAAAATGTTAAATTAAAACAATGTCTGTTCTGAGTTAGCCTGGAGCTCATTGTTTTGGTAGACACACTTGATTACAGACTTGCTGAACCTGAAGAAACCTCAAACCCAACATCTAATTAATTGCAGCTGGAATGGTTTTTGACTGTGTTATTACTGATAGGACCTACCTTTCCACCCCCTTCAAGGAAAGCTGACTGTTACAAGATACACTGGAGAAAAGGAGACAGTGACTATACTAATTCCCTCCTCCACAATCAGTGGAGCACACAAGAAAATCTGACAAATTGCAATGGTCTCTCACTACAACATGTACATGAAGGTCACAAAGCCCCAACAGGCAATTCTAGTAATTAAATATACTAGAATGCAACAATCACTGGCATTCATTTATCCTCACTAATCACTGTATCACTTACAAGATATGAGTGAACCACAAAAGATCTACAGCAATAAGCTAGAACAGACTGAGGATCACCCTACTGGGCTAAAATTAGCATATACATCCTCTTAGCCACTAGATCTGAGCCCAGGCTCCAGCAGAAGCAAGAACATCTGCTCTACTCTTTTAGCCTCCTGGAGCAATCCTGAGTTAGTTGACAAAAAGCTCTGAAAGTTTGTTGGTTCTGTACTGTAGCAATATATTTACACAAGCATAACCTGCTACCACTGTTCTATCATTAAATGTGTTTTCTCTGAAGCAGTAAGGTGTCCTTGAAATCTGAAGACTTAAGTGACTCCCAGTGGAATATACGTTCAGACCACCCTATCAAAAAATCTTTTCTAAACATCCCAGATGCTGTCCATCTTCTCTGGCATGACTCAATACTTCCACGTAATCTTGAGATTTGAGGGCAGCTCTGCAGCGCATAGCTCATCAAATTTTGAGGCATCTTTCACCTCTGTGCTGTAGAAAGTTAACACATCTCCAACAGTGCTCATTTGGTGGAGCCGTGAATTGGGAACTGCATGACCTAGCTCTGCTGCCAGTTGTGCCAGGAGGCGATACTTCAAGTTGCTTTCTTTTAGTGAGGCCTTTTGCCAGTCCTCGGGGAGTGAGGGTCCAAAGATCATCCTGACATGACACTCGAGACGACTTTGAAGATCATCTGGGGGAAGGTATTTCCTACTGCGTGGGGGGGGAACACTGACCGGGATAGGTTCCTCTTTCTCTTGAACTGCGGTCTCCAATACCTTTGGTTCTTCTGTCTTCTTCCTGTTCATCAGAAGGAAATATTTTAAATATTTTAGCTGCTACAAAATTGAACTGAAGTGTCCTTTCACATGGTGCTTAGATATTCCAGTCCTCCCTTCCTCTGCCCCACATACATTTCACTCCAATGATATGGCAGCTCTTCCACAGGTCTGTAAGATCAACCTATTTCCTTCACTGGTTTTCATAAACACTCAATACAAACACTAACACTAAGAGTTAGTTCCCTGCTTTTTCCAGAAAGCCCATCTTTAAAAATTTTACCAGGCAAGTACCACTTGCCTTAGAATGACTAATCATCCATCCCATTTTGGGCAGGCCAGCCCCATGTTTCGAAGGCCAGGAAGGCCTCCTGTTTTATTTTATCAACAGGATTAATTACCCCATATCTGCATGGCTGCTGGGAGACAGGAGTGAACGAGCACAGCTGCTACCCAGTTCCCGGTTCCACACTACTTGCGGGAGCCAGACCAGTAAAGCTGCTGCCTGGCTTCCTGCCACATGTGGGAGCCAGGAGGCGCACTGGCACAGGGAAGTCACCTGCAGGGCCACAGTCTGTTCCCCGTACCCCAGGGCATGCGGCAGCCAGGATCTGCAGCTGCCCCCTGCACACAGCAGGATGGCTGCCCCCATCGGGCAGCTACTACCTGAGTGACGGTGACCATCTGTCCCATTTTGGTCCGGACACTCCTTCCCCCAAGGTGCCGCATACTTAGTCAGGGGAATATGGTCACCCTAGGCTTGCCACAGCCAGAATACCACCAAAACGAAGACCAGGCAAGGAGACGCTTCATTCCTATCCTGCTTTTGCTTATAAAAGTAATAATTTGCACTTTCACAGCCTCTTTGCGAGGTGCTCCAGTGACTGGAGACAGGTTTATGGTGCTATCAACTTCTAGGCTTTATCTATTCATAATGCATTAAAGTGTTGGCCCTGAAGGAGCAGCCATGGCACGAGCTCTGGGTCAGAGCCCTCCCGGGGTGCCATGAGGGGAGCAGCTAACAGCAGTGGGAGTGCAGTAACCTGGTTTGCACTGGTACGGGAGTGCGCTCACAGCCCCGAGCCAGAGCGCTGCAGGGCTAGTGCAGGATCTGCGGCCCAGGCGCGCCCGGGGACCCGTGTGAAATGCTGAGCGCATATGCATCAGCAGTGGCATTTCCCCGGCTTGGGCACGCGCCGGCCCGCGCCAGCCCGCGCCAGCAGCACCAACAGGCACCGCAGGAAAGGACGACGCCCGGCTGAGCTGGGGCCCCGGGGCTGGAACCCGTGAGGGTGCGGCACGGGCTGAGGCTGGGCATAAGGCAGGTGCTGAAGGCGGGAACGCGCTGGGGCAGGCGCGCGGCGGACACTCACACCCCGGGAAACAGGCAGAAGTCTCGGACCGTTTCTCAGCGCCCCCGTCCCTAAGCCCCCGGGGGCCTCAGCCGGGCAACCTGCCTCAGAGTTACCTTGGAAACCCCCACAACGCCCTGCGCGAAGGGACCCCCAGACTCAGCCGCTTCCCGGCACGAAAGAACCCAACGCCCGCCGCCATCTTGGGAAGGGCACCGAAAGGCCGGCCCCTGCCTGAAGCACGACGGGAAAGCTCAGTTTCTGGCACCCCCCTGCCTCCGGGGCCGCTCCGGAAACAAAAGCCCCGCAACACGTCACGGTCACGTGGGTGAGGCGGGGCACCGCGGAGCTCTCTGGGGGATGTAGTTCGCGCGGGGGCGAGCGGCCCCTGATAGTACGAGGCTGCGGGTGGTGCGCGGAATTCGATTTAGCGCGCGGGTCCCCGGCTGTCAAGAGCGCCTGCTGGCCAGTTGAGGTGAAGGGGCGGGGGGGGAGCGCTCTGGCCTGGTCCTTGGGCTGCGGGTCTTGGGCTGCAAGGGGCGGGACAGCTCCGCGCTTTGAGCGTTGTCCTGCGAAACCCAGGGGTGTGAGGTCAGCCCTTGAGGAGGCTGTTTCGGAATCAGGGCAAGTAGACGTCAGGGCTGGTACTTGGTCGTGCTGGACTAGATGACCTCCAAGGTCCCTTCCAGTTCCATCAGACGTGCATTAAGAGGGGACTTCAGGTGTAGGGGGGCACTCAGGGTGGGGGGTAGGGACAGGGGGAGGTAAGGGCTCCGGACAGTGGTGTGGGCCTTGGCGGGGGGGCAGGAGGTGATTCTGAGTTGGGGGGAGACTGAGCTGGGGAGCGAGCGTTGGCTCCAGGTCAGCAGTGCCGAAGCAGGCTGCTCCTAACATGGCAGCGGTAGGTCATTAAGGAGCATACTCCCCTTTCTTTTCTGCGTATCTTCTGATCTTTGCCATGTATCGTAGTTTGTCTCTACAGGGAACATATAGCAATCCCGCAATCCCGTTAATCTGCCCGTAATTTGTGGAAGATAGGGAATGGTTGTGGTTTATGTAGCCAAACAATTTATGTGGGTGTGATAAAGAGGTTCTAAATACTGGACTCTTAGTGGCTTCACATGAGTTGAATTTGCAAGTACCTTGTAAAAACGACTGGAACGGAGAATGACTGAGTTTCATGCAGTTTCTTATATACTGATGGAGTGCCTCAATTTCAGGGAGACAGCGTAAATGTGTAACACAGTGGCTACGTCTACACATGTACACTACATTGAAATAGCTTAAACATAAAAGAAAAATTGTTTGAAAGATCACTGTATGTACCAACATGAGTTCAGTTCCTGAGCTTTCAAGTACATAATAGAGATGTTGATCTTGTGGCTGTAAAATTTGTTTAGAATTTAGGCTATGGTGACAGTCCAAAATCCAAATCCAGGTTGATCCAGCTAATGACTGGGATCTTTAATGTGGTGGTTTAGGTTTCCCCTGTATGAACCTCAAGTAGATGTGAGACCGTACGTCACTGTCTGCTAGAAAGGGGAACCAGGAGATCCTGCAATCTCATTTCTTACCGCTCGCAGCTTTCCGCATGAACTTCCAATCCATAGGAGACAAAAAGGATCAGGACCCAAAGGGCTACATATACTTGTAGCTGCTCCTCTGCTCTGTGCCCGAGAGAGTACACTAGCCTTTTGATGTAATCTCAGGATAATTAACATAAGGTCATTTATATACTAAGCAGCTATCCAGAAACTTTAAAGAGACAAAACAGTGGTCATGTAGCACTTTAAAAGACTAACAAAATAATTTATTAGGTGATGAGCTTTCGTGGGACAGACCCACTTCTTCAGATCACAGCCATAACAGAATAGACTCAATATATAAAGCACAGAGGTCCAAAAATTGTTATCAAGGTTGGCAAATCAAAAGCGCAAAGGGAGGAGGGGTGTGTGGGGGGGGAGTGGAGTCACTGTTTAAAGAGACATGTTGACATTGACATTATTTGTCCAAGATTCATCTGAATGTTAACATTCCCGTTTGATCTGTGACTCAACAGTTATACATATAGACTGGAACTTTCTGTTTACAGGGTTAGCAGCTGTAAGTAAACACATCTTATTTCTAACAATACAGTAACAGAGAAGGAGCCGTGTTAGTCTATATAGTATCAAAACAAAAAAAGCAGTCAAGTAGCACTTGAAAGACTAACAAAATAATTTATTAGGTGAGCTTTCATGGGACAGACCACTTTTTCAGACCATAACCATACCAGAACAGACTCAATATTTAAGGCACAGAGAACCAAAACAGTAATCAAAGTTGACAAATCAGAATAAATAAATAAATAAATAAAATAAAATGATCAAGGTGAGCAAATCAGAGAGCAGAGGGGCGGGGAATGTCTGTTTTGTGCCCATTAAGTCTTTGTCTGTATTGGACAGACTTCAAACTCTCTCAGACAAAACAAAAAGCAGTCAAGCAGCACTTTAAAGACTAGCAAAATCATTTATTAGGTAAGCTTTCGTGGGACAGACCCACTTCTTCAGACCATAGCCATACCAAAACAGACTCAATACTTAAGGCACAGAGAACCAAACACAGTAATCAAGGAGGACAAATCAGAAAAAAAAAATAGGAAGGTAAGCAAATCAGAGAGTGTAGGGGTCGGGGGGAAAGGTCAAGAATTAGATTAAGCCAAGTATGCAGATGAGGTCCTACAGTGACTCAGAAAATTCCCATCCCGGTTCAAACCACGTGTTAATGTGCCGAATTTGAATATAAAAGACAGCTCGGCTGTTTCCCTTTGAATAGCAGTGCAAAAATTATTTTTCAGTAACACTCATACTCTTAAGTCATTACTTAATGAATGTACTCATCACCTAATGATGTACTCTTAAGTCATTACTTAATGAATTTGTACTCATCACCTAATAAATTATTTTGTTAGTCTTTAAAGTGCTACTTGATTGCTTTTTTGTTCTAACAATACAGGTTTGCATTTCAAAGTTCTAGTCTAATTAGTAGTGAATGGCCTTAATAATTATTTATGTACTTTTCTTTCAGGCCTCTATAAATTGATTCTAGCTCATTTCTGGGGATTGTTTAATGTTTTCTGGCCTTATGGCTTACTTAGCACAAATTCTGTTGCTGTGGTTACAGCAATGATCTGTAGGTTTTTATCTTAATCGGATAACCCAGGGGTGGAGAATCTATGTCCCATAGCTTCCCTGGATCTGGCCTACAAGGCTTTTAGTTCCCACTGGAGGAGCATGAGCTGACTCTGGCCCTCGAGCTGGAGTGTCTGTGCTGGCCAGCTTGCACCACTGTGTGTCTGTTGTGGGGCAGCTCCAATCCTCACAGTTCTGCTCCTGGCAAGCCTGTGCCAGACTCAGTCTGCAGGTTCTGCCTGGCAGTTAGGAAAATGGCTGTGTGCCATATGGGGAAGTGCTCCATGCAGGCACAAACACCCAGCCTTGCTCCCATTGGCTGAATCGTGGCCGTTGGGAGAAGTGAGGGTTGGTACTAGTGGGGAGCACTTTCTGTAGCATGCAGGGTCCCTCCCCCACAGGCTGTGCCCCCATTCCCTGCCCACTCCCAGACTCCTGTACCCTCCCTGCTGCCTAGATCTCTCACCCCCACCCTGCTCCTGCATCCCGTTCCAGACTTCTCATACCCACCCTCAGCCTGCTCCTGCACCCTCCCACCCAGACCCCAGACCCTCATTCTCAGCTCATTCCTGCACCCTGCCTCCTCCCCAGGCCCCACATCCGCACCCCACCTCCCCTCTGCAATCCACAGTAATGGGCTCCCCTCTGCAATCCACAGAAAAAGGGGACAGATTAGGACAGAGGTGGGTGGGGAAAGGACGAGAGGGAGGCTGCCAGTGAATCTCTTGGTTTGCCTGGGCTCACCCCGTTTTTTTTGGAAGCAGCTCCTTCCTAAAGAGAATGTGAGTTGAATTCAACCACATTTGGACTTTGGAGGTGTAAAACTCTTTCTGCAGCTTTATAGCTCAAGGAATTTTCACAATAGCCCTGCAGGAAGCAATGGGAAAGAGGACAGAGACTAATTTGCCGTGAGACAGGCTCATATTCGAGGACAGAGAAGTTACAGCTATTTGTGAAGACTACAGCGTGCAGGGGAGACGTGGGCTTAAAGGTTAGTGCAAAACTGCTGAGCACGGGGGTGCTAAGGTTTTAAAAGCTTATGTTCATGGCTAAGGCTGCAGAGAGGCATGTAAGTGCTTTTGAAAATCTCACTCAGTGCCTGACTCTTAGGGTTTCCATATCAAAACAAAAAAGCAGTCCAGTAGCAGTTTAAAGACTAACAAAATAACTTATTAGGTGATGAGCTTTTGTGGGACAGGCCCACTTCTTCAGGGTCTGTCCCATGAAAGCTCATCACCTAAGAAGTTATTTTGTTAGTCTTTAAAGTGCTACTGGACTGCTTTTTTGTTTTCATAGTATATAGACTAGCACGGCTATCTCTCTTTTACTATTCAACATGCCAGGGTTTCCATATATGACATTTCAAAAAAAGAGGACATCTCTGAGAGGGGGTGTATTTGTCTCTATCTACCAACTCATGTTGTGTTAATGTACTCTACATACTATAACACAAACTATATGACACAATTTTTTTTTTCTCTTTGGTCCTCTGTACTTATGTAAGTCAGTCTGTGCTGGAAATGAAATTGATCTGAAGAAGTTGGTCTATCCCACTAAAGCTGGTCACTGAATTGTTATCAAATAAATCATTTTAGTCAGTCTTTAAAGTGCTACATTTCTGCTGGTTTGTTTTGTTGGAGTACAGACTAACACGGCTAACTCTCTGATACTAAACTATAACACAGTGTCTCTCAACCTTTTTTAATAAAAAAAAAAATATATAAGTACACCCAGACTTCTCTCACATACTCCTAAGGGTATGCGTACCACAGGTTGAGCAACATGGTCATAATACAATCCGAGGTTTCAAACAAGTGCCATTCAACCTTTCCAGAGTACTGTATCTTTTCAGGGGTCAGATTTGCTTTTCATTCCACCAAGTTACACCTCACTTGAAATCTGCTTACTTACAAAAACATGCAAAAATATCACAGAAGACTGCTACTGAAAACTTGCTGACTTTCTTCCGTCTTCTTATTAAACAAATAAAGTGGAATAGAAATTTTGTACTTACATTTCAGTGTAAGGCATATGAAGCAGCAGAAACAAGTCACTGAATGGATTTTTAGAGTGTAGTGACTTTACTAACATTTTTTTTTGTAGCTGGTCGTAAAACTAGGCAACTATCTAGATGAGTTGATGTACCCCCTAGAAACCTCAGTGTTCCTCAAGAGTATATGTACCCTTGGTTGAGAAACACTGCTATAGCACATTAAAACACATTAATACAACTTGAGTTGTTAGACACTGATACAGATACACTCCCTCTCAGGGGTGTCTTCTTTTTTATATAGTATCCCTCCATGGACTTCAATGACAGTTGCATCATCATGTCCCTAAACACCTACTTAAAAATGTTCAGAAGTTACAGGGAAGTTTGTTGCTTCCCAAGCCAGGAGAGGGAAGAGACGTCTGCTGGCAGAAGCTGTGACAAGAGCTTAGTGTGCACCTGTAGGGGTGAAGGCTGGTGTGTGGGCCTACTTGGTAGGTATGTGGGCCTGCAGTGTTCCCTGCAAGCTGCGCACTTGGGCAGCCACTCACGAGAGTTTCAAATGCCACCCAGCTGACCAGCAGAGCCTCCTCAGCAAGTTTCTAGCTGTTTGTGTTTCTACTAATGGTACACATTCACGCATGCCTCAGTGGACATACATTTATTAGGCACATGGATGGACAAAATGCACACATGAATGGAAAAGGTGAGACGGACCATTGTTCACAGGATGTCTTTGTGCATGTGTTAGCAAAAAATGAAGAGAGAGAACTCCCCTGTGTACTTGACTTAAACCCTTGTACTCTGAGCGGAGCACATATCATCTTACAAGTCTCCTCCACTTCCCTCTGTATCAAGACAAAACTTCTAGCTGACTCCAGGAGTACCCCAGTTCTCGTTCAGTCTCAGTAAATGTTCTTCATGTTGTCTGAGGTCTTCCTCTTCTGTGTTTTACTTGTGGGTTCCATGTGAAAGCTTGATGGGCTATGCTGGAAGATCATTTTCTGCGAGTGTGGCCTAGCCATCCCCATTCTCTACTCTTGATTTGAACATCAAGTGGTTCTTGCTCTGTTCCAAAACTCCTCATTTGTGACAAACTCTTGCCATTTGATGCAAAGGATGTACCTCAGGCATCTGTTTCTGAATGTCTTTAGCTATGATTTGAAGACTTTTTAGTATGCCAGGTCTCACATCCATCCAAGAGCACACTCTTCCCATTAGTGTTGAAGATCTGCAGTTTTGTCTTTGCAGATATTATTTGTGAACTCCATATGGGATTAAGAATCTTGAATGCAGCAGTTGTTTTCCCTATTCGGGCATTGATATCCTTGTCTGTTTCTCCATCTCTGCCCATACGGCTATCACTTGCGTACTATGTGCTTCAAAATGTGAATCCAGCCTTAGAGCTGGTCATGTACATTTCTTTTCCAACCTTATAATTCTAATAGCGGTTTTCCCACACCTACTTCCTATTTCAGCACATTCTAGTTTAGCTGTTGGTATTCCTAATTTCATCCTCACCTCTCTCCTGGTTTCCCAGGTCCCTAAGAACTCTCGGCAGCTCCTGCTTGAGCAATGATCAGTCTCACAGTCACCCCGAAGATATCCCTTGCTGACGAACCACTGAAAATCCAGGTTGCTGGCTTGCCTCCGCACAAGCTGGTGACTCTCCAAGCCTCACTGACTGATGAGAAAGGGGTGTTCTTCTGCTCCCGAGCGTTCTACTGGTCAGATATGGATGGCAAGGTGGACCTGGAGCAGGCTGCTGCCACGGGAGGGGATTACGTTGGGGTGCAGCCCATGGGTCTGTTCCATACTCTGAAGCCACAAAAGCTGTTCTACAGGTTAATGAAGAGGAATGTGATGGAGAGTCCCTTCCACATCCACTTGGCCTTGTTCGATGAATTTCACCTGTTTGCCTCACCCCACGATCAACCTGTGGCCAGCCAGACAGTGGAGAGGTGGTATGTAGCACCCGGAGTGCAGCGGGTCCAGATAAGGGGCAGCAGAATCCGTGGAGCTCTCTTTCTCCCTTCAGGTGAGAGAATCACCATCTCCTCAGTTCTAGAGCTGGGTGAATGAGTCATAAAAATAGACTTTATTCAGCCAACGTTGCTTTTTTCTGTTCATGAATTTTCTGCCGGCTGATTGCTGTCTTCCCCAATGTATTTGTTTGCTAAATACTTTCTATGAATAATTCCTGGCCTGGAGATTGTTCACAAACAGCTGGTCATGAGCTGGGCCCTTGGGCAACATGTAGTGGTAAGGCTGACTCTGTGTTTGTGGAAGGGTTGGGACCTTTGGTGGAAGGGGTGGGGCTGAGGGAGTCAGACCTACCACCATCCAAATAGCCTAGTGGGCTCCCCTCTCCCTACCCTGCCAGCCCTCAGAGATGGCCAGAGCATGTGGTGCTCTGGTGGTGATTCTAAAGGGCTCAGGGCTCCAGCCACCACCACCGCTGCCGCAGTAGCAATGGCAGCTGGGAGGAAGCCCCGGGTAGTGAGTTATTGTTAGACTTTCTGGGATTTATTTTTTCATACTGTGCACCCTGTGCCAGTCAGGATTACAGAGCTCTTTGGGATGCAACATCTTGCCTGGGCTCCACATCACAGCTGCAGAAGGACTGTTGTCCTAGATTACTAGATGATTCACCTGAAAGTAGGAAGGCAGATCTCAGAGTTCTGCTTTGATCCCAAGAGTAGGTGATGAGAGGTAAGAATGGGAATGGCTGGGTTCATGGGCATTGTTAGCTACTGCCAATGATTCCCCCGCTAAGAATTTGGACATTGAATCCACCTTTTTTTCCCATTGTTTCTTTCTTCAGTTTTCATTCCTTTTTTCTTCCTTGTTCTCCTCAGGGGAAGGTCCTTTTCCAGGGCTCATTGACATGTTTGGTGGTGTAGGTGGACTTATTGAATTCCGAGCCAGCCTCCTTGCCAGTCGGGGCTTTGCTGCACTGGCCTTAGCTTACTTTGCATATGAAGACCTGCCCATTTATCTAGATAAGGTGGATCTGGAATATTTTGAGGAAGCTGCCAGCATGCTCTTGGGACATCCAAAGGTACTTTCTGCTTACAGATAAATTCTCTATCTTTTCTTCCGAAAGCAACCACTGCTGAAGAAAGCCAACAAACCTCTGTGGGCTGCAACTTGTGTGACTAAGGATCCAACGACACTGCAAAAACAGTATATTCTTAACTTGGGTTTTCAAACCCAGGTTAAAACACCAGTGAGGTCACAGCAAGGTGGCTTTTAACTCAGGCTAGAAACTCAAGAGTTCAGCCCCGTCCTCCCTTATTGGCTTTGACAGGCGCTACTGAGTCGAGTCAATACCTGAATGGCTGTTTTGTCACTGCTGTTTTAACCCGAGTTAGCTAATGGTGGTGAACTAACCCAAGTTAAGAACACAACTTTTTATTTATTTGTTTGTTTATTTTTGCAGTACAGACATACCTTGAAATACTGCATAGGCCATCTTGCAATTCTCTGCATGCCCCTCTTTCAAGAGGGTGTTCTTTCCCACTGTCACTCCTGCCTGTGAGGACAAAGGTGCGTAGGGCTACCACATCTGAACTTTCAGAAGAGCAGGATATCCAAGGGAGAGTGTATCTGTATCAGTATCTACCAACTCACGTTGTATCAACGTGTTACATATACTATGGGAACCAGCACCGATGGAGGTTGAGGTAGGACCCAGCCTGGGGGAAGCTCCACCAGAGCACATGGTGGTGTGTAGTGGTCTGGATCCCCACTGCCTGGTTCCTGGTGAGAGCTGTTATTAGGACCCCGGACTGGGGCGCAGTGGAGTGGGTGGGCCTGTGTCCCCCCTGCCCCTTTCCCTATATATACTATAACACATTAGTACAACGTGGGTTGGTAGATACTGACACAGCTACACTCCCTCTCAGGGGTGTCCTCTTTTTTGAAAGTTCAAATACAGTAACCCAAAATACAAGTTTTGTTCTCATCCAGTTGAGTTTGCCCAGAGAGGTACTCCAGATGCCATCTTATCTTTGATCTTCTACATAAATCACTCTCTTCTCTGCTTCACAGAATGGGGCACTCTTGGCTCGGTAGAAAAATGAGCTCTGTGATCAAAGAGCAACGCAGCCTGTCATTTGAGTCTCACCAACATTAGGCCTTACAAATTGTTATTGAGCAAGACAATAGTCAAGACCCCAGGCTTTTTATCTTATTTTGGGGGGTTGACTGGGGTGTGGGAAGAGAATAAATGGGCTTTCCATGGGAGATGGACTACACAGGAACTCATCTAAACTCCTGTTGATGGATAACAAGTGTAGTGGTGCAACCCTGTTCGATTTCCCCTCTTGGTATGATTTAACATCACTTGGTCGTGGCCCCAGCCTGCCACCTGAAATGTCCACCCAGCTATCAAAAAGCACATATGGAACCGAAATTTTAAAAAAAGGAGGTGGTGGTGGTATGGAGAGCTAATTTCCAAGGTAATTATGCCAGCCACATTAAAACAAGAGAAAATAGGGAGCAGAGATGTAACTGGAGAGGGAGCTAGCAAGATGGACATTTGTAATTACTATTTATTGTACATTTAATATAATAGCACAAATGCCACAATGGCTGAATATTTGTAGATCTCTAACTGGCCATGTACAGGTATAGTCCTGATGTTAGCATAATTTAAGAGTAGAATGGCCAATATCCATCTTTCCAATGGATGTCTGTTAGATGCTTATGTTACTGGCTCTTACAAGTGAAGGTCCAGAGCTTGATGCTGGCCACACTAAATAGGCATAGATAGGACCGTCATGGGATCAGAGAATTGGAGTCATGAATGGGAAGAAGAAACTCAGAGGCTGGACGTTAAACGTTTAACACATTTCTTTATGGTGTGTTTTCAGGTGAGCGGGGCAGGAGTTGGTGTCGTTGCCACCTGCAAAGGGGCTGAGATTGCACTAGCTATGGCAACGTTCCTACCACAGATCACAGCTACCGTCTGCATTAACAGCACCAATGCCGTACATGGGACTGAACTGCGCTACCGCGATCTCTACATCAGCCCCATACCATATGAATTTGGGTGTGTCCAGATCATGCCGCTGGGCCTGCTGTCTTTGTCCAGTGTCATGGGGGACACTCAAGCAGAGGCCAATCAAGGGAGCATCATCCCCATTGAAAAGGCACGGGGCCAGATTCTCTTTGTCGTGGGAGAAAGTGACCAGAATTACAACAGCAAAGCCTATGCTGAGGAAGCGATGGAAAGGATGAGGAGGCATGGGAGAAAGAACTGCACCCTGTTGTCTTACCCGGGCGCTGGGCACCTGATAGAGCCCCCAGGGTCCCCATTCTGCCTCGGCTCACACAGTCCCAATTTCCCCTTGCCCTTGATGTGGGGAGGTGAAGCCCAAGCTCATGCGGCAGCACAGGAACATTCTTGGAGAGAGATCCAAAAATTCCTCTGGTGCCACCTCCGCCCCACAAGAGGCAGCAAACTCTGAGAGTGAGGCCTGGAGTCATGTCCTCCAAAACTGATCAAGACCCATTGGACCAGCTTTTGAGCGCTGGGTATCAATGGAAAGAAAATGTGCCTTCGAGGTACCAGGGTGAAGTTCCAAACGCTATGTGCCCAGCCTCTCTTGTCGGCCTGCAGACGGGAAACACAAATGCACAAACAAGAATGATTCAGAATAGTAGAAGGTGGACGTGTGCAGGGGGCCTGATCCAGCTCCCACCAGCAGTGGTGGGAACTGGGAGAGGCGAGGGACTGCGCCTCTAGGGGAAGGGGTAGCGGGGCACAGGCCCACTCGCTCCAGTGCGCCCCAGCCCGGGGTCCTAAGAACAGCTCTCACCAGAACCGGGCAGTGGGGATCCAGACCACAAAACACCACCATGGGCTCTGGTGGAGCTTCTCCTGGGCTGGTTCCCACCCAGAGTCCTTGGGGAGGTTGGGAAGGAAGATATCCTCGGGGTATGTAACCGTGGGCAGGTCTGGCCACATGGTCATCTCCGTGTCATGTGGGTAGTGGACTGCACACAGGACTGTAGGCCCCAACAGGTCCGAAGGCTTGGGGTAACTGGCAGTGGGTAGGCTCCCAGGCTCAGGCCAGTCCTGCTCCTTGGGGTAACTGGCAGCAGGGAGACTCACGGGTACCGGCAGGTCTGGGCCCTTGGGGTAGCCAGCAGCAGGTAGGCTCCCTGGCTTGGGCTCGTCCTGGGCCACGGGTCCAGGTAGGTTCAAGAACTCAGGGTAGTGGGCCAAAGGCAGGCTTGGTTGCAGCCCTATGGTTTGGTCAGTGCATCTGGTCAATTGCCCTGGCCAGTCTGGCTTTCTGGGTTGGCCTTTTGGCTCCTCTGGCCAAAAACCTCTGGTCTGTTCAGCAGCCGGCTTTTTAATGAGCCCTGGGCCTTGCCTCACCTCTGGTACTTCTGGTCCCAGGTGCAGCTTACTGTGGGGCAGGGTGCAGGCATTCTGGAACACACCCCCCCAAAGGTCTCTGAGAGGTCCCCTCTGCTTCCTACTCAGGGGAAGACCATTGCACCTCATTACTCCTCCATTCATCCGTGCCAGGGAATCCATGGAAGAAGTTTTCCCACTTACCTGCACTGGGATAGAACCTGTAAGAGACAGGATCCCTTTGGATCTGCCTTACCCCGTTGAGAAACGTGGTTCTCTCTCATCAGTTTTTTAAACAGCTATTTCAGAGAGCAGGTTAGAGCACAGGTTGGTCACATGTATGATAGAGGCCAAACCATTTTCAGCAGAAGTGGGGGGGAACACCACTTCGTGAGAGTCTTTGCGAGAAAGTCATCTTCTTCCTGAGACAGTGAGGTGTAGGGGCCTGCTTAGATGCCTGCTGAAGTCAGTGGAAATACCCAAGACTCAAGTGTGGGAAACCTTAGACCCGAGAGAGAGAGAGAGAGAGAGAGAGAGACTCATTAACTCTAAAATCTACCCCCAACGTCTATATGCTGCCACTTCCAAGGCAAAAAGTCAATCCTGAAGATAATGCCAAACCAGAATAGTCATACATAAGGCAGGACACAAAGAACCATCTCACTGTTTCTTCAAAACAACAAATGACAGAATCCTGGATACAATTTGTTTGCAACTTTTTTCATCTTTTAAGAAAAAAAAATATATACAAAAAAGCCAACAAGAAACAACTTGGAAGAGTCGGGTAAACATTCTGTCCAACGTACAGAAAGAGGCTCCATTTTTTTTTAAAAGGGACATACTTCAGTGATCACCGTGCTAGAAAGATGAGAAGCAGGAAAACCCTCAGAACAAGTAATCACCACACAGTGAAACTGTTGCTCTCTTTCTGGCTCTCCATAGTTAATGTTAACAACACTGCTCAAAGTGTAAAAAAGCAGGTTTGTTACCTCTGTGTTTTACCAAAAAAAAATAAAAATAAAAGGCAGACGTGGCTCTTATGGACAGTGCCAGTAATTTTTATGGAGCATTGGCACCTCTGAATGAACACAGCGTGCCAGACCCCCAGCACATCATCGGGCCGAACTGACCTCTTGATCTCCTTTGTCCTGATCCCAAATAACTCCACTGACTTGAGCTGTTCTGCTTTTCATTTGCATTCACGTAACTTAAGGACACAGACTGTGAGTGAAAGGTTCATGTGGTGACACTATGATGCCATTACGAAACACTGATCCTTGCACCTATGAAAAATCCTGTGCGAATCCACAATAATGCCCTCAAGTTCCTGTGGTCTGCCCTTAAATATGCACCTCTGACTTCAAGTAGGAGTTGTGTGCGTGTGTATATCTGAAGGCAGAATTGGGTCCTGCACCAATGCTCTTGCCTACTGGAGGACCCTGGGCCCCCACTGCAGAATTTTTAAAGTGACCAACTTATTCTCACACCTTAAAAACTAACAGGTAGATCTGTGCACAAACTTTTGTGGACAAAACCCCACTTTGTGAGCTGCATGCACATGGCCTGGTGAGACACATGGCCATGCATCTGACAAAGTGGGATTTACCCATGAAAGCTTATGCCCAAATCAGTCTGGTGCCACAGGACACCTCATTTTTGCAGATACAGATTAACATGGCTACCCCTCTGATAGCTATCATTGTAGCTATTCTCTTAGAACTAGCACGTTTTCCTCCTCTCGCAACTCAATCAGGCTCTGATTCAGCAAAATCCTTAAACATCTTTCTAACTTTAAGTACAAAGTGTTCCATCAGTTGGACTATTCCCAGATTAAAGATAAGCACATTCTAAAGTAACTGGTTGGATCACAGCCAGAGAGTTTATTACTAGTCAGTACTCTTCAGACTAGATTCCTGATCTAAGCCAAATCTGAAGTATCTTTATGCAGTGCCTACAGATTTACACTAATGTTCTTGAGATCAGAATCCCCCCGTTTGTCAGAAGTGTTTCCTATGATAACAGAAAGTAAAAGTGAATTATTATAATTATTTTATTTCAATGTATATAAAACAAAAAAAGTCTGTGTACAAATATCACAAAACAACATCAACGGTTTCATAGATGTAGTTCCTCAGTCCACACTTTAAAGGAGAAAAGAGGTTGGGTTCTTTTTTCATTTGTTTTTTGTTTAAATTCTGGCATAAATATATTAAAGCTGACAAAAGAAATCAGGGCAAGCTACAGCACTTCCTCAGACCAAAAATGTACAAAACATCAGCCTCTAACTAGACATAACATAATACTGGTCGTCACAGTTGGACATTTAGTAACTGTGTGTCTCAGAGCGTTGTACTGAAGGTTCATAAAAAATAGCTTCTCTTGCCATCTTCCAGTTCAGGTTACTTCGGTCATAGAGGCAGAGTGATTCTGCAGAGAGAAATGCAGACACAGGAAAGTTTTGATTGTACATTTTGATTAGAGCCTCCAGATCATAGTTTCCCAAACAGGGAGGCGTGAAGAAATTCTAATGGGGGGTGTGAGGTGATCCAGCCCCCCCATCATATACCCCAACTGAAGAAGGATCCGGCCTTTGCCTCTGGCTCTCAGCTCCTGCCATTTTACACGTGTGACCCAGCGGAGCCTCTACAAAAAGCAGGCAGCCGGCGAAGACCACTTGGAGCTGGCTGCCTCCTGCAAAGATGACTGAGTGTGGGTTGGGGAGGAGGAGGAGGAGGAGGATGGGGTTAGATGTGAGGCGGAGGGTACCTGGCTTGGGGGAGGGGGACAGAGATGAGATAAGAATGGGGGGCTGGTGGTGCCTGGTTTTGGGGGAGGAGAGGGGCTTGGGTGGGTGGCTCACAGGGCTTGTGGGGCTCAGGTGGGCTGCTCACAGGGCTTGTGGGACTCTGGCTTGGGTGGCTGGCCCTGGCATCGCAGGGCTCAGGTGGGTGGATGGCCCCAACAGCATGGGGTTTGGGTGGCTCGGGATGGCAGGCAGGCAGGCAGCTGGCCCTGGCAGCGTGGGGCTTGGGCAAGCAGCTTAGGTGGCAGACCCTTGGCTGGAGCAGGCGGCTGGTCCTAGCAGTGCAGGGTTCAGGTGGCTGGTGGGCAGGCAGGCAGCTGGCAGTGCAAGTCTCAGGTGGGTGGGTGGTTGGTGTGGGCAGCTCTGGCAGCTGGCTTGGGGCTCAGTCAGCTGGGGGGCACCAGGCATCCGTAGGGGCCAAGAAAAAATGACTTGTGCTTATTTTTAATTTTAAATAACATTGTTATATCAAGTTATGTTTATTTTAAATTACAAATTGAATTTTTTGTTAAAAGGGGGAGCATGGAAGATGGTAAACAAGATGTGGGGGGGATGAAGGTTTCTCAAAACTCAAATGGGGGGGGCGTGATGCCCAAAGGTTTGGGAACCCCTGCTCTAGATACTTGATGAGAAGGAGAAAACTAGCTACCAATGTATCAAGAAATATCGTTAATCGTTAATCTCTTGAGCAGCCTTCCAGTTATAGCGTTCTATGATTAAGAGTGTAAAAAGATCACGGCAAAGGAAATGGGGAAAAAAAAAACAAACAAAAAAAACCTCTTCACTGGGTTTTAGACCAGGCTTTTTGGCAATTCTTACACCCAGCAGGAAGACTTTGGCCTCCTTTATTTATGCCACGTATGTTAAAAGCCCCAGATATCTATCTGTGTCTGAAAAGACAAAGCACTACTGTTTTCATGTACACTGTCACTATGCTCACCAGGCTGCTCCTTCTGCATATGTATGTGCATTCTTACATACCTGTGTGTGCGTCTGTGCATATTCCCTTTCAAGCTGGTCAAAAATTTTCCATCCCAACCTTTTCAACTGGAAAACATTTTATCTGACTCAATAAAGATTTTCCTGAAAAGTGCCCTCCCTTCCCTGTGTAAAATGTTTGAATTTTTCATTTAAGAACAGAAAACCCCCAAGCTGAACATTTTTGGCTTACAGTGTTTTGACAGAAAGTCAAAATTTTCCTCAAGGAAAAAAAATCCCCCCTTTGCCAGCCAGCTGTAATTGCTGGACACAATTTCATTTCTACAGAATGCAGTGCCATTCTCTTAAGTACTAGCGTTACTTGAACAGGAACAACATGTAGGGCCCAACAAGCATATTTTGAAGCAAAAGACTTATGTTATGCAGCCTGGAAGAAGTTAACAAATAAACTTCAGCGTCTTTGTTTTCCCAGTAATTACGGGCGGGTCAAAATTTTCTCGGTTACGTTGTACACACAATGGAAGTGAAAAGGTTATCTTCATCCTGCATTATTCAGTTGCAAACAAGTTGGAAATTTGTTTTTCTCCCACTGAGTCAGAGGAGCTTGCTAGTTATTATTGTTTGATTCTTGTGTCCTGGAAGGTACAGGAGATCTGTGCAAAGGCTGAACTACTCTAAACCGGAACCCTCTCAGCCGGCAACATCTGTAATCTGGCATGATTTTAGTTAGTCAGAAAAACACTTACCATGGGTGTGGCTAAGTTTCCCATGGCCCCATAAAGTTTGCTTCCACCCACCAATGCTGTCTCTCACTGTTCTGTGCTGCTCAGCTGTAATTTACCCCTAAATGTCTTCTGAGAGGCCAGTAAGCAGTGGAAGTGTCCGTAATGTGCTAGACAATATTGACCTCCCATGGGCTGTCAAATTCTCTTGTTTGGCACTGGTCAGGTCCCAAAAGTGCCAGATTAGAGAGGCTCAACCTGCATGAACACCAAAACTGAAAGGTCAGCTAGCAGAGCCTGCTGTTTCTTTTCCAGCTCTCTCATAAGGGAGGGTTAAGAGCTTGGGGTTACCCCACAGGGAGACATCCCAAGTGTGTTGGCCTGGGTTCTAAAAGGGGTTTTCTCACTTCGGTGGTGACGGTTACCTTCCAAGGTCAGGGAATCTGTGACCTTGGAAAGCTATTAAGTAGAAGCTATAGAGGGCAAGGTATTTTAAGGTCTCTTTTGGGCCCCCAACTTCTGCACGCTGACTGTCAGAGTGGGGAAACAGCCTTGACGTCTGTCTGAGCAACCCAATGGCCGATGAAGAGGAGGTGTGAGAGCTCAGGATCAGTCCCAGCGTTAGGAACACTGCGTCCATGTGTATCCCCATTCCAGCTGGTCACAAATTTTTCATCCAAACCTTTTCAATGGAAAATTGGGGGTTGACTAAATGAAGATTTTACTGAAAAGTGTCCCACTCCCATCCCTACCTCAAATGCTTGCATACATACGGGAGCGTCAGACGTAAGGGAAAGAGCAGCCCTGTATTGAGAGAGTCCTAAAGTATAATGGAATGGAACTCTCTGCCTTTCTCCCCTATTTTTCTGCCCAAGCACACAAGAAAAGGGTCGACCTTTAATCCCCATGCAACAGGTGTGAAGATTCATTGTCACTGATTGCATATGCTAAACCCTGCCTCTTCGGCAGATCTGAGTGTGTGGCAGCTGAAATTGACCAGGCTGGGACACAAGGGATATATTAGTAGATATGCCAAATGGAACAAACTCATCTCTGGTATAACTCCACTGCCTTTGGAGACCCTACAGCTGCGTGTTTAAAGCGAGGCCTGACAATGTTTCTGATGACTGTCTGTGACCGGCGGGGCTGACAGTCACAGCATGGCAGGGGGCACAGGCTCTACATCCTTGAAGGGGTGGGGTCCAAGGTAGAAGGGGTGGGGCAGGGCACAGTGCAGTCAGCCCTTAGCGCTGACCCTCCCCCAGCTACACGTAACAGCACTGACACAGCAGTTCAAAGGTGCCCAGAGCTCACGCTGCCACTGCTCTGGGCCCCTTTGAAACGCCAGGCCCCTGTGCAGCTGTCCCCAGGCCAGTCTGTGACTGAGGGATTTACGGTACCTGTGCACTCAAAGTCTCCAGGGGACTTTCCACTCTTGGGAAAGCCATGAGGGGCATCCCTCGGGGATCTTCAGGCTTCGGTTTAGAAGGAGCTCCACGTGTTCCTTTAAAATTATGGACAACACACATTCCCTGCATGAGACGGAGAAAAGAGCTATGTCACCATATAACCTCCGCCAGTGAGTGCTAACTAGCACCCTTCCTTTCAAGCACTGACTCGGGACAATAATTGCAGGTCTGGGCTCAAATTCGTCCCAAGTTCGGGGTATGTCCATCCAGGGCTTTGATTGCAAACCATCCCCTTATCAGAGCTGAACTACTAGCAAGGTGACTGACGTGGCTGGGAGCAAGGGGCTCTCTCAGCCATTCAGCCTGCGTAATTGTCACCTGTTGATATGAACCATTCTCATTGTTATTACGTCTAGAGAGCAGAAGCCTTGATGATAATTGTGTTGATCTCTTAGCCCCACCAATGATAATTTGCCCTACCCTCTATAGGCTGCATTTTGCATCATCATACATGGTTCCCAGAGAAGCAAAATTCAGGACTTTCCAGTCCATTGAAAGTGCAGGGATCACTCCTGGATGACACCAGTCTCAACTGGTCACCATTTAAAACACAGAATGTGTCCGTATCATGCCTACTCAAGGATATGCTTGTACATTCCATGCGCGATATTTGCACCCTGCCTGCGTGATGCTGGTTCGTAAGGGGCCGGGGTATTTCTGAACAGATGTTTCCCCAGAGTGGCGTTGTTTCAGACCATCCAGGTCACGCAGCAGCACTCTGGGGCTATCTTCGTTTCTAGGTAGGGGTGGGGCCAACGCCAGAAGAGGCGGGGCCTACGGCAGTCAGCCCTTGGCAGCGCTCAGAGCACAGCGCTGGCTTCTCTCTCCCTCCCCCCATTCACTTCTCAGAGTCATGTGGAGTAGTTCAGTTCTGATAAGGCCACTGCTACTACAGCCTCAGTGGTGACTGGAGCTCCAGGCCCATTTAAAACACCAGCTGGTTTCCTAAGCATTCAAAGGCAGAGGATTCTGGAAGCGTTGTGATTAATTTTAGTTAATTCAGTGGAATTGGGCACATTTATTAGTAATACTACATGAATTCACCATAGGAAGGGAAAAAGCATGCGGTAAATCGCCAGTCAAGCACAACATCGAAACCCTCCATGCCCAGCTAACGAGGGACCAAGAAATCTGGTGTCTCACCCCGGAAGATGCCGTTCCTGGACCTTGTGAGCATCCCAGACCCATTGGCCTTTGGTGAGGAGTCCCTGTCTGCCATCACTGACTACCCCACATCCCCTCGTGGCACGCAGAACCACCTCAAACCCCCAGATCTCAAATGCCGAGTGGGAGATAAGTCAGTCTCCCCGACTGGCTGTGCAGCTGGGCCTATCCGAGTCTCCTCTCTGTTACACCTGTTTTAGGTCTGTATAACTGCCCGGTAACCAGGGTGGGAAACCAGGTTCTTTGTTCAGACCTTTATACGCACCCAAAGTAAGATCCAGAATCCCACATCTGCCAAACTACAGACAGCCAACGAAGCTGCGAAGTACAGGTGCCATGAATCTCCCAGAGAGCAGCCTTGGGAGAGCCCCGGGCTTGCTGCGCTCTACTGCACACCAGATGTGCCTCCCCAGGAAGGCTGAAGAGTCAGCACTTTGCAGTGACTAAAATAATACGGAACTGTGTGTAGATACGAGCCCTATTAATTAATAGCAACCCGATTTCATGTTAGGGTCTGTTCTGAAGAGAAATCTAATTAGATATCACTAGAATTAGCCATGATGGAGTTGTGGGCTGAGTAATCAGGTTTGAGAGACAAACATTGAACTATTAAGTGAATTCTTCTTTGCCTTCAGCTTGCTCTGCCATTGGGTGGGAGATCAGCTTACCAGAAACAACGCTACTGCGCTTCCCAAGATGAAGCCGGCGATCACATCCGAACAGTGGTTTCGATACTCAGAAACTCGATTGAGCCCGGTGAGGAAGGCGGCACAGAGGGTCCCCAAACACAGCACGGGCTTTGCTAGTCTGCTGCTCTTTGTTTTAATTGTGCTTGTGATGTACATCTGAAACACAGCACAGGCCACACATCAAAGGACTCAGACAAACATACAGGTGATGTTTCAGCTACGCATACTAGGGCAAGCAGGAACATGACAAACCTGATGGTCTGAATCCCTGAATTCTCTGGGAGTTGTGTAGCACAGGAGGGGGCTCAGAATGGGAAACAGATGGCTTCCACATGTCTAACATCCACTCATCCATATGCAGTGATAGGGCAGCCAGGGTTGGTATAAAAAGGGCACAAAAGTTCCATTGGCTGCCAAAGTTGCACAATCATTTGCACGTGAGCAGCTGAACACTTGCGTTGCATAGAGGTTACTGAATGTGTGTGAGAGTCAGAGGCGTCCATCCAACCAGAAGCAAATTCCCAATTTTTGCAAACTCACAAACTTGGAGGGCAAGTGAGTAGCAGCAGTTTCAAAACCAGAGCCTGGGTGTTAAGAAGCAACCAGTCAGGCCATTTTTTTTCCTGCAAGGGCCTTTGTTTTGACTTTGGGACTTAAATAAGTGGCAGATGAGGAAAAGAGTAGGGGAGGGTTGATTGGTTTTTTAAACAAACCAGAACTCTGAAAATGTAATTACATGGTAAGAAGTTTTCCTGTGCTCCAAAATATCTATTCATTAAACTCCATGAGCTGCGTCAGCTCATTTTAGAGTCATTTTTGACAAAGCAAATAAACCACGGGAGATGCAATTAACAGCCCTGCACTAATTTCAGAGCCTGTGATTACAGGAGTAGTATGAATACAAAAGATACTGTAACAACAAACAAAATTTGACAGCATAATGATAACCAAGTAAACACAACAGATTCCTCCTCCGAGATCAGTTAAGTGTGAATTTCCTTCAAACACTGCTTGGCTTTGTTCAGCAAAGCAAACGCATCAGTTGTGCTATTAGTTTGCTTATCAAAAATGTCTCCAGGAACAGATTTCTCTAGTATGCCCCATGGTTGTTAGGAGTCAAAGGGATTTTATCATGGGAGTGGGATGATCAGGACAATACAACTGTAATATGCCTTGGTAAGGTATGCTGTGTCCTACAAGTTACTAGCTTGTAAATGGAGCTGAGCCACACCATATGGGCTGGATCCAAGGAAACAGCCAAAGGAGGGTTTGCAAATTCATAGACGCACCTCATGATCTAGATCAGGGGTCAGCAACCTTCCTGAGGCACAGCACTGAGATTTGACCTTTTAATCTCTATGGTCCGAGTGCCACGGATATATTTTAAAGTCGCTAATAGTCCTGCTTACAACAGCTGCATCAATAAACAAATGAAGATGCAGCGGGTTAGTGTTTAGATGGTGGTTGGTAACGTTAGCTGGTCTTTCGTCAATCCACAGGCAGCCGGGCTTTAAGCAAGGTCCCGGCTGCAGGTGGGAGAAGGGGTGGGACTCAGTTCCCACCTAGCATGCCAATGACAATCAGCTCATGTGCCAGTCTTGGCACATGCGCTGGGTATTGCTGACCCCTGATTTAGAAAGCAGGAATGTTCCTTTGCTAGCCACTGTGTAATGCTGAGGGCTGGTCAAAAATTTTCCATCACGGAAAACTGGGTTTTCACCAAAATCAAACCATATCATGGAAGATTCCATCTTTTCTTGGAAGAAAAATAGAGGGGTTAGGTGTTTTTGGGTGGGAAACTAAAATTCCTGAATCTGAAAATACACTGATTTTCAGCCAGTATTTTCCAGATGCCTAAAGCTAAAAGGCAGACAGCGCAAGAGTGGTGCACAATTTAGATATTTCAGTTTTCTGGCAATTCTGAAAAATCAGGAAAAATGTTTCAGGTCTACCCTCAATTTTTTTTTTTCCAAATTTTCAATGAATCAGAAAGTTGGCCGGAAAAACCCGCTTTAAGTCATAACCTTGTTTTGACTGAAAAAGTAGTCATGTACCACTTTAAAAGACTAACAAAATAATGTATTAGGTGATTGTTAGTCTTTAAATTGCTGCATTGTTAGTCTTTAAAGTGCTGCATGACTGCTTTTTTGTTTGTGAAGATACAGACTAACATGGCAACCTCTCTGTTTTGATTGGGTATTTTAACATGTATTTTTTTTAAAAAGAGAAAAAGCAATTTCTAAAGCTATGTTTTGAATGCAACAAAATATTTTGACTTTTTTGGACACTTAATTTTCCAACGTGGACAATTTTGTGGAATACATGTGAATTTGCAACATCCTTTGATATCACCAAATTTGGTAAGTAAACAGTTTTGTCTGAAAAATGTCACAAATCCCTAAATTACACATATAAACTGAAATATAACGTTACTCTGATTAAGTAAGTGTGCTTCTTTGAATTACAAGCCTCAGTGATTGTAATTTTTTTCAAAGGCCAAACACACAGAAAACCTCCAGCTACAGCACAAATTTAAAATAGGTGCTGTACAATTACAAATGACGAGTAATGGTCAAGAAGGGACACAAGGGGGTGCTCTGGGTCCACTGTTGGATGGATAAACTGGAATGAAATTAGCCCTTGTTACAAATTACCAATTTGTTGTACAGCTTTCTGTTGAAAACAATGGAGAACAGGGTAGCAAAATAAAGTATGTTTGTAGGAATAGTCGCACCGTTCTTTTCTCCTTGCCATCTCTGACTTGACCGAACAGTTCGAAGTATCAACCAGACCTCAAAACTGAATTGCATGACCAGTGTTCCTCCCTAAACCCCTAACCCAAGTTCTGCCACAGTGATTTTAAAATGCCCCGAGGACCTTATCAGCTCTTGAAAGTAATAGTTCAGCTCTAATGTGATAACTGACAATTCTATACTTTAGAAAACATTCATTTGTTTTCAGGGAGCAGGGGATGTCTCGTGTAATTATTCACCTAGGAAAATGACAGGACGTTATGGATGGGGCAGGTGTTCTGGATTTAATAAGATCTAGACCCAATAGTCTAAACTTGCAAAAAGGTGCATCTTTTAACAGTGAGAACAGACTGCCAAAGGAGGTGCGACTGTCTCTATCCACAGAGGCTTTAAATCAAGACTCATTTTTTTCCCTAAAAGGCTAACTTCCTGAACAGTCCCATTGATTTACAGGCATGCTTGCCGATCGATATGCTACTCCGCCCAAGCAGAGGAGCCCAAATCTAGTCCACTGCAATGAATGGCAAAACTACAGGCTGAACCTCTCTTGTCCAGCAACATCCGTAATCCAGCATGATTTTAGTTAGCTGGATGACCACTTATCATGGTGTGGCCCTGTTTCCCGTGGTGCCATAAAGCTTGTCTACAGCCACCACTCCTGGCTCTCAGTGTTCTGTGCTGTTGTTTAGCTCTAATTTACTCCTATATGTCTTCTGAGAGCCCAATAAGCAGTGGAAGTGTTGGTAATACCATCTGACCATACAGACCTCCCATGGTCCAGCAAATTCTCTGGTTCAGCACTGGTCAGGTCCCAAGGGTGTCAGACTTCAGAGGTTCAACCTGTACCAGCATTTTCAATAATGACATAGCCCTTACTGTACCACTCATCTGGTCCTACACAAACTGTGACTAGTCTTATGTTATAGTATGACACTAATATTGCCAGAGAAAAACAAAGGCAGATGATGTGTTTAGAGGGGCTTTTGCCGACCTTGAATTTTCCCCACATGGCAGGAAAGCACCATCTCCTTTATACTGTACAGTAAGGACCCAATCTTACCTTTATTATGCTGGCAAAATTGCAACACTGCCTGTAATGGGACATACAAGAAGTCCTGTGGCACCAAATAGACTAACAGATATTTTGGAGCATAAGCTTTTGTGGGCAAAGACCCGCTTCGTCAGATGCGTGGGGAAGTGGGTTTCAGAGGAGTACGTAAATTGAAATGCTCCTCTGAACCCCACCCCACTGCGCCCATGAAAGCTGATGCTCCAAATATCTGTTAGTCTATAAGCTGCCACCAGACTTCTTGTCCTCGAAGATATAGACTAACACGGCTACCCCTCTGATACTTGTAATGGGACATGTGCTTGAACAAGGAATTTATGCCGAGAGAGGACTAAATTTCAGACTAAGCAAACAAGACTCTCTTCAAAACAGCAATACTTTGCACTTGATATTCTACAGACACTGACTAACTCGCTAACCCATGAGGTAGGGGAATATATTATCAGAATTTTACAGGTCAGGAAGCTGAGGCAGAGCTTAAGTGGTTCACCCTAGGCCTCATAAAGTCAGTGGCACAGCTGGGATTAGAACTCCATGCGAAACAGGCCACCATGCCTCTAGATAACAAAGCTCTTCACTGGGAAAGCAATGGAAGTTGCACTTGCTTACACCAGAATTGCATTCACCCTCTGAAAAATGAAGGGCTCTTTCCCATAATGCATATACAAAAGAAAAAAATATGTCTGAGATTAAAGGAGACAGTAGCTATAGCAACTGAAACCCGCCATGGGAACTGGCGGATAGCACAGGCACTCACCGTGGCATAAAGGGCCGAGTAGATGCTCAAAGCAGCATGTTTGGAGGGAAAGGATCTCCTGGCCTTTTCAATCACCTCCAGGTCCCCGGTGCAGATATTCCCGTTGTTTATGAACTGGTGGTGGGCTCGGCAGTCGCTCCCCGTGTAGTTGGGTTTACACACCGTCAGGAAGTATGGAGCCAAGTTCCCAGTGACTACCTGGCCAGCATTTACAAATATGTCAGTGGCAAAAAGTCCAAATGCAAACACTCCTGTGAAGAGGTTAAAAATAATAAATAATTATTCACAAATGTTGGAAACACTCTTGGAGCATGAGACGAATAGAAGTAATGAGAGACAGAGGCCAAACCCTGTGGTCTTTACTTCAGCAAACTCTCTCTGACATCAGTGGAAGTCTTGCCTATGACTTTGATTCAGGAAAGCGCTTGAGTGTCTGCTTAACTTTAAGAATGTGCTTAGCTCCGCGTCAGTCCCGTTGAGAACAAGCCTCCAGTTAAGCAGAGACTTCAGTGCTTTCTTGTGTCAAGGCCTAACTGATGATTGTGCAAGGACTTCAGGATTTCACTGGAAAACAACAAATCCAAGTAACTCTTGTAAATTTTTCCTGAGGCCAAAGATCATGACCCTAAAATGTCTTATGTATGTGCTAAGCTATAACTACGAGAATAGCTAGGTGCATTCGTCTGCTGGAAGTTAGCACTGAGTAAAATGTTTACAGGAGTGGGACCAAAGACTGACAGAGAACCACGTCCCCCCATGCAATGCAAGAGGCAAAGGGAGCAGTCTTAAAAAGATGTATCCGATTTACCAGGTAAGGAATGTCTTCTAGATTCTGATCCAGGAGCAATGAGCAGCTCCCACAGGCCAGAGTCTGACATCTTTATTTATGGCAAGTGGTACCGTACTCCTTGAGCTGCCCATGGAGTTGTTAGATACTTTCAGAATCATGCTAGCAGTGTTCGGTCCTGCAAGCCTTGCCTGTCCCAAATTCCCAGTGACTTTACTAGGAGCTAGATGTTTGAATGGTTGCAGGACTAAGCCCTGCCAATGATGAACATTCGCAAACCAGGAGGTAAGGAAAGGAGCAGGTTGCTGGCTTGTGCTCTGTGCACAACGTATATGCTGCAAGTGCAGAGGAAGGACAATATTTCACCCCTGGACAATGACCGCAGTGGCTGTGCACTGCTGCAGGCTACTTTACAAACCTGGTTTTAAGAACACCTTGCACCTCTATGGCACTTCCCATCCAAAGACCTCCAAGTGCTTCACCAACACCAATGAATTTACACCCACCTCCCACCCTACTCTGGTGCAGCAGCTACTGTTCTTCCCAGTGGACAGACAGGAAAACCAAAGCACAATTCTCAAATGCGTCCATTTAATTTTGGCTGCTCTGATTTTCAGGATGCCTCTATAAAGACAACCTGAGTCTTGTTTTCAGCAAAGGAGGCACCCATGACTCCAGCTGAGGTTGGTGGGAACTGTGGATGCCCAGCAACTCAGAGAATCAATCCCTAGCTGTCTTAAGCTGCTCACCAACGCTGAGCGACAGCTTTGAAAAATGTAGCCTGACTTTCTTGCTTAAGGCCACATGGAAAACATGTGGCAGAGTTGTGCACAGAATCCAAATCTAGAGGTGGGACTAGAACCCAGTCCTGTGTTTTGACTCCATTATCCTTCTTCCTCTCTTTCTCACTTACTATCATTTTAACATAAATGTTATAGGTATTAATCATTTACATCCATTGACACCTATGTCTTGGCTGTACTGCATTCCAAGACAGGTAACTCTAAGTGCCTGATGCAGTTTAAATTTAAAATGATGTTTGCCCCACCTTCTGCTTATCCTAAACTATGGAGTAATGATACTCAATGCGTTAAACAGCTACTCTCTCGCCTAGAGACAGCTGCATTTCAGTGATGCGTAAAGTCATTCTGAATCCCTCCCCTAGTTCACAGAGCTGTTGTCAGACTAGATTAATGAATGTTTTTAAAATGTTCTGAGATGGCAGACACCCATGTTAATACATTATTAACATCGTAGATTTTCAATGTTTAGAAGAGAACGACTAGTATTTGAAAGAAGTTTACATTAACAAATTGGTAATTATTATTTAAGTGTCTATAAGTTAGCGTACTTTAAAGTATCAAGAGGTAGCCATGTTAGTCTGTATCTTCGAGGACAACAAGAAGTCCCGTGGCACCTTATAGATTAACAGATATTTTGGATCATAAGTTTTCATAGGCAGAGACCTGCATCTGACAAAGCGGGTTTTTGCCCATGAAAGCTGATGCTTCAAAACATCTGTTAGTCTATATTATAAGGTGACACAGGACTTCTTTTTGTTTTTGTACTTTAAAGTGTTACCCATTAACCAAGCCACAGAAGACTGATATGAAAAATGAGATAAAGTGTAATCCCCAGAGGCACTGTGACCACATGCTAGGGAGCATGAAAGCCAGTTGAGTACGGGGCAACCTGGGTCTGTTGCTATTACAAAAGTACTCCACAGAATCAGACGTACAGAACAAAGTAAATGAGTCAAAACTGCTGAGTGACCTTATAAGAATCCTATCTTGCCTATAACACATAAAAAGCAGAATTTCCAGGTTACAGTATTTCCAACCCTATACATTCATACACCATTAACCAAGCTGTCCCAAACCATCAGCCCCAAATCATGAGATTTTGAAATTAGAAATGTTGCATTTTTTAAATTTACTTTCTGTTTCTGGAGCTTAAAGGGGGGTCACAGTTTCAAGTTCTTCTGCACAACTATGACGAATTTTTTTTTTAAGAAGAAAGCTGAGATTCTCAGTCATTCACCTAAAAGAGCATCCAGAGCTTCAAGAAAAGCATCTAATCTCTATTTGAAATAAATCCTAAGCACAAGAAACACTATAGTTAAGTTTATTTAATTGGTTAGCTGTGTATATTTTTTTTTTCAATTTTACTTTGATTGCTCTGCTCAGAGTAATAGCTGTACCACACAGTAACACAACCAAGGAGCCTGCAGTCAGATTCACTGAACAGGTATTTTCACAGAATTAGCAATGATCAAAGCAAACTGCTATGGCTCCAGTAATCCATCACATAACAATAGACTAACAACAGAAAGGAAGTAATGAATGGAGTAACATTTACCCAGTTTACTCAGGGACGGTCTAGGTAGGGATATTTATACTGGATGAACCAGTGGGGCTGAGAGCCACTGCAGACCCAGGGGCAAGGTGGTGGGGGCAGAGCCTTAGACAGAAGGGGTGGGGCCAAAGGCCGTCAGCCGTTAGCACAGCCTGGAGCATGGCGATGAGCCCACTCTAGCCAACAGAAGCTGCACAGAGCGGCAAAGCAACACTCATGTAGCGTTTCAAAGAGGCTCAGAGTTGCTGTTGCTGCCCCTGTGCAGTTGCCCTCCCTTGCTACCTCCCCAGCACCATCGGCTAATCCAGGGATAGGGTTTACCACCACAAAACAGGCCTTATTCCAATGCAGCTCACCCAGGGAGGGAGTTTTTGTGTGGGTGTACAAATATCCATCTTCGGCTCTTGTACTGCTAGTATGGTAGCTGAGGGGTGTTTGCCCATTTATCCTCACTACATCTCTGTGAGGCAGGAAGGACGATGAAATGAGGTCGACTGGCTTCTGGGGAGAAGCTCATAAAAGCCCAAGGCCAGGGGGAGGGACACTTTTATTTGCCTTCAAAGTCCCATGTACAGCCACAGTGCTGCACAAATAACTAACTGAACTTCAACCCTAATTAATGGGCAGGCCCCACTGACAGGGGAGGGTAAAGGGGGCAGCTGCACCAGGGCCTGGCATTCAAAAGGGCCCAGAGCTCCAGCTGTCATCGCTGCTACTGCGGCTCAAGCTCTGGGCCCCTGTGAAATACCGCAGCAACACTTCTCCGCATGACACTGAGGGAGGTGGGCAGGCTAGCGCTGTGGTCTGAGCGGCGCTAAGAGCTGACTGCCATAGACCCTGCCCCTTCCTCCCTTGGCTCCGCCCCTTCTGAGGAGTGGAGCCGTGCTTCCCTCCCATCTCACCCTGGGGCCCACGGTGTCTGTCAGCCCTGCTGAGAATGGGCTTTGTGCAAGGAGCTTACTTTACATTACAGATAAACTGGTCAGCTAAAAGCTGAGACTCTAAGCGTCAGGTTTTCAAAAACCTGAAAAAACACACATGGAGTTTTGCACATCTGGCCTATATGGAGATTTGAAGAGATCGGTCTCGAAACGATGTACAGTCGTAGTGATTTTAGACCTGGATTTTGATCAGCGTTCTAGTAATACATGAAATGCAAGTTGGACTGTTTTCAGCTTCCAAAGGCTGCAACACTAAATACACAGCAGATTAGTCTACAACTGAAACCTTTTGCCTGCTCTTATTTTGTTGGATATTGATCACTGTAATTCCCTTTCTGCAGCTCTGCCAAACTGTGCTCTTTGAAAATTACAGCTCTGCACAGCAGTGAATTCAGCTGGCTGGGTTTTAACCCTTGCAGCGGATACTGTTTATAGGCCAGACATTCTCCAAATTCTTCCAGCTGTCTTTTGGGCTCTCCCATAATCAATTTGAAGGTTTAAACACTGGTGTACATCAATATCTAAGGTTCAGTCCCCTGGTAGTGTGTGTATCTGGGGAATCCATTTGTCTCCAGAAAAGTCACTTCATGTTTTTGCCTAAAGTAGCTAAAGTAATTGACCAATGCATAAGGATTCAGAGATCAGGCTGACGTCTTTTTTTAAAAAAGAGACAAGGTGGATGACATAATCTCTCTTATTGGACACCCTTCTGCTCACAGAAGAGACAAACGGTTCAGTTTCTCTACAGGCATAGGAATCACAGCCAAAAGACCTCAAATGAAGGTTGCAGGCACTGTTCCTTCTGATTGTTTTCGACCTATATACATAATAAATTTTGTTCTATGCACCAAGGCATGTGTAGATGTGCACCACCAGTAGAAAACCACACGGCCAGCTGGGGGTGCTCTGCTAATCAGCTGGGCGGCACCTGAGTTTCTCTGGGGTAGCTGCCCAAGCACTCCACTTATGGGGAAGACCAGTCACGAGCCATGGCTCTTAGGGGGAGCTCTGCTGAAGTCAGTGGTGACATGCCAGAGTAAGTCTGATGGAAGCCAGAAATGAAATCAGACCTTGTGAGTTCACAGTGGTTTCCAGATCTCTCAACAAGGCTGTAACTCATGGCTTTCAAGCGGCTGCTCCAGGGCAATGCAAGATGTGCCCTCTGCCTTGGGCCTGAGCCCATTTTACCATATTTTCTGTGCCCCTTGACCCGGACGCTTAGGGACTGAGCTCCCTTCCCAAATTCAGGATAAAATGATGCAGTTCACTCATGCCCAAGCCCCCGGGCAGAAGTTGAGCTCTGAGATAAGGAAAAGATCCTTCCAAAAGACAGTAGAGCGCTTCTAGTTGTACAGCAAAAGTGGAACAGTCAAGAAGGGCCAGATTCCCAGGCAGACTGAGACCCCTATAACATGTTCTGGCAGCTTAAAGGGAGCAGAAACAGTCCCTCAAAAACAGGCCCTGCCTGTGGGCTCCCTGGCCAGCAGAGCACTAGCAGACTGGCTCGACACTGGCTCCAATTTCAGCCTGTCAAGGGCACTGCGCAATGGCTGCTCTCCCTCGGGGCTGCGAGGAGTCCACAGGAGGCAGAACATGTCTTACAGCCCCTGAGACTGCTCTAAATGACACCAGGGGGTCAAAGGTCACCTCCCGCTTAAAGCCTCCCCACCAGGCACGCAAACAGAGGACCTGAGAATCGGGACTGATGCCTCCTCTGCTGCCGACCCCTTCCCCACAAAAAAGGCTCCATTACTCTCCGTTCACTGCGATCTGATCCCTTCAGCTCTCTACCCTCACTTGTCCCCCCTCAGAGGCTTCCTCCCCCGGATCTCTTTGACTCCAGAACGTCAGCTAATCGCAGGCTCCATGGAAACTCTCACCGGCACAGATACTTGAAGGTAACTATAAATGGCACGTCTTAAAAAAAGCTGCCCGTGAGTGGTGAAAAAGCCTGGGACAAGGCAGGAGGAGGAGCAGAGTGGGAGGTGAGCAGCTGAGAGAGCAGGAGCGGAAGCCCTTTATCATAGAAAAACATGGGGCCCTGTGAGTAAGTGACAGAGAAACAGCGCCCAGAAAGGTGGGCCTGATATCAGAACCTCTGGTCCTGAAAGTACGAACCCACGTCTCCTGTAAGGTGCATTTCCTTAAAGCCTACAGTGGACTCGCTGCATTTGTCATGTTCCGTTTCACTGGCCATCAAACAGTGATGCAGTGCCAGAGAAATCTGTAGCATTCAACCACAGTGAGTCCAGGAAGATTCTGGGGGTCAGAGGAACTGTGAGCCTCAGTCCATCTTTGGAGGAGGTGTGGTCCTCTACCCAACCGCTCCTATAAAGCCACCAGCTTTCAACTGAGTTCTAAGCGTTCTGCTGAGGGAGCCATGTAGCGTGATACCACCTAGCTCAGGGGCAACACTTTTCATCCAGAGATCTAAGTACTTTACAAGAGAGGTTTCATCACAACCTCCATTTTCGAAATGGGGAAACAGAGGCACTGAGCAAACAAACTTGCCCACGGTCATGTGAGTGATCAGGTGCAGAGCAGGGAATGGGACCTGGGTTTCGTGAGTTCACATTTAGTGCTTCACTCACAAGGCCACACTCCTTTATAGGAGCTTGATGGTACCTGGTAGATTTGTGTGTCTCAGAGTCATCCACTGATATCCTGGGCCAAGGAGGTTTGCATGGGCTCCCTGCTCTGTGGAATGATATTGTTGGGAGAACTGAGCCTGTCTGGGTCAGGCTCTGATATCCGCTAGGCAAGGGCAGATTAAGGGCCAGCTCCTACTCCTACTGTTATTGGGAAGTTCGTCACTGACTGAGGATTGGGCTCCATCCTATGCTTCCTTGGAGCAATCAGACTCTGGCTTCAAGACTAGCTTGGGCCTGCAGACCTGGAACCACAGAGCAGTGAGCTGCAGGGAAGAACCATGCGGCAGGAGGCAGCCAGCTGGGAAGCCTTGGCGAGATGGGAGATGGTGCATGCAAATTCAGTTTTAACCAGGGTTGTCCCAGAGCAGGAGTGGGGTCTGGTGCAATCCCCCACCAGTGCCCCAGGTGGTAAGCACAGGGCACAGCTCCCTTATCTCCTCCCCTGGCAGCAGGGCTGGGGATTATGCAACCTGCTCTACTCTGCTGCCTTCCTGGCTTGCTGCAGAGAAGCTAAGCACAGTGGGCCGGGAGGATGGTGCACCTGTTGCCCATGTAGCGAGTGTGGAGAGGAAAATACTCCCTGCTGCTGCTACCGCTACGGTGTGCAAGCCCCGGCCCCAGGTAATCTTCCCCCCTCTAGTCCATAGGACATCTAGGGTGGCCATCACATGGTCCCCAAAAGTGCAGGGCTTTGGGATGCTGCCCCACTTCATCCTATGGATGAGACATCTCTAGTCTTAACCCGGTTAAGTGCTAATAGGTTGCTAGCAGGACATGTCTTGCTTCATGAGCTTCAGAGCGGTGGAGTCAAGAAAAGCCACCAGCTAAAGCTGCGTGAAATACTCTGCAGCTGTACGGCGAACTAAGTCCAGCAACTCTCTGGTTTAGATCTTTCCTATCATAACAAACCCAACAAGCTGCTAAGCCCTGTAAAGCTTCACGTGTTGAAATAAAGCCTTAATTTCATTATTCAGCAGCCCAGTGTTAGGTGTCACTGCGTTTAAATTCAGCTGTTAGTGGAAGCCGAGGCCACAAATTTGCACAAATCAGGCAGTCATAAAATACAAGCTGTTGGCAACAAATCCATATCTTGTGTTGCATTTCAAAAGGTCTGAGCAGCAGGCTGTTTGCTTGGCAGCCGGTCGATACCTTAATCACATGAATTAGAAACTCCAATAGAGTGCAAGATACTGGCACACACATATTACTCACCCTGCCAGCCAGAGTCAGTATGGTTTCAAGCCACATACAGTGAGGCTCTGGCCACTGTATATAAACTAACCAAAAACTCATTGCGCTCCATTGACTTAGGACCTCTTGAACCTAGAGAGGGTGTGTGTGAGTGACAGAGAGAGATTTAGCGTTTAGATGTCTAACGTTCTGGCTGCACGGGCAGCCTTCATGGTGAGATTTCCTAACTTCACGCCCTTATAGTTCAAGTTATCTGTCAGCTTCCACGATAAAGGCCTTGTTTTCAGTTGCTTATGTCTTTGCCGAATTAAGGTGTGTGGGCTGTAATTTTCCACAGCAGGCGGCTGCCTATGGACGAGATTTTTAGGGGAAGTTTCAAATAGAACGGTTCAGACATTTTGGAGCCCAAGTTGAAAAACAACGACCTAATTGTGTTGTTGCACCCCCCCGAAAGACCTCTGAACACCCCAGGGGCATATGTACGCCTTGTTGAAAACCAGTGATCTAGAACCCACAATCACCATCCCTGGGAATCCAGGCACAAACAGAGATTCAAAAGCACCTCCAAGCAGAGCCTGTTGGACAACGAGCTGACAAACCCCCTGGCTGTCTTTACACTGCCACTTTCCTTCGAAGGAGAGGTGGTAATTAGGGTTTGGGGAGTTTACTAAGGAAGTGCTGCCGTGCTTAGGCAGCACTTTATTAAGCAAATTCCTGCCCCCATGGCAACTTTGAAGTTTTAAACTCCCCAAAATTTTGAGGAGTAAGGGGACTTGGAAGTTGCCCCGGCACTTCGAGTACTGGCGGGTGAGCCGTGGCTAGACGTGTGCCAGTACTCTGAAGTTTAAAACTTCCAAGTTGCCACGGGGGGGAATTTGCTTAATGAGTGCTGCCTAAGCACGGCAGCACTTCCTTAGTAAACTCCCAACAGCCTAATTACCATCCTTCCTTCAAAGGAGGGTGGTCGTGTAGACACAGCCCCTCAGTACTACGGACAAGCACCATTCCAGCCACACTTGCTAGATGTTGTCCTCCACCTACAAGCTCATTCTCACCCCAGTTCATCTTAGCTAAACACTTGCAAGGGGAGAACTCAGCCAACAGGCATAGTGTAGGAATGAGTGTGACCTGTATTCTGATGGTACTCTGACCCTTGTTGCACTCGCTTTGATGGGAAGGTTGACAGAACAGATCCTGGAGTGAATCCCACATCAGAGAGGTCTTGTGATGAATTAGCCATCCGTAGTGGGAAAAAGTTGCCACACAACAGATAGACTACCACCCTACGTGCCTCCGTAAACAGGAACACTGATGCGTAACAAAGGATTGCAGTCATCAACGGCATGCGGTTGAAATGCTCACCTTCACCTCAAGATTAAAGACTGCTTCACGCACGGATTAGGCTAAATGAATCACTGGAATTTCAATCTTTGTCTCCCTAGCCTTGCAGATGAGGTTGACTCATCTGAGAGCGTAAGGTTGGCTTCAGTAGAGCGATGCCAATGCATAGCAGCTGAGGATCCCCTTCCAAACAGCATCCGCCTTAAATGCTGCGTAGCATGTCTCAGCCCTGGCCCTGCTGCTTGTACAACTGGCTGTGATATGAACTACAAAACTCTCAGCTGAATGCTGAGCCACTGCTGCAGGGCAGCAGCCACACTGCAGCTAGTATTTTTATGCGCTCAGTGAAATCATTGGGTCGCATATGTGCTTGGGCAAGCGTCAGTGCACAGTGGGCCGTTCTCACCAGCTCCCAGAATGAACTTCAAGGATTTTAAATGTTCTCCCTCTTACCCTGTATTACGGTATGTAGCTTATCTTTTACCCTACCCACATGCCATCTCTTCTTTCTACACTACATCTGACATTCAGAGTATCCAACAGATGCTGGTGGATTCATCGTTCATCGTTGGTTTTACTCTGTGCTTTGCCCAGTCACACACATTACAGATTGAACCTCTCTAGTCCAGCAGCCTCGGGACCTAACTGGTGCCATATGAGAGAATTTGCTGAACCTTGGGAGCTCAATACTGTCTGTTGCATTACCAACACTTCTCCTGCTTACTGGGCTCTGAGGAGATATCTGGGGTAAATTAGAGATAAACAACAGCACAGAACACTGAGAGCCAAGACTGGTGGCTGTAAACAAACCTTATGGGACCAGGGGAAACTTGGCCACACCCATGATAAGTGGTCATCCAGCTAACTAAACTCATGCCAGACAGATGTTTCCAGACGAGAGACAGACAGAATAGAGAGCTTCATCCTGTATATGTGAGCATTTTAATTCTGTCTTGTTTACTTATGTGCAGCCATGTGTAGTAATCTCTTCTGATGACTGACATTTCTCTCTCCTAATATAGAGAGCACAGTACTGAGAACTATGTCAAAGGCAACAAACAGCAAAGCTTTGGACAACTAATTGGAAGGGCTTTTTTTGGTACTATCTTCTGTATTGTTTTCTGCCATCAATAGTCTTAAATGTAAGCGTTTCCTGAGAAAAAGGCTCACATCTTTACTTTCACCTTTAGAATTTTCACACAACCAAAGATAATCAAACTTGCCATCTCTCTGTGCTGAGACCACACACTCCAGAAAACCCTAATGGTGGTGACCAAGGTGATGGTATTTGCTGGTCTGATTTTATGCACATTGCCTGACCCCTACATCCTTTGAACCCACTGCATAGGGGCTTCTACTATCATTCTGTGTACTGGAACAGAAGCTTGTCTGTGCAGCAGAACCTGTCTCTGGACTGGTGGAGGGTGGACTGTTATGTCCCCAAGATCTCTGCACTGCCCCTGCATAAAGCCCCTGTACCAGTTAGTCCAGTGAATAACAAAATTCACAGCTGGCATTGCTAGAACTTGAGAGCATCCAGCTCTCACCAGGAAACATCCAACACAGTGCCCATATTCCAGTCAAGCTGAGGGGAACAGCACCCTTGGAAATTCACTGGAGCAGTGCTGGAGACTGAAGCAACAAGGATAATGAACAAATTCATCATGAAGGGGCTGCAAATATTATTACTGGGTATTTGGCTAGAACAGGAGCGTGCAATGCAACTTGCGGGCTTAGAACCTGGCAGGCCGCCAGATGCTTTGTTTACTTGATTGCCCACAAGTGTGGCTGCTCTTAACTCCCATTGGCCACTGTTCACCATTCTCAGCCAATGGGAGTTGTGGGAAGCAGCGTGGGCCAGGCCACTGCTTCCCACAGCTCCCATTGGCCGGGAATGGTGAACAGGAGCTGTGAGCAGCAGTCTGTGGATGCTCAGGTAAACAAACCTCTGGAGACCCACCAAGGGCTAACCCTGGTGAACTATGTCCAGGCTGCTCATCCCAAGGTTAGAACCTCAGCTGGCGTAACCCAGCGGTGCTCCCTTGCATTTCATGGGGCTGCATCCTTTTGCACCAGCTGATGAGGGAAAGGTTCCAACAGAACTCAGGGCCTGAATGAATGGCTGGAAAAGCAATGGGACACCAGTCTGCTTTAGGAGATGAATGGTTTGGACTCTTAAGCTAGCGGGAGGCTCTCTCTCTCCATGGGATGGGACAAACACCCTAAATAGAAGCTGGGGTGCGAACAATTGAATAGTCTGTCCCCATTGATATAGTTCACCAGCTGCCTGTCTTTGTTTAAACAAATAACTAGTATTTAGTTACCAGGGGCTACCACCACTCGGTATCTGGCCCTTCATAGAGCTGGATGTAATGTAATTTTTCAACAGAATTTGGAACTTCCATGGAAAAAGTGAAATTCTGGAAAAACATGTCATGATTTTTTTTTGGGGGGGGATCCCATTTTCCAAATACACCCAGCTCTTGCATTTTGCAGGGGATACAGGATGCTCCTTAAAAAGGTCTCCCTCCAACCTGGGGGGAAAAGAACCCTCATGTTAAACCAGAGGGGTATTTTAGAAACAATTGGAAGAAGCGGGGAGCTGGATCAGCATATCTGCTTCTGACTCCACACTGAGCTCGGGACTGCTCACGGGGGGTTGTGGGCCGGCTCCATCTTGTGGGGAGAGTGAAGGGCCAAAGTCGGCTGTGTGCACGTGTTTTTTATGGATGGCTGGCCTGGGACAGGGCCTGGCTTGTGCCGTGTCCAGCAGTGCTGCATCTCGTCCAGCCAGTGAGCCGTCTACCAGACTCCACTTGACAGTCTGCTGCTCTGTCCTTGTGCAGTGTAGGGGGCAGATTTGGCCTGGCAGCTCTCTTGCTCTAAGGAAGGGGCTGCAAGGCCCAATGTAAGTGAGCAGCTTTGTAACTTAGAGTAAGAAGTTACAATGCCACTCAACTTGGGTGCAACCCTCTGTCATGACGGTGAGAAGGCCAGGCCAAATCTGCCCGCTATGCAGCTGTCCAGAAATCTTCCACCCCAGGAAGCTATCCAGATGTGGCATGGGAGAGACCACCGTCTCCCCAGCCTACAGCAAAGGCCTTGCTTATAACAAGGTCCGTGCTGAATGCTATTTATAGCCAAGTTAACTTCCTTTCTCTCTGGAACACAAACAAACCTGCAAAGGCGAGAGCGATTTGTGTGGAGGGGTTAGTGTTCTGCAGCAATCCCAGGCTTCACTGTATTCAGCTGCGCTTTTTTCCCAGATGAGCAATGGCTACAGCAAATGCTCAGGAAGAAAGCTCATTAAAACAAAGGCTCTGCACAGAAGAGACACAGCAAGTGTTTAGCTTCACTGCCCTGAGCTTCTGTCGCGCTGGCCCCACAGGCGAGGCTAACTGATTGATTGATTGTAACACATTGAGAATGCCAGGACAGCCAGGCAGCTCCTAGTACTCAGCACCCTACTCCTGTTAATGGCAGTTTACACCCCATCAATGTAAGCTAGGGACTAGCTGAAGTTCAAGGGTGTTTGATATTTAGTGAAAGCTCCCCGAGCCTTTATTCTACAGGTGGTATGTGCGAATTACTGATCTGAGGAATGCCATGCTGGGAGTCAGCCTGGCCCTGCCCGTTGTGAAGTGGGAGAAAGTAGGAGGAGTCTCTTCCACCCCCACTCCCGCCCATGCTCTCTCTCCAGAGCAATCACTGTGTAAGGATTGCTCTTTCAGCTTGCCCCCTGTGCTGCAAAGTGCTCCGGAGGCACCAGCAGAGGCAGTGGGACCACACCAGTTTTCCCAGGGAAAGTATGTGCTTGTGCAGCTTGCACAGGGGAGAGTCAAATGCTGCCCACCTGATTAGCAGAATGCCCACTGCTAGGTTTTTGTTTATACAGGTGGTGCACATTCACATATGCCTTGGTGCACATAATAAAATTTATTCTACATGTGGATGGAAAAATCCACATATGTCTGGAAAAGTTTGGAGGGAACATTGGACCCAGGGCCCGTTCTGCATCAGTGGGTGGAGAAGACCAGGTGCAGCTGGGGGAGCAGCTTCACAAGGAGCACTCAAGGAGGGCTTAGATGGTCCTGAAGCACAACCCTCCCAAGCAGGATGGCGTCTAACTGCCAACAATGCAGCCCTTCACCACCAGCACTTCCCCCTGTTGTTTCCATTCAAAACAGTAAAGAGCTGGGGGAGGCAGCAACCCAGCCCAAGTTCCATGTCTCATTTCCTTTGGGTTAGACCATGACTTTAGGCCTGGCTCTGAGCAGGGTGCATGCGGTGTCTCCCCCAACCTCTTTGGTAAGACGACTACTTGGGCGGATGCCCAGGAGAGATTCAGATGCTGTCCAGCTGATTAGCAGAGTGCCCACAGCCAACCACAGGAGGCAGCCTGTATTTCTATTGGTGGTGCACATCCCTGTGTGCCTTGGTGCACATAACAAAATTTATTCTGCTCATGAATGGAAAAAATTGAAGGGAACTCTGGTGTCTTCTTTGAGTCACAGCTCTTCCTGCTCTTCTGCTGGGGGGGCACTGGATTTACTGCTAGCTTACATCAGCCATAAATGAAGATTTCCCCTCATGTCCCTGGGCATAGGTGCATCTATTCTGACCAAAGAGGAGGGATAGTGGATCTGGCTGTGCCCATTCTCTGTCTCCCGATGTTCACTTCCCACTCATCTGCTCCAAGGAGGGAGGGAAGTGGACCAGGAACCCTGCTCACCAGCCCAGTCCCAAGGCCATGCAAGAAGTCCAGGTGGCAGGGAGAGAGGAAAGAGAGGAAGGGGTTCGGGTGTGACCACGTTGCCCTCAGTCACTTTTGCCATGCTCAAGCTACCACATTCTTCTTCCCACTCTGAAATAACGACAGGATGATTCCCAGCAAGAGCAACTAAATGAACTTCTCACATTACGCAAAATTTGGGAACTAAACACAGCTGCTGGGAAATGCCACCAGAGAGAGCCTGCAAAGTGTTTGGAAATTGTGTCCTTCATCAGCTCCATCCCAATTAGCTCCATAAGGGCTCTAATGAAAAATGAGAGGGCTATTGTCCTCGGGGTCTCCGTGCTGGTTTTTTTTGTCTTTTTTTGCCTCAGCTCAGCTGAGCATCACACCCCGGTGCTTCTGAGGATAATTAATATTTGGAAAGAAAAAATGGCAAAGAGAGGAGCTGCTGAGTTACGAACTGTAAGCAATTATAATCTGCAAGGGAATATCCTTGATCGAACTATTCAGATAGGATCTAATGGACCTAACAGGCTTCCTGGTCCAGGGGAAGCAGTCAGCATAGCAAACTTGCACATAAACCTGCTGTAGACAGCACTATTTGGCATATTTTTGACATTACCTTCAAGTCCTGAGGGGGACTATCCCTCTAAGGTGGAAGGAGCCTGCAAAGATTTCACAGCTGAATTAGTGTCGTGCGGTAGAGCGTCAGAAGTCGGCGTTCTTCTGGTTTCGCAAGCAGAGGCAAAAGGCACTGCGTCTATGGACACTTACCTATGAAGCGTATAATTCTTCGAAGTAATGGATTCAGGTAACAGCACTCTCCAGTCAGGATAGTTTTCTCCTGGACAATGAGGGTTTCTCGGGTTGACTTTATGAAGTACATGGAGATCTCGCCAATAAAAATCTGCAGCAGAAGGGGGAAAGAAAGAAAGGGAGGTTTGCGACTTGTAAGGATGTGTGTTCAAAGGGGGGTGCCTGACTTGGGCTGCTGGACAATATGTCAGCACCAGGGTGCATTGGTACACCTGGCTGTCACACCACCTGGCAATGGTGCCCTTTTAATAACAGGAGAAGAAATCCTAGCAGGTTACATTCTCCCCCATGATCTTTACCCTTACCTGAACACTACACACAGCCTTGCCTTCACTAGGGTTCTACCTCAGCTCTAAGAACGCATCTTCTTTCCAAGGAAAGACAAGGCCCCAAGCCGTCTTTTGTCCGACTGACTTTCTTGGGGGCGTGTTTATTCCCTGATGCCAATTTATGTAACTAACCAAGTAACCCTTACATCCCATTGCAACAACTCACACCCATGCAAGGGATTTGCAGATGCAAATGGGACGCTGACAGTGTTTTGTTCGCATGCGTGTGTCTGTGTGCGCGCGGGTGCAACTGAGGCATCCACATTGGAAAACGTAGCTCGGTTTTCTGGCCAGGTGCTGGCCCACACTCTGGAGATGTACCAAGACTGGAAAGGCTGGTTAGGTTGACAGTTCAGAGGAACCCTCAAGCTGGAACAAAGATGGTGCTATGGCCTCCCCTCCTGGCTTTTTGACAGTCTGGCTGGCTTGCACGAAGTGGGTGAATAAAGGCCAAGCAAGCGTAACTTAGAGCAGCCTCAGAACCACTCAATTATACTGGGTTTGGAGGGTGAACCAAAATAAACAGATCCTGCAGACCTCTATTTTTTAAAGAGAGTTCATACAGAATTCGTCATCTCCTGATATTATTATTATTATTATTGTGTTAGTTTGGATTTATCACTGGTGAAAAGTTTCAGATTGACAGCCCTGGAGACTGAAGTCTTCTGTTTAACCCCAGGACAGAAAAGATTAGTGGTAGGGAGAGTGAGAGAGAGAGAGAGAGATCACCTTTAGGGTGTGTGGTTAATGGAGTCTCTATGCTCTTTCAATAGGATGCTAAGTTACTTCTGGCTGGGGACCAATGTATTGATTCGGACACCCCTTCAGTGGGAACTCATTTGACATTGGGTCACTAGGACTTGCTTAGCTTGGGCTGGGCTTTCAAAAGCTCTTGGCATTGGCCTAACTCTGCTGCCACTGAGGACAGTGGTAATATGACCATTATAAGACCACAGAACACAAAAAGGAGCCAGCCTGACCTTTATAAATGACCTTATAAATGACCTTTATAAAAAGGATATAGCCACAGCAAGTCTATCTAACTCAGCTCATAAGGCTGCAGACACACACATCAGAAGAATGCCCAAGAAATAGTTAATAAAATCTAAATACAGAGCGTACCTATAAATATCCAATGGCTATTCTTAGACTCCTTTACTAGTTGCAACCGTACCTTGTTACAAACGCAACAATAATCTATTCTCATTAACCTGGGCGAGCATCCTTGTTGCTCTGTTAAAAGCATTCAAGCTAAGCATGCCCAGCCTCATCGTCACTCCAACTGCTAACGGTTAGAGAGGTCGGAGCTATAAATGCACACTGATAATAGAATTTGAGAGGGAACTGCCATCATGTTTAGCTGCATTAAAAAACTGTCTTTATCCGGTGCGCTCTATCTGCTCTCAGAGTTAGCACAGAGTTCAATATAGTTCAATTCAGTAGCTGGAGTGGAAGAAAACAAAAGGGCAACAGCACCAGTCCAGATTGAAAGTGACAAGTGATTCGTTCCCTTCCAGTATCTGTGCTACTGCAGTCCCTGGAAGCTGCAGTCAGTATTGAGGTCTCATTGAGCTAGGTCAGAGGTGGCCACCCAGTTTGAAACTAAGAGCCAAAAATAGCTGGGGACAGAGTGCAAAAAGACACATATTATATATTTATTTTATCTGTCTATATACATATTATATATTTTATTTATTAGATATTAAAGACATATAAAATTTATAATACATGCCTTCCCCCTCCCCCAGAGCCAGGCACCCCCAGCCCTGGCCTGTACTCTAACCCAATGCCTGGGTCTCACAGGAGCTGCCCCTACAGCCATACGTTCTCCCTCCGGCGCTAGGGCATGTGTGCAGGGTGGCAGTCAGCAGTCACGCCACACAGCTCCGTACTTCCTTGAGCAAAGAGCTGCAGGCAGCTGGCGAGCCATGGGTTGACCACCCCTGCACTAGCATCTATAGCTTCCAATCTAATTTAAGACAAGGCACAAGGAGGGGGAGATGGTGATGCATTAAACACAAAAATAAGAACCAAAATGGAACTTCTCCTTTTAAAATAGATCTACGACACCAGTCGAACATGAGATCTCCACAGCCCCTTGGATTTCGGAGCCAATCAAATTAGCATGGCCCAGTTTTGTAGTCTTTGGGAGGCAGCATAAAATGGTTTGAAACAAGGGGCTTGGATTCTTCTCTCCGACCAGTTTTTCAGCAGCGCAACTGGTTGGATGTTTCTGACACAGAGTGCGATATGGCAGTGTACAGCGTTCTCTGTCAGCTGAGCGCTTGGGCAACCGCCCAGGAGAGATTCAGCTGCCGCCCAGCTGATTAGCAGAGCACCTACAGCCACCCATAATGGGTGCCACGTGTTTCTATTGGAGGTGCACATAGTAAAATTTATTCCACCCTGGTGTAAAACTTTAGAGAACACTAGCAGAGTACTGGAGCAAAAGCACAGCCCTAAGCATCTCTGGAGTCCTGCTGACTTTGCTAGGAGTACTCCCATGCTTGAAGTTACGCACGCCCTTAAGGACCCCATTAAATCAGTCAGTTCCCCCACTGTGCGACCAGAACCCAGCCACTGTAAATGGAATTCAGTTCCATATTTGATTGGCAAATGGTACATTTCTGGATAAAGCACCTTACTTCCACTGGGGGAAAAAAAAACAGGCTCAAAAGCTGCTGTTTCACAAGAGCTTCCTACTTAATTAAACAGTAGAGCTGACAAGAAAATTGCACTGGGGGAGGTGGGGCCTTTAATTCAGCGCTGCAAGAACTGACAATGTGCTGGCTGTGGTGACGTACGCAACAGGAAACAAAGCTGGTATTAGATAATCATTGGCCTTGACACACTTCTTACCTACGCTGGTGTAACTCTGGAGTAACACCACTAAATTCAGTGGAGAGAGGGCTATGGGTCTATTTCCAGGAGCCAGAATGCCCAGTGATAGCTGGCTGTTGCAACAAGCTTCGCACATTTTCTTATACTTCTGCTTTTTGGGGGATCTTGTTATCAAGGCATCCCCTCACTGTTTGTCACGGTTTGCCTTGCTTGAACAAGCACTCAAGAAACACTGCACATGCGTATGTAAAATTGAATCAGTTCTCCAACGCTGGCCAACACACCTTCCTTTTCCATCCCAGAGTGTAACACATTTTGTTATGTGCACTGAGGCATGGGCAAATGTGCACCACCAATAAAAACAAACGCTGCTGGTTGTGGGTGCTCTGCTGATCAGCATCTGAAACTCTCCTGGGGGACCGCCCAGGAGCTCAGCTTACAGGGAACACTGGCACTGACTGGTCATAGCAAAGTATCACATCTGACAGTTTAGACAGCAGAAGCTATTCTCAGCAGGTCTTGTAAGTTTATGCCATGGAATGTTACAGTTTGTAAGAGAGGATCCTTGCAGTTTGAAAAGGCTCTGCAATTACAAGGGAAGACTGCATTCTACAATACCTGTGCTGGTTCTCTGCTCTGCTTTTGATAAGTTATTACATTTAAATATTCTGGGAGTGCCTGGAGGCCCCCAGCAGGGATTGTGCTGAGTACTGCGCATCTCTCTTTCTATCTCCACCTCACTTAATCTCCGCCTCTTTTCAAATTTCAGCTGAAAACACACTCTTCCCCTCCCTTGCTTTCATCTCTCCCTGAGCTATTGTTTCTCACAGTCATCCTGTTACTTGACTCTGCCAACGTGTGTGTGTGGTGGTCGGTGGATACAGTTTATGCTGGACACAAAATACCATACTGATATTAATAAGATTTCCACTCAGGCAGAGAGGACAGAAGGTCAGCTGAGCTCCACCAAGGGCAGATCTGCCACTAGAATTTCAGCCCTAATTCAAAATTTTCATAACGACTGTTTCTGGAAAAAAAAAATCCTTTGCTAGTTCCCTCCAGAAACAAAGTCAAAGATAAAATATAGGACAATGCCTCCCTCCAGATTCCCACAGCATCGGAGAGCTCTCAGATACCTACATACCCTCCATCACCACAGCATCTAAGAGCCTTGCAATCTTTTTACATAAGCATCCTGACAATGGCGCAGGGAGGCGGGGAAGCACAGCAATCCTCACAATACAGAAAGGGAACTGAGGTACAAAGAGAGTTGCCTGAAGTCCCACAGGAAGTCTGGCAGGGTATGGAACTGAATACTGATCTCTAAGGTTCGCAGTAGCATCTTACCCATCCTTCTATTCAAAGAGATGCTGAAACAGGAGGAGGCATAGCTCAGTGGTTTGAGTGCTGGCCTGCTAAACACAGGGTTGTGGGCTCAGTCGCTGAGGGGGCTGTTTAGGGATCAGGGGGAAAAAAACAGGGGTGGTGCTTGGTCCTGCCATAAGGGCAGGGGACTGGACTCACTGACCTCCCAAGGTCCCTTCCAGCTCTTGGAGATGTGTATCTCCATATATGTAAATAAATAAATGAAACTTACACCTCACCAGCGGAGTGCCATAGAACACTGACTGATTTTAGCATACAGGGAAATTTGTACAGCTGCATTTTTACTGCCAGAGTCCACGAGCAGAATGAACCACAGACTGAAACACAACTCTCGTCTGGTATTTTAGTTCGCTGGATAACCACTTCCCATGGGTGTGGCCAAGTTTCCCATGGCCCCATAAAGTTTGTTTTCAGCCGCTAGTCCTGACTCTCAGTAGTCTGTGCTGTTACTTAGCTGTAATTTGCCCCTAAATGTCTTCTAAGAGCCCAGTATGCAATGGGAGTGTTGGTAATGTGATAGACAGTATTGACCTCCCATGGTGCAGCCAATTCTCTTATCAGGTACTGGTCAGGTCCCGAGGGTGCTGGATGAGACAGGTTCAACCTGTACAGTAAACCCTCGAAATGCGTGTTAATTGCAACTCAAAATCTTGCTCCCCCCTGGCCCCACGCAGCCCCGGCTAAACTTCAACCTCCCCCTCCACTCCCAGCCCCACTCCCCACCCCCACAGGACTCTGGCTTGCCCCCGACTCCCCCATGCCTGGCTCTGGGTCACCACCCCTCATGCGCAGCTCTGGCTAAACAACCCCCTGCTGTCTCACCGCCCAAGCACAGCTTCTGGTCACCACCTCCACTCACGGCTCTACTTCAAACACGCCCCCCCACCACGCACGCGCCTCCAATTCCATCCTCCCACCCCAGTTCAAACATCCCCCCCCACCATGTGCACAGCTCCAGTTCCATCCTCCTGCCCCGGTTCAAACCCCCTGGGGCCCAGCTCACCACCTGAGTAGGGCTGTGGCTCAACTGCCCCCTTGCCCTGGTTCAGCCCCCCACCCCCGCAAACCGGAGCTGCTCCATCTGAGCTCCAGCCTCTGTCCCCCTGAAGCCCTAAGCCACTCCAGGCTTAATCCCCCTGCCCCGCTCTCATGGCTCACACCCATCACCAGGCTTAACCCTCCCCAACTGTCTCCCCTGCCACCCCAGGACTAACCTTTGAAAAGTTGCTCCAGATGCTCCTGGTGCTTCCCTGGCTGCAGAAGGTGTGTTCCGCCCAGGGAAAAAACAACCCTGACTTATGTGAAATTCAGGTTACGCAAGGGTCCGTGGGACTGGAACCCTCACGTAAATCAAGGGTCTACTGTACATCAATCAATTTACGGCAGAGGAACACATCCCATAGGAGAAAGACACAGACTGTGCAGCAAGCTGTGAGCAAATCAGCAAGGAAAAGGGAGGGGAAGGATTTAACCTGTTGAATGTTACAGTGTTCTTGACCTCAACCAATTTTCAAGATTCCTGGCAACCACCACCCAAGAACTTTGAAAAATTCCCTTCCCCGGAACAGACTTGTCCTGAGCACAGCCACATAAAGAGACACCATGAGGCCTTTTCCAAGTCATTGCATAATGCCGGCAGGCGGAACCCAACTTGGGACCGCTGGAGCTAAGTGCATGAGCCACCACCGCTTGAGCTAAAAGCCACGTGCCATTCAATTAATGCTGAACGAGAGACTCATTCATTCTCTCTGTATGTTCCCTAAGTGCTGCTCCGTAGGCCACTGAATCATTGGCAGGAGGCGTGTGGGTTACGACTGCAGCAGGTTTAACTTTATGTGGAGGAAAGATGAATGAAAGCAAATAAACACTTCTACCATTTGCGCTTTTCCTGGCTGTGTCTGGACTAGCCCCCAGCTTCGAAGGGAGCATGGTAAGTAGGGTGTTGGGAGATAATTAATGAAGTGCTGCGGTGCATATGCAGCACTTCATTAAGCTAATTCTCTCCCAACAGCAACTTCAAAGTGTTAGACTTTGAAGTGCCGGCTTGCGTATAGCCATGGCTAACCCACCGGTACTTCTCCTGACACCCTACTTACCGCGCTCCCTTTGAAGTAGGGAGCTAGTGTAGACACAGCCCTGGTGGCTCAAATGCTCAGGCACATTCGTGTCGTCATTCACCTCAGCCCGTGCATGAGCCCAGCTGCAACCATCACTCCCACCCAGGCACTGTAAGGCAGTTTGTGTCTCCAGTTCATATTATCGTCACTTACATAGGGGGATATTTTTAAGCCAATTATCATACCAAGCTGGACCTGGAGGGAGAGGTGACGATAAAGGTGAGCTGAGGAAGGGCTGGGAGAAAAGTGTGAGCAAAGGGAGGCTGCAGGGAGCGTCAGGGACTGCTTCCTGAAAATCTGGAAGGGGTTACAGTAAAATAACCCTGAGCTGAATTAGCTTCCTTTTGGTTTCCTCAGCAGCTGCCGCCGAGCAGCCAGAGAAGGACTCAGCCAATACAATGCAGGATATTCCTGGCTTCTCTTCTAGGAATAAATCACTATAATAATACAGCTGTAACAAAGGAGAGAACAGACATTGAAAAGGAGCAAATTTCCAATAATGCTGAGATAGAGCCAAGGTTTAAGGGGGAAAGCTGCACAATGGTTCTTCCTAGCTTGAGCACCTTTGAACACCATTGCATTCAATGATTGGCTTGATTGATTACTACACTGAAACACCATCCTCATTCTCTTTTGGCCTCGGCAATCCATTCAAGATAGTTTTAAAAAAAAAAAATTAACACTATATTTTTTTCTTTTTCCCCCTCACCCAGAAAACTAGAGTTTATACGTATAGGATAGGGACACCTGTCCAACTTCTTATAAAAGCCTGGTCTGGTTGAAATCTCCTATTGCAATGCAACATTCAATTCAGCAAGTTTTCCTTCTGACAAACAATCAAATTATAATGGACAGGTCAGTGTAAGTAGAAGCTATAATGATCATTTGGCTCAATCACGGTACAGGTGGAACCTCTCTAGTTTGGGACTCTCTGGTCCAGCAACATCCATGGTACACCATTGTCAGGGACACTGTGGGTGCTCCAGGGTTGGAGCACTCATGGGGAAAAAAATGGCACAGCAGAACCCTAGATGTTGCCAGACCAGAGACTCAGGCTGGTGTCCTGAGCACCAACCGGGGGCTGGACCAGCAGCTGGGGTCACAGCTCAGCAATCCTACCAGGGCCTACCCAAGGACGGGGGCCAGAAACCTGTGGCTGGAGCTGGGGGCCAGGGTTGATGATCAGGAAGGGAGCATAGCAGCCAGAAATGGAGCCCCAAGTCCAGAGTCCAGCAGCAGAGAGGATGGCATAGACCCTTCTCTGGTCCAGGAAACTCCCTGGTCCATGACTGGTCATGTCCCAAGTGTGCTGGACCAGGGAGCTCCAAACGGCAATCCCATAGTTTGGAGATTAGTCTTGAAAGGCAGACAAATAGCCAACCATCTTTTTGTTACTCATGCATCAAGAATGCTGACATCTAACTGATGTACAGATATGCACTGTGATGTCCCCGGCTAGGTCAGGGGCAGCGGGGATCAAACCTAGGACCTTAGAATTCTAACTATGAGCCACTACTGTCCGGACCAAAAAAACCCCAAGTCTGTTAGTCACAGCTGTAGCTGACTCATCAACCTCTATATCGGAGGGGTAGCCGTGTTAGTCTGGACCTGTAACAGCAACGAAGGGTCCTGTGGCACCTTATAGACTAACAGAAAGTTTTGAGCATGAGCTTTCGTGAGCACAAACTCACTTCATCAGATGCTGGTCTTGGAAATCTGCAGGGCCAGGTATAAAGAAGCCAGAGCAAGGGTGGGGATAACAAGGTTAGCTCAGTCAGCAAGGGTGAGGCTTACTACCAGCAGTTGATCTGGAGGTGTGAACACCAAGGGAGGGGAAGCTGCTTCTGTATTTAGCCAGCCATTCGCAGTCTTTGTTTAAGCCAGAGCTGAGGGCATCGAATTTGCAGATGAATTGTAGCTCAGAAATTTCTCTTTGGAGTCTGGTCCTGAAATTTCTTTGCTGTAGGATAGCTACTTTTAAGTCTGCTACTGTGTGGTCCGGGAGAGTGAAGTGCTCTCCTACGGGTTTTTGTATATTGCCATTTCTGTTGTCTGATTTTTGTGCGTTTATTCTTTTATGTAGAGACTGTCCAGTTTGTCCGATGTGTATAGCAGAGGGGCATTGCTGGCACATGATGGCATAAATTATATTGGTAGATGTGCAGCTGAATGAACCCACGATGGTGTGGCTGATCTGGTTAGGTCCTGTAATGGTGTTGCTGGTGTAGATATGTGGGCAGAGCTGGCAACGAGGTTTGTTGCGTATGCCAGCCTCAATCCAGGACAGATATACCCAAGGGAAACTTAAGGAGCTACAGCAAAGGTCTTATCGAATTTGTACACTGCAATTTCTTCAAGACATGGCTCAGTGAAGAAGGAAGCCCTGTGCACTGGGACAGGAGTGAGTAACCCTGGCCCACCTTTGACAGGTGTTTGCCCAACCTGTTTTTTAAAACCTCTAATGCCAGGGACTCCATATCCTCCACTGGAAGCCTACTTCAGACCGACAAAGTTTTTCCTAACACTGAGGAAATCCAGTGGTTTTCAAACTTCATTGCTTTGCAACCCTCTTCAGACAACCAAAAGTACTACATGATCCCAGCACCCTATGTTACTCTAGAATCAGAGCCAGCCTTAGGAGGGTGACAGGCTGGTCATCTACCCAGAGCCCCATGCTACAGGGAACCCTGCAAAGCTGTGTTGCCTGTTTTTGAGCCCCAAGCAACAGGGCTCAGGCTGTGCTGTTAATCAGTCCAGCTCCACTGATGTCAACAGAACAGGGCCGATTGCTACTGGATGACAATGTCTTTGTTGAGCTTTTCAATGTTCTTGGACCTAGCTATCACTGCAGGCAGCATGTACAAGAACCAAAATTACTGCTAATGTGACCCCAGGAACGATTTCTCTACAACAAAGCTAAAGAAAGACCCGAGAGGTGAAGATATATGATCAGGAGGAGGCCAAGTTATTTAATCAGAACATAAATGCCAAGTTTCTTTGAAATAGAATGAGCCACTCTGTCCTCACTTAGGTGAGAATTGCCATTTCATTCACTGCTTTTCCACTGCTTTACAGACAAGCTGCTAATTTCACTGCACTTGGAGTCCAGAATTACAAATGAGCACAGCAAGACGAAGCCCTTTGAATTACCCACAAAGGGGTGAAAAATGCATCTCCCAGATTTGAAACTGGCATGCGTGCCTTTTATTTAACAGCAACGAAGGGTCCTGTGGCACCTTATAGACTAATAGAAAAGTTTTGAGCATGAGCTTTCATGAGCACAGACTCACTTCATCAGATTTATTTAACAGTGATCCAATCAGCTGCAAGCTCTTCCCCTTGCAGGGATTTCCCATTATCAGACAGTAAAAGGTTACATCAGTAATTACATCAAAAGACATTTGTAACACAAAAGCCCAGTGATTAACCATTCAGCCAAGTCTGGAAAATAGCTTGACAGGTCCCCTTGCGCCACTGCGAGTTTCAACCAGCACACAAGTCAGGGCAGTTTCATTGATGTTGAACAGACTAGCTAACTAAAAGCACTCCTGGTATGTTACCCAATGACAAAGGTGTTTCTGGCGAGCGTTTGATTTGCTCGGGGAGGTGCCTGGTTTTATGCATGCCTTTTGCTTGCCCCCTGTAAGCCATTTGATTCCAATGTGGATTGCAAAAGAACCCCCAAAGAAACCAACCCTTCCACAAGAAGCCCTGTATTGCATAGAATCACAGAACCCTAGGGCTGGAAGAGAAATCAGGAGCTCATTGCATCCAGCCCCCTGCCTAAAGCAAGACCAACCCTAACTAAATCATCCCAACCACAATTTTGTCAAGCCAGGACTTAAAAAAAAAATCTCTAGGGATGGACATTCCACCACCACTCTCCTGGTGAAATAGTTTTTCCTAATAGCCAACCTAGACCTCCCCCACTACAACTTGAGACCATTGTTTCTTGTTCTGCCATCCATCACCACTGAGAACAGCCTCTCTCCATCCTCTTTAGAGCTCCCTTCAGGAAGTTGAAGGCTGCTATCACCCCTCACTCTTCTCTGTGGACTAAATAAGCACAAATCCCTCAGATTCTCCTTGTAGGTTATGTGCTCCAGCCCCCTAATCATTTTGGTTGCCCTCCGCTGGGCCCTCTCCAATGCATCCACATCCTTTCTATACTGGGGGGTGGGGGTGGGGGGACAGCAGAACTGGATGCAATACTCCAGATGTGGCCTCACTAGTGCCAAATGATAAGGGAATAATAACTTCTTTAAATCTGCTGGAAATGCTTCTCCTAATGCACCCCAATATGCCATTAGCCTTCTTGGCTACAAGGACCCACTGTTGACTCATATCCAGCTTCACATCCACTGTAATCCCTAGGTCCTTTTCTGCTGCACAGCTACTTAGCCAGTCGGTCCCCAGCCTGTCACAGTGATTGGGATTCTTCCATCCCAAGTGCAGGACTCTGCACTTGTCCTTAATGAGCCTCATCAGATTTCTTTTAGCCCAATTCTCCAATTTGTCTAGGTCACTCTGGACCCTACCCCTACCCTCCAATACTTCTCTCTCTCCCCCAGCTTAGTGTCATCTGCTAACCAACTCCCCTTAAATCCTGCAACCCTTCAAAGCTGCACTAGGACAAGAACGTTCAAACATGCATTGAGGGACTGCACCTAAGCATGCATGGCTGCTGTATGCCCTGTGGTAGGCGTGTGGGTTTACCAAACTCTCCCCTGTTGCTTCCTTTGTGATGCTCAGAACCTGAGTTAATCGTTATTTCCCTCATGCCATGTGGTGCTGGCACTGGGATAAAATAAGGGAAAATCAGATTCACAGTAATAAATCCTCTTAGCCAAACTGACCCATTACTCTGACTTGGACTCTGCTTACAAGCCCATGCAGCGTGTCTGGTAAGCCTGAAGCAGCATGTTGTTCATGGTTTATAGGTTAATCTGAAGTGAGGTAGTGTCTACTAACCCCATTCCCCCAGCGCAGACAGCTCTTATAAAATGATCCTGCAGACTGCCTTGTAACAAAAGAGCAGCAATAATCTCACTTGTGAAGACGGTTCCTATAAAAAAGGACTGACATTAGCCTTGATTTTAATGCACTTGCCATGGGCCTGGTGTGAGCTGACAATGGTTAGCCTTGCTAGCAGAGTACAGAGCTGTGGATTCACTCGCGAGGAGCGCAGGCTCGTTCGTGACTCATTCGTGGGGAGCAGAGTTAGGCAGATACTGATGGGAGAGCTGACCCTTTCTAAAACTTTTACCTGGCACATCATCCGTCCCATGTGTTGCAGAGGAGTCCTCTACGTGAAGGAGTTTGGTGTTAGAAGAAGGAAACCTAATTTGCATACAATTATCAGGGATACAATTACAATAGCCTAAATGGAAGAGACAGGTCGCTTTCACTGGCGGAACCTCATGTGGGTTACACTGATTTTCAAATCCCTCCCTGTGCTACAGTACCTGCAAGGGCTGTAAGCATCCACAAGGCTATATATGCAGAGCAATTTCATAGGCAGGGCAACGCACAATGACCTTCATGTTAGGAACATGGGTGACCATCCAGAGAGGCTGAAATCTGGCAGGAATTGCTGAGACTCGATTCGAGATGATGCTTTTAATGATTGGTGAGCAAGGAAGGTCTGCACAGAAACAGCTGCTAGGAGAGGGAATGCAGGGCTGTTGCTTGAGTTATTAGGGGTGCCGGGGGGAAAGAGTGACATGTAAAGAAATGGGTAAGGATGTCTCCGAAACACCTTGAGCTGACTCAGATTAAACTGTTAAAAGTTTGAAGGCACGAGACAGTGTAACCCACAAACCTACACCATTTACACTGAGAAAAAGAATGAGTCTCCTCCGCAGCCTTACCTGAGAGCCAAGTAGCTTTTAGCTCAAACTAGAGAGCCCTACGCTAAGCTCCAGAGGTCCCAGGTTCAAACCTGCCTGGTGGCTGTTACAACAGCATGTGACACACTTTGTTTTGGGATCAGAGGGGGAAGAGAACTCAGTGCTAGACCTCAGAATATGCTGAATGAGACAAAAAGGCTTTAGAGGGCTGGTGCAATAGATCTTCGAGTTTGACTTTCATGCCCGATTTTCCATTCCCCGCGCTGGCAGGAGCTGCACGTGCTACAAAGGCAGCACTGGTCAGCTCCTGGCAGCTGAAGCACGTCACAATCTGTGACTGAACAAGGACCAGCCGGGATGGGCTCGAAAAATGACCCCACTCAGCCCTTCTTGGCCAAGGAAATTAGCTGAGGTGCAGTGTTCCCTGTCAACTGAGCACTTGGGCGGCTGCCCAGGAGATTCAGGTGCTGCCCAGCGGATTAGCGGAGCTCCCACACCCGGTAGCATGTGTTTGTGTTGGTGGTGCACCTCCACACATGTTTCAGTGCACATAACAAAATTTACTCTGCCCCGGACAGAAAACATTAGAGACATCCCCACTGAGAGGCCCTGAGGTAGGAAACATCTGTTACTGACATCTGGGGTGAAAGCAAAATGTTTGCCTAGTGAAACAAAATTTAAAATGCCACAGCAACTTTGCCTGGCCCTCATGAAGACTCCTAAGGGGAAAATCTCCCAGAGAGCAGCACTGTACCAATACTTATCCATCTCACACCAGATCCGGTTCCCCTAAAGCCAAAGACAAGTCTCCCATTGAGTTCAACTGTGCAGTATCAAAGTCATAGTGGAGAGTGCCTTCAACCTCCTCGCACAAACACAGCTTTCCAAAAGGTACCTCCCTAGAGGACACAACATGTGTTTAGGTGGAAAGGATGGGTGTAAGGAGATAACATTCCCTGATTGCAATGCAACTCCTTCACTTGCAAACCCTGAAATTGGTGGAACATTAAGTGAACTCAACCAAATGAAATTAACAAATTAGCCAAATACAATTGCTGCTAGGGAAGATTTTCAAGTGTCTAAGGGAATTAGACACAGACGTACCATTGGCTTTCTGCAGGACTTGTGCACCTAATCCCTTAGCCACTTCTAAAAGTTTTTCCCTTATTTCTTTTGATCATTTTATGTACTGCCTGTTTCTGCCATTTGTTCCATTACAAACACAAATTTGTAATAAACAAAAAAGCAACTCCAAGAAATTTAATGACATACACTTGTGCAGTTAGCCTTCTTGAAGATCCACGTGTAAGAGTTAATTACTTTGCAGGAAAAAAGGACGCAAGAAAAGGACAATACCTAATTAAATCGCATCCACTTAACTACATGATTAACAAAGCAGGTTATTAATTATATTTATTTTTTGTTGCAAAAAAAGGAAGGAACCCAACATTTTGAATATAAGTGACATTAATAAGCAATTTAGAGCTTTCAGTGTCCTGCTACTTGAAATGGCTTTAGTGAATATAAATGCAGTAGAGCTGATTTTATTGTCTTGTGGGATCATAAAAGAAAAACAGTAAAAGAAGAGCAGCAAGTGTGTGTGTGTGTGTGTGTGTGTGTGTGTGTGTGTGTGTGTGAGAGAGAGAGAGAGAGAGAGAGAGAAAGCAAGAGAGAAAAAATAAAGCACATTTGCACTTGTCAATAACTAGAAAGTGAGATGAACACTCAGTATTCCATTCATAATATCAGCAATAGCCTTGGTTGTACTGCACGTTTATTTCAGGTCTGATTCAAATCTTATTCCAGCTATTTCATTGCCAAGAACTCATCATCTTTGCATTTGGGGCCTCTCTGGAAGCTCTGCAATTCATAACTAAGTATTAAAGGAAGCTAGCTAATGTATATTCTTAAATTCTAAGAAGCTTCATCATGCAGGTTGCTAATACTAGAATTAATCAGAACCTCTATGGATAATTGATGTGGATTCTATTAGTCTGCTTTCTTTGTTTTGCTGCGACAGAAACATACATCAAATACAGCTGAAAAGAGGAGAGGGTAAAAGGAAATTCAGGGATTTTTATTTCTTTCTGTTTTTGCACCAGCGTTGAAAAATGCAAATGGTTTTATACTTACAATAGCTGTGGGAGTTGAAGCGAGCACGCAATACAGCACAAGAGGTGAAATAAAGCTCTCATCTTCTGTTCCTGGGTAAGGCTTCATCAAATCTCCGTCCTGGCAGAAGAAACCCTGGATATGCACCTGGAAAGTGTCAGTGCACTCGAAGTAGTAGGCAAGCAGAACGGTCCCAGCCATGATGACAAGCTGAAAATACAGCATGTTCATACAGAGACATTAGTTGCTGTTTAGCAGATGCAGATGCGTCTCTGAGCTACTTTGGTCCCACAGAATATCCTCCCTCCATCACCCAACTGCTCTTCCAATATTGCTGTGTGTGTGTCTCTCTCTCTCTCTCTCTCCTTTGTAACATCTGTTACATAAACCTTTTGGCAAACACGCTAATGAATGTCTCAGATCGAAGTGGGTCTGCAGCATGGCTCACAGAGGGACTGGAGCTTTGGTGGCTACATTATCCAAGGACGTGTGAGCATCGCTGGCAGTGACATTCCCTGCAGTGTAGCAGGACAGCAGGCAGCACCCACAGACTTTGGTGGCAACAGCCCAAAAGCTGTGCACAGGGGCAGGGAAGTTTGCAAGAAACAAGGGTTGTGGTGATTCAAAGCCACCAGCTTCCAGCTGTAGAATTCAGCCAGGGCAGGGGAGAACAGACACACGAGAGTCCAACGAAGACCTCTGTGGTCCAGAACATGGGCGCTTCTTGAGCTAAAACTAGTTTGCTTTGTCATGTCATGTCCAAGCCGCCACTTGGAAAAAGAAGCTTTAAAAAAATCTATTCAGGAGGACCCCAAAATCAGCCAATGGAGGCAATGGCCCCAGCAATGGACTTCCAAACCGCTCCTCCTGTAACCACCGTCTTGCTCTGGGCGTCACACTTCCGAGGCTCCGCAGGCTTCATAGCAAACAGCAGGTGGTGACAACCACTGTTGTGTTATCAGGAGCCCTTTCTGGGTCTGCTCCTTTAAACCAACGTTGCTTAAACTCTGTGAGACCACAGAGCACCAAGCAATAATGTTTTTACACGGAACACCTATGAACATTTTCTTCCAAAAAAATTGTTGCCTGACCAAAAACAAACCGAAAAACAACAAAAACAAAACCCACCAACCAAGAAGCAAAATATGCAGCAAAAACAAAATGAAGAAATTTCATCGGGTATCATAGAGATGATGAGGTAACATTGTATCTGGTATTAATAATACTATCAGTGTATTTTTTCCAAACGGCACCTCTGTGAGTTCTTCAGGGAACTCCAGTATTCTGCAGAACATAGGTTAAGAAATACTGCTTTAAACAATCTTCTATCACCAGGATCCACCCTGATCTCACTTTTTTTCCAATCAACCAATGAATTGCAGGTAACCAGTGCTGGCTTTGCAGTCCTGGAGACTGAAGCCTTCTATTTGGTAACAGCCTAAGGTGTGAGCTACGCTAGGCAGGTAAGTTGATTATAGATATGCAAGTCTAGCTACTGCAATTGCATAGCTAGAATTGACTTACCTGGCTGCCTTTACAGCAGGACGTTGATGGGAGAAAATCTGCCACCGACCTCCCTTACTCCTACAATTTTGAGGCATATCGGGATTGACTTCTGACCCAAAGAGTTTGATTTCGCACATTTCCCAGGCACGCAAAATTGAACTCCAGAAGATCGACCCTGACTGGCTGATCTTCCACCTAGTCTAGACATACCCTAACAGATCTGTGCAAGCTCCTTTTGAGGTTGCTGACCCCACAACTTTCCCAGCCCGGATTAACCTACAGAAAATAGATGCTAAACCCATTTGCTGCCCTCTTTGCCAGCCTGTGATGGGACCAATTGGCTCTACAGCCTGAATGTGATATATCATTGATAACAGTATCTTGTAAACACATTACAGTCGCCACCGACTGCTCTTTACCTCTGTATGAGTGAGCATTAACTAGAGCTGCACGGGCATAATAAACTGGACCCCCAGGTGCACCACTTGGGGCAAAGCAAGCCTGATTCTTCATCACCCTGCACTGTGTACAGCCCATGGACACATGATGACCTGGTGGTATTTTTACACCCACGTTGTACTGCCATAAATGCCTGCACAAGGCACAGAGCAACAAAAACTCAGGCCCAAGATACTGTTCACAATCATCTTTCACAAGGGAGGCAAATTTATCAGGTGTATTTTTCAACAACTGTCCTGAATGCAAAGCTGCAGGACTGGAAGAGACCTCAAGAGGCCATCTACTCTCGTCTCCTGTGCTCATGCAGCACTAAGCATTATATAACGAGATGGGAGGTGGGGGAACAAGGCCGGAACGAAACCCAAATCTTAATTTGCCTTTAAAAAAAAAGTAACTTGGGAGCAAATTAAGAATATAGTTTGGTAAGATTAGAGGAATAGCCATTTAACATACCACTCTTACAATTCTTCCACAAAGAGCCAGTCAGAAGATGTTTGTACATCTAGCAAACTCGTGGCCTGACCTTGCATACGCATTTTGCCAAGGGCGCACAAGGGAGCCACAAAAGATGTGGTGTGTTTGATGGAGATACCAGACCAAAAGCAGGTGCAGCTACAGACAGCAGGCAGGAGGAAGTTATCAGGTTTACAGAAGCTTGAATTCGGATTGGCATGTGTTCATGTTACTGAATTAAATATGCAAATGAATAATTCAGTCGGCGCAGTAGGCTCCAAGTTTCATCTGTTGGTATTAAATTAAATTTCCTATACTGTTCCTGCATTTTCAGTTATGCTGGAGATCAACTCTGAAACCTAACAGAGACCACAAGCTGATAGGATAAATAGGGTGGTTCACGCCTCTTTAGATAGTTCTTCAGGCTTTCTGCACACTCAGGCAGATACCACTCCATCAGTTCCTCTCAGGTCCCATCTTCAGTCTCCTCTTCACTCAGGAAAGCTAAAAACACAGGAGAATTTGCAAGCCCAGCTTTCACTGACGTGAGTGGGTGAAACTGTCACATCCCTTTGGGCAACACTGGTTGATTCCGAAAATCCCACCCATAATTTAGTTTTTGGAATGAAAGCTGAGATTCAAGTGTGCAGTTCTAAAGCCCAGGGCTCATTCTGTGGCTATGGAACACACAAGACCCAGATTATTTTATGCCTTGCAGAAATAACAATCAGCTGCATGAATTAGCTGCACCCACTTCAGCAGATCACACAGTTTTGGTTCCATGTACAGGCAGATCACATACGTACTTTTTCAAAGCTCACTCAAAGAGGAATGAAGTTGGGTAATCAACCCTTGCAATTAAATCGCACACAGGGAGATTTTTCACTTTTGTCTTCATTGTTAATGAAGCAGGTCTTTGCCCATGAAAGCTTCTACTCCAAAACATCTGTTAGTTCAGAAGGTGCCACAGGACTTCTTGTTGTATTGTTAACGCAAATGCCAGGAGACTAATATAACATTTAAAACTGCGGTTTTGCCTTCTGCAGTTTTTAGTTGATTCTTCTGACTATCCTTAACTTCGAGACTTTACAATGGATCACCCTGCAACCAATAAGAGTTAATCCAGCTGCTTCAGCAGAAATCCTCATAACTGACAAAGGAGCAAGTCTCCCCAGATATCTGAAAACAAAGAAGATGCTCATACTCATTGCTCCACTAATGCAGGCTTCTACTCAAGGAACTAACTCTATATGAATTGCAGACCATCTTCTGTGACAGCTGGCATCCACTAGTGATGTAAATGGCTTAACTGTGCCCAGTGGGGGCAGGGGATTGCTCCAGCCCTGTGGGGCTGCTGCAGGTGGGGGGCACTCCAGTTTGGCTACAGTAGCCTCTGTCTGCAGTGGCCGGGGGAGTGTACTAGGGAGGCTGCTCCAACCCAGCCAGGCGGGAGTGACCTCTCTGCTGCAGATAGGGGCTGCTCCGTCCAGGTAGGAGAGCCCCTGCCTGCAGCATGCCCGGGGCACAGGGGACTGGGTCTGCTCTGGCAGCACTGGAGTGCTGCGCACCCGAAGCAGTGCCGTGGGCCAGGAAGCTCCATCTGGGCCAGAGCAGTCCCAGTCCCCAGCATCCTGCAGGCAGAGATCTCCAGCCCAGCTGGAGCAGTCTTCGTCCCTGGCATGCCACAGGTCAGGGAGAGTGAAAGGATGGCTGGGGAGGCTGCTCCAATCCAGCTGGGTTAGAGCAGCCTCCGCAGATGTCCAGTCTTGAATTGGTTAATCGGGGAAGTGGTAGATTAGCCTACTGTTTAACCAGTTAACTAACTGAACGAGATTTTACAGCCCTAGCATCCATCACTCGGGGAGATTTTAGAGGGGTGGCCAGGTTGGTCCGTTTCAGCAAAAACAACCAGGAGTCTGGTGGTACCTTGGAAACTAACAATTGGATTATGGCCTAAGCTTTCATGACTTGACAAAGTGAGTTGCGGCTCACAAAGGCTCATGCCACGATAAAACTGTTAGCTTTAAAGTCCCATGGGCCTCCTTGTTGTCACTACTAGAAGAGAATTTGCTGGAAGAAAGTGTGATAGGTCAGATTGTTGACTCCATCTGCAAGGGGCAAAACCCTAGCAACTCCATTTGAAGGGAGGGCTAGGAGGGAGAAGTGCCAGCTGTGGAGTACTGATTTTCTCTTCCCACTAGACACCCCATCAAGGGGACGGGTTGGACTGTCTTCTTCTCAGTCTGCATCATTTTGCCGACCAGTCATATGTCCACTCAACACTTACAGAGGCAATATTAACCCCAGTGTTCCCTCTGTCACCCTACAGAATCCACCACTATGCTGAATTCCAAGTACAGTGGCTGAACTTCGGCAAACCAGGAAGCGAAGGGGCCAAGAGAACCAGAGGAGCTGGAAGACATAACCTTGGCCTGGGCAGTTTTTGCACTCTCAGCTTGGACCAATTCCTCTTGCAGCACAGGAAGCTGCCCCAGTCATTTGCTCCCCCCAAGCTAGCCTGCCTATCAAGAGGAATAATTAGTGCAAAGAGTGCCACACAACAATGGTACCAGAAGCAAGACTCAGCTTATCAAATATTTGCCATTTGCAAACTTGCTATTCTGTTTGCATATTTCAGAAATATGGGTTTTAAACATTCTGTCCATTATTTAATTTGCCTTGTTAAGTCCACTAATGTGCTACACTTTGAAAAGAAACATATCAATCAATTTCATTACCAAATGGAAAATAAAAAGACCAGACAAATTACTGTCATACTTTTCAAATCTAAAACTGCCTCTCCTTTTCAAGTGTTCTGGCCCATTGTGGGCTACACTGAGTAATGCTTTGGGATTTTCCAAGCCCCGTGAAGTAGCCTCAGGTCTGGACATCCCAGAATGGAGACTCCAGAAAGATAATACAACCCCTTGCTCATGTCCATTACCTGAAAACCTGTGTCTCTTTCCCACACAAGATATTTCTTTGTCTGTACCAAACGGGATTATTTCAAAGATAGATAAATATTGATTTCCTCTTCACCTAACACAAGGCTGGGTTTCCTGGCCCCAGCATGTTGGGGAGGGGAGGGCTAATTGTGTGGGGAGGGGTTGCAGGTGGAACAGCAGGGATCCCCTTGTGGAGTGCTGCAGGGCGTTTAGCCATCTGGAGGCAGGCAGGGTTGAGAGCCCCCGGTGGCACGCTGCAGTCTCACTGTTCTGTGCACTCGCCGCCCCCCAGTGGTGAGTCTGGTGTATGTCAGTGCCCCTCCCTTTCCACATTCTGGGAAATCCTGGGATTTCAGGCATTTCCCACTTGCCAGGCACAACCAAACCCTGAGCTTAGTTTAAGTTAGGGTAAGAAGCAGCTGCCCACCACATTTTGTGGTCATAGCTCTTATGGTTATAAGAGGAGCTATTGAACGAATGTAGCATAGACAGATGCGCTCTAAAACAGGTAGGGGATAATGTAACAGCCTCAAAGATCTGCTGACTAAATATTGTTGTTTTCACTATTGTAGCATGTCTGGGCCCCAACTGTCAGCAAGGCACTAGAGTGCCAGGCTAAATGAACTGAAAGGGCAAATCTAGCCAGTTTTTGGACCAGTTTAATTGCATGCATGTAAGAAAGAGATAATTACCTGGTGCAGCCTCTCAGCTGGTTATAGACACTTACTTGAAGGCACATTTTTCACGAGCTTTACCAATATAAGCAGTTTTGCTCTGCCCTAAAACTTTCTAAATTCTTATTATTACGTTGGTACAACATCTGCACTTAAACCAGCCTTAAGAGACTAGCTAAACAGACAAGACTAACAATGTATTGTTATCGCACTTATTTTACAGGTAGGGAATAAGGTCACAAAGAGATTAAAGGACTTGCCCAAGGTCACGCTGGAAATCAGTAGTTGAGTCACGTATAAAATTCAGTTCTCCCGATTTTTGTGTCAGTGTCTTGACAACAAGACCATCCTTATTCTCTTGGGTTTTCTGGGTATTTAAAGTACAGAACTGCAGAAGGGGAAAGTTATTTTTCCCTTCCCCTTACCCCCCAAATACACAATTTAAATATTGTTTATAGTAAAGCTTCATGTGAGAAATCAATTCTCACTGAAGCTTTCATGATACCTTGAGAAGTTACTGCATTTTTCAATATGGCCACTAAAGTCAAGCTGAAAACATCTGGCACGATGCTAGAGTCTAGGTTTACCAGAAGTCACTTATTAAAAAAAATGGCAGTCAAGTAGCTCGTTATCTTTATTTCAAGATACATTAGGGACCTTAGCCAAACCCACTGAATCAACAGGAACCTTTCCAGTGATTTCAATGGGCTTGGGCCATAAGCAAAGCCCACTGTGTAAATATTTACTTCTTGTGCTATATGGGACTATGCTGCCCACATACATGCTTTACAAAGTCTAGTGTTTCTCTGTTTGAATTATTGATAGAATGCAGCCTTTGTAGGGGGCTGGTAACACTCTCACATTGTTTAAATAAAAATGTTTATCTTTGCACAGATGCATGCGCGCACACCCACACACACACTTTATTGCACCCGGCACATATAGTAAGAGCTGTAGTTAACATAGCCCAATTTTGTCCAGATTTTTTCTGTCACGTGCATACTGCTTTTACTGATCATGACGCTATTTTCCAGGCTGAATGTCTGCCCAAAAGTGACATCTTTAGTAAAGTTCAAGCAAGCATTACACAGCTGCCACTCTTGCGTGTATTCCCCCACACCCTGGAACAAATTTTGTCTGACTCAGCCTGAATTCCCTTGGGAAGAAAAGTAGAAGCTCTCGTCATGCATCTTGATTACCACAGCATCCTAACAAATGCCATCTTGCCCAATGAGTGCCACTCAGAACACAGATGCAGAGAACGTACTCTAAACCTGTCACTTAGACCATGCCACTCCCTCCTTGAACTCCCCTGGTTGCGCCTCCTTCTCTAACTGCACAGAACATAAGATGCTTGGGATCACTTTAAGGGCTCTTAACCACCTCTCATTCTCATTTGCTGCTGAGATAGTAGAAACTGATGGTTCCGATGGGCTAATGACACCAGCCACCGTCACCCACTCGTTCAATTTTCAAACAAGAACCGTCACGCCTTCTCCTGTGCTGACCCTCAGGTTTGGGAGGAGCTAAGCACACCACATTCATTATCCTCCTTCACTGCCTCTTTAAAACTCCTTTGCCACAATGCCTACAAAAAGCCTGACCAACATTAGACTGCTGGGACGCTGATGCCGCTGCCTGTCGTGCAGACCAGTGCTGTCTCACCATTTTCTTGTACAGTTCCATCTCCCTGTCTTCGTCTTTTTTTGTCTCTTGTCTTGTAGTTAGACTGTAAACTCTTTGGGGCAGAGACTGTTTGTTCTGTTTGTGCAGCACCTAGTACAATGGGGTCCTAGTCCATACCTAGGGCTCCTAACTGGACTGGCAATAAAAAACAGCAATGGCACAAGCCTCAGAAGGGCTCAGCCAGTGCTCCATGTGTGGCTTTGAAGCAGTCCCTCAAGGGATGTCTACACTTTGAAGTGGGGATGTAGCTCCTCGTTCAAAGAGACAGACCAGAATAGCACTGACTGAGCCAGTGGGTAGGTCTGGGTGGTGTGAGGAGTAGAAGCAGCGACCCCTCCCAGGGGCACAGCATTAACTTGGGAGGGCTAGTCCTTCCCGCCTTTTCCACCGGCGCTCAATTCCTAGTGTGCAAGTTCACTCAGAGCGGGTGTGGCAATATCTTTTGAGCTGGGAATCTTCCCCTCCCCCTCACAGCTCAAACTATATAGCCCCACACCTGCGCACACTTCTCTGGGCCAGCAGCACCGCCTCGCTTCACAGGCATGCTTGTGAGGCTAAATCCATTAAAGATCACGAGACACTATGGGTACATTGACTCTGCAGTTAGACATCTGTGGCTGGCCTGTGCCCGCTGACTTGGGCTGGCTGGACTCCTGCTGTGGGGCTATTTAATTGCAGTGCAGACGTTTGAGTCTGGGCAACAGACGGACGCTAGGATCCTCCCACCTCACAACCGTGGCCTCACAAGCCTGAGTCAGCTGGCACAGATTAGCATTGGCTTTTTAATTGCAGCCTAGACATCCCCACAGTGTCTGTGGTAAAGGAAAACAACAAGAAGTCCTGTGGCACCTTACAGACTAACAGATATTTTGGAGCATAAGCTTTCGTAGGCAAAGACCTGCTTTGTCAGATGCGTGAGTCATGCACCTGACGAAGCGGGTCTTTGCCCACAAAAGCTTATGCTCCAAAATATGTTAGTCAATAAGGTGCCACAGGACTTCTTGTTGTTCTTGAAGATACAGACTAACGCGGTTACCTCTCTGATACTTGTGGTAAAGGAGAATGTGCAAGTACCATGGACAGCTCCTTTGGGACCCTGACCTGGTGTTCCTCTCTCCCTCCCACACAAACACAACTTGGGTTGCAATGGACAGTTGCAGTCCACCCTTGGTTCAAGCTTATCAATTGGTCTTACAATTATTGCACAACTAAGCTTAGTAGGGTCATTGAGCATTATTTGTGTTCACTACTGTACAGAAGTAACATCCAATAAGCTTTAATTGCCTAATCCATGTATTGACAAATAATGGTGCTCCACAACACAACCTGCCGATTTACAAGACTACACAAAGTGACACAATTTTGTGTTTGAACTACACTGAGGCACAGTATAATGACAGTCCTTACAATGCTGATGCCCAGATTTGCATGTCTTAAGTGCTGTAGAAACAACTACTTTTGACCCCATCCTGCAAGCTCATATATGGGGTAGATTCCTTTGCCCACGTGAAGCCCCAGTGATATCAGTCCTCTCCAGGTGCAGGCATCAGTGCAGAATTCATGTTATCCTAATCGAGAAAACAGTGAGACAGCATGAAATGCAGGTGTGAGGGGCAGAACGGGAGGCCGCACACACGGCTGTGTTTGACTTTTAACAGGTGGGTGATTGAGGCCTGATCAGAAGCACCAGTTGACATCATGAGAACAAAGGAGACAGGGCTGGGCTTGTGTGGATAAGTCATGAATGGCCTTGAAAGTGATGTGATACAGGAGAGAGCTGATGGAGGGATTCAAGCAGGGTGTTGGGGTCACAGGATCAAAGTATAGGTTGTGAGCTACACGGCAACATCCGGCATAGAGAAGAGTGGAGCCAGGTTGCCTTTGTCAAGACCAGAGATGCTGCAGTAATCAGGACAAAAGATGATGAGAGCCTGGACGAGATGTTTAGCTGTGTGGATGGGTAAGAAAGGCTGTAAACTGGAGATGTTACGCAGAAAGAATCTTTGAGATCAAGAGTGTCTGAGTCATTTAAAAGTGCACAGGCTAAACGTAGAGTGGATTATCATTTGCACCAGGGTAGTGGCCTAAATGTGCTAGGTCCCATTCAGTTTTGGATTCATGGGTTTCACGCTCAGAGTGGGACCTCTGAGCTTCTGCAAGTGTGCCCACCTGAGCTGGAAATTTCCACCCAGCTTCAGTTTAGCCGTACCTTGAGTGTCTGAATGAGCTCCTCAGGGAACACCAACTAAGCACCATTAATGTCACTTTGAGCAAAAGAACAGCATTGACAGTGTTCACACTCATTTGACTTTCCTCGTCACCCCAACCATTGTTCAGTGCACTGCACTCAGATCCCAGGGGACCCTTGGCTCATAGCAAGCACACAGCAAGGTGAAGGCAGTGTTACAGTGTCTCCTGAGCAAAGAGTTTCTACTTGTAAAACAATTTGGTTAATAAACAAACTTGGGGGAGGGAAATCCTATCCCAATTTGCTTTGTCACCAACTTCAAGGGGACAAGGATTTCATCTCAGGTCATTTCAAGTATCCTCACCTACTCCCCAGGACACCACAGGACAAGATGAGACTGAGCCAGTGACTGCAAGTAGTACAAGTTTACTTGTAGCGGAACAAGCCCATTGCCATCTGGGTAATTCACTGTGTCACTGTGCTGCAGCCACGGCTATCCAGGACTACAAGGATGGAACTCACATTTTGTGCTCCACAAGGAGGAGTGCACTAAAGGAGAACCTCAACAAACTCCTCTTAGCAATGTCTACACAGGGATGCAGTAAGGATCTTACCTAGAAGGTGGCAGTGGCAACCATTCAACAGTGCATGACTAATATTAATTTAGCTGTATAAGGGCCAATTGCCCTGGCAGATAAGCACATTGCCAATAGTTAAACCTAACACAAACTGTTGTGCAACCTCTATTCTTGGGGATATCTTCCTCTTCCAAGCTCTACACAGTAAAAGCATCCTGTTTTTATGCATGTGGTGGTACGGTCAAATCCTGTCTAATCTGCCCAGCGGAGGTGAATATTCTCTGCCTTGTGTTCTGCAGGAAGTCACCCTACATGAGCTCATGTCTTCTGGCTTTCCATGAGTTTAAATCTGACTTTCTAATAACAAGCTGAATTTTGATATTTGGAGGCTGACAAGGAGGAAGAATGAGCAATATGGATGAGAAGGGTTGAGATGACGTGATCATTACAAATCCATCCAACCCACATGCTGATCCAGGGATGCTGTCAAATCTCCCTCACTGGAGATTCACGAGAAGGTTAGACAAACACCTGGTATGGATGTCTAGATAACACTTATACCTGCCACGAGTGCAGGGACCTGGACTAGATGACTTCCTGAGGTCCTTTTCAGATCTATAATTCTAGCTTCTGTGTAATCTATTCTTCCATTGAGGTCTGAGGGCATTAGATCTGCAGCTTCCATTAATATTAACTCAACTCAGCAGTTTAAATTCTTTGGGAATCAACACAAGACTAGGCTGCTAAAGCAGTTGGTTAAACACCTGTTCTGTTCCATTTGATCAGGAATGACAGGAGCGTAGTTTTAGGAGAGGGACTCACATTAATAGGTCTAGAGCACACCCAAATACACCGAAGAGGGGAGAATGTATACACAGCAAGGGACCAATCCTGGCTCATCTCCTTCTTGCAAACAACATCTAAAGTCCATGGGAGAGTTGCAGGAGAAAGGCAGGAAGGTTTGGTCCTCTCTGTAACCTGGCATAGCTGGAGATGGACTGGATACAATGAACAGTCATTGTCAGAGGTGGAAAATGTTATACCAACGAGAAAATCCAAACACTCCAGTGAGGAAGAAAGACCTGCTTATGCAATCAATAACTCAGAGAAAGTAGGAAAAATAACCTGGACAAATCAATTCTACACGAGTGGCCTTGATGAATATAATACATATTTTTGAAATAGCATAACACCCCACCCCATAAAAGCCCCTCCCTCCCTCCCGTCCCCCCCCAGACCCCTACATTCCTAAGCACATAGTTTTCTGCTCCCCATTCAAGGTTGCTGAATTTGCAACTTGGTTTCCAAGATGGAGCATTCCTAATCAGGCATGATCTGCTTTGAAAGCAAACAGAAAATGGCTTTGCTACATGACTTTGCAGCTCCATCAGGCAATGTGACACAGGCTGGGAAACTAAACATATGCTGGGGAGGTGCTGGTCGCAGAGAAACTCCTTTGAAGTTGGAGCTGTATGAGAATCAGAGTCACCTCCCTGGAGCTCGCTAGGAGTCTATTCCAATAATTGATTATCTTATTTTATCAATTCAATAATTAAATTGGGAATAATATGGTTTAGAAAGACTGATGGGAACCATCTCTGTCAAAATAGGCCCTCAGGGCCGTCTCAAGTTGCAGTAAAATGAAACTTCTGAGAATGCTGTAGGAGACTAAAGTATCTGAAAGTACTCAGACTTCATCACCAGGTAAAAACACAGCATCTCATTCTCCTTTCCAGGGACACCTGTACTTCCTGCTGGCACTCGGTCAGTGTGAAAGCAATCGGTAAGGATTTCTGTCCATTTTGAATGCCTTCTACACCACCAAAGCAATGTAAAGGATGCTCACGGGCAGAGTTATACTAATGCAACCCCTGAAACAGTTATACTGGTATAACTGTGGGATCTTATTCCTGTATGGGAAAAAGAATAAACCTTACTAGTAACAGCTATTACCCGACCCAGCTGGTCTCTGAAATTAGGCACCTTTATAGAACAGCATCTATGTTAAGAGTTGTGTTACTTTAACTACATTGCTTAAAATAATCAGACCTGATGGGCCCCTGGGTAAGGTGTGTGTGGGGGAAGCCCCACACTTGCAAAAGGGTTGGGGCCTATGGTGGAAGGGGCAAGGACGGGGTAGCTAGCCCTCAACACTGCCCAGAGCATGCCACACAGGGCTCCTCACCCTATAGCCAGCCCTGAGAGCTGCCTGCAGCGTGAAACATGTCACTCCAGCAGCAATTTAAAGGGCCCCGGTCTCTAGCCACTGCTGCTCCTGCAGTAGGGGTGTCAGCAGCTTAGATCCCATGCTAATGAGCAGTCTCGCAATTGCAAATGGCTGTTCATTAGCCGTGTGAGATTTCACTCTTGTCAGGGTTGCAGCCAGCAGTTAAGAGGCTGTGTGGACGTGCCTCTGCTGGCTAAACCCCCCTCTGTCGCCCTGAACAGGGATAAGGGACTGGAGACAGAGGGGGCGTTAGCCAGCAGAGGGACATCCACACAGCCTCTTAACTGCTGGCAGCAACCTTGACAAGAGCAAAACTATGCTAATTAACCATGCAGTTATACTAATGAGCAGCCACTTGCAATTGCCAGGAGTACAGCTCCATGTAGATGTGGCCTATGACTACAGAGCACACAGGCTGGGGGGCCACCCTGGCTTCAGAAGCACAGATGCTCCATTGGCCAGACCCCCTGTACACACGCAGATGGATGTGACAGCAGTGGGAGATGTGCTGTGAAAACAGAGTAGCTTAATAGTGGCCCACATTGTCACCCCAAAAATCTCAGCATAAGGGTAGCTTAAAACAACTAATGGTCAAACCTCACTAACTCGTCAGTTTCACTCTACTGCAGACTTTTAACATAGGAATTAACAGAAAAACAATGAGAAGTCCTCTGGCACCTTATAGACTAGCAGATTTTTTGGAGTATAAGCTTTAGTGGGCAAAGCGTCACTTTGTCGGATGCAGAAATCGACCTGGGTACCCAACAGTCTGACTCGGGTTGGTATTATAATCAGTTCTCTTATCCCTAAGTTCATCTCTTCCTGCTATGATACACGTCAGTTGGGGTCTTGCCCCAAAGAATGTATTTCCAATACTAGCTAAGGAAATCCTGGGTCTTGCCATGACCAACACTGCACATCAAGGGGCACTGCCCTGTGAAAATCAGGACAGCAGGCTACCCGGGCTATAACCACTGAAGCTGGGTATCTTCTTTGCCATGAGCGTAGCCAGCCTCAGCAGCAGTCCCTGTTTCCTTTCTCACCTCTCCCCCAGGAATTGGCCTGCTGAGAGTGCTTCCTATTCTAGGCAGAGGTGACCCACCACACAAAGTCTGGGGAGCTGTCTTGTTTCGAGCCCTCGGGGTGATGCTCCCCTGGCCTGGGAAAGCTGGAAATCATGGATGTAGAGAGATTTTATTATAGCTGTCCTGGAACCCTGACCCCCGACGGCTGATCAGTACACCTTCCCTTCCTGTGACTTCCCCACCTGCACACCTATGTTGATGCAAGCTCATGTGGTATGGGTTACTCTGTGCTAAGCATAACCAGGTGGTGGCTGGAAAGGTTGGGGTTTGTACATTTCAATGTTTACACTAGAGAAAGCAGCCTTAAAATGGATTATCCTTTTCACGTCCTGTAAGGCTCCTCTGCACTGGCTGAGTGGAATTAAGGGGTGTTAGTGTAAACGAGAAGTAGGAGTCTTGTGCACACATTTACAGCAGTGCAAGGTGAAGGATGGGTAGGTGAAGGATGGGTAGACAATGGGAAGCAACTGTCTAGGAATGAGTATGGCAGAAAGGGATCTAGGGGTCATAGTGGACCACAAGCTAAATATGAGTCAATGTGCTGTTGCAAAAAAAAAGCAAACACAATTCTGGGATGCATTAACAGGTGTGTTGTGAACAAGCCATGAGAAGTCATTCTTCCACTCTACTCTGCACTGGTTAGGCCCCAGTTGGAGTACTGTGTCCAGTTCTGGGCACCACAGTTCAAGAAAGATGTGGAGAAATTGGAGAGGGTCCAGAAAAGAGCAACAAGAATGGTCAAAGGTCGAGAGAACATGACCTATGAAGAAAGGCTGAAAGAACTGGGCTTGTTCAGTTTGGAAAAGAGAAGATTAAGGGGGGATATGGCAGCAGTTTTCAGGCATCTAAAAGGGTGTCATAAGGAGGAGGGAGAAAACTTGTTCTTTTTGGCCTCTGAGGATAGAACAAGAAGCAATGGATTTAAACTGCAGCAAGGGAGGTTTGGGCTGGACATTAGGAAAAAGGTCCTAACTGTTAGGGTGGTCAAACACGGGAATAAATTGCCTAGGGAGGTTGTGGAATCTCCATCTCTGGAGATATTTAAGAACAGTTAGATAAATGTCTATCAGGAATGGGCTAGACAAGACTTGGCCCTGCCATGAGGCCAGGGGGCTGGACTCGATGACCTTTCGAAGTCCCTTCCAGTCCTAGTATTCTGTGATTCTATGATAACCCGTACAGCTGTAATTTGGGAGCATGTGGTTTTGTGGCACTGCCCACGCAAAGGAGACCGTTGTGTGTGGGGGATTCGGCTGCTACTAGCAGGGGCTGCCGCTACCAGTTCTGCTGCCTGAGGCAGTCTAAGCACCTGCACCTCCCTGAGATGGGGAGAGAAGGGAGGGCTGCTTCACAGCATGGCTGGCCCCTCCCTAGGTTGGGGATTGGGCTAAAGGGCTGCAGGGTAGGAGCCGTAGGGAGCAGGCCCAGAGCGGGGCAGGGAGGCACCAGGGGTAGGCTCTCTCCTGCACTCACTGGCAGCGGCGGAGAAAAGTGGAGTGATGTGGTTGGGTGCTGGTGGAGCAGACTTGGCTGAGGCCAGGTCACTCTGCTTCCCATGGCTATCAGTGAGTGCAGGGGAGGGCCCCACACTAATCCCACGGGCCACATCACTCTGGGGAAGGGGCTCAGGGCAAGGCATGATGTGGGGAAGGGGAAGGGGTGGAGCCAGGGCAGGAAGAGGCGGGGCAGGGATGGAGCAAGGGGGAGCTTAGGGGAAGGGGTGTAATGGGGTGGGGTGTTCAGGCCCCACTCTCCTAGGGACAGCCCTGCAGTTTGCAGCCGGTGGGGGAGCTGGCCAGGAGATGGGGCTGGCTGCAGAGCTGGCACCACTGCATATGCAGCATGGAGCTGCCTAGGGCACCACAAAAACTGAGGTCGTTTTGCCCAAATCCCACGGTGCCCTACCCGGCTGTGTATTTTGTGTATTGCTGAGCCAGCCCAGGCTGCTAGTCAGCAGTTAGGTCTCTCCCATCAGGGGCTGCTTCACTTCAGGTCAGATTCAAGGGCAGGAACCAGCCCAGGGCACAGTCCATGAATAAAGCAAGAGAAGGGGGTCATTCTATAGGTAATCTGCCACAGCGCCTGCGCTCGGACAGGGATTTGACCCATCACCTAGTGAGAAGGCCGAGATGTTGTTAACCAACACTGATACATCGAGCTGGGACGTTCTAACCTCATCAGAACTCTGATCCTCACACCTCTGGTCCCAGCACAAGGCTCAGTAAATACTAGTATCGCTCACGTCACAATGAAACAGATTAAAAGCTTTGAAATAAAACAAACCCAGACAGCCTGATCTGCCTCTAGTGGAAACACCTGAGAAAGACACCCTTCTCGGATCTTGTAGTGGAAGTCCCCCGGAGGCAGATCCCAGGCAAGTGCTCCCATCAGGTAAGAGGACCGTATACATGAACAGTGTCACAGATAGTTGCTTGGCTCTGGCCTTCAGTGAAATTCAGAACAAAATGGTTCAAGTCCAGCAGAACTGGTCTCGCAAGCAGACACTGCAAGGCTCAAGAAAGAAGCGTTTTCAACATATCCTAAGAACACAAGAGATGGCCGACAGCAGCAGTGGGTAAGAACTTTTGATTAGGGGCACTCCAAGAATTTGGAAAGTGGTCAAGGGGCACATTTTTCTATGGTATTAATGGAGGGGGTGTGAGGTGTGAGAGGAAGCTTGGGTGAAGCAGGGGGTGTGACCTGGGTCAGGGGACCATGGTACAGTAGGGGGTGCAGGACCTGGGAGACGACCGTAGGAGGGGCTACAGAATCAGGGAGGGGTTTTGACCTGGGGCAGGGGTGCAGGATGGGGTGCAGAGGGTTTGGGTGGTGATCTGGGGCAGGGAGTTAGGAGGAGGGAGAGGGAGAGGTGCTAGGTACAGGCTCTTGCCTGGAGGCACTTACCCTTGGTGGCTCTCAGCCAGCAGCCCCACAGGCCTCTGAAGCAGGATCCTGTCTGTGTCCCCAGATGCTGCTCGAAACACCTGCTGTTGGGGCGAGCAAGTGCATCACTGCAAGACATGCCCCTTTTTTGGGGGGGGGGGGGGTGAGGGGAGCACCAACTCCTGCACACACACACCAGCATGGCTGAGGCAGCTCCCATTGGACAGTTTCTGGCCAATGGGAGCTGCAAGGATTGTGCTGGGGGCGGGGCCAGATTTGACATTCAAGAGGCCGAACTATTGCTTGAAATCATTTACAGGGTGCACTTTACACACCAGAGTGCTGCTGGGCATTGCAGAACGAGAATACCCATTCTCCAGACCACATGGAGTTACAATAAAGGCATCTAGGCTGCTAGACAATACATCACAACTGTGGTAGGCCGCACCACTGAGGGGAACTGCTCCCCTCTTAGACAAGCATTGAAAGATTCAGAGGGAAGAATGCCAGATTGGCATCCTCCTGTCCCTGGGTTCATCTTTCATCCCTGGGCCATTCCACTGGTGACCCTGACACCAGTGTTCCCAGGGTGGTGTGTCACTGTAGCTATTTAACAGTCCTGTGTTGCATGGGAGACAAAAGATGAGCACAGGCCTTTATCATGTGATGCAACATTATTCTGGGAAACTCTGTCATTGGCCTTGCCCTCAAATACCAAGGACCAAACCCTTCCCTCAGTTGCACCATCACAGCACTACTGAGTTCAATAACAGCAGAATCTATACCAAGCCGTTACGTTCTTGAACCTCTGAGTGGCTCTTGCCCTCGTTGATGCTGTTCTCCTCCTACTGGTCATTCCAGGCAATCCCTCCACACCGGTCATGCTGACTCGCAAGCCCTTCACACTGACGTCATGGGCGTCAGTGCAGCCCTCTCTCCTGAGCCTGGTTCCAAATCTCCTCCCACATCAAGCTGAGTCAATCTAGCACTGCTGAGAGGGGTTGGAGGGACACCTCTGCATGTGGAGACACCCGGTTTCGGCACAGAACTGAGCCAAAACTTTTCTGTGCAGGTTTATGGGGAAGGGGGCCAGGCACAGCACAGGCGGTAGACGCCCCTCGCAGCAGGTTTCTCAGTCATTCTGGGGGTGGGAGGGAAGGTTTGGCCCAGCAGTTCTGACCACATACCCTATGGGTCCGGACGGGTCTGCAAGAGAGCTGTAGCCCTGACACAGATGGCCACTCTGCTGCCTTTGTGCTAGCTCTGGGACCCCAGCCCACAATCCCTGGCTCGGAGCAGCCAACTCCACTGTAATCATGCTGCCAGGGCTTCTGCTAATCACTGCAGTTTTGGGACCTCTCCTTCCTCAGCAGAAAGGGACACATTAATTCTCCGCTGTCTTTTCTGCAGGGCTTGATGAGACAGGTCTCTCAGGGCCCTTTCCCTACCCACAGACCTTTGCAGAAGTAGTTCCGTGGAATCGGGGCAGAGGAGGAACATATAAAGAGTGAACCACCTGTAAGCTTATTATCTTGAAGCAATCCAGCCCACATGCACCAGCACTGCAGACTCATCAACACCACCCAGGGTTTCATGCAGAGGCAGCAATACAAGGCAAACATATATATGGGTAAACAGACAGGTTGCAGGATGGTAAGTGTTGAGGCAATCTGGAAGAAGCGTACCAGTGCAATTGTAACCGTAAAAACAGTGGTACAGGAACTGTGCTTTGTCCTAGATACATTTCAGCAGTCAAACAAATGAAATCCCTGGATCTTTTTCTGAAGCACTTAACAATTGTGCTGACATTTTCAACAGAAACTATATAAAAGCCATATTAATGATCCTTTTTCTTTTGCAAGCAACAGATAATGCGCAAGACAGTGAAAGGGTTGAAAATTTAGCTTTTTGCAGACTACTGTCACAAGACAGCAAATTTGAAAAAATTAGAACAGGACAGGGGATTAACAGAAGTCTATAGGAGAAGAAGCTCCAAATATTAGGACTGTCCCGATAGAATTTGGACGTCAGGTCACCTTACTGCAGTCTGAACCTGAATGTCAGGACATCAGTTAAACATCTGGCAGTCTCTAGGTTTAAGCCAGATGCTTTTCATTTTTGGTCTACTTAATTCACTTTTAAAATATTTTACTGGTTTTTATTGCTGTGGATACATTTTTCCCTTATGACTCAGATTGAGGTCCAAAGAAGCTATGTTATGTCAACTTGTTCTTGTTTCTCAACAATCAGCAGAAAAGGGCTTATTGTTTTAGGGGGTTGGTTATGTTTTGCTGTTTTTCTTTAGTCAATGTATATAGCCCTTTGGTTATGGAAGGGCACAGAATTAAATGGTATTATTTCAACTGGAACCAGCTACGAAGAGAATATATTGGATTTTTTTTTCCTTTCAATTTAAGTTTGATATTGGTGCAAAATATTAAATACTTGAGCCTCGTGTATCTGTGTTTCTACTTAAATCTAAAGCAGTTCTTCTGAAGCTTATCAGCAGGGGGCATTATTGCTCCACTAAATTCCAAATACGAACCCACCATACAAAATGCTGTCTGGAGTATTTTATGGTTTTACTTTCACGTGCTCTCTTCAAAGTATATTTTCCTTGACATCATTTAATTTATTACAATGCAACTCAAGTTCCAGATACTCTTCTGATAGGGCAGCTTCCTTAGGAATTGTTGCATGCATTATACAGATTCCCAAAGCTATCATATTATATCCACTGAACTAAAAAATGAAAGAGATGGGTTGATTTTAGGACCATCACCAACAACGTTAATACGGGTTGAACCTCTCTATAGTCTGGCATCCTTGGCACCTGACTGTTTCTAAACAAGAGAATTTCCTGAACCACAGAAGGTCAATATTGTCTAGCAGCATTACCAACACTTCCACTGTTTACTGGGTTCTTAGAAGACATTTAGGGGTAAATAACAGCTAAATAACAGCAAAGAACTCTGAAAGCCAGGACTGGTGGCTGTAAACAAACTTTACGGGACTATGGGAAACTTGGTCACACCATGATAAGCGGAGATCTGCCTACCTAAAATGATGCCGGATTGTGGATTTTGCTGGAGTTTATTAAAGACATTGAACTGGTAGTTAAGCAGTACAAGAGTGCATCTTTACTAGGCCAAAATGGTGTGCTCTTAACTCATGCTTGCTAACAAGTGGTAGCTAACGTGAGGTAAAATCCTAGTTAAGATGAGGCCATGTTTAGTTTTAACACACATTAACAAGTTTTGATAAACTCTAGGTTTCCCCAGGGCCCTTGTGGGGTTACCAACTCTGACTGAAGCTATTCTGGAGACTGGTCTTGTTTTTCCCCCATATGCCGTAATGTTCTTAAAATAACCTATTAAACTCTGCAGGATTGTTTACAATAGTCACTGGGAGATTGATACAACCCTAAGCCTTTACCCCATCCTACATTGTATTATGTAACTGAGCAAGCATCAGCAATAATGGGGTTCAAAATGCATGGTGAAGTCAGCAAAATCTTGCCTGTGACAGGGTTTCAGGAAAGGTCCTTCAGCAAAATTTTAAGTGATGTTTATACTGTAGTTTTCACATAAACCATGGCCACCATGAAATAACAGGTCTCCTTTGCTCCTGTGAAATAAGATTTGTGCAAGTATCAAGAGGAGAAAATTAGACCTAGAACGGTCAAGAAGAAACCTGCTGGATTTTTCTAAAAAATACGTGGCTTCAAGTTGCAAGTAACTCACTTTAACACAAGTTAAACACAACTTGAAGCTGCGCTGTGGCCCCTTCCTTCTACATTCCCCCAGCCATGTGGCTGTCAGACTGACAGCCATGCAGGTGGAAGAAAGTAGGGGGAAGGGTTTTAGAGTGCCCAGTTGCCCACACCTGTGGGCAGCTAGGTGAGTTAAAAGCCTTATCCCTGCTTTCCCCCAGCAGCAGAGCTGTCAGGATGACAACCATGCCACTAGAGGAAGGCAGAGAGAAGCAGCCAGGAAAATGACCAGCCCTGGTGAGCTGGTCAGTTTCCTGGGTCCCGCAAACAGCGGGGAGATGGGAACCAGGCTGCTCCCTAATTCCCAGAACCCCACCACTCTGGGAACCAGGAAACTGACCAGCCCTTGTGCGCTGCTCTGTTTCCCAGCTCCTGCAAGCCCAGGGGCTGCTGCCTGGTTCCCTCTCCCCCTTGACTTGCACGAAAATTTGAGTTACCCTGGGGTTGCTCTTTCCTGCGTAACTCGAGGGTTTACTGTACTGTAAAGCATTATTAAAATACTGCAGTATCCATGTACCTCATTCTGCTCATGCCCTCCTAGAGCAGATCTAAGATGTATCAGCAGGGGGCATTAATGCTCTGTCAAATCCAGTACACAACAAACAGTGCTGCTTCTAGCACTTAACACCTTAAAATGTTCCGAATCATGGCAGAGGATAACTATTTTTCTCACAAAAATCGGCATTAAAATGTCATCTTTTCTGTATGACTTTCTTAGAGATGAAAACACAGCATGAAGGCAACTAAACTACTCCACATTAAATTAATGATGCCCAGGACTTCTTGTTTATTTCAGGGCTGCATGCGTCTGGCAAGGCAACTGCAGAATCAGCATTTCCAAATCAAGAGAACGCTGCTGAATTTCCAATGCGTGACCAAACATCAGCAATGAGTGCACCACTTTGCATAAAAGGAATGGGAGCTTCTCTGCATAGCGCTCTATGCAGGCTGCCTCAAAAGAAATCACCCTGGCAACTAAAATGTGACGGGGCAGGAGGGAAGGGAGCAAGAGAGACTTAGGGCTTGTCTTCACTACATTTGCAGGTCAACTCTGCAGTGACTGATTCATTGTGTTGGCTTAGATTTAATAAATTGACTTAGATTTAATAAACAATGACTCCAGTTGACTTGGCTCCACCAAGACAAGCAAAGTAGCCAGAGTCAATGGGACTGTAGTTCCCGTGAACTGACCTCATGGAAGACATAATGGTAAGGATGCTGATCTAACCTACGCAACTGCAGTCAACTGGGTGAGGAGATGGTGTAATATAGAGTAGGCCACAGACATGCGAGCAACAGAGACTGAAAGTTAGCTGTGCGAATTCGAGGATTTACTATGGTGAGTTCTGGACCACTGAAGAGAGAGTCGGATTAGCTCTGGGGACAAATGACACAATGGACTTGTCTGAACTCAGTGGAAGATCAATGCTGGTGGGACGGATTTTCTGGAGTTCAATTTAGAGTGTCTGGTAGAGTTCTGCTTAATCGAACGTTTGGGGCTTCCCTGGTGATCCTGGTACTCCTTGAAGTTGTGAGGAGTAACAGAAGTTGATGGGAGAGTTTTTCCCATCATTCTCCTGCTGTGAGGCTGGTGGAGAAAGTCGGCCTATGGTACACTATTCTCGTAACTGGAGTTGTGTATCTTAGGTCTACTTTCTCCTCTAGTGCAGACCTGCCCAATGTCAGGTTTTATGACTAATAAATGTTCAGAACTTTCTGAAAAATCAGACTGCTTCACAGCAATTTACTTTGGTGCAATTACCAAGGGCATGGGTCAAGTCTCCATCACTGAGCACTGTAAAATGAAGATTGGGTGTTTTCTTAGGAATTATTTTGGGGCAGTTCTATGGCCTGTGCTTCACAGAGGGTCGCATTAGGTGATTACAATGGGTCTGTCTGGCATTGGAATCTATGAATGATATCTAAAATTGAACATCCCGAAATCAGTGTACCGTATCTAATCATCCAGAAATCTAAGACTTAGGGTAAGTATCTCATGACCAGTGGAAATAAAGGAGAAACAACTAATTGTAATTCTGGTCTCCCATGTTTAAGAAGAACCAAGGAAAGAATTTCTTTACATTGGCCAAGACCCTGGGGTGTTTTGCAATTGGTCTAAATGAATTAACTTCTGATTTACACGCACAGCAACTGAGGGCAGGATCAGATGCTTTATTTAGAGTTCCAAGATGCTGGAATGTATGAAGCCTGGGGTTTAAACACAAGAAGATCTGGAAGCAACAGATACTAAGTCTACATCTACACTTGGAGCCAGAAGTGCAAGTCCCAGGTTGAATAGAGAGATTTGTGCTAGCTCAATGAGAGTTAATGTGCTAAAAAAAGCAGCCTGGCTGCAGTAGCACAGTCAGTGGGGAATAACAACATTATGAACCTGCCTACACCTTTGGGCACACACTAGGCATGGCTACGCTGCCCAGAGTACTACCGCTCAATGATGATTTTAACATGCTACCTGTAGTATATCTGCCTGAGCTAGGAATCATCCCCTTCGCACACAGTGTAACACCTTGCCTACACCAGTTTTGGAATTGAGGACAACACAGGAAAGGAAGATTGTACCAGCAGAATGGCATAAGGTTCAGTTTACTGCAACACTCAGGTCAAGCTGGGATTCTCAGCTTTCCAGTCGTACGTTGTGGTGTTATTAGCATTAGTGAGTCACAAGATTTTAAAACCACGTCATTTTGATTCCTGAGAATCCATGAGAAACCAGAAAGCAAATTCATGCATTCTGATAAATACCATATGGTGTCTCCACCCTGTCCAGTTTACTTCTCACCTGACTTTGATGGCTTCCTTCTCAGTAACTGTTTGCATTAGATGATGTTTCACGTGTTCATAAAGCTTGGAAATCTAGCCTTCAAATGGCTCAAAACAAGATTGTCTCACTCCAGTGGTTTGAGAGACACACGCTTCTGTAACCCTATGCAAACTGAAGTGCAAAGAGAAGAAAAACAAAGGGGTATAAAATTGGAAAAAAAATGATTTTCAGGATCAGGGTCTCATGAAGGGCTAGATTCAAAAGGGTTTGTCTGACCGGTGTAAATGCTTTGAAGAGCAGCATGCTATTCCGATCACTTGTCCTTTTCCAGTGCTTAGAAAGGGAAAGCAGACTAGTCCTTGAAACATGAACACGGGCCAGCATATCATATGATAAAGAAAATGGTAACACTATTGTTTGCCATCATTTCAGTCTAATCAGGGCTTTATAAAGACAATCCTTTTTCCTCCAATTTCTACAGAACACTCCACTTGACACAAGCTAGGGATGTGAACCGCTAATCGGTAAACCTTACCTTAAACGTATGAGGGTTACCAATTATATTTAACTGGTGGCGGGGGGGAGCTGGAGCAGACCCCTTCTAGCTCTCAGCAGGGGGCTGCTCCACCCCACAGAGCCTGCTGGGGGCAGTCAGCGTTCCATCCTGGCTAGAGCAGCCCTCATCCATGGCAGGCCCAGCCCAGAAACGCTGTGGGCAGGGGAACTCCAGCCTGACTGGACCAGCCCCCATCTGCAGCAGGCAGCAGAGCAGGGGGTGGAGCAGCTTGCTGCCCCCCACTCTCCGTTTGATCAGTTAGCTGGTTAAACCTGACATTTAACTAATTAAACAGGATTTTGCAACCCTAACACAAGGCTTTTGATTAGTAAGAGAGAGGAAGCCGTGCTAGTCTATACACTATCAAAACAAAAAGCAGTCAAGTAGCACTTTAAAGACTAGCAAAATAGTTTATTAGGTGAACTTTCGTGGGACAGACCCAGTGGGTCTTGATGATCCTAAGATTGATTTTTTTCCGGAAGCTGTGAACACTATCACATCATGTTTAACTGTATAAATACACTAAATCTGATTTAGGTGACAAAGATTCCAAAGAAATTATTTAGTGACAGGAAATTAGAGGATTCGAATTAATGATATTCCACAATGACATTTGATATAAAGTTGAGTCTTGCACATTTCTATACATTAAATGTTTATTAATTATCTTTGCAGATGATCCTAAGATTTAAGACATGTTTGGAATCAAGTGGGTGTAGATGTTTTATCGGATAATCTTGAATGTTTAGCCAAACTGAATCAAAAGTGGAAAGTGAAATTTCATACATCTGTCATAAACATAAAGGGATGCACTGGAAAAGGAGTAAGCCAACAAATTTGATTAGCAGTGAATGCGTTCATGAATGAGAGAAAGTATGTATCTTTATCGTTGGGCCCAAACTAAAGGTTTCAGTTAAGTGTGGAAAGGTTGTAAACATCAAGAGCCTTTCAAAACAAAAAGCAGTCAAGTAGCACTTTAAAGACTAGCAAAATAGTTTATTAGGTGAACTGTCTGTCCCACGAAAGCTCACCTAATAAACTATTTTGCTAGTCTTTAAAGTGCTACTTGACTGCTTTTTGTTTTGAAAGGCTCTTGATGTTTACAACCTTTCCACACTTAACTGAAACCTTTAGTTTGGGCCCAACGATAAAGATACATACTTTCTCTCATTCATGAACGCATTCACTGCTAATCAAATTTGTTGGCTTACTCCTTTTCCAGTGCATCCCTTTATGTTTATGACAGATGTATGAAATTTCACTTTCCACTTTTGATTCAGTTTGGCTAAACATTCAAGATTATCCGATAAAACATCTACACCCACTTGATTCCAAACATGTCTTAAATCTTAGGATCATCTGCAAAGATAATTAATAAACATTTAATGTATAGAAATGTGCAAGACTCAACTTTATATCAAATGTCATTGTGGAATATCATTAATTCGAATCCTCTAATTTCCTGTCACTAAATAATTTCTTTGGAATCTTTGTCACCTAAATCAGATTTAGTGTATTTATACAGTTAAACATGATGTGATAGTGTTCACAGCTTCCGGAAAAAAATCAATACTAACCTAAATGCATGGACTCCCTTCTATCTAGTCCAAGAGTGCAAAAAAGTAACATTTCTCTGACACAATATACTTACGTAAATCAGTACTGATTTACTCCTACTGACTTATGTGCACAGTGTAGTCACAGCTGTGTTGGCCCCAGGGCATTAGAGAGGCAAGGTGGATAGGGCAATACAGCAAACCCTCAAAATGTGCCATTTTGAGTTGCACTTAACTTGCGTTAATGCGAGTTAAGTGCAACTCAAAATCCTGCTCCCCCAAGCCCCGGCTCCCCATTCGCAGCCCCACCCCACCCATTCAACCCACCCCGGTTCAACCCCCCCAGCCCCCACCCCAGCTCTGGCTTGCCACCCCTGGCGCGCGGCTCCAATTCAAACCCCCCATGGCCCAGCCCACCAACCTTGCATGTGGCTCTGGCTAAACCCCCCTACCCCGGCTCATCTCCCCCCCATGTGTAGCTCCAACTCAACTCCACCCCCACTGCAGCTCTAACCCAGCCCAGGCTTGACCCCCTGCCCCTCTCCCATGGCCCCAACCCACCACCAGGCTTAACCCTCTTCAACTACCCACCAGCCCCAGGATTTGCCTTTCAGAAGGCGCTCCAGGTGCTCCTGCTACCCCCAGCTGCAGAACATGCATTCTGCCAGGGAAAAGAGCCGCCCCTCTGACTTGCACGAAATTCGAGTTACGCGAGGGTGTGTGGGAATGCAGCCCTCGCATAACTCGGGGGGCTGCTGTATCTGTTATTGGGCCAACTTCTCTTAGTGAGAGAGACAAGCTTTCATGACACACAGACGTGTGGAAGTAATTCCCAGCATCGCAGCTGTGACTGACTTGTAAGTTTAAAAATGTATTTTAAACTTGTCTTAAGATCAGTTTTAAAATGTTTCTGTGTCACAGATGATGGACTATCGTATAGGCCAGGTAATGTCTTCTATCAGACCAACTTTTGGGACAAGATCTTCCACAGTTCAATTAGACTTACAAGTCTAATTGGCAGCCCCTTTCTCAGAACCATGCTTTTTATATTTGGGAATTGCACTCCCCATTTTCCAATTATCTGGTAGTTCTCCAACAGTATATAAAAACTCTTTACAAATTAAAAATGGCTGCCAAATCTCTTATCACTCATTGGATGATTGCTGCTTTGCTGTTACCACATGTTCCTGTCTGTTTCTGCACTACTTTACCAAAATACTTGATTATTACTTTTTCAGTAATCTCATTCTCCTCCCATTTGTCTTCCTTAGTACCCAAAGACACATCTTCAATATATGTTTTTAAAACTACATTTCAAATACAGAAACCCACATCACTCACATATTATAGTCTCCATTCATGCAAGCATTTTCTGTGTGCGCTTAATTTTCAGTGTCAGTTCCTTTTGGCTTTAAAATGTAAGAGAAACACAACGAAGAACAAAAGAAAATATGAGACGATTCATCACATGAAAGCTGGTAAGGCTCTATGTGAATCCACAATACCTCCACTGACTTTAATGGAGTAACTCTGGATTTATACCAGCGTAACAAAGGGCAGAATCTGTCCACCAGTGAAAAAGGTGGGGGTTGATCACCGATCACCTTTACACAGTGAATCTTACCCAAGACTTAATTTTCAGTAAAAGGCCTGGCTTGTACACTGGAGAGAACAAGTACTTGTGACCAACTGCTTCCACAATCCTCTGCCCACACATGCCTAATTTCAATACAGGTTGCACCTTCCTGTTCCAGCATGGTCAGAACCTGACCAGCCCTGAACAGAACTTGCCAGATATGAGGTGGTCCCCTGACTTGGGCCCCCAACCCCAAAGCAGGCACCCCACCTCGCCCCACCCCTCCATTGAGCTGCTTGCCCAGATGATGCAGGGGCAGCCAGACTCCATCCCCATCCCCACAGTGTTCCCATTAATGCTGCTGAGGCTGTTGCCCCCAGCCCTGACTGGCCCTCATGCGCTGAATCTCCCAGGCTCTCTGGTCCAGGACCATCCATGGTGTGGACATTGCCGGAGCAGAGTGTGCAGGTTTTAGGTGGTACAATCCACAGACAGACTGAAACTGCTTAGTGTTTAGTTCTGAAGTGCAGGCACTGTGCCAAACACACACCCAATGCTTGTAACCTACGTCCTGCAGAGTGGCTGATACTAGAACACTAAGATAAAAGTGCTGACTTGGGTAAAGCAATTTCCTAGCTACCATACATCCCTGCAAGCTACAGAGTGCTGACTGATATTTCGCTATAAAAATGACTCATAAAAGTGATTAAATCTGTCATGTGCTCTAAAAGCTTAATGACACAAGTTTTAACTTAATGACTACTTTCACTTAAGTAGGGATTGCCAGGAAAATCCATTTCTCACAAGACATGAGACGACGGCTCTTCTGACAGGACACAGGATTCTGGCTCAACACACTAATGCATCTTTTTAGTACCATCATAACTACTCTGCAGTGCCTTCAGCTGCAGACCAAGCCGATTACTGAAGGAAGCCGAAGATATGCTGAGATTCCCCAATTAGACAGTCACCAGGATGTCCTGGCAGTGTTAGGTCCATCGGGGCTATTAGCCAGGATGGATAGGAATGGTGTTCCTCGCCGCTGTTTGTCAGAGGCTGGAAATGGACAACAGGAGAGGGATCACTTGATAACTACTTGTTCTGTTCATGCCCTCTGGGGCATCTGGCATTGGCCTCTGGTGGAAGACAGGATACTGGGCTAGATGAACTTTTGGTCTCACCCAGTATGGCCATTCTTATGGTCTTAGGTTCAGTGAGAAAGAAACAGGGCTCCTTCTCGAAGGCTGAAATGAGTGACACTAAGATCTAAGTATCCAAGGGGTAGCCATGTTAGTCTGGATCTGTAACAGCAACGAAGGGTCCTGTGGCAACTTATAGACTAACAGAAAAGTTTTGAGCATGAGCTTTCGTGAGCAAAGACTCACTTCATCAGATGCTGGCCATGGAAATCACCATGACCAGCATCTGATGAAGTGAGTCTTTGCTCACGAAAGCTCAAGCTCAAAACTTTTCTGTTAGTCTATAAGGTGCCACAGGACCCTTCGTTGCTGAGACTAAGATCTAAGACATGGTGGAATGCCAACAGAGCAAGATAAGAAAGGAATAAAGACCCAACAGAAGTAAAAGCAGAACTCTTACCTTGGAGGTTGGACTCCTGAGGTCTCACCCAAACGTATGATTCTATGACTCTGGTCAGAACTAAACTCAGAGTTTGAGATCAGACTTTGAACCACAGATATAAATGATGCCTTGTTTTGGGCTAGTTTTCCCACTAACATACTGATTACAGATCCCAAGAAAAAACCGCCCGGGAAGACCAGGTTCTGACTGCCTGACTTCTTACCAAATGTATGCCACGCTTCGCAGCACACTGGTTCTCAGGCATGCCCATAAAATATTTTACAGTTTCATTTAGGAGAGACCAGTTCACCATCCAAGGGTGCTTTTCTGTTCTTCCAGATTCTCTCCTGAGGTCTGGCCCTGTTGTGCCACACAGGGAGAGAGGCTAGATTCTGCCTGCCTGGTGCCCCAGCCGAGAACTACCGCAGCATATGGGAACTACTTATATCCAGACCCCACCCCATTTCCCTCCCTATATCAGGGCAGCAATATGGGTGGAAACAAGTGGAGCTGTTATAGGATCTTCTCTCACTAGGAGATCACGTAACTGCCTGAAAGCAGGTCTGAGCATTGTTGTGGTCTTGAGAACGAAAAAGCCAGTATCAGCATCCTGACAATCCTTGTTCTCTGGCACAGAAGTGACTTCTTCCTTCTCTCCGTCCCTCTTCCTTTAAGCAGGGCTAATCAGGAAAATTGTTACTACAACATTGTCCCAATACAGGAGGGGGAGTGGGGTGGTCATGCTGGCCAGGTCGAGAGAATTGCTAAAGGGAGAGAATTGCTCTGATTCGATGTATGGTCCATGCACAGACTATTGTGAATAAGTTATGCTCCTGCTTGCAGCCTTGAATCTTTTCATGACCTTTGCGCTCAGGCGGTGTGGATGTCATAGAGTAACCCCCTGTGGCGGAGGCTAAACAGAGGGAGGGAAAAGGGGCTTACCCTAAAGTTGTGAGTATATTCTTCCACACCCATGTCTGTAGTTCCTGATGTTTCTAAATTGCCAGCCCTGCTGCTCCAATAGTGCAAGGAAATCCATCCAGATAAAGCCACAGAATAATGACACACGACTGCAAACTCCTCCTGTTTAGAAAAAAAACCCTTTTACCCCCACCCGTAACTTATACATGTTGATCCTCTCTTGTCCAGGACCTTTGGGGCCTGACCGATGCTGTATGAGAGAATTTGCCTGACAATGGGTGGTCAATATTGTCCAGCAGCATTACCAACACTCCCACTGCTTACTAGGCTCTATGAAGACATTTAGGGGTAAATTACAGCTAAATAACAGCACAGAACACCGAGAGCCAGGACTCGTGGCTGGAAACAAACTTTATAGGACCATGTGAAACTCGGCCACACCCACAATAAGTGGCTGTCCGGCTAACTAAAATCATGCCAGATTACGGATGTTGGTAGATGAGAGAGTTTCTGATTACATAGGTTCAACTTGTACTGGAAATCCACCTGTATCACTTTGGTTCTTGACTTCCATCCCAGATCTTTTCTCTGCTGCTTCTACCTCATTCCAAATATAAAAGAAGAGCCTCCTTATCCACCCCCGTTCATCTAAAGACCTGTCCTTAGCCAGCCTCAGGCGTGGGTCCTGTAATTTGATGAAGAGCTGCTGCTTTGGGCAACACCAAGTGCTAAAGAGGCAAAACCACAGTGGGTCGAAAGGAAGAGCAGCTCCAGAGCGAGACAGGAAAATTTCCCATCAGCTTTTCCCACACCTGTTTAGAAATTCATTGCAGGGATGACCAGGTGGAAAAGAAAAGCAAAAAGAAACCCACAGTGTGGGCCAACAGCTGGTTTCATCCAAGATGTTTCAGAGAACATCTAACTGCTCTACAAAGTAGTACAGTGTATTTAGGGCGTGTCTCCACTGCAATTAAGAACCCACAGCTGGTCTGTGCTGGCTGATTCAGACTAGCAGGTCTTGTGCTGTGAGGATGCTTAAGTGCAGTGTAGACATTTGGGCTTGAGTTGCCACCCAAGTGTGCAAGGTGGGAGGGGGCCCAGTGCTCATGCTGTGGTCCAGGCCTGAACATCTACACTGCAGTTAAACAGCTGCTTAGCCTGAGTCCTGCAGGCTGACATGGGCCAGCTACTGGCATCTAACTGCAATGCAGATGTAGCCTTCATCAAAAGGATAACATAAAAGCTCTGAAGAGCCTGAACCAATGAACACCCATACTTCCTTTGGGCTCATTCTTACACCCTTTGCAAAGGCTGACAAATCTCGCCGTATATTTTAATATGAGCAGGATCGGCCCTTTCTTTGACAGGGCGAGTGATTAAACATGAATCTCTCTGGCTAGGTATATGGGGTTATAAATGGACAGAAAGTTTCCCAGGGACAGATACGTACTCAGAGGCAGCAACACTGCAGTCAGACCTACTGAAAGAGCTCTGTTAGCACAGCTGGGTCTGCACTTCCAGTAAACCATCTCAATAATGAATTAAGCCTCCTAGAGACATATTAGAATAGAATAGAATACATGGGGATACACATCTCATAGAGCTGGAAGGGACCTCAGGAGGTCATCAAGTCCAGTCCCCTGCCCTCTTGGCAGGACCAAGAACCATTTCGCTGCCCCGTGCCCACTCTTTTTTTTTTTTTTTTTTTTTTAAAAATGCCCGTATTTTGTCTCAGATCCCTAAATGGCCCCTCAAGGGCTGAGCTCACAACCTTGGGTTTAGCAGGCCAGTGCTCAAACCACTGAGCCATGCAACACAGCAGATGGCTGTCCTGCAATGGATGGTGTTTGGCAGTTCTCTAGGTATGAGTCAAGACCCCAAAGTGGATCACAGTCCCATTTTACTGGGTTCACCAGGGCTGGGACTAGACTTGCTGGGGCCTGGAGATGAATCTGAAACCCAAGACCCCTGCCCAGGGCCAAAGCCCAAACCAGAGGGATTCAGCCCTGGGTGGTGGAGCTCCGGTTACAGGCCCCTTACCTGGGACTTCGGCTTTACTCCCCTTTCCCCCATCCAGGGCAGGTGGGCTCAGGCCCTGATCCCCATTCCTGCAGTCATATCATAATTTCTGTTGATAGATGTGGGATGCAGTGCAATGATATTTGAGAACCTCTGCTCACATTAATGTCACATTCCCAATGTCTTTTTCCAGGCATTCTGTTTCTTCTTCCTTTTATTTTCCTTGCCGGGAGAGAAAATGAGCATTGAGGGCTGACTGCTCTGTGCCAGGCTTGTTCCTTTCCTTCACACGTGAGGCTCTGATGAGTTCATCAATTACAGCAAAAGACAGTTTTAATTTTTTCCCCTGCTGCCAAGTGCTTCAGTAATTTCTTCTTGTAGTAGCACTTCTAATTCACTCCTCCCTTTGACTTCCTGCTGCGCCTTAGCTGCTCAACATGTTTTAAGGTGGTTGCTTAATTTTCTCCCCCGTATGCCTCGGGATGAAAGCACTTTAATTCTTTTATTTTTTCTTATGTGGCAGATACTTCACTAGTTCTACTTTACTACCTGCTGGGGAAGGAAAAGCATCTTAATAATGGTTTTGAAGACAGCTGCTTTATAGAGGGGTTTACAGGCTTTTTTTTTTTTTTTTTTTTTTTTTTTAAACATGACTCCTATTCACCTCTTTTCAAGGAGAGCTGAACTCTTGTTAGTTTGACAAGGCCGCTTTTTGCTTGCTCACTGCTGCACGTCTTACGGATGGGACAAGGCCTTTATCAAAAGCCAAGACACTTCCAGGGAACAGTGAGAGATGACGTCCTGGACGGCAGTGACACTCTGCCATCCCTAGATGCCTTTAAGTCCCAGCTTGACAAAGTCCTGTCTGGGATGATTTAGTTGGGATTCATCCTGCTTGCTGCAGGGGGCTGAACTAGACGACCTCCTGAGGTCCCTTCCACCCCTAGGATTCTATGAGTCAATAGTCTACCAGTAGCTGCTGAACTGTCAGCAGGTGTTATTAGAGCTACAGGAGAGGCAGGGCAGGAAATTCTGGGGTGAGCCTGGACAGCCTAGATCTGGTACTCATTGGACAAGGCTGGACATTTCATTTATGCACCCCATGCCTCAGTTTCCTTATCCATAGACAACTGAGATAGTAGCTCTCCATGTAACAGTGTACTGAGAGATTTAATTCACCATGGATTAAATTCAAAGAACGATCATAATTCTCTTGACCCACTTATGTGTAATTCTGAGGTCTTCGAGGGGTGCCCAAAGTTTTGTGCTGTCCCCCTGCATGAGGTGGATTTCACCCTAGGAGCACAGCTATGTTTCCACTGGCTATGGAGCAAGCAGGAGAGAATCTCCCAACATGGCAGTGCCATGCTCCCTTCCAGCTCCATGTAACCCATCACAGAGTGAGCTGCTAGGTGTGCTGGCCACAGAGACATGTTTGCATACATCAAATGGCTCCACGGCCCAGCGTACAGGCTAGAATAACAGCAGAGGGATAGCATAGTCCTTGGCCTGAGGACCCTGGACTTCCTCCTGTCTCTGCCCAGCAGGTCCAATTTAATGCCCCAGTGCAGTGGTTCCCAACCTTTTCATTAGTGAAGGCCCCAATAACCCCCCCAAACCATTTGCAAAGCCCCTTCAAAGCCAATTCCAGTCACTACGTACACATCATTAAATGAAAAAGGAAACTACAACATAGATTTTCACACAGCCATTAACAACATTAGTGGAAGGTGTTTAATTTAAAAATAATATTTGATTTTAACTTTGCAATTCATTTATAACTAATTTTCTATGATCATTTTTATTTATCTTTTTTTTTTTCCACGGACCCCCTCGAAAACCTTTGCAGACCTCCAGAAGCTTGCAAACCCCAGGTTGGGAACCACTGATCTAATGTTTTGGAAGTGCTTTGATCTACTCCAATAGAATCCATGTTGTTTCGAGCACAATCCTATTATGGATTCCCATCAGCACCAAAGGGTTACCCCATCCCCAGCAGTGCAGCCTGGCTTCCATACAAGCCCTCCTTGCAGGTCAGAACAGTCCGGGTGCATCACTGCTTGGGAAAGGAAAGGAGGCAGTGGGGATTTCCTCATCCTAGCAATGAGTGAAACCACCTTCCATGCTGAGGCGAAAGAGGCCCAGGGGCTAAGGACACCATGGTGTCATTGCACTGTGCAGTGATACCCCCATTAGCATTCATCTTCGCAGCAAAAGTAATGCATGAGCTAGTCTACCAGCACTAGGCTGAATCTACACGGTACAGGGGGCAGCAACAGGGAAGCTAGCGCAGCAGCTTCAAGTACAGCCTAGTCCAGCACACAACATGCGTATGTGTTGGACTTGCTTGTTCTGCCGCCTTTTCACACTGCTCTGTTATCAGCAGCACTAGCTGGATTCAAGCTAGTTTGATAGGTTAATCCAGGCCTGGCTTTTGCTGTGCAAACATATATTCAGATTTTGTGCCCTGGCTGTTTTATACCTTTGAACAGCTCTTTTCTTGATGAAGGAGTTCTGCACCTATTGTAAATGTCAATCCCCTGGGGTAACGGGTGCTCAAAAGACCCCTAAGTTCCACTGCATTTGCCTGGAACACCTGCACTTGGGTGTCATAACACACAAGGATACTCATGAAATCCTTTAGGTTAAACAGAATCACTAATACATGCAACCAAGTCCTGCCCACTTCTTCATGGCAGGACTGATTTCCTTATTCCCAAACCACCTACAAAAGATGGGTCTCTCATGTCACCTTTCGCATCTCCAGTGACAGTGATTTCACTATGTGCCTTAGCAGCTGTGTCCATTGCTCGCTTCTTACTATTACAAAGTTTTTCTCTATAGGTTGACAGCCGTATAGGCAGTTAGTAAGAAGAATACCTGGCTGCAATTGAACAGTGCTCATTGGAATGCATGGAGCTCGACTATATTTCCAGTCCTGGGTTATTTAAGAGAGCAATGCAGGTGTACAGCAAGACAACCCAGATGAATGCAGCAGTGCGGACCAGAGGAAACCGACAGGTTGCTGATTTCCAACCACAGGACTCTCACAGCAACCATAAAAGTAAAATGAAGATAGTGTTTTAAATAAACTAGGGAACCAACAGCTGCACAAATACATGTTACAGCAGCTTAAGAGGAAAACCAGCCTATATAAAAATGTAGCTGATCAGCTGTCCCTGCCTCTTCCGTTTTAACTATCGAAACAGAAGGATATTTTAAAAGTCCAGGTCACTTTTCACTCCTAATCATGTGCCTTTGCGTCATTCTCTTTCTATCTTCTTCTTCACAAATTATAATTCATCAGACATGCGCAATGTCAAATGAAAAAGGATTAATTTCAATTTTGCTTCAAGACCATTTCTTCTTTTTTTTTTTTCCTTTTCTTTTTCTTTTCCGTTTTTGGAGGATGTGAGTCTTAGGCACGAACACAATACTGAAAAATTTGAGTTGACAAGAACGCCCTTTCGGAACAAATATCAGAGGGGCAGCTGTGTTAGTCTGTATCTGCAAAAACAATGAGAAGTCCTGTGGCACCTTACAGATGAACAGATTTATCGGAGCATAAGCTTTCGTGGGCAAGGACCCACTTAACGTATGTGCATCTGACAAACTGGGTCTTTGTCCACAAAAGCTTATGCTCCAATAAATCTGTTTGTCTAGAAGGTGCCATAGGACTTCTCTTTTGGAACAAAAAAGTCTTAGAGAATTTAACAGGGATTAAACCAGCCTTGCAAATGTAAATTACATGGAGCTCTATTTGCTTTACTTCACTCTAAAAATGTCTAAAAGATGTAAGAGAGAGCCAGCTCTATTTCCATACAATTTTAAAACCAACCTGCAGAATTTAGCAGAGAATAACCTCCTTGCTGTGGAATTCTGGAAGGTGGTTTAAGAATTACATAGAACAGTTATCATTCTATGTGACCTTTCTGTAATGGATTAAGGTAGTGTTTAAAAAAAATACAAACAAACTTTTTTTCCTTCGGAACTAAAAATAAAAGCAGGCTTTTCAGATTTTTCAAAACAAAAATTTCTACAATAACTGAAATGCTGGCTCCAAGTCAACCAGCATCCATTGAATTTAAAACATAATACTACTTTCCCCTATTAACCTTGTGAAAACAAGCACAAATAAAAAGCAATTGTAATTATACAGATATACACACATATGGCCCCTTTTCATCTTGAGATAAGGTGGTTAGCAGTGGCAGTGAGGCTGTGTGGGCAGTGTTTGAGTCTGCAGCTTCTCGTGGTTTATCCATCCAAAATTTGATTTCCACGGTCGATTGGAATAACCGAATGTCAGTCTATTTCCGAATTCTTGAGCCAGAGAGCTTTTGCTTCTAAGACAAAGTTCTTTTTTAATTTTTGTTAATCTTTTTTAATTGTAATCAATTGCAATTATTTAAACATTAGCAGGGTTTGTTTGAGGCTAGATTTAAAGGTGGATGCTCTCCATGGAAGCAGGAATTTCTGGAGTAGAAAAGCCAATCAAGAGAAATCAACAAGGTGGACAAAAGGCCCTCTCATTCATAGACCCAAAATCTGTCTAATCCAGGGCAGGAGAATGAGAGATCGAAAACAATAGGTAGAAACTAGACACTTCGTTAAACCTTTATCAACAGGAAGTGGGGGAAAATCTGATGGATTATAATTTGTAAGGCAAAATTCAGAAAGGCAGTCAGGCAACCATAAATCATAACAGGCCACTGATCTACAAAGCAGATGAGACTCGTTGGAGTGAATTAAGTGCAATCAGTTTTTGAAACTGTTTAATATTTTAGGGAGCCAGCAAGGTTGCAAAAGGGGGAATCAGCTGACAGACAGTTGCTAATCAGCCTCCCAGTCGAAATCTATCTTCTTAAATTACACACAATGAATACATCATCAGCGGAAATTTACTAGGGACAAATCTCAGCATCATTTGGAGCTTTAATTTGAATAGCTTCCTGAAGTTAAGAAGTTTGTGTTAAACTATTCAAGACTTCACTAATCTTCCTTTGCCTTCCTCCTCCCTTTCTTACTAGCCTAACCAGATACCTCTGCTTTTCCCTCTGACCAGCTCCCCTCTCACTCTGATCCTTACAAGTCCCTACACTTTTAATAATATTCCAAGCAAGTGGCTGGCAGGGAGGGAAGGAGGGAGGTGAGGTGAGGTGATTTCATGTGTGGTAGTTTCTCTCCTTGACTCTGGCTGCCTATTGTATTGAACTCAGGTATGCCCTGGGGTTTTCCCGCACCAGAGTTATCCTATAATGCATCCTCCTTCACCTGCCATCTCTATGAGACTGATGTAATAAATGTGAGGGAAAATGTATAAATCAATGAGGTAAAAAGCACTCCAATTCCCTCCCCTCCAGAATTTAGTCAGTCCAAACTTTAAAGCGACGTCTTGTGAGCATGTGAAACACCTAGGTAAGCATTCATGTGCTTGCACTGATTTTAATGATCACTAAGGACAACTCAGTAGCACTGCTAATTTAGCCAGTTCTCAGAGTCAAGTTCAGTAACAGCTCAAAAACAATATAAGTGTATTCCTTTACCCAATCTACTTGAAAGACAACTCCACTCCATTGCAATTGGACTCTTAGAGAGTCAGGTACTAACAAAAATATGGATTACATTTCTCGGATAAATGTACATCTATCTGTAATGTAATTTTATTAGAAATGTAGTCTCTATTATAGGCTGCAGCAAATCAAAGGCAAATAAAATCAATAACTCCACTATGTTCAACAAAAGATTGCAATCTATTCTGGGGAATCCAATCCTTCATTCCTTTCTCAGTCCAAAATAAGTCAAAACTCTCCTTAGAGTAGGAGTACTCACATTAGCAGATAGATAAGAAAGCTATTAGAATTTAAAGATAAGTGGTGTTATCTTTCAAGTAGATTGTATAAAGGAAAATACTTTTACACATGCACTCCTGCATTCAATAACAGGTTAGTAAGGACTAACTTTTAAAAACTTTGGCACTTCATAAACTGAATACCAAACCCCTGAGGACTAACAAAATTCTCTCACTGTAGGTTACAAAATCTTTGGCGTACAGGCCATGGATGAAATCTTGGGCCCACTGAAAATGAACATTTCACTCCAAGTCTTCATTCTTTTGCACAGCACTAGGGAAATTGAATGTGCAAATCCCCCTACGTGTATAATGAAAACCTCAAACTACAGATTTTACATGCTCAAAATTGTGACACCATCTCTGTGCATCCTTGAGACAGCACAGGTTGTCTTGTAAGCATTAGGCTAACATTGGCGGTGGTAGGCAGGACATTCTGTGGCACCTTAGAAGGCCTGCCCAGGCCTACCCTCACTACACTTGGGGCGGCGGCACAGCACTCCATAGCATTTCAAAGGGGTCCGGCGCTCTGTCCACTGCCACTGCTACTTCAAGACCCTTTGAAATGTTGGGTCTGAGGGCAACTGCCCCCTTTTTGTCCCCCCAACCATCCTTCACGGGTCAGTGGGCCTGCTGGCAGTTAGACCTGGTTGAAATGTTTCAAGTTTCAAGATTTCAATACAAATTTTCATTAAACATATTCAATGTGGATAACTAGGGTTACCACATTTGAACTTTCAAAAAAGAGGACATCCTGGAAAGGGAGTGTATTTGTATCACTATCTACCAACTCACGCTGTATTAATGTGTTATATAACACAATATATTAACACATTAATACAACATGAGTTGGTAGATAGTGATACAAGGGTGTCCTCTTTTTGGAAGTTTATATATGGCAACCCTAGGATAACACCTCCCCTCCAAAAAAATCAAGAAAACTTTCACGACTTTACCCTTCGTTTTTCAACCAGCTCTTGTCTCAAGTCAAACACTATGAAAGGCGAACCCCTGCCCCCAAGTTCACTCTTTCATTCTCCAGCTGCAGGGAAAGAAGGAGTAACGAAGCATATACAGTTCTCTGACCCACCCATTCCAGGCCACAGACATAAGAGTTCAGCACAGTTTTCTAAAACTGGAACAAAGGTTGCCATAGACCAATGGCTTTGTGAGGAGAGAAAGAATGAATGAACAGTCTTTCCCTAGGATGGAAAGTAGTGGCTTTGACAGTAGCCCACTTCATCAAAGATACTTGCTCTGAGGTATAACAGGGTCCGCCCACTTGTGAGCACCCCTCTGTGGCAAAGGGGGGCTGCATAAGGTCTTTGCCCGGTCATCTGGCAGGTTCTTTGTAACAGGCTTGTGGCCAGTCTTCAGCCACTGGCTACGGGTCTTACCCAGGTCTACATTCAGCTCACACTCAGCTGTCCACAGTGCTGCCGGTCTCCCAGCCAGTATAGACCTGCCTGGATCAACCTCCTGTGAGGAACTGACAGGCCTTAAACCAGCAGCTTCTTTTATACCAGCCTGCTGGGACCTGATTGGCTGCCACAGAGACAGCCACTCTGCCCTGCCCAGAGGACCTCTTTTCTGCTCATCTTGCTGAGATTGGGTGTGGCAAAGCCACTAACCTGCAGGGGGTACCTGGGCTTAGTCCACCACATCACAGAAACACTCACAGACTGCACTAACTCTAGGCACAAGTTAAGAAGCAAAGAATGGTCCAATAAAAACAGGGAAATATTTCAAGTTCCTACAAAGCTAAAACAAAAACAGATTTTAAAAAAGGGAAATGTTTACTCCATAACTTCAGTATATTTCCAGCCCTTTTGCAGCAATATAACCCCCGCTCCATTACCACTGACAAACATGCATTCAGGAGGCACTTGTATAACACAGGGATGTAATCTAAGGCACTATGACAAAAAGTTCAACTCAAATACCATTTCCTCAGCCTGATTTATCACATAAAAATCACTGCAGCAAAATGCAGGGAAAGAGGAGGAGAGAAATTCTTTGCCTCCCATGTGTCTCTAAAGATTAAAGCTATATATTTTTTACTTTATGTGTGAGAAGGACTGCGAGCCTTCTCCCATAAGACACTGCTATTTCAAAGCAGGTAGTAAAAATAGCACTTTTATGAACACTTCTACTGAAAATTTAATTTCCTGGCTGTCTTTAAACTAAAAAGAAGGCTGTGTCACTGACTAGATTTATAAAATGGTATGAAAGGATAATTTTCTAAATGACTTCAGGCACAAATCAGGTGACCAAACAGTTGATCTAATTTCTAAAGTGTTATAAAGAAGAGACTTTATAGCAAATCTAATCTAACATTTAAAAAAAGTTATTTTAGAAACCAGCTACGGTGTTTGTCTGCAAAACTGTGCTTGAATTTTCCCATAATTCAAGAGTCATCACATCTGATATTTTAATTTCTTCAGCTCTTTAAAACGATGGAGAACAGACTGGATGTTCACAACTTTTGGAAACTGACCAGAACTGTTATTCCAGAAGAATTAATTCAATATACCCCAGTAAAGAATACATCAGTTCTTGGAAATGTTTATGTTTGGAAATTTCAGTATAGCTCTAAGCACAGAAAAGCTCTAAGATCCCGAAACAGCAAAGCACTACAACATAAAATTAACTTTACCCACAAAAGCAGTTCCTCTGACTTTCTCTTGCATGAGGAAAGAGACAAAATGTGAGTAAATAAATAAATGAAAAGCATTTTATAGAGCTGATTGAAAAATTGTAATTTTCTGTGATCATTTTCAAAATAAATAATGTTTTTGTTTAATTAGATTTACAATGTGCAATTTATACTTTTACAAGGAAAACTGATAATGGAAAATTCTAAACTGAACAAAGGAAAGGAGGAAAAATGATTTTGGAAGGGTGTTTGGTTTTGAAAGCAAACGTCAGTTTCAATTCTTTGATGGAAAACAAATGAAAACAAATTAATCAAGAAGCCATTTTTGACAAAAATCATTTAAAAACAAAATATTTTTGACCAGCTCTAATATTCCTCCTCCTGGGATTTATTATCTCAGTTGTGAATGTTTTTAAGTTGACAACAGAAAACAAAGCAGTTCAGAGTCAACACAGACACCTACTGTGTCCAGTCACCCTATGACAATATGAAAAACTACCAACGTGGTCGTCAGAAATGAAGATAATATTATAAAGGTGGAAACTACAGAAAAATCCAAGACGAGATGGATGACTCAATCACCTGCCCTTCTGCAACGTAGTATTGTTTTCAGCTGACAGATATTCTTCAGCAGTGTCTGTGACTAATCTCGAGGAAGAAATCCAAAGATTCAGGTGGTAATGCATGTGCACGGAGTTAGACAGGGGTGTGTTTGTCTGTGTATGTATTCTCTCTCTCTCTCTCTCTCTCTCTCTCTCTCTCTCTCACACACACACACACACACACACACACACACCCCCATCTGTTTTTAAGCAGGCAACTGTCCCAGAACTGTGGCAGAAGTATTGGAGGGTAAAAACACCCTGCATTCGAACTAACCCTCCTTTACCATTAACGCTGCTTTACCATTATAAAAGGACATTTGCATAGATGCAAAGGTAACCTGCATGCACTTTGAGAACCCTTTATGCTGACAGAACAGAGTAAAAGAGATCACTATCAAAGAGAACAAAGCCTGAGAAATGGAGACATCACGAGCATCAGTACCGCACACAGACTAAAACAATTCTACCACTCTTTTGTAGCTGGTTAAAATAATATTCAAACCCATGTACTGGCAAGATTTACAAACAGAAAAAGGGGTCCAATCTGCAACTGCTCTGAATCAGCGTAGCTCCACTGACTTCAGAGCCAGAGCAATTCACAGCTGAAGATCTGGCTCATTATTTGGCTACACATACCTGTACGTTGTCTCTTGAAGGTCAGGATATCTTACCAGAAGTGCATATCACAAAGAAAATTAACGGTCATGTGCAACTGAGTGTGGAGACCACACTGTGCACTCCTGCAGAAAACCCCATGGGAAGCAAACCCATTCTCTGACTGATGCTGCCATTATGAAGTGACAGAAAACAAGAAATTCCACACATTGTGGCAGTGCCAGAGTTAATTGCCTGAGCAGGGAACAAACTGTGTGGCCAAAAAAGATAGCCTGACAGAGCATTTGAGGCCAGCACAGAGTGCGGCAATTAAGCCTGCAAACGCACAAAGAGATCCTCCGCGACCTGCTGTCAGACAAAGGTTAGGTACATGCCAGGCTGTTCTGGCCCCAGAGATGGTAAGGTTGTAACATGGATTCAGTGAGCCAGCATTCTGTCACTAGCTGAGCGGTACATCAGTTTCTGTTGATTTGCTTGGAGACAGAAGCTCTACACAAAAACCCCTTCCCCAAATCTCCTGGATCCATGGTTAATTATGCCCTCCTGAAATTGGGGGAGCCCCAGCTGACCATGCATGGGACATCCACAGGAAGAAGGAAGGCAGTCCTCACTTCATTCCCTGAGGCCTGCAGACCGGATTTTTCTAGGAATATTTGTGTTTCTATCTTTTATTCCCAAGCCTAGAAGAGAAGGGGATGACCAGGAGAGTCTACAGCATTTATTTTTTGCCAGTCCTGGCTAGAGATGGGACACATGGGCCATGTCTACATTAGCAAGTTCTTTTGAAATATTTTTCAAAAGAAGGGGCACTTTCGAAATATCCAGCAGAGCATCTACACCCAAAAAGTGTTCTTTGAAAATTAAATGGGAAGAATGCGGTGCTCCTTTCGAAAGCACTCTTCCACTCTTTTTTCAGGAAGAGTGCCCCCTTTCAAAAGAAAACATGTAAATGCTCCTCAGGGCTTTTTTTGGCAAAAGAGCAATCCTCATGGCACCTGATTTTTCCATCCCTAGCCTGTTCTTTCAAAAGAGTGGGGACTCCGACTGGCAATGCAGTCAACTGAATTTAACGATACGGCACAATGTATATCACGACAGACCACACCACAACTTGGATCACAGAAGTTCTGTTGGAATAAATCTTCCGGAAGGGCTTCTTTCGAAAGATCTCTGTAGTTTAGATGTAGCCATGGGGAATCTCTTGTTAAAGGTGAACAGCAAAGTAAAAAATGGAAATCACGTCCAGTTCAGATTTATGTTCTGACTCCTCCACCAATCGGGGAGACCGTTAGCACAGAAATACCTTTTCGCTAACCTTTTAAAAAAAATCTTCTCTTTGTGAGGAATCCCTGGGCATGGAATCGCATGGTGTATGTTGTTCAAGCTGACCCAGAATGCATCACTCAGCAACACCACATCTATCATAGGCTGGCAATGAATTTTTCTGGCCTATTTCTGGTTCACGCTGTGGGTTAGGCCTGTGAATGTTAGAAGGTTTTACAAAGGGGAAAGCAAACCTTTAAGAAGTCCGTTTGAATAGATCTCTCTTCAGAGGGTACATCTCCACAGAGATGGCCATGGCTGGCCCGGGGCAGCTGACTCAGGCTGTGTGGATAAAAACTGCTACATGGACACTGGGCCTTGGACTGGAGCCCGAGATCTGGGACCCTCTCCCCTTTCAGGGACCCAGAGCTCAGGCTTCAGCCTACGCACAAATGCCTACATGGCAATTTTTCAATCCAGAGCCTGACCCCTGTGAAACAAAGTCAGCTGACTTGGGCCAGGTGAGGGGTTTTTTTATCCCTGGGTAGGCATACTTGGAATGACTTCCAGAGATCAGTTGGGGAAGCGAGGGGAGTTGAGTATAGTACACCGGTTTCACTCCTTTTTCATTTTGCCATTTACCGTTAAGGAAATCCAACAGCACCAAAGATCGACTCTCTGTGACACCCTGCAACGAGCTGGGACCACATCCTGCTTGAAAGAGAGAGGGGTACTGCAGGAAAAGTACAAGTGGATAGGACACAGCCAAGATCTTTTGTATTTTACTTGCTTTCATAGTATGTCAGATTTTTGAAAGTGAGACATTTATTTAGATTTATGAGGCATTCAACTCTGATCGGCAATGCAGTCAACTGAATTCAATGATTCAGCACAATGTATATCACGACAGACCACACCGCAAACTTGGATCACTCCTACATAGGGCCAGAAGGGTGAAGTGAGAATCCCACTTCAAGTCCTGAATGGACTACTAGGACAATGGGTTCTGGCATGTTGGTTAAGCAAGATCTGCAAGACTAGTATTCTCTTCATTCCGAGCAGGAAGATGGGCCAACCCTGGCTCTGTACCTGCAATGCACCAGGAAGGACTTGCACGAGAGGTGTTACAATTTTTGTCGTAGGGCAATACCCCACAACCTCAGAGGAATCACGGATAGGCTGTGCCTTACAGAAGCACAATCCCTTTCCTACCCTAGGCCTAGACTTGTATTGGCCCACCCATAGTGCAACCTCATTTATATTTTATTCTGCTGGATTTTCCATTTGTCTGGTTCTAGGATGAATAACCTGTTGGCTTTTTATACTGAATTCTTTTATTTGCCAGGTTTGCCCGTAGGCACTATTTTTATTTTAGCTTTACTAGTGTAAAACAAAAACCAGGAAACAGAAGGCACGTTTGCTCTGACGAAACAGAAAGTGAGGGATCACATCAGGTCACATACAATATAGTACAAGTGAAAGTTTAAATCACATCAGCTGCATGACTGTCTTCATCTTTTGCTACAGCAGTTAGAGGGGAAAAACCCTCTTGATTCTATATAGAGCACTATATGCTAAGTTGTCAGGCAGACAGTTTCCACAGTTTGCAAAAGCTTTTCTGAAGGCAAAAATCAACGGCTTTGCACAAAGAGGTGGGCTCTTACACTGCAGAGTTGGAGGCTGCTTAACCTTCTGGTGCTGTTGCTTGTTCCAAGTCTCCCTGTCACCACCTTCCCATCATCAGTGATTGCTATACAGAGCGAAGAACCCCACAGCATGTATTATATACATCAGACTCACTCAAATAAGATACCACTCTGTGATCAGATGGAGACATTTCCACTTAAAATACATGCAGGGAAATTGCTCTTATAACACACTTCCTTTTAGAGCCTTGTCCCCCCATCATCATGTCTGCACACAGAGACTCTAATTCTGTCTGCAGGCATGCATACGGAGCTCCACTAAAGTCAGTGGGTTTGTACACGTGATGTCAGGGGGGACATACAGTTTTCTCAGAATACAAACACAATTCACAGCTGCCTTGAAGTTTGTTGCAAACTAGCACAGTGGAATTAGCTTCCCAGTTGCTTTTCACTACAGTCAAAATGTGGCAAGATTCTGTACATGTACATAGCCCTTGTTCAAACAAATACACACACAATCATGCCCATTGGAAACAATCGAGCTATTCGCATGTGTCAAGTTACCCATGGGAGAGTCTTCAGAATCAGGGATGTACGGTCAATAACTGTGTTTGTTTTGTAAAATGCAGGAACATATGGCTATAAAATATCACATATTTCAAAAGAAAAATGAGAGTGAACATCAGTTTAAACTAAACACATTAAAATGGGATGAAAAATAGGTAAGAGAATACAGCAGTGCACAGAGACTGCATTCAAGATAGGGGCCCCTACTATGCCAAGCTTCAGGTATACAGATAGGAAGAGCCAGTTCTTGCCCAATAGAAATTACAATTGCAATAGGCAACACAAAGGTTAGAAGGGGAAACAGAAGCATAGAGAGGTGAAGTAGCTTGCTCATGGCCACAAGTAAGGTCAGGGACAGAACTCCAGTCTTCTGTTTATTACTCCTGCTATCTCACCTTTTTCCAGGCAGAGAACTTCTGTCTACAAAGCGAAACCTGAGTAAACACAGAGCCTCAAACCAAAACTGATGTCTAACTGATCAATTATCCTAAATAAACAATACACCATAACTGACCAATGAAAATTCTGCGTACAAAACATACCTCCAGCTAAACAGGGCTTTGCTTTTCTTTACTGCAACCTCTGCACCTGTCATCCTTTGAATGCAAACAACCAGCTCTCATTGGGCAGAATGATTTCAAGCCATATTTGGATGCGCAAACTATGTGCAGTGCTTTGGGATCAAGGCTCAGCCCTACAGGGATGCAGGCAACAGTGAGCAAGCATCACTGAACCATCAGTGGGGCAGTTTAGCACAGCACCAAAGAGAAGACTTTGTGCTAGTAACCGCCCCTCACAGCTGGGTCCCAACCCTGCTGACAGCCACTCCAGCAGTCTGCTCTTCCCGTGACTCAGCCTCCCATCCAGTCACATTTCATCTTACCCCAAACAGGGTCACAGGTGACCACCAAGACACTGTACCTCGCTCCATTATCTGGTGCTCCTCAGATGCCCCTCCATTCAGAATATCCTGCCCCAGGGCTTCTTTCCTAGAGACCCTGATCCGTTCCTCCTCTAGAACTCCATGCTTCAGGGCTGTCTCCTGAGCGTCTTGCATCTCTACCAGGGCCACCACACGAGCTTTTCCTCCATTAGCTTTTCCAGGCTGGTCTCTTCCCTGGGTTGCCTCCTCAGGAGGGGATCCCAAAAGCTCTGGACACCAGGACTCCTAACTCCTCTCAGTCTCTCAGCAGGCTCTAATCATTACCCCAAACCACCTCATCTCCTGCTGAATAGGATCAGCTGGGAGGCGTGACAGGCTCATGCCACAGGCAGTTCTAAGAAGCAGAAACAGCCCAGGCAGAGTGGGAGCAAGGGGGAAGAGGCTGCTATAAATCAGCTAAGGGCCACCTGTCCCCACTTCAGGCTGCCACAGACCTTTTAGAAAGCCATGAAGGAGGGCAGAGAAGGGAGGAGATTAAAGTGGATGAGGAGAGAGGAAGAAAGTAGTGAAGGAGAATAACACGAGTACCAGAGACAGCAGAGGTGAGGAGCTCCTGCAGGGAGTGTTTGGGCTCCCTGCCCCTGGTAACCTCAGGACTCAGCCAGAGGCAGGGAGGGACTGGTCACTCTATTGATTAGACCAGGGGATCCTCCTTGCTGCCTTTTGGACCAAGGGACTGAACCCTGAAGCGAGGACAAGTGGGTCCAATACCACAGGACTGTGGACCAAACAGAGGTCTGGAGCCCAGGAGTGGTGCTCACCCTGCCACAGAAGGCAGACAGTCCTTAATGAGCCTGACTCCTCTGAAAAGGCCAGCAAGCCTGTGGCAAGTGCTCTGTCACTCATGACCCAGTTGCAGGAGACATGGATGTGAAGGAGAGTTTTCTTAGAATCACACACACTGCCAGCTGCAGCTCATAAGCACACCCAATGCCTCTTACATGTTCCCTGCATGGTGCAGGACATGCCACGTCTCTTCCTCATTTTTTACGTTGTCCCATGCTCCTTTATTGTCATCGCAAAGTCCTGCTGGGCTTTGAGTGGCTGGTGAGCCAGGGGGACAGCTGTGACACTGAGCGCCCAGGAAGGCTGCCCGACATGAAGGACTCAACTCCCCCTCCCTCCACACGTCCCACTGGGGTGCCTGGGCTGGGTATGTGAACCAGTGGGGGGAGAGGGGGATATTAGTGGGGGTTGGGCCTCAGGCTTCTGCCTCAGAAGAAGACACCCGCTAACTGGAAGAGAGAACTGTCCTGGTGCTGGCAAGAGAAGGGCCCCTGGACCTCTGAATAGCACACCCAAAATCCCTGCCCCTGGACCACGCCATGCTTGCCCACAGAATCACGGTCTAGTTTCATGTTAAGAATTTCAAGGCTCTCTGTATTCTTGAATTCATTGTTTTAAATAAAACAGGGTGCTCCACAAGAACACCGTCCTCCTTCTCGTGTCAGGCACCAGATGAGGAGGGCTCGGAGCTACAAGAGAGAATTCTTTCGCAGCTGTCTGGCCAGTGGGGTTTACTCACACACACGGGGTCTACTTGACCAGCCTATTTGAGGTTAGGAAGGAATCTTCCCCAGGTCAAAATGGTAGAGACCCAGCAGGCAGCGGTTGGAGGGGTTCAGCTTCGCCTGGGTCACTTGCCGGTTTGAACTAGAGTAAATGCTGAATTCTCTGTCACTTGAAATCTTTAAACCCTTATCTGAGGACAGCAGTAGCTCAGCCAGAGCTTAGGCATCTATTACAGGAGCGGGTGAGTGAGGTTCTGTGACCCGCACTGGGCAGGAGGCCAGTCTAGCTGGTTATGATGGTCCCCTCCTGGCCATGAAATCTGACTCCCCCAGTTCAAGGTGTGTTGTGCCTGATTTTGAGGGTCACAGTCCCTTACTTCAGAGTGCAGGGTCTGACACATATGAACACATATGAGCAGCTAAAATACTTGGCTTGCAATAGCAGTAATTGGCAATCCTAAAAGTGTCTGCTTATGCTATCTGAATTCACTGTAACACATGCAAGGCTGTGGCTGATGCACAAATCCTATCTCCAGACCGGCTCACTTTCCACCCACCCCCCGCCACCCTTTTACAGAGGAGGATTTATAACCCAACAGGCCACCGCACACATACCCTTCAGGCAGCTGCTGAGCAAGTGCTTTGGCTCTCTGTATTTCTATTAACAACCTTCAGTGGGTTTGCTGGACCAAGCCCCGTGAGCTGAACAGTCAGATCCTCCCTTACCGACGAACTATGTATCAGCACTGTGTGAGCAAAATTGGTTTCAAACCCACCTTTGCACTGCTCTGTTCCTGCTACAGCCTCCGTGTATAATCCACACACCTAGGTCTGGTTGAGTGTCCCATGTAGTGGCACCTAGATCATTTACAAAGAGAAACAATAAGCCTCCTGCACAGCCTTAGCTGAGAGGCAGATGGCTTTTAGCTTCAGCTGCAGAAGTTCCTGCGCTAAGCTCCAGAGGTCTCAGGTTTGAGTCTGCCTGCGGGTGGTTACATGTGCACCATCTGTCTCCCACCTAGTGCTGTACTATAGCATGATGGAGGCTGCTCTAATTGACAATGGCAGCAGCCAGTCTGTGGGCTCCTGAATCAGCAAGCAGCACAGAAAACCAAAGACAGATAGAATATTTTCAGTCTCTTTCTTAAATACAAATTGATTAGTACCACCAAAATTTGCACACACTGTTCCAGACTTTGTTCCTACAATACACAAGAAGAGTGAATACTCCTCTATTTCCCATCTCCTTTGATTATGTACCTAATGTAACACCATGGAATTCCTGTCATTCAACATTTGGAGAAACATATACTGCACAGCATGAGAAAATATACTGTATCTGATACAACATAATAAAAAGAAATTATCAAGGTACTTGCCTTGAATGTTTTAGCAACAGAGACATATATTTGATAAAGGACTGAGAATTATTTTAATCAAGTCTTCTTTAGCCTTTAATGTGACATAGCTTTTCTAATTAAGGACTAAAATGTTGATTTAACATTCCTGTCAACAGATTAGATGTTTCATGTTACCTCGTTATTTAAATATCCACAATCTGAATGTATAAAGGAATTTGGAAAAGTCTGCCCCACAGGGGAAGTCATTGCAAATAGCCATCCACCTTCAGGGCAGGTTTTATACTGACTAATTGTTAAAATAAGTGAGCTGAGTGGAGAAAAATAAGATTAAAAAAAATGGATCTTGAAAACGGAAGTTTAAATCACCATTGGAATCAAAACTGTCATTTTATATAATCCTAAACAGGATGTTATTTAAAGTATCAGAACTGTGCATGTTTAATCTTCTCAGATTCCATCTTAAGTCATTTAAACCTGAGAGCACTGTGGAGGCAGTACTGCAAAGTGGAATCATAGAATCTCAATACCATATGGCTGGCAGGGGTCTTAAAGAGGTTTATCAAGTCCAGCTCCTTGCACAGAGGCAAGACCACATTTAATTGTCAGCAACAACCTACTAGCATGCAACTTCAGTGCTCAGCTCAGCCATAAATTGAAAATACATTTTAGAGCAAAGAGTCTAAACTTTATGTGTGAGTTGACAAAACCTCACCAGAAAGACCAGTTTGAGAGACAGTGGGATCTGGTGGACAGGTCTCTGAATTAGGCCCAGAAAATCTTGGTTCTCTTCTTGGCTTTACCACCGAGTGGATGTGTGAGCTTCAGCAATGCACTTTATCTCTCTGAGCCTCTGTTTGCTTGCCCACATCTGTCCCGTCTATCTCCTGAGCAATGGTTGTCTCTTACTGGGTCTGTGCAGCACGTAACATAACACCCTGGGGTCCCAGTTTCAGGTTGGAGCTCTAGGTTCAATAGGAGTATAAATAATAATCACATAATGGGCCCACTTTCCTTCCTGTTGTGATCACACCACCACTGTTTTACCAGCAATGGCTAAACATGGAAAAGAATGACAAGGCATCGAGTCTAGTCTCCCGCCCTCTTGGCAGGACCAAGCACCATCCCTGACAGATTTTTTTTTTTAAATCTATTTGCCCCAGATCCCTAAATTGCTTCCTCAAGGACTGAGCTCACAACCCTGGGTTTACAAGGCCAATGCACAAACCACTGAGCTGGCCTTCTGTGAACTGGAAATAAACAGCAGAAGCCCCTCGTAAGCAGTCAGGTCTGTTCAGGTCACCAGGCAATGCTGAGAATCACTGTTTCAGGGCTACCATCAAATTACCAAGGTGGGGCCTCGTGCTACAAAAACTAACTAGTATAGACCCTCCCATGAAGAACAGTCTCTTGAAAGCACATTTGAAGCACCCCCCCACAACAAACAGATTGCCAGCACCTTGAAAAGTAAAACATTTTCAGTGAAGCTTATTAAGGGTTTTACAGCTTGAACCTCTCTAGTCCAGCACCCTCAGGACTTGACTGGCGCCAAACCAGAGAATTCGATGGACCACAGGAGGTCAGTATTGACTAGTAGCATTACCAATACTTCCACTGCATATTGGGCTCTTAGAAGACATCTGGGGTAAATTAGAGCTAAATAATAGCACAGAACGCAGAGAGCCAGGACTGATGGCTAGAAACAAACCTCATGGGACAACAGGAAGTTTGGCCAGATCCATGACATGTGGGCCTCCTGCTAAGTAAAATAATGCCATATTGTAGATGTTGCTGGAAGAGAGAGTGTCAGATTAGAGAGGTTCAGCCTGTAGTGGCTTCTCAGAATAAGTGACCTTCTGTACATCAACTTTACCATCCCAGAGGGAAAACAACTTCTAAGTGCTGGTTAGATCTATAATACTTGGGATAAGTATAAATACCCTTCAGAGTCCAGTCCTGCTGCATTGGACTTGGACAATCCACAGCACTTTTCCCGAACCCAAACAGTTACATGAGGGAAATATGTTGTCTATTCAACAAGAAGGGCTGCAATCAGCACAGATAACATCCATTTTAACCTTGATTCTCTGTCTTCGAATCTGTGTCTCAAATAAAAATTGACTGTTGTCATCATACCAAAGGACAGGGGAAGTATGCTCAGGCAGCGAACAACAGCCTTCCCTTTCTCCTGGCACGTGATTTATTTTTACATTCAGGTCAGTGTTCTCTATTGGCCAATTTATAACTCCATTGACTCGGCTACCATCAGATTCATCATTCATAGATTAGAGGGCTAAAAATCTTCAGAGACAATTTGGGCTATAAATTATTTTGCACCTTTCTGGTATTTCTTTCCCACATTAGAACAAAAACATGATTTGGAGGGATGAATGAGATAAAGATGTATGGCTGGAAGGGAATTGATTTCTGTCCTTTTCTGTTTTTGGAGTTTCTGAAGAAATTTTGTCTGGTTTCCACAGGAGACAGAAACCTATTCCTTCAAAATCTGGGTATTACATCATTGGCAAATCCCCAAGGACAACGGTTAGACACAACTGAGGATGAGTTGCCCTAAATCACTGTCTGCTATACCTCCACCTCCTGAGATGTACTTCCCTGTTTCTTCAATGGTTTTGTAATATTTCTCCAAAACAGCTGCTTATTCAACCCTGACCCTCGTGATTACGTGCCATATTTGTACAGCTAGTACCTTCTTCAGCCCGCCAGATTTCTGGTGGTGTTGGCAGACTGTGTGTGACTTGAATGGGCCTTTCATCGGTCCCATAAAGAAAGGGATTGCATTCTGGTGGTGTTGGCAGACTCTATGTGACTTGAATAGGCTTGTGATCAAGCCCATAGAGAAATGGACTGCATTCTCAGGGCACAACTCTGTGAAACAGAAGGTGGGGAGTGGGTGCAGAGCAGAAACAGGCAGTGTTGGATGTGTGAAGTCAAAAGAGATAACTGTTACAACTGCATGCACTACATAACCTAGCTCTTTCTGGAGAGGTTACTATCCTTGCATAATGGACAGCAACCTTCCTTACTTGCCTGGGGCCTCAGACAAACTCATACACAGCTTATAAAGACCCTGGCTCCATGACACAGAGCTCCTGCAATGGACTCAAACGGGTGCTAGATCAGGCCCATTGAACAGTGAGACCAATACTGTGACTAGGCCTTGTAGACCTTTCCCATGGGTTCTTCTTGTGCTTACTCTCACACTCCTGCCCCATGACCCTCCCAGGCCTAGTCACAATCTGGCCCACAATGTTAATTTTACAATTCAGGATTAAGGGACAGCAATAGGCATGCATCTGACGAAGCAGGTCTTTGCCCACAGAAGCTGATGCTCCAAAATATCTGTTAGTCTATAAGGTGCCACAGGACTCCTTGTTGCTGACACAGCAATAGGTGGATACCTATGAATCCCTAACTATATAGCTCTTCCCAGACAAACTTTTGACAAAAGTTTCCTTGAAAAGGAACCCAAATCGAGACCTTCAGATTGAGATGTGACTGACTTCCTAGGAGCGGAGATGAAACAAGGGCTTTTTGTATTAATTTATTTTGATCGTACCAAGAAGCAAACTCACTAGAGTGACTAAACGACCAGTAGGGAACAAGGCAGGCTGATAAAAGAAAACCAACTCGGTGCCCAGCAAACAAAGGCCCTGACTGTTGGATCATTTACTACAGTTAGTGAGTACTTACTCACTTGACTTCAACATTAGCATTAACTCACAACCACTATCATCTAACTCCACCATGTTTAAACAGTCGAAGGCCCTCCCTCAACTTCCATGGAACAATTCACCTGAGTGAGTGCTTCCTGACTGCTGTAAGGGTTGAACATCTGGCCCCTTGTTCTGTAGACCAGGCCTGGTGCCTATTTTGCTCCTTCCTGAGCTAGTTCTAAGGGTCGTATGTGTCAGAGACACCCCTATAAACTGTTCTTCCCTCACTTTCGCCCTTTGCCGAGGCCACTTCCAGCAATAATTTATGACACTCCCTCATAGGGAGGAAGTGTCAAAACTCCTTCTAGTTCCTACTCACCTGCTCCAGGGATGGACTAAATAAGAATGCAACACCTGCTCTTTCTTCTGCATCTTGATCTAAAGTCTGACAAATCTATACAGGGCCATAAAAGAGGGGAGGAGGGGTTTACACCCTTCTGTGGGATGGTAATGTGAGACCAATCCAGCCCTGAAGTGTGTTCAAGTGTTGCATACAATCCTTGTCATTTCTTTATCAAAATAGGACACATTACACAAACAGCTGACTTGCTACTCTTCATTCTTACAGGGTTCATAGAATCAATCACAGAATATTAGGACTGGAAGGGACCTCGAGAGGCCATCAAGTCCAGCCCCCTTCCCCAATGGCAGGACCAACTACTGTCTAACCATCCCTGACAGACATCTATCTAACCTGTTCTTAAATATCTCCAGCGATGGAGATTCCACAACCTCCCTTGGCAATTTATTCCACTGCTTGACCACCCTGACAGTTATGAACTTTTTCCTAATGTCCAACCTAAACTTCCCTTGCTGCAGTTTAAGTCCATTGCCTCTTGTTCTATTCTCAGAGGCCAAAAAGAACAAGTTCTCTCCCTCCTCCTTATGGCACCCTTTCAGATACCTGAAAACCGCTATCATGTCACCCCTCAATCTTCTCTTTTCCAAACTGACAAGCACAATTCTTTCAGCCTTTCTTCACAGGTCACATTATCTAGACCTTTAATCATTCTTGTCACTCTTTTCTGGACCCTCTCTAATTTCTCCACATCTTTCTTGAACTGCGGTGCCCAGAACTGGACACAATACTCCAACTGAGGCCTAACCAGTGCAGAGTAGAGCGGAAGAATGACTTCTCATGTCTTGCTCACAACACACCTGTTAATGCATCCCAGAATAATGTTTGCTTTTTTTTTGCAACAGTATCACACTGTTGACTCATATTTAGCTTGTGGTCCACTATAACCCCTAGATCCCTTTCTGCTGTAGTCATTCCTAGACAGTCTCTCCCCATTCTGTATGTGTGAAACTGATTGTTCCTTCCCAAGTGGAGCACTTTGCATTTATCCTTATTAAACTTCATCCTGTTTACCTCACACCATTTCTCCAATTTATCCAGATCATTTTGAATTATGACCCTATGCTCCAGAGCAGTTGCAACCTCCTCCTAGCTTGGTATCATCTGCAAACATAATAAGTGTACTTTCTATGCCAATGTCTAAATCGTTGATGAAGATATTGAACAGAACCGGTCCTAAAACAGACCCCTGTGGAACCCCACTTGTTATACTTTTCCAGCAGGATTGAGAACCATTAAGAACTCATCTGCTTTTGTCCCAGCTTCATCACCGCAGGACACAAATTTCCGCGGCGTCTGTGCAATGCACTCACCTCGACGAAGATGAAACATGGGATGATGGAATAACTTCGCTGAGTGTTGTTTCCTAAAGCCATTTCTCATTACACCTCTTGGGAAAACACTGTCCAAAACTTTACCAGGCTGAAAGAGAGACAAATACATAGAATAAGTTACATTGGGACTGAAAATTCTGCACTGAATACAGTGTTGAGAGCACCAATCTCTTAGAGTAAGTGGAGAAAAACAGATGCAGAATATTAAGAGATATATTCTAGTTTTACAATCTACCTAGTGTCTTGCCTCATAGCCCCGGATCAGCCTAAGAGGTGAGATTGTGATTCACACAGAGGTCACCAGTTTTAGGGCTGGTGCAGATTACATCTGCCACTGAGAAAGGAAGAAGCAGGAACATCTCTGAATCAAAGTCTGCTCCCTTCTCTATTTCCAGATCAGCACAACCACGCACCACTCCTTAACTGAGCGAACACTGAAAGACCGCCATCCAGCCCAACAGGGATTGTCCTGTCTGAGCTAAAAATGGTATAAAACAATTACGGTTTATGTGAATTAAATGGTGAAACTGTACTTTAAAATGGGTTTATATTGACAGGAGAGTCACTCTGGAGATGATCAAATGATTCATCTAGGCAAAAGTGTCCAATTTAACAGCTTACGTAGACAAACCTACTTCCTTCAATGGGAGTAGGCACCCACATGATCAGCAGTGAAAGAGAGGGCCCTTTCTGCAAAGTACTTTTGGCGTAATGTTAATTTCTAGTTTAAATCACAAGCCCCTTCCTGCGAAGCATTACTTTGTGCTGCTGCTGACTGTAATTTTAATTGAACATAACCCAGTCACTATCTGTGCTGAGACATTTGATCTCTTCACTGTACACAACGTCTGGAGAAAAGAACTCCAATGGGATGGGGGACTTTCACAGAGGTGTGCCAAGAGAGACTTATAATGGCTTTTGAGACCAGCATTAGGCAGTGGTATGAACCAAAGGAAAAAAAAATACAGCTGCCAGACAGCAGCCAGTATCCTTCCTGCATAAACTCCCACAGGCCAGTGCAGGGGAGCTGAGAGGAATGGAAACCCTAACCACTTTCAGCACTCTGAGCCCAGAGAAGTGCTCCCATTTGAATTCCCAATTATGGATGTGCAGGGTGGCAAGGGCACTCTAGGTTTTGGCACGGCATGGCTTGGGGTAAGGGCTAGTTTAACACAGCATCAACTTCTGGCCAATTTTCTTAGGGGTGATGTCACTTGATTTGCACAGAGACTCACTCTAGCTGGTCTGTCTCCTCTGAGAGGCAGATGGTAAGGCACTGGGATGGGGCAGTGATACCATCATGGCTCGTATCAACTCGGAAGGCCCTGAATACCCGCAAACATCTACTATAAATTTTAGAGAGTTTGTCAGTTTGATCAAAAACATCTGCTTAACAGAAAGCGCTAGAACCAGCACATTCAGTATACAGCTTCCTCTTATCATAACTTCAGTAAGGTCAGGGTTTGGGTGTGCCAGGAAAACGGGATGTGCCTGGGATGGGATCGAGCCTCACAAAACCATACAGAAAAGAGACACAATCACCAGATCAAGTACAGTCCTCAAAACCGACGTAACGAGTGAATGCTGAAAGAGACTGAACCAAGATGAGCCAGAAAAAATGGGATGAAGCTGGAATAGGGGGAGTGCTTCTCAATGAACCTCACAGAAAAGGGATATAACAGAGAAATCTGGGGTAGTGATGTGTTCTGGCACAGCTAAACCAATGCTCAAGGTCTGAACGATAGGAGAAAATGTTATTGGACACTAAATTGACTGTAACCCTTTTTTGTTAAAGCACAGTGAATGATGAGTGTTTATAGGGACAAGGGAAAAATACATTTAATGCAATTTCCATTTAAAAATGTACTAAAAAGTTAAACAGAAAAATTTTAGCAACCCTTTTTTAAGAAATCTGGAATAAAAATGAATGTCACAAAAATAACACTATTTTTGAAAAATACAATCATTTAAATAAAGCATGTACATTTTCTTTTTATTTTTCCCTAACAAATTAATTGACCTCAGGACCTGAGTCATTCTGGATAAATCTGTTAGTTGACCTATAAGTGAAAATACATCTCAGCCACAAACGTCCTCCTGGGATCAGTACTCAAAACTATTTAACTGCTAATGTCAGCAGGACCTCCCCTTTTCAGCATCACTGCAAAAAAATACCCACGCATCCATCAATGGAACACTATGTCTGACCATAAAAAAATGGCACTTCCTTCATTAGCATATACCATCTGTGGCCTCTGATTAGAAGCATAAAACAAATTATGACTAAAGAACAGCTAACAGCAAATAGTGAAGAGCGAATACTGTTGTTTGCACATTCAGGGTGAAAGTCACCAGCACCAAGGGCCTTCATGAGAGACAACTACACACCAACTATCCTACACATCAACTAAGACCACAAATTATAAACACAGCCCCAAGCAGAGTTTTGACCCCAAAAGGGGAGAAGTGCCAGAGATGCTATGTTGTCCACTCAGGGACTTCACTGTTGCCATTGACTCTACGTGGAAGGATGGCCTGCACATTAGATTATATGTGCCTCTCACATACATGCCATCACTTGGATTGACTTTCACTCCTGAAGAAAAACCAGCGAAATAAGAAATGGCCCAAACACAGCAGAAGTGAAGAACCACCTGTAAGTCAAAGGCTGCTTTGTTCTACGCACTCAGCTCTGGTGTTTTTAAGTGTTATCATGGATGGACAGGTTCCTGTTGTGAAGCACTTACCTCCCTGCCAAATTGTTTAACATGTCACTAACTCAACATTGCCTGGAGTAACAATTCTGAAAACACAGCACGAAAATCAGTAAAATCACAGAGGTGAAACAGCCCTGCCTTCTAACTGATACAGCTGCTCTCTTCTTTTATCAGAGCATGGGAGAGGAGAGGGAGGCAGATTACAGGATTCATTAAGAAATACTATAAAGCATGAGGCGTTCTGTGTAAATATAACCAACAAACGTATCGTACACAATTAACGGAGCTGATTCTGCTTCTAAGCTCTCAATTAACTAAAAAGCCAATTACTTCAGCTCTCCTTTCATCCATTCCAATTTTGGAAATTGATTTAATTGAAATAGTTATCCCTGATCTTGGGTAGAAAAGGGGGACTATTTTTTGGGCTTCATCCAATACTTAAAGATGCTTCACCTTAATTCGGATTGATTAATAGGGCCTGCAGCCTTCTGAAGCCAATGGGAAACGCAAGTACTCATTTCTTTATAGCCAATCAGTTTAAAGCTCCATCTATTTTTGAAGCCACTTGAAATAAAAGACTGGCAGGTGTGGTCAGCAGTAATTTGTAGGAGAAGGTGACCCTGAATTTCAGGGATCAATGTCAAATTGATTTAACGAAGTTACAGTTGTTTACAATAATTTTAGGGACTGGTCCTGCCACAGACTGCACCCATGAATAGTTAATTATATTGGGACATTTAGTTCTCACTGACTCTCTCATCCAGTGTGTTCAGTTTGTAGGTAAAAAAAGTGAACTTTCTTCTAATTGGCAGACCTGCAGATTCACTGTAACTTGAATGTCAAGCAACGTTCGGTCCACCTCCTACAACAGGGCCATCATAGGGTTTCTCTAAATTTCACCCTCACTTACACCCGTACAATTCCACTATTCTTGATAAGTTTGCAAAGGGCAATTAGAAGTCTGAGCACAACAGGCACTTTTTAAAAATCTATCACACAAAGGAAGACAGGAAACACCAAGATTTGATTTAAGGTGCCTTCAGTACAAATTTCCGCCTGAGTACAAATTTCCAAGACAGCCAAATTATGAGATTTTGTTGACTGTTCCTTCGATTGTTGTTGGACAGTTTCAATACAATGCAGCTCACATTCATAAGGCATCCCAATCAAATATGGCAGGCACAGCACAAGGGTTCATACTACATCCAGCTCAGTCCATTCCCACAGCTTGGATTTCTGCCTGGGGCCATTCTATGCTTCAGTTTGAACATGTTTTGGGTACCTCATCTTTTCCCCAGAATGAGTCCCACCACCAGAAGCCACCACTACCCGGTCCAATATACCTCTGAGAGCAACTGTACTACAGTTACACTGAGTCACATTCTACTTCCCTGTATCAGACACAAGGCTGCTCAAATGCTGGGAACTGGCCACAATCTAGCCCAGTGGTCAGCAACCCCCCAGTACAGGTGCCAAGAGTGAGCTGATTTTTATCGGCACGCAAGGCGGAAGCTCAATCCTGCCCTTCTCTCCCATGCAGCTGGGAGCTTGCTCAAAGCCAGGCTGCCTGTGGATAAAAAAAAGACCAGCTAATGCTACCAACCACTACCTACATGGCAACACTCTGCATCTTAATTGATTTATCAATGAAGCTGTTGTAAGTAGGACTATTAGTGACTTTAAAAAGTATCACCGGCACTTGGACCCTACATAGGGGTCGAAAGGTCCAATTTCAGCACTCCGCCTCCAAAAGGCTGCTGACCTCTGATCTAGCTCTGCCTGACCAGTGGAAAATTCCTTAGAGGAGCTTGAAGTCAGCATTGCTGGCTCCTGCGTCATCTGCCCCCCCTCACGCTGGCATATGGAGATGGAGAACGCGGAGGAGCAATGGGGAAAGGCAAAGTACTCAGGCACTCCCCCAACTCTTTACCGGCTGATATAAATTAGAGCCATACCCAAGGGCTCATCTGATGTGTACTGGATTCAGTGAAAAGTAGCTCCCTCCATACACAGCAGCCTTTGACGTACACATCTCCCAATAGAAAGGGGCCAAAGGGGATGTAATTCTGAACAATTCTCTATACAACTGCAGAGGTCTCTTCACAATTTCTCCTTTTTGGTGCAGGAGCCTAAATCTTTCTGGAGAGAGATTCTGCAATATCAAGATATAACAATGCAGGGGGTCATTTGGATAAAGAGTTTTGCTCCAGGACTCAGGAGCAATTGTAGAACTCCCTCCTCTGCCACAGAGAAAACAGTGGGGAGGCCAATTGGACGGGACAGATGTTGGCTGTCAGTCAGGATATGAATGCTACCTTGAAGGCTTTACAATTCAAAATCCAGCTGGCCTCCCTCTGTGGTACACAATCAACAGAGGGAAACAGACTTGAAGAACAAAATGCTTATTGATTTGAACAAGCAGGCTGGAATGATGGGAGCAAAACTGAGCAGCCATTGAGTGCAGGCTCCACTATTATTAAAAGAAATAAACAAGTACATTACCCCACTGCAACAGTTGGCACTCAGGCTCAGGACTATAATTTGTGTGTTAGCTGCTCACTCCCCTGATATTCTCAGCTCACAGAGGCAAGGAATAGCTCCCATATATCACTTGCCAAATCTTAGCTTCACAGTGCCGTATCGATAATATCAGGCACAGTAAAATCAACATCCCAGCTGTGAATTCCTGTACTGGTGCATGTCCACCCACCCCAAGTTTGTTGTGAAAGAAGAATCTTTTATGAGTCTCACTGCATTCAAGGGAAGAAGGACCTAAAAATGGCTGAATATCTAAACAACATACCAAGACTCTGACTCAAACCCTGAAAACTTTTTTTTCCTTTCTTGTCTTGCAGCGTAAAACTCGAAGACTCAGGATTTCCCCCCCAAAAAAATCAAGGGCAGCAAAATGAACAGACATCAACACACCAAACAAACACCTTATCAAGAATCCAGACAAAGAAAATACTTATTTTTCATTCCCATGGGAAGTATGGTCCACTTTTAACTGCAGCTGACTATCACAAGACAGATGTGCCTACCTCCTCCATAAATGGGAAGTAAGACAGAATCCTATGTATGACTGCATGAAATCAGTTTGATCTTCTCGAGCTATCTACATGACAACATTGACTGGCACCAGGAAACAAATACAGTGATCAGTGGGACAGAAGGGATTCATAAGACAACTTCAGAAGAGCTAAATATATCTCACCTGAAGAAGCAAGGACTAAAGACATGTTACACATGTACGAGGAGAGTGGAAACATGAAGAGCCTGATTTTGCATTGATTTGAATGTCATGACATCCCTGGCACTTGTGTATACCTGAGCCAAGTGCGTACAAAGTGCTACTAAATGAAAATGGTATCAGGCTATACCCAACATATATATTTAGCCTTGGAATGGTCTCCCAAGACAATGACAGAGACTCCAAGCACGTAAAACCAGATAGTACTAAAAACATGTTTTGCAGTGGCCAATCCTGCAGTGGCTCAGGGAGTGGTAGGAGAAGCTAATGGATCTTCTCCATCTCTAATTTCCATGACAAAACATGTAGCATGAGCAGCAAATATCAAGTAAGAAAAACTTCCCTAATTGTTCCAGTTCTGACAATTACTGGTTATATGGATGTGGCAGTTATAGCGATAATGAGATCATCCAGAATTAAAATAGTTCAAACAAGCAAAAATTTTGGAAGGATGCTAAGCCTGATGATGCAGGGTTAAATCAATCTCTGGCTATTAGAAGGAGGATGAGCTCTAATGTGAGAAACAGATTATTCCATATTTGGGGTCCTTACCGCTGCCTCTGAAGCAGTTGGTACAATCCTGGTAACTCAGGCTAGACTGCTTCAGTTCACTGCAAACATCATATACATTACAAGGCACAATGTCGATGAGCCCCAAAGCCAGGACGAACCATCTACAGACTTATCATCTAAACAAGAGAACTGGCCTTGTTTCTTCAGATGGCACCTCTTTTTTTCCCCATGGCTGCATGCCAGCACAGCAGAGCTTATGCTGAGTCAGAAGGTACAGACATCTCAGAACAAGTAGTTCCCTTGGTTTTACATTAGCACCATCCCAAACATTTTGGGCAAAATCTTGGCCCCAGTAAAATCAGTGGCCAAACTCCCATTGACTTCAGTGTGGCCAGGATGCCATTCTTTATTGCTAATGGGGCACTGGCATCAAGCAGTAGTAAACTGTGTGCACTACTACACTAAAATGTGCCTTGCCACCAAGCAAGGATTTACCAGGAAAGGACAAGACATTTTTAGATGACATTTTTGCCCCATAAGAAAAAAAAAATCATCCAGTGCGCAATTTAAAACCCAGGAGACAGCAGAAATTATTGCCTTTAATCCTCAACTTTGTCTCACATGGGCTTCCAAAGGCTCTTAGAGACAAATTCCTATGCTCCTTACTCATGCAAATAGTTCAGCCGATGTCAATGAAAGTAAGGGCATTTCTTCAATATGGGCCAGAGATCCATCCAGCAGGGGTCGACTTATTGTATCTAGTACAGACAAGATAAATCAACTGCTGACTACTCTCCCGTCAAGTCTGATACTCCATCAGAATGACAAAAGTAAGGGGAGTCAGTGGGAAAGTTTTTTTCTGCCTACCCAGCATGCTGTGGACAATATTGTCAGTGGCCCTTAAGCTATGCTGATTTGAGTCATGCTACTAATGTAACCCAAATTGCATAGCTGAGGCCAGGTCTACACTGGGGCGGCGGGGAGGGGAATTGATTTAAGATACGCAACTCCAGCTATGAGAACTCCATAGATGGACTCGATGTAACAAAACAATTTTTGCCGCTGTTCCCACAACAGGAGGTTGATGGGAGAAACTCTCTCAACCTCCCTCACGAAGAGTATCAGGGTCAGTGGTAGACTGAGCCCAATAATTTGACTGCATGCAGCCCCCATAAGGCATGCTAAATCAAACTCTGGAAGATTGATCACTAGAATGTCAATCTTCTGGCAAATATAGCCATGTCCTTAGACTGACCTGCCACTGGAGTTTAGAACTGATTTAATAAGAGAGTACAGCTCCTTAGAACATACCAGCCCATGCTATCCTGGCCCAAGTGGGACAACGATTTCCACTTCTGCAGTTTGTAGTTTTCAGCAGGTTGCTTAGCAAAGTAAGCCTCAGTCTCAAGCCACAAGTAAAGTCTTATGCCAAATCTATCCTACATATCCATGCCAGCTATCTGCCATTCATTAGCTTATTGATCAGACACGCAGAGAATCCCTAACAGATAAGGCTGTATCACTGAGGCAGGGAAGTTAGTGGTATTAAAAAGAGAGAGAGAGAGAGAGAGAGAGAAATATCATTAGGTAGAATGAAGAAGCAGTTTTCCCAATAAATAGGTCATTCCATAATTATACACTGTAGAGTTTCTTACCCCTGGTTATGGAGAATGTGCCCAGTGACAGGATGCTTGACTAGATAATCCAGTATATTACACAGGTTGTACCTCCCTGGTCCAGCACCCTTGGGACCAGAGTGGTCCCAAACAATGGAACGTGCCAGACCAGGGGAATTCACACCTCCAGGCTTGCCTGGTGGGGGGCTGCCTCTCTTGACCACCACAAGCTCCCTGCTCCCAAGGCTGCCTGGAGGGTTTCCTGCCCCAGCCCAGCTTCCCACAGCTGTGGGCATCTCCAGCCCAGCTCCCCACTTTTGCCAAGGATCCCCGGCCCTGGCCAGGCTCCCCAGTCTTGAGGGGCTGCTGCCTGTGATCCCCACTGTAGAGCTCCCTGACTCTGACTTGGCTCCCCTAAGGGCTCCCCACCACCCTGGGGCTGGTGGGGATCCCAGCAGTATGGCTCCCTGCCACTAGTAGGTGCAGCCTTCCAGACAGACTGGATCTGCGCATTTTGGGCTCTCTGGTCCAGGGGCTCTCTGGTCCAGCAACATCCGCGCTCATGCCAGGCCACGGATGTTGCTGGACAAGAGAGTTTCAACCGGTATTACTTTCCTACTTTCCAATATACTGTATTTAATTTTTCTGTCTCCCCCACTCAACTGTTTGTCTTTCATTTTCATTCCTCCTGCCTGCCAGTCTGTGTTCCACTTTATGATTTTTAGGTGGATTTTTCTCTTTACTCCTTTTTTCAACTCCTCATCGCAAAACATCTCCTAAGCAGAGATGAAACCCAGACCACTGGAGCAGGCTGGATAATAGGCAAAACAAGTTAGGCTAGAGCTCACAAACCTGGTATTGCCAACTCCAGTGGCTCCAAAAATTACACGGCTGGCTTAAAACACTCAAGATTTCAAAACACATTATGTGTTGTATTTGTCATCTGGTTTGCGTGAGCCATTGAGATACACTTGTTCACATTTTGAAGTTCTTCTATGGTATAAGGACTAGAAACTAGCCTAAAAATCAGTTCCTCGTGCAAGTCCTATTAGCATAGAAACTGAAGCATGAAATACGACAAGAATTGTCCATACTGTAGACCGAGGCATAGAAGCACAGATTTGATGAGGTTCTATAGGATCTGAATGAAGACAGGCAGTGGATCTGGGATGGTAGAGATTCAAGCATTTGGGCCTGGAGGTGCTGGAATTAATTTCTGGATGTTATAAAAAAATTTGGGAGATAGTATGTGCAGTAACACAAAAAACTGTGCTGCCCAAGCTGACAAAGGTCCAGAGGTTTTGAAGAACTCAGAGATTTTCTCTGTGATAACTCTTTCCATAAATCTTCTGGAACATACGCACTACTTCAGCAATGGCAATGGTATGGTATAGTATGGTGGGGTGGAGAAGGATAGTTCAGAAGGTCACACATTGGCTTGCTAAGCCCAGGGTTGTGAGCTCAAGCCTTGAGGGGGCCATTTAGGGATCTGGGGTAAAATGGGGAAGGGGAAGGGATGGTGTGTGGTCCCGCCAAGAGGGCAGGGGACTGGACTTGACCTCCCAAGGTCACTGCCAGCTCTGTGAGATGTATGTTTGCAAACACTGCTAAAGAGAGCACAGAATATGAGCTGTCACGAAGAGGCCGCCAGATACACTGACAACCACTGTAGTGAAGCATCACTAGATTGCATCTAATTCCAGATCTAGTTTCGGGGAGTAAAGGAATGCCAAAGTGGGGCGCTTATTCTGAAGCTGCCCCCATCTACACTGTCAATCGGCAATTTGAAGTCTGCACTTCAAAATTCACGTGGCCAACGTTACGCTAATGAGGCACTGAATATGCACATTAGCACCTCAATAGCCTACTTCGAATTGACTCATTACCATGCCATCTCCAACAGGAAGGGGGCAAGTGTAGAAGCAGCCTTAGTTTGGTTTAAAACGTCTAATTATTTGGTTGAATTTCTTAATATTTAAACTAAACCAAAATATTTAAACAACTTTAAACAACTGAAAGTGTGTGTGTGTGTGCGTGCGTGTGTGTGTGTGTGTAGTGGCTGTTTGGTGAATGCCATCTTGACCAGCCCCACTGAGACTCACTCTGGAACGTCTTGGCCCAAATGCTGGACTCTCTACACTTCATGCTCAAGAACTGACCTCTGTGGGTAGCTGGATTTCAAATATATCTTCTGAACCGACCGGTCACAGAGTGGAATGCACAGAACACAAGCGCTGATGCAGCTGGTAGCCATTGTGTTTGCAATTTATTGGATTAATGGTACAAAAACAATTGCAGCTGAAATAGGGCTTTATTATAGGCCTTTTGTTTAGATGGAGTGGAGAAAACATCTAAATATGGCCTGTTATTAGTGTTGGGCACATTTTAGATTAGGAAAATATGTTGCAGGTCAACGAAGGAAGAGGTTGTTTGTCAGTCTTTAGCAGGGATGAAAACCAGAACTTCAGTATGCAGATAAGGAGTACCAGAATAGCCTGGCATCAAGCTAACGTTAGCCAGGACAGGGCAGAATACATTGTTATTTTTGTATAAGGAGCATGGAGGGGATTTCTGGTAAATGAGAGGACTGGCTTTGAAATGTACAAATTTGCCACCATTCAATAAACTGAATCCAATGCAGTCAGAGGGCACTTTGTTACAAGCAGGGTTGTCCAGCTTAAACGCAGAAATCACTTGCCAAGGATAGGCTAAGCTATCTTAGTCGATTCTGAAATACCCGTTGGAGAGAATAAGGCATGTCCTTGATTGGTGGCACTTTGCTGCCTGGCTTCTTGTGATTAATGTGATGGATAACACTCATGGTCCACAGGACAAGAAGTCACTCCCTCAGTTCCTGTTGGTTATCAAACAAGGAGGCAGGTGAAGTGGAGGGAGGATAGACAACATCTGAAGAGGATAGAAGATTATTCGGGTGATTTCTACAGGTCACTCAGGGCATCTTTTTAACACCTCTTAATCATGTCCAACAGCACCTTAGTCAATGGATAGTCCTGTCAACTTCAGCAGGACTTTGTCTTGTGTGCAGCACTGCCCAGGGAAAGTTAAGGTGTCTCGTGGCTGTCTACACCACCACTTGACTGCGCTGTAATTTCCTCACTCGGACATGAGAGAAAATGCCCCTTCCCCACCTCCACAGCACAGCACAAAGCACGAATGTAAACAAGCTCCCAGCGTTGTTAGCTACTCCCTTCACGGAGGTGGTTCACCTACAGCGCTGGGAGTGCTCTCTTCCATCACCACTACTATGACCACCTTGCCATGTTAAAGCAATGCCACAGCTGTGCTTTAAATGTACAAGTGCAGACAAAACCTCATTGTGACCTGCATTTATATAACAGTGCAAATTTATAGATGCTTCATATACCCAGGGAGAGTTATGTTCCTTGCCCTGGAGTGATTATAATCTAAGTTCTATAAGACAGCAAGGACTCAAAAAAACTCTAGATCCAAGACAACAGGTTAGCCAAGGGAATTCTGTGCACTTGTCTGATCTCTCAGGAGAAACCGAAATGCCGCCCAGATGGTTAAGTTTCTGTTTCTACTGGGGTGAACATTCGTTATTCCACACATGAATGGAGAAAATTTGCACATGGATGGAAAAGATTAGTGGGAACTTTGGTTGTGGGCACCGTTTACGGTTAGGAAGGATTGCCGGCAGCAAATTGGCTCTGAGGAGGGAACGCAAACATGGCCATTGCTCCAGATATAGAGGAAGATCAATAGATTTTAAGGGTGGGAGGGAACACTATGACCCTGTAGTCTGATGGCATGCGTAAAACCAGGGTTGAATTTTACCCAGTGACCCTGTGCTGTGCACTGCCTTAATAGACAACTATTTTTCCAGGCCCTAATTTTTTAATTTATTTTTTAAAATTGCCAAAGCATTCTCCATCCTAAACCCTCTAATCATTCGTAAGCTCTGGATTTATTCCCATTAACAGTTACTCAGACATGATCGTCTCTCTTCTGGGCTATACCACTGTCTACCTTGTGCATTGTTGCTAGGTTACGAGGAGCAGTGAGTCTCTACCTTTGGCACTGTCAGTCGAGTGCCTTCAGCAGTTTCACAGGCATCCAGGAAGCAGGTTTGCTGAGATGGCGGCTTTGCGCCTCGAAATGTAGCAAGGAAGTACTGATTCCAGCTGGCCTCGTTGTGGGATGTCTAATTGATTCAACCCCCTGCCCCCGCAACCCAGAAACACTGACTGCAGAAGTTTCCTGTCTCACATTGGCTATCAACTCTCTCATTTTGGGCATTCAGAGGAAATATAACCCTTCTGGAGGTAGCTCCCTTTCTGGGAACTCACAATCAGTATGGATGCAGGTGCAGCTGCAGTGGTTGAAAGCTTTTGTAAAGCGTAACAAGAAGTCCCGTGGCACCTTATAGACTAACAGATATTTTGGATAGTAACAGAGAAAAAGCTGTGCTAGTCTGTTCTGGTATGGCTATGGTCTGAAGATGTGGGTCTGTCCCACGAAAGCTCACCTAATTAATTATTTTGTTAGTCTTTAAAGTGCTACCTTACTGCTTTTTTGTTTAGATATTTTGGAGAATAAGATTTTACGGGCAAAGAGAAGCGGATCTTGGCCCATGAAAGCTTATGCTCCAAATTATGTTAGTCTATAAGGAGCCACAGGACTTCTTGTTGTTCTCAGAGATATAGACTAACACGGCTACCTCTTGGATATTTGTAAAGCATGTAGTATCATCACAGATGGGTCTTTTTCACAGAACTAATTCACTGTGTCCCAAACCCCAGGCCTGAGGAAGTCCATGGTAGTTTTGCTGGTCATTTCTAGAGTCCAGGATTTGATTTTGTACAGGGAACATTTTAACCATAATGTTGCAATACAACAAAATAAGGGCTTGGTGAATAACCACTTTTTATTTACTTGTGTATTTTGGTGGTCAACTTAAATATTAACAATAATTCTGAATTGACCTGAAACAATATTTTGAGAGGGATTTTCTCTGCAAAAGAAAGAGCTGAACAAACATTTTGGTTCAAACTAAACGATACTGCCAAGAATGACCTTGAGTGGGTCACTGCAGATTATGTGGCACTGGGCAGAAAGATCAAGGAGTTTGAGATGCAAGTTGTGCTCTTGTTGAAGGAAAAGGCTCAGGTAAGGATTGTGAAATTTTGGAAGTAAATGCATGGTTACACAGGTGGAGTCAGAGAGAGGAGTTTGGATTCTGTGACCCTGGGATGATGTTCTGAGCAGAAGGATTGCAAGGAAGAGATGTCATCCACCTAACCAGGAGAAGGAAGAATATCTTTGTTGGCAGGCGGGCAAATTTAGGGTATGTCTACACAGTAAAGTTATTTTGGAATAACAGGTGCCATTCCAAAACAACTTTCTGAGCGTCTACACAGCAAAACCACTATTTTGAAATAATTTCAAAAGAGCGGATGGCATTTTGAGTTCTGTAAACCTCTTTCTACATGGAGTAGTGCCTGTTCTAAAATAGATATTTGAGATTAGAGGCTGTACAGACAGGGAATAGGAGCTATTTCAAAATGGGGGAGCCCTCCAGCCCTATCCGAAGAGTGGCTTTAAATGTTATTCAGCATCCAATCAGTGTGGAAGCTCCATTTCGAAACAGCTGAGTGCTCTTTTGATATGCATTTCATGTGTAGACATGCTATTTTGAAATAACCTATTGCAGAAAATCTCTTCCAGAATTGCTTATTTCGAAACGGCGCTGCTATATAGACATAGTCCTAGTGGTGAGAGCTTTAAACTAGGTTCATTGGGGGATAAAGCTGGTCCTCCTGCCCTATCAGCTGCTCCTCGCTGCCCTGAAGTAACCCTCTCCTAAGAAGCCAGGCTGTCTCTGCTTTGTTTACAGCTACCTCTCTTCTCTTACCAGCTAGCCCTCTGGCCCGACCACGTCACAATCTTAGAATACTAGGACTGGAAGGTACCTTGAGAGGTCATCGAGTCCAGCCCCCTGGCCTTGTGGCAGGACCAAGTACTGTCTAGACCACCCTGATAGACATTTATCTAACCTGTTCTTAAATATCTCCAGAGATGGAGATTCCACAACCTCCCTTGGCAATTTATTCCAGTGTTTGACCACCCTGACAGTCAGGAACTTTTTTCTAATGTCCAACCTAAACCTCCCTTGCTGCAGTTTAATGTCAGTTTAATACTTAATGTCAATTTGGAAGAGAACTAATGAATATGTAACTTAAACGTGTATATAATTGTTAAAATATAAGTGGGCAGTCAGAGTTTTGTAGAGTGAACTCCATTATGACAGCCTATGCCCCAGGGAAAGTCAATTGGCCATTGTCTTTTTCTTCATTGCTTTAATAGGATTTGTAATCATAAAACATGCTGGATTACCTTGGGCAAGTGACTTTGCCTCTGTGCATCAGTTTCCTGGTTTATACAAAGGATCTAATGATATTTATCTCCTTTAGAAGATGTTTTCAGAGCTACTAATTGTAACACTGTTGTGTTTAGATTAGTCTTCCAAAAACTTTTGAGTACAAAATACAATAGTCTAATTTCATATTTTCTGTAACTGTCAGGTGTTTTTTAAACATTCTGAACCATTTAGTTCCTAGTGATGCTCTTTGCCAGTTTCTGAATCACACACTGAGGCAGAGCTAACTCAGCTGGAGAGGTACATTATTCCCGATTTATTTTTTTTAAGATAAAAAAGATCTTATGGATTGTTTTTCTCAACTCCCTCACCCCCATACAAATTCAATTTCCATGCAATGTAAAGTTTCACTACTCATGATGGGAAATGCTGTTAGTTTATTCCAAGCTCAGGGCTAGAAACATATGGATAAGTGATTTTTACAGAATATTTACATTTTCTAATAACTCCCAGGCTGGGTTTTATTTGAAAGATGTCCAAAATTATCAAACCTCTGTCTTTGTCTTTTTTATGTGTTTTAGTTGGCTTATGTCCCCTGAGAGATATTAATAAATTAACACCACATATGTAGGTAGAAATCTTTTGCAGTTTAAGAGCCAAAGCCAAAGCCTATTGAAATAAGTAGAAGTCATCCTCACACATTTCAGAGATCTGCAATGCGGTTCTGAGGATAGAATTTAGCACATTCTTAGTAAAAGTGAACTGCTTACAGATGCTCTTTCGAATTGTCTTGTGTTTCTAACAATACGGGTCTCCCATTGCCTGCTGTTCATTGGATTGGCAGCTCTTGATCAAAGAAGAGTTCACTTTATTTTTTTTCTCCATTAAAATTCTGTAGGGTAAAACAGGCCTTACTATATCCTGGATAATATGTAATCTCTTCAAGGCGTACATGGCATTACAGGAGCAGTGATTCACAGAGAGCCGGATGCTGGTATAAATCCAGAGTAATTCTACTGGCTTCAAGGGGCCCCTTCAATGCCAGCATAACTGAAGGCTGATTTCTGTCTGTGGAGAAGAGGCAGCAGCTATGGTGCACTTAACAGAGGTGAAATAATTGACAGTTTGGGCTTCAAATGAACAATGCAGCTTCTAAAAGGGGTGAGGTGAACTGAAAGCAGGTTTTGCACTTATCACAGTGCAAAACGCAGCTTGAGAGTGTGGGAGTGAGTCAGGTGGGAGTGCTTAAAACACTAGTGGGCTCAGGCTTTTTCCTCCTAATGTTAGTTTGTTGCCCTTCTGCTCTAGTGGCATATGAAAACTACAAAAATTCCAAACTATCACTTTAAGGCTTTTCTGGGTCCTGCTAGAAAGCTAGGAGGGGCTCTAGGGAAGCATTCAATTTGAGCATCCTTGCAGTTCATTTGGCAGAGAGTCAGTCTGGAATAAAGTGGGATAAGCTGTGCCTCTCTGTTTGGAGGAGCAGCCTGCTTTGTCTCCCTCTGCTTTGTGGTTCTTGTTTATTAAGGTTCTGAATTCTAAGTAGTATCTTAAGTGGTATCAAGTGGCAGCCTTCCAGTAGCACCTTTTTTCAAATCAAACTTCTCTCTGTGTGTGCCATGAACATAGTACCATTGAGGGAACCAAGCAATCAGCTGTTACACTTCCTCTGTCTATGTGCATTGGATATAGAAACTGTTAGTGCTGTCAACAAATTGATGTCTGAGAATTACACTGCATCCAAGTCCCGGATCTGTTTGTATTCTTTACCCTCATAAAAACATTGCCATAATTTGTCATTATTGTTTCTTGCTCTTGTAAAAATGGGTGTTATATTTTGGGGGGACTTTTCACTCTGGAAGCCAGACATATAATGCTGTACTGAAAAGTGCTATAATCTGCCATATGAATTAATCTGAATGCAGTAGCTTTTACACATGTAGCAGAAGCCCTATGTATTTATCAACAGTTTATTTAATCTGGTTTCCACTGTACAGTAGTCTTATCTGACATTATACAGTCCCTTTAACAAGCAGAGCTGTGTACTGGCTTTCTGGAATCTGCACTGAAACATACTAAGGCCCTGTGATTCCTTTATCTTTCTTTCCCTTTGTCCTTTCATTTATTACTAGTACTGTTCAAATATTACTAACCTGCGATAACTTTGTCTCAGTGGCTTTAAATCAGATGCCTCTTTTAAAGAAAGTAGCTCCTGTTCTTTTTAGAAAAGAACTTCTCTGGCTGGTAATTCAGCAGGGAAGAAAATGATTCTATTTCTCACTTTCTGATTATTGGACAGCAAATCATTGCACATAACCTAACCACCTATAAGGAAATCAGCACCTCTGCCTTTAATGACTTGTCTGTGGACTTTGTGGTAATAACTACCCAAAAAAGTATTAGACAGAGGAGATGTACTAGTAGGGAAATCTACAGAAGAAATCTTCTACTAGAATCCAAGGAATTCCATTTTTTCTTTTAAGATCCCAATGATCTGGCTGGAACCTGAAACACAAAATCCATTTTCTTTTAAACCAAGGTTCTGCATTTCAGAGATGCTTAACACCCACAGTTTCTGTGGATTTCATTTTGAGCTTCGCATCCTCAGCAGTGTTCCCTGTAAACTGAGCTCTTTGGCACACGCCCAGGAGAGATTCATGTGCCACCTGACTGATTAGCAGAGTGCCCGCAGGCAGCAGCATGAATTTTTATTCGTGGTGCACATCCACACCTACCTTGGGACACACCATAAAATTTATTCTGCCCATAAATGGAAAAAATAGAGGGAACACTCGCCTTCAGCCCTTTGGTTATCAAGCCTGAAGTATGTTTTAAATCACCTTGACTATGTTAAGTAGCATTGTCACTTCTGTGCTTTCAAAAATGACAGATCAGCCCCTGGAAGTCATGGGATTGGCTTAAAAATTCATGAGATTGTTTTTAGAAATAATAAATGGTGGGGGGCTTGTTTTAATTTGCCATCTGGTGTTTGATTCTCTAAATGCACTTGCATCCCATTTTCAATTCTCATCCAATCACGTGCCTCAAATATCACAGGACTCGTAATAAAATAAAATCAAAAGGGTTGGCAACACTAGTAGCTTCAAACAACTTTTCACATGTTCATTTCAGATTCTTTTTTGTGATTTTTCCAAAAGTCACTGTGTGTTTCCAGTCTGAAAAAAAAAAACAGATATTTTGCTAGCCACTAGTCTGCTCAGTGAACTAGTTTCTTTGGGTATTTACAGGGTGTTATTTTCCAAAGAGCGCTTCACCCAACCACTTTCATTTAGGTAGCTAAGTAAGAAACCAGATTTTTCAAGAGAATTCAGGTCTTATTCAGGCACCTGATTAAAGTGTCCAGAGTGTCAAAAGCTCTCAGGATTCAGCCACACTAATGGGACATTGTAGGGACTGAATGCTTTTATCTCTGACTAGCATTAGCATTCTAGTCACCTCTATTCATTTGAAAGCTCCCATTCACGTCAGCATCAACAGGAGTTGAGAACATGGGATAGAGGACAACCACGTCTGCTCTCTACCATTCCAAAGTGTCATAGCTAGGGTGCTCTTTAATCCAGCCATTATTGACGTCACAACTCTTTAGAGATTGTCTTAATTTAAATTTGCCTGCTTAAAATATTGTGGATCCACTCCTATTGAATCTAATGGGAATTTTAACATTGATGCTTAACTGGTGTGCTCCATAAAGCCTGAATAGTAAGGAAGGGGGCTTACTTGCAAATACATAGGTGTGCATCCCACTTCCCTTGTAAAATCTGAAACTGCTCACTGATGAGAACATACAGCAGCTCCCTGAGCTACCAGATCTAAGAGAGTGTTCAAGACAACAGCCCTGCAAATGCAAAGTCAGTTGTGCCAAACCCAAGCATTGAAAAATCATGAGTCAAACATCTAAAAAAAAATTTTTTTTTTAAATGGCACTTATTTGTCTTTTGCTTTTATGCATTTGGAGTTCACATTTTCTACCTTTTTCTCAACAGCCATTAAGATTAGTAACTTGCTTTAAAAAGAAAGAGCTGAGGTTTTCACAGAATCAAGTGACTCCTGAAGCTGGAGCTTTAACAAGAACATCAGCTACTGTCAGACTCTGGATCAAACCACACATGGTGGCAACACATATTGAAATGATCCCTTCTGTCAAACCAGCCTTTATGTGGCATTCAGCAGCTCCGAACGGGAGACAGTTCAGAGTCTCTTTATGGATGCACTGGGAGGATTGTGCTACCTTTCAGATGTTGCAGTTTGTTCACCCCAAACTGTTTGGCCCTGCTTGGCCTCTCTAGCTGTCTTAGAGATTTGGACACATTGTGCTCCCTGGAGTTTGTGAATGAATGGCATCTGCATATGGAACATGTAAACCCTGCCTTAGTGACAGAAGGGTTAAAGAGCAGGTAAAGGCAAGGCTGGCCCCACCTTTCTGGCCCTATTATTCATGTCAGGGATGGAATATGGGCTTAAAAGCTGTAAGTTCTAGAGAACTGATGAGCATCTGGCACATAATAAGGGAATAGGCTGCTTGCTCCCTCTCTCTACATACCCATGCAAAAGCCAGGGCTGGTCTGGTTTCCAGTGGCATGGCAGAGCTCCTTCGCAGGGCATGCTTTGGTACATTCTTGGTGCAGCATTCAACAACACAAAGTGAGGAAGGCAGGAGGGGGGAAAGATTTTGATTTTAAAGTGAGGAAAGGGAAATGATTAATTGCAATAAGCCTCAAGCCAAGAAACCTCTTCTGCATGAGAGGAAGGTTTAGAAAGTGTTTTGTCAGCATGATTCACTTGCTGGTGATTCAGAATCCAGTTGCTGAAGAAAAAGCAATGGAGGAAAAAGGGTAAAATGCTTGGAGAATTAAAACGTTGTTTTGATGGAGCTCTGTCTCTGTCAAGAGTAGAAGACAGGGTGGAAGTAATTTGTGCCAGTTTCTGTGCAGGTGGGGAGGGAAGGAATCTGGTCAGGGGGATCAAACCATGCTACGAGGGGCAGAGCTACAGGAAGAAGTCATCCTTTTCACCAGCATCTGCAGCAAGTTGAGAGGTAGCCAAAACCATGGGAATAAGAGGTTGGGAACCCACTTTTGTTCATTTTTTTTACTTTATTCTACCGCTAAAATGTGTGCAAGGGTAATGTTAAAAATGTTATTTTTTTTAATTCCCTCTCTTCCCCACCTTGGTTCCAGCTGTGAAAACACGGGTGATGGGGAGTAAAAGAACTGGGATGAAAAACTTGAAAAAATGAGAACGAGAAGTTAAATGAAAATTTCCATTTAGGATAATTTCAATATTTTAGTTGTGATTGTGGCAAAAAGGCAAAAATTCTTGAAACCGTTCTTTTCTTTGGACATATTCTCTATGAACTCATTTTTTAACTTAGCTCTACTGACTTTAGTATTATTCCCTACAGCAGGGGTCTGCAATCTGCAGCTGTGGAGCCACATACATCTCTTTAAGGTGTTCTTTGTGGCTCCCAATCCTATAATTGCAAAATAAAGAACAACTGTCCTGGTTCTTGTCAATAAAGAGTGAACATCTAAAAGCTCAACAATGGACAACTCAGATCTAAACAGTAAATAATCTGTGACCTCAAAATGTTGGATAACTCCCCCTTTAGTATGTGTGCAATGCATTGTTGGATGTGATACTGTACATGTATTTTGATCATGTTGCTAATAAAGTCTTGATTTTGAAAAAGAAAACAAAGCTTGAGACATTCCTGCTGTGAAGGGAAACATGCATTTTAAGAAAGAAAACTAAAATTAAACATGAAGTAAAATTGGCATAATTAAAATAGGATTGGGAGTCAAAGTCAGGCAGCTAGTGACAAATGCACATGTAAACTGTGAGGAAATAGAATATGTAAGAAGTTTGTGAACATGCTGCAGTAAGCATATATTTCATTACAAATCATGGTGTGTGCGCTGTTCTTAAAATAGTGGTTACAAAATGTATGGTTTGATGTTATTTATTAAGGACCTTCTCATACTCACATGCTTTGCAGCTCTTGAATTACTGTGGGTTTTTTTTTTTTGGTTTTTTTTTAACCAAATTCAAAAAAATAGCTCATTGCTATTTTGGTTGCCGACCCCTAGTTTACCCTATTCTTGGCAAATGACTTCTGCATTTAAGCTGGATAACTCTGCTTGTAACAAAGTGCACGTGACTGCACTGGATTCAGCTTGTTATTTAATGGCGTCCAATTTGTACATTTCAAAGCCAGTCCTCTCACTTACCCAAAATACCCTCCATGCTCCTTATACAAAAATAACAATGTATTCTGCCCTGTCCTAGTCAACGGTAGCTTGATGACATGCAATTCCGGTACTCTTTATCTGCGTACCGAAGTTCTGGTTTTCATCCCTGCTAATGACTGACAACCTCTTCCTTCACTAACCTGCAACATATTTTCCTAATCTAAAATGTGCCCAGCATTAATAATGGACCATATTTAGATGTTTTCTCCATCCATCTAAACAAAAGGCCTATAATAAAGCCCTATTTCAGCTGCAATTGTTTTTGTACCGTTTAATCCAATAAACTGCAAGCACAATGGCTATATTGCAGGCTTCTGTCGGGAGCCCCGAGGTCTCCCCACAGACAACTGCCACTCTGGAAGCCTTCTGCCAATATCCTGGTCATCCTCATTCCCTGAGGAAGAAGCGGGTGTTAACGGAGGCGGTTTTCATGACATGTGGCCCCATGTGCACATGTACAAGTACTTTGGTGGTCCTAGCTCTAACAGCCTAGGGGAGGTTTTTGAACAAAACAGACTCACAGACAGACAAGACACACATTGTGCTGCATTAACTAAACTTTACACATTGTGTCCCAGCACACTGTGCACTCAGTGTTAGGGCTGGAACGGAGTCTTGTCGCGCAGCTTCATTTTGGTTGGTTCCTAACGCTGGTTAAAGAGCTGACAAGAGTACTCCCCTGGCATTGCAATTACAGTGTAATATAATTGACACAGTGTGGGGTTCTGTCCCTGTCTCGTGGTAGGAGAGTGGGTCCTATACAGAGATTGAGAAATCTGCCACAGCCCTGGCTAACAAAGCTGGCTACTTTAAGCCCAAGCACTAGACATTCATGGTTTTAGAGTCAGAGAGCCTAAATTCAATCCTCATTGTCAATGACCCACTCAGGGGCATGGGATTACAATATCCATCAGTCCAAGGGCACCTTATAGACTAACAGAAATTTGGAGCATAAGGACAAAAGCGCATCTTTGCCCACAAAAGCTTATGCTCCAAAATTTCTGTTAGTCTATAAGGTTCCCCAGGACTTCCTGTTGCTTTTGAAGATACAGACCAACACGGCTACCTCTCTGATTCTCATCAATCCAAAGTAGCAGGACAAGACTACAAAGCATCTAAACACACAAGGAAAATTCCTGTCAGCATGTCTGTCTGCTGCTCCTTTTTCCTTCTGAAGTTAAGTAGCAGATATTTAATATGCTTTGAGGGCTTTTGTCCAGACCCCTGGATGAGCTCAACCAATAGTGTCTTCCTAACATTATGCTAAGGGATGGGAGAGAGTTTTTCTTAAACCCTCTTCTCGCATTTCCTCCCCCACTGTTGGCGGAAGTGGGGCCCAGCTGCCTCCACAGCACTAGCCTCTGGACAGCATGGAAGACACTTCAGAGGTCTATGGGGTGGGAGTGCAGCATGAAGACGGGGATCAAAGGGGAAAGACACACACTGTCTCTCCTCCAGCCCTACAGAGACACCTCAGAAAATCTAACATGGGCAGGAGTAGCTCCACTTTTCCCATGAAGATGGGCCTTGCCTCTGTTCCACAGAAGACCCTGGTGATACCCTGCAGCCATCCTGTAAAGGAGCCACAGGAGACAACAGGGGGTCAAACCTGGCTGAGGGATTCCAGCTGATCCACTCAGTTAAGGGGCAGGCCCACAGTCTAAAGTGCACTGTCTCACTGCCATCCTGTCTCCCCTCTGGCAGAGCTTTTCATTGCCACATGCATCTATCTACCACAGTGACAAGTGTGGGCACAGCCCGTGTTTCACAGGGGCAGGCAGCTGCACTGCAGTGTCTGTACGCTACGCACCACCGGAAGTGCAGACAAGGCCTGTGTGGAAGCTCTTATCAAACGTACAGCTTCTCTTACATATGGATGCCAAACTGACCCCGTGCGAGACCGTTCTGAACATACGAACAGCCATACGAGGTCAGACCAAAGGTCCATCTAGCCCAGTGTCCTGTTTTCTGACAGAGTCCAATGCCAAATGCCCCAGAGGGAGTGAACAGAACAGGTAACCATCAAGTGATCCCTCTCCTGTCGGCCATTCCCAGCCTCTGACAAACAGAGGCTAAGGACACCATTCCCACCCATCCTGGCTAACAGCCATTGATGGAGCTAACCTCTGTGAATTTATCTAGTTCTTTTCTGAACCCTGTTAAAGTCCTGGTCTTCACAATATCCTCTGGCGAGGAGTTCCACAGGCCGACCATGAACTGTGTAGAGAAAAAACTTCCTTTTGTTAGTTTTAAACCTGCTGCCCATTAATTTTATTTGGTGATCCCTAGTTCTTACATTATGAGAACAAGTAAATAACTTTTCCTTATTCATTTTTCCATCCCTGTCATGATTTTATAGACCTCTATGATATCCCTCTCCTTAGTCTCCTCTTTTCTAAGCTGAAAAGTCCCAGTCTTTTTAATCTTTTGTAACATGTTACCTATTCCAAATGCCTAAACATTTTTGTTGCCCTTTACTTGGACACACACATATTCCTAGGGCCTTTATGCTTGCAACAGCTCCCCCACATCACTGAGACAGAGAAAACAAATCAGGCATTTACACCATCCAGTGGTCATTTAGAGGCATCCCATTCTCATGGTTCACCCAGCCACTCACACAAGGTACTAGCCTGCTTGCAAATGCAACAACACGGATACTGTGACTGAAAATGTAAGTTTGCCATTATACAATTGCACAGTAGGCAAGATCCCTGCCCAGGCAATTCAAACAGACAGACAGAAAACAACAAATAACCCCCAGAAAGACACGGGCACACAGCGCTCCTAAGGCTGGGAGAGGGACAGTCAGAGAGTAACTGTGTTTTTGCAAGTGGCGCTAACATGCTTGAAAATTTGTCCCTTCAGCAATTTGTTGGCTGATAAACTCGAAATATTAGAAAGTGCTTTTGCCTGCTGAAGCAAAGCCAAGGAAATATAAAATGTTTCACTTGCAAATCAACACACACTTAATGGAAAAATAAATCCCTTGTGTTTACTTTGTGGTCTCATTTAATAGGAGTCGCTTATAAAGACCCTTGTCCTGCACCATTAAAGTCATAGCAGCTTTGCCATGGATTTCCATGCGTGCAGAGTTTTTAAAAGCCGTTTTATTACAACATCTGTGGAAATTCTCTTTTGACTTAATTACAGCTTTGTTACAAGGGCTGCAATGTGAAGATAAAAAGCCACTGTTATTTGTTGTGCTGGTCTGTAAATATTGCTATGAAGCCAACAGAATAAATATTTTGACATCCTGTTTACAACTGGTAGCAGCTGGGAGTTGCAATAGGGTTGTGCTGTCATGATCAATTTCTAAATACATTACAAAAATAGAATAGTTTCCTAATTATTAAAATACATTATTAAAATTCCTTCTTTAAAACTAGTTGTGAACCATTTCCTGAGCCAAATTTGCCTCTAATTTGCACTGGTGTGAATCCAGATTGACAAGAGTGCAAGCCATAGCCAAATTTGGACTCATACCTTATATTTATGTGAAAACTGTCATGTCGATCATGACTGGGGAGTGATCCAGGGCTAACAACAACAAAAACCTAGGGCCACCAGCGGCGGAGGCAAAGGGGGTAGCTGGCACGCCGGTGGTGATTTAAAGAGCCTGGGGCTCCCAGCCACTGCAGCAGCAATCAGAGCCCGGCCCTTTAAATTACCATCAGAGGGCCGCATGGTGCACTGGGGTAGCTTTGAGGGCTGGCTGGGGTGGGGAGACAGCAGGGCAAGCTCTGGGCAGTGCTGGGGACTTGCTTTCCCTAGCCCTGCCTCTCCTCCTGAGACCCTGCTCCTTCTCAGCGTGCAGGGCCAGGCTTCCCCTGACCACGGCCAGGGGCCCAGCAGGTCCGTCAGAAAGTCAACCGGGAGACCAGCCTACTGTGCACTGGATGGAAATGGGCACTTGGTTGGCCTACTCTTGAACGGGTGCAGACATCATGGGTGCCAAATTAGGTGCAGATATCATGGGTGCCAACTTCGAACACTACTTGCCAAGAATTACCTGTCGTTCTTATAATAAGGTATGAAGCATAAAGGCTACAGCTGTGGCCTTTGCCTACAGCATGCGTGTTGCCAATGGCTCTGCTTTCCTCCCTCCTAACACTGTGGGCAAGGGGTTCATCAGGACGAAAACTCAAAAGGTTAGCGAACCCTGGAATCTTAGTAAATAAGGAGAAAGGTTGTCCAAGTGCAAGATGCTGTGGGGTTAGCCAACCTGACGCTTAAAAGCACCCAACTGTAGTATTCCACTGTATGCACAAGCTGGGCTGTCAATGCATAATACGATAGAATAGTGAAGCCACAGGGATGTAGCAATATACTTTGTTGCAGCGCCTTTGTTCGGTTTGAATGATAGAAGGCGATAGAGTGGAAAACCTTCCTGGCCTGACTATTTGCTGTCTTTTGAAATAAGAAATCATTCGGCCCTGTCTCCTTCAAGCACACAGACACAGCGAGCTGCTCTTTCTTAAACGCACGGAAACCGGCCAAGCTGTACCAGGAACAGGGCAGAGACATGTGCCTGATTCTGCATTCAACATCCAACAAGGTTAAGGTGACCATCCGTCCCAGATTAGGTGGGACGGTCCCATATTTAGAGAACCTGCGGCAGGGTTGTTTCTCTCCCTAGTCCCAGTGGGCCGGGGTGGGTGTGGGGGGTCTGGCTGGGAGGGAGGGCACAGGAATGGGCTGGGGCTGGGGTTTGGGTGGGAGGTAAAGTGCAGCAGAGGGTGGGGAGTTCAGAAGCGGCCTGGAGGTGAGAGGTCTGGGTGGGAAGAAGGGTGCAGCCGTTGCCTGATGCAGGGTGACCGTCTGTCCCATTTTAGCTGGGACAATCCCCACCCCTGGGGTGTCCATATTTAGCTTAGGGGAATATGGTCACCCTAAACTGAGTAGAAAGACGAAAGGGTTGCCACTTGACATTCACTGCACTTTAAATTGGAGAATTCATAACCTCTCTATGTGCCAGTAGGGTCCACTATTCAATTCAAAATAATCTTCATCTTCTGCCTAGGCGGGGTAATCAGACAAAAATGGATTAAAAGCAAGATGTGACTGAGAACAGTTTTACTCTCCAATAGCTTAGTAAGAGCATCCAGTTTTGCTGCTATTTCTGTACAATGCCACTATAATTTTCTGCAACTTTCCCCATTTTTTACTGCTCAGTTAAACTATTTCTATTACCACTGCCTTCCAAGAGAATTGGTTAAGAGATGTATAATGGTTCTTGCTTAGCACCCTCTTGACTGAAATAACATATTGTTGACAAGTACCAGAATTTTCTGCAATTATTAGGGGAAGTTATCGAGTGACTGCCAAGAAGAACAATTCTTTGGTCTAGGGGTGTGGGCTCACCACAGTGAGCCCTCTTGAGTTTTGGGGAGGCTATTCAAGGATTCGTTACTGTGGACAAGCATCCATGGGAGAGAAGCCTCATTTACTGTGATGGTTCCATTTCACTGGTAGCATTTTCAGACAAGCATCTTTAGCCATGCTGTCCCTCCAACTGGGATCAGGTCCCTGTAAATACCCACAAAGCTACCACACTGCCCCCCTTTGCCAAGATGCATATAAACAACTTGACAACCATTAGGCCTCTAGTATGCAGAGACCACTATCTAAGATGCTGATCAATATGGTTTTATTCTAACTTATTTCCCCCATTTATCTATATCCAACTGTTTTCTCCTGTCATACTTGGGCTATGTTTATGCTTGGGAAAGGAAGTCGAATGCAGATATGCAATTCTAACTACGGTAAGCACATAGCTAGAACTGACATATCTGCAATCAACTTACTTGGCCGTTCTCACTGTAGAAGGTCAATAGGGGAGTTTCTCCCATCAACCTCCGGTACTCTTTATGTCTTGCGAATACAGGAGTCAATGCTGTCCTGACCAGATGTGCAAAAGTGAACCCCAGAAGATCGATATCCCAGCATAGCATAGAGCAGTGTAGTCACAGCCTTTGATTGCTAGTGCTATGGGGACAGAAGCCTTCTTTGTGGTCCGTGCTTGTACTTTCCCTGGTGCGCTACGTTTGTGGGCCATGACTAGAGCTCCTAGGTACCAACGCAATACAAATAATAAACAGCAAAGTAGTAGTAAAACCAGCCTTTGCCAAGAAAATGGAAATGAATATACCAGGGAACAGACCAAGTATCAATTATTCATCATCACTTTTCAAAGTAGAGCCATAGGGGAAATGCTAATCACTGATTTATGGACAAAGGACACCATCATGATTCCCTAACTTGACCACGTCCAAATACATAATTTGTTTGGTTTTTCTCAAGAAAATATCAAGTAATGGAAGAATCAGGATACATGAGAGAGTCAGACATCTGGAGATCTAGGTTTACTTTCTGCTAAAATTTGTAATCAGTTCTGACTCGGGATAGATTTGAGCAGAATCGCAAGAGTAGGTCACATATCATACACCAACACCCCATACAGAAAGATGGATGGAGTAAATACATTTAGAAAATGGTTGTTACAGTGCAACCCAGAGAAAGAGATCAGGCCAGAATACTGGTCGCTTAAATCTAACTCCAAAAATCAGTCATGTAGATAAATGTGATCTCTTCTCAATAGACCACAGGGAGAGACTCAAAAAGCCACGGAAGGGCAGAGGACCTAAAGTGAGGCTGTGGAAGGTGAGGCCAGGCCCTGCTGGAGACGGGGGATGAAGGACGTGTTTCGTGTTTGGTTTGGACTTAGATACTCTGGGGCCGTGTCTACACGTGCCCCAAACTTCGAAATGGCCACACAAATGGCCATTTTGAAGTTTACTAATGAAGCGCTGAAATGCATATTCAGCGCTTCATTAGCATGCGGGCGGCCACGGCACTTTGAAATTGACGTGCCTCGCCACCGCGCGTCTCGTCCAGATGGGGCTCCTTTTCGAAAGGACCCCACCTACTTCGAAGTCCCCTTATTCCCATTCGAAGTAGGTGGGGTCCTTTCGAAAAGGAGCCCCGTCTGGACGTCAATTTCGAAGTGCTGCGGCCGCCCGCATGCTAATGAAACGCTGAATATGCATTTCAGCGCTTCATTAGTAAACTTCAAAATGGCCATTTGTGTGGCCATTTCGAAGTTTGGGGCACATGTAGACGTAGCCTGGAGGAGGTGGGCTTTTTTATTAAAGTCTTAATTGAAGTCACTGGAGCAACCAAATCTGAGTGAGGGAAAACTGAGGCAGAAGCTATCCAGAAGTCACTTGAGACACATGGAATCACACTGACCATATTAAGAGCAAATCTCCTGTCCCTCTGTAGCTTTACAGTTTAACTTTCTTTGAATTCCCGACATAAACATAGGGTTAAGCAGGTGATTAAATATTTCACAGAACTCTGGGGATATCTTTTTGGAGCTGGAGGCATTCTACAGCCTGTGGATTTAACAACTTGAACTTCTGCGACTTCTTTCCGAGCTCAGTTCATTCCACTGAAGTGAAAGAAGCACAAACCTGCTCAGAAACATCGCAAACGTCTTGGATGGGCAAGATGACATTGTTTGGCAGGACAGAGGTAAACAGTAATTAGTATGCCCAAGTATTGTAAATGGAGAAGCAAGCTAAACTGGGTTTTTAATCTCCCTTTTGTTACTATTAAACTAAAAACAAGAACAAAAAATCAAACCAAAAAAAAAAAAGCTCTTTAAAAAATAAGGCTCCCCAAATTGCAAAGTGACCACTTACAGTTTTGTTTCATTCGAAAATTTGTGCAGTTAGCTCTCACTGAGGTTAATGGGAGCTGTACGTACATAATACAGGATGGAATTTTGCTTTTTGGGTGTCAAGATTTAAAAAAAAAAAAACAACTTGTAAAATGCCCTCCCACAAACAAGACAATAATGGTTATTTTATTGCCCTGGTCTGACCCTGTGTTCCTCTAAAGCCTGGGAAGCTTGTATGTCTCTGATTAGGACAATCAGACACTCTGGATAAAATCAAAGGCAAAACTCCCGTATCAGTGGAGCTGCAATTTCACTTTTTGTACTTAGAGTGAAGTGGACTCTGCCTCTTTCACCTTGTGCCAGTACACTTTTCAGCACTAAGTAGTTGATTAGCACTTTGGTAACCATGGCTTCATTCATACGACAGCTCTTTATTCAATATAAAAGGTTGAGATAATTCTGAACATTCTGTAAGTGCCTGGAAGACCCTCTTCTGATCACATTAATAAGGAAGAAACTTGGTGATGAGTGAACTTGAATTAATCAAATAACACAGACTAAATTCAAGACCAACTTATTTCCCAAGTCAAAGCCAGAGGGTGATGAACAGAGGGCTGTATAAAGAAAACTACCCACAACATTTACTATGGTGAAGGAAATGAAAATGGTAAACTGGTAGCAAGCTCTTCTGGTTATAGGCTTATAGACACTGATTCAGCCAAAATTTTACAAAATTATACAAAATTTTCTCTTAATTCTGAAATTCTTCAGCAATACATTCTCATAACCTTAACGGAAGGCAACCAAAGCCAGATTCTGATACTCAAGTAAAAGTGGTCTGATTTTGAGAGATGCTTAGTACATAAAGGTCCCAGGGAGTTCAACAGAAGGTGAGGGTGTTCAGTGCCTTTGAAAAATCAGTCTCTGTTTACCTAGGCAAGGAACTATGAAGTTGGATTTAGGCAACCTAATTTAAACATTCTGCCCTGATATATTTTTAGCTGAATTCTATTATAAACATTTTTTTAAAAACTTACCTACTCCAGCTGCCATGCTAGTGATAGCTTGGGTGAGGGGTCCAGACTAGTCTTTTTAGTTACAATCCCTTGACCTTTTACGAAACAAGCCATGGAATATTTCTGAACCCTTTTGAAGTTGTAACTTTCACAACCAAGAACAAGAACTTCAATTTCTGTTCTAGCAGCAGCAACTGGTTTTTGGATTGGTTTTGAGGCAGTGCTTTTTTTCTACTGGCATTCAGTCAGAGAGGAGCAAATAAGTGGCAACATATAAACTATGAATTTAATCTTTCTGATGAGGAATGGCTGGGAAGACAAACATCATCAGTGCAAAGAGGGGCAAGATTTCCAGCATAACCAATGTAAATGAGTTGATAATGTATTTGAATGAAATTAAAAATGCATACAAAGGCCCGTAGAATATTTCCAAAAAAAGACTAATTATATCCAACCTTGTTACAAAACAAGGCTCATTTTCCAAGCTTTAAAGCACTCTGGAAATTATTAACAAACAAGCCAGAAAGAGAAACCCCAAGTTTTATCTGCAGAGATATAAAAGTCTGAAATTCAGTGAAGACTTGAACTGCTCAAAGTCCTGTGAAACTCAGTGAAATGAAGCAGCCTTTTTCAAAGCTACGTACTTGCATCTTATTTACAGCTAATCTTAATTTAATATAAACTAATTTCCCATTATACCAGTAGCATCTTATCATGCAACAACACACCATCATTGTAACATTGCAACGTTTTATACTCATACTTTCCAGTAGAATTTCCACCCCTCACCTTTTTTTTTTTTTTTTTTTAAAAAAAAATTTTTTTGAAGACACTTTGCTTGCTTTCCAGGTGTCATATGTGGATTTTAAATCTCTCTCTCTCTCTACACTTCTGTAGGACAGTTCCACTCTATACAGGTAGGGATGTTCAAAAGCACTCAATGTTGGCTTAACTCTGCTCCCATTGACATTGATCGGAGTTTTACCATTGACCTTAATAAAAGGAGAATTAGGCCAATTCTGAATGCTTTTGAAAATTTCACCCCTAAAATCTAATCTTTGATCAAATCACACCTATGTGACTTGTGACACAAACACAGTGGCCTAAAAGCCTCCCCTAGCAACACATTTTGTGAGTACATCCCCCTGGTTATCTAAAGCAAGTGCATTCTATGTGTGTATTTATAAATCTGTAATAACTGGGTTCCAAACAGATTACAGTGCCAGATTCCTGAGGGCAGGAGAATTTACCCTTTCATGTGAAGGGCTGGAGCTAATGATGAATTAGTTTTGCACTCAGATTGGGTGGTCCTGCAGTGACAGTCATGTTTGAATAAAGCTAGTGAAGCTTTTCCTCCTAATATTTACATAGTAAGATGACCAAGCCTTGGGCAAGAAAGCATGTTCTGGTTTGACACCAGTATCCCAGGTCATACGCTATGCTGGACCAAGATCACATGAAATCTGCTCAACCTAGCAACAGTAGTATGGATGCTACAGGATGGGTGTGGCTTGGGCTGACCATTCCAGTATGGACCTAGGAGGCTGGCTGGCTGACTTCTACACAGCCAGCTACCTGCTGCCATGGTCCACAATGTTACTTTCAGGGCACTAGCTACATCCCCAGCCGCAGTGCAGGCAAACCTAAAACTAGAATGATCCCCATTGGTACAAGAGCATTCAAACTGCATCTCTCTGCACCAGTCTGGGCCAAGGAGCTACAAGTGGCTGCATCCCCACCCCACCCTGATGCTCCCAAGCAGAGTCGGGGGGTGGAGGCACCCCAGGAGTCTACTGGTGGAACACAATGAGGCGATTCAGCAGATTCCTGATCTCCCAGTGATGCTTTCCAGCCAGAAGTGCTTTGTTCCAGCTCCTCCAGGACCCCAGCGGGGACGAAACTGCTGAGCACTTTGCAGACAGGCAGGTTAGTACAGCCCCTGTGTCAACTTGGCAGTATGCGAGTTCCATAAACAAGCACCTTAAGGCCGTGCCCCTGTGATTTCCTTGCGCCTGCAAATGAGGCTGCAGTCACCTTCTCAAGCCAGCTCTTAATAGAAGTGGCTATTCCCCACAACTGGGTCATTTACCAGCTGCCTGTTTGCTCTGCCATTCTGAAGCTGTAAGGTTGCAGCTCTCATCTTAACGATCTTTTGCCATGATGGGAATGTGAGTGCCTTGCAAGGGAAGATGGTTGCTTCCCCTTCTGTTTAACTCCCTCTGCTGACCGTTATCATGCCTTGTTCCTAATGAGGAATTCTTTGTTTAAGCAGAGAGGGGCCAAACAGTTAAGACGTCCATTCACATCTTCCTCAGTTTCAATTCAGAGCAAAACCTCTGGGGTTCCCTATTGAAACTTTTCTTTGCAACTGTTATTCTGGAGACTTCAGTAGGTGAAGCCAAGCTGGGCAAACAGAACAAAACATCTTCCGCTCAACTCGAATTTTAAAATGGATCTGCATCTTCCATGCGCCTGTCTTCTTCTCCACCCAACCCTTCAACCCTCAGTGTCGGTGTCTGGCTTGCACCATCGTTCCCAGAACCCAGATCCAAACTCTCACGTGGAGCTGGCTGCAAACTCGGGAAATTTTTGTTTTTGATGGAAACTACCGTATTGGGAAAGTGACAGCCAAGACCAACTAAACGTTTGGCCCAGGTCACCCTAGAAGTCTGTGAAAAGACAGGAAACTGCACCCAGATTTCCTGAGTCTCAGATTAGCACCTTCACCACCAGCCTCTCCCCACCTAAGGCACAAGGAGCACGTGAGTGTACCCAGTGCATCCAGGAGCTTTTGCTGAGTATTGCCAGGATAAGGAGGCAGAATACAAAGGAACTGAAAACAGACAAGGCTGAGACACATCCTAAAAGGAGCCACTGAAAGCACAATGGCTGACCCTGGAAGACATCTGGTGACAGGTTTTTGTGTCAGAGGCACAAGCTGAAAATAGCACTCTTGGTGATGCGACCAAAAGCAAACGTTTCCTGCTATTTGTGTCAAACTTTGGCTATCTGATGCAGAAAGCTGGTAAAATTCAAACAAGATACGTGATAAGCCAGCCAGCCATAGCAAGCCAACAATACAATTTCAACAGCTGGGCCTCCAACACAGAGTGCTTCAGAAGCTGGACAGAGAATAAGGTAACTCAATATATCAAATGGGAAGAAAATGCAAAGGCAAGAATGACAACAGGACTGCAAAGGAGGAACCAAATCAAGCACATGACATTGATATTAAAGTTCACAGAGAAAATATCTGCCTTGCCCTGCTGTCTACAGAGAAGGAAAGAGAGCTTTTCCCAGATTGTATCACCCATCTTGAAACCATCCAGATTATACTACCAAGTACCCAACCCATACACTGATCATTTCATTGCCTTTATTTAAAATGCACAGGACTGACTGAGGAAAACCCTTGTGTTATTTCCTGCTATTTACTCCAGGCAGCTTTCTGAACACCAAAAGGCTCCTCCATACCTTAATAATGGACATTTAATACTGGCAAGAAGTGGAGGAAGTTTTAGACTGACCAGAGCTCCCTGCAAGTTCAGTGCTTGGGCAGCCACCTGGGAGAGATTCAGGTGCCACCCTGTTGATTAGCAGAGCACCCACAGCTACCCTCAGGGGACAGCATGCGTTTCTACTGGTGGTGCACATCCACACGTCTTGGTGCACATAACAAAATTTATTCCAGCCATCAATGGAAAAGATTAGAGGGAATGCTGAGTCCAAGCCTGACTCCTGGTCCATGAATGGGGAGTGTCTATATCAATCAGCAGTCCAAAGAAAAAGCCATTCAGGCAGCAAGGAGATGTGATACTGATCAAAGCCAGCTCCTTTTTCTAATCTGCATGCAATGCATAACACTTCACCAATCATGCAATAGGACTCTGTCATCCGAGGTGACACCATAAGCATAAAAACCCACTAGTGATAAATGACCCTTAATAAATTAGCATACAGGTACAAGATACTTCACCCTGGTTATTATCGTAGACACTTATTATTTGGCAGTGTACTGTGATTTTTCTTTAAGCTGGTGCAAAGGACCTAGCAACTTGTAAGAAAAATACTAAGCAATTAAATTAATAACCACATTCAAGAGATGCGCAATTAAAAAAAAAATAGTTTAGACCAAACAGTTACCCTCAAAGACTGAAGAGAAAGAAGGCCTACTGCGCTGCGGTAGTAACAGAGAGGTAGCCATGCTAGTCTATACTCCAACAAAACAAAGCAGCAGTACTTTGTGGTAGTAATTTGCCACCAGTTATCAAGTCAAAAAACAGAGTGTTGTGCGTTCTACTGCTCCATTCCCAGGCTCTCATTCCACTGCTGGTGCCCAGAACTCAGAGACAGGGGGTAGGATGATCAACTAGTGTAAACTGGCACATCCCCATTGAACTCAGCCCTCCAGCTCAGATCTGGCCCTTCATTTCCCAGGCATTACTTTTCACTCCAGTCCAGAGGAGTATATTAGCCATGTCTTCTTTGAGTATCCACTGCTGTGATGGCAGCAAATCACTTCATTTTGCTTTATTAGCATGCCAGCTGAGAAGAAGTGTTCAGTATGAAGCCAGCCAAGCAGGAAAAGCACATTATGGCGATTTGCGCTTTAATAAAGGTCTGGAAAGAGCAAAAGTCTGGAGGTGCCAGAGCCAGTGCAACAAAAGTAGAAGACCCCACCAAAAGCCCAGGAAGGGGAGTTGAAGGACACAACGGTTGGAAGGATGGTTCATTTTGTGCCCTCAGCAGGGGAGAGGGGCAATCTGGGTGGAACTAGTTAGAGGAAAGCGACAGGAAGGTTACAGATTCAAAACCCTGTGCCACCAAAGGAAAGGTGCAGGAATTTCACGACAAAGACAAGGAAAAACCAGTACAGGGTTTGGAGGGCTAGCTATTGTTCTCCTTTTCATACGTTCAGCAGGGCTGCACTTCTGTAAGTGAGAGCAGAGTGCAGCCTTGGTTTTTCAATAGCCAAATGCGGCTGTGGTTGCAGAAGGAAGAACTTGATTGTCAGCAGAAAATAATATTCTCACAGCTAAACCTCCTGGGTCTGCAGGAGGAGAAAGGTCAGAGAGCAGGCATTCAGAGATAAAGAGAAATATGACAAGGTGGAGAATAGATGATAAAAAAAATAAAGCGCTGAGATATCTTATCCCCCAGTCTTTATCGGAAGAGCACAGACCTTGGAAGACAGAAACAATTTAGCTGCCAGTAGTTAATATGTCCACATAAAGTATTTGTTCATCTGAGGAACTAAACGACAAGCCATGTCCAGCAAGAGAACTGCTTTGTGTTAACAAAACATAAGTCTCTACTTGCTAAGAGCACACTCCTCGGGCTATGGAATATCAGGGAAAAAGCTGTACCATGCAGTACGCAGCGATATCTGAGCTGACCCAAATATATAAAAGCATTTAGCCAAGATACACTTCACATTCAAAGTTGCTTCTAATTCACTGTGTTTAAATTGAGCCATTTTCATTTCTGATCAAATCAAGATGCAACTGGTGTTTTCCAATTTTGTTACAGAAATTTTCCTTTTCAAAAAACAAAACAAAACTTCCTGTAACCAAAACTTCTGCCATTTTGACAGTGTTTTTAATAAAGATTATTGGAGATAAAGAAGAAGACTGAGCATGTTAGTAGACTCTTTTAGCTCATCCCTGTACAAGGGACAGTGTGGCCCTGCAATGTGGCTGGACAGACCTGAGATAAGGGATGAAGCAGATCCCAAACAACCCACAGAAAGATGAGCAGGTTGCACCATCCCAAAAGCCAGGCTGGAGTAGTGCCAGAGTCGTGGGCTCACCTCATCCATTCTGTCTCCTGCAAGGCCCAGTCTCTCACTCCAGATACTTAAATAGCCCTCATCACCACAACCGCTCAGCACCTGGACCCACATTCTGAAACTGAACTGCTGTGGAAGGTGAGCCTGAGCAGAGTGCTTTCCTCTCCTGTTGCTCAAGGCATGCTCTGCTGAGCACCCATATTGTTCTGTTGTCTCTACTCTAATTAATACATAGATTACTGTCCCTAACTCATTTGCTTTCCCCGCCACTCAGAGTACACAGATCTCATTCTGCCTTTCTCATGCTGTTTGCTCTATCATAATAGAGATCTCTGTTATTCCTATTTCTATTACTTGTGCCAACTAATGTCCTACAATGAAGACAATAAAACAGAATTAATTCTGCTAGCAATCAGTACATTGTATTCTATCAGGTAATGAGTAACTGCTCCTCTTTAGAATAGAAAAACGAGGGGGTGGCAGTTTTTAAAAGATAGTTTTGCATTATTTCACAATAGTTAAATTTGAAACAGCATTTTGTATGAGACTACTGCAAATAGCATGCCTGTTCTCTACCAGCTCCAGTGTGAGATTCAGCATAAGGCCAAACAGAGTTCAAATGGCATTCAAAGGTACATAACCCTTCTGCTCAACCTCTGTGCAAAGATGAAATTCACACATCAGATTTAAATGGGATTTAAGAGGTAGCTACACCCACACATGAATTCAGAACCAGCTATTAAATGCAGCTCTGTCCATACAATTATTCAACTTCTATGAAAATTACTATTGCCAAAGAAATTCTATTTCTACGGCTGATGATGATATTCCCACTTACCTACAGTCTTCAGAACTTTGGCTGAGCTCTCCGACACACAACCACCTCTTTGGATATTTGCAGCTATTTTGCTGAGTGTTACGCCCCATGATCAGATTAAGTCATCTTTAAGGATGCTGAGATACATCCGTCAAAGCAAACCCAGTGGCAGAAGCAGTCTCAATTACGTAAAGGGGGTGGGTGGGAAGGGAAGGGAAAGGAGGCATGAGGCAAGACCTTTTAAGATAAATGGAACCTATCTATTATACAGGGATGGGGAACACACTATTAACATCAGTTATCTACAGCACGGTGGCAGACACCGCAGGATACAGGGCAAGATGGAGGGCAGGGGGAGGCATCTCTGTGCTCCCATAAAGGGTGGGGATAAGAGAGGAAAGGGAAGAGGCCTAGGGCAGTGGTACTGGACCCCTCTCTCACAGTGGGACAGAGCAACAGTGCCACAGCAATTCAAAGGGGCCTGGAGCTGAGGCCGTCACCAGTGCTAAAGTAGCAGCACTGGCGGTCAAAGCTCCCAGGGCACCTTTGAAACACTTGGCCCCTTTGCAAACACCCCCTGTGCCCCCCACCCCATTGGTGGGCCAGGTTAGCTAAGAAGAACTTTCTCATTGTCAGGGGAGTTAAACACTAAAATAAATTGCCTAGAGACCCTGTGGACTCTCTGTCACTGAAGGATTTAAGAGCAGGCTAGACAATTACCTGCCAGGGTGATTTAGATAATTCTTAGTTCCGATCTGAGTGTGGGGGACTGGACTTGGAGACCTCTCAAGGTCCCTTCGAGCCCTACAATTCTATGATTTTACTTGAAACAAGTGGGCATGTTCAGCAAGGAAAGTTCTGAACAATGAACTTATTTAAAAACAAAAACACAAACTGTGTCCCGCAGGATCAGCATTAATCAAATAGAAATGTTAATTAAAAACTAGCCATTATGATGAGCTTTAAACATACACAATCAACTATCCAAATAGTTACCAAACGAAGCCCCGATTTATTCAGAAATACCATTATTGACAAGTTGACAAAGCAAAGCCCAGCTGTGACACCAAGAGTATAAAGCTCTAACTTTGGCGGCTGCCGATCATCTTCGCTCTATTTTCCTATGAATTTAGCTTATTTATGCTCCTTTCATGGTAATCGATCTTATCCTGGAATTTCATTGCAGCCCCAGGGACAGATCTGGACCATAAAGACAAAGGCCTGTCTATGAAAGACGGCCGTTTACCTGCATTAGTGTGTTCAGAGACTGCCAGAATGACAGACTGACTCACCACTAAGCAGAAGTGTTTTCTGAGGCAGCTTGTCAGTTCATGCCTTCCTAGGCCCAACTCTGCTAAGTCGAGGTATGTTGACATACCTCTTGACGCAGCCTTGGACACAGATGAATAATATAAATCCCAAAGTCCTGTCAGAAAACCTGCGGAATAAGATAACGAAACTGCCTTACACCCTTATCAAGAAAACACACCATGTATAGTGCCGGCACCCTCCATAAAGTCATTCTGCCTAACCTGAAATGGAGCACATTTGATAAATAATGAAGTCATTTGATAAATAATGAAGTAGGTAATGTAATTAATTTTTCTGGATGGTCTAAGTGATTTCCGGGCTGCATGAGATTATTGAATGGGATTCTGCTACAAATGGGTTAGCGGATTCCATAACGACTCCCTCTCCCCACTCTCTCCTTGAAACGCTGCCAATATTGATTCCAAATGATGGGGTTTAGACTGGGTGTGCTACTCTTAAACACACATCTTTATATACTGAAAAATACAGGCTCAGGATGCAGTACATGCAAATCTATCAATGCTGGGAATGCAACAAAAAAAAAAATCTATATTGTCCTTGGCCTAAACAATACAAGTGAAGTCTTTTGGCAATGTTTTGTGTACAAATATATCATGTGATATAGAGGGACAGTAACTCATAGATCAATTGATTAATCAGTTCAAAAATCAGAAGGAATTAGTGTTCCCTCTAATTTTTTCCATACATATGCAGAATAAATATTATTGTGTGCACTAAGGCATGTGCAGATGAGCACCACCAACAGAAACATATGCTGCCCACTGTGGCATCTGAATCTCTCCTGGGTAGTCACACATACACTCAGCTTCAGGGACCCCTGGAAGGGACCACTGTGAGTTTGTCCTTCTGGCATAGCTGACCTGCATTTTTAAGACGGTACTGCTGAGCAAAACAAACTCCAGTGTTTTTAGGAACAACAGAGTTCCCTGCTAAAAATCAAACATTTCATTCCAACATCCTGTGTAACGGCAGAACATTCTCTGCTCTATGTTGTTTTCCCACATGGGACAAGTTCTGTGTGCATGACACACAACCATTATAATCTTTTGGAAGGAAGAAATATGTCTACCATCCATTTCCTACACATTCAGCAGCTTCCCTAATGATTCCCACGTTGCCTGCTTCCCTTTCCGTTGAGAGGAATAGTAGTAGTGCAGCTAAAGTTTCATGTAACCCAGCTGGCCGTAAAAAATGGTCTTTATGAGTTCTACATCGCTACATTTTCACTAGACACGAGACCACCTAGAAAGACCAATCATGGAACCAAATAGTAAACACAAACAGATACAAATCAAATTTAGCTGGGGTCATGGCACACCTTCTAGGGTCTCTCGTCTCTTTGTGCTGACTCAAGAACCCTACACTAACTAGTTCCCTGAGATCAAAGTCAAGAGTCGACTCTTCTCCGCTAAGCTCTGGAGATAGGAATGACACATGGCTTCTTTCCAAAACAAAGAAAAATCACAACAAAACAAATGCACTTAATATAAGAAAAAATAGGTTTCAATAAGTAAAAAATTAAGGGTGGTTGAAGGTTTTTTATATGGGAGGGTTGTTTTGGGATAAATAAGAATTTTCATTTACAAACCAATTTTCAGATGAAAAATTCAGTTTTGCACAGTGTGGGTCAGCAAATCTTTTGGAGGATCAGTTCTTGGTGGAAAATGAAATTTATTTTTGGGAAGTGGAACTAAACCACAAAAAGCAACAACTATAAAACCCATTTTCCAACTAGATCTAGTCAAAACCACCTTTGCCTTGTTGTAAATGAATGTCCAGTATGGAATCTTCCAACAACTTCTCCTGCAAGAATGCCTGCTACAGCGGGGGAACTGTCCTCCATGCTGAAACACCATGCACTCACTGACAGTATGCAACAAATTTCTTGTGTACGTTTGACCAACTGAGGTACATACTGCACAATTCATTTTCAGTATCCCTCAGTGAGTTCTGCATAATGACAGACCACCTGGGTACGCTCAAATACTGTATTACATATGTATAGTGCACCCTAAACTGGATTGGCAGGATAGATTCATGTGGCCTCCTAAGCCATTTCTCAATAAACAATGATCAAGTCTGAGCAGGACATCTCATTTTCTTTCCTTTCATTTGCCTCTGCCCTCAGTTTTCCATGCTGTTTCTCAGATCCATGGGTCACTAGCTTCAACTATTGCATGTGCTTGAGAAAAGCAGCAAATGTTTATTGTATTTGGCAACCTTCTATGCATGATGGCCTATCTCTAGTCACTATGATGACAACGCTTGTGATGACTCCCTGCCACTGAATCTTTCACAGTTCCCATGTGGGTGCTCTCCCCAACCTGAAACCTACTGGGAACGCTGGAGATACTGCAGAATCACGCAAGGAGCTCCTTTCACTTCTGCTTATTGACAAGTTGATACATTACACGACATTTAATACACAACATAACATTGCAGTCACAAAAGCTGAAAGCAGTGCTGGTGATATCTCCCCGAATCTTACTTGGGGTGGTGGTGGCAAATATTCTCAATGCACACAGTGTGGCAGATATAGGCTAACAGCCTCTTGGCTAACAGCCTGTTGGCCAACAGCCCCTTAGCTAAGGTCTCAGGAATCTACGGCTTCCCTAAATTATGCTTTTATTCTGTTGATCTCTGAAGAGACGTTAATAATCATGAAAACTCATTAAGGGCAAATGAACTGTACATTGGCCCACCTCCTCACTCCTCTTTATATAAAATTAAATGCATGTTTGAGATGCCAGCAGTGTAGTTGACTGAGTGATGCAACAATGTGAAATTTTAGCTGTTTGTGACTTCCACTTCCACAGGGGAGACCTTCACTTCCCTAGAGTAGAGACGGTGACAGAAAAATAAATACCAAAGGAAACTGGTGTCTTCTGAGGCAGAAGCTCAAGTACAGTCTGAGCAACAGCACTATATAATTCCTCACCCTGCCCCAATGTGGTCTCAGCCTAGACCAAGAAGAAGCGGTTTTGAGGACGAAAGGCTGCGCAGTTCATGGATTGCAAGGGGAAGGGACCATTGTGATAATCTAGTCTGACCTCCTACATAATTCAGGGCACTGAACTTCCCCCAGAATAATTCCTACAGCACGTCCACTAGAAAAAGACCCCATCTTGATTGAAAAATTGACAGAGATCACCCTTATGCAAAACCAGCCATTACCCTGTTTGCCAGGAAAGACGCCCATTCTGATGGAAGGTTTTATGATGTCAACATCTGTCTACTAGCAAGTGAAACCATCATCTCATACTGTAATGGTGAACCAACACCAATTAGATGTTCACTTGCAGTTCCTGGCAGCCTGGTCCACACTCCAACTGGTGACCCAGTGTAGAAAGGCTCTGTAGCTTATTAAAAGTCTCAATCTGCCTTAGAAATCCCCTGTGGCACATTAGGAAGATGTGCTATTGGCCTTGTTCCAAATGTGCACATATATTTCCTTCCCTGCCTGCAGAATTTTGAGCACTTTAATTGGAAAAAGAAATACAGTCGGGAGGAATTTATCAATGGTACAATGCCCAAAAATGCCAATAGATGTGATTCTTATAATGAAGCAAATGGTACCTGTTTGGCTTTGCATTATGGCGATCTTCTTAGACTGATTGAATTTTTCACACTTTCCTCTATTACTTTGACGCTTTGCTTGTTGAACCTGGCACAGGATTTTCTGAGTGGGCGCAGGGCCATTTTAATAGATAGGAAGTGTGCCAGAGAACCAGCATTAGGTTTGATGTTTTAGAAACCAGATTCCTGCAGGAGAATATCTGAACGGCTTCTTTAACTGCTTTTGTGCAGATACGCCTCCGCCACTCCAGGTCAATTCTAGATTACAGTTGAAAATGGTAAACACATCTTGCCCCACTGAATCTAATTAATGATTTCTAAGGAAGACAAGATGTGCTGTCTCATGAGGAGTCTCCATCCCTCTGTATCTCCTCTCCTTCCCCATGAACAGTTCTCTGCCAGAGTCCCAGAAATCCTGGCACTCATAATTTCATAAAACCCAGCCAAATTTTCTACTGAATGCCTTACGCCGCTACAAAAGAAAGCTGTAATTTCCATTTGGTTTAAACTTTGTAGGAGGCCCATGTACAAGGAATGCAGAAGAGGGTCTCAACAAGTAGAAAAATCAGTTACTGGACAAGACAAAAAAGGCAAATAGAAAAAACAATTTCTGAACCAACAGAATAAACTATTGCATATATGCAAATTACATGTACTTCACCTTGTTTTCTGTGAATACATTACAAACCTCCTTGACAGAAGCAATCAGTAGAATTTGGAAGTGAGGCAATTTCTTTATATGCTTATGTGCATTTCCACCAGATTTGGTTTTATCTATTTGCACTTATGGTCTCTGGACCACAATTCTAACCTTTTTTAGTTCACTGGTATCTCAAAGTTATACTTAAAAAAAAAAAAATCAAGGCAAAGAAGCGCCTTTGAATTGAAACTGTGCTGGTAGTTTCTGAACACGGCCCCACCTGTACCACAGGGTGGACATAATCCTGAGCTCACACAGAGTTGCTTTAACTTCATTGGGTCTTCAAGTGGGCATAACGTCTACTCACATGGATGTACTAGCAAGAGCCGTTCTGGATGAAATTCAACTCTGTGCAGAGTCTAGCAAAGGGCATCAGCTTAGAACACGGTTAGATGGGACTGAAGTGGTACATGCACCTTGCAAGCAGTCTCGTCCCCTATGAATTTTTAAAATGATCACATTCCTCTACAGCAAAGATAGTAAAGTAGAAGTTCGTGTCTTGCACCCTGCCTCCCTGATGTATGCAATTTTACTCTAGGAACTTTGCCAATAACAACAGGTGCCACTAATATTTCCCCTTGTGGGAGATCTTTCTCAGCAAAGCCTGCAGGAATTGGTCCCTGTACATTTTCTTTGCTTGGTATGTCATTGCAATGCGGAAATAGAGATTGAAAGGGACAGCTTAAGTTTGAAGAGCTGTTCAAACAACTGGTTTGATAGAATGCAGAAAAAATGGCAAACCAGCCACCCTGCTTGCTTTAAGTAAAAGCGACATCTACAAACAAACAGAAGCCTTTCTTTTAGCCCAAAGAAATCACACTTAACTTTTATCAGAAATAGAAAAGAACACATAAAGCCTGCAGGTACAGCTCTATTTGACAGTGCTGCTGCGAACTGCAAGGTCTTGCATCTCTTCCATTTTTTGGGCCCCCCTAGAGGGGGTGAGTTAGACAGATGATTAGCACATTTGTGCATGGAGGGCTGCCTAAAAGCTACTTCTGCGGCCAGCAGAGAGATAAGAATAATGATGGAGCACTAAACTTGTGGGATAACTGATCAAACTTTTATTATGTTTCGTTCTCTTCCCCTTTCCAGCTAATTGTATCTTCAGTTCCCTTTCCTATATTATTTTTAATGTAGCCTGCAGGATCTCAGCTGTGCAGGACAAAATCAGAAACAGTAATAAGAATGCTCTACATATTGCACTAGCAAACCTCCATATTTTTAAATATAAATATGCCCATTGCCATGAGACCCATTTGAATAAAGAAAATTACCTTGTCTCTCAGGGAAAGCACTGGAAGATGGGATAAATATAAGGCATGCATTTATGAAAAATAAAAGTTATATACACATTTAATATCATCATAAGAACAAGAGTGTTTTTACCCCAGTGGATGTGTGCTGCTGCAGATCATTCGTAGATGTCTGGGAAAGCCATAAGCAAAAGATTCAATCTTGCAATTCCATGGAGGCATAGCATGTGTGGAAATATGCCTCAATGTAGCATGTATTTTTATGCAGGGTAGGAGGCGAGACCAAGGAATGAGCCAATTAAAACAGGGACTGATTCCAATTTACATAGAGGCTGGTTTTGCACCATGCTACCAGTGGAAAACAGCCTTAGGATACTAGATATAAATATTCCGAAAGAGAGCAGGGAAATGGTACCTAATAATTGGTAAACAACCCAAACCATCCTTCAGAGAAACAAGTGACAGAGGGCTAAATTTGTTAAGACTTACGTGAGTTAACATCCTACTGGTGTGAATAAGGATCATTCATGGGAGTGATAGCTGTAGTATCAAAACATTTAATTGAAAACTGGGAGAAGGAGGAATCAAACGCACACACGAACAGGAGTTAAAAATCTTCAGAACCAGCATGCCTGTTAGTTTCAGCTATACAATGTATAAATAAATGGTTGCACCAGTTTCACAGTGAAGCAACAATGCAGTCAACATTTAAAAAAATACAAGGTAATCCTTCCCCCTCCCCCAAAATGGAGAGGGCCAAAAAGGAAAGAGATTGAACCCAAAGATCATTTTGGACTTGCAAAGAATGCAGGACTGAGTCTACAGATACTGTATTCACAGCCAGATTCTACAGCCCTTGCCCAAGCAAAACTCCCATATAAAAAAAAAAACTACAAGAACTTTGCCTATGACTAGACTTCTATTTTGGGTTCACAGAACACACACGTAGACAGATACAGAACCAGGTATGCACGTAGCTGAATGCCCTGTTTCCACTGGATTCAAAAAGAATCGAAAGACCTCATAGAACCACAATGAGATACAGTGGTCCAAAATCTGAAAGGAGCTCACCCCTGGTCTCTCATGAAAGCCAACAGGAAAAGTCTTGGACTCACTTCTCATTGAAGTATAGGGGATTTTATCTGAATAAGGACTAAGTAAAAACAGAGCAAGAGGACTACAAGGGAAATTGAAAGTCTTCTCATCTTTTATGTAATGACCGCCACCTTCTCATAGCTGCACAACACTATTGACTTCTTTAGGTTTGTATGTTTATATATAAGAACAGGACCTCATGGTCTTCAGAGTTCTATTCTTGAATATAACCCAGAAGATGGAAACTCAAGTGATTTATATTGCCAACAGAATCTGCATTTTTCCTTGTTTTCTGTTACTATTCTCAATAAAAATTATGGTCCTCCAGGAGAAAAATAGAAGTATAGTTTTGAATGCATTTCATTCCAAAAAGGTTCTCTCACAGAAAAAAGCAGTACGGACTCTCCATCCTCCTTTGCAGGATCCGGAGAGGTATTTGCTTCCCCTTCTTCTCTCTTACCACCTCCTCCCCCCCCCACCCCACACACACAACTCTCTTTCATTAGAAAATAACTGATCTCTAAATTAATAAACAAAGATTCTATTCAGATGGCAAAGCAGGAGATCCTGGCTTTTCAACTGCACCTTTTATAAAGCAATTCAAACCTCTTATGAATACAGTTTCTGGATACTTTCTGTACAGGAATGTTTGTAAACAAAAAATAATGTAAACTGAACCACTCTAGCCTGGCACCTGACCAGTGCCAAACCAGAGAATTTGCCAAACCATGGGAGGTTAACGTTGTGGAGCAGCACTACTAACATTTTCACTGCTTACTGAGCTCTTACAAGACATTCAGGGGTAAATTAGAGCTGAATGACAGTACAGAACGCTGCTAGTTGGGACAGGTGGCTGTAAACAAGCTTGATGAGACTGCAGGAAACTTGGCCGCACCCATGATAAGCGGAGATCCAGCTAACTAAAATTATGCCAAATTATGGATGTTGCTAGACCAAACAGCACCGGACTAGAGAAGTTCAACCTGTAAGTGCAACTGGTTAATTTATGCATACTACTTTCGGAGCCCAAGTCTATGCAAGAGGACCCTTTCACATTACACAATGAATAACTCAATGGGAAGGTCCAGTCCTGTGGGTACAGCGCAAGACGGAGCCCACAATGCAGAAAATATTTAATAAATATTACTATTGTCACTGGTTTTTTATTAGTTGCACAACAAAGACTATGAAAACCAGATTTTTGTAACCAAGAAATCTCTAGCAAGAGGCATATCTAAACTAAAAGAAAATTCTACTTGATTCTGTAACAACCTCACAGCTCGTTGTTATGCAAATACCTGAGATTTCACAAGCTTCAATATCCACACACTTACAGCTGGATGATGTAGGAGGATGGAAGAAAAGAGCTAGGAGATAGAAATTAAAACAAAACCTTGGATGCCTAGCAAAGAAAATTAAGGAACAATCCATTGATAGGTAAAAAAGTTATGGTTTGATTAAATGTATTTTTCAATCCCCTCCATCTCCTCGTAAAGAAGCACATCTTTGAGTGATCTTCCATTTATCTCTAAATATTGCCAAACTGCCACAGACAGAGATGATAGTCACAAAAGGTGCCTCATTAGATCAGTGTGACTTAGCTGAAAGGAGTCCCCTGCCAGCTGCTCTTTATTCTTAGACCTTGTCTCTTTAGGGACATGGGACTGCTCACAAACGCATACCATAAAGCACGATGGTGCAACACCCTTTTACCCAGATAGTCACTACTCTTCGTGTTCACGCTGAGGGCGAAATCGTCCTGAATGTCATTCCACCTAAAACGGTGGTTAAAATTCCTCCTGTCACCATGCCTTCCCCCAGTATAGGCAAAGCCTCCGCAGGCTACTCTGAATCATCAGCTGGTGGAAGGTCACTGAAGCTAGAACAGACTGCCGTGACTGAATTCTGGACTCTCCTAGCCCAGAACTCCAATTGGATCCCCCTGCTGTACAGTTAATTCATACTTTTCTATATTTATGCGCTTTAAAGGCACCTGGGGTAGCTCAATAGTCACCTTTTGCCTTTAAAGAAATGGAACAGAATGCAGCAAAGAAATTAAGTTTTTAAGAGAAATAGGAAACCTCATGCTAAAAAGTTCACACTAGATTGGGCCTTTAAAGTCAGCAGTGAGCCAAGGAACACTGAGAAAGAACTATACTCAGGAATAACTTCTCCAGAGCTCTGCTTTACCAACATGGAGAACTAAGCATGCAGCACCAGACCTTTACAATAGATGGCACACACCCATCCCCTTTCTGCTTTGCTGAACAGCACACTGGAGCAGAGCTATGTGCAGTCTGTCTGCCCAATGCAACCATCCAAGATTTGAACCCTTACTTTGCCTTGCAGTGTTTCATGTAAGCTAAGCATTTCAGCAACTGCCCAGGAGAGATTCAGGTGATGCGCAGCTGATTTGCAGGGCACCCCCAGCGGGCAGCATGTGTTTCCAGCGATGATGCACATCTGCACATGCCTCGGTGCCCACAACAAAATTTATTCTGCACAGGTATGAAAAAAATCAGAGGAATCCCCTGCAGCGTAGGACCAAGGCACAGTTATACCTATCAGAAATATTTCCCAAAGTACCCATCCACTGGGACCTAAACATCATTTCCTCACATTAGAAGAAAATAAATACTTTCAGGAAGGAGAGGTAAAAAGTCTCCCACCGGTTCCCACACAGAGTGATGCTTTTTACAATGTCCAGGGCCCAGTTCTGCATTCCCTGCTCATTAAAGCCAAGGAAAGTTTTGGCTATGCAACAGATACAGGATCAAGTTCATTGTGACACCTGGAATGAATGTTAAAGTGGGACTTAGGACAGTGTTTGTCTCTGTTTGACATTTATTTGGAGGATTTGGAATATCCATTATATACTGCCTCAATATCTGGTATGTTCCAACGTTTGAATCAGACATATTGCAAGGGAACAAGCTGGAAAGAAACAGGTGGGGGAATATAGCAACAGAAACATGGTGTCCACTGCTACACACACCACCCTGCCTCTGTGAACCAGTCATGTGATCCCACCCCCACCCCCTTTCTCCTAGGGAAGGGAACCCACTTCTTTTCCTTCCATTGCAGGAGCAAGGTAGCTTCTTCCCTCCATCAGAAAAACATATTTCACACACACCATCCCACTGAAAAGAGACATTGGGCCAGTCCTGCGGCAGAATCAAAATAGTTCCATATAAGTCAGTGGCCTGACATCAATTCCCACCACTGAGGTGAGGACCTGGATTCATGCACTGGAACCTTTTCTACATAATGGTTCCCAAGGAGGAAAACATCTTAGTGATCATCTCTCCAAACACAGGTATTTCTAGGAACCACTCCCTGCTCAAAAAACAAGCTGTCTTCAGATATATCACAAAAACACAGCAGAAATACCGATCTGCTCACTTTTTCTACTGATGCTCACAGAAGCGAAGGGCAAGATGAGGAAAACGACAGTAAGCTGGGGACGGTGTCCCCCACATATGTTACCCTCTCATGCATTCCCTGCCCTGCGAGGAAAAAGACACATCCAGCACCAGCTCAATTTGCCTCTAGGGGAGATTCCAGCTCCTTTCATCTCCCAGAGTTGATTTCAACATGCTTCTCAATAACTCATCATTCATGCCCATTAGTGACCCACGCGTCACCTCAGCTGCTCGTGGTACATGCACAGAAAGAACAACCCGCAAAGCGATGGCCCCCTTCCTCCCCCTGCCCAGCTCCTGTGTGGAACAACACAGCGGAGGGGTCACTTCTGAATCAGCTGGAGGGGGCAGGGAGCGGAGTGGCACATCCCAGTTGCACATGGGAACCCTCTCACCACCCATCACAAGGCAGCCCAAGGGCTACCGGCGAAAGCAACCACCCCCCGGCCCCCAGATCTCAGCCCCCAGAGAACCCCCTGTATCTGCAGCACAGGGCTGCGAACATACCCACCCAGGGGTAGGCAAACACACAGAGGCACACACGTACACACACGCACCTCGACTGTCTCCACACGTGTCACTCCCATACACACACCCCCAAGCCGCACACACGCATGCAGGGCAGCAGTAACACAAACAGACCCACAACCCACACACCGAGCCAGACGCACAAAGAAAAACAGGCACAGGCAAGCAAGGCACCCCCTCTTTCACACACACACACACACACACAGAGGCAATCAAGGTACCCCCTCCTTGACACACACACACACACACACACACACACACAGAGGCAATCAAGGTACCCCCTCCTTCTCACACACACACACGCACACACAGAGGCAATCAAGGTACCCCCTTCTTCACACACACACACACGCACACACAGAGGCAATCAAGGTACCCCCTTCTTCACACACACACACACGCACACACAGAGCACTATCCATGGCCAATATTTACCGGCAAGCCGTGCCACGCTCCCACACTCACACACCTCCCCTGGTGCTCCACACACCGGCCTCAGCCCCACCCCCGAGCCAGCCTCCGCACCCCTTTGTCCCCCACCGCCCCAGCCCAGGGGGCGCCGCACGGAAAGTTTGCTGCTGTGCAAGCCGGAGCCGGCTGCACCCCGCCAGCTGAGGCCTGAAGGGGACTCCCCCCCGCCCTCCGCCTCCAGCCAATGCCCCGCCGCAGCGTGCATCCCCGCAGGGGGCAGGGACTCACCTCCCGCGGCGGCTCCTGCCGGTCTCCCCGGGGCTGCGCAGCTAGGGGCGGCGCGATCCCCGCAGCCGGCTGCCCGGAGCCCCGCTGCCCAGCCAAGGCATGGTGAGGGCTGCAGGGCCGGCGCCGGCTCCGGCTCGGCCGCTTGGTGGATGGCGCCGGGGGGTGGGGGGCTGCCGAGGCTCTTCCTCCCCCTCCCTGGCCCCGCTCGCCTCCCGCCGCCGCTGCTGCTACTACTACTGCCCCGGCGCCGGGCTCTGCCTGCGTGCAGGACCAGCCAGCAGGGCAGGCGCGCGCAGGCGCAGGGGAGGGGAGGGGAGTCGAGTCTGAGCGCGCGCTCGGGCGTGGGGAAGGCTCCCGGGGCTTCCCGGCTGCCCAGCCGCGGGGAGCGGCTCCCTCCAGCCCCGCCCGGGGCTGCTTCCTCCTCACCTGCCTGCAGCATCTCCCTTTGCCTCTTCCCAGGGAGACAAGCAGCCTGCAACCCCTGCCGGCTTCTTTCCTCTGCAAACTCTCCTGGGCCCGCTTGGCAGGTTCCAGCCAGGGGCTGCAGTTCCCACCCTCCCGCTTTTCCCGGGGGATGTGTCACCCGCACACCGTGGGGTGGGGGTCACTGTGCGAACAGTGGGCCTGGGAGCACTTGCAGAGAGAAGGACTGAGTCTCCTCTCCGGCCCTAGCTGTGTAGGGTGGGCTTTTAGCTCAACTCATAGGGCTCAGGCACTAAATCCCAGCGGTCCGTGGTTCAAGTCCACCTATGGGTGGCGACAAGCCAGTACTTTCTCTCTCAGGCGATGTTTAGATTGCTAAGAACTAGCAGCAAAAGGTGCGTAAATTGCCCAATGTATTTGCATATCTCCTGCTGATATTTCTTTCCGGTGGGGCTTTCCTGACATTAGGCCGGTCCGCGGGGGCCAAATGTCAGGAACCCCCACTCCCCCCAGACATCCCTTCTTCCTCGTGGAACAAGGATGAGCAGGATATCAGCAGAATTCACGCTCTTAGGAGTGTCAGACTTCTGTCAGGAGACCTCCAGGCTCCTGCCAGAACTGCGAAGTTTAGACGTAGCCTAAACGGTGTAGGTCAGTGGTTCCCAATCTTTTCCCTAGTGTGGACTCCCATCACCCCTCCCAAACTGTTCACGGGCCCCCATCAAAGCCATTTCTAGTTGCTACCTGTATTTCATTAAATGAAAAAGGAAACCACAACACAGATTTTTGGGCAGCAATTAATAATATTTTTAGAAGATAATACATTGAAAAATACCATTTATTTGTAACTTTGCAATGTATTTAAAATTTATTTTTTATTATCATATTTTTCACAGACCCCGGGCAATAACCTCACAAACCTCAGGCTGGGACTCGTTGGTCCAGGTGAACCACACGCAGTAAGTATATGGGTTACAGGAGGATGTCTGCATGGTCCTCTTCATGCTTAGTGCTTAACTGGTATTGAAATTAAGGGGCTTAAGCTGAGTTTAAGCTTAAGGGGTTTTATTTGCATAACTGGTGCAGACAGCCCAGAAGTGCCAGGGCTAGGGTCCCCTAAACTAGGGGTGCTGGGTCTCAGCCCTGCAAGCCCTGGCACAAATTCAACAACGGTCCTTTGCTAACTTACACTGAGCGCAAGCCCAGGCTGAATTTGATTTGGAAGTTTTTTTCTTATTTTTATGGGATCTATTATTGTATGTTTTTAAGTAGTCTACCTCCCCAGTTTTTATTGATTTATCTGTGTGCAGTTGTGGGGTGCAGGGTGCATCAGACTCTGCAGAAGGCTCAGACAATATCAATCACATGACTGTTGAACTGCAAAAAGTGTCCACTGGTACAATGCAAATTATCAACGTTGCATGTCAACATATACAAGTTAAATAGCCCTAAACTCTGCATTCTTCAGCAGCATTGTTCCTGCCTTGCCAATCATCAATGGAAATATTTTCCCCTCAGTTTGTGCATGTACAGTGAAATTAATATTTACCACTAAAAATCTAATCATTCAAAATCTAGCTACAGCACCATATTTATTATATGCAGCGTTGTAACTGTCCTGGCTCGCCTTCCCAATCAGCAGGGCTTAACAAGTACAAAACGCAGGCAGGCAGCAAAGCTGGGGAGCAAATGGAGCGTAGTATTGTCTCCAAATGATCCAGGCATGAAAATAATGTTTGCACAGCCCCAATCCTGCAAGCAAATCTTGACTCCATGTTGACTGGCCCCATGTGTAGCCCACAACATAGTCAATGTCTTCATGGAACTCAGTGATGGGTTGGAGTCAATCCTTGTAATGTACGTACAGATCAAAGGTCCCATGCACTTTACTGAGTCTTTGTAATGCCTACGATCATCAGGACCACAGCTGATGTTATTGACCATGGTCTTTCCCAGGGGCTGCTGAGTTGGTTTTTATTGTAATAAGAGATGCAAAGGTCCTTATCCTGCAAGCCCTTTCTAACATGAGTAGTGCTTACTAACAGAAGTAATCTCTTCGATTAAAGCCGGTGAATGAAAGATGACAAGATCCAGCTGCCAGTGTAGCATTTCTGAATCTTAACTACTTTATAGGGTTAAATAATACAATAATGACTTGCACAATGTCCCTTGTGTTAAACTCAGATTTGCCTGCAGCCCACACACTCCTGCTGTTATCGTCCAAGAGAGGCTATAGACAATGTTACTGATGCTTTAAAATAATTAACTGCATATTATTTTCAGCTCCTCATGCAGGCATTTCTTGGTATATGTGATATGGGCCTTTGTCCCAAAAGGAGGAAGGGTGTATGGTGCTGTGATTAAGGCAACATATCTTCCAAATCCTTCAATTCCCTGCTCTGCCACAGACTCCCTGTGTGACCCTGAACAACTGCTTTAGCCTCTTTGTGCTTCAGTTCCCCTTCTGTGAAATGAGGATACTACCACTGCCTCTCAAGGGTGTGGTAAGGATAAATTTATTAATGACTGGGAGGTACTTACACACTCCAGTGATAGGAGCTGTGTAGGTACCTAATAATACCCAGATCTTATAATGCACTTTTCCTCCACAGATGTCAGAGTGCTTTATAAAGGATGTTGGTGTTGTTATCCCCATTTTACAAAAAGTCAAAATGGAGGTATAGAACAATGATGTGATTTACCCACATTCACCCAGTATGTCAGTAACAAAGACAGAACCCAGGGCTCCTGCGTCCTATTCCACACCAAGGCTTTGTGTGTCTGAATCCACTAAGCCCCATTGCTTCCGAGTACACCTCATGCTGCCTCAGGTGGAGGAAACTGCTTTGGAGATGAGCCACTCAGTTTAAACCAAACCTGAACTTTTGGAGCTTCAGCTTAAGAGCTGTCACATCTCTTTCACATGGCCTCCCCAGCCTTCCCACCCCCACCTGGATATTGGATAACAGCAGAAAGCAGGACCACTTTTTCCCCCCTTGCAGCAGAAGCAAGGTGAAAGTACTGCAGGAAAGACTGTGGTGTTTTTTTCCCTGTGGGCCTGTGCTCATGCAGATTTCTAAGCTGCTTCCAATTTCAGGGAAGCACAGCAAAGGGTGAGGGTTTGTTTATCAATGTGGGTGGTCCTGTGACTTGCCTGAAGCAGGAGCAGCAGAAACAAGGGTTATTTTTAGCCTAAAGTAGGCCAGGCAGCCTAAGAAGAAATTTTAATAGGAAGAATATTTTTCAAGGAAAATAAAAACAATAAAGAAAGGTAAATAAGACTGTTCTTTGTTCAGTGCTGCATGTTAGCAGCTGTTAAATAAGCTAGGAACAGGCATTCAGATAAACTATAAACTGTATCTTAGGAAATCTGCCTCTTTTTCTCCTCCGCCCCAAATAAATAAAAGTTAATCTTCCAGAACACTAAACAGAACTTTTGGAACAACTGCATATCTCTGATATGCAACCCCATTCCAAGGGTGGGATTTTGAAGCGAAAAATTATTAGTTATTATTGTTTTACCATTAAACACAGGAGCCTCAGTTCTGGAGCAGTACTTCACAGTGCTAGGTGCTGTACAGACACAGAAGAAAAAGGTTGTCTGTGCCCCACAGAGCTCACAGTCTAAGCTTAAACTCTGATGCAGCAGTGCTTCCTTATATATACACGTGCACACAGAGAGAGAGAGATCATAGAACTGGAAGGGACCTCAAGTCCAGTCCCCTGCACTTACAGCAGAACCCATCACCATTCCTAACAGGTTTTTTTTATTTTTAAATCTAATTTACCCTAGAAAGGCCCCCTCGAGGATTAACTCACAACCCTGAATTCACAAGACTGTGCTCAAACCACTAAGATACTCTTATTCACCAGGCTCTGAAGACCACACCTGACGTAAACATTCACGTAACTCTCATTGAATTCAATAGGATTTAATAACATGATTCAATACATGCTTCAGTGCTTTGATGAATCAGGGCCCTGAGCAAGTTGGGTGCCAAATCCAGCTGAAATTCACTGGAGCTGGGTACCACCTCCTTAGCACTCCTTTCACAACCCCAGCCCAAGTTCAGCAGTGATTTGTCATTTAGTAGACCCAATTCTGCTCTCAGTGTGGTGCAAATCGCTAGTGCCTCTGTGATTTTTCAGATGATTATCATCAATAATACATGAAAGAGTCATTATTCCCAACTATAAGGAGAGGAGCTCAAAATATCCTTTTCTTCTATCCTGACACCTGTCGGCAACTGTCATTTGAAATTTTTAGCTCACTGCTGTGGCACTCCACGCGGTAGTGCTGCTGTGTTATGAAATGATCTACCTCCCACTGTGTTATATGCTGGGACTTCCACCATCTTAAGAAAAATAGTTGTCATAGTCAGTCAAGTCCCCAGACCTCCCAGTCTCATATCCTGATTCTACCAATAGCTAGGAACTCATGTTTAAGAGAAAACCAATACCAACGACTTTGTGATTCGTTTAAGATTTGCTCTTGTGTGGTGCTCCAATCTCTAATTTATGTGTGAGCATGTGAAAATCCCACTGAAATCAATGAACTATTCTCATGCTTAAATTTAGCATGTCCTCAAGTTCTTTGCCAGATAAAATCCAGAATCCGGAGCAACTTGCACTATTGTGCCCTTAGGAATTTACACTGTGACGTACTCAGTCTGGAACTGCATTTCCTGACCAATGTTGGCAATCAGATTAGACCCCTGAGCGTGAAATTTAATTGCACTTATTTTTAGCATGCAGTCCTCCTTTACATTCCAGCAACTATAACTGACTCCATAACTTTTGCAGCAGTATGGAGTAGATGCTAAGAGAAGAAATATTTCCTAAATATGGTTACCCTTAATTTTATCCAGTGATCTCTTGGGACAAGATAAGAAGAAGGAAGTGCTCAATTTTCACAGCTCAGTTTTCACTTTATTCTACATACAGGAAACTCTTTCATATCCAGCAGCCCCAGAACCTAAGAGGCCCTTAGGATTATATGGAGATTGCTGGATATTCAAATATTCTGGATAATAGAGAAGTATACCTAGCAATGCGTAACACTAAAGAAAAACAAGATTAGATATGAAGAAACAAACAAAAATGGATGCAGAATACTTTGTTTACCAACAACAGTAGTATTGTACACTGTAAACTTATACTGTATTTGCTGTATTTATTTATTTTTACCCTACTATACTGTACTTGTGAAAAACAGAAGTAAAATTTACTTATGGTTAAAATGGCAGTTATTTTTGAGATTTCCGGTTGATAGAATGCTTGGATATGAAAGAGATTATTATTGTCATAAAGGCCTCATTCAAGTTCCTCTGACTTGTTTGTACCCCAGCTGTTATACAGTGAAACACTCAGGAGTGCTAGTGAACTTGAATTTGAAATAGGTCTTTATTATTATGGTACAGTAAAGGACATACATGTTCTTGGAATTTTTGGAGGGAATATCATGATGTCTAAATTTTATAATGTTTTCCCAGAGAAATGTTTTTAAAGACATGGTGAGATTTTTGTTTTTGGGACTATGAGCCTAAGGGCCTCTTTATGCCGAGTGCACAGTTGTCTAACAATAAATCCCAGCCGATCTGACACTCGCTACACCCAACACTGTAATGGGGTGGGCCCCCCAACACTGTAACCCCCCCTACTACCCAGAAGCATTCTTCCAGGAGCCATTTTGTATGGAGTCTGGCCCCTCCCAGGTACCTGACCGGAAGTCAGGAGGTGGGGCCAGGCCTAGAAAAGTCCCACCTGCGGACTCAGCCTGTGCAGAAACTCTAGAGGAGCTAGAGGACAGCTCTGTGCTCCCCGCCTGGCACCCTGAGGACTTCATTGGGGGCCAGCCTCCAGGGGAGCCGGAGCATGGCTCTGGGCTCCAAGCCTGGGAGGCTGAGGGCCAGCTGAGGGAGGCTGAGGCCAAGATTGGGCTGCCTGGGCCCTTGCTGGTCCCGACACCCTACAGCCCCCAGTGGAATCTGCCTGACAGAGAAGACCAGCCAGACCTGAGGACTGACCTGAGTACCCGCCTCAGCCTGCATCGCAAGCCAGCCTGAGGCAGTGGAATCAATAGGTCCCAGACGGACCTGAAACCCCATGAGCCCCGAGATGTCAGACAGAGCTTGGGTATGTGCTGGGCGGGACTGGGAGTAGCCCAGGGGTAAGAGGGCCATTGAAGGGCCTCAGATCAGCATGTTGTGGTCTGGATTCCCCGCTGACCTGCACAGCCGACCATGCTGCTGCAACCAGGGCCTCTGGGTCGGGATGTGGCGGAGTGGGTGGACCTGTGTTTCCCCCCGCACCTACTTGCTGGGTGGCAGTCTGCCCCCTCACCGGCCAGCACAGGTGAGTCCATGCCCAGTGGGAACTATGAACTGAGTTCTTGGCCTGCCCTGAGCTAGAGCATGGGCGTCCTAAGACTGTGTTTGTTTGTTGCCCTGCTCTGCTCCAGGGCCTGGGCCTGCCCGCTTTGCTCCAGGGCTTGGGCTCTTTTGGATGAGTGCCACCACACTCTGAGCTAGGGCTGGAGGCCGCCTAAAGATTGCGTTGGTTTTGTCACCCCACCCTGAGTTAGGGCCTGGGCCTGCCCTGCCTTGCACCAGGGCGTGGGCTCCTTTTGACTGTTTGCCACTCTGCCCTGAGCTAGAGCCAGGAGCTTTCTATGAACTTTGGGTTTGTTACCCCACCCTGAGCTAGGGCCGGGGGCCTTCTAACCCTGTGGTCCTGCTCTTCCCAGACCTCGGGCTAGGCCCTGATGAGAGCTAGTTTTCCCCAGTGCCTGCCTGAAGTAAGGCAGGGGGCTTTGAACTGTTGCCTCTCACCCACCTGAGGCAAGGGGGGAACCCCCCCAAACAAGTGACTTGGGGGTTGTTTGGTACGAGTGGCAGTGGGGCGAGATGGCTGCCCACTGACCCGGAAAGGGAGGAGCCCTTCCAGGAGCCTGAACCGGCTACAACAGGCGGTTGTCAAAATAGTTAGCCAAACAGTGTCTGGTAAAGTGTCATCTGATAACTGGGTGACACAGAATAGCATTGTTTTGATACGTGATGGATTGGATCACCCAAATCTCCTTAGGGATGCCCCTCAGTGTGCTGATCAAGCCATTAACATCTGACTTTCTGGGGTGCCTCACCATCCGGTCCTGTTGGGCCAGAAGCTCTCATCTCCCCAAGCCAAAAGTCATGGGTTATATATCTATCTCATAGAACTGGAAGGGACCTTGAAATATCATTAAGTCCAGTCTCCTGCACTCATAGCAGGACCTACAACCACTCCTGACTGTTTTTCTTTTTTTAATCTGAAAGCCTCCCTCAAGAATTGAGCTCACAACCGTGGGTTTATAAGGACAATGCTCTGAGCTATCCTTTTAGTATGAGCAAAGCAGACTGTGAAGAACTTCAGAAGGATCTCACTAAACTAAGTGATTGAGTAACAAAATGGCAAATTAAATTTAATATGGATAAATGTAAAGTAATGCACATTGGAAAAAATAACCCTGACCATACATACAATGAGAGATGGGAACCCTTTGGTTAGCACTCCCTAGCCCCATGGACAAGTATCACCTTCAAGATGCCACCTTCAGTACCAGGTGGCATGGTCACATGTGTTTCCAGGACCAGCCACAGTTTGGGATTACAGGACAAACAAGACTAGTCACAGATCATTGGCTTGAAGCAAGCTATCCTGTTGCATAGGAAAGATAGAAAGTATGGCAAAAGACTGCGTTGGCTTAACCAGGAGATCTTGCATAATCTCAAAATGAAAAAAAGGAATCATATAAAAAATGGAAACAAGGACAAATTACAAAGGATGAATATAGGCAAACAACACAAGAATGCAGGAGCAAGATTAGAAAGACTAAGGCACAAAATGAGCTCAAACTAGCTACAGGCATAAAGGGAAACAAGAAGGCTTTTTATAAATATATTAGAAACAAGAAGACGACCAGGGACAGGGTAGGGCCATTGCTCAGTGAGGAGGGAGAAACAGTAACAGGGAACTTGGAAATGGCAGAGATGCTTAATGACTTCTTTGTTTCCATCTTCACTGAGAAGTCTGATGAAGGAATGCCCAACATAGTGAATTCTAGTGGGAAAAGGGTAGGGTTAGAAGTTGAAATAAAAAAAGAACAAGTTAAAAATCACTTAGAAAAATTAGATTCCTGCAAGTCACCTGGGGCCTAATGAAATGAATCTGACAATACTCAAGGAGCTGATAAAGGAGATATCTGAGCCTTTATCTATCATCTTTGGGAAGTCATGGGAGACAGGAAAGATTCCAGAAGACTGGAAAAGGGCAAATATAGTGCCCATCTATGAAAAGGGGAATAAGAATAACCCAGGAAACTACAGGGCAGTCATCTTAACTTCTGTGCCAGGAAAGATAATGGAGCAGGTAATAAAAGAAATCATCTGCAAGCACTGGGAAGGTGGTAAAGTGATAAGGAACAGCCAGCATGGATTTGTAAAGAACAAATCATGTCAAACCAATCTGATAGCTTTAGTAAAGCATTTGATATGGTCTCACATGATATTTTGATCAAAAAACTAAGCAAATACACTTTAGATGAGGCTACTATAAGGTGGGTGCATAACTGGCTGGAAAACCGTACTCAGACAGTAGTTTTTAATGGGTCTCAATCCTGCTGGAAAAGTATAACAAGTGGGGTTCTGCAGGGGTCTGTTTCAGGACTGGGTCTGTTCAATATCTTCATCAACAATTTAGATATTGGCATAGAAAGTACGCTTATTATGTTTGCAGATGATACCAAACTGGGAGGGGTTGCAACTGCTTTGGAGGATAGGGTCATAATTCAAAATGATCTGGATAAATTGGAGAAATGGTGTGAGGTAAACAGGATGAAGTTTAATAAGGACAAATGCAAAGTGCTCCACTTGGGAAGAGACAATCAGTTTCACACATACAGAATGGGGAGAGACTGTCTAGGAATGACTACAGCAGAAAGGGATCTAGGGGTTATAGTGGACCACAAACTAAATGTGAGTCAACAGTGTGATGCTGTTGCAAAAAAGCAAACACGATTCTGGGATGCATTAACAGGTTTGTTGTGAACAAGACACGAGAAGTCATTCTTCCGCTCTACTCTGCACTGGTTAGGCCTCAGTTGGAGTATTGTGTCCAGTTATGGGCACCGCAGTTCAAGAAAGACGTGGAGAAGTTAGAGAGGGTCCAGAAAAGAGTGACAAGAATGATTAAAGGTCTAGAGAATGTGACCTCTGAAGAAAGGCTGAAAGAATTGGGCTTGTTTAGTTTGGAAAGGAGAAGATTGAGGGGCGACATGGTAGCAGTTTTCAGGTGTCTAAAAGGGCGTCATAAGGAGGAGGGAGAAAACTTGTTCTTTTTGGCCTCTGAGGATAGAACAAGAGGCAATGGACTTAAACTGCAGCAAGGGAGGTTTAGGTTGGACATTAGGAAAAAGTTCCTAACTATCAGGGTGCTCAAACAGTGGAATAAATTGCCAAGGGAGGTTGTGGAATCTCCATTGCTGGAGATATTTAAGAACAGGTTAGATAGATGTCTATCAGGGATTATTTAGACATTACTTGGTCCTGCCATTGGGGCAGGGGGCTGGACTCAATGGCCTCTCAAAGTCCCTTCCAGTCCTAGTATTCTATGAATACTGAGTCCTAAAGTTCCTAAAGTATCACTAATGGCCCTCATAGCACACTTAGGATGAAAATCGGATTCAACTTCATACAACTAACTTCACGTACAAAAATGATACATTTACATAAATAGGAGATATCGATTCTAGACTTGGGGGCAAAATAAGACTATTCACACATCATTGTCTGAAGCACTGGACCATTAACTTTCTTGAGGACAGCTAATGGCCCTCACTGGATATATAAATGGGTTTATTCTTCATGTTTCTAACTTCACATATAAGGATAATACATGCACACAAATAGAATATACGTGTTCTGGGGATAACCTTATATTACATGCTCCAATTTGCACAAAGCTTATTTGCATTATGCATATTCATATTCAAATCAGTGTTCCATAAAATATGGGCATGCTGTGGGTTTACTTATCAAAGAACAGATTTCAAAGGTTTGGTGAACTACAAAAAAGAAGGGGAATTCCTTTGTTATCCATCACGTAAGAGATGAGAGGGATCAATGATCTTGGAAATGGTGAAAGATGGATTCCTCAGGCCTGTGCGCTGAGAATGCTGAGACCTGACTCTGAGACATTGCCAGGGACCTGGACTGTAGTCTGTTAAACTTTGGACACTGGAATGCATGTTTCATTTTGTTTTACTTAAACTAATTTTCTATTTCTAGTCTCTCTGCTTAGCACCACTTAAATCTCTGTTCTTTAGTACTGAACTTCCTTTTAGCTTTACTATAAAGTCAGCTCAGTTCTATTATATTACAGCCAGGTGTACATTCTTGGTTGAGCTAACAGGCTGGTGTGCTTTTGGTCTCTGAGACAGCAGACTTGATGTTACATAGCATCCAGAGCAGGGGTTGGATGCTACAGAGAAATGCTCTCCAAGGGGAATTGAGAGCTGGAATCCACTGAATGTCACATGCAAAGCCAGGTTAAGACTGGCAGAGTCTCCAGGAGTTTTCATGTGAAGCAGCTGGACTGGTATGGCAAGGAGCCGACAAAGAGTTTGTGCTCCAGCAATGGTCTGAGGCAGCGTAATTTACCATAATCCCTTCACTTACATGAGGGTTCCATTCCCACACACCCTCATGTAAAGTGAATTTTGCATAAGTTGGGAGGATCTTTTCAGCCTGTAAGCACCTTTATGGTTTTAAATAGGATTCAGCCAAGCAAGAAACTAGCAAGTGTGTGTTTAGTTGTTTTTTTTTAAGTCAAGAATCCAAGGTTATGCAGGGCACATGTAAACTGAAATCTCCTTTCTTTTCAGCCTGTCCCCCCAGAAGTGGGGGTTAACCACATACAGCAAAGAAGTGCGCCTATGGAGCAGTTCCACCGTAGGTAAAAACATTAGATGCTTGTATTTCCTGAACTGCCACTGTGACAGCTGCTAAGATCATCTTTGCTGACATGCTGTTGAACAAACCATGGACCTTCAGAGCTAAAAGCCTGAAGCGTTACGGCTTGAGCGAGAAGCCCCGACAGGAGTGCTGTTAGACAATATGCCAGCTCTGAGTAGCATACAGTTAAAAAAAGTGACACAGAGGTTCTTGTGACATATCAGGGTACAATCGAGATCACTGGGAGGCTGTGCCACCCCGCCCTTGACTTGGGGTGCCCTGGAACCCCTTGCTGTTGTAACCTCCAGTTTAGAGTGCTCACATCCAGCCACCAGACCACTCCCAGATGTGTGTGTGTAACCACAGCCAGCCAGTCACACCCTGGCTCTCACCAGCATCTGTTATATTGCAGGATGATTGCAACACACTCCTAGTCCTGAGCTGTCCCTCAGAAATGTGTGTCCTTCACTGCCCAGCCCTCTTTCTGACAGCCCAGAAATATTACATTTCTTATTCTTTTAGGGGAATAATGTACATCCTTGTATTACAGAGAGGAAGCCGTGCTAGTCTATACACTATCAAAACAAAAAGCAGTCAAGTAGCACTTTAGAGACTAGCAAAATAGTTTATTAGGTGAGCTTCCGTGGGACAGACCCACTTCTTCAGACCATAGCCAGACCAGAACAGACTCAATATTTATTTTGAAATAAAATAAAAGTAAAATAAAAGTAAAATAAATATTGAGTCTGTTCTGGTCTGGCTATGGTCTGAAGAAGTGGGTCTGTCCCACGGAAGCTCACCTAATAAACTATTTTGCTAGTCTCTAAAGTGCTACTTGACTACATAGCTTTAGGTCATTGACAGAATGCCCCATTCCATTAAAATGTTGACTAACTGGTTTGTGGATCTGGAGTGTTTTGATGTCTGTTTTGTGCCCATTGACCCTTTGTCTAAGGGAGTTAGAAGTCTGTCCAATATACAAAGCATCTGGGCATTGTTGGCACATGATGGCATATATGATGTTAGTAGAGGAGCATGAGAAAGTGCCTGTGATTCTGTGAGTAACCTGGTTAGGTCCAGTGATGGTATTTCCAGAGAAGATATGTGGACAAAGCTGGCAGCGGGCTTTGTATTTTTATATTCAAATTCGGTACATTAACACATGGTTTAAATAGTGATGGGAACTTTCTGAGTCACTATAGGGGCTTGTCTGCATACTTGGCTCAATCTAATTCTTGTCCTTCCCCACAACCCCTCCACTCTCTGATTTGCTCACCTTGATTATCTTTTTCTGATTTGTCCTCCTTGCTTACTGTTTTTGGTTCTCTGTGCCTTAAATATTGAGTCTGGTCTGGTCTGGCTATGGTCTGAAGAAGTGGGTCTGTCCCATGAAAGCTCACCTAATAAACTATTTTGCTAGTCTTTAAAGTGCTACTTGACTACTTTTTGTTTTGATCCTTGTATTACGACACAGGAAGTTACTCAAGCCTTTCAGCCTGAGCACACTGGTTTTAGATAAAACAAGTTGATTAACTTGGAGGAGATTTTAAGTGAGTACAGCTAGTGAGGCATAAAAGTCAGAAATGTGAGAGAAGTCTGGGGGTAGTTATAATTTTTTTTAAAAGGGATACTTTATTAAAAAGGTTGAGAAACACTGGTCTAAGATATATGCTGTCTGCAGGGTGATTCTTATAAGTCTCATTTAACATTTGAGCCAGTTTAATGTTATTTTAGTATTCAAAGCTTGAAAGTCCCAATGTGATGTTTTACTCCATCTAACCGATCACACAGATTCTTTCCTGCCCAGTACTGACATAGTTTTATTTTTAAAAAGATAACTAATTTATCATTTAGGGGTCAGACAGCCTCTCTGCCCAAAAGTACCTATCATTAAATTCAGTGTGTATGAAATATTAAAACTAAGGGCCTTAATCGTCTTTCACTTACAAAATGCATAACTCTGAGTTTCACATTTTTCACTTGACTGATACAAGTTAATGGAGCCTAGCGCTGAGAATCAAGATTTAGAAGTTATGTAAGGATGGGCAGCATACTGTACAGAAAGGGACATCAAAATGAGCTATAAGTGACTACAGTGAGCAATAAAATATTTTGTTCTGCCGAACATAGTGTGAAGCAAACAGAGCTCTCCTGAAACGCAATATCTTCACAGCTTGAAGTGATAAGATAATCACTTACACCCCACCATACAGCACTGAAGAAAATGTCTTGTTTTAAAAGGAATTGATTAGTCCTCTAGGTTTGTCTTCAACAGCTTCCTCTGATCCCATCTTTTATAACTCACGGGTGACCTGAAAGCATGTAGGATAGTGACTTTGAAATGAAGGACCTAGTATAAAATGATTCTAATTGCATATGAATCTAGAAATGACACAGGAACTCTTTATTTAACACGTGTTCTTTTTGCAAATAACTGAATTTCACGCTTGATTTGTGCTAGACCAGGGATGGGCAATAATTTTCCTGGGGAGCACTCCACAAATTTTGGTAAGTCATCAGGAGTCAGCTCTGGGTCCTCAAAAATGGAGGGGACTTGGGAAGAAGGAGTGGAGCCTTAGGCAGAAGTGGAGGGGCTGTGGCTTATAGAGAGACAGACAGACAGACAGACCCTCTGTGGGTCTAGCCCATAGATTCTGATTCTGGACTACGATTTTACAACTAGAACCCATGGTGCAAGATTTGCAAGTTTAACACCTTAAATGGGGAAGGGTTTGATGTATTAATATGGAAACTGGTATCATGCACTCATTTATCTTCTACAATACACAAAAGAATCACATCACTTTGCAGAATACTGATACTAATCAGTCACTTATATTTTTTTGGCAAACCTGAAGCAAGTTTTCTCTAGCAAAAACAATGGGACTCCAGAAAGGCAGCATGTGCATCAAGTAAGATTTAGCACTTGAAATGTGGCTTGTACTGATAATTACAAAAAAATAGCAGGGAATAACCTCATTCTGTCAGCAGACACTAGCTTTGATACGAAATCAGGAAAGGAGTTCTCAGTGCTTCCTTGTATTTCATAAAAATATCACTGTCTGTAAACAGGCTCCAGTGCATTAGATGACACCATTCTTCTAGTGGTTGTAGTAAGAAAGTAGGCATCCCATTCCCACTTTGGGTTTATGTGATCCTGCACTTAGCTTTGTGCAGTCAGACAGTTTCAGCCAAGCAGTGCCCTGTGAGTTGGTGAGCCTGAGCACCTCTTAGATGCTTTAGCTGGTCATTTAGGCACCAAATGGCTCTTGAAAATTGTAGTCCAAATCTTGCCAAGTTCTTCTCACAAACGGCCCCTACTGGTCGCATGGAAACTAATTGCTCTCCTTCCCCTAGGAAGGGAGACAGACACCAAGACAACAGGCTATTTCACATGTAAGTTTGTGCTTGTGCAAAGCTCATATTCTGCTCCCTGGATAGATTAAAAGTTTGTTTTTCCAGGCATCTTAATCTTTTTCTCACATCAGCTGCAAGGGGAAGGCTTGGCCTAAGTAAAAAGATTTACCCTCACCTGACAGCTTTTGAAAGGGCAATTTGAAAATCAAAGGTGATGAAGTTCACCCCTCATTTAAACCCATCGGTTCCATTTTTGCTCACTTCAAATCAACAGATTTACAAGTTCTTAAAATCAAGACAATCTGGTTTTCATGGCGGTTCAACCTGTAAAATATGCAAATCATTAGAGCCTGCTGTGTAATGAGGAAAGCAGCTTTGATTTATTGTATTCAAGTGGAAAGTAAGTCAGTGACATTTGACTCAGATCAGATGCAGCAGCTCTAAACTAATGAAGGATACAAATTTGATCATCTGCTGTATGGTGAGAAATGGACTGATTGATAAAATCATTCCCAAAGAGTGGGTACCTACTTCTCAGTGTATACTTATTTTTAAAGGTGCTCACTGTGGGCTATCCTTGGAGTCATGTGCAATTCATCAAGAGCTGCAAAGAGTTGATGCACCACGGTCAGTGGATTTAAGTGGCCAAATATGACAAACTGCATATTTGGATTATGTTTGCCTCCCCTTACCCTCCCTCCTGGAGCAGATTGGGAAATGCAGCCCAACTCCACTCAACCTTATCTACCAAGAAAGGCTTGATGCTGGATTCCCTAAGTTTTCAACCAACAGGAACAGATGCAGTTGCAGGAGATCTCAGATGTGAGCATGGAGGAGAAGGAAAAACTACTTTCCATAAGGGCAGGGAACTGGACTTGAAGACCTTGTGAGGCCCCTTCCAGTTCTAGTGTTTTACAATTCTTTAAGAACAGCAAATCCAGAGGAATATTTTGTTTGTTTTGACTTCTCTTGGGCAGCAGTTGATGCAGACACATATTCCTTTTTTTTTGGCAAGTTAGGATAAGATTTGATTATGTTTAATTTACAACTATGTTGTTATTTTTGTTATCACAAAGATATTTTAAAGACCACCAACGGGCACATCTAACCTATGTGAATGACCTAATTATGGTACAGTCTAAGGACCAAATTCTCCTTGATTCACACAAATGAATACTTCCATTTACTTCAAAGGAATCCTATGACAGTGCTTTCAATGGAAGTAACTGTGGGAGCAAAGCAAACACTCTTAGGTCCTAAAGCACTTGTGTGTTCCATTCCAGTGTGTGAAGAAACATCTTATACATTTAGTTTACAAAGGACAAAAGGCAGCTAGGCTAAATAAAAAAAAAAGTCCTGTCTTTTCTTTGCTGTGACAAACCATGTAACATTGCCCAATGAACAATCCTGAGGAGGGCAGCAAGGTAGCATCTCTGTGTCCCCTCAGTCCTTATGGCTGCTAGGGACCATTGTATTCTCTAGGGCAAGTCGAGATCAAGATCAAGGCAGTGCCAAATTGCAAGAGCAGCAGCAGCTCCTGATAGTGGCTCAGAGCCACATGCACAGACTCTGCACCTTTCTAGGGTTTTTCCCTTGCTGTTGATTATGGCATCTTGACAGTTGCTTTGGCTTGACCTCAGGGTGCCATACCTTTGGCAAGCGTCTGGCCCCAAAACCAGGAGCAGGAAGAAGATAATTAAGGAAAATATATACAATTTCTCATATAGAAAGGAGGCAATGTTGCCAACAGTCACAAATCTTGGTGTGTCTCTTGGAAGTCCTTCAGCAGAGAGCCACTCAGCCTTCTTTTATGAAAGTGCCAGCCTGCTCTAGGCCAAAGCTCGAAAATGTGACCGGAGTGCACCCTAAAGGCTCAGAAAGCAGAAGACAAGCAACAGGAACTCCAAATTTCTATAAAAATCATCTATATTTGAGGCCTGACTCATGATCGGGTACTTGGGATTGACAATGCTGAGTTAGAGCAACCAGCTTTACTGATTGTATACTTGACAGATAACACTGGTGTCTCCTGAGCTAGAAAAAGCTAAATTTAAAAAAAAAAACAGAGTCAGAAACAAACACCGCAGTTTTGTTCACTCCACAAAAAAATGACTGCAGAAGGTTCAGGAACTCTCAAACTCCCTCTTCCTGCCAACCCTCTTTAGAGCTAGAAAACAGGCACTTTTGAAAATTTTACCGAAATTCATCATGTGTGGGGATTCTAAAAATGGTCCCTGTTTTAGTTAAGAGATAATAATCCAGCTGTTAATTCTCAGCCTTGGGGTGACTTCTTTATTTTAGATGCAACTCTTGAAGAAATGTTTGCTGGTAGCTGTGGCAAAAACATCTGGAGTGGTAACTGAAGCCACGACTATTGTGGATCAAATGATTTGACAAGAGGGCTCATGATTAAATGAGAGTGCGTAACATTAAAGTGTATTCCATATCCTTTGCCTCTATCACTAGCATGGAAACAGCAATGGGGTGATGGAGCTAAGGGAAATAAGAGAGGCATAGGAGAAAATGATGTGAGTGGCATTGGTGTTTGGGTCAGAGTACAGAAGTTACGGGGGGGGGGGGAATATCAACCTTGGGTGAGATTTTAGGAACTGTACAGATGCATGTAATAAAAAAAAAGTGGTATATTATTGGAGCAAGGACTAAGGAATTTAGTGCTCAATTAAAACAAACACAAGCCTTGGAAGCATCTGTAAATACATATTTGTTGAATGTGTCAGAAATTAATAAAAAACTGCATTGGCAATATGATTTATGGAGGTAAGCTCATGGGATACAGTATATTAAAGAATGGTCAGTCTGTTGAGTAAAGGGAAATTACCTTTTGAACGCTTCAAAGGCTCCTAAATATGGAAAAAATGAATTATGGGATGAAAGAAATACACTGAGTTTAACTGGAAACATCCCAGGCTAAAGGTGAATGAAGGGGTCAGACTGCTCTTATGTAATACAGGGAAACAAAAGGAAAAAACAGCAATGTTCTGGAGACTACCAAAGATTATTTAATGGAGAATTATGGCAAATAGAAATAAGTGGAAAACATCTGATCCAGGAAGGGTGAGGGGAAGCTATAAATTGGTGGAACTGACTAAATCTTATGAAGAATGGTGGTGAAATAAATTTGTGTGTCCACAGCCAGCTTGGTCCCTAAGAAGATGTCATGTAACCCATTCAAGTGGGCAATGTATAATACAGTATTTAGCTCTTAGGGCTCAACAGTGCTTAATTTAGGCAATGGGTGTATCTGTGTAGTTATCCCCTGAAAAATATAAAATTTGGGGAAATAGAAGAAGGTCCAATTTAGTCATGCCAATGTAATGTAACAAAAGCTATCACTGAAGGAGGTCTTTATTGGGGTCCCTTAGTTTTAAAAGGGGAAATCATCTGGGAATCAAGAACAGTGGAATGTTCTTGTCATCTAGGGCTACATTGGGAACAACAGGAGGATTTGGTTGATAGAAGTGGAAAAAATAAAGCAATGTGCAAAAGCTCTATCTAAATCTACCCAGTTAGCAGAGATAAGGATCCGGTTGCATAAAGGTCAAATATGAAAATGGGGGAATTGTTGAGAGAGCATCACTGATACAAAGTCTTTTAAGAGTGGTCTCCTAGAGCCCTGGTACTCCAGAATATGGAGATCCATCCTGAGGTTATAATGTTCATGTTAATGATTCCATTAAGTTCTGTCATGCTCTGTAGTGTTAGATAAGAAAATGACAAGATGTCTGGCAGTGGGTAATATATAAAGCTGAAAAATTAGTAAAGTGATATGAAAACGCTATTAATTGTATCAAAAGTGGGACCTTCTGAAGTGATTAAGAAGCTAAACAACTTATCGTCACTGATGCCATAAGCAAAAGCCCAGAACTCCTCTATTTGCAGTTCATTGTGACTTGGAGCATAGATCCATTTTAAAAAAAGAGAAGGCAAATGCTCAGGATGTCAACAGCTCTTCCAGGTGGATGCTGAATAGGATTTGGAGGTAACGCAACAGGTCCTTGTGGCTTATAATAGGCCAGTGCTTGTGAAGAAGGAATTGTCTGGGTGCTTTTGAGATGTCACAACAGACAATCTTTCCACACGACATATGCCTGATCTAGAGGACATGAATTGCAGTTGCTGATATCTAAATGCAATGACGAGATGTGTCCGTGACTGAATATAGACCTCAAGTCAGCAGGTGCACATGGACATCTGTGTGGAAGGCAGACGACCTGGATTCCTGAGATGTATTGTTCACATTTTTATTTAATTAGAGGAATGTGTAGAAGAAGAAGACGACTATTCATGGATCATTGTCTCTAGTACTGAGCTCTTACAAGCTTCTTGAGTACTACTAATGGCCTTCATTTAGCATGTCTAGATTAGTAAATAGGTTTATACTTCATATTTCTTTAACTTCAAATACAAGAATAATACATGCACACAACTAGAATATACACATTCATCATAGCATAACTTTTCAATGATATGTTATAAGATGTATTTTACATAAAGCAGCTTCCAGTTATGCTTATGAATATGCTTATTTCCATAAAGAATACAGTGTCACAGAGACAAAACAGTTTTCAAGCACATAAAAGATAGTTGCAATGAAGAGAGACAAAATTTGTTCTTTTCAACCTTTAAGGATAGGATAAAAAGAAATGGGCTTAAAATGAGCCAGGGTGGTTTACATTGGGCATTAGGAGAAACTCCTAACAGTTGGGGTTATCATCACCTGGAATAAATTGCCTTGGTAGATTGTAGAATCCCCATCATTGGAGAATTTTAACAGCAGGTTAGATAAACATCTGTTGTGGTGGTCTAGATCAGTGTTTCTTAAACTGTGTTCTGTGGAACACTGGTATTCTGTGAACAACTCACAGGTGTGCCATGAGCATTTGGAAAAATACACTGAAGGTATATATTTTCTGTTATTAAAACCGGATACATTACTTCTTCATTGCTATGATACCTGTTTACATTATTTCATTTTGGTTTTGGTGTATATGTTGCTCTTTGTTTGCTTTGGTCTGACAACAATTTTTGAAGAAAAAATATTATTGTTTGGTGTTCCATGATCTCAAAAAGTTTAAGAAATACTGGTCTAGATCGTTCTGCCATAAGTGCTGAGGACTAGAGCAGATGACCTTCTGAGGTCCCTCCAGTCCTGCAATTACATATCTTTGTCTGAGTGTTAAATTGTTGCCTTCTGTATTCAGATGATCTCACCTGGGAGGTTAGCAGGGAGTTCAGTTTTGCTTGTGTGTACTGGAGCTAGTACTTGCAGCATCCTAACAAACACCTGAGAATCCATAAGAGAATATTAGCCTACTCTGACCTTGCAGGTTCCACCTGAAATCTGTTCCCACCACCTAACTCTTCTATTATCTTTGTTTGACATTAAGAGCTTACTCATCTTTTTTGCTAAAAACTCACTCCAGTTTGTTCACATAGAAAACAAACAGCCTAGCATTTACTCCTGGAGGGGAAAAGAAAAATGATCCCATTATGTTTCCTGCAGCTCAAAGGAACTCAAACATCTGCTGAAGTTACCAAACAGCTTGGGGGCAGAAATTACCTGCATAACAAGCAAAGATATTTACCATCAACCTTTATCCCCTTTGCTTTTGACACAGTGCAAATAGGTGCTATCTTTTTCTGCTGCTCAAAGTGAGCCAAAGGGGCACGAAACAAGAACGTCTTCATTGTAGCACTTTCCTACCAATAAGGACAAAAAGGAAGCCCCTAGTATGATTATTCCTTTGTATTTTACTAGAGAGAACACACACTAATCATCTAATTCAGTGCTATTAGCAGAGAGTAAACATCGTTAATACTGTATATTTTATCTCCAAGAATATTCTGATTGCTATCATAGGCTACGTCTACACGTGCACCCAACTTCGAAATAGCTTATTTCGATGTTGCGACATCAAAATAGGCTATTTCGATGAATAACGTCTACACGTCCTCCAGGGCTGGCAACGTCGATGTTCAACTTCGACGTTGCTCAGCCCAACATCGAAATAGGCACAGCGAGGGAACGTCTACACGCCAAAGTAGCACACATCGAAATAAGGGAGCCAGGCACAGCTGCAGACAGGGTCACGGGGCGGACTCAACAGCAAGTCGCTCCCTTAAAGGGCCCCTCCCAGACACACTTTCATTAAACAGTGCAAGATACACAGAGCCAACAACGAGTTGCAGACCCTGTATATGCAGCACGGACCCCCAGCTGCAGCAGCAGCAGCCAGAAGCCCTGGGCTAAGGGCTGCTGCCCACGGTGACCACAGAGCCCCGCAAGGGCTGGAGAGAGAGTATCTCTCAACCCCCCAGCTGATGGCCGCCATGGAGGACCCCGCTATTTCGATGTTGCGGGACGCGGATCGTCTACACGTCCCTACTTCGATGTTGAACGTCGAAGTAGGGCGCTATTCCCATCCGCTCATGGGGTTAGCGACTTCGACGTCTCGCCGCCTAACGTCGATTTCAACTTCGAAATAGCGCCCAACACGTGTAGACGTGACGGGCGCTATTTCGAAGTTACTGCCGCTACTTCGAAGTAGCGTGCACGTGTAGACGCAGCCATAGAGTCATTTTCAACTGGAAGTAGGAAAAACCCTCCTATCCTTTCTGATCTTAATTATTGTTAATGCAAGTTGAAAACCTGAATACAATGGAGGAGACAAGTTAGATCCATTACTAGGAAATAAACACTACATATTTTTTCATTTAAAAATGACCTTGTTATTTACTAAGAAATAACACACATCAATCATCCTGTAAGAGTTTCTGGAGCATTATTATGAGGACTTGCTTTATATTATGTAGCAGTCTTATACCATATTAAAAAGAATTGTTTTATGATAATTCAGTTCCTTAATTTTTCCTATGAAGATTACCTAAAGCTGAAAATTTGATTCTTGATTGGAGGTTTTAATCAACCCTATGTTTGGAGCTGCTTGGACTTTTGATGCAATTCATCGCACAATAAAGTTAAGCTATTAGCAAAACTCAGATTTAGATCCTGTTTCAGATTTTGAACTCCTTCAGAATTATGCGGCAAAACCTTGCCCCATTGAAATCAAAGGGGAATTTTGCCCTTTATTTCAAAGGTTAGGATTTTGCCCAACATGGTTGGACCCAGGGTTTTATTTCGTTACTCTTTGATATATACAGTGGGGCCAACAGCCGCCACAGGTCCTGGGGCAAGATGGGAGGCGGGCCCAGCTTTGTGCCCTGGAAGGGGTGGGTCAAGGGCAGAAAGGAGGGAGCTTAGGGCAGTCAGCCCTTAGCACTGCCCTGACCATGGCCCTGGGGTCTCTCTCACTCCCTCACAGCTGTACAGAGTGGCAGATCAGTGCTGCCACTGCACTTCCAAAGGGCCCAGAGCCTGAGCTGTCACTGCTGCTCCTTGTTCTGAAATCCTGATCCCCAATTACGATATAAGCCAAAGTTTTCAGTGAAAAATAAGGGAGTCAAAACATCTGGGTGTTGCTACCTCCACCTATATACCCCACATCCTTGCACATGCAGCCCCGGCCAATCTTAGGTGGAGAGTTCCTATGTCATTTGTATTTGCATACATTCAAGTATGTATGTCCAGTTCAGCCCCTGCACTGAGTCAAGACCAAGTGAACCTAGATCTCCCCGGCAGGTGTTTGTTCAGTTTGTTCGTAAAAACTTCCGGGGATGGGGATTTCACAACTTCCATTAGCAGCCTGCTCCAGAACTCAAGTGCCCTTATAGTTAGAACTTTATCACCATGTCTAACCTAAACTCCCTTGCTGCAGAGTAAGCACATTACTTCTTGTCCTATCATGTGCTCTTCGTAACATCCCTTAGCAAATTTGAAAGCCTCTGAGCCTCCCAACACACAATCTGCCTTCTTTGCTCAGTACTAGACATGCCCATTTGTAACCTCTCCTCAGAAGTCAGACTTTTAAGAGCTTTATTGGTTTTGTTGCTCTTCACTGCACTCTCTCAAATATATACACATCTTACTTAAAGTGTGCGGCTCACAATGGGGCACAATACTCCAGCTGAGACCTCACCTGTACTGAAAGAAGAGGGATAATCATATCCCATGTCTCACGTGTGGCAATCCTGTTAATATACGTGTGACGGGGTGTGCATGCCACACCCAGCCCTTGAAGGGGTTAAGAACATAAGAACGGCCATACTGGGTCAGACCAAAGGTCCATCCAGCCCAGTAGCCCGTCTGCCGACAGTGGCCAATGCCAGGTGCCCCAGAGAAGGAGAACAGAAGACAATGATCAAGTGATTTATCTCCTGCCATCCATCTCCTGCCCTTGTACTGAAGGCTAGGGCACCATACTTAACCCCTGGCTAATAGCCATTTACGGACCTAACCTGCAAAAATTTATCGAGCTCTTTTTTAAACCCTAATAGAGTCCTGGCCTTCACAGCCTCCTCTGGCAAGGAGTTCCACAGGTTGACTGTGCGCTGTGTGAAGAAAAATTTCCTTTTATTTGTTTTGAACCTACTACCCATCAATTTCGTTTGGTGTCCCCTAGTTCTTGTATTATGGGAAAAGGTAAATAATTTTTCTATATTCACTTTCTCCACACCATTCATGACTTTATATCCTCTATCATATCGCCCCTCAATCGCCTCTTTTCCAGACTGAAAAGTCCCAGTCTCTCTAGCCTCTCCCCATATGGGACCCGTTCCAAACCCCTAATCATCTTAGTCGCCCTTTTCTGAACCTTTTCTAATGCCAATATATCTTTTTTGAGGTGAGGAGACCACATCTGCACGCAGTACTCAAGATGTGGGCGTACCATAGTTTTATATAGGGGAAGTATGATATCTTTTGTCTTATTATCTATCCCTTTTTTAATAATTCCTAACATCCTATTTGCTTTACTAACTGCTGCTGCACACTGCATGGATGTCTTCAGAGAACTATCCACTATAACTCCAAGATCCCTTTCCTGATCTGTCGTAGCTAAATTTGACCCCATCATGTTGTACGTGTAATTTGGGTTATTTTTTCCAATGTGCATTACCTTACACTTACCCACATTAAATTTCATTTGCCATTTTGCTGCCCAATCACTCAGTTTGCTGAGATCTTTTTGTAGTTCTTCACAATCCCTTTTGGTTTTGACTGTCCTGAACAACTTGGTGTCATCTGCAAACTTTGACACCTCACTGCTTACCTCATTTTCTAGATCATTGATGAACAAGTTGGACAGGATCGGTCCCAGGACTGACCCCTGGGGAACACCACTAGTTACCCCCCTCCATTGTGAAAATTTACCGTTTATTCCAACCCTTTGTTTTCTGTCTTTTAACCAATTCCCGATCCATGAAAGGATCTTTCCTCCTATCCCATGACCGCCTAATTTACATAAAAGCCTTTGGTGTGGGACCATGTCAAAGGCTTTCTGGAAATCTAGGTATAATATGTCCGCTGGGTGCCCCTTGTCCGCATGTTTATTAACCCCTTCAAAGAATTCTAATAGATTAGTTAGACACAACTTCCCTCTGCAGAAACCATGCTGACTTTTGCCCAACAATTTGTGCTCTTCTACGTGCCTTGCAATTTTATTCTTTACTATTGTTTCTACTAATTTGCCTGGTACTGATGTTAGACTTATCGGTCTATAATTGCCAGGGTCTCCTGTGGAGCCTTTTTTAAATATTGGCGTTATATTGGCCATCTTCCAGTCATTGGGTACTGAAGTGGATTTAAAGGATAGGTTGCAAACCACTGTTAATAACTCCGCAATTTCACATTTGAGTTCTTTCAGAACCCTTGGGTGAATACCGTCTGGTCCTGGAGACTTGTTACTATTCAGCTTATCAATTAACTCCAAAACCTCCTCTAATGTCACTTCCATCTGGGAGAGTTCCTCAGATTTGTCACCTGAAAAGGCTGGCTCAGATTTAGGAACCTCTGTAACATCCTCAGCCGTGAAGACTGAAGCAAAGAAATCATTTAATTGCTCCGCAATGGCACTGTCTTCCTTGATCGCTCCTTTTATATCTTTATCGTCCAAGGGCCCCATTGCTTTTTTAGTGGGCTTCCTGCTTCTAATGTATTTAAAAAACATTTTACTATCATTTTTTGAATTTTTGGCTAGCTGTTCCTCAAAATCTTTTTTGGCTTTTCTTACTACATTATGACACTTAATTTGGGAGCGTTTGTGTTCCTTTCTATTTTCCTCACTAGGATTTGTCTTCCACTTTTTAAAAGCTGCCCTTTTCTCTCTCACTGCCTTTTTAACATGGCTGTTAAGCCATGGTGGTTCTTTGTTAGGTCTCTTACTGTGTTTTTTTATTTGGGGTATACATTTAAGTTGGGCCTCTAGTATGGTGTCTTTAAACAGTTTCCATGCAGCTTCCAGGGATTTTAGTTTAGTTACTTTACCTTTTAGCTTCTGTTTAACTAGCTTCCTCATTTTAGTGTAATTCCCCTTTTTGAAATTAAATGCCAGAGTGTTTGACCGCTGCGGTGTTCTTCCCAACACAGGAATATTAAAAGTTATTATATTGTGGTCACTATTTCCAAGCGGTCCAGTAACAGTTACCTCTTGGACCAGATCCTGCGTTCCAGTCAGGACTAGATCGAGAATTGACTCTCCCCTTGTGGGTTCCTGTACTAGCTGCTCCAAGAAGCAGTCATTTAAGGCATCAAGAAATTTAATCTCTGAATCCCGTCCTGAGGTGACATGTACCCAATCAATATGGGGATAATTGAAATCTCCTATTATTACTATAAAGCGGCTAGGCAAGCCATTTCCTAACTGTACAAATGGTTACGTTCTGGAACACACTTCCAAGGGACATTGTGCAATCACTGGAGCTTGTTTAAGAGCAATTTCAACAAACACCACTCAGGGATGTTCTAGGCCAGTAATGGGCAAATACTGGCCATGGTCTGGATTTGGTTCTCCAGGGCTAGCTCCTGGTGGGCCACTGCCACCATATTTACTTGTGTAACTGCAGATACAAGCCCTTGCAGCTCCTGTTGGCTGTGGATTGCTATTCCCTGCCAATGAGAGCTGCAGGAAGCAGTGTCTTGATCTATGCCACTTCCCACACTTTCCAGTGGCCAGGAACAGCAATCTGCAGCCAACGGGAGCTGTCATCACCCATATCTGTGGACACAAAAATAAATATAGGGTTAGCAGCCCACCAGGGGTAACCCTGGCAAACCCCTGCCATCATTTTCTGCCCACTATTGTTCTAGGGTTTCCTGGGGGAGGAGTCATAGAGAAATGAAAACTAATTAGAGGACAAAGCTATCCTGGCCAGGAAAAGGCAGAGCTAGTATAAAATCAGGTAGCTGGAGATGAGGGCTGCAGGGAAGAGGGTTGCGATCACTGTCTCTAAGGAGAAAGGAAAGAATCACAAGTGCAATCAGCCAGCAAGATGTGAGACAGAGCAAGTCTTGGCTGCTGGTTGTAGATCCCTGCGCTAAAACCTGGAGAAGAGGGTGAGCCTGGATTCTCCTCACAGCCACTGAGTAAGCGGCATGATTCCAGGAAAGTGAATAAGAGAAACTCTGTGGGCAAATTGACACAGAAATATTTTGTTACACATCCCCCCGATCCTCTTGCAAGGGGAAAATTACTGTGGCCTGGCTGGAGGGCCAAGGCATGAAGCAGTTGAGTCCTGAGAAAGAGAAAGATGGAGTGAGCAACTGATGAAGGAAGAGACAATAGACTGGTAGAACTAGTTCACAAGGAGGCACTCCAGCCCCGACTAAGTCAGCCTCTGGTAATACCTCAGAATGATATTAGTGCTTTTGCAACTGCCCTCATGTTGGTTCATTCAACTTGTGGTCCACAGTAACCTCTGGATCCTGTTCTGTGCTGCCGTCACCTTTCTTTTTAGTCCCTAATTTGAAGTTGTACATTTGATTTTTTTTCCCTTTCTAAGTGTAATACATTGAGTTCTACTGAATTTAGTCATCACAATTTCAGACCAGTCCTCTCATTTGTCAAGGCCTTTTTGAATCCTAGTCCTGTCACCAAAATACTTGGAACTGTCTCCCGCCCTCAGCTTGCTGTAATCTGCCAATTTTATAAGCATACTCAGTTCCATTATCCCAGTTGTTAATGAAAATATCGTCCCTGGAGTTCCCCACTACACCCTCCCAGTTTTACAGTGAGCCATTGATAACTATTCCTTCAATATGGTCTTTCAACTAGTTGTGTATTTGCAATTAGGAACCTAAATACCTTCACAAGCCTGACCCCAGGGTCTTATCCATGCTCAGTAGTTAAAGCAAATTAAAAGGAGGGAGCTACCCTTAAGTCACAGGGGAGGTAAGCCATTCCCTTTTATTCTGCCTGCCTGCACTCCGGTGACCCACCCCATTCTACCTCTATCTACACACACACACACAAAAGGAATCCTCTACATTTTCCATTTCTCCCCACCACCCCCAACCCACTTATGAGGCAGCATGTGAAACTGGAACTATTTATGTCTGCCTCAGGAGGGTAGAAGTCTCTTTCTTTAGCTCTGTGATGCATGCAATGCTGGAAGCTTGCAGAAAGAGACATTTCTTTCCCTCATGCATAAAACCACCCTGGGCATCAAACTAATTTTGCTGCTTGAAAATTGCAGGTATTCCATTTCTGCCTACTATCCAAATAAAATGTAGATAAATAATCCAAAACTGTCACTATACAGCAAAGCCAGCTATTTCCTTAGACTAATAGAAGGCTCTAATCCCTGAAGTATTTTTGACTTAAGAAATTGCCAGAGCTTTTTACTTTTCCCAGAATGTAGGACACTTTAAAAATCTCATTATTGGCAATTTTACTTCCTGGTTTCGAATTGTATGTTTTGACTTCAGTGTACCAGGCTGCAGGTTAGTTCTGTGACACAGTTTCAGTTTTGACATTGCATAGTGAGTGAATACTTCTCTGCAAATCATAGCTGGTTTAGGGCAAGATAGGAGCATCTAGGGACAACTCCAGGCAAAGAGTGGCTAATAAACAATTGCTTTGGGTATGTTTTGACTCAGGGATGCTACTCTAAATGTTACCTTGCTCCTGTGTGGTAGCAATTTACCGCTGACTTCTTTCACCACCAAGTTACAATCCCACCACCCATTCCACTATACTGGCAGTGAATTGACTAGAAGAGGGTAATTCTCCTCCCAGTCTTCTCTCAGCTCTGGAGAAGAGCTTAGTGGGCATTTATGCCTGCATGACTAAATCATGGGTTAGCAAATACCCAGCCAGATCCAGTCCACCAGGGTGTGCCCTCAACTCTATATTTATCTGCACTTCCACAGACACTGGATGATGCCAGCTCTTGTTGGCTGCAGATCACTGTTCCTAGTCAATGGGAGTGGAGGGAGGCTTTGTCCTGAGCTGCGCCGCTGCTCATTGGCTGCAAACAGCAATCTGTGGCCAATGAGAGCTGCAATTGCCTGATGCCTGCAGTGGCAGCCGGCCAGGGGCTAACCCTGCCCATCTGCCATATTTTCATTGCCCATCCCTGGACTGCACCCCAAGCCCAGCAATGGAAACTAAGGGGTGTCTTACTCACCTAATTCTTGTGTGAGCATGAAGCCCAAGTCAGAGCAGATGCTGAGGGTACATCTACACAACAGGGAAGCTCAACCCTGCCATGGTCAATCTTCTGAGTTCAGTTTTTCACATCCCCACTAAATCAAATTTACTGAGTGCTCCCATCAACTGCAGTATTCCTGCCCTCCATTAGGAGTAAGGGAAGTTGATGGGAGTGCAGGAAGCCTGAATTAAGTTACACCAACTTTAGCTATATAATTAGTGTAGCTGAAATTGTGTACCTTAGTTCAACCTTGCCCTGTTGTATATACCTGCCCTTAGTCTCCTTCTGCTTGGCAGAATGATCAATCACCTTTTCCTCAAATATGTTTACTTAGAGGTTCCTTATGAGTTCAAGGGAGAATGTTATTCTTTATGTGTTACCAAGAGAGGTAGTAGAATCTCCATCCCTAGAGGTTTTTAAGTCCTAGCTTGACATATTCCTGGCTGGGATGATTTAGTTGGGGTTGATCCTGCTTTAGGTAGGGGGCTGGACTAGATGACCTCCTGATGTCCCTTCCAGCCCTAGATTCTATGATTCTATATTTTGGGATTAGTCACATTGGCTAGCAGTTTTCATTTTTGTTCCTGGTTTAAACTTTAAAGTCTTTGAGTGTCGTTTTCAGTTTTGCTAGAAAAAATTTTTTTTTTGCTGTTTTGGCTGGAATAACAACATTTTGGGATATCTATTCATTTGACTGGGGCCCTGGAATTGGAATTGAGAAAATAGGCCATCTTCCAGTGCTGTATTATATTAACAGCAGGTCATAATGATCAATAACGGTCGTAACTGGTTAGTGCTACAGTAGAAGCTTGATTATCCAGCATCCCTGGAAGCAGGGGGCTGCCAGATAATCTAATATTCCAGCCAGTCTGCTGGACCACCATTCCTGCTGCCACTGGCCAAGCAGCCCTGTGGCTGTTCTGCTGATTAACAGAACTTGCCAGTTATCCAATTGCCAGTTAACAGGGGTTTTACTGTACCAGTTTTAATATTTTTTCGTAGACTGATGGATACCAATCCTTGCTCTGATTAATATTTAGAAGTCCCCATTGCAAGGATTTTGAACTTTGAACTATGTTATCCTACATGAATGCCCTAATCTCACCACCATTAGAAGACAATGCTGCTGATGCCATGAAAGACAACCCACTGTGGTTCTAGCCCAGGACTTCATCTGGAACAATTCAGCTGTTGTCCGATAAAAAACTAACCCAGTTCTCTATTTAGAAGTTCTGAGCAGATTATTTGCCCTTTGGAACAGTAAGAAATAACCAACATCTAGGTGAAATTGGAAGGGGTTGGGAGGAAGAGGTCTTGTAAGCTAACTCACTAGACTCTGCATCAAAGGACATTGTTTAGCCGTGATAGTCCTGTTCCTTTTTCCATGGAGAATCAGCTTAATTTCTTCAAAAGCATGCAAGAATGGGGAAAAGGAAGGGCCTCACAAAGTATCCCGGAAAGTAAGCACTGTGTACAGCTATGCCTGGAAGAAACTAGCGTGTGGGTGTCTTTGAATGCATGAAAGCCCTTCATCCAACATCAGTTACTCTGTGAGTGGATGAGACCCACAGACAGTGTGTGTTTGTGTAAAGGGGGAGTAGAATCTCTGATAGATTGTTATTGTGTGTCTCTTTTCTGGGCTGTGCATGCTGCTGCTGTCTCTTGATTGGAAAATGCAGCCTTGTCTGCAATTCTCACTTTGGCATGGAAAGCCGGTGCATTCTCGCTGAGCAAGGACCACAGGATCAAGCTCAAAGGCTCTACAGCAAGAGTTGTTCGCTCTGTTACATTGAAACTTTATACATTTTGGTAACCCATGCTGTGACTGGCTGGATGGGTTATTTGCTTTATCCTCACTTTTGGTTTCCCATGGCCATGAATTCTACCAGTTATAACAAGAGAATCAAGGGCCAGGTAGAACTATGTTGATTTACAGCAGCTGATGATCTGGACCCTGGAAGAGTGCTATCAACCCCCTCTCCACCCAACACTGACCCTTTGCTATTTATCATGTTTCAAAAGCAAAACCCACAAATTAAATCCACATTAAAATCATCTGAGTGTAAAACAACATCTGCTTTTATTCTCAAATTCGTATTACTGAGGTCTAGTATATTCAGATATTGTTGTAACCAGGGATTAAGATATAAAATTTACTTTTATTTTTAGACCCAGAAGTATTCTGTATTTCATTCTGCCTCTGAATTTTCTTGTTCTTATCTTCAGTGAATGAGTGTCAAGGCTCAAGCACTTTACATTTTTATCTTTTCCTCATTTGCCATTAATTTACCCTCTGCTATATTATTCATCTTTATTTTTTAATACTGGTTTATCAAGAAAAGGGTTTTTTGGGCTTCTCTAAGCCTGCCATCTCACTAAAGGTGAATTGATAAATCTCATCCAGGAAGATACAATACATATTCATGGACCACTATGTTTGTTCATTCAAATTTTCTGCCAGTAATTTTCTTTTTAAAGTGAGTCCAAAGATTAAATTTCAGGTGGTCCAATATACAAGAGGATATACCCAAGAGATTCCTGGTTACTACAGTGGAAGAGGGCAGCAGGATTCAGAACAGAGTTTAATGTCATTTTATATCACTCTAAAGTGAAATGCTTTATTGTTCTTTCTCTGTTTGCTGGCTGTGTCCCTGACTCAGCAGCCCATACCTGTTAAGCCCAGCAATCCAACACCAATTTAACTTTAAGCTTCAATTGGGCTTAAGCACATGCTTGTGTTGTAAGCGTGTGCTTAGTACTGTGCTGAATTAGGGCTGATTTTGGTACCTGCTCCTATGGAAATCAATGGCAAAACTTCTCATTTTAAGATTAGACCATGGGTGTAGCTGCTTGAATTGTTTAGTTTCAGCACCTAGCAAAAGAGAATGTTCTCACAGGTTTACATACTTTCCACAAGGAAATAGCTGTTTGTTAAAATTTGGACTGAGCAGGATGCCAATTTTTATGACTGGCATTCAACACTGTAGGGCAGGTTCCATGTTTTTTTTTCTCAACTCTGATAATTTTGTGACCTCACGTTCCTGCCCTCTCCATGCCACTGACCTCCTTTCCCAATATGTCATATCCTGTTTCACTCCCAGACTGTGAGCTCTCTGCCACTAGTAGTACCTGTTCATCTGCACATCAGCTAGCCTAATGGGGTCCCACTCTTGGATTGGAGATTCCTGCTATAATTCCACCCTCATCAGGACAGATGATACACATTCATTATGGATTAAAGGGAGATAATTTTGAGTTAGCAGAAGAACATAGTAGAGGAAGCAGCAGGAGTCTGAGTGACATCCAGACAACAAAAGTTATGTATTTTGCACACAGTTTGAATTTGCCATAAATGTCCTCTCTCAATAAACTAAGCAAGACCCATAAAATATTGTGCAGTCCAAGTAGTATTGATTGGAGCTTGAGCATCTGTATCTTGCAGTGATCACTTAATAAGAAATCATCCCTTAAAAAGATGAAAGCATCATGTTGAAACTATCAGACAAAGTGGGTCTTTGCCCACGAAAGCTTATGCTCCAAAAAATCTGGTAGTCTGTAAGGTGCCACAGGACTTCTAGTTTTTGCAGATATAGACTAGCATGGCTACCCCTCTGATACATGTTGAAAGGATTTCCATGTTTACCCTAGTATTCACAGTCTTCAGAAACTGTTTCAAATTACCGACGAGTAATTAGTTTGGGATTTGCTGTGCAGGTCTCCAGTCCTTGGTAACAGTCATTTGACTACACTAGATGCACTATGATGATACCAAATGAATTGGGATATTAAATCCACATACAGTCTCAGGAAAAAAAAAAAAACAAGCTATTGATCTCCTGTGATTAATCCCTTGCCAATTTAATAAATTTCACACATGTGACCTTGATGAAATATTTTTCCCCTAATTGAACTTTCTCCTGGCAGTAGTGGAAATCTGTCCACATAAGGGCTTTTTTATCCAGCTACGGTACAGAAAAGCTATGAATCTTGCATGACAGTCTGCTCAAAACCACAGTGAAGTCAATCGAAAAAAAACTCATTGGACTTTCAGTCAGGCCCTAAGAGTGTTAATGAACTCATGCAGAAATATAATTTAATGTTATTTGAGTTTCCAAGCATAAGATTAAAACCTTTTATCAACTCAAGCTTTGAAACATTCTGCATGAAATAAAAGCCAGCTCCACTGCATACTTTCCATTGTTTGAAAAGGAGGATGAGATTGCCAGACCAAAAAACCCAACTCAGCAAAAAAAAAAAAAGAGAGAAAACCTTTATTCTCCTTAAAACTTATTCTTGCCCCTCTTTTAACGATAGGGTAAAGACCAGGACTTGACAAAAATAAGCATTATTATTAAAATGCAGAGCTAACACTGCTGCTCAGGTGACATAGGCCATGGCTACACTAGCCCCCGCCTTTCGAAAGGGGTATGCTAATAAACCACTTTGACATATGCTAATGAGGCACTGTGATGCGTATGCGTATGCAGTGCCCATGTTAATAGTCTCACAAAAGCCACATTTTGTCAGTAGACTATGATGTCCAACTTCATTTCAGACAGACATTGCCTCACCCTACCCTGCTAGTGTGCTCCATGGGAAGGTGGAAATTTTAGATAAAAGAGCATGCCACATGAACAGATCAACTATAGGTTTGTGACACCTTGTAAGCATGAGCTCTGATAACCAACATCACAGTTCCTTGACAGGCTAATAATCCATGGCAGCCAATCGATGGGCAAGTAACTAAAGAGGAGCAATTTGGCTCTATGAAATGAGTCTGTCTGAATCAAATGGTCTCCCTGGGGCCAGCTCCCTGGGGCAAATGGTGCAGATCCCTGGTGGCCAGGCAGCAGCTGCTGCCAGCCCATTGTGGAGACCCCCAGCCAGGCTGGATGGGGAGCTGCTGCTGCCCCCAGTGGGGTTGCTGGCTGTCCCCCATTGCTGTAGGGCTAGGGGGAGATTATCTGACCCCCTGTTGTCCAACATTCCATTTTATCCCACACTGACCCATGCAATGTCAGATAAAATGGAAAGTTGGGTAATTGGGGGGCCAGCTAATCAAGGTTTTACTGTAAAATCATGTTGAGGGAGGAAGGAAACAAGTATAATTAGACTACGAAAAGTACTTTGCTCCCACACTGGTACCACAAGGAAATGGTTAGATTTCTCAGCAGAAGCTGCTGGCCATGGAAAGGTCTTGAAATTATTGTTCCAGATGTTATCTCCATATCATGAACAGGTGAAGTCTACCCAGCTCGTGATTATGTGGGGATGTTAGGGAGGAGAGAGGCCAACGAAAACATTCCCAGAAGCATTTATAGTTAACACCTGCAAAGTCACGTAGTGAGGTTTTCAGATTCGTATCAACGTCGAGCATCTTAAACTCAACTTGTATCCCCAAATAGGAGCACTAGCTCAGCACTTGCATTGCCTCAAAGTCCACACTGTTAGAACAGCACTGTTCAGGGATGATGGGAGAGTGCTATAGCCGTTAGCACTACAGTAAATTACCCATTATGTTGAAGTGTAGCAGCATGACCTGTTACACAGCCATTTTAAAACGTCTCTCCCTAGCTCTAGAAGGATAGCCGAGTAGAGGAACATGATAGATTAAAATAGGAAGGTGCTTTTGATGGGCACAACCAAGAAAACACTCAGCAGCTATTTCTTCTGTAAACCTGAGGCTTTTATTTGGATTTGATTTAATTGAAGACTTTGGAGAAGGATTTTTAAGTGTCCTAAACAGGCAGCATTAATCCTGCACTCCCCAAAATCTTACTACTCAAACTGCTGTTTTTATGCGACTTGCATGCATAATCAGGCCCATCTCTGCAGCTATTTCTAAGAAATTCACTACAAGCTTATGTACACCTGTCCCTTATTGCCAAGCCAAAGGAAAGGGACAGACCTGTTTCAGGGGGATAAATGCATTGTTAGCCTTCCACTAACCTTAGCAAAGGAAAAAGCTGGAGGTTTTATCTCGAAGCAATTTAGGAGATTCTGATGCCCAGTTCTTATTGATTTTAAATGGAAAATAGCTGCTAAAATCTCTGGTGGCTTTGACAATATTAGCAAATGTATTTTGTTTGGAAGTTTTTGGTCATGTCTCCTAAGACAGAAAGTTTACTACACAATCTGTGGGGTTTTTAGTCAGTTGAACTTTTAAAGCCTGCTCATGTTTTTGATTGTTAGCATTTCTAAAGGATCTGGCTATTCTGCTTTTTCAGACACTATCTTCAATAATGTGCTCAGAGAAGCTAAGCCTTCCCTGGCCCTTTAATTAACATCCCTCACCCTGCAAAGGGCACTCTGTCTTATATGAGCATGATACATATCTGCTCAGAAGTATTTTTACTTCCTATGGAATGCCAACAGACCTGCATTGCTGGCCCCAGGGATAGAACCTGTGAGCATAGAGTCTAAAGCCCTGCACTCTACCACATGAGCTGAAGGCCAGCTGGCTCTCAAGCAAGGCTGTAGAGCAAAGACTTCACTCACCCCAGCTGAGGTCTCAGTACCTCTGAGTATTACATGCTTCTCTGGGCTAAGGAAGCACATCCCAAGCTTCTGAGGCCTTCTAGCAGTTCTTCCCAGCCAATACACCAGTTGTAATACCAACAGACCCAGGTTGCTAGCCCCAGGGATAGAACCTCTGAGTGTAGGGTCTAAAGTCCTGCACTCTACCACATGAGCTAAAGGCCAGGTGGCTCTTAGCCAAGGCTCTGGAGTAGAGACTTCACTCACCCCAGATGAGGTCTCAGTGCCTCTGGGTACTACACCTATGAGTGCAGGTATTGTGTACTAAAATAATCCTTCCCTTACTTGCACAACAATAGTAAGACAATCACATTGGAAATCACCAGACAAATTCCTGGGCAATCCAAATAGCCAGGTTCCATTGCAGAGTCAAGCTTTTGGAAAATCTTTTAAGAATATGAAGGATGGCACTTACAAAAGTGCTAGTTAGGGTACTGGCTGTGTAAGTTCCATTAAGCTCCATGGAAGTGTTGTGTCAAAAACCTTATGTGAACATTTCAAAAGGAAAGGGTCAGAATGAATGACATGATGTTGTAGCTAATGATATCCAGAGTTCAGCTCAGGCATGGCAGAATGAGGGCGATATAGTTCACAGCACAAGGAATTGACTCACAATGAAATTTGAAAAAACCTGCAGATAAAAATAAGGGATCTGTTTTTTTTTTTAAAAAAAAAAAATCTCCAAATGAGCTAGAAGCTCCAGGTGATGCCTATCACATATTATGTAACCATGTGATATTACCAGTGCAGGTTTGGAATTTTTCAACAGTGTTGATTTGTCAATCCAAAAACTGTGTTTTGGGAAACTCTTTGCTGTGGAAGAAAATTTTGAAACTGTCAAAACCTCTTTGCAACAAACTGTTCTGTTCTGCACTAACCAACTGTTGTTTTGAACATTTAGTTACCTTCCCTTTAAAAAGGTTACATTGCAAAGACTGACATGAAATGCTTTGATCCTGGATGAAGCTGTTTCTAGTTGATTAGTTCAGGAACATTATGTCTATGGTCACAATTCAGGTCAGAGGGCCAAAAACCTCTGGTATCTCAAACAGTCTCAGAATGAGAACCATTTCCTTACCAGTCAGAAATGTTAAAAATCCTTCTCCCCATTGTGCCCTGCACTCTCTTGCTGTGATTTTTCATATTGTATTGTGGAAAAGGAGTATATTTGCCAAGCACCTAGTACAGTAAGACCATGAGCCTCAACTCCTTTGGGTGCTATTGGGCCATTAGTTAAGATGCTAACCTGGGAGTGGGGAGACTCCAGGTTCACATTCCTGCTGTGCTAGACTTCCTGCATGCCCCAGATAAGTGAGTATCATTAGGAAGAACTGAGACACAATGAGCCTGCCTTATGTCAAAGCAGCATTCTAAGGTTCAATGTTGCAGAAATGGTGAGGTGCTCACTTACTGGAGTTTTGGTGGCCCACACAAGTACCATAGATTGACTTTGCAATAGAAAGGCCAAGCAGTGACTATCCTTATAGCCCTCAGCAAGGGATGATGTCTGATTCCATGCTCTGGAGTGGAACAGGAATCTGGCTCATAAGGCTCAATCCCATGCTCAGTTAAGTCAGTGGCAAACTACCAGTGACTTGGTAAATCCTCTAGAGCATGATACGTTTGCACATGAATCTAGAGGATGGAGGTGGGTGGAATATTTTCATCCATTCTTTTTTGAAAAGGGGAAACCTCTTTCCCATTTTCTTCTGCATTACTCTCTTCCCTCACTTTGCAATCAGCTCTGGGCACACAGGCACGTGTGCACATAGAGAAGGAGGGAAAGATCATGGGGAACTGGGCTAGAATTAGAAATGAACAATAGCAACTTCTACATGCTCTTTTGTAATTATCTGAAGTACCATCAGGGCTCAATGCTGTGTTCTGGGGGCTCATACATCCGCCTCAAGATTTCAAATATTCCAGGTTGCCCATGTTCATCCAGACTTAACTTGTGAACTGATTTGCGTGCAAGCCTGAGGCGAGGCTTTTGATCTGGAGATTGTCCTAGCACACAGATGGGCAACATTACACCCTGGGGCTGGATCGCAGCCCACCAAGCATTTCTTTTCAGCCATACCAGCTGATTAGCAGAGCGTGCAGACTTACAGCCAGCAGCCTGTGTTCAGCTTCCCCTCCCCTCACCATGTTCCATCTGCAGCCAAGCTGCTCCCAGGATTCTCCTGCAGGCTGTGCAGAGGGAGAAGTGGTGGTGGGGAGAGAGTGGCGCTGTAGTCAGGGGGTTCCCTTGTATCCTATCTGTTCAGAGCAAGGACTGGGGAGAGGGAGACACACAGTGGAGCTGCTCCAGTCTGAAGCATGGATGACAGGTGACCCACTCGGGAGTACAGAGTGCGGGGCAGGGGGTGTCACTGGAGCAGGACAGATTTCCCCTAAAGAGACAGAGGATGATTTCTCTCAAATTTACCCAGCAGCAGCCAGCGCACTGGGTCACTGTCACACATACCCAGTCTGTGCCACATACACACACAGTCACTGTCACATATACACTGCAGCACACAGCCTGTGTCGCAATGTCTGTTTCTCACACATAAATTGTTTCTCTTTCACACTCACACACTCTCTTGGTCACTTTCTGGAGTCCACAGCCCTACCCCTTCTGGTGAGGCCCTGCTCCTTTGTGAGGCCCAGAGACGGCCCATGATCAGTACCAAAATTCATGGAGTGGCCCCTCTGAAAAAATTATTTTCCACCCCCATCCTATTACCTGCTAAAATAACAGAAGAGGGGGTGGGCTTTAATTCTTTGCAAAAGAGCTTTGAATTCTCCTCTTCTGTTGTCACATGGTCCCACGCAGATACTAAGTTACTTGTGAACTGCATAGATATACTTTCCCGCACTTGCTTTCCAATGCTATAAATTCTAGAAATTGCAGGATAAGCATCCTCCCTCTTTCTCTTGATAATTGTCTTAATGGACATTAAGAGCTAGGCAAGCAATCTAGCATGCACAATTTATTGCCATAGTTAATTACATAGACCCTATAGGTTAGGCACATTGTAAAGAATTAAAAATATCTGACTGTATGCACATATAATTATATATTTATCTGCATTCTCATCTCATTTTTAAAAATATGCAATCAAAGCATTGGGAAAAGCAATGAATTCTTAACATAATTAGACGTTCAAAGTGCAACCTTTTATGACCAATTTAAAATAAAGTTGGTTAATATCTTGCCATTTATTTTCAATACTTTGAACATCTTGAGCCATAAATTCCAAAACTCTTAAAACAAGATGTAAGATGCAAGCTCTAATTAGTTCTGAAAAACAAGAAACTCACCTATTACTTAATGGCAAGGATCACCATTACTGGTGTCAGACAAAAATTTATGTCTCCACTGCTCCTGCCTCATGCAGAGACCTTATTTTCTATGTTTACTGAACCCACCATCTTATTCCATTTAATATGATGATACCTAAGTGATCAGTAAATACCTTTTTCAATCTGCTGAAATCCTTGATTGCAGCCTGATGTTTCTTAATTAGGTTTTAGATTAAACATTATGCTTCCCTAATATGAACAGGACCACAGCCACATAGATTTATTTAAACTAATCAGTCAAATAGAAAACTCACCAAACAATCAGTCCAGGCATAGGACCACTTTCTGGGCCTGCTCTAAAGCCTAATGAAGTCTTTCCATAGACTTCAGTGAGCTTTTAAATCAGTCCATAAATTCCTATACAGAGCTTACTGAAGCTTCTGGAACTGACTTGTTCCCCTGCTTGCTGTTGGGCCTCAGCAGGACATAGCAAGCTGAAAACGTGGCCAGGACCAGTTGGCCAAACATCCTAATGCATTCAAAAGCAGCTGCAAGAAGCACTATACAGAAAGTGTTCCCTCAAGCCACTGACTGTCTCTCTATAAGCCTCTCTTGCATAGGGAGAATTGTTCTTGGAATCCCTGGCTGCTACACAGGCCTAGCAATTCCAAAGGGCCACTTTGAAAGTGGGGTGGGGGCAAAGGGGGCAACTGCCCCAGGGCTCAACAATTCAGAAAAGCCTGGGACCTTTAAAATTACTGCTGGTGCACCAAGTGGTGTGCTCCTGGAAGCTATAAGGACTGCTCAGAGGGAGAACAGCATGCTCTGGGCAGAGATGATGGGTGGTTGGTCCAGCTCTATCCCTTCTCCCCCCCACCACTTCTGGGATCATGGACCCACCCAGGGGCCCAGCAAGTCTGTTGGCTGTCCTGCTGCTACAGCTCTGTTATTGCTCATTGCAGTGTTTCTCAACCCTTTTAATAAGGTATCCCTTTAAAAAAAATTATAAATACCCCTAGACTTCTCTTGAGTACCCTTAAGGGTATGTGTACCACCGATGGAGAAACATGGTCTTAAGATAATTTGAGGTCTTGAAACAAGTGCCATTCAACCTTTCCAGATTACTTTACCCTTTTCAGGAATGCGAAAGGGGGTGTGAGGGAGAGAGACACGGAGACACACAGGCTGTGTCTACACTAGAAATGCATTTTGTCAGCAGTTTGTCAACAAAACATGGCACTTCCACCAGCAGCATTCTGCCTCTCCGCGATGAGGAGTAACGCCTTTGTTGGCAGTTTCTGTTCACAAAAAAGCTGTGTAGATGCGCCTGGGGCCCTCTGTCAATAGACAGAGCTTCAGGTTCACTGGGCTCCCCTCTTTGCTGAACTTCCAGTTGGCCGATCTGTTGAAAGAGTGGCCGGGCAGTCTGGCTGCTCTCTGTCGACAGAACGGAATGCTCTTTCGATTCGTTTTCGTGTGTGGACGTGATCTGTCAACAGACGTTTTGCTGGAAGAGCTCTTCCCATAGTAACTTTTGTCGAAAGATTGTTGCAATGTAGATGTAGCCACACCGTGCGTGTGAGAGACAGACATAGATGCCTACGCTAGGGGTCTGTGTTTGAGACTGAGAGGCAGATGGAGATGTGCATTACCCCCTCAATATGAAGAGTGAATCAGGCAATTCTTGTGCTCTGAAAGTGCTGGGAGGGAGAGGAGCTGATGAGGGTGGGGGTCCAGTGTGCAAGAGGCATATAAGGGGGGAGACAGATTGGGGGCTGCATGCCTGCAGGTAGAATCCCAGTGGGTCATTGGCTGGTGAGGCCCACTGAGGTGAAGAAGGGCCACTGGTTGCCCATCCCTGCTATGGCGACTGATTAGCCTCATAGCACTGTAAGCAAATGGAAGAACATGCCGTGCTGATTATACTCCCATTGCCGCTTGGTCAACCCAGTTTATACCTGCTGAGAATCAGGTCCTTGCGATTAAGACAGGGCAAGGGCATGCAGATTGTGAATCCAGGTCTGCGGAAGATGGTTATAGTAGTTTTGCCCTGAAGCTTTTCACAGTATAAAAGAGCTGTGAGCTTTTGTTAGGAGCTGTTTTCAAAGTGAATCACGGATAAACGCTGTGTACCAGAGATGATATTCTAACAAACTTTTCAGTGTAATCGTAGGGTACTTAAATATTTTATCACACAGATTTTAAAGGCTTTCACCAAACCATGTATGCATTCTTGGCCTTAAAATGAGCAACAATAAAAAGTGAGTGTTTACATGGAAAGGTCTGGGAGTGGCAGGAATGCTCATGTGTTGAGAGCTAGGGGGTAAGGAGAGACTAGGAATCTATTTTATTTCTCTTTGAGTCTACCCCCCTTAGGGCCCCAGAATCATTGCCTTAGAAATACCATAGTGAAAACACTTAGCATGTAGCGTGACTCCAGTGGGGCTACTGATGTGAATAAATGTTTGAGTACAGATGGGTGCAGTTATGTGTGGGTGTAACTTGCCAGATCAGCTTCTCCAGCTGTGCAGAACAGCTTTGCACCTCTTATTGATCAGATCCGCCACCCTCACTTTACTATGCCCTGGCTTACAAGGGGGACTTCAGTCTTTTTAACACTCCAGTGCTCTCGCATTTGAAAACCCATGGCTATTGTTAGGGGTCACCACACTGACAAAGCAGGCATTTTGGTTTGCATTGTGAATAACGCGGGTGGTACTTGTGTCAGTTCAGACACACTCCGTGCTGACATCTGGAGCAGATGTGTCAAGGTAGGTATCACTGTATAATTTCTGAATGACGGCAGCTGACATGAGATGCAAAGACAATAGATTTATTGAAAACAGCAAGTATGCAGCCATGCGCTAGCCAGAGTAAACCACATCTTTCTCCATGCTCAACGTAGCAGCAAGTCTGATTTATGCAAAATACAGTTCTCTGAACCACATCTCTACTATTGCTATACAGTGGTATCTCTGCAGATTCTGACAAAGAGCAGTAATACAAGCTAATGAGTCATATATAATTAAAAATGATAGACGTGCAATTGACAAGTAGAGGAAGAGGTATGCTTAATAGCAAAATAATCAAATTCTTGATTGTATCTGTAACTTCAGTCACTTCATTCCTGAGCTGGTATGACAGAATCAGGTGATCTTCTAAGCACTTTTCTTAACATACGGATTGTGCATTCTGCATGGCTATAGCCTTCATGAAAAAATAGCCAGAGCATCTGTGCTTTGCATGATTAGCTTATTCCTTAAACAAGCTTTTCCTGAGCGTTGCCAAAACAAACAAAACTAAACTGTGAAAAAGTGGTGAGATATTTTTTAAGGACGCTGTTCTGAAATATCACTGTGAAGTACTGTACTGGATTCGCCAATGCAGTAACTAAGCAGTCCAGGCTGGGTTTAGGAATGTTTGATGTGACTAAGAAAGCTTGGAATTAGCCCGTAAGTAGCATCTGGCCTTTGGGGTATCCAAAGAGCTCAGCTCATGCAGCAAACAAGTCTTCTGTTAACACTTACAGGAATAAAAGTAACTTTGGGGATAAAGAGCCGTAGGTTCACCTAACCCAGCCTCTGCTTCCTCCAGTCATATCCAATGAAGAGGCAACAGAACATGAGACTGTACAGGGTAGGTTAGATAACGACTTGGCACTCACCTTTGCTGCAGTGAGAGGTGTAACTGCAGCATGTGTAGACATATCCAAACTAGCTTTGATTCTGTACCAGATTTAAAATGGTGCTGCTGGTGCTGTGATACTGGGCTCACACTCAAAAGGACCCAGTGCCTGCTGACTTGTGCTGTGTCAGAGCAGCTGCTTCCTCCAGCCAGGCCAGAGATTCTCTCCTCGCCTCTGGACTCTGCCCCCCAGCTTGCTTCTCTCAGCAGGACCCTTGCTTAGAACTCGTTTCTGCCCTCATCATTAACAGGCGGCCAGGGGTGGAAAGGAGCTCTCAGCTGCTGCTTTGGGCCAGTGACTGTCCAGCTTTGGGCTCCCTGAGAGCAGGGCCCACCTCTTCCTGTGGCTCTGTAGAAGCAGCAGGCTGGAGAAGCTGCCACCCAGCCACAAATATGCCCCCCTCCACTGTGAGCCACAGCACCAGGCAAGTAGGGCTAGGAAGGGCCCTGAGGGATGGGGACACTCGCTGCTCGTGAGCTGTTGGGGGAGGGGTGGTGCTTGCTCTACAGTGGCTCAGCGGGGTGTGGGGAGTGCACCTGTGCAGGGATGTTTGTGTATTTTGAGGTTCTAGGCAGTGGGAAGGCCTGTGTGCAGGCTGTGGGGAAGGGTGCAGGTCAGTGGGCAACCAGTGTGTGTCACTGTGGGAGGCTCTGTGCGAGCTGAGGGTGGGTGGGACGTTGGGCAGGGGTGATGGTATCCAGAGCACTGCAGTCCTGTGGCAGAAGGGGCTGGGCACAGCCAGTCTAGGGGAGCTGGGAGGAGAGGCTGCATGATGGAGCATGGGCCCACCCTCATGGGGAAGGGTGCGCTGGCAGCACAGGGCTGGGCAGGCCAGTGTGCACCTGGCAATGCTGTTCTGTAAACAGCGCTGTCACCCTGAGTAGAGCAGAGCAGCTCCCACTGCGCTGTGACCCTCCTCCCATCTCTGCTTAGTCCTTTGTTATCCCCAGTACTCAGCTGAACCTCAGGCTTTGCGACTTCTCCCCTTAGGTAGGGAGAAGGGCCTTCAGCTGTGAGTGGGCATAGGCCAGTTCAGTCCCCTGGGACTTCAATAAGTACTCTGTATCCCAGCACAGGGGGCTGGGAAGCAAGAGAGAATGGGTGGAGCCTATCCCCTGCCTGCTTCCTCAACAGGAGTATTAGTGCAGCTGAGCCATCATAGAGAAGCTCATACCCTTTCCCTGTGACAGCAGGAAGCCAGGAGCCAACTGTGCGTCAGAAGAGCCTCTGAGATTCCACTCAGTCTAGTACAGCTCTGGAAGTGGAGCAGCTTATGCAGCATACTGGGCCTAAAGGCACTGTTTCATTTCATGTGAAAATCCATTTCCCCCTACCACATCCCACACTTGTCCTGAAAGGGTTAATGGAGACTAAGAAGAGGATCAATTAACCCAACAGACAACACCTGCGGGGAATCAGGTGGCTCAGTAATGCACTGGCTGAGAGAGGGAGGCCACTTGAGGAGGAGGTATGAGTTGGGTTGGCCTGAGAAAGGCAGGGGATTGACAGAAGAAGGGTCCTGTGGAGAAAAGGCAGTTACCCATGGGCTGTGAAGAGGGAGCTGTGTTTATAGGTAGTAGTTAGGTGCTGAGAAGAAAATAGGAGGAGGGTTTGGAGTTGGTCATCCTGGAGAAGTGGGGGCAAAACCAGAAGAGAAGAAAGCAGTCCAGGAAAAGAGCAGGGACAACAAGGAGAAGGAAACCTAGAATTGCTGCACTGGGGGTTCCTGGGCTGGAAACCAGAGAAGAGGGTGGGCCTGGTTCCCCTACAAGCCCCTAAAAGATGAGCAGCTGAGGCAAGATTGGGAAAGCTGCTCATGACTGCTGATGGGGAGGCTTTGCTATAACCTGAAAACGGGAATGCTGAGTCATGAAGAGACAGCAGTATGTGGTGTGAGAAGGGCTGCCAACCCAGAGAGAGAGCACACGAGCACACACGAGCAGGACCCTGATCTGGGGGTCAACGCCCCATGGTCTGGCTCCACGGAAGTTGTTCTGTAGAACAGGAAGCAGCCCCATCCTTGGTGAGTGGCATACCTGGTCATCTTCAACTAAAATTACTTCAGTTTATCTCCTATAATTACTGAAGATATGAGACTATTTAAACAAAAGAAAGTGTGGTACTGTTTTAAGAATAATGAAACTGCTTACCATGAGAATTTTTCAGGAGTTGAGTCTATTACTGTAGAATACATTATAAAGGTTTTCATATGAGCATTCTTAATAATAAAGCTGGAGAAAGAAGCTCCTAAGGATATACAATTTAGGTCTCCACCTGCTTTCTAAATGTTGATTCTGCTTCCATGTATGTGAATGAATCTTGCCTTGAGGCATGTAACTATTTATAGCCCATGATTGGACTTTCTTTCCATCTCATTTTTAAAATTGATTTGTATTGACTTTGAGGGACGGGAGGAGAAAGAGAGGCATCCGGCTATATTTGCATTATATATGTTATAGTGCTAGCAATAAGAGCTGAACTGACCCAAAAACTGGGGCAGGTGGTAGATAACAAAGTGAGATGGAGAGCCTACTGGCTTGCTTGGTAAGCTGGGTACAAGCAACCGCTGTTTGAGTATGACTCGATCATGTAACACCTACATCTAGGAATAGTGAAAGGAGGCCATGCTTACACAATAGGGGACTCTATCCTGGGAAGCAGTGGCTCTAGCAAAAAAGATTTGCGGGTTGTTGTGGCAAGTCAGCTGAAACAGAGCTTCCTGTGCAACATTTGACCAAAAGGGGCTAATGTGATCCTTGGCTGCATAAAAGGAAGAATGCACAGTGGAAGCAGAGAGGTTATTTTTACTTCTGTGTTTGGCACCAGTGCCGTCGCTGCTGGAATATTCCAGCCAGCTTTGCTGTCTGCAGTTCAAGAAGGATTCCAATACATTGGAGAGGATTTGGGAGAAGAGTAGGTTGGTTGTGCATATGTTACCACCATTGTGGTACTGCCGGGAATGTTGTGCTGCCACCTCTGGCTAGTGGTGACCTTGCATATTCGATGTATGTGAGGCAGTCCTAGCTGGGGTGGAGAAACTCCCTTACCAAAATGGCTTTTTGATGGAACCATGCTCAGTCTTTGTCTCAGATGAGGTACAAACCTTGAAAACAGGACCTGCCCTGTTTAGCACTGGGCTAATGGCCTGCCCAGAAAACAGCTATTAGATGGATTTATTTGAATGTGTTTAGTTTAACAAAGAGATGATGAAGGGGTAACTTGATTATTGTTTACAGTGGGGACCAAATATTTGATAGGCTCTTCAGTCGAGAAGAAAAAGATATAATATGGTCCAATGGTTGGAAGAATTTGTCTAGCTTCAACTGACTGAAAATAAGGTGTAGCTTTTTAACACTGAGTACACATAACCTAGGATTGCGGTGAATTCTCTCCCTGACAATTTTTAAATCAAGATTGGATGTGTGTCTAAAAGATCACTCTAAGAATTACATGACCTGTATTAGACAGGAGGTCAGGTTAGATGATTACAGTTGCCCTCTTGGCCCTGAAATCTATGATTCTCAGTGTTCCAGTAAATTAAATTATCCCCTAAAAGACACACAAGACATGCTGGCAGCACTGAAAGGATGGCCAGGGTGGCTGCTCCTTTCACCTTCCTTGGACGTTCTGAAGCACAGTTGAAACCCAAGTCAAAAGGAACAAAATCTATCCATTTTCAACCACTCCTTTCACTTCTGATTTGCTGTCAAAAAATGTGTGAGGGGGAGAGTCTCCTGAGGGGTGCTTTGTGCAGAAGACAGAATTACTGCGTCAATAGAGCAAGAGACATTCCAAGCTGTAAAACCTTAAAAGGGACATCTCCTACCACTACAAACTCTAGGACAGCCTCCTGTAAGGCTTACACACAGTGGTGTTTGAAGCCTCCTGGTTACCATGGTTACTGTGACACAGCCAGGCTTGGTTATTTATAGCGGTGCAGTACATACAGTGCCCTCCAGAAGGGAAGAGAATTATCTGCCTGGGAAGGAAACTGAGGGCTGCACATGAGAAGCAGCATAAAGGGGAAACCTGATTAAATGCAACAATTCTTTCAACTGAAGGAGCGTCTTACCAGACCCGCTCCTCTCCTCCCTTGCTGTATCCTGGCAGGGTGCAGCTGTTAGCACTCCCTGGGCCTGATCCAATGCACTGGTGTAAGTGGAATTATTCCCTCTGAGACCAGAGGGGTTTGGCTCAGGAATCCCCCAAGTACAAATGGGATATCCCAAGAGGCATGTGAGGGCCATGGATCCATCCCCACTGGGATGCGGGTCTGCATCTTTAAAAATGGAAGTTAAAGCATCTTCCACATTTGCTCCCATAGCACCACTGGAGGCATTTTGCTGATGTCTGTGACGACAATATTCCTGGCCACAGCTGCTGATATACATACGCCTGCTATTCTGAGCTCTGGCTGTGTAAGCCAGGCTGTCCAGTGCAATTCTATTGCTCTCTTTCTCTGATTTTGGAGGTTTTTTCCCTGCAACATAAAAAATGGAGAAATAAGAATTTAAATTCTGGTTTGTTTTACTCCTATGCCTGTCTGGGGATACAGTGTAAGTTCCAGCAGCATCAGTGGAAACTTTGTTTCATTTACTAAGCTTTTTTTTTTTTTTTTTTTTAATTTCCTTGTGCAAAATAATGAGGCTATTAAAGCCACCTTCCATCTGTTTTCTATCATTTTGCTATTTGAAAGGGTGGCACTGTTTTTAGAACATGGGTAAAGGAAAATATTTCAACACAAGCACCACTGATCCCTTGCTAGGGGCATGGGGGGTAGTTCAAGTGATTTCCCCCCCCCCCCCCAACTAACTTAGCTGCTGGGGGAGACTTCCCCCACCCCACCCCACGAGCCCTAAACACGTGCAAGTTAGTACGTGGTGCTGCCTGGCAGCATGGTCAGCACCAAACGGCAGACACATCCTTTTATTGGATTGACGACTACCCACGTGACGTGGCTGAGCGTGGGGAAAGACACTAACTGCATGGTACCTGTGGGGAAGGGAAGAGGGTTCATGCACAGATGTAAACTGCTGAGAGGAAGTTTCTTGGCGTCTTATGCAATCACCACACATGATGAAGCAGGGCAGCGGGTGGCTCCAGGCAGTGCAAATAAAAATACCGAGTGGAGAGACAGACCCACAAACTCCCTGCAGGGGCTATTTGTAACGGGTAGATGCGCTCACAGTGTGTAACAAAGACAGAGAGACATTTCTCAGGCTCTCATACATACGTGAGCCCACAGGCTTGCTGCTCCCTCTTTGAAATGCATGGTGTTCCTCTTACCTAAATCTGGCACACCTGGAGGGCAGCAACCGGGGTGAGCCCTGAGGGGCAGTGCGGGTTACCTATGGGACCCCTCTGGAAGCTAACAAATTTGATTTTAAGATGTGGTGCTTCCACACTGTCCTTTAATTGAACTTTTACGTCTGAGCTTGACACTAGACCCCTCAGGTATCGGTGATATAATTTCGTTATTAGTGCCCCAAAATCAAGCCAATGATAGCTCGATATTACTGTCTTCACTTTGACTGACTGCCTTAAATTCAAATTTATCACAGAGTAGATGCACACTTAGAGGTAAGAATTTTTCACACCCTTGAGGGCCATAGGTATGTTGACGTATAGTCCCAGAATAGACCATACCTTTGATTTAAAGCTCCTGTTAGGGAATTCAGTTTTAACGAGTTTACTAGGGCACTGCACTAGACTTCCCTTTGAAATGTCTAGAATACTGTTGTGGTAGCAGTGAAGCTACATGGCTGCACACTTTTTTTTTTTCTTGCGTGAGCTGTGCATGGCTATGCCTAGTGCATCAGAGCTAGCAACCTGGAGTCCCACACAGATTGGAGCAAAGCAGGCACTGGAATAATCTCATAATCATAAGCGGTGAGCAGCCAGCATCCTAATCTTGCTGCAGATCTTAAGAACAGGTCACCTAGCTCTGTGGTTTTGTCAACCAGAGGGGTCACCTGCAGAGCTGCAAGCTGTTCTGCCGGCTTTTATTGCTTACAGCATGTGGACAAGTTTGACTCTTGGGAAGACATGCTGTAAAAGATTGGGAGACACTGGTGGTAGGAGATGCTCTCCTTTCTAGACTCTGAGAAGATATTGCTCATTGGAAACCGGATGGTGCTCTTAGACTGAGATACGTGGAGAGGAACCCTTTCTTCCAGATTATTTGACTGTCTCATTTCAGGACTAGGGCTTGTCTTCCCTCTGGTGTTTGCTTTAGGTGTAACTCAAGTGCTAACCTGAATCCCATCCATGCCCCGTGTCTAGCTGGAGTTTTAACTCAAGCAATATGGGTTGTTCAGGGTATGGGCTGAAGCTCAGGTATGCCTCACACTTTGATATGTAATGCAGGAGAGCTGAAAGTATTCTGTGGTATTAATCTAATTACTCCATGTAGCCCAGGTGTGTTGTTTTCATTTTATTGCTCTTTCAAGCTACCACTCTAGCAAAGACAGGGGTCATGTTTGGGGTCACGTGACCTGTCCTCCCACCCCATTCTTCAGCTTTCCATTTAGCAATAGCTAAATCTTCCCAGAGCGGCTGCTGCAGACTCTAGTGGGCGAGGCCTCTGGCTGCTTCTGGTGGCATGTCCAGCATGAGGAGGTAGCATCTCTCCCAATGGTAATGCTCACCCTGTGTCCGTGTGGCACAGGCAGGGAGGAAGTAGTAAGGTTGTGAGCTGAGTCTCATCCCCTCACTACAAGGGACTGCTTCTCCTTCCCTGCTGCTGGAGCTGCGGCACTTTCCACTGGTCTGCTTTGCAGGTCTTCCTTGGTTGAGTGCCCTGTGCCTGTTCCCAGGGTAGAGACCACTCTCCCACTCATATCAGAAAGCTCTGGTCTGGGGAAATTGCTCCCCTTGCACAGCAATGGAGCTTGCCTGGCCTTCTGTGGAGCAGCAGTTTCATGGTGTTCAGAGGCTCTGGCCATTTAAGTGTCCCTGCATCCCTGCCCCGGTCAGGTGCCCCACAGTTTGGAACCCTCTCTTCTAGATCCTTAGGCCATATGTGGGGAATTCATGTGCTCTGCTTCCCCCACCAATCACTAGTTACATGCCACCCCCCATTTGGAGTTTGCCCAGCCTCCCCCTCGCTGACTTCTTCCTCTGCTAGGAAGTGGAGACACAAGGTCTTGGACGATTGCTCCCCAGGAAGACAGAGGATGTTGTCTTTATTGGGGGTCTCCCTTCTGATGCGAGCATTGTATCCTGATGCCAAACGATTTCAAAATGTGACGAAAATGGTCACTGATCCAGCAATTGGAAATGGAAAGAAAAAAAGCACCTGTGAAATTTGTGTTCTGGGGCACGTTGACCAGCTCTGTTGTCAGCATCTCATCCACTGTGCCCACCAGAGCCAGCCATATCAAAGCCGCTGAATGCCACAGGTGCTCCCTTTCAGGGAGCTGTTAGCTGATGGCTGGGTAACGAGTGGTTTGTGAGCCTAATTACATCTGAGTCTTTAACTGCTAGGACAGGCAGTCCCTTCGCAGCGGGCAGCCAGTGTGGCTGACGGGTGCCCCAAATGTTGGTGCAGAGAGCTTATTCCACCCGTGTCTTTAACTGCTAGGACAGAGTGTCCCTTTGCAGTGGGCAGCCAGGGAGGCTCAGCGCTCAACTTTTACTGCACCTTACCACTGACCAGGCTGATATAGCCAAACGGCTGAGGTTCTTTGTTTGTGTTCGGCTGAGTTACAGTAACTGGAAGGAGTCAGGCTGAAAGCTTAAATGATTGCTATTTATTAAAAGCAGAAACAAGATCTTAATGGTTACAAGGTTTTTGCTCTATCTTCTTAACTACTAGTAGGATGATACATATGACATGCCAATTAGATTACAAGTGAAAAGTTACCTATTTGAGGACCAGATGCCTCAGCCTAAAGAGCTCTTACTATTAAGTGTGCACAAAAGTACATTGCAGGTATAATTCTCACCCCTGCGTCCTTCGACTCCTGGTGTAGCCAATGTCGTTCACTGAATCTCTTGGGAAGAACAATGCGAGGAGGGTGTCCCCTGGGTCCTCAGGAGGCAAAGACCTTATCCGACCGGCAGGTATGGGTAATTGGAGCTCAGTTAGAGTGGTCTGCTGGGCCCTTCTTTATACCCCTTGGGTCACGCACATTCTTCCTTATCTAAAGGTACCAATTGTGCTGGTTCATCTTTGTGACGCCGGTTCTTACAAGGCAGTTGCAATTTAATTTACACTTGTAAGACAGAGATAACTAAGTTATTAAAACAGGACATTCTTTTCGTATGGGCGGGAGATTCCTCTTTTGGGACAATGTGTGGGCATGTCAATTATCAGTACCAGCCAAGGGCAGTTTGAGGCCCTGTGGTCAACAGATAGACAAGGGGGCTAACAGGCTGTATTCTTCAATCCAGCGTCATGCTGAGACATCACATCTGTGCTTTGAAGCATCAAAAGACTAGGCTTGAGATGAGTGCATCTCTGCTTTCAAACGTTCTAAGACTGTGCTGTTGCTTTGTGCTCAGAGGCACCTAAAAGGGGCAAGATGGAGTAGAGCAGGGGGATTCTGTCTGGCTACAGGAGCTGGGGATAGTTCACCTATGTCTTAACTTTCAGCCTGAGCAGGGGCTATGAGAGAATCTGTGGGCTGAGGTATTAAATTGTCCAGGGAGATGAAGGGTATGAGGAGTCCTTAGGACAAAGCATGCCAGCATTGCTCACTCTTGTGGCTTTTGTTGTTTGTCCTGTGGTCTTGGTATGCTTTTCTTAAGTCCCTGCTCTTGGGAATTGCGAGATGGAACGATGCTCTAAACTTTCATTAAAAGAAGAAAAACATTTAGCCTGCAATAGAAACCTGGGGAGTGGGGAGAGAGCTTGTAAGTGAGTAAAGTATTTGTACCTAAAAGGCTTGGAGACAGAAGGCAAATAGAAAAGGTTACCATGACATTATTTTTTTTCCAATGACATCAGTAACTTAGTTGTGACTCTTTGGGAGGGGCCCAGCTCAGAGTGGACAGTAGTGGGGATGTGATGTGAATGGGAGAAGAGGAACTGAGCATGGTACTGAAGACCCAGAATGAAGTTGCTTGACTTTGGTTTGTTAACTGGATTCTTGTGACTTAGTACCATCGTTTCAGTGATCCAATGGTGCAGTGAAACAGCAGAAGAGACAGCAAGCCGAGCAGAGCAGAGAAAGCGAGGCAAGTGCTTGTGGGACGCCAAAGTTGTTTTTTGTGAAGCTATCAGTACAGGGGAAAAATATTCAATGATTTTTTTTCACTGACCTTGGTACTCAGTGACACAGTTTCTCTTTGTAACAAAGAACTATTAAGCAAAAGTTTTCAAATGTTCTTTGAGCACCCATCTACTTATCACTACTGTAGTAGCTGTGTAAATGTGATATCCAGAATTCCAAAGTCAACTCCTGTGCTGAGAAAATGTGGATTAACACATAATGCCAGGCTGCTGTACTTTGAATTGCTATGATTTGAAAATGCAAGTAAATCTTGACTTGGTCAGATGTTAATCTTGTATTTTATTATTTGTATTGTAGCAGGTACAGACCCCAAAGGAGACTGAGGATGTGTTGTATTAAGTGCTCCAGTGCAAACACCCAGAACAATAGCCTAGCTCTGGAAAGTCTGTAGTCCAAATGGAAAAGGAGTCACAGTTAGGGGTGAGACCATGTGTAAAACCCAGCTCTGACTCCCACTTCAGTGCCCTATCCCAAAGCCCCCCCTTTTTTTCCTAAAAATCAGTTTCAATCATTCTAATTCACAGATGAATTGGATGCCCAAAGAAAATTTCAGAAGTTACCATTGTAGCAAATCTGGATATTATCTTGGCTATAAAATCAGTATTGTGCCTCAGTAATGACACTGTTTATACTGAGTTATGCACAAGGCATATGGAAATATGCATCGCTTCCTCAAGCCAACTGGCTCTTATGATTGCCTGTATGTAATGAATTGGTGACCAACCAATGGAAAACTTATGCTTGTTGTTGTAATATTGGTGGGCTGTGTGGGGTTTTTTTGGTGCAAGAAAATGTAAAGATAACGGGGACCTATCCCACCGGGGTATAAACCTATTCATCCATAATCCTCAATCTGAAGACTCTGTATTTTCTGCATTCTAGTAGATGGGATGGGGGTTTTGTCTGTTCTGTATAACACTGGGTACAGGTAATGAAGAAAGGCAAACCTGTTTGCCGAAGGGAAGGTGAAACAAAATCAAAACGTGGGGACAGGTTGTGCATTTGGTAACATCTGTGGAAAATACAAAATATAGCTAGTAGGCTTTGTCTGGGTTCATACCACTGCAGATAAAGGCATCTCTTTGGCTGTCGCTTGATGAAAAGCCCAAAAGAATCTAATAGCTAATAGTTCTCTATGGAAATTTTAGTTGGATTCCATGGAAACTACTCTATAGCGATATTAAGGATAGCAATCTTTGCTTTCAGTAGGCTTTGACTCATCCTTTCGTAGGAGGGAGAGTCTTGTCTAAATTCAACAGCCTAATTCAAGTGATACAAAAGCTGCAAACTTTTATGAACTGCTACACTTCCTTTTAAGGAGCTCAGCCTTTCAAGGTGTTGAACTCTGGCCTTGGTCCTGTAAAACTGGATCACTCATGACATATGCTTAAGCACTTTATGTAATAGGGAAGGACTGCACTTTATGCATAGGCTTAAGTATGGGCCCCAGCACTCAGCAGCTTGCAGGACTGAAGCCTTTGGGACCAATCCACAGTCTATTGAGGTCAGGGAATATTTTTTTTTTTTTTCCCCTCGCTTGTTCCAGTTGACTCTTGGATCTGGCCTGAATGAAGCCTGACGTCAATGAGACTACTCGTGCTTACAGTCAACAAGTATTTTCCCTGCTGCCTGAGGCTCTAGCAGTATCACATACATGGTGTCTTTAAAAAAAAAAAAAAAAAAAAAAAAAAAGACTATTCCAGTCTCCCATAGTGCCTAATATTTACTGCATCTCCGGCTCTGCTCTGCTCTCCTTCCACCCCCGGGTGTTTTAACTTTAATGCTGCCATGTCTCAGCTATGAATTTCAATACACATGCATGTCAAGGATTTAGAGGCAGTATTTCAAAGATTTAGCCACTTTTAAATAATAGAGGAAAATCTGCCCACTTCCATAGCATGTGAGGCGGGGAGTGTAGTCCCAATCTATATACGTGAATTATTGGTGGCAGAAGCTAGAAACAAAACACACCTGCTGAATCTGTTTGAATTAAGAAACTTAACTTGCATCACTTTTTCCAAATGCGCCGTGATGTCTTCAATTAACTTCAACAAAATATCACATATACCTTTCAATAGTTTCTAGCAATGAGTGAATTAATGGGGTTTGGAGAACTAGAATTTAGGATAAGGGAAGGATTCCAGGTTTGAGGACGTATCAAGGTTTTGAACTCAGGGTTCAGAAAGCACTTTTTATAAACTTCAAAGGCCTTTGAATTGGGCCATGAAATCTTCTTCTGTTTTTGGCCCCAAAATGGGAAATACACAAACTTAGTGAAACATACCACCGTTCTTGAAGAAATGTTCTTATGAAGGTAGGCAGTTTACCTTGAAATTTTAGCCCCCAAATAGTGGCTGTATCCAAAACAGAGCTTGCTTTAGTGCTAATCAGAATTTTTTTTTGTTTTGATTGGGAATAAAATATGGATGGGCAAGTTTTGGGTTCACTGATTCTCATCCAAACCATCCTCCTTTTATGTTTCCTCAGTGAGAATATTGATGTGGTGTGCACAGTGTCTGAATAAGACATCAGATACAAGCTACAGCTTAAAGGCTTAATATGTGGGGCCTCAACATTTGAAATGGAGTCATGGTGGGTTTTTTAATCATTCCTTTGGAAATAAAGGGAATATCAAGGGGGGAAAGATTCCCTGTAGACCTCAACATTTTTAGTAAAATAAATACTTACACTTTGCTAATTGCCATTACATACAGACAGGAGGCCAGGTCTGAGGAAAATAATTGCACCTGTAAAATTGTCATAATTGTGCAAGTATCAGTCTAAGGCAGCATTGTGTTGGCAAGGTGCTACTGGTAAAGATCTGGCTGTGCCTTCATTACTTGTGTCAAATAAATCTTGCTACTGATAAAACTGGTGGGAGGGAAGAATGTGGGGTTAGAGAGGGCACTGCCGTGAAGCAGTCCTGCCAAGCTCATACTCATATGGGATTTATCCTAGGAATGGCTCATGTATAGCATCCCCATCATTGGTTTGTAGCTCAGCATGACAAGTTGTGATGTATCTTTTTTTGCTCCTGGGTTTATTTTCATTGAGGGTTCCTGTGTTCCTCTCTTGATCTGTGCATATATACAACTGGGTATTGTGGTGCACATGCCACTTTGTTTCCCTCATTATGTATACTCTACCTGATTGTAAGACAATTACTTGCAAACTGAGACTTGTGTCCTCAAGATTCACTTGACTCATTTCTGTGGGTTCCATCAGTTTTGGGAACCTTCATGGTATTGTTTATAGGATGACAAAAGGCAAATCCCAACAGTCATGGCAAATTAAATTAGAATAAACACTTTTAAAATGTTTTGAGAAACTTTATTTCCTTTTATTTATTCATATGAAAGGGATAGTTTTCCTTATTCATGGAACAAAAGAATTCTTTTATGGTATTCTCATGAGAATATACACAAAATAGTCCTAACTTTAACAGAAATATCCTGGTAAAATACCACAGGTTTTGGCATATGCATAAATATATATTACTGAGCTCTTTTTAACTGATTTTTTTTCCAATAAAAGCTTTCTGCTACTGTTTGGTAAGCATAACCTTCTATTAAAAAAAAACAAACAAACCCCTGTCCCAATTTATTCAAAAAATAAAACCAACAGTTTTGTATGGTTTGCTTATTACCTCAGCATAATTCAGTTCAATATCATTAATAAGCTTAGGATCCAGTTAACCCAGGATCTTTATCTTCTTTTTCCCTCTTCTGTGCTCTAATGATCTCCTTGTGTAACCAAACAAGGAATCCAACAGAGAAGAGAAATTTCTCAAGAACTCTTCCAGTAAACTGCATGTACTGATTTTTTTTTTTTTTAAATCATATTGTTTACGTAGGGTTACCATATTTAACCTCTCAAAAGGGAAGACGCCCCTCAGAGGGAATGTATCTGTACCAGTATCTTCCCATTCATGTTTTGTGTGTGTTGGGGAGGGTGGGTACTACATTAATACAACATGAATGGGAAGATACTGGTACAGATACACTTTCTTTCTGAGGGGTGTACTCTTTTTTTTGAAAAGTCAAATATGGTATCCCTGGTTTACTTATACTTATGCATATGCAAAAGTATATTTTTAATATGGGGCCTCTTAAATGTGACAGCTTAGGGCCTCAAGGTCATCATCTGAGTGGGGGTGTGGAATCCATCTCTGACTTTTGGAAGGTGATGTGAGCTTTCATTTTTGTCTTCTGTAGCATCTGGAAACTGGTACTTACCTGCTCCACTTCTTTATCTCTGTGTATTCTCTCCAATCCCCTGCATTTTTCCTGAAAAATAAACAAAAGAACCCACCTCTGCATCTTGGAAAAAGCCCTGGCTTTAAAAATATAATGGCTGCAGTATTGCATTTCAAAGTACAAAAGACAATCGGTCAACCCCCCTCAGAAACAGACAAAACAAAAAATGTGAACTTTATGTAAAAGCCACTCATAAGGATGTAACAACTTATCTGCAGGTAATATATCTGGTGTGGGAGACCCTATTGCCTTTTGATAGAAATTACCCCCTCTCTACAAATAGAATATAGTTTAAAGTGGATAATACAGGAACAATAGTGGAGCATGTCAAAGCACTAGATGAGAGACTCCCACTGCTTCTCACCTCACGTAAGAAGTGATAAAGCACATAATTAAATAGAAATCCCTGCAATTAGCAATTCCTGCACAAAGTGACTTCACTTACATAGTAACTGTTAATTGAATAAATGAACTCATGATGTTCGATCTCCTAGGAGGAGATTAAAAATCTCCTTGGCTTTAATTGAAAAAGATGGTGGCCCCAATGGGGATCCCTGTATTTGTTGTATCTTCTTAGAATCTGGTTGTATGCAATAGGCACAGAGTTTCATGACTTATCGAGACCATTTGATCACACTGTCACCTAAGCAAATGAACTTGAGCGTAGCAGTTTCAAGTTGGAGAAATTGTGATGGGAAGAGAGGCCCATTAGGTCATCCAACCAGCTCCCCAGTCAGTGCAAGCACCTTACTGGCCGCCACCTTAGCCACTAAAGGCTGAATCCTGCAACCCTTGCTCAATGTGGCAGTCATCTGGAGTCAAAAGTGGCTCCAAGCCATATGTCCATCTTAGTAGATTTAGAAACACACACAGACTGAACCGGCCTTTCAAGCAAACTACAGCATGTTTGGGCTACTGCTGGAATGGCAATTCAGTGGAGGCTCACCATGACACACTGCTATGCAGTGACCACCTCCCCACCCTGGCAGCACTAGATGTACCTCATTGCTTGCTTGGAGAATGGAAGTAGCCTGCTTGATACCAGCTCCCCACCCTGGGGGAAGGTTATATACTCCAGTAGAGCTTATGTAACTTTCCTCTAAGGGAGCTCTGCTGTAACATGTTCAGAATTCAAGCTGTTTGCTGTGATTTTAGGCATGGGATCACTTATGCGCCTCTAGTCAGGCAGTGGAACATTGCTTTAGTCAGGAAGGGCACTACAAAAAAGTGGCTATACTGCTGAAGTGTTGAGAAGTAGCAGCCTAGAGAAGAGTCACAGGGAAGATGATTAAGGAATTTGTGAACATCTGCTGCCCTAAAAATGTGAGGGAAAACAAACATTGATTTGCATGGTGTTGGCTTACACCGTGCCTATCTTTTCTGCACTGCCCTCACAATCCAAGTGCAGCATGGCTCTTCTTACAGGGTATGAAGGGAGGGCTCTTGAGGTGAGAACTCCTTTGGTAGACAGGTGCCTCAGACTCTAAAAATAGCTTGTTATGGGCATACACCTTCTGCAGCTGCTTTTGTGGTAACAACAAGAAGTCTTGTGGCACCTTATAGCTTATGCTCCAAAATAAGTTAGTCTATCAGATGAAGCCGGTCTTTGTCCATGAAAAGGTTATGCTCCAAAATATCTGTTAGTCTATAAGGTGCCACAAGACTTCGTCGTGTTCTCCAAGCTACATACTAACATGGCTACCTCTCTGATGCTTGTATGGTGTTGATGGGCATGATCCTGTGTGGTGGTGATTCCTAGCAGGGAGGGGGGGAACAACTTCTGTTTCTACTACCTTTAGTGTTAACTTCTTTTAAAAAAAAAAAAAAAAAAAAAAAAAAAAGTCCAGAACATTTACTTCTGCGTGCATCAGCTTCAGTTAATATTTGGCAGTGACTTTCACGCCACTATAACAGAAAGGTAGCTGTGTTAGTCTGTATTCTAACAAAAAAAATAAAAACAGCAGTCCTGTAGCACTTTAAAGACTGGTATGAGAATGCATCCCCAAAGTTAAGAGACTGGGAATAGATAAGGAAAGAAATTTCTGAGATTTCTGCTATCCTTTTTTCTAAGGACCTTGTTCATGACAATCTCTCTAAAACCACATTATTTCCAACAATTAGCATGATATGTGACTGTCAATGCATACTTGTTTTCACTAGTGCTCTGGAATATCACAGGGCTGGAAGGGACCTCAGGAGGTCATCTAGTCCAGCCCCCTGCTTCAAGCAGGATCAACCCCTACTAAGTCATCCCAGCCAGGACCTTGTCCAGCCAGGACTTAAAAACCTCAAGGGATGGAGAATCCACCACCTCTCTGGGCAACGCATTCCAGTGCTTCACCACCTGCCTGGTGAAGAAGTTTTTCCTAATATCTAACCTAGACCTTTCCCTCTTCAACTTCTGACCATTACTCCCTCTTCTGCCACCTGATACCACTGAGAACAATTTCTCACCCTCCTCTTTAGAGCTCCCCTTCAGGAAGTTGAAGGCTGCTATTAAATCACCTCTAAGTCTTCTCTTCTGTAAACTAAACAAGCCCAAATCCCTCAGCCTATCCTCATAGGTCTTGTGCTCCAGACCCTTAATCATTTTTGTTGCCCTTTGCTGAACCTGCTCTAGCAAATCCACATCCTTTTTCTACTGGGGGGCCCAAAACTGGCCCCCCAGTATATGAGGTACTTACAGCTATGCACGTTGCAGACAGCCCCAAGGGCAATTAATCATATCAGTTAAAAAGGACATTTGTCCCTCTTTGTAATTAATGTGGGGAAAACGCTGTATTTAACACCCCAGGGGCCAGATCATTGGCTGCATTAGTTCCATTTGCTTCCATGGAGCTACCCCAGTTTACAGCTGAATGAGTATGGGTATCTTTCCCGGTAAACGGATGTTGCCTGCTCAAGAGATAATTAACTGTCTCTCATCTGTACCTTCAGAATGTGTTATGGCATGGTGTCAATTGATCCTTTGTTTCAGGCGTGCTATAAACCTAAAACCTATTGCTGCCTGTGAAGAGCTTACAAGTTCACAACTCCTTATGAAGGAAGAAAAATATTGCTACTCGCAGATGAAGACACAGGTGGCTTAAGTGGTTTGCTCAAAGTCAGAGGCAGGGGGTGTGAGAGCTGAGTTTAGAACCTTGTGGTCCTGCTTCCAAGACCTGTTACAGATCATTGCTTTGTGAGGGAGGTAGGGCTAGCCAATGGAGACATGAAAATACTAGAGCTGCTCAACAGAGGGGAGAAATTTTGGATGTTTTTCTCTTTTTATTGATCAAACTTTCTACCACCTCTGTAAAATACCAGCAGTCTGCAACCCCAGACTCTTTCTACATCTTTCCAAGAAGATTGTTTTGGGCAGACTCTCATAACTCGCTAAACTTGGATTCCAAATGATCCAGGGCCTCAGACACCAAACTCTTGTGTGGAACCTCAACAATATACAAGCGTCTTTTTGAAGGCATTTCAGCAATATCACCAATGCTGCCTCAGGAGAATCCTAAATATCTCTTTGGAGGACAGGCGCACGAGTACTAGTGCCTTGGAAGAGTCGAGTGTGACAAGCGTTGAAGCCATTATGGTTCAATAACTTCATTGGACTGGGCACATGGTTCGGATGTTTGATCAGTGCCTCTGAAAACAGATTCTGTTTTCCAAGGTGAAGGAAGGCTAGATGGAGCATTGGGGACCAGAGGAAGCAGTTTAAGGAGATGCTGAAGGCACACATGGAAGAAGTGCAGCATTGGTGTCAACATTTGGGAGAACCTTGCCCAGGGCCATCCCCAGTGGAAAGCAGTAATCTGTGAGTGGGAGAGGCACAATTTGAGATGTCCTGCTGCAGTGCAGACAAGGAGAGGTATAGGAGAGTGGCAAAACCTGCCCTGTGCCCCTCCATCAGCTACCAACACCAGGTCGTCTTTGATAAGATCCGTGAATCCAGAATCAGGCTTGGCCACCATCAACAAATGGGAAGATGATGTGAAAACATCCTACTCACTATTGAGTGACAGCCAAGAGTATCCGTGGATTTACTCAGGAAAACCTTGGGCAAGCACAGTAGCACATTAAATATAATTTTATACTAACGTGTTTTGCATAAATTCCTTTGCTTTGAAGTCAGCAGAAGCCACTCTGAATATGCAGCATAGCATACCTCCAGGTATGCTACTCATTTGGATTGTAAGCAAAACCAAAGCATTTCTGTTCTAGCACACCAAAATGCACAGGTGTGTCCTTTCTGTGATTGAGTTGAAATGAATTGGAAAACATAACCCTGAGAAAGACACTAAAAGCCAGAAACCAATGAACACAAGGATGAGAGAACAAAGACCTTTCCAAGTTGGTATTGACTAGAAGTTATCATGTGGCTGGTCCCTCAAGGTCTGCTTCAATGCAATCTGTCACCTTAGTCACATCTGATCATGGCCATTACTTGAGGAATAAATACTTTACCAGGGAGTACTCTTTCCCTATGCACTTCCTTCTCAATGGGAAATAATTTGTTTTTTTCCAGATTAGCTATTTCCTCAGGTCCCAACGTCATTTTAATCTGCTCTTAACTGCTGGAGGTAGACAACAACTCAAAATACAAAGCATAAGATAGGGAATGAACTTCATTCTCTACGAAGGCCTCTTTATGCTGCTAAAGCGCTGTTTGGTGAACGTGTTTTAAATGAGACTGAGGTCCATAGGTTTCAAATCTGCATTACTTTCTCTATGCAAATGACAAGAGTGTGCAGTGTTGAAACAACCCTGCTATTTCATGACACCAAAGACTAAGCCAGGCCATGGGGTTGGGGTCTAGACCTATTATTTTTTCACTTCTGTTGATGTTTTTTCATCTGAATGATCTGCCATGGCATTTGTAATCATCTATGGGGTAAGCATTATATTATGAGGTAGCTAAAGTATAGCCATTGTAAGTAATAGGATTTAACTGCTGCTTTCTTGGGACTTTTTGATCTTGGTAAAATCCGTCTTTCTTGTAAGGCTGAATGCATGTGGGGAAGATGAAGAATGGGAATTAGCAAGACAAAAACAGGAGATAATCCTCTGAAGGTGCTTCTGTGTTCAGGTGTCTCCATAGGGTGCCACAAAGGTCCCTGGAATAGGGAATCAGGTTTTACCCCACTTGTAAGGGAGTGAAGTTGATGCAGGGTGAGATGTTCTGTATGAGCCTGCTGCCTCCACCATGTTTATGGCCAATGGTAGCTCCATTTTGTTGGGGAGTACAAAGTTCCTCAGGGTGACGAAAACGGGTGACTCAGGTCTCTCATCCAGGCCTGAGAGAGGTAGTAAAGCCCCTCCACTGAGAGGATGTCCATTCAGACCTAACCTCCAGTAGTACTGAGCATGCGAAATTCCTATGCACTTCAGCTAGAGTTGTAGGTGCTGTTCCCATCAGTAAGGCCTGAATATTCCTTCCACAATCAGATAGGTGGTACTGTGAAGTCCTGGCTTCATGGCATATCCACAAGACCTAAAAGTTGCTAGAAATTTTATTGAGGCAAGAGAAATCCAAGCTAACAAGATGTATGTCAGGTCTCTCTCCACACCCATAGACAGCAGCTATTTTAGAAGTTCTCATCCCAACAGGCTTCAGTAAAGCAAGGGTGCGTTGAGGGTTAACCACCTACAAAGACGTTTCACACCCGCAGCATCTGAGGGTCCTTTGACAGAATGTGGAGAAGGTAGAGACTCTGCTAGTAAAAGGTGATGAAATTGCTTTTGGGGGGAACCCTGCAATAACCACTTATTTAGCAGCAAGATAGATCTAAAAGCTTAGCAAGCTGTTGTTTCTGCTGGAAAGCTATTTGTATACTGCCAGGCTGTGCATGTTGTACTCAAGGAAAAAGTAATGTGGGATGATGTGACAGTCTTGAAAACAGTGTGTTACATAGTATCTCAATGCATTATTCTTCAGTAAAAGTAGGCCTCTGAGTCTGAGCACTGTTGGTAAGAGACAAGAATTTGGCAAGAATTGGATTTACTACTTAAGGAGACAGGCTGAGCTTTTGTGAACGCAATGTTGGGAAAGAAAGAAAAGCTCCTTTTCAAAAGCAATGGATTCAGGATTCCCACAATCTAGTATTGAGTGATTTGATAAAGCTGCTATTGTGGGCATGCAATTAAAATACAGCCAGACCGTAAGAAGGGCAGCTGTAGACACAGTAAAGATCCTGGTGTATAGAGAGTGGAGAAGAAAAGAACAGTGCATAGTGAAACCTAAACCACATCTTACTTTGATCAGTGAAGTAGTCAAAACAACACAGATGAGGGCCTCATACACTCCTATGCTGTAGTGGAAGAAATCAAAATTCACAAAGGGGGAAATATAATGTTTGGTGACAAACAGTGGAAAAGAGAAATGCCCTCAATTCACCTAGTTGCCTTTGCTTTCTCTTGAGTGAAGGAAGTGATTCTTTCAATTTCTCTGTTACAAAAACGAGCATCTTTTCCTCCAAGTGCCTACATCACCCTTTCCGCCTACCATGTGTCCATACATAGATTAGCAGAGTAGGAAGTCTGACTTCATTTAAATTCTATGTCAATATACGTATTTTGGGATGTTCTTGGAGATGTGAAAAAGTTAAACCCTTCTGTGGGTCTACATTTAATCTCTAAACTAGCCAGTAAGGGTCTCTGGATCTGTCTCTGCCAGGGAATCTAGCAAGACAGAAGAACTGTTTGAACAAATGGGGGAATCTGGCATTTATTAGCCTTGCTACCATCTGAGCAAGATGTAGTCTGACACTGGAAATGACATACAGCTGCACTGCTGTAAGATCACTCATGGCAGCATAATCATAGAATCCTAGGGCTGGAAGAGACCTCTGGATGTCCGAGTTCAGCCCCCTGGCCACAGCAGGAAATGGTGTGACTAGATGAGAGAGCTCTCCTGTTCACATAACAAAATCGGCTCAACAAGCAGCAGTAGGTATGTCCATGGGATAGAGGAGAGAGCTCTCCCATGGACATACCAACTGATGTTTGTTGAGCTGATTTTTGTTTTGTCAGTGGGATAGTGTCTCCCGCTGACCTAACACTGTGTACACAAGCATGTATACTGGCAAAACTTAGGGATGCAAGAACAAGTACACCCTAAGCAACCTAAGTAATACAAGTTTTGCCAGCGTAAGTGGTGGTCTAGCCAGGGCCAAGGCATTTCACCACCAGCTACATGTTTTAAAAGTCCACTTACCTTGTGCAGTTGGCAGTAGCTTTGTAGTGCATTCCTTATGTTAACAGGCTGCTAGATAGCACTGAACCTACCTAGATTAGGAAAATGCAGTGGTGTACATGCTGTGTTAACATAAGGAATAGAATAGGCTTGGTGGGAAGACACGTCCCCTAATTAAATGTGTGCCTGTACAGGATCATGCTTATCGTGTCTGCAGCATGGGTTTTGTCTTCTATTTTAGAACAGAGTCAAGTTTTTCTTTCTCTGGTCACCAATTCCTGCTCCCTGGCATGTGCTTACCCTGTCTTCACCGGCTCAAGACAATAAAGTGACTTGCACAAACAAGGGCTCTCCAAGCGAAGGAGGCCCCACCTCCTGTCTCTTTCCAGCTTCTCTCGCTGTATTTATGGTGTCTGGGGGAGCTCACACGTCAGTGTAATATCTCAGAGGAAAGGCTGCAGACTGTGTAGCTAAAGGCTGAGTTGTGGAGGAAACCCCAGGGGTGGGATTCCCAGAAATGCATGGCATTAGCCCAACTCCACTCCCATTCAATTCACGAAGCCTTTGAAAATTCCTGGGGCCTGAAGTCAAAGGGAGATGGACTGTAACAGAGGTAGGACTGGTGCTCAGGTGCCAGCTCTGGTGGGCCTTGTGGATGTGAACTTTAGCTTGCAAGCACAAACTACAATCTCCAGCTCTTCCAAGGACATGCCCTCGCCCAGCCAATCAGCACTCCAGAGTGAATCTACTAAGGCGCACACAGCAATGAATGCTCCAGCACAGCAATTCATCTGCATTGACAGCCACTTAGAGCAGGAGGGAGGAGTGCAAATAATTATGCCCAGAATAAAGCACTCAGACTGGCATTCCCCCTAGCTCGTCACCACAATCAAGGGTCAACGGGGATCATATCTGCAACAAAACCCAATTTAATAGAATTTCAGTCTAGCAGCTTCTAAATTAATTTGCCCCACATAGCTCAAGTTCCCAGTTCGCTTTATGAGATCTCTCTCTCTCCCTCTAATCTCTGGGACGCAGCACAGGTGAAAGGGGACACGTCTGAATCCCCTTGCTTATTGCAAATTGGCCATCTTAATTTTCTCACTGATTTCCCCGTTATTGATTGTGTATTTTCTAGCCCTGTAGCTGGGCTTTCCCAATTTCTTAGCCGTAGATGTTGCTATGGCAACACTTGCAAGAGAAGGGTAAGAGTTGTGGAATTTAGCATTACACTGATGTGTCACCAATCCATTGCAGAACTGCTCCCAAAACCAGGTCATGAAACATTCTGATGCCACAGAGCCATGCACTCAGGTGTCTTGGGATTCCAGAATACCAATTTTGCCTCCTGTGTTGGGGCCCTTATCTCTCCAGGCCCAGTACTGTGCTTTATCTGAACTGAGAGAATTTAGCATCCTAATATGGAATTAATGCTGAGTGACTCAAACTTTGATCTCTTGTTGCCATGCGCCGATCATGGCTATGATTTAAAGTCTGACTTGAGCAGGTCCTGCTTCCATTAACATTCTCTGGCATGTTGCCATTTTCAACAGGACCAGGACTGAGTCATGGCCGAGTGAGCGACTAATCTGCTGTCTGTGCCAGGCGGTGGTCAGACCAGTAAGGAATGGGTGGCCATCTAATAGGGCTATTCTCTTGCTAGGCTTTGGCAGCCTGGTTTGGCACAAGACGTTGCCAACCCTCTCCCTTGTTATGCCTGGTATTTTGGCTTGATGTCCAGGGAATAGAGTAAGAGTGTATAGCAGGTACCACCTTTACTGGAGCTTTTGAAAGGTCACAAGAGTAGATCCCAGGAGGGCATACAGCCAGCAGTCATGTGCTTAGATCTCTATTAGCTCTGAGTCAAGCAAAGTAAGAATAGAAGTGGAAATTAGAGTTGCAAGTGGAAGCTGGAAACCATGAGCTATGTGTAACCCCTCTGGCAATGTCTGCAGCTAGCCACAATGCTCGGGGAGGAAGCTGCCCATCTCCACACCTTCTTCCAGCAAAGAGCTGGCCCCTTGCTGTGTGTGTCTGGGGTGCCCTTCTTGCTGCTGCTCCACTAGTAGGGTGGGGTGGGGGGTGAGGCAGGGTGTGCCTACTGGCCCACACTTGGGCTGGCTCAGAGAAGGCCTCTGAATTGCATTAATCCAGTCCCAGCTGTGAGGGGAGGAAAAACCCAAAGCATAGGCACTCTTGCATTTGTCAGGTTACCCTGCTAGCTTAATTCACGATCTAGCACTGAAGAAACCACACACATGAAATTCTTGCAGTGCGAGGATCCTATCGTATTACATTGCTGTACATTGGGAATTGCCCCATGAAATCAGAGTGACCTGCTGTGTGAAATGGGGTTAAGGTGAAGAGAATCAGTGACTGGTTGTCATCATTTTCTAGGGCTCTGTGCTCTTGTGCTCTGATTATCTCCAGGCCAGGACCAGAGTTCTCCAGGGACCAGCCACTGGCTTTCAAACTCTTCCCTTGCTCAATTGCTTCCAAAGAGTGAGAGTTAACTGACCTTCAGGGCATGAATCCCTCTATTTTCTTATGTGCCTGTCTCCAGGACTGATGATGGCTGACTGCGTGCCGGTTTCTCGTGCCCCTGTCGCTGGCAGACTGTGTGCTGCTTACTGTGCATGCGCAGAACTTTTTGTTCTTTGGCTATTCTGCACTGATTTTATATGTGACCCAGGAGAGCAGGTGTGTGCATTACCAATATCTTATAAACAGCTCCTGGAAGAGTGCCTAGCAAGTCTCTAGCCAACAACCGACGCAATAACAATGCCCATGCCAGAAACATGTGAAACAAGCATTGACCTAAGCCACGCTGGCAAATGGGGACTTTGCCCACTACACCACTGACACAGCAGGTGTTGCTGACAGCAAAACACCCGTCTCCTTCCACAACACTGCTCTGTTAAGTTAGTGGTATATGGTGGCTTAGGTTAAGCAACAAATGGTCCCAGCAGGTCTGAATCTGAACTTGCACCATTAATTACAAAGGAGTCGGTCCTGCTTGCTAGCTGGGAGAGCTGAGTGTTTCACAAGTTGGAGTGGGGTTAATATATACAACTCCAGCTGGATGTTCATTTGTTCCTGAATCCTAGCTCCCAGGCCTTAGCAGTTTTATCTTCCTCTTCAGGGCCTGGTGAAGCAATAGGATTATTTCCCAATAACAATGCAAAACCTATTAAATTCCTTCCGATAGGCTGAGGTCAATCAACAGTCAACATTATTTTATGCTAAGAAGATAGAATTCCCTGCGGGTCTCACTTAGTTAATTCTTTCCCATGACCCATTTGTGCTTACAGATCTCAAGTTAATCTCAGGGAAACATTGCTTCTCAGAGAGAGAACGGATTTATAGAACAGCAGGGAGCGAACTGAAAAATGAAATGGAAAGTTGAAGTCAGAATTCTTTCTTGGGGCTCAATTGTGGCTTTGCTCTCCACAAGGGCTGGGGTGGTGTAAAGAAGACTCAAAGGGGGTGTGTGTGTGTGTGTGTCACACATCCCCCACCCCCATAAGCTTTTGCTAAACAGACTGTGGTGGGCATCACCAGGTGGCACCATGAAAAATAGTTTTCCAAGCTTTCTCTTAAGGTACATCCACACTGTATCTGGGCACTTGCTTCCTAATGAGGATGGACACACTAGATCTGCTCAAACTATCACATTACAAATAGTGGAATGATGGAGGGTAGCATAGACAGCAGCTTGGGCTAATGGACCCACAGCATCCTGTATGGTTTGTCCTCTGGCAGCTAGTCCTAAGCCCCTTAGCCTGAGTCATTGGCATGGGCCAGCCATGCTGTGTACTGCAGCGCAGACATGCCCACTGCTAAGTGGTGGTGGGTTTTTTTTTGTTTTTTTTTTCTTTTTTTTTTTTTTTTTTACCGTGCTAGTTCTGCTTGAGTTAGGATGTGTCTGAGTACTGGTGCTGACAAGCAGGCTCCCAGATGCAGTGCAGGCAGTCCTGTGAGAAGGATTTGAATCTAGGGAAGACAAGCTAGAAGAACTGTTCATGTTTACAGTTATGTAAATGCTTAGCTACAGAAAGCAATGGGGTGGGGACATCCTGGGAGCATACAGAGAGTTGAGGCTCTGACCTGCTGACTGAGGCACCATTGCTCGCTAGGAACTTGATGCTGGTATTGGTCCAGGTGCCTGGAAGAATAGATAGGCAGCATGCAGTGTTAATCACCTTTCAGGACCAGTGTGTGTCACTTGATTTATAGTGATGGTATTCCTGGACTCTGCCTGTAGGAAGTGAACTGCAAAGTCCCAGACAACTGCTACCACTTGGCAGAAGGGCTGGTGTGAGATGGGGTAACAGCATTCTTCCCCACAGGTTGTCATAACTCTACCAGACAGTGCTTTGTGGGGACTAGGCAAGGCTTTGCCAACCAATTACTTTTGTGCAGGGAGGAGAAGGTAGCAGCCTCAGTAGCCTATTTTCTGTCCTCTGAGTATTGGCATAGCTCTGAGTTCAGAGCAAACATTAGATTATTTTCAAAATATCCCTCTTGTGAGGTGGGTATTCTTCCCATTTCACAGATGGGGAACTAAGGCACAATGATTAACCTCCTATTAACGCTGGTTGCAGCTGAAAATGCTCAGTGATTCTACAGCTCAGACCCCTGGATTGCAAATCTGCATCCAGAAGACCAGGAACACACGGTGACCACCTCTTAAAGTCTGAGTCCTGCCCAGTATCGCTCTGTGGCAGAGGCTAGGCTAGAATCTAGTTCTAGGCAGCATTAAATTGCATCGACTAGGAGGCTCTCCTTTCTCCTCTTGCAAACCCCTGTCGCATCATCCAGCATCTGCAACAAATGAACAAATCGTTCTCCCATGCGAGCCCTGCCTCCTTCCCAGACTACACAAGAAGATTTAATTCTAGCATTTCTTAACCTGAGTGCTGGACTTGGCAATGTTAACACTCTTTTGTACAGTCACCTGTATAACACATACGCTGGTGCAGAGAGTTTGGGAGCTTGTCCATTTCCACTGTAGGTGCATAGTTAAATAGATTTAATAATTTACAGTGTCACTAGCATGTCTAACTGGACTAAAAGGTCTCATTAGACCCATACACATGTCTCTGTACGGGTCAGTTCTTGCACCAATATTTTTCTATAGTAGTAACTTGAGTCTGATTTCAGCAAGGTACTTAAGTATATGGTGGACTTTAACCTCCTGAGTAGCCCTATTGACTTTAAGGGAACTACACACAAGTGTATTCCTGGCACATGTTAGAAAGCAGTGCTGACCCAGGGTACAACACTGAAAAGATTCGCAAGGAGGTAACAGTGTATTGGAATACGTCGGAGTACAGTACTGGTGACTGGGAATAAGGGCAGAAGAACGTTATGCTTAGCGGATGCTCCAAGAGAAGAGAGAGCAATAGACTACAGTTCTTCTGAGACACAACTCAGTGCCCATGTGCCCTGTCTTCTTTCTAGCAGTGGACTCATTCATTCTGGGTGAAGCAGCGTGGCCTTTTGGTTAAAGTGAAGCTCTAGAAGGAGTCAGACCATGGGTCTTTCCACCTTAACTTGTTCTGTTCTCAGAGTGACATTAGATGACTTCACCCCAAGTGGCTTTCCCAGCTTGTGTGTGTAAAGCTGAGTGCTGAGTTTTGTATTTAGGAACAGCTGGGAAAAGTATCCCGAGTCCCAGTGACTCCTAGCACCTCCAAATCCCAATAAAGTCAAAACTCTAAACAGTGCTTGTTCTGTTGGAATAGAATTACACCAGTGACTGAGAACTTCTCCCACCAACACTTCTTCCCTCAGCTGCTTCTGCTGGTTTTCCAAGTGGAACGTGACAGAAAATGCACATTCTCCTGCATCCAGATGTCACTTTCCTGGACCCAGTTAGAAGCTCATTCAGTACACAATTCTATTGGTTGTGCCAAGTCCCGGAGGGTCCCTCCCTTGGAAACATACCACTGTGTTTATCGACCTCCTTTTGGTTAATCCTGCTGGTGAGGGCTTTTTCTGAAAGATGCTGCTCTAGACCCCTATGCTGGTTTGAGATGGAAAGTGAGGTTTTAGATTAGGATAATGCACCTCCAGCGCCTGCTGCATGAGGGTCTCAAGCTGTATGGTCATTGGTATGCTGGTGGTATTCCAGTAGAGAGACCTCTTCTGGATGTGAAATGTAAACCTTGCTGTATGCCCTGCTATTAATGAACTCTCCTCAAGCTAAGGATTGTTTGAAATCAAAGGAGGGCCGTCGGACCTTAGAAGTTCTTCAGCAGTTTTTCCCACTTAGCTATACTGATAATGATTAAGCGAAGCCTCAGGCTCTTTCACTGAACTGCTGGTTTGGTATACCCATGTTGCCAAGCATCACAAAACAATTCTTGCTGTATCCCAGTGATCCATCTTTGTTGGTTTGAATTTGTACAGTCACTGCAAATGGCTTCCTGTGTTTATCTTCAAGTGAAGCTGTCAGATACAACCTAGTTGCAAGCACACACTGCTGACCAACATCAGCTATGCACAACTTCAAGGACAATATAAATAAACTGAAATTGGATCCACATTTGCTTCAAACCTTTGACGATGCAAGTGAGCTAATAAGCCAGGTTGGAGATTCTAACAGGAAAGCCAGATGATTATTGCAAAGCTTCAGATTTTGTGCCCACACCTCACAGCTTTACCTATAACAAGAAATGAGCAGGAACTGGAGCACTGATAGAGGTTTGACTTTACAGTGGTATTTGCAAAAGTGTACAACTGTGTAACTCAACCTTGTATCCCAGTGTAAAGCACACAGGGAGGGACTGACGGTCACAGATAAAACTGAGCAAAACTATTTGGCAACAGGAACAAAGCTTGTCTGTTTTGCTGAACAGTTAGTTTAGAATTTTTTAAGGACCCTTGCCTTTGACTTGGCTATAATTGCCTTTCTCTCAAAACACCCTTAAGTCTTACTTTAAAAATTCAACATTTTAAAAAAGTCAAAATTGGATCCAAAATGTGACACTTATTGAAATGTTTGTTTGACCCAAAATTTACGTTAATTTTCGTAGTGGCCAACAGACTGGACAAAGCAGGATATTTTCAATTCTAACTACAAGCTCAACTGCCAATTGAGAAAGCTCTGACGCTGTGTGTGTGGGTGTGTGTAAGCTCTGACACTCTGTGTGGTTAAATTGAGGTTGCATGTCTAAGCCCTGAAGAGTCAGGGAATGAGATCCCCTTGATATCATTTGAATTAGCACTAAAACACACCACAACTAAAGCATTAGTCCTAGCTAGAATCAGAGCTGCATGAGCAGACGTGTGCAGGGCATATCAAGTCAATGAGGCATTACTTACCTGCGTGGATCTAGGCTTAAAAACCTAATGTAAGCACAAGGATGTGTGCTTACTTGTGCTAAAGCCACTTCACAGCTTTGCCAGGAATAAACCAGATTTTCATGTACACTAACATTTTTATCCTGGGTGGCGGGGTGTATTTTATGATAAAGGCTTTTGACTGCTCATATGTTTTGACTGGAGCAGCCTGAAATTGTGTTGGTCAAACCTCTTTTTGGCTAGTTTAGATTTTGTGAGTGTGTGTGTGTGTGTGTGTGTGTGGCTAAATGTTGTCAAAGAAAATCTTCATTGGAGGGTTGGGATTAGGGGAAGGGATAGATGTAGGGGGAATTGAAACTTGAAGCAAACAGGAGGACAGTTTTTGAGCATGCTTTTCTGATGTGCAAAGGCCCTTTTACACCATACTTGTAGCCTAAAGAGGCTTTAAAGTGGATGACAGTTTTATTTATTCTCATTCTATAGCTGTTTGATACTGCAAAGGGGACTTTATCTGAGATTTTGGCCTCTTTAACCACACAGTTGCAGCTTCAGAAGAATACAACATTCAGGCGTGCATGTGGGTTTAAAATCATGTACATGTATGACAAGTATCGGGAGGTAGCCGTGTCGGTCTGTATCCGAAAACCAGTGAGAAGTCCTGTGGCAGTTTATGGACCGACAGATTATTTGGAGCATGAGCTTTCATGGGCAAAGACCTACTTCTTGAGATGCATGTACAAAGTGGGTCTTTGCCCATGAAAATTTGTGCTCCAAATTAGTCTATAGGTGCCACAGGATTTCTCATTTGTTTTTATGTACATGTGTGCAATCTTGCTGGTTTTTATTCCTTTCTGTAAAAACTAATTACAGTCATGATAGTCTTGGATTAGCTGTGTTAATCTGTAGCTTCACAAACAGTCCTGCGGCACCTTAGACCAACAAATTTTATTAGGTCATGAGATTTAGTGGATAAAACCCATTTTCCCCAGACGAATGGGCTGGGGTAGGGGGAGAGAATTATTCACTAGTTCTACAAGTGAATGGTAATCACTTTCCTTCCCTCATCCCCCCCCCATAAATCCCCCACCCTTTTTTGTCCACTTCATTGATCTGGAGTGGGTTGAAAGGTCAAACTTCAGCACTGCACCTTGGAAAGCTTGTTGACCCCTGATATGGTAGATGTTGTGTAGTTAATTAAATATGGACATGTCGCAAAGAAAATGACCCAAAACACGCCTATATTTTTGGAAGTCGTTGAAGCAGTATATAGAACACTGTGCTAATAGTACAGAGCGATACTGTGTCAGAGGATAACTGGTTCTGTCACATCATTTTATTAAAGAAACTATAACAGGACAAAAATAAGTCTATTCACTTAAAGTGAAATGTTGAGACAGTGGCTAGTATAATTACTGTTTATCTGGTCATGCTGGTACTCATCAGTGGAGTGCTGTGTTAGCACAATGTTAATTGAGTTTTTGTGTGGTACTTCCAAAGGCCGAGCAAACAACCAATGTGATGAAGTGCCACTGAAGCACAAAGCCTCCTGTTTATAAGGCACTATGAACCTTCACAAACTTGCAGCCTCCTTCTGCCAAGAATTAGCTGCCAGAAAATAAGAGCTTTGTATTTTGTATCAGAGTGACAATTAGATTTTTCTATAAGGGTTGGAAAAATAAAGCTGCATTTTGCAGCTGTGGCACAATGAAATGTTTCTTGCAGTCGTCTTTCTACCTGCTGGATGAGGGGTGAGCAAACTTTTTATACCAGGCTCCGCTTTTCGTCCCTGCAATTAGAATCCCCCACAACCTATATAATGTAATCCAAAATAATGGAAATGTCAGTTATATTCATATGAGGGGGACTCTTTCAGCACCTGTTTTTTAAAAAAAATCTATAGAATGTAGAAACTTTAACTGGTATATAAATGTGGATATACATAAAGAGTAACACAGTCCAACATATTTAATGCCATGGATGAGCCTGAGACCCAGCAGCTGATCATGCCCTTATGAAATTTCAGGCTTGTTCCCCCAACTTTGTACACCCCTGTGCTAGATGTCTAGCTATCTAAGAGTATATCTTTCACTTGGTCCCTGAGTCCTGGCAAAGTTCTGGCAAAATGTAGCCTAGAAAGTAAAGGAAGAGCCTGTGTCTCTCTGTAAGACCACTTAAGTGGCTCTGGCAAGACCCCAAATAGATGTAAATGTAACATACTATTAGCCAGAGTTAAAGCCTGTTCCTTCAGACACACAACCCACTGGCACCTGAGTGTATGTTGCCAATATATAGAATCATACACCCATAGGACTGAAAAGGACTTTGAGAGGTGATCTAGTCCAGTCCTCTACACTCATGGTTAGACTTCTGCCCTGGGTGATGAGGGTCAGACTTCCGCCCCAGTGAATCTATGCCAGCCAGGGCAACTCATTGAAACAGGATCACAACCCGCTTTGGGGTTCCAACCCAAAGACTGAGAACCATTCTTCTACAAGTTAGTAAATGTATTACTTAACTTTTGTACCAGGAAAGGTAAATAATTAAGAAGACTGGTCTGTAGCTTCCGGAGTTGTCCTAATTTTTCTTTTCATATATGGGTGCTATATTTGCCCCATTCTAGTCTTCTGGAATATCTCCTGTGAGTTTTCATGACTTTCTCAAACATAGTAACAGAGAGGTAGCCATGTTTAGATTGTACTCCAACCGTCAGCTCCTTGAGTATTCTGGGATGTTAAGCCCTGGTAATTACCTCTAAATTGTCCAAGTAATTTTTAAGTTCTTTTCTTATTTTAGCCCCGATCCTACCATATTTTCACTGGCCTTTACTATGTTAGATGTCCAATTGCTATCAACATTTTTGGTGAAAACCAGAATGAAATTATTAAGCCCTTCTGTCATTTCTGCATTTTCTGTTATTTTTCCATCTCATTAATGATCCTATCCTGTCCTCGGTCTTCATCTTGCTTATAATGTATTTGTTACATTTTGTCTCTACCTACTTTGATCAAATTTTGTCCCTCAACATTTTTTTGTCTCTATATATTTCTTTGTAATTTGACCTAGTTTCCATTTCTAAAAATCAAAAGCGCCCTACAAGATCATGGAAAATCCCAATTCAGTCAAGGTCATCTCTTGCCGTACTTCCTATCTTTCCTATGCAGTGGGATAGTTTGCTCTTGGGTCCTTAATGTCTCTTGGAAAACTGCCAGCTCTCTTTAATTGGTTCTTCCCCTTACAGGTGCTTTCCGTGGGATTTTCTACCAACTCCATGGGTTTGCCAAAGTCCGCTTTCTTGAAATCCGTTGCCTTTAAGGAAGGGTAGGCAGTAGAACAGTAGAATAATAATAAACTATCATTTCATGATCACTTTCACCCAAGCTGCCTTCCATTTGCAAATTCTCAACCAGTTCCTCCCTATTTGTCAAAAATCAGCTCCAGAACAGCCTTCCCGCTAGTTGTTTTCTTTACCTTCTGAAATAGTCTCAATAAAGTCCAAAAACTTGGCTAATCTGTTCCCCTCTCTGTAATTTTCCCAACAAATGATACCTGGGTAACTGAAGTTCCACCATGTTCCCCACCAACTTCTATACTTGGGATGATTTTGTTTAAAAATGAACAAATATTCTCATGTGCTCATGTAAATCCCCACTTTTTTTAAAAAAAAAAAATTACTCTAATAACCTGCACTGCACATGGAAGTCGCAAATGGTAGTGCAATGGTGAAAGGTGCTTGTAAACTGCTGTCCCCATTTCGGGGTAAAGGTTCCTGTTCTTAAACTCATCATTGGCTGAGAGTCATTACGCTTTAGTGGGGTATCTTGGCCTCCTCAGAACATGTCCGGTCCAGACAATGAAAAGAACAGAATGGCAAAATCTTTTCTGTAACTTTGCCTTGATGCCGGTTGTGCTGATAGTCTCCCCATCAACCCGTTTGTCAGTGTAGTATCAGAGGGGTAGCTGAGTTAATTTGTAGTCCAGTCTACAAGGTGCCACAGGACTTTTTGTCAGTGTAGGTACCTGTAAAATCTGCCATGGGATTCTCTTTCCCTGCCCTCCGCTCCCATTCTGCAGGGCAGACTAAGGGTATGTCTATACTTACTGGGAGATCAACCTGCTCAGTGTTGATCTTTCAGGGTTCAATTTCACGCACCTAATGGGGACATGCAAAATCAAACTATCAAGCTCAGCCCCCGTATGCCTTGTTCTCACGAGGTAGTAAGGGAGGTTACTGGGAAAGATTTTTCCCATTGACCTCCCGCTGTGAAGATGGCCAGATAAGTCAATCCTAGACACATTGATTCCAGCAACTCATTTGTTTGTAGCCAGAATTGTACACCTAGGGTTGACTTTCCGGTCTCGTATAGATCTGGCTTAAATGAATGTTAGCAGCAACCTGTTTTTGCTGCTTAATCAGGATTCTTTTAACCTCAATATAATGGCTAATTAAGGGACCACATGCTGTATATATACCACTCCTAATTGTGTTTTTCTAGTGCTTGACTTAGCATGTAGGAAGTCTCTGATGAACAAGTTAATTAGTTTGCTGAGTGTGATGCTTGTATCCATTTTCTGCAGCCTTTTATGGACATTTCACTGCTCCAGAAGATGGTGGGTGTTCCTCTCATCGCTGTACCTAAGCATGAGTCTCACTTCTGTGGTTCAGCCTTTGGCGTAGAACTGTTTAGTACAGATTACAGGAAGGTACATGCCAGGCAGCTGATATTTACTTGGAGCCAGCTACTGTTGCTTTAGAGGCTAGGGTCAGGGTACTGGAGCTCAGTCATTCTTGTGTAATAAATTTTCCCATTTCAGTAACCAAGAGGATCTCTGGCAGGTATCAGGACCTCGAAAGCTCACTACCTAATAAATAAAACAGTTAGACGGCTTGCCCATTGTACAAGCTCCTCCAGTCTTCCCTCAGACAGTTTGTAATCTAGGACTTAGGCCAGGTCTATACTGGACCAAAAAGTCGAGTCTAGGTATGAAGGTCCAACCATGGCAATTGTGTACCTGGAATCTATATATCCTAGATTGTGGGGTTGTTTTTTTTTCCCCCGTCTGTCCCAACACAGGGAGGTCAATGGGAGAAACTCTCCAGTCCATCTCCCTTACTCCTTGAGGCAAGGCGGAGTACCAGGGCCAACTGAAGAGCCCTGCTGGTTTGATTTAGCACATTCCCATTATGCATGCTAAATTGAACCCCAGAAGAAGGGCCCCGAAAGAATCAATCTTCTAGTAAGTGTAGACAGACACTTAGACCCAACAGCTAGGCAGGAGGAAGAGTGGGAGCAAGGCAAGACACAGTAGTGGTGAAGGCAGGTGGTTTTGCCTCATGATGGCTGCAGTAGTCAGGAGTCACTCAGTTCTTCCACTGAAGGGCCCGTTATGTTCCCTTTAGGAGGGCTCAGGCTTCTGAAGCTGGATGGAGGCCCATCACTTAGAAGACCCTCATGGGAGCTGTTAGGAAGAGCACATGTTCCAGCAGCAGAAGAGGAACTGGGTAGGAACACTCTTCTCGCACGCACACAGTGCGGTATCAAAGCTCTCCTCAGGGCAGAGGAGGGCAGAGGAAGACTGCTCCGCCATGGGCTAGTACTAATCTCACAGCTTCTCTTTCAGAGCTGCACGAGGATCGCACGCTGCCTCTACTCACCACCTTCCTCCTGCCACAGAGCCTGTGCCAGAGCCCAGCAAAGTGGAGGCACCTTTCCATTGGTCCTTACAGATGTTAAGTCACAAAAAAGGAACCAAAGAGTTATTGGGACTGTGCCAGTCCTGCTTCTTTCACCCACTGGAGTGAGGAGCGATGGATCTGTCTCACTCCATGCTCTGAAAACACACAGCATAGCCTCCGCTTATCCCTTTACTGCTCTTAAGGGAGCCACTCTATGCATGCAGGCATTCCACAAGCAATTGTGTATCTTTAAAGCCTCAGGTACATTTTTAAATGGACACGTCTCAGTCACGTCCCGTTTCCAGGATCTGAGTCCCCAGTACAAGGCTGTTTTGTGAATCGTGTTCTATAATGCCAAGTGCTTAATGTAGTTCCCTGCCTGTGTTAGTTATTGGCAGGCTAGCAGGAATTTCACACTATGCCAATGAGATTACAAATCACATTTCCATCACCTTAAAGTTGAGAAATGCAGTAAGCAAATGAGAAATTGAGTTTTGATGCTCACATTTCATTTCGTGGCCTTTTTTTCTTGTAGCATGTGTTGGCCTGGAAATGAAGGTTTGGTTAAATTTAAATTGTGTGCGTATATGATATACACGGGCTGGAACAGCATCAGTGATTTTCCTTCAAGGCATTAAATAAGACGTGATGCAACTTTATTTTCTGTCATTCTTCCATATAAGATGCCTCCCAGACTAATCTGCAGTTCCATGATTATGAACTTGGTCCTGCAGCCCTCACTCGTGTCAGTTTTTTATACACAAAATTCTTCCATCGTTCTTTGTGTAGAACGATACATGACCTTGGAGGGAATTCCCAAGAATAAAAATGGTAGGATAAGCAGTCTCCTTCCTTCTCATAACTACTTGCAGAAGTTGGGGATGGAAGAGTAGACCCTTACTTATACTTATGATACACTTCCATTACAATGAGTGGTGTATGTAGAATAACGTAATATTTAGTATGAGTAAGAACACTGGGCTTTGAACCAAGGTGGGAAATCAGTTAAGAGCTATGTGCACGGGAGAATCAATGCCATGAAAAATGAAATGGGATGGAAAGGAGGAGGAGAATGTGATAGTTATGGAAGGCTACTCTAATTGGAAGAGAAGAAGGTCTCTGCACCAACAGTGGTGAAATTTTGATAAGGGACCCAAAGTAGAATGGTGCAAGACAAAAATAGGGAGTAGAGAAGGTAAGAGGCATTATGTAAAGAGGTTCCTTCACTAATGAACACAATGGCTACGTCTACACTATCACACTACTGTGAAGTAGTCTGCTTTGAAATAAGAACATTGAAATGGGCTGCTTTGACACGTATCGTCTACACATCCTCCAGGGCTGGTGCCATCGACGTTCAACGTTGAAGTTGCGAGGGGAACATCGAAAGGAGCCTCCCCGGAAGGAAATGTGGAGCGTCCACACACACGCAAGTGCTCCCCATCGAAATAAGCAGTCAGGAAAGCCTGCGGACCAGATCACAGGCTGGACTAGCCCTTCCGGGTCAACAGCAAGCCGCTCCTTTAAAGGGCCCCTCCCAGACACACCGGGCCTGCACAGCACGAGGTCTGCAGAGCAGTAGCCACACACTCGCAGACCAAGTCACAGCAGATATGGACACCCAGCAGCAGCAGCAGGAAGAGGAGGCTCCCCTCTTCCTCACCTGCTGGCTGCTCCTCCACCTCTGGAGCTACCCCACCAGCTCTGAGTGGTGGGAGCAGCTGGTCATGCGGGAGTGGGATGACAACATGTGGCTGTGGAACTTCTGCATCTGCCGGCAGACCTTCCTGGAGCTCTGCCAGTGGCTCACCCCTGCACTGAGGCACCAAGACACTCGAATGCAGCACACCCTCCCCGTCGAGAGGAGGGTCGCAATGGCCGTCTGGAAGCTGGCCACTCCAGACAGCTATCACTCCATGGGACACCAGTTTGGAGTGGGAAAGGCCACAGTCAGGGCCATCATCATGGAGGTAAGGAGGCCCAGGCACGCACCCACTGGGGGGCAGGGGAACCGGATGTGTGGCTGGGGAGGGAGGGGCTGGGCAGGGGGGTACCCAGGGAGGTGCCCAGAAGGGGGGCCTGGGGGGAGGGCCCTGGGGCACCCTGCACACCCTCATGGGCACCTGTGTTCCCTCCCCACAGGTGGTCTGTGCGCTTAATGCCATGCTGCTCCAGAGGGTCATCTGACTCGGGGACCTGGACTCAGCCATCCCTGGATTCACCGCCATGTGGTTCCTGAACTGCTTTGGGGCCCTGGATGGGACCCACATCCACATCTGCACCCCGGACCACAGCGGAGGAAGATGCATTAACCGCAGGGACTACCACTCTGTGGTCCTGCAGGCCATGGTGGACAGTCGGGGCCACTTCCAGGACATGTACGTGGGCTGGCCCAGCTGTACACATGATGCCCGTGTTTTTAGGAACTCGGGCCTGTGCCGCCGGCTGGAGGCAGAGACCTACATCCCCCAGAGGGAGATCCCTCTGGAGGACACCAGTGTGCCCCTCTGCCTTGTGGAAGACGCAGCCAACCCGCTCATGCGCCCGTACACTGGCCACCTCAATGCCAGTCAGGAGCAGTTCAATGCCCGCCAGGTGGTGGAGAGGACATTCGGCTGTCTGAAGGGCTGTTGGCGGTGCCTCCTTGCCCAACTGGATGTCAGCCTCCAGAACATCCGCCAGGTTGTGGGCGCATGCTGCACACTCCACAACATTGTCGAAAGCAAGGGGGAGGCTTTCGTCTGGGGTGGGCAGTCGACGCCGGCATGGGCTTCCCCCAGCCGGCCGTTGCACCCAGCCGCCAGGCCCATCATGAGGGGGTACAGGTCTGCAAGGCCCTGCGGGCCCACTTCAATCAGGGAGACCCCTGAGCACCTTCCTGGCCTTCACCGGAAGACCCCCCACACACAGCCCGCACGCCACCCCCACAACAAGCATACGCCTCCAGTTATTTGGAAAATAAAACTTTTTTTTTCCCCGAAAACTGCCATCTTTGTTTTGTGCACAACAGAAACTGCAACCAATATACAAAAAGGGGGACAACTATATACATGAGGGCCCAGTGGACGGCTCGGCTGTTGGCCCATCAGTCTGGGGTGGGGGTAGAGGGGCATGACCCCCGGTGGGTATGGCTCACGACCTCCCTCCCCCCGGGTCTGCGGTCCCCAGCTGGGGGCTGGGAGGAGTGGCAAGTACAGCTGGGATGCCTCCACTGGCCAGTCTTCAGCCCCAGTGGGCTCTGGTTCTGTGGAGCTTGCAGGTGGGGCAGCAGGTGGTGCGGTGGGGGGGGCAATGGGTGGAGTGGTGGGGAGAGCGGCCCGGGGGGAGCTGGGCAACATCCTGGAACAGCCCCATGAAGTCCTCCCATGCTGCCCAGAGAGCTGCCAGGAGCTGGGGGTTCACAGGGGCCTTCCCCAGGGTCCGGCAGTGGCGGGACCATCCCGCTGGCCTTGGGGTTGTCTCTGGGCGCTGGTGGTGGCTGATCTCCGGCGGGCTGTCGGGGACAACGGAGGGTGCCTGGTTGCCTGGGGCATTAGATGGTGCAGCTGCAGGGAGGGAGGGAGGGAGGGGAAGGCTGTTAGTACCATGCCCTGGACTGTGGCCTGTTCCCCCCGCCCCTGCCTTGGGTGTTGGGTCTCCATCCCCATTGGTGGGTGTGATGTCCCCGTAGCATTGTCTCCCCACCCCCGGGCTTAAGGCACAGTACTGTCCGTAGGTGCAGGTGCTGACGGGCACTGATGGCCGTGACACCGTCCTGGGACTGTGTTGTGGCTAGGCAGTTGGGGTCCACTGGGGGGGTGTGAGGCTCCTGGTCATATCTGGTGCCCCCACCCCATGGCCCGTGGGTGTGTGCTCTGTGGGGTCAGTACCTGACTGTCCATTGCCACGGTCGGGGGAACCCCGGTGGGCGGACGCCTGGCTGGTGCTCTGGGAAGGGAGGTCTATGAGGAGCCCCCCCCCACTGCTGGACCCCTCCTCTGCTGTCCTGAGGGGGCGCTCCTTGGGCAGGCCCCTGGGTGCAGGGCTGGCCTCCAGGCTGTACTCCGGCTCTGAGGCCTGCTCGGGCTTGTTGGCCGTGGTGTCAAGGGTGGCTGGGGGGGAGGAAGTGTCCCGGGGGCCCAGGATGGCCCTGAACTCCCTGTAATAGGGGCAAGAGGCAGGGGCAGCCCCAGACCAGATGACCGAGTCCCGGGCCTGGGCATACCCCTGCCACAACTCCTTCACCTTACTCCAGACGTGATCTGGAGTGCAGCAGGGTGACCCCGGGCAGCCAGGCCCTCAGCCAGTCAGGCGAATGCTTCTGCATTCCGCTGCTTGCTCCCCATCATGTGGAGCACCTCCTCCTTGCCCCAGAGCCCCAGCAGGTCTCGGAGCTCAGCCTCCGACCAGGAGGGGCCCTGCCTCTTTTTGGCCCCCTGCTTGGCTGCCAGGGGTGCCTGGGTCCCCTCAGGAGGGGAGCTGGGGGTGCTCAGGGGCTGGCTCGATGCCCTGGCACTGGGTGCTCTGGTCGGGGTCCGTAGAGGGTGTGCAGGGCTATCACGTGCGCGTGCTGCTGCCTGCATGCTCTCAGCTTCCTGACACAGTTAATCTGGGTCTGTGGTGCTTTAAAGGCTGCTGCGTGCGGGGACCATAGAGCCCTGCAGGGGCTGGAGAGAGCATCTCAACACCTCAGCTGATGGCCACCATGGAGGACCCCGCTATTTCGAAGTAGTGGGACGCGGATCGTCTACACACACCCTACTTCGACATTCAATGTCGAAGTAGGGCGCTATTCCCATCTTCGCATGGGAATAGCTATTTCGACGTCTCACCGCCTAACGTCTGTTTCAATGTCGAAATAGCACACAGCGCGTGTAGACGCGATGGGTGCTATTTCGACGTTGTACCAGCTACTTTGAAGTAGCAGGCTAGTGTAGACGCACCCAATAGGGGCACAAATCATGGTTATTTTCTAGGAGATGTTCTGAGTTAATATTGGCCATAAGCCATTGCATTGCACGCCAAATACACTCCTAATGCTGCAAAGGAGTCTAGATCAATCAAAAGAAACTACTTGAACACTCAATGCTAAAATTCCACCAGGACCTCTTCAGACATAGGGGCCAGGATACAATGGAGTGGAAGCATGAAATGCGTCAATGCTTACCTACGTGGATTTAAAACTTCAATGGTCTTCTCAGTTTCTGTGCAGGGCTCGAAAGTCAAGCCATTTCTTTAACTATTTTATCTGACTCTCTAAAACTTGCAAATTGGAAACTCCTCTTTTTGGCTGTCATGTCAGGTTGGATCCCATACTGAGTCTAGAATGCATGCAGGGCTTGCTGCCCTCTAGAACAATCATGCCAAGGAAAAGTCTCCCCAACTTGGCTAAAAAAATGTGAATAACACCTTTGTAGTGGTGGAAATTAATACTAATAGTTGATGATAAATAAAACCATCTCAGTGAATGTTTTTTTCTTAGCCTTTGGTTAAAGCTGGTTATTGGTGCCGCAGATAACTCAAGAGCAGTGTCACGCAGGATGCTCCATGGACAATCAGACAGTCAAATCTTTAAGCAGCCAGCTTTTACTCATGCCTGTTGGAATGTTCTATGTAAAGCTGTTGGGGTGGGAGGGAATTCCCCTCCTAATTTTCAACCTTCCATCTTTTCCTTGCTCGTAGAGGAAAATTCAAGCATCTGTTCTGTAGCACACGAGTGTTAAGAAAGAAAATGTGGCAGCGCTTACGCTGTACAAAGGGAAAGCTCTGATAAATGTGCTCATTCCTTTGTCTGTTTTTAAATCTGTGCTTGAAGCCATTTTTTAAATACTCTGCGTCTTTCACTATTGACCCGAAAGAGCCTTTGCAACACAAACCAACCATCACAGAGCACAAGTGAGCAGCCACATAGAACACAAACATGCCACACAGCAAAACAAACTGATTAAGGTCAGACTCCACCCAGATTGTTTTGAGCTGAATCTTTATACCAGTGGGAGTCCCTGAAACCAGAGTGGGGGGTTTCAGTCATTCATTCAAAATTTATTAGCCTAATAGCATTAGTATAAATATGTGTAAAATAAAAAGAATGAGCACCATAACGAATAGTAGTAGGAGGCATTAGTCATCTCCTAAGACGAGCAGGTTCTGGCTCTATTCCTACTTGAATGTGTGACCTCGAGTGAAAACCGAGCTGCTGCTTTCATTCCAGAGCAAATTATGGTTGATTGCTCATGTTGTAAAGCACAAGGTAGATAAAAGTGCTTGTTGGAAGGTTGTTTTGTAACATGACTATTTTGTAGCATTCAGAATGTCACACAAGACCAGCAGAAGAGAGACGAAGCAGGCTGCTCCCCAAAACAGTCAACTCTTTTATCCACACCCGTTTTCCTCATTGTCTGCCTACAGAATGACTATGATCTCAAGCTTAGCTACATCATGCCCTGCCAGCAAGAAAACTTCTGAGGTTTTAAAGTGGTAATTTTCCAATTTTAACAACAGTTTTTGATACGCTAGACTTGTGACCCAAAGCTGTAGAGAGGGTGGAGGGAGAGGTATCATAAACGTAACTGTCAGCCTAGAGCCCCAGGAACAATTTCTATGTTAAAATTTATATATGAAAAGACATCTACATCCAAGCTGTATTACTAAACTTCCAAATGCAGGAGCTGTCACAGCATGTCACAGTAATAAGGCCATGTACTTCGTGTTTCCTAGTCAATTCTTCTAGACTGGCAAAAAATGCAATGCTGAAATCAGGTCATATAAATTTACATCCACTTTTGCAGTCGTTGCACACACATTTAAAAGTGGAGGGCCTTCTGGTTAATCAGGAAACCTCTGTTTTGTTGCTGGCTCTCTCATGAGTCTTATTTGTACTTTAATGGGACCAAAACTCTTTCCATCACACACTTACTATTGTAGAAACGAGTAGAAAACAGACAGTTCCTGTTTGCTTAGTAGAGGCATGCTGCACAGATAAACATACAGATGCCTGGCTGAGAGAGGGAAGATGATCTCAGAATGAGAATGTGGCTTTGCAACAAGAAGCCTATAACAGTGGTGTCCAGCCAGTTCTGAAGCTATTGCTAGTGAACCACATTATTCTGAAACTATATGTATTGTTCAAGCCAACTGGCCCCATAACCATATGTGGCTAGTGACCAGCATGTTGGAGACCACAGTGGCTACCATATAGTGGGTAGGGCACAGGACTGTCACTCTGGGAATCCAGTAGCACCTCCTAGTTCTGCCTCTGACCTGCTGAGCAACCCTGGACCAATGAATTTCTGTGCTTCCCAGTCCCCTCCAAGCTTTGTCCTCCCACCTGAGGTGGTGACAGGGAATGTGTCTGATATTTGCACAAGGCCTAGTCCCATGAACTGCTCTTCTTGGAGGCTTAATAATTACTGCAAAGCAAATAAACTCCTAGTTCAGCTTGCTACCAGCCTGGGTGTTCTTCAGCCGCACTGCTCTGTGGGCATCGGGGCAGGGGCCTGAGTTGTGGAACCCTAAAGAAGTAACTTCATACTCTGGGTCTCAGCTTTCCATAAAATGGAGAATTCACACCCAGTTAGGTGTGCCCATGGGGTGCTTTAATTTGCAAGGTCATCACCTAGAAGAGACTATTGACACTGGTGCGTGTGCCAGTCCCTCAGACACATAGATTAGATTTGGGACACTCAAAACAAGATGACAGGTTTAAACAGAAAAGATGACTATTTTTGTCCTTTTTATGTGAACATACCTTACAACTAAAGGATAATGAGTTAACACTTTTCAGCACAGATTAAAGTCAACAGTGTTTTGGCTTGTGGTCTAAATTCTTTGCTAATTTGAATGGGTGCAGCTCCACTAACTTCACTGGAACAGTATATGTCTACACTAGAGGAGGATCTGGCCCGTTGTGTCTGACTCTGTCACCTGTGGTAGCAGAAAAGTTTCATCCTTTTTTTTCTTTTTCTTTAGAAGTAAATCTAAACAGCTGCTAGCTAACTCTGCCCCTTTGAGAAAACATCTTGGGCTTCAGAGGAGGTGGATTTCCCTTGACGAGTTTATCTTCAAATAACACTGAAATCTGTGGGGGATGTGTGTGGTTTTAGGGGGAGGTTGGGTCGGGGAAAGGAGCATTTGCAGGGGATGTCAGATAATAAAATGCCCCAGATAGTAAAGCTGGGGCCGTCAGGCAACCCTACTCAGCCAGCCCCTGCAGCATGCTAGTTAACCAAATATGCCAGTTATCCAAGTGCCAGGTATCCAAGCTTTAACTGTAAAAGGGATGGATTATCTTAGGATGGGAGACTGGAAGAGCTTGTCTGAGTTAGCTTAGGGAAATGAAAGCTGAGAGCTGATGTGATGCTCTGTAAATACATTGAGGTGACTGGCAGGGAGCGTGATAAGCTATTTAAGTTAAGGGACAATGCTGGCACAAGAAGAAATAGATATAAACTGGCTACAAATAACTTACTGCTGGGAACTAGAACCGCTGTTGCGACTGCAGGAGTGAGGTTCTGGAGCAGCCTTCTAAGAGGAGTTGTGGTGGGGATGGGGCAAGCAGTTTAATTTTGCAAGAGTTGGGCAGATTTCAGTGGGATTGAATAACTGAGATGCTTGTTGGGATACTCAGCAGCCCTAGGAACCTAAAGCTCATGTTTCAGACCCTCCCCTGCAGGGTTGATGAAGGGGTGCTGCAGAGATGGCCAGAGCTGGAGATGGAGCACTGGGTGGGTGAACCAGGGCTCTGAGGTGACACTTCTGAGCGGTCTCTCTCCAGTGTTTGGCTGGTTAGTACTCATGCTCAGGGTTTAACTGGTTCCCAGTGCCTTTCTCCTAGGTCAGATGGGCAGTGACCTTGGTTGTGGTACGTGCGTCTGCAGCACAGACTATGGGTCACTTGTTCGTATTATCTTGGTGTATCTTAATCCATTCCCTGCCACCGAAGGGGCCTCGGCCCCTGGTGTACTTTGGTCCTTCCTGTTTTCTGCTTGTGGCAAGTGAGTTTCCTCTCCAGTGGGCTGTAATACTCTGGTCTAATGTTGGTGGTCAGTTTCCTCCTGTGGGTGCTGGTGACCTGCGGTACTGAGGAAGTCAAGCTAGATGACCTGGCTGTCCCTTTTGAACTTGAGATTTGACTCCAACATCACCCGTGAAATACTTTTTTTCAATGGGGACCTCTTTAGAGGTGTGAAGTGCGAGGGAAGGAGTGTTAGTGATGATGGGCAAGCTTGAAGGTTGACAGGTCTCCTGTAGCAACACTATTCCCTCACAGTAGTGCTGTGCAGCCTGCTGCTGTCTACATGACTGCCACCAGCCCAGAAGTGGCTACAATTCAACTCTGCCCATAAATATATAGGGTGGACTTCCCTCTGCTATGGCTCTTGTGCATGGACACCTTAATATCTCAGCAGGCCTGGGATATTCTCCTGGCATAGACAATGTGTTGGAGACTCCTGGGCTCCCCTGTGCATCTTCCTCCATAAGCTATGGCAGAAAATGTGTGCTGGGGGGCAGGGCTAGGCACAGGAAGGGACTTATCATGGGGTGAGAAAAAAGTTCTTTGGTCATAATTCAGACACACTCATTAGTCCAAGACACGCCCCCTCCCAGAGCTCCCATGCACAGAGGGGTGTTCCTCGTCAGGGCAGGCGACAAGTGGGATGTAGTCATGGTCACACCTCTGTCCGCACCTTTGGAGTGGTTATTGTCTGTTCACCACACCTTAGCCTGAGGCATTGTGTAAAGACACAAACTATGACAACAGTGCACCTGACATGCTGTCTCCTGATGGGATGAAAGGTGGGTGTGGCTTATTTGTCAGGAGATGACTGGGATTTGGGAACTCTTTCAGAATCCCTTATTCCAGGGTTGGTGCGGATTCCAGCTGTGTCTTTGAGCAAGGCGTTCAATGCTGCTGCCTCAGTTTCCCCTCCTGCAAATAGGAATACCACCTGTCTATGATGCAAGGCTGTTATGAAGAATATCTTGGTAACATTTTGAAAGCACTCGGAAAATGGAAATTGTGCCCTCCATGCAACATGTAGGTAGGAGCAAAAGTTTGAGGAGGGAAGAGTTTGGAGGAGATGCCAGGAACTCACCCTGCGTGCATATGGCTTGAACTACCAAGCAGATGGTACACAAAACTAATAATATTTGCTCCTGTCATTTCTTCTGTCCAGAGTATCTATCTTACAATGTGTCTCATGCAGGTCCTGTAGAGAGTGTTATGCTGCTGGTGGCATGCTACTTTGGAAAACATAAGTCCCTATACCTTTGCTTTAAAAGTGACTGAGCCACAATATTTGCCTGAAACTGAAATGCATCCTTGATGAGGCTTTTCCAGTTCTTTATACTATCAGCTGATTTTTAAGTGGTTGAGATTGCAGTAATATCAACAATCATTAGTGAGAGTCAGAAAGGAAATTACTACACAAAACAAACAGGCTTTCAAAATGAGCGAATCCCTTTGTGATGTACTCGGCAAGATGCTTAATTGTGTAATTTTCAACTGAAGTTAAGTATGCAGGTGCACCCATAAAGGATAAAGTAATAGGCTGATGCAAAATTGCTATGTACTACTCCATTAACTTAATGCATTGAGCATGCTGCCTGCACAGAGTTCTAATGTCAAGCTTTATAGATATAATTTAATGCAAATGAAAGATTTGTTTTTCATATGCATGACTTACTTTTTGGAAGTGGCCCCCATTTAAGTGACTCGAGAGCCTGTAAATTCCCTGTACTGTACATTGTAGGCTTCTGAAGCTTTTTACATAGCCTCCCTCTTCACTAGGGTTTCAACATTCCTTTAATGACCAACAATCAAAAGATGCCATTCGTATTTCTCTCATGAGAGCCTGAAACACCAGCCAAATATTTCAACTGCAACAAGAAATGATATAGCTTTTTAAAATACATTTCCTTTACAATCCATCAAATGTAAACTTCTTGGCTCTATCAGATAATAATTTATTATATTTTTACAATAGCCTTTAGTTTTCAAAATGGAAATCGGAGGTTTTTTGCCCTCTGCTCCATGTTATATAGTCATTCGGTTTGTTGTTATCATTAAAATTGGAAGCTTGATTCTGTGCCAGAGGATATAGATCACCTGGGGTAGGTCTGCACAGGGAAGTTCTCTCTATCGCCATTCCAAAGTAACTTTGCAAGCATTTACAGAACACAGCCACCATTTCAAAACAATTTCAAAAGAACAGATGACTTATTTCGAATTTGGTAAATCTGATTGCACAAGGAATAACGCCTATTCTGAAATAGATATTTGGGAACGGGCTGTGTAGGCAGGGAACAGGAGCGATTTTTGACACAAGCTATTCTAGAATAGCTTATTCTGAAATAATTCTGCTGCGTAGTTGCAGTATTTTGCAGTAGGGCCCCCTGAAGCAGTGCTTCCAAGGGCTGTGACCCACAATGGGCTCTATTGCAGATATGGCCGATCAGTTAGGAACTGAGAGCCGCAGACAGTGCAAAGAGCCTCATGTTATTTTATTTATTTATATAGCTATAAGCAAACAATCCTGCTTCCACTAATGTCACCCATGTATAACATAAAAGGTATGGCTTCTGTTTCAAGGTGACTTATGTCTCTCCAGTGGAATAGAACAGATCAGAGCATAAAAGCTGGAAGCAAATTGAAATCTCTGCAGAAGGCTGAGAGGAAGAAGTCAGTTAGCCGTGACTGAGGTGCAGAGTTGCATTTCCATCTGAGGTCACTAAAGCTATGTCTACGCGACAGCCAAACCTCAAAATAAGCTATGTAATTTGCATGGTGCAAATTGCGTAGCTTATTTTGAGTAGATTTCATGATAGGCAGATTCAGCATGTGCCACTGTCTAAATGGAGCCACATGCTACAATAAAGTGCTCGTATGAGGCATCCCTGTACTCCTTCTGTGGTGAGACATGCAGGTATGCTGGAATAGCATGCCCATTATCTCACACTGTTTCAAGACAGTGGACACATTTCTTAGGCACCGGCAGCTATTTTGGGAATGACCAGAACAGGGAAATAACCAGGTGATCCGTCCTCTCTCATCGACTCCCAGCTTTTGTCTGTCAGTCAGAGGTTAGGAACATCCAGAGTATGTTCTGGGTAATAACCTCAGATGGACCTCTCCTCCATGAACTTTGCTAATTCTTTTATGAAGCAAATTACATTTTGGCTTTCCTGACATCCCCTGGCAACAAATTCCAAATTCCAAGTGTGTGTTGTGTGTCAAAATACTTGTTGGTTTGTTATAAACCTGTTGCCCGTTGCTTGCAGTGGGTGACCCTTGGTTCTGTTATGTGAAGGGGTAAATAACACTCCCTTACTCACACCCTTGAGGAGACATGTTCTGATGTAAGTTCTCAGTTGCTCAGATCTGGTTGATCCTGCTAATTTTGGGGAGGGAGGGGGTAGACCCCCAGCCTGTGTCAAGATTGAGGGGAAAGCTTTTGGTTTTGGTTGATTTTTTCAGTTTATTTCCCATTGCTCTGGGAAGCATAGTGGTACAGTATCCCATGATGATGTCTGTCATCTTTCTTCTTGGCTGTCCCAGCATTGCAGGATGGCTTGATTGTTTTGAATTGCTCATGTCAAGGGAAATAAATTGTTTTTAAAAGGCCATAATTCCTCATCACTCTACGACAAGTAAAAAAAAAAAAAAAAACGTGGGTCAGTATGCTGCAGGTTTTATGTTCCCCCCCACCAATCATCCCCCGCCCCATCAAACCACCAATATCACAACATTTCATCTAAGCACAGACACCAAAATACTACCCAGAGAATAGTATCAGAGGGGTAGCCTTGTTAGTTTGTACCCACAACAACGAGAAGTCCTGTGGCACCTTATGGACTAACAGACGAAGTGGGTCTTTGCCTATGAAAGCTTATGCTTCAAAACATCTGTTAGTCTATACGGTGCCACGGGGCTACTGGTCGTTTTTAGATGCAGAATGTCTCCAAGGCTGATAGAAGCAGACTGGACTGTTACGTGGCTGTTGCTCTCGAGCACTACATTCTGCAGAACACCCTCATGCAGAGCAATGTGTGTCCTGAAGATTTGGCAATGGAAATAAAGAGAAACAGAAATGGAGTAATTTTTCATGACCACGTAGCAAAGCTGTGAATAAAGCTTGTATCTTGGGATTCCCCAAGTTCACCCTCTAGTCACTGAACTACAGTGCCTGTCTGCAAGGAAGGTTGTTGAACGGCAGCTGTAAAGGCCGCTTATAGGCAGGGTTTCACTGAGTAGGTAACAGGAGTAAATCTATTGGTACATAATAGAAACAGTACGTATGCTCAGCAAAAAAGGGTGGACATTTTTTAAGGCTGTTCAAAGAAGAAAGTGAAGAAAATGAATGAAATAACTATTCTCAGAAGTTCTGAAGGAATTTGAACGTCGCAGAAATGAGCTTGTACATTCTGATTAGGCTATTAAAGGGTCTGATAAGCAGATAACGTTGCAATGCTAACTAACAAATGCCTGTTTAGAGACTCTAGTATTGTAACTTACACAAAGTAATGCCACATTAGTGAGTGGAAATTGGGAGTCCCTCCACCTAACCTGACACAGTAACATCCCATGTAAAATGAAGATCCTCGTAAAGCTAGTTGAAGTGAGAGGACAAGCTAGCCTGGAGTTTCTGCCTGCTTAAATCAACCCATAACAAGTGTCGTTGGAGCACCCTATCACCTTGATTACATTATATTGGACTCCTGGTTAAATATACGTCCTAGCTCAGCCAAGTGTAGCTCCAAAGGAACAGAGACCACTGACCAGGGAGAGTGAAGTCTCTGCTGTACAGCCTTGGCTGAGAACCTGCTGACTTTTAGCTCACGTGGTAGAGCACAGGGCTTTAGCTACTGTGGTAGCAGATTCATTCCTTTCTGCCAGTGTCCTGGGTCTGTTGGCCTTACAAAAGGAAAAAAATTGTTTTCCATCCTCCCCATAAAGGCTTCCATTGCATTCATCTCATGCAGATGAAGATCATAGGAAGGAGATTCTTTCTTGAGCATCAAAGATGGCCTACTGGGATCTGATTCTGTCCCCACTGTAGAATATAAATACTCCTCATTTATTTTAATGGGCGTTACTTAGGTTATTTTTCTGTCACAGAACACAGCTCCCCTTCTGGGTCAGACCAAAGGTCCATCTAGCCCAGTATCCTGTCTACTGACAGCGGCCAGTGCCAGGTGCCCCAGAAAGAATGAACAGAACAAGTAATCATCAAGTGATCCCTTCTATGTTGCTCCTTTCCAGCTTCTGGCAAACAAATGCTAGGGATGCCATCCCAGCCCATCCTGGCTAATAGTCATTGATGGACCTACTCCATGAATTTATCTAGTTCTTTTTTCAACTCTGTTTATAGTCTTGGCCTTCATAACATCTGCTGGCAAAAGGTGCTGCAGGTTGACTCTGCATCGGGTGAAGAATGCTTCCTTTTATTTGCTTAGATCTGCTGTCCATTTTCATTTGGTGCCCCCTAATTCCTTTGTTATGGGAAGGAGCGAATAGCAATCTCTTATTTACTTTCTCAACATCAGTTATGATTTCATAGTCCTCAATCATATTCTTCCTTAGTCGTCTTTTTTCCAAGCTGAGAAGTGCCAGTCATATTAATTTTTCCTCATACAGAAGCCATTCCACAGCGATAATCATTGTTGTTACTCTTTTCTAAACCTTTTCCAGTTTCAATATATCTCTTTTTGAGATGGTGAGACCACATCTGCATGTAGTATCATGGATTTACATAGTGGCAATATGAGAGATTGTGCCTTCTTATCTATCCCTTTATTAATGATTTTCAGCATTCTGTTTGATTTTTTTGACTGCTACTGCACATTGAATATTTTCAGAGAAATGTAGTGTCAGTGAATACTAAAAAAAAAGCTAACACTCAAGAACAATAGATTGCATTTTATAACGAGACTAGGGATAGGATGAATATGAAATTTGTGGTTTTGGTTTGTGCATGAATCCACTGGCTATAGTAGTGTTTGCAGTCACTTTGCAGTAGAAGGTTTTGTTTTTGTAATCTGGAGAGTCATCTGTTGGGTATATTCCTAGACCTCATTGGAATACTGCAGGGCACTAGACTGGCTTACTCACGAGTGACTCTGATTTATTGTTCTCTTTGTAAATGAGACACCAAATTGTCTGCAATTCCTTCTCTTGGGATTTGTATGGCAATGTTAATCCTGTGAAAGCAATGCTAAAATGTGCAAAACCCCAGCCTTTAAGGGCAAATCTGTGTCAGTCTGCCCCTCATCAGCCATGGAGAGGAATCTACAATCAGATACACTAAAGAAAGAAAAGATACTATGTAAAGGGTCAGCGAACACAGGGTCTTGGGAATAAGCTTTCAGCCTCAGCCAAACACAGCTCTGGGAATCCTGGGACGTCATGAAGTTTGAAGGAGTTGTTGGAAAATCAATTGCCCAGAAACAACAGGAATTCATGCAGATCTAGGTGAGCTGATGGTGGTGAATAATTTTTCCCCCTGTAATAGAAAAATACTATAGCAGACTCTGGTATAATCATAAAATTACTGTAGGTCTTTTCCAGATTCCCTGCTCTCTTTGCTACAGGTTGAACCTCTGTCCTCTGGTACCAGGCAAGAGAATTTGCCAGACCATAGAAGGTTAATATTATCCAGCACATGGGTTTTCAACTAGCATGCCACAGCACACTGGTGTGCCGTGAGGACTGTCAAAGGCTACGTCTACACAAGCCCCAAACTTCGAAATGGCCACGCAAATCGCCATTTCGAAGTTTACTAATGAGGTGCTGAAATGCATAAGGGAGGCCACGGCACTTCGAAATTGACGCGCGGCTCATCCCGACAGGGCTCCGTTTTGAAAGGACCCTGCCTACTTCGAAGTCCCCTTATTCCCATCAGCCTGACAGGAAATTGACCAACCCTGACCCAGCTAGGAATCAAGCAGCTTTGCTGCTGCTTCAGCCCCCAGCTGGATTGGAGTCCTCAATTCCCCCCCATGGCTCTGAAAACAGCTGAGGGGATGGGGAATCTGACCAATGCTGCACCAACTAAGGGGTCAAGCAGCAAGGCTGCCTGAATCCCAAATGGCTCAGGGCTGGTCAATTTCCCCTTGTTAAGGCTTTGCAAAACTGCAGTTGAGGAGGGAAATTGACCAGCCCTGTACCTCATGACAAGGTGTTCTCCATCTTCTGTAGCCATAGTAAACATAAGTCAATGTGATGTTTATGAGCCACCGATTCAGCAAGAAAAGGCAGGTGTGCCGTAGAACTGTCTGTCTCAGTGAAGTGTGCCCTGTGCTGTGTTACTGAAAAGGTTGGAAGCCAATGGTCTAGCTCTTCACCAACACTTCCATTGCTTGCTGGGCTCTTAAAAGGCATTTGGGGTAAATTACAGCTAAATAACAGCACAGAACACTGAGAGCCAGGACTGGTGGCTGGAAACAAACTTTGAGACCACAAGAAACTTGGCCACACTCACGATAAGTGGTCATCTGGAAACTAAAATTATTACGGATGTTGCTGGATGAGAGATTTCCAGATTAGAAAGGTTCAACCTCTACTAGTGTTGCCCCTAAAATTTATAAGTTTCACCAGCAATTAATGATTAACCTGATCTTAAAAGTCAGATGAGCATTTAAAATATAATTACTCTCTTTGGAAAAGCAGCCAGCAGAGATCTCCACTTCCTCACAAGTGGTGAGCGCTTAGAAACACTGAAGATAACATTATAGCTTGAAATGATGGTAATGTGAACTGCTTTGGGTACTTAGGCTACGTCTACACGTGCACGCTAGATCGAAATAGTCTATTTCGATGAATAACGTCTACACGTCCTCCAGGGCTGGCAATGTCGATGTTCAGCTTCGACGTTGGGCAGCACCACATCGAAATAGGTGCTGTGAGGGAACATCTACATGCCAAAGCAGCACACATCGAAATAAGGGTGCCAGGAACAGCTGCAGACAGAGTCAAAGGGTGGAGTCAACAGCAAGCCGCTCCCTTAAAGGGCCCCTCCCAGACACAGTTGCACTAAACAACACAAGATCCACAGAGCCGACAACTGGTTGCAGACCCTGTGCATAGAGCATGGATCCCCAGCTGCAGCAGCAGCAGCCAGAAGCCCTGGGCTAAGGGCTGCTGCACACGGTGACCATAGAGCCCCGCAGGGGCTGGAGAGAGAGCATCTCTCAACCCCTCAGCTGATGGCCGCCATGGCGGACCCTGCTATTTTGATGTTGCGGGACGTGGATCGTCTACACGTGCCCTACTTCAACGTTCAACTTTGGAGTAGGGCGCTATTCCCATCCCCTCATGGGGTTAGCAACTTCGACGTCTCGCTGCCTAACGTCGATTTCAACTTCGAAATAGCGCCCAACATGTGTAGCCGTGACGGGCGCTATTTCGAAGTTGGCGCCGCTATTCCGAAGTAGCCGGCACGTGTAGACGTGGCCTTAATGTCCTAGCACTGTATCAACTGGGATACATTGCTAGCTCTACAGTTAGAATCAAACTAGATCATGATTAGTTGGAAGATGGAATGCTTAATATCATCAGTTTCATCCTGTTCCTAAACAGTGAACAATCCAAAGAAACTAGGCCTGGGTCTTCCATTGCTTTATTCAAGATCTCATGAGCTGGTTGAGCTTCATTTTCAGCATATGATGGTAACTTGTTCAGAGGCTCTGCGAGCTGGTCACAAAGGGGCAATTAACTGCCATTGTAGGCACCTAAACAGCTTCAATAGGAAAGACTGAAGGAGGCCTGTATCAAAATATCCCATGACCCAGAGGTCAGAGCACTCATGGAGAAGTGGCAGAAAGGTCAGAGCCCATCTACCCATCAGGTGGGGGCGGCACTTGAACTGTGTGCCGCCCACTCCCAGGTGTGTACCCTAAACACTGGGCTAAAGTGACAAGGGATCTGCTGTTTCGTCCTCCCAGCTTGTTGCAGAAGTGATAAAGGTGTCTGATGCCAGGGGAGGGTTTGCAGCTGTGAAGCCCAAGCAGACAGAGGAGGTGGATTTGGGTATCTAACCCTTGGAGAGAGGTAGGGTTTAATTTGGCTAGTTTAGACAAAGACCTACATATTATGCTGGCTTTTGTGAATTCCCTTCTGATGTTCCTGTCTCCCCATTCATTATTTAGGGTAGGGGTGTGCAAACTGGGGGTGGCCTCAGGTGGGGAGGTCATGCAATTTAATATGGGGAATGCAGCATGATCAGCTGCTGGGTCTCAGGCTCATCCACCTTGTTTAATATGTTGAAATATGTTACTTTTTTATGTTGTGTATTCACATTTCTATACCAAGAAAGTTTTTACATTCTACAGACCTATTTACTTACATGTGCTGAAAGGGCTCCCCCCCACACACACACACCATAGGAAAATAACTGAAATTTCTGTTGGTTTGGATTACAACCCTGTTGAAATCCAAATATGACTGATGACATAAAACAATCAAAATCTTTTGTCTTTCTAATTTGGAGGGTGGGTGATTAAATTTCAGTCTTCCTTGAAAAGGACAGCACTTTTTCTTTGAAAAAGGTTAATTTTGCTTTGTCCTGAGGGCATTCTGTTTTGTGTTGAACAGACACAGTAGGGAGGAGAGAGAAAACAGAAAAGGTCAGGGGAAAAGATGCATTTTGTTGATGTCTTTCGTGCACTGACCAGCTGCTCAGTTACAACTGGATACTTTGAAAGGCAGGTTGAGTATGGTACGTGGTTCACATTCCAGTCAGGAACATCACCATCAGAGGAGGCCTTTGGCAGATATGTGGCCATCTCTTTGATCGTGTTGATGCTGCGTAGTTGATCTCAGGGTCTGATGAAAAGACAAGTGAATAAGAGGTAGGAGAACTGGATCTTGTATGGCTTTGTAGTGTTGGCAGTTGGGTGTCACTCCTTATGGGCTGAGCACTGCACATCCTGGTGGTATTCTTTGCAGAATTCACAGGTGGAAAGCCAAAACTCCTTGAACAAGAGCAAGCCAACTAGCTTTCTTTTCACAGTTGTTCAGTCTGGTCCATCTTGGGGTTAGGAAAGAAGAGATCAGGTGAGCTGGTATACAAAGTGGGATAGGAGCAAGAGAAAACTGGGCTTTCTAGTATTTTTAAGAAACCCCCAGTAACGAAAAATGGGTAGCATTATTATTGTGTGTGGTGATTTAGACCTGTTAGCTGACATAACAATTTTGATTAATTTAATCTCTGATTCCAGATCTTGTTTTTTCACCAGCATAATTTCAATAACTTCCTTGAATTATATCAACAGGTCCTTTTTGTTTGACCTAATCTAGTTTTGTCTTTTTGCACCTGTTTATATATTTTTAATGAAGTACCACTTGATGCATTTTCTGTGATTAATTTCCAAGTAAGCAAGAAGTTACAGGCTATTGTCACGTTCTATGAACTTGCACAAACCCTATGTAGAATTAGAAGTCGAAGTAGTTAACAATTTAAACACCTCTGACAATTAGTGCAAAATGTGGTGATGAATTGGAGGTGGATACTGGAACCAGAACCCCATCACATTTCTCTCCTAGAAAAGCTGGCAAATTTTCTTTAAGCAGGACTAATTATTAATTATGAAACAGCTAGCCTGCGTTCAAGCTGTGACCTACAGGTAACAGGCTCTATAGTTCATGAGCAATGCTCTGTGGCATCTCGTCCTTTAGTTAGGAAGTACCCCCCATTTAACTTTATACAAAATATCTCCCTCTGTATATGCATTATGATTAAGGCTATAATTTTGGCATGGGTATTTTTATTTAAATGAGGGCAATAAATCACAGAAGCCAGAGTCCCAGAGCCATGGGATTGAATTATTATTCCCAAGAAGTCACAGAAGTGTCATAAAATCACAGAATCCATGACATATGTGGCTGATTTCTAGCTTTAATCCTGATACAGATTCTAACTGCATAAATAGTGACTGTTTCCTCTCCACGAAGGGGATTCATCAAAGTTTGAGCTCAGGTCATTCTGCTGCAGAACACGATCCTGTGTCTGAGCTACATGCGTATGTATCAGGCACATGTTAGCCTCCATGGACCAGCAGCTAATGAGCATAGAGCAGAATGTCTTGCCAGTGAGTGATGGAACTATTTTTGAGGCAATGTTTGATATCAGGATTCCTGGATTCTGCTGTCAGCTCTGGGAAGTGAATGTGGTCTTGCTGATTAGACCTGGGATTACAGATAGCACAGCCAAGCACTTAGATATCAACTAATGGCAAGTGCTGTCTGTCAATATACTCTGTGATTGGTATGTGATCTGTCACTCTCCTCTTATCCTGTATACTCTGCACTATGCCAGGTAACCATTAAGAAGATGGTACTTCTTACCCTCTTACCTTTGCTTTTCACGTATAGATCCATTCAGTACTTCTTATAGACTGGCTGTACTGCGCTGATCTTTAAACCACAGGTTCACGTGTCTCTTGACACATCTTAATGGACAGATTCTTAATTTTTTTTCTCATATTATCTTAGAATAGCTACAAAGATGTTATAAAATGGCAGAAAGGAAATCTATTATTTATAGCCCAGCTGGAATGAATTAATTACCTGGTAGGAAGCAACATGACTCTTGATGCTGGCCTGTTCATCTGACACCAAGCTGCTGCTATTGACCTGGTTGTAAAAGGTTAGACCCATCCAAAGAGGGGCCCATCCAGCCCTCAAGCAAATTGGTACAACTGTATCGACAGCAAAGGAAATTTAATCCACATCCTCCAGAGCTGAATTTAGCTCTGTGAGTATTAAAAATTCTGTCCTTGGCTTTGTTTTTAAATTAAACAAAATGAACTTGCCTGTTCCATGTACTGCAGTAGCACGTGAGAAAAAATATGAGTGCTCTTTAAAAGAGGTAGTCACTGACTCCCTAAAAGAGGTCACTTGAGAGACAGGGAGGCTAAGGTGGTTAGTTGTGATAAAATATTAGGCAACATAAGCGACACTGCTGCCTAAGAACATTGTATCCATGGTAATGGTAGGGCTTATTTACTGATGCTTAACAATCTCCTCAGCACTAGGCTTTGGGGTGGGATGGGAGACAGTTGAGCTCTATTGGACTAGAACAGGCAAGGCAATGCTCCACCAATAACCTCAGGAGGTGTGAACTGAGGCTGCCAATCTGGGGAGGCAGCTGTACAGGTGACGAGGAATGCTGATAAGGGAGGGTTATCGTGGACCAATCAGTTCTGCTACATAAAAGCAAATGTACCAGCATTCCAACAAATCATGGTGGTTGTGTTTGTATGGACTTGAATCTTCCCAGGGTTAACTTACATATAACACTGATTATAAAGCTGCTTCAGAATGCGGCACGTAACTGAGACTACTGACTGCTGATCAACAAATGTCATATCGCTGGGGCCCAGTAAACCCAGGTCAAACACTCTTCCTTTTTGTATGAATTCATTCCACTTCACACCAGCCACGAGACACTCCAGGAAATTCATTTCAGCGCAATTACTCCACTTTCTGGGTGATTTAAGCATCTCCTATTTTTGCCTTTTTGCCCATTGGCTAGCAAGGGTGGAGTAGCTCTCTTTATTGATAACCTATTCAGGAGTCAGTAGTTCTAGTACTTAACACATTTAGGGAAGAAAAAAAAGGGGGAAACTAAAGAGCAAAATGAGGAAGATGAAACAGTCTAATGAGACAATTCAGCAAAGAGAGGTTTTTACACAAGCCACACACACTCTGAAGTCTGGTTATTTTGACCTGATTTCCAAAATACTGGTACTTCATGCCTTCTGCCTATAAAGCCTTAATAGCTAGCATACATAAAAGCAGATATTTTAGTGAACTGACCCACTTGCCTGAAGTACTTCTCCATGTCATGAACCTGATCCAAAGCCCATTGAGGTCAATGGAAGGATGTCCATTGATATCCAAGAACTGTGCATCCAATCTCATATGACTAAATGATACATGTACAAGTATTCCAGTTTCTCAACAGTCAGTCATAACTTTATCAGTTGAACCTTTCTTGTCTGGCACCCTCAGGAGCTAACCAGTGCCAAATGAGAGAATTTGCTGGACTACAGGAGGTCGATATTGTCTAGCAGCATTATCAACTCTTCCACTGCTTACTGGGCTCTTGGAAGACGTTGGAGTAAATTGCAGCTAAATAACAGCACAGAACATGGAGAACCAGAACTGTCGGCTAGAACCAAACCTTATGGGACCAGGGGAAACTAGGCCACACCCATGATAAGTGGCCATCTGGCCAACTAACATCATGCCGGATTACGGATGTTGCCCGATGAGAGAGTTGCGGATTAGAGAGGTTCAACTTGTATCTCAGGTCATGAGTTGTTTGAGTCTCCTTGACGTATTGTCTGGCTCTGCCTGGTATAATAATGTATAGATTTAAAGACTGCCTCCTCCAAGCAAGAAGTCATAGAATCTACACCAAATAGGGAAGAAAGTGGCTCCAGAAAAGTCTGCATAAAAATCACTTATTTTAGGATTATGCAGATTTCCAGTCAAAGTGATCAATGGCCCATGTCTCGTGACCTGTGAGGATGAAATTGGCCAATGGGAGCTGGTGGAGGGAGTATTTTAAGCATGGGCAGCCCCCACAAGGAGTGTGTAGAGATGTGCCAGCCTCTGGCTGCTTCTGGGAGCAGCATTGGGTCATGGCATGGTGGTAGCCTGCCTGAACCCGGCTGTGTTGCTGGCCGGGAGCCACCTGTGGTAAGCACTTGTAAGCCAGAGCCTGCACTTCACTCCCTCTCCTCCACCCAGCTTCATGCTCTAAGTCAGAACCTCCTCATGCACCCAAGCTCCTTCCCAGATCCCGCATTCCCTCCTGTGCTCCAATCCCCTGTTCCCACCCACGGCCACAACTGCCCCCAGAGGCCACATCCCTCACCCTCTCCTGGGTGCACCTGAAAACCCCACATCAGTCCAGCTTGCCCTAAACCAATTGTAAGCATAACTAAGTATAAAGATAATTAGCAGTTCTTTAAATGTGGGACATTATGAAAGGCCATGGGGATGACAATGTATAGTCAAACTGAATAGTTAAAGACTTACCAAGAATAAAGTTAAACAGTTTATTCCATCACCTGCTTTATTTATTTAAGTCAGAATTTGCCTGTCGTCAGCTGACTGGTGATCTTTTGTGAATGTGTACAAGTAGCCTTGTGTGTATTGTGGCTTTGGAAATACATTATTCAAAGACAAAAACAAAACAAATAACTTCTTTGAAAGTTGCCAACTCCTATCCTAGGAATTGAAATGTATAACTTGGCTGGAGACTAAAAATCATTGTCTTAATAAAAACATGAGATTTTTTACAACAATCTGTAACCCACTAACCCCTGTTTTTTGCCCTGTGACTAAAGGATGTTTATGGGCTACTTAACCTTGAATTGTCCCTTAGTTTGTAGCTAAAATATACTCTGTCTTTTCAACCTTCTATTTATCTGCAACAATCTGCCTTTTATCCATCCTGAGGAAGAGTTTTATGTTGTGCAAAAGCTTATCTCTCTTTCACCACCAGAAGTTGGTCTAATAAAAGATACTGCCTCATCCCCCTTGTCTTCCTCACAGCAGTTCAGTAGGCTGGTGGAAGAGACTCCTTGGAGATAGCGAGAATGGAATCCAGATGAAGGTGTAAAGCCAGTTTTCTCTCCAGAGCTTCACCTTCTCATTATTTTGGTATCTGTAATGGAGATTTACTACTGACTGTTCCCCTGTGGCAGACACAGGGGAGCTGAATCTTTACTAAGATACCAAACAGACTCTCACAATCACAAACTGTGTGAATGTGGAGTTGTTAAGAATGCTGGAAGAGCCGTAGGCTGGGCTGATCACTGAGGTGCTGGAACAGCTTGTAATTGAGTGAAATTCATGATCGATAGTTCAGTGTTGCCTGCCTGGCTAATGTGCTGGTAGGTAAGACACCCGAAACTGTACAAACTAAAATAGTGGTCCCTTTATTTTCTCTCTCTCCTCTTGAAAGAGAAATGATAGTTAGGATCCCTCCAGCTGAAATGGAATTAGAAGTGGATAGTACTCAGGGTTACCTCTACCTGGGCCCAACACAACATTTGAGAGCCACAAAACTCCTGCCAGAACCTCTAGGTCTGTGATGTCCAATACTCTGCCTGTTTGCCACGTGTGGCGACCTGGACAGTTCAGTGTGGCAAAAAGGCTCATTAGAGCTGCACATGTGGAGCAGCTTCTGCTTCTCCATGCATGTGCCCCACCAAGTGGTGGGACAAGTGTATGGAGGCAGCGACAGAGGCTCACTTGGGGGTGCAGGGCAGCTTGGGGCTGGGCAGCTCGCATGACACAGCTCCGGCAGTGGCTCCAGTGAATCACCGGCAGTTTGCATGGGGAGAGGAGGCAGGGTGCCCGGCTGGGGGATGCAGAGGACAATTGTTAAATTTCTTCTGCATACCACTATTCTAGTCTTTCCAACTGACTCTGTACCTAAATTTTCAGGGCAAAGTTTCTTTGCTGCTTGAGTTTCTCCCTCCGGCTATGTGCATTTCTGCTGCCCCTTTAGGTGTGCCTTGCATAAGACCCAAGACAATCTACCATCTGTGGGATAGGTGGTCATCCACCCATATGCACTGACTCTGTGGCTTCTTCAGGCCTGGAGGACCCATGGTGAAAAAATGGGTGGGTGCTGTGCACTCACTACCAGCCTCCACCCTATCTGCTCCCCCAGCACCACCCACCTGTTGGTGGGCCCCAGAGATCAGCATCTCCTGCTTCTTAGCTATCTGGTAGTGCTTGGGAGGCTGGGGGAGGGGGCGAAAACACGGTTTGCTTGGAGGAGGGAAGGAATTGAGCTGGAAGAAGTGGAGCAGGGCAGGGCGTTAGTGGAAGGGATGGAGTAAGGGCAGGGCCTGTAGCACAGCCAGGTGGTATAGCACCCCCCTGGCACTTTTGAAAGTCAGCGCCTGTGCAGCCATCCATCTCACATATGGGGCCTGATCTCATAGGCGTGCACCAAGACCACCTACTGGGTGTGAGTCTCTTTGAAACTTGGCCAGAAAAGGACATGATGCCCCTACTGCCCCCCACCCAGTGGGTGAGTACTTACCTGGGTCTGATGTATCTCAGGTTCAATTCACTGCTCTGCTTGATGTGGAGCAAGGTTATCAATGGGCAAAGCTGTCCCATCCACAGGAAGGTTCAGGGTGGCCAGCAGGCCCTGCGGTGTGGGGGGCCCTGCAGCAGACAACTCAATGGTAGCATGGAGAGGACCCATAGGCTGGCGTGGGGCATTATATGGATGGCCTGGTGCCGGGCAGCAGCAGGGGTCAGCTCCTCCCATGCTCACCACAGTGGTTGGAGCCAGAGTGACCCAGTGGCTGGCTCTGTTGCCTGGTCCATCTCCCAGCTTGCTGGGCTGCACCTCATGGTGGTGGTGGCAAGCAGAGCGACCAAGCATGCTCTGTTCCCTCAGCGGTGCAGGGCCGAGGGGAGCAAGCCAAGACCAAGGCATTCCACTTACTGCTGCCGCAATGAAATGGAGTGTGGCTGGCGGGGAGAAGCTGGCAGAGCAGAACAGGTTGCTGCATCGCGCTTGCTCCACCCCCATGGCAACTGGGGGGAACACAACTCCTGCTGCTGCCCTGCACCAGGCAGCCCACGTAACCCCCCACCCCGGCTCATGTATCTTGGGGCAGGGATGCTTTGGGGAAGGAGATCATTGCAGGGTGAAGCAAGGGCAGGGCCAGTTGTCCTGTGCCACGCTAGGGACGGCCCTTTCAACAGGGGTCTCCTGCTTTCCAGGAGACAACTCTAATCGCTGCACTATGGGATTTTCTAACTTGGGACTCACTCAGTCCCTTCGGCTGAAGCTGTTCTGCTGTGGATAAATAATGTGCCTGAAGTGTGAGCGGGGTGGGGACCCTGGGTCCCTCAGCTGACAAGTAAGTGCCCTACTCATCAGGATGCACAGTATCTTAGTCATTAGGGCAGTCCTGTCACTTTGATTCACTATAAATCTATCTCCCCTGCTCCTACCCACTGCTGCCAGGTTTAACACAGCTCTCACAAGAGAACCTGCAGCCTGCACATTGTCTTATCTTCACAACACAAACTCAACTTGAAGAAGCCGCTAGAAGAGACCATACCCAGAATGTAAGTCTAAGCCTATTTCCATAACTGATACGTGTACGTTAGGTAGGTGCCTAATTAGTTAAGTTGCAGAGCTCACTGGGGTCATTTGACAAGCACTACTTACTGGGTCTGGGTGACACAGAAATGAGCTATCCTTGGAATTTGGACTTTACAGAAACTACCTTGTAGGGAGCTTGTAAATGTAGTCACTGGATAGCCTGTCACCTCCAAAGGTTACCTCTTAGTGTTGTTAGCCTTTACACCAGGAAAAAGGTGGCAGTTCCTTTGTGCAGGAACAAATTCACACAAGTGGCTTTAGCCTTTGCCAGTGACTGGCGTTGCTTGGAGTAAGGGTTTCTGGAGTGATGACATTATTTCATGTCTCCAGGGCACATGCTGACATTTGCACTCATTTGAGTTACTCTGTGAGCACCTGTGGAACTGATACAAGGCCAGGCATCGGTAGTGATCGAGGTGCAAATTAAAACAAGATGTTCAAACTTGATAGAGCTGTAGCTCTTACATGCTGAAGAGACTTGTACAGCAATGTAGTACAGAACTCAGGTCAGCTTACGAGAGCTCATACAGATAATGGGCGAAGAGAATTTTTACCCCGATTCACCACTGATTAGTCCAGTCTGCTGCTGGTGTAATTCTGTTGACCTCCATGAAGTTACCTTATGCCACCAATGTAACATAGTAATAAATTTAACACTATTATTATAAGGGCTGGGAAAATAATTTTGTTTTGATGGCCAAATTAAAAAAATCCCACATATTTTGTTGCCAAGCTAACCAAAATGAAAACAGGCCTTTTTGGCACCAGTATGAAATTCTGAACCCCAAATTTTGGCTTGGATCAAATTAAACATTTTGTTTCAGTACTTGGTTTCATTCTGTTTTCAGAGTGCCATTTTTTAAAAAAAAGTTAGCTACATTCTGAAATGTCTTTTTGAAATGAAAAGTTGAAATGTTTTGCTTTGGAAAGGTTTGATGTTCCTTCCCTCCCTTCCTCCCCCAGAAAAAAACAAAACAAAACAAAAAATATTTTTCAACTGAAATGAGTTGCTGAATGTGACACAAATTTATAGATCAGTTCGGTGATTTTTTTTAACATGAAAAAGCTTCACTCACCTCTGGTTCAAAAGAGGATTTCATAAAACTCAGTAGCAAAGTCAATTATATGCAACTTTCTGGGAGGCCAAAGGTGAAAACCAACTGAGCAAATTACTGTTTTCAGAGCAACACTATATAAAATGGAAATCATGGGGAAAACATGTGACCATGGGAAGTAGGTGGATACAGGCAGCAAGTTATTCCGACAGCTTTCATCATGAGTGTTCCTGTCAAAAAGACACCTTACTTGGCCTCAGGTTTAGGGATAATTCTGAAATGTCACTAAGTGAGACAATCTGGGAAAAAGTGACAGTCCCATATGTTTTCTCCCTCTTTCGTTTGTGGCATGAAGAGGTGCAATTAGTCAGTTTCTCAGCAGGTATAAAGTGGTGCTACTCCATTAACTTCAATGGGGCTATGATGGTTTCTGGTAGTTGAGGAGTCAGCCCAGAAAGTCCAAATGGTGGTGAAGGGGTAAAAGAAGGAAATGTGAATTTTACCACATGCTCCATCCTCTGCTCTGTTCTGTTCCATGCAACCACTGCTGTTCTCCCACAACTACTGAGCTTGTGCTACCGTAGGGAGAGTGGCTAGGGACAAAATGACGAGAAGCAAGTGCTTGATGCAGGATGTTGCTCTTTTGCATTGTATGCTGATTAACATCACTTGAGAAATCTGTGTGCATTAGTGCTGCTCAGAGCTCGTCATCCTCACTTGGTAGTCCCATCAAAAGAGTGGTATCGGTGGAGCCAGTGGCAACAGGAGAACCAGAGTGCCGGTGATGCCATTGCCAAGTGGGAGGGGACACCTCTTATGAAACACAATTCACCTAAAATGGTCTGGTGGTCCCACCCCCCCACCGAGCCTCAGCCCATGATCATGTTTGCATCAGTGATATCAGGACTGTAAAATGATGCTGGTTGATACAGCAAAGGCGGTGCAAGGAAGATGATGAACAGTCCTGACCCACCTGTCTTTTCTCCTGTTTGTTTTTACCCTCATTCAGCAGCTCGTTCTAGAAACGATAGCTGAACCTTTCTGGAAGGATTTCTGTTTATATAGCTGCATTGTGGGAGAGGGCAGAGGGAGGTCCCCTAAGTGGTGTGATCTCATGGAGAAAGCACTGGACTGGAAACCAAAGAGGGAAAGAGATGTGGCTCTATCACTGACTTCAGTGGGGCCAAGATTTCACCCCTGGTCGCCTCTCCTAGCTGGCTTACCGTGGAACAGGAATAAAGCTACATCAGCTCTCTGGTCTCTCCTTCTTCAAAATGGGGTTAGTTGTGCTGATATCCTTGGACTATAGCACTTTGAGATTCTGGAATGAATAGTGATAAATATTTATTGTCCTGTAACTGACTTGTAGCTTGGAAAATGACCAATTTTCTAAGGATTAACTAAGAAATAGACCACAAGTTCTCTTCAACTGACTATTGATGTATTAATCGTTTCTTCTTCATCCAAACTGGCTTGCTCATCTCGGTTTAATCTGTGTGACAGGAGAGTAAGCCTGTTTCCTGAAGTGTTCTGGGTTCTAAACTTGGAAGTCTGCACAGACTGGAAGTCTACACAGAACTGGGTTTAGTGTCTGTGTGGCATAATTCAAACTTCCACAACAAGCAGTCTCAATGTCATAAATAAATGAGACCCTGAGGGCCTGATACATAAAAATATGGTGGCCCTTGATTTGCACAGTTCCCCTTGCATCAGTGGGAGCTGCAAAGAGAGACCGAGGGTAGCACATGGCTGTTAGTAATGGGATTTTTTACCATTTTGTTTAAGTCCTTCCTCTGTTTTCTGTTTGCAATGTTCTATGGTTTTCAATGGAGATCTTCTCAGATTTAGGAGCCTGACGAGAACTACCACTTGTCATTGTGTTTTTTTCTAAATAGTGACCCTGCCGACAGGATTCCCCAAGCTGCAGTTGGAGCAGTGATTTAAATTTAACGGCTGAACTTCCAATAGTGTTAGAACTTCTCCATCAATAAATGAAAAGCTGAGGGAATTGATAAGGAACACCTGGAAAGTGTGCAGATTACTATAGAAATGCCATCATTCCTAGTCATGGAAGAAGGTTTTACTGTTTTCCCTCCACTCCCCTAATTTTTCTTTGGGCTTGTCTACATGAACAATTAAGACATGACAAGCTGAGGTGTGACTCTTACCATACATTAGCTCACAAGGGATGAGCTGCCTGTGTGAATTCTGCTGACTCAGGTTAATAGTTTAATTTTATCCTGTTTTGAAGAGGACTAGATCAAAGTATATTAACTAATGAACATCAGCAGGAGCCACACAGTAAGCTTGTGGTGAGGTAAGATATGTCTATACTTATGGAGTGTTTGACATGCCGCAGTCTATCTCTCTGGGCTTGGCTGTCGACCCTGGTACTCCATGCTGCCGCATGGAGTAAGGGACATCAGTGACCACCTGAAGAGCCCTGGTATGTTGATTCAAGCAACACCAATAGTGTGGGTAGAATTGTGTATTTTGAATCAATTTTGATCTCTTGGGTACACCAAGCCCTAGGTTCACATCCCAGTTTGGTTCAATGAAATATTTTGCGTAGACAAGCCCTCTGTCCCCTCTAATTTTTTCCATCCAAGGACAAAATAACTTCTATGTGCAGATAGGCACCACCAATGGAAACCTACGTTGCAAGGGTCAGCAGCTGGAAGATGCCCAAATCTCCCCGAAGTGGCCAAGTGCTCAGTTTACAAGGAACACTGCCTTTGACTGACTAAAAAGGGCTTGGTCCTGCCAAGAGGGCAGGGGACTGGACTTGATGACCTCCCAAGGTCCCTTCCAGTTCTTTGAGATGTGTATCTCCATATTTCAGAAAGCAGTTTGTTACTGTTTTAAGCACTGCATACCTGTGTAATTACATGGCAACACAAAGTAATTTATAAAACCAAACTAGTTATGTGTTAAAGCAACTATTTCTACTGTTACATGCCATGTGCGTATAGAATGACTTTGTGGTGTACCTGTGCAGTCAGAGACCCAGTCAGGACAATGAAACTTTCATGTTTCTTTTCTTCCTTCATATATGCTGTACTGTCTTATCAGTCATTTCCTGATACTGAAGTTCTCTAACTTCTGATACCTAATCATTTTAATGCTCTCTGTTGGGAACCAATATACATAGAATCATAGAATACTAGGACTGGAAGGGACTTCGAGAGGCCATCAAGTCCAGCCCCCTGCCCTCATGGCAGGACCAAGTATTGTTTAAACCATCCCTGATAGACATCTATCTAACCTGTTCTTAAATATCTCCAGCGATGGAGATTCCACAACCTCTCTTGGCAATTTATTCCACTGTTTGACCACCCTGACAGTTAAGAACTTTTTCCTAATGATCAACCTAAACCTCCCTTGCTGCAGTTTAAGTCCATTGCCTCTTGTTCTATCCTCAAAGGCCAGGAGGCAATGGACTTAAACTGCAGCAAGGCATCATCTGATGCCTTTCCAAACTGTGCAACCTATACTTTTTCCTTCATGGTCCCATATATATTGTCACAATTGCTATCTTTTTCACATAGCTGATCCTCCTTAAATTCAACTGCCAACTACAGTTTAAGGAAAAAAGAAAGCGAAGAGATAAGCAAAACTGTTTTACAGTTGGTCAATTTTTAAATGTATTTTTATATTTGGGGGAAAAAAAGCCTTTTCTGGAGTTTTGAGTATGCTTCCAAATTAAAAAGACCCTTTGTTTTCAAAACCTTAGACATGTATTTGACGTATTTCACCAAAAATGGCATTAAAATAATTATGGAAATTTTGCTTCTTGAAGTGAAGTGTCTGGCCATATTTTGAATAAAATATAAACAAACCCTATTTTGATTAAAATGTTTCTGAGACACTGGTTCCATTTTTAGCTCTGTGGAATGAAAATGCCAGAATTGTTTTCTTTCAGACCGGTTCTAGTTGTTAATGAGTGATGTTTTGGCATGTTTGGGGGACTGATGTTTCTGATTGATTTCTGTGGGTACAGAATGCCTTTGAAATATTTCTCTTACAGGAAAAAAATGAAAATATGGGGGGAAAAACTAATTGTTTCAATTTTTAAATGTCTGGGAGATATGCTGACAAATGGAGGTTTATCTGAGTTTCTAGACTGATGGATGTAAGAAGATATGATTAAATCAGGTGGAAAATTATACATTTTCTTTATAATTTAATATTAAAACCACTGATAAAAGCTTCTGCAATGGACAACACTGACAAACTGGCTAAATAACTGTTGTTCTGTTATGATGATTTAAGCCTTCTTCAAATGTCATGACATTAACATTTTATTCAGCGCCGTAATGAAGTGGCTGCTGGAAGAATCGACAATCTTTTTAAAAAAGTCAGCATTTTTTGACTATCTTTAGGAGGCCATGGGTCACTCTGTAATATTAAATGATGGAATTGCTGGGAGAAATATGACCATGTAGCATATTTCTCGTGGGCATCTGGCCATTACAGGAATGAAGCTGCCAAAAGATTCAATAGAAATCTTCATTGTGGCATTAGGTTGTAGTTCCGGAGTCCATTTACTCTTGGCAAATATACGGACGTCTCCTTAGGGCAAATAACCTTTTAATATTCTCTCTTTGAATGTTAGAGATGCACATGAATAGTTTGTGCAGTAATGCAGACTGTGCCTCCTAGAATGTAGTGGTCTTTTTTTTTTTTATTGCTTTTCCCTCTCAGTTACTGTTCTTCCACTCTGGTTTTCCTGCTTCCCATCATGCTTCTGTGGGGTCATTCCAACATGGTGGTGTAAAATCCTCCACCCCCGCCCACCAGTCAGATCACATCACTCCCTTGTACGAGTCTCCCATCTCACAAAATATTCATGTGGCGTAGAGCTCTCTTATCATCCTGACAGCAAATCTCCCCCTCTTCAAAACACATTAGGGGATGTTCGTCTTTGATTCCGATGGCTGGAGCAAAAATGAGCTGGTTTGTGTTACTTTGGCTTTACTATTAAATGGTTTTTTAACTAAGAGACTACAAAACTGCGTTCATTAGGCTATGTCTAATCCACAGGGCTTTGTCTGCAGATGTTTGTGTCGGAAGATATCTTGTGACTAACCTCCTGTCATCAGTGTGGGTCCAGACACCAAGGCACATTGAAAGAGCAATCTGCTCTGTCAACAGAGTGGCCAGACAGACTGGCCAGGATTGCAGGTCACCAATTCTTTCCAAGAGCCAGTGCCAGGGTCCTGCTCAAACAGGCACTTAAAGGGATGCCTCCAGACAGCCGTTCCCTGCCCCTGTTGTGGGCTCACCTATCCCTACGAGGGACAACAGAGCTCTGCCTTGCCTGATGTGCTTGCCCTGCCTCAGTGGGCAACACAGCTGGTCTCTGAGTGCCATGCTGCCTGAGCTGAGCCTGGGCTTGCGATGGCCCCACACGGACATGCTGTGGCTTGTGCTTCTTCCAAGTACCCGAGTAACTGTCCCCAGCACCCACCCCTCACCAGGGACCTTGGGCCCACAGCCCTACCCCATCCCCACCACAACCCCTTCCTTCACCCTCCTCACTCTTCCCCAACCCCTGCTCAGTAAAGATGGATGCATGTGTGGTGAACAATTAACTGGGTTTTAATGTTGTGAAAATAACAACAAAAAAGAGATGTGTAAGAATAACTGCGAACTTGACAGCTATTTACAAAGGAGAGATGCGAAATGTGTGCTCATGTGAGAACTATTTACAGCGTCGAGGGTATGGTGTCTAGGACGGTGGGGTGAGGGTCTCAGAACTTGGACACAGTGGGTAGGGCTTGGGTCAGAGGGTCTCAACATGGGGGGCCATGAACCCAAGGGGGAGGGGGACCCAGAGCTATGTTAGCCTTGGGATCCCCTTCTGCCGTGGGTCCAGGGTCCCCATTGGGGCTGGCCTGGGGCAGGACCAAGAAGGGGTATGGACAAGGTTATGGCAGGATCTTTGCATGCACGAGGGGCCTGGTGGGCAAGGGGAGGGGGCATGGCCATTGCCCAGGGAACAGGCAGGGTCCAGGGTGCCTTGTGGGAGGGCAGGCAGGTATGGGGTGGTGGGGCCAGCATGCCCTGCCAGGTGCCGGTGACTGCTGTGCTCCCACTCCCCTCCACTCCTGCTCAATGGGTTAGTGGCCAAGGTGGGTGTCTGGCCTCATGGGTGGCAGGTGAGCTGGGAGCAGCCTAGCCTGCCCCAGGGCCCTCACACACCTGTGGCTTGCAGTGCTACATTGGAATTGGAAACCAGGTCTCCTCTCACGCTTCCTCTTCATCATCTAGTCCAGTCCCTATGTCCTTGGCCAATTATGATTGTTCTCTACGGAATATAGTCCAGTGATTTCACTTTTCCGGCTTCCTGGGCTACTCCAGTTTACAATGGTGGTGTTTACTCACACAATTAAGGGCCAGCACAGCTGAACTTGTAGTGAGAGGACCTTCTTAGAGGTGTGACTGTAGGCTTTTGAGTACAAGAACACAGCTGGAGATGGAGACCATTAGTACCCAGGATTCGTGGAACTGTGCATATAAACAACAGTCCTGTGGGTCCAGTGAACTCATATTTGAAGGCAGAAGAACGGAAAACTTGTGTGTATCCCACGAGGTAGGGAGCATCTATTGTTTCTCAGGGAGACAGTTCCACATCTTGATGGATCCTGTTGTTAGGAAGCTTTTCTAACTCTTCAGTCTGGATGGTTTATAAGCTTATAAACACAGATTTAAGGCTTAGCAGGGAACTGCCGTTTTTAAGACATCGTCTCTCCTCATTTCCCTTGTATGCCTTGTACTTTATCTAAATGACACCGCATTGTATGGTTGCTATGGATATTTAATTGAATCCTGGCAAAAATCTCCATACCTCACTAGTCAGTTGCATGTTTTATGACTGTCACTCGTTTGTCACCATCACTCTCCCAGTCACGGGCATGCCCTGTGCACATATTACCAATAAGGATCAGCCTGTCTTTCTCCATGGGCCTCACAGTGACAGCTTATTTCTGCAGAAGTAGCCTCAGCCTTCAACACAACAAAGACGTGAGAAAATTCATTTATTTACTACGGTAAAGTCGAACTGTGTAGGCATTTTTACAGAGATTTATGTTGTGAGCCTGGCATCAGGCCATGGGTTACAGAAAAAACAAGTCTGGGAACAACTTCACTCAGATGGCTTAAGCATAACTAAAGTGTTGAGCTCCCAGGAGAAATGAATAACAGTTGTCAAATCACGTGGATTCAGTGGGATACACAAACTAAGGGTCATGGTCATTATGGGTAATGCACCATACAAAAGTGGTGCTGCCTGCTGTAAGTTTTCTTGCACCTGGTGCACCTCCTGCAGTAGCAATGGGACAGGACTTTCAGAAGGACTCCCATTTCAGGGAGACACACAGACACAGCAGATCCTCAACCCCATACCTAACCTTGTCCTGCCCAAGAACTGGCCAGTCCTGCAGGTGGTGGCTGTTTAAGATCCTGCATGACCTGGAGCAGAACTGAGAATTGAGGAATCAGCTAAACATAATTTGTTTTCAATCTCTCTCTCTCCCGCCGATGCCTTACTTCTTACATTTAGCTCATTCCTCAATTCTCCCCCAGCATCTGAAGTGGGTTTTTCCCCACAAAAGCTCATTACCTAATAAATAAAATTAATTTTTAAGGTGCTATAGGTCTGCTTGCTCAGTTTTGCAAAGATACAGGCTGACAGGGCTGCCTCTCTGATGCATGAATTTCAGTTTCATTCTGAAATACAAAGGTATTTTTGAGCTATAAAACTGTGAATGGTAAAAGGTTCTCTCTTTTATTACCCGTGAAATGTTTCAGAAGTACAATAGAACTTCATATTTGAATGTGTATTAAAAATAAATCCTGGGCTGGGCTGGGCTGGGATAATTAAATGAGAAACACATTTTGGTCAAATCATATATAGATATTTCTGAGAAAATCAAGGGTTCCAATTGTAATACCAATAGCCCCAGGTCACTGGCCCCAGGGAGTGAACCTACAATCATAGGGACTAAAGCCCTGTGCTCTACCACATGAACTAAAGGCCAGCTGGCACTCAGCCTAGGCTGTAGAGCAGAGACTTCACTCATCCTAGTATGAGGTCTCAGTGCCTCTGGGTACTACACAATGAAAACACTGATGAAACTGTGGGTGGCCGAAAACTTTCTGTCAGCAATCTTTTCAGTGGAAGACTGAGTATTTAACTAAATTATTTTTCCAAAATCTCTGCTTTCCATGAGATAAAACTTTCAGTCAAGACCTGAACTATTCCTGTTAGGAAATGCTGTCACAGAACCGCACATTTCCCATGAAGTACTACTTCCCATTTCCAAGTGTGGAGACCTTTTTGCAGTATGGGAGACATAGTTCAAACAGGGAGACAAGACTAGAGGGATTAACTGGAATGGGTATCCGAACTCTACCTCTTAGGAGGCACCATGGTAACAGGTCTAAATGGACATGATTTGGCCAAAGCATTTCCATATCTGAGTTTCTGCTGACAGAGCAACACTTCTTGCAGGAAAAATAATCAATTTTGGCAATATCTCATTATCAGATTCCTTCATTACACTCTAGCAATTCCTATTGGAATTCAGCTAATTTTTTTTTAAAAAAATAAATCTGTGATGTTTTGAAGAGGTGGTTTTCAAGACTGTGAATGACATTTCACCTATTTAGCTTCATCACACTAATTTGTTTCTTGTTAGCTCTGTAAAGAGAACTGCCTGTGAGTAACAGCCTGGTGAGCAAGTGATAAATATTTTGCTTATAAAGATAACTTTCTTGTGGTGGTACTGACATCACCATCTCAATTCATGGCCATTAGTCCAGTTAATATTTAGAAAACCCCCTATGTCAGCAGATTTCTGTATCTGGCTCATCTGTCTGGTAATAAAGAAGACAGTATTCCTCAGAAGAATGACCGTTAAACCCTCTCACATATAAGAGGGTTACATATTCAGTGGCTTATTAACATGAGTTTGCATAATTGCATTTTGTTACATAATTACATTTTGTTGGGCATTTTTAAAATACGCTGAAGTGCAGTTCAACCCAATTTATCCAAAGGTTTGAGGACATCCAACAACCTTATGAGAAGGGGGATTCTGCAGTCAGAAAGCACTGAATAAACTGAATTCCAAAAAGGAAAGAGTAGCTGGAAATGCACCTTCGTGGTGAGAAGTCAGCACCCAAGGGCTCTTGTGCTGGAGAACTATATTGAAAATGGTAGTCTACATTGGATCGCCCACCTCCATTTAAAATCTATCTGATATTAGGAGTCCTCAAAAGTACAGTCTGCAAAAACTAGTGGCATTTCTCCTCCAGATTGCAGTCTCCACAGGGTAAACCAAAGATTGGAGTTGCTGTCCATGGTACTGACACAATGCCCATTATATAGCATTGATTACTGCACAGTCTCCAATGGCTTCATGACACCCCTGCGATGTAGGAAAGTATTTCTGTCCCATCCCACCCCCCATCACACAGCGAGCTGAGACAGAGAGACTAAGTGCGACGGGTAAGGTCTCATAAGAAGTTTCTGGTGTAGTAGGGAGCTGAACTCAGTTTGTCTCAATCCTGGGTTAAAACCCTAACTGATGGATCATCCTTCAGCTCAAACAGGGTTTAATGCCAAAAGCCTGTTGTTAATTATTATTATTGTCATAATGATTTATTTTAAAAATTACTGAGTTAAAATGAGGTGTAGTTTGGAGAGCTTTTATTTTTCCCCCCCAATCTTCATGAGTCAAGTTTGTATCAAGACCTGAAACTAGGCATGATTTGGCTCAAAGTTCCATTAATCTATCACCTGCACATCAAGAGAATTTGCATATGTGATTATTGTCTTGCCTCATCTCATGAGACAAAAGTAAATGCAGTTAATTGAGACACTTGTGTGTAGTGTTATAATCATTAGAACAGGATAAATATGTAGGTGATATCCAGGTTTGACACATAGGAAGGAGTTTTCATGAACTAGTGATTGATGAAGTACTCGTTTGGGAAGTACTCGTTACATATTCTGTTTGGGATCTGCCTAGAATATAAAGTAACATATTTAAATCATCCTGGGCAACATCCATACCATACGCCTGTTAAAATCATACCTGTCAATTGGTGGACTGGACTGATCAGTTTGGAGTAATTCCCTTCCTGGAACCTAGGGCTGTACCTATCCTGTTAGCATGCTGGCCAACCTTTTCCCCTTGCCTCAGGCTGCTGCATGTGGTTTCTTCCTTTCCAGTGCTGCACATCAGTATGTGTGTTGGTAGTTACAGACAGATAGCGCAGCTGAGAGCAAATCAATAGCTGATTGAGTCCAGGTGATTGAGTGAAAGGACAAGAGGCTACCTCACTGCAGTTGGAGGTATTTAGAATGCTCGTGGCTTTGCTCTGGAAAGTTCTGAGATGTGTAAAATGCTCATTCCTAGTAAAATGGATTGGAACTTGACTTTACTGATCCACTCACAGAAATGGCCCTTTCCCTAGGCCTTTGCTGTCAACAGACATGTTCTGTGTGACAATATTGGATTCCATTAGCTACAACCTGTCACCATATATTAAGTCTTTAAGCTGCTCCAATGCCTGAGCTGTCCAATGGCTACAATGCTGTAGAGAGGAGATGTGGTCATTTGGATAGCCAGGATCCAAACCAGCTTGGGCTTTATCTGGTAGGTTTTAATCCAGATCTTGAACAGCTGGAAGGCTGGTGAAAGACATTCCCCCTGGCTAACTGCACCCAACAGGCAGGGAGACACCCAGTGCATTGGCTGTCCATTGTAAAAGCTCTTTAAGTGCATTACGGTAATTTAGACTAAGATTTGCAAAGGTGCCCATAGCGATTGGGTTATGTCACAATGGGAGCTGGGCACCTAACTCCCCTAGGCTATCAGAAAAATCCCATCTCTAATTTAGAAGAGACTCCATTGAGTGACCCTTTACCCTTATCTGAAATGTTCACATGGCCTGAATCTATTTAGAAGCCAAACAAAAACTCTTGAAATCCTCTGAGAATAGCTTTACTTAACAAGATTTCTAATGCTCCCATTTCTGGGTAATCAGGGAATAGCATGAGAACAAAGAACATTTTCATCTTTTCCTCTGTCAGTCAGAATCGGGATGTGCCCAAAAATAATGAGAGAGGATAATGTTGTTTTTAACCTCACCCAAAGGGTGAGTTGGGTTTATTCTTAGTTTTAGATCTGAATTTTAGATCTAAATCTGAGCCAGCCTTTTTAGGTGACAAATCTGAGGAACTCTCCCAGATTGAAGTGACATTAGAGGAGGTTTTGGAGTTAATTGATAAGCTGAATAGTAACAAGTCTCCAGGACCAGACGGTATTCACCCAAGGGTTCTGAAAGAACTCAAATGTGAAATTGCGGAGTTAACAACAGTGGTTTGTAACCTATCCTTTAAATCCGCTTCGGTACCCAATGACTGGAAGACGGCCAATATAACGCCAATATTTAAAAAAGGCTCCACAGGAGACCCTGGCAATTATAGACCAATAAGTCTAACATCAGTACCAGGCAAATTAGTAGAAACAATAGTAAAGAATAAAATTGCAAGGCACGTAGAAGAGCACGAATTGTTGGGCAAAAGTCAGCATGGTTTCTGCAGAGGGAAGTCGTGTCTAACTAATCTATTAGAATTCTTTGAAGGGGTTAATAAACATGCGGACAAGGGGCACCCAGCGGACATATTATACCTAGATTTCCAGAAAGCCTTTGACACGGTCCCACACCAAAGGCTTTTATGTAAATTAGGCGGTCATGGGATAGGAGGAAAGATCCTTTCATGGATTGGGAATTGGTTAAAAGACAGAAAACAAAGGGTTGGAATGAATGGTAAATTTTCACAATGGAGGGGGGTAACTAGTGGTGTTCCCCAGGGGTCAGTCCTGGGACCAATCCTGTTCAACTTGTTCATCAATGATCTAGAAAATGAGGTAAGCAGTGAGGTGGCAAAGTTTGCAGATGACACCAAGTTGTTCAGGACAGTCAAAACCAAAAGGGATTGTGAAGAACTACAAAAAGATCTCAGCAAACTGAGTGATTGGGCAGCAAAATGGCAAATGAAATTTAATGTGGGTAAGTGTAAGGTAGTGCACATTGGAAAAAATAACCCAAATTACACGTACAACATGATGGGGTCAAATCTAGATACGACAGATCAGGAAAGGGATCTTGGAGTTATAGTGGATAGTTCTCTGAAGACATCCACGCAGTGTGCAGCGGCAGTTAGTAAAGCAAATAGGATGTTAGGAATTATTAAAAAAGGGATAGATAATACGACAAAAGATATCATACTTCCCCTATATAAAACTATGGTACGCCCACATCTTGAGTACTGCGTGCAGATGTGGTCTCCTCACTTCAAAAAAGATATATTGGCATTAGAAAAGGTTCAGAAAAGGGCAACTAAGATGATTAGGAGTTTGGAACGGGTCCCATATGGGGAGAGGCTAGAGAGACTGGGACTTTTCAGTCTGGAAAAGAGGCGATTGAGGGGCGATATGATAGAGGTATATAAAATCATGAATGGTGTGGAGAAAGTGAATATAGAAAAATTATTTACCTTTTCCCATAATACAAGAACTAGGGGACACCAAATGAAATTGATGGGTAGTAGGTTCAAAACTAATAAAAGGAAATTTTTCTTCACACAGCGCACAGTCAACCTGTGGAACTCCTTGCCGGAGGAGGCTGTGAAGGCCAGGACTCTATTAGGGTTTAAAAAAGAGCTCGATAAATTTTTGCAAGTTAGGTCCATACATGGCTATTAGCCAGGGGTAAAGTATGGTGCCCTCGCCTTCAGTACAAGGGCAGGAGATGGATGGCAGGAGATAAATCACTTGATCATTGTCTTCTGTTCTCCTTCTCTGGGGCACCTGGCATTGGCCACTGTCGGCAGACGGGATACTGGGCTGGATGGACCTTTGGTCTGACCCAGTGTGGCCATTATTATGTTCTTATGTAGATAAAGGTTCATATTATTTTATCCAGATTAGTAATAGTATTCCTAAAGGTTGACATCCTGAAGCTTGTGCTATACCTGTTGCAGATATAAAATAGTTAGATTCAACAGAATTCATTCTTATTTCTTTATGATTTTAATGGATAATATCAAACTTTATTTTAAGTATTTTATTTTTATTGACATTTTCACAACTGCATTAAATTATGGGTCAAATAGCTTTAGGGGGAGGACTCAAAAGTCAGTTTTAAAGCCATTAAAAAAAACTTGTCAGCATCACGTCAAAGTATACAAAATAAATATCCTTACATGAAGTTCTAATAAGTTCTCAATTAGCATTTTTCTTTCTGTGACTACCTATAAATTTCAACGTTCATCTATATAAATATTTTTCCATCTGTTGTGTATGTACAGTGAAATTGATATTTACCAAAGAAATCTAATCCTTCCCAGCCTAAATGCAATCACATAGTCAGACTGGGTCTTTGTTTGACTGCAACACAAGATCATCTAGCATGATACGGGGAGGCACGGTATCTGGGAACTGTCTGCTGAAAAGCACATTCATGAACTGATCTTAAGCTTAATTGACTTGCTGTAAAACATGAGCAATCCTGAGACTTTCAAGTATTTAAGAACACTTCTCATTGACATGACCTTTGCCTTGAAGCTGAGTTTTTCTTCCAGATCAAATCAAAATTAAAATCCTCATCCTGACAGCTTTCCACAAGACACTGCAAATCATGGATTTTCAGCTAATCAGTACAGTTAGTTGCTCCCAAACTATCCAAGCAATTCAAAGCCCAAGAATGTGGTGGTAATGGGATACAGAGTCTGTGTTTTGACCCTTCTAGAATTTCTTTCAACAGAAGTTATTTACTATTTACTTAGTGCCCAGAATTTCAACTGATATCATGACCCAGTTGTCTAGAGACACAATAAAATCACTATCAGAAGAGGAGACTGAGGGGTGATTTAATAGCAGCCTTGAAATTCCTGAAGGCGTGATCTAAAGAGGATGGACAAAAATTGTTCTTGGTGGTGACAGATGGCAGAACAAGGAGCAGTGGTCAGAAGTTACAAAAGGAGAGGAGTAGGTTGGATATTAGGAAAAACTACTTCACCAGGAGGGTGGTGAAGCACTGGAATGCATTGCCTAGAGACGTGGTGGATTCTCCATCCCTAGAGGTTTTTAAGTCCTGGCTTGACAAGGTCCTGGCTGGCATGACTTAGTTGGGGTTGATCCTGCTTGAAGCAGGGGGATGAACTAGATGACCTCGTGAGGTCCCTTCCAGCCCCATGATTCTATGATCTGCAAGTTGTTATAATCTAACTTGATAAGACAAAAATAAGGAATAAAGGGGAAATAAAGGCTGTGAGTTGACTTGCCCATGCTCATTCCATTAGTAGAGTCAGGAAGAGAACTGAGGTCTGCTGAGCCCAGGCTCACCAATAGAAATAACTATCCTAGCATCTACACAACACAACCACTATTTTGAAATAAGTTTGAAAATAGCGGTTGGCTTATTTCAAAATAGATACACCTCATCCTATGAGGAATAGTGTCTATTTCAAAATAAGTGCTGTTAAGACAGGGTATAGAACCTGTTTTGAAATAAGCCATAGTGTGTCCACAATGGCTCTATTTCAAAATAAGCTCTGTGTGTAGACACTGTATTTAGAAATAGCTAAGTGCTATTTCAAAATGCATTTTTGTGAGTAGCAGTGTTACTTCAAAATAAGTTATTCCACAATAGCTCTTCTGGAATACCTTATTTCAAAATAAGGCTGCTGTGTAGACATACCCTATGGCTGTGTCTACACTAACCCTCCCTTTCGGAAGGGGCATTTAAATGACATGGATCAGAACTGATTAATGAGGAGCTGATATGAATATTCAGCATCTCATTAGCATAATGGTGGCCAGTCATGCTTCAGAAGTGCTGCTTTCTAACTGCAAACTGGCCATGTAGACATGGGAGCTTTGAAAGAAACTGCAGACTTTGAAATTCCCTTATTCCCAAAATGAATTGGGAATAAGGGAATTTTGAAGTCTGGGGTTTATTTCGAAGTGCCTGCATCTATACAGCCAGTTTGGGTTTAGAAAGCAGCACTTTTGAAGCGTGACTGGCTGCCAGCATGCAAATGAGGCACTGAATATTCATATCAGCACCTCATTATCCAGTTCTGATCCATGTCATTTAAATGCCTCTTCCGAAAGGGAGGGGTCTTGTAGACATGGACTATGTGTGTGCAGAGTCAGTTTTACTCAGAACTAGGCAGAAAGCCAGATCTATCTCATAGCACTTTCTGTCTGCCCTGTGGTGATGGAGGTCATATGAGTGCCTCACTCTTTTTTTTTAATGGAGTTATCTTCTCAACCTTCATATGAAATGCTAATTGCACTAAAATGCAGACATGCTAAAACTCAGACCTTCAAAATTATGTTGGTGCATAACTCTCCCTGATTTCCTGCCCTCACACAAGAGCAGGAATCAAACCCAAATTCATTATGGTACAGGCTAACACCCTACCCACTGGACCATCCTGCCTCTAGTTCAAGTTCAGAACAATGCTGGCTAAGTCAGAAGACTTAGTAACAGAGATGCACAAGTAACAGAACAGTAACAGTACCAGAGAGGTAGCCGTGTTAGTCTGTATTCTAACAAAACAAAGCAGCAGTCGTGTAGCACTTTAGAGACTAACAATTATTTATCCAGTGATGAGCTTTCATGGGACAGACCCACTTCCTCAGATCAATAGCATTTCCAGTAGAGATTGACATCCTATAAGTACAGAGGTCCAAAAAAATTGCAATAAAAACTGACATATCAAGGAAATAGGACTGACGGAGAGGGGTGAGAAGTGGGGGATGTTGTGTTGTGCCTGACATAACTATGAACATCAAAGGAAGGGAAGCAGTCCTTGTAGTGCAAGAGGTAATTGTTGTCTTTGTTCATACCCAGTGTTAATGTGTGGAATTTGAATATGACCTCCAGTTCACAAATCTCCCTATGCAATCTGCTTGTGAAGTCTTTGTTGTAGAACACATATTCTCAGGTCTTTGACAGAATGGCCCACTTCATTGAAATGCTTATGTGTGTTAAGATTCCTGATGTGTGCTCTGTGTCCATTCATTCTTTGGCAAAGAGTTTGGCCAGTTTGTCCAACGTACGTAGCGGTGGGGCATTGCTGGCACGTAGCGGTATATATAATATTGGTCAAGGTACATGACAATGAGCCCTTGATCTTGTAACTAATGTGGTTAGGTCCAGTGATGGTATGCCCAGGATGAATATATGGACAAAGTTGGTAGTGGGGTTTGTTGCAAGGAAAAGTTCCAGGATTAGTATTAGGGTGGTGTAGCCTGTGATTTCTGGTGAGAATTGTTCTTAGGTTCAGGGCTCTCTATGGGAGAGGACAGGCCTGGCATCTAGGGCCTTCCAGAGAGTAACATCATGGTCTAGAATTGGTTGTAGGTTTTAATGATACATTACAGAGGTTTGAGCTGGGGGCTATAGGTAATGACAAATGGTTTTCTGTTACTGATCTGCTTGGGCCTATCTTGAAGTACCTGGTTTATGGGTATTCGTCTGGCCCTGTCAATCTTTTTTTTTTTTTTTGTTTTTATTTCTCCTGGTAGGCAATTAAGTTTTTTATAAATGCTTGGTAGTGGTCTTGAAGTTTTCAGCCTCTGTCAGTAGGATCAGAGCAGGTACAATTGTATCTAAGAGCTTGACTAGAAATGATGGATCATGTGGTGCGTGCTGGATGGAAGCTGGAGGCATGTAGGTAAGTGTAGCAGAAGACAGGTTAAGTCTCCTCCAGATCAAAGTGTAGCTGTACTGTGTGTTTGTGCAACTGTGCATTCTTGAGACAACCTTAATAAAGTGTTCCAATTTGAGACAGCACCCCGCTCTAGGAGTGTCATATCAATAGGACTGAGCTGTATATGAGCCTTTTCCTGCAGCAAACACTTAACTCAGGGAAATTTTCTGACGGAAGCCTGTTACTTGCCGACAACTTAATTTGTTTTGCTTCACCCTGAGAATTTCAGTCTCTGCACCAGTTCTTTGAACATTCTGCTGTGCTGCAGAGGGAGATCCCTGCGGAATGAGAAGAACAAGCTTGTTTTGTTTGACTAACTGCTGCTGAAAGTTTCTTGAAGATTAGGTTACCACTAAGGGACCATTGAAAAGTTTGTTTTTCTGTTTCCCTTCCAGGAACTTGCATCAAACAAACCTATTCTAAATACATTAGTAAGCAGAAATATTAGATAACACATTCTCTTACTGCATGGCTAGGCATTGAAAACTTCTCTTTACTTAAACACCTCTGTTGTAGAGCTATGGACCAAAACTTTGCTGTTATAGATATTACAGAGGGGCAGAAATGGGGTTTACAATTCCAGGCTAGGACAATCCAAAGGTTATTACTGTGACAATTAACAAAGAGCTAAATTTTGAGGTCCTCATGTGATTTTCCTCAAATTTCACTCAGACATTTACCATATGAATATAAGATGAAATAAAAATGAGTAATTTCAAAATTTAACCCCTTAAGAAGACAGTTACTTTAACTCTGATTCCTCCATCCTACCTTCCTCCTATTTTTCACGCTCATGCAATTGTGTTTAATGATTTTCTCTGTGATGGCTCTGCTAATGACATTGTTTCTTCAGAAAGTGAATTTACCCTTCCCAGTTCTTGTCATGATGACCATCTTCTGTACTGGGTGTGATGTTCATTTTTACATCTAAATGGAGGCTGCATTTTCCCTTTTTTGGGAAATTCAACAATCCATTGAAAGAATCCCTTCCTAAAAGGACACAAATCCATTTGTGATGCGAAGTCAGTTATAGATAGTCAACAAGTTAAGAAAGGGCTCCCTGCTACAAATAAACTCACTCCTTGCCCTGCCCCACCCCCGAGCCTAAAGTTGCTTCTTACAAAGAAATAAACTTCTGTTTATGCTACAGAAAAAGAATCCTCAGAATCCAAAATGTAATTGTCCTGTATCTTAATCCACACTGACTCTCCAAATTGTGCTTGGAAAATGGGCCAGTGATTAGCCTGTTGCAGAGTGACTATTCTGTCTTTTTTCTGAGTAATATGTAAATGTTTCCCTAAAGGCAGGTGAATTAAATAATCACAAAGTAATTTAAATTGCTTAATACGAGCATATTCTTGCTTAAAATTGCTGCTGTTTTCACACTACAGGTGGACCATGTTCATTAAAGCCAGATCCTGCAAAGACTTATGAAGGGAAGTAATATTACCCATGCGAGGAATGGTCTAAAAATGTGACAGCTTTTTATTATGTATTTAATTATTTTGTAGGCTGATAGTACAGAGAGGCCACAATCAAGAATCAGAGCCCTGTTGTTCCTGGTGTAATATGCACAAATAAAACAATATATTTTGCCCCAGTGATCTTACACTTTTAAGTAATTTAAGATTAGCCAGTTTCATTCCTGGGTGGGAGTTGCTAAGTTACCATTTTAATGGAAATGTGACATTTGCAAACACAAAAATGGCTGAAACAAAACTGGCTAATCAGGGACATTTTTGTGGACCATTTTTGGTTTCTTTCCTCCTTTTTATGTTGACATCCTTATCACTGCCTAACCTGCAGTGCTGTTGGACAAGTTGAACCTCTCTAGTTCAGAACTGGCTGACTGTTTATCATGGGTGTGGTATGTTTCCTGTGTCTACAGCCCCAGTCCTGGAGATCAGTGTTCTGTGCTGTTTCTTAGCTCTACTTTCACCCCTAAACATCTGCTAAGAGCCTAGTAGACAGTGGAAGTGTTGCTATTGCTGTTAGCCAATACTGACCTCCGTGGTCTGGCAAATTCTCTGGTTCGGCACCAGTCAGGTCCGAAGGGTGCCAGACTACAGGTTCAACCTGTAGTTACGTAGCTGAATTATAACAATATCAGACGAATGATTTTCTGCCAACATAATATCTGAGAAATAACTACAATTCAAGGAACAGATGATTCTGGGTGACCTAATGAATAATCAAACTACCCTGACACCTGTACAGCAATAATTTGTTTCACTTACAGATCAGATTTTTGTTAACATATGGTAGCAAAATGATCACAAGGTTTTAAGCCCATGTATTTGCTCCGGTACAATCTACAGTAATATAAATATACTGAAAACATTTCTGTAATCATTTTAACCCTAGCATGACAGCGAGAGAATGGGAGGTGGGGATGGGACTAAGACATCTTCTGTTCAAGAGCCTTGCAATTTAAAAGGGAACTAATAGTGAGTAATCATGAAACCATTTCCTTACCAGACGGGACTTACCTGTGCATGCATCTGGCCCTATAGCACTGTTCAAAATTAGAATCTGTAATGAGCTGCCCATGGAGTAGCTGTGTTTCAAAATTAAATCGCAGGAGAACTGAGTGATGAGTAGGATTATAAGCCTCCTAGAGGAAGCAGTAATTATTGGGGAGGCAAGTGGGTTGATTGTTATGCATCAGTTTTATCTGTGCTTGCACACAGGGGCAAGAATAAATATTAGATTTCAAAGGCACACAAGGGGGAATTAGGTCTTAGTTGCCATCAAAGTCAGGGAAGTCAAGTGCCTAATCACCCTTTGTGCTTTTGGACTCACCTCTCTTACCTTCCCAGCTCTCTTCTATCCTATTGAAGGGGAATGCTCTTGAAAGGAAAAGCAGGGAGTGGTTGAGGCACTTTCCCTGGCTACGTTCATTAAGGATTAGATTTACACTAGTGCAGTCTCTTGCACAACTATACATTGTGGGGCATGGATTCTCATAAACACCAAGGTCCTTTCACACTACTCTGGCAAAGCCTTCCATTGCTGTTCAGTAACTTAGGACGGGGTATGACACCCAGGGTGTAAACTAAGCTCTAGTTATTAGAGACCAGGAGGAGACTAATGTGCAGGGAACAGATTATCCCAGAGCTGCAGTGTTCTTCCACCTTTCCCTGAATTGAAACATCTGGTGCTGGGTCCGATCACCAAAATGAGACTACCTGCACCTGATGCTGATCGAGGCTGGTGGTTCTTGTGAGCAGACCTGCAGCTGCTCCTGGCTAGTACAGTTCATGGTTCTAGCAGGGTGATGAAGGGGACAGGAAAGATAAGGAAAAAACTGGGCCATTGTTGTTTTCCAGCCCAGCATTAGCAGCCAATGGGGCTGGATAGCAATGGAGGAACCTGTATGATTCCCACTCTTGAGAGATGTAAAATGGTTTCTCCCTCCATACCTGGGACTGTTGTTTGGAGAAGGTGCAGCTCCGCATTGTCTCCAGTACAGGCAGGGCCTTAAGGATACAGTGGAGTGGTTGGTGGGTAATGCAGTGAAGGGTATGCAGTGCGAAAACCAGTGGTTACTCCAGGAAGGGCTGTGCAGTTAAAAGTGCTGGAGGACATTGATCATTTGTACACTTTAGTAAATCATCTGCAAGGGCTTGAGACTGTCATGCTGGAAAGGGCACATCTGGGTAACCATGGCATGGGTAGTTATCAAAAGCCCTGTTCCATTCCTAATTCTTCATCTGAGGCAGCTGGCAGAATCCATATCAACATCTGTATAGGGAACCACTCTTTCTATTATGTATCTGAAGTACTTATGTGATGCCTGTTACCACATCTGGCCATCCTGCAGTTGCCAATGTATTTATCTTCACAACATGCCTAGGAGGCATTATTATCCCCATTTTACAAATAGGAAACTGAGGCATAAAGTAACATTTTTCATCAATGTTCCAATGAAAATTTCCAACCATCTTTTAAAGATTTTGCTGCTTAAAGTTGGCTCAGAATTTACAGCAGAGCATTGGTTGAGTGACTTGCTCAAAGTAACAGAGAGCACTTCTACGAAGGCAGCCTAGGGTCCATTCTTCCACCAGCAATCAAGCTCTTGGAGGTTGACACATTAGGTGGAGAGCTGCTGGTTCTGTCCCTGATTGTGTTTACGCTGTGATCAGCTAAGTAATGTACAGGATATCTTGATCCAAAGAAAGCGCTAGAACGGAATACCCTAAATTCATAACCAAAAGAGGACTCGACGGAATCTCTTGTCTTCCTTGAGCAAGGGCCAGATTTTCAGATGGTCTCAGTGTGTCTACTGTATGCTGGGCTCTCCTAAAATGTACCGCTGCACATTCAGATAAAAGAGGAAGTTCTGCTTTTCTCCTGACCTAAAAGAATCAGAGTTAGGAGAATGTTGCAGGGATGATGGAAGGGAAACAGTCAGGAAAGAAGTAGGTGGGAACAAGGGAATGAAAAACAGATAAGCTAAGCAGAAGGCAAACATAGGTTGCTTAGTTAGGAGTGACCATTCTGAGTGTTTTTCTTATAGGTTATATGCTATCAACATTTTAATGTTGGCTTTGTTGTGTGCTTCCATTGTTAAGGTCCCAGTCCTCTAATTATGTATAGACATGCTTAAGATCGTGCGTGTTCACACACACACTCTACCCCCCCCCACACACACACCCTTGAGCTCAGTGCAGTAGCACTTTTGCTGTTTATTTTCTTTGTGGAAGGTTTTTAAGACATGACTTGGAACTGTGGAGAAACCTGATTTCCTGTGTCACAGAGCATTAAAGAGCTCTGCCTCAAGATATTTCAAGCGTGCAGGCAGGGAAGAGCATTTTTCTTCTGAATCCATGAATTATAGAATATGTGGTTTCACTTAGGACTGAGAAAATCATAAAATATTCAGCAACATCTGTGCCATGTTATATGATGTGCCACTTCCAAGGAAATAGGTCACCCATGGAGTGGCACTGTCTTATACACTGGAACAATTAGCCTAGAGTCAGACGCACAATGGATAAGGACGAGGTTTGTACAGTCCATTACTCTGTTAGGATTTGCTCCTTGAATTATCATCCCTTAAATTAGTTTTAGCCATTGATAGGTTACATAGGTCACTTGGTCTGTCCTGTCTCTGTAACAGCTTTACAAGTTGGTTTGCATGGTTAGCATGAATTTCTCATGACACTGAAGTTACTGGGATGCTTTTTTATTCCATGTTCATATAAAAGTTTTCAGATGCTGAAAGCTTTCCTGCTGTAACTTGCTGCCTCTAATCAGCACACGTTCTTACTTTACCGACTTCAGACCATCTGGAGTGAGGAAGCGGGGGACAGGGACACTAGCTTGTGATTTAGGAGACTCTCAAGTCAAGTTCTTTCCTCGGCTACCAGTTTCCTGTGTGACCTAGGGCAAGTCAATTAGTCTTTTCACACCTCAGTTCCTCATCTGTAAAATGGGAGCAATAGACCTGCTCTCCCTTACAGTAGCATTCTGAGGTTAAGTACGTTAGACATTGTGAAGTGGTCAGATACCATGAGCACGGGGGCATGCAAGATAGATAACTGATTGAAGAGTTGCCTCCTGAGGGCTGTCAGTCAATGATTGGTAATAAGGGGTGCCACAGGATCTGGGAGCTAAGAAAAAAAACTCTGTTGTAGTTAATACACCATTTTATTGTTTCAGCTGATCCAGTGTACTCAAGCTGAACTGTCTGAGTAGCTCCCTTTGCGGTAGCAAGTTGTGTGCATATTATTCCCTATAGGGGATGGTGGACTTAATGTATTGTATTGTCTAGGGGAGGGCTTCACAGTGCAGGACATATGATTCTGGGGGAAATCTGGGACAGGAAGCATGTTGGGCTGTTTTTTTAAGTGTGCCTGGCTGCAGTGCATGTACACCACACACACGCACACGCACACACACACGCACACACAGAGGTAGAAGTAACAGCTGCTGGTGGCAGTTTGTGAGCAGCAAGGCATTGTAAAAGGGCACTACCAGTTCCAGGGCAGGGGTGACACAGCTACACGTTCTCATGGCTTATGCCGTGTTAAGTCATAAACCAAGGCGACAGTCATATGTGAAAGTATTCATGACCATGAATATTTCCCAAGGGCATGTTCAGGAGCTACCCCGCATCTCCTAATCAGTGGCTCTATAGCCAAGTGGATTTAATCAAATGGGAGGTGTGGATTTTCCATCCATCTGAGGCAGTTGCACAAGCCGCACTATATTTTCTAAACTAGAATACCCTGCTCGAGTGTCTTCCTAAAAGGAACTGTTCAGTTTTAGAGCACGAGTATAAGTGTTCAATATGTCTCTAAGCCAAATATCATTGGAAAACGTGAATGGAAGCTACTGAGACCAATGTCTAAGACGTGTTACTTCTCCCTGGGGCAGCTCTTCAGATCTTCTCCGTTAACTCAGTGGAACTCCAACTAAGTATACTCTTCGAGGGTCTCTCCTGCTGACTGCTCCTCACTTCTGGTTTCCTCTTTCATTTTGGTTCTTTCCTTTTGTCTCTCATCATATTATGAGGTTTTATAGGGGTGTTTGGAAGGAGTGACGAGGTGGTCAGAGAAGAGCTGGAGTTAAATGAACAGGAGAAATAGAGTGGAAGTTGGGTATCTGTAGTTCTAGCTTGCCAGCTTTCAGTAAGAATCAAAGCCTTTCTAAATGATCTTTAATATTTGCAGATGCATTATGGAAAATTTGAGCGTTTGTTAGTTTATTCTCCTGCTGCCCCCCTTTTATGCTGTTCTAAAAATGTCCCTTTGGTCTGTCATGCATGAAACAAAGGATATTTCAGTAAGATCTTTTAAAAAAGTGGTCATGAAAGTTGCCAAGCTAGCACCCCTAGAGACCAAAATCATTTATTCGCCCATAGATTGGACATAGTACTGATAGCTGCATTATGGATTCTTATCTTGCACTCATTACCTCACTAACTGAGCACCTTCCCATAATGCATAAAGAAACCTAACTACACATCTGTCCTGTGCTGCTTGGCTGCTCTTCCTCTCTGCCAGGGAAGGTCTTGTTCTGGGAGGGTTCTTTAATAAATATGCACGTTGCTGAGTGTCTGCGTTGGAGAAGGCAGGTTAATGAAACCTGCCAGTGGAGGCTGGTGTGGTAGTCCTAGCCCTTAGTTTTGGGGGCAATTCACCACACAGTCTTGGATCAGCCCCCTCCCCCCAAAGTCCTATCTCTTCCACAGATAATAATTTCCCAGCTTGCACTGCAAGTATACACATCAGGCCCGCCTGGAGGACTAGTCAGGGCTAGAGTATAAATGATCCTCTGTAGTGTAAATACGTAGCTGATGTGCTTTGTTTCCTTGGTGCTCCTTCCTTACATTTTAGGAGCCTGGGTCTATTTTGTGATTCATTCCAATGCTGAGCCGGATTTGCAAAAATGTGGGGCTTTGGGTGGAAGGGGCTGGGCGGAGGCTACCCTCTGTCAGATGGCCCTTCAGCATCTCCAAGAATGCACAGTCGGGGACACAGACAGCAATTTAAAGGACCATGAGTTCTGGCTACTGCCACAGTAGCAGCAGTCAGGAGCCCTAAGCATGTCAACTGCTGTGTCCCAGGGCAATTGCCATCTTTGCCTTCTTGTCAGTGGGCCTGGATATCAACACAACTGCCTGATTTGTTTCCAAAGGGCTGAACAAGCAGCCATTCCCATTAGCACAATTATTGGGCCTATTTTCAATAGCACCCCATGTGCTGAGCTCTTCTGAAAATCTGGCCACTTATTTTGGTGCCTAAATAGAATCTACGATCTTCAGAAAATCTGGCCCATACTTCATGCGTAGGCAGATGCCTTATGTAGAGATTTTTGTGCACTGGCTGCTTCTGTGCCCATACTCTGTTGCCTGGCAGTCCTGCCCTGCTGAGCTCTGTGAAAATGCCCTTCATGTTTTTGATTTCACCTTCAGTGTAACAAACCCCTGATTATTGGCAGCACAGAGACAGGCTGTGAATTCTCTCTCTGGAAACTGAATTGGTGAAGTACACCTGACACTAAGGCTTTCATGGTTAGTGGACTATAGTAGTGTAGCCAGCTACAGGTTGCACCTCCTTGGTCTGGCACGCTTCGGACCTGAGCAGTCTCCAATGAGGGATTTTGCTGGACCAGAGGAGGGCAATGACCTTAGGGCTTCCCTCCTGGCCACTAGGCATAACCACCTCCCCAGCACCACCTGCAGCTCCCCTGTCCAGGGTGCTGGCCTCCACGGCCTGGCCCAGCTGCAGGCTCCAGCTTCCTAGTCCCAGCTGTAAGTTTCCTCATCTTGGCAACCGCAGTCCCACCATTCCCCAGCCATCTTCCTAGCCGGCTCCCTAACCCTGGTTATCTGGCCAGCTGACCCAAACCAGCGTCCCATGGCTCCCCCGCCCCATGGTTCCCTGGCCAGCTTCCCACAGACTCCCAGGCCTCACAGCTTTCTAGTCCCATGGCTCCCATACTGGACCTGTGGTTCTCTGGTTGGCTCCTTTGCCCCATGGCTTCCCAGCTCCACTGCTCCCTGGCTAGCTCCCCAGCCACCAGGGCCCTGCCATTCACTGCTGGCTCTCCAGCATGACGACCCACTGGCTTCTGCTCTCCAGCTCCTCTCTTCCTCCTTCTGCAGGGGCTCCAGCCTCTGCCCCACATTCTGGTATGGGGGGTGGGTTTCTGCCCTCCACCTGTACTGCAGCAGGGCTGACAAGGGACACCCGCTCCGGCCTGAGCCAGGCTGCTGTCCGCGGCTCTGGCCTCAGCCCCTGCCCTCTGAGGCGGGTCTGGCCCTAGCCCCAGGATTCTTGACATCTATGATCACACCAGACCACAGATGTTGCCAGGTGAGAGAGTACTAGATTTGAAGCTGAACCTGTACTTCGAAGAGACATGCATATGTACTTAGTTAGATGTCTTTTAACTTGTAATGTATATAATGTTTACCATTCAAGCTGTATTTCTCTCCCCTCACCCCTGAATTAGCAATGGGTGAAAATCAGAGAGAGAGCTAAACTCATCCTCATAATTTGGATTGTTTAAAATTTGACTTATCTGGCTTTTCATCTACACGGAAGTAAACAAAAAAAAAGACAATGAAAGTAAAAGCATCAGGAGAGAGCCCTCGGTATGCGTCTACTGTTCAACAGAATGCAAACCAGATTTTCAGAGGGTTGGCACTCAGCACTTTCTGAAATTAGGTCCTGCTCAAGCGTGTCAAGTTAGACAGCCAAAATCACAAGTCACTAGTCAATAGTCTCTGAACGGTAGTCGTGTTAGTTTGGAGCTTCAAAAATAACAAGCAGTCCTGTAGCACCTTACAGACTAATACATTTATTTACTAGGTATTGAGCTTTCCTAGGTAAGTGGGTCTTACCCATGCAAATTCATCTAATAAATAAATGTGTTACTCTTTAAGGTGCTATAGGACTTCTTGAAAATGTCAGGCAGTCTGCAGTCAGGTGGCAGAATTGAAAAGAGCTTTCTCACTTAACTTAACATTTTCAGGATTTTTGTTAGCCATTGCTTATTCATTGTAGCTAAATTTGACAAGTTTACTCACATTTTACATAATGCTGCCAAGCCCTTTCACTGGAAATTTAAAAATAAATTCATTTCCTTTGGTCTGGTATGCTGGTAAATATTCCAAACAAACCTTTAGAGTGGTCTTATTTCCACAGCCTCCTGAGTCCTAGTCTATTAGAAAAGTGTTTGACTCTTATTTAATAATATTTTGCACAATTTCATAATGAGAACATTCACATATTGATACACTAATCAAAGATTTATTTTACCTCTAACTGTAGCTTGATGTGAAAGGAGTATATCTCAAATTGGTGCCACTTCTGTAATTTGAGGCATATACTGATCTCAGCTAAGGCTGTGAAAATCTGCATTAACCCATCTGAAGATAGTGGATTTGCTTTGGAGTAACAGAAAAAAATATTATACTTCAATGTCTTTGGCTAAAAAGCAAATAGTCCAGGAGAAGGTGAAATAATCTAAAAATAAATTGACAAACAGAGCAGAAAAACCTTACGTTTTCCCTTGCCCTCTGTTCAGGCATCCTTAAGTTGCCCCATTCAAAAGAGAGAAGGGAGAAGATCAGTGTTTTGAGGAAGAGGAAAAGGATCTTTCTGTGCAGTCCTTATTTTGTTAAGGGTAAAGGTGTGGCATTCTCACAGCTGAAAGCCAGCCATGTTAATGCTGTGCAAGTAAGGAAGTAAAGTTGGGTGATGCAAACTTTCCAAGAAAACCTGAGCTGTTCTGGTGTACGCTCGTCTTGTTACAGCATCCTTCTTGTGTAAAGCTTTAAATAGCCCATTGCTTGCGAAATCAAAGAGCTACCTCGAGCATGAAACCAGCGGGGAAAGATGAAATAATAGGCCATGCACCTGAAATTCAGGTTAGATCTCTAGCTGTGGCTGGGTCAACAAGAAGCCCTTGGGGAGTACTGCTGTTTCTTTAATGGCATGAACAAATTCCTTCCTAATTGGTCTGGAATCTGACACCTCATCATTAACTTGGTGAGCATAGTTCCCATAAGAAATTACACAGATTTCGCTGGAAACACCACGATCTTGGTTTATGGAAACTAAACTACCTCAATGGTTTGAGGTCATCCATCCCTACCTTCCCTCCAGTGGAGCTGATGACCTCCCCCCTCTTTTTTTGCACGTAATTACTAACCTCCTGCACCTGCCCCCTTTGTGCTCCCATGACCTTCCATTGTACCCTTCTTCAGCAATCCAATACTTGCAGCAACCTCCAGCTGGTCCTGGTGAGACTATAAGGTCGGCTTCCACTGTGAGGGATCAATAAGGTGACCTCTTTGCCTCTTTCTTGATGTGTTCGTCATACATTTTCCCCTTCCTGCTCTGCCAAGCACAGCATTTCTCAGCCTTGATTTATTCTGTTTCTCTTGTGTCTGAAAGATCCACATTTCAGCAAGGAGAAGAAGCGGACCAGGGCAGTAACTTAGCAAATGTAGAGTACTGACATACTTTGTCATGTATCAGTCTAGCCCGTGGAACAAAGGGGACATGGCAAACCACACAGGGGCAGAAATGCAAGGACATTCTCCCAGCCATCAGGTGTGAATCAAGCCCACTCTTGTCAATTGCCCCGATGTGAGGAAGACCGACAAGCTGAGCTGCATCCTCTGATTCTTCCCTCTTTGAAAGTACTGAAATGTTTCCTGTCTGCTTGTTGGAGGAGTTTGAATTAGCACAGAGACGGGTCGTCTCTTATATTAGTTGGACTTGGACCCCGAGCCAACATATTCTCAGCTCCAGCCACTACTGAATTTTGGGGATATTAGAATGTGGGCCAAAAGTTTTTGCTGGTGGGAGGGATAGCTCAGTGCTCAGAGCTTTGAGACCTTATAAACACAGGGATGTGAGTTCAGCCCTTGATCAGGGAGCAGGTGAGATTTAAAAAAAAAATCTGTCAGAGGTGGTGATAGGTCATGCCCTGAGTTCAGGGGACTGGGCTTGACCTTTCCAACTCTACCAGATGTGTACGTCTCCATGTATGCACATGTTTGCCGCTGAGCCTCATGTTTGTTTTTCAATGAGCAGATGGATGAATCCACTTTATCTTTGTTGGCAGTGAAGTTCTGCCCCTTCCTAAACATTACTGGATTCATCATTGGCTTGGGAATAACAAGGGGCAGAGAATGGCAGAGGATGGTTAGAATGGGCAGAGAGACAGAGAGAGAATGAAGAAGCAGAAGAGCTGAGAAGACAGCACAGGAAAAGAGAGAGAGAGAAACCAGGCCTGCTTCCTTCTTCTACTGGGCCCCCTCTAAGATTCAACACTGGAATCAATTTGCCTAACAATACTGTGGAATCTCCATCACTGGTGATTTTTAAGTGCAGGTTAGTTGAGGTGGGGGGTGGTCTAGATGGTGCTTCGTCCTGCCATGGGTGCAGGAGACTGCAATCAGTGACCTCTCAAGGTCCAATGCTTCTATGATTAACTAAGGGGTGAGAGGGAGATACACCTCTCATAGAGCTGGAAGGGACCTCAGGAGGTCATCAAGTCCAGTCCCCTGCCCTTGTGGCAGGACCAAGCACTGTCTCTGAGAGGTGTTTTTTTTTAAATGTATTTGCTCCACTTCTTCAAGGACTGAGCTCACCACCCTGGGTCTACAAAGCCAGTGCTCAAACCACTGAGCTGTCCTTGTGAGACACTAAAGGCAGCTTTAGTGTAAATGAGAATCACAGTTTGCATTTTGTGCAAAGGACAACCGAGTTTTAGTGGTTTCTTCTAATCCTAATACACATAAAGCAGGCTTCCCATTGGCTGCAGGGGGTGGAAAGCAGGCCCATTTCTAAACTTGGGGTGGAAGAAAGGTTTTCAGGTACAGGAAAAAAATTAATTCAAGTTTGTGGATGTCAGCTGCCACCGAAGTTGCTTAAATCGTTTGCCTACCATGTGGAGTGAGCAGCAAAAGCCAATGTACTATAATCTGCAGATCAAAGCAGAGGGAGATCTCTGTGCCAGGAGATTTCTGAGGACCTGCAATGCTGCAGCCCTTTCCAAGGAGCCTGAGTGGTATTTTGGGAACAATGAAAACTTCCAAAAGAGTTGAGGTGTTCACATAACCTCTGAGGCTTTCCTGTTTCATACTTCAACAATGAAGATCTGACATACTTCTCCAGAGGGGAGGACGGTGTGTTTTAATCTCTGTCTGTGGGGTTTCTGTTAAAAGTGCACTATTTTTCCTTAATCTTAATTTATTTATAGCTGAAACAGTGCCCTATTTTTCTGCTTCTTTTCCAGGTCAAAAGATATCTGTACACTCTGATTTACCTGCATGTTCCACAGACTGTTTTTGACATTTTTCTATTAGTGTTGCACAGATAAAATATGAAATCCTTACCTTGTTGAAGTCTGTGACAAAACCCCCATTGACTTCAGTTTCTGTAGCAGCTCACTGTTGGCAGGCGGATCTTCATTTACACACAAACACAAACCTTCAGTTTTTATCAATGAAAATGCATTCAGTGGTTTAGGCCAGGATTTTATAAATTACATTACAAATGAAGTGTCTTAGAGACATCCTGTTCACAGCCTCCAATATGACCATGCTTGCCTTTTCGACAGACTTATGCCCAGCTTCTTTATTTTCACCTGCATCATCTCAAAAGCTTTATGTCTGAAGTGCTTTGGAAAATAGAGAGATTTTCAATCACCTTCAGAATGATTTCTGAGCTAGCAGAAAGTGTAATTGTATTTACTTAGGGACTACAACCTGCCTTTCGACTAAAGTAGATGCGTTGTGCGTGAGCTTCTCTGACTTGTGATCTTTTATTGTCAATTCTTCGTTTATTGTATGCTAAATCATTGTGTGAGCAGAACTCAGTGAGGAGGCTGAGTAATCACGGGGGTGAGAAGATGTAGAGTAATAGCTTGATGGAAAGTCATTTCACTGGTAAACTTGACTTTAATCCCTGCACATAGTCCCTTCATGGTACATTCACAATAAGCAGAATATAACTGTGTGTGTAAAGTGTTGAATAAAAGACTGGCCCCACTGAATCAGAATGGAAGCTTTTCCAATTAGTTTTTCAGAGCCAGTATTTCACCCTTTGTGCACAATCTGATTCCCATTGAAATCAAAGGGAATTTCACCATGGGCTTTACAAAGGCCAGGAGGATGTGAATGTCCTCACTTAGGTTTTGTTTTCTCAAATGAAACTGAGTTGAATGTAGCAGCTGGGATGAGATCTTGCTTATTAAGCCCACAAGATATGTGTCGATTTCATCCTTGGGAAAATGGATCAACTATTGGGGGCCACATGGAATGCTGCACACAGATGGGAAGTGACTTGAATGTTTGAACAGGTGAGAAAGTTGTATTAGGTGCTCATGGTGTTTGAAGAGTCTGTGTCCATTGTGCTATGTGCTGGTATGCTGCCTATGCTATTTGCATTACATCAGTATGATCAAAAGCCACTAGAATTTAAAACAGACTCTTCTGTAGGTTTAAAATGCTATCTGTTCTGCAGCAAGGGATGATAGATCTCACTCATGAGATAGAAAATCCCCTGGAGTAAAGTGGAATGTTCTGGATGCATCCTCTGTGGATTCTGGACAACAATTTTGAACAATCTTAGCAGTTTCCAGGTTTCATGCTGAACCCAGTGCACGTTGGGAGGAAGTGCTTGACAGGACTGTATGAATACTCATGGTATAGATGAAGTCCATGACACTTTAGAGTAGTGGAACTCCATGTGTTGGTTTGAGAGACTCCTCCTTGTAGTGACCAAAAAGCCAGGAGGTACATTAACACTAATTGTATTTGTGATATTTCCCCCTATCTATTGCATCTCAAGAACAAGCTTGTGACCTTGGAAATGATGAAGCGTGACACAGGTAGAACTTAACCACTGGGGACCAAGTTTTGAAAACTGGCCGCTGAGTTTTGGGTCCTTCATTTTTGGCAGCCTGTTTTAAGATGCTTTGGGACTAAATATTCAGTAACACTGAGACCCCACATGTTCCATTCCTTTCTAACTTAAATTGCAGTTGCTCAACTGTTTTTGAAAATTTGGCCTACGGTATCTCAAGACCAAATCAAGTGGTCACTTCTATACCGAAGCCAAAGTTTTCAGAAAGCACCATCGTATTCAATTTAATTCAGAGAGTTAGAATCACACTCACACTTCCCAGCTGCTTGATACATATTCTTCATTGAAGAAAGTGAGCTTTGTTTATGGAAAAGCTGCTCTTCTGATGGTACAATGTTTTATCACAACACAAAAATGAAACCCAGAGGCTTCCTTTATTAAATGGTACATATACAAGATTCTTTCCCTCCTTTTTTTTTTTTAGGAAAAGGAGTTCTTTCAAAGATGGGGTTTATTTTTGAAAGAACCCCATCTACACTGCTTTTTTCTTTCGAAAGAATCTCTTCCAAAAAGGGGTTATGCAAATGGAGTGGGAGATATGTAAATCAGCACCTCATTTGCATTTCAGATTTCCCTCATTTGCATTCCTCTTTTAAAGGAGGACTACACCTGTAGACACAGGTAAGGTGTTTAAGAAACCAATATGTCTCTTGAAACTTTAAATTTAACTTTCTTATTTCAATGGTGGATTTTCAGCTATATTCAGATATTTGCCAGCAATTCAAGGCAGTTGGTGTGGTGGGAGGAGAAAAGCAGCTAAATTGGTATCTGCAGCATAGCTTAGGGTTGTCCCATGTTGAAGCTGCTTCTGCACTCTTACTCTCCCATTGGAGGTGGCATGGTAATGAGGCAACTTGAAGCAGGCTAATGAGGTGCTAACATGCATATTCAGTGCCTCATTAGCATAATGGCAGCCATGTGAATTTCCAAGTGCAGACTTTGAATTGCAGATTGATTGGGTAGATGGGGGTAGCTTCGAAATAAGTGCCCCACTTCGACATTCCCTTACTTCCACAAAACTAGATAGAAGCTGCCTCCATCTACACTGTCAATGTGCAGTTCAAAGTCTGTACTTCAAAATCTGAGCAGCTGCCATTATGCTAATGAGGTGCTGAATATGCATGTCAGTGCCCCATTAGCCTGCTTCGCATTGCCTCATTACAATGACACCTCCAACAGGAGAGTCAGAGTGAAGAAGCAGCCTGAATATTTACTGTACGTAGACATCATGCCAGTCCTTAGAAGGTAGAGATGTTGAGGCTGAAACCAGGAAGACGTGAGGCTGCATAGGAGTGTGTAGGTATTGAAACAATTTGTGGTGGTTTGTCAGGTCTCTGCTCATAGTGTTGGAATAGTAGCATTAGAAACATAGATAGTTGGGTTTGTGATGACTGGGAGAATCATATGGTCACTTGCCTTTTTAATGTTTAGTGTCAGCAATCTGGATCCACCTTGCTTTAGGTGGAGCCCATCCTTACTGTATAGGCTCCCCCTATCCTCAAAGTGTCCCAAGTTCCTAATAAAAATAAATCCCTCCTCCCTACACTATCACCTCATCCACTCATTGAGTTCTCCCTGCCTACCTAACCCTGCACGTGGAACAGGAAACATTTCTGAGAATGCCACCATAGAGGTCCTGGATTTCAGTGTCTTTCCTAGAAGCCCTGCAACCTTCACGCCACACAGGCAAGTGACCATATGGTTCTCCCGGTCATCACAAACCCAACTATCTATGTTTCTAATCATCGAATCACCCACTACTAACATCTGCCTCTTCTTAACAACTGGTGTTTCCTCTCTCCGGAGTAGTACCCTCAGTACGAGAAGATACCGTAACATTCTTTAGAAGGAGGATCCCACCTATGGGATGATTTCTTTCTGCTACCATTGACTGCTGTCTTTCCCTGAGCCTTTTGGACTCCTTAACAGCATTGAGGCTGTCAGACTGGAGGTGGGACAGTACTACAGTGTCCCGGAAAGCCTCATCCACAAATCTATCTGCCTCCCTTAGCTCTTCCAGTTCAGCTAGCCTGGCTTTCAAAGCCTGAACTTGGCCTCTGAGGGTCGGGAGCTCCTTGCACTGGGTGTACACCTATGCCACCCACCCACATGGCAGGTAATCATACGTGTTACACTCGATACAATAAACAGGATAGCCCTTACTCTGCTGCTGGGCTTCTGACGGCATTTTCTTTTAAGAATAAATTTGATTATATATGGGGCTTTTATTTAAATGTTTGGGATATAGTTTTATAAAGTTTTACATCTAAAGGTGGTCAGAAGTAACTACTGCCCTTTAAACACCCGCTGTAAACTCCCCTCTCAAAATTCCCTACTGTTAGCAAGCATCCTGGTTGCAAGCTCCCTGGTTGCTTACTAGCAGGGTTTATAAAGCTCTGGACTTCCTGATAGGCCCTCCCTCTGGCTCTGATTGGCTCCCTCTGGCTCTGGCTCAACCAATGAGCACAGAGTTTTTGATTTCAAATCCTAATTGAGACTCACAGCTTCCAACTGCCAGACTGAGCACATGGCCTTTAAAGCATAGATGAATTTGTGAGTCTGAGCTCCTCTGTAAACAGCAGAGAAATACTGTCTGATTTATGGATTAACTCATTAGTAATTCATTTTCTTTTAGTTAACTGTGTAATCAGAAGTACATTATGTTTTTCTGAATAGGCTTCATGCTATTAAAATTTTGCAGTATCCAGATTTATGTTAGTTATTTTCCATCCATGTTTTTTCTGAATATTATTCGATGAGTTTACTTATAACACAATACTATGGGGATGTTAAAGGATTGTGTAAGACTTAATGTGGCACCTGAAAAAATACAATAGCTTTTATTATCTACATATCTCATCTGTATGCATCAATAAACTCATTCTGATTACTCTAATATCATAACTCATGAAATCTAAAAGAAACCCACATTAAAGGTGAGAATGTGATTGCTTGCTTGGGCCTTAAAATGCCTACTTACAGCTTTGGTTATTGCCATTAGATATCACATAGACTATGATATTAACATTTAAAACTATTATATGGCTACTGAACTTCCACGGTTACATTAAATAGAATGGATACACTAATTTAAGAGATGATAAAATCAATGCAAAAGCCACAATGTTTATTTCTTTGGATTAGAAAAAATAATTCTTCTTTGAATTTAGGACAACTTGTTCCTAATTGTCCATTGCAGCCCTTCTTGCAAATTCCTTGAAAGTATCTGGTAATGAACCATTGTGACTTGCTGCATTTCCAATGGCTGAAAATGTGACTTGCTGCATTTCCAATGGCTGAAAATGGTAAAATGTGGAATACCGTTAAAACTAATGGTACAGCCTGCAGTTGTGTTTAATGTAGTTTATTTAAAAAAAAAACTCTGAGAAGGGTATTAGTTTCCAAAATAGGTAGGCTACTGTTCTGAATTCCTTTGCTCCTTAGAAAACTTTTTTTGTTTCAATAAACATTAAAGTTTTTGTTAAAAATGTAAGTGACACAGAAGTTGAAGCCTAAAGTCCTCTGTTCATGGTGAATGCCTCTCACCTCAGACCTGTCAAACTCACTGCATCATTCATATCTTGCAAGGCATTTATCCATGAAAAGTAACATGCAAGGAATCTACAGAGAGGCTCATAGCTTGTCAAGACCCATAAACATTTTGGGATGAACGTACAAATAATATTTGTGCAATAAGGTATTGTCTGGGCTATGAAAAGTAACAAAATCTTTGTTCAGACTGACACAGTATAAGCAAAAGTCATTGTGGAGCCATTCACTGGCCCCCCGGCCCTCCCAAAGGAAAAGCCTCTACGGGAGGGTGGTGATTTCATTAAAATTTTGGGTCCTTGAAGTAGTTGTTTTTCCTTCTTTTCCAAATTCTGAAGTGGTCTATCTTGGCATTGGGTTCACAAAATTTGGGAGGAGAGGCAGATGGGGAACTGTTTTCCCAGAAAATGTGAATCCGTATATAGTTTTTTGTTAAAGTTAGTCATAGAACTAACCATTAGAAGCAGATACTGACTGTAAAGTTATACTGCTAATCAATGATTCTCAAAAACAATCCAACAACAAATGGTCATTAGTCTTTAGTCTGTGGTTATCTGTGAGTCAGGTCCTTGGCTGGTGGAAATCAACACAGCTGCAATGACTTATTGGTGCTCTCCTGATTTAAACCACCAGAAAATCTGACCACAGGACTCCATTTATATTAGCACCATATCCATAAATCAGGAATCTATTTGCTTAGCAAGATTGTCCAATAAATTGATTTTCAGAAAGCAATATTTTGAATGTTGAGTATCTCCAGACTGGAGTCTATTTATGAATGTAGTGCTGGTGCCTGCTGTGGCAGAAGTCTGTCAGGTCAGCCAGTCCTCAGGTTTGATAATTATGCTCTTTCCCTTGAGGAGGGAAATCCAAGGTTATGAAAATGACCTGAAGTGTTTTCCTTCAATCCATCCTTACTCTGCATAGAAAGCTAAGGTCATCGGTAAGTATTTCACCTACCATTCCAAAAACTCAGCCCCCAGAAAAGAAATTCCTTCTTTTGCTAACCCTACTGCTTGTTCTTTTCTGTGGGCATATAACCCTTATTTCTTCCTGACTCATTCTTTGGTCTAGTAAAGCCAATCACCCATGGCAAGGCTGAATGGATAATAGCGAGCTATGTTACTATTAATCATTTTAATGGACAGTGACTAGCAGTTCAAGCGTTTCAATGCGGCATGTCAACAGCCACCTCTACTGGAGTAGAAGCTGAGATAATGAGAGGGTTTTTTTAGCTTGTTTAGGCATTTCCAGACAGGATCACTAAGTATAACTAATAACTACCAGGGTGTACAGTAATTGCTTACAAGTTACAAGAGATATCTAATGTACAGATAGTGCCTAACAATGTATTACAAAAGCAAATCTTGCAAGGTCTTTAGTTCCCTCCATGAAGCCTCTTAGGTATTGCATGTTGGTCCCAAGTCTGGATAAAGAAGGAGGGTTAATCAGATGAATGCCAATGCACTGACCATTAAACAACAATACGAATGAACTTTGATGCCAGTACAACTAACTGATAAAAGGTGTCACTCAAATAAACAAGGTCTGCGATACCAATCACATGGTCAGGGTTGGATCAATAAGTTGCCTACCTTGCTACTAACAATACACAAGACAGAAAGTGCATTGGAGTACAAGAACTACAAGATGATTACCCTAACAAATCATCTAGGCAAGGTGTTGATGATGATATTGACAGACTTTGAGGTCGCAAATAGAAAAACATGTAGTGGATGAGCAATCAGGATTCAGGAAAGATAGAAGTACCATACAGCAGATATTAGCAGTAAGATTAATGGCAGATACAGCTTGACAAAAGAACAAGAACACCTACATCTAACTCATCAAATTTCAGAAGGCATTTGACTGTATAGATCAGAAAGTGACTTGGGTGGTGCTGCAGTAGTGTGGAGTAGATAGCAGACTAATATGGTTGTTGAAGGATATCAATGAGAAATCAGAGGCAGCAGTGAGAATGTGCAGAAAGTTGGGAAGTTGATTTAGATCTGGTAAAGCAAAGTGATTAGCTTAGGAATGAAGCTGAGCATCTTGAAAATGTGTGTATTCAGCAGCATGTTTTATGGATGTGAAACATGAGTGATAACAAAAGATTCAAGAAGAGTTATAGAAAGATTCTGAGAATAGGGTGGATGCAGAAGGTCACCAATTAGGAATTATATACGAAAATACAGCTGAAAGAGAACCTCCTGCAGAAAGTTATACAACAGAACCTACAGCTATTTGGGCATATCTGCAGAATGAACCATGAGTGCAATGTCAAGACCCTGGTATTGAGCATAATGGATGATTCAAATAGGAGAGACAGGCCCCACAGCGAATGGGTAGATGATATAGTAGGTTGATGCAGAGCTAGTCTACAGAAACTAAGGAAAGATTGGAAGAAATAGTGAGGGAGGCATCAGACACAAATGAGAGCTGAGACCATGGTGGTTGTTGATAATGATGAAAGCCTTTGCCTGTTCCTCATATTGCAAGGCTCCTAGTCACAGTTCCTTGAAAATACAGTGACAAAATTTTCTCCCTTTCCTGGGATTCATTTTTCTCTATCAATATCTCCCAGGAGTGTAGTAACAGAGAGAAAGCTGTGTTAGACTATATACAATCAAAACAAAAAAGCAGTCCAGCAGCACTTTAAAGACCAACAAAATAATTCATTAGGTGATGAGCTTTCGTGGGACAGACCCACTTCTTCAGACCATAGCCATAACAGAACAGACTCAATGTTTGAGGCACAGAGAACCAAAAACAGTAATCAAGGTTGACAAATCAGAAAAATATGATCAAGGTGAGCAAATCAGAGAGTAGCGGGGCAGAAGGTGGGGGGAGTGTGTGTGTGTCAGACTTTTTCCAAAATCTTAAAAGGTCACACTATGTAAGAGGGTGGGCTGACCACTAGGACAGAATACCCCTTCACTGCAGATTGTAACTTTTTTTGTTTATTTAAATGTGAGATATTTATTTTAGACCTTACTAAACTGCTTATATCAAGAATATCTGGTAGTGATCAAATGTAACAGATCCACAGTCCTCTTTCCTTATGCACTCAAAACTCCAATGGAAGTCAGAAGGAGCAGGAAGCCAAAGAAATTCAGATCAGTCTCCTAGGCTGTGTCTACACTACGTCCCTACTTCGAAGGGAGGATGGTGAGTAGGATGTCGGGAGTTTATTAATGAAGTGCTGTGGTGCATATGCGGCACTTCATTAAGCAAATTTGCCCCCGCAGCAACTTCGAAGTACTTGAGGGTGAGCCAGAGCTAGATGCGAGCTGGTACTTCAAAGTTTAAAACATCAAAGTTGCTCCAGGGGGGAGTGGGGGGGGAATTTGCTTAACGAAGTGCTGCATATGCACCACAGCACTTCATTAATAAACTCCCAACACCCTACTTACCATCCTCCCTTCGAAGTAGGGAGGTACTGTAGATAAGCCCCGAGAGCTTTGTACACGGAAACATCATTTGATTGCATCTCTGACAAACCTAAGTCACCATGGCCCACTATTGAATGGAACAAATGGGTGAGTAAGGTCATTATGAGTTCCTTCCACATCTTTCAGGTCATTCCCTCGCAGTGTGGTGGTGGTGTTGTTGGACTGGTTGATCTTCATTGGCTTGGTCTTTTCCTTGTTAATGCTCGGTGGAGTCACTGAGGCAGTTTTGTCAAGTGTTGCAACCTTTTCTTCAGCAAAATCAATGTCCTCATAATTAGAGAGATGAGATGGATGATGGAATATCTTTTATTGGACCAACTTCTGTTGGGAAAAGAGACAAGCTTTTGAGCTACACAGAGCTCCCCTAAGGAGACTTCTTTTTATTCGCAGAGGCTCTTCCCTCCTGTGAGAAGTAATGTTATGGAGACAAATTGAAGGATACAGGAAGACTTTTGTCAGTGTTTCCTTTTAGAAATGCTATTTTTCAGGGGTTGTACTCTCAATCAGAGAAATTTGCTCAGCTGGAACCTGATGCTAAAAGAAATCTTACTCTGTGGGTGAATGTTTCTTTTTCAAATGGAAATAAAAACATTGTATTCACACAGCCTCACAGTCTGAGAGGTAAATTTGTATTTATCGGTCCTCAAATAAGTTGAGTGATACACTTACAGAAATAGTGAATAAAAACACTATTACATGTCTTACTGCTTGCAAGCTATCTGCATAGATCATGGCTTTTTCATATTTAGTTGGTCAAAATAGCAATGAATGATTTTGGATCATTTCCCATGACCCCTTAGGCTGCTTTGGGTTCATTTTGATTGGACCCAAATCTTGTAGAATGTTGAGTCCTATGACTGTGTGAAAGGGAATTTTTAAATCAGTGTAAATTCTCAAATTTCAAAGCTCAGAATTCGTTTTTTGTGAAGGTTCTTCATTTGTGTAAAGATCATTGTTCTCATGAACATTCTAGCTAAGGAAAAAGCACGAAAATAGTGTTGGAAAAGAAAATACAAAATGGGCGAGGAGAGCAAACACAGCCAAAGGGAATTCATTTTTTAATGCAAATACTCCAGAACAGGTTTCAGAGATCTCCTTCTGTACCATCACTGTTTAAAAAATGTAGCTCATATCGTTAGCTTAGAGAATCATCTAAAATGGCTATTGTTGTCATTTGGAAAGAAAATCCCAAAGTAAGAAATCTATTCTCTGCCATTTTCAGTAGCTATTGCTCAAAACCAGTACAACTTTTAGATTTTTTTTGTTGTGTCGTTCAAAATGCATAATAAAGTGTTCATCTTAAAAATTAGATACAGAGCAGAGTAAAAGATAGATGTTTAAGCTAGTGATGGGTACATCAAAATAGGTACATAAGACTGGTTCCCTGTTTATATGAAATCTCAGATTTTGGATTCTTAGCCAATAGCAGAGGCTCTCCAAGCACGTTCATAGCTGTTGTGTGTTAAGTACGTTAGATATACATCTAAAGAGAGTAAGATAGCAGAACTGCTTGAAACAAATTCTCCGTCTAGTTCTACAAAAGTCAATGTAGTTATGTCTGAGAACAATTCTAGGTGTTTCAATCTACTAAACCAGAAATAAACAGCCATCAGTAATGGGGTGGGCCATGTGAGTGGCCCTCCTTCACCTTTGTGGACTTCACCAACCTGAGCACCACTGGTGTTCCATCTGCAGCCCCCGTCTGTCTACCCATGCACCTCTCATGCACTGGCCCCTGCCCCTCCCTCTCCCTTCCAGAACTGTTGGAGCACCTGATCTGTTCTCTGTTCCTGCTCGTCCCCCTCCCACAGCTGGAATGCTGCAAATAGTTGATATGTGGTTTTCCAGCCCTGGGAGGGCAGGGGGAGGAGCAGGATCGGAGCATGAATCAGGTGATTCATGACTCTTCCAAATATACTGGAAAGGAGAGTAAGTGTAGGAAGTATGAGGCTTACATGGCCCGGTGCACCGAAGGTGCTGTGGAGAGGGGAGAGGCCTCAGTGGGCCACATGTGGCCCGTGGGCTGCAAGTTGCCCACCTCAGAACTAAACTGGGCTGGAACACTCACAAATGTGGGCTTTTACAGATAACTTAAAATTAATTTCAGGGCTTCCTTCTGGCTAATGGCTGGTATCAGAAGTGGAAGTGCTAAAGAAGGCTCAACTGAAGTTCCTGGGAGCATTCCAGGTAGACAGGATCAACCCACTCCACTGAAGGTACAACAACAACAGAATCTGGCACACAGATTCTATTGTACCTCCTCTTGACTTGAGTGGTGAAATTCTGGTCCTAGTGAAGCTGATGGGAATTTGAATGCTGAGTTGTGCTAGGATTTCTCCCTAAGTCACATTGTGTGGCTTCCTCTATACTGAAAATAATGACGCTTGGCATATTGGACACTTTTATCCTGCAGAATTTCTCAATTGTCACCCATACAAATGTATTATTAAAAGAAAACTGGGTTTAGGGAAGCAAGATGTGACCTGGGTCTCTGCCTTCTTTCTTCTAGAAATTGCTGTGGACCAGCACATGGCTGTCCCTCCGTGTGTGGGAGAGAAGATAGAGCAAAAGTTCCTCTTCTCCTCACCTCCACCCCAACCCTTGCTGCTCAACTGGGCAAAGGCTTAGCCAGTGTCCTGATGGTCACCCTCCTGAACATCATGCAGAAGGTGTTTATAGATTCCCACAAGGAGGGTTGGGTGTGGTGACCCTATTCATACCAGCCGGTGGTTTAGTGCAAAGGAAGTATGAGCTGCGTGCTTTAACGGGATATAGAAGCAGTTGCTCCTACCAGAATGTCTTTGGTGGTATTGTTCATTTTTGCCCTTCATTACTGTGAATTCTTTTGGCCGCTGTTGCTGGTTCAATGTTCATTGAAGTCATTTGGAGTCTTTCCATTGACTCCAATAGGCTTTAGATTAGCTCATTGTCAAATTGCCCCTCCTCAGCTCACTGCCAATGGCTATTAAAGCTGCAATCTAACTCTGACTCACACCAAGAAAAGGGAGCTTTTCAGAGAGGTTTCTGTTCATTTCTTTCTATATTGGGAGGAAAGAATCAGACAACCTTAGAACATGAATAATAGAGAGTGCAGAGAAAAAAGGGGTGGTTTATAGACACGCTCTTTTTTAATTTGCAATCTGCTGAAGCGCAATAGTAGAAGGAAGGGAAATTATTACCAAATTTCCATTTTTTCATGTGTGTTTTTTTACCATGTTCTTCTGCAAACAGGTGCATTTGCTTCCTTTTCTTCAGTGACATTTTATTTCCCGACACACTCCATCTCCTGCGAAGTGTCGAGGTAGAAGCACATTATTTTTCTCATTGATTTTTAACTCTCGTGCCCTCTCCAAATGTCCTATTAACTTTATGTCCTGCTTGAACAACAAGTATTGCACATTGTGGTGGTGGGGGAAGTAGATGAAATAACTTTGGTTGGCAGTTGGAGCAATCAATGGCTATGTTTAGTTCAGTGTGGCCGGCTGGGGTGGGAGTGATTTTCTGTAGTATCCATAACAGGCACTGCAGATCAGGGACTACATAAAGGAGTGAAAATAGTGTATTCATAGTGCACATGTGGAAAAATGATAGCAGGGAGCTCTCTGATTTATTTAAACTTGAATATTTTTTTCTTTTCTACCTTACTTCTTCTGCTCCACAATAATGTTAGCACTGATGACAAAAACCCCACTAGGTGATCTCAGCTTTTCTTGCTGTGCCCTCTCCCGTCTTCCACCCAGGAGGAGAATCCATCCAAAATTACTTCATCAAAATGAAGAATCTTTCCCAAAGCCACGATCAGTTCACTCTCAACTGTTGGTGCTCAAGTTGCTCTCTCCAGAACAGCAGCCTTTGCATTACTATTTCAGTATACAAAGCCACTCTGCCACCATTCTCATCTAACAACAGCTGATGGCTGTACCTTCCCTTTTCAACCTATGTGGGGGAACCCAGAGGTCAAGTTCAGCCATTCTTGTTTCTCCCTATGCTTCAACCTGTCAGTCAATGCCATTAGCTCCTCTCCCGCTGCTTGTGACATCTGGATGTGTGCTTGGCATGCTTCTTTATGAAGAAGTGAACAACCTATGCTCAATTCCCTGGTATAATCAGATTTTCATTCAACTGTCTTCCTCTTGTATCTGAGCCTCTAGTGTGCTCTGGACTGTCTTTTCTGAGGGAAGATGCTTTTCTTTTTGGAAAAAAAAAAACACTTACCATTTCAGCTACTTCAGCTTTATAAATAAAGCATGAAATACCGAGGCGTGCAAATTAAAGTGCAAGGGACTTTTTGCATACGCAGCTATTGTTCTGGCTCAGTGCCCTCCGTAGACTGCTCAAAGGTATTTTCTATCATCTTTGTTTAGCCAGAATCAAAGGTTTTCATTTACTAGGTGGGGAGGAAAAGAATTTTGCTTTTCTCCTGCCTGGTCCGTATATCAATTACCTATCAGAGGGTGGGAGAGTGATTTTTTTAAAACTAGTAATATTTATGCCAGTAGAATCCTAATATGGACCACAATTATAGCACCATGTGAGCTTAGACCCATCAAGCTTATTCCTCAAGGGAGTTGGTATGGCCACATGGCTACAGCTTTGGACAGGAACTAACACTTCTAAGCCAACATGGTGACTGTGAGCAAGTGGTTTACCTCCCTCTGCCTGCATTTCCCCATCTGAAAACTGGGGGTGATGCTGCTCACCTCCTTTGTGAAGTGTCTTGCAGTCTGGTGATGAAGAAATTATGTAAATTCTAGATATGATTTTATAAGCACACTTCTGCTGGCAGGAGGCTGACTGCATAATCTGTATCTATTGTGTATCTATGGATTGGCATAGGTTACTTTGTATAAATAAGTGTATTATTGTGGTGGGTTTTTGTGATACAAACAGGCTTTTACGAAGAACATGGTGAATCCCTCAACATCTCTCCAGCCAACCCACCTCAGCTGGCACCAGACACCCACAAATGCACCCTGAAGATGGGTTTGCTAAATGACCACAGATAGCATTGAATTGGAAGGAAAACTCTGAATTCCTTTCAGCATTGGTTTAGATCATTTTGTGTTCGTTTTGGGCTTGGTTCAGCAAGGGCCACAATACCTGCCACTCCAATGGCACTCAGCACTTTGCAGGATTGTGCCCTGGCTGTGGAAAATTCTTCTGAGTGAATTTGCTGGCAAAATTAATCAAGGAACTAGCTAATGTCTGGAATGCTAATTTTTCAGTGAATCCATTCAAAGTTTCTAGCGCTGGGAGTTAGAGAGAAAAGAACACATGACTCGAGGGCATCCTAAGGGCTTGGGAATCAGAAAGGAAATCAGAGCTCATGATTTTATTTTTAAATTTCATGACTTTGTGGGCCTAGCTGGTGGTTTTTAGGGTTAGCAGCAGTGGGGGTGGGCTGCTGCAACTACTGTGTCCTGGAGGCTTAAAGGCCAAAGCTCAGACTCTGGGCACAAACACGGGTTTTTAAGAGACTTTCCAACCATCAGCCTGGGCTGTGGGTAGTGCTGCAACTGTCTACAGGTGCTGCATCTTTGATCTTGTAAATAGGCTGGAAGAGCAACTGAGAGATGAGTTTGCACAGTCCTCAGGGTAACAGTTTCTCTTATCCAGATTCCTGCAAAGAAAAGCATCTATATTCTCTGGCTGGGTTAAAAACAATGCATTTGATCGGTCAGCTCATTTTGTTTCTTGGCCAGGCTAGGTTCACTGAGGAGGACACACCACCAGTTTCTCAGCTTATCCTGGGAAAAGGGTGAGCCTAGAGTGAATGCCCTGTGGCCTGCTTCCCGGCAGAGAGAGCTTTTCGTATTGTTCCTGAATAGATGCACATGCATTCAGGCAGGGAAAATGAGCATTTGCCACTAAGCCCTGGGGGAAGTACCTTCTGCTGTGGCTCCAGCCGGTCATAGACAAGGTCAGGTGATTATGGGACTTTTCACACCACTTAGAGAGTGCGGGCCTGTGTTTATCTTGGGCGACAGTACTAAATCTAGTGACTGACCTAGTTTTTCTTCTGACAGAGGAATACTGACTATTTATTCTTCCCTTTCCCAAAGTGAATGTTCTTCTATCTGTGCCTTCCAAAAATGGAGCCAGTTTGCCTTTTCTTTAATTCATTTTTGCCCTGATTGGAGACGTGCTGCATTTATCTGGCCTGGCCAAGAAAGGACCTGTGGGGTTTACTTTCCCCAGCCAAGAAAAAGAAATTATCATGGTTATTTGCTCTCACGATGCAAGAAATCTGTTGATTTGCTGCCCTGAAGCAATAAAAGTTTCAGTTTACTGACTCCAGTAGAGCCATTTATTGCAAATAGAGTCGCCAAACTTTCCCAAGTGGATGGACCAAACATCGTTGCCATGAATGGTGTCCAGTCAGGAAAGTAGACAAACCTAAGAGTCAAATATTTGCTCCATTAATTTAACCTGGTTTTGTGAATTCATTGTTTGAGTCCAAAAGTTACTCTGATTTTTTTTTCTTTTTTTGTAGCATTTACTCAATGTTTGAAATGATTTTGAAGGATAACCTAGGGTCTCTAGGTTGTCTGTCTGCCAATTAAATACTCAAAACTGAACCTGAGCAGTATGTTTTAGGCTTGACTGGAAACATAATAACTTGATATGCTTCTGTCCCATGACTTGACATGCCGTGTAATTAGTGTTGTAAATTACCACATATCATAGTTCACTTACTGTGAATAGCCTCTTAAAATGTGTTGGTTTCATGAACACTCTAGACTAGATGTTTATTCCGTAGACTGTTCACATACCAAATGCAAACACAGCTGAAATCAATTCAGATTGTGTTTAATTAATCAGATGTCATGACTAATGAGAACATCCACATTTGCACAAATAGGAGTAATTAAAAAAAACCCACCAACAACCCAACTGCCCTAGAACCTGGCCTTTGGAAGAGAACTAAACTTTCCTGCTTGAGGCAGAAACAAGCTATTACCAGAGAGGTTTGAAAAGACACTTCCTTCTCGGAAATTATTGTTTAGATGCCCACAACAAAGTTTGTGTGCCAGCTTTATCTGAAACATCTGGCACTCACCACTGTCCCCCAGATCCACAAAGGGACAGCCACTAAGTGGGGTTCTGTGGAATAGAGCAGCATCTGAGAATGAGACCTGAATATCTAAATCTTGGCTTTAGGTACTTATATGGATCTTGGTCTGTCAGACACAACTGTCTATCATAGCAGTTCCCTAAATTTGAGTCATTCCTTCACCTTGGACTCTTTGGGGAGGGTCAAAGTGAAAACTTATACAGTAGACCCCTGACTTACATGGGGGTTGTGTTCTTGCACAACCCTGCATAAGTCAAAATTCACACAACCTGGGGGAGCCAGGAAACTGACCAGCACAGCCGCATTGGTTAGTTTCCTGTCTCCTGTGCATGGTGGGCAACTGAAAGCTTGGATCTGGGCTGCCTACCACTCACAGGACAGGGGAAACTTACTAGTGCTGATATGCTGGTCAGTTTCCATGTTCCTGTTGGGGGCAGCAGCCTGACTCTGCCAGCCATGACAGGAGCAAGGAAATCACTCCTGTCAGTGGTGGCAGCTGAAAGTCTGGCTGTCAGTTGCCACCACTGACAGGAGTGGGGAAACTGAGCAGGGCAGGAGCCCTGCTCAGTTTTCTGGTTCCAGTGGGTGGAGGGGAGCCAGGAAACTGACCAGTGTAGCCATGCTGGTCAGTTTCCCCGCATCTGTCAGTGGCGGCAGCCAAAAGTCAGTCTGCCACCCCTGACAGGAGCAGAGAAACTGCTCTTGTCAGGGTGGCAGCCTGACTCTTACTGCTTGTGACAGAAGTGGGGAAGTCACTCCTGTCAGAGGTGGCGAGAGTCAGGCTGCCGCCCCGACCAGTGGTTTCTCTGCTCCTGTCAGGGGCAGCAGCTGCTCCTGTCAGTGGTGGCATCTTGGCTGCCACCCCAACAGATGTCAAGAAACTGACCAGTGCAGCAGCTCTGGTCAGTTTCCTTGCTCCTCTCCCTGCCTCTCAGAGTCACGTTAACCTGAGACATGCGCAACTCGAGTGCTCATATCTTGGGGCTTTTCTGAACTTGTTAAGCCATCCTTGCAAATTCTACTTCCCGAATGTAAGGTGTCAACATTTGTAATAAGTTTGCCATATGCTAGTTCTTTGGAGTAGGAACTATTTTTTTTTTGCGAATATGCACTGTGTAGCACGATATGTGATGTGATATATAAATAAATGTTAACCTATCATATGTTTTTCATGGGGAAGGATGGTTAGGCAGGTTTTGTGCCTTGCCTGATAAATTTTCATGACAATTTTGCAAGGGTTATTGCAACTTTTCCTTAAGGGTCACATTATAAGAGTTAATTATCTACTGTTGTTTGCTGCCCTTTATATATGGAGCTTCCTGAGGTTGAAGTTCTAGCAGTCACGTTTATGGGTGCTCCTCCCCTTTCCAGACCTGTGGTATCACTGCGCTCTCTGATGTTGATCAGAGGAGTCCATTTTATATCATCCTTTGGGATCACCTTCCTCAGTGTATGTATCTGCACAGGTACAGCGTTGGTGACTCTCTAAGGTCCATATTTCCAGTTGAACTTGTCACTGTGTTAAATTGTGATGACTGCCATCTTTCAGGCATTTACCCAGTAACTACTCACAATTGTATGCAATGTACATGTACATTTAAAAAATTATTTAGTAATGCATTTCCTGCTCATGGTGAGTACACAAATGAAAACTAATGTATACAGTAAACAAAACCAACATAATGAATTTTTTGGCTTTCTTTGCCCACTGATGTTCAGGCTCTGTTGACGAGGACATATTACTTGTGTATGGAAGCCAATTTTCTGACAGCTACTCCCACGCTTTGTGGGCTGAGCAGTCAGAGGCAGAAGTGACTGAAGATATTTTAAGAATAATGTCAGCTTAACTCCTTTTTCTCTTCTGCAAGAAACAGAAAAAAAGCACCTTAAGTATTACTGCTAACTGGTGCCTTTCAGAATCTCCGTACATCCAGTAATTGAACAGGTACAAAGACTTAAACAGCTCTGAAACACTTAGCCTAAGGGATATGGACACCCAATTTCCATTAACATTTATGGTGACTGGGCCTTCAAGTCTCCCAGGCAGCTATGAAAATCCTAGCTTTAGTTAATCTGTCACCCTTGGAAATGGTCCTTCCAAAGCTATGTACCTTTGGGTTAAATGCAGAGCTCTTAGCTGTAAAATCTCAAATCAGGGTTGCATATCACTGGTGGAGCTCTGAGGAAGCTTGAATTGCCATTTCCCCATTGTACATGAGGAGTTGCTCTAAATTTCCAATGCCATCAAATCCCTACAACTCTCCGGAGTTTGTTTTACTTAAAACCAAAACAAGAAAAAAAATAGAGAAAAGTGGGATGGAGAGGGGTTTGACCAGGGGAGAGGGCTGTGAAAGCCAATGCTGCCTTTGCCTGCTTAACATTGTCTTTCGGCATGCGCATCGCAGGGCACCACTAAATTTGGAGCAGTAGTGCCACAGATTTACTCATGCCCTCTGCAGCCATTTATGCTGCATATGCCTGAGGACGGCCCTGCATAGAGTCATAGAACTGGAAGGGACCTGGAGAGAACATAGAGTCCAGTCCCCTGCCTGCATGGCAGGACCAAGCATTGTCTAGATTATCCCTGATAAGTGTCTGTCTATCCTGCTCTTACATAGCTCCAGTGATGGAGATTCCACAACCTCCTTAGGCAATTTATTCCCGTGTTTAACCACCCTGACAGTTAGGAAGCTTTTCCTAATGTCCAACCTAAACCTCCCTTGCTACACTTTAGGCCCACTGTTCCTTGTCCTATCCTCAGAGGCCACATGTGAACAATTTTTCTCTCTCCTCCCTGTAATTCTCTTTTAGGTACTTGAACACCAATATCATTTGCTCTCTCACTCTAAACAAGCCCAATTCTTTCAGTCTTCTCTCACAGCTCATGTTCTCTAGACCTTTAATCATTATCGCTCCTCTTCTCTGGACCTTCTCCAATATCTCCACATCTTTCTTGAAATGTGGTGCCCAAAACTGTATGAAAGGTCAGGAAAAGAATTTCCCCCACAGTGTATTTTGTTTGTTGTATTCTTTCTCTGAAAAGTTAAGGATGGCCAGAGCTGGAGATGGGATACTGGGCATGAAGACTGGTGCTCTGAGGTGGTACAGAGAATTGCCTGATGGCTCTTGCTCACAAGAACTGTTGGGAAGAAATTTCCACCCAACTGACAGGGGTCATGGGGACTGTGTGCAGAACACCTGCATTTGCAGAGTAGTGCGTGGGTCACCTGTTAGGATATCTGGGTATAGCTCACTAAATCAGTTTCCTGCTGTCACAGAGACCTTGGACATTGGTACCATCCATTCTCTTCCTGGGACACACAATAGCTTAGTCTTCTGATAGCAGTAAAATATAGTCCAGTCTAGGTTATTGGGCTCAATGAATAGGTAACTCAGTGGGATGCAGCAGCTTGCGAAATGTAGGCAGCCAGACTAGATGACTTCTTGACATATGTCAGCGTGAACCCTTTTCTTTCCTCCCTGGGTTACTCAGGAGCAGGCAACACTCACCTGGCTGCCTGATCGGTTTAATATTAAAGGAGATCCTGAGCGTCCCAGTGGTGACGGTGGATAGCTGGGAATTCTCTTTCCACCTCTGATTTCTAAAGGTATGTAAAATGGCAGTGCCTCCACCTGGCTGACCCCTCTACAAGTTTAATGGTGTGCCTTGGGAACCTCTAGGAATACTTATTTTAGTTATCATCATCATCATCATCATCATCAACAACCATGGGCTCAGCACCCATTGCTGTCCAATGCCTCCCTCACTATTTCCTTCCATCTTTCCCTCTCCTGTGTGGAGTGGCTTAGTTTCTGTAGACTAGCTCTGCACCAATCTACTCTATCATCTATTTATTCTCTGGGGCATCTGCTCTCCTATTTGCACCTTCCATTATGCCAAATATCAGGCTCTTGAGTTTTTGTTCATCGTTCGTTGTGCAGATATGCCCGCATAGATGTCCATCTCCTTTCGAAGCAGTTCTAACTTTCTAGTCACCCACAGAGTTCAGATGTTCCATGTTCCAATTGATAGTATATGTGTTAGTTGTAATTTTCTTTTGGTAGCTAACTTATTGACCCAACTGCTCGGTTGTTATTGTGGACCTTGTTTATCTGGGCAACGTCCGAGCCAACATCTTTGATCAGTTAGTCGTATTGGCATCAGATTTCATTCATATTGTTAAAACAAAAAGTAGCACTTTAAAGACTAGCAAAATAGTTTATTAGGTGAGCTTTCGTGGGACAGACCCACTTCTTCAGACCATAGCCAGACCAGAACAGACTCAATATTTAAGACACAGAGAACCAAAAACAGTAAGCAAGGAGGACAAATCAGAAAAAGATAATCAAGGTGAGCAAACCAGAGAGTGGAGGGGTGGGGGGGGACTCAGAAAGTTCCCATCACGATTTAAACCATGTGTTAATGTTTAAATGTTTAAATATGTTAAAGGTTTAAATCGTGATGGGAACTTTCTGAGTCATTATAGGGGCTTGTCTGCATACTTGGCTCAATCTAATTCTTGACCTTCCCCCCCACCCCTCCACTCTCTGATTTGCTCACCTTGGTATTTGCTTTCCATGGTATCATTGCCAAAGGATTCTGTCTGAAAGGAACACAACTTCCAAGACTTTTCTAATGTCTTTTTACCATGAAGAGGTAACTTCCTTTGAGGGTAGCAGCACAAGCCTTTCAGCTCGTCTCCTCCAGAACTTTTCTGCTTTCCGATATTGTACTTTAATTATGAAAATATAATTCTAAGCATTGAATTATTTGGTTCTGTACTCAAGAAACTTTTTAATTACTGGAAAGAGTCCAGTCTGGTCTTCTTGAGAAAGCCAGCACCTCCCAGCAGTCACAAACAGAGGTGGAAAAAAGTGCTCAAAAAGTTACATGAGAAAAGGTGCAACTGCTTTCACTTCTAGGTTCTGGAGTACAACAAATATATGATGTGTGTGTGCACGTTTATTCAAGTAGTTTTCCAAAGGGACACTGGTGACTTGTACTTAAGTACACCCCAAAGCAGCTGTACTTTTGCTCAAGTAACTTGTTGGGTATTTTATCACCTCTGGTCATGAAGATGTAGAATAAGTGTTTTGCCAGTCTGGCTCCTGACCCGAAGGGGATGACAGCTGTATTTGGCTAGACTTCTACAAAAGATCTTTACTCAGACCCAGACTTTTAAGTCTTACTTCAATTGAAAGTTAAGCTCCTAAATAACTTTAAATATCTGACCCTTAATTTCTTGTCAATGCACTTGCTTAATTAGATCCTTTGAAGGACAGAGGCAGGAGAGAAGCTATGTTTTAATTAATAAATTTTTGATCATTAATTATCAGATATATTCCGAAAGGTCAGTTTTAAAGGTATATTTGTTTATCCAAAGGGAAGTCTGGACATTGAAATGCATAGTCCATAAATGAGCAGTTTTATTATTCTTTATTCTTAGATTTTAAATCTAATCTTTATCCTAAGGTTTATTTCAGCAAAAAAAGTCTGGTGACATTTCAATGAAACTGAATCAAGTTAACTAATTTCAATAAATAATTGAATAAGCAGTCTCATTCTGGATTAACTCATTCATTCCTCTCTGAATTTCCTTTCATTATTTTAATAAACTTAGCAATTTCTGTTGAAATGTTAACGTTCCTCTTTCACCACCTAAATCTAGAAAAAACATGTTTTTTTTCTGTAAATACTTTATGGAGTATATTAACTAATAAGGCAACCAACTCTCTTTGTTTCAATAATGAGTTATGTGTTTCATTACTGCAGTATAACTTCAGCCTTTCAATGTCAGAAATCATAGCATTTTTATTTTGAGATTAATACTGCTTTATGCTTACTGTGTAGTAGCTATGTTCAGTGCATCTACAAAGCTTTCTGCAAACTCCCTTTGGGAGTAGTTAGCTACATTTGCATTTTATAGAGAGGCATTAATGCTCTTATTACGGGAGGTGAGGGCTGCTTTCAGTGAAGTACCTGACTAACCAACTTGCAGGTCTGAACAATAGTTGTTTTTCCGGATCTCACAGTGTGTTGGCAGTAATAGAACCAGGACAATATCCCATACTACTGGTTAGTGCTGGCGCAGCTGAGCATTTTGACCATTTCATTTTATAGATGATGTGTATGTAGCAGGTTTTCAGCTGGTTGTTTTTTGCCCTGATGAAGAACTGCATAGTTAGGGTTATCATTAAAGAAGTTAAAATGCTCAGGCCAATCCTACAGACATTTGTTCAGGCAAAATTCTGTTGACACCACTGAGAACTGCACCCAAAGCCTGCAAGATGAGGCATCTTAGAGCAACAGCTGCAGGACCACACTCCATTCCACCCTGGAGAATAACAGCTTCGACAGCTGCCCTTCTGTTAGTTGTACAGGGTGTACAAATGATTAACAAACAGACATCCTAAAAGTGCTCCCATCGACGCAAACACTTCCATTAACAGCAGAGCAATAAAACATTGATGCAGACACATTGAGCCGACAGTCTTACTGCACTTATGAAACGGGGAAGGCTATTATGTGAGATTTTGACAAGACCCTTTTTCTTTTAGGAGGAAAATGATACTCAATTTACACAGGGAGCAACATCAAATGGTCGTTTTTACAGTTTACACTGCCATTGTTTTTCCTGCTGAGCTTGAGGGATATATTAGTGTTTTTCATTGCAATTAGTGTTGATGGAACCAGTTATGGACCAAAACACCACCTAGAGTGATTCCATTGGACTCCCAGGAGTAACGCTGATTTTATGCTCACAATGTGACTTCATGACTGATTGAGGGTAGGAGAAGCAGATGTGTAGGGAGGAACAATACAAGCATTAGTAGGACCAGCAATATTCTTGTCTTCCTAACAGGCTTAGCTTTCTAACAAGCAAGTGTTACTTGTTTTCTTTCTCCCCTTTACTCTGAATAGCAGTTGATCTCTGTGATTCCTGGAGGGCAGAACAATATCCCATGACATCAGCAGAATTAGTGCTTGAGCATGGGCAAAAGGGAGCTGTTTTATTTTGGTTTTTGCAAACAAGCAAATGTAACGAAACATGTCTGGCGGTTACAACAACGTGAATAAAGCTGTCTGTGCTAATTATTCTCACACTCCTTTGGGTTCAAAAATAGTGTTTGGTCTGACATGGAATCAACCTACATTATTCAATGTCAAACACATTTAGACTCGTGTATTAGTAATTCCTTTGGTCGTCTTTTCTCAGAGGTCTCCATGGTAACTGTTTCTACTGCCATTTGCACCTCTGGGGCAGAGCCTTGTTCCTGTGTTTCTCAGCTGCTTCTCTTCTAAGTAATTAATAGCTGCTGTGTGCAACCATATTTAGATGTTTGCTGAGCTTTTTAGTTATTGCTATGAGCTGCACATGTTTTTTGTTTTCTTCTGTTTTTGTTTTCATAAGCACTGGTTGCTGAACTTCTTTCGTTTGGTTCCTCTTAGGAAATAGTTGGGAATGGTCTATCAGACAACTTTGGACTGGAACGTGTTTTTGGCTATGTCTAGATTGCTGAGAATTATCAGCAAAAGATACAGAAATTGTGCAAAGCATTTGCTTATCTCCTGCTGACAGTTCTATTGGGAGAGGATTTCTTGACATTTGGCCCATCCACACGAAACCCCCGCCCTCTGCCAACACATCCCTTCTTCTTCATGGAACGAGGATGATCGGGATATTGGCAGAAGGGTCCCAACGCAGCAGACTTCTGTCAGGAGACCCCTAGACATAGCCTCTGGTACTTACCCATTCTAATGACAGGACATCATGTCTGGTAGATTGGTTATAGCCCCAATACTGCACATCCATGAGTACTTCCTGTGACGGTGTACTGTATTTCATATTCTTTATGGAAATAACAGAGAGGGAGCTGTGCTAGTCTATACACTATGAAAACAAAAAGCAGCCAAGTAGCACTTTAAAGACTAGCAAAATAGTTTATTAGGTGAGCTTTCGAGTAGGTCTGTCCCACGAAAGCTCACCTAAAAAACTATTTTGCTAGTCTTTAAAGTGCTACTTGACTGCTTTTTGTTTTTATGGAAATAAGTTTATGAATATGAATATACTAAACTCAAATATACTTTATGCAAAATATTTTATGTAAGATATCATTTGAAGGCTTGTAATCCACTGAACATGTATATTTTATTTCTATGCATGCACTGTTTCTGCATCTGAAATTAGGACTGTAGATTATTAGCTGTATGTTCACACTGGGAAAAGTCTCTTTCCAGCCCATCAGGAACAACATGGGAGAAGTCAGACATGGACCCAGTATCCCATTAGTAAGCAACAGTTTGGTGGGAAAGAATGTCTTCCTGCAGTCATACTACAAAGACATGTGTCCATGTCACCTCATGCTAGAATCCATTTAACATAAGAACATAAGAATGGTCATATTGGGTCAGACCAAAGGTCCATCCAGCCCAGTATCCCGTCTGCCGACAGTGGCCAATGCCAGGTGCCCCAGAGAAGGAGAACAGAAGACAATGATCAAGTGATTTATCTCCTGCCATCCATCTCCTGCCCTTGTACTGAAGGCTAGGGCACCATACTTAACCCCTGGCTGATAGCCATTTATGGACCTAACCTGCAAAAATTTATCGAGCTCTTTTTTAAACCCTAATAGAGTCCTGGCCTTCACAGCCTCCTCGGGCAAGGAGTTCCACAGGTTGACTGTGCGCTGTGTGAAGAAAAATTTCCTTTTATTAGTTTTGAACCTTCTACCCATCAATTTCATTTGGTGTCCCCTAGTTCTTGTATTATGGGAAAAGGTAAATAATTTTTCTATATTCACTTTCTCCACACCATTCATGATTTTATATACCTCTATCTTATCGCCCCTCAATCGCCTCTTTTCCAGACTGAAAAGTCCCAGTCTCTCTAGCCTCTCCCCATATGGGACCCGTTCCAAACCCCTAATCATCTTAGTTGCCCTTTTCTGAACCTTTTCTAATGCCAATATATCTTTTTTGAGGTGAGGAGACCACATCTGCACGCAGTACTCAAGATGTGGGCATACCATAGTTTTATATAGGGGAAGTATGATATCTTTTGTCTTATTATCTATCCCTTTTTTAATAATTCCTAACATCCTATTTGCTTTACTAATTGCCGCTGCACACTGCGTGGATGTCTTCAGAGAACTATCCACTATAACTCCAAGATCCCTTTCCTGATCTGTCGTAGCTAAATTTGACCCCATCATGTTGTACGTGTAATTTGGGTTATTTTTTCCAATGTGCATTACCTTACACTTACCCACATTAAATTTCATTTGCCATTTTGCTGCCCAATCACTCAGTTTGCTGAGATCTTTTTGTAGTTCTTCACAATCCCTTTTGGTTTTGACTGTCCTGAACAACTTGGTGTCATCTGCAAACTTTGCCACCTCACTGCTTACCTCATTTTCTAGATCATTGATGAACAAGTTGGACAGGATCGGTCCCAGGACTGACCCCTGGGGAACACCACTAGTTACCCCCCTCCATTGTGAAAATTTACCGTTTATTCCAACCCTTTGTTTTCTGTCTTTTAACCAATTCCCGATCCATGAAAGGATCTTTCCTCCTATCCCATGACCGCCTAATTTACATAAAAGCCTTTGGTGTGGGACCGTGTCAAAGGCTTTCTGGAAGGTATATTATGTCCACTGGGTGCCCCTTGTCTGCATGTTTATTAACCCCTTCAAAGAATTCTAATAGATTAGTTAGACACAACTTCCCTCTGCAGAAACCATGCTGACTTTTGCCCAACAATTTGTGCTCTTCTACGTGCCTTGCAATTTTATTCTTTACTATTGTTTCTACTAATTTGCCTGGTACTGATGTTAGACTTATCAGTCTATAATTGCCAGGGTCTCCTGTGGATCCTTTTTTAAATATTGGCGTTATATTGGCCGTCTTCCAGTCATTGGGTACCGAAGCGGATTTAAAGGATAGGTTACAAACCACTGTTAATAACGCCGCAATTTCACATTTGAGTTCTTTCAGAACCCTTGGGTGAATACCGTCTGGTCCTGGAGACTTGTTACTATTCAGCTTATCAATTAACTCCAAAACCTCCTCTAATGTCACTTTAATCTGGGAGAGTTCCTCAGATTTGTCACCTAAAAAGGCTGGCTCAGATTTAGGAACCTCTGTAACATCCTCAGCCGTGAAGACTGAAGCAAAGAAATCATTTAATCGCTCCGCAATGGCACTGTCTTCCTTGATCGCTCCTTTTATATCTTTATCGTCCAAGGGCCCCATTACTTTTTTAGTGGGCTTTCTGCTTCTAGTGTATTTAAAAAACATTTTACTATCATTTTTTGAATTTTTGGCTAGCTGTTCCTCAAAATCTTTTTTGGCTTTTCTTACTACATTATGACACTTAATTTGGGAACGTTTGTGTTCCTTTCTATTTTCCTCACTAGGATTTGTCTTCCACTTTTTAAAAGCTGCCCTTTTCTCTCTCACTGCCTTTTTAACATGGCTGTTAAGCCATGATGGTTCTTTGTTAGGTCTCTTACTGTGTCTTTTTATTTGGGGTATACATTTAAGTTGGGCCTCTAGTGTGGTGTCTTTAAACAGTTTCCATGCAGCTTCCAGGGATTTTAGTTTAGTTACTCTACCTTTTAGTTTCTGTTTAACTAGCTTCCTCATTTTAGTGTAATTCCCCTTTTTGAAATTAAATGCCGGAGTGTTTGACCGCTGCGGTGTTCTTCCCAACACAGGAATATTAAAAGTTATTATATTGTGGTCACTATTTCCAAGCGGTCCGGTAACAGTTACCTCTTGGACCAGATCCTGCGTTCCAGTCAGGACTAGCTCGAGAATTGACTCTCCCCTTGTGGGTTCCTGTACTAGCTGCTCCAAGAAGCAGTCATTTAAGGCATCAAGAAATTTAATCTCTGAATCCCATCCTGAGGTGACATGTACCCAATCAATATGGGGATAATTGAAATCTCCTATTATTACTGTGTTTTTTATTTTGATAGCCTCTCTAATCTCCCTTAACATTTCAGCATCACTATCACTGTCCTGGTTAGGTGGTCGGTAATATATTCCTTTTGCCATATTCATATTAGAGGAATGAATTGTTATCCCTAATGATTCTATGGAACATTTTGATTCCTTTAGGATTTTTGTTTCATTTGACTCTATATTATCCTTAACATATAGTACTTTTGAGTTTTGTACTTTTCCACAGAGCTGCTAGGAAACTGGGCAAAGGCTTCCTGCACTAGGAAATTCTGTATAAGGCAAGGGAAATAAACACTGATGGTCTTCAGCTGACTTTATAGACTGCCTCCCCTCCCCAAGGGACACATGAAAACACTTGGAAATAAAAGGATTGTAACAAGAGGGGTGGAGGACAGCTGCTGGACCCATGTAAGAAGGGGTATCTCTGGCCTGAGAAGGACTTTACCTGAAATAAGAACTTGGGTGAGAAATTAAGATTTGTAATAAATTCTCTTAATGTATTAAGCTTAGCTGCCGTGTTTTGTTTTATTTTGCTCAGTAACTTATGCTGATCTCTGCTATTATTTACAACCACTTAAATCCTACCTTTTGAACTTCATAACATCACTATGGTTTATTATTAAACCCAGTGCCAATAATTGTCACTTGGAGAAGGACAACATTGATGCATGTCTCTTTTTCACTGATAAAAGAGGTGAGCAATTTATGAGCTTGTTCTGGTCCCATTTGAGCTGTGCACCCAGGTGCTGTGTCATGTCCCTGTGACTGAGCCGTCCCAGAACTGAGCTGATCTCAGCATCTGTGTTCTGCTGTTGGCTGTGATTCCAACTCTGTACCATCACTGGGGGAGACCAGAGGTTCTGACTCAGGAGGGCTGGATGGTGGGGTGCCTCAGAGGGCAGATAGGCAGGGTCAGTGGTATTTTAAGCACCCCAAGACACAGTATCAAAGGCATTTCCATGACCAAACATCATACTTCTATTAACTTCATTGGAATGAGATACATGAAGAAGGAATGAAGATTTGGCCTGTCTGCTTTTGCGTATTTCATGCATTAGCTCTTGAACATTCCACGCGAGAATGAAGTCCTGTTCTGTAAGACACTGAAGTCTGTGGGAACTTAGTTCATGCTTATGTGCTGCCCTGAATAGAGGTGGACTTAGAAGTGTCTTTAAGATCTTTCCTGAAGCAGGGCTATGGTGAGAGAAAGTTAGTCCCAAAGAGCTTACTCCAAGGATAAGACAAAGATTAGCATGGGAAATAGACGCCCAGTAGGTCAGGGGCAGGGCTACAAATAGAACTCAACTCTGTAGATCAGTTGAATTGACTATGACAAAGGCATCCCGGGTTCGAATGATGCTGCAGACAACAGTTTATGCACATCTGATGAGTTCCAATAAAAACGAAACCGATCACATGCTAATGTGGTTTCATCGGAACCATATTCTAATAAGAACTCAGCTCTGTTGATTCCTGTTTCACTCGTAAAGCCACATATAAAATCTCCCAAAGGTTGCATATGAGGAAGTGAACCATTCCCTCCCCATAGAAATACTACTCCTTTCTGTTGCTTGCTTTCTCAAGGGAAATCTTTTCTCGCTTCCCATGAAGTAGGTGTTTTTGTACTCCCCCATCCTCCCCTCCGTTTCTCAAAGCAGTCCCAATTTGGAGCGAAATGATATTTTAAAATTCCAGATAAGAGCATTTTGTTTTGGCAGTGATCCTTGTGCCTCTTGAACGTGGAGAGAAAGGAAGTTTTGTCAATTTTGTGGTGCACCCAGCAGTGTTGCAAAATATTTTTCTACACCCTGTTGATCAGCATTTCCCCCTCTCTCTCTGTGCCTGGGGGAGGAGCAAAGAAGCAGCACACTGGGAGAAGGAGCAGATATAGACGACTCAGCACTCACTAAAGAATGCTCCTTAAAATAGAGTGAGGGAGTCCTGCAGATTCCAGTTCTGAAAGCTGCCTAAAACATCCACCCCCTCAGAAAGACCCCAGTATTTTCAAATGTTGATAGAGCTGGTAGAGGGTTGTGGCTGGATTTTTGTAGTTGTTTTTGTTGGAAAGTAAATAAAACAAATGGTTAAGGGGAACTCCGGCACCCCACTGGCAGAAGCCGGCTGGGGTGTGAAAGCCCACTGGCAGCCCCAGCCGTGGGGACCCCTGCCTGGGTGGGGGAACCCCAGCAGCCGCATTGCTAGGAGCTCTGCTAGATGGGGGAAGAGCCTGGCAGCCCTGCAGGGCAGCCCCGCAGGAATGGGGGCTCCCCTTCCGGACAGCTGGCCTGACGTCCCCTGGTCCGGCAAATATCCTCATCTGGGACCACTCAGGTCCAAAGTGTGCCAGACGAGGGAGGTCCAACCTGGAGTTCTATACCATTGGCTAGTCTGGTTACAGGGGATAGTGTAGTTTTTTAGCTCCTCACAGGGTGATGAGGAAAATCAGCACCTTGTGTTATCAGGTTTTCTACAAATGATTACCTGAGATCATATCACCATTCAGCTCAGAGAGAACAGAGAATTTATTACGCAGCCACTGAGACTGCTGAACCAAGAATGCCACGCTAGACTCATTCCATCTGATGGGCACTTTAGAGAGAGAACTGGTCTCAAAATCAAATGAACTGGAGGACTGCACTAGCTGTGAATGTGGTGCATAAATTTGACTGACCCACATCCTACCCCTTTCCAAGTGTCACCTTAAGTACTAGTTGGGGAATTGTTGTGGTGTTCCATGAACATTTTTGAGTTATCTGAAATTTGGTCCATCTTGCAATCAGGGACAAAATCTCAAACATTTTTCTGAACTGAAAAGCTGGGGTAAAAGAATTTAATTTGGATTAATTGAAATATTTTATTTTACTAATTTTGAAATGATCTGTTTTGCTTTTTTCATGGTTTTAATTTGATCTTACAATTAGCTTATAATTGAAATCAAGGGCAGTTTTGAAATGGAAAATCAGATCTTTTGAATATGTGAAAACAAATAATTTTGACAACTTCAAAATCTTTCTGATTTTTTTTCTCAGGCTGCAAAGTTTGAGGAATTTGACTTTGGGTTTCAGCAAATGGGCATTTTCTGACCCAAAAAACCATTATTCTTCATTCCACTGAACTACTGAAACTGAAAAAAACATTTACTGTAACATGCAGAAAGCAACAGAATGTGGAGCTGAGATCACTGACCATCATCCAATACAAATAATAAGTCATTGTTAATTAACTGTTATAGGAAATTAAAAACATTTACAAAATAGTTTGTCATCACACAAAATGAAAACAGCCGACCGACCAGACAAAAAGCCAATTCACTCAAGTGATGGATTTCCCCTTTATTTTGTTTTTCCCTTCCCTCCTTACAAAAACTATTTGGTTTATTAAGCAAAGGAAATGGGCCTTCCAAACTTGGGGGCAGGGAGGGCAAAGTGGGCGACTGACCCAGGACCTAGCCATACAAATGGGTCTGTAGCTCCTGGCCTCCTCCACCACAGTAGTGGTGGTGGCTGGGAGCTCTGGGCCCTTTAAATTGCTGCTGGAATGCCGCAACCTCTCGTCCTGGCAGCACAGAGTACTGTCAAGCCCTAGCCCCGCACCTTCTGCAAAAGTCCACCCCCGTTTGGGGGCACAGAGCAGGGTTCCCTGTCTGGCCTAGGGGCCCAGCGAGGCTGCTGGCTGGGTGGCAAGTTTCTATCGAATTCTGTCCTTAAACTATCTGTAGACCTCAAATTCTGTAGGCCTTAAACTTTTTGGGGCAGGGATTTCCTGTAATTCTCTTACCAGCTGTAAAACACCTTGGACATCTACTGTGCTGGATTTTGTCAATAGATGCACACCCAAGTACCAAAGTTTGGTTCAGATCCAAACTTTCCCACAGTTCTGTGGGTGTTTGGATTTAGGGTTTTGGTTCATTGCTACTCTATATACATAGACTACAATATAATAAATGGCCGGGGGTGAAGTCAGTGACAGTTACTGATCAGATTCAATTACTGTTGACTGAAGCAAAGAGAGATGGAAAAATTGCCAAGGGAATTTTTATCACCGTAATGGCCTGCAGAGGCCAGACAGAAGGAGCATAATGCTTTCCATTTTAATATGCTCTTGATTTAACAAGATCCCTGTCTTTTTCGTTGGCTCTTCTTTTGTCTGTTTGTTATGGGAATTTTGCAAGTTCTTAGCCAGACTGCTCTATGCAATTTTTTGTGTATGCTACTGAGGGCTGTGGTCCCAAAGGTAGGTAGCTTCTGATATAAGAACAACAGGACAGAAACTGAGCTGATGCATATCCATGCAGCTACTCTGGAATGAATGGATCTACTCTGATTTATACCAGCGGAGGACCTGGACTAATATTTCTGCTTGTACTGGAAGATAAATTGTTACAGAAGCTGGTACTGAAAAAATACCAATATGACTCTTCCAGATACAGCCGTAGGATTTATGAAGAGGAGGATTGCCGTAGATCAGGATGTGTACTCATCATCTTTTTCAGCCTGTGTGTGTGTGCGTGTGCATGTGTGTTTCAGGAGTATCTGGAGCTGGGGCTTGGTTTGGCCTATTCTAGTGAGAGGCGCTAGCCATGCTGTTAGAATTTGTATCCAAAATAAGCCCAAGTGCATGGAAGCTCAGCCCTGGGGTTCAGCCTCTCCCCCAAGAGATCTAATGTCTCAGTTTCCCCTACAGCCGTACCAGCCTGATGCACAGTTGCCACATTTGAGAGCCAGGGTGGGCTGATGGGAGACCGTTTGCTCCACAGGTGCCTCCTGCTAGATGGTTACCCTAGGGGTGATCCTGGTGTCAGCTGCAAAGCTGCATTCTGGCTCTCCTTCCAAAAGAGGTGAGAGTACTTAGCTCACTTCTGACCACAGACTGGCTCTGCATTTTGGGCGGTGGCAGGAGAGGTTTTTCAGAGACCTTTGCCATTGAGTGCTCCTACCTAATGACTTACTGAATTAAACCATTAAAAGCAAGGGCATAACAAGCAGTCACTGTACACCTGCCTCACTGTAGGAAAAATGTATAAGCATAGACTTGTAAAAGACTTAGGTGTTCAGGCCGAGCATTTTAAGCTGTCTTAGGGACGGTGTTCCCTATAAGCTGAGCACGTAGGAGAGCACCCAGGAGACATTCAGGTGCTGATTGGCCCAGATGATTGGCAGAGTGTCCGCAGCTGTCCACAGCCACCCGTATCTGGTTCTACTGGTTGTGCACAGCTGCACACGCCTGGGTGCAGGTAACAAAATTTATGCTGCACAGGGAAAAATTAGAGGGAACATTGCTCAGGGGACCTGGCCACCCAGTTCTCATTAATTTCTAATGCGAATCTGGCGTCCAATCCCTTAGGTGGCATCTTTACCACTCTCTGCTTAAAATGTGCCTTTAAAAATGGCTACCAAAAAAACAAACAAACCAAAAACAACATGTAGGGTAGGTGTACTGCCCCTGCCCTCCAGGCTCTGGCTGAGCTGTGGTCCTGACGCTAGCAGAAATGGGCAGGTAGAGCATCTTGCACAGCCATGCATCATGCACACTTTGGTTTTTAATTTAGCCTGGGTTTAGTGGTGTTTTCGCTCACTGTTTTGTTTTTTTAAAAACTATCATGCTGCTTGTGGCAGTGGTTTTATTTTACATCAAAATCAATGTCTTTGTGTTTTCCAGGCTCCCTAGCACATTCCAGGCCCCATCTTCTATTTTAAACTATTGTGGTTATAAACCACAATCAATTTACAGCAGCAGGAGTGTAATTAAAAACAATAGCCGTAGCAGCTGTATTGAAAAATCAGTCATTCCTTACAACCATTAATGACAAATCTTGTGCTAATCTGAATGCACAACATATTCCTATACAGTTTTTTTCATCCCATATAGGATAGCATGGAAACCCATTTGTAACTATTTTCCACTGCAAGGTTTAGAAAAATGAACAAAGACACTCCCTTCCCCGCCCCACCCCCAGCCCCCAAACACATACATCACATCTGCTGGAAATTGCTTTCCTGATGTGTAGGACTCTGCAAAATGCAGATGATTTATAACTCTGACAATCTTTACACCCCTGAGACTGAGAAGGAAAGAGCGTCACAAGAAGGTCTCTAGGGGACTAGGTACAATCATCTAGTGTGTAATAACCGAACAAAAGGATACAAAAGGATAATCACTGTACAGTATTTCTCAGGCCTAGTTAAATGCAGGGTTCCAGGCTGAAACAATTAGAGGCCTTGAGAGTAAACGGGCATAGTATACAGGGACAGATTTCAACGTGTTTAGTTTTTTTGTGAATCTGAGTTTGATAAGAACTTAAGGATGAAAATGATCAGCCGAAGATTTTGAAAATGACATTCCCTGAGAATTTTAAACTTTTGCCAGAGGAACATGTCAATTTTGAAGAGGCGTTTTGATAAAGTTTTAATATTAATATTTTTCATTTAAAACCATTTTGTGTCATGCCTATTTTATAATGCAGTGCTTTGATTTTTATCAGAACAAGAGGTTTTGATTGAGTTGAAACTCATTTCTTTCAAAAATACTGGGTTTTTTTCAGAAAATTTAGAATAGTTTGTTCTGAACAAAAGAGAGTTCGAGTGAATTTCCAATAGAGCAGAAATTCTGACTGCTTGTTGTCTCCTTAAAAAAAAAATTAAATGCAGTGCTGCAATTGACACGGTCTGGATGATTCTGGGTTACTCTAATTTGCCTTGTAGCTCTTGGGAAAAGGTAAAACAGACTTAAAAAAATAATTGAGATAAAGCACAGCGTTGCTTTCTGGAGTCGTTCCACCTCATCATTTACTTCAGTTTGCTTAGATTTGCTGAATATGCAAAATAAGGCAGGGACTACATTTCAATTTCTTCATTTTAAGGAATCATGTCCACCTATTGTAACGAAGTTTGACTAATTTAGGGAGACATAAGGATGGAGGTATGTATATACAGGCCCAGATGTAGGAGAGTTCAAAGGGTGCGGAACCCCCTCCCCTCCACACCTCTGGTTTTTCTCCTTTCCTCTCTGCTGCACTTGTGCAGGGGGAAACCTGCTGGGTGTGATGGGGGAACCCAAGGTACTGTGGAAGCTGCAGTTCTTAGGCCGGCTCCCTACCTAGAGACTGCATTTCCCAGCACGCCATGGGCTGCTAGCAACAGGAAAAGGAGGGGGATGAGGGAATATTGTTTTTCACTTATAATATTACAGGAAGATCCCAAAAGTAATTTCTATAAAACCTCTTACTGTCTAAATTTTTATTATTTTATAATAATATCATTTTAGGAATCAGTTTCCACACAAATTTTTCATTACTCTCTCATTTGTACACTTCTTACACAACTGTTTTGAACTCCTTTTTACTTTAAAAAAAAAAGTGCAGTGCACATTTACAGGAAGCATTCCCCACCCCAGAAATTCATGCATCCAGGCCTGATACAGAACTTGATTCTCCATGACCCTGGACAGCCATTTAAACCCATGCATAATAGGTGTAAAAACAATCAGATCAGAATGATAGTGTTCCAGACTGCCTTTTCACAGTGTGACTGCACAGTGAACTGTAATACAGAGTAAGGCCCCACTTTTTTTGGTACACGTACAACATGTTATAGAGACAGACACACCACAGCAAAGGTTGGGTTCAGAGCTGGACTTTAAGCAAAAGCACTGTTCAATTTAGTTTCCAAATCGGGGCACAATAGCTCTTGAAAGAACAATATTTTGCAAATAAAATAAGGTTTAAATGGCTCATAAGAAACATTATATTGGTGCTCCCTTTTTCCAAAACTGAAATACCCTTTCTCCTCTTTTACTGAGTTCCTCCAGTTATGCATCAGCTCCAATCTTTTCCCTGTCTGACATCTCAGACATCTCTTACCTAATACTATTCACCCAATAAGATCACCAGGTTCAGTTCTGCCAACAACCATCATGTTACATCAGTTATATTCAGCGTTACCAAGCTGACTGGCTGACTGACCACCTGAGTTCCCTGTAGAGCAAATAAATGCTGGCACCTATGTAGTCGTACATAGCCTGCTTTGTCAGCTTTCAAGGAAAGGGGCTGGGACTTATTTGCTCTAACTGGCTTTTGAACAGGACTTGGAGGGGTTAGAGGGCTTTTCCAAAACATTGAGCTATTAACATTTAATATTAAGAGGTGCTTCTTATAGAAGGCCTTCTAATCAGTTGGTTGGCACCTGAATCTCTCCTGGGTGGCCAGTTGATGTAGGACTTCACGTCAGAGCCAGGCTTCAAAAGCTTTTAAAATAACCTCCAAAACCAAAAAACTAATCACAATACATGTAGTTGTGGAGTATATGTACCATGTGCGCACTATAAGACTCCTCACTCTGCAAGTGGTTGGTTGCCTTCTGTGTACCAGTTCCAGCTGTCAAATTAAGTTAGGACTGAGTGACAAAAATCAGATGACAGTAACAAGATCCCTTCTGGACAGGCAAAGATGATAAAATACCTTCTGTGACCTAGCCTGGGAACCCAACCACATAGGTCTTATGGACTCCATTGCAGTGTTGTTAAAAGTGTTGGAGTGTTTCTCTGAGGCAAGGACACAAACAAGGAGGACCTTCAGTGGTAAAACCTAGGGACAGCCGTGCTCAGGGCTTTTTGGCTGTGTTGTAGTTAAAAGTAGTTATTTTATGAAGGCTTTTTTCTCACATGGAAGTTTCAGGTGTGTAGCATGAGAGGAAAAAGCTGGACTTTACTGGTCTAGCTGCAAAATACTGAGCAATGTGAGTCTACACATACAAACCTAGGGGCTCTCAGTAGGACGTCTGGAGGTCAGCGTTACTGAAAATTGTTGCTTTTCATTAAGTGTCCAAATGTGGATTTAGGAACGTCCCTTGAGGCACCTAAAGTATCCATTTAAATACTAGCATTGCCCACTTCACCCTCCGGCCCCTGTAAGTGACCGTGCAGGTTATAATTTCAATCAGAGTAAACCTCAGATTTGCCTAACAGACCGTGGCTCCCATCTTCTGATCTTCCATCATGCATAGAATCCCTCTGGTTGTTAGTGGGAGTTCTGGCAATGCAGAGAAAGTCACAGAAATGAAATTGTGCTGAGGGGAATTTTTGTCCACGATGAAGCTTTTCTGAGAAAAAGAATCATTTCACTGCACGTTCTTATATTGTGTAAGGCATGTAATTTGCATACTGACATAGACAGGTGGCTTACAAAAATTGCTTCATCAGTCAAGATGAACACACAGTTTCATATCTGTATCAGATAACAGCTTGCCTTATAAATCCTTCATTACAGAAATACCTTTACCTAGACCAAATGCTCAAATGGACATCCAAACAATGAACTATGAATCAAATGAAAGCAACGGTTATTAATTCAATGCACCCTTTAATTTGATTGCCTATTAAAAAGTGGAAAACAATGGATTTATAGACATCTCCATCTGCAGTAATACTAATAGGAAACGCGTCTCGTAGGCCAACCGCAATAAGACACTTCTTCTTCTTCTTCTTCTTAAATAATAATAATAAAATATACTGCCAGATAATTTGCTAGAACCATTTTTTTTTTCATTTTCCTCCTCTAGTTTGTTGTTAGGGGCTGCCGGTCATTTTCGACAAGTTATACATGCATGTTTTTATTTGACACATACATACACAGAGCTGTTTGAGGTGGGGTTTTTTGTTTTTTTTTGGATTTCTAGCAATTCTTATGTGATCTATGAATGTAAGTCTGACTAAGAGATCTACATCAATAAACTTGTTTTTCAATCAGCTTGCACCTGTGAGTAACTTTACACAAGCAAGTAACCCATTGAGTTCTACAGATGACACATGCATATTTTTTTTCAGGTTTAAAGATTGGAATCAGTGCACTGCGAACATCTGAATAGAAGCATTACACAAATACATGGACATGTGTTACACAAGCACAAACACGTGTGTGCTTAACTTTGAAGTCCCTGTTTAGCTGCAGTTACCATACCAGGTGTAAGAGATGACAGTATTGACTATATTAAATGGAGAGAATCTCAGGAACCTCAGTGTAGCAAGTGCAATGGAATGGACTAAGTATCCCCATTATGCAGAGTAATCAACTAGCCTTTTAGCTGGGATTGATGAAATATCTGTTTTCCCCAGGGTTTGCATTCCAGGGTGTGTGCGACCCGGAAGGGGTTGGCAGAGTCATCACCTCATTGGATTAGAACAGTGAATGCAGGATTGATTTATACAGACAAGCTGAAATTCCATGCCAAGTTAAACTCGGATACTTCATAACACAAGGTGTTGGCACACTGTAAGCAATCATTTCCCTGGATTGATAGTCAGTCTGTAAACAGAGCTAAGGTGTTTTTAAGCATTACGAAATGCTTAGGGATATTCGGAATGTCATGTCACTAAAACATTTAACACAGATGCTCAGCCCAAGTCAGTTATATGGAGCAAAGCCAAGGCACACCAGCTGAGAATCTGATCCATTGTCCTCGTCCAAGGAGAATGAGGGCATACGTTGTGAGAGGAGGAAAGGAACAGACAGTGGCAGGAACCTGATAACATCCCAGAAAATGCCAGTTATCCTTTATTTTCTCTTTGGCGTGGGAATGGGTTATTACACTGAGTTGGTGCTTTGGTTTCCCTGTTACATAAAAAAAAAATACTTTTTTTCTTTCTGTTAAGAAGCCCATCACAGACTCTCTGAAATATATCAGAAATAATTACAACAAATAGTGTGCGTGTGTCCTGGACACACCTCATTGACCATTCTGGAATGTTTTGCTGAATTGAGACACGGGTGAGAACTTGTCAAGGCTTTGAGAAAGTGATTTTGAAACCTCCTCGTTCCCTGCCAGACTTCAGCTACAATAATACTTAAAATATATAGTGAGAGCCCAATTTATTATAATGATCCTGGTGCTCATCCATTTATTTTCATGCAATTCTGTGGGTCTCAAATGCAATTTCGATGGCTGTTAGGAACACAGGGCCTGTCTCTCAGCCTTACTTAGCCTGTAATCACTTTGAATGTCATGCTCCTCTCCCTCAATCCTTTTACATAAAAATAGGGGTAAAGAAACCGGGAATAAACAAGCTTGTCTATTGTTGTTAGAGGGAAACAGTGTGTGTAGCAAATGACAATTTTTGGCTGGCAGCAGAGCTCATTTCTCAAAACACAATATGTGGCACTCATGTTAGTGATGGAGCCCTTTTCTTGTTCAGACCCTTTCATTGAGGGAAAATCCCATTATACTGCAATCTGAATATATTGCTGGCAGTGATGGCATGTGAATCTCTGGGTGTATTGTAGCTGTAGCATTCTGGGTCATTCTATGCTCTACATAGTCTCCTCTGATGCGTTAGCCCTTGATAAAATATGCCAGCTTGACAGATTGAATTGTGTTCTGCATGTGACACGTGCACGCACACCCCATGGAAGGAAGGTCAGAGAGCTGTTCTAGCCTCATTTCTGCACCTCTTAATGAGATTCTGGGAGAGGGTGGGGGGAAAGCAAGACCATTTGTCACTTTGGAAACAAAAGAGCAGGCCGGGGTAACAGAACCTGAATGCAAATGAGATATGTTACACATGGGACAAGCTGATTTTCATATTAATCATTTGTCTTTATTTGCCCAACTGCATTTCTCTTCCTTTTTTTGTTTTTGGAAGCCAAATGTTGGTAATGAGAAAATTCTCCACATTGCCAAAGGAAATACTAAAGACTTCAGCAAGACCTGGTTTTGTTATGCTGTGGAAGAATAGAGAGCATTTGGGGAATGTGGAAATCTACACAACCTATTGACCTACATTAGGTATACATGTATTTTATTTCAGAATTTCACTACAGGGGTGGGAAAAAAGCAGAGCAGAAAAATGTGCAAGTATTATAAATCCTTTCTCTAGCACTGCACTTGTGCACACTATTTTTACCCAATGCAAACTACAACTGGCCCTGCCTTAAAGAGTCTGAAGAATCAATAAGTCAAGACAAATAAACAAATACAATTTCAGCCTCTCTCCAAGTAGGACATGAAATTCTGAGTTTTTGATCTGCTGCATGGGCTGCCATGAGCACTGCACATACTTTTTAGTCTGTGGCTCGTTCAGGTGACCAATTCCAGGTGAAAGGGCTGATGTTTTGGCTTCTTAGCACTCCTAAAATGCAACCCATTAACAGCTTGGTGAACCCAATAACTAAACAGAAATGGCTGGAGTTTCAAAGTACGGATCCACATTTAGGTCTAGATTTGACTTCACCCTCAGTAGCAAGCTGCTGGGTTTGCTTCAACCTGTTGTTACTAAAGGAAATGGGAAAATGAAAAATAGTGGAATAATTGCAAGTGAATTGCAGTCCACATGCATAAAAAAACATGCTCCCCTTCCCATCCTCCTTAGAAAAGACAAACCTCTATGTTCTACCTCCCTGAACTGACTGACTGCTCCAGCTGATGTCTTACCTTCATCTGCTCCAAAGAGATTCTCTGGAAGATACTCATCCTTACCTGGGCCCCTTTATCTTGCTAGATAATTAAACCATTTTTGCCAGTGCAGCAACTGGTTGGCAACAATGAGCTATATATGAGGATGTCATTTGGTACTAAACACCACTGCTCTGACTGGGATTCTGCCCCTGGTGGATATCTCCACTGGTGCAGTAATCATCCCACCAGCTCAATGGAAAGGATGACAAGGTGGAGACACTTCAAATTTAGTGTGATTATCTGACCTACACCCTGGGCATCGTCCTACATTCTGGCTTGAGACAGGTTTGAGGAAAGGAGATATTTCCCCCACCCCACCCCCAACCACTTTTTGGTTTGGATTTTACCAGTGTGGTCACATTTACACACACATACACATGCGTGTACTAGACTAGATGGCCTTTGCAGTCCCTTCTATGATGGTTTTGTGATTCCTAAACAGGGAAGCTCATCCTTACTTTATTGTGGATGGTTCACCGACAGCTTAATAAACCTCAAACTCCCATTAAATAAGCAGTAAATAGATATGTGGATCTCGTTCTGACTCCCATCTGCCTGAGAGTCCTACGCTAGAAACTTTACTTTGGTACCACTGTAAGATTTCCCCACCCTACCCCTGTGTAGCCACTCTATGCCAATGGGAGAGAGCTCTTCTGTCAACACAACTAAACCTTCCCCAACCACTTATGTGGTTGAGAGAGCAACTCCTGCAGACATAGTACTGTCCACACTGGTGCTTCTGCTGGTGGAATTTATGTTCCTCAGGGTGTCTTATTCACACCCCTGAGTGACATAAGTTATGCCGACAAAAGCACTTAGTGTAGACATAGCTTACCATAACCATGGGAACCAGGTCTGTCTTGCTCCTCCAGGGTCCCACCCCTGCCAGTATGTGGTTCTGAAGAGATGGGGTTTGGCTGAGACTTATCAAGTGATAGATGACCATCTCGTTACTTACTGCACTTACATTCACCCACCAATGTTCCTGCTAATCTTTTCCACCCATGTGCAGAATAATTTTTTCTATCCATGGGTGAATGTGCCCCACCACTACAAACAAACAAACCTAGTTGCGAGTGCTCTGCCAATCAGCTGGGCACCATTTGAATCTCTCCTGCATGACTGCACGAGCACTCAGCTTACAGGGATCACTGTCACCCACCCATTGGCATGTTGCTGCCTGCAGAGACATGTATGCCAGCCTCAGAGAAAACTTAAGAAGCAGGGTACAAACACAAAACTGGTTGTGAATTCTATCGCATTCACCAACGATTTATTAAGTGGAAACTCCTCAGGCACTGTAACAGCTTAGCCAGGAAGTCATGGATCATGTTCCCTGGAAGCTGAGGGCATGGATGTGTTTATATTGGTGCTACACATCTTCGTATGCCTTGATACACATAACAAAATTTATTCCACACATGAATGCAAAGAAATAGAGGGACCATTTGCCACAGATGGTTCCCTGGCTTGCTACCCAGTTTGACAGATGCCCTTTACACCAAGAAGCATAACAATAAGTTACTCCCTGTCACTTACCATGGTCAATTGCACTTTCGCTTTCACACCAAAGCCCGTGCTTGCAGACAAACTACATAAAGATGTATAGAATAGAAAAGGGAAACGAGAGAGTTATTTACCAGGTTAATGCAGATAATCATAAACAAATGAGTCAGTCTTCAGTTCCAAAGGTGATAGAAGCAGCTGTAATCAAGAGTTATGTGACCTTTAGGGCAGTGGCACTCAGCTTTCCAGGATACTGTCCTGTTTCAGGAGTCTGGTTTGTCTTTCATGCCCCAAGTTTCACCTCACTTTAAAACTACTTGCGTACAAAATCAGCCAAGAAAATACAAATGTGTCATAGCACACTACCATTGAAAAATTGCTTACTTTCTCATTTTACTGTGTAATAAAATAAATCAATTGTAATATAAATATTGTACTTATATTTCAGTGTATAATATGCAGAGCAGCATAAACAAACCATCACCTGTGTGAAGTTTTAGTTTGTACTGACATTACTGGTCCCTTTGATGGAGTCTGTTGTGAAATGAGGCAGATATTTAGATGAACTTAGGTACAACACTGGATGACTTCTATGTACTTCTAGCAGTACATGTACCCCTGTTTGACAAATGCTGTTTTAGGGCTAATTCTGAGTAGGCAGCTGGTGATCTTTTCCTTGTGCCTAGAAAACCTTCGTTCCCCACAGTCCAAACAGCAGACAAATAATCAGTTCCTTCCTCAGGGTTTTTAAAATTTCCCTCCTGCCTTTTGTTCTGAGCTGAGCTGAATCTACTTGCATAGCTCATTTTCTCAGGTGGGGAGGACAGATCACAACAAACAGCCTTTGTCCTCTGTAACAGCCGACCATAGTCCATCTGATGGTGTTATACATTTCCTCCTGGGCAGGATGTAACACCTTTTATTGAAAATCAGCACTTCTCTCTAATTAGTTTCTATTTGCAACTGTGTAAATAACCAGACACATACAATACAGTAATCCCTCGATTTACGCGGGGGCTGCATCCTGGGCAACCTCCACTTAAATTGAATTTCATGTAAACTGGGGAGGGGTTGGGGAGCCAGCAGCTGGGGGAAGTCACAGTGCCCCCCAGCTGTGAGATCTGGCACTGCGAGCAGCTGTCTGTTAAGGATGGCAGCCTGACTCGCAGCTGCTGCCCTTGACAGGACAGGGAAACTGCTCCTGTCAGAGACGGCAAGAGTCAGGCTGCTCCCCCTGATGGGAGCAGTGTCCTGCTCCTGTCAGGGGTGGCAGTCGTGCTAACTTGAGATGCGCAACTTGACTGTGCATATTTCAAGGGTTTACTGTACAACGGCTCAAATGTTATCTTATGGTGGTGTTTCCCAAATGGCGTTCTGTGGAACCCTGGGGTTCTGTGAAGTGAAAATAAGGGATTCGTGAGAAAATGATCAGGTGTTGGCAACCTGTGGCTCCAGAGCCACAAGTGACTCTAAGAAGTCATTTGCAGCTGCAGCTGGGGCTGCCACTGACTCCTTTGCAGCTCCCTGCCCTGCCACTGCTGAAAGAGAGACTGAATTTAATTGTTTTAAAGGCTGGCAGGAGGGATCCAGCTATTAAACCAACTGAATTTAGTTCTATTATTTCAGCGGTGGCAGGGCAGGGAGTCGCAGAGGGGAGCCAATGGCTATCCGGAAGGGGAGCCAGATGGGCCCTGTGCTCCCTGTGTTGTCCTTGCTGTTCATTGGCTGTGACTGGCCTTTCATATTCCCGTAAGGCAGCCAATGAAATCAGGCCCTCTGGACTAGATTCAGAGGACCAACAGCGTCTAAGATGGGTTCATCCACCATGTTGGATGAGGTAATGGGAGGAGCTAACCTGGGCTGAGTTTGTTCAGGTGGGGTTAGGCTGGGGGCCTCCTTGGGTGGATGAGTTAGTCCCAGGGGCCCATTTGGGACTGAGGTGGGTTAATCCTGGATGAGGGGTGGGGGGGTTTGGGGCTGAGAGGAGTTAAGCCATATGTAAGACTATTAGTAAGGGTATTGCAAAATTCTTTCAGGTTTAAGAGGGTTCCGTAGCCCAATAAAATCGGGAAACACCGCTTTACGGTATGGGATACTGAAGCCATATGTGAGATTAACACATTCAGTGATTCACTACCATTCAATAAAGTCTAAACACATTTGATAATTGTAATCACTGTTTTAGCAACACTGAAGCCCAGGGGAGCTGGGCTGTTGCAGCTGCATATTTGTCAATGCTTGGTTGTGACATGGGGACCATAACCTGGCTCCTGGTTTGCACATCTCACAATGGGGATTGAAACATAGCATCTCATCCTTCTGAAGCATAACAGGAAAAACCAATAGCACCAAGTCTTATTCCAAGTTTCCACAATTCTGACCTGGTTGACTCTTGTGTATCACCACAAAAGCAGAAATCTCATGCCCTAACAATCAAATGTGGTTCTTATGTGTGGTTTTCCAGATGTCATTTTGGTCTACATTCTAACAGGGGGATGACAGAATTAGTTTTGAAAACTAGATTCATTCAGTAGCCATGCAAATGTTTTCATGTTCTTCTCCCTCACTCTGGAATTGGCAATTAAAACATTTTTCCCCCTGAGGCAACAAAAAGAAAAATAATTAAAGGAGAATGCTTCTCTCTGCCTGATGTCATTTCAAAGGCAGATGAAGGATAAATTAAACAAAAAAGGCTCTTCCTTCAAATATAGTAATGGGGGGGGTGGTTGATGCCCCTCCCTTCCGTTCTTCTGCAGTGCTGATAGTATTCACAGCAAAATTGATTTGTTGCCCTTCACAGGAACTGGAAAATTATGATTCTTAGATCTTTTGGGTGCCATGTTTGCTGCTAAATATTAAATCCAGGGAGTTATAGCCCGGTTTCAGTTGTGTTATTGTGATAACAGAATGGTCAACACAGAAATAAGGTGTCTGACTACTGAAAAACCTGTATTCATTTAGCCCCATGTACTTTTCACTGCTGACAAAGGATGGGTTTTTACAAATGGAAGCTAAATTGGAACTACTCTGATTTGGGTTTTGCACAACTAAAATGCATCTCTAGTGAAAACTTCTCCATTCCCACTATGTCTGCGATCTGTGTGCAGGGGAGAGAGGAGGTGGCAGCTAGGTATGCTTTGGAGAATAGTGAAGCCAGCATAAAACGGGGGTTCTAATTATTCACTCCCAGCAATGTCTCATATTAGGAAAGTTGGGTAAGGTGATTCCCCTCTGGGTTTCACACCTCCTCTGGTGTCATGGCACCTCCTCCAAATCCATCTGCTTGCCTGACACTTTGTGGAAGTCACAAACCACCAAAAAAACCCAGTCTCAAATGAGAAGCATTTTTAAACTTATTTGTAGAGCAAAAATTCATGCCCCAGATCTCCTGGTTTAATGTGCAGGCGGAAGGCTTGACTGGACCCATGGGGCTGCATAGAAGAAAGTGAAAAACACTTGGTGCCTGATGGTACAGAGTGTGTAACATAGCACAACTCAAAATGTGATGGACAAGCAAAAGTTCACAGTTGGTTATGCTGAGGATGTGTATGTTATTGAAAACTGTTTTCTTTGTTCTCTTTCCCTCCTCTCATGGAGAGCTGCAGAAAGGGATCTAGGAGTCAGAGTGGACCACAAGTGAAATATGAATCAACAGTGTGATGCTGTTTCAAATTAAGTGAAATTAATCATTCTGAAATGTATCATTCTGAAAAGTATCAACAGAGTATTGTAAGGAAGACCCAAGGCAAAATTCTTCCATTCTACTCTACGCTAATTAGGCCTCATCTGGAGTGCTGAGTCCAGTTCTGGATGACATATTTCAGGAAAGATGTGAAGAACATTAAACTGCAGCAAGGGAGGTTTAGGCTGGACATTAGGAAAAAGTTCCTAACATCAGGGTGGTCAAACAGTGGAATAAATTGCCAAGAGAGGTTGCAGAATCTCCATCGCTGGAGATATTTAAGAACAGGTTAGATAGATGACTATCAGGGATGGTTCAGACAGTACTTGGCCCTGCCATTGGGGCAGGGGGCTGGACTTGATGGCCTCTCGAGGTCCCTTCCAGTCCTAGTATTCTGTGATTCTGTGAAAATGGAAAAGGTGCAGAGAGGAACAACAAAGATGATAAAAGCTCTAGAAAACTTGACCTGTGATGGCAGATTGAAAGAATTGGGTATGTTTAGTTGAGAAAAGAGAAGACTCAGAGGGGACATAGTAACAACTTTCAAATGCCTAAAAGGTTGTTTTAAGGAGGAGGGAGATATTTTTTTCTCCTTCACCCCTGAGAATAGGACAAGAAGGAATGGGCTTAAATTGCAGGTTTACGCTGGACATCAGCTAAAAATTCCTAGCCATCAGGGTTGTTAAACACTAGGTTAAATGGCCTAGAAAGGTTGTGAAATATCCATCACTGGAGACTTTTAAGAGCAGGTTAGACAAACACCTGTCAGGGATTGTCCAGATGGTTCTTAGTCCTGCAGTGAGTGCAGCTGACTGGACTCAGTGACCTCTTTTGGTTCCTTCCAGTCCCTGTATTCTATGATTCTATGATGTTGGGGCAAAGAGAGATTGGGGATAGTTCTGCTGTCATGTGTTCCATCATTAACCTTTCCCAAGTTTCTCATTGACCTAATAGGAAATATCTCATTTGCTAGGAGAGTGTCTCGGGAAAGGGAAAAGAGAAATTAAAAAGACAAGTTTGTCTTATCCTTTGATCTCTCTGAATCCTTCTAAGTAGGAACTTGGTAGTGTTAAAATGCTCCATAAGCATAAAATATATAGCCATGAAAGCTAAGACCGTGACAAAAGCAAGTCATACCATTATGCTTCTAAACATATGCAGATTGTCTGTATGGGTACAGAAGGAATTTTAATTGCTTTGTGAGCATTTTACCCATGTGCAGTACAGGGTTGTTGGGTTTTTGTTTGTATACCTTTGCAAGAACATTGCTGAGTGGCTACCGTGTGATCACTACGATCATATGTTCTGCTGGACGACTCTGGAGCATTTGTTGCAAGTGACTATGGTATGTTACCATCCTGCCGCAGAGATGAGCCCAGGTTGGGTAGAGAGATTATAGAAAGATATCAAGTACCGCGCTCAGAGCTTACCTAGGATATGCAACAGGTCCTCCATCTCCAGAGCTATCCACTGTTGAGTTCCACAAGGATCCTTCCTCTGTACGCAATCTGTATGAAGTTGCTAGGGGAGATTGAGCCATGCTGGACTATGACGACAACAGTATGTGAACAACAGCCAGTTCCATGTCACCATCTCATCAAAATCAAAGACTACTGTCTTCTAGCTCCTTCTGCTGGGAACAGCAGTTGGGTGCAGCGGCTAGATGGCTGAAGATGACTCCAGGAAAAGGCTGAGGTGATAGGAGTGGGAATGAAGAAGCACTTTGAAGAACTCGCCTCCTTTGTGACATCAACTTCATTACAGGTAGCCTGGGGGTTTTCCTTCATTCCTGCTGCTCCTGTGTACCTGCATAGACCTCTGGAATCTGTGCCCCATCATACTGGACCTGTGAAATCCATCAGCCCAGCTCTCCTCTCTCTTCTTTGTCTCCTCTAAATGCTGCCTCAAGCTCCAGGCTGCAGCTCTCTCCTTCAAAGCCTTCAGTGGCACCTTACCAAAGCACATTAGGGGCCTAATTCCCAGAAATAATGAATGAGATTTCAGTTCCTAAGTTACTTACGTGCTTCAGAAAAGTTGCCTGAGATTAATAAAAAGATACAGGATAAAGGCACACAGAAAAAGGAACAGCATAAACAAAGCCAGCTGAACACTCCTGTTTACATTGCGTACAACAGCAAGGGGAGGCCAGTGATATTCGATGAACCTGTGGCTCTCTGCACAGGTTGTTGCATAATTATTCTGAAAAGTCACCTCCCTTGGCAGTATCTGTTACTGTCCTCTGTCAGACACATGATACTAAACTGGATGGCTAAGTCTGCATTAGAAGCATCTGTCAATATCAGTTACTGTCAGAAGAGATGTTCTGACAAAACTTCTGTTGACAAATCGCGTCACCATATACAAGCAGATCAATCTTTCAATCCACTCTGTCAACAAAGGCCCCCCTGGCGCATCTAAGCAGCTTTTCTGTCGACAAAATGCATTGCATGTGTAGATATTCCACAAGTTTTGTCAACAAAGCCCCATTGCATGTGTAGATGTAGCTGATTATCCTCATTACCCTGAAAATCGGAGAGTCAGTCCTCTCATGCCTTCCTGCACCCTTCTCAGCTCCATTGTTAAAGTACATTGGGAAATGATAACACTCGTGCTGTTTTTAAGAGAGTCCCCCAGTTTCTCTAGAGAGAAGTTATTACAGTATTCTAACACCTAGTCCTCAGCTGGGGTCTCTCACAAAGGCAACACCTCCACCTTGCTAGTTTAGAGCAAGTTGAACTAAGCATTTTAGCATCAAAAGTCTGCTCTGCCAGGTTTTAACCGGCTCTCCCACAAGCTGCACCACGTAGCGCTGGGAGCATGAAACTCTCCTCTGCTAGAGTAGGGGTTCTTAGTGCATAGCTGGAGGAATACATTATCTTTCCATTTGCAGTGTCTAGTTACAACTGCACAGGCTCACAGGGGACAAGAGCGCATGTGCCTGTAGTGTTAAGTACCCAACTAAATCTTCTCCTGTCTTAGCTCTGGAGTCACAGGGGGAGCAGCCTCAGAAACCATTATGAGATTTTTCATGTTTACCCTCCCCATACTGAAGATGCTCATATATCCACCTGCCTTGAAAGGGAACCCTGGGGTTGTCCTCCTACAAATCGATCCTGTGAAAAAACGTTCTCTAAAAGAATTGATTAATGATGCAGAGGTAGAAGTTAGGGAACGGGGTGATTAAGGCTGGTTGATAACAAGGGTTTATGCCCCCTTGCAAGGCTCAGTTTTAAAACCCTCAAAAAGGTGAAGACCCAATCAGCATTCCACTCTGCTGCCCCACAGCCTATGCCTGGAGCTAAGGGGCCAGGCCCACTATACTCCTTTGGCTTGAGGCGCACAGGTCTGACTCCTTCTCTATCTCCTTGGGGAGGCTGTCAAGCCCGGGCTGCTTCTCCTCCCTCAGTGGCTCTCTGAGTTAGTGCATGGGATCTTTTTCCCCCAACCATCTAAAGGGGGTTATGCAAATTGCACATTCACCCCACAGGCTGCAGAAGTGCAGGAGGGACAGGACATTCTGAAAGGCAGTCCCACCCTGCACTGCTTCACACCCCATATCTCGGGCTCTGGCTACGTGCACTGGTGCCATGTGTGATCTGCTTCTTTGACCAACCCACAGAACAAAGCCTGTTTTTAGCTCTGCTGCCCATAGCCTGCTTTCAGCTTCTCTTCCTCTACATTTTCCATGGCATTAGTGAACTCTGTGATTCACAGCATCCTTCATATCCTTGAATATTTTACTGCTGGGACTGGAGCCCCTTGTAGACTGGCTATACTTTAGTATAATGTATCTTTTCAGTCATTGATTCTCTCCCTTTCAACACACTGTTCTTCTGCCAAATTCCCCATTCCCCCAGGCGTATGCCTCCTACTCTCTATCTCTTTTCTTTCCTGATCTTTTGGCTTTGTACTTTATCATTTGTGTACTTTAATCTCACACTTCCCTCTGAGAACAGCCAAGCCATGAGCCTCTTCTTGTGTGTCTCATATATTCATGCTTGGTAACCTGAAGACTGATGCTCTCCAGGTTCTTGTACGTGGGAAAAGATTTTCTTATTTATTCCTCCTTCTGATCTCTCCTCCTGAGTTCTTCTAGGTAAATTATGATGCAATAGTCTTCATTTCCCAGATACCTCTGCTAGGCCTCTTATTTCTATCTGCCCAATTTCGCCCATCTTATCCTGGTTTTCCCAATAACTAATCAGCTATAGCTATTCTGGAAATTAATGATGATTGGTAATCAAAATGTATCTCCGTTGAGTCCTTTGCAAGGCTGGTTGGCACTTAAACAAAGGGCCACATTTTGAATAGCTGTGAGCAGAATTTGTCCCATTTACCACTTTAGCATCCTGGTGTGCTATAGGCCACTGAAGTAGTTAAGATCACTGTCCTCATTTAAGTGTATTGAGAGTTGACAATATTCTGCCTGATCATCTGCTCCGAGAACAAGAGTAAAATGCAAAATGGAACACTTTATCCTGTTTGTAAACTAGTATGTAGGCAGGTTTGCCAATACAAGGCATAATGAAATCAATGGGACCTGAGCGTTTCCTGGACCTTGCCAGAGGCTCTTGGTGCTTCCCAGAACCAAGTCTTGAAAAATAACTTTCACGCAGATCTCCTTGATAGAAACAAATTGAGTTTTCATTTTAAAGTCAAAATAAATTAAACACATTAAGCTTTTGGGCAGCACATTTGCAGGTTTTGATCTTTTCCTTGTGGGCTAATGATTTCTAAGTCATGGAAGATGATGAGTAATCAATTTTTGCAAGCTGCCCAGGCTGTTGCGGGGGGTGGAGGAGGTGGAAACGGGGAAAGGATTATGTCTGGATCTCCCGTACAGTTTTCTGAATTTTTTATTTCCCTAATCAAAGGTATTTTTATGTTTCTTTATGCACCACTACCTTCTTAAGATTAATGTACTAAGAGGGGTCGCCATGTTAGTCTGTAGCTTCACAAACAACAATCAGTCCCATAGCACCTTAAAAATTAACACATTTATTTATTAGGTGATGAGGTTTCATGGTTAAGACCCACTTCCTCAGATTTCCTCAGCTCTGTACATATAAGTGCATGTCTCCCCATTCTGCAAAGTGGATATTCCCCTTCACTAAAAGGGAAAGTTAGGGATTTTACACAAGTGAACAAGGCCCCCCAGGATCTTCTATTTGCTGACTCAAGTTCCGAACACTCTTTCTTAGCCTGAGGGCAAATCAAACAATAGGCAAAATTGCCTAAAGTAAAAAAAAAAAAAAAAAGCTGCCCCACTGAGATGTTACCTCAGGGCAGCAAAGCATATTGGAAAGCATTAAAAGTTGAGTGGTGGCTTCAGTCAGACAGGCCTAAGAACCAAATTGTAGGGACAAAATCTCATAGCCCTACTCATATTGAGTAGCACAAGTGATCCCGCTGAACGTTCGTCAGATCTGGTGGTGCTTGCCCAGAGTGAACCCGCCCCTTTAGAGCAGGGATTCCCAGCCTATGGGTCAGGAACCAAACATGGGTCACAATTAGATTTGTTAAGGTCACCAGGAGCTCAGAGCTGCATGTCACTCTTAAAGAAGCCATTTGCAGCTCTTAAGGCTTCCACATCCAGCAGCTCTCTCTATCAATATGGAAGTAATTACACATTACAAAGACAGCTTCTCCACCTTTGATATTCATAACCATTCCAGGCAAGCCACTTACTAGACTCTTGCAGTAAGTAATTCTCGTCCCTTCTCCTCTTTCCCTCTCTTGCCCCCCTTCTTTTCTATTTAGCTGATTTGTCAGTTTTCATTTTTTTTTGTATTTTGCCCCAGCCCCTGAGTGTGACTCACCCAGCCCCTCCAGCCTCTGTGTGTGACCCTTCCAGCCCCGCAAGCCTGAGTGTGACTCCCCCAGGTGCTGAGTGTGACCCCCAGCCTCAGGGTGTGACTTCCCCCAGTTCTCCAACCTGCCCAGCCCTTGAGTGTGACTCCCCCCAGCCCCCAACTCCCCTAGCCCCCAAGTGTGACCCCCCAGCCCCTCAATCCCCCCAGCCCTTGAGTGTGATTTCCGCCACCTCCAACATGTGACCCCCCCCAGCCCTATCCTGCTTCTGAGTGTGGGGTTTAAGCTGGGGGAGCCACACAGGAGCAGTTTGGGGATGAGGGTCACAACTCAGATCAACTATAATAATAAAATAATTAACTATAATAAACATAGTGTTGTTATTTTATTATTATTCATGTATTTCCCTTTTTTCTGTGAAATAACTACTGTGAATATATAAAAACGAAGGGAGATAATTTTATATTCTTGCCTCTGGTGCAAATTTAGCTAGTTATGGCTGTGCTCTCCCCACCCCACCCCTGTTTTTCGAATTGTCTTGCGTCACCAAGTCTTCCTGAATTGTCAAAATGGGTCCCCGTCTGGATAAGGTTGGGAACCACTGCTTTAGAGTTACTTCAGCAATAATGCTCTTTTTGTTCTCTTTGTATAGTGCCTAGAACAGTGTGGTTCTGGTCCCTGACCAATGCCCCTAGCCACTATGAGAAGACTAATAAATAATTGCAATAATTAATAAAACAATCCAATCCCCAAGATTCCTGAACGAGAGGAGAATCATGAAGTGTAGCTGTACCCAGTGTTCCCCAAACCTGTGTGCTTGTGCGGCTGCTCAGGAGAGGCAATGCTGACCAGCTGATTAGCAGAACACCCTGCTGGTGGGGCACAGTTGTATGTGATTCAATGCACAGGAGAAATTATTCTGCACATGGTTAAAAAAAACCCCCACAAATAGCTGGAAAAGTTTAACAGGAACTTTGGCAGTAACTGATTAGAAATTGCTGAGAAAACCCATATAAGAGCCCTTTTGTGTAGTTTTCTGTAGGCTTTTTCCTTCTTCTAATCATTGGGAAAATAGCGTGGTCACGGACATGTAGCTGTCACAAAAACAGAATTCAGAGAAATCTTACTGGAATAAAGTACTTAGACACATTGTTACAGCTCAGTGATATTCGCTTCTTGGACATTCACAGACAGAGTTAAGCCTCAGTTTGAATTACATTCTGTCACAGCTCCTTCTTTCTATTCCTGCTTTAAGAGATGGATTGGGGAGCTCAGGTCACATTGGCATAGGAACACCACATTCCAAATATTTCTCTGGAGCAAAAGAAAGCTGTGTTCAGAACAGCACCGCAGCTGCTTTCTAACCCAATGTCATTTGGGTGTTTGAAAACATTTTGGGTTAAAAATATTAAAGACCATGAGTTTATATTAAAGACTGAAGCCCAGATCCTCAATGGTATTTATGTCCTAAGTTCTATGGAAGTTAGAACCTAAATTAAGGCGACCATATTTGAAGTTTCAAAGAAGAGGACATTCCCTGAGAGGGAGAATATCTTTATCAGTATCTACCAGTTCATGTTGTATTAATGTTAATGGAATGTGGATTGGATAAATGGACGGTAAGATGGATAGAAAGCTGGCTAGAAGGTCGGGCCCAGAGGTCAGTGATCAACGGCTCGATGTAGGGATGGTGGTCGGTTTCTAGTGGAGTGCCCCAACGTTCGGTTCTGGGTCCTGTTCTGTTCAACGTATTTATCAATGACCTGGATGAGGGGTTGGATTGCACCCTCAGCAAGTCTGCGGATGACACTAAGCTAGGGGGAGAGGTAGATATGCTGGAGGGTAAGGACAGGGTCCAGACTGACTTAGACAAATTGGAAGATTGGGCTGCAAGAAATCTGATGAGGTTCAATAAGGACAAGTGCAGAGTCCTGCACTTGGGCCGGAAGAATCCCAAGCATTGTTACAGGCTGGGGTCCGACTGGCTCGGTAGTAGTTTTGCAGAAAAGGACCTGGGAGTTGTAGTAGACAAGAAGATGGACATGAGTCAACAGTGTGCCGTTGCAGCCAAGAAAGCTAATGGCATATTAGGTTGCATCAAGAGGAGCATTGCCAGTAGATCCAGAGAAGTGATTACTCCTCTTTATTTGGCTTTGGTGAGGCCGCATCTGGAGTACTGTGTCTGGTTCTGGGCCCCCATTTGTAGGAAGGATGTGGACACACTGGACAGGGTCCAGCGGAGGGCGACCAAAATAATTAGGGGGCTGGAACATGTGACTTATGAAGAAAGGTTGAGGGAATTGGGACTGTTTAGTCTGCAGAAGAGAAGACTGAGGGGAGACTTGATAACAGCCTTCAACTTACTGCAGGGAGGCTGGAGAGAGGCTGTTCACAGTGGTCATGGATGGCAGAACACGGAACAATGGTCTCAAGTTGTGGTTGGAAAGGTCCAGGTTGAACATTAGGCAAAACTTTTTCACTAGGGGTGTGGTGAAGCCTTGGAATGGTCTACCCAGGGAAGTAGTGGCGTCTCCATCCCTGGAGGTGTTTAAGTCTCGCCTCGACAAAGCACTGGCTGGGCTGATCTGATGGGTTTGGTCCTGCTTTGAGCAGGGGGCTGGACTTGATGGCTTTTTTAGCTCTCTTCCAGCTTTGTTGTTCTATGATTCTATGATTCTAATGTACTTTATCTATTATCAATATTTTTCAACTGGGGAGTACATTGAGGTCTTCCAGGGTGTACATGAACTCATCAAAATATTTCCCAATTTTACAACAGGCTACATAATGAACACTAGTAAAGTCAATACAATCTAAAAAGTTAATTCAGACAATGACTTGGTTCTACTGCTTCATATGCCTTACGCTGACCTGTAAATACAATATTTCTATTCCAATCCATTCATTTAGTAATAAGAAGCTAGACAGTGAGCAAGATTTCAGTAGTAGTTTTCTGTGATATTTTTTCATGTTTTTGTAAGTAAGTCATTTTCAAGTGAGGTGTAACTTGGTGGTCTGCAAAACAAATCAGACTCCTGAAAAGGGTTCAGTAATCTGGAAAGGTTGAATGGCACTTGTTTCAAGACTCAGATTACCTTAGGGCCATGTTTTTTAACTGGTGGTATACGTACCCTTAGGGGTATGCAATAGAAGTCTGATGATACTTATATTTTCTTTTTCAAAGGGGTACTTCATTTGAAAAAAAAAAAGAAGGTTGAGAATCCTTGTACTACAACACATTAATACAATGTGAGTTGGCAGGTACAGATACACTCCCTCTCAAGGGTGGCCTCTTTTCTTGAAAGTCAAATATGATGACCCTAACCTTCATACTGTTGAAGAACTGGGTTTAAGATGCCAGTCCCTCACGAGCACCTGAAATCAGTAGGGCTCAACCTACAAATTGCTTCAGGATGCAGTGTCTGATCTTAGACAAGTCATTTTTTTTGCCTTTGTTTTCCCTCCTACTCTTCCTCTGCTCTTCATGGCCTGGACTTTTCTCTCCTTGCATGTGCATACAGCACTTGATTCAAAGGAGCCCTGCTCTCAGCTGGCACTATGATAAATAATAATAAGGTGGCTACCTTACTCCATACAATAAATGTTTTGTTTTCCCCAAATGAAGCCTTTTAGCTACAACAGTTGCAAAAACTGCCTTCTGCTGCTGGGTGGTTATACAAACACAAGACAGTGGCATGGAGTAATTGATTCCCAGTGGCAACAAAAACTGACTGGCCATCAATGCATAAGCCCAAACATAACTTGATGCAATTTAAAATGGTCAATAATATTAAATCTAAAAATAAGTTTACAGCAGGGATGCTGGTAAGCTTTTACTGAAACAACTAATTGGCTTGCCACTGCGATGAACCCGATAAATATTTAACTAACTCATATTCCTAGCTGCTGGAAATTGGCATAATTCCATTGACTTCTTGAGGAGCAGAGCTAGGCTTATACTGGGTCCTTTTGAAAATCACACCCACAATTCATTGGCTTGTATGCTAACAGATCATAGGGCCAAATTCTACTCTTAGCCAAACCAAAATAAATTGTCTTTAATTCCACAGATTCCAGGGGCACCACTTTGGATTTACACCTGGTTAAATGAAAGCAGAATTGCATGCATAGCATTTTCTTTCCATAAACTATGGCTACAGGGTAGAGTTGTTAATTTTGGTTCCTGGAGAGTTAATCACATGATATAAACTTGAATTCAAGATTAATCTTTACATCCTGGAGATTCCAGACCAGTCCTGGAGGGCTGGCAACACTGATGCATGGTCAGTGAAAATGGATGATATAAAGTGTGTGTAAATACTTAAGAATTCCTTAGTTCAGTGTTGAACCGTGATAGGAGTATGGTTGTTGGAAGCCTTGTGAAAAGCACGTGGTTGAAGTAAGGGAATTTGGTGGGAATTCTCTGCAAAAAGTGTGATCCAAGTAAACAAAGAGCAAAATCTAGAAGATCATGATTAGGCCAGCTGCCATGTATAGGTTGGAATTCTGGCCAGCCACGAAATATGAAGACCAAATTAGACTGTTGATTAATCTTGAGTAACTCACACACAATTGACTTAAAATGACTCATGATTTAAAAAGTTGTGATTAGCCATACTGATAACATTAGAGTACAATTGAAATGTAATAAATATTTTGGATGTTCTTCTACATTTTCAAATATATTGATTTCAGTTACAAAACAGAAAACGAAGTATGCAGTGTGCACTTTATTTTTGTTGCAAACATTTGCACTGTAAAAAAGAAACAGAAGAAATGGCATTTTTCAATTCACCCAATACAAGTACCCTAATACAGAACTCAGCAACCTTTATCGCCTCATGGCACGCTTCAGTACTCCCTTGTAATTTCACAGCACATCCAATATATATAACCCAATTCCCTCTCCCTCCCCAGAGCCAGGCACCCCCAGTTGCCCGCTCTGACCTGATTCCAGTGACTCACTGGAGCCGCTGCCACCATGCGCTTCTCCCACCAAGGGCTGGGGTGCATATGCAGAGCAGCTGATGACACTCCCCGTGTGCAGCTCCAAGGAGGAACCACATTTAATGGCTCAAAGAGCTGCGGGTTAGTCCCCCTTGATTTATTCAATTAATTTTTTTTCTCAAACTTTGACTGCACACTGGTTACAGAGCACTCCTCTAGTGCAATCTCTCTCATGAAAGTATAACGTACAAGTGCACATTTTTGTTACAGTACTGTACTCACATAAAATGTAGCACTTTAGAGCCTAAAAGTCTGCTCAGTCCTATTTCTTATTTGGCTAGTCATTAGGACAAACAAGTTAATTTATGTTTATGACTTGTCACTTTCAGGTGACACTGTAAATAAGAAGCAACTGGCATTTGCATGCTACTTGTCTAACCACTGTTGCAAGTATTTACATGCCAGATATGCTAAACATTCATATGATCATTCATGCTTTGGCCACCAATCCAGAGGATGTGCTTCAAAGATGATGATGCTCATTTTAAAAAAATACAGTAATTAAATTTGCAACTGATCTCCCTGGAAGACAATGGTATGTCTCCCGTTTGGTTTTACCTGCATTCTAGCATATATTTTAAGTGATAGCAGTCTTGGGTGATGACCCAGCACTTTTTTAAGAACACTTGTACAGCAGATTTGACAAACATAAAGATGGTACCAAAGTGAAATTTCAAAAAATAGCTACAGTATTTGACCCAACATTTAAGAATCTGAAGTGCCATCCAAAATATGCGAGGGACCGGGGTGGAACGTGCTTGCAGAAATCTTAAAAGAGCAGCAATCCAATGCAGAATCTCCAGAAACTGAACCACCAAAAAAGAAAATCAATCTTCTGCTTGTAGCATCTGATTCAGATGGTGAAAATAAACACTGTTGATCTACACCACTTTGGATTGTTATCCAGTGACACCAGTAATCAGCATGGACTCTGATATGGAATAGTGGCTGAGGCATGAAAGCACATATGATTGCTTAGCACATATATAGCATGCAACACCAGCTATCACAGTACCATATGAACACTTGCTGTCATGTTCAGGTGACATCATAAACAAGAAGCAGGGAGTGTTATCGCCTGCAAATTGTAACCAAACTTGTTTGTCTGACTGAAAAGAAGTGGGACTGAGTGGAGTGGTAGGCTCTAAAGTTTTGCAATTCTTTATTTTTGTACATAATCCTATATTTGTGAGTAGGATTCTCTGTAAATGTCTCTTCAAAATATCTGTCTGTGTAACTACTGTTGGAAACGTTTAATAACTCTGTCGCCCTATTTAAATATTTGCTTAGCAACATAGTTGCAAAGAGTTTAGTAAATGCTGTATCAGCAGAGTGCTTTGGATGGGGGGCTTTGGCTGGGCTCAGTGCTTCTCTTCAATGTCCCACTGCATGGCTGTGTCTACACCAGAGAGTTTTATTGCCAAAAGCCACAGAGTATCCACATTCCCAAGGCATCTGTCAACAGTAAATTGACAGAACATGCCACTTCTGTTGACAGCATTCTCTCTCTCCCTCATGAGGCAGAATGCCCCTGTCATCAGATTCTGTCAACAGAAAGCCCGTCTGGATGTTCTGTGGGGGGCCCTCTGTTGACAGACAGGACTTCCAGGGCACCAGGCAGCCCTGTCTGCTGTGCTTCCAGTTGGCCGTTCTGTCAAGAGAGCAACAGGGCAGTCCAGCTGCTCTCTGTCAACAGAGCAATTGCTCTTTCAATCCGTTTGACAGTCTGGCTGTGATCTGCCAACAGAAGTTATGTCGGAAGATACCTTTCTACAGAAATTTCTGTTGACAAATCACTCTAGCATATATATAGCCCAATTAAACGGACCAGAGGTAAATCCTCTTAATTTTTGGTAAATCTGTCCTAACCCAATGCAATTTTTGCTTGTATCACACAAAGTAATGCCTGTGGATGGGAGGGGATTAAATCAAGGTTTTCCAGAGTGCTTTCTCATGACATTTTTATTTTGAACATAGGTCTAGTTCTGAGTTGCAACAATACTGTTACATAATCTTTGCAGAGCTTCAGAAAGGCATTTGACCTGTTTTTAAGCCGGTTTTCCTACCTCCCCATGACTTCTTGGTGGCCGAATCCTCAGCTAGTCAATGCAGCTATGCCAGCATTCTAATGACACTGTGACACTATATACCTCAGTTGAGTAGCTGCCCTGGAAGGTCAGAGTAGGGTCTTCCCATTTCCCTCCTGTCTGATGACAGGATTTTCAGGCCAAATTAGGTTGTCCCTTTCACCTCCAGGTGCCTTTAATGGGCTTACTCAGGAAGCCAATAAACCATTCTGGTGAAGATGCTCAGGGTGGAATAAAATCCAGATTGTATCTTCATTTTCAGGTCCATTGGGGCAAGAAGGCATCTTTGTCACTAAAGTCAGCAGACATGGATCTAATGAATACACGTAGGAATTAGAATTATTGATTAAGAAGGAACATTTTCACATCATGGCTTTTCAGAGAATTTTTACAAAAATGATCAGCAATATACTGGCCTACTCAGGACCATGTATTGCATTTTGGGCAAGTGAGGGTCTGACAGGCTTGAATTTACACTCATAGTAATTTTCCTTAAGTTTTTTCTTAAAGCAGACCAGTCTTCAGTGATCAAGCAGTCTGACCCTGAAGTGACAAAAGTTGAAGGCTGAATGAAATTGAAGCTCTTGTAGAATTCCAATTTAGAGCCAAAGTAGCATTTGAGTTGTGAATCAAACAGGATCCAAGATGACAATTACACTCAGCTGTGCCAGTTTTAGGAGATCAGAAGATCAGTCTGTTGTTTATCTCCCTTTCCTGGAAAACAAAAAGCAATCTGCTCATCAGCAATCCAGCCACAAAAGCTCTGTGCTTCATTTCTTTTCTCCACAGGAAAACTCCTCATATGGAGGAAATTCAATCAAAATAACAAGAAGTCAAAATTTAGACCCTCCTCTGGGACCTCCACTCATGCATCTGTTGAAGCAGGTCTTTGCCCATGAAAGCTTATGCTCCAAAATATCTGTTGGCCTACAAGGTGCCACAGGACTTCTTCTTGGTTTTGAAGATATAGACTAACTCGGCTACCTCTCTAATATCAATCAAAGTAGCCCATCAAGGTATCACTGCTAGGGCCCTATTGCTATTGATAGCTAAGTACTCTGATTCTTCACCTTCTTGAAGGAGTGTGGCAGATGTCACAAAGGGAGATCTGTGCTTTCAAATCTGGGAAGCTTGGCATGGGTAGTGACCGATCCATGGCTCCATCTCTTCCTGCTCTTAGTTCCAGGTTGCAAAAGCTATGGAGTCATGAACACTCAGATTAGGTTGGAAGTGCATCTGCTGGCTTGAGGTTAGAGAGGCCATTTCTGACTGCACTTCCCTCTCTTCCGCAGGTTCAGGTCACTTTGGGAAAAATCCTGAAAGTTATTTAGGTGCTTAACTGCCAGGAACTAGTTTCAAGGCCCTTGCACCTTAATTCCCGTTCCATTGCTCCCGTTGAGACCTTGAGCCCAATTCTCCTTTCCTTGTGCACATCTGTGAAGCCAGTGGGAATTTGAATATATGTGGCCTGATGTTTAGGATTGTTGGTAACTGACTCATGACGTAATGTCAAAATGGAGCACCCTAAAGTTGAGGTGCCCCAAATTAGTGAAAACTTTTGAGTAGCTGGGCCAGGACTGATCTGTGTATGGTACAGAAAATGAAACATTCAGAAAAATAGATGCACATAATGTGAGAATATTTTTCTGTGAACTCTGTGGTAGTGCTGTAGCTCATCATCTGGGTTTGACAGTCATGCTGAATTATGTAATGTATCACTAGTTAACTAATGTTTGAAATGATACTGTGTATCATATATGACAATCACCTAGTGAGTTCACACTGGCTGTTTGTACACTAGCTGAATTAATTGTACATGGTTTTTAGACATGAGTTTATTTGCTATTCTGGGGACAAAGCCATGTTTGGCACATCTGAAAATGTTTACCTTTAGCCATGCTGCCTCATAAAACATAAGAATGGCTGTACTGGGTCAGACCAAAGGGCCATCTAGCCCAGTGTCCTGTCTTCCAATGGAGGCCAATGCCTGAGGCCCCAGAGGTAGTGAAGAGAACAATTATCCATGAAAACAATCCCTCTCCTGATATACGTTTCCAACCTCTGACAAACAGAAGTCTAGGGACCCCATTCCTACCTGACTAATAGACGTATATATCTAACCTCCATGAATTTGTCTGCTTTTTTCTGAAGTTTTCTGAACTTCAGTTTCTCCATATGCAACATATTAATACCTGCCTATCTACCAGTGCTGTGCCTGTCAATTAGACATTTTAGAACACTTGGAAGATAAAACAAGGAGGTTACTTATTAATGAACTTGCTGTTTCCTGGTGCTATTGCAGTGTTTCTCTCTGAATTCTGCTTATTAATAATTTGACTGTGGTGCTTAATAGGATGGATGGTTTTATTCATGCGTATTTTAAGACACTGCGATATTACCCCTCTTTGGCAGACAGCTGGCACTCCAAAAGACAGGTTTCACTTTGTACAAATGCTTAAGGCGGTACCAGATTAATCGTTGAATATCCATAATATCTGAGCAAGTTAGACAAACGCCAGCAGGGATAGTGGGTCTAGATGGTATTTGGTCCTGCCATGAGTGTAGGGGATTGGACTTGATGGCCTCTCTCGATGTAGCAACATTGAAATAGGCTATTTCGATGAATAACGTCTACACGTCCTCCAGGGCTGGCAACGTCGATGTTCAACTTCGACGTTGCGCGGCACCACATCGAAATAGGCGCTGCGAGGGTACGTCTACACGCCAAAGTAGCACACATCGAAATAAGGGTGCCAGGCACAGCTGCAGACAGGGTCACAGGGCGGACTCAACAGCAAGCCGCTCCCTTAAAGGGCCCCTCCCAGACACAGTTGCACTAAACAACACAAGATACACAGAGCTGACAACTGGTTGCAGACCCTGTGCCTGCAGCATGGATCCCCAGCTGCCGCAGCAGCAGCCAGAAGCCCTGGGCTAAGGGCTGCTGCCCACGGTGACCATAGAGCCCCGCAGGGGCTGGAGAGAGAGCATCTCTCAACCCCCCAGCTGATGGCCGCCATGGAGGACCTGGCAATTTCGATGTTGCGGGACGCGGATCGTCTACACGGTCCCTACTTCAACATTGAACGTCGAAGTAGGGCGCTATTCCGATCCCCTCATGAGGTTAGCGACTTCGACGTCTCGCCGCCTAACGTCGAAGTTAACTTCGAAATAGCGCCCGGTGAGTGTAGCCGCGACGGGCGCTATTTCGAAGTTAGTGCCGCTACTTCGAAGTAGCGTGCATGTGTAGACACAACTTCAATGTCACTTCCAGTCCTTTGCTTCCATGGTTTTACCTTTTGAGTATTAAGTCTTGATCTTCACTTTTTAAAATGAGGTTTGGTTCCCCGCCCCCCTGCCAGCTACCTAGTCCTTGAACTCCATTGGAAAAACCAGGAGACTTCAAAAACCTTCAGCAGCATCCTTTCAATTTTAGCAGCCTTCAGGCAGCAATTGACTACCTGCTAGATGTGCAAGGCATAATGGTTCCTGTTCAGCCTGGGATAAGGAGAGGTGGGCATCTCAAGTGTAGCTCTAGTCTGATCATTCTTGAATGGCTGAATTCCACCTGGTTCTGAGACCTTGCCTTTTTTGCTTTTTGTTTAATGTTAAGATAAATATATGCATTTCAGGCTCTGTTCCAGTCATCAAAGGTCACACACCATGTCATCAAAATGTTTCCATTGACGTTCACAAAGTCTGGCCAGTCAGAAAATCAATGTTTTCAGTGAACAGGGTCAGTTTAGTCAGCTAATCAAAATGTTTTCCTTAAACTGGGGGATGTGATTGACCAAGATTTTCTCTCCCATACAAGCAGATGTCAGATTCTCAGTTAAATGCTGACCCTTTACTCCCTTCTACCATCTGAAAGGGGCTTAAAGTGAGCAGAAATGAGTCATTGAAAGTGTTTTCTTCAGGGGTCCCACCAGAGTGGTGTACAGCTGAGGTGAGGGCTCTCTACCAGCTCTGTTCCCAACCCCCTCTTTAGCTGGAGAATACAATGCTCTGCATTATGACTAATTGGGCCTATGGGAAACATACTATAAGTTGGAGCAGCTCTGAGACCTGTACAATCCCTTGGAAGGTGTGAGCATAAAGGGAACACACCGCTGACTTAGATTAGTCTTTGTCCTTCTCCTCTATCAATGTCCTAACATACAGAGCTAAAGAACTGGGCCCCTACTCTATTCTGGTTGTCAACAAAGTCAGAAGAACACTGGGGCTATGTCTACGCCGGAGAGTTTTGTCAACAAAATTCATGGTGCATCTACACACAAAATGCATTTTGTCAACAGTCTGGCAACAAAACTCGGGACTTCTGTCAGCAGCATTCTGCCTTTCCACAATGCAGAATAACGCCTTTGTCAACAGTTTCTGTTGACCAAAAACAGCCATGTAGAAGCTCTGGGGACCCCTCCATTAACAGACTGGGCTTCCAGTTCACCAGGCAACCTGTGTTGCTGAGCTTCCAGTTGGCCTTTGTGTTGAGAGAGCAGCAGGACGGTTTGGACGCTCTCTGTCGAGAGTGGATTGCTCCTCTTTCAGTCTGCTTTTGTGTGTAAACATGATCTGTCAACAGAAGAGCTCTTCTGACAATAACTTCTGTTGACAGATCACTGTAGCATAGATGTAACCTGGGTGTTTCACAGAACGTAAAATCCACAGCTCATCACAAGGGTATTTTCATTGGTTGTCCTAGATCAGCTGTCTGTTTCCCAGCCTCCAGTCAGTAGCAAGTGAAAGAAAAATAAGAATCCAGAACCTGTTTCTGCTCTTCCAGCCCTCTTCGGTGGATTAAGTAGCATGAGAGAAAGTACCATCCTCCAAGCAAGCCCTGCTTCCCTAACTCCAGTCCATGAAGTAGGACCTGAGGAATGGGGGAGAGGCATTTTTGGCTCATGTGGTTTGTCTGAATCAGGAGGGACTCAGCATCTTGCTGTAGGGAAATTTCTCCAGCACCACACTGTTACCAGTATCAACCAGGAAATCAGTGGAGTTACATCAGGGATACTTTTGGCCCAAAGTGTCCATTATGTTATGGAGGGCAGCATGTGTGTGGTAGTTAAAGCAGAGATCTGCTAGCCATGGGGAGGCAATGGCGTCTAGCAGATAGTGCATTGACCTGGCAATTAAAAGAGCTAGATCTTAGTCCTAGTTCTATCGTTGATCTTGGGCAAGTCATCTCACCTTTTTGTGCTACAGTTTTCCCTCTCCTCTTTTATCTGTCTTGTCTGTTTAGCTTGTATGCTTTTCAGGGGTTGAACAGCACCTAACACAATGGGGCCTTGACCTTGATTGGATCTTCTACGTGTTGCCAGATGATAATTCCAGAACTGAATTGTTGTCTGTAGAGCCAATTGCCATTCTGACTTTCTGTACTGTGCCCCCTTTACATTTCTGCACAGGGGCTCCAGTAACACAGAGAGCTGTTACTAACTTACCTTCTATAAAACTTTGTGAGGTCTTCAGCTAGAAAGCACTACATAAATCAGACATAAAATTCTCGTCCCTCTCTTCCTTGAGGAGAATAATTTTTAGGTGTGAGCAAAATATACCATAACTTGTTTTCCCATTAATATTATCATGATGAAGAGTGGGTAACTGGGTGTTTTTTTCTTGAGTTAGTAAATTTTGCTAACAATTTTGCAAGGCTGACATTTAGGTGCAAAGTACTATTATCATATCACCAATATTAACCGCAAAATAACATTCAGAAATGCTCAGCATCTTAATTCTAAAGGGTCTCACTGGGGACCCCTGACATGACAAATCCAATTTCCAACCAGGCAATCGCAGCTATAATACATATGTCCTTGCTGGACCTGGTCTCCAACATCGGAGAAACTTGGTTTTTGAGACTCTCGTTCTCAGTGGTGGTATTTTACTGGCCAGACTTTAAGAATCTCTAAAAGGGTCTAAGTGAAAGTAACAAATATAGAATTAACAAACATCACAGAGGAATAGCAAGGTATATCCTAATGGCTCTCATTGCAACCAATCAAGTAATAACCATCACATCCTTTGGTATAGCTTCAAAGATGACCCCCCAGCTTTGTGCAAAGCAGGCAGAGGGTGTGTCAGTGTAGGCAGAGCCACTCTAGTATTGAAACCTTTGTGAACTTCATGGAGGCTTTGGCTGCATACACTGGGAGGATCAAAGAAACAGGAAAAATGGCCGTAACAAGGTTTTGCCACTTTGAAAATCTATTCCTGCAGCTAAGGCGCCATCAAGGGATTCCTGATCAAATAATCAAAAAACTCACAAAAAAATTTTTTTTTCATGTGATATCCAGCCTGCTTTCCAAGACAGAAATGTTCAGAGACAGCCATGTTGCTGGAGCCTTGTAAGAACCTAGGGGCTACAACTACATTAGAAGCATCTGTCAACAGCAACATCTGTCTACAGAATTATCTAGCAAAAACCTCTGTTGACAGAGAGGGAGCCGTGCTAGTCTATATACTATAAAAACAAAAAAGCAGTCAAGCAGCACTTTAAAGACTAACAAAATAATATATTAGGTGAGCTTTCGTGGGACAGACATGGTCCGAAGAAGTGGGTCTGTCCCACGAAAGCTCATCACCTAATAAATTATTTTGTTAGTCTTTAAAGTGCTACTTCACTGCTTTTTTGTTCTGTCGACAGAGTGCATCTACACACAAAAGCAGACCAACAGAGCAATCTGCTCTGTCAACAGAGAGCAGCCAGATCGCCTGGCCCTCTCTCAACAGAACAGCTGACCAGACGCTCTGCTAACATGGCTGCCTGGTGAACCAGAAGCTCTCTCTGTCAACAGAAGTGTATACATTGTACTTTTATCAACAGATTTCTGTCAACAGACCGTTATTCCTCAAAGCTGAGAGGGATAACACTGTTGAGGCAAATGCTAGGTGTTGTTGAGACTCATGACAGAATGCTTTGTGTATAGACACTCCTTGAATTTTGTCAACAGAAGGCCACTTATGTTAACAAAACTCCATAGTGTAGATGCAGCCTGAGCATTTACTCACTGTTATAAGCTCAGTAAAATGTATACAGTACACTCTTTCATAGATGGCATTCTGTCATCTGAACACTCAAATAACTGGCATTTTAACCATAAGTAAATTTTAATTACTTTTTCCAAAAGTACAGTATAATGAAAGTAAATACAATTAAATACAGCAGATATAAGTTTACAATACAGTATAAGTATACAATATTACTGTCATTAGTAAATAAAATAATTTGCACACATTTTTGTTTCTTAATATCCATGTGTTTTCCTTTAGTGTTATGCATTGCTAGGTATAGCTCTCTACCATCCAGAATATTTGAATATCCAGCAACCTCCTGGTCCTGGGGCTGCTAAATATGAAAGAATTTACTGTAATATTCAGCTGTATTGCAAGTTTTACTTCTGTTCTCTTATGGTAAAATTTCTATGAAGCTAAGGCTCAGTCATGCTTTCCTTCAGCACCCCAATTTGTCCCATGAAGTCAATGGGTATTTTAAGTGTGCAAGGAATTCAGGATCATGATGTACATATGTGGGGCCAAATTCTGCAGTCACACTAGAGTGATTTCCAGTGACTACTGTGAAATTCTCCTTGATTTACACCTGGGTATCAGAGACCAGGATTTAATCTTTTTTGGAACCAAGGTTCTTGTATCTTTACTCATTTCAGATAGGCTACAGCTACACTATGAAGGAATTTCTAAATAAGATATTTTGAAACAGCACAGCTAAACACAATGCATTTTGAAGCAGCACCCAGCTATCTTGATACAGTATTTCCAGGCACATAACGCTATTTTGAAATAGTGCCGTTGGGCACCATGATGGCTTATTTCAAAATAACACCAGTCCATGTCTTAATGGTGCTTATTTCAAAATAGGTATTATTCTTCCTTCAGTGAGGATTACTGATATGGAAACAATGCACTCACTATTACAAATTTATTTTGAAATAGCATGTGCATAGTCTAGACACTAGCAAAGTTATTTTGAAATAACAGCTGTTATCTTGAAATACCTCTAGTCTTGGATGTAGCCATAGTGTGCTACTGAGCAAGTCACTTCACTGATGTGAAAGAGCATATTCAACAAGTAAGGTATTACTCACTGAGGATATCAGAAGCTAGCCACTACTGATTATTATAATTTAAAAATAAACCACAAGCTTTACAAATAGCCATTTATCTCCATGCACCCTACTTTAGTCTTTGTGTATTTACTGCTGTGGGTTGTAATCCTGTGTCAGTAGTCCCATGGGCAGATTTATGAAGGAGACTGAAATCTCCCAACATCACAAACTATTTGATTTGTTAAAAAGAATTAAAGTTCCTTTTACATGGAAATCTGTATGAGGAGAGGGCCTCAAGGGTAAAATTAAGCCAACTGTCAACAGATGCCTCAAAAATATTAAACAGACACAAAGCTTTTTCCATTCAGCCTACCTCTTGCTGGATACTGGTTACACTCATTGTTCTGTGTCCCAGTCAACCACTGATGATCAGCCAATCTAACATCTCTTGGGATGTTTTTCTTCTATGTAAATCTCAGAGTGGGCAGCTCAAATGTTCATCAGAAGCAGCAAACAGCCACTGCCGAAGTATTTATAGCCACAGGAATGTTACACATGACAGACAGAAAATCTTTCCAGAAGGAAAGACAGTGGGGCCCCTTTTCTCCTTGGTTACACCATTGTAAGTCAGGAATTACTCAGCTGAAGTCATTGGCATTATCCCAGAGTAAGGGAGAGAAGCACAGGGCCCATGATCCTTGGTTTAAAATCTTGCTCACTTCATTTCATGGATGTGACAATGACTGAAGCCAATGATATGACTCAGTGTTGGCAAGATCAGGGCTCCAGCTTTTAAATTCTTCCAAAGAAGAGATTGTGGGTGACATTCCAGCTCATAAGAGTCAACTGGGTGTTGCCATTGACTTCTGCAGGATCAGGATTTTGCCTTGTGATTTTTGTGTTTGAATGAGGCTTGCCACAATGGTGGGGCATGACAGTGGCTGTGGCCTCCGAGGGTCACCGTCATCCACAGCTGGATGCTTCACTTCCTCTGACCCTTGAAAATCCTAGGCTAATTGGAGCCTAATAAAGTATTTGGAGACAAAGATTTTAGTAGCATCCTCCTGCTATTTCCTGGTTGTTACCTCCCTCTTCAAAGAGCAAACTAGCCACCTTATACAATCAACTCTTCCATAGCCAGAAGTCCTGGGACCAGGGTGTTGCCGGATATTCCAATATGCTGTGGCCAAGGCGCCATGTGGTGCTTTCCTCTGAGCAGCTCACATGTGGCCATGCCACAAGCCGCTCAGAATGGGGCATCATGCTGCGTGGGGAGCCACTCTGCCATGTGTCTCTCTGGGCGGGACACCGCAGGCGGATCCACACACGGCCGCGTGGTCAGCCGCTCTGGATGTGCAGTCAGCAGTGTGGGCACTGGGTGGGAGGGCGGAGGAACCACCAGCTGCTCACACTTTCCAGTTAGTGGAGAAATCCGGTTATTCGATTACCAGTTAAAACAGAATTTGCTGTAGAACTATCCAGGAAGCATGTCAGATACTCCAAAGTTATGATCTATTCTAATATTAACCCGTATCAAAACAGTAATGTTGTCCTTTTTTGGACAGGGGAGAGAAAAACTATTTTTCCCAGTATTCACTGGGAATCAAAATAAATATATGGGAAATTTGAGAATAAACTGAAATCCAAAATCTGGAGCACACAGCTTAATATAAGAGAGGCATTCTGAGACGGAGCTATGGAACTCGGCTCTAATTGTGGCTTGATATTATCTGTGTTAAGATCTGTGATTGTAAAAGAGTTTTAAAATATCTAGAATACACGTTATACTTGAATACATAAGGTGAGAGGAAAACCTCATCAATGGTGACAGACAGTCCATTAGGGGTGTAATTAGAGATAGTGTTGGTTAAAATTAATGTTTAAAATGGGCTAGATGAATCCTGGGAGTAACTCAATTGACATCAGTGGGTTTGTTCAGCCAGTAGCATTCTGCAACCTGTCTGTCCTATGATTATACAGATTTCTGAAACTGGCAAATGCAACTTTGGGCAGCAGTAGTGAAACTAAACAAGAAGGTTTGTAAAGAGACTTACTTGACTTAAACCCTTGTACTCTGGGAGGAGCATAGGTCATCTACAAGTTTCCTCCCCTTCATGCCATCTTGGGACAAAATTTCTAGCCTGTGTGCAATCATATTAGGGATGGTATTGCTTCCATGTGCTGATGAAGGCAGATCCTTTGTATCTAATAATAATTGCTTTTAATATTTCTAGCACTCCATTGTGTTTCCCATCTGCTATTTGGTTCCCCTTCAAAAACAAGGTTACATTGTTTTCCAGTAGCGAAGATGCACAAACCTGGGTTACATTTAATTATATCAATAACAATACAGCCACATTTAAACAAAGTGGACGCTCTGTTGCTTGCCAACATTTGTATGTGCAAACTGGCTGCTTGCAAGTGCAGATGGTCATTGTCACCTAAGTACCAACTTGCATAATTGAATTCCTGATTTCCAGATGCAAACCCAGTAAGAGGGTGCATGGGAGTAAGTGGATCCTAATTTATGTTCTACAGAAGGTCAGGTTAGATTAACATAATACGACCTTCTAGCTTTACAGTCTACACATCTGTGAATGTCAGAAAAATATTGAACCAGACATTGCCCCTCATACTCTCTTTAAAAAGTAACTTGTACTGTGCATGTTATCAGTGGATGTACTGGGACTCCTTGTGGAGTCAGATATGCTAAACATGAGTGAAAGTGAACCTTTGTCTCTGAATGTTCATTCAACACATGGTCAGCTGTACCTTGGCTGTTATTCTTTAGATCTTTTCTTTATACCCATGTTTCATTTCAAGGACAACAAGATTCTCTTCATGGTGCTGCCACAGGCCTGCTGGATGACCATAGGAAAGTCATTTCCCCTTCTTGCTTCAGTCCCCCAATCTTTCTTGTAAGGCACATTGGAATCTGCTGAAAAGAGTATCAGATCAGAGCTACGTATTTATTTATTATTCAAGACACATCTGTTCCATGAAGTGTTATGACTAGTGATCTGCTTGGATTTGTTCTGAAGATGGAAACCATAAAGATTCAGAAAGGGAGGATTTAAGGATGAACAAGAAGACCCAGGAGAGGAGAAAAGACTTGGTAAAATGAGGTAGGGTGAAAAGAGGAGAAGACATAGGGTATGTCTAGACTACGTGGTCAAGGTTGATCTCCCAGAGTTTGATTTCACATGCCTGATAGAGATGCACAAAATCAAACTATCTGGAGTTGGCAGTCAACCCCTATACTCCTCAGGAGTTTCTTCCACCACCCTTCTTCTGTGAAGATGGCCAGGTAAGTCAATTGTAGATAAATCGATTTTAACTACACAATAGCCATAGCTACAATTGAGTATCTGCAATCAACTTACCTGCCTAGCATACATCAAGCTTCAGTGAGACAAATTCTTGGTAGGCTGGGGATAAAAATCCCCTCCATATAAAGGTGGCAGGATGGAGGACTCTGGCTCACATTACAGGAGAATGCAACCATGAGGGGATGAAGATGAAAATAGAGGGAGAGGGAAAGGAACTGGGGAAGGAAGGAAATGTGTTGATAGCCAAGCCCCAGACCTGGGTTCTTTTACATGAATCACTTCATTCCCCTTTCATTCTACAAAGCTGACAATGATCTCACCAGGTTTCAGCCAAGGCAAGCCAAGTTGTCACAGCCACAGACAGAACATAGGATTTCAGACCCACATGTGACCCTAGTGTTTAATGCCAAAACAGCTTGACAGTTTAGCACCTGTAACTATCAGGTAGTGGTTAGTATGCCATGATCCCATGCCCTAGCCATCAGATAAGATTCTGTGTAACAGAAGAAAACCAGCACTTTTCAATCAGACTGTTACAATGTGCTAAATTGCAATGAACCCCAATTAAAAACAGAGGTTGCCCTAGAAATATGAATATTTACCACCCAGTTGTTGTTATGGGGGCAATGTATCTTCTGGTGTAAATGGGCATGGTTCCATTGAAATCATTACAAGTGTGGCCATGTACATCATTAGAAAGTTAGGTCCTGCAGCTCAGACACCACTCTCTGGTGGTAAGTGTTGGCAATGGAAGTTGTTGTGAAGAGATTTCAGTGAGTCTTATCCATATGAAATAGTGCTTTACTTTCTCCTTCAAGCTATATGGTACAATTATATTTCCCTTGCTAGCATGTCTTATCTCCAGGAAGCCCAACATTTATAATGAACTTTGAGACCAGTTTACTAAAGCACAGAAAAAATTAAATTAGAACACATACATCAGGAAACATATACATTCTATTTCATTTTAGGATAGTTAATATAGGATCAAAAATATGTTATCATTGGAAAAAAATCTGCTCTTTTATGGCCTGATTCAATTACTTTATGAAATCAATGGGAACCTTTTAATTGGCCTAGATGGATTGAACTCCTACACCGTTCCTCTGTTGTGATATAAAATAGTTCAGGTAATTCATTATGGCTCAAACCCTAAGTCTGTTGAGTCAGTGTGAAGCTTTCCTCTGAGTTCAGTATGTACTCTCAGGTTAGGGCCAGTCTAGCTGACTAACAATGCTTCTTGAAATGCCTTTATAAAAGATGCCATGGTGGGACGCTGGACATTTTTAAAAATGAGGGAAATTCTCAGTTGGGCACTACCGTAATACAAGTGATTAAAATAATAATGGCTATCCAAGCACGCTGATTCAGAGTCAGACCTTGCTTACTGCAAGCTGATGTTAGATTTCTCTCTCCTTCCTGATAGTCAGAGGTGTTTAGTGAAACTCACATTTGGGCAGGTTAGACTCTCAGTTCATAAACCCATTAGCCTGCAAACCCCTTTTTTATGAATGAAATAGTTATCCATCTATTCAACTGCCAGATCATTTGCTGTAATAGATTTACTGTATGAGTTCAACATGCAGAACATGAAGGATAATACCAGAGACAGTTTCAATTTATTTAAACTCCAAATCATAACCAACTATTCACAGCATAAAAGCATCATTGGTAAAGTCACTGTATATTGCTTAAATTCTTCCTCTTCTCTCTCTCAATTTGCTATGTCAAATTATGTGCTGCTATTTTACCTCCACTGTAGTCAGACAATATATACATCTTTACACTATCTGAGGATCTGACCGATTACATTTCAATGCCGGTTGATCAGCAGTGTTTGTGTCTGTTGTTCATAAATGCATATTTTTAAAATTTCTTGTCCTCAACATAATACAATTCTTTTGTGAAGATTGCAGCGGCATCGAAAGCAGAGCTGTGCTTCAGTGGACTGTACTCTTTGATCGATCTGGCAATGACAGCTATGGTTAAGGTTGCAAAGACATTTCATTCTCTCTCTCTATAGTTAAGGTTGCAGCCATTGATAACTTTCTGAAGATGTTTTCCTTCTGAGCTAAAATATTGCTAGGACAGTTCCTGCCCAAATGCTTTTTGAATGTTTGAAGGAATAGAATTAATTCATTTTTGAGGACAAGCACATCAGGGAACCAATACACTTTCCTAATTCCTAAAGCATAAGCATCTTGAAACCTTCCCCCTCCCCTGCTTCCCTACAGCTCCAAAACTGCTGAATGTAGAAAACTGAAAAGTTTACCCTTGACAGGAGGTGTCATTCTACATTCTTGGGAAAACTTATTTTGCCAAATTATGACTGAGTGAAGAGTGTGGTCTTCTAGTGTGTGGTATTGTGATGGGGAAGACTAAGCCCATTACAGGAGGTCAGAGGCCTTGCCATACCCCATCCCAGTGAGAGGAGCAGAAAAGAGGTCCTCCAGGCAGGAGAGAGTGGCTGTCTCTTCTGCAGCCAATCAGGACCCAGCAGGCTAGTATAAAAAGATTCTGGGCTAGAGCCTGGCAATTCCCCACAGGAGCTCAAACCAGGCAGGGCATGTGCTGCCTGGGAGATCAGCAGCACTATGGACAGCTCCGAGTGTGAGCTGAACCTAGACCTGGGCAAGAGCCAGGCCCTGTGGTTGGAGAATGGCCACAAGCCTAATATGGGAACTGACACCCCCTTGGACTGGGCTCGTCAGATCCCACCCTCAGAACCCTGAATGCAACCAGACAAGACCTTACACGGTTCCCCAGGCTGCAGAGGGGCGCTCGTGAGCGGGTTGACTCCATTACAGGGGTGGTGTGGAATTTAGTGAGTACATTTTTCTGTGCAACAAAAGATTCAGAATGGAAAAAATGAAAATTATTCTTACGAAAGGTCTAGATCATACAGGCGAAACTCATAAAGGACACGGATCTGATTTTCTTTTACAAAGTGGCCCTATTTGCTAGTCTGGCAACACAACAGGTCTTAAAGTGATGTAAATTACAGTTGCATCTGTTTTACAATGCTAAAGGAATATAAAAGGACATGAGTGAGGTCATGTTTTATGACCTCAGTGGGACTAGTCATGAGCTGAAAGTTAAGGATACACTCAAGCGGTTTAGTACGTCTGTGGATCTGGTCTAAAGCCCATTGAAGTCAAGGGGAGTCCTTCTATTGACCTCAGAAATTGATACAGTTTGAACCTGTCATTCGGCACCCTTAGAATTGGTGCCAAACAAGAGAATTTGCCAGACCACACACGGGCCATACTGTCTAGCACACTGCCAATACTTCCACTGCTTACTGGACTCTTAGAAGACATTTGAGGTTTAAATTACAGGCAAATAACACAAAACGCTGAGTGCCAGGACTGGTGTGTGTAAACAAATGTTGGGGAACCACAGAAAACTTGGCCACACACATAAGTGGTTGTCCAGCTAACTAAAAACATGCCGGATTATGAATGTGACCAGATAAGAGTTCTGGATTAGAGAGGTTCAACCTGTAGTATGAGTAAATCCCATAGAAACAAGCTATGATTTTGTGTGCCAGTAAGGTATTTGGTGCACATCGTGGGTGTTCTATGACACGTAAAAGCAAAACCTAAGTGAACTCAGCTTTTGAGGGAATACACCAGTAGCTATGTAGTGTGTCCCTTAGTGCTATTGCAGTAGTAGAGTTCCTTAGAGAGACCCCATTCTAAGTTTTCAGTGGCTTACTGATATCACTCGACATTGCCCAGCCATGGAAGGCCATGTTGTGCTTCACTGGGTCAGGTGCAGCACGAAAACTACATTAAAGATATACGGTAAATGAGGGCAGGGCACTGCAGGATCTCATACCTTATTTGCTCCCTGTCCTTTAAGGAGAAAGTGGAGCTCCTCTGGCCTGCTGCTGAGTAGCTTCTATGTGCACTTCAAAATGCCTGGAGTAGAGGTATTGCCTCTTCCTGCCCTTCTATGGTCCTCTAGTTGCATCTCCCTAACCAGATGCAAAGCTCGGGGTTTAATATAAGGAATTGACAAATATTGCAAAATTACAGAGTGAAAGCTCCAGGAGCACAGTCTGACACTAGACTTCATCGTATGAGATGTGCTGTGCGATGGGATAATTGACATCTGCTTTGTAATGCACACTCAAAAGGTGTTGTGTGTGCAGCATTCGCTTTGGCATTTCCTGACTGCTGGGTGCTTTAGCAGTTAGCTTTCGCAGTGCAATCTCATTTACGCTGCGTGGCAAGCTTATCCTTCTGCTCATACTTAGCCTGTTAATCAAGCTTATGTGACTATGGAACAAAAAATACATAAGCAGAAAAATAATCAAATGTCAGCATAAAAGCCACCTCGGGTCAGAAAACAGCCTGCTGCCGGCTCTTATTTCCCATAGGTCCATTTCTCTACTCAAACCAGGGAGCTGTAATAATACTGCCATCGCTGATGGGCAAATTTTGATCAAGACATTTATGCAGCTCTCCATGTTCCCAAAGCTCAGAGCAAACAATTGGCCATATCGTCCCCTTCATTCATCCTCCCCCTGGGAGAGAGGATGCACAGCAGAACACCTACTGCTTTGACCCAGATTTAATGAGAGGAGGTTAGAGTCTGCATATCATTGTCCCCATTCCATCTGCTGCACCGAAGTCCCAAAAGCGTGATCTGTTGGTTTGGCCCTCTGCAGATTCAAGGCAGCCTAGCTATATGTGGACAGAGCATTGTACTTGCAACAGGCCTGTTGGGTGACCTTGAAACAGTCACATTACCTTACTCTGCATCAGTTTCTCTATTTGTGCAGTGACCCCTCCTTGTCAAGGGCTTTATGATCTGCAGGCAAAGAGTACTACAGAAGAGAGAGCTAGGTATTGCTATTGTAAAGCAGCAGTCTGAAGAAATTCCAGTAAAGCTCTTGGGCATGTGCTTAACTTGAAGAATGTAAGAAGTCCCATTGAACTGCTAACGTGCTTAAATGACTTGCTGAATAGAATTGGACCATAATAGGGAAAAAAATCTTGTTTTTGCATTTTAAATATCTGTTCCTCTGAGGTTTACAGCACAGTGGTTTCAGTGAAATCATCATTAATTACACCCATGGAAATGCACTGCTCAAATTGTAGCCTTTCAAGCAGATGACTAATCTGTATTGAACGAAGGCTGGAAATTGAAGTTGAGTGCTCCATTGAAAGATCAGGCTTTGCTCACTCATTGAGGCAGGCAGTGATGACTGGTTTTCTTATTGGGGTCCAGTTCCTAAGTCTGAGGTGCGGTTGTAGATGACTCCCTTCTAACTTCTTTGTACTCATCCCTCGCTGTCCTGGTAGCAATGACAGGGCTTGACCATGTGAAAATGTAATGTTAGGGCAGCGATAAGGAGGTAGGTAGAGTAGGTAAGCTTCTTCCACTCCTCCTTTGTTGGAGCATAGGCCATTGACAACCACTGAAGCATCTCCTCTCTTGGGTGATTGTTTCCAGTTCTGACCAGGTGTATCCTGCCTTTTTAGTGTCTACCTTCAGGTCTCTATGCCAGGTTTCTCTCAGGCACCCTATTTTCCTTTTTCCTCGTGGTTTCCAACTTAAGGCTTGCCTTGTGATGTTGGTGGTTGGTTTCCTGAGGGTATGTCTTCAGCAGGAAGCTGGTGAGTCATTCGGCACAGGTCTGGGTTGTTATTGGTGTATGGCCAATGGATCCAGAGGTAGAATGAAAATGAGCCAGCTTAATGGTAACTGGTCTTGTCTGCACTTTTGCTTTTCTTCTAACTTCTCACGCATGTTTGGTTGGTTAAAAAAGAGGTTTTTTTGATGCTTTCTATACTTTTAGGACCCAGATCAACATCCATTGTATCCATAGCAGTGTCTCCATTGAGTTAGGTAGGATTCAGTTCTGACCTACACTATGAATTTATGGTGGCATAACTGTGTCCCGGGGTGCAAGCACAGAATCATAGGGCTGGAAGGGACCACAGGAGGCCATCTAGTCCAGCCCCTTGCTTCAAGCAGGATCAACCCCCATTAAGTCATCCCAGCCAGGACCTTGTCAATTCAGGACTTAAAAACTTTGAGGGATGGAGAATCCACCACCTCTCTAGGCAACGCATTCCAATGCTTCACCACCCGCCTGGTGAAGTAGTTTTTCCAAATATCTAACCTACACCTCTCCCTCTTCAACGTCAGACCATTACTCCTTGTTCTGCCATCTGACACCACTGAGAACAGTTTCTCACCCTCCTCTTTAGAGCTCCCCTTCAGGAAGTTGAAGGCTGCTATTAAATCACCCCTAAGTCTTCTCTTCTAAACAAGCCCAAATTCCTCAGCCTATCCTCATAGGTCTTGTGCTCCAGCCCCTTAATCATTTTTGTTGCCCTCTGCTGAACCTGCTCCAGAACATCCACATCCTTTTTCTACTGGGGGCCCCAAAACTGGACACCATATTCAAGATGTGGCCTCACCAGTGCCGAATAGAGGGGAATAACTAGCGAGTTGTACTGATTGAACTCCTAGTGTAGACAGTGCTTTGTTGATGAAACGACTTCTCCTGTCATCATAGCTACCATTGCTTGTGAAAGTGCAGTATCTGTGTTGACAGGAGAAGCTCTCCCATCAGCATTGGTAGTGCCTGCACTATGCTGTAGATGTAGACAGTGCATCTGTGATCCCTTGAAAGGATGTCATTTCAGGAAGGCAGGGGCAGCAGCCATGCATGCCGGGATGCTGCTTGCTTTTCTTCCCATTCCCCTGATTATCAGCGAGTGAGGGGAAAGTATACGGCTGGCGTGAGTTACTCCTCTGCCGCCATTCCTCACCAGCCAGGAGTGAGAGGCATGCACACAAGCTGTGTACTTAACCTCAATCCCTGATAGCAGGGGATGGGAAGACAATCAGGCAGTGTCCTGGTATGCATGGCTGCTGCCCTCCCAAAACGGCACCCTTGTCTAGCACGGCTTTCTCTCTGTTACTTGATCCCTTGGCTTTCTCACGTCCTCCCATTAATTTCCATTTCCATCTATTGTCCTGTTTTGAATGAAGTAAGTTGGCCTTAGTGGTCTCCTTCCTAGAGGGGAGGCCATCGCACCTTTCCTGAGGATAAAGTGAGTTTTCAGGAACATCATTCAGGTACCAGAGAAACGTCACATTTTAACTGTTGTGTAGGCTGCTGTTCTCTGTAAGCGATTCACATTGATTGCCTGAGGACCAGACACTCGTCATTCACATCCACTCAGCTGACCACGTCTGAGACTGTTATGCCTGTTTGCAAAGTAATTACCTTCTAGGTCAAGAAGTGATGTGTCACTTACCAGGCACAGAGGGACTTGGCTCTCCTCGTTAATGCATCATGGAACTCACTGAAGCCATTGATTAAAAAACTTTCTCTTTCTCAGGGGCGGAAAACACTGACCACAAGCAACAATGCTGTGGTACGTTACTGACCAGTTGTCAGAGAGGACCATCCCAAATCACAACCCCTTATGTCTCAGAGGCACATTCAGGCACATTGGAGAGGTGAAAAAAGCCAGCCACACAGCGAGTCTTTGAATATTCCCTTTCCCCTGGGGTCTAGTTTATTCAGTTCCATCAGCTTTCCCCAGAAGAACTCCCCTCAGATTTCTGCCCAGCCTTCTGCCTTGGGAGAAGGCGGTTGGCTGACAGTTTTGGCCTCCTTGCCACAGGAGGCCCATGGCCCTCATAGCTGGAGCTGAGCTGTAATTCAAAGTCTCTGTCCTTGAGCCAAAAGGTCCCAGTCCTCCTGCAGCTGGGTTATGTTTCATGCCAACTATAACCCTCCCTCCCCACCTAGTCCCTTTCTTTTCACTCCCTGTTACTCACCCACTTGGAGACAGGAACTGGGACCAGCATTGGTGCTACCTTAGGACAATAGCTTTCTCTAGGAGCACTTTGCTCCTGTCCCCACATGGCATCTTATGCAGGCCTGGTGCTCTTTACTCAATTCACTTCCCACTTGAGCGTCTTCCCTGTCAAATAGCCTCATGGAGAGACAGGGCAATGGCTCCCCATAAAGGGTCAGCAACCTCCTAACATCATGCAAAAAAGAAAATCCATAGGCCTTCTTCTTCTGTTCTCTGCACAGTGCACAAGGAAAGTAGCTAGAAATGCAGAGCTGCACAAATGGAGCAAGAAAAGAAAACCATTTGGAGAACTATAGGTTTGGATGGGGATAAATTCAATGTGCTGGATGATGGGCCCTTTCCAAAGTACATCCAAAGAGAGAAGAAAGATGTGTTACCGCTGAAAGGCAAGAGACCAAGGCTAAGGCTTCGTTCTGGAATAGTGGGGTGTGGAACATTTTTTGGGTCGGGAGCGGCACAAGCGAGAAGCCTAAAAACAAAAACAATCCCTCCAAAAAAAATCACTGATATCCACCCTGATTGTAGGGGTGCCAGGACTAGGGGGGGTCAAGGCAGAAATGGGGTGCAGGAACAGGCTGGAGATGGGTGATCTAGGCAGGAGTAGGGTTCAGGAGTGAGCTGGGAATGGGTGATTTCAGCCAGAGTTAGGTTCAGCATTCAGCCAGTCTTACAGGTAACAGTCAGTGAACCTGTGCCCCAGAGATGTCTCTAGGCAGTGCCAAGTCCATCCCACTGGACGCTCATGGAAAGTATTCAGCTCACTGTTGCAAAGAGACAGCACAGGTTAGAGAAGGATGCTCACTTCCTTCAGCAAAACAACACTGACATGTTTTACAGCAAAACTATAAATAAGTCTACTAAGAAAAACAGAGAAAGATATGCTTACCAGTCAGACAAAACAAATACACGTTCTATGACCTGCACCACATTTTTAGTAATTGTCTCACAATGAGTAACCAGCATCTCTAAGCTTCCAGGTGAAGCAACCCACTGGGTGTTGTTCCCAAGGTGATGGATAACTAGAGCATCTTTTTGTTCCCTTTATATTTCCCAAAGTCCATAGTCTCTGCCCCAAGTGCCAGGAAGAGTTGCTGGGGTGTAGACTCAGTCTCCCACTTAGTTCATTAAATTGTTTCGTCTGTTTTTTTTTTATATATGATGGCTTTGTTTACTTTATATGGGAGTGTGCTTCATTATACTTTGCCTGCAATAAGCCTGTCAGAGGGTTAAATCCACATTCATTTGTCAGGGACTGGCTCCATTTAAGACTGCCTCCCCAATACATCTTACAAACCTATTTCCAGCACACCTACAGTTTTGTACACAAGTCCGAATGTACTAATGGACATTCCTCACCAGGGCATCACCAGCTGATATATGATGTCTTACAAAATACTGTTGTTATAATGTGTATTCAAAAGGTAGGCTGGGGCAGTGAGTGTGTCAGTCAGGGACAGTGTGTGAGTGATGTGAGGGACAGTCTGGGGGAACCCTCTGCCTATGGGTATTGAAAGGTCACACTAGTATGGTGCAGAACCCAAATGCACAGTTCTGGGATCACATTCATGGCTGGTGCAACTCCACAGAAGCCTGTAGATCTTCGGGAACAGTCTGTGTATCACCATGCCCCTCAGAAGAAGCCAGAAAATGATTGACATGAAGATTTTGAGGTGCCTCACTAAAGTCCTCAAGGATGTCAATCCTGCACCATCCAGGAATACTACATCCATTTAAAAGAGAATAAACTATAATTTAGAAAGTCATGCCAGTGGCTGAAAATCATGGAAAAAATCATCTTCTCTTTTATTTGGAAGTTATATTTTATTGAAAGCCCTGGAAACCTAGGGAATTTATCTGCATTGCGCAACGTAGGTTCCTTAAAAACAGTAACAGAAACACTGACAGACCTTTATCAGCCACATCAGAAGGAAAAGAAGGTATAGAATTCACCAGTGTATTTTTCTCCTGAACTGTCTTATTCGTTTTTGTTTTTTTTTTCAGCTCGGGCTGGGACCAATCTGCAATTGTATGTTCTATTCATAGATCCACCTTTGAAATGTTATCTTTTTTCAGTCACACACATGCTCTTTACTGCCATCTGCTGGCCCTTACCTACTATTTTTGCTTTCTTGAAGATCACACTTAAGAGGATGAGAAATAGAGTAAAAACACTACCAGCTTCTTCCACCCCTACATTCCTAGATCAGCTTTGCAACAAATGAATTCAGCTGTCAAAAGTCTTCCCTATTTACTGAATGCTGGTGGGTTGCTCATTCATAACCAAAGTGCTTAGATCTGCCTATACACTGGGGAGAACAAAAGCCACATTTTTCTTCCTTTTTTATCATATATTTTGTTTTTAAGACGCCAGAGAGCTCTACATACCTATCAAACCCCCATAGATCTCTTAAATTTCCCTCTTTATTCTTCCTTTTAAAGCTGTCTCAGAAAAACCTCCCCTCTATGGAGGAGGAGGGGTAAGTGTTCATGTCCCATTCAGACCTAATTAGTAGTGTGTACTGCATTTTCTACAGGGCTTCCTGAAGGACTGCAGGAGGGGCAGCTTCTCTGCCAGGGACCAGAAGCTGTGCTAGGGCCTTAATTCATACTTTTCAGTTCTATACTTGAAAACTCCGCTTCCCGCATGGAGCAGGAGATGGCTAAAGGAGGTCGTATACCAAGCATGGGCGACCGCAAGCAGAAGGAAAGCTCACCTGATCCAGTATGGTAGTGCCTATCTTTGCACATATTCAGTGTGACATTGCTCCTTAGCAAACAGTAAAGAGTAATGCCTTGTCCTAGTTCCACTCACAACATAGGCGTGTGCCCAGCTGTCTCTCTATGTTAAGTGTTATTTGCAAGGCTGTTATTGTAGTCGGATGGTTGGGTTGCAGCTCAGTTCCGCAATCTGCAAAATGATCCTTGTTCACCTCCAGGGGTATGGAGAGAGTTTGGCTTGATCGACACTAGGGAGTTAAGTCCATTGTACCTAAGCAGTTCTAGCTGGGCAATAGTGTAGCTAGAACTGACTTATCTGCAATCAACTTACCTGGCCGTCCACACAGAGGGAGGTCGACAGGAGAGTTTCTCCCACTGACCTTCCTTACTCCTTGTGATAGTGAGGAGCGCAGGGCTCAACTGCCAACCCCAGAGAGTTCATTCTCACACATCTCTACTAGGTGCACAAAATCAAGCCCCGAAAGATTCCTGGTAGTGTAGACGTACTCTTCATTTGTGAAGTGTTGGGATTAAAGGTCTCGCCTAGCCATCATGTGCTACCCACTGGCTGTCGGGGCCTCTGCAGTTGTCATCCCTGTATTTGCCATATATTTGCATTAGCTACATCATTAAATGACTTCTACATGAGAGTACTTGCGCCGATCCTCCAGAGCATTAGCAGGGAAAGGACCAACACCTGTCAGAAAATGTCCTGGTTCAGCTACCAAGAAACGGGGAGAGAAGGGCAGGGCATTTGCCTCTGCAGCAAGTAGGGTTGGGAGCATTTAGGGGGCTGGTGGGAGAAGAGGGCAGGGAGGAAAGAAGGGTGGTATCTCCCCAACTTAAAAAGAAGATAAGGGGGAAATGAGGGTCTAGTGGAGAATGAGGTCTCCACTAGGTAGAGCTCATGGTTCGTGGTAGAGCTTTGCAGATTTGCATAGTTGAGATAAATTTGGGATTTACAGTGGACCTGAATCAGAGCCTCACTCTGAACCTTTTGAGGATCACCCATTCCTGCTTTACATTCTGCAACTGGTTTTGTTCCTGACCATGTAAAAAGTTCTTCTGGCACAGAGTGCAGCTGAAATCGTTGACTTTCCATACAGCCATGAGGGCAGAGCTAACTACAGGGTTATGACTGCAGGTGGGGAAGTGTCGGCTCTGAATGGTGCCTGGAGGAGGTGTTTAAATTTTGCAGCTTACTGGGTGGAGGCTTGAGCGTGTTCTGTACTGGATCAGTGGAAAGGAACCCCTAGATATTGAAGCTGGCTCTGGCTGCTGCTGGCTGTGCCTGGCAGAAGGGTTACACTTTGAGGTAACAAACTGTGCTACACCGTTGTCGCTGTACCACTCTAGAGAGGACTTTACCATGACAAAAGCTTTCTGTGCTGCTTTATGTAAGTTTCCTGCTCTTAGCATGAGTGGGTGGCAGGCTGTTTCTGGCCATTCTTAATTTACTTCCACTGGGGGTTAGTCACTCTGTTTTAAAATAGCGGCTTGTCTGCATACTTGGCTCAGTCTCATTCTTGACCTTCCCCTCGACCCCTCCACTCTCCGATTTGCTCACCTTGATTATCTTTTTCTGATTTGTCCTCCTTGCTTACTGTTTTTGGTTCTCGGTGTCTTAAATATTGAGTCTGTTCTGGTCTGGCTATGGTCTGAAGAAGTGGGTCTGTCCCACAAAAGCTCACCTAATAAACTATTTTGCTAGTCTTTAAAGTGCTACTTGACTGATTTTTGTTTTGTCTGTTTTAAAATGTGACTTGTAGATTTGCAGTAAAATATAAATCATATGTACAGACTTGATTGTTGCTGTGGTTTTGAATGGGATGATTCTTCGGCCTAAATGCTACAGAGGGAGATGCTGATTCTAATACGTCTTGATAATTCAGAGCTCAGAACCTCTGCTCTTTCAACAACAAGCAATTGATTTTCACTGTGCAACCATAGACAAGCCAGTACAGTGATAATTTGTTCACACTGACAGCTTTGAACTGGGATGTCACCTGTAAAGAAAACACCTGTTCAACCACTTACACCACTTCATTTTTTTAATTTTGCTTGTTTAAATTTATTTGGTTTTTATTAAATTATAATAACAAAATTGGGAACTGACACGTGTTTTCCTCTCCCGTTGATTTCAGTGGGCACAGGAAGATGCTCAGTAATTGTCAGAATTAGACTGTTACAAGACTTCAAAAACACTGGGGTTTCATTGTATAAACAACAACTGGGTTAAAATAAATGTAAAGTGTTTAGTTGAACTGAATTATTCCATCAGAACTTCCCAATTTCAGTGCAATTTATTTTACAAAATCAAATCAAAATTAAGCATTTTCATGATATTCAAGTATTCCATTTAGGCTATGTCTACACAGCACAGTTATTTCAAAATAACAGCCATTATTTTAAAATAACTATCTTAGCATCTACACAACACAATCACTACTTCAAAATAATTTTGAAATAGTTGTTGGCTTATTTCAAAATTGGCAAACCTCATTGTATGAGGAATAGCATCTATTTCCAAATAGCTACTTCAAAACAGATGCTGTTACAACAAGGACTATTATTTTGAAATAAGCCATAGTGCATCTAGTGGGTCTATTTTGAATTAAGCTGTATCTGTGTAGATGCTGTATTTCAAAATAGCTATGTGCTATTTCAAAATGCATCTGTGTGTGTAGTAGTATTATTTCAAAATAAATGATCATGGAATAAATCTTCTGGATTAATTTATTTTGAAATAAGGCTGCTGTGCAGACATACCCTTAGACCTTATCAATGTTGTTTTGAAATTACATTTTATTTCAAAACTGTATCTTATATTATAAATGGGAATATTTTTAAAAATCAATGTTGAGATGAAATATGTCAGTGTTATCTAAACAAAATGTTTCAGTCATCCCCCAATTTTTTCAGAAATTTATTTTCACGGGCAATTTTAAAATTTCGTTCAGTTTAAGAATGAAAACATAGTCTGAAATATCCAATTTCTCACGAAATGAAAATTATGTCCACCAACATAAAGTCGCAATCAGCAGCACTGAAGCCAATGGAATCGTTCTGGATTTGCATCGGTGTGAACAAGAGCCAATTGGAGGCAGAAAAGGTCTAATACATCACAGTACTGCTTCCTATGTGTTCTACAGTATCTGTGACACTCTTTTTTCCTGTGATCACAGCGCTTTTCCAAACAATCTACCATCTGAAAGAAGTTCCTCCACATCTCCTGCTAGGCAGTTTTCATTAAACTCTCAGTTATAGATGTGTCAGAGTAATCTAACCATAGTAGCCTTCAATTTAAATTGTGACTGCTGCTTGCTAGTTATGTTGGAGATATGTTTATGAATGCAAAATCCCCTATGATTCTAAGAAGCATCAAACCTTAATCCTCATGAGCCACTGGATGTCACCCTTGCTGCACAGAAATCTTATGTCTCAAAAGTGTACCTTGTTCCTCTGTAACTTCACAAACAACAAACAGTCCTGTGGCACCCCTTGAGCTTTCGTGGGTAAAACCCACTTCCTCAGATAGATTTGGAATGGAAATGCAGAATCCAGGGTTTATATAGCAGGGACTGGGGGAGTTATCGGTCACTAGTAGGACCAGTCAATGAAGTGAATTCAGTTGGATGTGACTCTTTCGAAAACTGTAATACTCTGCTTCACTAGATATAAAAGGCATTTGTGGTATCTCATATGGTCCCAAGCTGCCGGGTTACACTTCGCAGGAATTTATGAAAGATTTTCATTTACATCATTTACTTATTTATGTGGTCCTCATCATCTGAGAAGCTTAAAAGATAGGTTAGGAACAGGATAGGAATACCCGTCAAAAGGGAGACAGCAGCTTTAACACAGCACTTTAAGCCCTTAACCAAGATAACCTACAGGCAACTTTTAAATACCGTATATGGAGGATCCACTGATCAGCACCTCCATTAGAGGAAGGTGTCAGGAACAGGACATGTCATTCCTTTACATAATTTGTGCATTTGCTCAAACAACGCTTATGTGAATTAAAATTCTGCACTGCAAATTGTATGTGCAGACTGGTTTTGTTTCCCTTCTGAAAAGGGAAACCATATGTTGTTATTTCAGAAAATGCTGGGCTAGAAGGGGATACAGTAAATGATTCCCACCTCATTTCTGTGCTCTTTCTATGAATGTTCATGTGGAACGGTTCCAGGTAGCACCATTTCTTGGAAATGTAAATCTGAAATCCAAGGATTTCCTGCGAAAAGAACAACTATTAATAGTGAGTGTTTCTTGTGGATTAAAGTTGTGTAGTTATATAGAATACTCACAAGAGGGTGCAGTGAGCTAATATTTCTAATGATATTTTAAACGCCGGGCGTATGGAGGGGGTGCACCTTGGCAACATATGCTGTGCTTTTTAGCACGTCTGGTTAATTATCATTTCAACGTCATCCCTTGAGTTGAACATTAAGTGTTAAATTGTAACTGAGATGGTCTTAGGCTTGTATCTGTTAAATTAGGGGTCAGATTTAATGGAGCACAATTTTATTCATGCAAAAGACACAAGAATAGTGATATGTATATGTACAATATATGCTTGGTTATGGATGTTATCTATACTATTACAGGTTGAACCTCTCTCATTCAGCACCCTTGGGACCTGACCAGTGCCAAATGAGAGAATTTGACAGACCACAGGAGGTCAATATTGTCTAGCTGCATTGCCACACTCATACTGTTCACTAGGCTCTTAGAAAATGTTTAGAGCTAAATTACATCTGAATAACAGCACAGAACACTGGGAGCCAGGACTGGTGGCTATAAACAAACTTTATGGGGCAATGATAAGTGGTCATCTGGGTAACTAAAGTCATAACAGATTATGGATGTTGCCCAGTGAGAGAGTTCTAGACTAGAGAGGTTCTTCCACCCATACAGATGTTGATTTGGAGACAGCATGGCCAGAGTAAGGGTTTCCTTGTGCTCTCTTGGTTTCATAAGCTCAGCGACATACTGTAGAAGGCATGTGCCAGGTGAGGTTAGGTCAGGTCACTCTTGTATCTTCGTGGCACCTAGTGTACTGAGAGGTAATTCCAGCAGCGAATTCAAGGCAATCACATTGTAAATGTTTTGTCTTTGCAGTGGTGTCTCTGAAACACTGAAATTCAAAGGAAAAGTCTTGGGGAGCTGACACAGAGATAGGAGCATTGGTCTGAATAAAATCAAGGCCCCCTTGATTTTGTCCCAGCTTCAGAATCAAGAGCATGCTGAACCTGCTTGAGTGTTCCGGATTGTGTTGATAGTTTTTTCCTTCTGTTCTGACTTGCCTTAGCATATTTAGGTTTCCCTCTAAACCACGGGTAAAAGACAGAACCCTTTTTCCTGGGACTTTGTTGCTCTGCTTTGCCAATCCAGGAGATTGGAAAGAAGTTTTAACTTGAGCACCTAGGCCCCAATGGACAAATCGGAATGGGACATCACATCCACGTAACCCAGAATGTGATCGTCAGCTGTGTTGTCTCATGAGTAAAGTGGGAGACTGAGGAGCCAGCGGATGTGGATGGAGCTGGGTAAAATGAATAGTTCGGGGATGAAGGTTTTCAGAAGGAAACATTCTGAGTTTTCCTTTTTTAACGTTTTGTATTGCAGTAAAGCCTCAATTTAATGGACAAGTAGGGAGCAAGGGCCAAATGTCTGTTAAAGCTGAATCTGCAGAAGGGAAGGCACCTTGCTGCAGTGACCCAGCAGCTCCTTCAGCCCCACCTGTTCCAGTGCCCCAGCCTTGGCAGCTGCTCTGGTGGCTCCTTTAGCCCCCGGTGGCCCCAGTTGCTGCAGTGGCTCCTTCGTCTCCAGCAGTTGCAGTGGTGGCAGATCTGGTGAGCTGCTGGCATTTATTTGGGGGCAGGGCTGGACAGTAGTGTCCATTATTTCCGAAGTCCATTAAATTGGGGTCCATTGAATCGAGGTTTACTGTATGTCACATTCTATTGTGTTATGATATATCTAGGCTATCAATTAATTGCAGTTAACTTGTGATTAACTCAAAAAGTAATTGCAATTAAAAATAATCCTGCTTGAAGCAGGGGGCTGGACTAGATGACCTCTGGAGGTCCCTTCCAGCCCTAGGATTCTATGATAATCACGATTAATTGCACAGTTAAACAATAGAATACCAACTGAAATTTAGTATATACTTTGGATGTTTTTCTACTTTTTAAAAAAAAAATTAGTTTCATTACAACACAGAATCATAGAATCATAGAACACTAGGACTGGAAGGGACCTTGAGAGGCCATGGAGTCCAGCCCCATGCTTCAACCAGGATTATTTTAATTGCAATTACTTTTTGAGTTAATCACAAGTTAACTGTAATTAATTGATAGCCTAGATATATTACAAAACAATAGAATGTGACATACAGTAAACCTCAATTCAATGGTCCCCAATGGCAGGACCAAGTACTGTCTAAACCATCCCTGATAGACATCTGTCTAACCTGTTCTTAAATATCTCCAGTGATGGAGATTCCACAACTTCCCTTGGCAATTTATTGCACTGTTTGACCACCCTGATAGTTAGGAACTTTTTCCTAATGTCCAGCCTAAACCTCCCTTGCTGCAGTTTAAGTCCATTGCCTCTTGTTCTATCCTCAGAGGCCAAAAAAACCAAGTTTTCTCCCTCCTCCTTATGACACCCTTTCAGATACCTGAAAACCGCTATCATGTCTCCCCTCAATCTTCTCTTTTCCAAACTAAACAAGCCCAATTCTTTCAGCCTTTCTTCAGAGGTCACATTCTCTAGACTTTAATCATTCTTGTCACTCTTTTCTGGACCCTCTCCAATTTCTCCACATCTTTATTGAAGTGCGGTGCCCAGAACTGGACACAATACTCCAGCTGAGGCCTAACCAGTGCAGAGTAGAGCGGAAGAATGACTTCTCGTGTCTTGTTCACAACACACCTGTTAATGCATCCCAGAATCATGTTTGCTTTTTTGCAGCAGCATCACACTGTTGACTCATATTTAGCTTGTGGTCCACTATAACCCCTAGATCCCTTTCTGCTGTAGTCGTTCCTAGACAGTCTCTCCCCATTCTGTATGTGTGAAACTGATTGTTCCTTCCCAAGTGGAGCACTTTGCATTTGTCCTAATTAAACTTCATCCTGTTTACCTCAGACCATTTCTCCAATTCATCCAGATCATTTTGAACTATGATGCTTTCCTCCAAAGCAGTTGCACCCCTCTCAGCTTGGTATCATCTGCAAACTTAATAAGCGTACTTCCTATGCTAATATCATTGATGAAGATATTGAACAGAACTGGTCCTAACACAGACCCCTGCGGAACCCCACTTGTTATACTTTTCCAGCAGTATTGAGAAACATTAAGAACTACTCTCTGGGTACGGTTATCCAGTCAGTTATGCACCCACCTTATAGTAGCCTTATCTAAATTGTATTTGCCTAATTTTTTGATAAGAATATCATGTGAAACCATCTCAAATGCTTTACTAAAGTTTAGGTCGACCACATCTACCGCTTCTCCCCTATCCACAAGGCTCATTATCCTATCAAAGAAAGCTATCAGATTAGTCTGACATAATTTGTTCTTCACAAACCCATGCTGGCTGTTTCCTATCACCTTACCACCTTTCAAGGGCTCACAGATGATTTCTTTAATTACCTGCTCCATTATCTTTCCTGGCACTGAAGTTAAGCTGACTGGCCTGTAGTTTCCTGGGTTATTCTTATTCCCCTTTTTATAGATGGGCACTATATTTGCCCTTTTCCAGTCTTCTGGGATGTCTCCTATCTCCCATGATTTTCCAAAGGTGATAGATAAAGGCTCAGATATCTCCTCTATCAGCTCCTTGAGTATTCTAGGGTGCGTTTCATCAGGCCCTGGTGACTTGCAGACATCTAATTTTTCTAAGTGATTTTTAACTTGTTCTTTTTTTATTTCAACTTCTAACCCTACCCCTTTCCCACTAGCATTCACTATGTTGGGCTTTCCTTCATCAGACTTCTCACTGAAGACTGAAACAAAGAAGTCGTTAAGCATCTCTGCCGTTTCCAAGTTCCCTGTTACTGTTTCTCCCTCCTCACTCAGCAATGGCCCTACCCTGTCCCTGGTCTTCCTCTTGTTTCTAACATATTTATAAAAAGCCTTCTTGTTTCCCTTTATTCCTCTAGCTAGTTTGAGCTCATTTTGTGCCTTAACCTTTCTAATCTTGCTCCTGCATTCTTGTGTTGCCTGCCTATATTCACCCTTTGTAATTTGTCCTTGTTTCCATTTCTTATACTATTTTGAGATCATGCAAGATCTCCTGGTTAAGCCAAGGCAGTCTTTTGCCATATTTTCAATCTTTCCTCCACGGCGGGATAGCTTGCTTTCGGGCCCTTAATAATGTCCCTTTGAAAAACTGCCAGCTCTCCTCAGCTGTGTTTCCCCTCAGTTTTGCTTCCCATGGAACCTTACCTACCAGCTCTCTGAGTCTACCAAAATCTGCCCTCCTGAAATCCATGATCTCTATTTTGCTGTTCTCCCTTCTTCCCTTCCTTAAAATTGTGAACTCTATGATTTCATGATCACTTTCACCCAAGCTGCCTTCCACTTTCAAGTTCTCTACCAAATCCTCCCTATTTGTTAAATCAAATCTAGAACAGCTTCCCCCGGTAGCTTTTTCAACATTTTGGAATAAAAAATTGTCTCCCATACAGTTCAAGAACTTACTGGATAGTCTGTGCCCTGCTATATTAGTTTCCCAACATATATCTGGATATAATATAAAGTGTACAGTGAACAGTGCTCACTTTATATTACTTTTATTACAAATATTTGTACTGCCAAAATAATAAACAAAAGAAGTAGTATTTTTCACTTCACCTCATGCTAGTCCTGTAGTGCGATCTCGTTATTGTGAAAGTGCAACTTACAGAGACTTTTTTGTTACATAATTGCACTCAAACCAAAACAATATAAAACTTTTGTGCCTATAAGTCCACTCCATTCTACTTGTTGTTCAGCCAGTTGTTTAGAGAAAAGTTTATTTACCCTTGCTGGCAATCATGCTCCCCACTTCTCATGTACAGTGACTCCTGAAAGTGAAAATAGATGTTCACGTGGGATTTCTGTAACCAGCATCGCAAGGGACTTACATCCAGATATGCCAAACATTTCTATACCCCGTCATGCTTCAGCAGCCATTCCAGAGGACATGCTTCCATGCTGATGACACTCATTAAAAAAATGTGTTCAATTTGTGACTGCACTCCTTGAGGAACAATTAAGTATGTCTCCTGTGCTGTGTTTTACCCACATTCTGCCATATATTTCATGTTATAGCAGTCTTGGATGGTGGAAATAAACACACATTGTTCTGCAGTACTTTGGATATTTATTGAGCAGAACCCCTCTGCCGTATCCTCTGGAATGGTGGTTGAAGCATTTAAAGGGACATAGGACTGTTTGGGTCTATCTCATGAAGCTCATCACTGAATAAATCATTTTGTTAGTCTTTAAAGTGCTACATTTCTTCTGCTTTGTTTTATATGACTTTTTAGTACATCTGACACATAAATATCTTGCAATGCCGGCCACCGCAGTGCCATGTGAATGTCTCACTTTCAGGCAATGTTTTAAATAAGTAGCAGGTAGTAGTATCTCCTGCATTTCTAACCAAACCTGTTTGCCTGAGCAATTGGCTGAACAAAAAGTAGGACTGAGGGGAATTCTGGGCTCCAAAGTTTTACGTTATTTTATTATTGAATGCAGTTATTTTTGTACATAATTCTACATTTGTCAATTCAATTTACAAATAAAGAGATTGCACTTGAATACTTGTATGCAATGAACTGAAAAATACTAATTATTTTTACAGTGAAAATATTTATAATAAACACAAATATAAAATAAGCACCATAATTTGTATTCTATATTGTAACTGAAATCAATATATTTGAAAATGTGAAAAACATCCAAAAATGTTTATGTAAATAATATTCAGTTATTAAGAGCACAAGATTGACCACTTTTTAATTGCTTGAAAGTCCTAATCATATATATTATAATATCACAAATAGATGATTCTGTCCAAGCAAAACATACTGACTGATCCAAAACAAAAGTAGTTCACAATTTTCTTCTGTAGAAAGTTTTGAAATTGGAACGAAATCAAATTTCAAAAATCTCATAGAACCATAGAACAATAGAGCTGGAAGAGACCTAAAAAGCCATCAAGTCCAGCCCTCTGCCCAAGGCATTTGGTTCTGAGTTTCCTCTCGCCCCACCTATGAGCAGATGATGTAGTTGCAGAAGCAGTTCTTCCATCAGCAGCTTCAGCAGTGGTGGAGAAGAGGCTGACACAGGGCGACTTGCACTTTAGGAGCTGTTACTGAAACAGCGTCACACCCCTCCGCACCATTTCTGAGCTTGCAAAACCAGCGTCCTCTGGTGGGAAAGGATTATTTTGCAGACCTGATCTGACCAGCAGAGATGAGACAATTTAAACATGGCAAAGATAACCTTCTTTTCAGATCTGTGAGAACTGTCAAGATGTGGTTCCTACACCAATGGAGAAACAGGTCACCCTTGCTATCTGGAAGTTGTCCATCCCCAGTTGTTACAGTCTGGCCAACACATTCACTGCAGGAAAATCAATTGTTGGGGCCATTGTCACACAGGTGTATGGTGCCTTGCTTGTTGTGGTGTTGCACCAGGCTATACATCTTGGTAATACTCAAGTTATGGACACCTTTGCAGTCATGGGTTCCCAAACTGTACTGGGACAATTGATGGGACTTCGGTGCCTATTGTTAGGGCTTTCCCCTAAAACACCTTTCAGAGCTCAGAATTTACACATCAAAATGGGCATTTCTGCAGGATGCTCCAAGGGCTGATGGGCCTCAAAGGCAGATTTACAGGTATTGATGCCGGTATGATGCTAGATTCTTTCACAACTTGGGTCTATTTATCTGAATGAATAAAGGGCAGTTTGCCCCCAGGATCATTGTGTGCCTAAATGGAAGGAGATTCTTCCGGTGATTCAGGGAGAGCAGTTCATCCTCGACTCCCCTAGTCAATAAATCTTTTTACAGGCACCTTTGACAGGAAGAACTGTTTTGCTACCATCTCAGTAGTTACAGAATGACAGTGCAGTGTGTGATTGGCCATCTGAAAGGAAGGTGGTGCTGTTGGCAGAATGGTCTGGAATCTGCAGAAACAACCTCGCCTGAGCTTATAGTTAATGTCGTTTTTACATGGCGTTAGTGAGCATAAAGGAGAAAGTGTAGCGATGGGTGGAAAGGTGAGGGGCAGAGACTTGCTCAGCCATCTGAGCAGCCAGCAAGACTCCCACTAGAAAATGGCTATACTATTGGGGATGCCTGTTGTTTTCACTCTGTAAACCTGGGCAAACTGACTAAGAGCTACGCTATCCCTCAGAATAACTTCCTTTCCTGTGCAAATGCCTGTTCGCAAACCTGCCTGTGCTGTGCTATTAGTATCTTTACAGGGATGCAATAGCCAGGTCTACCTCATGGAAAGTGAGAATGCTGCCCAAACTTTCTCAGTACACTGCTGAATTTTGCAAAACTGAATATTGTCGTTATTCAAGGAACAGGGAGAATAGAATGATCACAACCTAAAATCACTAATAATTAGCAAGGGAATTTTCCTGAAGCATTAGGGCTTGGAAGATGTTTTAATTAGCTGTAATCTCTGACAAATCTGATAGTGAAAGAGAACACATGGTGAAAGAATGCCATCAAGGCAATGCTCTCCGCCTTCGCTTGAATGTTGTTATAATTTCCTTGTGACTGCAATGAGGAGGAGATCTGTAATTACAGCCCATAAGGATGCAGCTGGGCAAAGAATTTTCATTTAATGTGAAAATAGCTCGTTACCATATGGTTTCTTAGTGTCACCTCAAGATAAATGGGTAACCTTCTATTCCTTACATAGGTGGGAATTATGTAAATTAACCCTAAAATACAGGGTTGTTTTTAGAAAAATTATTGTTTGTGTGGCCACAGAAGGTTCATTGTTCTAGGCATTGCATGACTATATAGTAAGAGATAGAGCTCATGATTTAGGCGGACAGAAGAGACAAAGCCAGTGTAACTATTTTCCTGTCCTGGGACAATTTTTGAGATTTAAAAAAAAAAATGAGGTGGAAAAAATCAAAGTTCTGAAGAAATAAAGAAAAAAAAAAGCAGGGATGGGGAAGCCAAACACATTCAGATTGGGTCAATGGAAGCTTTTTGCTCTGGTAATTTTTGCAATGCTTTGTTTCCATAGTAACCATTTCAATATTTCTGAAACAAAAAAGATTTTCAGACTGAAGGAAGGAACTTTTTATTCCAAAAATGCTGAAATGGGACATTTTGATAATGCTGAAACTTGTCCCCAAATCTTTTTCAAAATGGGAAATTCAAGGCCCATCCCTTTCCTGTACAAAGCTTTGCTCTCAAAGAGTCACCATTTTCAGAGAGGGGAAAAATATGTTATTGGAAAATTCCCAACCTTTCTAGTTTTGTCAGCAAGAATTCTGTAACTCCCTGGTTCACATGGTAGAGGTATTTCAGGTATCCTCTGCTGCAGGCATGCTGTGCAGAAGCTTATGTTTAGGATTTTTTCTATTTAGATTGCAACTTTTTTGGAGTAAGGACCATCATTTTGCTATGTGGTTGTACATCACTTAGCACAATGGGATGGTTGCTGTAGCACTACTATAATAATAATAATAATAATAATAATAATAATAATAAGTGAAACCTTATGCAGAATAGGTTTATTGGTGCCAGAAGGATGTCTCTGATGAGCACAATGCTCAGGTAGGCCCTTGCATTTATTTTTTTCCTGTTAAATAAATTAAAAAATCCCAGCACCAGTATACTAGTAAATATACAATATATGTATACATTGCATTTGGATTGACAGGTAAAAGTGACATTTTGGGAATGTGTATTATCAGCAAATCAATCACTTGGGCTGTGTATTTGATCACTATTATGAATGCACCATTCAGTCTTGCAATCCTGCTCCCAATTCCTAACCCCTAAATTTAGCAAGTCACTTTGGCTCAGCTGTGAATTGAGATCCCACAGGAGTATGAGATTTCACCAACTTGGGAGGTTTGCATTGCAGTGTGGTTTTATGGAATAATTTGCTCATTATCCAGGGAGCTTTGTGCTGAGCCATGAGATTGGTGGCTGTCATTTATGCATTTACAAGCTGGTCTGCCAGTGTGTGCGTGTGGGGGGAGAAGTAACAGGGGATAGTGTTGGTGGTTGGAGCCCTGGGCCCCTTTGAATTGCCACCAGAGTGCTGCTCCATTCAGCTCTGATTGAGGTGGGCAGGGGGGCCCAGCGTCACAGTCTGGGCGGCGCAGAGGGCTGTAAGTCTCAGCTCTGCCCCTTCCAGGGATGCAGAGCTGCCCCAGCCTCACATTTTGCCTGGGGGCCCATGGAAGCTGCCACCCCTGCTGTTTACAAGCCAAGTGATGCTACTGCGCGATACCTGCTGTGCACAGCGGAAAAGCAAAGGGCTTGTCAAGACACATGGCCACAGGTATAAGAACACACTGGCTTTCTACTGGGAACAAGTGATGGATGATCCAAAGCAGAGAGTACCACTCAGGACCGTAATTCCTGTTCATTAAGACAAGCACATTGGAAATCAGGGCACTGCAGGGACCACAGGCATTGACGTTCCTGCATTCATACTATTCTCTGCTCATGGCACATAGTTGTTTGCTATCCTGGGGTCTGTAATATCCCAGTCTAATTTCAGGTATCGGGGTGTGTGGGTGCTGCATGGGGTGTTGGATCATAGTCTACAGGAGGTCAGATGGGTGGTCCTTCTGGCCTTGACTTCTATGATGAAGAGTCAGGCTACTCCTCTTGCAGTGCTTGGGTCTTGAATTAGGCAGTGCTGGGATCTCCAGCGCTGGGCAGCCTCTGCTCCCTTGTGGGTCCTAGCGGATTTAAAGGAAGGGAGGCTCACTGGGGCCTGGGATCCCTCACGTCATGTAGGAAGGGGAAACCTAGAGCTGCGACCTCACAAGTGGGAAATACCTGACAAGGAACTGTATGTGTGTTAGTGTTTGACATCTCTGCTGTGCAAAGGGTTTCCTGAGTTCAAGTACATTAGCCAAGATAGAAGAAGAATAACTCATTTGTATAAATGGGCTCTGGGATGGGGCCAGGGATGAAGGGGTTTTGGGTGAGGCGAGGGCTCCCAGCTGGTGGGAGGCAAGGGGTTCAGACTGCAGGAGGGGGCTGCATGTTGAGGCATGAAGTTAGGGTGCAGGAGGGCACCAGCTGTGGTTGTGGACTCTGGGGTAGGGCAGGGGATGCAAGGCATGAGGTACAGGAGGAAGGTACAGGTTTGGGGGGAGTCTCAGGACCAGGGCTGGGGTTTGGGACTCAAGGCTGGGACATGGGTTTACTTTGGGCAGCACAACAGGGCCAAGGCAGCATCCCTTCCTGTCCAGGCTCTGCGCTGTGCCTTGGACACAGCCAGCAGGTCTGGCTCCTAAGCAGGGAAGGCAAGAGGCTCTGCATGCTGCTCTCAGCCACAGCCACCGCCCCTGCAGTTCCCATTGGCCATGGGCCTGGTCAATGGGAGTGTGGAGCCAGTGCTCTGATAGGGACCGTGCATGGAGCCCCAGGGCCCTGCTGCCTAGTGATGGACATTTCTTAGGTGCAGAGCATAGCAAGGACAGATAGGGACTGGCCTCTCTGAGCCCCCCAGTACCACTAACCAGGCTCTTAACAGACTAGTCTGGAACCACCAGGTTCCCTTTTTTTGATCAGGTGTTCCAGTCAAAAACCAGATGTGCGGCAATCGTAATTTAGTCTGTAAAGACAATACCTTGCATTACAGTGTATTTCCCCTCTCTTACGCCAATGTTTGATTAGCTGGTCGTCTCTCAAGCCTTGCCATGTCAGCTCCATCCGGGCAGAAAGTCACGAAAGAAATTTGGGCAAATTGTTTTTCTTTGCTTGTTTCTACACTTGCACATCAATATTTATTTATATTCACACCCAGATTCACTCACCTGTGTTTAAGGAAACATGCTTCGTGAGTCTAGAAGAACTTCTCCATCTTTTCTTCACTGCAGCAAAAGGAGGAATTGGAAGAACCAGATTCTAGGTCAAAAATTAAGATAGATGTGCTTCTTTTCTCTGCACAGTTCCCAGATGGCTCCTGTACGGATTTTTCTTTTTTCAGTCTGTTGTGGTTGCTGTTACTAACTTCTGGAGTGGTGTAATTGCTTTGAGTATACTCATGTTCTGAGAAGCAACCACATTTAAGCATGTTTGTTGGCCTTCATTTTATTGCACTCGTACATCCACAAGACGCATCCTGTTCCTTTGATTAGGGAAACATTCTGTGATCCAACCCCACTGGGCGTATGCAAGAAAGAAGTTACTTTTACCTCCAATTTATGACCTCATCGCTTACTTTTCTCTGCTCTCCTAAGCCCACACTCTGACCCGGTTGGATATGAACAGATGCTTCTACACTGAAAAATGTATGAAAATAGCACCTGCTTACTTGGCAGGCCTCCTTTCTGCATGCATTCAAGGTCGTAGTTGTTGGCTTTAAGGAAAAAAAAGCATACTTGCTGGGTGGGCTTTTTTCCTTGTTAGCTCTGCAGCATCTACGTTGTTGTGGGAGACAGTCCTCGATTCTATTCCTTTTTTGTGTTCCTAGCACCAAATTGTTTATGGAATTCTGTGCACCAGGTCAATCATTTGTACAAACGGAACCTGCAGAACCTTTATGCATCATGATACATGAGAGAGAATCCTGTTTGCTGTTCAGATTACACCTTGAGTTTGCAGCACTGGTAGTCAATATGAATAAACTGTTGTATTTGTGAGCTGGGAACAAATGAGATGGAAACTATTGAGACAGTAAATATGAAGCTCCACAGTGCTAGTTATACATTTATTTTTTCAGAAGGAGACGTTTAGTTTAAAAGTTTGTTCCCTTCCTGTCACCAGGAAATAGATCTTAAGTCATTATAGAAGAACCACATCGTTTTAAAATGAGAAAAACATCCATAATGAATAATGTTTCTTGAGTCATTACACAGCTAATAGGGCTGATTTTACAAAGCATATCTCAGGTTCTTGTGGAAAGGAAAGGAATGGAATCATCCGTCTTGCCTTTTCTAAACCATTAGAAAAGGTAGGGGTGCTGCACTGGACTGTGATCCCCCAGATGGAAAAATATTGTACTTCCCATTTTTAGCCAAAGTGGCAAAAAGGCCTTAAAAGTGGCTGTGGGTCAGCCAGATAGAGGCCAATATTCCACTTGATTCATATTCAAACGTAAGTACTGTAAGATATGGTCACCACTCTGCATAATGGCAGAGGTCGCATCAGCAGATTTTGCAGCATAGTTTCCCAGAGGAGAAATCAATGAGGTAGATTCGAAGTATATTCGTAGTGTAACTTGTTTTATTGACACACACTCATTTGTCCTGGTGCAAAAGTGGTTGCAAACGACATAAAAAACTTTCTTGTCTCAACAATACAGCATTTCTTGCCGTAATATTGCAGTTCAGCCAATCAGCAGACGGGCATCTGGTCTTCTGAGGGCAGATCAATATGAAAAATTATGTAGAACCACTTGGCATTTTTGTTCAGATTTTTTGCACTGTACAACAATCAACTCCTCCCGCACTGAGACACACAAGTATTCCAGCAAGATGTACCTACTAGCTAACCTGTCTGAGGATTCCTCTCCAATATAATGGCTCCAAAACTACTATAATTTTCTACAGCAGAGAAAAAGAAAATCATCCCAACTCTTCAGAATCTTTTCCTAGTGATTCCCTAACACAAGGGTTACAGTATCCCCTTAATGCAGAAACTGTAGACCCTTGGTAATAAGGCTGAATGTTGGGATGTTCCATGTGGCTCAGGGAGAAACATTTCCCTAGACCCTCTCTGCCACTTATTTATGGCCACAGTAGTCTCATGGGTCCTGCGTACCTGTTCCCCACAGGGGTTGGTTATGTGCATTTTCCCCCTCCTCCAACCCTCCCCATCCTGCCTCTATCAGCCCCTGATTTACCCCATAGTCCCTATTAACATGAATGAGTGTTTTTCAGCCTGCACAGCATTAAAGTCAAACCTTTCCTTCAGTTTCAGTTTTAGAGAGTCTACATTGTAATCAGACGTGTGGCTGCAGCAGCGTAGACATCCCCATGGTCATTGGAACAGTGAAATAAGTTATTTCTGGAAAACCCAGCAGCGTAGGCATAGCCTATGTGAATTTTTCTATTGTTTGGTCAGTTAGAATTCAGAATATATGTTTTACAGCTACAAAGCAAACCCCCAAGTTCTACTTTATAGTACAGGGCACCAACATCACAAAAGGACCAACATGTGTTGCAACTGACAGGCATTTCAGAAAGTCTAAACGTGTAACGCACTGTTATTAAGTCCTATACCCATGTTAACCATACTAACACAGAGATGAGCTGGATTAGTTTCCAGCAATGTATTGATCAGTGCTTGGGGTTGCCTAAAGCTTTGGCAAAGACTTGGACCTAGTCTGCCAGTGTCAAACACATTCTAAGGTGTCTGTAGAAGAGTTCTGAATTCCAGGAGTCACTCTTGAAATTAATGGGGATTTTGCTGTTGATCCAGTGGCAGCTGAATAGGGGGACAGTGTTACAAAATAGCCCCACCTTGTATATTATTTTGTACAGGTACTGTGGGAATAAACATCAGAATTTTTTTGAGAACTCGGAGCATTTGTCTGTTCTAGAAGAACCACCCCATAAGAACAATGGGCATTGGCAGGAAGATGCTTCTAAATAACCACGGAACACTCCTGCAATCACACACAAGAACAAGTTATGGTCTGCACCCTTTGACGATGACAATTGTCTCCAAGGGACAGCTTTTCAAATACAGACATTCTCAGAGAGTGAAAAAAGACAAGTCATTCTCAAGCAGAAGTAAGGGACCACTGTAACAGCCCACAATTGTCATCAGCTGAGTTGCAAAAGTTGTGATCGAACATATGCTTTGAGAGCAGCACACTTCTAAGGCCTTCAACGGACGTCATACATTTCTCCTGTTCTTGCCTATCTCTGCAGCAGGAGGACAAACCCTGGAGAAATCTGACACTCAGCTGAAGTGAAGTTTGGAGGGATGGATGAAATATGTAGGGTACCCAGCTTGCCTTATAGGTCAGGGTTCAATACCTATGGGCATTACTGCAGTAAGTGATGTTCCTACTGCTCTGCAGGGCTATGTCTACACTGCAGTGTTTGTCAACAGAAGTTACTGTCGGAAGATAACTTCCACCAAAACTTTTGTCGACAGAGCGTGGTCAGACTGCCCAGCCACTCTCTTGACAGAACAGCCAACTGGAAGCACAGTAGACAGGGCTGCTGAGTGACCTGGAAGCCCGGTCTGTTAACAGAGGGCCCCTCAGAGCATCCACATGGCTTTTTTTCGTCGACAGATTCTGTTGAGAAAGGCATTCCTGCCTCATGGGGGGGAGGCAGAAGGCTGTCAACAAACATTCACGCCCAAGACATTTCCATTGAAAGTAGCATCCGTGGGCCAGGCCCTGCTGTCTGTGTCTTCCCTTGGGCCCTGCCAACTGACAAAGCTTGTTGAGCCAGCTCTGGGTAAAGACGGGGGAAAAAATCATTCTTCTTTTGCCGCTTATACAGTGGAAACTCTCCATGTGCATGAAAATTGCATGCACCAATAGTTAAACTTGCCCACTTGGGAGAAAGTCATTTAGCCTGGATGGGATTCTTACCCAAGTTTGTCATCTCCTTTTAAAACTAGCAACCAAATGGTGTTCTTTTGGAACCAGTTCTGCATTCATGAGCCATTTGCAACACCCAAAGGCATTAACATTCATGGGCATTTTGAATCTCTGACAGACTTTGCCTGCCTGTTTTACCACAAACCTTGCAAGAACAACATGGCAATTGTGACAACTTAGCCCCTCACGGTTGTCTGCTCTGCAAGATTTGTACTGTGCTTTTCCATGTTCACAGCACAACACCAAAAATCACTGACATGGACTACAGAACAGGAAAGACAGTAAAAAGCCACAGAAACGACAACAAAAACATTTCAGAAATGATGGGAAAAAATTCAAACTAAAACAATTACTAGGTCGCCATATTTTCTGAAAAGAAAGTGAGATACTGCACAGGTAGCCTGAGACCCCACTGTATCCCCTGCCCATGTGCCCCCTGTCGTCTGCCCATAGGGGACTGACCTGAGGCCTCCTTCTATTCTTTGCACATGAGGCTGGCCCCACACCCCCGTCTCCAGCTCATGGGAATCTGGATCAGTCCAAGACACTCTCTCGAGCTCTCCATTCATTCCAGGCAGGGCAGTCATTGGCCCTTGTCCTTCTGCCTTCCTTCCCACACATTTCACTGTGCCCTGCTAGATCAGCTGGCAAAAGCAAATGGGACAAATGTCCAATTTTGCCAAAAAAAGTCAGGATGCTCAAAACAGGCATTAAAAAAGGGACACTCCCCCGTCAAAATTGAACATATCATCACCCCAAACATTACAAAAAATGGCAGCTGCAATATCCCTTGGGTTTGGTGATCTGAGATTTAATTCACAGTTAATGCTGTAGCAATCCTGAATTAACCTGGCATTTTGTCAAAGCTAGCAACCCAAGAGATTGATCCTGTACTAGAGTGCTTTAACAAAACGCCCTTTAACAATTTAAAACACTTCCTTTTTGCCCCTTTTGCTTCAAACTGCTTTTATTAAACTTTCAAAGTTTTATTGCCAACAAAAGAAATAACAAACCACAAAATAGAAGACAAAATCACAGAATCACAGAATCATAGGGCTGGAAGGGACCTCAGGAGGTCATCTAGTCCAGCCCCCAATGATTTGCTAATTTTTCATTAATAATTTTAAAGCCTTTGTTAACTCTCTTTTTTAAAACAAAAATGTTAATGGCTTGCTCTGCCAGCTTATCTCAAATAAACTCAACACATAAGAATTTTAAAACAAACTTTTGTTTTGAACTGACTTTGAAAACAACTGACTGTTTTCCAAGGTATCAGCTTCTGTGTAGGTATTTAATTTTCAAGGCCCCAGCTGGTGTCCTGAAAACATTAACCCTCTCCGATGCAAAAATGATTTTTTCAGTTCTTAGCGAGATTTCAAGAACTCTGCTTTACTAGGAATATTTTAGACATTAAAGAAAAAACCCCAGTGAACTGCAAATATGACCCTGCATGAGCACACTGATAAAAGATAGCACTGTGCTTCATGGGAAACCTAGAGTTCTGAGAAAATATTAAATATTGTGGAATCAGGATATTGAGTTCATCCAAGCATGTCTGTGTTTCAAATATTTAAAACAAGCCTCCTGTATTTTTGGTATTTCATTAGAGGGGGAAATGGAATCTGATTGCAGATTAATAAACTATTTTGGAACACATTGATTTCCCTCGCTTTGATTGGCCTTTTAAATTTGTTTTATGCTGTACTTAAATTATCACTTTGATAGGAATTTGTCTTGGATAATCACAGCAGTGCTGGTATCTGTTAGCATAACTGCATCCTAATATTTCCTCCCAGCACAAATGGTTTGTAGTCGAGAAGAATGAGGTTTTTGCTATTATTATGCAAAATTTTTTCTCACAACAAAACTAAAGTATGAGGAGCAACTGAGTGATGCAATCTTAGATGGATTTGAGGGCAGGTTTAAGGCAAAATCTATTCTTTCTGATTTTAAATAGTTGAAATATTTTACAGTACCATTATCTAATTGGACACAATCGTATAACCAGTCCATACATCATTTTCCTTTCTTTTTGAGTCTTGGTGGGAAAAGATGGTTTCTCAAATTTGAATCCCGAGCTGTTGATAAAATGGCCATATCTCAATTAATTTCAAGACAAAGCTGCAAGATTCCAGGTGATCACAGACTTTTTTTTTACTACGCAAATACAAAGAATATTGAGTGTACTACCAGTTAATGCTAGTGAATTAGATGGATGATTCTCGCTGATGAGCAATTAAACAGACTCAGACTCTTGACTGGAATGAAGAGTATAATGATATTGTATACCGTACAAGTACTATCTGTTAAATGAGGACTGGTAAACTGAAGGCCAGTAAAGCGTTCCTTTTTATCTTTGCCTATAACACAATAACCAAGGACATGCTGTAAAATGAAAAGATAATGGATTTACAAGAAAAGGGGAAATGTTTCCTTAGAGAGTAATTAGACTATGAAACTCACTTTCAGGATATTATGCATAAGATTGATATGATGAAGAACAGTGGGCCCCGATTCTTATTTAAATTCTATGGCCCTTTTGTAGCATGCTGGCAATCTACATTGGCTTACTCTATACGCTCTTTTATAAATAAAAGCTGGGAGCTATTGTCATATTCCCAAAGTACTTAAAGAAGAGGGAAGCAACCTCTGTATCCCCTTTTACACAACCGGTATAAAATACATACGTTTTTTCTAGCTGTGTATTACAGAATGCAGCTGTATGTGTGGTCAGAAAAATATGTCCCCCCTGCACTATAGTCGTGTGCAGCTGAGGGGTTTGCACCTTCTATTGATGAATCCTGAATTGGTTAGAATCAGAGGCAGGAAAATTGCCTGCACAACCACCATTGGTCTGTTCCAGTTAGAGGTGAGCTGGAATGAAAACTCCAGAGCTGAACACTCCTGAAATTTCAGACAGTTAAAGTCCTGCGCAGAACTTTGTACCCTTGGCTCATGTCTAGTTCTGTCCTGGTGAATCTTATGTTATTGTAACAGCCTATGACTGAAAATAACTTTACACAAAAATTCCCAAAAGATATTAATTTTTCTTTCAATGCCGAGCCAGTAGGTTACCACGGCAACCCTGGAAACATTTCTTTGCCTTTCATTTATGTTGGGTCTCATCCCGTAATGGGAAAATCATGTAGCTTCTGTAGGATTGCTTTACAGTAGGTGATATTTTTAGCAGCACACTTTTACTGACAGCGCAGCTCTATTTTTGCCACATTAAATTTTCCTATTTTCAGGCATTCCTAACTCCAGCTTAAAAATTCCCTGAGTGATGGATTTGGGTGAACACTGAGTGAACTTTTTGGTAACTTAAAGGAAAATGACAACTGGAGGACTGCAATTTCCCTCAGTACTGCTGGTTTTACCTTCAAAAGGATAAATATTCACTGAATTTGTGCACTTACACAAAAGTTAGGGTCTTGATATATTAGAAGTGAGCTGAAATCGGAACCCAAAATTCAGTCCCTTCCTGCCACAGACCAAGTTTGGCAGGACACCACAAGCAAAATTGTCTTTCCAGCCACGTTATGGATGTGAAAAATCCTCTTTGTCCAAAAAATTTGGTCAGGGCAAATAGAAATGCCATTTGGATAAGAAAATGTTACAGCTTTCTGGCTCACCTGCCAAGGGCAACAGGAGAAGGAAGTGGAGCTCTGTGACATCAGCCACAGCAGCATGGAGAGGTCTGCCTTAGGAAAATGGCTGATGGAGACTGGAGTGGAGAGAAATGGCGTGCCTCAGCAGCAGGAGAAGAAGAAAGGTCCGAGCAGAGTGATGGAACAGAAGCACAAGTCAGAATTGAATGGGTGGAAGGAAGGGGAGCTGAGAGGAGAGCTACAGAAATAAGCTGTCAGTCAAAAGGGGAGGAGACCAGGTCAATCTGAGGGCAGACATATGAGCAGTGCCTTTGGAGGAGGCAGGGGAATGGTGGTGGGCCGACCAACCAGGGAGAAGACATTTCTCAGCTGCTTCCTGGGGTAGACCAGTAGCTGAGACTGACTTTATTACATTTAATGCTCTACAAGACAGCTACAGGCCCGTACCCTATAAGACAGGGGTGGGGAACCTAGAGCACATGGGCTGGATCCAGCCCTCAGCTCACAGCAAAGCTCAGGTCTTCCCGCCTCAGTGGGGTGAAGCAGTACTCATGCTCCAGCCCTGTACCAAATCTCCGAGCTTCAATGGGACAGACTGCACAGATAAACGGCCCAGTGAAAAATCCGAACTACCTGGAGAGCTGAAAATAAGAGTTTAATGGGAGATCTGACGTCTGGTACATGATTCAACCATAGAAGTGCCCTGGAAGGCTGTGCCTACACAGAAGTATTGTTTCGGAATAAGCAATTCCAAAAGAGTTTTTCTGAAGAGCTTAATTCAAAATAGGGCATCTCCACACAAAATGTGTACCGAAATAGTACTCAGCTATTTGTAAATAGTGTGTCCACACACAATACAGCCTCTTTCAGATTAGAGCACTATACCTTATTTCTAACTAACTCCTATTCCCTGTCTATACAACTCCTAATCCAAAATATCTATTTCAGAATATGCACTGTTCCTCGTGGAATGAGGTTTACAGAATATGAAATAAACCATCTGCTATTTCAAAATTATTTAGAAATAGCAGTTTTGCTGTGTAGACACTTAAAAAGTTATTTCAGAATAGCAGTGATTATTCCAAAATAACTTTGCTGTGTAGACACAGCCGAAATGACCTGATGTACGTAGCAGGTGTACTGTTGGCTTACTTATACATGTCTCCTTAGAAATTTCTTATGGGACTGATTATTTGTTTTATTATAATAGGTTTATATTAGAGCATATTTTGGCTGTAATGCAAAAAACTTTCAGGCCACATTCTGTTTGTTAAGCTAAATTAGCATACTTATGTTTGGGACCTTTCACCTAGTTAGATAGTGATGAACTGAAGAATAAGGGCCATATATAGGTGTGACTCTTGCCATAGATACCTAAAAGATGTCTTAAAGCAGGTTGGCATAGGAGATTTCCTAAGGCTATAACTACACAGCAGGGTTTTTTCAACATTACTTATTTCAGGGTTCTAATGTCTAACTCAGTAATGTTGGAAAATCAAATTCACACAGCCACAACATTGCAAGATGGAGCATCCTCAATTACAGCCACAGTTCACAGCTACAGCATTGCAAAAGGAATCTTCACATGAGCAGATAATACCTGTGCTTTGTTCACACGCATTCCTTTTCCACCTTGAAAAAGGGGGAAAAAGCTGGCAAAAGTCATTTGCAGAGCTGGAGTAATTATTTCCAGGGAAAAAGCCCTCATCTCAAAGTATCCTGTGTGTTTGCATGAACACTTAGGAGTTGGGTCTATACGTGCCCCTTCCTTTCAAAAGGGGCATGTTAATGAGCAGGTTCGAAAGATGCTAATGAGGCGCTGCAATGAATATGCAGCACCTCATTAGCATAATGGCAGCTGCAGCGATTTGAAAGTGCGGCTTTTCGAATCGTGCACCACCCGTGGAGACGGGACCTTCTGAAAGGACCCCCCAGTTTTCTAAAGCCCTTCTTCCTATCTGTGATCCTGCTCACTGATCAGAATAAGGGGATTTCAAAAGGTGCAGGGTCCTTTCGAAAAGGACCCCCATGTAGCCGCGCCCAGTTGCGTGCTTTCAAAAGCAGCGCTTTTGAAGTGCCATGGCCGGAAGTGTCCTAATGCTAATGAGGCTCTGAATATTCAGTTCAGCGCCTCATTAGTAATCTTTGAAATATGGCTGTTTCGAAGATTTGTGCCCATGTAGACACAGCCTTAGGGTTTTTTTTTTTCCAGAAATAAGTTTCTTTTTCCAAAAACAAACAAAACCAAAAAAAAAAAATACCCTACGCAATGTAGACAAGCCCTATCTTCATACTCTTTCAAACTAAACAGGTATATCAAAAACTTGGAAAGAACTGAAATAACCAGTTAGGACAGAAAGAACAAATGTGATACCCAAACAGACAAAGGCCATGGTAATGAATTGACTTATCCAATAAAAGTTTGAGATCATTGATATAGTAATTTATAAGGAACAGACATTTCAACCTTAGTAATCTAAGGGAGTGCAAACAAGGCAAAAGGAGAAAAAAATCCCCTACGGAATACACATCAAACATAGCAGAGTCAGTGTAACAAATTATAAAAGTGGCAGCCCAGGCTATGAGGTGGTAAAACAGAGAGATGTAGTCCTTGGGAGGTCTTGGGATTACGGCCACTGGTGATGATGGGGAAGGTGATGGTGATGAGGAAGACAATGGCGAACACTTCAAGTTGCTCTACAGCAGATGGTGGGTGTATGTGGATAGACACTGGGCAGATGTATATTCTGTAGTGTCTCTACTTACCTTAGTGCGTTGATGTGTTTGCAACTGTGCTGAATATATTAATAACCTACATTTCTAAATATGAACATTCCTATGGCATGAGGGTTGCAACTATGCACAGGGGGGTTCCCAGATGCACAGTCATTTGAATAATATAAGGACTGATTAGGCAATAACCTGTCAACCCTACAAGTGACAACTGGGGATTATTATATAATCAATATAATTAACATGTAATCTAAAGATCCTGCAAAACAGTATGACGATGTTGCCCGTTAATGCTCAAGTCAGAGGTGAGTGGTGTCATGGTGTTGGGGTTGATGTGGACTTTTCAGTTACAGTCAGTCTGTTCAGAAGGCTAGAAAGGCAAGGTCTCGGTGTAATTTTCCAGCAAAGGCAGGGAAGGGTGCATAGCAACTTTTTAAAAACTTGAAAACTTAGCAGCAGGTGTTACTGGTGCAAGACACTGATGATTTGATTTCAAGAAGGAGAATAAACTTGTGATTTATAGGCAACAAGTGCAAAGTTCAAAGGGAGTTATTTTTGCCAGAAGATGAGTTATAGTTAATTGCCTAACCAAATCAGAGTGGAGTCTGCAGTAAAATAAACTCGCTGAAGCTGTAAAACACTTCGGGTCAAATGAAGGACGTTTCAGACACACACAACATGCACACTATAGTGTATTCTGCACAATTGCACACCCTCTTGTGACGTTTTGGTTACTTACAAACAAGTGATTTTTAGTCTAGAATATAGAGTTGTCAACATCTTAAAAACGCTGACAGCAGTTGAGCACTGGTGTATCCCACGTACCTGGATGTAGGTCATTGTCCCATGTAGTGGCAGCTAGACCACTTCCACAGAGAGAGGATAAATCTCCTCTCTAGCTTTAGTTGGGCTCCAGCTAGCTTTTAGCTCATGTAGTACAGGCTCATGCACTAAGCTCTAGAGGTCTCAGGTTCAAGTCCACCTCTGAGTGGTTAGACTGGCATGTGAAACACACCCCACGTTTGGGGCCTCCATAGTGCTGCTTTGTCCTGCTAAGTAGACAGGGGACTGGACTTGATGACCTCCTGAGGTCGCTTTCAGTTCTCTGAGATGTGTATCTCCATACATATGTACATGGTGCAGTGCACTAACTGACTGGTGAGGCAGAACAGCTTGAGAACTTGTAGGAGAGTTGGACACTTGGCGCTTAAGGGCTGTCTCCTTTCACTAGTAATACAATTAGATTTGGAAAAAGTAGTGATTTTAAAAGACATCAAAAGCCAAAGAACCACAGAAATCTTCTATCCATTAAACAGCACCTGCATAAGCAGAGAGATCTGACCTAACCTGTAACCACCTGACAAGATCTGTAAAGATAAAAACAGTCTCATTCATCACCTGCATCAGCAGAGTCTGAAGCAAGGGTCCATCCGCCATTTTTCAAGCCACTGTCTAGAACTTGGACATAGTGCACCTGTCAAAACAAACTGCTGAAGTGAGTTACAGTCCTTTCATATTATTCTTCGGCATGTGTTGTACATGCAGATGGAGGAGATTCCTTGGCACTCTCTGTGGTCTCTGTGCTCAAATCTAGTTAACCCTTCAGAGAGGATCCATGTTCTGTTTACTTGTGCACTCAGTGAAATTACTAGTGCTTAGATCAAAACTTATTTTACATGTTACAAGGACAATTTCCCAGCCTTTGATATTTGCAGTGGTGGCAGACATCCCACTTCACTTAATAGACACAGAAGTTTTCTTCTCTCTCCTCACCTTCCCTCACCCCATCTAGCTGATTCCTCTATTTTTTCTCTGTTTTTTTCCTCAGTTTTTTTATGTCAGTTCTTTTTCTCTGTAATTCTCCAGAGCTGAAGAAGCAGGCCTTCCCCATGAAAGCTTCTCACCTAATAAGAACATAAGAACGTAAGAATGGCCATACTGGGTCAGACCAAAGGTCCATCTAGCCCAGTATCCTGTGTGCCAACAGTAGCCAATGCCTGGTGCGCCAGAGGAGGTGAACCGAAGACAATGATCAAGTGATTTGTCTCCTGCCATCCATCTCCTGCCTTTGACAAAAGGCTAGGCGCCATACCTTACCGCTTGCTAATAGCCATCTATGGACCTAACCTCCAAATATTTATCAAGCTCTTTTTTAAACTCTTTTAGAGTCCTGGCCTTCACAGCGTCTTCTGGTAAGGAGTTCCACAGGTTGATTGTGCTCTGTGTGAAGAAAAAGTTTCTTTTATTAGTTTTGAACCTGCTACTCATTAATTTCATTTGGTGTCCTCTAGTTCTTATATTATGGGAAAAAGTAAATAACTTTTCTGTATTCACTTTCTCCACACCATTCATGATTTTATATACCTCTATCTTATCGCCCCTCAGTCTCCTCTTTTCTAGACTGAAGAGTCCCAGTCTCTCTAGCCTCTCCTCATATGGGACCTGTTCCAAACCCTTAATCATTTTAGTTGCCCTTTTCCGAACCTTTTCTAACACCAATATATCTTTTTTGAGGTGAGGAGACCACATCTGCACGCAGTACTCAAGATGTGGGCGTACCATAGTTTTACAAAGGGGAAGTAAGATATTCTTTGTCTTATTTTCTGTCCCTTTTTTAATTATTCCTAACATCCTATTTGCTTTACTGACTGCCGCTGCACACTGCGTGGATGTTTTCAGAGAACTATCCACTATAATTCCAAGATCTCTTTCCTGATCTGTTGTAGCTAAATTTGCCCCGGTCATATTATATGTATAATATGGGTTATTTTTCAATATGTGCATTACCTTACACTTACCCACATTACATTTCATTTGCAATTTTGCTGCCCAATCACTCAATTTGCTGAGATCTTTTTGAAGTTCTTCACAGTCTGCTCTGGTTTTGACTATCCTGAACAGTTTGGTGTCATCTGCAAACTTTGCCACCTCACTGGTTACCCCTTTCTCTAGATCATTGATGAATAAGTTGAACAAGATTGGTCCCAGGACTGACCCTTGGGGAACGCCACTAGTTACCCCTTCCATTGTGAAAATTTACTATTTATTCCTACCCTTTGTTTCCTGTCTTTTAAATAATACCATTAGTCTTTAAGGTGCTGCAGGGCTGCTTTTCTTGTTTTGTGGAGATACAGACTAACACAGTCTCTCTGAGGGTATGTCTGTACTTGGGAAATAAGTCAATTTCAGATATGCAATTCTAGGTATGGTATTTGCACAGCTAGCATCAACGTATCAGAATTGATTTACTTCCCTAGTGAAGACCGAGTCTCTATCATCTAATGTCAATGTCCCTCACTCCATGCAATAGTTTGGAGTACAGGAGTCAATGGCCAAGCTCAGAAGATTGATTTTGCCACATCTTCACCAGAGGCGCAAAATTGAACTCCGGAAGATCAACCGCCAGTGTATTGATTTTCCAGAAAGCATAGACAAGCTCTGAGACATAAAAGAGTCTATTAAGGATCATAGAAAATGGAGATATAGTGGCAGAAACCAGCTGGTTATGATGGCAAATTCTTGGGACTTGCGATAAAATAAAAAGATTCCTGTCACAGGGAGACAAACAGTATGAACTAATTTTGGTGTTTTCAAGTAATGATGTATCTCATCAGAAAACTGGCAAGCTGGCCCCCGCACAGCACTATGTGACAGCAATGAAACAGATTGCTGTGGTATGTTATTAGAGACATAATTAATACTGAGGCTCACATAGCTCATATGGTCATGCTATAAACACCAGAAAATGGAAGGCCTGTGCAATATAAAAAGAGCCATTCGGCTCATGTTAAGGAATTAGGACTTTTAAATTATATTTCAAATTTACACCTGATCAGTGCACTCAAATTTCACAGTGATGTGCAACAAGGCAGTGTTGGTGGACAAGACAGAAGGCTGCTTTCTTTCCGCATATGCTACAGTCATTCCACAGAATGAGCTTTCTTGGGGGAGAAGTTCCTGTATTGTTCTTTGCATAAAAACAGCGCTATCTTGCAGTTCACGTTTTTAAACGTTTGCCTTTTTTAACAGGCTAGAACCACCGCTGAGCTGCAAGCTGAAGCTTGTCCCTGTCTGATCTGCCTGCTGCAGTCCATGGCTCTGCTGTCCAAGATGGAGGTTTTTAGTCTTTGCAGCCATCTTTCACATTCTTAGGTAACAGCTGTTTGACTCAGTTGGTCTCCTTGGGACCTCATACAACATTCCCTACATGCTTAAAGTCTCCCACTGAAATTGATGTATTAGGAATGCAGAATAGGGTTCCTGCAGTATTGCCAAGACTGCAGTGTTGTTAAAATATGGAGAGAAAGCAGCGGGCTGACAGCCACCACGAGCCACAGGGCAAGGTGAGAGGAGGGCCTGGCTCCATGAACTCAGGAGGGGCGGGGCTAAAGACAGAAGGGGCGGGGCCTAGAGAAGTCAGCTCGTAGCACCACTGCACCGTGGAGCTGGGTGCCCCCCATTCTTCCCAGCTGCATTGAGTGGTGAAGCAGCATTGCTACAGCACTTCAAAGGGGCCCAAATCTCCAGCTGCCGCCACTGCCTTTTTGCCTCTCTCTCCCCTGTCAGCAGGCCTGGAAGACAGGAAGCCTCTCGTAACGTGGGTGTCTCATCTAGGACCCAATCCAAAACCCACTGAAGTCAATGGGAATCCTTCCAGCAATTTCAATGGGATTTGGAACAGGCTCTGAAGTGTCATATGGGAAAGTATCCAGTAGCCTTTGAAGTTCAAGCAAAGAGGCAAATAAATGTCCTGAAATTGTGTCTCTTAGGCAAATGCTCATCTAGTTTAGCCGTGAAACTGAGGTGCTGATTCCGATCACACTCAAAACAATGTCCTTCTGTTGAAATTCCGTTGGCTTCAATAGAATTGCTCTTGATTTACACTAATGTGAGATAAGAATGAGTCCCCCCGAGCCTCCTAGGGACAGCTCCATACAGTGAAACTTACACACGTAGAATATCTTTTCAAACAATGGCCCACCAAGCTGCACAGGTGTCAATGATGGCACAATTTTCAGCCAGGAGTAGGTTTCCCGGAAACTTAACATCAGCCTAGTTGCTGCTGCCTTTAACTTATGTCTCATATTAATGAGAGCCTGAGTAGCTAGTTAAACTCTCAGTGCTTTTAGCTAAAATATTTAATCCTTTTATTGAATAAACAAGCACGGTATTTTCTATTAAGCCTTGTTTAATGACCAGGGCAGTCAGCCCCTTTGCCAAAGCTTATGCCCACGAAAGCTTATGCTCCAAAATATCTGTTAGTCTATGAGGTGCCACAGGACTTCTTGTTGTTTGCAAAGACTCATCTCACTAATCCCAAATCCTTAAGCCTGCCCCATGCTACCATGGTGGACAGTCTTTTTTGGTGAGCATAAGCGCTGAAAAATCATTTCCTGGGGCTGGCCAGAAATGCTAATGCCAACTGTTCCACTGCGTGGGAAGTATGGGTAGCCACTGGCTTTTAAATACTCTAGAATGAAAGGATCTTAGTTTCCATCATAACCCTGTGCTCCACCTCACTTGTCACTTTCATAGCATTTTTCACTAGGAACGGAACTTTCAGTATCAGCGAAAGGTGACTTTTTGAAGAAAATCTTCAGGGCCATTTGAGAATTATATGAGCAGAGAAAAACATACTGTCCCCATTTAAAAAACAATAGGGGAGGGCTGTGAACCTCTTCCTTAAAAAGAGTTGAATTTAGACATCATGCTTCGCCAAAACTGCTGATGGAAAGATGGTGGGGCATATAGGAGGGCAACTGTTCTGGGCTTGTTGATTCAACAGGGGCAGGGGCTCTGGCCTCCACCGCTGCCCCAGGTCCTTTAGATCACTGCCAGAGCACAGTGTGTGCAGTCTGGGTGGTGCTTAAAGGCTGGCAGGGGAAAGGCTAGCCCTAGCCCAGCTTTTCTTCTCCAGGTCCTGCCCCTTATGGGAGCTCAGAACCGGGCCCCCGCCCCAACCTGTCATCCCCTTGTTTTCACATGTTATTATTTCTCAGTCTGCAGTTGCATCTTATTTTTTGTGGGAAGAATATAAGGAATAATTGTTGCATATTTGAACACAGATGGCAGCTTCTGAAAGGTGTTCTATTTTGCGCTAGATTGCAGCACTGTGGATATTTCAACTTCCCAGTACTGTGTTAGGCAACATTGTAGTGTCAATATGAGTGTGTATATCTATAGAGTGGTACAATTTGAAAGCTTTGAGTTGCTCGGCATACAACTGTAATATAATACTGCACAGCCAGCACATCTTTTTCTTTTCTGTTTTAGGAAAACAAACAGGGAAGTTAAATGGAAAAACCTACAATAGAGCAACATCACAAAAGCAAATTTCAAAAGAAATAAGATTCTGCCTTAATTATGTTTTAGCAGTAAATAACTCTGTAGCAATTCACATATGCTGTCCTTTGGATTTTACTGCTAGAGTGCTAAATGTACAGCCTAACAAATGCAGTGTGCAAAGCAGCTGAATTAATATTATTGACTCCAAGCTTTTCTGTTTCCTGATCTTTTTCTGACTCAATTTTTAACTCTAATTGTCTGCATGTTGTGTCCTCTACTTGGTGGTGATTGCTCTCTGTTAACTTGCGGAAGTATGTGTTAAATTGAATTCATTATATCAGGTGTCAGTGACCTTTCTACAATCTGAGCTTTTGACCTTTATGTACAGTCTGAGTGCCAGGGATAATTTTTAAAATCACTAATAGTCCTGTTTACAACAGCTTCATTAATAAAGGAATGATGATGCAGAGCTTTACCCTTAGGTGGTGGTTGGTAGCATTATATGGTCTTTTGTTAATCCACAGGTGGCATGTCTTTGAACAAGACAGCTTGGGGGAGGAGGGGTGGGCTGAGCTCCCACCTCACACGCTGATGAAAATCGGCTTGTGTGCCACCCTGGGGGTTGCTGACCCCTGCACTACGTGCTGCTTCAATGCATCAAGCTTTTTTGGCTGCCTCACCTGCCACTGCATAATAATCCATCTCCTTCTGGGCTATTTATAACAGTCCAACGTTTTGAGTAGTTCCAAACAATAGCCAATATTTAAAAACAAAAAACCACAAAAAACTTTAAGAGAATGTTCCTTCCCCCAAATGTGATATTTCACCCAAATTTCCTTTACTTTGGAAGACCTGAATAACTCATTTGTGGCTTAGTAAGATCCCAAAGCAAAACTAATTTTGAGAAAATTTTGATACCACACTAAGTCATCATTACATATTATGGAATTAGCCCAGTTTCGCAATAAGAGGGGTTTATATTTAGGCTCTTAAATCAATTATTCCTTTTAGTCTGACAGACTTGAATGTAGGTTCATTTGTTTTTTTGTTCACAGTAATGGTGGACAATAACCGTACTTAATACAGATATCTCTATTTGCATGTAAATAAGTGCATTCATGTATAAACAAGAATATTCTTCATTTGCTATTTTTAATTCATGTCGAAGACTTTCGGTGAACAGAAATAATGACATCCCTACAAAAAGACCACACTCGCACATCACACAGCACAAATAGCGACTCACATTCCATACAGGACAACTAGTGAATGGATATATTCTAATTCACATAAAAGGGAATTGGATTGAGTCCTGTTAGAAGTGTCAAAGTGAGCAGCTAAAAAAAAAAAAAAAAAGCTTAAATTTGTCCACAGGGTTTACGTCTGTAAATAATGACTATATTAGTATAAGCGAGACAAGGTGAGGTGAAATATTTTACAGGATCAGTTTCTGCTAGTGAAAGAGACAGACAGAGTACTCTTTCAGGTCTAGGAAAAGAAACTGTAGACAGTGGCTTTGTCTACACTTAAAAGTTTAATGTGCAGTCGTGGCAGCGCTTTAAACTGAAAGTGGGGCCACAGCAGAAGCACGCGGGAGAGCTCTCCCAGCCCTCTGCGTAAACTCCTGCGGGAGTGGAGTAGCTAACTATGCTGGAGGTATGGCTCTCAGTGCGATAGTCTGGCTAGGGCCATTCTGAAGGGAGCGGGGAGGGCTGAGACAACTCTCACTCAGCCCCTCAGTTGCAGGACCCGAGGCAACTCCCCCTCCCACTGCAAGCCCTGACCCTCCACTTCTCTACCCTTGTCCTTCCTCCCTTCAGGCAATAGGGCTGGGGATTACCGGGCACAGAGGGCCGGGCATGGTAGAGTCATTGGGGTGCCTCCCTCCCCTCCTGCACCCACCATAAGAGCAATGGGAGTGGCAGCTGGCTCCGCCATGCTGTGCTGTCCTTCTGCCTCACTGTGCCTCACTTCTCTGCATATTGCAAGGGACCATTCCAGGTCGAGCGGCCCATTAACACGTCTGAGGTGAAAGGACAAGAAGAGGGGGTGAGTAGGCTACAGATGGTTGCAATAAGCCATGAATGCAGCATCTCCGGTCAGTCCATGAGTCTGGGCGTCTGGCAGAGTAATGACAGGTTTCAGAGGTAGCCGTGTTAATCTGTTTTGAAACCAGCAAGGAGTCCGGTCATCTTAAACACTAACTCTTTTATTCTGAGCAGTCCTGCGTCACTAACAAAATTATTAGATCCCGAGCTTTTGTGGGTAAAACCCACTTCCTCAGACGAGTTGGGATGGAAATGACAGAATTCAGGGTGTATATAACAACGAAAGGAGTTACCTGTCGATTGTAGGCAGGCCCATCAATACGAGGGGGAAGGGAAGGGCTGAACAAGGGGGCAGTTGCATAGGGGCCCTGCATTTCAGAAGAGCCTGGAGTTCTGGCCACTGCCACTGCTACTTCAGCCTAAGCTTTGGGACCCTTTCAACGGCTGCAGCAGTGTTGCCACACGCATCTGTGCTGCTTTATGTGGCTGTGGGGAGGAGCAGCCCCACAACCTGGGCAGCCCCAAGGGATGACTGCCCTAGGCTCTGCCCCTTCTACCCTTGGTCCCACCCCTTCCTGTGCACAAAGCCAGGCCCCCCTTCCACCTTGCCTGGGAGCTGCATTGCTGTTGGCTCTGCTGATTGTAGGACCAAAGGTTTTGTGAAAATTGTTCACCTGGAAGTGGTACAATATTTTTGTCTTTCATCATTTTTGTGTGTGAGGTCATTCAAGACTGTAGCGATTGTTTGGTTTCGCTCACGTAACTGGGGAATTTAGTGCACCGAACAAGGTATAACACACGTTGTGATCGGCTTGTGCAGGATTCATGGATCTTAAAAGGTATGTTGTGGGGGGTGGGGATGCTGATTACTGTAGCAGCCGAGATAGGTCTGCAGGTTTTACAACTGTTGTTCTGGCTGGGTTTGGTGCTGCTATGAATTGCTGTGTCCTGGTCTGTGGTGATTTTTTTTTCCCAATGATGAGCTTGGAGGAGCTGGAGGGGGTTGTTTGAAGGTCAGGAGCAGTGGGGGGGGGTGAGAAAAGATTTTTTCAGGATGAGATTCCCATAAAGTACGGGTTGCAGTGGTTAGATGCCTCATGTGAAGTGATAACCCACAATGAGGGGCGTGAGATCAGAAGGGATTTTATTTTTGTCTTGAAGCAAGTTCTCCTGAGTGACGTGCTCCATAATGTGAGCTACTTCTGCGGTGGAGTGTCCTTGTGACTTTGTACTTGGATATATTCTGTGGAGTCTGAATGCCTGGCAGTAGATAAAGATTTCTTGGTGTGCTTGGGGTGGTTCCTGGATCTATGAAGATAGATATGAAGATCCATGGATTTCTTGTTCATGGTTACTTGTAGAAATACAGGGGACATGTGAAGCTATATGCATGTTACTCATATGGCTAGTATTCCTTGAAAATAATGACACATATGTATGCAAATTTCTGCATTAGTAATTGAATATTTCTTCTGACAGATCATTGAGTTTCTTTTTACTTTGTATTATCTGCATGAACAGACGGTGTAAGGCTTTGTATTAAATACTGCAGTGTTATGGTCTTGTGCATTTTATTCTGCATAATTTCTTATCATGTTTGAATTCTCTAAAGGCGGCAGAGTTGCAAATGTTAACTTTTATTACTGGTGTAATTTTGTAGTGTCCAGTGTAAATCACTGACTAAGATACTGTCAACTTTTCTGATTTAAACAAGATAAAGGACCAGATCATTTAGTGATGTAACTCTTGAGCAAGTGATGCTATTCTCGCAAGGAAACTGGCTCACTGACTCTACCATGGCATAATGTCAATTGAATTGTGAAGGACAAAGACATTTTCTCACAGTTCCTTGTGCCTAACAAGCAATTATTTGTTTAGCGAATTTTTCTCCCACAGCATGGCATTTAGTGGGCAATCGAATGGTATTCATTTTCCACACGCACTCACTTAGGAATCAGCTCCATTGCTATGAGATGGGAAAATTTCACACCACTGAATAGTGTTGTTTTGAAGAGCCACGGTTATAATGAAGAACTGCATATAAAATTGTATTAATTAAAAGGCCAGCTCATAAACAAAATTAATTGGAGGTCATCATATACCCATGACCCTACCACAGAAATAGAACTTTTTTTTAAAGCAGTACACATGGGGATTCAGCCACTGAAACAATCTTAGTAACAAGACCTTGGCTGGCCTCTCCTCTAATCATATCCAGCCCTGCATGAAGAGATGGTTTTGTTTTCATATTCGTGCAGTCTAAGCTTCCATTTGGGCTACTCCCTTGCTAAACAATCCAAATACCATGGGGTTGGCTGCTTCATATCCAGGCTTATTAATATCTATCTGTATAGGACAAAGATGCTTCCTGTGCAATACACTTGAGGCCACAAATAAGCTGCCTCCCCACCCCTATGCCCTCCTATCTCCTCAGCACAGTGCCCCAACTGCTGCAGAAGTGGTGTGGTTCCACTGTGTAGGGACACCTAGACTTGGAAAACATCTGGGAGGGCAGGCATAACAGGCAGCCTGTGGGCATGGAATAAGCTGCTCAGTAATCAGTAGGGCCTACCAAAATAAGAGGCCATTTCATGGTCAGAGGATGGTAAGTTTTATCATTTCAGCTATTTAAAACAGAAATGTCATGCTGCTGTAATTACCGGGAGTCCTGACCCAAAAGGAATTGTGTGGGGGTCGCAAGGCTATTGCCACCCTTCCTTTTGCAAGGCTGCTAGCAGCAGCAGCATGGCCTAAAGAGCTGGACAGCTGTGTCTTGTCAAGACTGATCCCCATTCTGGCACACCGAGTGAAGAAGTTGGGGGGCCTGCAAGAACTTAAAAGTACCCTTCCACTTAAGGAGTCTGCTTTAAAAAATCCCCAAGGTCACAGATTCCTTGACCCTGGAGACATGCTGCCGCCAGCCAAATGCAAAAAAACCCTTTGAGAACCCAGGAAGGCACACTTGTGATGTCTCCTTATGGGGTAACCCCAAGCTCTTCTCTCTTTCTTTGGAGAGAGCTTGAAAACAAACTGCAGTTCCTTAATAGCTGACTCTTGGTCATAGGCACATACACACAAACCTCCCACAGGACATAGGAATCAGAGCATCGTCTTAAAAAGGTGTTTTTGTTAATGAAACCAAGAAAGCATACTTGGTTGCTAGGTGTTACAGAGCAGCTAAAGAAAGGTAGATTAAAACAGAGAATACTTCCATGGGATTCCATTTAGAAGCTAGTGCATAGGGGTACATCAATCAGCTGGAGAAGTCTTGCAAACCAAAACCCAAATTAAAAAATAACCTGACTGCACCTGACTAAACATCCCCTTTTCTAAATTTCATACCTGGTTATTGGGTCATTTCATCTCGGTATCTCTGCTTTGGTCACACAAAGGACTGCTGCCGGTAGATCACTGCTTCAACTGAAAAATTATTCTCTCTTCCCGTGACTTCAGCTGGCTCCCTGCTGGTATTTCCTGGAGATTTTCAGGGAGTCATTGTCTCAGGGTTTCACCTTTGTAAGTAATTTAGTTAACCAACTGCTGTGATGTCTAGAAAAGAGGAAGTGCACCTCCCATCCATCACATGGCTAATGGACAGGGATACAGCTCTGAAGGCAGAGCTAATGCCAGCAGCAGCACAAAAGTGAGGATGGCGTGATATGGTGTTGTTACCCTTACTTCTGTGCTGTTGTCTGCAGAGCTGGGCCCTTCACCACAGCTACTCTCTGGCCACCCAGCTCTGAAAACAGCGGTACAGATGTAAGGGTGATATGGATATGGTATTACACCCTTATTTCTGCACTGCTGCAGGCACAGTGCTGTCTTCAGAGCTGTATCGGGGGTGGCCGCATTAGGTTGTATCCACAAAAACAACAAGAAGTCCTGCGGCACCATATAGACTAACAGATTTATTGGAGCATAAGCTTTCATGGGCAAAGACCCACGATGCATACAAAGTGGGTCATTGCCCATGAAAGCTTATGCTCCAATATATCTGTTAATCTATAAGGTGCCTCAGGACTTCTCGCTGTCCTTCGGAGTTGGACATCCAGCCAACTTTACCACCACATGCTCTCCACTTGCCAACCTCTGAAGGCAACACAGAAGTAAGGGTGGCAATGCCATACTCCTAAAATAACCTTGTGATCCCACAGCTCCCTTCGGATCAGTACCTCCATTTTGAGAAATGCGGTATCCCCTGTGAAGTCTGTATAGTATGGGCTAACAGGACAGGTTTCATGGGAGGACACCAGATTCCGTGGTCCATGACACATTTTGTGTAACTGAGAATTCATTAGGACCCTAGTAATGGGGCTGAAGTTCAGAGAACAATTTGGGGCCAGGCCAGGTTTGGAGCTGCAAAGGCAGAATCTGTTAACATGGAGTGAGAATCAAGGTTGGCCTAAGCCAGGGTCTTTCACCAGCATGAGCAGTTGTCTAAAGCTGGAGGCAGGAAACCAAGGTCTGGGCTGGGAGCTGAGCCTATGTCAAGAGCCAGGAGGCTGAACTCAAGGCAAGCTGCAGCAAATCGGGTCTATGGCACAGCTCCCTTAAATGGTGTTGACTTTCTATGAGGAGTGCGTCAATCACATGATCATGGAGGGCTGTCACTCAGGCCGTTTAAGCCCGGACTTCCTGCTAGGGGTTAGCGCTTCTCTTGGTGGCAGTCATGCCTAGGCCCCACGTGGTGACAAGGAACTAGTGTCTTCCTTGAACTCCACAGTCCCTGGGTCTAGGCATTTTACTCACCCATGGGTAGTAATAGTGTTGGCCAAAGGGAGCTCAGTGGGCTGCTACGTAAGAGATGGCTGAGGCAACAGCATGAGTGTGAATGGCTCAGATCAACTGTCCAAAGCTTTCCCAGTATGAGAGAGAGACAACAGATGAAGCATGTCTCAGTTCCCTCAGGCCATTGGGGTGGGGGTGGGAGCTTGTACAGGCAAAGTGCACTGACTCCCCCTCCGTGCTCCATGAGATGATTTAACCCTGGTGGTACAGGCAAGGAGAGAGTTCTAGGGCCTGTCCTGTTCAGCAGGTCAGATTAGATGATCTACTGGCCCATTTTTGCCTTAAAAATCTAGTAATCTTTCTAGTCGCGGCTAATGAACACAGCCCAAAGAGTGAATACTCCTAGGCTTCAGATACACTAGCAAGTTTTGCCCACAAACCCCCCGTTTTTGTCAACAAAACTCGTGGGCTGTGCACCCCCAAAATGGGATTCGTCGGCAGTATCTTGACAAAACACAGCACTTTCACCAATGGCGTTCTGCCGCAAAGCTTTGAGGCATAACACTGTTGTTGACAGATTCTGTCAACAAAAAAGCCGTACGGGCGCTCTGGGGGCCCTTCGCATGACCGGGAAGGCATCCACAGCAGTGGACAGCCCTGTCTGCTGCGCTGCCTCTTTTGTGGAGAGAACAACCAGGCAGTCCAGCTGCTCTGTTGATAGAGGGGAGCACTCTCCCAGTTGGCTTTTGTGTGTGACTGCAGTTTTTGTGTCAGCAGTTTTGCTGGCAAAGCTCTTCTGACAGTGACTTCTGGCGACAGCTCACTGTAGTGTAGCTGCAGCCCTAGAGAGGAATTCCATCTTTAATGCAGGTCTGTGGCTAGAGGGGGAGTAATGGGAAGTACCATGTAAGAGGCTTTACTATCCCGTGATGGGTTGTTTACCCTGACACTTGCCCTGAGAGAGTTAGTGTGTTAAGATGGAAGCCAAGACAGGCCACAGGGGATGGTAATAAGCTGAGTTAAGTAGTCCCCTAACTCAATGAGTGAGCCCAGCTGAGGAGGAACAAGATGAACTGGGTTTGTAAAGACAGGAATCTGATAGCAGAGCAATCTGTAGGGAGGCAGTCTGCAGTCCGAGAGAAGGGAGTTTTGTTTAGGAGCTGCAGAGCCAAGGTAACCTAAAACCCAAAGTGGCAGGGAAAGCCAGAAATTTAGGAAAGGCTCAGGATAAGGTGGTAAGGTGTGGGATGGGACAGACCTTGGATGCTAACTAGGGAGTCCCTGAGCTGGAACCCAGGGCAGAGGGCAGGTTGGGTTTCCCTATCAGCCCCTGGTGAATAGGAAGAGTGCCTAGGACTGCAGTGGAAAGGAGAGACTTTGAGACTCCAGAAAGGGGAAGCACACCCAGCTACCTGGCTGGAGGGCCGAGTTGTGAAGAAGGAGCAGCGGGAGTCATGGAGATGGAACAGCAGCAGAAAGGCTGCTAGACCTGGAAGAGTGTCTCCAAGGCAGCCAGGAGGAGATGTTTCCGGGCGTGAGTGCACCTCATGCCATAGCCCAGTGCCTTATTTCCACTGAGGTCTTGAGCCGTAAAAGCAAAAATACCAGTGCGGAATGCTGACATGGGACAGAACATGTTTTAAAAAGGACCAATGGCAGATGGTGTTCATGCTGTTGGCATGGGACAGAGTATCTAATTGCTTATATAATGTATTAGAGAAAAACCTAAGAGAGAGGCAAAGGGTAGATTTTGATTTCAGAATGATCCCCTCCTTGTGCAATTAGAAACCAAGTGACTGGAGTTGAAGGGGGAAGGACAACTGCTGTAATTTCCGTTACGCATTCTGAATAAGCTGTAGGACTGTGCAACTTTCCAAGCAGATATTTTATTATCAGCAGTTGCGGCATGCCAATGTCATGAGCTTCTCCAGTCAAGAGATTGGCGTATGCCCTACTTCTAAATATTAATCTCCAACTCCAAGTAGCGTAGCTTGGAGCAGAAAAAGTGAAATGTAAGCAGGGCCATTTTAAAAAATTACACTGACCATTTATTCATTTGGTAACTGGAAATAATCAAACGATATTGGCAATTGCCTTTCATGAAACAGGGTCTCTTTCAATTTCTATCGTGAGGTGGGTGAGAAAATATCTTTTATTGGACCAACTTTGGTGGTGTTAGTAAGAGGGATATAATTGGTGAGAGCTCCAGGGATGCTATTTTGTGTCTTACATTTGCTCAGTGAGTAGCCTTTGTGGTGCTTCCTTTCACTTCATGATGTGGCCTTCCATTTGAGACAGCTGAATTATCTCTCTCCTATTATCGCATGTAGTGTAGTTGTGGCTGTGTCAGACCCAGGAAGTTAGCGAGACCAGGTGAGGGATTACCCTGCAAATCAGGATGATTTTTTATTACCACACTTTCTCCTTCTTGAAAAACAACAAGAAGTCCTGTGGCACCTTATAGACTACAGATGTTTTGGAGCATAAGCTTTTGTGATGCGTCTGATGAAGCGGGTCTTTGCCCATGAAAGCTCATACTCCAAGATATCTGTTAGTCCATATGGTGCCACAGGATGACTTCTTGTTTTTGAAGATACAGACTAATACGGCTACCTCTCTGATACTTTCCTGCTTGAAGCTGAACTGAGTTTTTTTGAGTGGCACTGGGGGAAGGGAGGCGTCATGCTGTCTGGAGTGGCTCATGGTCATGAGTGCCTCAAGGCAGACACACACTCCCCTCCGCAAGTGTGTTGGTATGTTCTAATATTTGACCTTCTCAGTAACAAGTGTGAATTCTTGGATCACTGTACCAGTCTTACCATAGAGCCACAGGTACCACCCGTGGGTTCTCCAGTCTATCTTGCCTCCCAAGCAAGCTGGATTGAGAGATAGTTAGACACTGCACACCCAAGATCACAAAACAGTCAGGCTGCAACCAGTCCCAACAGGCCAGTTACTTATGCTGTATCAAACTGTACTTTAGATCTCACACCAAAGACAACACTATAACCAATCCCGTAGTTAACAAACTAAGGACTGAAGGAATGAGTTATGTACAGGTTAAAGCCAGCAACTGTTTGGTTCCAAAAGGCGACAGAGATGTAGTAACCTGTTACCACTCTATGTCTTCTAGGGCTAACACAGGGTGTGCATGGGGAATCTCTGTTTTTGTTTCTTAGCTCCAGGCTTGAATAGTCACAGAGAGGTAGCTGTGTTATTCTGTATCTTCACAAAGCAAAAAACCAGTCCTGTAGCACTTTAAAGACTAACCAAATAATTTATTAGGTGATGAGTTTTCGTGGGGCAGACCCACTTCTTCGGATCTGGAAATCTGAAGAAGTGGGTCTGCCCCACAAAAGGTCATCACTCAAAAAAATATATTTTGTTAGTCTTTAAAGTGCTACAGGACTGCTTTTTTGTTTTGTTTAGCTTCAGGCCAAGAGAGAACCATTTCTTCTCAGGGAACATCATTACATGCCCTTTCCCCAGTGCTTCAATCATTGGGATGAGATAGGAGGACCATATTTTCCCAAAGAGAAAATGGGACACCCCTGGGCTGGGTGAGACCCCCTGCCCAACACTCTGCTCACCTCCCATTCTGGGGCTTGCCTATGCCCTCCTTATCTCCTGCCTACATGGGGCCAATCCTGAGATCCACTCCCCACTGGTGCCTGGACTGGCCTGAGTTTCCCCACAACCCTTTTCCCAGGACTAACCCTCCAAGCCCCAACCCCCATGGGCTGATTCTCCATGTCCCCCTGCCTCTTGCATGAGATGCTCTCCCGAGCACTTCCTCCAGCACAAGGCTGGCATGACCACACCCCCACTCTTCACATTTACATGTTCGTCCACACCCACCTAGGGGTCCCACCACACATTTTGACACAACGGTGTGTTTGTCTGATTTGCTCTTGCCAACTGTTGATCAGCTGGCAAGTGAAAATGGGATAAAGGCCTAGTTTTGCACAAAAAAGGGTCTAAAAATACATTGTCCCAGCCAAAACAAGGCAGACAAATGGTTACCTTAGGGTAAGCACCTGCGCCTAATTTTTTTATCAGTGGATGAAGGGAACAACAAAGCTTTTTGTCCTACAATAGCCCATTTAGTCTTCAGAATCATCCTTGGTGGGCAGGGAACTTGCCCTTCTAACCTATGCTCCTAAGTTTACAGCAGTCAATTTTAGTTATAAATCAAAACTTAACTATTAGCGGTCCTCAACCAGGAGTATGTAAATTTCTACACATCTAGATATTTGCCAGGTTTTGCAACAAGCTACGTGAAAAGCACCAGTGAAGGCAGTAAAAAGTGAAAATTCACATTCACTTGTTTGTACTGCTCTATATTGTATATACTGAAGTGTAAGTGCAATATTTATAGTCCGGCTGATATATTTATAATTATTTAGTGAAATCGAAAAATTAAGCAATTTTTCAGTAATACTGTGCTGTGAAACTTTAGGGGCTTTTTATGCCTGATTTTGGAAGCAAGAAGTTTTTAAGTGAGGCGAAACGTGGGGATATGTTAGACAATCAGGTTCCCGAAAGGGATAAAGTAATTTGGAATGTTTGAGAGCCACTGCCTTTTAGCACAGGAAACAGACAGCACCCGTAAGATCAAAGCAGGCCGCAACTTACAGGCATTTTATAGAATATAACCACTGGACATAGCTTTACAAGTTTAAAACTTGTCTTGAACAATATTAACATACAGCTGAGCTGCTCTGGTTTCCAGCTATCAGTTTGTCAGTGCTCACCTGATGCCCACAGCTTTAGCAAGAGTTGGCATCTGTTTTCCCAATGTCACAGATGAGGCACAAAATCATATGCTCTCATGATCCTGCCACTCACGGTAGGGTGGCCCAGTGGGTTCACAGGATGAGCACTTTGCAGTAGCAAGGCCTGTGTAAAGAGGAAACAAAATGGTTTATGTCAGAATAAAACCCCTCCTATTGCACTGTGGCTCACAGGTGGTTCTCTGATAATCAGCCGCACACAAGAAACAAAATTAAAGGTGAAACCATGTGTGTGTGCTTCTTAAGTGAGCTAATCAGGCATGTGGAGGACTTACCTTTCCATTGAATTTGTTGAGAAGCAAAAGCAGGCAAGCCAGGCTCATCAGTAAGTGACGCACGAACAGCAGTGCCAGAACAGACCTCCGGAGACACAGCAGGTGACACATAACCTGCTGCAGATTTTTATGAAGCCAGTGTTGATAGCCCAGTATGGTAAGGGAAGCAGATCAGATTGGGGGAGCTTGCTGCCAAAGATTCCTATGTAACTGTGCGATAAGACTCAAGAGAGTGTTTTTTGTTGGTTCTCCTGTTCAGCAGCTAGGAATGGAAAGATTCTTCTCTATCCATCACCATGGGAGGCCGCTGATAGCCAGGGGAGTTTGCCTCTATTTTGAAAAGTGGCGTTACAGAAATGTCCTGGGGATCATTTCTGCATGAATTCTGCATCAGACCTGTTTGTTTTATAAAGGTTAGTGCATCTGTGACACTTTCTCAGGGTACCTAGGGCCAGGAGTCCCCTTCTTATCCCTTTGCCCCCAGGTACATGTAGGGCTGCCAACAATATTCCCTCTAATCTCTTTCATCCATGTGTGGATTTTTTTCATCTAGGTGCAGAATAAATTTTTCTGTGTCCCAAGACACAGGCCTGTGCACCACCGTTTAAAACAAACTCCTAGCTGTGGCCCCTCTGCTAATCAGCTGGGCAGCACTGGATTTCTCCTGAGCAGCTGCCCAAGGGCCCAGGGTGCAGGAGCACTGGTTGTCAGTCTCCTGGTTCTGCTGGGATCTCCCAGAATCTGTCTCCTGGTGGCTACTGCAGCCAACTGGGAGATTTGGGCATTAAAAGCCCATCTGTGAAGTGGACCTAAAGCAGGCTTCCTACCCAGCCTCATTCCCAGAAGCAATCAACGTTATCAAGATTATCCCTACAGCTTCTGAGGGGTAGCAGGCATCTCCTCCTCCCCTACCGCTAACCCCACGCTTCTGTCGGCCAAGCATTGCAGCCAATAGGGCCTGAAGGGACAGTGCCTGCAGACAGGGGCACTGTGCAGAGATTCCTGGCCTCCCCACCTAGGAACTGCTGCCAGAGGGAAGTGCCAAGTGTTTTCAGGAGCTGACCAAGGTAAATATGCCCCCTCACTCCTTTCTGCACCCCAGCCCGCACCCAACTACCTGCCAGAGCTCACATCACTTCCTGCTCCCAAACACCTGCCCCAGGCGCAACCTACCCCTTGGCTGCAGCCTCCTGCCCAGAACCCACATCTGCCCCTGTACCTCAGCTCCCTGTCCCAGCCCAGTAAAAGTGAATGAGGTGGGGGAGAGCAAGTGATGGAAGGAGGGGGGCTTGCGTGCCACAGGGGGTGGAGCCTCAGAGAAGGGGTGCGACAAGAGTATTTGGATATGTGCTATTAGAGAGTTGGAAACTCTAGTCACTTAAGGGCTTGTTTATGCTTAACTGGGCTTCAGCATCCTGACATAGCCAGCCACACACTCAGTCTTTACCTTGCAGCTTAACAGTGGGTGTTCTCCAGTGCTCAAACCAGTTTTGAAGGTTTCCATATAGTGTTCAGCCTCTAATCCCCTGAACACTTACAGTTCCACAATGATTACTGTCTGTCCCTGAAGGAACACAATACACTCTAGCTGGGACAATTCAACTCAGGATAACAAGAAGTCCTGTGGCACCTTATAGACTAACAGATATTTTGGAGCATAAGCTTTCATGGGCAAAGACACGCTTCATCAGATGCATGAGTGGGGGTGGTGGTTTCAGAGGGGTATTTAAAGAGTGGGGTCCCAGAAAAAGGGAGGGCCAGGGCTGACAAGGTCTATTCAGTCAGGGTGGAAAAGGCCCATTATCAGTGGTATGTATGAAGAGAGGAAAAATAGGTCAGATAAGACATATCCATATCCCCTCTGTCTTATCTGACCTGTTTTTAACTCTCTTCATACATAGCGCTGATAATGGGCCTTTTCCACCCTGACTGAATAGACCTCGTCAGCTCTGGCCCTCCCTTTTACTGGGACCCCACTCTTTAAATATCCCTCTGAAACCACCCGCCACTCATGCATCTGATGAAGCGGGTCTTTGCCCACGTAAGTTTATGCTCCAAAATATCTGTTAGTCTATAAGGTGCCACAGGACTTCTTGTTGTTCTCAAAGATGCAGACTAACAGGGCTACCTCTTTGATACTTGTCAACTCCGGATAAGTTTCTGTTTACTTGTACAGCACTGAGTTAGAGTGTTCCCCCCACCCACCCCAGTCGAGGATTTTAGAGACAGTGAGTAAGGATAATGGAAACAAAAACAGGTTATATATAAAACAAAATCATGACTTCCTTTCTATACAGTAAAAGTAACCTAGCAGAGTAACTTTCTGAGAAAGGAAGTTTATCTCACTCTAAATAACTATTTGCAGTGTGTTCAGCTAAGTTTAGATTGAGATTCTGTTTCCATGAATGATCACATTGCCCACTTGCTTCCTGCAAGCCATATAAATGGGACATTTTCTTTTCCTTCTCTTATTCCCCAGAGTCATTGCCTACCCTCTCAATCACATGGGGTAGCTCTGTCTTGTTCTATGGAGTGCACCTTTCCTGTTGACTCATAAGTAAAAAGGTTCCGTTTCACACTGCGTAATTTACATTTTAACAAACACTCTTACCTAACTCATCTGAAGAAACTTATTTTTATCTTTAACAAACATTAAAATGTATTTTCAGTGTGTGTACCCAACTCCTTAAATAGTCTCCACGCAAAGATTGAGGACCATTATGGCATATGCTTTTATTAGAGTACTTGGTCCTGCCATTGGGGCAGGGGGCTGGATTTGATGGCCTCTCGAGTTCCCTTCCAGTCGTAGTATTCTATGATTCTATGATTCATTTATGCATAAATACCATGGCAGTAGTCACATTTCAGCACTCTACCTTGGAAAGGTTGCTGACACCTGCTTTAAATTATCATTCTGTCAGGGTGTAGGGCCTTCAATATGGCAGGTAATATCTGTTACTATTGAAACTGATCAGTAATATCATTTAGGTCAAATGGCAAGTGACACACATGCATAAACAGATGCCCAAGATTTATCCTTCACATCAAATGGCCAGTTTTGGTCACAGATGCAGAGCTTTGGAACAGAGCAGGACAAGAACCGCTTGACGTTCAAATCAAGAAGAAAGTGAGTATGGTGGGGCCACACTCTCAGAAAACCATCATCCAGCATTGTCCATCAAGCTCTCACATGGAACCCACAAGGAAAATGCAGAAGAGGAAGACCTCAGATAAAGTGGAGAAGATTTACTGAGACTGAAGGACAAGCACTGGGTACTCCTGGAGTCAGCTAGAAGTTTTGTCCCAAGGCAGAGTGAATGCAGGAGACTTGTAGATGACCTATGCTCCACTTGGAGTACCGGGGTTTAGTAGTAGTACTAGTAGATGATGTTCCTTCTTGATATATGCTTCCCTCTTCAACTGCTCCAGCTAAACTCGGTAGTATGCAAGGCCTTTGTGACAATTTTGTACAGTTTTTCATGAGCTCTAACCCATTCATGGACAATGACAAACTCAATTCAGAGCCAGGGAAATCTAGTAATCCCTCACTGAGCCTCCCAGTGTGAATTACAGGCGGTTTCCTGCTTTAATGGAGTTTGATGTAGTAAAAATCTCTTCTTGCAAAGAATGCTCTCACTGTGCATGATGTGTAATAGAAACCACAGAACTGTGCTGCTCCATTTGTACTAAGGTGGGAGAGCCAGGAGGCTGTTTAGGGAAGATTGTTGTAGAGCACATTGCAAAACAAGGATTTGAAGATAAAATGCAACTGTGCTCATGTTACTTTCTCATTTCTCCCTTTTACAAAACAAATCCAACACCACAGCCTACTGTATGTATCCCCATAGGACTGGCAGAGAACATAGGGTCTTTTAATTCTATGGGGACTGAATATGTGTTTGTAATGTCTCGCTCTTTATTTTGCACCTGCACCAAAAATTGTCATAAGAAATGTTTAGAGGTGTCTCTTTTCTGAATGGCAAATCAGAAGTATTTTTTAAAAACATCCACTTTGTGTCAACTTTTTTATTACTTTTAAAAATCAATTCTCCTCTGTATTTCCAAATAAAGCAGTTGGGGGGTGGGGGGGGCAAGCAGGGTTAGTTTTGTATGTGAACTTGATACAATTTTTAAATGTATTTCTAAACAAAATTGCAACTTAGAACTTAGGTCTCCAGTCCAAAACTACATAGTAGCAAAATGGAAAATTCCACGGCCCCACCCAGTGTTTGAGCTCAGTGGTTTGCCCTTTGTCACCTTTTTCTTACCAGTTTGCTACTTTTCAGCTAGGCACCTTAATCATGAGAATGTGTTGAAAAAATGCATTTTAACTTTTGTGATTTTTAAAGAAATTTTTCCCAGTTCTAATAGGTATTCAAAATATGCAAATGCATATAAATATAGATGTAATTATATAAGAAATTAGGTTGAAAGAAGGTTAAAGGCAAAGTCAAGCATTCTGAAGGGAGGAAATGCCCAGGTAACCTTTATTTAGCTCCTTTGTGGCTATGTGCTGTGATACAGTCTTTAACTGAATGATCACCAGGAAGCCTAAAAATCTGTTTGCTGTGGAGAAGAGCAGAATTTGCATTTTGACTGAGATGCTTTAGATTTTACTTTTTTAAAAAAATACAAACATACAGTAGAACCCTGCGTCACCCGTGCCTGCACAGACCCACGCCTGCCAACAGGGGGTGGCAGAGAGGGCAGTTGCCCCCTGGCAAAACCTTTCAAAGAGCCCCAGAGCTCTGGGCCCTTTTGAAGTGCCCCAGCAATGCTGTTCCGGCTGCATGTGGCTGTGAGGGAGTGGGGCCTGGGCAGTGCTGCGGAGCTGAGCAGCGATGTGACCTAACTGTCTGTGGTCCCGCTCCTTCCGCTCTTGGCCCTGCCCTTTCCAGGGCGTGGAGCCGGGGCTCCCCTCCCACCATGCTCCAGGGCCCCTGGCAGCTCCCAGTGCTGCTGCACAGAACTATGAGAAATTGAGGCTGTCCGCTCCATGCGGCAGGGCTCCCTCGGTTAAATTTCATTTTAATTATGGAAAAAGCACTGATTTTTGGCATGAGCTTTTTTGCTTTATTGGAGAATTTGGGTGGGGGAGGGTGTTTAATTATGGAAACTGAGACTCCCAGATGATCACTTCTGTTTTACACAAGACCTCTGCCTTATCCAGTGAATGGCTCATTGTTCCGTATTTCTTGTTATCCTCCCCGTTCAGTGCATACCCACGGGCATTTTTATAGGCATTTTTAGCTTGCTACTGAATTTTAGGTCCACGCCATCAAAACAATGTAATTCTTTGTAATACGGCTCCAATCATTTCAGTTGCAGCTGTGAGCACTCAGGGTCTATATATGCTGCAATTAAGAATTCAGGGCTGGCTTGGACCATGTGACTGTTTAATAGTATTGTAGATTCGTAACAGAGAGGTTGCCATGTTAGTCTGTATTAAAACAAAACAAACCAGAGTCATGTAGCTTTTTAAAAACTAATAAAATAATTGATTCGGTGATGAGCTTTTGTGGGACAGACCCACTTCTTCAGTATTGTAGGTGTTTGGCCTCAGGCAGAGAGGGAACATGGACTCTGAGGTGGAAGGATACCAGAGCTCAGAACTACACCACAGCATAACACCCTCTTAGCTAGAGCTGCCCAAGTCAGGGTTTTAAACTGCCATGAACACATACGCTCAATACAGCTGCAGATCTGGCTGCAGGTCACTGGTGTGTCTCACTAGGCACCCAGCAGATCTGGAACAGACTATTAATGGTGACCCATGAAAAGTTTTCTTTAAGTGACTTGCCCAACATCACATAGAATGTATATGTTAGAGGCAGAGAGAGAATCCAATTCTCTAACATAGAGCTGGGTAGGAAAGGGCCTCCCAAATGTTTTTGAGCGTTCTGAATTTGTTCCCATCTCAAATCAGGAAGAAAAGTGAAAAACTTGGGGAAAAAAGATATTATTTGTAGCTGTTCAGGTCAGCCTTAATGGTTATATTTAGATCCTTTTATAGTATTTTATTTTGCTTCTGCCTTTTTTCTTTTCTGTAGCTATTTTTACTCCTAATCAACTTAAAATTCTATCACGTTAATTCTGAATCGGAAAAATGGAGTTTTTCATTTGTGCAAAATGTGAATGAAAGGTTTTGCCGATATAATTTTTTTCAACTCTTATGTAAGTTGAGAAATTCACCAACATGAAGACTTCAGTATAATGCAGAGATACAATGAGACCAAAGTACGAGGTGTAGTGCAGAACTCTCCGCCTAGAGGGTGGGGAAGTTGAAGTGGCTTTAAATGTCTCATGCATCTTTCTGATTGTGAGCTGCTGTGGAGTCTGGAAAGGCTGCCAGCTAATCTTAGGTAGACCTGGGAGGCCTGTAAGTTACAGCAGCCTCTCTGGCTGCCTTATGGTCTGCAGTACTTGCGAGAATCTCAAAAGCAATAGGCACTGTGGACCATATAAGCATCCATAAGGTGCTCCGAAGCCCCTGTGCCTTATGGGTACCTACCTAAATGGTGTCTGTGCCAAAGGAATCTTCCCTTTATGTTGCCCTATACCTTTTACCTAGTGTGGAGGTACCAGAGTCAGTGTGAGGGGTTATAAATGAGTCTAGATTCTGTAATGAGACTGTTGCATTTGAACACTGCAGCGGTTTGCAATACTAGCAGAAAATGCTAATGCTAACAAAACTAGAGATGTGCCTGCAATACAAAGCTTGGATGTGAATCTATACATGCCCTATCATTCTGGGAAAGTGGAGGAGGTGGAGCTTTGGAGGTCAGGCCCAACTCTGAGGGGAAAACCGTGAATCTTTAATAAACCCAAGACCAATGTGACAGAATAACTGCTGACCTGTCTGGGAGCAGAAATAAAAATTAGACTCCCCCCACTATCCGCTTCCCAAATGAGCAGTGAATGAAACTGCTCCAGTGGCTCATGGTCACTGGTACCAAGCTTCCCTATTATCTCCTCACAGCATAAAACTGAAATGAAACAAAACTGCCTTGCATCTCTTCTGGAAGGATGGCACAGATGTCCTCTGGTGGCGTCTATTGAAGCCACTACATACTTCCTCTCCATTACTCATCGAGCTGACAAATGCCTGTGTTTTAAGAGCCAAAAGCGGGCAAGTGAATAGATCTGGTTTTGCTGGATTGCTTTACTATGTATGTTCCTTGCTCAACAGACAAAAATATATGACATCTTGGTGTTACATCCTGTGAAGCTGGCAAGTAAAACACAGAATGAGTTTGAGGTCTCTTTCTAATTACATATTTACAGTGAGATAAGGAGCTTGGACACTGCTGTAATGAGGATTAGATAAGCACCTAAGCAGGTAGACTGCTGACTTTCAGTTCAGTAGAACTATGATAATAATGCCTTAAAATCTAGTTCAGGTACTGCACAGTGGTCTTATCCTGCAAATGAATGCAGGAGATTTAGGTGAGATATTAGAAAAAGCTTTCTGACTGTAAAAGATAGTTACACACTAGAAGAGGCTACCTGGGAACCTTGGGGAGTCCCTTTCACTGAAGGTTTTTAAGAACAGGTTAGACATACACCAGTTAGGGATGCTCTAGCACAGGAGGGTGTTCCTGTCCAGACCGCTGATCTGAGGGCTGAGTTCAACTGATAGACATTGTCCCATTAAAGTCAATGAGACAATCCACATGAGTAAAATGAAGTATGTGCAAAAAGTGCTTGCAGGATTTGGGCTGAAATTTGCTGTTTGGGAAGAGATGGGACTTACAACCTTGTGTTGTTTTATGGGAATATATTTTAGCATTTTTAGCTTCACTTAGGGAAGATTTAGTAAAGCCATTTTAATCTCCATTGAAGAAGAGAGAATAGTTCTAATGGTTCTAATAAGATTAATAGAGGAGATTAATGCACTTATTGGATAATTATAATAGAATTGTTTCTCCATGTGAAATGTTGCTGAGATTAATACTGCCGTGCTGGCTAGATTCCTGAAGGCTCCAGCAAATCAGCAAGTCATAGTGAGTTTCTTCATCTATCCCTATTCAAAGCAGTTAAACACAGGCTTTAAAATTTAAGTCTAGGTTTCAGTGTTGTGCTGACCTGAGCCCATGCTTAAGAACAAAATGAACTTGACTTTTATATGGAGTGTTTAGGGGGCATTGGGGAAGTGGTGGGACAAGTGTCCAGGTTTGTAGGATTACAAAATTGGCAATCCAGGGCATTGAGCTGACGTGCAGCGACAGGGCTGTGGGTGAATGCCCTAGCTGGTGATGAAATGAAATGATATCCTTTCCCGTTCAGGCTAAGGCTACATCATTAAAACATGCACTTTTAATATGATACATCATAAAGACTTCCTCTTTGTCCTGTACTACTGCTTATTGGATCAAAGCCCATTGAGAATTTTCATTTGTGGATAATTGATCAAGTAAACCTTTTGCATCAATGCAGTTGTCCCGTGCAAGCCTAGAGCTACAAATCTTTACAATCCTTTTAGCCCTATGAATGGAAGACAGCAATTTTTTGTTCTCAGGTAAACTGAATTAGGCCCATTTTTGCACATGGGTTGGTCTGGAATGAAAAACACCCAAATATTTGCATGCAAAACTTCTGTTTCCTCTTTAAATAAAATAAAAGGATGGGGCCAAAAATAAAGTCTGTGGATCCCCACAAGGGGTGAGGCAAGTGAGCAGGAGGTGCTTGGCTGCATGAAACTGAGTAAGGGACAATGACATTGAATACTGGCACCATTTTTCGCAGGTAGTGGTGATTTTTCACTGCTGTTTCACTCCTAAGGGTAACAAAGGCACAGAGGACCCAGCAGCTACTGGGGCTGAATCTAGCCAGGCCGTATACCCTATTAGCCCATTTATTGCCAAAATTCTTGTTAATCCCCTGGGAAAGTGTCCTACCAGGGGAAAGAAATAAGGCTGCCATCACTAAGAGCCTCCTGGGTGGGATTACAGACTGACTATGCGGAAATTCAAGGGATATCCTTATATATGTAGATTCCTAACTCCAGAGGGGAATGAAAAGCAGCTGACAATGCTATTACTTCCTGTTGTAGTGCTACCTTTTCTAGTATGAGTACATCCATGAGAATTCTATAGTTGTATCTTGCTAAGTTTAAGGGCAACATCCTTACATCACTATAATGGGAAATACACTTATCCATGGTTCCTTCCCCCAGACTGGGCTTGCGCTTGCTTGAGTGCTTTATTCCCCTGGCGAATTTCCCATTCTTTTTTGCACTATTCTGGCAAGACTTTCAGCACTGTAGAATAACACACAATATCCACATACCGTTCATATATTCTTTGCTCCCTCTGTCTCCTTCCTCACACAGTATATATACACAAAGAACTCAGTCTCCCCCTGCTCCAAATTAAAGCTAATACTTGAAAATCCCAACAGCTGTATATTTTATTTCCTGCTCTAATCACTGATACAATACAAGCTGACGCCGGGGGTTAGTTTGCCTGTGTCACTTTTCCTAGTTTATTTTAATAATAATTTCATTCTACTTTCATAGCAAATGAGCTTCTGTTGTTTCACATACTTTTCATAGCTTCTAGAAATACCAGTGTCTCTCAGCTGCCAGCAGGAGCTGCATATATCTTTGGAAGGGGAACAAGGAGGAAGACTCAGTGGGAGTTTGCTATGAACAATAATCCGCTTATCTATCCTGTCGAATGATAACAAAAGTGACTGGCACCAAGGGCAGAAGTTGTGTTGTTTCTAAATATGATTGAGGCCTGAGGTTCAAAGCGAACTATCCATAACTGAATTAAGTAGAAAACCCTGTATTCTAATAGGAATATGTGGAATCCAATCCTGCCGTCCTTGCAAGCAAAGCTCTCCGGGAAGTCACTGGAAGTATTGTCTGAATAGAGACGGCACATGATGTACAGGTGTCAGGCTCTTGACAGCCCAGAAAGAGTTAACTCTTGTTTTGAGGAGGACTGAAAACCTGTACAACCACGCAGATAGAGCACCAAATATTGTCAGGTTATTCTCTAGGCTTCCTGATCATCTCCCCACGCAGCTATCCATTCACTTTCTATCCCCACCCCCACGCCCATTCAAGGATTTAACCATCTGCACCAGTCACCTGTACTTCATGAAGGAAGTCAACAGCCCTTCACTATCAGACAAGCAGTTGTGGGAGCCCGGGAGACTCTGAACAAGTGCTCTCCATGCCATTCAGTCACACTCTGCAGCAAGTACCCACTAACTGCTGAAGTAAGGTTGGTTGAGGTTGATTATTTTTTTTGGAGAGCCAGAAAGCTTCTGTTGTTATCTTGACACTGATTACCTGCCTCTTAATGCAACATACACAGGAGAGAATGTTGCAGCAGCCAGGGAACGGGGCGCCATGAGTCATAACCTCCCTGTGAGGTCACTGCTGAGTTGTCTTGTGCATCTGTTCACGGCTGCAAGGTGTGAGGTGTCTCCTTACTCCCCTGCTTGAGCTATTCGTGTCACAGCAGCACAAGGGCTGGGGCATTGCGTGTGGGGCTGGGGAGCAGACAGGGGAGATTTCTTGCATCTCTTCCCTCCCGGCATGCTGACCGGCACAGGTGAGCCAGGACACCTGTGGAAGTTGTCTGCCGCATATAGAGCCATGGAGAAGGATGTTTCATGCCCCTGCTCTAAAGTAGTGGGAAACAAGATGCTAGATTGGTGTCAACAACCTCTCAGAGGTGGAGTGCCCAAATTTAACCTTTTCACCTCTATGTACGGTCCAAGTGCCGGTGATGCTTTTTAAAGTCATTAATAGCCCTACTTACAACAGCTCATTAATACACAAATGAGGGTGCAGAGCTTTACCGTTTAGTTCGTGGTTGCTAGCATTAACAAAGTGCTTTTGTTAATCCACAGGTGGCTTGGCTTTGAGCAAGCTCCTGGCTACATGGGTGACCGACAAGGTGTGGGGCTAAGCTTCTGTCTCATGTGCCAATGAAAATCAGCTTCCAGGCCACTCTTGGCACCTGTGCAGGGGGTTGCTGACCCCTGCCCTAGATTGTGACTATATGAGTCTGCGTCTAGTACCTGGTCTGTTTTTAGAGTTTTGCAACACTCTCTGCCCCTGTTGATGGCTTATGGCAGAGCCACAGTCCAATCCTCCAGTAGTAAACGGCTGGGTAATTTGGGGTTGAATACACAACAGCTATGGAACAGAGAAGTGATAGTCCTTTTTGGCACAACTCCAGCGCCGCTGCTCCTGGGTTGCTTTGTTCAGTCCTTGGTGCTACCTCACAGGGATGATGCTGATAAGCTGGGGGAGAGTACAGAGGAGAGCCACTAAATGGAGCAGGGTGTTTCGGGGGACAGCTTGCTCATGTCTCTTACATGCTCTCAGGTTACATCAAGTAGTCACAGAAGCTGGGGGACCCAGCAGCTATTTTGGCATCTGTCATGGCAGCAACAAGGAGCTCCTTTTGCATGAACCTAGAGCTTCAAACACCCCAGGGCTTTTGCACACCTGTCACCAGACACACAGAGGTGCCTGCGGTCTCCATGACAGCAGAGACCATACATCAGCAGCTCTAGGGAAGTGAGCAGAATGATTCTCTTCACGTAAGGGAGAAAGGAAAGTGCTTGGCTTTATGATAGTTTCTTTCTCAAGCTTGGATGTCCAGGCCCAAAGGCATGAGAATCCTACACGCTTGTGAATGAGAATCTAGCGATGAGCTCAATACAGTCTCATGCCCAGGCAGACACATAGCTCACATGTACCCTAATAATCCGTGTTCGGTTGAAGCCAGAACAAATCATGGGGTAGAAGGGAGCCCCAAGGTCACCTACTCTAACTCCTTGCCAAAGTGCAGAATATGCTGCATCTCAACCATCCAGGACTCATGGCTCTCCAGCCTCCTCCTGAAAACCTCCAGTGAAAGAGTTTCTACTACCTCTGGGGGTGTCTGTTCTATTGCCGTACTGTTCTTACTGTTCCGATATTTTTTTCCTAAAATTTAATCCTGCTATTCTGTAGTTTAAACCCATCATCTCTTGTCCTGCCCTCTGCAGCAAGACAAAGCAAATTTTCTCCATCTTTTTATGGCAGCCTTGAATTATTTGAAGACGTCTGTCATGTTCCCCCCCCTAAATCTCTTTTCCAAACTAAACATGCCCTTTGTTCATGTGGCTGCTTTCCGTACTTTTGATCATCTTTGTTGCTCATGCCTGGATCCTTTCCACTTTTCCTATATTCTTTCTATGCATTAGTGGATGAAATTGGGCACAGTACTTCAGCTGAAGCCTAACCAGTGCCAACTAGAGCAGTACTACAGGTTGAACCTCTCTAGTGTAGCACACTGTTGTCTGGCAACATCTATAATCCTGCATGATTTTAGGTAGCCAGGCATCCACTTATTGTGGGTGTGATCAAGTTTCCCAGGGTCCCGTAAATTTTGTTTCCAACCACCAGTCCTGGCTATCAGTGTCCTGTGCTGTTATTTAGCTGCAATTTGTCCCTAAATGTTTTCTATAAACTGCTGCTAGACAATACTGGTCTGCCTATGGTCTGACAAATTCTCTCATTTGGCGTTGGATTGACACCGTCAGTCAATCAGGTCTATTTCAAAAAGTTGGATTTCCCCAGAGTTCTACAACCTAATACAGTCTTTCCATGGCAGTACACAAAACGCCATTCAAAGGAACGGGCTCAGAAAGTTTTGAGACACAAAGCGGAGTAAAACAAGAATGTGTCTTGTCACCTACACTCTTTCTGATATTCTTCTCAGTGCTTTTGAGCTATACATTTAAATCATTGAAGATGATGTTTATCCTCATATGTGCTATGACTGCAAGCTGCTCAACCTTGCTAGACTGGAAGAGAAGACTAGCTCTGAAAGACTTCTTTTATGCCAAGGATCAGCAACCAGGAGTCCAAGCTTTGAATGGCATGGGCTGTCACAGTGTGGGCAAGGGAATTGTCCTGGCTCTGTCAGCGCGGCTGCTGCTGTTGCTTTCTTCCTCTCATGAGCATCAATGAGGCGTACGCATCGCTGCTCTTCAAAGTTGTCATGCGCGTGTCGTACGAGAGCACGCCAGCCTGTTCGGTCTTTTGCATGCTGCTCTAGCTGATCTGGTTTTAAACCAGAATGAGCAATGTTGGCCTTCTCGCAGTCTTTATACCTCTTGCGAGGCCCACCTTGATTCCTTTTGCCCTGGGAGAGTTCACCGTAGAGGGGCTGCTTAGGGATTCTTGACTCCTCCATCGGACTGTACACAGAAGTCAAAAGGTCAATTTGGGCGCTTGGCCTCAGAAAGGTCGCTCACCCCTGCTTTACGCTGAGATGCAGCTCTTGTCTGTCATGGTGATGGTCTCCTACAAGAGCGTGTAAATCGCCTCCCCGATTCATGCTGAACTTTCTCACTCACCATTAGCGTGAACACGACAGTCATCAAGGGGCCGGCACAGAACGCCAGCTTCCCTTGCACCTAGTGATACCAGTCTCCAAACCATGTGTTCGTTTTGTTACCTGGCAGCTGCCGCCAGCAAGACCTTGTCATTGCATCAGAAGTTGGAGGGAGAGAGAGAGAAGTAGGCGTGAATGTTACTTAAGTGTCGACAGGTATTGTCACATTGCACCCTCCCCAGGTGCGGGCTCAAGGCAGGGGGGAGGGGAGATGAGTGATACAACTGTGCTTTTAAGAAATTTGAGGTGGGGGTGGCTTAGGGCAGGGGTATGGGCTGTGTGTAGGGATGCAGGAATAGGAGCTTGGAATGTGTGTGGGACGGGAGTCAGGGATAGGGTGTTTGGGAGGTTCAGGGGGCTGACAATGTTGGGGAGCTCAGGGGAGGGGTTGGAGTCTCTGTAGGGGTGCGTGCAGAGGGACAAGGATGTCATTTTGTGAGGGGGCGTGTCTCCAGCCGCATGTACCAGAACGCTGCTGCTCTTCTTCCGCTTCGCCTCACAAGCAGGGAGTGAGGGGGAAGTACAGAGCTGGCGTGAAGGACTCCTCTGCCCCCTTCCCCTTGGCAGCCAGGAATGACAGGAAGACCTGTAAACCATCACCTTCCCCTCACTCCCTGCTAGTCAGGGGGAAAGGAAGAGTAGCAGAGTGTCAAGTGAAGTGCACCCCCAGCCATTCCCTTATGCCTGCCTGCTGTTTAGCGCAGCAGCCTTCAGGAGAGCTCTGGGAGCCCAGCTGGGAGTGGCCACCCCTCCTCTGTCAGCTGAGCATCCCAGACCGCTGGCGGCTCCTTGTCAGAGTGGCACACAAGAAGCTCGTGATGATGACTGAGATCTTGGTATAGAAAGCCTGCATAGCCAGCATTCTTCTTTATGGCAGCAAGACATGAACTTCATATAGCAGGCAAGAAATAGACTGAATAACTCCCATCTATGGTGACTGAGACCCATTCTAGGCATTACCTGGCAAGCCAAAATCACCAATGAAGTATGAATGAGAGCACAAATCTCCAATCTGACAGCTATTATCAAGCATGCCCATCTTTGCTGGTTGGGTCATGTGCATAAGCTGCAAGATGGAAGACATCTTAAAGACATCATCTATGATGAGATAAAGGAGGGTTAAAGGCTGAGGGGATGCCAAAAACTTAGGTTTCAGTATGCCTGCAAGAGAGAGTTAAAATTCTTTGGTATTCAGCCACAGACTTGGGAATCCCAAGGAAAAGTTAGCAATCCATTCTGGAGATACGCGTCATAGAACATGATAAACAGTGGTTATCTACACTCACGAAGGTGTGAAAAATGAGTGACTAACCATGGACAACAAGAAAACAGCCTTCATTGCTCTCAATAATAAAATCATAAAATTTACTTGTCTAAAACTGGCTTTTGTAGTCCTCAGAAAGTGGCAGCACCCAAGTGTGGCCTCAGAGCCACAATAACCAAACGTCTGTAAAAGATAGCCAGGTGTCTTAGCGCAGCAGTTCCCAGGCTTTTCAGTAACATGGCACACTTCAAAGAGACAGACACGTCCAGGGCACACTTGCTTTTTTCAGCTTATAAGCATCCCATTTACTTATATTTACTGTGGTCACAGTCTTAGCAGAAAGGTTTGCAACATAGTAGTATATACAATGAACTCAACAAGGATCAAATGCATTAATGTTTGAAATCCACCATAGAGTACACCATCTCAGCAAGCACAGGCACATTTTGAAAATCTGCTCAGCATCATGCTAGGGATGTTGAGCGAACGAGTAACCCCTGAAAGCATTTTCCCCCATGGTGGCAAAGAGCCACCGTGGGAGGGAAATTGACAAAATGTCACAGCAGACGTGGATGGTTCTCACGGCACACCACCGTGCCACGGCACACTGCTTGAAAACCACTGTCCTGGGGCGTCAAAGCTGGCAGACTGTGCACTTGCTGAGCATTTGTAGGAATAACTTTCCAAAGAGGATCCTCCAGCACTGTTTCTTCTCCAAGTCACCACAGTCCCTAATGACCCAATCGAGCCTTTTGGTCTGCAATTTCCTTGACAGGTTTTAGGTGGCTCCTCAGTCAGCTCAGAATCAGGGATTTAGGTTTAGAAGTCAGAGGGGGATCAAATTTTCCTTTTGCAGAAATTCAGCATTGTTCAGCTCAGGGGGCTGAGCTGATCTCTAAGCACCATGATCTGGGACATGTGGAGTTTGTCATAAGAAGACAGGAGCTGACTCAATGTAAACAGGAGTCCAGCTGCCTATTTCACTGGTGGCAATGGGTGGAGAACTCAAACCATCAGAATTTAGGGCAACACTCTCATGGTCTTGGTCCAGGAATGTATTTAGGTACCTGGTTAACTGTACATGCCTAGAGAGGTAGAAGGGTGCAGTGCTCAGAGTGCTAGTTTGGTAGTTGGGGGAGCTGGTTTCAGTTCCCTACTCCACGTTGGGCAAGTCACTAAAATCCTCAAAGGTGCTTCAGTCTTCTTAATTTCAGTGTCAGTTAGGTGCCTAAATACCCGTGAGGATTGGGGGTCTTAGTCTCTGAGCCTCAGTTCCCCTATCTATAAAATGGGAATAACTGCATTTCCCTATCTTGCAAGCTTGCGGAAAAGACAGATATATTAGAGATTGTGAGGAGCCAGATAAGTACTTAAAATAGAAAAGTATGAGATTAGGCTCTTACGCTGTATGGACATTTATACTGCACTGCTCAAACACAGAGTTTAAATAATATAGTGTAGGTTCTACTTGTGTGTACAGAGCTGTGTACGTAGCATGAGCATATAAAACAACTTGGTATCTGTTTTTGTGTGTTGCATTTCTTTCTTCTGCTCTTGCATCACTGCAGCATGTTCCTGACAGCCCGATGGAGGTACCCGCATGTGGAAGTAAGTCCTGTGGAGGTCAGGATTTCCAAGAAAGGGCATTATCCAATTGCTTCCTTTTTTATTTGCAGGCTGGGCTGAGACACCCTTAACTCTTCACACACTCCAGAGGGGAGGCAGAAATCAGGAGACAGGAGAAAAAAAAGATTCAGAGCTCCACCTTGCAAACGACAAGAGGGATTGTGCTGAAACAACACGAGCAGCTGAGTGGGAGCGAGCACCACAGCCCATAAACATCGCAAAGGAGAAAAGCCCCACCCCAGCAATGGAGTGAGTATTGATGTTCTCTGTTTGTATGGCTACTATCCCTTCTCCTGGAGTATGTTTCCATGGTGACCGATTCATTGGGGTTGATCTAGCTGTACCGGTAACTGTCTAATCGGTTTGGCTTTCATGGATATTTTGTGCATCGTGGCAGGAGCTGGGGAGAATGGGAGTGCAGTGATTTGAATTTTATGATGCACAGGTAATGTTGTTCTTGGTGAAGGTTCTCTTACAGCCTCAGCCCCACACAGAGCTGATTTGCATGTCTCAGCACTGTCTCATCAGCCTGTGTTTCCCTGCCGGGTGGCTGCAAACAGCCATTATTTCAGTTTCATGGCCGCATCAGCGCTGTTTGTCTCAGGAAACCAGTGACAAACTGGGATCGCACACAAGCCATTAAAAAAGATTAAATGGAAGGAAAATAACTAACTTTGTGGAAAGACAAGGGTTAGGATGTCTAATGCACTGAATAACCCCTGGATGCGATAAAGATCTGCCTCACCCTGTACCGAGAAGATGGAGGTGGAGTTGTTTAGTAAGGGAAGCCACACTGGTGCTGTAGAATGAGCAGAGCTGGGCTCAGGGAACAGAGGAGGGAAAGGACAGAGCTGGGCAGGGGGGATGGAGAAGAGCTGGGCAGGGTTGTTGAGGATGGTGGCAGAGAGTGGAAGAAGGATGAAGGATGATGGGAGGGGCACCTCCAGGCAGGTGGGGGATGGGGTTGCAACCAACAGGGGGCCCCTCTGAAAGGCGGCACTTGGGGTTTCCCTAGGTGGGAGGACCAGGGCTTGTAGCTCTGTCTGAGGGAGTGGGACAGGGGACCCATTGTGCTGCCCTGGAGCCTGGAAGTCCTGTCAGCGGGCCTGCATGCGTCCTGAAACGTCTAAGGACTCACTGGATCTATGGTCTGATCCAATATGTCAACTCCTCTCTTCTCCAAGTGCTTTGCACTGTGCTGTAGTCAAGGTGGAACTGGTCTCAGGATCAGGGAGCTGTAATTGGCTCCTTTGTACTCCCAAACCCTTCAGCTGAGCCCAGTGGGTACTGGGTACATCTGAGAATCTGATCCAACGTCTCTACAGCTAATCAGATTGACATTTTTAGCTGCAGTTGGATGAGCACAGCTGGTACTCCAGCACTGGGTGCCTTAAAATTGCTTCAAGAAGGTTTGTTCCTCTTCCCTTCAATTGCACTTGCTGTTTTTGTTCAATCTCTGAGGAAGAGCAGTGCCTTGTTCAACAATATGAATGGCTCTTACAGGCAGGCAAACAGCAGTGGACACTAAGCTGCCCTCTATTATACGGTGTTTTTTGGAACACAGCAGCTCTGTGACACTACCCCGGGAGCAAACTCAGTGGCAGAATGCCCCATTAACTCAGCTTTGGTTAATGAACTGGAAGGGCTGGCAGGCTGTGGGGTTTTGTGTTGTTACTGCAGCCAAGTGGTCTTACACTTAGCTGGTTTCCAGTTTGCCATTTTCACTATGCAGGGGATGAAGACAGACGTGCATTAGAGCCAGTGACCTAGAGGTTGTCAATACACTGGCTGAGATAAGGCGAGAGAGACAGACAGAGAGATAAAGTTTCACTGCTAATCCAGTTTTGTTTCACACACGTAGCTCATTAAACCAGAAGCATTAAATACTGCCCGGTGTGAAAAATTTTTCAAAAAGCCACAAACCACCCTTCCTGTCTTGTTCTCTGTCAATATGCCCCTTTTGCCTTGCCACAAATCTCAGCATTGTGGAACAACAGTACACAGCCACATTTGCACTTTATCACTCACAAGAATTTGCCACGAGACATGCAAAGCTCAGAATTGCCAACAGTGTTGCTATAACTCCTTTGCACTTCAGTTCATTGAGGCAGATTTGTTGCCGGGCTGGTGCCATCACTGACCAGAAAACATTTGAAGCCAAATTCTGAAGCCAGCCTTGAAAATCACACAAGCAAATTTTATGTGGCCACATGTTCTCCCACTTTCCAACTCCTAGCCACTGAAGGCAGCTGCAGATAAAGGACGAGGAGCTGCAAGGTGTTTAAATTCACACAGCCAGTGAGAGCTAAAACAGGAAATAGAACCCAGGTCTATTGACTCCCTGTCCAGCCCACTATCCAGTTAGCCAGTCTCTGTCTTCATTGCTTCCTTTTTCTTCGTGTTTCCTTCTTGTTTACTCTTTTATAATAGCCTCCCTATTTCATTGCTCCATTTCTAGTTGGCAAGACTAGGTCACCAGGGCAAAACTAGCCTTTATCTGCCATTTCCAGAGGCTGCGCCAGTAACAGGCTCCCATCAACTTCGGTGGCCTTCAAATTAAGGTTCCTCCTGGCTGTGTCTACATGTGCCCCCCCCCACCCGCTTTCAGTGGAGCATGTTAATGAGGCACTTCAGAACAGGTTAATGAGGCACCGACGTGCTTCTTCAGCACCTCATTAGCATAATGGCGGCCAGTTGTGATTCAAAAGTGCAGCTTTCGAAATACAGACTGAGTGTATAGACACAGGTGCTTGAAATAAGCACCACACTTCGAAATTCCCTTATTCCCAGTTCCAGAAAGGGAGAGGTGTGTGAAGACACGGCCTCTATGTCCACAAGGGATAGCAGCTGGCAAAAGACACACCGCCTCCATCTTACCCTTTTTTCCCAGGAAGCAGGAGACCTGATGTTGAGGCAGTTACCTGCTCATTTCTTATGGTTTCCTTCCATCCAGCAGTGAGCAGTGAAGCAAAGATTTTGAGAAGGAATGCAGGAGTTTAAAAGTGGCTTGGGAAGAAAAAGGAAAGGAAGCAGTGAATTCCAGTGAATTAATGTGCTATTTATTTTTCTGGTCTGCGTGTATTTTCCAGTAATGGAAAAATGGATGAAACAGCCTGAAGAAGAAGCTGTAAATCCTCCCTTGACATAAACAGAGGGGAAGCAATGTGGAATAAATTAACCTCATAAATTAGGATTTCCCTGTTTTCACTCAGTGCTCCCTTCACTTGCTGATAAACCTCAGTGCTACATTAGTTCAGGTACTTCCTGCTTCTGACTTGTAGGAGACACAAAGGGAATGAATTCCAAAGTAGTCAGACTTTTCTGTGCAATGACTTTTGGACTTCAGGGCGATCAGTGGGAACTAGAGGGAAATAAGTAACTAAGCTAAAATGGGAGCAGGCGGCCTGTATTGTCATGATGTTTGTGAAAGAAGCAGCCTGTTAACTACCTTCCGTCTTAAGGGTTGAGGCCCCAACTTGGCGCTACTAAAACCTAGACTGGGGAGTCAGTTTGCACAGCTGTCTCCACATGGGAGCACAGATCTGTGTGATCCTAAAGAATATTGGAAGTAGAGAGTAACTGGGCTATTTGCATTTGAGATTGGGTGCAACTCCAACATGAATTCTTTTGAATGTTTTCCACCTTGTGTGCAGTTCCCAGGATGGAACAAAATGGAAATTTTGTAGCTGCATGGTCTGCCTCCCTGCACCTCGGCCTTCCTTTGCAGAGGTTCACATGTTTGCCTTGCATGGTCCTGGAGCCATCTAGGATAAATCTGAAGGACATTTTCATTGTCTGTGCTTGCAGAGACACTTATTACGGCTGCTCAGGTTCTCACCTAGATCTACCTGTAAAACAGATTTTCTATCTGATTTTTTTTGTTTAGATTTCCACACTTTTGATTTTTTTTTCCATAGGCTCATAGAAGATGAGCACTGGAAGGGACCTTGAGAGGTCAACGAGTCCAGTTCCCTACCCTCTCGGCAGGACTAAGCACCATCTAGACCATCCCCAATAAGTATCTATCTAACCTGCTCTTTAAAACCTCCAGTGATGAGAGATTCAAACCTAATAAAATAACTTTTTGAAGGGGGAAGTCATTTTGAAATGAAAAAATAGACCTTTTCAATCAAATGTGGAAATGAGTCATTTTGACCTTTTAACAAGTCCAGATTTTTTTTCTAAATGAAATTGATTGAAATCAATGTGATATTACAAAAATGTTTTCCTCTAATTAAAATGGTATTTTTCTGATGGAAAACTGCTTTGACTACAATTTTCCTAGCCACCTCCATTCACACTCTCCATAGCAAATGGGTCATGCCTCAGGTGGTCATTGATGAATACTTTTCAGATTTGATTTTTGAGCAGGGGCTAGAAACAGGAAAAGAGGGTGTAAGAAGCAGTTTGTCATAAATAACTAACTCTTTCTGTCTAAGGTGAGCACTGATTTACTCATGCACTGTAGATGGGACCTATTTCACTTGTCTGCCCTTGGAGGTTATGGAGTAGATTCCTCCTTACTTTAATTCTTTAAATCAAGAGCTGTCATCTTTCTGAAAGATCCAGCCTTAACTGTGAGTTACAGACCCAATGCAGGAATCACTGGATGAATCCTCTGGCCCGTCCTACACAAGAGGTCATACTGGACTATCCTAATGGTCCACTCCAGCCTTTAAAATTATCCATGAGTGGACCAAGGGCTGCTTCAGAACTCTCAGAGGGTAGAAGTATTGTTCCTCCATCAGCTCTTCTGGCTGAACTATGGTAGAACATGAGGATTCATATTTGTCTTGTAATAGGTCTTCCTCTCCAAACCTGTACTCCCACTCATGCCTTAGGGGCACCCTCCCACAAGTCATCTTCATAAATGTATTAAATGGTTGTCAAGGAGACAAAGACACAGTAGCGAGCCTTGTGCTTTGCAGAGTGTTGGTATGCTGCCCAGTTCTTGTAAATAGCTTGTAGACCTTCTTGTGGTGCTCTTTGTGTTTTAGGAAGTAGCCAGAGCATCAAGTTATAGGTAAAGCTGGACTTTACATGGTGTGTTTATTGCTGAATATGAAAAATTGCACTCTGCTATCCAGTTGTTTTTATAGTCTTGTTCTGGGAAAAGCTAATATAAAATACACTCTTGTAAGCTGTGTTAGCACAAGACTGCAAAATTCTTTCTGTGGCTGTAGTAGAAACTAAGCAGATTCTTTTCTTCCATCGGCTTTCAGAGGCAGAATAGTTCTTGGTGCTGGTTAGCTGGATCACTTTGGGACAGAGGTCTTTCACTTCCATGTGTGGTGAATTTTTGTCTTCTTTGCTAACAGTTCTTCATGTCTGGACCAGATTGGCAGGTTCCATGGATACAAGAGTGTATCAAGACAGCACTAACGCAATTTCCCCTGAATTTCACCCAGAGTTGTCTACAAAGTTTCTGCAACTGTTGGGAGAACAACAGCCTATGACCTGCAAGGTGGGCCATTGTTCTTTGTGGCTGTGAAGGCTACCAGATAGAAGAGGGTCTGCAAAAACTGGGATGATTGACAGAGATTATTAGCAGCCCCTACTGGTAGGATGCCAGTTCCCCAAAATTATCAGAGAGGCCATTTCCCCCAGGGACCTATTTCATGACACTAGATGTCCCCTTATTGCCTGGTCTCTAACCGTCTCTCTTTGGATGAGCTGTTTTGGAAGACATTGGTGAAGCAGCATCCATGTCTTATGGATAGTTGTGATTTCTTTAATCCTCTGGTTCCCAGTCTGGGTTTAGGCCTGAGAGTGATGTGCTTATTCGTAGTCAAACTCCACCTGGCAACAGACAAGGGCCAGCTGTCAAAACTGATTCTGTCAGCTCTATCAGCAGCCTGTAATATCAATGCCCAGGGGGCTTCTCCACAGATTCTGGCACATTCTGTTCACAGGCTTGGTTTTTCCCCTGTGTCTGGAAGGTCAAAGATGAACTGAGACTTTTGGGAATTCAGTGTTGCCCCTCTCTTAAGAGGGGTTTGCCTCCTGAAGGTGATTCATGATGCAGAGCAGGTTTCCATATGTAGCCCAGAGGCAGTGAGAAAAGTGAATGAGATCCCTTCCATGGCCTTAGCTAAGAGCCAGTGGCACCTGGTTTTAGCCTCTAAGACTACAGGGGCAATCCCACCTGCTGATGACTAGGGTCCATTGACAAACATACGTCTGTGTTGGATGGTGATGGCGGTGGTTTAATTCTGCTGTGATTTATACCCAGAGTGCCTTAAAAACTTGTCAGGCTCCTGTGTAAGACGGGTGGGTGTCTAGCTCTGTGCCTCTGGAAAGGGCAGGGCCAAGGCGGAAGGGGAAAGGCTGTCGGCTTGCTTCCTCCATCCAGCCTTCAGCACTGTCCAGAGCAAGTGTAACTGACCACAGGCAGACTTGAACCTGGGATCTCTGGAGCTTAGTGTGGGAGCCTCTTCTGTCTGAGCTAAAAGCCACTTGGGTCTCAGCTGGAGAGGAGACTCATTTTTCTCTCTCTGTACATGGTCTAAGTGCCACTTCATGGGGCAGTCAACCACACCCAGTAAGTGTGTGGGTTACACAAGCTGCACAGGGCTCCAGGTGTTGCTGTTGCAGTAGTTGTGATGGCTGGGAGCCCCAGGTCTTTTTGAATCACCATATCCCAGGGCAGTTGCTCCCTTTGCCTGTTTCACCTTCTGTCAGGCCTATTTATACCCTGTGACAGACTAAATAAAGTAAAGCCCATTGAAAGAACCTCCTTCCTCTCCAAATCACCACACGTTTTTAGCTCATCTGCAGAAGAGTCAACGTCTAGCTTGTGTTTGAAGCCACTTGTGCAAGTATCTTATGTAGTAGGCCCAGACTTTTCCTGTTTTGTAAAATTTGCATGGACATCAACAATGGAGAAGAAAGAGCACAGAGCTGGGACACATGCACAGCTGTGTGAGTAACTATTTTTTTTTCAGTTCAAGTACAATTCCAAAATAGTCAAATCATTTTAAATATTCAGCAAATCAAAAAGTAGAAAAAACAATCAACTCAGGTCAAATTAACATTTAGTGTAGATTTCAAGCTTTTTAAAATATCCGCTTATGTTTTTTTAATAAAACTGGAGGTAAAAGGCTGTTTTGAATCAAAAAATCTAAACACTTCATTTGGAAAATGTGAAAATATCATTTAGCCTTTTTCGAATATTATTTTTGTTTTTTTAGCTAGAATAATTTTGTGAAACTGACAGTCATGAAATGTTTTGCTTTTGTTGAACTTGAACAGTACAAGCTTATTATCTAGCATCCCCAGTTGCTAGCTATTTTGAGCTAGGGCTGGCTGTGCCTGCCACCCTCTTCCCCCTCCCCACCCCTGGCCAGTCAACCAGCCCCGGCTGTGCAGCTGGTGACCTGGTTAAGCATGCTGGCTAACTGAACGTGCTGAATGCCAGATAACTGGGCTTTTGCTGTATTTTTCTCTCAAACTCTTTGGACAAAAAATGTCACCCACCTCTAGAATCAGGAAGATGTGAGTTCTCTCCTGACTGGGTGGCCTCAGGCAAGTGACCTCACCTCATTGCCTTTCGCAGGGGTGTTATGAGGATTCCTGCAGAGTATTTTCAATGTAAATGCTAAATATTTGAAACAGGATCTGGTTAAATATGCATTAAATGGGTATTTCTGGGGTTCTTTTGCAACATTGATTTAGCTGTGGTTTTAAACCGAGGATATTTGTGTGTGTGTGAGGGAGAAAGAGAGAGTGTCTATGTTCCACTTTGGGATTTTTAAGGCAAAATCTGTCTGAAGAAATTAATAGATCTGTGTGGCTTTCCCTTTAACAAAGTTCATACTTTCTGTACAAAGAGGTGGATTTGGAATAATTTCCTTTTGCAGATTAGTGGTGCCTTTCAGCAGCCTCTTCAAGTTTAAAATAGATTTGAAGCTGGAGGAAAGTATTTCTTAGTTTGTCAAACAACATGAATTCATTTTAATGATTCATTGCCTATCGGAACAGTTCCAATCCAGTCTTGCCCCAGCAGTTTTTTTCATTTACTGTAAATGCTGGGTTATTCCAGATAGTTGCATACATTTATCAAAACACTGCTTAGTTTGTGGTGATTTGAAATCCTTCCAAAATGTGTTGGGAATTGTTTGGGAGAGTGGCCGATGGCAGTAATATAGAGCTTGCTGTGTGATCTACAACTTGAGCGAGGAACTGTTTTTGACAAATCAGTCAGGAGCCACACAAGTGAGAAACAAACAAAGAAACAAAAAACCCAAACCCCACACTGATGTAGTTAGGATTAAGGAGGCTGGGTTGGAGGGAGGGTGCAGGTGGAGGATCTGGGTGGGAGGGAAGTATAGAAGAGGGGTGGGGATCTGGGCAGGAGAAGGTATCAGAGCAGGCAGGGGGTGTAGGTCTAGATAGGAGGAAGGTTACAGGAGGGTTTGGGGTGTGGTGTCTGGAAGGGAGAGATCATCAAGGCGGGGGTGAAAAGTCTGGGAGGAAGGGGGTAGGAGTAGGATGGGGATGAGGAATTGGGTGGGAGGGCAGTGCAAGAAGGAGTGGGGGTGGGGGTCTGGGTGTAGGATGGATGTCTGGGGGTCCCTGGGACAGAGCAAGTGGGAGTTCCTTTCTACTGCCTTTTGCCTGCCATCCTCTTGCCTCCCGCGACACTCCTGCCACCCTGACCCCACTTCCTTGCAGGAGCGCCAGGTTACAGAGGGACCCTCCCCACCCCCAAATTGACCAGGGCCCCTCTTCATGGGGCCCCTTGTCCCAGTGGCCAATCTGCTACTGGTTTAAATCAGAAGTTTTTCATGGGTCACTGGCACAAGATAATCTAAAACAGGAAGAGGGGAAAACACCTGTGGTACTCTGCCATAATAATTATCCTCTGTGCAGTAGCACTGTTATCTCTGAAGTGCTCCATACATGTTGTTGAATCCATCTTCACAGTGTAACTTAAGTAGGTCAATATTATTATTCCCATTTCACAGTGGGGCTAATTAAGGATGAGAGAGATAATGGATGTCATTTGCCCAAAAGCAGCAGAGAGTGTCAATAGTTTAAAATTTCCTGGATCCTCGTCATACGCTCAGGATGTTGATCATAACGCAAGTTTTCTTTCAGTTGTTTACTATGCTTCTGGAGCTAGATAGCTTAAATATGGTTTAAATTCCCTCTTTATTCACAAGTTGTATATGTGTGCGTGCATTTTCTATACCTCCATCCCCTTTTGGGGGAGAGAGAAAATACATAGATACAGTAGAAGAAACTGTTTGAACTGCAGCCGTGCCTCTCCACCCAACCAGAAGCCTCTCAAATATGATGTGTAGGAGTAAACGTAAGTGATTTACTGACTTTTGAGCAGAGAGACTATTCCAAGGAAGAAGTAACTCAATATTCATCTAGGTCTTAGGAAGTGGATCTGCTTGTAGCAGACGGGCTTTGGGATGCATGTGCAGATGTGGAAGCTTTTTCTATCCCTAATTTATACCATAGGCTTCCCGTTAGACAGAGAAATGTCTGTTTTTCAAAACTGAATTATCGTTGGAAAAGAGTGTGGACTTAGACTACAGAAAAAGAAAAGGGGATCTTTGTAAGCTATTACCAATTTTGTGCACCCCCACTGGAGGTTTGTAAAATTAATTCTCGAATTATCATCCAACTGAAAAAAAAAAGTCAAGAAAAAACTGACATCATCACACACATTATGAACTGCCCGGATGAGGGCAAATGCAACATTGTGACGTGACTGAATTCACTGAGTGTTCCACTGTGCTGAAAGTTTGGGAGGTCATTATTTCTTTCTCCAGCATCCTTTCTTTTTCAGGAGGGAGAACATGCGGATGTAGAATTTGGCATTTTCTAAGATGATCTCTACTGTAGAGGAAACAAGCTACCAATCTGTCATTGTGTATATTCAAGGACATGAAAGTATTGTGTATTTGTGACAAAGGCAGGACACATAACCTGGCATAGGGGTGTACAGCTGTTCTGGTGTTGTCAGGTGCTAGAATCCTGCTTGAACGTGGTCATTTCCACCGACTTTCACATCCTGCAGATTAGGCTAATAGGCACCCATATGCTAGCAATGGCAGCAGTGGCGCAATTACACCCATGTTAGAAACAATGTACGTGCTGGCAGTGTTTCTCAACCGGGGGTGCATGTAGCACTGAGGGTATGCCAAGGTTTTCCAGGTGGTACATCAACTCATCTCCATCTGTGCCTAGTTTTACAACAGGCTACCTAAAAACACTAGTATAAATCAGTACAGTCAAAAAGTTCATTCAGACAATGACTTGTTTTTACTGTTTCATATGCCTTATGCTGAAATGTAAGTACATTTCTTTTACAATTCATTGTTTTGATAATAAGATGGTAGAAAGTCAGCAAGTTTTCAGTTGTAGTCTTCTGTGATATTTTTGCATGTTTTTGTAAATAAGTCATTTTTAAGTGATTTGTAATGTGGTGGTCTGCAAAATAAATCTGATGCCTAAAAAGGGTACAGGAATCTGGAAAGGTTGAATGGTACTTATTTCAAGACATAGGACCATGTTTCTCAACTGGTGGTACACGTATTCTTAAGAATACATGAGAGAAGTCTGGGGGTACTTGTAAATACTTTTTTGAAAAAGGGTTACTTTATAAACAAGGATGAGAAACACTGCATGCTAGCATAGACAGTGATCAGGCATTTTTATCCTAACGTCATGACAGCAGCTCCATTTTCCAAAATGCCAATGTCTGTGGCATAACACCAGGTGCAGCTATACCATTGCCAAAATATGGGTGCTCATTTTCTAGTGTAGACTCTTGGAGGAAGGAGGATTTTGCGAACGGCACCCTGGAAATATGAGGGGTCAATAGTCTCTCCAGGGAAAGGACCGAGGGACCGAGAAACTCTAGGAATAAGGCAAGCTAAGGAGTAAGTTTAGGCTCATGTGGTTAGCAAGACAAACCCCAGAAAGGGAGTAAGGTGTTCCACACTAATTAAGTGAACATGCTGCTGGGTTGAGGGGGCCAGGTTTAGACTCCGCCCACTCACAATATTCTGTTCAGTTGTATCACCTTTGCCAACCATTCATGAGTAAACTCTACTTTGTACATGTGTTCACAGCTTCATAGCAGACTAATTCCCTCTTCAGCAGGTACTGTAGGTCACATTCACAACATGACCTATGTTAAGTGACCTTTTAGATCTGGCACTTCAGTGTGTTGGCTTACTGTGCCCATTGTCACTCTTGGATCTCCTGGGGCTACACAAACAATAAATGCAGAAGGATTATCACTGATAATCATTATAACACATCTGTTTACATAGACTCTCATCTTTTTAAGGCTAGAATGGGCCTTTTGCTCTGATCTCTTGCATAATGGAGGTCATGTAATTTTACAGAGGAATTTTTGTATCAAGCATAATACACTCCAGCTCAACCACGATGTCTTTTTAGAAAGACATCTGTGCTTGATTTAAGGTCTTCAAGGAATTTGCTTTGACAGCCCTCCATTTAAATGCACAGGATGATATGCCAGGAACAACTGCTCTGCCTTAACTGATGCTCAGGGTACTTTGCATTAGATCCTCCGCTAATACAAATTGGTAGACATCCACTGAGGTCAGTGGGGCTGTGCCAATTTTCACCTGCTGAGGAGCAGCTAGGAATAGAACTCAGGACCCCGATTACTGATTCTGCATCCTATACACATGGCCATCATTAAATTTGATCTGCTACAGCTTGGACCACCCTGGTCCTACACGCTTGGGACCTAACCAGTCCTGAAGAAGGGAGTTTGCCAGATGGGGGAGGCAGGTTGGGGAAAGGGGGTCCCCTGCCACTGGCCACCCCATCCCACCACCCCTCCCTGCCACCAGCTCCTCTTTTAGCCCAGCTGGGCTGCCAACCCTGGCCAGGCTTGCTGAACACCATTTCCCCCTACCAACAGCCTTGGCTAATCCCCAGGCTGTCTACTGCTGGGCTGCTGACCTGCGGTCCTATGGCCCACAGCCCTGCTGCTGGACACCAGTTCAGCTGGGCTGCTGGATGCTGGGCCTCCTGTCAGTGAGCTCCAAGCCTGAAGGCCCTCTGTTGCTGGAATATCTGTGGTCCTGGCAAACCACAGATGTTGCCGGACCAAAGAGTCCTAGTTTATGGAGGTACAACCTGTATATGAAGTTACTTAGCTAAAGTGAACTTCACTATGGTTTAAGTGTTTACATATTGGCTGAAGAGATAAAGATAATATTATATCCTTTTCTAGATTGCTCCAGAGTGGACTTAAATAATTAATAAAAATAGGACTGCCAACACTACAGACTCAAACACCCTGAACTCTGGCAAATATGGGGGCTGGAGCTGAGCTTCTCTGATCATTCTCTTCAATGATTGATCAGATCTTTACTGTGTAAGCAGCCCTTTTAATCATCCCACATCTGTGTAAATGAGTCAAGCTACAGTATAGGTCAGCAAGTCATTGACAATGTTTTTTTTTTAAATCACTTGAGTAATCTTGCATGATAGTCTGCGGTATGACCAATTCTGCCAAAAATCAAGCTGTAAGAAATATGCCTGGTTTTGCTGAAAATTGAGCCTGGTCCCGCAAACACAAGCAAACTAAATTTTAATTCAGTGAGTACAGTTAAGTATGTGAATAATTGTTTGCAGAATCAGGTATTTATTCTGGACTGAAACCTTTACCGCAAAACATATAATCTGGACAGTTTGTTTTGTTTTGCACAGATTTGTCTTCCTAGCTGTGACAGTTCTCCTGGCCTTAGATGCTATGGGATCTTTGTTATTGACTTTAATGAACATAGAATTAAGCCCCAATTGACAATCAGACAAGAATCATCTGGGCACTTACTAATTTTTTTTTAAATCTCATGATTTTTCAGGTGCCTGATGCTTCAGTATTGAAAGTTTGGGGTTGGTTATGTTGGGACAGAGTTTGAATGTGTCAAGGATTTACAAAATAAGATCCAGAACTCTTTCCATTGACGTCAGTGGCAAAAGTCCTAGGGGTGTAGGCTATAGTCCCAAATGTTTGTAATCTTGGGTCCAAACTTTTATCTCAGAGATTCATACAGCTGGTACGTTTGCTTTCAGGTCAGTTGAATTAAGTAGAACTGGTCACATTTTTAATTAGAACAAAACATTTTATAGAAAAAAATTCATTTTGTCTGAAGTATTGTGTGTGTGTGTGTGTGTCTGTGTGTCTGTGCGTGTGTGTGTGTGTAAAACACTGAAAATGCATACTTTTAGTAATCACTGTGGGGTTTTGGTAAACATTTTCAGAAACCTGACCATTTTTATCCAAAACATTTTTTCAGCAACAACAAAAACATTTTTAGGTTTTCTGGGCATTTTTAGAGTGATTTGGTTAAAAAAAAAATCACTTTAAAAATATTTCCTGATTTAAATAAATAGTAACTTGGCATTTTTCAGCTGACTCTAGAATTCAATCTGAGCATTCTTTACAACTTTAAACACCTGTTAATACTGTTTGTTGTTGTTTTATTCAAATAAGTAGTTACATAATATAATTCCCTCGCAAAGTTGGTACTATATATCCCAGGAATGTTGTCCCCTAATAGAGAAACGCTAATATAATATGGAACACAGCAAAGGAACTCGATCAGGGTACACTACATTGTTAAAATATTAAAACAAACCTTCTTTTTAAAATAAAGAATGAGAACTTAAAGGAAAACAGGTCCACTTCTTTGGTTATAAGAGTACAATTTGTTGGACTTTTATTTGGGTTTGCGCAAGGATGTCAGGTGACACTAATGTCACGTATCGAGCTCTAACCCCTGAGTAAATTCAGATATGAATCCACTTTGGTATTTGCTTATTTAATCAGGTGAAGGAAAGGAAATTAAATGTTGGAAAGAAGGGAACCATTGCTGACCCCAGTTAGACTCTACGGCAGCATACTGTTGTGTTGTCCATCCTCAGTGAGAGAAGAAAATAAATGGAATGGAATTAGTCCTAGGGCAAGATCACCCAATGTTTCCAAAGACAACAATCTGTTTTTTGTGTGCTGTTCCCCTTTGCTATTCAGATTTCACAGGGGAGACCAGCATTGCTCAAACTGGGGAAACACAACCTAAAGAGCAGTTGTGGGGGTCACAAGGAATTGTGACGGGGGAGAAGGGGGTATTGCCACCTTCACTTCTATGCTGACCTCAGAGCTGGAGAGCAGCAAATGTTGGCCTGCCACCCAGCTCTGAAGGCAGCCACACCACCAGCAACAACACAGAAGTAAAGGTGTCAATTCTCTCTCTCTCTCTCTCTCTCTCTCTCTCTCTCTCACACACACACACACACAAAACAGCCTTGCAATTCCTCCTCCATCAATGTCCAGCAGCATCTTTGTGCATGATGCTGTATCTTGGCTGAGCACAATATGAAAAATGAAGACATACAATTCACGATTCACTGGAACAATTTGCACTTGCTCTCTCACATCTAAAGTTACACATTAACACATGGAGCTGCTGTGAGATAGGAGATACAGGCCTGGATCTATTGCTTGCTGTAGATGTGCAATTGGTAAACTGTCTATGTATAATCATTATAAGTCTGTCGCTGAAATCCCTCAAGGTTCTGAAGGAAACTCCAGTCAGTTGACCCATATGGGTTCTATAGGAAACCACAAAGGCTACTTAATGGAAATGAAACTCTTGGACCCATGTGGGTTATATATTAAGCCATGTGTGCGGTTTCTAGGGTTACCCTTTTGGAACAATCCTCAGAGGAGCCAACTGGTAGTGAAATGAATGGCTTATTAAACAAACAAAACAGAGTTTGCTAGGATACAGATGTATGTGATGCTTGCAGGTGCTCTCCCTTCTCTTGTCAGAACCAGACTGTCACCCTTTCCTGTGTCAGTCTTTGATAGCCCTCAGCCTGCTCCCTTTCCTCCCATCAGCCACTGCTTTGGTCACAAAGAAAATTACACATTAACAAGACCTAATTCTCTAGCAGTGAGGCTATTCTGCAGAACACTCCCTGCAGCTTGTATTGGTTGCATCCCTTTTTTTTTCAGTCTATATAGTGTCGGATCTCAGCCTGATTTTTGTGTTCAGTCCCTGGTAAATAAAGCCGTGTTTCTCCTTTCCCCTTCTTTCAAGTTTGGAGTAGAACAAAGTATTAGTTGAGGAAAGAAACAAATAGAAACCAGACAGAGAAAAAAAGATGCTGATTGCCCAAAAACCCTCAGGCAGAAAGAGAAAGGTGCTACAGAAATGCTGTTGACTCAGAAAGCAAAGGTGCTCCTCTACCATTTTGTAAATTAGCCACTGTTCAGGGTAGAGTCCAGCAAGCACCTTGAAGCTTAGAACCATGCCTAGAAGACATGCAAAAGACAACTGTGATGCTGGATTTATAATGGGAAGCCTGTGTCATGTACTCACTTAACGTGTTACCTCCTGTTGAGGAGTCAAGAACACCAGGCTTTGTCATTTACAAATGAGGATATATCTATAACTACTCGAAGATTGACCCTGATTAGGGTCGACCTTCCAGGGTGTGATTTAGTTTGCCTAGTGAGGATGCACTAAACCGAGCCATGGGGATTGAACAGTGGTCCCTGGTATTCTTCATTCTCGTGAGGAGTAAGGGAGGTTGGCAGGAGTGTTTCTGTGAGGACGGCACGGTAAGTTGATTTTAGCTTCGTCGATTCCAGCTATGCAATTGTTGTAGCAGTTCATGGGCACTTCACAAACTGTCTTTAATTAATCTTACGAGAAAAATAGAAAATTTGTTAGACAAAATAATACTTCTGGAGGAACAAAATGCTCCCCCTAAAGCTCAGCTGGGATTTGAGAGAGAGTTTAGTATGGGCCGAACGTCTCTAATTTGGCAGTCTCTTAACCTGGCAACATCCATAGACTGGTGTGATTTTAATTAGCCAGATATCCACTTCCCATGGGTGTGGCCAAATTTTCTGTGCTCCCATAAAGTTTGCTTACAGCCACCAGTCCTGGCTCTCAGTGTTCTGTGACGTTATTTAGCTGGAATTTTCCACTAGATGTTTTCTAACAGCCCAGTAAGCAGGAGAAGTGTTGGTAATACTCCTAGACAATATTGACCTCCTGAGGTCTAGCAAATTCTCTCGTTTGGCACCAGTCAGGTCCCAAGAGTGCTGGACAAGAGAGGTTCAACCTGTATAACCCAGAGAGTAGTGAGTTTTTTTTGTTTGCTTTTGCCCTCTGTCACAACATGTACAGTATTTCTAATGACCTAGCACAGCTTCCATATTCCTTCCCACTTTTAAAGTTCATGGAATGCTTTTAAACATGCAGTACAAACCTTCCACATCTTATCATCCCAGGGAATAACTGACTTCCAGAAAGCAGCATGTACTGACAAGTACCCATTTTGTCTAAATTGCTCAGTGTAGTATGGAGTACAGGCTCTTTTGGGATCTAATGGGCAGATCCTCAATTGCTGAGGTTCATTGTCCCACTACCTACAACATTCATATCCATTTTTTTAAATGTAATGAAACCATTCCTGACACCTTTGATTTTAAAAACCACCACAAAATGAGTTTGGTGAAATTGCTGGTCCTCCATTCCCAAGCCGTAGAATGGGGATCATTGAATTGCCTTCTCTGCCAGAGAATGTGTGGTATAAGGGCAAATGAGTAGCACAGATAGATGAGTTTAGCTTTGTGCCCTGTGAGTACAGGGGCAGACTGAAGTCACCAATAGTCAATGGGACTTTATACAGTGCACAAAGATAAGGAAATGCTATGCAGGATTGGAGGCTTTGTGTGAACATGATCCTTGATCATTTCACAGCCAGAAAATTCTATAAATCTGACACTTCTGACCTAGATCATTTAAAGTCCTTCTCGGTGCTACCAAAAGGCATTTATAAATGGAACCTTGCATGTGTAATATATCGTATTTTACCTGCATCTGAAGCCTATTGAGCAATCGTTCTCAGATGTAATCATCCTTATTCACTGAGTGTGACATTTTATATTGTATGAGAACAAAGATTAAACCTAACTTGGTAACTTTTTTCAAAGTAATGTTCCCAAGTCAGTTTATTAAAGCAAAAGGAGGAGTATTACTAACGTTTGGTAATTGGATACTATTCTGGTGCACTGTTAATTATCTTGGACCAGTTATGGCAATTAAATGGAAGTCATTAGTCAAACCGCTTCCAATTTGTTCTAATGAGGTGCCTATTGATTTATAATGAAGTTTTTTAAGGTTTAGTGGCTCATAGATAAAAAGGGTTAACCTGTAATTTAGAAAGTCTCTAAAAATAGACCTTTATAAATGTCTATTACATTCGTGCTTTACGTTTTCCTTTCTGTGACTACAGTAAACATATGTGCTGCTAATACTGGCTAGTTGCTTGATCCTACAGTTGGATCCATGTGGATGTAAGGATCTGTTTGCGCAGATCAAAATACAGCAGCAGGCCTAAACTGACTGTGTTTAAAGAGCAGCTTCAGCAGATTTTCTTTAGATTGCGTGTTTTAGAAGACTCACAATACAGAGAGCTGCCCTCAGTCTAGTACATGTGCAGTGGAATAGGTGTCTTCAGCTTTATGATGTGTTACTGTTCCACAAAGGCAGCTCATGATGCAGTGTTACATAACAAATCCTTAATATAGGAAAGCAATCTTCCATTGGCACAAATATTCACACATGCTCCCAACCTTTGGATGGAGTGAGACCAAGGGCTCGTAAAGTGCCTGCAGATACAGACAGATCCCCTGGGCATGTTTCTCAGCATTTAGCAGATCACAACTGCTTTCCATCATCATTTTCAGGGCTGTATGGAGGCTTGAAAGTGTTCTTAATGTACGTGTGGCATAGCTGGCTTGCATTTCAGCAATATCTTCCACTACCAGAGGTGAATAGAAGCCCTTACCCAAAACACATGGGTACGTTGGAAGAGTTTGCAATGAAGTTTACTTTTCACTGACCTCTAGTTTTAGGTTTTAAAAACAATTAGGAATCCTAATTTGGTCTCCTAGACATTAACTGGCAACACAACCACAATCCTAGATGTAGTGGAGTTGAGATCACCACATCCTTGACACATCCTTAAATTACATAAACAGGAAAAGTTGTGGCAGGAAATTTCTTGCCTGACCTTAACTAACTAATGCTGGATAAAGAAGGGATCCCTGTTCCGTATATAGGTTTGTCACCTTTCTAATTGCTGACAACTGGCCTGCCAAAGCCCGGCCCCTGTTCTGCCTCTTCCCCGCAAGGCCCTGCTTCCATCACATGCTTATCTTTCCCTCCTCCCCAGCCAGTGTTTCCTTTAAGCTGGGTGCTTGGAATGATGCCCATGAGAGTCAGGCGCGGCCCAGCTGATTAACAAAGTGCCCATCCAGCAGCATGTGTTTCTTTTGGTGGTACACATCTGCACATGCCTTGGTGCACATAACAAAATTTATTCTGCTTCTGGATGGACAAAATAGAGGGAACACTCTCCCCAACTGCAAATTGCTCACTGTATCATCTCACGCATCGGAGGGGTAGCCGTGTTAGTCTGGATGTGTAACAGTAATGAGGGGTCCTGTGGCACCTTATAGACTAACAGAAAAGTTTTGAGCATGAGCTTTCGTGAGCACAGACTCACTTCATCAGATGCTGGTCTTGGAAATCTGCAGGGCCAGGCGTAAATAAGCCAGAGCAAGGGTGGGGATAACAAGGTTAGCTCAGTCAGCAAGGGTGAGGCTTACTACCAGCAGTTGATCTGGAGGTGTGAACACCAAGGGAGGGGAAGCTGCTTCTGTATTTAGCCAGCCATTCACAGTCTTTGTTTAAGCCAGAGCTGAGGGCATCGAATTTGCAGATGAATTGTAGCTCAGAAATTTCTCTTTGGAGTCTGGTCCTGAAATTTCTTTGCTGTAGGATAGCTACTTTTAAGTCTGCTACTGTGTGGTCTGGGAGAGTGAAGTGCTCTCCTACGGATTTTTGTATATTGCCATTTCTGATGTCTGATTTGTGTGCGTTTATTCTTTTAGGTAGAGACTGTCCAGTTTGTCCGATGTATATAGCAGAGGGGCATTGCTGGCACATGATGGCATAAATTATATTGGTAGATGTGCAGCTGAATGAACCCACGATGGTGTGGCTGATCTGGTTAGGTCCTGTAATGGTGTTGCTGGTGTAGATATGTGGGCAGAGCTGGCAACGAGGTTTGTTGCATGGCTGGGTCCCTGAGTTAGAGTGACTGTGGTCCACTGTATAGTTGCTGGTTAGGATTTGCTTCAAAGTTATTTTTGTAGCGTAGACACAGCCATAAAGTCGGGGGTGGGGTGGGGGCAGAAACGCAGGTTGAGCTGATGTGACGCCAAAATACAGGGTCATTCTGAATTAGTACACTGCAAAAAAGACAGGGATGAATGTCGAAAAACTTTATCTGTGTTTGGGGTGACACTGGGGGGAACAAGCCTCCACAAATAACCTAATGCTCTTGCACTCCACCAGTGATTTAAAGGTCCAGGGCTCCAGTTGCCACAGTAGTAGCAGTGGTGCCTGGGAGCCCTGGGTCCCAGAGCAGCTGTCCCCCGCCCCATCCCACCCCATTAGCAGGCCTGTTCTGTTTCTACCAGTGGGAGACATTTTAAATCATGGATTTTGATCTGGAGTTATTTCTGAATAATGTTAATTAGCACAACTGCATAAATATTTGCTTTCGTTGACGTCAGAAATCCAGATGATGGTTTGTCTCCAGAGAAATATGGCTTTCAGTGAGGGCACTACAAGCATATAGTTAAATCCTAAAACCTCGTCTTGTGGAAACGATGCAAAGGTGCACCAGGGGGAAGATTTTTAATTATTTTCCAAATTTATCTATTTCCTCAGAGTCAGAAGACCTTGTTCACAATACAGTCACCAGGCTGTGAAACTCTCTTTTCCATCCTAGCACTCAGCTCATCCTTCAGCTCGTTCTCTCACTAAAATAACAAATGGCAACGATAACTGCATAAATGTGCTTATTAGCATCAGTTCAACATGCTCCTGCATTTGTTCTGAAGCAGTTCTTTCCTAATAGCCATGGAAACCAATGACAGTTCAGTTAAATTTATAGTTCTTTAAAATACACACACAGAGAGCAACTTAACTAGGTGGATGCATAGAGTGGAAAATCTCTCAGAGAGGATGGCTGGCTCCATAGTTTCTCTCAATAGTCTCACAGAAAAGTATGTGAGCTGTTATTGTTGGAACCTTTCAAAAAGCAGCTAGTCCTTTGGGATGCCCAATCACTGAAGCGCTTTAAAGGGACCAGACTTTCCATAAGTTTTGAGCACCCATGGTCGGAAAATCATGCTTTTATGCATTTATTTATTTATTTTTGAAGAACAAATATCGGAGATGATTTGATCAAAGTGTATAAATACCTCCATGGGAGAAAATGCTAGGTACTAAAAGGCTCTTTAATCTAGTGGACAAAGGCATAGCGAGAGCCAATGGCTGGGCGGTTTTCAAACAAGTTCACTTCAGGGTCTAAATGAGTGATGGAACATGGTTGCTGATTCCTGTGCAAATAGGCATTGCTTGACTTGTAAAATCTACTCTGTGGCGATGGGGGGGTGAGAGAGGAGGGGCTCAGGTTGTATCTGATGCCGCCAATGGAAACAAACAATTTTACTGCTTTATTTTTAACCCCCGTTGGCTCTTCAGAGCAAGCGCAGCTAAGGGAGAGTGAGCTGGAATCTAGCCCTTCATGGGTATCATCAAGTGAGCTATTTACTAAGTTCACTTACAGCGGTGCAAGCTCTCTGACGGTATTGAGGTTGTACTGGTGCCAGTGAGGCACAGTGGGGCTGACAAAATTCTCAGGCCTCATGGCAAGGTGGGAGCCTTGGGCAGAAGGAGAGGCTGGGTTAGGACAGCCAATCCTCAGCACCACCTATTCCATACTGCCCACCTACCACCCCTTAGTGCCACTGGAGCGGGCCACGGAGGGCTCTGACAAGCATTTAAGGAGCTCAGGGCTCCCAGCAGTGGCCGCCACTGCTGAATTGCTGTGCCCTAGGGCAGTTGGCCCTTTACGCACTCCTCACCCCCTTGTTGGCCAGCCTGCTGTGGGACTAATAGGGTCCCTGCACCTATGATGATGAAAAACTCACATGACTTTCAGATCCCGTGCTAGAAGGTTAGAGAGAAAACACCCTTTTGCCTGTAAGATGTCTGTCTGATCCAGAAATCCTTCAGATCCAATAATCCTGATACCTGTTTTCAGCCTAGACACATGCCTTAATGTCCTTTGTTATAATTATTGCACGTATGCCCAACAGTTTCTGATGTCTCCGTTTCAACTCTTAATGAAAAGTTTACTACCCATTTCATAAATAGACTGCAGAAGGAAACACCCAACATTAGAAACATGTTAATTTGACCTTTTTTCTGATGTGAATTCTCAACCAAATAAAACATTTGAATTTTTACCTTTTTGAGCTTAACAGTAGAGCAGCAGGTAGGGAGTTCCAGTATTTAACTTTGGATACCTTAGCAGGACATAAAGGTGTCATGTTTGGCAATCCATTAGCACATAGGCATTTAACAGGCCTAATTTGGCTCCTAGTGAAATCACCAGAAACGCTGCTTTTCCGGTAGTTGTTAAGGCCAGAAGGGACCATTCTGAACATCTAATCTGAACTTGAATAAGATCAAACCTGCCATTTCTGTTTGAGCTACAGCAGCTATTTAGAAACCCATCCAGCCTTATATACTTCCTAAATGCAGCAATGGTGCCAAAAAGGTTATTTTGGTTTGCGAGAATCTTTATGAGATCCATATGTCTCATTTTGAGTAGTATGCCCATTCTCACTACACTTATTCTTATTACCCTTCTTATACTTGGTGTGCCTGAACACTGAGAGAGCTTTCTGGATTCAACTTCTATGGAAAGAAGAAAAAATATTTTTAGCTCACTGAAAAGAACAACATCCTTTTAAAAGAAAAACTAATTTTATATGACTGGTATACTGTCTGAAATATGTGATAACATGTGGAAAATATTTGAAGTCATAAACTAAGCACAGCTACATAGTCTTTAAAATATATACATTTTGTATAGCACTATATTTAACATATGGCCTGTTTTGAAAGAGGGATATATTCATTACACATGCTCAGGAGTGCTGTGTTTTGAAGCAAATTCATTACCTGTAAAGGGTGACAGTGTTGAAGGCACACATTCTTGATTTGCCTGTACATACACACGTTGTAGAGCTGGAAGGGACCTTGAGAGGTCAGGCTTCTGTGCATACAGCAGGACCTATTACCATCCCTGACAGATTTTTTTTTTTTAAATCTAACCTGCCCCACACCCTTGGAAAAGCCTCCTTAAGGATTGAGCTTACAACCCTAGATTTAGGAGGGCAATCCGCTAACCACTGAGCTCTCTCTCCATTCCCTCACCTACAGACCTGGTAAAACCTAGGCAGTAGCTATGAAAGCCAAGCTGCCAAAGTAAATCATGATCTGAAGAGACTATGCAGGAAAAGGACAAACCTCAGAAATACCGGCAGTCAGAAAAGCAACTGATCTAAACACACGGAGTTCCCCTGTGTTACCCACTAAGATTCCTAAAGGTTCTGGAGCTTTTCCAGGTGTGTCTCCCTCTGTGGCAGGCCACAGCTACATGTGTCACCCTCTGATGATGGCATTATCTGTGGGGAAGAGGGGAATGCTGGTGAAACATTCACCTTCCGGTCAGCAGGGGTTAGCACATGGTTTCAGCCACTGCCATTCACCAGGACTCACAGCAACGAAGGGTCCTGTGGCACCTTATAGACTAACAGAAAAGTTTTGAGCATGAGCTTTCGTGAGCACAGACTCACTTCATCAGATGCTGGTCTTGGAAATCTGTTAGTCTATAAGATGCCACAGGACCCATCGTTGCTGTTACAGATCCAGACTAACATGGCTACCCCTCCAATACAGGACTCACAGTGACCTTTTGGAGGGTGCCAAACTCACCTTTTGCCTGCGTGTGTTGTGTGTCATCCTTTCAGCCCCATCCATGAGGACTCCAACTTTTGCTACAGCCTCCAGCTGCAAAGCCGGATTCTAGCACAAGATGCAGAGACTTTGCTCATTTGGCTCCAGAAATTCCCAATTCCATGCACCAGCCATGGTAGCAGCCTTTACAAAACCACTTAAAGGGGAGGGTGAAGGATAGGGCTGTCTCCATCTCCTCATCTTTACACCTCCCTGGGTGCATATACACTTGCATTCCTCTTTTGAAAGAGGTATGCAAATGAGGTGAATCAAAAATGCAAATGAGTTGTGAATTTGCATATTTGGTACCTCATTTGCATATTCTAATTTTGAAAGAGCTTCTTTCGAACGAAGAAAGCCAGTGTAGACACTGCTCTTTCAAAAGTAAACCCCATCTTTGAAAGAATCCTTCTTCCCATTAAATAAAGGGAAGAAGGATTCTTTTGAAGATGGGTTTACTTTTGAAAGAGCAGCATCTACACTGGCTTTCTTCTTTCAAAAGAAGTTCTTTAGAATATGTAAACGAGGTGCCAGATATGCAAATTTATACTTCATTTGCATTTTTGATTTACCTCATTTGCATGCCTCTTTTGCACCCCCTGGGTATAGGAGTGGTTTCTGCTAGCATCTGAAATGGGATTCAGCTCACTTCAGAAGCAGCTCCAGCTGCCTCATGATTTGGATGGAGGAGTATGGCCCTCTACCTTCTCTAAAGGCATTAACTCTTTGTGGAGAGACACCAACTTTCTCATTTATCTGGCTCTCATTCTTCAGAGCCGAGCCAATCAGAACACTGTTGCCTTCCTTTCTCCTGAAACACTGACAGCAATGCTTCAGAAAGGTGAACAAATTTTCCACGCCTGCTTTCTTGCCTCTCCAAATGGAGCAATGGTAGTCATGTAATATAATGTAAGAAGAGTAGTGAACAGAGCCACACAAGAAGGGGATGTCTCATCAGAACACACCCGTTCCTGTAAATGTTGTTAGGCTTGTGAAGCTTGCTCAGAAGACACATTCCACTTCTAAAGCCTGAGTATTTGGCCTGCAGCTGCTGAATGAAGGGTCTGCCAACTACATTTTTATTTGGCTCGGGGAGGGAGGGAGGGAGGCAGGGAAGGACCTAGGGGATCGTGGGGGAAGGCCCATCCCCTGTTATGCACTCCCAATTATTCCTTGAAACAAGCCTCACGTGTACCTGGAAAAATGGGATTTTTGTTTTCTGAGGTAAATCTGCCAAATGGTAGCCCCAAGATCCTGACTTTCTTGTGAAATGCTCAATTCTCCTTCTGAAAAGTCACAGAATTTTCTCTGTTTTGGTGTTAATTTTAAAATGGGTCTTTCTAATCAAAGCTCAAGCAGGGTCGGAAACTAAATGTTCCCTCCCATTCTTCTCCCTGACGTTTTTAAGGGTGTTTTCAGCCAGGATTAAAGGACGGAAGGTGCCAGGCTCCACTGAGTATTCAAGGCTGTAGGAAAGAAAACGTCAAATTTATCAACATAAATCAGAGTACATTTTTCTATGGTCTCTAACTCCTGAACCAGTAAGTTGGGTTTGAAAAAAATAAATAAATAAAGGGGGGTTGTCACATTTTCTTTGCCTAACTGCTCCAGTTTTCAAGTTGAATTCCATGTTCATGCCACAGGTGGCTGCTCCTTCAAGCAGTCAGATCCAGATATAGAACCGTGCATCGTTCATTTCCTCTGAACCCACCATGACCCAGAATAATTGCGAGTGTGCACTGTTCAGCATTCCGTGGAAGCATGAAGCATTTCAAGGAGTTGTTGTGAGCTCTTTTATTTCCCCAGAAGCTTTTCTTGCATTCTGCAGCGAAAAGTAACTGGGGATTGCGGGGTCTGGATGTTAGATCTACGTGATCCAGTGCACAAATCTTGGAGCCCCTTAATACCCCTCTGTTACTCATTGCCACATCATGTAGACAAGTTCTTAACAGTCAATGAAATGTGAGTTGTAAACAGAGCTGGCAGGGAGGGATTTGAAAACAGTCCATTTAGACAGAAAGACTCCAGAACAACGATATAAGACAACGGGTCAGACTTCCACAGCACACTGCTTCTTTGTAGGCATCATGTGCTTTGAACTCAAATGTCTGGCCACTTATTTACCTGCCTACATAGGAGCTGTTGTGTGTGGCGGTCTTTTGGAAAATCTTGCCCATGAAGGCCTGTGGTCTGGTACCAACAGTTTATTCTCTACCTTTCTGGGAATTTAGCAGTTGTGAAAGGTGCTGACTTGACAGCCCTGTGGAACAAAACCCTTCACTTGCGCTAAAGCATATTGTTGTATGGGACAAGGCAGTGCAAGCTTCCTCCTGTTAACCTGCAGGGCTGAAAATAGCAGTGTAGGGGTTCCTGCTCAGGCTGGAGCATGGGATGGGAGACCTACTCTCATTGGGTTAATGGTAAGGAAGTTTGCACTGCCTCTTCTCAAACTTCTCCTGTTCTAAGTCTCCTAGCCTGAGCCTGAAGCAGCTGACCTGAACCAGCCACTTCAGGTGCTGGGGCAAAGTGGGAGGAGTGGGGCTCAGCTCTGCACCCCGAGAATGGGCAGGGACAAAGATGGACGGGGCGGCGCCTAGGATGGCCAGCCTTTAGGACCACCCAGATCATGGCACTGAGCCCCTCTTCTCTACCTTACAGCCACATGGAGCGGTCGACCAGCACTTCTGCAGAACTTCAAAGGGGCCCAGAATTTTGGCCACCAATGCTGCTGCTATCTGGACAGTGGCAGTAACCGGAGCTCCATGCCCCTTTGAAATGCTGGGCCTCTGTGTAGCTGCACCCCCCCGCGCCCCCTGCTTCTTCCCTCCCCACCCCCATCAGCAGGCCTGACCTGGACTGTAAGGCTGCCAGTGGGTTGTTTGCTTTTTCCCTGTCGAAGCATCCAAACTTTCTCATCAGAAATGTCATAGGATGGTGCTTAAGTCACCTGACTCTCGGAGAAGGCTCACACTGGTGGATTGCTAGCAGAGATACAGGCATCCCTGCAGTCTGGACGTAGGCGCTTATCTGTGGGGGAAGGTTAGGGCTTCAAACACCCCTCTATCATCAGATTTTCCCATTGTCCTAGCTTAGATTGGGAAGCACCTCACATGCTGGCTTTTGTCGATCATGTTCTTAGGCACCTCTCTTGCCTCATTCATTGGATGGGGAGTATGGCTCTGTGTCTGTAGTGGTCTTCCCGTGATTTTTTTTTGCTAGGTGCTATAATGTGGAGTATCACAATGCTTAAGTCCTTTTGTGGATCTGGGCTTATCTCCTTTCAGCATGAACGTCTCATTTCAGACTGGCTTCTTGGAAACCTAGGGTCATGGCTGACTAAGAGATTTAGCTACACAACTTCCTTAGGACAGACCTCTGAAAGATGCCGAACTGACTTAGGAGCACAATTTCCGTTGAGAATTCATAGAACTTGGACGCTGACGTCACTTGGGCACTTTTGAAAATCCCACCCGGTAATTATAAGCCAGCATTTGGTGCGGCTAAATCCCCTGAGTGGTGAAACTGTCAACTGTAAAGGCTGAGTTCTCAGAAAGCAGTTACACAGCTGCCGACACATTGCCATCTTGTCCCATGCTGAAAATACCTGAAGGTGTGTATCTCTCAATGAGTTCCCTTTGTGTTTAGTTAGCGCATAGTGTCTTTTAGGGGAAGTGATCATTGACTGGGTTGGGGTGGTCAGGTCCAGTGTGAGAGTTCAGTCTACTAGTTAGAGCTGTGTCCAGGAAACAAGCCCAGGGTCAGTACTGATGAGACAAAAGCCAAATCCCAGAATCAGAATGTCAAACGGGTGTAAGGCAGAGTCAGAGACAAGTGTCCAAAATGAGCAGGGACTGCAATGAGGACCAGAGCAAGGGAAGTATTCCTGCAGCCCTGACACACTTTGAGCTGCCACTGAACTGCAATGGGACCAGACTTATAAGGCCAGCCAGAAACTGTGGTCACAGAGTGCCAAGGCAGTGAGCTGTGCTCGTTGGTCACCTTGCAGCATGGCTAGCCAGGGGGCAGGCCAGCAGCTGGTCCCTCATACAAACATCGGGAGAAGACAAAATTCTGTTGTTTACATGGCTGCAAGCACATGGATATGAAAGGAATTACAGCCAAGGAAGTGACCACATAATTGAGACCCTGCAAAAGGTTTATTATCTTGAGTACTTCCCACACGGTACCTTCAAGTGCTTTTCCACTCAAGTTTCCATGATAGGCCCCAGATACACACAAGACCTCTGCCACTTCCTTCTGAAGACGGTCTAATAATAGGCTTCATCGTCAGACCACCTCTTTTTTGTTATTGTTGTTGGAGGGTTTTGTTTGGTTTTGTTCTTCAGGCAGAACTTCCCGTTGTGCCGTTTCATTCATTGGTTATACCCCATTTGATGTGCCAAAGCAGCGTTACTCCTAGCATGCCTCTCTATCCATCAAATAGTTACAGAGAGTTGGACTGTAATTGCTTTAATCCACATTTAGTCAGCTAGAAAACAGCTTTTAAAATATTATTAATCCTTTTTTCCTCAGAAGTCAATTCCTCCAATTTATAGAGTGGTGTTGGCCTGTGCTGGGCGTTTTTTAAAATGGCACTTTTGAGCTTTGCTCTCTGAACGTTACAAAGGAGGTCAGTGCTATTGTCCTCAGTTTATTGATGTGGAACGTGGGTTGGAGGGGCTGGGAAAGACTTGTTCACAGTCACCTGGTGTCAGAACTGGGAATCGATCCTGAATCTTTGTCTAGTGCCCTGTCCGCATGGCCACACTGTCCTCAGGCTGCCAGCTGGGATCTGATGATACAGTAAATGGGGAATCTACAGAGACTCTTCCAGATGGCTGGAGCTACAGAAGACGCTCTTGTTCTGCAAGTAGCAAGCTTGTCTGAAGGGACAGAAGGAATTTGATTTTGTTCTAGACCAGACAATAGTGGGAGGCGACTCAGATAGAGAGGGGGAAATTATGCATTTTAAATAAAGCAAATTGGTTGTGATTATAATTAAAATAGGAGATCCTGGGGTTGATTCAAATCTTGATTAGCAAATGTTCGTATTAATTATAATTCACATTAGCGTGGAAGGCAGTGAATTGCCGTGTTAATTGACATATTATTAATGTCCATAACTGCTGCTGAGAATCCTCTCCACAGATAATACAATTATCCTCTGCGTTAAACGGCTAATCCATTTTCTTGACTCTCCTCTTCCCCCTGGCTACTAGTCAGCACCTGTAGCTGCTGTTTCCCACGTCTGCTTTACTTCTGCACTTGTGATTTTAATGGGACTGACTGCCCCATCAACAGTAATGCAAACGAAGGCAAAATCAAATTAACTTATCCCACTGAAACTGGGCAAAGCAAGAGAGCACGGAGATTTGATTTGTAAAACCTGTTCTCTGCTGTGAAGGTGTCATGTGGGGGAGGAATTGGCGTAGTTCTTGTTGTAATGAGAATATTGCTATTTGTAAGTAAAAACTCAGTATATCTTTTTTCTTCAGCCCTTGCAGCAAGGAGAGAGGAATGTTTATGTACAGATTAGTTTCCGAATAACCCCCATTAGGCAATGTTTACTTCCACGCACATTACCTCACACAAAAGTTTGCAACAATTTAAGGTATTTTACAGCTTGTGGGGTCCCTAATGATCCTGCCTTCTCAATTTACCTTAAATCCTTTTCTGAAATGAAAGAAACGCACTAATATAAATAACATTATCCCTCTGGAGTCTAAAAGATTCAAAAGAACTCAGGCACTCATTTAGGTCTGTGTCTAGAAAGTATCAGTGTTTTATGGGTGAACCTTTTTGTGTAAGATTTTTTTAATAAAAAATAAAGGGGAAATAAAGTGCAAACAGGCAGAGCAATTCTTTTCTGAGTATTGGCTTCAAAGTGTAACAGAATAACAGCCCCTGCTGCCTTCAGAATGTTGTGAGCACAGAGTATAAGTGAATGAAAACATTCCTAAGCTGATTTTTGAGCAGTGACCCGTGGGATAAACAGGGATTCATTGATCTATCCACAGAATGGTCATATGATCAACAATGGCAATGCTACTTTTCTCACAGTTCCCAGTCCACTCAGCTCTCAGCATAAGGGGTTATCTCAGCCTCCAGCTCCATGAATTCTTGAACCGTTTGCTGAAAGAAAACATGTCCCAGTTGCTGGGGGGCGGTGGAGATTCTAAGTGTAATGGAGGCAAAGACATTGAGCTGGGTAATTGGCTTTAATGATTATAAAGTGTTAAGGAACAGTGTTCATACCGAGCTCAGTCATACCATCCTGAAGGCCAGTGGGGAAGAGTTAAGGCCAGGATGGAGGAAAAAATATGGTCGTCTAATCCAAGGAAACTGAAGAAGAGCACAGCAGTCCCATAAAAGCCCTTGTCTTTCAAACTGCATAAACATATGATGATTCCATCAGATCTTCCACCAGGGACTGGGCGAGGATAAGGGCTTCAGACTTGTGTCCACCTCAGGATACATTTTGTGTCTTCCTACAAGCCTGGACCAAACAGAGGATATAATTATAATAGGTCATCATTGCTCACGTTATATTTAGGAGGAACATTGGGTTGGGTGAGACAAATCGTGCACACGTATTTCTTCTAGTGAAATTAGTGTATCTCGTATTCGGATAACTGAGCTTTTTAGGCCCTGATTCAGGAAAGCATTTCAGCCTTCCTGAGGTGATTACATCCATCCCCACAAATAGCAGCTAAATAACTTTAATAGGACTTAACTAGTTTCTTAAGTGCTGTTCTGACTAGGGATGTTTTCCTGGACCAAAAACTTCATTAATACTCTATATTTGTTTGTAACTGTTTGTAACATGCAGTAAGAGGACCATGTATTTAGCCCCTTCCTTGGAAAAACAGATACTGTTCCAAACATGGCTGAAAAATACTTGAAACATGGTCTCCAGCAATGCTTCCTGCAAGGAAATATCTTATTCTTGACATAGTTTCCCTTTTCCATATAGTACTGTGTTTGCAATGGTATAGTTAAGACTATGTCAGTCTTTCCACTATAAAAACCTTCTCCAAAACATACAGCAGGTCCATAAAACCAACTTAAATCTTGACAGACTTCCAGCTTTGAGATGGAGGTAGTGGAGGGAAGGCAGAGAACATTTTAAGAAATATTTAAGGCTGTTTTTCCTACTGTATTAAAAATAAAAAATTAAAAATATATACATTTAGAGGTCAGATGTTCAGCTGGTATAAACGGACAAAGCTACACCAATGTAAACCAGCTGTAACCATGGTCCTTCTTGTTTAAGATCTGTTAGCTTATGCTTGGCTTACAGTCTTTAAAAATTCTATTATGTAGGTCTTTACTTTAGGGTTTGAAGTTATTTGGTCACCCTTGTGGGAGACTGGTTGAAAATTTTCCATCAAAACTGTTCGTTGGGAAAATGTGTTTTCAACCCTTTTGTGAAATTTGTCCCCTCTGCCAAAATGTATTTATTTTGTTAAAGTGAATTTCCAACTTATCCCAAAACTTTCAGAATATTTTATTTCTGAAAAGCCGTTGTGGGAATGGTAATGCAGGTGCCTCCTGCTCTCATTCTCTTCTAAGGGTCAGGTTCCTAGGATTCTCTTCTGAGAAGCAATTGCCGTGAGGCAGCATGTCTCCACATCAAAAAGATAGTGACCATGGTGCATTCTGGGAGATGTAGTCTTTCCAAGAAGCTCAGTCTATAAAGGCTGATGAAGCATCAGAACTACAACTCCAGTGAGGCACCAGGGAACATTTCAGAAATTAACCATTTCATTTTTCAGTCTTTCTTTGATAAAGTTAAATTTTCTTTGGAATAATTTGATGTACTTCAGTTTGTTGTTGTTTTCTTTGTCTAAATTTTCCACTGAAATACGCTTCTTTTCCCAGCCTGCTCTAGTTAAGGAGCTCTGAGCACCCAATTCCTTTATTATAGCTCATATAAGGACTGGTTGGAATTGTACCAGGTGAACACAAGGTTGTTAACAAAATGCTTGCCAGTAGGAGCACAGAGACAGTAGAAGTAGGTGGAGCCATAGCTCAACTTTCTGCCTCTTCCTGTCACATCTGCTGGCTGGCCCTGTGGAAGCAATATGCTGTACTTAAATGACTGTAGCTCCTCCATGCATTGGTCCATGCCTGTGTTGATTCCCCAGCGGTGGTATGGTTCTTCATTGCCCCAGTTCAGTAATTGCATGTCTAGAACTATCTGGACTATCTAGGGCGGTGTCCCAAATAGTGGATCAGTTTCATCATTTAGTCTTGTTCAAGAGACAGAAGGCGGAAAAAGACTCTCAGAAAGATTGTAGTGATGTTTGCCAGCCCCTCCACATACTCTGGAGCCCCACTAGCACAGTGAATTTCATGTTATTGTGAAATTGTATCCAAATCTATGGACCCATTCTTTTCTCACAGACATCAGTGGGAGCTATGTTGGGCCCATAACACACAAGCAAATGCATGCAATATGTTAGGTGTATCTTCAAGAAAAACATTTGCCTCAAGTAATTTTTTCAGCCTGCCATATCTGTGGATCACATGGGAAAATCTAGTGCACCCAACTGTAAGACAACTTTTTTCATGTTGTGGCTATGGTACTGCTCTCTGAGTGCGTCTTTGAGCGGACAGGCCAGGAGGAGGCCATTTCATTCTGTTCTTAAAGATTTTGTTTATTGTTCTGTGCTTCACATTTTTTTGTTTTTCTTTTTTTTAAAAAGGTTCCTCATGTGTGAGAAGCTTGGACCTTGTAGCATTCTCACATTCCCCTTATAAGTAGAACACTTTAGTGCAGTTGCGATTATTGGTGGCAGAAGAGCAGATCAAAAACTCAGGGCCCCTACTGGCGTTTATGATTCTGCACTCAGAGGATTTTTAATATATTTTCTATTAAACTTCTCATTTGTCCATCAGTCAGGCACCTTCCAGGCACAAGTTTAAGCCTTTTTACCAATCAAATATAATTTCAAAAGAAGCTTGAAAGCAAATCTCAAGTCTTTATGTTGGGCATACTGCTGAGATAACCACGCAGTGACAATAAATACAGTCCTCTTTGTGTGCACTCCAGTGGTAGGAGTGAGCATCTGGGATTCATCTAGAATCTAAAGTTTGTATCAGGAGGTAACTGGGGGTTCTTTGCATGACTCCAGGCTGGTCATAGTTTAGTTTTCATTGAGAGTGTAAGTGTAAACATCTGTCAATATTTTTAATGACCAAAAAAGAATTCAATTACTTTTTCATAAATGAACATTGACAAATCATTTTCTCTGGGACTCAGCTAGGGAGGCGAGGAGCCTGATGTATTTATTTGCACAGAGAAGAATGTAGCGTTGCCTTGTAGGGGGGTTGTGCAAACCATGTGGAAGGAGTTTGGGAATTGTTCCTCAGAATGGCTGTTGAGAATAGTGTCACCATATAGCAGTGGCTGAAAGGCTGGATCTGGCACTGAATAGCTTTCCACATATGCTATGCAACAGACTCAGTTTAGGATTGTTGTTGGCTGCTACTGGATGACTGGGTAGACTATAAACCAAACAGAAGACCCATTAAGCTATGCTGTGTGTGTAGAGGTGTGAAAAAGTGAGCTATAAGCTTTAGTAATCACTACCTGGGGATTGACTGTGTATTAGAATATAAAAAAATGCATATACCTGTATACTGTGTATGGTTTTGTGTTAAAATTTCTCCCTTTGTCTTCACCTTTCACAATAATCTTTCCATATTTGGTTCCCTGCTAAATTGTTTAGGTCAATTTCATGCATTGTGGGGGAGTTTCCCCCAATCTTGCTGCTTTCCTCATCTGTCCAAAGAGGAACCGATAATACCCAATAATATCAGTGTTCCAACAGAAGCTTTGAAACTGTGGAGCTTGAGTAGCTTGGGGTTAGGGAAAGCAAGCCTCTCTCACTGTAAGATGGTCAATTATTTGGGGACTATATGTCACTGGGAACCTTATGCAATTCCAGCCTTTGTTCTTTTTGTGAATTTTGTGTTTGGCTTTCTGGTTTAGCTGACATATGGAATCGCATGCAGCCAGACAGCGCTCTAGCATCCTGTTCCAAAAGGACAATGTTTGAGAAATGTACCCACTTTGCTTCAAAGTGACCTGAGTTTACTCTCAGTTACATCACTGTAAACCAAGAAGTATTCCACTTACGTCAATGGAGATGGACTAATGTAATCATGTAAATAAGATCAGAATTGGGCCCCAATAATTCATAGGGTAGGAGACACTTGTCACCAGAGATAAGGTGTGAAATATGTACATCTTACAGTGCTTAATTATAATTGATATTTCCATGCCAAGGGCCGAAGGAGCCATCTTGTCGAAAACAGATGTCACGTGACAATAGCTCATTAGTAAAGCAGATTGGACACTCATCTTGTAGTCCCCTTTTATGGGTTCTCACAGTGTCATAAATAGAGATTGTGGATTGTCTCCAAAAAAATCCGAAACCATGTGCAGTTTGTCTACTTTGATGTCTCATCAGAATTTCAGGCTTCAGCCCAGTAAGTCGGAAAAGCTCCGACTGTTTCAGAAAATCTAGGGTGATACATGGTTTTGTGTTGAAACCAAGTGGAATGCTGCAGTTCTGTTTAACTTTGATAGGAAATTGCATGAAGCTTGGCTGTTCAAATGTTTTATTTGGCATTTGTCTGAGTCTCTGTCTACACTAAGGAAATTCACACTGGTGTTAATATGTTGAAGCTGTGATATTACTGCAACTCCAGCCTGTACCTGAGCAGCACCCAAACTAATCAGAGCTTATACCAGTAACACACTATAGTACGCTCCAGTGGTGTAAACCTAACTGCACCACTTTAGTTACACTAAAAACAAGGAGTCCTGTAGCAACATAAAGACTAACACATTTATTTATGTATTTATTAGGTAATTTGTGGGTAAGACCCACTTCATCAGACTGGGACCTCTGAGACTTAGTTACACTAGTGTGCATTTCTTTAAAACAGAGTACCTGAACCTTGTACTGAAAGCAAAACTCCAAGGAGTCATTTGCCTAATTTGTTCTGAGAATGACCTGTCCCTGACAGATGCAAGCCAAAGAGATGGGCTGATCATTCCGGTTTCAAAGAAGGGGCGATCCTGAATGCGGATTAAATGGGCAAGCCTGCTGTTTGCTAAAGAGACAAAGTGGTTCTCAGGCTGTCCCACATTATTAAATACTTTGGAAACCAAGCAATGTGGTTTGTTGGCCACACCTGAGAAAGGCCCATGGAAGCAGCTGCCTCTTTTACAGAGGTGGGAGTGTGGCAGATTCTGCAGTCTCCTGCAGTCACTCTGGAAGAATGTACTGCATGAAGGTTATGAATTGCTTATATGGGTCAAGGCTCATCTGCCATCTTGGGGTGGGATTGTTGCCCTGGCTTCTTCAAGAATCAAATACTGTGAAGGGGAATTAAGGTGAATTCTTGGGTTGTAAACACCTCCAAAGCTAATACAATAGTGCATAGCAGAGGGTTCCTATGAAGTACTTGACAAAAATTTCCATTTCTTCACTGTTGCATGCCAGTGGAACCTGATGCATTGCATTTCAGTGCTGTATTTAGTGTTCTTCATCTCTGGTTTGAACACCTGATAGCCTTTGAAAGGTTCTATTCAAATTTGGTTCTAAAATTAGCTAAAGATGTGGGGAATCCTTCAATTTTTCTGGAACCAGCTTACCCATGCCTAACTAGAATGGTGGGATTCTAGCCACAGAAATAGTTGTGTTTGTAACTCCTTGTCTCTTTCCCTACTGATAGTGGATATAAAATTTACACCAGGTAAGTCTTGTTTCTCTTTCCCAACTCCTTGACTGATTGCCTGTAACTTATACTTGTACCATCATACCATCAATGACAAGACCTTGTTAACTGAATTTCAGCTTTATTCTGTATTCCTCTGGACAAGAGAGGCATCTGTTGTTGATTAAACAGGTTCAGCAGGCTGGCCAAAATGCCCTCCCCTCTTCTGATGTAAAAATTAATATTTGTCTGTTAAATGCATTTATTTCTGGTCTGATTGGCCATAAAATGTGATGTTTTGTTTCTAAGAAGTCTTACAAGCTCATGTGTGGTAGAACGGCTATTCCATCTGATAAACCACAGAGGAGCCTGTCACTAAAATGATCTGAAGCAAAATTGCAAGTGCCTGTTAATCATGTTGGTGCCTGTCACTTTGAGTATATCCACACTGAAGTCAGGAAGTATGTGTGTAGCATGTGTAGATATGTCTGAGCTAGCTCCTCTGCTCAGATGTGTCTACATGGTCTACAATCATGGCTTGATAGCAATGTAGACATACCATGAGTTACATGTATATATCAGAATGTGACTTTGAATATTAAGCTGACATGGTTTAGCCTTTTGATGCCACACCCATGCACCAGTTCTTAAAGTTGCATGGGCAGGATCTTAGAAGCATAAAACCATGGCAAATTCTTATGGCCATTGCTAAATGGTTGGGAACAGAGAGGATGAGGTAATAAATGGGTTATTTGAAAAATGAACAAACAACAAGAGCATCTAAGAAAGAGGTAATAAACATTTCCCTGCCACGCTATTTTTCTTGCAACCAGAAACTATTTTTCAAGAGTGGAAGATGTGTTACATCAATCTTCCCAACATTTTTTTTAAAATTAAATTGACAGCATCCCCTTATCAGACAATGGGTTAAATTCTGTTTCAGCAATGCAACTTTAAGGAACTTGGGCTACGAAGTCTGCAACTGTCATTAAGAAGCTGGCAGTGGGGATAAAGTCAATAATTTAAAGAGCTGTCACTTTCACATAATCATAAACTTGAAAAATAGAATATTCCTAAAATAGTCATTTTCATGGCAGGCCCTATTATTCTTGACGCTTTTGTGTAAAGCATCCCAAATTCTCCCTCTGCTTGACCCCTTGGTGCAGAGGTCATCTTGTATGTGCAACATCACAACCGGTTGCCAAAAAAGTGTGTGTGATGCAGAAAAAAGGCAAATTAAGTCGCCAATCCATGGGGTGGTAAGAGTGGGTGCTGAACATGGAGAGAACAACACCTTTAATGTAAATATATTTGAGGGTGATCAGGCTCAAGAGAAAGGTAGGTAAATTGGCACTGAAATCAGATCCTCAGCAAGTAGAAATGGGCAGAGCTTCATTGAAGTAAAAATCAAAACTTGCAAGTCTAGAGTAACTGTGGAACTGGTCACGATATTTTTGAAAGTTTCTGCATTTAGACAGTTTCTCTTTAAAAATACGCTTATTCAGATACCCCTGAGTCCCTTGTACATACAAGACATCCACTTCAAAGGAAGCCTCTAGATTCCAGTCCAATGCCAGTTATATATGCTTGGAAATTCACTGTGAGCAAACAACTTCACAACAGAATCTACCCCCTTTAAAATCCAGCAGTCACTGAAGTCCCTAGGGAGTACATCGTCATGGCAATAAACGTAACTTCAGAGCTAGCTAGTCACTCTTATAGTGCCAAATCCTGCTCGGTTAGTCTGGTGCAAATCTGGAGTTTACTCCAAAATTCCACTGTGAACAAAAGTAACATTGGCCTTTCCCTTTAAGTGACTGCTGTAAACAAGGGCAAGAAACACATTAGAGCTGGATTCGTGTCATAGTCACGTGTCGTGATGAGGTTTGATTTATGTTGGCCATTTTTCTGGGATGTGAGATGGGAAACGAGTATGATATTAAACATCTTTATCATATGCTTTACACCCCAAACAATCTCCAGGTGCTTTGCCCAGCAGAGTTCCCAAAGCTCTTGCTCTGTCTTCACGGAATTCTTTCTGAAGCAAAACTCTTATGAAGACATTGCAGGGACTTGCTTCAATATGGACTGTGCAAAAATAGAGCAAGTTGTTCAGGATTCCACTGCACGATACATAGAAGACCATGTTCCAGCTAGAACTTTGTTTTGTGTTGGTGTATCATCTAGCACAGTGGGGCTCTGGTCTAAGACTGGGATTCATAGAGGCAGTAGTAAGATAAATAAGTATATCATCTCCGGTTTGGAGGATGTTTGCCAACAAACAACAGGACTATGCGGGAGGGGGGGTGGATTCTGGAATGTCAAGCTTTCTATGATCTTCTGTTGGAAATTCAGTTTGCCAGGAAGAAGTCTGACTTTTTACCCTCCCCCCATTAATTAACTAGAAATATTGACAAGCATTAAAAAGTACATAAAAGTGCTAAATTTCAAAACCCCCCTTTCCTCCAATCTGTGGCTTTGAACAGGAGCAAATACATTTGTGGTTATGAGGAGATCCCATAAATGTTCTGGTGCTTTCTGCCACTAGCTATGGGGGCCTTTTTCTTGTCAGTGCCACAGGCACTATTTGGTTTATGAGAAAGTCATTGCAATGAAGTAATGCAGCCTTGGACAGCTGGTTGTTTTTGCTGGACGAAGTTCACCCTTCTATCGGGAGTGGAGTGCTGTCCAAAGGACTGTCTGTCATCACCCCTGACACATCAGTTTTGCCCCTGTTATTTTGTTTGTCTTCGTGTCTTACTTACAAGGTTAACCTAACAGTTAGATTTCGGGATCATGGCCAAAGTACTCAGATCCCAAAAGAGAGTTTTCAGCTAATCAGGCAGTGGAGCCAGTTCAACATCTGGTTTATATTAGTGAACAGCTTTGTGTCTGAATGGTGAGCTCACAGCATGGAGACAGAAGTAGTACCTTGATCTGTGATGGCTCAGTCTTATGTGGATTACTGGGGTCGCCACTGTTAATGTCCAGGCTTCCAACAACAGGCTTGCACTGAGGGTTTCCTGATTGAAATTGCTTTGCTTTAACCTGTAGGCGGGATAGACTGCTCACCAAGCTGTAATAAACGATGTATGTGTGCATGAGGTAGACATCAAGATATCTGATGTGCTGGGCTTGAGTGTCAGGGGTAATGCTGAGTGATTAGAATTAGGACTGGGAGATAGAATTCCAATCTTCTCGTACCTTCCTCTGCCATATGCTTACTCTCTGATTTCAGTGTCACACCGAAGAGGAAGAGAGGTAAATATTTTGTGGTATTTACAGGTCACATTACCCATTCGGCTCAGTTTACCAAACACAAAGTGGATCTAATTGGTAGTTACAAGCTGTGTCTACACGTGCACGCTACTTCGAAGTAGTGGCACTAACTTCGAAATAGCGCCCGTCGCGGCTACACGCGTCGGGCGCTATTTCGATGTTAGGCGGCGAGACGTCGAAGTCGCTAACCTCATGAGGGGATCGGAATAGCGCCCTACTTCGACGTTCAACGTCGAAGTAGGGACTGTGTAGACGATCCGCGTCCTGCAACGTCGAAATTGCCGGGTCCTCCATGGCGGCCATGAGCTAGGGGGTTGAGAGATGCTCTCTCTCCAGCCCCTGCGGGGCTCTATGGTCACCGTGGGCAGCAGCCCTTAGCCCAGGGCTTCTGGCTGCTGCTGCGGCAGCTGGGGATCCATGCTGCAGGCACAGGGTCTGCAACCAGTTGTCGGCTCTGTGTATCTTGTGTTGTTTAGTGCAACTGTGTCTGGGAGGGGCCCTTTAAGGGAGCGGCTTGCTGTTGAGTCCACCCTGTGACCCTGTCTGCAGCTGTGCCTGGCACCCTTATTTCGATGTGTGCTACTTTGGCGTGTAGACGTACCCTCGCAGCGCCTATTTCGATGTGGTGCCGCGCAACGTCGAAGTTGAACATCGACGTTGCCAGCCCTGGAGGACATGTAGACGTTATTCGATGTTGCTACATCGAAATAAGCTATTTCGATGTTGGCTTCACGTGTAGATGTAGCCACAGGGTCCTGTGACATTTATCAGTAGCTGGGAAGCTCTTGGCAGCAATGCATCCGAGTACTCTAAAAACGTAAAATGGTAAGTGGTGTGCACGTTAATTTTACCCAATCCCTGGCCCAGATGAAGTAACAATATGGTGACAGTGAGCCACATTGATCTTCACTGTGAAATATTGCATCTGGCAACTACTACAGCGATAACTGAAGATTGCCGGCAGCTCCTTATCAGTTTACTTTCCTCCATGAAAAATAGTGTCTTGGTGCCACAGCTCTTTCAATTTCATGGGAGATGTAAGCTAGTCCCAGATATAAAAGTAACTAAGCAGGCAAGGTGTCTCCCTTCTTTTCCCCAAAGGGGTCCCTTTGGATAGCTCTACGCAGCACTTATTTTGAAATAGTGGCTACTATTTTGAAATAACTATGCGAGCTTCTACACAAAGCTATTGCTATTTTGAAATAATTTCAAAATAGTGGGTGCATTATTTTGAATTTGCTAAACCTCACTGTATGAGGAATAGCTCCTATCTGGAAATCGGTATTTCAAAATAGAGGCTGTGTAGATGGGAAATAGGGGCTGTTTTGAAATAAGCTATGCCGGAATATCTTATTTCAATATAAAGCTGCTGTGAGACATAGTATTTCAGATTGGAACCCCTGGAAGCTCTCATGTAAGCCTTCTACCCCTAGCATAATCTCACATCTCCCATTGGCTGGAAACCAGCCAATGGGAGCTGCTAGTTTGCAGGACAGGCAGCGTGCAAAAGGCACTTCCCCCCTCCCCTTGGGCTTGCAGCATTCACAGCAGTGCACATGGCCCCTGTGGCCAGCTGCTCCAAGAAGATGCAGGGACGGAACAGGCGGGGGCCTGGCTGAGGAGCCTGCTGGGCTGCTGGGTGGGAGCCACCCACATAAGCATCTCCTGGCCAGAGGAGACATCCCAGCCCATCCCTCTCCCCAAAACTCTGTCCCTTCTCCTGGGCTCCTACCCTACATAACCCAAAACATTTGTGCCCCCCACATCTGCACCCATACTCCCTCCCAGACCTGCCCCTCCCCCTAAATCCCTCCTCCAGGTCACCACCTCCTCCCAGACCTTGCACGCCAATCCCCTACCCCAAGTCACAACCCAAATTCCTTCAATCCTACCCCAGGTCACACCCCGTCTCCAACAACCTGCACCCCCTCCTTTACCGCTCCACCAGGTCAGAATCCTCTCCTGCGGCTATACCGCCTCCCCAATGCTACGCCCCGACCTGCACTCCAGTGTATGTTCAACTTGACTCTCATTCCTCCTGGGAGACATCTAAATTCATTGTCATGTACACCACCTGTATCCGTGACACCACAATGCTGCTTCTTTGGGGCATTCCAACGGCTGCTCCCATACCATCTGACACTGTATGTAAGAGCTCCCAACAAAAACCTCTTAGCTAAAACAAAACAAAACAAAAATTGCAAGTTGTGGTTGCTAAGTGACAACTTCTACACAAACCAAGCCCTGAAAATCAAGGAAATCAGTAGTTCAGGACATCGTAAATTTTATGTTGTCCACATAATAAACACAGACATGTTAGTCTGATTGGGTGGAAAGAAATTCATATTTCAACACAGCACACATGGGGCTAAGGAGATGGAGGAAGAACAGGCCACCAGATTATTAAAACAGGAGTGAATAACTCTGGCCAAGCTAATTTATTAGTTATATACTTAGATTTACATAGAAGTTTAACAAAGATATGTAGCCAGTGCTCTAGGCACTTTTTGCCCCATATGAGAGAAATAAACACAGCTGCCTTCCTTCATCTTCCCTCTCCTCCCAAAACCCCTTTCATAAGACCCCTGGTCAGCTTCAGGACATGCTGAAAATTAAGCATGTGTTTTGCTCAATCCAGGCCTAAGTTGTACATAGGTTATGGCTGACTTTCTACACAGGGGTGAATTTCACTGATAGCAAAGATGCTTCTTGAAAATCAGAGGACCGACCTGAAATCCTTTGAAGTCAATGAGATTGTTTTCATCTTCTGATCAGGCCCTAGAAGAGGTTTCTACCATATTCCTTGCTGTGAGTTGCTTTTGCCTTCTTTAATTGTTTGGTTTTTTTTTTAATTTTCCCTGCTATGGGGGGATAATGAGCATCCAGTATCCCCATCTAAGCCTAAAGTAGCCACACTCCTGTGAGTTTTCTGCATCTGGAAAAAATAAAATGACTTGCTCACATCCAACCGAGAAATCAAGAGCTTAAATGTAACAAAACAAAAGGGCAAAGGCCAGAGAGGCATCTGTTCTACCAACAACCAACCCCTCCAAGATTTACAGTAGGGAAAGATTTCACTGATCCTTAGTGAAAAAATTATTAATAAGAAATAATCAAAACTTACTTCCAGAATTGACTGTGGTGATAGATGAGGGAAAAACCTAAATCATAAACACACAAAAAAAAACCCAAACCTTGCGCTAAATCTAATTATGTAAAACTAAAGCAGGAAGATTTCAAGAGCATCTAACTTGTATAAACTCCCAGCTATCCTGATTCTATCAGCAGTCTAACTGTCTTGCAGTGGCTGTGGAGCTGCCGCCAGCCAAATAGAACTGTATATTTTTCTTCACTGTATCAGAGTGGAAGGTTAGACAGAGCATTTATAAGAAGCAGACTTGGCTTCAGATATTTCTTTCCACGTTAATAAAATATCCCCTGATCTAGGAAAAAGTGCAGAATTCTAAGAACAGGGGAGGGACTATAAGGAATTTTTTTCCCTTCATCTTTGTAAAACCAGGTAATTTATTCTGCTTTAATTAGGACTCTATTTTACTAAATGACAGAAGGGTTTTAATTTAGAAATGGTAATGTAGCAATACCCGTTGTCTTATCAAAGCAGACAATCTGAGGTAGAGCAAAATATTCCAGATTCTTCATCACTATGGTAATGTTGTTACATGTAATATTCATGCAGCTTGATATAACCATGAAAAAAATCATGTGACCCCTTTGTTATGATACAATCTACAATAGCGAGACACAATTTGACCATAGTGAAGTGCTGTGGTTGGCTTTGGCATGTAGTTAACCAAACAATGTCATTGTGATGGCGGGTTTAAAAATGGAATATATTGTGAGGGAAAATGTTTGGACTTCCTTCCATTCCGTCATTTCTAAAACAGAACCTTGTTTCTTTCTTTCGTTCTTTCTTTCTTTGTCAAAAAAGGAGAAATTTTCCATTCTCCCATTTTTCTTTTTACTGTCTTGCCCCTGGGAAAAGGAGGAAGGGGATTTACTTAGACTTAGGCCCGCCTGTGCATTGGGGCACATTGGGTAACAAGTGCTCGCCAGCAATTTCGGTTGGCTGCAAATAATTCCGCCTCCTCCCATGATATACCAATGTTTAATAAGTCTTCCTTAAATGTGGTGCGCCAGGTCTTGAGTGACCTGCCTCTCTTCCTTCTTCCCTCTGACGGTATCCATCTCATTGTGGTCTTTGGGTGCAGTTGATCTGGCAGACGCAGAATGTGTCCAGCAAACTGCACTCTGCGCTCTGTCACGATATCCTGCAGTGCCTGTGACCCGCATCTTTGTAGTATCTCCTCACTGGTAACACGATCGTGGTAGGTGACACCCAGGACCTTTTGTAAGCAATGCTGGTGGAATACATTGTGCTTGCATGCCACTCTTGACGTTATTTTCCACGTTTCGCTAGCATAAATGGTGACTGGCATGACGATGGTGTTATACAGTCGAACTTTTGTTGCAGTGTCGATTGTTGGTGCAGACCAAATTGGGCGCAGTCTTTGAAACACTGCTGACACCTTACCGATTCTGCAGTTAACATCTGCCTTGACACCTCCGTCGTTAGACAGAGCGCTGCCAAGATAGGTGAATCACTGTACTTCTTCTATGGGTTGGCACCCGACCACTAGTGGTGTGTTTGTCTGAGTGTTCCCAACCCGCATCAACATTGTTTTACCACTATTTATCCTCAGCCCAATTTTGCTGGCTTCTGCTTCCAAATTTGTTGTCATGCCTTGCAAGCATTTGCTCATTTCTGCTAGCAGTGCAAAATCTTCTGCAAAGTCCAGATCCATGAGTCGACGCTGATCTTTCCATGAGATACCTAGATGTGCGTCGCTCATTGCCTTTCTCATGATGAAGTCCACCACTATAAGGAACAAGAATGGAGACAGGACTCACCCTTGACACACTCCGGAGTCGATATTGAAGAAATCTGTCATCCCATTATCGGTCCTCACGCAGCAACTAGAGTTTAGATAAAGATTTTGGAAGACGTTGATGTAGTGTTGTGGGATGCCATATGTTCACACTATGTTGCATAATAATTCTCTATGAACGCTGTCAAACACCTTTTTAAAGTCGATGTAGTTAATTAACAGCGGCCATTGGAACTCGATACTCTGTTCGATGATGTTGCGCAACATGAAGATCTGTTCACTACATGATTGTCCGCAGCGAAATCCGGTTTTCTCTTCGTGCAGTGTTTTATCCACCACGCTCTGCAACCTCCCAAGGAGGACGATGCAGAAGACCTTACCTGGGACCAAAAGGAGCGTGATACCTCTCCAATTGTTACAATCAGTGACATTCCCCTTCTTTGGTAACTTGCCAATTATCCCCTTCCTCCACTCGCCTGGGACGCACTTTGTTCTCCAACATTCATTCAACAGCCCTGTCAGTTCCTGCACCACGGAGTTTCCACCATACTTCAATAGTTCAGCTGCAATTTGGTCTAGGCCAGCAGCCTTGTTGTTCTTTAGCACCTTTATCGCTCTATGTGTTTCCTCAATCGTGATCATGTCTAGGTCTACTTCCAGCTTGTCAGGGAGATTGAAGTTACTCACGTCATAGGTTGCGGTTGGGTTCAGTTGATTCAGTGTTTCTTTGAAGTGTTCTACCCAGCACGCATCTTGCTCTTCTTTACTGAGTAAGATCTTCCCATTCTTGTCTTTGATGGGAGCGTTGCTATTGCTTCTTGCTCCTGTTAACTCCCAGACAATATGATATAGGAGGAAGGGGAGGGAAGGAAATATTTTTTTAAATTTTCCAATTTTATCCAGAAAACAAAAATGTTGGAGCAAAATATTGCTAACATTTTTGATTGTGAAAAAGGCCAGTTTACATTTTTGCTGCTGTCTAAACATTTTTTGACTGGTTCTAGTCAAAGGAAGTTGACTAATAAGATAATCTCAATGACAGTGTACATTAACAGCACTGCTAGTGGTGTTTGCACAGATGTGAATTTAGCCCTTGGTAAGTACCTCCATTTCTTCCTCTTTTCTTGTCCCTTCAACCATCTCTGTCAACATGATTGCTTCTGTTCAGGAGTTTGGCCCATTCCTAATACTAAACTGACCTTTCTCCAAATAGTCTCAGAGGTGTAGCCATGTTCGTCCGTAGCTACACGAATAACAAGCAGTTCTACAGCACCTTAGAAACTAACAGATTTATTAGGTCAGGAGCTTTCATGGACAAGACCCACTTTAGATGATTGGAGTAGACAATAAGAATCCAAGATTTATATAGCAGGGGGAGAGGAGGCAGAAGGTGGAGAAAGGGTTACTTGTCACTAATAGGACCGGTAGATGAAGCAAGTTAAGTTAAGTAGGAGGTGTGCCATTCCTGCAAATATCAAAGGTGGAGAAATTGCCCTTGTAATGTATAAGACAGTTGAGATCTTTGTTAAGCCCTCATTCAAAAGTGTCAAATTTGCAAAAGAATTTCAATTCAGATGTCTCCTTCTGTAGTCTCGTGGTTAAATCCTTTTGTACAAGAATGGCTACTCTGAAATCTGTTATTGAATGTTCAGGGAGGCTAAGGTGTTCAGTGCCTTTCAGAATAGATCACTATCTCTCATCTCATCCTGTCTGTTTTCAGCATAACTTTCAAGAGGTTTGGATGCCACAGAAGTTAAGATACACATCTGTGATGTTATTATACATGCTTAATCCAGTCAAATCCTTTAACCTTTTGAGGTATGGTAGAGCAGAGCTATGAGGAATGTGGAACTGAAGTAATGGGCATCTGCATGCAAAAGATGGGTCATATGGTAGGTGGATGCGGAAGGGTTGAATTCATTGCCACAAAGTCAGATCGGCACAGATTGTCTTAGCTGCCGATGGGTCCTGTACATGGCAAGTAATTTGATGGCTGAGCCATCAGGAGCAGAATTGTCAGAGATTCTGGCTTGACTTCATGTGTCTAAACCAACGTTTCTTAAACTTTGTGAGACAACAGAACACCAAACAATAATATTTTTTTTAATGTGGAACACCTATGAACATGCCACACATGGGCGTGGGCTAACATCAAGCAGATGACTGACAGCATAACTACCACGCTGGCATAGCGCATGCACTTCACCTTGTTGCTTGTTGCTATGCAATCTTATAGATAGGAGAAGACGAGGGAAGGAGAGGAGAGACTAGCACAATGTTAGTCAACATAACTGTGTTGCCAGATTCCTACCACTCTCATGATATGTAGAAATTAAATTATTTTTCAGTATTTTCCATTGCTGTTATCATTGTAAAATGGTTATTTATTGTAAAGCTTTGGATTACTTTTCCAAATGCTCCTAGGCCACCTGTGAGTTGTTCATGGAACACCAGTGTTCTGCAGATCATAGTTTAAGACACACTGGTTTAAACTTGAATATGATCTGAATGGGGCTCCCCAACATCTCTTAAGTACACTGGGCATTTGAGGAAATATTCAGACTTATTCATGTGCCCCCAGACATTACACCATCAAGTTTGGTTCTGTTCTCCCCTCAACCTGGAGTCAACTTTGAGTCAAAGAAAACAGTCAGTCGCGAAATGGTAGAAATCCACTGCTATATTTTCAGTGTCATTTCTTCTCGCATGTTGAGAAATGATGTGGTGGCATGTTACTGCCAGGTGGAAATAAATTGTTGTTGTTTTACTTTTGTTTTTTTATTTTTACTACAATAGTATCCAGAGTCCCCAACAAGGATCAAGATTAGTGCCCTATTCGTCTGTGAACTATACAAACATATAGGCCATGTCTACACTAGCCCAAAACTTCGAAATGGCCAAGTAAACGACCATTTCAAAGATTACTAATGAAGTGCTGAAATACATATTCAGCACCTCATTAGCATGCGGGCGGCCACGGCACTTCAAAATTGCCGCAGCTCGCTGCTGCACGGCTCATCCAGACGGGGGTCCTTTTCAAAAGAACCCCGGGACCTTCAAAATCCCCTTATTTCTATCTGCTGATAGGAATAAGGGGATTTCAAAGTTGGCAGGGTCCTTTCGAAAAGGACTCCTATTTGGACGAGCCACAGCAATTTTGAAGTGCCGCGGCCACCCGCATGCTAATGAGGCACTGAATATGTATTTCAGTGCTTCATTAGTAATCTTCCACATAGCCATTTGCATAGCCATTTCAAAGTTTTGGCTAGTGTAGACGTAGTCATAGTGGGAGATAGTGTGGCCTCATGGATGAAGCCTCGGACTAGGAGATCTGGATTCTGTTCCCAGTTCTGACAGCTCTTGGTGACTTTAGGAAAATCACCTTTCCATTCCTCTGTTTTCCATCTGAAAAATGGGGAAAGATGTGGAATTAATATATGACTATTATGTGTCCATTTTTATTGAGGTTTTTTGGTCCATTTTCCGATGTTTGAAGGATAACATAGAGAACCAGCTCCATTGAGGTCTAGCACAGCAGTTTAACCAGTGTAGTCAAATAGTTCATTTTATCCTTTAATTGTGTATGTTATCAAGGTGTGATGAATAGCTATAAATTGTAGGTGTACTGGGGCATGTGTGCATGCAGGATAGACTATAAGGAGAGTAAGACTAATGAGTATTTCAAAGTCATTAGTATGCATTTGTTATGTAAGTAACATAAGTAGTAATGCAAGATCTACAGGCTAAGGCAGGTATGATTTTAGTCACCATACGATACCTTAGTCTTAAGGAGACTTGACATAAATAGGTGACACAGAAATAACCCAGTTCCAGAAAGATTTCTAAATTGCTGTAAAGAACGTGCCAGTGGGTGGTGTTCAGGGAAGAGAGACCACAATGTGTCCTTCTAGATTGCAAGACACTTGTTGTGGCAAGGTCATCTTTCATCACAGATTACCATGGAAGTGTCAACATGGATGCTAATGAGAGTAAGAGGACCATGAGAACAACTTGTGAAAAGTAGAGCACCTCAACATTTATGGGTGTGGTGGTACAGATAAGGGACAGGAGGTGGGACCCTTATGCATATGGATAAGATGTTACACATTCCCATGAAAAAAAGCTGAAAAGGGTAGCTGGAAAGGATAGGAAGGGAAGACCCCAGCAGGATAGCCCCTCTATCAGAGATCACCAATGAAAGCTCCCCCAGACTCTCAGGCATCTTTGAATATGTTTGTATGAATACAGAACTAGCTATTGCATGAGCTCTCTCAGGTTTTGTATACTTATGTGTGATTCTAACCATAATTATCTGCTTACTAAAACTTATAATAGGAAAATGTCTTCTTATTTGTGACCTTCTGGTTATTGTCCTCATTCTTCATACTCTCCGAGAGTCTCTCACACTAAAAACATCATTCAGGGTGCCTGTCAGTCCAGTGATCTTTAAACTGTAGCAATGCAGGACCCAGACTTACTGTGGTTGGACAAAGAACTGTTGGTTCCATTTAAAACAGAGGCTACATGAGATTCAGGACCTGACCATTGCTGACTGCGAAAATTTGCCAGACCATGGGAAGTCAATAGCAGCACAACCAACGCTTCCACTGGTTACTGGGCTCTTAGAAGACATTTGGGGTAAATTACAGCTAAACAACAGCACAGAATATTGACAGCCAGAACTGGTGACTGCAACAAATTCTATGGGGCCACAGAAACCTTGGCCGCACTCATGAGAAGTGGATGTCCAGCTAACTAAAATCGTGCCAGATTATGGATGTAGCCAGATAAGAAAGTGCTAGACTAGTGCTAGTATTACTAAAGGGACATGCACATAAAGCAAAGGCATACGAGGTGAATGAGGTGCGGGCTGATTGCACGCAATGTTGACTGTAAGAGCCTTGCACTCCCACTTCGTTCAAGGCACTGCTATGGTTCAGCTGGCACACCCTGCAAATTCTAGGTGGACAAGCACAGTTAATAAAATTGCCCTATCCCAGGAGGCCATGTTGTTTACAGCAATCTTGTGGCCCACTGAGATGCAAACCACAAATTTCAAAGGGCAGTTAGTGGTGAGGTTTAATTATTTGGTTTGAAAAGCTGTCAGGTGAAAACTACATGTGACTTTAACCTAAATCGTGCACTTGATTTGCAGTGCTCCATCTTTTGCATCCTTCCTGATAGCAAGCAGAATTTGAGCTTGCTTTATTTTGCCTCTTTGATTTGCAAGTAGATTGCATGCAGCAGTGCAAACCTTTTAGTCAAAGCAAAAAAAATAAAAAGAGTGCGAGTGCACTGGAAATACCTTATTTGGGGAAAGCAGAGAAGTTCTCAATGCATCTTGAACTTCATCTGCCTTACCATTAGCATATTAGAGCAAGGCAGACTGCTGTTCATTATTAAGGTGCCATTTTGAAACAGGAGGCACTTGAAGTTGTATGAGAGTGTCAGAAGGTTTGTCCCCTACTGAGTAATGCTAAGGTGGAAAGGGATAAGGCCACAGTTACTATAGCAGCACTACACCATACAAGCCGCAGCACAGACTAAACAGACCAGAATGGGAAAAAAAATGCTGATGAAAATGATAGAGAAAGAGTCTGAATTATTGCATGAAGGCAAACATTTTCCATTTGCAGAGCAGAGCAGTTGATAGCCTTGGCCGTAACCTTTCAAGAGACAGTGGCTCAGAAGTTGTTTCCAGAATTTTCACAGCAGCAACTGTGTTGGGAGGGAAGATGAAAGCCAAACTGCAGCCAATTTATGCTCACTAGGAGCTGTGATTATAAAATAATGAAATAATGTTACTCCTGAGTGATTTCTACACAAATCCTATAGGCCAGTATTATCTGTTGCATAAAGGCAGACTTACTGTTGCCAGTGCTTAGTCTAGTTTGAGACTGTTAGAGATACACTAACGAGTGTGGCTGCTGCTGATTCATAAACACTGGGAACTCCTAAATCTAAGGCAATGTTTGTTTATTTTCCTCAACCTTACTTATGATGGATCAGATGAGGTTTGTTGTCAGCTCTCATCATGGAATCCAGGTGGAGGAGAAGGCTTCTGAGTCCTGCACTGATGGTCAAAACAATGCTTGTGTGGTTCCCGTATTTAGTTCTGAATATTGACAACTCATGACCAGGGTTCCCCGTAAGCTGAGCGCTTTGGTGGCCGCCCAGGAGAGATCCAGGTACTGCAGAGCACCCACAGCTGGCAGTGTGCACATCCACATGGGTCTTGGTGCACATAACAGAATTTAGTCCGCCCACGGATGGAGAAAATTAGAGGAAACCCTGCTCATGGCTTAGGGGGGGATCCTTCAAAATGGAAACTGAGAGCAATCTTCCCTCTCTCCTTATCGTTCCCTGTTCGTACTAAAGGAACATTAACTATTGGCACTAATTTGAAACAAATATTCCTCTTTGTGGCAAGCAAACACTGAGACTGGATTGCACAGCTATTTCTTTTGCACACCTCAGCTTTGCTTCTGGCTGTAATATGGAAGTTTAAAAGCTAAATCTTATGCTGAGCTCGTGAGAAAGAGACAGTCTAATTTGCAGGGTCTCTTAAGAAAATTGTAGCAAAGTAAAGAACCACAGTTTACATTAGAGCACTTGTCATCCACTCAACATAGGAAAAAGAGCTGAGTTTTCTAAAGCAGTCTTTTTTTTTCTTGTCACATTCAATTGACATTTACAGTAGCCAGTTCTGTAAAGAGTCTGCATACACTTGTGTTATTATTCCCATGTGCCTTGCTGATCTTCAAAACTTTGTTCTTGTTTGAAAGTTTCTGGCTAGACTAGTACTACTCCTCCTCCTCCTCCTCCTCATAATAATAATAATGATATCCCTTCCATTGTGCTCTTCAGATTCAAACTAAGGTGTAGGGAACTGGGCAAATGTAGTACTGAACTAATTAAGCTGCTTTGCATTCTGGCAGAAGAGTGTGCATTTGAATGAATCCCAAGCTGAAGGTCTGATCTACACTGGGAGCTTACACTGACATAGGTACATCTCTTGCTGTGTAAAATTCACACCCCTGAGAAGCATAGCTACAGTGGACCAACCCCTAGTTTAGAAAATGCTAGGTTGTTGGAACGGCTTTTTCCTTGTTGACTTGAGGCACGTCTGCACTTCTGTACAGACCTGACGGGGTCGATCTTCTGGAGTTCGATTTCACACATCTGGTAAAGACGCACAAAACTGGTTTACCTGGGGTCAGCAGTTGGCGATAGCAAGGAGTAAGGGAGATCAACAGGAGAAATGCTCCTGTTGACCTTCCTTAGCGAAGACACTCATAAAAGTCAATTTCTGATATATCGATTCGAGCCACATAATTGGTGTAGCTAAAATTGCATATCAGAAATTGACTTTCAAGGTCTAGTGTAGACCTGGCCTCAGTTAACACCCCTTGGGAAGGTGGATTACCTATACCAATCGGAGAATCCCTCCCTCAGGTCTACCCTGAAATTATGCCTGACATAACCTTAATGGAGCGAAAGGATCTTGCATTTTTCAGCAGAATTGTTTGTAGACTTCACCACCACAGCAACAACTGCACTGATTTAACGATTCTTTTTCATGTCATCTAAAAATACCATTGGGAAAGGTTCAGAACCAGGGCAGTCTGTCTCTGACTTTGCTGATCTGTGCCTGTGGCACTTGAGCAAACAGTCCCTAGATTTACATGTTGCGGCATGCTACTGGCAAGGGGATGGGGCAGTGGGGATTCTTTGAGAGTTTGGGTTTAACTTTTTCCTGTGGACACACCTGCTGCAAAGCACTGAGCTCTAAGCACACGGTTGCTCCTATCCCTGTTCAGCAAATTAGAACAGAACGTGTGTGATGCTCATGTCTGTTCTCAGTATGATCTGTGCACATCCTTCCGTGTTGCTGAATCAGAATCAGGAGTACAGGAGACCCTCGCAATTTGCAAAGTCGTTATTCGCGATTTCATTTATTCTGGACATCTCCCATCTCCAAGCCCCGCCCCTTCCTGCCACTGTCCTGTCCTAATTCCCCAGCCTCCATTTTTTTTTGAAAGAAAGTTGAGATGAATGTTTTGTTCCCCAGTGTCATTTGCCACATGTGGGTTCAGGGATTTGGCTGGAACAGGTGAAGGGGGGAAGAGACACAGTGGGGAAAGTTTGGGCCAGTGGGGAGAGAGAGGGCAGGGCCGGGGAAAAGCAGGGATAGAGTACAGGCAGGGCCACGGGGTGGGGAGCTTTCCACCCCAAGCAGTAGCTTCACCCACTGCCCATGGCAACAACTCTTTTCCCAGACCTCAAAGACAGCTCTGTGTAGCTTGAAAGCTTGTCTCGCTCACCAGCAGACGTTTGTCCTGCAAAAGATATTACCTCCCCCACCGTGTCCCTCATTCGGAACTAGGCATTTTTCAGCTCTTTTGGATTTGGGGAGCCTTTTTTTCCCATTTGTAATTTACATTTTCCCAGTGGCTCTGACAAATGAAGATTGCAAAGATGTTTGTACTTCAGTATGACTTGGGTTTCTTTCATATGTGTCTTTCCCAGGTTATTTTTGATCCTAAAGATTGAAACTGGCCAGACTTGCGTCCTTTTGTGTTATGATGGTGAATGGTGCTGTGGCTTATACATTAGGAGTGATTGATGTATAAGCAGCCAAGGTGAGGCGCTGCCTAGTGAGAGCTGAAAATGGCATGCAGCAGCCGCACCCAGAGAGCAGTTCCAATTATTGTGTGATCTTTGGGGCCCAAAGCAGCCCACTGACAGCGGAGCCCCACCAATGGGTGGTGTATGCTATATTCAATTGGAATGTGGGGCTCTGAAGGTGTGGGGCCCCAGGCAATCGCCTTGCCCTAAGGCTAGGCCCATGTGTGATTGAAATCGTGCTCTTCTTTGTCTGAACCTTTAAACTTTCCTCAGCTTCCTCTGTGTCCAAAACAGCTATCCAAAAAGAGGCAGATTGGTCAGACCTTGTGGTCTGAGGGGAGCCTTGGACTGTGAGGTAAAATGAGAGGGCACAGAGTGTATTAGAAGTAGCATCCATGTGAGGCTTGTTAGGTCAGGTCTACGCTTACAGACGTCTTTCAGCATTGTTCCAATATGGCATATGGTACAGACATCTCTTGGCCTGGGCGTGATAAGGTGTGAGCCCGACCAAGAGAACTGTGCTGGGAAAAGCAGCATACAGGGCGCTACCCACTGCAGAATAGCTTATTTTGCTCAGGGAGCTGAAATAGATGATGCTGGCAACAGCCCTTTGCCAGCATAAGCTGCAGTGACAAAAGGAGCATTTTGCCAGGATAGATGCTTTGGACAGAGAGAGTGAGGGGAACAAGGTAGCTGCTTCTTTGTCTGGGGCAGCAATGCCTCAGCTGAGGTTTCTGCAGCACCTCTATGCAGTTTGTTACCACCATCGTTCAGGAAACATTATACAAGTACACTTTATAAAGAAACAAATTGCTAAGATAATATCTGACTCCACAGCACTGGTTTTGCTCCAAAGAGGAAACTAACTGCCAAGGTGCTGAATTCCACTTACCTTCACTCTAGGGAAAGAGCCCAGTACTCTCTGACTTCACCAAATCTTGGTGTGTTTTTCTACATTTCTAAACCACTAAGGGGCGGGCAGGGGGCTTGGGACTAAAGTTATCAAACTCTTCCTTGCTTGAGTAACTGCTCACAAGCACATGGGTGAAAATTCCACCATCTGGTCCTTAACCTTGTCATTCATCACATTTTTTATTTTTAAACCTTTTAACAATCTGTGTTGAAAAACAAGTAACACCATCCTCTGCAATTTATGGTCTCTTGGGCTGTAACGTTGCTTCAGTTTACACATGGCTAGTTCACGTTTCCAGTGCAGAATCCCAAAAAAGAGACATGTAGTGATGTAAGTAACATTTTCAAAATGTTTACATGACTTTGGAGCTAAGTTTCATTTTCAAAAATGATCAGGCTAGATTTTTAAAAATGTTTAGGTGCCTAATTATGTCAGTAAGCACCTGGGTGCTTGACTTCCATTTAAGCTGATGGAAGTTAGAGTCCTAGGTACTTCTGAAAATCCCATGAGGTAACTGTTTGTCTCTTTAGACATTCACATACCTTTGAAGAATCTGTCTCCTACATCCTATTGACTTGCAATGAGACCTGGGCTGCTGTGTCTAAAATCACTTTGTAAATGAGGGTTTAGGCTCCTAAATCACATATGTGTTTTGAAATTACGGGCAGAGATTTTGCCAGGGTGTAAAGGATAGACAGACACTCAATTGCTAATGAAAGACATTGGCACTGGCATACCTAATTCTCCTTTGTACCTTTTAAAATCTTGCCCCGGACTTGTTAAATTAAAAACTAGGCACAAATATGTGTCCTTTTACTTCTAGGTGATAAATTCATCCCTAAATCACCCAATAACCGTCTAAAGGGCTTATGTAACAGACCAGTTCCAATATAAAGTATTTATAGGCAGAACTGCAGCTAGTGTAAATGGTGTCACTCCATGGAAATTCATTGTTGCTATAAGACTCTATGCAATTGGAGAATCTAGCCCATAATACTAAATATTATTAGCCTAAATTATTGTTAATAATTTAAATTTTGTATATAAACTTGAAAAACACTAGTTATGTCTCAAAGCACACAACACCTGTTGCATAGATCAAATAGCAGAGTAGATACCATAAATAGCACATGGCCATATATAGCAAACTAGGTATATGTTCTAAAAGATTTCACACTGCAACTACTGGAATTCAGTTCTCAACCCCTCCCCATTCCCAAACCTTTTAGCACTTGCTATCCCCACCCTCGCAAAGGCAAGCTGTGCTCAGTACAATCCAATACGTTAACATTCAGGGAATTCAGGATTTTTATTTAAAATTCTAAATATATCTCATGTCAAGAACAGGAAAGGGACCTCATGATTGTCTTTATACTGAACCATGAAGTTTAGGAAACCCTCTAAAAACTAATTGAGAGGAATGAAACTTGTTTCTGGGATCAGTCTGGTTCTGATTCTAATGTGTAACAATTCATCTCTGAATCTCAAAGCTCTAGGTAATGGGGGTCCTTAATGAGGCTGAACTCACCAAAATTTGCAAAATGCATGAGATTTTCACACAACACACAAAAAATTATTACTTTACCATCTGTCTAGGTGCTTATATGGGTACCGATTATTCTAGTTTGGGGCCTCACAAACATTCATGTATTTATCTTCACAACACCCCTGTAAAGTAAGGTAGTACTGTTCTCCCCATTTTGCAGATAGATACCATACACAGCAAGGCTAAGGGCAGATCTATAGTACCATTTAAATCAATCTAAATGACATCACTCGGGGTGTGACGTATGCCTCCCCAATGATACAAGTTTAGCACTGTCCACACTGGCACTATGTCTGCAGGAGACATTCTCCGGCTGACATAGATTCTGCTACTTGCTAAAGTGGAGTAATTATGTTGATGGGACAGCAGTGCAGCTGTGCCACCATAGTGTAGACTTGCCTTCCTAGGTGCTTTGTCCCAGATCTGACTGGAAGTCTTTGGTGGAGAGAATGGACTCTCCATCTCTCAGGCTAGCACACAGTCCACCAGGTCTGTTGTTCTGTCATTATTTATGGCATATTAGCCTATGCTTAACATATTTTCAGCATACACACATAACTGCTTACATAGTATCTCTGCATACCTTTCACAATGACATTAATGATGAGCATGAGCTCGCCTTTCATGCAGGACCTCACACGGCATTCCTTGGTGAATGAGAACGTATGTAGCAGAATCAGTTTTGTTACAGCCAAGACAATCCCAGGATCTTAGAAAAGGTGGGTGAAGTGATACTTTTTTCTGGATCAGCTTCTATGGGTGAGAGAGAGATAAGCTTTGGAGCTGACACAAAGCTCTGCTTCAGATCTGAAAAATATGTGGTGTGTAGGTGCTCAAAAATTTGTCTCTCTCCCCACCAGAAGCTGGTCTAGTAAAAGTTAGCACTTCATGCACCCTTTCTCTCTAATACCTAATCAGTGCATTCTTTGCCAGTTGGCCAGTTCTTGGCGTCACATAATAGAGTCGCAGGGTTTGTATTTTAACTATTTCATGTCAACAATTTGTTAGTCTCTATGGTGCCACAGGAACCTAAGCGTCCAATCTTCCCCGGTAAATGTAGATGTAGCCATAGTTTCCATGTTAGTTTGTAACTTCAAAAACAACAAGCAGTCCTGCGGCTGCATGGAGACTAACAAATTTATTAGGGCATGAGGTTTCGTTACTGAAACCCACTTTCTCAGACATCATAGTAATGTGTTGCTATCTGCTCACCCCAGCAGTTATTCGTATATTTCCTTTAAAAAAAAGTTATTTTGTACAACAGAACACATTTGAAAATTGAAAATCCATCCTCTAGAACACATCGTTTGATGCATTCTTTGATGAGCTGATCTATAAATAATGTTTCAACAGCTCTATGCTGCCATTGAAATCCAAGCTGAATTTGAGCTTGTTAAGACATGAAATAGTTAAAATACAAACCCTGAAAACTGTTTATAAAGAAAATTCCACCCTCACACTTAACAATAACAGCATTTCATAAGGCCGAGGTACAGGTCCTCGTGGAAAATTCATAGCCCCTTGTTTCCAACCTTGCTCATTTGTAATAAATTTTTACCAACCCAGTCTAAACATTTACTTGCACAGGTTTTACCATTAGGATAGCCATGAAAAGTGAAAGCAAATAGTCTGCCCATCACAAGAGTGTTGATGGTTCCAGGCAAGTAGAACATTGACCGATTACTTCAGACACCCTGTAAATATTTTCATCTCTTTGGGGTAAGCAGATACAGTTTGTTGGCATGACCTCACGGAGACAAATATATCTTGCTAGGAAAACAAGCAGTCATGTAGCACTTTTAAGACTAACAAAATCATGTATTAGGTGATGAGCTTTCGTGGGACAGACCCACTTCGTCAGATCATGTCTTCCTAGTGTTCTTGATGTTGCCTGAGGAGAACCCCCTGTCACTACCTCCTGGTCTTCAACACACATGCACACTCACATGTTGTCACTAGGTGCAGTCTGTATAGGTGTAGAGGCCCTGGAATAGGGTCAGGGAGGTGGGCAGCACTTATCCTGGGAAAAGGCTGATCAACTTCTGATCCCCTTGAAGAGGGGCATGAAAGAACTAAAACATAGGTGTTGACTAGAGCATCTTTGGCAGAGGGTAAAATTAATATGTTTGCCCAGCAGTGCCAAACATAGATGCCTACTCTTTCCAAGAGCACCACATTGCAGGAATGCCATGAGGAACGTTAAAATTTCAATGGCTGTTTTTTTCCTTTGTGACATCCAGTAGGCAGTTCCTTGCCTTTCATCATTCTTTGGGCTGGGGGACCCAGAACACTGATGCCCCTTCACTGACTGAAACAAGGGGGATTGAGAGCTGGAGTCTAGCCTAGTTATTGGGACTTCAGTGGGTTTTGGTTGAGGATCTACATTATGTTAGCCTAGTATCTACAACCAGCTTGTTACCCAAATCGCTAGAAGAAGAAGAAAGCTTGTACCTCTTACCACAAGAAACCATTTGTGTAGAAGCTGCTCTAGAGGATTCAGAACCATTTCCTGGTGACATTGTCCATGCATTGGCATTGTGTTGGCCTCTCCTGTGTTCTTTCTCCATCTTCCCTGTAATTCTTCACAGACTTCTACAGCAGCAGCACCACATGGGTATTGGTCTGTGCGCTCAGCTGAGTGACCCAGCTCCGTGAGCTCTGTTTTTTGTAATCCACCCTGAAAAGGTGCCATAAAAATTACATAATACGTGAACAGAATATGAAGCATAAGTCATTCATGATTCGTATAATTTAACCTCAGTAAATGGGTATGAGATACAAGACAGAGACAACATATTAAATTTCCTGGGCGGACTCTTTAGAACCAGCCGGCATGTGAAAATTATGAAGGGAAATTGCACTATCACTTAAGACGCATCATCTGCGTTCAGTGGGTTTTATAGAATTTATTTATGTGGCACTACAATGCAGCACATTACAGTCATGTTAGGTGGATCCCTTTTTGTCTGTTAGTTATAACCCATTAAAGCTCTGCATGGGATGAGCTCTGAGTGTGCCTTAGTCTGCAGCTTACATATATATCGTGAGATGGTGAAATCAAGAACAAGTGTCTGGGCTAAAAGGGGTCAGGCTTCAATGAGTGTTGATTGCCGTGGTGTTGTGGTAGGTTGCAAAGAGTTGTGCCTGTGAAGACAATGATGCATCTCATGGAGTGAACAGCAGCTTACGGAGTGAGGATTTCAAACTCTGACTCATGGTTACTAGCTCATGCCTTTTATTATTATTACTTGTATGGCTATAGAGCCCAGTGGCCCTGTTGTGGTCTGCATCATCACTGTTTAGTGCTTAAGACAGACATGGCCACCTGTATATGTATCTATTTATTTGTATTACAGTAACACCTAAGAACCTCAGTCATAGACCATCATGCTAGAGGCTTTAAGGATGTTCTGTTTTATAGAGGTTCGTACAAAGCACACCTGAGCTTTCTCCCTGAAGAATTTCCAGGGTGGACATATGAATGCATTCTCTTGCCCTCAGATAAATGTTGTGCTATTTGCTCATGAGCCGCACGTAGCCGAAGGAGCAATGAATTATGGTCTAATGGTACCATCTTACGGTCGTATAGCTGCTTGAATTCCCATCTATTTTTCAGCCTGTCTCTTCACCCATCTTTGGACTGGAATGTGGCCGCAACCCAGGCACCACAACTTGATGCAAGCATTTAGGAAAAGGAGTGAAGGTAAATACTGCGTAGACAAACAAAACTGAGGGCAGGCAAGCCAGAAGGTAACGTGTCAATTTGGAATATGGCCAGGCTTCTAGGTCAGAGGTGCCCCAGAATTGCTTCATGTCATATGCGGAACTGAGCCTACCTGTGTCTGTCCCTCACTCCCCAGCTCTCCCTGCCTTTCTTCTTCTGGATGCCCCCCAACCCCAGTGCAGGCCCTCACTGCAATTCCCCATATTGCTAGAGGATCTTGAAGCTGTTGTTATATGAGTTCTGAGCTGCTGCATGTGGTGCAAGGCTGGGCAGACCTGATGGGGAGCCCTGGTGCACAAGGGTGGGGTTGTCTCAGCAATCTCACTGCCCACTTGGGTGACTGGGAGCGGCAGGGCCAAACTGAGTGAGCGGCATTGTGGCCTGGCACACTAGGGTCACAGTGCCACTGAGAGGGAGGGGTGCTGCAGGGCATAACTTGACTGGGTCAGAGGGCAGCAGCTTGCTCCCGCCCAGGGCTCTGCCCAGCCTGGCCCTGTTTCCAGCAGCCTGTGGCCTGGGCATCCTGGCCAATGGTGTGCACCATGCATCTGGCTGCAGACACCACTGCCCTGGGCTGTCATTTGAAAAGTGTCTCTTTATGGACGTAGATACAAGATCTTGCACTTTTTTTTTTTTAATTTCAAACATTGACACCCCTTGGTAGCATATTTCCCTGTAACACGGTGTTGATTCAGCGTGACTCTAGAAATAGGCATGATCTCTCTGTTGAGATGCAGAGCTGGATTTCTCCAAAGCATTTGAGTCTTGGGTTTTGGCTAGAATTAGAGAGACAGGAAGTATCCAACCTGTGGTGAAGTTAACTGGTGTGTTCATCTAAAACATTGGTTCAGCTCTCCTTTCATTAATGTACAAGCAAGTGTTGCTACGTAAATGAAGCACTAACCTCATTTTCTTCAGCATGCTGAGGTTTCTGGGGGTGGGGACTCACACCCTGGTTATGAGTGGATTGAAACCTGCACAGCATTTATGAGCTAACAAGCTCAGAATGTGATCATATGTTCTGAGGTGTAAGAATGAAATGCTTCTCAGAACTAATAACTTGGCACATATATGGCATGTAGTTGAGAGGTGGGGAAAAAATCACCTGGATTATAACTAACTGCTGCCATTAATTTGGAGAGAAATTGCATGTGAGATTATGTGTGTGATTCCCTTTGACTAAGAGAGTCATAGTGTTAGCCCTCGGAAATGCAGCCAGTAGTGCTGTTACCTGGCTCCAAGCAGAGTCTTAAAGGAAAATGGCCCAGCAACATCTTTAGGGAGACAAGGTAGGTGAGATATCTTTTATGGGTCCAGCATCTATTCCTGAGAGAGAGAGATGCTTGTGGACTTATGCAGAGCTGTTTGTCTTCGCCAACAGAAGTTGCTCCAATAAAATATACTATCTCACCTACCTGGTTTATCTTATGTCCTGGGACAAGTATCACTATAACAACACAGGAATGTCTTTGTCAGCATTTGTCCCTCTGCGTGAACACTGCTACTCGGAAGCCTTCAGAGATGTGAATTATAGATTCCAAGGCCAGAAGGGACCACTGTGAGCAGATAGCCTGACCTCCTCTATGTATCATGGGTCATTGAACACCTCCAAGATATTTCCCAGAGCAGTGGCTTTCTGCCTTCTTTCATTCACATGTGTGAATTGGTCTGAAATCAATCAAATGAATTCAAGTAAGGACAAATGCAGAGTATCATGGAAGAAAAAAATCAAATCCACAAGTACAAAATTGGGGAGGACTGGTTAGACAGCAGCACAGCAGAAAAGGGTTTGGAGATTATAGCAGATTGCAAATTAAATATGCCTCAGTAGTGTCATGCTGTTGCCAAGATGGCTTGGGTCATTCTGTGGTGTATTTGATAGGTGTGTTATATGTAAGACATGAGAGTTAATTGTTCGTCTCTGTTCAGCACTGGTGAGCCTTCAGTTGTATTTTAAGGAATATGTAAACAAACTGGAGAGAGAGTCCTGAGGACAGTAAGAAAAATAAGAGGGTTAGAAAATATGACTGATGAGGAATGGTTGAAAGAAATAGAATCAGAATAGAACGCTAGAACTGGAAAGGACCTCGAGAGGTCATCGAGTTCAGTCCCCTGCCCTCATGGCAGGACCAAGCACCATCTAGACCATCCCTGATAGATGTCTATTTTACCTGCTCTTAAATTTCTGCAGTGAGGGAGATTCCACAGCCTTACTGGGCAATTTATTCCAGTGTTGAACTGCCCTGAGTTGAAGATTCTCCTAATATCCAACCTAAACCTCCTTTGTGGCAATTTAAGCCCATTCTTCTTGTCCTGTCCTAAGAGGCTAAGGAGAACAATTTTTCTCCCTCCTCCTTGTAACCCTCTTTTTAAGTATGCAAAAACCATAATCATGTCCCCTCTAAGTCTTCTCTTTTCTAAAGTAAACAAGCTCAGTTCTTTCAGTCTTCCCTCATAGCTCATGTTCTCTGACCTTTAATCATTCTAGTTGCTCTTCTCTGGCCCTTCTCCAATTTCTCCACATCTTTCTTGAAATGTGGTGCCCAAAACTGGACAGAGTACTCCAACTGAGACCTAATCAGTGCCGAGTAGAGCAGAAGAATGACATCTCAAGTCTTAGTCACAACACTCCTGTTAATGCATCCCAGAATCATTGGCTTTTTCTGAAACAGCATCACACTGTTGATTCATATTTACCTTGTGGTTCACCATGACCCCTAGATCCCTTTCTGCAGTACTCCTTCCTAGACAGTCGCTCTCCATTCTGTATGTATGAAGCTGATTGTTCCTTTTAAGTGGAGTACTTTACATTTGTCCTTATTTCAGATCTACTGATGACAAGCACTTTATAAAAAGTAAGTATTATTGTTAAATCCTGCCCTATGAAGTCAGTGGGAGTTTTGTCACAGACGTGAATGGTGCCAGGGCCATTCTGACCAACATTCCTTCCATCAGCAAAATAGCTGGGATAATAATAATATAGTTGAGCACACAGTGGTTGTTCTGATTGCAGCCACAGCTATTGGGTGAGAAGAACAGAATTCATTATTCAGCATTGTGTTTTGGGATTCCAGGAATATGCAAAGCACTGTAGAGGAAAATAAAGTTGTTGTTAAAACAAGCCGATCAATCCGATCAAGGAAGCAGAGTTAAAGCTTTTACACAGGCAATTTGATTCTTTATACAGCAATTATTCTTGCTGTCAAAATGAGTTAAGAGCACAAAATCCAAGGTATCCTTGCAGAGTCCAGCATAAGTAGCATTTAAATTGTGTTATCCTGATTTTGCCATATGAGCATTCATTTAATAAAGCATGTTTCTCAACAGCAAAACCCTGGATACGCTAGGCTACATGTTCAAAAGTAGTTGGTGATTTTGGTTGCCCAGCCTGTGACACGTTAAAGCAGCCTGCTTTTCAGAAGGTGTATGTGACAGGTTCAGTCACAGAGATCCCCTTGAGACTGTTGTTTCGAGGCTGATCATACCACTGAGCCTTCCTACCTGCCTTCTCGGGCACCCCACCACCCCATCATGCTGAGCCAGAATCTCTGCTCTCCCCGCCTTAAAGGCACAGAGTTGGGATCAAAGCCCACAGGACAGCAACTCAGACACTGAGAGCAGCTCAACTCTGGGAAGGCTCCGTCAAAGGGACTTGACACAGCACTCAGCTGCACAGCCTGAGTGGGACCAGAACTCCAGACAAATCTGTCTTATTATCAGTAGAAGTTTTATACAGAGCAAGTTCATCAGTTGTTTTCTCCCTTCATCAGTGAAAGAGAGAGATGTGCAGCTGTTGAACTCCTCCAACCCTCTGCCGGCAACATTTATTTACTCTGGATTTATTAACGAGCAAAAGTGAATTTATTAAATAGAAAGGAGGATTTAAGTGGTTGCAAGTGATAACATACAGACAAAAATAAGTTACTACGCTGAATAAGACAAAACATGCCTGCTAAGCTTAATACTTGTTATATGCAACTTCTTACCCTACGAGTAATCATCTTTGCTCACAAGTTAGACAGCTTTCTAGCTTGGGCCCAATCCTTTCCCCTGTTCAGTCTTAGATGTTTCCAACAGTCATCTTGGTGATAAGGGTGGCAGGAGTTAATGTCAGGCAACTGCCTCATTGTTCTATTTCCTGCCTATAAATAGACAATGCTGGAATATTTGAGCTCAATTTCAATCCTTTCACACTCCCTTGGAAAAGTACCACATCCAAAATGAGTTCTAGATTCAGGTGACCTGGTCCATGTCTAGGCAGGACCAACCATACCCCAGCTTCACAGGAGAAGAAAGACTATTCACAGATCACTGCCATAAGTAGCAGGCCATTAAGTTCCTTGACTACTCTTAATGGCCTTCATTAGCACATCTAGATATATCAACAGACTTAGCCAGTGGCATCAACAGCCACTGCAGGCCCAGGGGCAAGAGGGGAGGGGAGCCTGGCTCCAAGCACGTGAAGGGTCAGGGCCAAGAACATAAAGGGCAGGACAAAGAGCTGTCAGCTCTTGGTACCACCTGGATCGTGGCACTGCCCCCTCCATCTCCCTCACTTGGCTGAAGTAGCACTGCCATGGCAGTTTAAAGGGGCCCACAGTGCCAGCCTCCACCACAACCAAAGTAACTGGGAGGATGGGCATGTTCACTTCCCTGCCTCTGATGGTGCAGGTAGGGATGATGGTGCTGGCGTATATCTCCTGGAGGAGGCAGGAATTCTGGAAGATGGTTGCGTTGTGAGCCTTTCCTGACCATCCCACGGTGATGTGAGTGAAGCAGCCCTTGTGGTCCTCTAGGGGCTACAGCACCATGCGTAAGTAGCCCTTGTGGTTGACACAGTCCGCGGGCCGGTGGGCGGGGACCAGGATGGGGATCTGTGTGCCATCTAGGGCCCCATCCCCCCGCCGTTGGGGAAGCCCAGCAGCCTGCGCAGCAGCCCCATGTCGATGACATGGATGACCTGCAGGAGCACAATCCTACAAGTGGATTTCCCCACACTGAACTGGTTCCTGGCAGAGCGATACACATCTGGTGTGCTGAGCATCCACAGGGTGATGGTGACACGCTTCTGCATGGGGCTGGCAGGTCTCATGCGGGTGTTCTATTACTTGAGGGCACAGGCAAGTCCCTTGGAGAGCTCCTGGAAGGTGGGCTTCATCTTGAGGAAGTTCCATAGCCACTGCTGATTGTCCCTCCCTTGCACAACAACGCAGTCCCACCTGTTGGTCACGCCACCAGAAGCAGAGCTCCATGGTGTGCAGGGGATTAAAGGTACTGTGCAGCAGCAGGAGCACCAGGATCTAGCGGAGGAAGTCTGGCTGGTCCTCGTCATCATCTCCCTGGAGCACCTTGCAGGTGGCTTGGAGGAAGCGTGCTGTGGGATGCAGCACAAGGCCCATGATTTTAAAAAGTTGATTAGAATTATTGGTACAAAATTGGAAGCCCACCTAATAACTGACTTCACCCCTGGGACTGGGGTATCACCCTACCATCATCCTCCTGGAAGAGGACCAGGAGCTCATTGGTTTGTGAATTTCAGCTGGCTCGGCCAGTTCAGGGTACCTCAACTCACTAATGTCACTGGTGTAAAGCAAGATATCAAGAGATCGTTAATCATAGAATCATGGGGTTGGAACAGACTTCAGGAGGTCATCGAGTCCAAACCCCTGGTGAAAGCAGAACCAATCCCAACTAAATCATCCCAGTCAGGGCTTTGGCAAACTGGGACTTACAGACTTCTAGGGTAGGAGATTCCACCACCTGCCTAACTAATGCATTCCAGCGCTTCGCCGCCTCCTAGTGAAATAGTTTTTCCTAATATCCAACCTAACCCTCCCTACCTCCCCCTGCAACTTAAGACCACTTTTTCTCTTTCTGCCATCTGTCACCACTGAGAACAGCCTCTCTCCATCCTCTCTGGAACCCCGCTTCAGGAAGTTGAAGGCTGTTGTCAAATCACCCCTCAGTCCTCTTCTGTAGACTAAATAAGCCCAAATTCCTCAGCTTCTTCTCATAATTCATATGCCCCAGCCCTGTAATCATTTTGCACCCTCCACTGGACTCTCTCCAGTGCATCCAAATCCTTTCAGTAACGGGGGGGGGGGGGGGCCAGAATTGGATACAATACTCCAGATGTGGCCTCACCAGTGCCAAATAAAGGGCAATAATCATTTGCCTAGATCTGCTGGCAATGCTCCTACAAATTCACTCCAATATGCCATTAGCCTTCTTGGTTGCCAGGGCACACTGTTAGCTCATACCCAGCTTCTCATCCACTGTAAGGCCCAGGTCCTGTTCTGAAGAACTTATGCTTAGGCAGTCAGTTCCCAGCCTGTAACAATGCTTGGCCTTCCTCTGTCTTAAGTGCAGGACTCTGCGCTTGTCCCTGTTGAACCGCATCAGATTTCTTTTGGCCCAGTCCTCCAATTTGTCTGGATCTCCCTGGAACCTACCTGTATACTCCAGCATATCAACCACTCCCTTTAATTTAGTGTCATCCACAAATTTGCTGAGGTGCAATCCAGCTCCTCATCCAGGTCATAAATAGAGATGTTGAACAAAGCCAGACCCAGAATTAATTTATGGGATACCCCGCTAACACCAGACACAGAGCTTTGCTAAAGTCATAACAACACACTGATTATTAATACTGAGTGGTGTATGTACAGAAGACAAATTCAACATTACAAACATCTAAATTATGTATCTGCCAGGCAAGGCTAAAATTACACCACCACAGCAAATGGATGTGTTTCAGCCATCTGGAAGGGATCTCCAAGTTATGCACAGGGACAAAGGGAATGCAAAGTATGTGCAAGGTGAACAGGGCTACCAAGACAGCACTGGGAGGAGACCACCTCTCAGTATCATGGCAAGGGGAGAAGATTGAAAAAAAACCAACGTATTTGTTTTTTAGAAAACGTCATTGAGGAAATAAACCAGAAAACGCCATTGAGGAAATAAACATGTTCTTTCAACATGTTGCCTTCTTTGCAGCTTGAATGAACTATATTGTGGGGTACAACCCTCAGGAGAATCAATTTCACTGGACAACAAAAGAAAAGGGTAAAAAACCCCAAGTCATCTTTCACGTAAGAAGACAAAAGATCTCAGCACTTTGGACTTTGTTGACCAAAGAGGTGGTCACCATTCTTGCTGGAAGGCAGATAGGTAAGGAAATGACCTTGGACAGAGGCTGTAGTTTGTTTCATTAGGCCTTAGCCTCTAGAAAACATTTTTCATTTATTTTTTGTCACCATTTTTAACTCGATCCTTTGAACTTGTACTTGAGCTCACTTAAAATCTTATGTCCTTTTGGTAATAAATTGGTTTTACTTTTAATCTAAACTGCCCGGTGCTCTTTGTTTTAAAGGCATTTTAACTTCAGTTAATGTGCCATGCTGTTGGCTATTCTACCTTTAAAGAAGTAAGCAAACCTTAATAGCTCTCTGAAGGTTTCAGGAGAGGGCTGGGCATTACAGAGCATTTGATCTGGGGAAAATTCAGGACCAGGAGTGTGTTGAGTTATCTTGCGGGTATAACAGAGTGTGGCTAAGGGGTAACAAGCAGGTTGCTGGAATGAGAATTACTGACTTACACCTGTTTAACCCTCAAATGCTGTACAGGCTTCTTTGGGAGCATCCAGATCAAAGAATCACAGTGGCACAGAACCTTTTGGAGCACTTGGAGACATAGGGTAGGCAGTGACACAGCCCCTCACCAATCTGGCTTACACCACAGAATGTGACACTTGTACTCCTGCCTTTGGCTGTAGAAAGGAATTTCATTCGTGGGCCAAGATCTTATGCCACAAACCAGCAGTATCTTCCCTAACCAACAGCATATGGCCAGCCAGCTACATTGTAGGAAAGAGTATCTGTCAGCATTACCCATTATCCCAAGAGCTCTTTGCCTTAGCTACAGACCTTTTAGTAATACTCAGTCAAAAGTGGCCTTTGGTGGTTTTGTTCCCCTCTGCTTTGGGCATTTTGAAGTAACCTTATCTGCAGAAAGTGAAAGCTTGTCACTTTCTGCAAATCAGGACCTGTCTTAAGTGGAACATGTAAAACTGAGGGGAAAGAGAACTTGTTGAATTAATTTATGGTAAACAATTTCTTCCAGTCTTGTAGTAATTCTATTTTACAGGTGTCTGAATGTATGATGTTAGCATACCTTTCCATTCGTTCCCAGTCTAGAATATACCTATGTAGTCATTTAGATTTGACATTTAAACCTGTCTCCTTCCCTGCCCCACAACCAAATGAAAGCTCTGAGTCCATTGGCAATTATTAGATTCACAATACCCACCCAGCAGCATTAATGCATATAAATTAGCTCTACTAGAGAACAGCCTTAAAAAAATCAAATCAGGCAATAATTTACCTCACCTAGCAGACAAGAAAAACTCATAAATTCCAGTAGAGCCTCTGGCATCTCTCCCAAATCAGACCCAGAGTATATCTTCACCCTTTTCCCAAGTGCTATCAAACAAATGGGTGTTGGGGTGTGCCTGGAAGAAATTTGAGTCGGGTGTATAACTAATACTCACTTTGGACCTATACTGAAGTTATTGTGAATATTCAGTATTGTGATAAACCGAGGCCCACAGCCAGCTACAGCACCCCGTGGGAGGAGAGATATTTAGGCAGCTGGGTCTGCCCTTTTACGATCCCCAAGGACTAAGGCCCAGGAAGAATCAGCCTGCAGCACCAGGGTGAGCCAACACCTGGGGCTGGTTAAGCAGCTGCAGCCAATCGAGACCTGTGGAGCCCTTAAACAGGCTTCCCCCCAGGAAGGAGGGGCAAGGAGATAGATGATGGAATCGGGGAGAGAAGGCTCACCTGGGAGAAGAACTGCAGCTACCAGAGGAAGGTACTGTGGTTGGGTTACAAGGGGGTCTGGCACAAATGGCCCAGGGAGGTAGGCAATAGGAGGGCCCAGAGAGGGAAGCCCCCCTGCTCTGCCAGAGCTTTCTAGGGTCCCTGGGCTGGAACCTGGGATGTGTGGGAAGGGACCAGGTTCCCCCCAGACCACCCAATGCATCATGCCAGCCCTTGGGGCAGCAGGTAAGGAGAGAGCCTCCTCCCAGAAAGACTGTATTTTTGGACTAGCCAATGATGAGAATGGCCCAGCGATGCTGTGAACCAAGCTCTTGTGAGCACAGAAGCAGAGTGAGGGATGCAATGGGCCTCTGAGGTTGCTTTTAAACCACCACGTAGTGCAGGGATCCACAGGGACAAGCCTTGGGTTGTGTCACATTATATACACTATAAGCTATGCCAGCAAAAACAGTTTTTGCCCATTCATAACTGCGTCTCTATTGGTATAGTTACACAGATGCAACGAAACTTGTTTATAGATCAGGCCTTGATCACTACTAACACTCCTCCAGATTGCCAAATGCCCTGTGGCATTTGTAAGTCTGAATGAGACTTCTCAATAATTGCAAGCCACAGAGTAGCGTGGGCAGAGAGCTGCAGACATACTCACACAGGCCGTGGCTATATTCACCCCTGCCATTTGGTTTTAGGAAGAAGGGGCTTTTGAAATCCAGGAGGTCCTTTTGAAAGGCCCCGGTCCACATGAGAGGCGAGCATTTTGAAAGCAGCACTTTCAAAACGTGTGCAACTACCATTATGCTAATGAGGTTGTGCATACTCATGGAAGCACCTCATTAGCATCTGCCAAAGTGGCTCATTAGCATCCCCCTTTTGAAAGGCAGGGGCTAGTGTAGCCACAGCGACAGTGATTGAACCGACCCTGCGTTACCTTTGGCCTGAACTCTGACTTCAGTTGTAATCTCTTTGAATCAGGAACAGTCTTTTGTTTTGTGTTTGTATGATGCCTCTCACAATTGGGTCCATGTCTGGGCTCCTATTGCAATATAAATCTTCTAGTCCATGGATAAGCTAAATATGGCATTAGTAGGAAAAGTGCTGTGTGCTTTTAGGGATCTTATTTTTCCTTCTGTGATTCTTGAAACAGCACTGAACATTACTCAGAGCAGGAAGACACCAGTAGCGAAAGGTCTTTGAGAGCAATTAGCAAGTTCAGTTCCTGCTGTATTTTCTGGGATATAACGTCATTTTCAATGAATTTTAGAGCTTAAACTTCATCTGAGTCATCAAGGGCATAAGTGAGTTATGGATCTGAGAAACAAACAGAACAACTTCTGTATTCTGTATGGTAGCAGGAAATTCCATGGCGTTTCATCTCTAGCTAGCAGCTTTGCTTTTTCAGGAAACATGTCGCTGAGGCTCTGTAACTGTGTTAGCCCCAAGGAATATGTAATGCTTGATGTGGGAGAATGTTGTTGTCTTTTGTCTGCTTGTTGAGAGGCCACTGTCTGACAGCTAAGAAGTACTTAAAACAAAAACAAAAAGACTTTGTCTTATTCGGCAAGAGTGAGACCACCTGGAAAGAACTGATTGTGAAAGAAATAATAAGCTCCTGGCCAGCACATGGCTGGGGCTTGGCGTAATGTCTCATGACAAATGTTTTACTGGAGTAGTGGGTGGGAAGGGCAGGGCATAGTCCAGCCAGTACTGAAAGGACTGTGTTCAGGAGTTTAAGTCACTGCCACCCTGTGGGAGGTAAAGACTATACACACAGGCCACATCTACATGAGCAGCTTTTTCCGGCAAAACTGGGGTTTTCTCAGGAGAAACAACGAAGCATCTTCACACAAATGTGCTTTGTCAACTGTTTGTCAACAAAACCCGGCACATCCGCCGGCAGCGTTCTACCCCTCCCCATTCAGGTATAACGCCTCTCTTGACGGTGTTCTGTCAACAAAACAGACGTGTAGACACTCCAGGGCCCTATTGTCAACAGACAGGGCTTCCGGTTCACCCGTCAGCCCTGTTCGCAGAGCTTCTGGTCAGCCGTTCTGTGGAGAGAGGGCCGGGCAGTCTGGCTGCTCTCTGACTGAGTGGATTGCTCTTTTGGTGCGCTTTTATGCGTAGATGCAAGCTGTCAACGGACGTTTTGCCAGGAAATCCCTTCCAACAGTGACTTCTATTGACAGAGGCTTCTTGTGTCGAAGTGGCCACAAAGAGTTGCAATGACACGGTGCTTACTGCTTCTGGACCAGGTCCTCCACTTGTATAAATTAGCATAACTCCACTAATTTCAGAGATCCCAAAGCTGGACTATGTAAGATTCCAAGGAGACAGGTTGAATCTGGGCTAGGGCTGGCTGAAATTAGAAATTCTGCATTACCCTTCCTCCCAACATCTCTCTGCATATGTATGTTGTGTTTAAACCTCACCACTTGAGGCAGTTTTATGACATGTTGAACAGTAAGTTTTAGATGCTGGGACTGCAAACCACTGTCCTGTACAGCTCACCGAAATTCATTTGCATCGCCAAAATTATGTAGCTTTGTACTGAGCCAGTTAATGTTTTTGCATCTGAATTATTGAAATGTTCTGCGACCACTAGCAATGGGTGTACTTCAAACTAGAATCCTCCTTAGTGCTCTGGTAAAAGTTGCTTGAATGAATTTTGGCAACAAGTTTATGGTGGCTCCAGATTAGGAAGGAAGGCTCAGTCTGACAGTCTCCAGAGTTACAGTAGCTATTGCTGACAAATGTTACATGGGATGTAAAATCTCTTGCTTCAGCTGATAAATCAAGTTCAATTAAGAACCTGGATGAGACCTTCATACAGGGCAGCTTATCACAGCATTAAAGCTTCTGGATAAGTCACATGGTTTTGTCTTATGGACATGTGGTTTTGTCTCTGTTCCCTGGCGGAATAATCAAATCTGTATTAAGAGCACTCGGGTCAAATACACACAAATAACATAAAAATGCAAGGGGTATGGTTCCCTCTGATTTCATTTGATTCAATGCTGAATGCATGTGTGTCATTTTGGCATTCACCCATCTTCACTTACAAGTTTTGGAAAACGTATGTGTTCCTCTTCTCTTCCTAATTACTCCTGTAAGTAATGATGTGTAAATAATGATGCCAAAGAGTAACAAAATATGGTAAAAATTTGGTTAAAACAGAGCAGGCAATGGAAAAACTGTTAGCGTCAGCAACTTATTTCCTTCTAACAGACCTTTTAGTTATCTTTATTCAAGTGCTGAAAACTTTTGATTATGGACTTGAAAACTCACTTTCATGAATATTCTGCAAAAAACAATTTAAATTTAATTTCCATGACTATTCCTGACAATAATCACTTTGACAGAATATTTGAAATTCTTACCCAAAATGAATATTATACCATCTGAACTTCTTAGCTCAAACTGAGTTTCCTCAGAGAAGAAGCATCTTGGAAAGTAATTTGAGCACTGATCTGGAGGTTAAGATGTTTCATGTAGGGTGAAATCAGTTAGTAGCGGAACTCCCATTTAACTTCAGTAGTGGCATAGTTTATAATACCTTCGCTAACTCAGTGTTTAACCTTGCACAAATTACTTCACTTCTGTATAACTTTATTTTTCTACCTGTAGAATGGGAAGAGTTATGTTCACCATCCTGCTGCACAAGAGTGACACGCTTCTCCAATTCGTGTTTGCAGAGCCCTCTGAGATAATTTGAGGAACACTCCGATATGTAGTTTTAAACAGAGCTGATCAAAAGAAAATCACAAACCAATTTTAAAAATTTCCCCTTTTTTTAAAAAAAAAAAAATCTAAATCTAGAAAATGTCATCCAGGTCTGGTGCTAAATAACCACAGGTTTTAATGACTAGAAATGAGCATTTGGTCATTTAGCTGTCGAGATTGACCTAAGGCGTTTTTGGCTTGGCGGTACAGGACTATTAGAATAATCTTCTTCCTTCCAGACCACTCTAGAAATGTATAGGGATAGTCCCACTTAGCCAAATTTGCTTTCTAGTACGTACTACTGGAGGCTTATAGAGGCTTATAAGAACTTAGTGCAGTTAGTTATAGATGAGCAAGCACACCTCCACTAGAGGCTCGTGATTAAGCTTGTGGCAAATGTGCCATCTGCCAAAGATGGCTGAAGTGACATAGCACATTGTCAGTACAAGAATGAAATCTACAGCAGAATATTAGCCTCCACACCTCGTATGCCCAGCTCAAGATGTTCACACGCAGACACAGACTCTAAGGCCAGAAAGGACCTTCGTGATCATCTAGTCCGACTTCCTACACGTTTCAGGCTTCGTAACCGCACCCACCCAATTTGTAATAACCTCTGGCAGAGTTACTGAAGGACACAAATCATGATTTAGAGACTTCAAGTTTTAGAGAATCCACTGCATGTTGAACCTCTCTAGTCTGGAACTCTCTCATCCAGCAACATCTGTAATCCGGCATGATTTCAGTTAGTCAGACAACCACTTATCATGCATGTGGCCAAGTTTCCCATGGTTCCATAAAGCTTGTTTCCAGCCACCAGTCCTGTAATTTAGCTGTAATTTACCACTAAATGTCTTCTAAGAGCCCAGTAAGCAATGGCAATGTAGGTAATGTGCTGGACAATATTGACCTCCTGTGGTCCAGCAAATTCTCTCATTTGGCACTGGTCAGGTCCCAAGGGTGCTGGATGAGAGAGGTTCAACCTGTTCAACACCAGTTAAATCAGCAAATGACCCAGGATATAGAGGAAGGTGAACCCCTCATTCACTCCCCCCAGGTGTCTGTCAATCTGACTCAGGGAACATTCCTGTCCAGTGTCAAATAGCGTGCCCAGTTAGACCCTGAGCAGGGGACCAAGGTAACGGCTGACTAGCTTTTTCTCCAGTTACCATCATCTGTGCCCTAAGTGAAAACTTCCATTGAGATACACTTGCTTCATTGAAGGCAAAATATATCCTCAAAAATCCACACACATCTATCAGAGTAATCAAATCAATTCTTTCACAAGAGGAGTAGATGACAAAGCGGGTCTTTGCTCATGAAAGCTGATGCTCCAAAATATCTGTTAGTCTATAAGGTGCCACAGAACTTCTTGTTGTTTTCCATTAAAGTCTTCACTGACTGGCTTATGTGTATTGAGTTTCTTGATGTCTGCTCTGGGTCTGTTTATTCTTTGGTGATGGTTTTGTCCAGTCTGTCCAATGGACATAGTGGCAGGGCATTGTTGGCACATAATGGCATATATAATGTAGCTGAAAGGGCACAAGAATGTGCCCTTGATCTTGTAGCTAACAGGGTTAGGTCCAGTGACAGTATCCCCAGAATAAATAGTGGACAAAGTTGACAGTGGGGTTGGTTGCAAGGAAAAGTTCCAGGATTAGTATTACTGTGGTGTAGCCTGTGATTGCAGATGAGAATCTTTCTTACGTTAGGGGATTGTCTGTAGGAAAGGACAGACCTGTCACCTTGGGCCTTCTGGCATGTAGCATCCTGATCTAGAATAAGTTGTAGGTTTTTAATGATGCATTGCAAGGGCTTGAGTTGGGGGCTATAGGTGATGACAAGTGGTGTTCTGTTATTGATCTTCTGGGGCCTATCTTGAAGTAGCTGGCTTCTGGGTATTCATCTGGCCCTGTCAATCTGTGTTTTTTACTTCTCCCGGTGGGTAAGTAAGTTTTACAAATGCTTGGTAGAGGTCTTGAAGTTTTTGGCCTCTGTCAATAAGAGCAGAGAAATGTGATTTGTATCTAAGGGCTTGACTATAAATGATGAATCGTGTGATGTGTGCTGGATAGAAGCTGGAGGCATGTAGGTAAGTGTAGATGAGACATCAATTACCTCATGCATTACAAGGACTGCTTCCCTTCCTTTGATGCTCGTAATTGTCTCAGGCAGGACACTTAACATCCACCCTCCCCTTGTCCTCCTCCTTCAGTCCTATTTGATTTGTTTGTTCTTGGTTCATTTTAAGATCTTTATTTTTTAAAAAAAATGCAATAGAAAATAGAAAGAAGCCTAAGACTAAACCTTGGATTCCAATGCTCTGAGAAATCTGAGCATAATCCAATAATGGATGTGAAATTTTGCAGCTATTATCTCCTCCCCTATCTCTAACTGTCAAAAAACCAACACCCTAGATCTAAGCACCTGGGAACATTACAGCAGTTCAATTCATGGCTCGATTTTTTTCAGCTGAGGCTCAAAGTAATGTTTGCAAACATTTCATGAGAGGGGCTGGGTTTCAAAGACTCAGAATGTGCAGTAACAAAGTTTTGTCTGTCAAGTCCCTCCACTCAGTGCTTTGGCAGCAAGAGCTTTTATTGTTTTTAAAGGGCAATTAAGAGTACTTTTTTCAATGCCCTTTTCCCAATTAGTTTGCATTTAGCTTTTATTCCATTTCCTTTACAGTGCAGCTGAGCAGCCAAATCTGAACATGAATTGGCAAGGATTTCTCTTCAAAACAACAAAGAAGAAATGGTTAAAGTCTGTAATACTAAACAGGCTTAGAAAAAGAAAGCAAATAGCAGAAATGATGGAGGAGCATTTCAAAGAATGTCAGTGTATGGATATCCAGAGGCACAGCTGTTTAAAAGGGTAACAGTTTTCCTTGGCTCGTAGTTAGGTTTATGAGTGAGCCCGTGTCTGTCTGGCATGGCTCACTGGTTTATGAGCAAGCCCCTAGACTCTAGCACAACCATTTGCTGAGCATCATGGAGGGCTGAAGACTCGTGAAAGCAGCAGCCAGAAGTGACAAGGAAACATTTAGAAAAGAGGTAGCAAAGTCCGTGTAACCCCTGGTTGCTGCATGTTTCTACCCTTGAGTCACAGAGGGATGGGATGGTTACAGCCCCAAGCTCCAGAGCCTGAATTTGCAGGCTAAAGATACTCAAGCTTTTAGCCCTGAAGGTCCTCAGTGTACCAAACAAGATGGCTGCCATCACACTTCTGCCCTCATGGAACTATCCCCCTTCCCCAAGGGCACAAGTCCCTCCATGGGAGCACTATGAAGCTGATGCTCCATGGGTTTGGAAGGACACTTGTTATTGGTTCTAAACCTCCTGGCCAGCTTTCCACTGGAAATCTATCAAGAGAGGGTGCAGCTAAAAGCAACATTCAATCCCATTCCAGGGTTTCTACTCTGTCTCGAGTTTGGTAGGGGAGAGTACTGCTGCTCCACAGTCAGCCCATAAATGCCAGCTTGGTTCTGGGTTGAACTGAGCTGCTGGTGAAGGCGGGAAGCAGCATGCAGAGGCTGATTCTCCGTGTAGATGTCCCAGTATCTACAATTTCCTCATGCATTTTCAGTCATGTGTAACAAGAGAAAGCCAGAGCCCCCTTGTAGCCTGTGCATCTCCTTATCCAGGACCTCAGGCTTTGGAAATTCCATATACAATTTTCCAAATAAGTTTTCTACTCAAGACTTTCCCTGTGAGGTAAGTTAACAGGGGCCCATAACCCTAAGAAAACAGTAAATGAGCCCTGTTTCCCCCCCTGCCCCCACCTCAGTCAAATGAAATGGCAAATTGGAACACATTTCAATTTTAAAGGGCTAGCCTGAAGACTTTGAAATTCAAAAATACAGTATTTGCTTCATTACTATATGAGCTTGCCATGAAATATGGTGTAATCTTTGCCAGGGATATCTTGTGCATTCCCAGGAGGTTTTTCAGCACTGAAGAACACTTGAGACTGCTTAACTGCTTCTTCGGCCCTTGCCTTATAAGGTTTTTTAACTCCAGCACAAAGGAATGACAATCACTCCAAGTGTCAGCTTACTGAGAACAATTGACAGCAACAATTTACTCTGTTTGGAGAGGGGGCACGTTTGTGCTATCTGCTGTGACCTGTAACCCTTTTGGCCCCAGTCATGTTAATCGTGCAAAAGTGTGATGGAGGGAGGGAGGACAAGAGAGGGGCAGGGCGCATGACCCACAGCATCACCTATGTGTTAGGCTAGGATTCTCCCAGATAGAAATGTGTTCCTAAACAGTGCCATGTGTGATTTTGTGCTGTTAAAGTATATGAATGGTTAAACCAGCAAATCTAAAACAAGTCTGTACAGTAGACCCCTGATCTACACAGAGACTGAATTCTTGCGCAACCCTGTGTAAGTCAAATTTCGCATAACTCAGGGGAGCCAGGAAACTGACCAGTGAAGGAGTGCTGGTCAGTTTCCTGTCTCCTGTGAGTGGCGGGCAACCAAGAGCCTGGCTCTGGGTTGCTGGCTGCTCACAGGAGAGGGGAAACTGACTGGCACTGCTGCGCTGGTCAGTTTCCCAGCTCCTGTCAGGGGTGGCAGCCAGACTCCTGCCATCCTTGACAGGTTGCCCTACTCCTGTCAGCTGCTGCACTGGTCAGTTTCCTGGCTCCCCTGAGTGGCGGGCAGCCGAGAGCCAGGCACCAGCTCTCCGCCACTCAGTCACGTTAACCTGAAATTTGTGCAACTTGAGTGCTTTTAGGTTGGGGCTCTCATGTACAGAGGTTCCTGCTGGCCTTTTAATTCATCTCACTGAATGTAGGAGTTAAAGATATTAGCATGGATATCAAGGATAATAGTGACTACCGTTTATTAAGGTTGTGCAGAACTTCACACATTAATTTTTTTCGTGGTGACTCATTTTTGCAATTATGATATCTGAGGAGCCTGGAGTGTATGGTCTGAAATTTGGTGGGAGAGAAGAGCTGAGGTGAAAGATGGTGGGGTTTTTTTAAAATGTCTCCAAGAAAATCAGCCCAAATAGGACTGAGTTTGAAACTGTGGCACATGACCCCCTTGTTGGGGAACAGTAGAATTTTCAGGCTTCTTTGAAGTTCGTGGCAATGTTCCAAACACTGCCATGCTGGATAGGGTACGCTCTCAGGTTCTGCTGACTCCTGGGTAGAATACCAGGTGGCTAAGTGGAGCTGATCTATGCAGGACACATGAAAAATAACTCTTCCTCCTCTGCTATGGACAAGTCAGGAACACAATCCAGATCTCCTGGGTCCCAGTCAAGTGTCAAAGGCCGTCTTTCCAGTTCCTCTGTCTGTTTCCCTCCCTCACAGCACGCTTTCTTCTTCGGTGAATGAAGCCAGGACCTCCAGACAACAGCCTCTTTCGCTACATGACTCTGATTCATCCCCAAAACATTCACTATCCTGCACAGTGAATGGGGTTGAGTCCCAGTGGAAAGAGAATGTGATCAGGTAATGAGACTGTATCGTAATGTGTACACACAAGGGCTACGGTTACATTACACTGATCTCCCAACAGATGTCACTGTCAGAAGAGATTTCCCAACAAAGCTTCTTTCAATGGAGTGCACCACACACAAAAGCCAATCGGGACAGCACTCCGCTCTGTCAGAATGGCCAGACTGCCTGGCTGCTCTCTCGACAAAACAGGCACCCGGAAGCACAGCAGACAGGGCTACCCATTGTCCTGGTTGCCCACCCTGTCTGTCGAGAGAAAGCCCTCCAGAGCAGTCACACAGTTTTTTGTTGACAGGACCTGTCAACAAAAGATGCTCCCCTTCACCTGGGAGAGGCAGAAGGTTCTTGGCGGAAGTGCCAACTTCTGTCAACACACAGTCAATAAAATCCATTTTGTGTGTGGATGTTCCACCAGTTCAGTTGACAAAAGCCCAGTTTTGTCAGCAAAACTTGCTGGTGTAGCTGTAGCCAAGGAGAATGGATTAAGGCTGCAAGGGCCATTTCAGTTCTGGCCTTTTCTAACCTTTTGAGAGCTTGACTTTGCAGCCTTGATTGCATTTTTAATGTAGGTTTTTGTATGACTCCATGGGATTACACTTGTAAAATCCTACACAGGCATCTGCAGGATAGAAGCCATGGTATGTACTGTACTGTGGGCTGAAAGTTCCTTGAAACATAACTGTATAATGAGTCATCATCATAACCCACAATCAATTACCAGTCAGTGAAATCCCCTGGGGAGAGATGCCCACAAATTTCAGAGCCTTACCCAAAGTTGCGCAGATGTAGGAGTCTCTCTTCCTTCATTTCTGTCACAACCCTAATAATTTATATTTACATTCTCCCATCAATGGTTTTTTTTTTTATCTAAGTTTTACAGACCTTCTCAAGTCCTTTAACTTTTTTAAAGCCCTAATAAAGATGGGTCTGTCTGAGCAGTTGCTGGCTCCCTGAGGTTTTCACTCACAGTGGCTGATCACTCGCAATGACTCTATATTCTGCCTTGTGGTAGAGAATGTTTAAATTGCTTCTCACCTCAATCAGTCAAACACAAAGAATCCCATTTAGGCTGGCTGTAAAATTTTAATAGAGATACATTTTAAAAGAACAGATGAAAATGTGTGATTTCCCCACAACCTTATTTTACTTCTAATGTTTCAGCTGAAACCAGACTTCCGTTTCAAACACAACTTTTTTTTTCTATCACTTTTACTTTATTCATTCATTTTTCTCGGCATGTTCTTTGAGTCTCTTGAAAATAATAAGAATGTTCTTTTTTTTTTTTGTCTTTTCTCCCTGCTATCAGCACAGTACAGTCAGTCCAAGAGAGCTCTAGCCACACTTTGTTGCTGTTCTGGTCATTTTCCATCGTATTTGTGAAGGTTTCTTACCTGGTGATTATAAGAATTATTTCCATTAAGAACCTTAACAGCTGGTGCACCTTTCTCAATGTGTGAGATAAACATCCCAAAGGGCTAGCCAGAAGTTCTAAAAGGTATATTTGGGACCTGTTGCAAAGAGTGTGATAGACAAAATAAAAAATAAAATAGATTAAAAAGTAATTCTTGGCTCTGTTACTTTGTGGAACTCACTGCCAGAAGATCAGAGGCTGAGCACAGATTAGGATTCAATAAAGGACTGGACAAGTATTTTAATAACCAGAGCATTCAATGCTGATGTAAGGATCGAAAAACAGGAAATTGAAGGGGTATAATATTCAGTTATTGAGGAGGCTTTGGTCACAATTCCATAGTTAAAGCTGAGTTCCAGTTTGCACTTAAAACAGGGATTTAATGCAGCATTTTTGGCTGGTATGAAAAAAGCAGCATATCCTCCCCAAATTCACAGCACTTCCTCGGAGTGCGGAGTTAATTATCTGAAGTTACAAGTAAACGTTAATTATTTGATACATTAACGTTACTGAAAAGTTGAGTCCTTTGAGAAATTTCGCATCTTTCCTTTGTCCCAAATGATTTTAAAAGCAGAATCACACCGCCTGCTCAAATTGTGCATGTAAATCTGGAAATTAACTTGTAACTGAGCTAAGTTATTAACATTTCTTGTGCCTAATTGTTCTGATTTTCACATAGGCTACAAACAGGCTTGGGTAAGTGCATCAGCAGGGTCATTGCACCATCAGAAGTAATTCAACCAATACTATGATTCGTTGACGACTATATTACAGCCAGTCCAGCACAGAAGTGTTTAAAGATTAAATGGAAAAAAAATGTTAACGTTAGTGGTGTGATTATCACCCACGTCTCTTAGCTGGCCCATTGCCTCCTCCACGGGACCAGATTGTCTCTTTTTATTTAACTTTGATTTGTTTCCAAAGTGCTCCTCTCTTTATGTCGTTACTTATATATTACTAAGCTATGATTAATTTGGAAGATAACTAACAATATTAATGAGCTTTGTTGCTAGATATTAAAATGGGTCCTTATCCTCTGCAAATGGAGTAGATTGGAAGCATTATCATATGTATGTATTTTCTTCCATGAGCTTAATTTAACCGATAATACCAAAAGCTTTCAAGTAGTGAGAGGCTGATGTATTTAACATTCAGTTTAGCAGTGTTAGGCTCCAGTCCTTCAAGTAGATCTGCTCCATAAGTCCACTGCCATGTGGGCTTCACCAGGGCTCATCATGCTGGGATACATAAATATGGTATATCTTGCAGAATGGAGGCCTGAGATTTTAGTACCACAGTAACTGATAAATATGATCACAGCCTTGTTAGAATAAGTAATTCTTATGCTCAGGTGATCACACTTCCTTCACTTGTCATGTGTTATATAGTAATCACTGGTTTGTATAGCAGATTGATGCATCTGAGGGTTAAGTGGGCTGGTAGCTTCCCAGCAAACCTGCAAGATAACCCTGTCGGACAGCCAGAGCACTGGCATCAGGCACACTTTCTCTGTTGCCGAAGCCTGACCACAAGCATTTTATCAGTGCCTGAGAAGCATTTATTCATTTATTTTGCATTATACGTACACAGTCCCTAACATATGGAGGAAATTAATTCGCCTAGATGGATCTGATGCAGACAACTCAAGCTGCATTCTTCATTATTCTGGTGTTTGACAGAAAGAGGGGAGGGGAGGGGAAGTACATGTAGCACCAGCCCAAGCCTGTAGATCTGGGCTCATTGCTGCAGGCTGCTGCTTGCTATGCGGACAGGCCCCATTAAGACCCGTAGCTTAGATTTTCAAAGCGGACTTCAGACACACTCTTCCACAAGTGTCAATGAAAAATATGCATACAAGTCCCCCAGGTTGCTGTCAGAATCTCAACCTGCATGTCCAGTCACTGTTTTAATGCAGAATGGCCTATATCTGTAAGTCAGAGGCCGGTAGTTATTTGCAGAAAGTTGGTAAATTATTCTGAGTAGACTCAATGACGTTAAGGCCGGAAGAGAACATTGTGGTTACTTCGTCTGATCCCCTACATATCGCAGTCCACAAAATCTTATCCATCCACTCATCTAATAGACTCCTAAACTTTGGCTGAAGTCCTCAAATCTTGATTTAAAGACTTCAAGTTACAGCAAATCCACCATTTACTCTAGTTGAAATCAGCCAGCGATCCACATCTCATGCCATCAGCTAAAACCCCCCAGGATTTCTGCCAATCTGCCCTGGGGAAAAGTCCTTCCCAAATATGGTGATCCGCCAGACTATGAGTATATGAGCAAGAGCCACCAGGCAGACACCTCAAGAAGAATGCACTGTAGTAAATAAGAAACTAGAAATTTAGCAAATGATGTTCACACACAATTTTTCAACACCAAAAAGGCATAGAATTCATCCAACACATTTCTTCATATGAATTCTTCACCTGGCCCTAGTGAGCACTATTATGTACTTTACATTTTGCTTTTTTCATGCCCAAAATAGGTTTCATCCCAGTAAATTCTGCCTCCAAGGATCAGTGATCTAAGTGTATGATATAAAGGACATGTTAATAATTAAGATGAGCAGCAGAGATATAAGGGTAATGGTAAACTTATTTTAGTTTGTGATATACAACATAATAGAATATAAACACAATGAGCTTTTTAATGTATCGTTAATAACACTAAAGTATAAATTAATGGTCTTAAAATCAGACAACTGGGAAGTCAGTTGAGCTCTAATCTTCTCCATCAAATTGTTTTTATGATTTTTGATCACTAGCCATCTCTCCTATCCTTATTGCTTCTCTTGAAAAGCATTAGAGGAAATGTTACATTCTTATCACTCAGCAGTTCTGGTGAGGAGACCTTAGGGGATGCCATGCCTATAAAAGGGCTATTAGAATGTGCTTGTGTGCTTTGAGCTAAACACTGAAAGTGGTGCTGTGAAGTAGCAAAAGTGCTCTTACCAGTGCTGGCAAGATCTCATCTGTACACTTGTAGTGTGATGTCCTTGCATAATACATACTGCTGGGTGTTACCTCAGTTCAGTCTGGACAGGTGCCTGGAGAGGTGCCATCTGTCTGGAGCTCAGAAAAATTTTTCCCCAGATAAAAGCTAGGATGGACTAACCAGTTTGAATGTAGCAAGGACTAACTCAAAACTTTCCCCAGAGCTCCAAAAAGGAATTTATTTCTGATTAGTTTTCATATTTATGGCATCCTCAGTTCCCTGGCTTCCTGCCATGATTAGAAATGGAGAAGCCAAAAATATCATGAGAAAATCCGTTCATGTGAAATTTCCAGGTCTTCTAAATTGAAAACCCAAAGATTTTTGGCTAGTAATAATACCTGACTCTTACACAGCATTTTTTTCATCAGTAGATCTCAATGAGTTTCACATTGAAAGCATGGGAGCTTAGCTAAACAGAACCTTTTAAGGGTTGCCTCTATTGGTTGGTGGATTTTCAGGTTATTTGACTCCTTTCCTGAAATAATGCCAAAACTGTGAAGAGTTGCATACGTGCAGTGTGAGGCTGATTCTGGTCTGTAAATGTAAATCCACTTCCTTCATTGGAGTTACTCCTGATTTATACAGGGGCGAGATCAAAACCAATTCTCCTGTGTTTGTTGGTAAAGCTTACTGCAAATTATGGGCTATCAGGTTTCTGGGGAGTGAAGAAGCCATTTCTCAGAGCTGTTCTTTTGTAGGGGAAGAACACGTTCTCTCAGATGTTGCATTTCAAGTTAGATCAATTACTTAATCTTGGCAGAAAACATGAAAGCATTAGAAGCTCTTGAAGGAAATGGATTTCTTTCCCTGCTGTTTACTTGAGATAGGATATGTGCAACTGAAAGTAAGGCTGAATGCTACCTGCCTTTGTAGAGGCCCCATTACCTTTGATGGGAGTTTTAATTGAGTAGTGGCTGTTGGATTTGGGTCACAAAACCCACTCCCACATCTTAAAGGGCTTTTTCACTCTCTCTTTCATGGAGGAAGAAACTGAAGCATGAAGGCTTGAAGTGACTTGTCCCAGGCCAGAGCCAGGACTTGAACCCAGTCCCTGGAATTCAATTCCCTAGTGGTCTTTCTGGCACCACACTGAGGCGCCTGTCTGAGAATGTCTAGACTGCAGCTAAGCACCCCTGGTTGGCCCATGTCCACTGACTCAGGATGGTGCAGGGCAATCAAATTTCAATATAGATGTTCAGCTCCTCTCTGGAGCAGCCTCCCCTGCACACACCACACGCTCATGAGATCTGCAGCCAGAGGTCTACACCAGACCTTGAAGTCGATCGTTGATACACAATTCTAAATGACAATTGTGTAGCTGGGACTGGCATATCTATGATCAACTTATGAGGCCATCCTCACAGAGGGAGGTCGATGGGAGAAACTCTCCCATCACTCTTGCTTGCTCTTCAGAAGAATGAAGAGTAAAGAGGGCAATGGTCAAGCCCTGGTAGGCCGCGTCTACACGTGCACACTACTTCGAAGTAGCGGCGCCAACTTTGAAATAGCGCCCGTCACGGCTACACGTGTTGGGCACTATTTCGAAGTTGAAATGACGTTAGGCAGCAAGATGTCGAAGTCGCTAACCCCATGAGGGGATGGGAATAGCGCCCTACTTCAAAGTTGAACGTCGAAGTAGGGCACGTGTAGACGATCCGCGTCCCGCAACATCAAAATAGCGGGGTCCGCCATGGCGGCCATCAGCTGAGGGGTTGAAAGACGCTCTCTCTCCAGCCCCTGTGGGGCTCTATGGTCACCGTGTGCAGCAGCCCTTAGCCCAGGGCTTCTGGCTGCTGCTGTTGCAGCTGGGGATCCATGCTGTATGCACAGGGTCTGCAACCAGTTATCGGCTCTGTGGATCTTGTGTTTAGTGCAACTGTGTCTGGGAGGGGCCCTTTAAGGGAGCGGCTTGCTGTTGAGTCCACCCTGTGACCCTGTCTGCAGCTATTCCTGGCACCCTTATTTCGATGTGTGCTACCTTGGCATGTAGACGTTCCCTCGCAGCACCTATTTCGATGTGGTGCTGCCCAACATCGAAGTTGAACGTCGACGTTGCCAGCCCTGGAGGACGTGTAGACGTTATTCATCGAAATAGACTATTTCAATGTCGCTACATCGAAATAAGCTATTTCGATGTAGCGTGCACGTGTAGACGTAGCCATAGTGTTATTTAGTGCTTCCCCTTTAGGCTCATGAAAATGAACCCTAGAAGACTGACCTTAACCAGATCGATTTCCCAGGTTGTATAAATGTACCCTAAGAGCCCAGGTTCTAGCCCATACCCCAACATCTACACTGCAATTTTATAATCCTGTAGCCCTACCCCCAAGAGCCCAGGTCTGCTGACGCAAGCCAGTGGCAGGTGTTTAACGGTAGGGCAGAGGTACCACATCAATAGCCAGGTCTTTTAGAGTTCTTCACTGTCTTTTGTCAGTTTGGCCACTGACAGCTTCTATTTCTACCCTTTCAGCTGCCGAATAAAATCTGCTGTACTAACAAGTGTCTTAAGAGTAAAAAGATTTATGGATTTCAAGAGAGAATCACTTAAGCTGGTCCAGTTGAAAAACAAAATTATCTCTAGATGGTCCTAAGTCAGAACATACAGACAAAGGAGAAACAACCAGATCTAATATACACTGAAGCAGAGTGTCCAGGATGGGCACAGGAAGAGAAAACTAATGCTGCTCTAAAAGGGTTTTCTGTTAGGTGTTTTCACTTAATCCGGTAACTAGGGATGAATGCTTGTTACTGGCGTAGGACCCAGAGGCACTAAGACCTCATACTAGTGTGAGTGAAGTCTCTGCTCTACAGCCTGGGTAGCGAGCCAACCGGCCTTTAGCTTGTGTGGAAAAGCACAGGGCTTTAGCCCCTATGATTGCAAGTTCAATCCCTAGTGCTGCCAAGCAGGGTCTGTTGGTGTTACACTGAGATTCTTCCTATTCTCATGGGATTGTTCATCATCCATGTTAGTCAACAGTGTAACCTTTTGTGACCCAGGCAACTCACAGACGCAGCTCTGACAGCTCTGGTTCAGTGTGTGTGTGTGTGTGTGTGTGGGCAGGGGCAGGGGCAGGGGGGTTGCAAACAAAGCCAGAACTGCAGAAATTAGCTCTGAGCCTAGTAGTACCTATTATGCAGCTGACCTGACAATACAGTCTGATCTTCTGGAGTATTTACAGGACTGAAAATATTTGTACAGCACCTAGTACAATGGAGTGCTGGTCTGTGACTGGGGCTCCTGGATGTTACTGCACTACGCATGATAACTAACAATTAATGGCAGTTATTTTGTAGTTCCTAAACACATGCCAGCCTCCTTGCAGTCATAGGGGTCTGGGCAGCCTGTCCCCATCACCTTCCAAACTGACTTCTGAAAAGGAATCTGATCTCAGCTCAGCCTCTGGCAGCCTGTGTAATCTTGGGCAAGTTGTGCAGCCTCCCTGTGCCTCAGTTCCCGCAGTTGCAAGGGGGGCTGTGTGAATGGAAAGCTACGTAGTAATATGATTATTTTATTTGACTGTAACTAAGAGAGAGTATCCTGCGTCTGCACATTTCTCTCCAACTGCTAGCCCTAAACTCTTCTTACGACATCTCACAAGCCAAGGCAGGCTCCAACAATGGTTCATTCCCAGGGTCAGCAGTGCGCAGCAGGAGAAATTGGGGTTCACTGAGGCACTTAAAGTGGACGGAGAAGAGAGGCCAGATATCACTCCTGCTCGTTTACTGGGGTGGGAGGAGGGTAGGAAAAGCCCCACCTTCAGGTGGTGATCTGGTGACTTTCCCTTGGAAGGGCAGCCTCGAGCAAACCAAGGGGTGCATGACTGTATAAGGCTGTGGAACTTGGGGGCAGACTTTTATGACCCTAACCACCCACCCACCCATGAAAAAGCTGTTCTCTCCCTTTTTCTTTCAAGCTATCGGTTTTACGGTATCCATGCAAAGGAGTGATGTATTGTCAGGGTGGCCCAAGCTGGTCGTCGTGTGTAGCTGACACAAGTTAAGCTTGGAAATGAGGCAGGCCCAGGAAGTCCCTGGGTTAAAGTGGGCTCATTTTTGCTTGGTGCCTGTTTGGTTGCTTGGCACTTGAGCGCTGAAAGCAGGAAAACCAGTTGATGGCTCAGGGTAACTGTGGCCTCCCATCCTCTCCTTGCAACCAGTAGAGGTTATTGTAAAAGCAGCTTTCCTGCATGTCAATGGCCAATCAAGTTGTGGCACTTTGGCCAGGAGATTCCAGCTTTGTGTCTGCCCTCACTGGTATCCTACCAATCACAGTGCAAGGACACACAGAGTCCAGGATGCTGTGCTGTCCTTTCTGCTGCTTGCATGGGCTGTGCAGAGTTCCAGTTCTTCAACAGATTTCCTATCAGAAATTCTCCATTACTGAAGAACAAAACCTACTACGTGTCATTGACCCTAATAGGTTGAACTTGTTAATAAAACATGGCTTATCTAATCACATGCCTGGTATCTTGTGACAGTCCAACACCAAATCCCTGAACCGTGGCTTTTGTCATACAATGCTGTCTGTGATTCAAGTAGGCATTGATAGTGATGACTACAATGGTGGGAAACCCTATAGTTACTGAAATACTCTTTCTTTGACGCTGTTTTAGATGAGAAAAGATGGGCTTGTAGTTGAGGCGCTAAATCGGGAGTCAGGATATGAGGTTAGCTCTGCCTCTGCTATGTGATGATGGGACATTTAAACTTTCTGTGTGCTAATTTCTCTTCTCCCACCTGTTGTGTCTCTTGTCTGTTTGGGGTGGGATTTTCTGGAGCCCTCTGCTCAGGCAAAACTCTGCCCCCGTTAAAATCCATAGTAAATTTGCCATTGACTTCATCAGTGGGAGAAAAATCTGAGGACAATGCTGAGTTCATTGAAAATTCCACCCTTGGAATTTCTCAGGGTGAAGTGACTCTTATTGAGGGTTTGTACAGCCACTATCACAATGGGCCCCAATCTCAGACAGACGGGGCCTATAAGCATTCCTGTTATACCAATAATACTTATTAATAATAGTAAGAGTTGTACTTTCAAGGTATTGTCATTTGTCTATTGCATTGCATAGTTATTGTATGTTGAACAAATGTCAAATGGTCGTTTGACAAGACTGTACCATCCTCTGTGCTTGAAGGGCAAACGAGATGCCAGGAGAGAAACAGATATGGTTTGGTCCCAGTGCCTTTAGCGGGAGGAAAGCAGAACCAAAGATCAGCAGTGTAAACGTCCCTCCCTGTAACTCATGGAAACCCCTTTCAGTTGAGCACTGATCGTAAGGTAACTATGAGTGCAGGGGCAAGTTAGACCAGCTACAAAGTCACAGACAGGAGGTATGTGCTCTATGCTACCTCACTCATGCTCTGTGCTAAGCTTCTGAGTGCAACCTGATGTCCTCTTGGGAGTCATTCGATGACAAGTAGGACATCTTTCATGTCATCCTCCTATTAGTGAGCCCATTGATGGGTGACCAGTCTGATTTGGGAGCACAGGTATTACCACGGAAGGGGCAGGTGTTGATGACTGTTGGAGGGCTGGTGTAGGGCTCCCTTGGTTGCATCTGCAGAGTGATTCAGATACTAATACATTTTGCATAGATGCCAATTCCCTTATTCACCTCAGTAGCGTACTAACTCTGATGCCAAACTAGGATGCCTAATTTTCAGAGGTGCCGCAGCTCCAGTTAACTCCAGAGGGAGTTGCAGGTACTCAACAGCTTGAAAATCAGGAGTGTCCCATGGCTGATCCTTGTCCTTGGATGGGTGGGATGGAACAGAGAAAGGGATCCAAATCACTTACGTAAACTAAGCTCCCTTTTCCCCAGCTGCTTTTATTTTTTTTTCTCCAAAATTGCCCCCTGATTGTTAGAGAGATCCCCAAGGAATACAAGGACCATGAGACTGTGGGCAAGAGGAGGGAATAGGATCCAAAATAGAATGGAGGCCTGGATCCAGGTTGACTCCAACATGACCTGTAGTGCAATCTAAAAGCTTGTAAGCTATGTGTAAGCCTGGCTCAGAGATCTACATGAGCAGAGGAAAGTCTTGTTTCTAGCTTGTTATCTTAATATAGAATCAGAGTTTGGCAAGATAGAGAAATAGTAAATTAATCACATCTCTGAACTTCAACTTGGATGAAACAGATATCGTCCTAAAAGTCAGTGGGGTGAAGTGCCTAGCAGCCCTGAGGAGGCTAGAACAGTCTAGTTTTACATTCTTCAGCACCCTGGCATGTGGTAGTTGTAAAAACCAAAAGCATCTTGTTTAAACAATCAGAACTGAAATGCAGAGACACAAAGTCTAGTTCCCCTCCATTGTTTTCTTTGTTTCTTTCAGAGCCATTGTCAGGAGCCCACCCAGGAGTTGTCACCACAAAAATATTTATGATGATTGCAAACATCAGGCATTTTGGTGTAGGCTCTGGGCGAAGGTTTGCTCTGTCAAACTGGTACAATCCCTCTGAAATCCATGGGTTTGTGCCACTTTGGTCTGACCTAAAGGAGAAATTATTCCTCCTTGCGGAGGATGGAGATGCGGTGTGTAGCCCACTAACTAGAGCGACACTGTTAAACATCTTAAGTGGGTTATTTAAAGCAGAACTTTTCCTAACCTGGCACAGCTGCCCAGAAAGGAAAGGTGCCTGATTGCTATGGATTAATTAGCCTCCCTCATCAAAAATTTAGACTGGCCACAGCTCAAAATATTCTTTGGATGTGAATGGCCAAATGATCCATCGGGCTTTAGTATCATAATTAGTCGTCTCTAAGAGAACAGCTCCCAGAGGTGGTCAAGAAAAGAAAAACCAGTTCTCTACATAAGGCGGAATTCTCAAATGAACATATATTTTGTTTTAAAAAAAATTTCTGAAGGTCTTTTGGAACATTACTGCTGTTTAGTCATCTTGAGTTTTATTTGCTCTTTGGGCTTTTTTCCCCGGGCTGTGAGTAAATGCAGCAACATGAACAATCCATTCCCCCGCTCCACCCCACACACACTGTTTGTTTTCCCTTTTTGCCTATTTTTCCAAAATTTTCAAAATGTTTTTTCAAAGTTTCGAAATATCTATTTTAGAGTCTCCTACTCTCCTTCCCATCTCCCCCTGCCCCCCCCAAAAAGTGGCCATTCTTTAAAAAGGCCATTTTTCATTCATTTTTCATTTTTAAAAGAGTGGGAAAAAATGTATCCACATCGACCAGATGCTACAGTTTCAAGATGGTATAGAAATCTTAATACATAGAAACCCTCATATATCAATAGGCTGTTCAGGGTTGTCCCATTCTGATACAGCCACTGACCTGCTGTATGACCTTGGACAGATGACATCACCTCTCTGTGCTCTGTAAAAACTAATGAATGTTACATCGGCATTCTGCAAGAGCTAAATAGCATCATTCAGGTATTTCTACACCTTTCTTTGAACATTACAACAATCACTGTTGTGGATACTCTTAAAATGTTAATATTTTCTCTGGTCCCTTTGCACGCATATAACAATTTGCAAAGAGGAGCCCTGCTGGTAAAGCAGAACAACCCAAACCTGACTGCATATTCATGATCAAAATGCTGTCCATGTTATCTGGTTTAGCTGAGGATATCTCCCCCTCTTGTTCTGACTGCATTTCAGCCTGGAAGGACGTGAAAGTGGAAAGCTGCCGTTTGACACTTTGAAAAACCATGTCAGTGAGAGCTACTCGCATTCCAAATGTGAAGTCTGGAAGAACTGACCAGCATTGATACTGTCTTGTGTCTTTGCTGATTCATTCTCTTCTTCTTCCCCACCCTGTCATCACTACGCTTGCGTTCGCAAGCAATTTTGTCGTCTCTACTTGAATAAGCTCTGATCAGCAAATTTAATTAGCACCCGGTTCTCTTGCAAGAATTAATCAGGGAGCGGTCGTCTGACTTGGACTCAGGGGAATTCAAAAATCTATCAATCTCACTTGGACATATTTCAGCTTGTGACATGCGCACACCTCTTGGCTATCTCTCTGGGAATTTAGAGGGGGCTTGTTATCTGAATAAATAACACCCCAGCACATTCCTTTTAGGTCAGGATCGCTTCAGCAATTGTTACTGCTGTTCACTCCCTGCACTCAACCCTCTTTTCCCATACATATGTGGGATGCAGTTTTATGGAACGGAGGCTAAAAAAGCAACAGGGGAGTAATTAAATCAGTAGCTGAGCTGCGAATATCATAGCGATGAGATGTGAGGTTGGAAGTGAGTGGAAAGGTGCAGTCAGGAATATGATCAAAGTAATAATGGTCGTGAAAATTGTCGCTTCATAGCAGAAAGAGGTGGGGTTTTCTAGCTTCACGCCTGATTCTCTGACACATGAGCTGCCAGAGGCAGAGCAATAATGTTGCTGCAAATGAGGATGATGTGATTGCTACTGCAGATAGTAGAGTAATGTAAAACTGAACAATCCCATGCTCTCTGTAAACTAGAGGCCACTAAACAAGTGAAAACTTCCATTACTAAAATACGGACCAGCATATTATTAATTCAAACCTTTTGTGAGTCTGTGCAGCGATGCATTGAGCTATTAAAATAACCTGAAAGGCTTCCATATGTAAAAAAGGACAAATAAATCATTGGTACTTGTTTGGTTTTTTTCTTATTGGTACCATGAGAGTATATGCTCACCTCTGTTGGTTAAATTTACTTGAACATGGGGCTTAATGATATCGCTAGAGATTTGCGGAACTCGATCCACAAGAAAGCTATGCCTTTTTTGGATTTGTCATGATGCTGCTGCTGCTGCTGCTGCTGCTAAGAAGGCCTTGATTCATCAAAGCATGTGTGCTTAAATTCCATTAACTGTAATGAATTTAAAAATGTGCTTAAGTGCTTTGCTCAGCTGGGATGATGCCCCTGGTGGTGCCGTTTTTTTTTCCAGTCTAATTTGACTGTGTCCCACTGCAAGGCTCCATGAGATTGAAGTTCTGCTTTCTCAAATCCCATATCCAACTGAGCTCTGTGAAGTCCAGTGTCCTCACTGGATATAACTGATCACAGAATACTTCACTGGGGGCTGAGCTTGCCATCAACATGCAGGGGTGGTGGTGTGAAAGATTTAATCACATGACTCCCACTAATGTTAACAGGAGTTACCTGTGTATCTTCCCTCTGTGACAGTGGGAGGATAGATTTATAACCGTCTGCAGCATGACAGGGTATTTCAAAACTGATTGTTTGATGCCATGAACATGTGGGGGTCTTTATTGTGCCACTGAAAACTAAGGATGAGATTCTGGAGAAAAACAAGATGCTAAAGGGGACTGAAGAATTTTCAAAAAAACACTGAATTTTCTAGGATCCCAAGATGTACATAATAGCAAAGATTGTTTGAACAGCAACAAAACCCATATTAACCTGGAATTTCTGACTGATTCTGTCTGTCACCTGTTTCAAACATAACCTCTGTAGGGGTAGGTCAATTCTAGGCAAATAAGTCAATTTCAGATACACAATGTTAGATATGGCAATTGTGTAGCTAGAATCAACATATCAGAAATCGACTTACCTAACTGTCCTAACTAAGAAAGGTCAGGGGAACATTTGTGCTATCGGCCTCCCTTGTGATAGCCAAGGAGTCGACTGCCGACCCCAGAGAGATCAATTTTTCCTGTCTTTACCAGACATGCAAAATCAAACCCAGGAAGATCAACCCTGCCCAGATTGATCTTTCTGGAAGTATAGCCATACCCTAGGTGAATAATGCTTGGTTTTAGGAGACAGGGCAGTAAAATCTTCCCCATTAGATATAATGGTTACTAAGAGAATGTGATATGCAGTGCATTTTCTCGTCTGAAAGGCTACTTTTCGTTGAGCTATTGCAATGCAAAACATCATTCTTCTGTTGACTGTGTTGGTTGGAGCCTTTCTAATAAGAAGGATTTAATTTTGAAGCACAGTGTGTACATGCTCCACTCTCTAATGTGCTTTCTAAAAGCCGGGTGTACCTTTCTCACACGCAGTGAGCAGGCACATTTTCAACAGTGGCCCTGAAATTTGCGCACCTCAACTTTGAATGTCCAGACTAGGAAGGTCTTCTGTGTGATTTCAGAAGTTCTGGACACCTTGAAATGTCACTATGCTGCACGTGCTCAGCATTTCTAATAATTAAACTAGTTGGTCATCCAAAAACTGAAGCATGTGCCGTGTGGCTGATTTTTTTGTGATTTCAGGCTAGTCAAAAGAAAATGAATGCTTCCCTGAGACACGTGTGCAGCCATGTCTTTAAATGCGATTTGAGTGTCTGTGTGCACTCAGGCTGGCGGGGTTGGTTCCCAGGTTGAGAAGACAGACTTACGGTTGCTTTTGTTGAGCTATACACTAAAATTGGACTGTAATGGGATAGCATGAAAGCTCTAGCAAGCAGGGTTCCTACCCTGCCTCCATGCCTGGGGTCTCAGATAGGCACATACTCAAACAGGCTAAACCCTCCCACTGGCTGAACGGCCACAGCTATGTCCTATTTTTAGTGCTCTAGCTTAATCAGAGATAGCAAGCATATGTCCACCCAAACTGGAAATCACATTCCAGCTCAAAGCGTAGATCTCCTGTATGCAAAGCTGATAGCATGTCCCATGCTTAAGGCTGCCTGACATTTCCCATGATAAGAACCTGTTCTCAGCTGCTTTTGATTTTGAAAGATTTAAACGGCTTGGGTTGAAATTTTTCCATGCAGTGAGTTTTCCCCAAGTTGCTTTTTTGTGGAGAATCACAGAGGAACGAGTTAGCCATTTCTGAGAACGAGATTCAGAGGAAAAGTGTCGCTTTGCCCATGCTAAAAGCATCATACGCTGACAGCAATTTTGCAGAAAAGCTGTCACGCTGCCACAGTTTGGAGCAGAGATTTTTACGCCTGGTAGAAGCAAGGATTTTGCACCTGGTGTTCGGGAGGGGCCTTTTGCTGTCGCTGAACATGTTCATCCAAATTTGGCCAAGTTAGAAGCTTTTGAAAAAATCTGAGTTGGCACATGCTTTGTGGAGACTTGGGAATGTTTGGCACTTAGCTCTCTGAAGAGTCTGTCTACACTGAGCTTGTTCGCGCCCAGGTTCTCAGGGGTAAAACAGACCTTGCACTGCAGTTGCTCCCCTTCAGCGTTGCTGGCTGCTGCGGGCCGGGCGTTAGAGCAAGGAAATGGGCACAGCCTCCCTTGGGCTTTGTCTACACTGGCGCGTTTTGTCTCAGAAAAGTGCCTTCTGTCAACAAAACTGCATGAGCGCACATGTTGCAACGCAGCTTTGATTGGTCAGAACCAGGCATTTTTGTTGACAAAACACATCTAGCTCCATGAGGGGCTTACAGGCTGGAGACAGCTGCCCCAGGACCCCTTACCTGGCTGGGGCTGGCTGCTGTAGGGTCAGTTACCCACCCCAGGTGGGCAGACCAGTCCAGCTGCCCAGCCAGGGCTGTCAGACTTGGGCCAGATGCTCCCTACCCAGTTGTGGTGACAGAGTAGGGCCAGATGCCGTCCACAGCTTGAACGTCCAGCTCCGGTTCCCCAGGGATGCCAAATAATAAAGCTTTTACTGGAGTGTAGACATACCTGTGGATACAGACTAGGGCAGGAGGGCAGACTCCGGAGGGGAAAAGGGAGGGGGACAGAAGGAGTGGATTGGAACAAGGAGTTTTGCAGTCTGAATGCTAAAAATCAGGAACTGGCCTGGCACAGAGGCTGAAACTGGGAGCTAGTAAGCAAAGAGTAAGTGTTTGCGTGTGGGAGGCAGATCAGGTGAGGAGGCTGGGAGTGGGGATCTGGGATTGGATGTGCAAGGAAACTGGGTTAAGATGCCTGGATCAGACCCTGGGACTGGGATGAGGAGCAGAAGAGGTTCAGGTTTAGGGATCTGGGCAGAAAAAGCTGTGACCCTAGAGCACATCCCCAGCAGAACCTGCAATGGAATCCAAGGATTCCTGTCTCTCCACATTCCTCTGCTGTCAGCTAATAGCTACGAAACTTCAGGGCAAATATGTTTCTCATCCCTCTCTAATGGGGGTCCCCATACGGGATCCCGATGTACTAATGCTATCAGTTACTGCATTAGCTCAAGTGGCAGCGGTCTATGGCCTGCTGAGGACAGACGCAGAACTGATGTCACACAAAGCAATTTCCATTTTTTTCATTTGATTTTTGACTAAATCTAGGAAATTACACACACACAATAAATCTGGGTTGAATGGTCGCAAAGCCAAACATGCACAAATTAGGAATTGTAAGAATTTACCCTGCCCGCACAACCTTAATTCAGGCTCCTTGATCATTATGACAGTCATTAATTACATTCTCACCTACTCCCCTTGCCCCACCCCACACACAATTTTTTGTGCTCGACTTTGCAACCTTGACTTTCTTTAACATAGTGTTTTTGTGTGTGGTCTATATGTGCCATATGTGGGCTTCATCATATTCCCTAGTCCCTGAGGTGCATGCCCAAAAAGTCACCTCTTTAGCATGTCTTTTAAACATGCCATGTTATAACTGCAGTCACAAAGTCTGAGGCTAGGTCTACAAAGCAGCGTTATTTTGAAAAGATTTTCCAGAATAACTAATTTCCAAATAGCACCCCCACACGTCCAATGCATATGAAATTAGCACTCAGCTATTTCAAAATAAAGCATCCAGACGCACTTCATAATACAGCCCTTGGATGCACTCTGGCTTCTTTTGAAATAACCCCTATTCCTTATCTACACAGCCCCTATTTCCTAATACCTATTTCAGAAGAGGCGCTATTTCTCCTAGAATGTGGTTTACCAAATGCAAAATAAGCCGACTGCTATTTCAAAATTATTTCAAAATAGTGGTTGCATTGTGTAGACACTCACAAAGTTGTTTTGGAATAGCAGCTGTTGTTCTGAAATAACTTTGTGTAGACACACCCTGAACGTCCAGCCATGTATTGTTTCTCTCCAGTCACCAAACCCATCTCTTTTTTTCCTCTCACCAGACCAGTTTAAACCTTAGCTTTGCTGTGCCTTCAAGAGTTATTGGTTGGTGATTTTTTTTCTCTTCTTCCCTCGCTCTGGAGTCCCCATTTTAATGGCATGCGGTGGGACAGCTGTCTCTGATGCATTCGTGCAGGTTCTGATTACTACGCATGCTATTGATGTTGAGCTCCTGTCATGACCCAACACTCCATAGGAGGAGCAAATGAGCTGAGACGTCAAGGCAAAAAATTATAGCCACGCGAGCTATCCCTGTACTCAGCTGCTTTTGGAGCACATACATGGCTTGTGTGACAGCAGCAGCACACAGAAGCAGCAATGAAATGCAGTTAGCAGTACAGCTGGGAGGCAGGCAGGCACTGGTCCAGTTTCTAAAATGATCCTCTCGTAAGCCAGTCTGCAGCGCCTCCAAAAGTGCTTGACTTCTGCAAAGGAGTACAGCTGGCTTTGCAAATACTCCCTGGTGTAACTCAGCTTCTCTGGGTGGCTGCAGTGTTTTTTTTGTTTTTTCTTTTTTTTTTTCCCCCCCCCCTGCGTCCTTTTCTCCAGGATGGCGGAGGCAGAATTGCACAAGGAAAGGCTGCAAGCCATAGCAGTAAGTCAGTTTCATTTTACTTGCTCTTTTGTCTGTGAATGGAGAGCTGTGAGTTGCTGAAGTAGCCAAGCATTCCTGCAGGGTAGCTGGGCAGCATTTAGACAGCCTGGTTGTGGAGAAGTTTTCAGACTAGAGTCCTCCCTTTTCCTCCTTGGCACTCAACTGGTTAAAGGGTGTTTTCGTATGATTTGACGGGTACCAAGGCGAGTTAAGATGCTGTCTGAATGTGACATGTGCCAAACTCATGAATACATGAAAGAGAAGAACTAGAGAAGTAAATAAGGAGGGGGCAGGTTGAAGGGAGAGCATCAGTACTTTGCTTAAAAGGATATTGTTTTACTCTTGAAGCTTTCGCTAAGCAGATGAAGTTAAACCAGGGGGACCAAGCCCATGGTGCCTTTTTGAGAAGAATATAATTCATAAAAATGCAAAGACAATCCAGTAAAGAAGGCAGGTGATTGCTTGTCATGCTAATGAGCTTCTCTACTAATACTAAGCTATAAGTTCCACTCCACATCTCAATGCCAGATGTCTTCAGAGAAATTCTCCGGTGACTTACCCCTCCGCCCCAGGGGCTGCTAGAGCAAAGCTGCTGCAGAATTGTGACCCATTTGAGTCTAAATTTTTATTTTCCTCCTTGATATTAACATTAGCCACACAAAGTCTGAACTGATGCAAATGGGCATAGTGACCTTTGATTTCAGTGGCACTATGGCCAGTAGGGGCAACTGAGGATTTGGCCCCAGTTTTTCAAAAATATAATTGTGCTTACAGCGGAAAATGTCAGGTTGTTATTAAAAGCACCACATTTCCATGACCTCTGTCTACTCACTAAGCTCGCATAACCTTGTCCTTGTTCAGTATAACGGTCAGTGAGGAGGGGGGGTTTGGATGGCTTTTGGCATGGCTGATATGCTAATTCAGCAAGCCTATGGAGTCAGATGATGCGATATTTGCAGGCGGCTGGACGTTTAAGGTCTGAAATGAAAAGGCAGAAACCAACTGAGCCTGCTTGGATTGCCAGAGCCCCTGCCAGCGTGTTGCCAATGATCAACAGATGTTGTGTTTCACTAGAGCTGCCACAGCTGGATTATATATTTCCTTTGTAGACAGAGGAATGACTGCCGCTGCTATACCAAGTTGTTTTTCTTAGGTCTGTTAATCTACTAAGAGGCGCATACATGTATAAAATACCCAGAAATAGTATAAACTAAATGCTTGTTCCTCGAAAATTATCTAAGACCAGTTGTTTTAATGTAATGTGTGTGTGCATAAGTATTCTACGGGTATGGGTCTTAACAATTCCTCTAATCAAAGTACTACTACTGCTCCTTTAGGCCATTAAAAGTCTAGTACTCGGATTCCCCACTTGCAACGTTTTCTTGGAGGCTTGGTGCTCCCAAACTTGCAGAATTAACACTGCATTGGTCCAAAATATATTACAATGGTCTATGAGAATCTTTAAAAAAATTCTCTGTCTTCAAACAGAAAAGGGTTGGGGGATTCTATCCTCGGTGCTTCATTCTGTCCTGGCTAACAAATGCCCATGCTCCCACTGTCGGGTGACCTGTACAGTACATACAAAAGGATGTGCCCAACAGTTTGAGCCAGATTCTTTCCATTGTCCGGCAGCTTGTATCATCATTTGCATCACTATGAAGTGGGATTTAAAGTGCAGGCAGTGATGAATCTGGACTCATCTATTCTGTGTATGTTGCATAATGGCATGCTTTTTGCTGAAGGCCCTGGCGGTGACCCAGAGCAGATTTAAAATGGTTCAACTTGAATCACAAATGTATTCAAATTTCATCTTGGTTGGTGTTCATTCAGCACACAAAAGCCAGCAGTTGTCTCCAAAGTTCAGCCTATCAACAAGTTGTCCATATAAGGTTTTGCAGAACATTGTTGCTCCTGCTGAATGGTTACATATGTTATCAGAATGTCTGGCAGAGAGTTTTGAATGTGAGTTTGGTCCCTCAGGATGGGTCAGGTGGTGTGACTCACAGGTACTTCTCCTATGTTCCTGATTTGCTGGGCCTATCAATATGATTAGAGGGATCTGGGACTGCCAACAGGGGTTTTAAGGGAGCAATTGCTCCAGGGCCCAGCCGTTCAAAGGGGCCTGGGGGTCCTGGCCACTGCTGATGCTACTGTGGCAGCAGTAGCAGCCAGAGCCCCAGGCTCAGTGGGGCAAACGGCCGCCGTGGGCCGCAAGACATGACGGAAGTGGGGCCTGGAAGGTGGGGGTGCCAAGGGATGAAGGGGCAGGACCTAGGGCAGTTTGCTCTTTGCACCACTCAGTTTGCGGCACTGGGCTCCCCCTGTCCTCACAGCCACATGGTGCGACGCTACTACAGCCCTTCAAAGGTGCCCCGACCTCTGGCGACTGATGCAGCCGAAGTAGCAGTGACAGCAGCCAGAGCTCCAGGCCCCTTTGAGCTGCCAGGTCTTTAGGCAACTGCCCCCTTTGCTTTGTGACTCCCCTCCCCATCCGCACACCTACCCGGGCCCTTTAAATCACCGCTAGACATGTTGCCACACCACAGGGTGGCGCTAAGGGCTGGGTGGCCCCAACCCTGCCCCTTCTATCCAAGGCCTTGCCCTTTTCGGGGCACAGAGCTGGGCTCCCCACATACCTCACTCAGAGCCCTGCAGAAGCTCTCAGTGCCCCCATGGGAATCAGCCAAACTTAAATAGTGTCTCAGGAAAAAGGGATGTAGGATTTCAATTAAGTTCACTGATCCACCAGGAGAAAATATATTTTAACAAAGTTCTAGTGTCTCTCTCAGGCAGTCAAAGGCCTCCTACTATATATTATTACTAGGGTGGTACAAAAGCTGAGGGAAAAACTACTTGCACAGTCCTTCCAGTTTCTCAGCAAATTTACTTGGGCTATGATCAAACTCTTTTTGTAATTGCTTCTATGGACAATGCTGGGAACAAATTTATTGTTAGGGATGTTCACAGAAATAGTGACTTTTAAGTGACTAGTGCAGGATATCGAAGGAACACAAATTTCAAATGTGGAATTGTGAATTTTCCCAGCAGGTCCTGATCTGTCAATCGTCTTGTTGTAGTTTTAAACCTGTGATATCTCAGAGTTAGTCAAATATATCTGTGGCTCTGATCCTTCATTATGAGCAGAGTTGGGGGTATGCTGGGAGAGGGAAGAGCGTCCATTTGTTAAGGTCTTGGGAGATTAGGTTCGATTCCCAACTTTGCCGCCCAGTGGTGTGACCATGGGCAAGGCCCTGAGCTCTGTAAAATGGGGACTATAAGAGTGGCCTACCTCACAGGATGCTATGGGCACAACTGAATTACTGACAGTGAGGCACTCAAAGTATGGTGATAGGGGCCACACAGTGATGAGGTGATTTTTTTTTTTTTTAAAAAATCGTCTACAACATTTCTAAAGTTTTTTTTCTCTGTAAAATACTGCTCATGACACAGTGAAAACCCAGGATGGCAAGGCATGATGGGAAACTTTTCGTAGCACGTATTTGGGATAACTTCTGTATTATTTTTGCAATTCACGAGTAACATGGTTTCCTCAAACGGATAATGATAAAAACCTTTATCCCATCCTATACCCTCCTGTATTTTTACACATACATATGTGTATGGAGTCTGATGTTAAGTGACTATTCAAAGAACTGACCAAAATCAATTGCTTAGCTTATACTGTCTGCTGACACAAATGCAAGCAGCACGTGTGGTATGGAGGAATTTTGTCAAGCAAGAGGTTGGAAGGATGGAGTTGTACTTGTATGAGCTAGAACAGAAAGTTTATCTAGTGTAGTTTGGCAGATTTCAAACTTTATTGAATAATGCCAATTCTTGGTCTTGGATTAGTGCATTTTGTGTGGAGAGGGAGTGGTAAAATTTGGATGAAAGAAGGAAACATTTTTGTGGCATTTTAAATGATGCCTGCCTATGCTGCTCAGAAGTTTGGAATGTTAGTCTTCCCAGAGGAGTTGATTTAGTGGGTAAAGAACAGGTGAGGCTAGCAACTTATCAAACGGTGGATAAATTAATCACATACCTCCGGAAATCTACTGTATTGTTCCACGATCTATTACATGGTTTTCATCATAATGTAATGTATAAATGTATATGTACATTCTATGCATAAATTACAAAAGAAAATGGTTGCAATTCAGATCACAAAGAGAACGCTCAAATTAAATGTACACCCCAAACCAAAATAAAAAAAAAATAGTAAGAAGGCCAAAAAAATCCATCAGGGTTAACTTACAGAGTAAAAGAGGTGGTTAGAGGCAAAAAAAAGTTTCCTTTAAAAACTGGAAGTTAAATCCTAATAAAGAAAATAGAAAGGATGATAATCTCTGACAAATCAACAGCAAGATTATAATTAGGCACGTAAAGAAAAAAATTGAAGAGTAACTAGCAAAAACACACAAACTAGGAGCAAAACATTTTTAAGTACATCAGAATCAGGAAGCCTGCAAAAATAATCACTGGAGAATCTAGGTGCTAAAGGGATGCTCAAAGACAATAAAACGGTTGGGGAGAAGTTAAATGGATTCTTTGCTGCCAGTCTTCATTGGAGAGGCTACAGGTGAAATTCCCACACTGAGCCACTCTTTCTAGGCAACAGATCTGAGGAACTGTCCCAGATTGGGTTGCCAATAGATGTGGATTTGGAACAAATCAGTAAATAAACAGCTATATGTACCAAGGCCAGATGGTTTTCACCCAAACGCTGTGAAGGAACTCAAATACAAAACTGTACAAATGCCCAATGTGGTGTATAATATATAATCAGCCTCTGTAGCAGATGACTGGAAGATAGCTAATGCAGCACGCCTTTTTGCAAAAAAACGCCACAATTGCAGACCAATAAGCCCAACTTCATTACCAGGCCAATTGGTTCAAAGGATAGTAAACAACAGAATTAGCAGACATAGGGATGTTGTGTACTTGGACTTTCAGAAAGACTTTGGCCTGGTCTACACTATAAACTTACATTGGTATAACTACATTGTTCAAAGGAGCAAAATAGCCACACTTCCAAGAAATGCAATTATACTGGCCTAACTCTGGGTGTAGACAGTGCCAACAGAGTGGGTGTGCGGTTCCCATTAACAGAGCTTGTGGACGCAATCAACTTTGTCAACGGGGGAAGTTCTGCCATTGGGATAGCAGCATCTTCATTGAAGAGCTACAGCAGCAGTTTTTCCAACGTAGACCTGCCCTCTGAGGTCGCACATCAAAACCTCTTAAGCAAAATAAGCAGTGATGGGATAGGAGGGAAGGTTCTTACATGGGTCAGTAACTGGCTAAAAGACAGGTAACAAAGGATCAGAATAAAAGGTCAGTTCTCAGAATGGAGAGGTAAATAAAGGGGTCCCCCAAAGTTATGCATTGAGACTGGCACTTTTCAACATATTAATAGATGATCCAGGAAAAAGTGATAAACAGCGAGATGGCAAAGCTTGCAGACAATAGACAATGACTCAAGATAACTACATCCAAAGCAGACAGTGGAGGGTGCCAAAGGGGTCTTACAAAACTTCATGGCAACAAAATGGCAAATGAAAATCAGTATTGATCAATGCCACGTAATGCACATTGGAAACCACAATTCCAACAATACATTCAAAATGATGGGGTCTAAATTGGCTGTTCCCATTCAAGAAAGAGGTCTGGGTGTCATTGTGAATGGTTCTCTGAAAACATCCACTCAAAAAAGCTGACAATATTATGAACCATAAGGCAAGTGAGAGATAATAAAGCAAAAAATATCATAACGTTGCTATATAAATCTATGGTTCACTCACACTTTGAATACTGGGTGCAGTTCTGGTGACCCCATCTCAAAAACGATGTATTAGAATTGGAAAAGATTAGCAGCAGGGAGCAGCTTCCATATGAAGAGAGATATAAAAAAATCTTGGAAAAGTGACAATTAAAGGGGGAATATAAAAAAGATCTATAAAATCATGACTGGTATGGAGAGAGTGCATAAGGAAGTGTTATTTATGGGCACCCCGTCCAATGAATAAGGAGCAAGCTTAAAAGAAACAGAAGTGCTTCTCTGACAATATGCACAGTCAACCTGTGCAACTCATTGCCAAGGGATGCTGTAAAGGCCAAAAGCATTACTGGGCTCAAAAAAGATGGGGGATAGATTCTTCAGTGGCCGTTAGCCAAATAGCCAAGGTTCTGAGTCCCAGATGCAGTGAATGGGTGACAGGAGATGAATTACTTACTTACTTTGCTGTGTTCAATTCCGCTATAGCATCTGGCATTGGTCACTGTCAAAAGACAGGATAAAGGGTTAGATGAACCTTTGGCCTGACCCACTATTGTCATTCCTGTGTTCTTATGTAAGTCCCCACACCAACCTTATTGTTTTTCCATCTTGACCCTGCTATAGATTGCAGACGTTCATCTGTTGTATGAAATTTAAAAATGCCTGTAAGTTGTGTGAAATGTAGCTGCTTGATGGTACAATTCAGCAACCACGTTTGAGGACTGTATCTGGTTTATGGAAGTCTTGTGAGTGAAACAGGTGAAATTAAAGGCATAAGTTGAATGTTTTGCTGAGAACTACTCAGATTGGTCAATGGATGGTCTTTGATGCCTGGTTGTTAAGCAGCATGCAAGTCCCAGAATGGATTGAAGAAGGAAACTGAAATGGATTAGGTGGAAGAGGCTTCCTGACTGGTTTGGGAAAATTGTTGGAATCAGGGGAGATGGAAGCTGAAAATTTTAAATGATAGGAAGTGTGAGAAAGCTTTCACATTGCGATTTCCCATAAATCCCTTCTGCTCCTTTCTTCAGCAGAGGCAAAGAGAAACTAACCCCCTGCTTGGGTGAATAAGATAGTCGGGAGACTCTGGCTCGTACAATATACAGTAGGCAGGGGAAAGAGGAATCTCTGTAATGCAGAAATATTGAAAGGTGAAAATAGCAGAATCCAGAGTAGGTACATTGGAGTTTGCAGTCTGTACAGATTAGACTCACAGGCTCTTAGTTGGAAGGTAGATGAATTAATATGTGGGAGAGCAAGACACAAGATACACTAGTCTCTGGAATGATGCAGAGTGAAGCTGTGTGTGTGTGTGTGTGTGTGTGTGCGTGCGCACGCGCACGCACTCTATTGCAGTGAAGGCTGTAATAGGGACAGGTCTCAGAAAAGGGTTAAAGGATTAGAATATAATTAGCTCCAGTCAACGTGATTTTATAGAAAATGGATCTTGTCAAACAACCATGATATTTTTTTTATGGAAGTATAAGTTTGGTTGATAAAGTTTCCTGTATTGGTATATTACACTAAGATTTTTGTAAGACAGTTGACTTAGTCCCACACAAGATTCTGATTAACAACTTAGTACTAAGCAATATTAAATAGATTAGATAGACAAATCTCAAAAAGTAGGCATCAGCTGGAAATATAATTGAATAGGATGTCTGTAGTGAGGTTTTGCTGGGGCCAGTACTAGGTCTGACACTGTTCGGTATCTTTATCAATAATCTGGAAGTGAAGTGACATTAAGCTAGGGGGAGAGGTAGATATGCTGGAGGGTAGGGACAGTGTCCAGACTGACTTAGACAAATTGGAAGACTCGGCTGCAAGAAATCTGATGAGGTTCAATAAGAAGAAGTGCAGAGTTCTGCACTTGGGCTGGAAGAATCCCAAGCATTGTTACAGGCTGGGGTCCGACTGGCTCAGTAGTAGTTTTGCAGAAAAGGACCTGGGAGTTGTAGTAGACAAGAAGATGGACATGAGTCAACAGTGTGCCGTTGTAGCCAACAAAGCTAATGGTATATTAGGTTGCATCAAGAGGAGCGTTGCCAGTAGATCCAGAGAAGTGATTATTCCTCTCTTTGGCTTTGGTGAGGCCACATCTGGAGTACTAGCAACGGAGGGTCCTGTGGCACCTTATAGACTAACAGAAAAGTTTTGAGCATGACCTTTTGTGAGCACAGACTCACTTCATCTGATGAAGTGAGTCTGTGCTCACGAAAGCTCATGCTCAAAACTTTTCTGTTAGTCTATAAGGTGCCACAGGACCCTCCGTTGCTGTTACAGATCCAGACTAACACGGCTACCCCTCCGATATCTGGAGTACTGTGTCCAGTTCTGGGCCCCCGATTATAGGAAGGATGCGGATACACTGGAGAGGGTCCAGTGGGGGGCAACCAAAATAATTCGGGGGCTGGAGCTTATGACTTATGAAGAAAGATTGAGGGAATTGGGACTGTTTAGTCTGCAGAAGAGAAGACTGAGGGGGACTTGATAACAGCCTTCAACTTACTGAAGGGAGGCTGCAAAGAGGCTGGAGAGAGGCTGTTCACAATGGTCACGGATGGCAGAACACAGAACAATGGTCTCAAGTTGCAGTTGGAAAGGTCCAGCTTGAACATTCAGAAAAACTTTTTCACTAGGAGGGTGGTGAAGCATTGGAATGGTCTACCCAGGGAAGTAGTGGAGTCTCCATCCCTGGAGGTGTTTAAATCTCGCCTCGACAAAGCCCTGGCGGGGCTGATCTCACGGGTTTGGTCCTGCTTAGAGCGGCGGCTGGACTCGATGGCTTTTTTAGGTCTCTTCCAGTTCTATTGTTCTATGATTCTATGAATATAAAATGACTGCTAATAAAGTATATGGATACAGGAAGATTGGTGGACAGGTTAATCACACTGAGAAAAGAACGGACATACAGAGCAATCTGAACCACTCTTGGACATTCTCGGCTCAGGACTGGATATCTTCCTTGAAGATAGGTTTTAGTCATAAGCAAGTTATTGGGCTCAGTGCAAATGTAACTAGATGAAATTCTAGGCCCTTTATGAACAGATCTGACCAGGTTAGTTGATCATAGAATACTAGAACTGGAATGACCTTGAGAGATCAAGTCCAGTTCCTGGCCCTCATGGCAGGACCAAGCACCATCTGTATGATCCCTGTCCAATGTTTATCTAACCTGTTCTTAAATATCTCCATGATGGAGATTTTACAACCATCCTACACAATTTATACCAGCAATTAACCCCCTCCGACAGGAAAGTTTTCCCAGCGTTCAACCTAAACCTCCCTTGCTGCAGTTGAAGCCCGTTGCATCTTGTCCTGTCACCAGAGGCCAAGGAGAATAATTTTTCTCCCTCCTCCTTGTAAATCTCTTTTAGGTACTTGAAATCTGCTATCATGTTCTGTCTCAGCCTTCTGTTTTCAAAACTAAACAAACATAATTATTTTAACCTTCTCGCATAGGTCATATCTTCTAGACCTTTAATCACTTTAGTTGCTCTTCTCTGGACCCTCTCCAGTTTCGCCACATCTTTCCTGAAATGTGGTGCCCAGAACTGGATACAGTACTCAATAGAGGCCTAATTAGTGCAGAGTAGAGCAAAAGAATGACTTCTCCTCTCTTGCTCACAACTCTCCTTCCTGCTAATTCATCCCAGAATCCCGTTTGTTTATTCTGCTGTTCACGCTGTTGACTCATACTCAGTTTATGGTCCTCTATGATCTCTAGATCCCTTTCAGCACTATTCCGTCTTAGGAAGCCGCTCCCCTTTTTTAACCACAGTAGGACACCCTCTCACAAGCTCCCTATCCACCTCTCCGTTTGCAGCCCTCTGCTAGTGACAAGCTCCCACTTGTCAATTAGCCTCTGGCTTTTAAAACCTTCCCTCTGTAGTACCCAGAAGCACTGAGACCTCATACTAGGGTGAGTGAAGGCTCTGCTCTACAGCCTTGGCTGCAAACCAGCTGGCTTGTAGCTTATGTGGTAGAGCACAAGGCTTTAGCCTCTATGATTGTAGGTTCAATGCCTGGTACTAGCAACTCAGGTCTGTCAGTGTTAGACCACCTTGGTGTATCCTTCCCCTGGTGAGTCACTCAAACTCTCCCCAGCCCTAATTGCCACAGTAATTGAAATCTCCTGAAGCAGCAAAAATTCCAACAAACTGACCTACCTGAAGGCAAGTATGCTTGCCTGTTGAGGGGATCCCTCTGCCCTTTAAAGTCTATGGGCTTGTAACTTCAGTGAGACTTCTGTTCTATCAGTAATGCTTGTGACAGTCATAAACCCTGCAAACTGTGATGGTAGAATTCATATGTTCCAGGGTTTCCCCATGTGAACTGCCCATGAAAATGTGTATTCTTCCCTGGTCTAGCCTGTTGAAGGTTTGAGGCACCTGGAGATTGAAAGATAGAATTGAAGTTGAGCTAACATTGCTCTTTAAAAAAGATACATAAAATGGTAGGGGTTTTCCTTTTCAAAAATATAGGTCAGACTGTGTGTTTTTAAAAAGTTAATTCTGCTTTGAAGATTCTGTTAGTTCCATGAGATTCACTCTAGTTAAATGCAGAATACCAGTGGAGTCGCTGATTTTTTTCTAGACTGGAATTAACATTCTGAATCTGATTTTTAGGCTTGACTTTTTCATACATACACAAAATTGAGAAGTTCTGCACAGAGTGTATCATCTTGCAGCTTTGCACATTTCTGTTCATCCAAGGCAAGCAACTTTCCTGATGGGCCAACCAAAAAACAAACATCAAAAAGCAGTCTCTGTTACACCCTGCTAAAAATTGGGTGAGCACATTTTGTACCTGAGACCATTCTATTTTTCAATGGTTTTAACAAGTTTGCAAGGTGTATTAGAATATGTTGCTGGACAGAAAAATTCAAATCCTAGGGGCACAGATCATATGACCTAAACTGGCAGCTTCAGTTATCATTAACGTGTTCTAGTCCTGATCAATAGCAAGCTATGCAGGACAGCACTAAGGCTTATATTTTATTTTAGGCATATGTTTGTCCCAGTGATTTAAGGTCTTAAACACATGTCTTAAAAGGCCTTAAACATGTATCAAAAACTAAGCTCATGCTTAAGTGTTTTCCCAGATCAGGACCCCAAAGTACATACATATGTAGGTACACACACACACTGCAAAAGCAGCAACGATATTCAGTTTGTCATGTACCCATTTTAACCCATTTCCCACTGTCCTTTTTCATTTCGCATTGTCATATTTACAAGATGAATTCCCTGCTTCATTTAATCCTACTCAGCTCTCTGGAATTTCAGGGCTCATGCCATAACTTCTTGCCTATAACAATCTTGGGAACAGCAGATGTTCTGTATTTATATCTTTTTCTCAGTAGTGGCTCTTTTGTGAGATGTGTATGGCTTTTTGTGATTTTTGCTGTCCAAAGAAGTAAACCTGGCTTGCCATTGGGAATGTAACAATCTTCTGAATTACTTTCTCACCAGGAATGCGTGGCTGTATTAAGGGCATATCATGGGGCTTGTATCCTGTTACAAATATTCCAGGAATGGGTTTGGAGTATCTGTACCATACTGCCATCGTAAAACATATCTCAATGAGTTATGAGTCTCTGAGGAGTAACCGTGTTAGTCTGTAGCTTCACAAATAACAAGTAATCCTGTTGCACCTTAGAGGCTAAGAAATGTATTGGGTCATGAGCTTTTGTGGGTAAAACCCACTTCTTCAGATGGTTTTATCCACAAAAGCTCGACTTTATTCATTGAGAGACAAAGTAATTACGTCCTCCCTAAGCCTAATCCAGCGAGCCTCTGTGGACACTGAATGTGGGGGAGGAAGTGTTATGTCTGCACTTGCATTAAGGATGATGGGTTGTCCTTCGGAGTGGAATGTAATCTATAGCATGTGTTGGCTGGCTTCACAGGAGGATTTCCATAGCAAACAGTCACATAGGACCAAGACAGTGTATCATCCTGGTTTGGGATTCTGTAAAGCACCAGGGATATTTGAATTGAATAACAAACCCTGCAACCTTTGGCCAAATCTGTATCCTAAAATGCCCCAAAACATTCGTGACTATGATGAAGTAACTGTGAATCAGTATTATGCTTTAAAAATGTTTACATAAGCAGCAGCAAAAGGATCTAAAACTAGAAACTATTGTGTTTAATATTTTTAATGCAGGCTAGGAAGCCATACAAACAAACCTGCTCACAGGCATTTTCAAGCCCAGTTTCCAGACTGAGCTAAATCCCCAGGATTTAGCCATACAGAACTAACTAAATTTGACCCACCACTAGAACAGAGCATAGACCTACACAAGCCTAACATCACATCACTCCTATTATTTGAATGGAAAGATCTAATAGAAAACAACCAAGGATTTGTGACGCTTGACCTCAGTTTAATACGGTCACCCTCTTACATAATTTTAGGTAGAGTCGGTTGGTTGAAAACTGGTGAACACTTTTGGTGAATTTTTTCTAAATGTTTTGTGAAAAGAGATGGATGAAGATTGGAATTCTGCTTTTGCTAGCTGGAGCTACTGTGCTTTGCCTGGGGTGTAATGGCTAAACGGGATGGACACAGAGGGATGCCTATATAGTAAACCCTCAAGTTACGCGGGGGTTGTGTTCTGTTCTCCCTGCCTTGCTCCAGTGGCAGGGCTGTCAGGCTGACAGCCATGCCGCCTGGGAAAAGCAGGGAGAAGGCTTTTAGCTTGCCTAGCAGCCCACAGCTGGGAAAAGCCTTTGGCAGAGGTTGCACTGCCATTCTTGCTGCAGGGGCAGGGGTCAGGAGCACACCGCCTGCCAGGGTCGGTACTATGGGTGTTCCCAGATTAGAGACACCAGGAGTATACAGGTTTGAGTGTAGTCCTCTGAACGCCCCAAACTGCAGCAAAATTGAGAAAGAATCACTAAACCTACTGGAAGTGAAGGTCCTTTATATGCCATTTGCTTAAATTAATTTGATTCAGATCAATAAAATAACTTCTACATGAATGATAACTGCCTTGGCCATGTTAAAACACTGCAATAATTCATAGTTCAGTTGGATTGCTGTCCTGGCCTCTTAGCTAAAGAGTGGGTTGATACAGCAGATGAAGGATACTCACCAGTGATGAGGTTTGAGAACCTCTTTGTTAAAATTCTGCCACCAAGCGGAAGGGAGAGTGGGGGTCACTTTTTGCCTCTGATGCAGTCACCCCTTCTCTGGATTCTGCTAAATGAGCCCTGCTTGAGATGATATTTCCCCAGGGCTCATAAAGCACTTCTAAAGAGCAAAGCTATTGCCCCAGAATGGATGGAATCGCACCAAATGTTGGTATTTTCAATGGCAATGGTATCCTCAGGCAACATGACAGGTCACCTGGCCCAATTGTCTAATTATACGTGTAGGACACTGCTGTTATATCAATAGCTGCTGTATTGTTTTTGGGCGCAAAGCATAAACGCCTCCAGTGCCTGTATCTGCATACTACCCAGAGGCACTGAGACCTTGTACTAGGGTGAGTGAAGTCTCTGCTCTACAGCCTTGGCTGAGAACCAGCTGGCCTGTAGCTCATGCAGTGGAGCAAAGGGCTTTAGCCCCTATGATTGCAGGGTCAATCCCTGGTGCTGGCAACCCGGACCTGTCAGGGTTACACTAGTTTGTGTGCCAAGTAGGCAAGGATGGACGTGGCATCATACTAATACAAAATGAAGATGTTTCCAGGTTTGCTTCCATACTCCCTAAGAGCATAAGCCCCTGGGCACAACTCAGCTTGCTCGTGGGGTTGCATGATGCTGGCTATGGCTTTCCCATTTAAACTGCAGCAAGGGAGGTTTAGGCTGGACATTAGGAAAAAGTTCCTAACTGTCAGGGTGGTCAAACACTGGAATAAATTGCCTAGGGAGGTTGTGGAATCTCCATCTCTGGAGACATTTAAGAACAGGTTAGATAAATGTCTATCAGGGATGGTCTAGACAGTACTTGGTCCTGCCATGAGGGCAAGGGGCTGGACTCAATGACCTCCCAAGGTCCCTTCCAGTCCTAGTATTCTATGCTTATTTCAAATAGACTGCAGCCAGCATGCTGTGAGCCAGCTGTGGCCCAGAAGGATTTATCCCTAGCCAGCTGGCATGATACAGTTTGCATCTCCCTAGTCTGGCATGACTGTCAGATCAGGGAGGTTTCCAGCGACTGGCCCCCAAGTCTTGAACTGGTGCTCAGTGGCTGCCCTGGCCTAGGCTGCTGCTGGTGGGGAATGTCGGATCTGGCTCTGGCTCCAGCACTGGCCCTGCAGGGCTGCTGGAGATGCAACTCTAGTCCTGAATGACTGGTCCCAGCCACAGCCTCATGGGGTTGCCTGGGATGTGGCACCACCTGCACAGGGCTGCAGGGGCAGGCTGGCTCTAGGGTCTGACTCTGGCTCTGGCCCAGGCCCTGCCTGGCTGCCCCCTCCCCTGTGAGATTGCTGGGGGGGGGCATGGGCTCTTGCTTGTGCAGCTACCCCCCAATGGGGCAGCTGGGACACTGGCTCCAGGCCCCCGAGGGTTGCCAGAGGACACAGGCTGCAGGTTTGCCCTCCTGCCTGTCTCTCTGGTTCTGCTGGAGGGACGTTGCTGCACCAGAGAGTTCCAGTTTCAGGAGGTACAACCTGTACTAAAGACAACTTGCCCTTATCTACACTGACCAGAAAACCACGGCTAACATATTAATTAATCCAACTGCTGAATACTGTCTTCTAACTCAGTTAATTCTCCAGCCTTGAAGAAGTGGGTCTTTCCCATGAAAGCTCACCACCTAATAAATAATGTTGTTAGTCTTTAAGGTGCTACAGCACTGCTTTCTTTTATTTCTAACTCAGTGTAATTTTCTAGTGATGAGAAACAGTAAGTGAGGCTTTTGGCTGTGAGGTTTGCTTACCCAGATTGGTCTGACCCAGGTTATGTTGATTTCACTTATGCTTTGGGCTTGAGGATGACAACATGAGTGGACAAGTTTTCTGTAAGGGCTAGATGGATTCTTTTTTGAACGAGTTCTCAGTGGTTTTGTTCTTTCTGGTCAGTGTTCTGTGAATTCTAAGTATCGTTTTAATGGATCAAAAATTAAAAACGTTCATTCTTGTTTTTTGCTCTCACCCCAAGACTTTGCCTCGTGGTCTTGATCGCTCAATGGCATGATGACACTGGCAACCTCTGAAGCCCGTTCTGAGAAGTGTAATGGTAAATAGAGGTTAGGTCCATCAAGGGCTATTAGCCAGGATGGTAGGAATGGTGTCTCTAGCCTCTGTTTGTTAGAGGCTGAGCATGGGCAACAGGAATGGATCGCTCAATGATTACCTGCTCTGTTCGCTCCTTCTGGGATATCTGGCACTGGCCACTGTCGGAAAACAGGACACTGGGTTAGACAGATCTTTGGTCTGACCCAGTATGGCTGTTCTTATGTTCTAAATTTAGTCGTGCAGATCCTTAAATCAGGGGCATGCTCATATGGGTTATACATCTCAGGCTACATTTGAAGTTCAGCTCCCACTTATAGACCTAAATAAAATGGCTGGATTTTTCACTAGCCTTTATCGTCCAGTAGCTCTTATGTTCTCATGTATTTGTATGGGCCAACAGGAGCTCAGCTCCCCTGAAAATGTTGTTTCCCCACCTGTGGTGCTGCTTTCTATGAATTTTTCCTCCTTTGCCTCATTTAATGCAAATAAGTGCGGGGCGGGGCGGGGTGGAGACTATGACTCAAACACTTAAGAATTTTCCTAGGAAAACTTATCCACCCATCTTATCCACCTTCTATGTCTTGTTGCTCTTCTTGTAGCTCCTCCTTGAAAGAAGGATTGTGACTGAACCGGAAACAGTGCAAAAGCAACAAGAACCACACTCTGTCCTAGCTAAAAGAGTATTTGAATTCCAGGGGAATCTTTGTGGTTTCTCAGTAGATACTTTAAGGTGCAAACCTGTAAAGGCTTCATCAGTGCAAACTTCCTTAAATGGTTCCACTTGCAAATCAAGAAGGAATGATCTCCTCGGAAGAGCCCAGCATTATACTGGCAGCAGCAGATTGGGCATGATGGTCATGCCTGATAAAATAGCTTTGATCTGTGCCCCGTTCACTCATTTCTGAGGGACTCACTAAGGGTCTGTTCCAAAGCCCATTGCAGGTTCTACCAGAGTCCTAGGTTAGCCGACTGGTTAGCCCATGCTGACCATCTCCCAGTGGGTACACAGAGGTGTGGTGAGGTGGGCAGGCAGACTGTGTTCCTCCTGCTGGGGGCAGCAGTGGGAGAGCCTGGGCCCCACCTACTTCACTGGGATCTGAGCCAGGGCTCTACAAACGTCAACGGCATTTTTTGCCTCAACTCCCAGTCCAGGGGAAGGTGAAAAGACACTGCAAAGTCAGTCAGACCCTCAGCCCTAACCTGGCTCAGTGTACAGGCTGGTTTGTTCTCTTTTTGGCTCCCCTGTCAGGAGCATCAGGGTAGGCCTGTCCTTCTCTCCCCTTCGCAGCTGAGTTGTTCCCTTATTAATCCTTTCTCCTGTTGGCACGTGCTCCACAGGACTAAAGACTGGAGCTACCTGGACCCATGCAGGCACTGCGATGGGGGCGGGGGGCAGGAGGGAAAAGGGTGCAATTACCCCAGGGCCCAGAGATGCAACAGGCCTGGAGCTCCAGCCACCACCACTGCTGCGGTAGCAGTGGTGGCACCCAGAGCCCTGGATACTTTTGTATTGCTGGCACACTGTCACTCGGTGCAGCTCTGGGGGTGGGGGGGGTGTTGCATCACAACCTGGATGGCACCAAGGCCCTGTCCTTTCCAGGGCACGGAACCATTCCCTGCTCCCCACCCTCCACACACACACACACACCTTATCCCGGGGCACATGGGGGTTGTCAGCCCCGCTGGACCCAGTACTGCCCTTTTAGCCCTTCTGGCCCAGTTTGAGGTGTAGACATCCCAACAGACAGGTCCTTAGGGTACATTTTAGGTTGGAGAAGAAATTGAGTGTGTTTGGTGGGGGTGGCAGCAGGTTCTGATAAGACATTAACCAACATTGAGAACTAGAAAAGTTTAGATGACTATAAAAAGTTGGGAGGAGTTTTGTGACTATGTCTCAGTGGGTAAATATAAAAGATCTTGCAACGCATGCTAAAGTAAAGTGACTGAATCCTTGTTGCTATGTGGAATACAGTAAAGCTTCTTCATCAACTCTTTTTCTCATTCCATGACTTATTGTCAAGTGCACCACATTTTGGAAAGTGATTGGATGGGGCCTTTGCTATTAACCTTCAGTCTCAGGCTACATACTAGAATTTCACAAGCCGGTCATGCAAAATGAAATTCTTTAAAAAATATTTTTAAACTGTTTAAGATATTTCACCATGAACAGTATAATGGTACATTTACTGACAATTATAATCAACCACCAGTATCTGTGCACTACGTGGAAATCCCAACAGCGCATAAACTCTGGTTAACATGGGCAACAAAGTCAGAATTCAAGTTGTGTGAAAGACTGTCCGTGTGTAGCAATTTTTTTTTTTTTAAGGAAACACCTCCTGTGTTGAAAAAGATTATATTTCCAAATAGCATGACATGGTGTCAGAGGATGCCTATGAGAAACTGAGGACTCATAAAAAAGCAGTCAAGTAGCACTTTAAAGACTAACAAAATAATTTATTAGGTGAGCTTTTGTGGGACAGATCCACTTCTTCAGACCATAGCCAGATCAGAACAGACTCAATATTTAAGGCACAGAGAACCAAAAACAGTAATCAAAGTTGACAAATCAGAAAAAAATTATCAAGGTGAGCAAATCAGAGAGCAGAGGGGTGGGGGGGTCAAGAATTAAATTAAGTCAAGTATGCCAAAGAGCCCCTTTAATGTCCCAGAATATTTGCATCCCAGGTCAAACCACGTGTTAATGTGTCAAATTTGAATATAAAAGAGAGCTCGGCAGCCTCTCTTTCAAGACTGTTGTGAAAATTCCTCTTCAATAACACTCAAACTCTTCAGTCATTAACAGAATGGCCCACTCCATTAAAATGTAGACTAACTGGTTTGTGGATCAGGAATGTTTTGATGTCTGTTTTGTGCCCATTAACTCTTTGTCTGAGAGAGTTAGAAGTCTGTCCAATATACAAAGCATCTGGGCATTGTTGGCACATGATGGCATATATGATGTTACTTAACAAACAGAATTCATGCCTACGTGTCCAGCCTGTTTTCATAATGACACCTAGTACTTCAGTATCTGTGTTTCCCAAGAGATGATAATTCAAAACACAGTGGGCCTAACTTCCCTTCCTGTCTTTTCTTGTGGTAGTCGTGGAAATGTAGTTTCAGTCAGTCAGTCATTCTTCTCTCTCCTACCTTTTTCTTCTTTTTCTCTCCCTTCTTGCCTTCCCCTCTCTTCAGCTTCATCCTTCTCTTTTCTTTCTTGCTTATCTTAGGTCTTGTCTGCAGTAGTAAGGTTAGGGTTAGGGTTAGTCAAGCTATGTAATTGAAGTAGCATAGGTCAAGTTATTGTGGTGTCTACACCATGTCATGTCAAAAGGAGACATTCTCCCTCTGACTTACCTCTGTCCTTCAAATCCTGTGGAGTTTCAGAGTCAAACACAGAGTGCTCTGTGATCAGTGCAATAGCTCTTTATGAGACCCCCATTGCACCCATCACACCATCATCAATCCCTGGTAAGTGCAGGCCTTAGGGCTTGTCTATACATACAGGGAGATCAACTCATTCAGGATCGATTGTCCAAAGTTCAATTTCGTGTTTCTGGTAAAGATGCACAAAATCGATCTCTCTGGGGTCGGCAGTTGACCCACTATACTCCTCCTGTCACTGAGGACAGACCTTTCAGTCGACTGCAGATACATTGATTCTAGCCGTGCAATTGCTGTAGCTAGAATTGTGTATCTACAGTCGACTGTAAGGTCTAGCATAGACCAGTTTCAGAAAAACTACAGCAAAAGAAGTGCCTTTGTTCTAAAGATCATGGGATTTGCGGTCAAAGCCTTTTTAATGTATAAACTCATTTTGAAAGTAACATGGAGGAGTTTGACCAGCCGCAACTTGAGTTCAGGGCTCTGTGCTGCTCCTGGAAAAGTCAATGTCATCATAAATACCAAAAGAAGAGCAGAGAGCTGCCTTCCTGACTAGGTCTTAAAGTCATAGATTGCAGCACCAAAAGGGATATCTGGAATGATCTAATCTGACCTCTTGTAACACACAGGTCATGGGATTCCCACGAATTATTTCCTGTTTGAAATTCCTTAGGTATTTGCGTTGACCCTAAATCTTGCAACAACAAATGCTGAGAGATTGAATCTTCTTTCAGTGTATTTGTATTTATCTGTAATTTTAAGGTTAGACAGTACATGTATTTGGTCCATGATCTAGCGTCTTAATTATTTTTGGTTTTATTTTGAAAAGTAGTTCAGTTCTCCTTAAAAGAAAATTATTTTGGGTACTCAGGAAGAGGGATGTAAAATCTCCTTTAATGAGATAACGGGTTAAATACTAGGTGTATCCTGTTAACCATTGAACCGGTATGGAGGGGCTGGGGAGAACGCTCTAGCTCTGGCCATGCTGAAGTACCTCCCAGCAGAACTGGAGCAACCCCCCTGCCTGCACCAGCCCCTACCAGATAATCTTTAACATCCCTAGTTAGGGATGATGCTGTGTTTTGAAATATTAAAATACTTTCATTCCCTGAAAAGAAACTGTACAAAGGCCATAAGGAAACTCCAGGGTTATTGTCTTTCAGTGGCTTCCAAAGTAAATCTGCTGAATTTACAAGCTCTGCACAGTTTTATTTATTTTTGTTTTCCATATCTATTAAGCATAAAAAGGACTGATATGGTTATCTATTCTGACCTCCTAGACAACATAGTCCTCACCCAGTAAATTCTGCAAGAAGCTCATTAATTCTATTTGCCTTGAGTCTATCTTTAAGGAAGCATGAATGAGTAATCATCAGGATTTAATTTAGTCTGCTTCAGTCATTGTGTGCCCAGGGTCTTGCTAAATATACATCATCCCCTGAACAAAAAATTATGAATTTCTACTCTGTACTCTAGCAAAGTGCTCCAATCTTGCATCAAGAAGTACTAACACACCTCCCCACCCACCCAGAGCCTTGCAAGTCTCAATTTGAATTTTAATTCCAATCCTGGAACTTCTCCTTGCAACAAGCTTTGTTGCCAACCTTGTCCACATATCTATTATGGAGATACCATCACTGGACCTAACCAGGTTATTCACAGAATCACGAACACATTCTCCTGCTCCTCAGCTAACATCATATATGCCATCATGTGCCAACAATGCCCACACAGCATGTATGTAGGACAGACTGCAAACACTCTTCAACAAAGAATGAATGGGCACAAAACAGACATAAAAAAACTACTAACTCACAAACCTGTCAGCCAGCACTTTAATGGAGTGGGCTGTTCAGTTAATGATCTGAAAGTCTGTGTTTTACTGAAAAGAAACTTTAACAACCATTTACAGAGGGAATGCTCAGAACTCTCATTTATATTCAAATTCAACACATTAATACGTGGTTTAAACCAGGACAGCAATTACCTGGCCCATTATAAGGCCTCATTTACATACTTTGTTTTATCTAACACTTAACTTCCCCATCCCACATCCCTCTCCTGCCACCCCTCTGCTCTTCTGATTTGCCAACCTTGATAACAATTTTTGGAACTCTGTGTTTATATATTGAGCCAGGTAAGACCTCTGTGCTTTATATACTGAGGTCAGGTAAGGCTCTGATCTGAAGAAGTGGGTCTGTCCCACGAAAGCTCATGACCTAATAAATTATTTTGTTAGCTTTTAAAGTGCTACATGACTGCTTTTTTGCTTTTTTTAGTCTGAATTTTGTTTTCTTGCTCCTAAAACAACTAAACCCCCTCAGAATTAGAGCTCCTCAATGAATGCTTGAGCCACCTCAACGAGGCTTTGTTTTCTGTAGTGCTTGCAAAATGTTTTCATTGTTTGTGCTTGGAGAAAGGCAGAAGGGATAATGAACCAATTGCTGGCTCACCCCGAGTGCTGTGATTCAGTGCCCCTGCTACAGATACTCTGAAAAGTACCCAGTGTGCAATCAACTCATTAACGTGTATCCTTGTACGTCTTAGCATGTGCGCTTAGCTCAATACTAGCAACTCTGTCAGTGAAACTGGCTCAGAAAGAGGTCTGTGAGAAGGGTTTTGAGCTTGCATTTGTGCAGCACGCCTGCATGATGATTCAAATACATTGGACATCAGAAGCAGTGAAATGGAATTGGATTAAGCTCCTTTGTGTTCTGACTTCCATCAGAACACTGTCCATGCTCCCTTGTTTTATTCTGCAGGATGCAGGTGTGTGCCTTTATTCTTCTCACAAAGGCTACGTCTACACTAGCCCCAAACTTCGAAATGGCCACGCAAATGGTTTACTACCATCAGCTCCTGGGAATAAGGGGACTTCGAAGTAGGCGGGGTCCTTTCAAAAAGGAGCCACGTCGGGACGAGCCGCGCGGCGGCGAGGTGCGTCAATTTCGAAGTGCCGCGGCCGCCTGCATGCTAATGAAGCGCTGAATATGCATTTCAGCGCTTCATTAGTAAACTTCATGGCCAAAGAGAGAAAGAAAAGTGTGTGCGTATATGTGCGTGTGTTTAAATCGCACTTACAAGCCAACACCCTGTTTATGGACTGTTTACCTAGGCATTGTCCATATCTGTGACATGGCATTTTTAAGTATCAGAGGGGTAGCCGTGTTAGTCTGGATCTGTAGCAGCAACGAAGGGTCCTGTGGCACCTTATAGACTAACAGAAAAGTTTAGAGCATGAGCTTTCGTGAGTTAACTCACTTCTTCAGATGCTGGCATTTTTAGTTGTTCACTTCAAGATATGAAGTGATGTTCTTTTCTGCTTTCCAGAAAGGTCAGGCAAGGAAATAAACAGGCTGGAAAAGTCTCTTCTGCAGCTCCCACCAACTTGTTTATATCTGGTTTCCCTCCCCATGTTCTAGCTCACTTCCTGGGTCTCTCTGCAGGGGCACCGTTTGGGAGGTGCAAGGGTGGAGCATTAGAGAACCCTGCCACTGTAGGACATTGGCTCCTGCCTCCCCATCTACCCAGGAGCGTGAGGAATGTAGGGTTCTTTATTTATGCGTCTCTGGCTCTGCTGTTTCTTTGAGGCTTCTCCCTCCCCTGCAACCTGCCCCCAGCCACACTGATTGAAAAGTTAGTTCACTCTTTTCTCTCCTCCCCTCCCTCTGAGCTGACCGTCCTTTGCTCCGTCACCATCGGAACGCTTCAGTATAAGAGCAGCAGAGCTAAAGAATGACCATCTTTTGGGATCTTTCCCTGCTGTCGAGAAACAAACCTGCTGTCACACAAGAAACGTTGCTTCAGTCACACTTTACACTTTCCTATTTTTTTCCCAGCTCTCCAGTTTTGGGGGGAATGACAGTCCCCCAGAGTAGGATGTCTATTTTCCCCTTCAGTTCCACTTCACACTTGTCTGAGAGCCTCTTTTGTCTTCACAAGGGGCTGGGCCCAGACTGATACACAAATGCTGATTCTCCAGCAAGCTAGCCACATCCCCTTCACGGTTACCTTCAGTGAATGTCAAGTTTGAGAGACTCTACTACCCTCAAACTTTAACAAGCAAACAGGAGCTAAGATTCCTTGCCAGCTGGAAGAGACGGCTAACAGAGGAGATGCACAGCTATAAAATGGCTGTCTGTCTGAGCACGGCTTTTTTTCGTCACCATAACCTGTAGCAAAGGTGTTCTGAGAAAAGGTCCTTAGCATTCAAAAGTGCATTCACTATCTTGCTGAGGAATCCTTAGAGGAACACTAGGGTTGGAACCTCTTCCATCCTTGGTATGTACACATAAGTGGGGTGAAAGTAACACATTTCTTACAGGTAGTGTACCATCGCCCCCTATCGTCCCCGCCCCGTGAGAGGGCCGCTGTGATAAAACGCTGCCTGTAAGAAATGTAAGCGCTGGGTGGAGTGCAGGAGGTTCAGGGCAGAGAGATGGGGCCTGGGGTGAGGGGAATTTAGGAAGCAGGGAGCTGGGGTATGGGGCACTGTTCTCTCTAGGGTTTTTATGCAGGGCTGAAGTGAGTTTTGTCATGTGCGCTAATACTGAGGTCACGTGTGCTTGTTCAGATGTGTGCCACCTCCGTCAGATACCGACGGAGGCATTTTGAAAGGAGGTGTGTGCACACACTGATCTCCAGAGGGAAGGGGGAAGCCCAGTCACACAACGCACAGGACAGCAGAGGTCACACCGCCACCACCACCATCACCATGGGCTCAGTGCCCGTAGGTGTCTGTTGCCTCCCTCACTATTTCCTTCCATCTTTCCCTGTCTAGTGCAGAATGGTTTAGTTTCTGTAGACTAGCTCCACACCACTCTACTCTATCATCTATCCATTCTCTGTGGGGTCTGCCTCTCCTATTCGAACCCACTGTTACGCCAAATACCAGGATCTGTCGTTCATTCTGTAGATATGCCCGAATAACGTAACTCCATTGTACGGCCTTCTGCAGTAGGTTCTCTTTCACATGTATCTTGTGTGGGAGGAAGGCCAGGCAGGGCACGGGTTAAACAGAGCCTGTTGGCCCAATCAGCAACACCCCAGTTCACCTGCAGCCAATGTCAGGCCTGGAGGGGTATAAAGGGAGGGGAGCCAGCCCAGTTTGGGGCTGACCAGCGAAGAGACAGGAGCTGGCTCTGAGGCAGCAGGGCCTGAGCCAGAGCTGCCACCCGGTCGTCCACCGGAGGGCACAGCCTCAGGACCCTCCCCCAGGGACAAAGGGGGTAAGGCCCCTCCCAGGGAACACCTCTCCCACTGGAGGGGGAACTAGGTTCTTGGGGCCACACCCCAAACTTATCCCATAGACACTCAGGTGGGGTTGAAGACTCACACCCCAGGCCCCAGCAAGGGGGCTTAGCCAATAGGCCACCCTGTCAGTGGTGGGAACTGCTCGCACTTCCTGTGTAATTCCTCATTGGTGACTTTCTGCATTCATCCTATTCTCAGAATCTTTCTATAACAACTTCTCTCCTTCGCCTCATCAATATTCCCCTGATCAGCAACAGCACTCATGAGGAAATGTCCTTCTCTGGGTGCTGTGAGAAAGGGCTCCATGCTAAAACAGAATACAAAATTGCCCCAGACCACCTTTGAAATCAAATTACAGGGCATGTTATTTCTCTCCCAGCCAGGTATTCTTGAAAATCGTATAACTGGAATGACTAGTTTTCCCCTTTTCATTTCAAGCCCAGATTTTGGACTTTCATTGAGGGATTTTGCAAGAACTTCTTAAACGGAACAGGACTCCCTGCAGAAAGCAGAAGGGGCAAAAGATTCCTGCCAGTTTCCCTGCATGGTTTTTGGAAGGCAGAGAGTTTGTTCCATTGTTACTACTCCTCAGGAATGTCAGCCAGCCAATTGTGCAACAAAGATGAATCCTCAGTCCAAGTAACGTGAGCCAGGATGAGCAAAAATTAATATTTTGGCTGGTATTTTTCCCTTTTCCAAATGCTAGAATGTCACTCAAATGCAGCTGTATGGAGTATAATTTAGGTCTGAATTTACCCCAACAATATTAATTAAAGATGCATCAAAAAAGAGAAATAACAGTAAAAGTATATTTTTTTTGCTTGCCTGTATCTCCTTCTGCTAGTGGGAAGCTAGCTGTAATTCCTCTGAGGATGATGGCTAATATTTTTACCCAGCAGAATGGGTTGTGTTCTGGCAACCTAACCATTTAACTCAACCCAACCACTTTGCCACTGTGGTCCCTATATATTTAAAAAGCTGAATGAATAACTGGTGAGGAGGAGGAGGATGTCTATTTGAGCATACTGAAATTGTCATTTACACTAAAGCAGGCGTTTAGAAGTCCTGCGCTAATCAGCTCATTATTAACAATCATAAGACTTAATAGCAGTGCTTCATTTGCTAATGATCAAGTGTTACATACGTCAGCTTGATTTGGCTTCAAAGACTATCAGTTTAGAAGGTAAATTGGAATCCAGTTGAAGTAACCTAACTTTGATTATTTGGTTCATTCCAAAGCTGGCATCTTGGACTGCCACTAAGGGGATAAATGCATTATTAATACAGGAAAGGTGTTGGTATCTCCATGCTGGCTGGTAATACTGTTTCGTGTTGGGCTAGGAAACAGTTTGATATTTTCTACCACAATCGTTTAAAAAATGTAACATATGGCTTTAAAAATTCATGATTTTTAAAAAGCTATTTTGGATTGGGGTTTTTTGTCTTTGGGTTTTTGAGCATCTGTGGTACGCTCAGATCACAATTCCAAGTTATTTTTCTGCAACCATGAGGACTTGTCATTTTATATGAACGCTGAGCTTCTCTTATAATCACAGAAACTGAGGTTTTAAGGAAACACAATATTGTGAGACTTACAATAAACCCACAAAAGTTGGTAATGCTGGATGACGCCCTCCTAGTGCAATGTCAATTACTTCTGTATGTCAAAGGGAAATTGGGCAGTAGTCTAATTATCAGCAGCTTCATGAGCACTTTAATAAGCCTTTAACCTTTTGTGCATTCAACTTGACCATTGGCTGACAGCCACAGTGCACTCATTCTGTGAAAACTACCTCGTTTTGACAAATATCTTGAATTTTCCCAACACAAACTGACTTCATCTGAGAGCTAAAATGACCTAAAATCTTTTGTATTAACTTTGTAGCCATTCTTATTATTTCACATCATTACTGATAATCTTGCAAACATCAAAGCAGTTTTCCAAATTACAAAAGATGAGCACACCGGGATTGTAGTGTTGGACGTTTGAGGACTGTGGTGATTCTGTGGTTACCTTTGAGATATAGAATACTCTGGGTTAGAGTTCAAAAGACTTTTCAGCTGATCGCAGTTGCAGCGGGAATTGCTATGGGAGGCTGGCCCAATAATGAAACAAAACTAGATGTAGCTTCCAGACAAAGCATCCTCTCACTGAAGTACTGTGAGTACTTTGGTTTTTTTTATACTGATCCAGTTAAATTTAAAGGGTAGATGGAGCCATCACATGAAAATCACAGGGGATGAGGGATCCCTGTTCTTTAATGGGGACCTTGAAACATGTGAAGGACTCCATAAAATGGTAGCAAAGAGATTTTTTTTCTGGAAACATGGTAATGAAAATGACCATATATGCAAAAGTGTTTTTTTTTCTTTTATATGGATGGGCAAAAGTAATGAGCTCTGTGAGGACCTGCAGAACGGCAGGTTCACAACTACACAGGTACAAACCAGTTACACACCTCTCCTGACATATCAGATTTCCACCCTGGGTTCACCCATTACCTTATACATAGTGGTTTAATCCAAACATCACTGACCATCATTCTGTCTTTTTAGACCATGTCCTGAACCTGGGGTGGTGCGTCTGTTATTTGTAGGGAGTGTGTTGGCACCAAGATGCTTCTTCACAAGGCGTTCTGTGACACTCCCTCTGGAATATCCTTTCCAGCCTCTGTCTAGTACCACTTAGATGTGAGTGTTTCTGCAATATCAACCCTGTTTGTGCCAAGTGCTGTAAGCCGGGCCTGTCTCTTGCTCACAGCTTAGCATTAGTACAGTCTTCACCACTGTGGCTTAGGCCTCACAGCAGGCCTGTGATATATGGGCGGATGTTTTAGGCCCTTGTCTTACTACAGCCAATTTTTGTCTGAGACTGAGATGGTGATGGAGACCAGCAGTGGTGGTTTTTTTTTTGTTTTTTTTTTTTTGTGCCTGTACTTGCTGGTACTGAGCATCAGCACCTTGGCAGCTGCAGCTGTGGGATTGGCTGGAGGAGGTGGGTAGGGAGCTGGCTGGAAAAAAAGCACTGGATACCAGCATGTGGGAGGTCATGTAGACAGAACAGAAGGCAGGTCTGCGGAATACAAAAGGAATCCATAGCTAGCAACGAGGACCCGGGATCAGAGCTAGAACCAGACTCAAATCAGGAATTGGAGAGGTCAGAGCTAGATTACTGGGACTGAGGCAAAGCTGGACCAAGCACAAGAACTACTACAGCCACGAGCAAATGCTTTCAACACCCTCTGAATAGCATAACTCCAGAAAAGATGAATCCCTTCAAAGAGAAGACAAGTTAGTGAATGTGTCTTGGCCCCCAGTGTTTCAGAGACGAGATCACAGTTTGGTGTCTTAACCTACTGTGGGACAATTCTGTCCAAATTAGTCTACAAGTAGAAGCCTGGTGTCTAAACTAACACAGGAGAAAATGTAAAGCAGAAAGTGGAAATCCTAATACATTGGCTCCAAAGAAAAGTATTTTGTTTCAGGCGGACAGAACACGCAGGTGAACTTTAATCTTAGTTACACAGCATATGACAGTCAGTGCATCATGTTATTACTGATGTGGTGTTTTAGTTGCCTCTGAAACTATTGGTCAGCCTGGAGTAGGACCAGTGTCTAAACTGTGAGAGATTTTTTTTCTCGGGAAAGCTCCAAAAGAGAGCACCATTGTGAGTAGGAATGATCCTGGTTTGGTTCAAGTAAAGAAATATACTTTTTGTTTGCCCAAGTCATGTGGCAAATAAAAAAATTGAATCTTTATTTCTGTATTTCATTAAAATGGATTTGTTTGTAGAGAATGTTTACTGTGGTATACCAGGATAGCCACACCAAAAAATCTTACAAGCTGTAAGAATTATGGCTGCATTTTTAAACATTTCAGAGTCCATTACCTGCTTCTGAAAAATCTGTGAGAGCATCAAGGTGAAGATAAAACCTTTGCTAGACATTAAATTGCTGATCCCAAGCCATAGGAGAAGTTAGTCATTCTGAAAACGGCAGTATTCACTGAAACATACCACAGCCAGCTCATTGCCCACCATGGTAGAGGAATAAGAAGATGTACTTACGGTAGCTGATGATCATTCCAGGTGCTAGAAATGGTACTGACCATATGAAAAACACTTCTGATGCTAAGACTATGAGACATTGTGAAATACATATTTTTCTGTCATGATCACTCCAGATTATGGCTATCAGTTTGCCTCTGAGGAATTTCAGATTCTCCACAAGAGAAATTCAGCAGACCACGTTTGATCATCTGCTTTTTATTATCCCATATGAAATTGGTTAGCACAAGTTTCTGCAGACACTTAAAGGGCATTAGACTGAAATAAGTAGAACACAGCAGCATTTCGTTCTTATAGAGGTCCACACCACAGACCACTATGTCGAAAACGCCAGCAGATTTATTTCTTCCATAGTTACAAATCATATTCATAGTTTGCATGGACCAGATTTAGATAAATGTTAGTATGGAGGAAGAAACCTACAACATAAGCTCCTAGGTTTTCCTAGACAGACCTAAGGGTAATGGTTTGAAATTGCTGATGAGGAAATTGCAGAGTTGCGGGATGGGAGGGAGGTGATTATAAAGAAATATATTAGCACCATTGGCATACCTGGCTGCTGGAAATGGAAATAGTGAAGAAACCTAGTAACCAAGGTGAAATTTTCAAAGGTTCCTGAGGGACTTAGATTAAAACATAAGAACAACTTACAGGGCTAGACCAATGGTCCAGCTAACCCAGCCTTGCAGGGCCAAGAGTACATTTCAGGGGATCTGCCAAGCAGGGCCATCATTACACTTAATGGGACCTAGAGCAGAGAGCTGGAGCCAGGAAGAGGTTCCACAGGATATGCGCGATGCTAACATTGTAATCTTCTATAAGAATAAAGGAGACAGAAGCGACTGCAACAATTACCGTGGAATCTCCCTCCTAAGCATCACTGGTAAACTGTTCGCTCGTGTCATCCTTGGCAGACTCCAGAAGATTTCTGAAAGGGTGTATCCTAAATCACAGTGCGGATTCCATGCAGAGAGATCTACCATTGACATGGTCTTCTCTCTAAGGCAGCTGCAGGAGAAATGCAGGGAGCAGAGGAAGCCACTCTACATTGCCTTCATCAACCTTACCAAGGCCTTCGACTTGGTCAGCAGGGATGGACTGTTCAAACTGTTCCACAAGATAGGCTGTCCACCACGTTACTCAAGATGATCCAGTCTTTCCACAAAGACATGAGATGAACCATCCAATGTGACGGCACATTATCGGATGTTTTCAGCATCAGGAGCGGTGTCAAACAAGGATGTGTCCTTGCTCCGACGTTGTTCGGGATCTTCTTTGCACTCTTCCTGAAGCACGCCTTTGGATCTTCAACAGAGGCCATCTTTTTGCATACAAGATCTGATGGGAAACTGTTTAATCTTGCAAGGCTGAAAGCTAAGTCTAAGGTGCGGGAAGTCCTTATCAGAGATATGCTGTTCGCAGATGCTGCTGCTGCAGTGTCACACACAGAAGACCAGCTTCAGAAACTGCTGGATCAGTTCTCCAAAGCGTGCAAGGACTTCGGGCTTTCCATCAGCCAAAAGAAGACAAATGTATTTGGTCAGGATGTTGCTGAACCTCCATCAATCAGCACTGACAACTATTCATTAGAGGTCGTCCACAAGTTCGTTTATGTCCACCATCACTGACACACTGTCATTGGAGACTGAGCTAAATAGGAGGATCAGAAAAGCAGCCACAACTCTGTCCAGACTCAGCAAGAGAGTGTGGAATAACATCAAGCTGTACACTCACACCAAAATTCAAGTCTACAGAGCCAGCATCCTCAGCACCCTCCTTTACGGCAGCGAGTCTTGGACCCCTGTATGCCCGCCAGGAAAAGAGGCTGAACGTCTTCCACTTGCACTGCCTCAGGCGCATCCTTGGAATATCATGGAAGGACAGAGTGCCCAACACCACCATCCTTGAGCAAGCTGGAATCCCAACCATGCACATGCTCCTCAGGCAGCGGCGGATCTGCTGGCTTGGCCACGTCCACAGGATGAATGATGGAAGGATCCCAAAAGACATCCTGTATGGTGAGCTAGCCTCTGGCAAAAGACCTCCCCAGATGCCCCCAATTGTGCTACAAAGATGTTTGCAACAGGGACCTCAGGGAGGCAGACGTCGAGCCGGACAGCTGGGAGGAGCTGGCAGACAATCGCAGCAGATGGAGGCAGGAACCACACAAGGGCCTTCAGAAGGGTGAGATGTGGATCAGACAGCTAGCAGAGGAGAATCGAGCCCACAGAAAGCACAGTAAGGACCTGTCAGACACCCACTACACATGCAACAGATGCAGCAAGGACTGTCACTCATGTGTGCCTTCACAGTCACAGTCGACACTGCAAATGATGATCCCAAATGAAACTACAAAGGGCGCAATCCATAGGCTATGTAGAAGGAAGGATGCCTACTACTACTACTAGAATCCATGCTTGATTCAATTATAAATGCCATGATTATTTAATGCAGTATTTATTATTATTGTTAGTGTAGCAGTGCTTGTCAGCCCCACTGATAGATCATGACTACATTGTCCTAGGTGCTAAGCAGTCACAGACCAACCCTGCCCAGAAGAGCTTTCATGTCTCAAAGTTTGGTAGGTGCATTATAAACTTAACTGAAGGTACGTCTCTGCTCCCAAAAAGCTCTCCACTGAAATAGGCAACATGCAGACACAAAGCAAGGGACATATATATTATAAGTATAGGATATCAGAATAGTGAGAGGTGGGTTTGGAAAAGGAGTCTGTTGCATACTGGATGAGGGAGGGCATCGGAGGGAAAGCAGAAAGCATGGGCAAATGTTCAGAGATGGAGCTCAAAGGAGATGAGAACAAAGGGGTCATGAAGTGGGGGCTGAATTGTCAAGATCTGGGGTCCAAGTAGGGAAACAGCTGGTGAATGAAGACGTAGATAGTGAGAATTCTGCAAAGCCTTGACACTGATAAAGACAAGGATGCAAAACTAGAAAAGCAAAAATGCTGGGTCATCACAGCCCGTGAGAAACAGGTTTGATGTTTGCATGTTGGATTGACAAGAGGAGGACAAGGTTGACTGGGTGAAAAGGCCAGAGAGAAAGAGGTCCCAGCAGTTAAGACAGGATATGACTTGACAAGGCTTTTGGTGGCAGAGATGGATTTTGTATGTGCTGTAAACGAAGCAGAAGCAGGATTTAGCAACAATCTGAATGTGTGAGGGGTAAAGAGAAGCAAGAAAGGCACCAAGACTGAGGATTCAGAAGGACCATGGAATCCTCTACCATCGAGGAGAAAGAGGAGGAGGCACCAGGGCTTTGCCATGTTGAGTTTAAATGAACAGCAAGAAACCACGGTCCTGATCTAAAGTCCACTGAATTCAACGGGACTCTTTTTCACTGAATTCAACGTGCTTTGGATCAGGCCCTAGGACATCACTGATTTTGTCAGATCTTTAGCCCTGTTTCCAAACCAAAGAGCCTTGAGTAAGACAGGCTTTGGATAACTATTCCCATTCTGGATGCTTCTCTGAACCTCCAGTCGTTTAAAATTTTGTCAGTTGCTGTTTTACCTGTGCTTTCCCTTTGATCTGAAAGACAAAAGGAAATCTAAATACTTTCCTTTGTCAGCTTGCATCTGTGTCTCGACTTAGAAATCCTGAGGTGTTGAAAGGACACCCTTTGATTCTTGGGCATTAGAACACAGGGCAATTTGGGATTCTGTAGCATCGTAACGGTGATGCTAAAAGTATTTATTGAGTTTCACTCTGTGTAGTGCTTTCACTTATAGAGGAAAATAGCACAGATGTAAACCAGCTGTGTTTCATTTATGCTCAGAAACAGGGCCCCTTTGTCTGTCTCAAATGTTATTTACCCACTCCCTTATTTTCCCCCTGATTCTGGCTCTATACAGGAAAAGTGGTTGTTGAAAGACAGGTTCGCGCTTTGAAGCTGGCCATTCACACAGACTTAACATCGATCTTGAGGATATTAAATTCAAGGCAGCTTTTCCTGTTTGTGATATAAAGCGAAGTAGAGAATTAGTCATGCTGGTAGGTACAAAAGAGCCACAGGCTCTCAAGCCAGTCTGTAATTTCATTTGGAAGAATAGATTTCTCTTAGAGCTTAAGTGCTGGATGGAGACAACAGTCCACTGAGGGGTTGCAGAGGAGCTGCAGAATAAGACACCATTCAGAGGCAGTTTCTGTCAATTAATTGGAAACTACATGCAGCTCATTTGAGAAACCAGTCCCATTTTTATGATTTTACAAGTGACATCCAATGTGGGAACTTTAACAAAAACCTACAAAAACACAAACAAAATCACTGCCATTATATACCTGTGACAGTGAAATACAAGTTTAAGTCTGTAAAAGCAACGAAGGGTCCTGTGGCACCTTATAGACTAACAGAAAAGTTTTGAGCATGAGCTTTCGTGAGCACAGACTCACTTCATCAGATGCTGGTCTAATTTAAGTTTAAGTCTAATTTTAATAATTGTAAGTTTAAGTCTAATTCTGCAAATGCTTCGTACTGAGCATAATAACTATGAACCACTCCACTGAGTCCAGTGGAACTATTTGTGGTAACATTAGGCATAATACTTGCTATCACCTGTCAAGGGACCCAGTCTAATCAAGTCCTTACTTTGGCAAAATTCCTGTAGAGTCCAGTGGGAACTTTGTGTCTGGAATAGTCCGATGATTGGATCTACAAATCGTTACGGGAGAGCCATTGGGAACATTACTGCAGTATTTCTTTAACACAGTTTGCTTTCAGCTAGCTTCCCTGGACATTCAACTCCAATAATCCAGTGGTCGATCTTCACACACGTCTTAAAGCAGAATTGTTCCATCACATCTATTCATTCGTTAAATGACTTTCAAATACACCAATCAATGATAAAGAGTAAAGTGACATTGTGCAGCGTTCAAGATATTTTTCTTTTGACCTCTTGGGTTGATTTTGATGGCAACAAAGAGTCAGGTTTACATGATGATGGTGTTTAGAACATTCTTTCCTAAGAGTCAGGCGGTGTTGTTTGTTTGTGTTTTGGTTTTTTGGTTTTTTGGTTTTTTTCAGTCAAAGGAATGCCCCTTTGGCAGTAATAGTTTGGATGAGAGTGACCTCCGGTGGCCAGTTAAGAACATCATAGGTTTTCTGGCTATCCCAAAGGAGGCAGACCAGTATTGCATTTGCAGGCAACATGGAAATAGGGTCAAGCTGCAGAAATCTCATCCCAATCTGGATTTTGAATACTCCTAAATTCAGGGCTATTCCATTTTTGGTTCTGAGTCATTCTATTAGAAAAATAGGACCCCCTGCAAAATTTTTATCCAGAACCAAAGTTTGGATCTGAGGTTTTGGTTCAGTCTCATTTCTAATTCTGGGTGGCCTTCTGGAGTCTGCTTGCTTGTTTCACTCACTTTGCTCCACTCACTTTGAGTCAGGTTCACGCAAAGTATTTCAAGAACACAAGGCGGCTCACATGGGCGGCAAAGGAGTCAACTACATTTGGGCTCCTTTGAATTGCGGGGGTGCGGGAGCAGAACCACAGACTGGGTGGCTCTGAGGGCCAAATGACATAGACCCTACCCCTTCCACCCTTGGCCTTGCCCCTTTCTGGGAGTTGTGCCATGCCCTCCTCCCACCTTGTCCTAGTGCCTCTGGTGGTTTTTGGTGCTGCTGCAAGAACATAAAGCCAAGTAGTAACTTCAGCCCCATAGTGAGGAGCTGGTTTATCTGGTGAGAATTTCTGCATCTGTGAGACTAGATTGTAGGTTCAAGTCCCATGTCAGGTGGAGGACTGCTACTGCAACTTGGTGGAAACAAGGGGCTGTATTGTTACAGCCTGGCCAAACCTCCCTGAACTTTATTCCCCTATGAGGCAATGCAAACCAGCATGTGCTGTGGACCCTAATCCCAAAATGTTACCGAGAGCCAGCTCCTGCCCATTGTCAAGTGAAATGGAGCTCTGCTAATGTCTGAAATGGCAGCAAGATAAGCTCTTGTGAAGCCAGGGAATGATGGAGAGGTGCACATATCACCAAACCATTGCACTGGTTATCTTTTGATTCCTCTTTAACTTTTTGTGGTGGTCCCCCTCCAAGCTCTATGAAAATTGCCTTCTGTATATAAATATGCATAACTCAAAGATGTTTAGACAAAATACCTCGTGTAAGCTATCAGTTTTAATGTTAGTCTGCTGGATCTGTATATCCCACTCTGGTCCATGTATCATTTTCTATGTGAAATTAGAACTATCGTGTGTACATCTGTTTATAGTTTTAAATGTGCTAATGAGGGCCATTACTAGCTTTCCTCCTAGAGCTCTAAAGACTGGGTGATGAAAGACTTGTAAACTGCCTTGTTGGTTCTATAATTCTAGAAGGTAGCGGTGCTAGAAAGACATGTGATCATACCACGTGGTGTACTGAACGCCATTTGATCTAATGTTTTTTCCCTTGAGAAGGGGAAGGTCTATTTAAGCAATGGGGAGCTATCAGCTCTTCAGTCTGCCTTGGGAACTGCCTGGCACACCCTAAGAGGAAACAAAGAACTATGAAGGCTGTTGATCCAAATCAAAATAAGGAAACAGCTCCAGTTTGAAGATTTTTACCTGACATCAGAACAGCTCTTTATGGTAAAAATCTGTATTCAGAAAGTTTTAGTGAAGTTAGAACTAGGTAGGTGTTGTCTTTTCATTTCAACTTTGATTTACTTTGATCTATCTATTTTCACTTATAATCATTCAAATCTGCTGTTTATGCTGAATAAGAAATCTTTTGTCTGTGGTATAAGAAACTTTTATCTGGGGTTCCACCCTCCCCACTTTGAATATCTCCCTTTCATTGATAAAAGGAACTTACCTGAGCAGCCCTCCCTCTGTGAAAAAACTTTTGCACCATGACAGATGGATTTATCTGGGTGCTTGATATCTTTTGGGGGTCTGTTTCATTCGTGCTCTGACCTAGAGCTGCATCCTCCCAGAGCTGTGGTAAATCTGACTCTGCATTGCTCTAAGGGGTGGTAACCCAAACTCTGTGCCTTGGCTGGGGGAAATCAGAGGATCTGACCCAGTAGGACAGGATGCTGGGGAGGCCCACAGAGCAAAAAGACAGGTGTCAGTGGCACAATCAGCACACCGGGAAACAAACCCAAGGGATCCTCTGTGATTGCATGCAGTCACACATCTTTAATTGGCAGTGGGTAGAAATTAGCACTACCCATTCATTAACTATCACCGAAGAAAAGTATTAGCTTTGGGACAGCAGCTCAGAGTGAAACAAGCTCTGTTATCACTCCTTCCACCCACCCACCCACCAAATCATAGAAGAATAGGGTGAGAAGAGACCTCAGGAGGTCATCTAGTCAAACTCCCTGCTCAAGGCAGGACCAATCCCAACTAAATCATCCCAGCCAGGGTTTTGTCAAACCAGACCTTAAAAATCTCTACAGATGGCTATTACACCACCACCCTAGGGAACCCAATCCAGTGCTTCACCTCCCTCCTCATAAAACATTTTTTTCCTAATATCCAACGTAGACCTCCCCTACTGTGACTTAAGACAACTGTTCTTATCCTATCATCTGTCAACACTGAAAATAGCCTGGCTCCACCACTTTTTGGAATTCCCCTATAGTTGAAGGCTGCTATCAAATCCACACGTGCTCTTCTTGTCTAAATAAATAAGCCTAAATAAGCCTGGTTCCCTCAGGCTCTTCTCATAAGTCATGTCCCACATCCACTTACCATTTTCGTTGCCCTCTGCTGGGTTCTTTCCAATTTGTCCATATCCCTTCTGTAGTGGTGGTGGTGAGAGGAATTGCAAAACTGAACACAATATTCCTAATGTGGTCTCAGCAGTGGGAAGGGTTGTATAAACTACCTGCATTTTACAGCAGTTTATGTGATCTTTATTTGAAGATATCTATGTACTGATTGCCCCATAATTTGTTTGTATTTCCTTTATTGTTCTAAAATAGCAGGACCAAATTACCTGAAGAGGAGGACCAGGGAGAGGTTTATTTTATTTTAGTTTTTTTTTAATCTCGAAAAAGAAATACAAATAAGACTCTAGGTGAACACTTGATCTGCATCCTTTTATTTCCTTTAGTATTTTGAACCCAGCCTTTATTGCTGCCACCAGCACATGGCAAAAGGATTACGCAAGTAAATGCAAAGCCTTTATAACCCTGTACATGCTCTCCTTAGGTAGAATTAAAATAAATAGTCTAAAATCCAGACCACATGGCATCCCACACAATGTCAGTCAATGAAATTCAAACCTTTGGGTTTGTTTTTCATCACCAAAGACTGGACGAAAGGAATGGGGATGTTTCTATCCCTTGGAAAAACACAGGACAGTAAAGACAATGTGGGTGGGAAATGCTTTCACATCCATTTGCCCTCCTCTCTCATTCCAGAGTTCAAACCAGCCTGGTCAGGGGTTGTCGCCAGGCCCGCCGACAGCATCGGGCAAAGAGGGCAGTTGCCGTCAGGCAGGGAATTTCAAAGGGACCCTTTGAAGTGGCAGGGTGTTCTGTGCTGCCACTCCACGGGAGGGGCACGGCTGACTGACCTAAGCCCCGCCCTTTGGCCCTCCCCTTCCTGGGGCAGGGAACTGGAACGCCCACCCATCTTGCCCCTGGGCCTGCAGCTGCTGTTGGCACTGCTGTGTCATGATCTGCCCTGCAGCAGTAGATGCCTAACAGTGCCTTGCTGCTGCAGCTGCCAACCTGGACAGGTCACACCCTGTATGAATGGGCAGAGCTGTAGTCCTGGGTCCAGCCACTTTAACCCCAGCAGCTTGTCAACATCCTGCCTGCAATCATCTGGCCTCCAGCAGTCTGGATTACTACTTCCAGGGTGATTCCAACACGATGCCAGTTGCGGATCTTCCCAAAAAGCATATGAGAGCTCTGGTCTCTCTTGAAAGGGTCAGTGTCTCTTAGTGTAGCTTGGAAATTCCCCCAGGCATCAGAATCAAATTCCTTTTTCTATAGTCCTGCCTGGCAGACACTTTTTGATAATGTACTTTCCAATATGCTTGTATTGTCCTCTGTACAGACACCACACAATAAGATCAGTGATCAGAGTGTTACTAGCTTTCTAGTGATACTTCAGATGACACACTCTAGTTTAGTGGTTCTCATCTCGGGGTACATCTACCCTGGCATGTAGGCAGAGGTCTTCTGGGGCTCTACCAGCTCATCTAGATATTTGTCTACATGAAAAGCACTAGCAGAGTCAGTGCAAACTAAAATTCCATGTCACCAATGATTTGTGTATGCTGCTCAGCCTACTACACGCCAAAATGTAAGCACAATATTTATATTCCGGTTGAGTTTTTATAATTCTGTAATAAAAATGGCAAAGTAAGCCATTTGTCATAACAGCGTGCTGAGATGCTTCTCTGCTTTTACATCTGAGTAGTTTTTAAGTGAGGTGAAATTTGGGAGTGAGCTTTTATTGGACTCCTGAAAGGGGTACAGTAGGGTTGAGAGCCACTGTAGGGTTGAGATACATTCAGCTGATCAGTCCAGTTGAAACTCATGAACAGACACCAATGAGCCACTTAGAATCACAGGGCTGAAAGGGACCTCTGGGGGTCGTCTCGTCCAGCCCCCTGCTTCAAGCAGGATCAACCACAACTAAGTCATCCCAGCCAGGACCTTGTCAAGCCAAGATTTGTCCTCTTGCAGTAGGTCACATTCTAAGTTTATACATTCTGGCTACTTGAATTGTTCCTGTAGTTTTAGTTGGGTGCTGTCTTCTTTTTCACTTCCAGTCTCGAATTGTTCTGTGTGGGGCTTGACACTCTTAAATAACGACAGGGAGGGGAAATTATTCCTGAAGGCTTGCAGGCCATGATCCTGCAATCAGACCTGAGCCTTGTTGCCATGTGGAGTGTGGTGGAGCACAGCGGAACTCCTCAAAGGGGATGCTTGCGGGATAGGTTTGCAAAGTGTTGAGGGATCCCTCCAGAAACACACTATATGCACGTAAGGTAGTGTTGAACAAGACAGTTACCATTGTCTTCATCCTGCTCCCGCTGAAGTCTATGGGAGTTTTACCATTAATTTCAGTAGGAACCTAGGGAAGCCGATGTGAATGATTTTTGAAAAGCTCACCAATCTGGTATTTGCACCATTGTCATTTTAAAACACGGTTGTTATCCCTGGATATTTTATTTACTTATTTAAAATATTTTTACCCTGCCTCTCTACTTGACATATTCCGGGTGGCTTACAAATTATTTTTAAAAATATAAGCATTGTGGCAGGGCCAGGGCCGAGGGCCTCTTCAGAGGGAGCCCAAACAAGCGAACGGCCTGCAGAGCACCAGCAGGACAATCACAGGCAGTTGGGCAAGAGATGGCTCGGCCTGTCTGGGGCCAGCTGACTCCATGACTGGTGTAATAAGAGGCCTTTAAAAGCCCTTCACAATGGGAAGGGCAGGGGGAGAGTGAGAGAGGTGAGGAGACCTGAGTAGTGGGAGAGAGCAGGTTTGAGAGGAGCAGAGGAGAGGCTCAGGGACACCAAAAACAACAGAAGGAGAGTGAGGAGCTTAAGCATGTCAAGAGAGGGGACTCACGACTGCTGCAGCCTGGAGAAGGTACCAGAGGGAATCGTCTGGGGAAGCGGCCCAGGGAGAAGAGCTGCTGTCCTAAGGGCTAAGGGAGTCGGCCCTTCCCACTAGCAGCCACGTAGGGTCCCTGGGCTGGAACCTGGCATGAGTGGGCGGGATGGGGTTCCCCCCAAGACACCCCTCGCCCCAGCAAGGGCAACTGGGCCATTAAGTGGGACCAGTGGACTGCATAGAGGCTAGAAGCCCAGGAACAAGACTGACTTTGTCACAGTGTTTATAAAATTATTTAAAAGTACAAAACTCTGAAAGGAAATAAATGTTATTAAAACATCTCAAAAGAAGGGTCACACACCACAAACTCAAGCACCAACAAAAGCCCGTGTAAAAAGGGTGGCTTTAAGCTGGCGCTGAAACAATGTTAATGTTGGCACCATGCAAATATGTAAAATGGAGACAAAATAGTGTACACGCAAGAAAAGCAATGCACAAAATTGGCTCCACATACCACACAGATCAGCAGAGCACCAAATTCTCCTGCCTTTCTGAAGGACTGACTGTCTTTAGCAATTTTTTCCTTGCTGCTTACAGACTCTCTTAGCTTCATTCATGTCACTCGGGAGAGATGCTGAAAATGCTTAGCGTGTAGCCACAAGTACAGTCTGTTTGTCCTTTTGGCCTTTTCAAGGGGTGTATTGACACATCATTCACCTACTGAAATGTAGCCATTAGAAGAAGAAGCTATTTGACACCTTTGATTTATTTCAGCATTAGCCTTTGGGTAAGCTAAGTTTTTTTTGATAAATTGGGCAGCATCTAAATGACCCTTCAGGCATCTCTTGGAGTTCCTTCTAGCCGTTACATTTCTGTCGTTCTTTATGGCACCATATCTGCCAGTGCGTTAAGAAAATAAATAAATAAATGAAAGAACCAGCCCTACGAAAAATAAGAAGTGAGTGGGGTTTGGCTAAGATCTTACATTTGCTAAATGCTTTGATATGTTTCATCCATGTCATTCCCAAAACACCTTGCAAATATAGCTCCACCACTGGAGATCATTTGTCCCTGGCACTTGTATTTTCTGAAGCTCCTAATTCTTCACACAGGTACTTCCAGCCCTTTCTTATGTCAAGAGGACAGGGATACAAACAAGAGCTCTGGTGTTTTCTCTGGGCTCCATTCCTGCCCTCTCTGCAAGGAGTGAATTCCAGGCTTCTTTCAGGATCATCTCATATGCTATAAGTATCAGAGGTAGCCGTGTTAGTCTGTATCTTCAAGAACAACATGAACTCCTGTGGCACCTTATAGACTAACAGACATTTTGGAGCATAAGCTTTCGTGGGCAAAGGCCCACTTCTTCAGATGCATCTGATGAAGTGGGTCTTTGCCCACGAAAGCTTATGCTCCAAAATATGTTAGTCTATTAGGTACCACAGGACTTCTTGTTGTTCTCATATGCTATACAAACTCTCAGCTTAATATACCTTCCTTGTTTGGGGGACACAGGTTTAGACTTTTCCTGCCACCTGCCTACTCTTGTTGGCTCCTTCTCTTCCAAAAAGTGGGAATTTGTCATGTCTGTTAAGTTCTGGTGACATCTGTGTGAGAAGGCATGGAAGCCCACTGCTGAATCTCCTGAACATGGTTAAAATGTTGGCCCTGACATAAGCCCTGCTGCAGCAGATTTTTTGAAAGATAATTTTGCTTTTAATTGGACCATGGCTTCCAGCGGGGTCACCCAAATCTCCCAACATACAGCGCTACACTTGAGCACATTGTAGATTGGTGCACGAGGTGATTAACCATGTTTAAGTGTGTCTTGACTAAGTCAGTCTCCAGCTAAAATGTGCTTGGTCTGACTGATTTCACCCTTCGTAGATAAATCACCATTTTGTCCATCACTGATGTTCACACTGGGGTGCGATAGAACAACTGGTTCAACACCCTGCACGGTTGCACGGCAATTTGGAATGAGAGCAGATGATTATTTCTTACGTTCTTTACATCCCACTCCCGTCAGGTTCGTAAAATGGGTGATGGATTGAAACGGGAACGCCGGTGGCCTTGTGTGCTTTATGTGAGCTCTGCGTGCAATATTCAGACTGATGTGTGATCTGTTCCACTAAAGATGCTTACGAGGGGTTCCATGCAATACCTGTCACAGAGCATGGGGCTGAAATCTCCATTACAATACATTGGCACTGGAACAAAGGCAGCTTAATTTAAACGGGTCTAATGGTACAACATGGCACAAAAATACTATAATGCCTGGGGCTTAATCGCTTTACCCTTGGTCCTGCAAGGATTAAGCACGTGAGTAGAGCTGCTGACTTCAAGTTACATATAGGCTTAGGTCTTTGTGCATTTGGAACCTTGACCTAAGATGATCAGAAATGGAAGCCAAATGTAAGGCTTTTAGATCCATTGTTAGATGCCTAAATGAGTGAGCTAGTGATCTGGTGACCTAGCGATCTGCGCTCTGCAGATCCCTTTTGCTAACTGGGTCATTTTAGTGTTAGTGGTAATCATTATCAGTATTACTGTGGAGCCCACAGCCAAAACCGATGCCCATCATGCTAGGCATCGTACAAATATATAGGGATAGACGATCACTGCCTTGAAGAAAGTCCCATCTAAGTGGAGAAAACAGAGGTAAGGCTGGGAGAGAAAACAGGCACAGAGACATGAAGTGACTTGGCTAAGGTCAAACAGCAACTCAGTGGCAAAGCCAGGAATAAATGCCAGATCTCTAGGGTCCTTCCTGTTTAATATCTGCCTAAAATGTTTCATTCCCACATAGCCTCTTGAAGATATTGTTGCTTGTGTATTAACTGCTGTGCAGCCAGTGATAGTAGAAAGGCTGAAAATGGATTGCAAAAGCCCAGTTAATTTTCTCAGAAAGCTCTTATGCAAATATGATGGCCACTTCAAGGGAATGCAGCCTCATTGCTGAGCCTGTAATTGTTTGCTGTTCAGGCTGCATGCCAGCATTACAAGTCAGGAAACGACACAGCCATTAAATTGTAATTAGGTGTGTATGCAAGGCTTATATTTATTTAAGTGCAATGCTTATAATTTTCTGGAAATTTGATGAGAAGAAAAATCATTGGGTGGATCTATGCGAAGGATAGTATTATTTATCCCCCAAAAGCCTTTTTCTAATGCTTACATACTCGTCCAACTGACTGTGACCGCACAGGTCAGAAGCTGTAAATATTCTCCTTTGTCATTTCTCTCTCTTTCTCATCCTCACTCCTTTGTTCCTGCCATTTCCCCTCACCCTATCTCTGTGCAAATTTTTGGTAAACCATGTAGCTGCAGCGCAATGCCCTCGAGTTGGTTATTAGCAGCACAAATCAAATCGAAGATCTCTGGTTCTAAAAAAACTGAGCCTTACCTACCTGAGCTTGACAGAGGCAGCTCTGTTCTGGCAAAGCCAACAGCAGGTTCATAAGCCTTCCTGTGGGTCTGCCACTAGAGTGGAGCCGAGTCATAATCAGCATTCCCTGTAAACTAAGCACTTGATTGGACACTCAGGAGAGATTCAGGAGCCTGCCAGCTGAGGGATAGCTCAGTGGTTTGAGCATTGGCCTGCTAAATCCACAGTTTTGAGTTCAGCCCTTGAGGGGGCCAGTTAGGGGAGTGGGGCAAATAGATTAAGAAAAAACATCTGTCAGGGCTGGGGTGAGGGCAAGGGACTGGTTTCAATGACCTCTTAAGGTCTGTTCCAGCTCTGTGGGGAAAGGATTAGCAGTGTGCCCGCAGCTACCCAGAGTGGGCAGCATGCATTTTTAGTGGTGGTGCACATTCATGCATACTGTGGTGCGCATAACAAAATTTATTCTACCCATTAATGGAAAAAAATTAGTGGGAACACTGATGATAATGTGTTAAAGAGAGTTACATAGTTGACAAAACGTTTCCACATTCACCAATACGCTAAATTCTGGTGTCTCCCAGAGCATGTCTTCACCACAAAACAAATCAGCAGTCCTGTAACACTTTAAAGACTAATGAAACAATTTATTAGGCGACAGATCTTATTAAAAATGGGTCTGTCCCATGGGAGCTCATCACCTAATAAATCATTTAGTTAATCTTTAAAGTGCTACATCACTGGTGGTTTGTTCTTGTGTAATACAGAGTAACACAGCCACCTCTCTATTACCACAAAACATTACCATGTGTGAACAGAGTTATGAAGGATGGAGTTAGATGGTGTGATGCTGACCACAACTGCATAAGTGGCATAAACCAGAAGTGATCCTCAAGGTTTATGATTAAAAGACCTGGAGCGGGATGCCAGTTGGCTTCTGTCCACACAAACCCCCCACTCATCACCAGTGCCATGTTAGGGAACTCAGTTCTCCACAATCACATTCAAAGGGCACCGTTCTGTTGTGTCGACCAGCCCTTGGATAATAAACTCTTCAGTGCCAGCGTTCTCTTCCTCTGTGTAGATACAGATCCAGCACAATGGTCCTCCATCTTGACTTGGGTCTCTGGGTAAGGCCATAATATAAATTATTACAATCAATACTAGTAATATATTTAAAAATTATGGGAAGGAATTCAATACGTTGGGTGATGACAGTGGAGTTAGTGGTGGATTATGTAATCTGTTATGTACGCCACCAAATAGCATTTTGACAGGTTTGGCAATTTTAGTGACTGGGAACGGTGTTAAGCTAGAATGCAGGTCTAGAATGCAGGTCTAGAATGTTAAGCTAGAATGCAGGTGTTAAGCTAGAATGTAGATAGAGTCAATATATGGAGCATATTCTCCTCACTCCCTTGCCCGTCCTTTAAAACAACGCTAACTGTGGTGTTTGGATGTGTTTTATGGGGTTTCTCTTGTCTAAACACGCGCCAACCTTCATTTAGGCAATCTAATGCGCTTATGAGTGCGTTTAGTCAGCAGCCTATGGGTTGGCTTGTTCAGCCAGTTTTAAATTAGTGGTTTCTGATGCCATGATAAAGCAACTGGTAACTCCTGCATGGTATTCGTATAGATTAAGACAATAACATCAGCTTGTAAGGGAATATTAAAACTGCTATGGTCTGAGCTATGTAGCTTCTCTTTCCTGGGTCTTTCTTAAATGCCTGATCAAAAGCAAGGCGGGTCCAGCCTAGGGTTACCAAGGTTTTAATTGCACAAATGCAAACACCCCATATTGCTGGAAGACCTGGAGGGAAGAAGCAACGTTAGGAACTTGGTCCAGTGTGTTAATCTAGTTGCACAGGCCAAGCGGCGAGACCTGTGGGCTGGGATGGGGATATAGATTTAGAACCCTGAAACTTTGACTCTGAGCTAGACATGCTTTGCCACATCCTTATTCAAGCGCTGTTCAGGTGAACGCAGTTGCGGAATGTGTGTGTGCACAAGAGAGAGAAAGTGGGATGCATTTGACTCCTGGGGGTGGCTTACAGCAGGCCCTGAGGCCCAATCGTCAATGTGGCACCAAACCTCACACTTGCTCTGTCCCCGCTTGATAAGGGGATTGGGTTTGGCCTAAGTCTCTGCAATAACGTGACCATCTGTCCTGTATTAGGTGGGATGGTCCTGTATTTAGGACACCAAAAAGACGTCCCCGCTTCTAATTTAAAGGGATGAATTGTCCTGTATTTAGGACCTTGGGGGCTGGGAGTGTGGTGGGAGCGGCCACGACTGCCACTTCCCTGAGGCTCCAGGGCAAAGAGCTCCTGTGGCTGCTGCTTCTCCAGGACTCTCGGCCAGGAGCACCCACGGTTGCCACCTCTTTCCCAAGGCTCCGGGACCGAGAACACCTATGGCCACTGCCACTGTTGCTTTCCTGGGGCGCCGGAGCTGGGAGCACCCGCGGCTGCTGCCGCTTTCCCAGAGCTCCAGGGGGTGAGTGCCAGCTCCCTGGGGCTTGGTGAAGCTGGGAGGAGCCACTCCTCCCCCACCATATCTCCCTGCCCCGTCTTTGGGACAGGGAGATATGGTTGCCCTACTCTGAAGCCGTTAGAAATCTACCTGAGTCTGTCCACTCGCTACCATGGGGTTTGAACTGGGCCCATTACAAATGCAATGCTACATAGCTTAATGGTACACAAGCTAAGAAACTGTGCTGAAAAAAATAGGACACATAATGAAATACGGTAGAGGGTGTTTAGCCAGAGCATGCTGTAAATACTGCTCCAGGTGTCTATTTGGCTGCCCTGTAAAAGCAGGGCTGAACAATACGTTTGATTAAAACTGCTTTATGGCAGGCCCCAGAGCTGCCACAGCACCCCAAGAGCTGAATATTGTGTGTTAGTTTGTTCACTAGTACTTTTGTACTAAGCATCCGGGGCAGAAGTTCTGGCTCAGCTGGTCAGGGTCATGCTCTGTTCAGAAGAACAGCTTGGGTAGTTATGCCCTGAGAATTTGGTTTGGCAAAAATGGGCTCATGCAGGATCTAGGGGGATGACGTAGTAACAGTACTTTATGCAGCCATGCAGAAGACCGAGGTTTGATTTCTTAATGTGTATTCTCACTCTTGGCATACTTAAAGAGCATTCAGAAGTGGGATGGTTGGAGAACAAGCATACCCCTTTAGGGACTGCATGAACACTGGGCATGTTAATTTGCTAAACATATCTATTATACCTATTAGCGAAGCCGCTGTCCTCTTAAGAGTTCCCATCATTAGCACAGTCCCATTTTACAAGTAGCTTGAAGGCTGTTTCTTTACGATTTCTAAGCGAGCAGGAAGCCTGGACCACCGTGGAGACAGCACACCCCAGCCTCCATAGGAGCCGGTGATTTGTGGGTCTTAACAGTGATCCCCTCAGCTGACTGTGGAGTGACATTGCTAGACCCATCTAGCATGAAGCTGGCAATGTCAGACCTTCTGGGTTTTAGAGGTGGGGAAACCTAAAACCTCCCATATGGAGGGAGAATTTTGCCCAGAGGAAATAAAAGCAGACACACACGGTTTGCTTGTTCACTAAGCTTTTGATTATACTTGCACCATGCATTTGAAAAGCTAATGAGGGCTGGCAGCCAGGATATCCTGCATTCTAGTCCTGGTTTTCAGACTGATCCCCCTGTGGTCTTAGGCAAGCCTGGCTCGCTTTCTCCCATGTGCGAAATGAGGAGTGCGTTGACCTCACCGGAACAGAGTTGGCAGGGTCTGTAAAGGGCTTTGCACATACCCAGTACAGCTGCTAAATACTGTTATTACGCTGGGAAATCCAGTGTGCTCAGTCTGGTGTCAGCATTTGACCCTCCCCGGCCGAGATCTTTTTTGTGGAGCAGAGCGGTTCTGTGGGAATGAGCTAATTCAACCAGGCTGTGAGCATTAAAACACAAAACCCGGCACTGCACAGGGTTCTCTTCACTTATGTTTCCTCTGCTGGTACTTTATAAATATAAAGAGGAACCCAGACACCAGCCAAGTATCCAAATTGGTGCTGCAGGTTTCCCAGCAGCGTACATGGACGCTGTGGGGTACTGACTGGGCAGGACAGCACGCAAGCCCTCAGCAGCAGTAAGCAGGCCGCCTCCTGTTCCCTCTTCCCAGTTACCTTCTGCCCCTTGGTGAAGATCAGCTAGCCCCAGGGAGGATGATTATCGGGGGACAGTCAAAATGGCCACAGATGGAAAATAAATTGGCTTCCCAAGTCACAGCCACGCTGGTGCTTATCCCAGAGGCCTAGTCACAGCCCACCCACTTAGGATCCAGGCCCAGCCGCTCTCCACGCTGAATCGCTGCTCCTGCTTGGACACAGGGCTTGCCCCTCTCCACTTGGTGCTCCTGCTGGGGCTGAAGAGAGGGGCTGAGGGCTGGCCCCTGCTCCGCTCACCTGGCCTTCCCGCTGTGGAACGGAGCTGGGCCTGTAAGCCCACTCCCCTGCAGGAGCACCAGCGGACAAGGGAAGCAGGACAAGTCCCCAGCTGCTTTGTGACAGGAGAATCAGAACCAGGGCAAGCCCTGGTGCCCTGACCCTGCTACCTGCTGGGAATACTAGGCAGCCAGAGTGGGGCAAGCCCCAGAACCCCAACTCTAGTCCTTACTGGGAGCAGTGGGCATAGCATGGCAAGCCCTGACCCTGTTCCCCACTGGGAGCACTAGCCAAGAACGGGGCAAGCCTCCACATCCTGACCCCTCTCAGAGCATTGGGAGTTGCGGGGGTGGAGCAGGACAAGTGCCGATCCCCTCTCCCCAGCAAGGTGCCCAATGGGAAGAGTGGGACAAGCCTGCAGTGCAGGGTGGGAACTGTGAGGCAAACCTATGTATGGGCCCCGGGCCAGGGTATCTATCCCTCCTTTCCCCAGCTGGAGGGGGTGGGGGAGAGGCAGCCCCATCCTTACCTCCCCAGCTCAAGTCAGGTCCCACCCCCTTGGCCCATTTTAGCTTGCCCAGAGTTTTCACCAGTCAGTAGTCAGTTGGGAGTAGGTGGAGGAAGTTGATTACATGTCACCACTCAAGGTCTGAATCCAACCTCTATTGAGGTCACAATGACCACTCGTATCCAGGCTTCCAATGGAATCCCTGTTTTAAGATTCACACAGTTCTTCGTGGTGATTATAATAATACTAGGATCATCTGGGTTACACAACAAAGTCAATTCTTTAGATCTAATTTCTCATGCCTCAAACTCTTGCTAAAATCTCAGATGTTTCACTGGACTTTGCATTGTTGTGTTTTGCAATGGGGAAACATTTAAAACGTTAAGAAAGAGGGTATTAAATCGGGGGGGAGGTACATTTTTTTCTGCAGAGCTTTGGAAAGATGACAGTGTAAAGCCAAGGCCACATAAATGCTCTATTTCTCCTTCCCAACAGCAGAGGCACGATAAACCTTGGATAGTTAGTGCAAATATGACTGTACAGGGAGTTTCTACAATTAGATTTCACACATAGTTCAAGCAGCCTACTGGACAGTTATCCTTCCTCTCCAGTTTCCAAATGTTTTTCAATTAAAAATGCCTTCTTAAAAGAAGCCAAACTTTTTTCAGAAATTACCATTTCTTTCAAAAGGGGGGGAAACGGAAAAAAAATCAACTAAAAGTGTTAAAAATCAAAATATTTTCATTTAATTTAAAAAAAAAAATCCTCAGAAAAAAACATTTTCCAAGCAGCTCTAGTCACAGTGAAACAAGGTCAACATTAACAAGCAACGTAGGTAATAATCCTGATGGACAAATCTAGGTTAGCTTTCGTACTGCTGTCCATCATTGTAGTGTCTGAGCTACCTCCTCATAAAACTGTGAGCAATAAAACAGTCCCTAGTGGACTTCTTGGAGTCTCTGGTACTTCTCCCTTTTCAGGCCTTAACCTCTGCTTGGGGAAGGGTTTCTGTGTTCGTTGTTTTAGGGGCAGATGTTTTGGGAGGAGTTAGGAAATGTTTAGGGATAAAACGGTGTCTATAGTCAATTGTCATGGTTATGCTGGAAATATGTTCTCAAAGAGGAAGGCTTTGCATCGTTTCCTGAAGACACTCAGTCTGTGGATACACCTGATCACCTTTGAAAGGCCATTGTCATATCCCCTCAACTGCAGTCTGTCTAGATTCAGGAGTCGGACAACCCCTTAGAACAGGGGTGGCCAACCTGAGGCTCTCAAGCCACATGCTGCTCTTTGATCAATGAAATGCCTGGACTGCTTACAACCGCTCTGCACATGTGCTCCAGCACCTGGTGGTAGAAGCACATGGTGGCAGCAGCTCCACTGAGTCCAGGCACAATGGACCTTGGGTTAGAGAAGGATCTGAAGAAGTGGGTCTGTCCCATGAAAATACATCACCTAATCAGTTATTTTGTTAGTCTTTAAAGTGCTACAGGACTGCTTTTTTGTCTACCTGTAGATAGATAAAAATCAGTATATAATATGTGGCTCTTTGCATTCTATCCACAGCTACTTTGGCTCTTTGTCTCTAACTGGTTGGCTGTCCCTGCCATAGAAACTAAACATCTGGATGCTTCTGTAACGTTCAGCCCAAGCCAATTTCAGTTCTTTGTTCTGCAGATCTGCTCTGGAAGTCTCTGAAGGTTCTGTCTTGTCATGTTTAAGTCCAGCCATATTCAGGCCCCCTCCAAAAACAGAAAACAAAAATCTGTACCTCAGGGCTTATCTACAGCAGCTTGTCAAGCTTTACACTAGGGCCTTCACTGCACTGTAGCAGTGTCTGCGTGGAAGGGTCGGCAGGGCATGCTGATGCAATGTCGATGCACATTTTGGCTTGCCATGCAGTCGGTTATATGAAGCCTTTAAGCCATCTGATTTTTTTCCATGTATTAAGGGCTTAGTTTGGTTTTCAGTTTGGGCAAAGGCTGAGGCTGGGTTTTATTTTATCCTAACCATTTCATTCAGCCCTAGTTATGCGTTATCCATACACCAGGTGACCCAAGGTGATATCCTGGTTCCAATGAAGTCAATAGGAGTCTTCAGAGGTCTTTCACAGAGGCCAGGAATTCCCTTTCAGAATCTTGCCCTAGTTCTTCAGAGAAGCCCTGGTTGGCTATGATACTTTGAAAAGCGCCAGTGAGGCACCTTCTCAGAAGGAAATGCCTTGCTACGCTCAGCATTTTTTATTAGGAGCTGTTGTTCTGGGAGCAGTGCCATCCCTCTATTTGCTTAACAAGGGCAGTGATTTTAATTAAGTGGTCGGGTGCACCATGTTGGTTAGATTCTGTCACACAGTGACCCTGATGATTATTCAAGCTAATGTCAATTAGATCATATCTTGTATACTTTTCCAGCATTCCAGGGGCAACTCTCCCACTCCTGCACATTCCAGCACTGGTCAGTCTCAGTTAAAACCCTTCAGCCAGGCTGTGACTTGCCTGAGTTCCAGCAACTGGAGACAGTGTCCATACAGAGGCAAGGTGGAGTTATAAAAAATACCCAGGCTCTGTGGGCACCATGTGTACCTGTATTGGGCTGGGCAACAGATATGGTTCATTCAGCTGCAGGCTATGTAAAAATGTCAGAGGCATAGCTGGCTTGGTCTGTAGCTCCATGACTAATAAATAAAATTGTTAGTCTTTAAGATGTTACAGGACTGCTTGTGTGTGTGTAAGTTTATCACTGGACAGTCCTTATCTGGCACCCTCAGGACCTGGCCGGTGCCGAACCAGGGAAGTTGCAAACCGCAGAAGATTGATATCATCTAGTGCATTCCAACACTTACGCTGCTTGCTGGGCTCTTAGAAGACAGTCGGGGTAAGTTACAGCAAAATAACGGCACAGAACACTGAGTGCCAGGTAGGGTGGTTGGAAACAAACTTTATGGCACCACGGGAAACTTGGCCTCACCCATGATAAGTGGTCATCTGGTTAACTAAAATCATGTTGGATTGCGGATGTTCCTGGACGAGGAAGTGCCAGACTGGAGAGGTTCAACCTGTGCTAATAAAAAACAATAATGACACAATTTGACCCAGGAAGAACAGGCATCCATATCTTTACTTGCACTGGTTTCTGCAGGTAGTTTAGGCATAGTGCCTCCCTGCATCCTTCCCGTCAACTGCAAGGCCACCACAGGTGAGGTAGCCATAATGTCCTTTTTGGTTGAGTGTGGATCTAATTGCCCTGAACTTCCCTGCATTTGAAATCCAGATCCAAGTCTGGGTTTTGTGTGCTAAGCCTATCTGAATTTCAGTGGTTTATAATGGTGTAACATGGTACCATGGTGGGAGTTTCTAAGACTCTGCACAGGATTTCAGTGCTGAACATCCCTAAGAGCAGGTGCTACGACTCCAAATAACAATTCAGAGTAAATACTGCTGCTGCCTCAGGTTGGTAGGATCAGCCAAAGTACTGGTGTAAGAGAGACTGGAGCTGGAATGTCTCTCAAGGCAGATGCAGCCGGGTTCTAGGAGAGAGATGGAAAACTCTAACAAGAGCAAGGCCAGGTGGGAAACCCCAGGCTGTTTATGTTTGGTCGTTGTTGACTGAATTACAAATAAACTCAAACTCTAAGGAACACAGCATGCATGGATTATAATATGGAGCACATACGCACTCTGTTTGGAGCTGGGCGTAAGCACCAACTGCTTTTAAGCATTTTTCACATTGTTCTGAGAGCTCTCTCGTTACACACTGGCAGAAACAGGTGCCCAGAACAAACCCCCTAACTTGTAAGTGCAGCCGCTTCATGGCTGTTCAGAGCAATGAGATTTGTCCCACGGGCAGTCATACCAGGGCATTTCACGTGATACAGTCTGATGCACTTGGTAGTGTGTTGAGGTGCTCGTTCCTTATTTGCAGCAAGGAAAATAAATTTGCTTCCTAAGTGGACATTGATTATTTCAGCATAGCAGCAGGCATCTTGCCACCAGCCGCTGAGGAATGGTTATTCTGTTCTGCTAATGGCACATCTTCCGTGTCCCTGCCTCTCCCCGCCTTAGCGCTGTAATTTCCATTGTGCTCTGTTTACAATTGAGAAGACGTTTTGAGTCACAGTTTACAAGGCGCATCCAGTACTAGGCTGCATTGTTGTAACTAGTAGAGATAGTTGCTTGTAATTATAGTTTCCCCAGCTCCTGGAACACAGTAGGAAAATAAAAGGATTGGCCATGTGGGAATGAAACACATTGTAGAGAAGGAGTGAACCAATCACATTACAAAAAATAAATAAATAAATAAATAAATAAATCTGAAGTTTGGTTGCCTGTATTTTTTCCAGGAAAATGCAAGCACTGAGTGTAGGAGCAAAAGTGAAAAAAAAAATCTACAGATCTGATTTCACTGTAAAATAGCTTGTGAAGTCACCACAATGAAGACACTGTTCTTCAGAGTGCCTAGCTGGGAGAGGAAAAAAAAATCAGAGCAGTTTTCACTCGTAACAGAGCATCGGCTTCCAGTAGGGACCATTTCTCTGGGATTTTGTTAAGTGCAGGTTGCAGTCATTAGGTCAATCACAGATGGTGTCTTGCTCCCAAAGGGCAGAGTGCCCCTGAAACAGAGGGGGAAATGAACGACCAAGAATCTTTTTTTTTTTCCTTTCCTAAAATCTGTGTGGCTTAAATATACTGGGAATAATATCTACCAATGGTGCTTGGTAGAGAAAATTTTCTGTACTCGTCAGCAAAATACCAGGCTTTGTCATTTTCTTTTGCTCATGCCACTTTTGTGCATTTATTTCTCATGAGCACAACAGGCAGTCTGCTCCTCCCCCTTCCATCTGCTTCTCCCTAACTGGTTAGAGTTAGACTGTTGCAGTGATGAAGCAATGGGAAATCTGTGCAAGCAGACTTACTAATGTTCAGAGCATTGTACTGCCGGGTAGCTGCGCTGTGGTTCCCACCTATTCACCCCAATATTTTTTTACCTTCTGCACCTCGCTGATTATGGACCACATTTTGTCACTGGATTCGTGTTGGAGCAGGATACTCAGGCATAGTTATGTGGTGTAGGTTTCACCTTTGTCTTATATGGCTTGGCTGGAGAATAAAGATCGGTAGTGAGGCTCTCATCTGTCACAGCTCTTCCGAGTAAGACCTACCTAAGCCAGGGGTTCAGGTGTGGTCTAGAACCGATGCCCAAAACTCTGAATAGATCTTTCTGTGAGCAAACAGGCACAGAGCAGCAGAAGGAGGCAGGAAATGGATGGCAACATGCAGAGCTGGCTTGGCACGGTGAGGAGAGAAATAAGCTGAATGCTTTCCAGGGGCTGTTGTAACTTGCTGCCTTTATTCAGGGCTGAGTCTGACTGACCAGTCAATCCCCCTGTTGATACATCCATGGTGAGCTGAAGGCCTTTGAGCCTAAAGACTGGTCACCATTCATTGTTCTCTTCTATAGCTAGGCAAATCCAGAGTGGCATGAGAGGGTATAATGTGGGATTACGCTGAGCTCAGAATCAGGCACGAATGCCAACGTTTTCGTGCCTGAGGGCTTCGGATTAATGATCTTAGTCCATATTTAGGCACCTAAATAAAAGTGACTTGATGTTGAGAGGTGCTAAGCTCCTATACCCCCTGCTGGGACAATGGGAGCTAGGGGTGCTCAGCACCTCTGAACATCAAGGCATCGTTTTTATTGAGGTACCTGCCTGTTTTGCATTCAAGGTTGAACATTTTGGCCTGAGACTCATTCCCAAGAAGCAGATTTCAAAATACAGAGGCACCAAGTGTGAACATTCAAACGTCTGTTCTTTCAACTGATTGGCGTATGTGAATGACTGTTCCCAACCAGTCAGGAGGGTTTTAGAACCCCAGTTTTGGTGGCGGCCCAGCTCCCCTTTGAGGGAGTCTCCCACTTGCTGCGTGTTCTATTCCTGAAGAAGCAGAGTCTGAACTTTCAGTGAAGCACTTTGTTTAAATGCCCCATCCGCAACGCAACTGGACAGAGTGTCTGTATTCTCCTCACCTCTCTCTCTCAGGCCTCTCTTGCTACCTCTGTATTTCTTAAAGTTACATGGTCCACAAGATGGCCCTCTGCACATACCCGCCCTGGGGTTAAAGCACTGGCTGCAACTGACAGCGCAGAGTTGTCTGGCACTTTTGACTGCTTTTTTTCCATGCTTCATGTTTCTCTGTTGGCTGGGGTACAGAAGGATCACCGGTGTGCAAACCATAACCATTTTGCTATGGTTGGAGTTTATGTGAACATTCCTTTCAGATCCAATTCATGTGGAAACACATACTCATGCAAGTCTTACTTGGAGTGTTAAGTAAAGTTTCTGAGAAAAACCCCTCCTTTCCCTTCCCGCCCCCAAATTTCGCCAGGTTTCACATCAAGTCCCTGGGTTTCTATATAACCCATACGAACAAGTTTGCCTACTTGAAGTCTGTCCTTTTGGTTTTAATGCACCAATATGCTGCCCATGGTCCCCACAAATCACAGTTTGAAATAATCATAGTAAAGTAGCTTGATTTATATGCTCATGATCCTGCCATTTATTGGGGAATCCCAGTAACTGGTAAAGTGTGTTCTAGTGTGGTCACTATTTGCCAGAAATATTGCACACAATTAAATGCCTCATCTACTACATTTCCATCCAGCAACACTCCCTGCTTTAGTCTCTAAGCATTCCAATACAGAGAGGAGAAGAAAGGTAAGAAGATTTAAAGAACTGGGTTTGTTTAGTTCAGAAAAGATAAGACTTAGGCCGTGTCTACACTAGCCCCAAACTTCGAAATGGCCACGCAAATGGCCATTTCGAAGTTTACTAATGAAGCCCTGAAATGCATATTCAGCGCTTCATTAGCATGCGGGCGGCCACGGCACTTCGAAATTGACGCACCTCGCCGCCGCACGGCTCATCCTGACGGGGCTCCTTTTCGAAAGGACCCCGCCTACTTCAAAGTCCCCTTATTCCCATTTCGAAGTGCTGCGGCCGCCCGCATGCTAATGAAGCACTGAATATGCATTTCAGCGCTTCATTAGTAAACTTTGAAATGGCCATTTGCATGGCCATTTCGAAGTTTGGGGCTAGTGTAGACGTAGTCTTAAAGAGGACATAGCAGCAGCTTTCAAGTACCTAAAAGGGTGTTACAAGGAGGAGGGAGAAATTTATTCTCTTTAGCCTCTGATGATTGGGCAAGAAGCAATGGGCTTTAATTGCAGCAAGGGAGGTTTACATTGGACATTAGGAAAAACCTCCAAACTTCCAGGCTGGTTACGTATTGGAATAAATTGCCTAGAACAGATGTAGAATCTCCGTCATTAGAGATATTTAAGAACAGGTTGGATCAACATCTAACAGGGATGATACAGATCATGTTTGTTCTTTCTGTAAAGGCAGGCGATTGGAGCTGATGACCTTTTGAGGTCCCCATCAGTTTTAGTATTTTATGATTCTATGAAACCATTTTCAGGAACAACGCTGGCTTTATTTATGGCAGGGAATTCATTGCTCCGAGGCCAGCAAGGACCACTGTGACCATCTAGTCTGACCTATATGACATAGGCTATAAAACTTCCCCAAAATAATTCATATAGCAGATCTTTCAGAAAAAAAATTCAAATCTTGATTTTAAAAAAGGCCAAGCTGGAGAAGCCATTGGGACCCTTGGTAAAATGTTCCAATGGTTACTTACTCTCACCATTACGAATTTACTCCTTATTTCCCATCTGAATTTGTCTAGCCTCAGTTTATAGCCATTAGATCATATTATCCCTTTCTCTGTTAGACTGAAGAATTCACTATTAAATATTTATTCCCCATGATACTTATAGACTTCAGTAAAGTCACCCTGTAATCTTATTTTTGTTAAACTGAATAGATAAACTCAAGGAGCTCAATCACTATGGCTATGTCTACACTAGCCCCAAACTTTGAAATGGCCATGTAAATGGCCATTAGCATGCGGGCGGCCGCAGCACTTCGAAATTGACGCGCCTTGCCGCCGTGCGGCTCATCCCAACGGGGCTCCTTTTCGAAAGGACCCCGCCTACTTCGGAGTCCCATTATTCCCGTCTGCTCATAGGAATAAGGGGACTTCGAAGTAGGTGGGGTCCTTTCGAAAAGGAGCCCCGTCTGAACGAGCCGCGTCAATTTCGAAGTGCTGCGGCCACCCGCATGCTAATGAGGCGCTGAATATGTATTTCAGTGCTTCATTAGTAAACTTCGAAATGCCATTTACATGGCCATTTCGAAGTTTGGGGCTAGTGTAGACACGGTCTATAAGACACATTTTCTAATCCTTTAATCTTTCTTCTGGCACTTCTCTAAACCCTCTCCAATTTTCCAGTAGCCTTCCTGAACAGAGGACTCCAGAACAGAGCACACTATTACAGCAGTATCACAAGTGCCACATATAGGGGTAAAATTACCTTTCTACCTCTATTCAAGACTCCCCTGTATATGCATCCCAGGATCACATTAGCTGTTTTGGCCAAAGTAGCACATTGGGATCCTAAGTTCTACTTATCCACTACAACCCACAAAATATTTTTGTGACTGTTTTCTAGGGTAGATTTCTCCATTCTCTAAGTGTTGCTTGCATTCCTTTTTTATATGGATATGCACTTACAGTTAGCGGTGTCTAAAAAGTGTATCACTGCATTATTGTTTGCTTGCACACAATTGACCAAGTGATTCAGACTGCACAAAAAGTGGGAGTGGTAAATCGCGTCTGAAACAGAGCAATCTCCAAATTTTATCAGAGATGATTTTTGTGTGTGTGTGGGTTTTTTTTCCCCCAGGCCATTGATAAAAATGGCCAAGAATCAATCTAATCAGGACCCCATGGGAAACACACCAGCTTAATGATGATTCACCATCTCAGTTGAAGTATTGTGTCCAGTTCTGGGCACCACGTTTCAAGATAGATGTGGAGAAATTGGAGAGGGTCCAGAAAAGAGCAACAAGAATAATCAAAGGTCTAGAGAACATGACCTATGAAGGAAGGCTGAAAGAACTGGGCTTCTTTAGTTTGGAAAAGAGAAGACTGGGGGAGGGGGGACATGATAGAGGTTTTCAGGTATCTAAAAGGGTGTCATAAGGAGGAAGGAGAAAACTTGTTCTTCTTGGCCTCTGAAGTTAGAACAAGAAGCAAAGGGCTTAAACTGCCGCAAAGGAGGTTTAGGTTGGACATTAGGAAAAAGTTCCTAACTGTCAGAGTGGTCAAACACTAGAATAAATTACCTTGGGAGGTGGTGCAATCTCCATCTCTGGAGACATTTAAGAACAGATTAGATAAATGTCTACCAGGGATGGTCCAGACAGTACTTGGTCCTGCCATGAGGGCAGGGGGCTGGACTCAATGACCTCTCAAGGTCCCTTCCAGTCCTAGTATTCTATGATTCTATGTTCAATTACATTTTGCAACTCATTGATTAACCCATTTCAAATCCATTTAATGGGTGCAATGGCAATTTTATATTGTATGTTTTTTTGTTTTTTTTTTTCTCATTCATATGTCATAGCTCAGAGGTTTGAGCATTGGCCCTGTAAACCCAGGGTTGTGAGCTCAATCTTTGAGGTGGCCGTTTGGGCATCTGGGGCCAATAGATTTACAAAAAAATTGTCAGAGATGGTGCTTAGTCCTTTCAAGAAGGCAGGGAACTGGCCTCAGTGACCTTTTGAGGTCCCTTCCAGCTCTGAGATACGCATATGTATGCTTTATTGACATCTAAGTATACTACCTCAACATTATTAACTTTATCAGCCCAACTTGTACTCCCATCAAAAAGGTATTAGCATTAAACTCTGTTGGCTGAAATAATAATCTTGTATTTTACTATGCTATGGAATAAAAAGTAGACATCCATTTAAATAAAATTGACCTGGGGGAAAAACACTTAAAGTATGTATTTTATTTCCTTGTTACCAGGAGCCTTAGTAGATTACTATCTGTTAAAATAATAGGGCCACCTGGAAAAGAGATTTTATATTCAGGAAAACATAATGATGTAGAACACTCTTACAGGCTGTAATTTAGGAAGGCATCTAAATGAATGCTGAACTTACTCCATTGGAGCCAACATTTCACCCAATATCCTCAGTATATGTTCAGCCCTGAAGAGACTTTCTAGTGAACATATTGCTCACTGCATGTCACTAGCACTCGATACAGAACACAGCAATGAGGTCGGCGCTTGATAGTAATTTTCGCAGCACTCACGTGATTGACTAGGCTATTGTAACGAGAATTGCCGTCTGTGCATTGCTGATGTATTCCAGCCATTTGAGAGTTTCATTTTACTTCACTGTTACGCATTTCACTGGGGCTGGGGCCCAACATCCTGACTCCAATTACAGCTACAGAATAGCACATTTATAACATGTGCATCAATGAGAATGGTTAAATATCATTCACTTGAGATGAGATTTATTATAAATGTCTTATGATTCACTATTAACCATATCACTGAAATACTTTATATGAGAAGGCAATAAACTATCGTGGCAGGGTTTATGGTTGTGCAAACTTGCTCACAACTGGAAAATGGACTTACCTCAAAAAATTCACTTCACGTGCTCCACTAAATGTCGGCCTGAATGTGGGGGTGGGCGATGCAAAGGGTGCTAATGCACACCACCCATGTCTGGATTCTTTCCTTTCCGCCCTGCTGTGCTGTGCAAGGGGAGCCTGCAGGGCATGATGGGGGAAACCAAGGCACCCTGGGAGCTGTAGTTTCTTGTCCAGTGTCCTGCCTAGAAAGCTGGCCCTGGAGCAGGGAAGGGACTGCATTTCCTAGCATGTCCTAGGCTGCTAGGAACAGGAAAGGGGTGTCAGGGCAATGAGGAAATCTGGTTTTTCATTTATAGGATTACAGCAAGATAATATTGATAAAACCTTTGGTACTGTATACATTTTTACAATGTTATAACAAAATCATTTTGCCAATCACTGTTTCCACTCTCATTTTTCATTACCCTCTCTCATGCACACTCATTGCATGACTCTTTTGAACTCCTTTGTATTTAAAAAAAAATTGCCATCCACATTACAAAAAAGCCCACATCAGACACCCACACCCTGTGACAAGGTCAGGCCAGAAGGCTACCTTGCAAGAGGAGAGAGGCAGGTCTAAAAAGCAGAAACAGCCCTGGCTGCTCAGTTAGCACAGGTAGAATGGGAGCAGCAGGGAAGAGGCTGCTACAGCCATTTTAAAAGCCTTCCCCCAGTAGGGAGGAGGAGAAGAGTGGAAGAGGAGGTTGGGAAGAAGTGAGGAGATTAGAGCAGACCAGGAGAGAGTCACAGAGCAGCCGAGGAGAATACCAGCAACGTCAGAGACAGCAAGAGAGGTGAGGAGCTCCTGCAGGGAATGTTTGGGCTCCCTGCCCCTGGTCACCTCAGGGCTCAGCTGTGGGATAGGAGGGACTGGTTACTCAGCTCAGTTGAACTGGGGGCTCCTACCCTCTGCCCTTTGAACCAAGGGACTGAAGCCCAAACCCCAGCAAGGGCAAGTGGGCCCCAAGTCATGGAACTGTGGACCAAACAGCGGTCTGGGGCCCAGGAGCGGTACTGACCTTGCCACAACCCACAGAAATTCCTGTGTATGGGCCTGTAATAGCTATGTTTTAGTAAGAGCTTTCATTGCATGTGAGCAATGTGGACTGGATTTAAACTAGTGACCTAAATGTGACTGGCTCCTATAGCCAATTACCAATCCTCCTGAGTCCTACAGTCTTAGAAAGGAAATATCTACCATGACATACCTCACTCAATATCTTAGGCCCAGAGTTGAAGCCTGGGTGAAGGAAATATGCAGTCCGGATGACTAAAAACTGGGCAACAAGATGAATATCCTGATATAATTCCATAGATGCCCACTAATAAGTAGTGCAGGTGTTTTAGTGCCTGCTCTGTTGTTGTCTGAGGGGGGAAATACTCTGAGTGCTTAGCTTTCTTACAAAAAAAGGCATTTTTCGTCTGTTTGATCAGGATCTCCTGTCATATCCATTATGAGGCATGACACAATCAGACAAGGAAACTAACTTAGTGATGTATATTATATGTTTTATTTAAGTGCTTTCTTTGCAATGGGGAAAAAAATAGGCCAATTAAATGCAGGAAATGGGTATTTCAGGTTAACCCAGGGTGTTTGCTTCCAGGTAACAGGATGCAAACTGCAACTCAAATCAAATCAGAACAGGAGAAACTCACTTGACAAGAACGGGAGAATTCTTCTTCTTCTTAGAATATAGGTGCTATTAACAGAGGCAACCCCAATTACTTTAATCTACTGTTTTCTGCAAGAGATGCAGCAAGGACTGTCACTCTCGTGTGGGTCTTCATAATCACAGTAGACGCTGTAAATGAAGTCCTCAGTTGAAACTATAAAGGGCGCGATCCATAGTTTATGCAGACTGAAGGATGCCTTCGTGTGTACTACGTGTACTGTTTATAAATAAAAAACCAGGCTGTTTTAGCAAAGAAAGCCCAAGACAGAAAAAAAAAAAACAGAACTGGATCATCTGACTTCCAGGCTCTATAAAGCTGCAGTGTTATTTCCCCAGTGTCCAAAATCACAAGAAGAATATTATTTTTGTAAACCCTGAGCCATCCATTTTCCTTTTCATTCAAAAATGCTAAAAGGAAGAAATATCCAGTGGAAAACCCTTTTATATAAAGGACTTCCCAGCTCCCCAAAAAGTGCACACACAACTTTCTGGTGCACACCTATTTGCAAACACAAATGAGCATTTGTATGTCGCAGTTCAGGTAGCTGCAAAATTACTCAGTACAGATTTTGTATGTCCAATGTTTAAAGGGCATAACATTAAAATATGTACATAGAGGAGCCTGCACTACATATTTATTGCATGTAATTATCACAGGAACTAGAAATGGAAAGAACCACTCTGTGCCAATATGGGATTGCTCTGAATGTATTATATGTTGTCTAGTACTTTTGAGAAATTCACACAGAATTACCAAATGGAAGTTTTTCGCTGCTTCTCTTGGAAAACTGTGCCACAGCTTGACAAATCTCATTGTCAGGAAAGTCTCCAGTCAGCTGCTCAGTTTGCTGGAAATTCCCTCTCTGCTAATTACCCACTTTTAATCCTACTCATTTACACAAAGACTTGCGAGCTGGCAAAGTAAAGGGCCCTGAGAGTGGGTGTAAGTTATATTTACACTAAGGTAGCCAACTTTCTGATGGCACAAAACTGCTCTCTGCCCTGCCCTATTCTGCCCCTCACTTCATCTCCTGCCCCTCATTTTCACCAGGCTGGAGCAGGGGGTTGGGGTACAAGGGGTGAGGGATCTGGCTGGGGGCTTAGGCTCTGGGATGAATTTGGGGTGCAGGATTAGTTCCAGGCTGAGGAGGAGGTGGGACTCTGGGCTGTGGCTCCAGGGTTTGGAACATGGGAAGGGGCATGGGAGGCAGTGGGGGGGTGTCTGGGTGATGCTTATTAAAGGCATCTCCAGGAAACTCCAGCTCCCTGCAGCTCCTAGGCAGGGGACTGGGGAGGTTCTGCGTACTGCCTCCATCTGAAGGCAGAGTCCCCGCTTCTCTGATTGGCTGTGGTTCCTGGCCAATGGGAGACGTGGAGCCAGTGCTCAGGGTGGAAGCAATTTGTGGAGCTTCTTTGGCCTCTCCACACACCTCGAACACACAGGCACCTGCTGCACAACCAACCAGACTTTTAACAGCCAATCAATGGTACTGATTGGAGCTGCCGGGATCCCTCTTCCACTGGGCGTTCTGGTCAAACCCCCGACACCTGGCCACCTGACCTTACCCTAATCACAAGGCTCTTTGACATTGCCAGGGCAGTGTAGGTAAGGAATCCCACCAATTTTAACTTTTTAATTGAAAATCAGAAACCAAAATATTTCAGCCCTAAATGTAAATGCAGGTTGGATTCCCCACCCCGGTCTGGCACCCTCAGGACCTGACCAGCCCTGAAAAAGGGGATTTGCTGGACCTGGGGGAGGTCTTCTGTCACCGTCCCCCAGCCTGCCTGTGCCTGATCTAGCCCTGGCCTGGATGGTGCCTACCAAAGCCCCCTGCCCCGAACCCATTGCTGCTGGTTATGGGCTTTGGCTCCAGATGCAGCCATAGACCACAACTCTGGCCCCAACCACAGCTCCATGGCTCTGCAGCTGCCATCAAGGACTCTGGCCCCAGCTATGGCTCCACTGCCACAGCCAGGCTCCTGTCTGGGGTTTTCTGGTCTGGTAGCATCCATGGACCAGAGAATCCTGGTTTTTGAGGGACAACCTGTAGTACTATTTGGATAGTTCACTGCAGTGCCTCATGGGAGTTTTAGTTTGGGTGCCTGTTCCTTTCTATCTCATAGAGCTGGAAGGGACCTTCAGAGGTCATCAAGTCCAGTTCCCTCCCCTCACAACAGGACCAGTCCTCGTCATCATCATCCCAGAATTTTTTTTTAAATCTGTTTGCCCCAGATCCCTCAAGGACTGAGCTCACAACTTTGTGTTTAGCAGGCCAATGCTCATACCCCTGAGCTATCCCTTCTCCAGATCTCCTCTGTAGTCTGGACTTCCTGACTGAACTCCATCTCCCCAAACACACCTTACTCTGCCTTAGGAAGGGGTACAGTTGCCTCACGGGAATCCCGGACTGTGGTGCATCTTGAAAGAGACAGTCTAGCTGGAAGTGGGGCAGATCATAGAGGAGAATGGGAACGGAAGGAAAATGAACTACATTTCTCATGAGCACCACAGCAAGGTATCCTGTAAAATGAAGTGTTTTCCTTTGATGTTTAATTCTTTTATGAAAAAAATTTAATTTTCTGCAGAAAACAAGCACTTTCCAAGAAAGTATATTTAGTTAAAACCTAGTCTTCCATCAAAACAATTAGGAAGTTTTTCACTGACCTTAATATACTTATATAATTTTGTTCAGAGAGAGCGAGCAGAGAAAGCATGCATGTATAATTCACTAAGAATGTAAGGAAGATATATAAGTAACAAATTACAAAGTCACATATATTTTCTTTATTGTTTGACCACCTTATCTGCCCTCTATTCATTAATCCAGATCTTTCATTATTAGTTTAAACATCTGAGGTGACATTTACACTGCATTTGTATCTCGAAATAATCTGCATGCTTCGTGCAAATCAAATAGCATAAATTATCTTGAAATACGGACCTATTTCAAAGGCTCTGGTACCCCTCTCAAGAAAAGGAATAGCAGAACTGGAATACCGCACTCAAAACAGCGCTGCTATTTTGAGCATGGGGAAAAGCTATGAAGTTGTTATTTCAGGATGCCTCTGTATCCTGCAATAGTAACCTCAGTCTAAACTTAGCCTGAAACCCCTGAGTGGTTCCTGGCAGCAGCTGCAGCATCTTCTTCTTCTTGTATTTATTTTTTTTAAATCAACCTGTTTCAAACACATTTTTCCTCTATCTTATAAACATAGATTTTTTTCCCTCAGAATTACCCAGTCAAAGACCCACAATGGGTGAGATTCAGTCCCAAATAAGTATCATCTTTTTTCTACAACCCTACTGGACTAGAAATGAGAGGTGTAAAAGAGGGGAATTCCCAGGATCTCTGTCGGACACTCAGAACTGGTGTCTGTCATTGCTATGTCCCAGAATACAAAGTGTGACTTTTTTTGGTATAGAAAAACTACTTGAGGTCACTTTTAGAAGTTTTTATGGCTTTCTTTAAGGTTTGCAAATTTGGGACACCTGGTAACTAAGATATACACGGCTTTGCAGGTGTAGGAATGTGAAAAATAGGCCCATTAAAATTGCCACGTGGATACTTGTGTCTTTCTGCATCCAGCTCCTCATAATTTCCCATTTGCCCAACCTATTAGCGAAGTGGATACTGCTCTGGGGCAGCCCAGGTCGGGGGGTGGGCAGAAAAGTGGCCAATAGCACATTTCGGTCAATGGTGGGAGGGAAAGCTGGGAGGGGCGATCGGTGGGGTTATGAGAAGGAGGCTGGTAGCCCTTTGCTGCAGGGAGAAGGAAGGACAGAAGACTCCACAGCATGGAGAAGTGAACGTTGCAGCTATAGACTGGCTGAAGTGCCAGAGTCTCTGGGAAACTCTGCACACACAGCCACTTGCTAATGGACTAGATCAGCTGCCAGGGACCCTTTTAAAGGGGCAAAAGCAGGTCAGGCACCTCAGTCTGAGGCTTTCTCTGCCACGGTTGTCAGCTGCTTAAAGGGCTTGTTTTTCATTTGTGTTTTCAATGACTCCGCACTGAAGCTGGCGGGTGGGTTAATACAGTGCTTTGAAGAGGTGCTTGTTCCCATTGAACTCAGGTGGAGTCTTGTCAGGGACTTCAATGGGAGAAGGACGCAGTCTGTAATCTTAGTGTTTTATCAGTCATGCAATTGACACTAAGAGGTCCTGTGGCACCTTATAGACTGAGAGAGATTTTGGAGCATAAGCTTTCATGGACAAAGACCTGCTTTGTCCATGAAATCTTATGCTCCAAACTATATGTTAGTCTATAAGGTGCCACAGGACTTCTTGTTGTGTTTGAAGATACAGACTAATACGGCTACCCCTCTGGTTCTTGACAGCGGTGGTGTCATTCTTTGCACCACGAGAGCCTTCATGCAACCTTGCAAAATATAGGTAAATACAGACAAGGGTATCTGTGTCCCTTTAACTCCACTGGCAGCTAGTATGCCTGGTTATTTCCCCTTCCCACTCTGTGTACTCAGTCACTGCTCCCATGGCTGCATGTGAGAATTTCTCCTCCTCAGTGAACAAGTAGCTAGTGCTGAGCTGACATGTTGTAAGGATGCTGTATGTCCATGGCCAGAGAAGCAGGTGGAATGTCTGCGGATGGCTTTGGTGACATCTGTACAGATGTGCTTGGCTGCTTAAATTCTCTTTTAAGAATCGGCAGTCCGTAAGGCACCCATCGCTCTGACGTGCTCTCTCTTTCTTTTCCCAAGGAAAAAAGGAAAAGGCAGACAGAAATAGAAGGCAAGAGACAACAGCTTGAAGACCAGATTCTTCAACTACAGCATTTCAAGGTAAGGGACTGAAGCCAGAGATGATGGCTTGACTAAATCTGTTCATTATTAGACATGCAGATCACACGTCTGGAAGCTGGAAAGAACCTGCTCCGTCATGCAGCAGCTTTCACTTGCCGGAGCCTGTCTTTTCCAGCTGATCATGTCCTGCTTGTTCCTCACCCTATGTCTTTGTCACATACAGGACATTGTTAGGGAAATGGCTTAGGTAGCAGACAGTCAGAAGGGGCTGCATTTGTAATATTATTACGTGCTGCTGTTTATCACACAAAATGGTAAGATGCCAGTCGCTGTAAATATGGGTGTGCATTGCCTGGATTGAAAGAGATCTTGTTCTCTATATAGCTGGCTTAGATTTCCACAGTATCAGTCACTCTAGTACTGAAGCATGTGTGTTTAGTTGTGTGCAAAGGTTTAATTGCCATGTGCAATTATAAAGCCTATATGACTCTATAAATCTTATACATACCCCTCTGCAGAAAGTGTGTGTACAGGTGTATCTAATTTTTACGTATATATAATCTCCTGATTTTTTTCCAATGCACAAACCAATCCCAGCACCCCCTGAAATCTGTGACAGCTGCAGCCCAACTAAAAATCAGCCCAATTTATTTTTGTTTGCTGCAAGTAGAAAGATTGCTTTTATACTTGTATGCATGTGAGAAAGAGGGGAAAAGACGCATGCGCACACACACAAAAACACATGATGCTTTTGTATCCAGTGAAGAAAAGAACAACTCTGTATTTATGGCCAAATCTTACTGGACTTAGACAAGAGATCATGTGGAATTCAATGGGATTACCCCCCGAATAAAAGATTTGATCTGTCCTTGCATCAAACATGGGGGAATTAAATTTAAAATTATTGTACTGTCCTCTGTGTGCGCGTTATATATAAATCACACACAATAATTATGGGGGGGTGTAACACACACACACACACACACACACACACACACACACAGAGCATTTAGAGTGCACTGTGTGTGTGTAATACATTCCGTATATGCACATGCTCAAAGCGCAGACTTCTAATTGTGCTACAGGCAGGGTTCCTTTCCTGTAGCTCTAAGTTTCCATCATAATATTCTGCAAATTGTGCTGTGGGAGACAGACATAATGAATTTAAGTCCAAGTAATTGATTGCAGCCTCAGCAAATGCTCCGTCACTGTCACCACAAACCCAGTGGTGACACACGTTGTCTCCTGCATTGTCAGGAGATAACGTGATTGCATTCCTGTGGGGCAACAGGAGTTGCCATTTTGCTCAGGCTGCCATTAGATCCCAAACAGAAAATGACTTCTGGCTTTCACAAGCTAATGCGCCAGGCAGGGCCTGCAGGATCACACTCTGGCTGGGAAAATCACCTGCATCTCTGGCGCTTCCTTAGCACGATCCAGATGCTCTGCTTCACCATGCTGACTGATTCCAAGCAAACCGACTTGGACTTTCCATGAAATCCGAACAATTGGTATTTTTGGAAAGCTGGCTTCTGACTACCTCATTTTTCCATTGTATTTTTGTTTTGTGTATTTAGTAAGATTTAAGAATATCATCACCCTCAGAAGAAGTAGCACTGTATGTGGTAGTGTTAGTGGGTCAGATACACCGCCAGTGTAAAGTGGTGTCCCTATGTTGACTTCAGTCATACAATGCTGATTTACACCCATTGAGGATCAGGACCATTGCACTTATTCCCCAAATGGTGCATGGGATAATTGCTTATGTTTTTCCCTTCATTGTTTGACACCTGGATGGAATAAGACTAATAATAGTAACAGTCAAAGGAAAGTCAGAGAGGTCAGAATTAAGACAGCATATGGTTATATGAAATATCTCTGTGGTTAGGATGAGGAAACGTATGTATTCAGATGATGGCCTTGATCCATCCCTGCACCAGTGCTGAGCCTGGCCCAGTGACCAAGGGAGGGAACAATAGGCTTCCCTAATACAGAACTGGTGCGGCAAACAGCTGCCCTAACCTGTGATCTGGTTGCAACAGTCTCTGTGGCCATTGTTCTGCCAAACAATAAGTGAGGTGAATACCACAGTCACATCCTCTCCTAGCCTCCTCTTGCAGGGGAGCCAGCTGTCCTGGTTCTGTGCCACATACCTCTACACATGGTATTCCACACATGGTCCTTACCACTCCTAAGCCCTGCCTTGAAGGGATGAAAGGAAGGCACAGAAATCTGAAAACTGAAACCTTAGGGAATAGGTTTCCATACAGATCTTATTCCCAGATAGGAACCCTTACAGAGGGTTCACCTGATTAACTTGTTTTCTTGGGGGGTTGACCCTGGATGAATACCTGGAGATTTCTGGTGAGCGCTTGTTTCATGCTGTCCAGAAACATTAAGACTATCGCTTTGGTTGCTACCAAAGCTGAGCACAGCCAGATAACATGCTGCCTTGGCACCAGAAGCTCATATTGGGTTGTGGACCCTGTTGGAAGGGGGTGATGGAGTGGGGTTTGTCGGGGGGTGTGTGAGAGAGAGAGAGAGAGACAGTCAGGCTGGATGTGTATGTGACAGGTGAAGCTAAGGATGACCCCCTGGGACTGTAACCTAAGCTGACAGGTAACACCTCTGTCCCTGAACAAAGAGCATGGAGGAGCCAAGCTGGGTTTTGAATCAGAGGTGGGAGATGGAAGGAGGGGGAGAGAGAGGGAAGGCAGCCAGCCTGTGCCAAGGGGAAGCTAGACCCCAGATGAGACACCCCTTGGGCTCCTCTCCCCAAGATAGGTTGGAATGACTGTCTCTACCTGCTGTACTGACACCTGTGTGCCATGCTGCTCCTCTGTCGACTAATGAACTTCTCATGCTACCTGCTGAGTGAATCACCCCTGCCCGCCAACGGGGTGCAGTGCTTGTGGACCCTAGAACCCCATGACAAAGGGTGACGCTGTACGTTGCGTGGGAGCATACAGAGACAGGAGACTTTATTTGTCCCCTTCATTGACTGGGGTGGTTAGTTATATGGAACCAGTGGCAGCCACACAAAATATTGTCTGGTCTGCCTGATTCCTTCAACTACTATGGGGAGGCGGTGGCGGAGAATCTAATTACCTGTTAGTCTTTAAGATTCGGTGCCATCATATAATCTTTTAAGGTCCCACAGCCAGACCTGCAGCTGGTTCAAATTAGTGTGACCACTGGAATCCACAGTTCTAGACCAACTCACGCCAGCTATGGATAGGCCCCAAATTGGAGGACATAGGTAGGTAAGTACTCTAGTCCCTCTCTTTCAGAGGCTCTAGACAGAAACTTGTCTTAATACACAAATGAAATGGGCTTCAACCCATAAAGGATATTTCTCCATGCCTCAAAAGAACCTCAGGCTGGTTTAAGCAAACCTTGAACAGTGCCACGGAATTATTAACGTCAGTATGGAGCAATACGACTTTTCATTGTAGATTGTTAAAATTAGCAGACTTTGCTCTAAAAAAGCCTTTGATTATAATATCTGGGTTAATTCTGTGACTCCAATGTCTGGCTTGATCTTGTAAGTATAAAAACTGGGGTGTTTATCCCAGAAATTTAGCCTCCGCCGTAATGATACTTCTTTGGTTCATTGCTGTGAGATATTGTCATAATTTATTAAATATGCTACATAAAAAGATAAGGGTTTGGAATACAGGTTGAACCTCTCTAGTCCTGCATGCCTTGTCTGGCAACATACATGATCTGGCGTGATTTTAGTTAGCTGGGTGACCACTTCTCATGGATGTGGCTGAGTTTCCCATGGTCCCATAAAGTTTGTTTACAGCCACCAGTCCTGGCTGTCAGTGTTCTGTGCTGTTGTTTTTTAGCTGTAATTTACCCAAAATGGCTTCAAAGAACCCAGTAAGCAGTGGAAGTGTTGTTAATGATACGAGACAATGTTGACTTCCCTTGGTCTGGCAAATTCTCTGGTTTGGCACCGGTCAGGTCCTGAACGTGCTGGACTACAACTATGTGGATAAACTCACATAATTGGTCACAGTGAATTAAAATATAAAAGTGGTAACTCTCCATAAGCATTCCTTGCAGTTCTCAGGTGGCTGAAAGCAATTAATCTTTGGCCAAATGCCTCACAGTGTGCTCAGTTCATTCGCTTTTCCCTTGTTATATGCATGGCTCATGCAGAGGGACCGGGTGTGAGAGATGACTGTGATTTGAAGCAGTATATTACGCAATCTGTCTCTCAAGAGTTAGACTTGGTGAGTGCATGCCTAGCATGGGTGCTTTTCACTAAGTATTTTACAAACACTTCTCACCATTCAATACATCTTGTCCCTATTTTGTAAAGGAGGAAACTGAGGCACAAGTATAGACTATAACTTTCCAGAGAATGTCTGTGCACAGCAGGGAGCAAAAGCCCTAAGAGTGAGATCCTGGCCCATTGCTCTGGTCTCTTTCCACCTGGTAGAAGGGACAGCCAGAGTGGAATAAGAAGTGGCTTTAAAAGTCCCAAATCTGGCTGAAGGAGAATGGAGGCACCGAGGGAGAGGGACATCATGTGGAATCTGCATCACTGGAGATTTTTAAGAGCAGGTTGGACAAACACCTGCCAGGGGTGGTGTAGAAAATATTCAGTCCTGCCAGCAGTGTGAGGGACTTGACTATATTACCTCTCGAGATCCCTACCAGTCCCCTGATTCTCAAGTCACACCAGGGAGGTGGTGGTCAGGGGCACATGTCTTCAGGCCTCAGAGCAGCCTGGGACTGGAAAGGCAAAACAGATGGTTAAAGCTGCCTCCCCCTGTGCAGCAAGCTCTTCTCCGTTTAGACTCACAGTACAAAACACACCTTCAAGAGTGCCCCTTAACTCCAAGATAATCCTTCCTCTTTTACATCCTGCAGGATGTCTCGTCATTCTGTGTCATGCCTTTAACTTTGCGCTTCCCAGTTCATCTGACTTGTGCTTATATGTCATCATAAACTGGGGTGATGGTACCTGGTGGAATTTGGATTTTTACAATCCATTAAACTAAGCTCTGGTTTCAAAGAACAATCAAGAATTAACTTTAATCGTCTTGAGATGCTAGGGAATGTTTTGGCACCATGTAATGATGTTTGTGAGTGTAGGCTGATGTGGGTTTGTATGCTCTCTGTGGATAGCAGCTGCATTTAAGTTATTTAGTCAATCTTTAGTAGAATGAGTCTTCTATTTATAGATGATCGCCACAATTTCTAATAAGATCTGTATTACAGCTATGGTCGCATTTCTTCCGAGATCTAACTGCCTCTCTATTCAGTTAACCAGAACTTATGAAACATCGTACAGTAATGTTATGTGGTGACTGCTACTAATTGTATATAACTGAACACTGTAATATTGAACTTACAAACGGAATGAAAAATGGCTTCACTTTAGTGCCATTAGTTGTTGGAATACATGAATTTAATACAATTCTTGAACCAAAAGGTATCAGTATTATGGACCTTTTGGGTAAATAGGGTTTTTGAGAAATGTAGGGAATGAACACGCAATCTGCAACATAATATAGCTTTTATTGGATGGGGTACTTGTTTAATTATGTAGTGATTATGTGACTGCATGAATTTAGTTGAAACATCTTTCACTGAGAAGAAATTATCAGTTTTATTAAATACATGCTCATACAGCTATCCTTACGTATACCCACTTATAAAAAGATCTGTCAAACAACCATAAACCATTTACATGAGCAACAATTTGGAAATATGAAGCTAACTTTTGTAAATGAATAATTACTTAGTCTAGAAAATTAAATTCTTAAACTAAACTTTAATTCAGCAAAATTATTTGTCAATGCTTTACATACTCTCATGAGCATTAATGCATGCTCTCTGTTCCAAAGCAAAGTACGTATGACCTGCTCTGCAATATAACTAGAATGAAGTTATTTTTCATGCATTTAATGAACCAAATTCTCTTTAGTTACATGTGGGAAAGTGGGACACAAAGAGATTAAGTGATTTGCCCAGGGTCACACAGGAGGTCTTTGACAGACCATGGACTTGAACATTATCCCCCAGGCTAGTTCCCCAACCTCTGGACCATTCTCTGTATGAAGCTATATTAGTGTAGCTCAGAACTTGATCCTGTACCTAAAAATCTTACGACAGAATGTTCAAAGTACAGTACATGACTTTACGTACAGAATATATAGATTCTGGGGATTAATTGTTCATGGGCAACAAAGATGGGACAACAAGTAACTGATAATCTGCAGCAAGGGAGATTTAGATATTAAGAGAAGCTTTCTCACTATCAGGGTAATTAAGCTCTGGAACAGGCTTCCACATAGGTAAGTTAATGGTTAAGCAGTTAACGAGTAAGTCTCACACTAAACAGATGAGGCATACTGGTTACAAGTATCCAAGAGGTAGCCTTGTTGTTCTCAAAAATACAAACTTACACAAAGTCCTGGGGCATCTTATAGACGAACATATATTTTGGAGCATAAGCTTTCATGGGCAAAGACCCTCTTCATCAGATGCATGAGTGGGGCGGGGGTTCAGAGGGGTATTTAAAGAGTGGGGTCCCAGTAAAAGGGAGGGCCAGAGCTGACAAAGTCTATTCAGTCAGGGTGGAAATGGCCCATTACCAGTAGTATGCATCAAAAGAGGAAAGCCCAGATCAGATCAGACAGGAGGATATGGCCCATTGTCAGAGTCTAATGTGGAGATGTTAACTTCTTGTTATACTGGTTACAGTTATCTCATAGGGGCTGGAGCAGCCCACTGTCCACCTGGTTTAACCTGTTAACTAATGAAATGGGATTTTAAATCCCTACTTCCAGTGGAGTCTGTGGGATCCCCATCACTGAAGGGTTTATAATAAGAAATCAGTCTCATATCTTTTAGGGATGGTTGGGGACTAGGTTTACTAGCCTGGACTTGATGGCCCCTCAAGGTTTGTTTCAGCCCGAGGTTTCTGCAGGTCTATCTGTTGGATAGGTTCACTGATGTAATTGCAAGGTGCTCTATTGGGCAGCGTGCCGACCTGATTACGTTAGCGCTTGAGTTACTGTCAGTTGTCGTCCCTTTGGTGTAGAGTGTTCATTTATCGTCTATTTGTGCAGTTCCTGATGTCATTGTGCCCAGAGTAGTGGACTCCTCTGGAACAGTCACTGAGTGAGTTTCAGGCCAGTGATGTCTGAGCAGCTCTGAAAGGAAGGGACATAAATTTGTTAACAATGAGGGCACCAATGGGTTAAACAATGTTTTCTTTGCACCCTGAGCAGCCACATTGACATTATTGACCCCCTCTCCTTGGTCAGGGAGGATGAAGAGATTTCGGCTTGATCAACTTCAGCAGGAAGGAAGGAAGAGCAGCCAGCCTTAGTCAGCCTTGCCCTTGGCCTGCTGAGCTGGACGCTCTCACCTGAAGCACATAGCCTGCTGCTATTCCTGGTTGGCAGGGTTCAACACCAAGTGAGAGAAATGGCGCAAATCAGTTTTGAATAATTCATTCCTATGCTCACCTATTGAAATGAGTTGTTCTGAGTCGGTTTTATTTTTCAGTCAGGCTGTAGTCTGATCTGCATATTAATAGCATACCACAGGGCTTGTATCTGTCTCTGAAACTTTCTAAGGTGATATTTGTACCCACGAGTTCAATAAGAACATGTTACATCCCAGAATATCTAACTGCAACATATGTTCTTACTATGCTGGTATCATTGAGCTTTCGAATAGCAGTATCTGATGAAAGGAGCATTCATATATGGTATTGTCAGGAGCTGAGGTATTTAAATTGGAGAGTATTTTTACAGATCATCTTCCTATGTACTGTACAGCTGGATTCCTCATGCCAGGTGGCTGTTTGAGATTGCAGTTTCCTGATGGATCAGGAAGAAAGAACTTTATGCCCCATGTGACAATGCCTTTTGCCAGGGAGTCAGGAGGGAAAATTAAAAGCATTTCACATAATTCAAGTGGATTAACCATCTCTTAGGATCATGGAAGCAAGTTAAAGGCAGGATCTTGCTCCTTTTGATTGAAATAGGAATCGTAGCAGGCCCAAGGAGTGTGAACTGGTTTAGACACATCAAGCAATGTGTTTCTTTGGTCAGCTCAGAGAGAGGCTTTTGGCAATAGGAGGAGGGAGCGGGAATTCCATTGGCACCACGGTCCAGACCTCAAACATGGAGTGCAATTATGGATGCAAGTGGGATGCCCTTGGTCAGATCCGCGGCCGGCGAATGTCAGCTGAGATGAGATCAACCCAAAGCATGTCTGCGAAGTCCCCAGTGGTGTCTGCCTCCCATTGCCTTCCCCATGTCTCACCTCAGGACAAGCCCGGGCAAATGGTGATGCTTCCTCATGGCCCCACTATGCTGAGAGATAGAGGCTGCTGTGAAAATAGTCAAAGGGGCTAATCAGGGATGCAGCCATGTGGGTCTGAGGGGGCCACAGCCCACCCAGTCAGCACCCAGGCTGGGGTGACCTGATGTCCCAGTTTTATAGGAACAGTCTCTCTATTCAGGCCTTTGTCTTATAAGGGTGCATATTCCACTCACGCTATCCCAATTTTTCACACTTGTACTCTGGTCACCCTAAACCAGGCCCAGCAAACCCAAGCCCCAGCCATGGTGATTAAAGTCAAGATTGAGATGGGTTTTTTAGTAAAGCTGCTGCTGCATCAGACTGCTCTGCTGGGCTCCCCTTCCCCATGCACACAGGCACAGGTTCTGGGCCATGATGGCCACTTCCTTTATTGCCTTGCCATTGGCTGGTAGCTTGGGAGCTGAGAGCCACTGAGGTTCTGGCTGGCACATATTTTGTTGCCGGGTGGGGAGAGGACCAGGGCTCACCTCTACCGATGGGAAGGGAATAACTAGAGTGGGGTGGGATGGAGCCAGAGCCTGTATCAATGGGGAAGGGAGGAGGGCCCGGGACTGGGAGTAGGCGCCTACAAAGCAGGTGACTGTGGCATTGGTCCATCTCCTTCTCTATCACTCGTACAGGCGAGGGGCTCAGCTCCATGTCACATGGCCCTGCTTACAGTCTTCCCATTGGCTACCAGCTCCCACAGTCCATCTGACTGTGGCCAGCCCCACCCCTCCAAGCACCGACCAGTCAGAGCTCCATTCTCCCAGACTGCCAGCGGGGAGGCAGGAATAAGAGCTGGGGGTAGGGAACATCATGGTGGAGCACCTTCCCAGCTGGCATCAGGGAAGGGCAGATGGGCCAAACGGGATGGCGTTGTAACCTGGCACAAGTGCTCTTGCTCCCCCTCCTGGGCTCTGCCCCATTTGGCAAAGCCTGTGTCCATGGGTTTTATTGGTGGAGGTTGCCAGGTACACACCCCATATGTGATAGCGGAGAGCAGGCTGAGACCTGGGGCATCAGGACTCCATGCACCAAGGCACAACACCCCACACGACAGCCTCACTTTTACCACAGTGCCCAGTGCTAAATGCTCGAGCTGTGGCCCACCCATGGCTACACCTGTGAGGCTGAGAGAGTTTGTGAGGGGAGGCTGAGCCCCGTCTGGGCCTAACCACCCACCCTCTGTGCTGCAAGCTCCTGTGCAAGATGACATGCAACCACACTGTGCCTAGCTGGGGGTCTCCCACACCCTCAACGTCAGCACAGTTCTGCTAATTTAAATCAGTTTAGGACCTGTCCCAATGTTTCTAAGCTTCCCTGCAGGTGTGAAAACTTAGAGCTTTTCTACACAGGGAACGCAGCCACAATAACTATTCCACTGTAGCAATGCCCGAATAACTCCCTGTGTGCTCAGTATTCCGAAAGAGAAGTGACTGTATTGTGAAATAATATTGCTTTTATTGTGGAACAGAATAGTATCTGCACAGAAGAGTTCTTTGGCTCATTTTTCTTTCCAGAAGCACATCTGGAATGAGTATTTAAATTCAAAAAAGAAAGAAATAAACAAACTTCTGGCTCAAAGAGGAAGCAGAAATGCAAATAATCTGTGAGGGAGGCTGCAGTAAAGTTTTCAGTCCACTTGTGCAGCATAAGGAAGTTGAGATTAGACATGAGATTTCTCCAGGTCTGAAATTCCCCATGGAACAGTGGCATTCAGCTCTTGGATTTGGGGCCAAAGCCATCTCCACTTCAACTGAGATTTGGATAAACACCTGTCAACTTAATCCAACTGATGCTCTGGCATTCGAATTTTAACATGCTCATCTTGATTGAATCCAAACTCCCAAATTTTCAACGTTTGCCCATCATTAGTTCTCCTAAAAGTTATTATCCACCATTTTCAAAAATATCACATCTCTGAATCTCTGGGATTGACATGGAGTCATCATTCTGCCATACCACCACATGAATGTGTAAGGCAACTTTGCCCCATCCACATGAGACATACTGAGAACCTGGCTGAAAATTAGATTTCAGTACAATTATTTATGCTTCATTCAAATTTATTTTTGAGTTTAAAAAAATTGATACACAGGGGTCAGGGCATATTTTTCAGCCTTGGCTACAAGTAATTTCCCTTAAGTCCACAATTTTAAGCCTTAGTATAAATGTTAAAATAATCTCTCATTGTCAATTGAGGTGTAGCTAAGATTCCTCTACATGTATCCCACTTCAGATGTATGTAATCTTCAGGCCTTTGGGTTGGATGAAAGCTCTGGAGGAGCGAGATGAAAGAGATTGCTCCTGCTTTCTTGCTCACGGAGATTTATATTAGTTCTTAGTTTCTGGTTTTATCTTCTCCTTTTTGTATAGCTATTATAACTGTTCACTCAATTCATATGTTTTAGAAAGCAATATGATATTTAACCATATGGCATGAGCAATTTAGCTGTGTTGGAAAAAGTTACACTTGGAATTACACTGGGAATTACACTAATGTATGATCTGGCCACAGGAAATTTACTGTAAGACCACAAAGTAACAGGCCTGTTTTCAAAGTGGCCCCATAAAGACAGCTATCGATGTTTCACCGATGTGTTCACATGAGCAAACTTCAGATTTGTGTGTGAACCGCTGTTGAATGTGTAGATCGCTTAGATATTCAACCACCAAACTTCTCAGGTGTGGTTGCTGGTTTTATACGCCATTCTAGTTACGTGTAGGTGCAGTTGTAAGGGGTGATTTGGACCCATAAGTCTCTCATATTGAGTTGGCACAAGAAAGGACACTTTCTGTGATCTGCTCCGTAGTCAAACCCTAGCTGATGTCAAGAACAGGACATAAATAATTTGAAATTCTGTTCATAATGCCTTACTCCCCCTGCCATTTTTTGTAATATTTACAGTCATGTTTCCTGTTACTTTAGTTATCTCTTTTCCCCCTGTTGTTGTGTAGAAGGAATAAACAGAGATAAGTGATTGATTGACTCGTTAATTAAAGACTGTCAAATGCACCAACTATAACAGACAAAAAAGACAGCTTTTTTTTGTCATCTCTTTCAGTTATAGTCATAAGAGATGTTACTAGTAACATCCTGTGACACATGTAATGTTCAAACACTTATTTTTGTGCATGAGACCAGTGTTCCCTGCAAGCTGAGCATTTGAGCAGCAGCTCAGGAGAGATTCAGGTGCCACCTAGCTGATTAGCAAAGGGCCCACAACCACCTACAGCCAGCTGCGTGTGCGTCTATTGGTGGTGCACATTTCCAAACACCTTGGTGCACATAACAAAATAACAAAATTTATTCTACCCAAGGATGGAAAAAAGTAGAAGGCACATTAGAGCCCCAGAGTTACATGTATGCATCTCTGTGAATATCTATTTTTTCTTCCAAAACACTCCCCATTCTTCCAGTAGAGATATTGAGGATTTGCCTACATGAGAAAGTTACACTATTTTAACAATACCAATATGGCTGGAATGGTATAGCTCCCCCCCACTATGGAGTATAGTGGTAGAATCATGCTAATACTGGTATAAAGGATTCCCACACAGGAAGGGGAATGTGCTATACACATACAAGAGATACCAGCATAACTGTTTCCAAACGAAGGGCAGTGCTTGTGATGGAACACCCCACCCCAGGCTTTATGGAGAATGGGTTGTGAATATAAATATGAATAACTCTGAGATACTTTGCAAAAATGTCTGATAACCTATCCTTTTCAATGGTATAATTTGCTGGCTCTGCAAATCTTATTTGTGCGCAGGCATCATTTTTGTAGTTGAAGTATTGTCCGTATATTTGTCCAAATGTTTGTCTCCATGAAGACCTCAACAGGAGATGTGGCTGCGCTATTGTGAGTGTATGACTTGTGAGGGGTTAGCAGTACTTAGTTGACAAAGGGTCTTAATGGATGTCAGTGCACATCTGAATAACTTTGCTGTCTACAAGTAGGCAATGGCTGCTGATCTAAAAAAGACAGGACATGTGATTCATTCGTGTGACAATCTCCACCTTGAAACAATGGAATTCCCTCTCCAATGGAAGGGTATAAAGAGGACCAGAGGTTCCTTCATTTTTTGGTTTCCAACCTGTCTTGGAAATGGCCTGACACACCCTAAAGAGAAACAGAAGTGCTTTTCAGTTTACTGGAGAACTGTGTCAGGGTAAAATCATTCCTGATTTGAAGCTTTCACTTAAAGGCAGCTGTTAGGGTGAGAACTCACAAGAATAGAATTAGCTGTGTGTTCTCTCTCTTGTTTGACAACACACTTTGTTCTGCCTGTTTTTACTTACAACCACTTAAATCGTGCTGTTTTGATTAAAAACACTCTTTTATTTATAATCAAGCCCAGTGTAAACTGTTATTACCTAGAAAGGGCTATCACTGTGCATATCGCCCTTGCATTGGTAAAGGGGGCTTACCTAATGAGCCCTTCCTGTGCAAATCTTTGGCACAGAGAGAGAGAGATTTATTTGAGGCTTTTATACCTTCTGCGGGGGTTGATTTCCTAGGTGCTGTGCCCATGCACTGCATCCTCCCCAAGCTGTCGTTAAATAGTTAAACAGCAGTGCTCTGCAAGGGGTGGTAACCTCCACTCTGTGCCTTAGCTGGAGCAGACCAGAATATCTGAACTGGGTGGTACAGATCCCCAGAGAGCAAGAAGGTAGGTGTCAGTGCATAATCAGCATACGAGAGAATATCCCTGGGGAGTCCTCTGTGACCCCACCTGATCAACCTCCTACCTGACATAGCTAAACTGCTACAAAATCTGTGTGTGCATCAACCCTAAAACTTCGAAATTAGGTCATAATTGACAGCAAATTACCTAATGTGATTTTAATCCTCATTTTGCACTTAGTACAAGCACTGATCAACATGACGGCTGGGTGAAAAAAAATAAAACATTTTTTGCTACAGCTTTTTCATCTACGTTAAGAAATATTCAGTCCCTCAGTTGAAAAACTCTAAATAAACAGATTTAAATGTGTGTTAACTTGTCTGCGCTGCTTTGAAGTGAGAGGCTAAGGTGGACTGTGCCTTCAACTAGCTATAGTGACAAGCCAGGGTGACCACTCATGGGAATTAGCAGAAGTCGTTTGAATTAGGTGATCTCTTTTCTGAGGTTTGCATGACAGGGCACACTGGTGTTCTGTAGCTTCTGCAAGTTGTCACTCATGACAGGTGGGCTCTCTTCCAAGGTGGTCTCTAAGGCAGGTTTTACTCCAATATGTGTTCAAACTGCGAAACTGTGTCTACACTACATGGCTTTGAAACACAGCTTCCTTTCCTAATGAGGACAAGGGTGGGGCATAAGTGCATGGTTTAGAGTTTTTCTCTTTAGAAGAGAATAAGCACATTACGTAGTTAACACACTGAAGGAGAGATTGACTCAACACAAATAATGGTGTCCCTTATCACACTAGCATTGCAAAACTCAGTGTCTGCCCTGTACAGGAGTGAGTTGTCTTCCACCAGTCAGCTGCAGCTGTTCAGTAGAGGAAGTGGGAGCTCTGCTCCCTTTTGCCAGCGGCCACCTAGCTCCTCTTCTACAAGGCTCCGCACACACTTAGATTTCACATGAAAACTGCAAGTTATAAAAGAACTCTGTCATCTGAGCCACACTGGGTGATTTTGGGCACACTGCCAGGCTGGCATTCCGGAGCAGCCTGTGTACCTGCCGGCACAGATACATGTGGCAGCAATCTGCTTGCTGTATCCAAAGTATATCCAGAAATCCTCTTTGCATGTGAAGATTTATCAAGGAATGTTTAATGGTACCCATCACCAAAGCAGCTGCTCACCCCACTTCCAGAAAAACCATCCATCCTCTCCTGCTTTGGAAGTCTGGGGACGGACTGGTGGCAGAGGAACCAGTATCCCTGCAACACCAGTACTCGCCCTACTCAGCGCTTTGCCGGAGCTGAGAACCAAATCCAGTAGCTGCTTAGCACAGGGACTCCTGCATAAACAGAGACAGCTGGCGCAGGGCGTGTGGGAGAGCAGTGTATAAGATGCGACTTAGAGACCCCACTGGTGCTGAGTGGGAAGGAAATGGGAGGAATCCCAGATTTATTTTATTTTGTGATTGCTAAGGGTTTTGGTGTGTTTTTTGCTTGTAAGTTTTACCATTTAGGTAATGTTGTTATGTCCACAAGCGCAAGTTGATTCTGATGCTCCAAATGGGGCCTCCTGAGTCTCATTAAATTAAATTTTGACTGACAGGCAAAAATGCTGTTACAGGAGAACCTCAGTTACAGACACGTCAGCAATGAAGGTTGTCCATAACTCTGCAATGGTCCATAACTCTGAACGTGTCTGGCTGAAACCCTGAGCCCCTGTGCTAAAGCCCCAAAGCAGTACAGTTTTGGGGTTTCTTTGTGGTTTTTGTCCCAGCTGCTGCCCATTAGATCACCTCTATTTCCACATGAAGTCCTCGTGACCAGTAAGTATGCAAGTCTGGTGTTCATACCTTTGAAGTTCTCCTGCCCCATCCCCACTGTAAAATTCACCAAGCCAGCAAGGAACAGAGCTGGGTTCTGTTCATTCTTGGACATCAGCAGCTCCAAAAAGTTTGTTTTGGGAGTGAGTTCTGAAAGACACCTCTGAATGCTCCCGGTTATCCCTAACACATAGATCAAACTTTGCTTTCAACATATTCACTGGAAGGGCCATACTGTCAAAGTGTTGTCGGAGGTTTTGGTTGTGCTACTCCATGATTCAGGGACTATTTTAAATGCAAAGACTTGTCCCCTCTTGTCCAGAGGGCACGTCTCAGAAGCATCATTCTGAGAATAATTAGGTCTCAAAGATTTAATGTTTGGCTGCAGCATCTCAAACCGTTTTTTTTTTTTTCTCATATTAACTGAGTGTGAGGGAGAAAGAGGGAGGTTAAGGCTTTGAGATCAGATCCTTTTCTGACTTTGTTGTCTTTGTGGCAGGGTTCTGGCAAAGCGATTTAGGGCTCCTCTTTCCCGTGTCCCATCTCATATGAGTATGTGGCCATAGTTAGGAGAGCTGCTGGCATATCCTTCATGAAATAAGGGTGTTTAATTGTCTTTGTGCCAGGATTATAAATAGTGGAGACGCTGTCTCCAGGTCTGTCCCTGTTCCGTTACATATACCACTGCAAAGAAGTACTTAAGTTTGTTTGCTGAACATTTGCTTTCTGCAGACATTCATGTGAGTAAACCCCAGGGCTTTGTGCACTGAACCTAAAAGGCATATGAGAATGGCTAAAGCAAATTCTTGGGTTTTTTTTTTCTTTCATTTGAGCTCATGCTTCTGGAAAACAAGATTGGCGGTGCATGTCCAGCTTTGAAAATGAGCCCAGAGCTCCCGGAGCAGCAGAAGACACTCAAAATTGGCAGTGTTAGGACAGATAAATGCTCAGATGTGTGTTTAGAATATACCATTTTCTGTGGAGTGATGTGAGAAAGGATCCAAACAGATGTATGCAAATGTGCATGTGGTCCTAAGGCTTCATTTACTTAAAGTACTACCTAAGAGTTAATTATTTAACCCATGGAGAAGTACAACCAGTAGATGTGAGTTTAAAGGGATCCACAATGAAGTAAATCATTCAGCCTTTCAGGAAACCTCTGTAGAGATTAAAACTGACAAACCTAAACCAGTGACCCAACTGGCTGATGGTTTGGAAGTACATCTGTTCACACAGTGCAGTTTTCTTTCTCATTTGCCTGTGTACTCTGTTCTGGGGCAAGCAGGGGGCTGAAATATTCAAGAATTTTGTTGTCAACCAGAAATGGGATTTCTTCTACGTTTCTGTACTTTGCGGAGGGGAACACCGTGTGAAACCATGTTCCCACTTTGCACACCCTTGATTCTGAAGAGACATCTTTAAGTTTGAGGTAGAGGATGACGTGATTGTTCTGCTGCAGTAAACAATTCTTATCAGCGTTTTCTAGTTTGGTGTAATAGTTATAGTATAGGTTGTATCTCTCTAATCTGGAATTCTCTTGTCCAGCAAATCTGTAATCTGGCATGAATGTAGTTAGCCAGATGATCGCTTACCATGTGTGTGGCCAAGTTTCCTGTGGTCCCATGAAGTTGTTTACATCCACCAGTTCTGGCTCTCTGTGTTCTGTGCTGTTATTTAGCTGTAATTTACCCCTAAATGTCTTCTAAGAGCCCAGTAGGCAGTGGAAGTGTTGGTAATGTGCTAAACAATATTGACCTCCCCTGGTCCAGCAAATTCTCTCACCTGGCACCATTCAGGTCCCAAGGATGCCTGATTACAGCGGTTCAACCTGTAGTATATCCAATGAGTTTCAGGTCTCAGAAGCTATTTGTCACTGATATTCCAGGCTAAACCCACCCCTGATGTCACACCCTACAGTTGCACCAGGGCATCCCATTAGCTGCCTTTTGAAAGAACATCACTGGTATTTATTGTTCCATTTTTCATTGCTTTTTGTCAAGAGCAAACATAACATTTTAGCAAAGGAGGCTCTCTGGGGTCACCTTTTGACCTTTATGTGATCTCTTGAGACAATCAGTTTCCTTGGAAATATGTCTGGCAGCCGGGGGAATGGTGAGCATCGAATACGGCTGACCTGAGGAAGAGGATGTTTCTAAATCATTTTTAAAAAGCAAAACCAAATTGGAGAAACTGAATTAAACTGTTCTAGCACTCCCAAAATTTAAAATAAAGATGTCACAATGTCAAAATATGGCCCTGGACTGCGCCATTGGCTTAGGAGGAGGGCATGCATGAATATGCGCAACTCTCTTTGAGTAATGGCTGTGGAATCAGGTCCTAACTCAGCCAATCTGAGATGGATCATTGTAATACAACACACATGGAACCCCGCTATTGCATTTTTACAGGGTTGCTTTTGAACACTTGTCCTTGAACACGCTGTCAATATAAATAACATTCATTAAATGAACATTTAATATAGTATTAAAACCAACCAGATCAGTGTAAGCAAAGGTATATTATTTTCAGTGTGGCTTTAATTACAGTATGTGCATTCATGGGGTCACACAATGGTCCCTTTATAGGACAAATAGTAAAAAACTTGAAACCCCTGAAGGCATCAGTGTCCTAAATGCCAAAATTTAAGACTACAATAAGCATGATTAAATTAAGCCTTGCCCCATGTCCCTGTATTTACTGCAGACACAGCATCTGTTGGGGTTTGATTCTTTGTAATACTGATTTCTGACTTCTCTCCCATCTGCCTGCTAGCACCCAATGAGAGTTGTTCCCCTGCCTTGTACGTTATAAAGGTTGCATTTATTTGCCTTAATTCCAACAAAGCAGATAATGAGATGGAAGAGGACCGAATTGTGCATGCATCCATTGCAAAATCAGCCAACTAAGGAGAACTGTACTCAACTGGAGCACTGGGGGCTGGCCATCCTCCTATTAAAGCTAATGTGAACGTTTCAATTGACATGATTTGGTGCCCTTTGAATGCTGCATTCCCACGGCAGAACGCTATAGTAACAAGAAGGCCTGATCTGTACACAGTTAGACTGTGTCTATACTTGCATTCCTCCTTCGAAAGAGGCATACAAATAAGGGAAATTGAAAAAGCAAATGAAGTGCAGATTTACATATCTGGCGCCTCATTTGCATATTCTCCTTTCGAAAGAAAAAAGTGTAGACGTGGCTCTTTCAAAAGTAAACCCCGTCTTTGAAAGAACACTTCTTCCTGAAACAGAAGCTCTTTTGAAAGGAGAATATGCAAATGAGGCACCAGACATGTAAATCTGCACCTCATTTACATTTTCAATTTCCCTCATTTGCATGCCTCTTTGGAAAGAGGAATGTACGTGTAGACACAGTTTTAGTTTTTTATTTATATAACCATTTCAATGATTCTTTTTATTAAAAAAGTTGCATTTGGGATATGCTAATGAGGTACTGCAAAGAAGGTACAGCACCTCATTAGCATATCCTGAAGTATCTCATTAGCATCCCCCTTTCGAAACTGGGGGGACTAGTGTAGACATAGCCATACTGACATAAAACACTTTGGCCGTGTCTACACTAGCCCCAAACTTCGAAATGGCCACGCAAATGGCCATTTCGAAGTTTACTAATGAAGCGCTGAAATGTATATTCAGTGCTTCATTAGCATGCAGGCGGCCACGGCACTTTGAAATTGATGCTCTTGCCACCGCGCGGCTCGTCCTGACGGGGCTCCTTTTTGAAAGGACCCCACCTACTTCGAAGTCCCCTTATTCCCATGAGCAGACAGGAATAAGGGGACTTCGAAGTAGGCGGGGTCCTTCTGAAAAGGAGCCCCGTTGGGACGAGCCGTTTGGCGGCAAGCCGTGTCAATTTCGGAGTGCCGCGGCCGCCCGCATGCTAATGAAGCGCTGAATATGCATTTCAGCGCTTCATTAGTAAACTTCGAAATGGCCATTTGCGTGGCCATTTCGAAGTTTGGGGCTAGTGTAGACACGGCCTTTGATATTGGTATAATTATGTCCATTTCAGGGAGAGTGTACATTTTAACAACGCTGGTATAGTCACTGGGGCCGACAGCTAGCAAGCTGGCGGGGGGGGCCTAGCTCCATGCCTCAGAAGGGGTGGGGCCAAGGGAGGAAGGTGCAGGGCCTCGGACGGTCAGGTCTTATGCCACCTGGACCACAACACTGGGCCTTCCCTCACACTAATGAGGAATAGCTCTGCCGCTGTAGTTCAAAGGCGCTTGGAGCCCTGGCTGCTGCAGCCAAATAGAAGCAGTGGCTGGAACTCTAGGCCCTGTTGAAATGCCGAGCCCCTGTGCAACTGTTTCCTCTGACAATTTGACAAACCCTCCCTCTGCCCCACCCCGTTGCCAGACCAAAAGTAATGGACTTTTGTAAGCAGTGAAGCCCTAAGATGCTGAGACACCTAATGGGACTGATAAGAATTCTTCAGGAGTCCCCAGTAGCATGTGATCATGTAATTTAGGGACTCTGTTGCAATGCATATGTACACGTTAGGCCAAGCTAATGTTGTACTTGTGGGCCTTAACTGTGTCAGTTCCTAGCTTCTGAGTGTTCCATGTGGCAGATTTAAGAGATTCTTAGTATTTTTTCTCTGGTGTAACTATGTAGGGTGAGATTTTGTGCCTCTAAAAGGCACAGCACAAACCTCACAGCTGTGCTGAAACATCTGGCTGGGCTGATTGAGTGCAGCTCCACAATCCCCAGGTGCTCAGAATAGCCTGAGCAGTGCAATTCACCACCCCACTACCACCCATCCCGATGCACCTTTTCCAGCTATGGCCCCCCAGCTGCATATTTTGGGGAGTGGGAGGAGCATGTAGGGGCACCTGTGGCTGCCTAACAAAATGTCTGTTGGGGGGGGATCCTACACAAGCCCATTAAGAAGCTTTTCCATCCGCAGACACTGCCACATGTCTGTTGCTTGGCCTGCCAATGGATTTCCCCAATGGGCCACATGCCAGAGGTTGCTGGCCTCCTGTAATTGACCCACACGCACGGCACATGTCCATGTAATACAGTACACAAATTAGGGGATGCATTCTCCCTAGTGTATTGCATGGATGTGTGTGTATGTCTATTACAGGGGGTCAGCAACCTTTGGCACATGTCCCATTGGAGAAATCCACTGACGGGCTGTAAGACATTTTGTTTAGTTGACTGTGGTCCCTTGCCCCTCTCCCCTCGGCATAGCTCACAGCGGCCCCCAGGTGTTGTCTCAGGAGGGCAGGGTGGCAACAGCCATGTGTACTGGGACACTGCTTGCTCTTCCCCTGACTGTCAGGGAATGAGGGAAAAGTATACAGCTTGTGTGACTCACTCCTCTGCCCCCTTCCCTCACCATACAGGAGCAGGAGGTATGCACACAAGCCATGTACTTTCCCCTTGCTCCCTGACAATCCAGGGGCCAAGAAGGAGCACAAGTGACATCCCAGTATGTACAGCTGCTGTCCCCCCTGCTCTCCCAAAATGGGGCCCTTCCAGTTGCCCTGGTTTGCTGTTCCCAGCTAATTGCAGCTGTCGGGAATTGGTGCGGGACACAGAATGTGCTAATCACAGCTGCAGGAGGTTGCACTTCTGGGTGGTCAACATAAACAAAGTCTCTTGCAACCCTCCAGCAGATTACCCTGATGGGCTGCATGCCAAAGGTTGCCAGCCCCTGGTCTATTATATGTACATGATATCTCTGTGTATTCAAATAATGTACTTTCACATATTCTCAACCCTGGCAGGTGACCCATCTGAAAAATGTTTCAATATCTTCTCTTCCCAGAGCATCCTATTCTGGATTCCCCAGGCAGTATTAAATAGCTGTAGCCAGTTCCCTCAGCTCTGCATCCCTTTTTCCTTCTCTCAGAAGAAGTCCCAGTATTGCAAGACAACTGCATCTCAGCCACCACATCTCAGACTTTAAATAAAATGTAGTGATGGTCTCACCGAGGAGAGAGGATTTCTAACATGTCAGGATATCTAACGTCATGAGATTCCTTTCCCTAAATATGTCCTAATGAAGTCACAGATGCCGTTTCCAGTTACAAGTTCCATGTTCATTCCGTTTACATGCCAAAAGATGGCTTGAATGTTTTGGGAGCTGGGGAGGGCAAAGCAATGTGAGTTGTAGCTTACGCGTTTCACATCAACAACAGATACATGCCATTAAAATGGCATGAGTGGCATTGACTACAGCACCACCCTGAAGAGGCTGACTTTTTTTCTCATCACGCTTTGAAGCGGAGATTCACTCAGTGTATGTGGAAAAAATAGAGGGGTTCAGCTGAGAGTAAATACAGAGCAAGAATTAAGGAAACGCTTTACTTCAGGAGGAGCCAAACTGTGCTCTATTCAGGGCTGCGTTAGGAGCTTTGGAGCCGTATCTATTTGAGTTTAAAAGAAGCAGGTTGTAGTTGCCTTTATCTTTTAGCATTTGTCAGGGTTCTCAATGTTAGGTGCTGGATCTGAGCATCTCCCAACTCTGGGAGTCTGTATTTGGGGTTCTGATTTGAGCCAATCTCTCAGAACAGAGCTGTGGCCGGTGGAGGCTATGGCTTCCATCCTGCAGCGGGCCACACTCCCGTGTTAAAGAGCGAAGGCAGCCTGAGCCTGAGCTGAAGATATCTGTGGTCCTCACCGGGGCTGTATTCCAGGCCCCAAGCCAGCAGATCACTTACACCCATGCTCAGTGTAGTCAGTGAAACTGACAACAGGCTTAAATTTAGGCACACACTTGCATGCTCTGGTGGAATGGGGCCAGATTGGTGTTAGGCCTCATTCTGTCTCTTCCCTCTTCATTTCTAAGTACAAGTAATTGCTGTGACCCTGCTGTCATGGGGCCATCCATAGTCTATATGGAAATGTGCTTATGAACATGAATGTGCGTAACTGGAAAATGTTTCGTGGAACATACTTTGTGCAAGGTACACTTTGAAAAATAGTTACCTACTAACTATGATTTTCCCATTTGAGTACATGTATTGTTCCTGTATTTGAAGTTAGAAATATGAAGTACAAACCTGTTTTACTCAGGGGCTGGTAGGAAGGGGGCAGCTGGCCCAGTGCCTGGACGCTGCTACCCATAGGCTGTGTCTACACTAGCTCCCAACTTCGAAGGATAGAACAAGAGGCAATGGGCTTAAACTGCAGCAAGGGAGGTTTAGGTTGGACATTAGGAAAAAGTTCCTAGCTGTCAGGGTGGTCAAACACTGGAATAAATTGCCAAGGGAGGTTGTGGAATCTCCCTCGCTGGAGATATTTAAGACCAGGTTAGATAGATGTCTATCAGGGATGGTTTAGATAGTCCTTGGTCCTGCCATTGGGGCCAGGGGCTGGACTCGAAGGCCTCTCGAGGTCCCTTCCAGTCCTAGTGTTCTATGATTCTATGATTCTGTGGTAAGTAGGGTGTTGGGAGACTAGTAATGAAGTGCTACAGTGCATATGCAGCACTACATTAAGGTAATTCTCCCCTGCAGCAACTTCAAAGCGGCAAACTTCGAAGTGCCGGCTTGTGCGTAGCTGCCGCTAACCCGCCGGTACTTCGAAGTGCCAGGATTACTTCAAAGTCCCTTTACTCCTCAAAGCTTCGAAGTACCGGCGAGTTAGCCGCGGCTACACTCCAGACGGGGCTTTGAAGTTGCCGCGAGAGGGAATTAGCTGAATGAAGTGCTGCGTATGCACCGCAGCACTTCATTAGTAATCTCCCAACACCCTACCTACCATGCTCCCGTCCAAGTTGGGAGCTAGTGTAGACATAGCCGTACTGTGACAGAAATGGTGGCGAGAGCCTTTGGCCATTTAAATCACCACTAGAGCCTTGGGCCATTTAAATCACCACTAGAGGCTGCACAGTGTGCTGCAGACCCTGGTGATGCTCTCTGGACAGCACTGCAGAGGCCGCGGTCCAGCCAGGGCTGAGGGCCAGCTGCCCCTTCCTCCTGAGGCCCCCCCCTTCCTGGAGCACAGAGTTGCTCCCCACCACCACCTTGCCCAGAGCCGCCTGAGTCTGTCAGCTCACCTAAGCCGCGTCTACACGTGCCGGCTACTTCGAAGTAGCGGCGCCAACCTTGAAATAGCGCCCGTCACGTCTACACGTGTTGGGCGCTATTTTGAAGTTGACATCGATGTTAGGTGGCGAGACGTCGAAGTCGCTAACCCCATGAGGGGATGGGAATAGCACCCTACTTCGATGTTCAACGTCGAAGTAGGGAACGTGTAGGCGATCCGCGTCCCGCAACATCGAAATTGCGTGGTCCTCCATGGCGGCCATCAGCTGAGGGGTTGAGAGACGCTGTCTCCAGCCCCTGAGCTCGAGGGTGGCCACGTGGAGCGGCCCCTTAAAGCTCCCCGCCCCCTCCTTTCCTGTGCAAGAAGCTGAGAGAACGTGCAGGCGGCAGCCCAGACACATGGCCAGCCTGCACGTCCCTCAGCCGCCACAGACACGCCCCCCAGCTGCGATGGCAGCATGCCAGCCCCCTAAGCTCCCCCAGGGGACCCCCCCCAAGGGGAGCCAGGGCTCCCAGCCCAGCAGTCAGGCGGGGAAGCGGCAGTGGGGCCCCTCCTGGACGGAGGCCGAGCTTCGGGAGCTGCTGGGGCTCTGGAGTGAGGAGGAGGTGCTCCAGGTAATGGGGAGCAAGAGGCAGAACGTGGATGCGTTCGCTCGGCTGGCCGAGGGCCTGGCCGCCCAGGGTCACCCTGCCCGTGCTCCGGATCATGTCCGGAGTAAAGTGAAGGAGCTGCGGCAGGGTTACACCCGGGCCCGGGTGTGACCGGCCGATCTGGGGCCGCCCCCGTCACTTGCCCCTTTTACAGGGAGCTCAGGGACATCCTGAGCCCCCGGCACACCTCCTCCCCTCCGGCCACTCTTGATACCTCGGCCGACGAGCCCCAGCAGGCCCCGGAGGAGGAGTCCGCCCCCGGAGGCAAGCCCTGCACCCCGGGGGCCCCCCCCCAGGAGCCCACCCCCGGGGCACCGGAGGAGGAGGAGGAGGAGGGGGAGTCCTCCTCCAGCGACGCCGGCCTGTGGATTGCCATCCCATCGCGGAGCTCCAGCCGGGCATCCACCCCCCGGGTGTCCCCCGACCATGGGAGTGGACCGTCAGGTATGTACCCCCCAGGTGCACACCCCCGGGGTTGAGGGGCAGGGGTAATAGATATGACCAGGGCCCTCCAGATGACCATGGCCCTAAGGACAGCAGTGGCATGTCCCTCAGAAGAGAGCATCAGCCCCTGCCCCCCCCAGCATGACAGTGCCATGCCCCATCCCCGGGGCTGGGGGGAGCAGAACCTCTAGGGTGCCCTGGGGGGAGGGGGTGGGACACCCAGCAGCTGCAGCAGCAGCAGCATGTGATGGAGTGGGGGGAGTGCAAATGTGAGACTCAGGCTAGATATGAGAAACAAGCTGAATAGCTCCCAGGGGCTAAGGATGGGGCTACAACTGGCAGGTTACACCTCTGCCCTGAAAAAAGAGGAGGGAGGAGCCGAGCTGGGTTTGAATCGGGGGGCGGCAGTTAGAGGCTAGGGGAAGGGAGAGCTAGAAGGCAGCCAGCCTGAGGAGGGGGAAAGCTACACTCCAGAGGGGCACCCCTCGGGGTCTTCTCCCCAGGACGGGTTGGAAGGACTGTCTCTGACTGCTGTACTGTCGCTTCTGTGAGAAACTGGGCATCTGTTGCCTAATAAACCTCCTGTTGTACCTGCTGAGTGAGAGTCACTCCTGCCAGCGGACGGGGTGCAGTGCAGGGGGACCCCTGAACCCCATCACAGCAGCATCTCCCGGGGACGGGGATGGGGAACCTGCAGCAGAGGGGTGGGGGGACAAGGGCCACGGCTCGGGGCCCACTCTAACGGCTGTCTCCACTCTTCTTCCCCCACTCCTGTGTTCTGCAGCTGCACCATCGGAAGGACCAGAGAGCGCCGGCGAGGCGTCAGTGGTCCCGGACAGCCCTCCGGGGCCATCACTCCAGGCCAGACCCTCAGCGGAGGACCAACCAGCCCCACGGCGGGGAAGACGGTGGACCCAGCAGCAGCAGCCGATGGCGACGGACACCCAGCTGCTGGCCCTCCACCGTCGGCAGCTGGAGGTCGCTGAGCAGCGGCTGCGGGTGGAGGAGCGCCGCCTCCAGCTGCAGGAGCAGGCGCTGGCCTGGCGCCAGGAGGCATGGGGGGCCTACAGGCGGACCTTCAACCATATCGCGGACTACCTGGCCCCCCATGCCGCGCCAGCCGCCGCTGCGCCTGCCCTGCCTGCTCCACCTGCTGCTCCACCTGCTGCTCCACCCGCTGCGCCGTCCACCATCGCACCGCCACCCGCCACCAAGGGCCCTTCCGCCGAGGGGGACCTGGGGCCAGCTGACACTCGCTGGCCGTATCTGCCGGTCTGCCCGGCTCCCAGCCAGCCCCGGCCAGGGCTGAGGCCGAGACGGGAATCCCGGCTGCCCACTCCCAGCGCTGGACTTTAGGGGTGTGGGGCCCAGGATGTGGCCCCCGCTCCCCCTTTGTATATATTCCCCCCAGTTTTAAGTTAGTTTGTTGTAAATAGTTTGTATATTTGACCCCTGTAACAATGTTGATCCTTACCCCCCCATGTAAATAGTTCTCCCCTTCCTTGTCTTCCCCTTTCATCTTATCCCTATTTACAATATATATATATATATATATATATATATATATATATATATATAAGTTAGATTTTCCCTGTAAATAGTTAGTCTTTTGTTGACAATAATAATAAGAGTTCTAAAGATATTTGATTTGACGAACAACTGCCTGTTTTTATTTACAAGAAAAGTGAGGGGGGTGCTCTTGGGTGCTCTGTGGTGTGGGCGTAGGGGCAGGGAGTGTTGTGGAGGATGGGGGGGGTGCAGTGGGGGGCCTGCCAGCATTCACTCCGCGGCCTCATCGAACTGGGCCTGCAGGGCCTCCTGGACCCCGGTCCCTTCGGGGTCCACCTGGCGACTGGGGGCAGCAAGTGGCTGCACATTGGCCCTGCCGGCCTCCACAGACCACCTCTGAAAGAAGGCCTCCCCCTTGCTCTCCACAAGGTTGTGTAGGGTGCTGCACGCTCCCACAATATGGGGGATGTTGGTGGGGTCCACATCAAGGCGGGTGAGGAGACACCTCCAGCACCCTTTGAGGCAGCCAAATGTGCGCTCCACCACCTGGCGCGCATGGTTCAGGCGCAGGTTGAAGCGCTCCTGGCTGGCAGACAGATGGCCCGTGTACGGGTGCATGAGCCAGGGCCAGAGGGGGTATGCCGCATCTGCGATGACACAGAGGGGCATGGTGGTGTCCCCCACAGGGATCTCCCACTGGGGGATGTAGGTCCCCGCCTCCAGCCGGCGGCACAGGCCCAAGTTCCGGAATACCCGGGCATCGTGGGTGCTGCCAGGCCACCCCACATAAATGTCCAGGAAACGGCCCCGGCTGTCCACCAAGGCCTGGAGGACCACAGAATGGTAGCCCTTCCTGTTTAAGTAGCGTCCTCCACTGTGTTCCGGGGCGCGGATGGGGATGTGAGTCCCATCCAGAGCCCCGAAGCAACTGGGGAAGCCCAGGGTGGCAAAGCCCACGATGGCGGCATCCAGGTCCCCAAGCCTCACGAGCCTGTGGAGGAGCAGGGCGTTGATGGCGTGGACAACCTGCAGGGGAAGCACATGGGAGAGCACCAATGAGGGGTGTGCAGGGTGTGTGTGGCCCTCCCCTGCCAGGGCTGCCTCCCCACCCTCCCCCCGTGGGTCCTCTTACCTCCATGAGGACAGCCCCGATGGTGGCCTTGCCGACGCCAAACTGCTGCCCCACGGATCGGTAGCTGTCTGGAGTGGCCAGCTTCCAGACAGCGATGCCAACCCGTTTCTCCACGCTTAGGGCACGCCGCATGGCGGTGTCCTGGTGCCTCAGTGCGGGGGTGAGCCACTGGCATAGCTCCATAAATGTCTGCTGGCTCATGCGAAAGTTCTGGAGCCAGCGGTCATTGTCCCACTCTCCGAGCACCAGCCACTCCCACCAGTCGGTGCTCGTGGGGTAGCTCCACAGCCGGTGGCGTGTGCGGCGGGCGGGGGGGGCGGGGTGCTGCAGGGTTGGGGGTTGCGTCCTCCTCCCCTGCGGGCAGCTCCTCCTCTGTGGCAAGGAGGTGCTCAGCTGCCTCCTGCATGGCATGGAGCAGGGCAAGCACTGCTTCTGCAGGGGCAGCTGGGTGGACCTCTGGCTGCTGCTGCTGAGGGTCCATGACTGCGTCGCTCGAGGTGTGTGTGCCTATGGCTCCTCAGACCGCATGCTGTGCAGGCTGCATGTGTCTGGGAGGGGCCCTTTAAGGGAGCGGCTAGCTGTTGCCCCGGAAGCGCTAGTCTGCCCTGTGACCCTGTCTGCAGCTGTTCCTGGCACCCTTATTTCAATGTGTGCTACTTTGGCATGTAGACGTTCTCTCGCAGTGCCTATTTCGATGTGGTGCTGCACAATGTCGACATTGAACGTCAACGTTGCCAGCCCTGGAGGACGTGTAGACGTTATTCATTGAAATAGCCTATTTCGATGTCGCGTTCACATGTAGACATAGCCCTAGTGTTACTCATATAGACATGCTACCTGAGGGCCATTAAGGGTGTTTCAGAAACTTAATGGCTCATGGATAAGGTCAGTGATGTGTCTATGGATTTGTTTTTCCTATGGACCAGTCCGTAGAAGGGGGTGAAAGTCCTCACAAGAACATGCAGTTAGGTCGCCTGATATGGGTGTCCATCTTCAGTTGAGAGTTGAGGGAAGAGGGAGGCTCGCTAGCCAAAAAAGCCTTCCCACCTTCTGCACGACCTGTTTAAGAAGGGAGCCCGAGGGGTACGCCACCAGTCCTGAGAACACCCTCATTCATCATCTAATATGTCTGCTGGAAATAGCTGAAGCTGAACATTGAGAAGGATTGGTCCTGGGTTGGATGCTTCCCACTCTGTGAAAGAAGATGATTAGACCCACTGTTAGCATAAGGTATTACATGTAAGAAATTCCTTAGCATAGGCAGCTTAGCTGGTGTGTTTTGTTATATTTTGCTTAATAAAGTACTTTGTTCTACTTTGGTCTGTGTTCCGGTTGGTTCTGAATAAACCCCACTTTATTCCAACCTTATCTACTTAATAAAATCACATTTGTTTATTAATAAACCCAATGTAAATGTTATCTGGGGCAGCAAGCAGCTGTGTGTCTCTCTCTTTATGGGATAAAGAGAGCAGAAAATATGAACATGCCCTGTATAAAACTTTATCCAAAGTGAGACAGATGTATCTGAGGTTCAAGAACTTTTGAGCCTGTGTTCCTGGGTGCTGAGGAAAATCCCTTTCACTAAGCCTTCCCCAAACTGAGCTGAACTCAGTGCCTGTATTACTCTTCATAGGGCTGTGACCTCATCCCTGTGTCAGTGCTGGAGGTGGCCGGATAGCCTGGCTCAGCAAGTCAGAGTAAAGGTAGCAGCTAAGAAGACAGGAAAGTTGGCTCAGTGACAGTCACAAGGCAACCTCTGTGACCGAACCTGTCGCACCTGGTTTACAACTTCTGTATATCCGTAGTTCCTATTACTGCTTCTGGGTCTGATAAACCCAAGTGGGACAATAGCAAGGCCAGCATTATCCTGGGTTGAATAGGAAACTGAAATATCAGCCAAAGGAGCTTTCAGAACAGCTGATGCAATTCTCCACAAAGCATCTGCAAAACACCACCAACAAAGGCAGTTATTGTTTGTGACAGTCATGGTTGAAGATTATCATTAGTAATGCTGCACGAACCCAAAACTGATTACACTTTGGATAATGACAACAGGCTCAGCTGGGTGATGAACTTGAGCAAATATGTCATGCTAAAGTTCTTGGTGACCTGCTAATATTTCCCTAACATGACTGGCTAGAATTTTCAAAAGCATATAAGTTGCATAGACGCAGAAGGAGTATCGACTTCAGTGCCTGTGCTCCTAAATCACTACAGAGCTTTTGGAAATCTCACCCCTTATGACTTTTTAAAAATGCATTTTGTTTTCTTGTGCTATGAAAACTAGAGCAATGCCAGAAGGGGGAAGAGAATGGCAGAGACCACGGTTTCTTTTTTTACTGACTAGCCAAAGAAGTAGCATTTTAAAGGATTTACATAAAAGAGCAAGTTGATTACAGCGGTTTTAAAAATTACTGACTTTTCTCAAATGTGCCAGTGACCAAATGGCTGTAGAGAATCATGTCACAAGAGCCCTCTGAATACAATCACACAAATGCTCTCCCTTGTCTTTCCACTGGCAGCTGTCTTGATTAATTTTTAATTAAAAGAGTCTTAAAATTAAATATTGTGCTGAATCCAGATAATCTCTCCTTTCCACTTCATGGCTGCTTTTAGGTGCTGATTCAGCAAAGCACTTAAGCACGTGCTGAAATCCCGGTGGGATTTAAGAGCATGCTCAACCTTAGTCATGTCCTTATTTGCTGAGTCAGCACCTTAATCTGGGACTGGCCACTTTACTGTTAATTGGGTGAATCTTAAACTTTTACAGCTATTCACCACTTGAGTAGCACCTTTTAGCTGCCTGAATTGTACCAGCTTGTCCCTATTATGCAGAGTTTGGCTCTTCAGGCTGTAATAATTAGCAGTCCTTGTTGCCATTCATGGCTGTTAGGGTGTCAAATTAGATCTCCAGGGAGATGTCTTAGAACAGGGATGAGGAACCCCCTGCTCAGGGTCCAGATCTGGCCCATGGTTTGCATGGATTCAGGCCCTAAGGCTCGGGGCTCCCTTCCCCAGCATCCGGCCTGGGGTGGGGTGAGACGGGTGGAGCCCTGAGCCTTGTGGGCCAGACCCAGCTCATGGGCTCTGCCTGGCAAGGGAAAGAAGTAGCTCTGGGCCCCACATGCTGCTGCTGCTGCTGCTTGTCCTACCTCTCCCCCAGCTGGGAGAATGACAGTGCTGAGAAGCTCTGTCTGGGGAGGCCTTCCCCACCCCCTCCCCGATTGGCTGGAATTGCTGCACCCCACACTGCTCCTGCACCTCCTCCCACCCCCACCCAGATATTCGTCCTCAGGCTGCTCCTGAACCCCCCTTGGCCCCCACCCCACTTCTGCACCTCCAGCCCAGTCCTGCATCTCCCTCCCACCCCCAACCCACTCCTGCATCCGACTCCCAACCAGACCTCCCACCACCATCCTGCTCCTGCAGGTGAGACTACAGTAATGCTGGTAGGCTGGAGGAAACCCAGAGAAAATATGGTGAGGATCCAGTGATCCCTCTTATTGTGTGCCACTAATTTCCACAGTGCAGGGTGATGCTCCTTACCCAGCTGCTGTTAAACTATCACATAACGATATACAATATTTTTGTCTTGCTCAAGCTAGCAGATTGTGCCCTTTGTTTCTTGGAAAATATATTTTCCTAAAAAATCACAATGAATATCTATGGTCTTCATCAGTTTAGCTTTTCTAAAGCCTGGGTATGTCCAGAGCCCACTGGTTTTGGTTGCAGTATTGCTCTTAGTTTTTGATCCTGTAAGTATTTTATGAGAGTATCCCTCCCACCCTTGCATTAGAGTTCATAAAATGGCCTATATCCGGGCTGGGATTTCACATCTTCTGCAACTGGTACGTTTGAGCAGTTGGAAATTCAGTTTTCATTAGCAGTAAAAATAACTTCAGATTAACAAATCAGTGGTAGGTACAGTACGTACAGTAAAACTGACCCACTGACTTCTGGCTGACCTGATGTCTGGATAAAACCCTGAAGAACTAGCCCGTGTCTATGACATATGTAATATTTAAAGGGCTAATTTGTGATTCAACAGGGGGCTGTCAAATATTCAAAAGCAGATATGGCTTCTCTTGCTCAGGGAAAGTCATTTACCTCCTTTCAACTCTTCTCTTATTTTTCTTGTAGTCAAAAGCCCTTAGAGAAAAATGGCTGCTGCAGGGTATTCCTGCTGGCTCAGCAGAAGAAGAAGAGGCCAGAAGGAGGCAGTCAGAAGAGGATGAGCTCAAAGTGAAAAAGCTTGAAGACAATATCCACAGGTAGGTGCAGTTTTCCTTTACTTTCACACAGTTAAATTCTGACCCCCAAGTGCCTGGGCAATTGCCCTTAAACTCCTGGCAGAGATTCTCCATTGCCTTGCATCTTCTGCAGTCATTACAATAATGCACAGTACATGCAAGAAGAGTGTACGCACTGCTTACTGCTTTTCTTTACAGAGGTGTAATTGATGGCTCAAGGTGCAGAGCTGCAGAGGACTGGAATACTTGACTTCAGCTGTGGAATTTGTCTCCTATCTTTTTTTTTTAAATCAATTTCTTGTTACACTTTGTCACCCTATTTGCTTGTTTTATGTCAAAGGATGTGTTATTAAACCAACAGCAGCAAGTGCTTTTCCTCCTGGAGAACAAGCGCATGAACTCTAGATTTAGACCAGTCTAAGAAAGGGTTGAAGTTTGTCCCACAGACTTCATGCATTTGCAGGTCAGGTCTCCAGAGCAGTCCTGCTCCTGAAGGAGAGGAAGGATGGTCCGGTGGTTAGAGCACTAGGACTTGGGTGACCTGGTTTCCATTCCTTACTCTGACATAGGCCTTCTCCTGTGACTGTGCATAGTTCACGTAGGCCTTGTCTACACTAACTCCATCTGTTAGTCTAATCTATGTGACTTCTAAAACCAGAAAGTGTAACTGAAGTTGAAGTGCTTACAGCAACATTTTAATGTATTAAGCAGGGTATTTTGACAACTAGAGTCCTCTCACCAGCTCCACTGAGGCATGTGTAAGGAGCACATCAATGCTTATCAGCCAAGACACTCAGGAATGCAGCTCCATGCTCGAGGTGACCCTAAACTTCTGACAGCCCGAAGACAAGAGGGAATGATGGGGTGGATTGCATTAACTGCCCTGTTCTCTTCATTGCCTCTGCGATACCTGCCACCAGCCACTGTCGCAAGACAGGATAGTGGGCTAGAAGGACCATCGGTCTGACCCACTGTGGCTGTTCTTATGTTCCTATGAGCGGTGGAGAAAAGGGGATTCAGCAGGAATGGGAGCTGGAGGAGGGAAGCAGAAAGAACTTCTGAAAAGGATTATTTCAGTTCCCTGTCAGTACGCAGCCCGCAGAGATCCCTGAGACAGCGGTTCTATCCCAGGAGGCTTGTAGTCATAGGATCTGTCTGCACTGCAAAAATAGCTTCGAAGTTGCTTATTTTGAAGTACAACTTTGGAGTAAGCAAATTCAAAGTTGAGCATCTACATACACTCTACTTAATGGGAATGGAGTAAGGACTTCAAAGTAAGGGAAAATGTGTGTAGACCCTCTGCTGGCTACTTCGAAGTAGAGTCTAACTTCAAAGTTAGTTCCTATGTAGACACACGCTTTGCAAGTGATGGAAAGAGTTTCATGGTAATATGCTGGAGCAAGATGCCTCGCCCCATGGATTCAATAGGACTAGCTGCATGCTTACAGGTAAGCACATGCATAAGCACCTGTTTAATCAGGTCCAAAGGCCCCTGCACTCTTTCCCTTGCAAGCTTGCTACTAAAGAGAGAACCTGTCATGTACATATGGAGTTGACTCAACCCCCTCGTTAGGCAGACAGGTGTTGGATTGAACCAGGTACCCCAGAGGAGAGGAAAACTAGTGTCTGATTGCATGACAAGCCAGAGGGCTGAGACGACCATTGCATTGTATCCCAGGGAGCTTGGGTTCTCCCCTAGAGATTTCAGGATGCCTCCCAGGGTAAGGGCTGAGGCAGCTGTGAAAGGAATCCTGCATCTGCTGAAGGGGTGGGGGCGGGGGCAGAGGGTGGTTCCAGAGAATGTGGAAAGCTCAGAGCAAAGAAGAGGACAAGTGGTTCATCGATACTTGACATAGGTGATCTGCTGGCAGGTAGCCTCAGGTGCCAGCTCTAAGGGACAAGAAGCAGCCACTTGCTCCCACGCCCCCACCCCCGTGTGCAGCAGAACCTGCTTGTAGTTTCCTGAGGCAGCAGCTTCTTTCAGTCAGGTTAACATGTTCATAAGGGTCACTCCCTTTCTGCCACTGCTCAGTGCTGGTTTACGAGAAGAGCCACCGTGCTGTGAGTGATTTCACTGTCTTTCCAGGCCAGCAAAGAACACGAGGGCTTGGCAAGCCCTCTGAGCAGCATGCCAACGCCGAGCCTGCTGCGTACCAGATGGAAGTTAATAGAGACAGCCTGTCGTCCCACGTGGGCCTGTTTGGCTGTGCTGTATCGGGGTGCAGATAGCTCTCCCTCAGGCAGCGGGAAAGCTTTGTAAGTTCTGGCGGCTAGAGCCCACTCTGCCCAATTGGAGCAGAGCTAGGCCAGCGCTACGGACAATCCCACCCTAAAATTCTCTCCATGCCAGAGCCCAAAGGACGAACTGGGGCTGCCGCCCCATGCTGTGTGCTTTTGGGGGGCCCCACAGTGGCTGCTCCAGCCATCCTATGGACGGGATGGGGGAGGATTACCTGGGGCAGGGTGTGGTGGTGGACAGCTCCCTTGCCCCTCTCAACACACTCACCACGCAGGCAGCACAAGCAGCAGCCTGCTCCACCGCGTCCCACCACTGAGCCCTGCTTCTCCATGGCAGTGGGAAACTACTTTGGCTCCCCACTGCCCACGGGGAAGCAAGACTCAGTAAGCCAGGAGGGCATGGTATGGCAGAGCAGGCTGCTGCTCTTGCTGCCTGCAGGGTGATTGATGGGGGGAGGCTGAAGGGAGGTGACCCCCTGGTGCTGCCGCCACTGCCCACCACCACACCCTGCCCAGGTAATCCCTGACCCAATACTGTGGGAGGGTTGCCCCCTGGGCCCGGCTCCCCATTCAGGACAGCCCTATTCAATGCCACTCCCTTTGAGTGAATGCACGATGCAGGATTATTCGCAACACAGCTTAAGAAACGATTTTTAAAACCAGGATTTTTAATCCGACCATCCAACTTTAAATTGGAGAGAAGATTTGGGCTGAAATCTGGGAATCCCGTCCTTCCAGTTGGGAAGGGCGACAAGGCATTTGGGAACGGTGTTTCTCCCTTTTGTGACAGCAGACCACTGAGGGGTGTGGGAAAGGGTCCGGTGAGAGTTCATTGTCCCTACTAGCAGAAGCAAGCTCAGCATGTGTGCGTGGAGCTCCAGGGTAGGAGAAGGCACCAATACAACTGTGATAATTGTATGAGCCCCTTTGCAGCCTGTGAGTCAGAGTCTGACACTCTTCTTTGCCTTCTAATGTGGCATCTCCATTATTGGAAGTATGCAATGATAATAGCCCAGTCAGTTCAATTCCCTGCTCATCTGTTTGTGGATAAGTTGTCCTTTTGATCCACAATGTCCATCCAAGGTCTTCTTTTTCTGCCTTGTATTCTCTTGTCACTGGCTTTCCCTTCCCATGCCCATTAATGTGCACCTCTCATGGACCCTGTTAAAATGTTCCTTACAGATTTAATGTTTCACCTCATAATATCTTTGACCAGCATTTGTTGAGATCCAATACTTCTTGTTTATTACACAGTTCATCATGGTTTCTAAATTCTTCCATAACACTGTGATTTGAAGACTAGTAGTCTCTGGATTGTCAGTTGTTTGGCTACGTTTCACAGCCATAATTTAACACAGACCAAATGTCTGTTATTAATGTACTGTTGCTATGAATAGGAACTTACTGCACAAGTGGACCGCTTGATATCATTAGGACCATGTATGTAGTCAGGCCCACCCACAGCAGATGAGGGTAGAGGTATAGTTGAGCGGTAAGGGCATTAGCCTGCTAAACCCAGGGTTGCAAGCTCAATCCTCTAGGGGGTAATTTAGCGATCTGGGGTTTAAAAAAAAAAAAAGGCAGGGATGGGTCCTGTTGTGAGCCCAGGAGATTGGGCTTGATGACCTGTGACGATCCCCTCTTGCTCCATGAGATAGGTAATAGCTCCATATGTAGGGTATCAGAATCTGTTCCTCTGTTGAAAAACTCAAGGCAAACCACCAGTGTTTCACTTCTTTTTTCTCTTTATTAGATTTTCATAAAATGCAGGAGAGAGGATATCATGAAGTATGGCCCTTATCCTTCAAACTCTTATGCATGTGAGTAATTTTACCCACATGAAAAATCCTACTGACTTTAATAGGACCTCAACTGTACAAGTGCTTAGAGGATTGGGGCCCTACCTTAGTCAGTATTTCTGGATGTCAGTATGTCAGTACACAGTTCCAGCTACATCCAGAAAGTCAGCATGTCCCACAGACATCCTAAAAATAAGTAATAAAGTACAACAGTCCATAATACAGAAGCCTAAATACCATTGTGTAATTGAGCAGATAATTACTAACAAACAGCATACAGAAATATGAAATGTACATAAAAGACAAAGCAGGGAAACAAAGACTGTGGCAAAATACAAGCAGCATAAGCACATTGAAATAAAAATCACAGAGTGACCACTTGATATTGGGGATTATCTTAATTTGCTTAGAAAGTGAGACTCATAGGAGCATTAGAAGCATAATTAACAAAGAAAGAAAAGGCGAGATGGGTAGAGACACAGAGCTTAAGAATCTTTGTATCCCAGGATTTGGTTCTGACCTAGCCCTGGGCAATGGAATAAGACTGACTAAGCCTAATTCAAAGTGACTGGTGTTTGACTTTGCATGCTTTTAGAAAAGAGAGGGTTGGGTGGACAGATGTTTTGCAGACTTACTTGTGCAGCTCTGTAGTGTCATAAGTGCCTGGAAATCTGCTTTTTACACTAGGCCAGAAGAAAGCTTCTTCCCATGAAGAATCTTATTTAAAAGTCACCTTATCTAGTACTTGATGCTGATTTGGTTCTAAACTTGGGGAGCAATTAATTTTGAAGGCAGAGGAGATATTTTCTTCCACTCGTCCCAGTCGTTCACTGAAATATTTAGCACATACGGTGGAATTCATCTTGCTTTTAAGTCTCCTTAGACTCATGCCTTTGACTTCAGTGGGAGCATGATTGTGTCTCAATAGAAGTTAGAATGGACTTGAATTAAAAACATTCTGGAAGTATGATATTCAGCAGATGTGCCTGCATGCCCATGTGGACTGTCTCTTTGTATCTGTGGCAGAACACCGGGCAGAAGTGGATGGGGGCTAATGTAGGCAGGAGTGAAACAAAGCAGCTGAGAGCAAGGAAGAGAAGCATTACAGGTAATACTGTTTTCCTTTTTCTCACATGATTTCCTCATGAGGCTTGGAAGAAAGTAATTCTGTGACTCTTTGCCATTCTCATCTGAGTGAAACTCCCTGACTTCCACAGTTGCCTTAGACTTTGGGCATGAAATAACTCGCCAAATCGCAAACACGAAGTGTACCCTTCCATCCAGTGGCGAGATAAATGCCTAGGGAACTTCAGTGGACACATTCCTGACTAAGTGCTGTAGGTGAAGCACATGCGGGAATGCTCCGTCTGCACGTCATGGTTATTTTTACCACATGACAGTCTGTTATTTTGCAGCAGTGAATGGAAAATTGGCATTCTACATCTGGGTATTAAAAGTCGGCCTACACAGCCCACCCACAGCCTGCTGTTCCCTCCCAGTATTGGAGAGGCTTTCCAATTTATTTTATGAGATTATGTTATATGGTGACCCAGAGACCTACATTCACTACAAAAGCTGAAGGATTTTAGTTTGCTACGAAACCATTGTGCAAGACACGTCCATGTCATAGCCTTCATAACAACATATTTTATCAGTTAAGGACTGAAGCCAGATAACATGGCTGGTGACTTCCCTGACCGTACCCAGCTTCCACTGGCCTGCTGCAAAACTGAGGTGATTTTCGTGAACTCCTTGAGAGGACGACCATCGTTCCAGTGACTTGCTTGACCCCCGGCCTTGCTTTCATAAAGCCGGGTTCCTGGAGGGAAAAATTGCTCCGCTAAGCCCTCATCTGATTTAAACTGGGGTATCTATACCAGGGGTGGGCAGTCATTTTTGAGTGTGGGGGGCACTCCAGGAATTTGGCAAGTGGTCAGGGACCACAATCTTCCATGACATTAATGGAGGAGGTGTAGGCTCTGGGGTGGAGGTTAGGTGCAGATAAGAGCTTGAGGAAAAGGATTGAGGTGCAGGGAGGGTGTGGTGTGGGAGGTCTGGGATGGAGTTTGGGTGCAGGAGGGCAGTTGTGACCTTGAGCAGGAGACTGGGGAGCAGGGGTTTGGGTTGTGACCTGGGGAAGGAGTTTTGGCTTTAACCTAGAGGTTGTGACCTGGGGCAGAGGATTGAGGTGCAGGGTCTTGGAGGGTGTAAGGGTGCAGGAGTGCAGAGAGTTTGGTTATGTGTGGGAGGGGGTGGAAGGACAGAGGATGGAGCGGGAGGGGCTGGGGTTCCAGAGGCATGCTCTGGTCTGGAGATTTACCTGAGTGACTCCTGGCCATCAGCCCAGCAGGTTTCTTAGGCAAGGGCCAGGTGCCTCTGAATAGCCACAAGCCTGAGTGGTATGCAGGGGAAGGGCAGGCAGGGAGCCAGTGAGCTGTATTTTGCCCAGCCCTGATCTTTGCAGAAGTTAGTGGAGCTGCAGAAGTTAGTGGAGCTTCATAAGTCTGTGCTGGCTGAAGATGTGGTCTACTATCTTCAAACGGGAGATAAGTCGTGGCTGATTTTTACACACTGTATTCAGAGCTGCATTTAGGTGTGTGGGAGCAAACAAATAGCTTGGTGCATTGCTTTTTAAGAGGGCCTCCAAGCCTCATGTACAAGAGAAAGGGGAGAGACACTTGTAACATTTAAACCTGCTGCCATGTGTTGCACTTGTTTTTTGGAGTGGAAAAAGGTGAGATGCAATGGCTAAAGCGTACATCCCTTTTACTGGAGAGCTCCTCAAGTCGCCTGTGCATTTATTGTCTAATGTCTGTAAAAGCTCTTCAAGGTTGAGAAGTTGCAGGCCAGGGAGAGAACACATTCTCAGCAGTATTGGTCTTATATGTCTCATAAAAGAAAAGCCTAATACTAGCTATAGCTAATAGAAATCTACCTTAACGCTAGGGTTAAGGCCTGTGTTTTGGAACAAAGGCAATGAATTGTTCCCTGTGACTGGTGAACATTTTTGGTGGTGAGTCTTTTGTTAGTATGCTTTATTTAGGTGGATTAGAAAACAAGTATTTTTAATACTTATGGTCTGAGGATGCTTGCAATAGGTGTATAAGAATGATTTCCAGATGAGGAGAGTTGAGCTCAGGGCCTACCAGATTTGATCAAAAGAAGGGTTCCCTTCCAAGGTGAGTCACAGATGAGGTGCCAGGCAAGTTTCAGGTTGCAAGAGAAGCATGGAGTTTTGGAGGTTGTGTGTTGCTTGGTTCTGACTGATTGGTGTGTGGTTAACAGCTGGCAGGCAGAGCTCACAATTTGGAGAGGGCCAGACCTAGACTGGATGGAAGGAAATGAATCTCTCTTGAAGCTGACAGAATTATATCCATGTTACATCTGGGTTGACTTGGTTGGATATTCAACTCTCGCACTGTCAGAGTCTTAGTGACTGGCCTGGGCTTATGAAGGGAGAACTCTTAATGAAGATGCATTTTAAAAAAAAGGCTTATAAATAAAAATAAATACACAGTTTTAGGGGCCATAGCAACCTGAGTTCCTCCCAGAACTACGGCTCCAGCCTGAGGCGATGTTAAAGACTTTTTTCCTGTCTTCTTGGTGCTCCCAGTAGATATGAACTCTAGGCTGATTCTTGTCATAGAGACTATTGCTCCTTTTCCAGCACAGGGTGTGCTGTCCCATTGGTGTCTGAACTACCAGTCCTTTCTCTTTCTTCTCTTTGTCCCCCTGGGCTCTCCTGAGTGACAGAGTTCCAATGTATTCTGTGTACGTCTCAGACTGGGAACCCTCAAGGAGGCTCATACTCCATGGTGGGTATCACCAGTTCCAATAGTCCATGAGAAAGTGAGAAGCTGTTTGGAGAATAAGTCAGCATGCTCCCTTGAGCACAAGGGCCATTTAGGATCAGAACCACCACCTTAAAGCATCATCCTCGAGCCCAAGTTGCACTGCCGGAGCACAGGTGCTTCAATACATCCCTTATCAAACAGGCCACCACATTTTGCACTACCCTCCCACTGCCTAATGGATTGATGCTGTAACTTCAGGTAAAGCACATGAGGGAGGTGAACTGCAACCTCTTTGCCAGGCTCAGACTTTTCTGAAAAAGCCACCTAGATCTCAGCAGATTACAAATAGCTTTTAGCAACATGAGTGTATGTATATAGCAGGCGCCCTACTAGATAGGACCAAAGGTCCATCACGTCGTACTCACCTGTGTTGAGCTTGCACTAATGCTTTAAAATCGATATAACACCATAAAGTGTGTGATTAATAGTGCAATGGTGTAGAGGAGGTGAGGCTATTCCTGCTTCCTGCTTGGGCTGATATTATGCCTGGAAATATGACACTGAATGACCACTGCCTAAATCTTCTAGCCCCATCTAGCGATCTGTCCCCTGCCACCCATTCTGAGCCCTGACAAACAGGCTAGGGATACTATTCTGCCCATCCTGGCTATTAGCTGTCAAAAGACCTGTCCTCCTCTAGTCCTTTTTTGAACCCTCTTGTAGTCTTGGTCTTCACAACATATTCTGGCAAGAAGTTCCACACATTGACTGCGTGTTGTGTGAAAAAGTGCTTCCTTTTTTGTTTTAAACCCACTGCCTATTAATTTCATTTGATGACCTTTGTTCTTGTGTTATGAAAAGGCACGAATAACACTCTTACCTACTTTTTCCACACCTGTCTTGATTTTACAGAGGTCTGCCATATCCTCCCTTAGTCATCTCTTTTCCAAGCTGAAAAATCACACTGTTCTTAATCTCTCCTCATATGGCAGTTGTTCCATAACCCAAATCATTCTGTTGCCTTTTTCTGAAGCTCTTCCCATTCCAACATATCTTTTTTTTTTTTTTTAAGATGGGGCAACCACATCTGCAAACAGCATTCAAAGTGTGGGCATTTCATGGAATTATATGGAGTCAATGTGATATTGTGTACCTAGCTTACCAAGTGATCCAGATAACTCTGTATCAGTGAACCATCCCCTGCATTATATATCCCCAATTTTTTGTCTCATGCAGCCTGTCTGTCATGATTCTATGTCTTCCAAGTCATGGATAAAAATATCAAGCAGAAAAGAGCCAAGAATCGATCCCTGTGGGAGCTTGCTAGAATGGTACCTGCTCAATGATGATTCATAATTATGTTTTCAGATATGTGTGTCGGGCAGCTCTTCCCGATTTAAAAACTCACACGGGCATGTCTCTTTGAGTTGGAAATAACACTATCGAGGTCTAGTGTAGGCATATTCTTACTTGCAATTTACTTCTCATTTCACTTTCAATCTATCTCTACTATTTTCCTTATGCTGTTTCCTAGACACAGGTTTACCCCTCTAACTCCTTCTTCCCCAGTGCCTCCAGAGTTGAGTCACTCCTATATTTTACCCATTTCCCAATTTTGCTATTTTTTTTTCAATTTTTCTTTGGAAAAATCAAAATGAAATATTTAATTTCGGCTAACTAAAATCGTGCCAGATGTTGCCGGATGACAGTGCTGGATCAGAGAGGTTCAACCTATAATTTCTTTACTTTGTGATTGAAAACCACTGAGGTACTTCTTATGCATTGCAAATAACTGACTCTGAGGCCAATGAGGTAACAAATGTGAGAAATGCTACCTGGCATTCAGGAATGGGGAAAGGACTGCTGATATATTCACCAATACGTCTCACTATTATAAAAAAGTTGGGTGTTGTACTTTGCCTTCATGTGTTGGAAGAACTTTTCTAGCTGCCCAAGAACGCAGTGTGTGAGTGATACAGTTAATACAACAACCACGGACATTCAGAACTTTTGGATCAGCATGTTACGAATGTAAGACAGCTCGCAGCCATGTACAAATATGGGCTTTTGTGGGGCTGGACTGATATGTGATCATACAGTGCTGGAGTCAGGCTGTTAAGGGAGCCCAAACTTAAGTTACCACGTGCTGTAAAAATGCAGAGGTAGTGAGACTGTTGAACTGCAAGTGAGAAAGGCAGAGGCAGGCCATTTAGAAACAGCAAATTGTATTAGAGGATTGTGGAATGGAGGAGAGAACTTCAACAAGATATTAACAAAAACAATGCAAAGTTAGCCCAGCACAGAGTCTACTTCATGCTGTTGTTTTCAAAGCAAGTGTGCAAGACGCTGAGAGAAGTGTCCCAACTATAGCAGACCTATAGCAAATTCTGTGTGTGTGTGCGTGTGTGTGTGTGTGTAACTGCAAACACCTGCAAATAGCAAAAGCAGCAAAATGATACATGTTTAAAAACAGAAAACAGCACATCTACTGAGTCTTCCTTTGGTATTTTGTGACAGAGGAGCTAGAACTGCCAGAAAACTGCAGTTCCTAAGACTCCACAAGAGCATGGGTGTCGCAACCAGCTTGACCTGGAATTCCACAGTGCCACCAGATAATCTATAGAGTCTAATGTAAATTCAATCAAAATGGGGATTAATATGTACAACACAGCAGAGTCAAACTACAACTCTACCCTTGTACTGATAGGAAGCTCTTTGACCAAGGCAGAATACGGTAAGGTTGTGACCTTTGTGAATGTAACTTTCGCGAATTCAGTTATTCGCAAACGGCTGCTGCTTCTTCAGGGCTCTGGGCAGGGAGCGCCAGCAGCAACCACTTCTCCGGGGCTCTGGGATGGGAACCACTGGGTGCTGCTGCTTTCCCAGGGGTCCTAGGGAGAAGTGCCGGTGGCTGCTTCCCCAGGGCTCTGAGAGCCAGCCAGGGGCATGGCACGGCCACCGACCGGCTCCCCATGACGCTGCCATTGGTCTCCACCTCCCCCCACTGCTGCCCAGAGCTGCCCAGAAGCCCAGCCAGGGTAAAATGATATTCACAAAGTAATAGTAGTGAAATTCAACATTCGCAAGAGTTCTCAACACCGAACACTCGCGAACGTTGTAACCCTACTGTATATATCTCTGAACCACAGTCAATGTGGTGAAGAGTGAAGAGGAGGTGAAAACCACATCATAGATGAAAATGGGAGGAAATGGTTCCAGTTAAATTAGAGGTTAAAAAAAATCCAGAAGTGAAGCAGCAAATCTACCGAATGTATTCAGTGATGTGACATCTGAGGTGCAAACAGGTCCTGGATGAAAATATGGATTTATTTTACGGATATGGTAAATCCCACAGTGAGTACCACTTATAGTAGACTAGAAGTTTGAGCCAGTACATAACCAGGTTTTTGAAGTACTAGAACTCTTAGAAGCAGGGCACAGGTTAGAAAAAAGTCAGACTTGCAGAGCAAGGAGTGTGAAAAAGAGTCAAGTGATTCTGATTGACTGGATCAGTAATACAGTAGCGTTTAGAAGCCACAGCCAGGGAGCGGATCTGCTCTGGTTCCAAAGACCTCAACCCAGGATGGAAGTGTTTGTCCTATTCCCCAGCAACCATGGAAAACATATTGCCATGCCAAAAAGAAAGATTTCTGGTCCATCATGTCAAACAAAATAAAGGTAGGATGGGTCAGTAACTGAAAAAGTTGGTGGTAGATCTGTATGTGAACAGTTGTGCCAACCAACCCTCTTATTTTAGTAACAGCTCCTGCTACAGGATGAACCTTTCTACTCCAGAACGCTCTTGTCCAGCAGGCTCAGTAATCTGGTATGACCACTTGTCATGGGTGTGGCCAAGTTTCCTCTGGTCCCATAAAGTTTGTTTCCAACCACCAGTCCTGGCTCTCAGTGGTCTGCACTGTTATTTAACTCTAATTTACCCTAAATGTCTTCTAAGAGCCCAGTAAACAGTGGAAGTGTTGGTAATGTGTTAGAAAATATTGACCTCCCGTCGTCCGGCAAATTCTCTTGCCCAGTACTGGTGAGGTCCCGAGGGTGCCAAACAAGAGAAGTTCAACTTGTACTAAAAAGAATGTACTTTTGCTAGCGTAGGTTATCCATTCCCAGAGCAAAATAAACTATACCAGCCAGAGAAATTCTTTGCTAGTATATCTGCATGATAAAAATCTTGTAAAAAGATCACAGCCTTAACACATTACTGTGCCAGCAAAAGCTCCGAGTGTATGGCTCACCTTGGAGATTGGAACCAGTCAACTGTAAACATTCTGGACCTGTTTGTGCAATGTACAGACCGACAAAGTGGGTCTTTGCCCACGAAAGCTAACGCTCCCGAAAAATCTGTAAGTGTATGAGGTGCCACAGGACTTCTTGTTGTTTTTGCAGATACAGACTAGCACGGCTACCCCTCTGGCACTTGTGCAATGTAGGTGACTCAGCTTGTCCTCTGAAATCGCTTCCGCTCTGGAGGAGACCATCAGCTTGAGACATTTGCCTGCCACTTGATCTACTGTGCTTCAGCTCCCAGTCTTCTGTTCTTATGCCACATCTCCTTCTTCCATCCTTTTCTACCCTGTCTATCTAGACAGCAAAGTCTTTGAGGCAGCAACTGAGTCTATGAATGAGGGAATATTCCACAGTGAGCCCTACTAGCCATGGACGATAAGTATGAGCCAGTGCATAAGCAGGTTTTTGAAATACCAGAACTCTTGAAGCAGAACATAGGGCAGAAATACACAACTTTGCCCAGATGGGCCCTGATCTTAGATCTTGTCTATATGGCCCCACCATTACACATTAGAACTATTACAACACAGCACGTGAGCACAGGTTGCAGTTGATACCCCCATAGTCCGCATTGTGGGCCTGTGCAGACAAGCCCTTATTTGGACCTGGGTAATAAATATCCTGACTAAGACTGGTATAACATGCCTTTCTAGTTTATGGTGGTGATGGAACAGAGTAAGAAGAAATGGGTGGCTGTGAGTACAGATCAGCTGCACTGCTAGAGAGAGCACAGAAGTCCAATTGTAGGTAGTATGAAAGGAAAGTAAGTTTCTATTCTTTGGCTGGTTGCTATATGGGGTACGTGCTCCCAGCTAAACATGTAAATCCAGATCCACCAATTAAGCCACTCCAGACATGGCAAAGGCAAGACAAGGTGCCAGCAATACAGAGGCAGCTGTTCTGGGGAGAGAGATGAATTACTTTGCAAAAGTTCTGTCTTGCCTGTCTGGTGTGTGGGCGCTCCTCTAGTGATTATCATACGTATACATTAAGGGTAAAATAATCAAAGGCACCCAGGGAACTTGAGAACCTAAATCATAATGGAAAATAAACCAGTGGAAGTAGGTTCAGAAGGAATTTTTGAACACCCTCCCCTTCCCTGCCCCCGCTTCCCCCCCAACTACAGAGTCAGAAAGTAGCTATTGACTATAATCGGTTGGTTTTTAAATTAGGCTAGCAAGGTCTGTTTCCTAATTTGCTCTCTTCCATCCCCCGCACAGGCTGGTTATTTTCTTAGACTTGCTAACATTGTTTTATTTTTAACATCTTTCAGGTAGTTCTTCTTGGTCACCTACAGTTCCCTGGGCCACTTCCCCATGGCCTGCCCCAGCACCTTCCTTACCCACAGGTTCTTCTTTGTGGTACCTGCTTGTGCTTCCTTCTTCCTGATCCTCCACCCCCGCACCTTCTCTCCTCAGCTCCTTGTGCACACTGAACCAAAAGCAGAGGAGCCCTTTTCAACTGGTTTCAACTGGTTCTTCATTGGCCCCAAGTGTTTTGATCAGTCTGACTCACTTGACTGTAGAAACCTCCTAATTGGCTCCAGGTGCTGTCATTGGCTTGCTTGCCCTGATTGATTCTGGCAAGTTCCTGCTAGTTATGGATTAAGATCTGTTAGTTTATCCAGGGAGCAGAGATCATTTTAGTCTGGAGCTCATATATTTCCCATCAACTATTGTCCTGTAGCCCTTTGGCCTGATTGTCACAGATGTTATTCTACAGCCTACATTGCATTTGAAAGCCAGAGTGAAGTTCTGGAGCACCATGACATCTATTTCTAAGATTCTCATGCCGAGATGTAGTCATAACTACAGACATAAAAGCCAGATCTGTTTTGAGGTTCTCAGATAAAGGTAAACCTCTTAATTTCCAAAGGATATAGAAAAATCAGATTTAATAAAATTCCAAGGAAAAATTAAGTAGAGAGGATATTGTGCTATGAGCAGCCCCATTCCTGTGATTGTACGTGAGTATTTATTTATAAGCTGTCACGAATGAAACATCAATCCTAAACTTGGATGCATATTTCTTGGAGGGCAGCTGCAGCAAAGCGATCGCATGAAGCCGACAAAGTTGTGCTTGTACATTTCACTTATTTGAGAGTGTCCAGGACAGGAAGCCAGAACCAGTTTAGCCTTCTAAATGCCATTCCAAGCAGATTGCAAGGAAGTCAGTCATTGATCGGATGCTGTGGGGACAGTCAATCTTACAATTTACGAGTTTCTTCAGCCCCCACTTCATACGCTTCGTTTTGGACATTTAGCAGTGGATCAAAGCTGACGCCATTCCACGCTCTGGGAGTGGCAGCTCATATCTGTTACACTCAGATTCCAGGTTTGCTGCCAGGGGATTTTCAGCTAAGAGCTGTGAACAAAAAAGAAGCCCTCAACCTAGAACCAGTAAAATAGCCTTCCAGTTCTGGAAAAGGCTGCACCATGAAATACATGCTGTATGTGCATTTCACATAAATGTTGGCACTGCCACAGATACATTACAAACTTTAGTTTGCAGAGATGCTACTTTTTCAGGTGTTCATTCCCGAAGTCCCAAATCAGAATATGCCCGAAGTTTGGGGAATATCAGATATGACATATCTGACAGCAGAAGCTAATTTTTTTTGTTTGGGCCCAGTGCCATATGCCAGACTGAGACAGATCCAGAGTGTTGTTCCTGTTCGGTATTGATGCTGTCTGTTAACAGTATTTGTAACGTTACAGTAACATCATACGGACACCTACTAAGGCTGTTTCCACTAGCCCAGAAGATCGACCTGATCAGGGTTGATCTTCTGGGGTTCAATTGCATGTGTCTGGTAGGTCAGAGTCCACCCTTGTACTGTGTTGTGAGGAGAAAGGGAGGTTAATGGGAGAAACTCTCCTGTAGACCTTCTTCAGTAGGGAGGGTCAAGTAAGCCGAGCACAGATACGTCCATTCTAGCTGCACAATTGCTGGAACTAGAATTGCGTATCTTCAGTCAACTTACTTTGCTGGGTGTAGACATAACGTAAGAAACAAGAGTTTACAGTCTAAACGCACAAGAGGGACTCCACCTACAGGACACTGGAATCAATGAAAAAACTCTCATCATCTGAGCCCTGTGTGGACACAAATTTCCATCTGTGATGTGGACATCTGAGAATAGAAATTGGTATCAACTGATCTGCAGGGCCAAGTGAGAACAACATGGTGCCACGACTCCCAGGAGACAGCGCCTTGCACCAGCAGCTTCTCCCAGCCATGTGGCTCTACCACCCATAGGGCTATCCCTGCCCCCTCTGCATCTTCTGTCTGGGGTCATACAACCCCGCTAGGGCCAGTACAGCCACACAGCTGGGAGGAGCTGATGGTGAAAAGCACTAGCTTGTAGGAGTAGCAGAACCATGTCCTTCTCATTTGGCCAGGGAGGTTCTCAGGAGTGGAGCCCAGGAGATCCTGAGTCCTAGCTGCAGATAGAAATTTGTGTCTGCACTGGGCTCTACCCATCTGGGTCCAGGATCTTTGAATCAGTGCAGAGTGAGAGGAAGCAAGAAGCATAAAGAGGTAAGGTCACAAGCTGGTGGGCTAACAGCAGAACTGGGAATGGAGTCCAGGTTTCAGGAGGCTCATTCAAGGTTCTGTCTTCTGGCCCACGCTGCAGATGCAATTCCATGTTAGGAATGGAATGGACAGCTTGTTTCTTTGGTTTTGACTGAGCAGGGGAGGTCAGCGCCATAGCCATGGGGGAACCCCTAGCCAGGGGAGCCCCTATAATGTGAGCCAATTGTGCAATGCTGAATATGAAGCAGGGGTGAGGAAGGAGGTTTGTCTCTGATAGCTGCAGTAAACAGCTAACACACTAACATGGGGCATGATAATAGATGCATTCCTCCCTCCGCTGAAGCACTGTGTAATTAAAATGATAGCACCAATGAAAACAGGCATTACACAGTCCTCCCCTGCGTCCCTGATCAGTGTCACTGCATGTCATTGCTATCACACAGCTGGCTTGTGTGTCCTATAAAATACATTCCTCAAAGTCGCAAGAGTATGTGCAAAAAAACTAGTGATAACCACATCCATATGTACTGGCCCAGTGTCCAAACCCTAAAAACCCTGTGAAAGGCCCCTCCAGCCTGTGTGCAGCCTTCCATCACAACTGCCCATCCATTTGACTCTTTTCTGTCGGACAAGCTGGGGAGAAAAGACAAGCTTTTTAGTGACCTGAGTGTCATCCAATCAATGCCCTGGCAGACCCAAGAAGGAAATGTATTGCAGAGGTAAATCTCCTCTCTGAGAATGCCCTAGCCCCTCTCAGGTGCCACACTTTTCTCTCTGTTAAACAGGGGTGATATTTATGTGCTTTTGTAAATTGTAAGACCCACAGATGGAAAATGCTGTATGGAGAGTCCATTTTCAACATAAGAGTCAGCTTCCGCAACCCTTACGCATGACAAGTAGCGCCTTAGTCCTCAAATTATCTCAGAATGAAATCATCATCTGGTCCTCAGTGGTGACTGTTAAGAACATAAGAACAGCCACACTGGGTACCCTGACTTCCAACAGCAGCCAATGCCAGGTACCCCAGAGGGAATGAACAGAGTAAGGTAATTATAAAGTGATTCATCTTCTGTCACGCAGTCCTAGCATCTAGCAGTCAGAGCCCTAGGGACAATCAAAACATGGGTTTCCATGCCTGACAATATTGGCGGACCTATACCCCATGAATTTATCTAATCTTTTTTATGAATCCAGTTATAACTTTGGCCTTCACAAAATCCCCTGGCAGTGAGTTCCACAGGTTAACTGTGCATTGGCTGACTGTTTGGTTCTTGTCTTATATGAAGGGGTAGGTAACACATCCTTGTTCTTTTTTTTTCCCAAACCAGTTGCAAGTTTATAGACCTCTGTCACATCCCCACCCCATTAGTTATCTCTGTTCCAAAATGAACAATCCCAGTGTTTTAATCTCTTCTCATATGGAAGTTGTTCCATAACTTCAGTCATGTGTATTGCCTTTCACTGAACTTTTCCATTTCTAATATACCTTTTCTGAGACGAGGCAACCGGGATTGCACACAGCATTTAAGGTGTGGGTGTACCATGGGTTTTTGTAGTGGCATGATGATATTTTCTGTCTGATTATCAATCCCATTCCTAGTGGTTCATAACATTGCTTACTTTTTCGACGACTGATGCACCTTGAGAGGATGTTTTCAGAGAATTATCCCCAATGCCTTAAGATCCCTTTCTTGTGGGGTAATAGCTAATTTATATCCCCATCAGTTTATACATGTAGTTAGAATTATGTTTTCCAGTATGCATTACTTTACGTTTTTCAGCATTAAATTTCATCTGACATTTTGTTGCCTAGACCCTCAGTTTTGTGAGATCCCTTTGTAACTCTCCATTGTCTGTGTTGGACTAAAACACGGTTGTGTATTGTTGCTGTTGGACGACATGTTGCAGGTACTAATTTACTCTAAAATGATATGTCAAAGGGAAAAAACCTCTTTGAAATTCACCATCTCCTCTCATTAAGGGGTATGATGCACCACTAACAAGAGACTAGGGCAACCTGTAGTACAGGGTTTTTTTGGTAGGGGAACCATTTGCTCAAGTCTATACCATTTTTTTAACAAAAAAAAATCAAATACACACAAAGGGCCTGTTTGTATGGGTGATTGGTGACTTTATGGGCAGTGACTCCTACATTCAGGCTCTGCATTGGCGTAGGGATTGGTCTGTGCAGAATTACTTGCAGAATTGGAGCCTCGTCAACATTTTTCTCTAGATTCTAATCACACTTGCATCAGTGCAAATCTGAATAATTTGAGAGAAGTCAACAGAGTTACTCCAGAGTGCGCTGGTGTAAGTGAGATTAGAATCTAACCCTTCGTGCTAGAGGTTTAGAAGATCTATAAAACATTCATAAAGAAAAGCTGTGGCCCAAAATCTAATGGATAAAATATTTTTATATGTTCTCAGGTTGGTACTGTAGGAGATCACCGCAAAGTGACAAGATTCTCAGATTACTGGCAGCAATAGAGGGATGGTGTTTAATGACATCACAGCTCCATTAATTGAGTTGGTTTACAGCTTTTGAAGCAGTAAAGGGTACAAAATTAACACTGATGTCTATCTTATAATGAGATTAGATCATTGTCGATATTGTGCTATCCCAATACCAAACTACTGAGCCATCCAGTTCCCATTAAATGTAAAGCAATTTGACTGGATACTTTTTCCTGAGGGGAGGGAAAAAAGAAAAAAGGGCAGTGAGACAGGAGTCAGAAAACACTTGCATAAGAGAAAGTGGAAACAATAGCAACTGTAAGAAATTTTGTATTTCCCTGGTCTTGGAATGAAAGAGGGTGATTGTGCTCCTTAATTAATTCATTGCTAAATTGTCACTTACTGAACTGTGTGCGCTCATGGAAGTGTGATTCCACGGTAGCTTGGATGTTGAACTCTCATTGACACTTAGAAAAGCAAGTGTAAAACGTGCTAGCCCATCAGAATTCTCTAGTCAAGTGTATCAGTGGTTGTCATTCATAGCTACTTTGGACAGGTACAAGTGACAGGGCAAGGTGCAAGGCTTGAATTGGGCTCAGAAAGTGGCATTGTTGCATATGAAGTTTTAAAAGGAGTTTGAGGTGACTTAAACGTGTAAGCAGAAAAGAATATACCATGTAACAATGATGGCTCGCCAGGCATGGGGATTCAGTCCCCTCTTAAAAAATCTCAAAGAAGTAGGGTAAACATCTGATGAAGTGGATCTTCCCTTGAAAGCTCATTATGTAATAAATAAAATCCTTATTCTTCAAGGTCCTACAGGACTGTGTGGTCTCTTTTAAGAAATGAGTAGAAGAGATCACAGATCAACAGCGAAATTGTGCAGCTTGATTGTCAGCTGGAATAAATTTCTCTAACTCCCCATTGAGTTTAATTTTGTCCTTGGCTATGTTCAGTTAATGATATTTGTACTGATGTCTTGGGGGCGGGGTGCAAAATTGGGCATAGAACTACTTTTAGTGAACGGAGGTTTCCCTGCTGGTTATTAGAAAGTAAATCTGGCAGTGGAATATTGGTCTCCGTCTCAATTAACCAGATATGTTTTTTTGGAGAAAAATTCATGCTGACTTGTGTACAAAGGCTATTTCCAGAGCTGCGCATATGGTACCAAATGATTGTTTTGAGCTGCACAGGTGCCTGTTGGACCTTATCCAGTTGCTGAATGCTTTTGTTTCATTAAAGGTGGGATTCCCTCCCCCACCGCCAAAAAGCAGTTTAAAAATTAAGATCAGCATTTCGTATCTGCTCAGGGAGGAGACATTTGGCCCTGCAGCTGGGAAATATTCCAAAGACTGTGCAGCTCTGTTAATTTTCACTCTAGCACTTTGTGTTGGCGAGTCAGTATTTGGGCATAATCATATGGAAGTGTTTCTAGTAACCCAGGGCTTGACAATGCTACTCTCCCCAGCTTTTCATGGAAAGCGAGACGTCCTAGCTGAACAATTCCTACAGGATGCAAACTTTCACTTAAAAATAATGTCATCTTTATGGCTAGGAAATTAAATATGCTCATGTATTATAGTGTCACTTTCCTGAGTCGGAACACAGCCCTGGTATCTCTGCTGCTGCGCCTCACTTTCCCAAGCAGCAGATCCTAGTCAGCTACACTGCTGTTATTCTGAACATGGGTGCTTATGAAACTGCCGAGAATTATACTAATTTCGCACTGCTGGTGAAGGCTGGGAAAGGGTAGAGGTGCAGATATCTTCTCTTCCTATTTCTGTCTTGCATCAGCCGAGAGACACCAGACAAAGGACTAACCATAGAAAATTCATTCTCTCTTCTAAAAGTTAGAGAGGGGAAGGAGGGCTCCTCATTTATAAGAAATCAGGGTCACAGTCAGGATTTATAGTGTTGAGACAAGTTTCAATCTCCTCACTGCTTTTCAGCAGTCTCACAATTCTCTCTTTCTCCCTTTTTTCACCTTCGTTGGCTCTCCTACGCTCCGATCCCACTGCTAGCCTGACTGGTTTGCTTCATAATGTTTTTATTTAAACACTGTTCTTTGTAAATAGTTCTCTCTGCATTGCAATGAACAGAGCTTGGGAGAGAGAAGAATTGGTTTTGTGTGTTTTCAGTTCCTCTTACCACTAAACCCCTTCCCAGGTGCCTGAGTTAGGGGCAATGCTGCAAGTTGATGACCGTGTAAGTAAGATGGGAACAACAGGCAGATGAGCACAGATGTGGGTTCTGTGCTTTCTCTTTGGTTAGGTGGGATGCTCAGCTTCCAAAGAAAAGTGGTGTAGCTCCATTGTGAGTTCCTCCCTCTGTCCAGCAACTCATTCACACTCCCTGCTCTGTCTTCCAAGCTGCGTCTACACGTGCACGTTACTTCGAAGTAGCGGCACTAACTTCGAAATAGCACCCGTCACGTCTACACGCGTCGGGCGCTATTTCGAAGTTGAAATCGACGTTAGGCGGCGACACGTCGAAGTCGCTAACCCCATGAGGGGATGGGAATAGCGCCCTACTTCGACGTTCAACATCGAAGTAGGGACGTGTAGACGATCCGCGTCCCGCAACATCGAAATAGCAGGGTCCTCCATGGCGGCCATCAGCTGGGGGGTTGAGAGATACTCTCTCTCCAGCCCTTGCGGGGCTCTGTGGTCACCGTGGGCAGCAGCCCTTAGCCCAGGGCTTCTGGCTGCTGTTGCTGCAGCTGGGGGTCCGTGCTGCATATACAGGGTCTGCAACTAGTTGTTGGCTCTGTGTATCTTGCACTGTTTAATGAAAGTGTGTCTGGGAGGGGCCCTTTAAGGGAGCGACTTGCTGTTGAGTCCGCCCCGTGACCCTGTCTGCAGCTGTGCCTGGCTCCCTTATTTCGATGTGTGCTACTTTGGCGTGTAGACGTTCCCTCGCTGTGCCTATTTCGATGTTGGGCTGAGCAACGTCGAAGTTGAACATCGACGTTGCCAGCCCTGGAGGACGTGTAGACGTTATTCATCGAAATAGCCTATTTCGATGTCGCAACATCGAAATAAGCTATTTCGAAGTTGGGTGCACGTGTAGACGTAGCCCCAAAGCCCTATATTCAATCAGCTGTTCACCACGACAACCTCACCTGAGTCCCTCTCACACCGTCCCCACGACCAGTCCACACATGTCCCATCCACACGGTGCCCCATTCGCATTGTCCCCACTACCACCCCCTGCGTGCTCTACTACTCGCATTGCTCCCACTACACCCTGCTCCTGCCCCACTCTCATTGTCCCCATTACCATCCCCCACATGCTCCATTCATGTTGTCCCCACTACCGCCCCACACCTGCCCTACTCACGTTGTACCCACTACTGCCCCACGTCTGCCCTACTCACTTTGTCCCCACTGCCACCCTACGCCTGCCCTACTCACGTTGTCCCCACTACTGCCCCACACCTGCCCTCCTCACGTTGTACCCACTGCCACCCTACACCTGCCCTCCTCACGTTGTCCCCACTACTGCCCCACACCTGCCCTCCTCACGTTGTACCCACTGCCACCCTACACCTGCCCTCCTCACGTTGTACCCACTACTGCCCCACATCTGCCCTACTCACGTTGTCCCCACTGCCACCCTACACCTGCCCTCCTCACGTTGTCCCCACTACTGCCCCACACCTGCCCTCCTCACGTTGTACCCACTACTGCCCCACGTCTGCCCTACTCACGTTGTCCCCACTGCCACCCCACACCTGCCCAACTCACATTGTCCCCACTACTGCCCCACGCCTGCCCTCCTCACATTGTACCCACTACTGCCCCACACCTGCCCTACTCACATTGTCCCCACTACTGCCCCATGCCTGCCCTCCTCACGTTGTACCCACTACTGCCCCACACCTGCCCTACTCACATTGTCCCCACTACAGCCCTACGCCTGCCCTACTCACATTGTCCCCACTACTGCCCTACACCTGCCCTACTCACGTTGTACCCACTACAGCCCCAAGCCTGCCCTACTCACGTTGTACCCATTACTGCCCCACACCTGCCCTACTCACATTGCACCCACTACTGCCCCACGCCTGCGCTACTCACATTGTCCCCACTGCCACCCCAAGCCTCCCCTACTTGCGTTGTCCCCACTACTGCCCCACACCTGCCCCATGCCCCCCGGACTCGTGTTGTCCCCATTACCTTCCCCCACATACTCCATTCATGTTGTCCCCACTACTGCCCCATATGTCCCCAACTCACATCCCCACTACTGCTCCATATGTGCCCTGTTCATGCTCCGTTCACGTCATCTGCTCATCCCCGCTCCCTCCCCCTGCGTGCCCCGTTTTCCTCAGCCGATCGTCCTCACTACTGCCCACATCCCACTCACTCCTTCAGCCCCCTTACTTCATCCACTCCATCACCACCTTTTCCCTTTGCCCCATCCACGCTCGCACCACTGCTGTCCGCCCCGTCACCTCCCTCACCACTCCCACCCCACACCGCAGGTTCTGTCACCGTCACACTGCACCCCACGCACTCAGTAGCCACAACCCCTCCCAGCTCAGCCCACCCGTCCTGTCATCACAGCCCTCTTCCTCCCCTCACCCCGCAGCCCACACGCTCTCCCTGTCTCACTCGACATACTCCCACTTGCCCATCTCTCACCCACCTCACTCCCTCACCCTTCCTTGTCCGCCCCCGAGAAGTGCCAAGGGGAGCACCTTCTCCCTCTCCTCATCTCTGCTGCCTGCCCCCTGTTCCCTTCTGGGACAATTGTGCTCTACAGCCTGGGCTGGGAGGAGTCTGATTCCCTCTGCCCGCCAGGGTAGGCAGCACTCAGCCCAGCTCTCTAGGACTAGGATTCTTCAGCTCAGAAAAGAGGAGCCTCAAGGGGGATATGATTGAGGTATGTAAAATTATGAGTGGTGTGGAGAAAGTGAACAAGGAAAACTTTCCTTGTTCCTCTAACATGATGATGAGGGAACACCAGGAGGAATTAGTAGGCAGCAGATTTAAAACAAATGAGAGGAAATTCTCCTTAGGGAAGCGGTGCAGACTGATTATGAACATCAATCAAACAAAAACAATGGTATTTGGAGATAAGGAAGTAGGAAGGAAGATCAGTGTGGATTATATTGAACTAGAAAATGTAGAGAAGTTCACATATCTGGGGAGCAACATAACGTATGATCTCGACTGTAAGAAGGAAATAGTGACTAGAATAGCGAAAGCAAGAGCGAGTTTGAAGACAATGGATAAGATCTGGAAAAGCAAAGCAATTAGCTTAAGAACGAAGCTGGGTGTCTTGAAAATGTGTGTATTCAGCAGCATGTTGCACAGATGTGAGACATGGGTGGTAACGAAAGATTCGAAAAGAAGAATATTGGCGTTCGAAAGGAGCTGTTATAGAAAGATTCTGAGAATAGGATGGATGTAGGTCACCAGTGAGGGATTATGTAGACAGATACAGCCGAAAGAGAACCTGCTGCAGAAGGTTATAAAACGGAAGCTACAACTATTTGGACATATTTGCAGAATAACCAATGAATGAAAAATCAAGACCCTAGTATTCGGCATAATGGATGGTTTCAATAGGAGAGGCAGACCCACAGAGAATGGATAGATGATGTAGTAGATTGGTGCGGAGCTAGTCTACAGAAACTAAGCCACTCTGCACTGGACAGGGAAAGATGGAGGGAAATAATGAAAGAGATATCAGACACCAACGGGCGCTGAGCCCACAGTTATTGATGATGATGATGATGATGACAGCGCACAGTCAACCTGTGGAACTCCTTGCCAGAGGAGGCTGTGAAGGCTAAGACTACAACCGGGTTTGAAAAAGAGCTAGATAAATTCATGGCGGTTAGGTCCATTAATGGCTATTAGCCAGGATGGGTAAGGAATGGTGTTCCTAGCCTCTGTTTGTCAGAAGCTGGAGATGGATGGCAGAAGACCGACTGTTACTTGTTCAGTTCACTTCCTCTGGCGCACCTGGTATTGGCCAGCGTCGGCAGACAGGAGACTGGGCTAGTGTTGTTCCTGTGTTGTTATGGTCACTTTGGTCTGACCCGGTAGGGCCGTTCTTATGTTCCATCAAAACTCTGGGGCAGGTTAGATTTAAAAAAAAAAAAAAAAAACAGATCTGTGAGGGATGATGATAGGTTATGCTGTGAATGCAGGGGACCGGACTTGATGGCCTCTCCAGGTCCCTTCCAGTTCTATGAGATATGATGTGTATCTGATTCGTATCTCCATGGGTTCCTCTATCTGGTCCTGCACCTCATTCCTTCTCTGGCTAGCATGAACCAGCCAGGGCCCAAGGACAGAGGAACGTGGAGAGGCTGCGCTAGAATGAGCCTTGGGTGCCCTCTGCTGCTGTGTCTGCTGAATTGTGAGCAGCATGTTTAACAAAGAAAAGCCCAGCTTCAACAAGTAAGTTAGGTGAGGCTACTGGCAGAACATGGGCCAAGGCAGTATGCCCACCGTCCCTACTCTAGCAGGGCCCTGAAAACCTATCGCAGCTACAAACTTACACGAAATGTTCAGCCTTCAAGCAGAACCCATGTTCGACATTCCACATGTTCAGCCCAGGCATTTCCTCTGGACCTTAAGTTGGGGGTGGTTCTCCTCAGGTCTCATCTTTGACTCTTCCTTTGCCAGGAGGTATCTGGTCAATTTACCAGGCTCTGACTGTTCTCTGGGCCTGCCCTTTTTCCTCAGCTGTGGGGAGGAGTCAAAACTGGATCTGTGAAGCTGGATGCAGGGTGCCAGTGACAGCTTTTAAAATGAAGTAACCTCTGTAAACGATGGCCCTTGGGGCAGTGGCTCAGCAGTGTAATTGGATTGACAGGCTATAAATTAAACGCCAACCGTTTGTCATAAAGCCATGGGCAGGCAGTCGGGGCTAATATGGCTCTGCATAACTTTCGGGCTCATCCACCTGTCGTACACAAATCAGCCTTCACTCATTTGTGTTGAAGTTTGCACCATCTCTACTATGTGGGCAAATGTACATGCACTACCGAGAGGTCTGGGTCCCCGCTGGGAGGTGTATCATTGCCGCATGAGAAGGCGATCAAGCCCAGATAATTATTTATACAGGGGACTCTCCATCCTGAGAGGCTAAAATATATTGTCTTTCAGATAGGGAGCCAGTTCTTTGAAATGAATACCAGCTGCCCGCTAAGCATTCCCTTCATCTAGTCTCTACCATTCCCTTTCCAAAACACCTGATGCTCAAACTTAATAGGAAGCCTCATGCCTGACCTCTGTATCTCAGGATCTTATTTCTTAACTTGGAATGTCAAACTTCTCTGGTGGCTGGGCCCATATAGTTTTCAGAACCCATTACCCTTGTCTGTCTGCAAGATGGATTCACGTTTGTCTGCTCCCAAACATCCAAGAGGCTACAGTTTCCAAGCAGTCACCACAGTAGCCTTCAAACAGAGCCATCTTTACCTTACCACTTGTTTAAACAATGCCGGTTCTGACTGAGTCCTGTTCTTGGGACTGCCTGTGAGAAGCCCCGATGCTGTATGGAACACAGAAACAAGGTGTAAACTCAGTGGAATCAGTGAATGTCAGAACGAGCGGCCTCTGGTCACCACTGCTCCTTTGAAGATATGTTTCAGTCTTCAAAGCCTTGTTCAATATTGGCTTTGGGTCTAATGTTGATTTTTAAAACTGCATTGGAAGCAAGTTTTTAGGGGCTCCCTTTGTTCTTTGGATTCAGAATTGCTCAGTAATTTTAGCACTAAAAACCTCCTGGCTGGGGCACAGGGAGGCAGAAGGCACAGTTTGTAATGTGATCCTATCTGAATCAAAACATATGGCATACCCCTATTCCATTGTAAATGACCCCTTTTATTTTTCTGTCATGTACCTGACTAGTGCATTACCTCCTCAAGCCAGTAGGGAGAGTTCTCTCCTAGAACAGCAAGACAAAAAAAGAGCTGCCTCATTTAAACGTATGTCCAAATCATCCTATCCTGATATTACACATTGGAGAGAACTGTTTGAACTACTCACCGACGTCACTGGGTTCTAAATTAATTAGCGTCAGATCCGGGCCTGGATCTCACTGCAGGTATCTCACTGCTGCTGTTCTTTGAACCAGTGAGAAAAAAAACAAAACAGCAACATGTTAGGAAGCACAGAAGCTTGGCTGCAGAATAATATAGAAAATGTGATTGTGCCAGAATATAACAAATATTAAATCAGCTGGGGCTCTGGGCTGAGCTGTGCTCATCCAGGATATTGCAGAATTAGTGTGTCTGCTTCTGAGACGGTGAACAGTGATGTGTAGGGGCAGGGCAGATCCCGCTAATGAAAAGATCAGGAAAGGTGGGGAATCATAAAAGTCTACGAAAAGATTATAGAGAGGTTGGAGCAGGAACTGCTCTTCAGTCTGTCTTATAACACAGGTACTGGGGGGACGCAGTCTGGTAAACTAAAATTCAAACTGCAAAAAGGAAACAAACAGCCTGTGCAAGTCGTTACCTTGGGGTAGCATTGCGATGATGAGGTTACGGGAGTCAGAAAAGAACTGGACATGTACACAGATATTAAGGCTATCCAGTTACGATAGCAAACATTTTAAAAGTTCACAAGAGTGTGGGGAGGAGCAGAAGCCCTCAGGTTTGGGGGCAAAGCCAGGGGCAGGTTATCCCAGATTTGCCTTCAGTTTCTGGCATTTTTTTCTGAAGCAAATGGTACTGGCCACTATCGGAGACATCATACTGAGTTAGACAGACTAGTGGTCTCAGCCAGTCTGGCAATTCCTGTGTTGTTTGGCTGCACAAAAGCAGTGACTCTAATGTGGCAAAGCTCCAGTCACTGATGTAATGACTTGAAAACATTCTGGGTCTTGTCTTTTCCTTTTCCCTTGGTTATATACAAAGTAATTCTCTGGTGGATCCGTTCATTTTAGAGCTCTCATTTCTCAAATTATGATGCATCTTCAAAGGAAGGAAGGCTAAAAGAAATCCTCTGATCTCCATTCAAAACCTTTTGCACTTTTCCCCGACAAAGTTTATGTGGTTTGATGAAGTGTGAATTTTCATCCTTTGCCTCACTGTTCAACTGCATATTTGTAAGTGAAAATGGAAAGTATCAGGTTTAAACATTGCAACCCAAAGCGCACACCATAGTGACAGGCTAAGTTTCTAACTGAAAGCAAAATATGAGGTGGTGATCTACAAGGTCAATCCTGAGGGAAATTCTGAGACTTTGAAATTTCATCCAAATCATCGCAAAAAGAAAAAAAATCAAAATCTCAGAGCTTTTCACAAAACAGCATATTCCAAAATGCTTTGTTTTAGCCTTATGAAATTGCATTTCAGCATTAATGTTTGGATTTATATCCTGTATTAATTGTTCAACATTATAGTTGCTGAAATGACAAAGTCAAAATAAAATGTTCAGTCTCATTGAAAGGAAAGGCTGTGGTGATTTCTCCTCAAAAATGTTTAACGAAAGCATTGTTTTCCATGACAAGCATATTTAGCAGGAACTCTACATGACAGCTTAGGATGGAAAGTGAAGAACAATTCACCAGCCTATGGCTACACTGTAGGGTTTTTTCATAGTTTCAACATTACAACCTCAAAATAAGTAATGTCAGAAAATTGCATTTACACAGCCACAGCGTGACAAAAGGGAGTGTTCTCATTCACAGCCACAGCATTGCAAAAGGAATCTTCACATGAGCTGATAATACCTGTGCTTTGTTCACACGTATTCCTTTTCCACTTTGAAGCAGGGAGCTGGCAAGAGTCGGTTGCAGAGCTGGAGTAATTATTATCTCATATTATCCTCATTGGCTGTGTGAAGGCTTTGGTGGGGGAAAAAAGGGGGGTTTCTGGAAAAAGAAAACAGTGTAGACGTCCCTGTAACATGAAGAGGAATTAAGTAGGCAGATGCTTTTCTTGTGTCACAGCAGTTAAGCGGTGTAGACATAGAGTTTATGAGTAGACCTGTGTCTTTCGCAGAGGTCACAGATTCCATGATTTCTTGCAACCTCCATGACTCCTGCAGCAGACAGCATGGCTGGCCCTGAGGCCAGCTGCTCAGGCAGCCTGGGGGACAGCCACCTCGGCTTTTCTACCAGATGTTCAAGCCAGAAGAATCCCAAGCAGCCCCACAGCCGACTGTACCAGCTGCTGCTGGAGGGGTCTGGGGCCAGCCATGCCAGCTGCTGCTCTGGTGGCCATAGGAAGCTGGCCCTGGGGACTGCCTGAGCAGCTGTCCTGGGAGCAGCAAGTGGCTGCCCCAGGGTTCCCCCACCCCCCCAGCTTGTGCCAGGGGTGCCCCGGACTCTTCCCCCGCTTCCAAGATTCAATCAGCAGCTTTTATAATAGAAGTCATGGACTGTTCAGGAGTCTTGATTTTTTATTTCTTACATGTGACCACAACATGATTTTTGCTAAACACACCCAGGAATCATAGCCTTACTTATGAGCAGTGTTCCCTGTAAGCTGTGTGCTTGTGAGGATGCTCAGGAGGGTCAGACTCCATTCAGATGATTAGCAGAGCCCTTAGCTAGATTTTGTCTCTCTGCAGGTGGTGCACATTTGAACATGCCTTGGTGCACATTAAAATTATTCTGCACATTGATGGAAGAAATCTGTACATGGATGGAAAAGATTAGAGGGAACATTGCTTATGAGTCCTGCATTCCCCAGATGTTGGCTGCTGAACCTTTCCATTTCATAGCTTTAAGTTTCTGATATTTAATTTTCAGGCAGTAAATGCATTTTCCAAGTCTCCACTATTGGTATGGAGTGAGAGTGTTAATTGTCCATGGCATTAAAAATGTAGTAAACTAGTTTCTTGCCCTGTCTAATCATGCTTTGAAAAGTCGTGGAGATTGGGAGAGATCCCGGATGATTGGAAAAAGGCAAATGTAGTGCCCATCTTTAAAAAAGGGAACAAGGATGATCCAGGGAACTATAGGCCGGTGAGACTTACATCAGTCCCTGGAAAAATCATGGAAGGGCTCCTCAAGGAAGTCATTTTGAGGCACTTGGAGGAGGGGAGAGTGATCAGGAATAGTCAGCATGGATTCATGAAGGGCAAGTCATGCCTGACCAATCTGATTAGTTTCTACAATGAGATAACTGGCTCTGTGGATGGGGGAAAATCAATGGGTGTGATTTATCTTGACTTTAGCAAAGCTTTTGATACGGTCTCCCACAATATTCTTGTCAGCAAGTTAAAGGAATGTGGATTGGATAAGTGGACGGTAAGATGGATAGAAAGCTGGCTAGAAGGTTGGGCCCAGAGGTCAGTGATCAACAGCTCGATGTCGGGATGGTGGTCGGTTTCTAGTGGAGTGCCCCAAGGTTCAGTTCTGGGTCCTGTTCTGTTCAACATATTTATCAATGACCTGGAGGAGGGATTGGGTTGCACCCTCAGCAAGTTTGCGGATGACACTAAACTAGGGGGAGAGGTAGATATGCTGGAGGGTAAGGACAGGGTCCAGACTGACTTAGACAAATTGGAAGACTGGGCTGCAAGAAATCTGATGAGGTTCAATAAGGACAAGTGCAGAGTCCTGCACTTGGGCCGGAAGAATCCCAAGCATTGTTACAGGCTGGGGTCCGACTGGCTCGGTAGTAGTTTTGCAGAAAAGGACCTGGGAGTTGTAGTGGACAAGAAGATGGACATGAGTCAACGGTGTGCCGTTGTAGCCAAGAAAGCTGATGGCATATTAGGTTGCATCAAGAGGAGCATTGCCAGTAGATCCAGAGAAGTGATTATTCCTCTTTATTCAGCTTTGGTGAGGCTGCATCTGGAGTACGGTGTCCAGTTCTGGACCCCCATTTGTAGGAAGGGTGTGGATACACTGGACAGGGTCCAGCGGAGGGCGACCAAAATAATCAGGGGGCTGGAGCATATGACTTATGAAGAAAGGTTGAGGGAGTTGGGACTATTTAGTCTGCGGAAGAGAAAACTGAGGGGGGACTTGATAACAGCCTTCAACTTACTGAAGGGAGGCTGCAAAGAGGCTGGAGAGAGGCTGTTCACAGTGGTCACGGATGGCACAACACGGAACAATGGTCTCAGGTTGTGGTTGGAAGGGTCCAGGTTGAAGATTAGGAAAAACTTTTTCACTAGGAAGGTGGTGAAGCATTGGAATGGTCTACCAAGGGAAGTAGTGGAGTCTCCATCCCTGGAGGTGTTTATGTCCCGGCTCGACAAAGCCCTGGTGGGGCTGATCTGATGGGTTTGGTCCTGCTTAGAGCAGGGGGCTGGACTTGATGGCTTTTTTAGGTCTCTTCCTGCTCTATTGTTCTATGATTCTATGCGAGGAGCTAATTTTGTCACTGGCAGATTGTTGGTTTTGATTTGCTTCCCTGCTTCCCAAACTTAGATTGTTATTTATTGTTGGTGGAACCCAGAGGCCTCAGCTAAAATCCAGATGCAGTTGTGCTCTGTGTTGTGCAAACTCAGCGTGATACACAGTCCCTCTCTCAAGGAGTAGACAACAGACAAGGGAGAAGGTGCAGGAGGTGGGCAGAAACACAGAGGAGTGAAGTGATTTGCATGAGCTCATGCAGTAAATTGACAGGGGAACTGAAAATAGAACACAGGTCTCCTCGTTCCATGCTCCAGTCCAGTGTCTGAGACACCGTACTGTGCTGCTTCTGATTATCTCAATTGTCTCCCTTCATCCACCGGGGCTTCTCTTCGGCTCTCTTTTTCTCCCCTGCCATGCTTCGTTCCAGGCACTGATAAGCTGCTACGACCACACGAGTTGCATTCTTGCTAGAGTGACCACATTGCCCTGTGGCAAATACAGGACCCCAGCCTCCAGAGATGGGGGGCCGCTGGCCCACATCAGGGCTCCTCAGTAAAGGTGGGTAGCTGCTTGACAGTGAAGCACAAGGGATGGGGGCACCACAAACTCATAGAAGGGGGCGCCAGGGAATAAGGCAGCCACCCATGGCAGAGTTCACCAGCAGTGAGATCTGCCTCTGTGGGATGTCAGGGAATGGGGCAGCCTCCCAGTGGAGGAGCTCCCTGGCAGTGGGGCTGCAGAGTCAAGACACTGGCTACCAAGGAAAAGAAGCCCTGGAAAATACAGGACAATTTGCCCATTTTCTTAAAAATGTTGGGAAGCCTTTGAGACAGTTCAAATAAGGGACTGCCACAGGAAAAATGGGACAGAGGCTTGCCCTTACTCTCGCCTTTTTGATCTGATCACACTGTGGTCTTAAACCCGCCCAGGTAGAATGAGGGACAGCTCAGCTGTTGGTAAAGGCCCATGGGAGTCTCCTGCTTCTTGCGTAGAGATTTGAATCTAGTGAAGCCCAGTGATGGGGTGTGGTCTGTATGGGGAACGCCTGAGTGGTCCTAGAACACACCTTCCAAAACCCACCGTCTGAGCTGTCACCTTTGGTGGTGAAGAGTCAAGCTGCCGTCCTGCTCTAGGCCAGGGTAGCCGGGCAGCACAAGGCGGACAGAGTTTGCAGTGCTGTTACTCCTCGGAATAAACAGGACTTCACTGACCCCTTTCCCAGACCCGACTGGTCACATTGCTGTCTCGGGGTGGGATTTTCAAAGGGAATAAGAGTTGGGGGCCTGACTCCCAATGACTACCCCAGCCAGTGGTGGGGTTGAGGTTTAGCAGACACCAGCAGAGGAACACCATCGGCTTTAGTCAGAATTATTCCTCTTTTCCCTGCCACCGCAGGCTGCGGGAGCCAGCTGGCCGCCCTTTGGAAGGATGTGGTGTGTACTTTTTCCTCCCAGCTGTCCCAGAGCCCTGCCGACTATGTGGGGCCCATGCACCACCCTCCCTCTTCCCATTGAAGTGAATAGCTCCAGAAGCAGCTTGGAGTTAGGCAATCCTTGGGCAGGGCAAAGGCAAAAGCTCCTCTCCCCATATGCTTTTCATCTTTCCAAGGCATCTGCCCAGAGCCAGCCACAGCCCAGCTCTTCATCTGCTTCCAACAGCTGCATCATTCTAGTAACCAACATTGTTTTGCTCTGAGCATAATGAGGCCTTGATCCTGACTCAGGGGGCAGAGGGGCAGGCTCCGCCTTCATAAAGATGATCAGCAGAAAGTTGGGACTTCAATCGTCAGTTGCTAACGCCTCTGCTCAGTAACGGCCTCCAAGGGGGTCCAGGGGGCAGCTGCTTCTCCTTGTTGGAAAGCATCCCTGGGAAGTTCTGTTTCCTGCCAGCGGAGGGAATGTCATGTCACTAGGTTACTTTGATAAGACAGCAGAGGCCGGGCTTCAGCTATTGCACATCTGTTCTCAGACATGGGACAAGTAGGTCGCTTGTGAGCCAGCGTGTCGTGGGAACAGGCGGAGCAGCAGCAACACACAGAATACTACAGTTCTACCAGGAGTGCTGTCACTCTAGCCCTGCCACCCCCCAGCAGATGAGAACTCCATGAGAACGGGTCACTGTGGCTAGCCAGTTGACCCAGATTCAGGACAGCACAAGACAGACTGACTGGAACATAATTCTTGTATCATTCAGATCCGAAGTGAGAGTCAATTGATTAGTCATTCAGTGCACTCCAAAGTATTCACACATGCCACATAAGTAGGGGCCTATCAAATGCACAGCCAAGAAAACCATGTCAAGGGCCGTGAAATCTGGTCCCTTCCCTCCTTTTAAATCTGGTCTTCTGTGTGCTTTTCTCTTGTACCATGCAGATTTCGGGAGGAGAGACCAGCATTTCTCAAACTGGAGAGCCCTGAGCCAAAAGGCAGCTGCCGTGGGGTTGCAATATGGTCACCCTCATTTCTGTGCTGTCTTTAGAGCTGGGCAGGTGGAGAGTGGTAGCTGCTGGTTGTACACCCAGCTTTGAAGGTAACATGACCACCAGCAGCAGAACAGAAGTGAATGTGGCAATACCATACCATGACTTCCTTACTCCTGCACTACTGATGGTGGCAACAGCAGAGCTTCAGGACATCCCCCGACACACAATAACCTTGCAATCCCTCCCCCACAACTCCTATTTGAGTCAGGATACCTACAATTACAACACCGTGGAATTTCAGATTTAAATAAGGGAAATCCATGATGTTTGTCATTTTTAAACACCTGTGACTGTGAAATCAACCAAAATGGACTGTGAATTTGGTAGGGCCCTGCACATAATCCACAGAGGAGTTCTAGTGATGCAATGTCATATTTCCAGGTAGGTTGAGACTTGGCTCTGCTGCTTTGGGTAGTGCAAGTTTTGTTGCTCCAGAGAGTAGACGTAGGATCAGTTTTGTGTCCACAATAGATCTGGTGATCTTAGGCCTGCTGAGGAGGGGCAGTTGGTCAAGGGGGCAATTCCATAAGGGCTGGTGATGCAAAGGGGTCCAGAGTTCTCACCACTGCTGCTACTGTGGTAGTGCTGGTGGCCAGAGCCCCAGGCCCCTTGGAAATGACGCAGAAGTGCCACTCTGCCACTGCCTGCGGCTCTGAGTGAGGCAGGTCCCAGTGCCATGCTGCAGGTGGCACTAAGGGTTGAATGCCTGAGGCTTCACCTCTTCTGGGGGCATGGAGCAAGTTACCCTCGCCCCGTGCCTCACCCTCAGGGCCACAGTGGCTGTCAGCCCCACAGCATGACCTGTACACTCAGTGCCAGAACTTTTATCCCATGAGTTGATTACCAGAATGCCTAGCAGATGGGAGAAATAACAGTTCCTCTTTTGAACTGCAGCTGCTCCTTGATAGAATTTCCAGCTGGGGGGTTTAATGCTACATTCTGTTCTCCATTGTTGGAGCATCGACTGCCTAATTTTCAGCATCTTTCCATGCCATATGACATCAGTGTCTTAATACCAAGCACTGCCAGGGCTGATAGGGAATACAATGCTCAGGAAGGGACATTAATCTGATGCTGTTTACTGAGTCCCACACCAATTATGACAACAAGAAGTCCTGTGGCACCTTAGAGACTAAGAAGTGTTTTGGAGCATAAGCTTTCCTGGGCAAAGACCTGCTTTGTCAGACAAAGTGGATCTTTGCCCATGGAAGCTTATGCTCCAAAATATCTGTTAGTGTGTAAGGTGCCACAGGACTTCTCGTTGTTTTTGCAGATACAGACTAACAAGGCTACTGCTCTGATATTTGACACCGATAATGATACATTGTGGCATCCTGGAAGGTTTTGAGATAGAGACGTTTCTTCCCCAGCAAGTGTCAACCCATGTCACTCCAGGAACTTGGACCCCGGTTAACACCAGCTGAGGAGCTGGCTCTGAATATATAAAAATGGAGTTGCAGATTTAGCCCTTTTAGGTATGATTGGGTGACATCTGTAACCTAGGTGTTTGACTTGCCCAAGCGAATGTCCATGACACAGCTTCCCTGTTGGGTTCATAAAGACGCCACTCCTGGCTTAGTCATATCTAATTGGTATATTTACTAGCTGTATGGCTGTAGGCCTCCTAGATTCTTTTAAGGCTAAGAATGGAGGCCTGTGTTTTACTGAGTTGCAGTGAGATGCCACATACCAAAGGAGCAAGTTCGGGTTTTTTTTTTTACTGTGAAATGTAATGATCTGACTCTCCAGAGAATCTGATAACTATTGCAAGCAGTTAAGTGAACAGAGAAAACAAACAAGGTAACAAAGGGCAGATTCTCTTGGGCCACTTTGTAAGGAGAATGCAAGCCTTAGGGTGAGTCTTATATTGGAGTGTGGACCAACAACTGTAGAGGAGTATGATGGAAGTTATAAATCAATGCACAAGATTAAATTTTTCCACTACTACAAAAGTAAAATCCTAAAGACCCCATGAGTGACTTCTCTGCATCTAGTGCAGGAAAGGTTGCTTACATTTGTCAGTCTAATATACAATGAATAATATGAAGATTGGTGGGCATCCCTGGAATAAGGCCCAATCGGGCAGCCATCATGAATTCGTTGTGATAGGTAGAACCCTGCAAATCTGTAGGCTTCTTTTGTAGCTGCAGCTGTCTGCATCTGTGGATGTGAATATCTACAGCTCATTTTTGTGGATGTGCAATAAATTTTGTATCTAGAACCCTGCAAATTTGCAGATATCTGCTCTACATCCATGGGCGTGGATGCAAATATCTGCAAATCATTTTTGCAGATGCTGATGTGGATATCAATTTTATATCCATGCAGGACTCTAGTGATGGGACTAGAGAGATCTCGGTTGCTAAGCCTGGAACCATTTTTTTATTGTCTAGCTAGATAAATGAAATTGGCAGATAATGATCTGAAGTCTCCTGGATAGTTATCGCTTTTCAGGAGTGTGGTTAGTGTCCAAGAGCAATTAAGCATTTTTTTTCTCTGCTTGGGGGAGTGATGGAACGCTTTAAGTATTCTAAGTAGTGAAAGTTCTGGAAAAGATTTATGGAACTCCCTTCTAAAGCCACCTAGCCATCAACATCGGCTGCATTTTGGATTTTCACTGTTAAAATCTGCTCCAGGGTGTAGTCTTTGTTTTTTTAATAATCTGCAGGATTTGTAGAGGAAACACTTGAGATTAATGGAGAAATGTTGTTGTGTCTTTTTGTAGAGCCTAATATTTTGCATTTTATTTTTTGACATCAAGGTACCTTATGGACAAATTCATGAAAAAAAATTTTCATTGGTTCTGAGTTTCCCACTCCTCCAGGGAGATCTAGAAATTGCATTATTTTAAATTTAACTATGTATTCATTTTTTAAGGAAGTTTTAGCCAGTTTACAAATTTGTGCCATGTAAATATCAGAAGCAAAACAATCATTGCACCAGTGAGCATTTGTTTAGGGAGATAGTATGTAGAAATATAAACACCAGAACTTTTGATTTAAAGGGGTGTTACAATTTGGAATTGGCATTGTTACAATGTCTGTAAGGTGTAGGTTCTACTGATTTTATTAAATGAAGTGAGAGCTTTCCAGACACATATTTGAAAGACCAGACATATCTATTAGAGGTTAATATTAAAAAAAAAAAAAAAGTGTGGACTGTTGTGCTGGGGTTTTTGCAAGTGACTGAGCTTTGAGTATTGACAAAAGGGTAATGGATTTTTTTTTCTGCTACATATCTAGCTAGCGTGGTAACTTTTCCACAAGCAAGATCCCCTGCATTGTTTTTTTTAAACCATTCCTCTATGCTGAGCTATTCTTCATATTAATAATACTGTTTGTATTGTCAAGGAGCCAATAGCCCCAAATAGTGATCAGCTTTCATGTGCTAGGCTCTGTACAAACACAGAACACAAAAACCATCCCTGCTTCAGGGGGTTTACAATCTAAGCACAAAGACAAAGGACAACAGCTGGGTGCTTTGGGGTTTGTGGAACCAGGGCCTTCCTGAAGAGCAGGCAGAAATCATCAAGAAACTGGAATACATCGTTTTGAGAAGAAAATTCAGTTTTCAGTCATCTCAACTGGCAGATTCAAATTTCCACCACGCACTCTCTTTAAGCCTGCACATATTTCTGCAAGGTGCTAAATAGTTTGGTAATGAGCATAAAGGATGGAACCAAGCAAAAATGTTAGCCCCAGTGAGACTGTGGAAGAGTGGGCCAAATCCTTAGCTAAATGGATGTAAATGGAGGTAGCCCCACTGATTCAATAGCATTACACTCCAAATTAATGTCTCCTTCCTCCCCTTGCCAAGTCCTCTGGTTTATCTGATGAACCTAGTGGAAAGCTTTTATTAAAAGCTCTTCTTACACGTGGTAAACAAGATCAGTGTTATTACTAGAGAGTGCTATTTGTGTGCTGACCTCTAGCCCTGTTCCCATAGGTGTGTTGTGAGGTTATCAGTAAAGACAGGTGGTTCAAGGACTGGATATGTCAGATTATAGAAAACAGTGTTCAGTGATCAGTTCAAATCTGACTCAGGTCTGGAGTGACTGCAATTTCATTACATGTAGTAGCTATGTGCTGAGCTAGTCTCCAGATGCCCTCACCCAAGCAGCTGTTGTATTTCAGCAGAGAAGCTGCCAACGAATGGGCCTAGAGACTGGATTATTTTTTTCACCCCAAAGGAGGCTGTCCTTCCAGATCAGGGTTAAGGTACACCGGCTGGGGAACGTGCTTTGATTGCATTTTCCGATGGTGTGCCCATTCTGTGAATAACGGAGACTTTGCACGCCAGAGCTGTGAAGCCAGCACTTTCCAACAGCATAAAATTTAGTTCTCTAACTTCTGCAAATTGTAGAACTGATCCTGACTTTTCTTGTCAGCTTCATCCTTGTGATTTCTTGCCTGACACCAGGGAGCTGCAGCATCATTTGTCACATGTTATGACAGCACCAATTGCTTTTTGTACCCGTGCTACAGAACACCAAACAACCACTCTGCTTGTCATCAACAACACTACCACCTAAGGGCAGCATTCAGTGCAAATGTACTTCCCAACTTGTTCACCACAAAAACTTCCCGCGTAGCTTCAGGGCTCCCCAACTCCAGAGCTTCCACCACATCAGAAGCTAGAAACCTTCTGACAGAACATCGTCTGTGCCACTGTAATCAGGTCGCTTTGCTGATAGCATTTGCCCTCTTTCCCTGTGTGGTACTGCTGGAATGGTTGTCCTCCTGGTGCAGATGTGTTAAGTCCGCTAGGAGAGACCGGGAGAGGTGAGGTAGCCTTAGAAAAGAATTGTCTGTCATCCACTATGGTAATGTTTGTGTCCACTAGGTGTCCTCATATACTACAGCAAATGCATTCGCTGACACACAACCTCACTTTTTATCTTTAGCACTAGTCCTTTCACCTTCACCTTCTTTTGAACTGAAACATCTTCATACGTTTCCCACATTCTTCATCCTTGGGCCAGAGTTCTTCCTACTCATGACTCAGACACTGACACTCTATTACCTAAACACATCATCCAAATAAGCATGCGACTGAATAGGAAACAAGAAAGGTTTGCTGGTGATCTTCATGTCCCCATTGCCTTATAATAGCTGGCAGAGGGCACAAGTCAACCCCTGCATTCTGCGTAGCTTTCAAAGGGTCATTCAGGGCTCCAGCCTGAGGGACATTTTATTCTTTCTAACTGGTTGTTTGTAGAGCACAAAACTTGAAATAAAACACCAGTTTCTGTAACAGCATAATATCCACTGTGTTACGGGAAAAGTCAATCCTAAGGGAAAAAGAGAAAGGGAAGACTTTTGAAGGTGAAATTCAAAATGTGCACCCTACTTCCATGGCTCAAGGGCATAGACAGGCACTAAATGCTTAGAGCTCCACCAGAAAATGTCATCTCTACCAATGATATTTATACAGCCCCCGTCACTGAAGCATCTCACAACTTGTAATGGAGTTATCATCACAACACCTCTGTGACACAGGGCAGGGCCATTATCCCCATTTTACAGATGGAGAACTGAGGCACAGAGAGATTTAGGGTACATTTACACTTACCAGGAGATCGACCTGGTCAGGGTTGATTTTCTTGGGTTCAATTTCACGCTCCTAGTGGGGATGCACAAAATCAAACTGTCAAAGCTCGACAATCAACCCCATACTCCTCATTCTCCTGAGGATTAAGGGAGGTCAATGGCAAAAACTCCCGTCAACCTGGATGGCCAGATAAGTCGATCACAGATATGTCGACTCCAGCTACACTATTGCCATAGCTGGAATTGCATATCTAGGATTGACTTTAAGGTCTACGGTAGCCCTGCCCTAAGAGTGGTGTTCCTAAATCCACACCAGAAGTTATGGCAGAATCCCAAGCTAATGCCCTAATTACTGGCCAGGAACAGGTAGACAACTTCCCTGTGAGATGATATACATGTAGCATAACTGAACTCAGCCTGGGCAATATCCAGCCTTTGCTTTCCTCTGAGGTCATGCACCCTGTAACATAAATGTTTATTGATAATAATGTAGCTCTTTGCCATCCCTTAGCTTTTCCTGGCATCTGGAAGTGACCCTTCTAACAAATCTGAGTCCATCGTGTACTTTTACAGACTTCAGTGAAAAGAAAAGCCTTTCCTAGCCCAAGCCGAACCTTTGGACTGCAGGTACTGGCCTGATCAGTTTTACCCTCTGATTTGACTCTGTCCAGTTGTCCGCTTCACTCTGACTTAAAACTTCTACAGCACTTGGAAAATCCAGAGGTCAAGAATTTCCCCCGGGGGGGCCCACTCAGACAGGAAGCTGTCAGCTGACTTTTGGTACAAACATTCAACCCGAAATGAATGTGAAATGTTTAGCTTTCCACAATTAAATCAGCCTTGTTCCAATTTTCCATGAGGCAGGCAGAGGATATCTGCTGTTATCTATTGTGAAAGAAAAGGATGATGTCACTTAAGTAAACCCTTTCTTCTTTTTGTGAGGGGTTCAAGCACCATATGTGATCGAACAGTTCTGACACAGATTTCGATACTGCCAGCGCAAAGGGGTGGATACGAAACCTCTGAGCAGTCTCAGTGCTGTTTGTCTGGTTCATTTCTTCAGGGCATTGCTCCCGCTTTTTGCCTGTCGCAAGTGACCCAGTCCTTGCATGTCTGTAGTATCCTTTCGTTTGGAGATCTCAGAGCTTGAGAAGCGTGAATTAAGACTCACTGTTTCTCTACAGCGCAGTAGCAGCAGTGGTTAACTGTCACACAAATGCTTCCTGACATATCTACATGGCTAATCAACAGCAAATCTGGGAATTGGAACTCAGGAATCTGGACCCTCAGTCCTCTATTATCCACTGCATTACAACACCCGGAAGGTGAGAGATAAAAAGTAAAAGGTCACTTCAGGAAAAATAAATAAATTATTCTGCATCCCAAAGGAAGCTGAAACCAGGAGCTGAAACCAGCCCTGACTAACCCACCTAGCTGCTTGTGCTGTCCTCCAGCAACAATCCCTAGAGCTACAAGGGCTCATCTAACTGGGACAAGGGACAAATGAAAAGGATCAAACCACATGTGTTTGTTTCTGGAGCACAGTGCAGCACCCCCATGAATCTTCTCCCACAGCTCTGAGTTACCAGCACCTTATCCCTGCCCCACCCACCTGCTTCTGTTAAGATCTTAAAACAGCTTCTTCTGACAAACAGGCAACTTCTTTCAGCTTTGGATAGCGTGATTTCATCCTCGCTGGTCCGAGCACAGACACGGGAAGAAGCCACTCTGCCTGGCTGGCTTCTCACCCCCATTTATGCCTGCCAACCAATCTTCCCAGGACTTGAGGGCAGCTGGGAAAATCCAGGGGAAAGCCACATGAGAAGTCAAACAATAAGTTCTGTGCACCTCGGTCTGTGAATTCCAGGGGCCTCCCCCAAAAATTGGAGAGAAATTAACAAGAACAATGGCAGGAAATGCCTGAGGGTGGAAACAACAAATGGAGCACAGCCCACAGTGCTAGGAGCTTCCTGATTGGCTTGATTTGCCTGGGCAGGAGCCCTTAGAATAACCTTGAAATTATCCTACCAGGGTGAATTATCTCCCCATTAAAGCTGAACTGGCCACACACTTGGCTGCAGCGTGGAAAGTTTGCTACAGAACTCAAACGCCTTAAGGAAGATCGGTTTGGTGAAGTAGAAGCAGGACGATGATTCAAACAGGCCTGGGGAGCCTGGTACCCCCAGCTGCTGCTATAACCCTTTAAGCCCTTTAAATTGCAGCAGGAGCCTCAAACCGTGTTCCAGCCAGCCCTGAGGGCTGCCTGAGGTGGGACAGCATGCTCTGAAAGCGTGCAGCCCCAGCCCTGCCCCTTCTGGAGCACGCAACCTCTCCTCCCCACCGCCACTTGGCCCAGGGGTCTGGTGAGTCTGTTCGCCCCACTGAACATAAGTTACGCCAATGTAAACGTTGTCGTGGATAGTGCTTCATTGGTGGGAATGCTTCTCCTGCTGACATAGCTACTGCAGTTCACAAGGGTTGGAGCAGTGGGAGAATGATAGGGGTGTGGGATGAAAGAGACCTTCATCGTGGAGGACATTCCTCACCAGCACCATCCTTCATCCAAAGGGAGTACTCCAGCCGGCAGTGTCTAGTAAATTCAGTCGCTCCCAAATGTCACATCTGGAAGATAAAGTCCTATAAAATGTTTACATTGAGAAACAAATCCCCCATCGTGCTATGCTTCCTGCCCGGCTGTTTCACTGACGTCCCTGACTTTTGATCTCTGCCTTGGTGAGCGAAGCAGGATGTGTGTATGTGTCGAACTGGGTCCAAACGGATGTCTAAGGGCGGGGAGGACTTTCAAGGGGACTGACTTTGGCACCCAATCTATAATGACTTTCTAGGGGCTCTGGGTGTCCTAAGACCCCTGGGAAAGCCACCGCCTAACGTCTCAGGGACAGAGCTGCCCTGTCCATAGGGCTGTTTGGGGCTGCTGCACTTTGGGGGCCCCTGCAGCAGCCAACTCAGCTGTTCTAGGGTCAGGGCTCAGGGCAGCCCAGGGGATTACTTGGTGGATCCTCCCCCCAAGTCCCACCCCATCACCATGTCAGCAGGAACTGGAGCGACCCAGGAGCCCCAGAGCAGTTCACTTCCCTCCGCTGTGGAGAGGTGGAGCGCGCCGGGTGGGGAGGGTGGAGTGGAGCAGGCTGCTGGGATGTTCTGGCTCCTGTTGGCATAACGACAAGAGGGCCCAATCACTGTTGCTGCCCTGCACCAGCCATCCCCGCCTCCCCAGTCGGGCCCACTGATGGGCCAAGGGGGCAATTGCATAGGGGCCGGGAAGAGAGGGAGGGAGCCAGGCTGGAAGAAGGAGGGACAGAGCTCTGGGGTAGAGTCAGGAACGGGAGTGTGAGGAGGGCTGAGGTGGGTGGAGGAACCGGGCTAGGAAGGGGAAATAGTGGAGGGGTGGGGGCACACAGAGCCACTGAGGAGCAAAGGTGGGGCATAGAGGGGAAGGGGCCAAGCAGGGCCCAGGACTGCCGGGGATAGAGCTGGGCAGAAGGGTGGCTGGGGGGACAGAGTGGGAAGGGGCCAAGCAGGGCCCAGGACTGCTGGGGGGCAGAGCTGGGCAGAAGGGTGGCTGGGGGGACAGAGGGGGAAGGGGCCAAGCAGGGCCCAGGACTGCTGGGGGCAGAGCTGGGCAGAAGGGTGGCTGGGGGGGGTCAGAGGGGGAAGGGGCCAAGCTGGGCACAGGACCTTTCAGGGGTGGAGTTGGGCAGGGAGTTGCTGGGGGCAGAAAGCAGAAGGGGCTGAGCTGGACACCAGAGCTGTGGGGCAGAGCTGTGCTGGGTTGATGCAGCGGGGAGGGTCTCAGACCGCCACACCACCCCTCGCCTGAATGCAGTGCAATTTGATAGTTCACATGAGCTGACATGGGCACCTGCCAGTGTTTCACTGCCTTGTAGACAAATCTACATAGTGCACAAGCCCAGGTCCCCCAGATCTGTATTAACAAAGCAGTGTAGACAGTCTGGGCACCTATTCCCCATCTTTAATCTCCTAGGCAGCAATGCTTTTCTAATGGGTTGCAGGCACAGCTTGTCTGTCTCTGGCGTCGTAATGGGAGTCATCTGCTGTTCTTCTAGAGTACATTATTTGAATTGCTCCTCAAGATGTTGCCGGGACGTATCTGCCTTTTAACTCCTGATTAAAAACATCTCAAGTTAGGGACACACCAAGGGACTTAAAACAAGTGGAAATAATTTCCTGGGTTGTCTGTACAGGAAATCCATGGTGCAAAAGGCCGACACGTCAAGTATATGGTAAAAGTTAGACGAAAAGGATTTGATAGGAAGGCTTTTGTTGGCAGTTGCACAGGGGAACCGCAACTGGAGCATGTATATAATATTTATTCTCAAAGAACTAGAACCCAGCTCCATATCTTGCTGTTCACTAAAGTCACAACTTCATGAACGTGCCTCATGAGAACTGCATGGGGCAGTATCTGAGGATCTAAACTAGAATGCTTTAATTTACAGTGGCAAAATTGATTCTTATGGAAATGAAGATCTGCGTGAGACTTACATATAAGACTTTTACCCTCCCTTCGCCACAATGTTGGACTCGGGGATTTTTCAGCTCAGCTTGTGCATGAACAACTGTGTCTCCAGTTGCATGTGTTTGTCAGTTTCACTAAAGCAGCTGCCTGTATCCGCCAGGGAAGCTGTCTTCTCTGCCAGCATGCACACCTATACGTTGTGTGTGCGAGCACATGTCAGTTGGTTCATATACCCTGGCATTACATTACAATGAGGGTGAAATGAATGAGCTGAGTTTTCTAAGTTACCGTAGAGTGTGTGTAGATGTAAATGTTAATAAAGAGACAGCTGAGCTGCAGTCTAGGGTAAGGAGTGGGAAAGCACACAGGGGGAAATGCAGCTGTAATCAGGAGACGTGATGCTATATGACAGTAGATAAGGGTATCATCACCCTAGGGATTGATACTGATAATGCCATTTTATGAGCTCTACAGCTACAACTCAGGTATCTTGACCTCGCCACTAGACAACACTGTTTTCCTACTGCTAAGAACCCTCACTTCCTGCATTTCACAGGAGTCCGGGTGAGCTTGGTCCTTGGCTGTCCCTGGGCACCCTGTCACTGGGTGCTTCTATCTTCAGCTACAGTCTTTCTGCTCCTAACTCACAACTTTGCCTCTGGGCTCCTGGCTCGCCTCCTTCCATCCAGTCTCATCTTGGACATCTCCTTATGGAAGTCCGGCCACAGTTTAAAACCAATACAGCTTGAACGCTGAGCTCCTTATTTTCACCACAAATCTTCCTTGCCTCCTTTATCTTATCACTCTTTATCACCATATTCCCAGTCTCCCAGTCTCAAACACTCCTTGTCACCTTCAACTTTATGTCTCTCTAGACATGCCCATCAAGGTATTAACTAGATCTTGAGACACCAGGTTATATACAATCTGTAAGTTCCAGCTTTTCCTCTGTCCAGACAGCTACAATCCACCCCCTAAGTCATCTCCAGCCCTGAGTAAAGTAGCCCTCTCCTCACAGGCATCCTGAAACCCACCTCTCTGCATTCCAAGGGGTGCTACTAGTCTCATCTTGGTTGGTTGCTTTGAACAAGCAATATTCTTGAGTCCCTCTGGTGTTGCCTGCCTCTTACAGGTCATCAGCCACCAAATTCTGATCCATACCTTGAAGGCCCATCACAATCCAACCTCCCTCTGTTTAGCCATTGTTTTATCCCGCTGCATCATGACCCACCTCCTCATCTCTACCAGTAATGGCTCTTGCCATCACATGTTCACCCTGGTCTCCCACAAGCACTTTGCCATCATCTTCCATGTTGCGGCATAGGCTCAGAGCTGTCATCTCACAAGGCCAAGGCTGGACAGGATTTATGGGATTCACTTCAATACAGGGCCAATTAGGAATAATAGTACTTCATTAAGCTCATCTACTCCAAGTTACTGCAAAGTTTTCGCAAGGCACACATTAATAAGCCAAGTACAACAGGAATGTATAGGTCTGGACAAGAGGCTATTTGGCATGCTTACATCCCTTCTGCCACAGGGAGTTCTGGTCCCAAAGTTCCTCACGTCAGGGCCATGACAGATGTTGCTCCACCTGGGGGGAAGTCCAGGGCACTCCTGAGACTGAGAGTCCCTGGTGAAACTCAGCTAGGGGTGGAACCTCACAGGGACTTTATTCCTTAGCTGTTTACTGGGTGTGCACATACTGGCTCAATGCCACTTATAATGTTCTCACAGGGCTGAAGCCAAAGTTACCTTGGTTACAGGTTCTCTCTAAGCTCCCACATCTAAATTCAGGTGTCAGGGGCTGTTATTGCATTTATGTTTGCAGAGTTCAAGGCTGTAACAGGCTGTAACACGGGGATGGGAACTGGGCTGTGCCATAGGAAGGGAAGTTTCCACTCATGCTGTCTGAGGCCTGCAGGCTGCTCTTTAAGGCCTTTTGGCATGCAGACAGGTCTGTTGGTGTGTTACATGACAAGAATGCCTTTGCCAAATTAACTCACAAAGCCAGGCCCCTCTTGGTCCTTCAAATCTCCTTTCCAATCAGAGATTCTCTTCTGATGTCAGCTCTTTGGAGCAGGGTGTCAGGGAAAGACTCCCCACTAACTTCAGTGGACTTTGGCAAAGCCCCTAATCAATATTTCCTTTATATTTTTCCATCCATGTTCATAATAAATTTTGTTGTGTGCACTGAGGCATGTGCGGATGTCCACCACCAAAGGAAACACAGGCTGCCAGCTGTGGGCACACTGCTAATCAGCTGGGCAGCATTTAGATCTCTGCTGGGTGGCCGCCCAAGCACTCAGCTTACAGGGAACATGGACCCTATTACTATCTGGTTCTACAGTACCCAGCATGGTCCTGGATAATTAACCAATAATAAATTTACCAATGAATACATAGTATTTTGATTATAATCTATTAGTATCTGTAGATACTGGTTTGTGTGTATATAGCTCTGTTATCTTACAGAAACAAGGTTGGTGAGGTAACATCTTTCATTGGACCAACTTCTGTTGGTGGGAGACACGAACTTTCGAAACTGAAGTTGGTCCAATGATAGGTATTACCTCATCTATGTTGTCTCTCTAATATCTTGGGACCAACATAGTTATAGGTGCACTGCATACATGTTATGTTGTGTCTCATTCACTTTCCTTGGTCACACAAGGCCCCACCTAAAGCCTGTTCAAGTCAGTGGTCAGACTTCCACTGACGAGTGCTGGCTTTTGTAATATGTTTTACTTTCGGTACCTTCATTTAGCCAGACATAATTTCCTACTACTTCATAAGGGCCAGGAGGGGTTGAAACTGGGACTCTCAGAAAAACAATACCAGAGGTGTTCCCCCAGAAGAAATTTTGTAAGTGCCTCCAGTAATAGACAAGAACTTTTGCAGCCTTACAGACACACCCAGAAAATTAGAAGGAGCTGATTGAGTTGTTTGTTTTTGTCTGGTTGGCTTTTGTTGTTATTGTTCTGCTTTCAAATTCTATTTCTCCAACGTATGAGGGAAGTCTGTTAATTTACAAGTAGACATCCAGAGTTTGTGTAAGGCCATTTAAATCTTAGGGCACAGCTGAATAACAAAAAAAAAAAAAAAAACAGATTTGACTACGGGTGCATTGTGTTCAAGTCACTACTCAGGAAATTAAGTGAAAATAATAATTACATTAGAGGAAGAATTTACATCCAAAATATTTACATCCGTGAGAATGAAAGGATCCAGCTTTTGTGGTGTGAGGCTTGGGAAGAAGTATTGCTACATTATGAGTGAGATACAGAGAGCAAACCGCAATAAATGGCAAGTCAAAAGAAATAATCTTTTGGGAGATTTGGACGCTGACATAATCAGATTTGTAATTCAGTAGCATCATCCATCTGCAGAATTCAAAGCCTCCAAACAATTAAACCTTACAACACCCTAGACAGCTCGGTATTTCTGTTTTTATACATGAAGAAATTTAGGCAGAGGGAGATAAGTGACTTGTCTATGGTCACAGAGGAAAAACTGTGGCAGAGCTTGGAATAGAGAAATCAAATCTGCCTTCTAGACCTGCATCATGGAACACACAAGGCCCTCAGCTTCAGCCCTGATGCGCTACCCTCTCCCTCACCACCCCCATTGGCTGCTCACAAGGATGTTGTACTGGACCAGGGGTTGGCAACCTGCTGCTCTTTAAGAAGTCATTTGCCGCTCTGGATGCTGCTGCTGCTGACTCCTCTGTGGGTCCCTGTCCTGCCACTGATGAAATAAAGGAGCTACATTTAATTGGTTTAATGGCCGCCAGGGCAGAAGGATGGATCCAGCTATTAAACCAACTTAATTTAATTTCATTATTTCATCAGCACCAGGACAGGTAGCTTTAGAGAGCCCCCCCACTCGCCCCGCTACCTGAGAGGCCACACCCCTAGAGTGGGCGTGGCTTGGCTCACTGCCATCAGTGGAAGACCCCCACGCCAGCCTTCCTTCTTCTGGGCACATGTGGCCACCCAGCATAGGCTCCCCAGCCAGTGTCATGGATGGGTTAGTCCTGATGATGGGTTTGGGGCTGAGAGGGGTTACGCCTGGGGATGTGGGGGTGGGTTTGAGGCTGAGAGGAGTTAAGCCTTTGGATGGGTGGGTAAAGCTTGGGTTAGGGGGACATATTTGGAGGCTGAAGTGGAAAAGCCTGGAGATGGGGATGCAGGTTCGGGGGCCAAGAGGGGGTGGGGCGTGGAGGGTTGATGTGAACATTGCTCCTTCCTGTTTAAGAGCCTATCCCCAGGCGCAGTATTTTCCTTGTCCTCATTTGCTGTCCAATCCAGGGGTGACAGTAACAGACTTTCTAACTGGTGCAAATCATTGTGGGTGCTGCCCTTAAAATAGCGGTGTCAAAAAGTATGGTTTGATGTTATTTATTACAGACTGTCTCATGTTCCCATGCATTGCAGCTTGCAAAGTGTTGATTTTGTAACTGAATGTGAAAAAATGGGTCTTCTCCCTGTTTTGGTTGCAGAGCCCTGTACTGCACCCAAACCTTGGATCTTGTGTGATCTTGAGTCTGAAGAAAATTTAGGCTCTGATTCCCTAGACACACCCTTCTTGGCAGTGGGAACCCTGCAGCTCAGTTGTCTAGGCCCTGACCAGCAGCACACCTCCACGCCACCCCCCAAATTCGTATCCCCATCTCAGCCCCAAACCCATCACCAGCACTAACCTCCCAAGCCTCCCCAGTAGCTGTTGCAGACTCGGTGTCCCATGTGGCTGTGGACTTCTTGGCTTGCTGTTCCCTCCTGAAGGACTGAGAGACAATGTGAGCAAAGTAATTGCTCCATGCACACGTTTCCTTCATAGAGATAGCGCAAGAGACCACTATCTCCATGCCAAAACAAGAAGGGCTACCGCGGGGTTCTTCAGTCATTTCAGGGCCCCACAACAGGAACTGAGTGAATAACTGATGTTTTGGTTTGCGGGACGAACTAGAAAATTAATTGCAAAAATTGATGTGCTGCAAAGCAAATGGCATTGTTGGTCTTATGCAAATGAAAACAAAAGCAAAAAAAAAAATCACCAGACCTGTTTCTGTCTCTTTGAAATCAGGTGTGGGGTGCAGGAGTCAGGAAGGGCGTTGGGGGCGTGGAGGGAGCAGGGAAGGGGGCTGGCAGTGTGCAGAGGCTCAGGAGGGGGTTGGGGGTGCAGGAGTCAGGGCAGGGGTTTGGAAGGCATGTGGGGACTCAGGGAAGGGGGCAAGGGCCATGCTGCCCAGCCACCGGGGTTGCTCCCCTGAACTGGCCTGGGGCGGTAGGATCTGCACTTACTAGCCATCTGCACTGCTCACTGGGGAAGACCTGGCATTTCAGGGCCCACACAGACGGCTGCAGCTATTGAGCGTGTGCTTGCTTGCTGCCCCCTGTGGCCATTCTTGTGTATAACTGTCCCTGCTACCACACCCTTCTTTTTCTTGGATGAGAAACAGTTGCATTCCAGGCTCATCCCATTGTCCTGGCACAACCTAACCCTGACCTTGTTCGAAGCTGGATAAGAGGAAGCTGCCTACCAAATGTTTCAGTCTGGGGGGAGTTCTTGAACAAACAGACTCACAGATGGACAGACCAACACACAGACAAACAGATCCACAAACTCTTATAATCACCTTCAATTCTCATGTCAATGATTCAGTTGTGGGTACAGATGAGGAGAGCTGAGGGTGATCAGCCCCATCCCCTTGCCAGGCAGCCTGCACTTGCTCTCTGCCTGCCTGCTCTAATGTTTTGAGCTAGAGGCTACGGAAAGGGGCAAGACCGCTGCTCTCCCAAGCGCTTGCAGTGCTAGGCTCTCACTGGCTTCAGTCACCAGCCGGCTGTCTGGAAGGCAGCGGAGAGGGAGCAGGCGAACCTTTCTCTGCCAAATACAAAGCGCAAGAGGCAGAAGCAAGTGGCGAAAGTATTATCTCTCCTCTTTCCATTCTGCAGTGGCATGGGGAATCCATCTCCCTCCCGCCACCCCCAGTGAGAGCCGGCCGTTACTTCATGCTGGCTGGAAAGGAGTTGTCTGCTTTCTCTCATCTTGTCTCACTCAGCCCCTGAGCCAAGCCAGCGCCACATCAAAGGAGCAAAGCCCACCATGCTTAGCTGCTCCATGGAGAGGAGCAATGCATTCCATAATGGAGGCTGGAACTGATACACTACTGATACATTCTCTGTTACACAGAGAGGATGAAGCATCCGCACGGCTTCCTAGAGTCGGGATTTTCCATTTCGCTTGTTGCTCAGCAGAAGAGCCCAAAGAGCCAAGGAGCCCTAGAAAAATCAGACAGTCCATGTTGAGGTTAAGCATTTTGGAAGGCTGTGCTGTCCCCCTGTAGGTCATAACTGGGTGTTGGTGAGTCGCAGGTCACAGGTCTGATCCCCACTACCAACAACCCACCTTGAGATGCATCATTAATTAGGTCTGGGCTTTCAAGCCATCACCTTTCACTTGCACTGCATCAGCTTCTGTATTTAGCTGGCTCCTCAGCTGCCAAACATTTCCACTATCTTTCTGTGGCATGCTATGGGATGAATACCTTAGAGTGTCCAGCAAATGAAAGGTTAAATCCCTGCCACCAGCCACCTAGAAGCCCTGCAGCCTCTTCCACCTACCCAGCAATTAAGAGGTCCCGGGGCAAATGCTGACACACCTCTTTGGGAGCAGATACCTGATTCCCCATCCCCCAGGAGAAATAGACCTGCTTTCTTACAATCCTCCATCTGTTCAGCTCTGAGCAGGAGGTAGCTCAGCTCTGCAGTGTTTGGGCTTGGGGCTTCTGGAAGCTCGTTATTTTTCTGTTGTAGCCCCATGCGAAGGAAGCTGTGATTTTTTCCAGGAGCATGGAAAATAAACATCTGTCAAAAAGGCACCCTCCAGTGCAGGTTCACTTTACGCTGCTGGCCAGTCACAGCTGCTTAGCTCAGCAGCGGTGTTAAAGCCCTGGGATAGGATGAGGGAGACCAGGGCTCAGTTTCAGACTCTGCTCCCTTTGTCACCTGGAACAAGTCAGTTGATCTCTCTGAGCCTCACTTCCCACCTGTAAAATGGAGGTTACAATGCGTTTGCCATCCTTGGTCTGTCTTGCCTATTTTGGGCATATCTAAACTCACCAGGAGATCTGCGCTACGGTGATCGATGCCCCCAGGGGTCAGTTGAGCGGGTCTAGTGAAGACCTGCTAAATCAACCGCGGATCACTCTCTCATCAACTCCAGTACTCCACCAGAATGCAGAGCTTAAGGGAAGATGACTGGAGAGTTTCTCCCATCAGCCCCTCTCAATGGCAGGCCCTGTGGCAACTCATCCTAAGGTATATTGACTCCTACCAATGGGGCTGATAGACTAGCCAGGCCTCTGGGCGAGGTGGAGACGGGGACCAGCTCTGCAGTCTGGAAGGGGCGGAACCTTGTGGGGAAGGGGCAGGGCTGGGGGCTGCCCAGAGTGCACTGTGCTTCCTCCTCCCCCCAGCCAGTCCTTAGCACTGCCCAGAGCACGCCACATGACACTCCCACGGTGATTTAAAGGGCCTGGGGCCCCACCTGCTGTCAGTGCCACAAAAGCAGCAGCTGGGAACCCCAGGCCCCTTTGAATTGCTGGGTCCCTGGGCAGCTGTACATTTTACCCCCACCCCACCCCTGGGGAGCCTGAGCCCAGCTATGCTTTCCATTTCATTGGAGTTGCGTACCTCAGGTCAACATTCCCCCACAGTGTAGACCTGCCTCTAGACTGGGAGCTTTGAAGGTAGGTTTTGGTCTCTCAGTAAGTGCATGTCCAGCATGGAGCACCCTGGGTCCCCGAGCTCAGCTTGGCCTCTAGGGCTCTGCTAGGAACATGAGTGATGATGATGAGACATCCAGACCTAACTCCTTTACGCCGCCTTGTAATTCTTATGACCATTTACCCATTTGCTCCGCTGTTAGAGAGACAAGGCGAGTGACATGATACCTTTTATCGGGCCAACTTGTGTTTGCGCGGGAGCCAGGGTTTGGGGCTGACGGCGACCTGGAGCACAAAAGCTTCTCTCTCGTCGGCTGAAATTGGCCTAATTAAAGCTATTACCTCATGCAACTTGTCTCTCTAATTGCCTTGGACCAATACAGCTACAGCAACACCACACCCAGCATTAAAAGCTGTTCTCTACATAGTACAAATATTTCACCCTCCTCAGAAAAAGGCTGTTAGCTGCTATGCTCTTTCCTAACCTTTCTGCCTCAGGAAGTTAGTTGTACTTGTTCTGAATGCTGCCTGAAAACCCCTTCATAATCCCAAGGCCAAGTCGCCTTTCGCACTCGTAAGCTGTGCTCCCCTGAGGCCAGTGGAGTCTAGCCCGCTTTTCCCAGGTGTGAATTTGGCCTCATATCTTCACTGCAGGCCTGACGAAAGTGGGAGGGGCACAAAAAGGGGGCAGTCGCCCCGGGCCCCTCTGAAACGCCACGGAGTGCTGTGTGCCACTCTGCCCGGAGGCTCAGAAGGAAGTGGGGAAGGGGCAAGGCTGACTGTCCCAAGCCACGCCCCTTCCATTCCTGGCCCCACCCCTTCTGGGGACAGAGAGTCAGGCCTCTCTCTCATTTTGCTCCCAAGCTCACACGCCTCTCTGTGCTGCTGCTTCGTTGCGTTCATATATTTATAGATATATGGCCTGGAAGTGGTTAAATGTAGCAACAGCAGCAGCTTGTTGGACGGAAGAGAAAACCACTACCACGTAACCAATTTTTTTCCTTCTTATAATGCGCCAACAGTGGGTCACCCCATGGCAGCCTGTAATGATTCATTACTGCAGAATGAGCTCTCAGAAGTCATCCCTGGATTGCCCTCTTTCTAGATCTGGATCTGTCCCAAGCTATAAATAACACCATGCAGTGTACAGTCGAGCTGCTAGCATCTGCCAATAAACTGCAATGACTTTTCTTGTGCGTTTGCGCTCTTCGCACTTTCACAGCGCTCGCTCCATGTCTGTCCCTTTTCTCATCTCTCTTCCGAGTCAGACCTCACATCTTCACCTTGCCTGAGATGGACTCACAGGACCCTTCCTCTCTTAACCCAAGCCCTGTGGAACAGTACTTTGTGTATGAGCTGTGCTCACCCACTAGATGCAGCTGGACGAGGCACCTACAGTTCTTCCCTTTGGGAGCCCGTGTCCAGTGGGGAACTGGGTGGCCGGGCAGCCTGCTTAAACGCAAGTCCTGGTTACTCTTAGGAGACGGAACAATGCACAATTTGAGAGGGAAAAAAAGTATTTAAAAGCTATACACCGTCCAAAGCGCTACTACAGGCAATAGGGGCCAGAGCCTCATCAAGCACCTTTGCAGGTGTTTGGGCATGTTATTCCAGCTCATTATTCCACTGGTGCACAAGTGGCAAATTCTGGCCCTTCAGACAAACAGTGAGGTAGAGAGGAACTCTGAAGAGAAGAGCTCCAAATATCTGAAGGGTGTGAGCACCAGGAAGGAATGGTTCCAGGGTGGGTTAGTGTGATACAAGGAGATAAAACTATGAATCAGGAGATGACATTAAGAAAGAGAAAATTCCAGCAGAGTACAGGTAGAATCTGCCAGATGGTGCAATAGTCTCCTGGGGAAATGCTGGAAGTCCCACTGCTTGGAAAAGATTTTAGACTGGACAAAATACTAGACAGAATCAGCATACAGACCCTATTGTGCTGGCCAGGAGAGGACTTGATTATATCTTGGTTTTATCCTCTCTGACTTCTGCAATTCCAAGCCAAAGCTCTTGCGTTAGGTCCCCACAAAGGCCTCCATTTCCTAAGCTGGCAACTAACTCCAAACAAATATTCTTCACCCTGGATGCAAAGCTTTACAATGTGTATGATTGTTAATTAATGAGAATTGGTTTAATCTGGATACCTCTCCCCACCAACACCCTTACAAATTCTTCTTGAAAGACACCATCTTTTACTTGGTCACTGGAGGAAGGACCTTCCCATATGCATTTAGAAAACCTTACAAAAGCACTGCAGCTGCTTGCTCAGTGTAGTGCCTGTATCTCCTTTACAAGCAGTGATTGGTGATAATGTCCTCTCCTGGAGGTTTTATTCCCTTCTCCAAGTGCTAATTAAGTTTCCAGATGTTGCTTAGCGGCTTTGCTCAGTAAACAAGACCCTTTGGAAAATATAAGATGCACAGTGTTCTGTGGTTTCCATTCAACTGTTTAATTCCCTTAGATAACTCGGTAACATTAGGTCTCTCTAGTAAGTATCGCAAGAGCTGCAAATAGTGAGGTTAACGCTATTTCAGGCATAACTGGAAACATAAAATGGTCTTCATGTAAGGTGCATCTCCTCTTCTGTGCTGCGTTTGTCCTCTTATAGAGTGACTCAGGAACTGCATAGTGCCAACCGGCAGAGGGCTCAAGGTGCTGAAGGGTTACAGGATTTCCCTGGGTCTGCAATCTTCACGCTAGCGTGCCAAAGGACGTCATGATGTAAGGTCTCTAATGAAAGCTTGTGTTGCACTGGTGCTCATGCTCTTTGTTAGATGTATACGTAGAAAATGTGTGAGGAGTTTTGCATCTATATACCAGAAATTATGTTCGATAGGTCTGGGAGTTAAGGCAGGTCACAGAAGCTATGTCTACACAACAGCCTGAGCTCAAAATAAGCTACACAATTTGCCCTACGCAAATTGTGTAGCTTATTTTGAGTCAGTTTAGAAATAGGCTATTTTGTCTTGTCTAAACAGCACCACATGTCAAAATAAAGCATTAGTTCTAGGCATCCCTCGTTCTTCCCGTGATGAGGTGTACAGAGATGTTGAAATAGTGTGCCTGTTATTTCGAAAAATATTCCAAAATGACGGGCACGTTGCATAGACATGGGGCAGCTATTTTGGGATACCACAGCGTCCCAAAATAGCTCCAGCTGCGTAGACATAGCCAAAAAGTGATGTGCATACTCCTGTCGGTCAGATAGGAAGAAACCTTCTCTCTCTAGCTGGTCCTGTGTGCAAATCAAGTATTGGATAGTTAGAGTGAATGCCCGTTCACCACCTGAGCAAAATACTGTTCAAGGGACTCTGGGGACTGCAGGAAAAAAAAAAGCCAAACCCAGCAAAAGTTATACTTTTAAGGAATCAAGATAATGAATGTTTGTAACTATATTTGGGGTGCAGATGAATCCTCTGTCCCCCATTATCCCTCATACTGCTTCTTAAGAGAACCAAAGGAGGATTTAAAAACCAGAGAACAATATGAGCTATCAGAAAAAGGTTGATCTGCTGTTGCATTTGACTGACTGTTCTTTTAACTGGGGCAGCAGGCATGCAGTCTGGCATGAAGGCAGTAGGGTCTCTGGGAGAGAATGAAAGGAAGGGGGAAAAGACATCAAGGAGTAAACCAGTGACACTGAAACAGCTCCTTAAGCAATAAAAGAAAGTCAGAGCAAAAGCTTGTGAGGGTCGTGTTTTGTTTAGGGCCTTTGGAGGAGGTTGGTTTGGGTTTTTTGTGGTTGAAACAAACTTTCTCCTCCAACTTGACTCAGCCATGACAAACCTCTTATTCCACTATGTGAGCTGGTGTCCAGGTACTGAGGCGCACACCTGTCTATAGCCCGGATTAAAATATGGTTACTCATGCTTGAGCAGCACCTTATTCCCTGGACTTCAGTGGGATCATAGATTGACCCGTTTTGTTGTGTTTTAAAAGGGAAAGGAGTTAAGTCTCCCACTGCAGTTTTCTGGCTTTGTCAGAGGCACATTCTTGACCCCTATCAACCAGACCACCTGGAAACATTTGGCTGGCAGAAAGCAGAATTGCAAAATATGTGCCACCGAACTACTCCACCAAAAGAACATCTCAGCTAGGTCTGCACCCCTCTCCACAATGTAAATTCATCAGGCCACAAGGTAAAGGGAATTCAAATATCTATCTGTGAGTCTTAAACATGCCTGGTAACGGAGCATTGCTTGCAGATGTGAGTGCCTAATATGAGAGTCCTACACCCCCACTGAAGCAGCAGAATAAGACGTGCTGAGGAGCCGTAGTTCTCACTGAAGCCAATGAGATTTCTGAACTGTAGACATCCCTGTTTCAAAATATCAGCTGTTGTTCAAATCAAACATTCAGTGTGGTTTGACAGATGGTGCAGGAAAAATGATACTTTTGTGTCTAAGTTAGCCTACATCATCTCCAGAAAAATTCTGAACGAGATCCTTCATTGGTGTAAACCACTGAAGTCAATGAATGGATTTAGGCTGACCTACACTCATGAAGCATCTGGGCCTATATATCTACAATGTAAAATTGTTTTGACCCTACTTGAAGACTGCTGAGCAGATACAACTGAGTGAAATAAATGAAGGCTGTGGGTATTTAGCATCTGTAGGAATCACCACCCATGGCTTTTCTAAGCAGCTCTGTATTACCTGCCTGCAGATAAAGTTCTGCCCCCTGTATTACCTGCAGGCAGGTATGGTTTTGTCCCCATTACCATCTAATAACAATGAAAAAGGTAGAGAGATGGAACCAAGAATCGTATCCAATAAAGACTCCATCCTTGCCAACCTCCAACAGTGGCTTCACGCTCTGTCCTTTATGGTGTGGGACGCTTTGGAGATCTTTCCTCCAAGTATTATGGCAAGTTTACATACGTAACCTACAGAGATTTCCAAAATGGAAATGTGTGCCCAGGAAAGGGAACAGGTAGTGGAGAGTGTTAAATGAAACCACAAATCTTCTGAGAACAGTCAAATACTCCCAAAATTCCTAGACGATCTTTACTATTAGGAGGTTTAGGTTGGACGTTAGGAAAAAGTTCCTAACTGTCAGGGTGGTCAAACTCTGGAATAAATTGCCTAGGGAGGTTGTGGACTCTCCATCTCTGGAGATATTTAAGAACAGGTTAGATAAATGTGTATCAGGGATGGTCTGGACAATACTTGGTCCTGCCATGAGGGCAGGGTGCTGGACTCGATGACCTCTCAAGGTCCCTTCCAGTCCTAGGATTCTATGATTTATGCTGTCAGCCCTGTCTTCCCTTGAGTCTTATCCTTTGCCAAGAAACCATTTTGAACCATATTTCAAAACTCTCCAGCTGTATCCTGACAAGTTTTAAGATCCCAATTATACCTTTGCAGCTCGGAAGCCAGTGCTCACTTATCAGTGTGATGCCGCTTTCAAATATCTAGTATGCTACTAAAATAAATGATGGATGGTTTTTCTGTGTCTTCCAGGCTAGAACAAGAAATAGAGAAGCTAGAAAGTGAAGAATCCCAGATATCTGCCAAAGAGCAAATCATCCTGGAGAAACTGAAGGAGACCGAGAAATCCTTTGAGGACTTCCAAAAGGTACAGCAAATGAAGCCTCAGAAAGCCAAGGTGTAATACTGATGAAAAGCAGCACCTGTGGTGCGATGGGCCTTTGCACAGTGGGAAGGAGAATAGCTGTGGAGA